>NC_083815.1:3218486-5771429 GCF_015708825.2 Lethenteron reissneri | reverse complement strand
AGACACACAAAATCACGAGCCAGAGAATCCAGTACACACCATTGTATTCGGGATATAATGGTTTCAACTTACAGTATAGTTTTTTTCCGACTTTGAAGTAGCACTTTGCACATGTTTTGTAAACCCACGTTTGCCTCTGCTGTTTTACCTCCACCCCCCCTGTGGAGATTCTGCTTGACTTACATTTCACCTCGGCTCTCCCTTGCAAAAAAACATCGTCGTGTGTTGTCCTGTGGCTATAAATCAAAGTAAATAAATGTAAAGTGACAATGAGGAAATACTGTACTACACCAGGGTTATCACCTGCCCTGACTTTTTCCCAGAATGCCCCCTTTGAGGCAGCAATCTTGGCAAATCTGTAAGCCCTCCAGGGACCTTAAACATCCCGGTTTTTGTCCTTTGCGTAATAATACGCCACTCAAGACAATAGACGTACGTGCAGTCACCCCCTCGTTTGGTCTTGTGATCCCCTCCCCTCCCTAATGTCCCAGTTTTTGTACCTTAGATGTGGCAACTAGGACTGTAGTTACATTTCAGAAAACTTTTCTCAACTTACGGCATGGCCTTATGCCCCTCCGTAACAAGCAAGGATGCATCTGGTCTGCTGTCTTCAACGATTCCTCGAAATCTCTTTACACCGTTGACCCACTGGGATTTCATCCCACGGGGATTTCATCCCACTGGCATTTTTGCACACAGCGTTGGTGTACGGTGCTTTTTCTGCAATTATTTTGCTGTCTTTTCTTGGATTTTCTGTTTGCACTTAGTCACTTTAAGTCACTTTAAGATGTTTTTTTGTTTTTTGTTTGTTGCGGTTGCACCCGATTCAAGAGCCGAATGGCTCACATGGCTATACCAAATAAATGAAACTGAAACTGACCATTGCATTCTTTGCACGCGGCTTCTCTCCAATATATTGAGCCTGCAATCCGTGGGCTGGTTGACACATCATTCGAGCAGAAAACAATGCCTTGCGTTCACAACGATTAGGGTGGAAAAGTTCACATTCGCTAGCACCTTGTTACGTTGCAGATCTGCCTCGTAAAAGATGCATAGCTTCCATTATAATTGGTTTCTCACCTGGCTTTGAATAACAGATATTATTAATTTAACCACGACTCGTTGATGGGGCTACCCATTGCTGATGCTAACGCCTACGGTTATTTGCACGTGCTGTGCAGCTGTAATCTCTCTCTCACGTGCCTTGATTTAATCACCATGTCTCCCCTTTGGCGCTTTTCCCCATGCACTGTCCCTCTCTTTACTGCCTTTCAATCACTGTTTTTGTCACGCCTTATTGTCCTTTGTGGTTATATGTCACTGATCCTGTGCACTTGTTTTTATTAAAAGTGTGATGTCTCAGATTATTGCTTAGCCTCCTCTGTAATACGGTACTGTATATAGGACATCTTTGGGGTGGAGCGGTCTGCTCTATAAACCCAGTCACCTGAGTTTGATGCTTAGACACACTGCCATATCACGTTTGGCATTGGCCCCTATTGCAAAAATTGGGCACCATGTCCAATTTTCCCTCTCTTTGAAGCCCAGCAACTAGGCCCCTCCAGCCTGCCTGCCTCAATTGCACCACGTGCACACCTGATACCACCCAGCTGCAGCCACGGCTCTCATCAGTGACGAGTGATCGCTGAACCGGTTTTTTGGGTCTCACCTTCCCCATTCCTTAAAGGCCAAGGTAGAGAAGTGTGCCCAAACAATCTGCATGACCGACACAGTCACGGGGAGGACTTCATTCAGCAGTAGATTGACATGGTGCTGTAAATCCAAATACATAGCCAGGTCAAAATTACATGAAGTTTATTTCTTGCAGCAGTCAAATCACAAACGCTCATGTTCGGGCTGGTTGACAGACCATAAGAAAGAAGCGGGGTATATGTAGTGGTAGCACTGCAGATCATTTAGTTGTCAATTTACCGTGGCAATACACAAAGATAATACTTAAACCGTTTTCAATGCCGTAATCATTTCTAAATTGTTGCATTTTTTTTATTTGAACATCCTCTTGTGTACATATTAGGATGTTTGATGGGTGAAAGCGATTTTGCTACTAAATCACCTGGAATGTGCAGATCACTGAAGCTAAGCAGGGTTGCAGCCTGGCTAGTCATTGGATGGGTACACGTTGTCTTAGGCAGCGTGGTGAACAGCAGACGGCAGTGCAAACCATTTCTGATCATCTTCTTGGTTCTTTCGGTAAAGTCACGTAGAAGGGAAATAATAAAATAAAATTCTCACGACGTTTCGGCCACAACACAAGCAGCCGTCCTCAGGTGAAGACAGAGCTGTCTGAAAGACAGCGCTCCAATGAACACCAGTGTTCACCAGTGTTCATTGGATAATTTTATTATGTTTTATTTTTATTATTTTATCATTTCCCTTCTACGTGACTTTACCGAAAGAACCAAGAAGATGAATCCCTGCAGTCACGGAAGCTTTACATCGAAACATTTCTGATCATTTACCGCTTTGCCCCCTTCCCTCCCCCCCAGTCTGGGCTCTCCACCGTCATCAACCCCTACTGACCAGAATGGTGAAGTATGGTCAAATAACCCTCAACGCATGGGGGGAGGGACCCTATTGAGAAGCGGATTGACAAAGGGCTGTGAATGTTCGTGTACGGTATTCAACAGACATACCTTGCAGCTCCAACTTCACGTTGAGAGAACAAAAAAATCAACAAAGAATTGTGCTATCTAAGACAAAGCACAAGACAAAGGGACATGATTATAGATCTGCAAAATTCACAATTTATCTCACGGCCAAGGTAGCTATTTACTATGTATACGTCTGGGTCATCACGAACTTTTAAAGCAATCAATTGGAATCGCATGTAACATTTTTGCAATGCCAGCGACCGTATTTAGCCAGTGAAATGTCATCGAGTCTCATCATTATATATATTCATCGAGGTTCCTGCATTTGATTGCACGAGGTCCAAGTTAAATAGCTCACGAGAATACGCACAAATAACTCGGGGTGACACTCACTACTGCCATCTCCTGGCCACCTCACAGCTCTGTGCCTGCAACATTTTGACGGTGCTGGTAGACCACCCATCCAAGTGGAATTCGGTGAGCGGTACGTTTAGTGAAATTGTCATAGCCAATGGTAATATTCATAAATATTAATAGTACATAGTATCTTACAATGTGTGAAATGTGTTCATATCGTGGCTTATTATTTGTAAAACATTTAATTCGCTTTCATTTACATCCTCCGTTTGGTCAGGTATTTGAGAAACGATGATTTACGCACTGGCTCTGACATTTCATGGCACTGAGTTTCAAGCCATGTTTGGATGACCTCTGGAACCAAACATTGTGTCTCTTGTGCCTCCTGAACATACACTATCTAGGTTGTTCACCTAGATATTCATCAAAATCATTATTTAAAATACAGTACTGTGTAATAGTATGAACCGTTTTCTTGGTTCTTTCGGTAAAGTCACGTAGAAGGGAAGTAATAAAATAATAAAAATAAAACATATTTTATTATGTTTTATTTTTTTATTTTTATTATTTTATTACTTCCCTTCTACGTGACTTTACCGAAAGAACCAAGAAGATGAATCCCTGCAGTCACGAAAGCTTTAAATCGAAAAAGTATTAACCGTTTTGAAGATACACATGAGGAGAATGCACAACCATGATGTCACGTCTCAATGTTGTGTGCGTGCATTAACAATTGCCACAAGACCCTCACATCAGAAGCTTTTATTCAACTCACGGGGTAATGCCTGGATAAACACTTTTAAATAAACTAATGGTTAGCAACGTGCAACTCGGACTTTCACAAGAGCTGGCGCGTATGTCAAGAGGTCAGTATCTCAGCCAACTGCCAACGTGGAAATAGTTCATGGAGTTGCTTGCCGTTCAATACTCGGTGTGTCATTGATTAAATTGGGGTTCAGTGCCTCGTGAAAATGGCTGCTTTTTTTTACCACGGTTTCCAAGCACAGGGAGAGGCTCAAAGGCACAACATGTCGAGCGACCAGCGACAAACAGCACTAAACTGCTCAGTCATCAAAGCCACATGCCTCTTTTCAAACAAACCCTTACAACTCGGTAGCCCGCATGTTCGGATTCTCGTAAAGTCAGGTACGTTAGTAAAAAGGGAAGACTTTGAAGATGGCCATTGCACCTGCTTCCTTGTGTACTCATCAAGCCTCTTTTAAATGCAATAAGAGTGGCCTCAGGCTTTTATGACGAGGGCACGGCACAATTCTAGAGCTTAGCTGAAGACACTGCAATTGGCTCACAAATTCATGTTATGGCTTCAGCAGACCTGCGGTGTAAAGGTATACCGTCATCATAATATTTTATGATTTGATATTGTAACTCGTGTGCAGCCTGTCCTCGTGCGTGGTCAATCATGGTCAAAAATGTATTGAATGACAGAACCGTAAACATGCCTTACACATTTTGAAATTGCATAGAATGTGATACATAGCTCAGCTTTATAAAGGTGAGACATTTCAATACTTTGTGCGCGTGAGCGAAAGGCATTCGCGAGAAAAACTATTCAGCGATAAAAGACAATGTTTTCTGAAATATTACTTATAAGTGCACACTTTTGTTCTGATATTGAATTGTGTTAAAGCCATAACCCTAATGCACTGCTTTTACATTAGATGGCCCATTTGATTCCACACAATGTATTTGAAAAGTAGAACAATATCAATAAGGCCATCCACCTTTACGCATTTTTAAGTGCATGCGAAGCCACCTGCCATACACTTCAACAATGCTAGCAAGCCAGACCTCCTATAGAAACCACTAGCAATGGCAAATGCCTAGAACCGCGGAGCTCTCAAACTCATGGTCACATTCTTCCAGTGTCCATTTCCAACAGACAAATTATTCAATCAAAATGTTAGCTGCATATAGCAACTATTTTTTCCAGTGGCGATGCTGAAGAGTGTTTCTGCAGCTGATGAAAAACGTATTTATCTTCCATCTCAATTTCATTGAATGTGCCTGCAAACTTGGATATTGAGTGTAAAATTTGATTCAAATTTTTTACATTTGATAACTGACAAAAACTTTCAAATGTTAATACCGCCAGCCAAGTGTGGCCAACACAGTGGGGTGTGGTAATATGTCCAGCAGTGGATATTTACAAATGGCATTGCAATTGCAATACATATACACCATTCGCCCTGTTATACTGCTTCGTTTGTGTGTTAATCTCCACGTCTTTAAGAAATAACAATCATATTTTGTGGGAGGAAAGCAGCAATCCTGGAAAAATCACACAAATACGAGGCGATAATGATATCAATAATAATACCAACCAATACACCTTAACTCAAACCTATGAATAAAACTCCCAGGTATAAAAATGGTTAATCAATACAAATTTAAAAATAAATATCAAACACTCGTTACAAAATTAGCTAATTTAGCATTCTTGTTAAATGTTAGTGTGATGCATATATTTGCTGAACTATAAATAGGTGTGTAAAAGCATAACATTTATTCATGTTAAAATCGACATTACAGCTGACGTTATATTTACATTTCCCTTGAAATACAACATTTTGTAATAGGCTCCCTATATCTTTTTTAATCAAATTTTTACCCAGCAGTCAAATTTACTGCAAACGAAAAGTCTGATTTTAAGTGTTAAATACTTCTATGCACTGCACATAACAAATATTCGTAAAACCCCACACTAATTTTCCCACCACCATTCTCGCAGCTCTCTCTAGCTATTATAAACATTTAAAAGTCATAAAAATACGCAGAAAAGTACGTGGTATTGCCACATATACACTAATGGAGTTTTATTTATACCATAAAAGTTAATTACTTAGAGTGTATTTAAATTTAGTATTTCTTTATATACTGGACATTTTAATAAAAAGCCCTTTTTACGTATCATAACATTTCAAGTTTTACGGTGAATAATAATATTGTGCCAGTCGCATTAGCGCTGCTAAATAAATCAACCACACACTTTACAACAAAAGAAATGGGACTTTTGCCAGCATTGGAATTACACATGCCAGGCATACTGTACTTTACAAATTGAATCCTTTATCTTAGTTTCGTACGTTTTATGATTTTTTTTGTCCAAAAGACGATTTCTTCCGCTTGCACGCTGAGCAATAAATATTTGCTGAGTGTGCAGTCTGGAGGGCAGAGGCTTTGGTTGGTGTCAAAGCTGCATTCTTTGATCATTTGTAAAGTTGCTATTGCACATTTTTGATGGGTAAGGCAATACCTTTTCAGCACTCAACACCAATAGCAAGGATGAGAATAATAAGCATGCTGTACGTGCAGACCAATGATGAGCTTCATTTTACTGCAGTTCAGCCAAGTTTATGTTTATGTAAAAAACCCAAGGAAGAGTCAACGATAAATTTTGCACATACGGTATTATTTATAAAATGTTCATATAAAAATGGAATTGTTTTAGAATTACAACAAAATAAATTATGGTTACACGTTTTAAGATTGTGGTGGGGTAAAGTGTGGGTACTCACACATCTTTAAAGACGTCTGACTAGTGCGGAATAGTTGTACATATCTTCTTGACGGGCTTATTCATGCCAATGCATTGGCATGCAATGGGATGAATACGCAATTGTAGGGCTGATTCTAAATTGGTTGTGTTTGGGCTAAATTGCGTAGGTATGATGTAATTTAGAGCTATAACCCTCCACCACCCGACACAGCCAAACAAATGAAGTTGTCACGTGGGACAAATGTTTAAATGTATTAGTGTTTTTCTTCTTCAGAAAATTGGTTTGTGTTGCAAATCAAGCAAAAACCTGTACTTGACATGACACCTTCACATTTGTGGCCCAAAAGGAACCATTTCTTAATTTGTTTATTCAATCTTTATTTTGCTTGGTAGTAGGATTTTCATTTGCTTGGCATGTATGTGCGTCTGTGGTTGGGCTTCTTTCGCGCTGTGCGGAGCCAACCGCGTATATGGGATTTGGTCCTTATATATAATGAACGTACAGCTGTTGGCATAAATGACGCTGTATAAAACGAACGTGTGTTTAATACTTGCATTAGTACATATTCTACCTGTGGTAACATGCTGACATTTTTTAGACAAACAGCCCAGCATCAAGCATGCGTTGCAGAGTTTAGTGTTTCCATACAGAACACGTGGCTTTTGTTTAGGGTTTTAGGCATGGTGACAAAATAAGGTTATTCCTATACGTAACGTCTCTATAATTATATAATGAGTCTGAGGCGCATGAGAAACGCTGTTCTAATATGACAATGATCACACCCCAGCAACAAGAGCGGAATTCAAATGCAAACGGTTGCGTGGGATATGCACTTTTAAATCGATACAAATACATTTCATCCAACAGTTGATGGACAAACGTCTGTAAACTATTATGAAGATTAGTCTTCTCGTGGTGAAGTATGTCTTTAAAATGTCAGGCTTACAAAACATGTATAGGTTGGAGTTATGCTGTACCAGGAATGTATGTCTACCATAGGGATGATATAACAATGCATGGGTACATCGATTAACATTGAATCTTAAGCTTATACAGTAATACGTACATTCTCATTGCATGTGTAAGAATCCGCGTTTGTCGATTTGTATTAATTAACACCACCCGTGCAGCTTCTAGAGGAGCTATCAATCACTGAACTGTAATGTAAAACAATATAACGCCTTATCAAATGGAAATTACGATCTCTCAATTGTAATCATTGTTTGACTTACAGGAGTGGTGAACTGCACAACCCTACTTGACCACCGTCAACAAAGCGACACGATGTGGATTTGGTTCCAATATTTTACAACTGAATCCACATCAACCGTGGATAAAAAGCTGACCGAACGAAATTCGACTTAAAAAAAAAATCATTTCACATGTGCACTGTTACAATTTGCAGTTTGTAAAATTCATGTAATTTCCTTTTATTAGCTATATCAATTTTCACCGATTCATATTGAGCCACGCATATGCTTATCTTTGAACTCATCCAGCAGTGAATTGACTAAAGGGCTGCTGCATGTACATGCACACATAATAAACATTCAAAAATACTTCCACCTTATATTACATCTGTAATGACAGTAGAGCCTGCATGCGGTGTGAGAGGACGAGTGGCCACGGGAGGTAATGACAGGGAAGTCAGCCGACAGTACGAGTGCACGAGTGGCCACGGGAAGTAATGACAGGGGAGTCAGTTGTGAGTGCGAAGGGACTAGTGGCCACGGGAGGTAATGACAGGGGAGTCAGTTGTGAGTGTGAAGGGACTGGTGGCCACGGGAGGTAATGACAGGGGAGTCAGTTGTGAGTGTGAAGGGACTGGTGACCACGGGAGGTAATGACAGGGGAGTCAGCTGTGAGTGCGAAGGGACTGGTGGCCACGGGAGGTAATGACAAAGGAGTCAGCTCTGAGTGCGAAGGGACTGGTGGCTACGGAAATGTTCGAGAAGGGAGCGTGGCCAGGTGACGGAAGAGGACGGCGGAATCTGCCGGTGGAGCGAGCGTCCAGAGTCAGCAAGAAGGATCGAGAAGGGGTCCGTGGCCTCGTGTTGGTATATAAGGGGGAGATGTGCGGGAGACTCGGGGCTGTTGCAGTGGGGGTCTCTGTCTGATGTCAAGTTCAAGTTCAAGTTCATTTATTAGGTATAGCCCTGTGAGCCATTCAGCTCTTGAATCGGGTGCAACCGCAACAAACAAAAAACAAAAACATGAACAAAAAAACATCTTAAAGTGAATATGTGACTAAGTGCAAACAGAAAATCCAAGAAAAGACAGCAAAAATATTGCAGAAAAAACACCGTACACCAACGCTGTGTGCAAAAATCCCAGTGGGATGCAAGTCAAACAACAACAACAACCACAAGACAACTTAGATTAAGGCCATCAGTCTAACTCTGTACTACAACAACACAAACATGGCTAAACCAATACACTTTTCGAAATCACCAAAATAAAGCCATGAAGGCAATGAAAAAGCAATCATAGGAACTGACGGAATTTTCACAATAAATGGCATAAACAACATGTACTACCAAAACCCTGCAGCCATAGCTGGCTGCATGAGTCACTCCACAACAGCAGGAGCATCAATCGGAGTATTGTAATTTTTCAATGCACCTTTAAGATCAGCACACTAAATCAAAACACAGGTCATACTTTGTAGCGATCATCCGGAGCGAAACATTTTATTTTAGGTCACTGAATAGCACTGGCAGCTAGGGGTGTACAACTCCTCTAAAGCAGTTTTGAGTGAAGATCTCATAGGTAGTGACTCAAGTTTCAATTTATTTGCAACAGCATTCCAGACCCTGGGGGCATCAATAGCAAAGGCCCTTCCTCCAGTATATGTACGGCAATAGGGAATATTAAGCTGGTAAATGAGTGTAGACCTTAGGTCAAATTTGTTCTTTGAAACAGAGACGAGATCCAGCAGGTAATCTGCAGATTTTTTTGCAAGTACATCATGAATAAATAAGATCTGGTGCACAAGCCGTCGAACATTCAGAGATGTTAAGTTTGACCCAATGTAGAGATCACAGTGGTGAGTCCTATATGGGCAGTTCAATGCAAATCTTAAGGCCGAGTGATACATTGAGTCAAGCTTCTTCAGTACAGTACTTGGGGCTGATTTATACACAATGTCACAGTAATCAAGTAGAGGCAGTACGGTAGCTTTAATCAATTCCAAACGGAACATAGGAGGGAAGCAGTGCTTGTGTCGATATAGAAAACCAATTTTAATTTTTGTCTTTTTCCCAATATAATCAATGTGATCTTCAAAATTCAGTTTTGAATCCAGGATGACCCCAAGATACTTATAGATCTTGACTTGCTCTATTTGATCATTATTTAAGGTATGTAATTGGGGAAAAATAACTTCCCGCTTTAGTCCTGGTGAGAAGCATAGCACCTTGGTTTTGGCAGGATTTAGGACTAGTTTAAGAGCAACTAGCTGATGTTGTAGTTTGTTGAAATCACTCTGGAGCTTAGCAATCACGTCATCCGGAGAGCGGCCAGCAGTAATTAGTACCGTGTCATCTGCAAAAAGATTTACCCTGGAATAATCCAGTTCAGTGCCCAAGTCATTTACATAAAGAGAGAACAAGAGGGGGCCGAGAATGGAACCCTGTGGAACCCCTTTTGTTATCTTAACACTGTTTGACCTCCAACCATCTGTGAATACAGTTTGGGTGCGAGAAAAGAGGTAATTTTTTAACCATTTTACTGTGTTTTCGGAAAAACCGAGGCAACTTATTTTACTAAGCAGGATGTTGTGGTCTACTGTATCAAAAGCTTTGGACAAGTCAAGAAAAAGACAGGCGCAGTACTGCTTATTATCAAGGCTACTGTAAATGTGATTCAGAGAGTCTAATGCAGCAGATGTGGTGCTGTATTTTTTTCGGAACCCAGATTGTTTTAGATGTAATAGATTGTTGGCGGACAGGAAACTGCTAATTTGGTAGGTCAATAATTTTTCAAAAATTTTCATCAACGGGGACAAAATTGAGATAGGTCGGTAGTTATTTGGATCATCTTTAGGGCCCCCTTTGTGAAGTGGACGAACATAGGAATGTTTCCATTCTAGAGGAACTGATGCTTCTTTGATGGACAGGTTGAAAATAAGTGAGCGTGTCTTCAATAAAGTGCCATCTCAAGAGAAGTCTATCAACTCGTCATTACACGTATATTGTAGTCCGTCAGCCTGTTAGTCATCTGGACCAATGGTTTACAGCGGCATTTGTCACAGCAGATAAACTCTGGACTTGTATCAACGCTTTGAGTTTCATCACCAGACTCAGTCTTGTGAAACAAATGTTTGCCTGGGTGAGTGGTTGCCTATTCCAATACACGGTAATACAAAAATATATAGGAGGACAATTTGAATGTGGAGTCATCTTTAAGTGTGCTTGTTTCCAAGAGGCAACCACAAATCATTGTTTATATCATCTGGGTCACATTGGTAATAATGCAGCCCAAGCGATTGGGAAAACAAAACGCGTATTACTACATCCACAAGGTGTCTTTTTAGCTTTTAAACAATGGGGCAACAGAAATAGAGTGGTTTTAAAACACCATACCAAAAAACAGGCCGACTGGGAAAAAGCCTCAGCTGAAAACTATGCTGCATCATTAATCAACAGCTCAACATCGCTTGCAATAGCATTATACACATGTGTAGTGTAAACGATACACATGTGTAGTGTCAACGATGCACACGAACGACGCATTCACGCAAGCACCCGATGCTCCGTTTTGAAGTTTTAAAATGACACATCTTTGAATTGTATTGTTTTAAATTAGATATTGTATTTCTTCATTTAAAGCTTATATCATTTTACATCTGGAAGACTTCATGGAAAAGGACATTTCGTGTGAATTTTCTCTCGTCGTTAAGTTGATGGCCTTGCCGGGGGTTCGGTTCAATGTGGACTTTCACCTGTTCGGGATTGCGGGATCGAGATAAGGCGACAGAGCTGCTGGCTGTGCGAGAAGACCGCCGTTTGCAGATCGATTCCAACGTAATCGAACGTCTGTCCCTGCGCCTCCGTCGTTCATGCAGGGGGTGCGTAGGTTTGCAGCGCCCCCTGCATGAAAACGACGGAAAGTGCAGCATTCATCACAGATAAAGTTGTGCGCTTATATAAGAGTATATATAGGATATGTGGCCAATAGCTTTCGATTTAAAGCTTTTGTGACTGCAGGATTCATCTTCTTGGTTCTTTCGGTAAAGTCACGTAGAAGGGATATCATAATAATAATGTTTTATTTTATTATTTTATTATTTCCCTTCTACGTGACTTTACCGAAAGAACCAAGAAGATGGCCAATAGCTGTTACATTGGGTAATTTTTCGCTATGGGGGGGGGGGGGGGGGGTCAGAGAACCTGATGGAAACCCATGCAGAACAGGGGGAGAACAAACAAACTCCACACAGAAAGAATAGAACCAAGGCATTTTTGCTGTGAGGCACACGTGTTACTCGCTGTGCCAGCGTGCAGCCCACAATATATAATGACATGTATATTGTTATTTTAGTTTTACTTTTAGAATTCACCACTGTAATTAAAGCAACAAATACCCACAACTCATTATCTATGTGTAATTTGGCTGGGTGACAGCAGTAGGGAAGTGTGTAGCTTCCAATTTAAGTTTGAGCATTAAAATCTCATGGTGGGGGGGGGGGGGTCAACTCGTGCTTTTCGTCCTTTCCAGGCTTGATCAAATAAGTAACCACTTTGTACAAAAGTCAAGTGGAATGTCCACCATTGGCTCAGAGCTGTAATCATGACGTTAATGCTATCCCAAGTATATTTCAGCAGAGAGCCATATTCATTTAAAAATATATATTTTCGAAGACGCCATTTCATAACATATTTGTATTTGTATGGTTTTAACCTTCGCAATAGGAAGTGATATTGGCATCCAAATATATATGTACAAGACAAAAAAATGGATAAAAAAAAATTACCACCGATTTCTGTGTCTTGTATTTACAAATTAATTTTGTGAAAGAAAAATTGTCAGTGTTTTGCTCGGTTTTTGTAAGTTAAAGCTTGTTGCCTGTGGGCATGTAGACATATGTTGTGATGTTACACAACAAATCTTGAACTCTCGCTACGAAAGTCCTTCTATGGCATGACAAAGAATTTCCAACCCTCTAATCCAGCAATAGTTAAAATAAATGCGGTTTGCCTGCAGGCAAAACAATTCCATTTTGAAGTCATTAGCCAATTTACGTCAACATTTTCAAAACTGCCCCAATTGCGTTATCGTGCAATATAAATATAACATTAATGCATCTCATCAAGTCACATATTGTCTAGCAATTCGCATTGGCCTAAACAAAACAAATCTCCAATATATACACACACAGACAATGTGCATAATTAGAAGGCTGTAATTGCACTCCGACTGCAGGCTTTGATGTCGTCCCGATCGTCGCTCATTAAGCGCATTAGTGTTCCGACACCGCCGGCTTCGGTAATCGTCGTGTTGACGCCGAGCATCACGTCATGTTGGCCCCCCAAGAGATACGCATCTGGTCAGGCATGCGTCGCGATTGATGAGCGAGATAGGATTTTACCTCCACCCCAAGCCCATCAATTTAGCCGCGCCCGCAGCCTCTGCATTCTCCCGCAGAGAAAGACCCTTAACACATTTACTGAATTAACTTTGCTTCCCCCCCAACCTCTCTTACCCCACTGCCCGCCCTCCCGTCGTTCCCAATTGTAACCAAGATTTAAAACATTGCACTCTTTAACGAGTGCCATAGGTGTCAGGTTTGCAGAAAACATGACATTTTACAGCAACGCACGGCAGAAGGGAGACAAAGAAAACAAGGACAAAGATCCCCCGTATAGGCTACAGACTGTAGGGACAAGTGCTGTTAGCGAGCACCTATGAAGGCCGGAACGGTACACGAGGGGGTGGTTGGCCAGCACCACGCCCGACCGCCTTTGTCTACCTAGTGGCGATGTTTACACACCGAAACAGGTACTTATTTGAGGCTGAGTCGACCCAGGGAAGGTCCGGGACCGGTTCAGATAATCGTCACTGGTGTTGGCCGTGAGCGGAAATCGAACTCGGACATCGGGTTTGTATCGCAGCGTGCTAACCGCTACATTACCGCTCCCCACTGCACTGCAGAAAGGAGACCCCCACCTGTTACACATGCATCACTTAACGATATTGCAATGGAAGATTGATCTATCTATAGTGAGTAGCGTATGTTTTTTTATTAATAAAAAAATGGTTACATATGTGAAATTTCGGAACAATTGGGCAAAACATTTTTTGTGATCGTTGCAAGGATGTGACATCAAGGAATGAATGTCACGTCCGTGCTTTTTTCTGCCAAAGGTACTGTTTGGTGTCTTTTTTTAAACGCGGAATCACTTTTGCTTAGATTATTAAAATATACGAAACAATTACTGTATCATTCATGTACATTTCTGTCAACATTTAAAACTATGAAAATTATAAAATTCAGTGGATAAACAATGAAAGTTATATATTTTATAAATAGACCAAAATACCAATAAATGCAAAATTGGGGATAAAAATCTGAAAATCCTATATCTAAATGTGAAATAAAAAAATGCAATAAAACATTTTAAAAATCAGACAATTGGGCCAAGATATGACATTTCTAGTGATCAATTTTTTTTGGATGTATCTGATTAGGCGTTATGGTAATGAATTTCCTAACTGGTGCTAATTTTTAATGTATGAGGAGACAGTAAAGCAGCAACTAACGATATGTATCATATAAATGGTGCTCTCAGAAATGGCCCCAATGAAGATGCCTCAAATCCTAATTCTCTTCTCGTACAGTAGTAGCCTTCAGGGTGAAATAATTAAAGGCAGGAAAATCACAAAATTATAAAGAGTAATTTATGTGATACCCTGTGAGATAAGATTGCATGCTTGCTAATTACTAATTAGCCAGGCATATAGGGATTATGGAAATTTATTTCGTAGGCAACGCCTATCTGTTACCCATCGCAAAGTATGTTACTGGTTGTGCACCAGTGAGACTGGGCAGTGTCATTTGCGAAGGTTTAAAAACAACTGTTCCGTTCGAGTAAATAGTAATACTGGTAGGAACCACCTGGTTCCACCAGCCCACAGGGGATTATTGTGTCCGTCCGTCGTGCATCCAAAAATGGGAGGGGTGGGGCTGGGTGGAGAGGGGAGGGTGGGGAGGGGCTGGGTGGGGAGGGTGGGGAGCGGCTGGGTGGGGAGGGGCTGGGTGGGGAGGGGCTGGTCATCCCCGTGGTGCCCTTATAAAACTCAACGTTTAACCTACTCACGCCAGCTTGTGCCCGCCCTCACAGTCGGCCATATTTGCGGAATACACCACGCCGCCGTTGACCCTGGCCATTGACCGAGCAACCCAACGTTCCTACCAGCTCCCTCCGCAGGAATGTGTTTGTTACTTCACTGCTGGATGATGAAAGCATTCACGTGCCATATTGGCCATGGGGGTTGTTTGACCTTACTTCACCACGCCCGTCAGTGTGGGTTAGTAAAAGGGGCGATCAAGGACCGGTTCAGATTCCACTTGCGACTGATGTTTTTTTTATATTAACTCAGCGTGCTAAACCAAATGTTTCAAGTGTATTTCGATAAACCAGATAAGGACTCTAAGAGATTAGGACGAGTTTTATTTGCAACAGTGATCTGGGTCACATCAATGACAAAATCAGCACCAAACAAAACAACATACAGCAACGAGGTACAGCAATAAGAACAAATATAATACAAAAATAAATAAACTGTATCGAATTAGGAATTGAAAACTATTAGAAATCGAAAATTAACTGCACCTATAATTGTAAATAATTGTAGGGCTGTGTTTTCACACTCGAGTGTGTATGACACAATTATACCATGCTAGTATATACAGTATTATATATAACACAAGTAATGCAATCCATGCACATGCTACAATGAGCCAAGAATGTATGTTTGTGTGTAACGCACGTGACGTCACTCCACATTCATGAGCGGGTGGATTTTTACATTCACGCAAATGGTCGAGCGGAAATATTTTTTTTCGCAAATTCGCTTTAAGTTTGACGTTTCTTTATTGAAAGTGAATTTTAGAAATAATTCTATGCAGTAACAAAGTGGATTTGGTATCTTTATTTATTTATTCAGCACTTGAGACAAAAGGTAAATGTAATTCATGCTTCTACATTATGGTAAAATAGACATTTCTCGGTGATTTTCCAGATATTGTATCGAATTCAATTTTATTTCAAACCCCAGCGACCGAAAGCAGAAGAGAATAAAGTATCAGAGCAGTGAATTTGAACAAATTGAAGGTCAGTTATATACAGCGTGACAGTGACATGAAGTGAAGTGTTTTATGACAGTTTCGTGCAAGATTCACTGCCAATAAATTTACACAAGATACCATTATACTCTGCTCAATTTTTCGTAAATATTACAGCTTCCGTCCTAGGACGGGCAAACAAGCTAGTGATACAATAACATCGTCCGAACACTACTTCGCAGTTACGTTTGCACTGCGTTACGGCATTATCCTTTTCGGCGTATTACATTTGAAGAATGTCTCAGTACCGCCGTTATTTAATTTTCGTGTGGAGACGAGGCGATTGTGGTGAAGACGTGCGCGTGACCCTCCCAAACCGAGGGAACGAAGCATCAAACGTACCCCTCGCGTCACCAACAAAAACCCAGTGATTGGGCCGCACTCTCTCTCTCTCTTGACAGTGCCTCCCCCACCCCCTTCTCGAGGAAGAGAGGCCTTTAATAGGGGGACGCAGACTTTGAGGCCATTAGAGACGAAAAAAGTGATCTTTCTCTGACCATTTGAAAGGCTCGGCACGTCACCAATCTGAGCCTGGCGATACCTAAAAAGGAAAAGGTCACGGTCCTGGCGCCGGTTATTTTTCAGCCAATTTATGAACCGCGGAGTTGCATTTATTTTTTCTTTCTTCTCCAGACTTGTTGTAGGACAAGCTGAAAGACACTCCCGAGCGCAGGTTTGCCGGTTCAAACCGGTGCCTTGCGGCTGCCATTGCAAACCACAAAGCAAAATGTTGCCATTAGAAGTCGGGGAGCTTCTTTGCCTGTGCATATTTAGTTGCCCAATGAAGCATAATGCACGCTGTTTATAAATAATTTGCTGTATTGTCCGCACATGTACGGCCCGTTCGTCAATCCACTGCCGTATGAGGGTCTCTCAAACAGCAGTGTGAGGGTTTTATGACTTCACTTCGCCATGCTGGTCGCTATGTGTCTAAACAGCTTTTGTTCGGCCGGATCGAGGGGGCTAAACGGGCGCGGCACGGGCTAGAGAAGAGATGGAATGATGTGGTATTGGAGGACGTGGAGCTGAGTGGACTTGCCGATGACTGGTACCAGCGGTGTCAAGATCGGCCTCTGTGGAGGAGGCTCGTGAAGGACGCTGCTACTGGGCAGTTGGAGGCAGTCGCCCTCCAACAACAACGGAGGGCGGAGGAGCGACGCTCACAAAAACGAGCGAAGCGCCGGGTGGCTAGAGCACAGCAAGTTGGCACAGTAGGGGGCACAGGTGGTGCATCAGCCAGTCATCTCGGTCATCTTGCTCAGTCGACCCGTGGCACCTGCTGGGTCTGCCCCGTGACCTCATGCTAGCGGGCGTTGGACACTTCACGTGGCCTCAAGGTGCACTTGGCCTGGCACAAGCGTCTGGTGACGTCACCGCCACTTAGTGGCGAATGGCGGTTGTTGTTGTTGTAATACCCAGCGGTAGTGTAGTGGGGAGTGGTAGTGCAGCGGTTAGCGCGCTGTGCTATGAACCTGGCGACCCGGGCTCACGGCTAACACCAGTGACGATTATCTGAATCGGTCCTGGGCCTCCCCTAGGTCGACTCAGCCTTAAATGAGTACCTGGTGTGGTGTGTAAAGATCGCCACTGGAGAGACAACGGCGGTCGGGCGTGGTGCTGGCCACCCACCCACCCCCTCGTGTGCCGTGCCGGCCTTCATAGGTGCTCGCTAACAGCACTTGCTCCTACAGTCTGTTAAGGCTATACGGGGGATCTTTGTCTTTTTGTAATACCCACATGTTGGTCTTTGAATTTTGATCATCCATCCTAGCACTATACAGGCTCAGGCCTGCTTAGCGTCTGAGATCTGATGAGATCGGACACACGAGACGTGATTTTTTTTCATACACGTGTGTGTAAAAAGACATGTGCCTAAGTAAAAATGTATGTCAAATAAATATCCAACCAGGTAGCTCAGCGGCTTGCAATCGGAAGGTTGTAACTTCACATCCTGGTTAAGGGTTGGTCCAATGGATATACGCGCCCTCACCATAGGAATGTGCAATTTCCACCACTGGCTCAGGGCTGTTATTGGAGATGATCACCACCTCAATGCTTATTCCAGTTGACTTTTCTTTGTGTGTGTGTGGGGAAAAAAAACTTTCTACTTTTATACAACCACCGTGAGCAGTTTGCCCGTGATGTATTTCAGCAGAACCCCAACAGATGTAATCAGTGTGAGCCACTGGTACGATATAAATGTGAGCTATGCCCTCTAAGTGCTGTGTGCCACCGTTAGAATTTTGTCTCAATTTACGTGCTGCTTTTATAGTCCATGGGCCATGGCAGAAATCGGTACCAACTAAGGTAGCAACAGTTTAGCAGCATCGATTTATTTGCAACGGCTAATGAAAGTGAATTATTTGAAAAGCCACTCCGTTCAACCGGTTATCACGAAACTCACTGCTATTGGCCACGTAAAGAAGACTATGGAAGGGCTAAAGTTGTGCCACTCCAGGTTGTACCGGGACGTCAAATATCTCGTCTGGGCCTCACGGACTATGTTGGGCAGTGCTAGAAACAGGATGCTTTTGACTTTGCTGTGCACTTTGCGCTCCCAGTTAATTAGTTTTCTAAATACATTACACACAATAGCCTATTCAAAAGTGGTCCACTGAAATACACGCAATTGATATCACTTCACTGTGGATATTGCTGAAAGTAATGCTCATATGATGTAATAATTGTGAATTTGTTACATGATGCAGTTTTCACTGTTGTAAAATATAAAATAAATTCCAGCCATTCTCAATCCATCAATGGATGAAGGCCTCCCCGTGCCATATCGGTCATGAGTTTTTGTTTACCATACTTCATCACACTGGTTAGATCGGTTTGTTCAATATTGTAACTGTGCAATAATGTCAAGAGGATATATATACATTCATTTATTTAACCAAATTGCAAATATATATATCGTAATTTTTAAATCATGTATCATAGTATTACACACGTGCCGGCAATTGTCCCAGTCGACCTACCAATTGTCGACTTGTGATCCTGTTATAATGCACTCGAGCATAAATAATAGCACAACAAAATCCTGATTTACTATAGCGTGGCTGTACATTGTGTTCTTGGTATGTGCCTTGTGCTCCGTGTGACATGCATTGTCTTCTTGCATTCAAAGACAAGGGCCACACACAATAGAACCCGGAGTGACATACAGGTCTTTTTTGTAATGCTGCAAGCGTGATATTTGACCTTTTCACCTGGAAAATCAATCGGATGTGAGAAAGTGTCAGGGCAGCACAATCGCTGGGCACTTCATCCAGATTGGACAAACAATTCTGGTGGGATTGTGGTGGCAGAGGCTTGATTATTTACCCCATTTACCCTTACCGGGGAAAGTTGTAACCGATTGGTTTCAAATATATAAATATATAATAGCGCATTTGATCAATAACGGGTGGGGAGCCGCTGGGCGAAGTGGTTAGCACACTGCGTTGTGAACACGACCATCAGCGATCGATTCCAAGCTCCGGCTAACATTGGTGGCAGGTGAGATCTGAATCGGTCTTGCCCTCCCCCCCTCCAATCTCACCTTCACCAACCCGCGTTGGCCGCCGTGGTCAAGGATTGCCAAATATAACCCACGTGACCAATGCGCGAGAGGAGGCCATCGCCCAGTTGGCAAATGGCTTAATGTCATTTGCTCAATAAATGAATGGCCGTATCTCTCTTAGCGTATAGGTCTATAAACACAGTAACTTATCAGTTTCCGCTTTAGGCACTGTATACATTTTACTGTGTTTAGAATAGGTAAAGCTATATATTTTAAATATAAGTAACAAAGTCAAAGTGTTGACTGGCATGTAATTCTAGATTTGAAGCTTTCGTGACTGCAAGGATGTCATATTCTTAGGTTTTTTCGGTAAAGTCACGTAGGTTAAACATTAAAATTAATAAAAGTAAAATAAAATAAAAAAATCACGACGTTTCGGAGGCAACACAAGTCTCCGTCGTCAGGTGGGACCGTCACAGCCAGATTTACTGCATCAAGTGAGGCAAGGGATTACATCTTGAATCCTTGCCTCACTTGATGCAGTAAATCTGGCTGTGACGGTCCTACCTGATGACGGAGACTTGTGTTGCCTCCGAAACGTCGTGATTTTTTTTATTTTATTTTACTTTTATTAATTTTAATGTTTTACCTACGTGACTGGCATGTACATCAGCGGTGGTAGTCAACATATGGATCGTGATCCACAGGGGGATCACAGCATCTTTTTGCGTGGATCTCCGGACAAATAAGAACTCCCAACAAGCAGATGGCAGTTTTCATTGCGGCTGATGGTAAATAGCAATCCGCCAGAGAAGAATTCATACACGGAAAATAAATATATCTTCTACCAATAGATGGCGTTAGGACGTTACGTCTCTACTCAGAATCAGAAAATGTATTTACACTGGAAGAATCATCTGAGCTGTAAACCTCTTTTTCACGGATGTCCAGTCGGGGCGGGTAATTACGTTACAACAACAAAGGATATAAAAAAAACACATGATAGGAGTTCAAAGTACAAGATAGGTAAGCAAATCATCTAAATACATACATCTAAACAGCCCCCCTACCAAAGGCCACGGAGTTATTTAGTTATTTTTCAAAAGCGACCTGGCCACAAATGATCGCTCAACATGGTGGATTACCACATGGACATTTATAGCAGCAAAATTATCTAAATAGTCTAAACGCATGTTTCTAAATGTGGAGGAAAGATCCACACGACCACGGACAAAACGTGCAAACTCAAAATATACAGCAGGCGTCAGGGTTGGGATCGAACCCCAGACCTCCTGCATACCAGGCGAGGACGATAACATCTCACCACCGTGGCACCCCTTAACTAAATAAAGTATATACGTTAACACTGCATCACAAGTGGTAATGGTCGGTCATAGCCTTCTGCGAGATCTTAGAGCCCGGTGACATCCACCAGAAGGCATGAGCCTGCATGGTGTACAGGGTATCCCTCGATTTACGAAAGGGATGCGTTCTTAAAAAAAAACACACGCGTAAAACGGAATTTGGTAAATCGGAATGGCTTTTCCCATTAATTAAAAACTAAAAACTAGGGATGTGTTTCGGACCGTCATTCAAACTCCACTCCTAACAAATATACACCTAAGACAGGTTTCATAAAACAAAACGAAAAACACGAATATAAAACGTTTTAATTAATAAAAAAAATATAACCTTTTCGTGGTAGCTCACCAAAAGACCTGCACGTTGAAATGACTGGGCAAGGTGGTGTGGAGGCGTTCCTGTTGCAAGCACTGCAGGGACACCGGGACTCCATCGCGGATGGACGACGCCGCCTCCCGGGACGAGCTTCTCGTTCGACAATCCCGTGGCGCGTGCCGTTCGTGAAATTTTGCTCACGCGGAAAATTCGATTTCGTTCATCGAAAAGTGCCCATAATTTGTCAGTTGCGTTCACGCGAAAATGTCGTAAGCCGAACGTTCGCACATCGGGTGATGCCTGTAACCGGTGTGATGTACACGTACAGCCATTCCGTCAATCCGCTGTTAGACGATGTCCTCTCCACACCGTGCGGCTTGTTGGGGATTTTACATTGACCGTAGTTCACGTTGGTCAGTGCGTGTCGGTGGCTGCAGGGATCGTAGACGTTGCAGCATAGAAACGAGAGCGCAGTACAACAGACGCATCGTGCTGCCCTGCCCTCTGCTGCCCACCGCTCGTCTCCGCAGCAGCCTCGGCACGACCCGCCAGGCATTTGCTGTCGCCCGCTACGAAAGCGCCGGTCCCACGTTCCAGCCAGCTTTGACTTTTAGTTGATTTGGTCAGAGGCGTGCCCAGTAGCGTTGCTCTGTAAATAATAACAGCCGGTGATTAAGGATTATGATCGACACACGGTTCATTCATGCTTCATATAAAATTAAAACCCATAAATTTCGATTTAAAGCTTTCGTGACTGCAGGGATTCATCTTCTTGGTTCTTTCGGTAAAGTAACGTAGAAGGGAAATAAAAAAATAATAAAAATAAAACATACTTTTATTAAATTTGATTTAAAGCTTTCGTGACTGCAGGGATTCATCTTCTTGGTTCTTTCGGTAAAGTCACGTAGAAGGGAAGTAATAAAATAATAAAAATAATTATTTTCTTATGTTTTATTTTTATTATTTTATTACTTCCATTCTACGTGACTTTACCGAAAGAACCAAGAAGATACTATTATTTGATTATCTCCCTTCTACGTGATTTTACCGAAAGAACCAAGAAAATTAAAACCATGTTCAATAATAATACAGTGGTATTATTTATTGGGGTGCTCGGTGCATACACGGCGACGGTGTTAATGTTGAGCAACTCCGTTTTGGGATTGTACCCTACAGGGCCACGAGATGTCATCAGAGACTGCAGAGCTCAACATTACCGATGTTCGCCAGCGTGCTTACGAGTGAATGACTCCTCTGGGGGGGGGGGGGGGGGGCCTTTTCTTCGCCACCAAGGGGTTAAGGCCCTTTGTTTTACGGCTTTGGTCCACACTTTCATCCGCGCTCTCTCCCGCAAGGTCCCCCTGCTCAGCCTCACCGCTCCCTCTTTCACCTCTTCCGTCTCCACCAATCATCGTCCATAGTCAGGGCCAGATTCAGATTTTGTAGGCCCCTGGGCGACAGGTAACTGTGAGCCCCCCAGAAAATATTTTCAAAAGGAAAAGAAAGTAAAAAAAAATCTATAATTTCAGATCGCGTTATTTAGAAATGTGTCGTAACCCTCCACCACCCGACACGGCCAAACAGTAAAAAATGTGTCACGTTTTTCAAAGGACAAAATAAATCACTTCTTTAGTCCACCGGTGTGTTGAAGAGAGAATCAACAGCATTTTAAAATTTGACTACTACGTTTTGCTGATAATTACAATCAGCTTCATCGGGCAAGAATGGTGAAGCTCTCCTGTTGCTTCCGGTCTTAAATAGAGCAGCAGTAGCAGGGTGACGTCATTTAATTCAATCTGGTGCAGTGATTCGAGGCAAAGAGGGGGGAGGGTATTGTAATTATATAGATTGGTAATCATTGAATTCACCATTGGAACCTCATTTGCCAGTAGCAAAATATGATAATTTGTTTTTTACCCTTTTATCTGGCAACAATTGTCCTTGAGTTGTGCGCCTTTTGGCGTCATCTGGTCCAACACCACGTGAGACTAGGCTCTAAAGAAAGCTGTCTCGGGTGTGGACCAATCAATTTCAAGGACAGTGCATACATTATCAAAGTTATGTTTTTTGTTTGCATTTCGACTGCAGGTATTGTGGTCAATGCAAACATGACTCCTTGTAAAAAAGGTGTCAGTTTTGTTGCCAGATAAAAGGGTAAAAAAGCAATTATCAATCATGCAATTGTTATTCATTGGTATTTGTTTCCCTTATAAGGAATTGTAATTGTATTTATTTAATAATACGCTTCCATTTTAAAATGTTGTTGATTCTCTCTTCAACACACCGGTGGGCTAAAGAAGTGAATTATTTTGTCCTTTGAAAAACGTGACATTTTTAACTGTTTGGCCGTGTCGGGTGGTGGAGGGTTACGACACATTTATAAATAACGCGATCGGACCCAAAAACCTATATTATGAATAATATTGGTCGCGAAAGCCTACGTGTTAAAGACATAATTTATTTTTACAAGGCTAACAAACAAATAAAATTCAGCATTCACAAATGAAATTACGTTTCACTTCATCTCTGGAGGCCATCCAGCTGGCGGAGGCCCATGGGCTTGCAGTCCCTAAAGCCCCCGTGCCTTAATCCGGCCATGTCCATAGTACAGTGTTTTTTTAGGTTAGATCGCGTAAATATATACACATGCGTCGTTAAAGCCGCCACCATCCGACACAGCCAATTGGTAAGTAAGGTTCGTCACGTAAACAGAACATGCCAATTCGTTACTAGTACATCACACCGGTGTGTTAGAGAGCCAAGCCATAATATTTACAATGCGAGTACGACGTTTCGCCAGTAATTATTAATCTGGCTGTCACCTGATGAAGATAGTTGGAAATACTGGCAAAACGTCGTACTCAGATTGTAAATGTTGTGGCTTGGCTCTCCAACACACCGGTGTGCTGTACTAGTGACGAATTGGCATGTTCTGTTTCCGTGACAAACCTGACTAATTGACCATGTCTGGTGTTGGCGGGTTTAAACGGCACATTTATATATTTACGCGATCTAACCCAAAACAAAACCTATATTATGCATCCTCCCTTACCCTCACCTGGCCTAACCGTCCCACCTGACGCTCGCCCAACCCTCCAGCTCTTTAATAATAATAGTAATAATAGTTCAATTTGTAACGCGCGCAAATTTGCAGACGTAGTGGCCGCAACTCAGAGGCGCGGAGCCAAGCTCAGAGTCGCTCGAAAGCACGTGATTGTAGAGGTGAGTTTTTAAGTTTCTCTTGAAGGAGGCGATTGAGGTGATGCTGCGAATGTGCAGAGGGATATCGTTCCAGACTGTTGGGGCTGCCACCGAGAAGCGGCGCATAGACACGATGACCATCCTGTATCTTGGTATCAAGAGGAGGTCGTGAGTCGCGCTGCGCAGGCATCTGCCGTGTGCTGAGCTGCAAGTTGTCAATAATGAAGAAAGGTACGGCGGACAGGCGGATATGAAGGCCAATCCTCTTGCTTCCCGTGCCCTAACCAATCGGAGCGTGGAGTGTTTGCTCCACAGTCTTTTTGATTGCTCTGTCCCAGGGATTGTGTGAGACAATCACTACACAAGCACAACTCTCAATAACAATGATCGACAACGAAATGTAATAGAAATAAAATAGTTTTTTGTAGCAATTTGTCCATCCACTGCTGGTGAAGGCCTCCCCACGCTACATCGATCAAGAAGTAGAGGGGGGGTGTTTGATCATACTTCACCACATTTGTTAATGCCAGTCGATGAAGGAATTCCAATAATCGTGTAGCTGATACAAATATTTACTGTGATACATTGTACACATCTCGACAGCAGTGAATTTTATCATCTACAAATTATTCCTTGTTTTTAGTTACAGCACACAATCAAATTGCCCTATTATGCACAGCAATTGCTGGCAATTTTAATATGACTCACTGTTCAGACAATAGACCCTGGTAAGTGCAAAACCCATCAGTTGGACCGTAATCTTATTTGAATATTTAGTTCTGGCTCTTGGCTGAAAATATCTGTGGGCACTCCAGCATGTGACTATTATCCAAATTGCTCATGCAGCCTTCATATTTGCATGCATCTGTTCATTCTGTTGCCGTTCCTTGACAAGCGGGCATCTCATAGATGTGTGGGGTGTTTAGGATGATGAATGAGAAATGGTAACAAAATACAATTTGCGTCCAATCATCGACAGCATCATGCTCTATCAAGAGCCGAATGCCAGACATATTTAATCAGTGGTGGCGGTCGCCCCTCGGCATGAAAAGCAGAAATTATTTTTTGGGCCTCTGCTGTCAAATCAAATTCGAGTGACACGACAGAAGATACGAACAGAAAAAAAGAGATGAAGTGAGATGGGGAAAAAAAAAGATGCAGATGAAATACGTATCCAAATTATGCGTACTAAATACAGAGAAAGAGTGAGAGGAGAGATACAAACAAGGTGGGGATGAGAGAGATTAATCCGTGTTTCATGTCAATAGCTCTTTGTTTATTATGGTTTAAATTCCAGTTGATATTTTGTTCACCCCGATAATTGTCATGAATCCAGGACCCCTTGAGCTTATTGGGGCCCTAGGCCTTTGCTTATATATGTAGTGTACTAATTCAGAGACACTGGTAGGAGGCACTCTCTCTTGTTTATTTCGGCCTTCACAGCCGTAGGGGATAACTACACACCGGGTCAGGACAGCCAAGATGCTGCCAGACCCACAGCATGAAGAGGCGAAGCCCACGACGACGGCAGCATGACGAGTTCCACTCCAGATGGCAGCAGCCCCGACTGATTCGGAGCTCGCCTTTTTAAATCCTTTATATTAAGTTCACTTGCTTGATTGCTTGCGCGCTTACGACCATGCAAATCTTTCCGTCGTTTTTTAACCCACTTCCCGTGATCCAATCGAGTTGACATTTTGCACACAGACTCGTTGTGCGTGACAATTTATTTTAGTGAAATTTTTTTTCGATAACTTTACACTTTTTAGGAATTTTTTTTTTATATTTAGTTACCAATTGCTTAATGGTGGCAGGCAATCATCTGACCCATAGGTGGCAGCCATCTCAAGCCAGAGGACGAGAGGACTCTAGCCGCCACGCATATAAAGGATTTATAGTGAAAAACTTTGTTTTTACGGGTTAATTTTTATCCTCCCCAGCGTGGCCAGGCTCCGCCCTCGGCCCGCACCCCTCTGGATCCCCCAGAAGGCACCGTGCTTCGCCCACGTGTCCAACTGGTAGACCAGGATGCTACCCACAATCCCATTGTATACCAATCTCCCAGCGCCACGCGCTACGGTGAATCATTCAATGTCACTACATATATGATCGAGTATGTTTATTTTTTTAATAGATGTCCCTGCATTTGTCATGGTGTCTACTCATTGGTTATTTTAATATTCTTCATATCGTAATAAATATCAACTATATTGACTGAGATGAAAGATTAAATTGCAAATTAATTGGGAAACCATTGAAGATTTTCACTTAAAGTTATTGCCTGTAAAGTATGAAAAAACATTTATTAAAAAAAAAAAACAGATTAGCAGTTTAAGAATAATTAAAATAAATGTGATAACTTTTTGGTGTAAGTAATTATGACCTAAGATCAATGCCACTATGCTAATGATTTAAATGAGTTGCCAATGCACATGTGTTTTTGAATTAAGAGCATGTATTTAACATAATAAAGGTTTTTGGGTTAGATAACGTTATTTATAAATGTGTCGCAACCCTCCACCACCCGACACGGCCAATCAGTAAAAAGTGTCACGTTGACGAAAGACAAATTAGTTCACTACTATAGCCCACCGGTGTGTTGAAGAGTGGATCCACAACATTTAAAATTTGAGTACGACTTTCGCTGTAAATTACATCCAGCATTTATAAATAACGCGATCTAACCCAAAAACCTATCTTATTATGGATAATACTGGTCGTGAAAGCCTACGTGTTAAAATGCATTTAACATTAAGATATTTAAGTAGCATTGTTCACAGGCCCATGCAAAAACATGCAAGACTGCAGGGATTCATCTTCTTGGTTTTTTCGGTAAAGTCACGTAGAAGGGAAGTAATAAAATAATATTTGATTATGTTTTATTTTTATTATTTTATTATTTCCCTTCTACGTGACTTTACCGAAAAAACCAAGAAGAAGAATGGCTCTCATTTAACTCCATCCCATTTCATGGATAAATATCCCGGTGTTTCTTATCTGAGGCTACCCATTGGATAGCGATAGGTCATACATAATATAACATAATATAATATAAGGGCAAGAGTATGGAGAACTAAACCCAAAATACTCCATCAGACAATGGAGGACTTCACTCGAACCATTCTGATGATGTGAAGGTTGAAACTCATGAATTCTATGATCCGTGATGTTATCTGTACATTTATTTAACTTATCCACAAAATACTTGTGGATAAGTGGAATATGTATGGCTAATCCGTTCCGTAATGCGGGATGGGAACAAAAAAAAACTGCATATGATCGCGGATAATAGGACGTAGGAGATCAAACAATTGAAGTTTCTGCAGGCCCTACAGGTTTGGCAAATAATAAGAACGGCGGATAAGAGGAGTTCTATATTACAACTATGATTACTAAAACAGGACAGGTGATAAAGTGGGATCAGTGTATATTTTTTTTGAAAACACGATTCTGACAAGTACGAGTGGGTTTGTCATGGTAGTGGTCATCTCAGTGACACAAGAGCCATTACCTATAAAAAAAAAAAACATTGCAGTATTATTTTACAGGCCGTGCTATATTTGGCATCCGCACGTGAGAGAATGGCACGCGTGTGGCACTGCACAGATGTCGCTTGCGCCGTCACATCAACCGGCAGCTCTTGGCCTCTGTAAACCCTGACAGATGTAATGACTAAAGTGATAGAAGGTAAAGGTGACGCCCTGCAATTTCTGGCTCACGGAATTGTTGGCGGAAAAGCCTCCACCAGAGGGAGCTCTGGCGAGCCCATCTTAGTTCATATCTTGGCCTACTCTTGCACGCTGTCCAGACGTCTTGGAAGAAGTGAGGATACCGATATATTATCTTATCCTGCCGGTCCACTCACCGGTGAGCTCATTTATACGTTTGGGTACATAGAGGTGGGGTGGCGTGAGACTCAGTGAGGATTTTCCTTTCGAATGCCATTACAGTATTTCCAATTCCAATGTTAAATGTGTCTTGTTTCTCCATTGCTGTACAGATAAGGGGCATTAATTCGATGTTGCCCCTTTATGTGACAAATATGGTTCCTTAAACTCGTGTGTTCAACACCTATGCGTCTGGTTCATTCGCACCAGGCTTTGGTGGATATCACAGCCTCCAGCACAAGCCAACGGTGATGCTGAAGACGTGATGTACCAGCCACCAGCATCTAATAGAAACGTGTTCAATGTCAAGTCCGCTAAAACCTCAGCCACGTACCGTAATTAAATCTAAATGTCAAAAAATTACAAAAAAGGAAATAATATGATCAAAATGTCCACAAACTTCGAACGGCGAGCCTAGAGTTAAATGATGTAAAAATAATATGCATGGCTGTGAGTAGTGCGATACATCCATTTATATATTTATTTCTACGTTTGGTGAGTTCACTAAATTAATAAAAATTGTATTGGGTTTCTTACTTTATACGTGATTTTAATTATTACATGTTTGTGCGCGTGCCTGGTAGCTTAGTTCTTTCTTTGCGAAGTTGTGGCTGTGTAGAGCTTCAAGTTTTTGCAGACCCCATAAAACAATATCCACAACAATTGAACATTTATTTTATTAACATTAACAATGTTGTGCAACTCTACTGTGTATGTGTTCGCGGTTGTGCCGAATCGCTTTCCAACGTATTCTTGGGTAAGCATAATTATTCATTTTTGTTTTGCACGATGTCCAAATGAGTTCCTGAAAAAGGTCTCTGCAGATGTGTAGAGAAACATTGGACATCATTTCTGTGGAGACACACGCCGGAGAGCTGATGTCGTACAACTCATGACTCCAATCACTGTCTCCAGGTGTGTCGGACCCCGATATTCCCCAAGTGTTCTCACACCTATCCACATCACCACGTTCACACACTCTCCTCTCTTTCAATTCACTATCTCACTCAAGTTTTCTGTCCTCCCACACAGTTCTTCAAGCGCTAATCAGTTTTTTTTATCTCAGAAGGTCTTCTTGCTAATTTTTTCCACCAGCACTTTAACTCATAATATTATCCCACGCACCCCTCCTGTCCATCTTTACCAAATGTATAATGCATTCCTGATTTAGTCACATGATTACTAAATGTAAATAGACCACTGCCTTCCTTGCTGCTATTTCATTTTTACCAGACTACTGAGATAGCCTTTAAGCAACCTTCACGGTTGAACGTCATTTCTGAGTCATCCTAATCTGTATTCAGGTTTGAGCAGTGTTTAAATTTGGGCGATATGCACCGTTATGCACAAGCAACAGAGGAAAAAAAATTTTGCACTACACGAGATCACTTCCTACCAAATTGAGTTGCATTTTTTGAGTTACGCACCATGTTTAAGCTACATTAAACGCACTATGATACCGTTGCGTAGTATATAGTGTATATTATATGCACTAGCATGCATTATGTGGTATATAACGTGTATATTTCATGAAAGGACGTTACCATCACATGTCTATGTTTTATGCACAGACTGCCACCGTTGTCAATAGCAATGAAAGACTACGACTATCGGAGTGCGTGTATTTCACTGCGGATCGCACACGAACCTAAATCAGGTTTGACCTGCCCAGTCCAGGAATTGGCATCTGTGTTAGGGTGGCAGGAATTGACGAGTACCGAGATCTGCTCCCGGTACTGTGTGTTTTTGAACTATATTGGAGGACGCTGCACAGTTTTAGATGGACCTAAACTCTACTTAAAAACACGTCCGGGTTCGGTCTACAGTGGAAGAGGTGGCAAACCTTTTTGCCACCACCACCACTACACCTCTTTTCCAAACCCACCGCATGGACATCTGGAACATCTGTGAAAAAGAGCCTCATTGCTCACCGGATTCCTCCAGTCTAAATACAGATTCTGATCAAGCATGTCTCCCAATTCGTGCCCTGCACCCAGCAAGGAAACCCGAAGCTACTCCTTTCTCACGGGTTTGAAATCAGCTCACGGGCGAGGCAATAAACCAAGGGATGATTTATTAATGCGTGACAATGTCATATCTGCAAGAATGATGGTAGTCCCGTGCGCCTGATGCATATTCTATATAAACTTTTCCGCCTCGCTGACCCGCAGTCACATGAATCAAAATGTATCTTCACATCTTGTAAATGTCCATCAGCCCTATTTCATTCTGCTGCTTTATTTGCTGAGACGTTGCTGAAGGGCCCACCGTGGCTTGCCCAATAAAATCGTTAAACGAGTGGCCTCGCACACCTGCCCAAGTTTTTGCCCAAGATCAGTCCTCACTTTGGCCAAATCTGTATGTTTTTCTCAGACAGCCGCCGTCGCGGTTACTTTCCAGTTATGCTAACGTGCACCCGGCGAGTTCATCTCAAGCTGGGGCAGACCGTGAGGCCGTTCCAGGAATTATTTTGGTGCAGTCACATCCACTTCGCCTCATTTTGTCCTCATAATACTGCAGAAATGTTGAGTCGACCCCTATACGTATTTATCTTCTTGGTTCTTTAATTATTATTTTAATATTTTAATAAAATAGTTTAATAAAATAATTATTATTTTAATAAAATAATTATTTTTATAATGTTTTATTATTATTATTTTATTATTTCCCTTCTACGTCCCTTCTACGTGACTTTACCGAAAGAACCAAGAAGATGAATCCCTGCAGTCACGAAAGCTTTTAATCGAAACCTATACGTATTGTTTTGATATATAAACCTTATCATAGCAGTATAAAAAATATAGGGCACAGTGATTTGGGATTATGCATAGGTGTACTTTGTGCTCAAGTCGTAGTGCCTTGTGCAAATAATCCCTACTCTAAAATATCGAGTTGGAAATGAATCCATGAATACGCCACTCAAGACAATGTATTTACATGTTAGGCACAAATTTTGATTTAAAGCTTTCGTGACTGCAGGGATTCATATTCTTGGTTCTTTCGGTAAAGTCACGTAGAATGGAAATAATAAAATAATAAAAATACAACATAATAAAATACAATTCTCACGACCGTTTCGGCCACAACGCAAGCAGTCGTCCTCAGGTGAAGAACAGGTCTGACGCTGTCTTTCCGACAGACCTGTTCTTCACCTGAGGACGGCTTTTGAGCAATATATATTTTAACTAGCTTTACTACCCGGCTTCACCACGCCCGGCCGCCTTTGTCTCTCCAGTGGCAATGTTCACACACCACACCAATGACTCGTTTGAGGCTGAGTCGACCTAGGGGAGCCGCAGGACCGGTTAAAATAATCGCCACCGGTGGTGGCCGTGAGTGGGAATCGAACTCGGGTCGCCGGGCTCGTAGCGCGATGCGCTAACCACTACACTACAATGCGTTACGCTTCCACGTGCGCGGGTCACGTGACATATTTGACGTCACAGCTCACTTGCCGTGCAAAGAATATATGCATTATTGAGCGCCCCCCCCAACCAAAAAAATTATTTTTTATAACTTTTGTATGGTGTACAGTCTGCAAAGTACCCACATGGCAAATTCCAAGTTTGTTGCATGTCGGGAAGTACGCTAAACATTTTGAACTGACACACATTCACAACGGCCTTGGTGTCCAGTGCCACGTGCGTGCAAGTTGGCACACACGTGACCTTACCGATCGACCAACTGTGGTCGCACCCGTTCGCATCTGGGCTCGATGGAAACAGCTGCATTATTAATGCATTCGATCGCTTGGTGCGTTTTATTTATTTATCTAAAAATAAAACACGTTCAAAGGTGTTTCGACCACTCACGCTGCTCTCACGGCGGCCAATCGCCACTCTTCCAGCCTGCAGTCGTTCACTGCTCGACATTGTTGGATGTCGACGCAGAACATAGGCAGAGAACGTTGCACGTACAAGTCTGTTCTGTGGAATAGACGAGCACGTGCCCGTTTAACTCGTAGGCTTAAGAACGTTGCTTGCACAATGCGTGTTGGTTACCCTATGAATACTTCTAGATTTGAAGCTTTCGTGACTGGAAGGATTCGTACTCTTAGATTTTTTTCGGTAAAGTCACGTAGGTAAAATAATAATAATAAAATAATAAATGAAAATAACTAAATTAAATCACGACGTTTCGGAGGCAACACAAGTCTCCGTCTTCAGGTGGGACCGTCACCGCCAAAATTGACTGTATCAAGGGGGAGACTTGTGTTGCCTCCAAAACGTCGTGATTTAATTTAGTTATTGTCATTCATTATTATTGAATATTTTTTTTACCTACGTGACTTTACCGATAAAACCTAAGAGTTTCTACCCTATGAATAACCCAACCGGTAATGTATAATCATTGTGATTTATATTAATTGATTAACCACGCCTCCCCCTCTGGCCCTCGCACCTGATTGGCTCACAGGTGATGACGTCACATGTACCCCCCCCCCCCCGCCTATTTAAGAACGGAATAGGAGGAGGATTTCTCCACAACTCTGGCTGTTGCCTGATGAGGCCGGTTGCAATTACTGGCGAAACGTCGTACTTGAATTGTAAACGTTGCGGTTTTATTCTCCAACACACCGGTGTGCTGTACTAGTAACACATTGGCACGTTCTGTTTACGTGACAAACCTTTACTTTTTGGCTGTGTCGGGTGGTGGCGGGTTTAACGTCACATTTATATATTTACAAGATCTAATAAATAAAACTCTTAGGGGCCGTTTATAAATGACGTCACGCGATTTTGGACGATGTTTAACCACCCCCCCTCGTCACACGGCGTCACAAAAAGTCACCCCCCCTTCAAATATGACGTCACAAAGCTTTGCCCCCCCCCCCTCCAAAATAAAACATGCTTCAAATTGCTTTAAACTATTGTCATTGTAGTGCGTATTTAATGTGGCGCTGCACTCTGATGTTGTAGGAGAAAACATTTATTAAAAAGTCTATTTAATTAAGTAGAACGTGTTGTCTATATTTATTTAAAGTTTCGCATTTTGATGTGACGTCACATTTCTCAACCCACCCCCCCTCGTCACACATCGTCACAAATGTCTGACCCCACCCTCCTAGGTGCGTGACGTCATTTATGGACGGCCCCTTATGGAGAGAGATGAGCATTACGTTGTTTCATCCAGGATGAAGGCGAGAGTGTCTTGTTACTAAAAACAACTACTAGTATTCTATGTTCTTTTTTATTTACGTGACTTTACCGAAAGAACCAAGAATATGAATTCCTGCAGCCACGAACGTTTTCAGTCAAAACAACAACCTGGCACCAAGATGACTATCAATAATGCCAAAGGCGAAATAGACCTGGGTATTTTTTTCTAAATATCCCTGGTTTATTTTACATGCTACGTGTCTTGCGAAGGGCAGTGTTTTTTCCTTCTTATTTTGTGTTATCGATGTCGTCTTGTACAGCGTTGTGAGATAATAATTATCTCGTTTTAAGGGCCCCCAGGGTATATGGTGTGTTGGATAGACGTTGAGGGGGTAACGGACGCTCCACACATTATTATTTGGTGATGCTGCTGCTGCGTTGGAAGTGGTGCACAAGCAATACACTCAAAACATTCGTCAACAACGCTGTGGCCTTAAAAATAAAAAAAAGTATAGCATTGGCTACGCTCAAGGAAAGTGGCCCTTATTCAAAGCACAGAGCGAGGCCAGAGATGACAGCTCACAAACCAACTGATCTGCTGCGTTACATTCTTCAATTAATCTGCAAGGTTATTTGAATTTAATTTCTAAAACGTAAGCGTTGGTTGTCGCTGGTCTTTTGCTCATGCACACGGGGTGTGAGAGCTCGCGCAGAAGACGCGATAGACACCATGACTCATGGTACGATCGGCTTGAAGTTTGCTTTATGCTACGTCGTCCCCCAGTAAACAAGGTCACGTCACACATTGGTGGGAGATTGAGAGAGCATTGTCAGGAAGGTGGTTCACAGACAGGGGATGTGTGCACTCTTTCTGTTGCGGTGTGCACGTGTGTTTTTTGTCCCTTCGTGTGATTCAACCTTTTAATGAACACATTCCTGCGGAGGGAGCTGGTAGGAACGTTGGGTTGCTCGGTCAATGGCCAGGGTCAACAGCGGCGTGGCGTATTCCGCAAATATGCCCGACTGTGATGGCGTGGCACAAGCCGGCGTGAGTAGGTTAAACGTTGAGTTTTATAAGGGCACCACGGGGTGACCAGCCCCTCTCCACCCAGCCCCACCCTCCCACCCCCACCCAGCCCCTCCCCACCCTCCCCACCAAGCCCCTCCCCACCCTGCCCTCCCCACCCAGGCCCTCCCCACCCTCCCCTCTCCACCCAGCCCCACCCCTCCCATTTTTGGATGCACGACGGACGGACGGAGAGACACAATAATTCCCTGTGGGCTGGTGAAACCAGGTGGTTCCTACCAGTATTAAGTGTTCCAAACCCCTGTCAAAGAAAGTAGCAGACCAAAGCAATTTTGTAGCAGGACACTTTGTTGCTTGCCTGGCTCTTGAAACTGGTGCAGCTCATGACACATTCCGATGGGTGCTTGAGCTAGTTCAATGGATTACACCGTTCAGAACTCAGATCAGCCAGCAGTGACCCGACAACTTGCCACTGGGCCTCAACTAAGGCTGAGATATTGGCACGGAGGTCACGGTGGTGATGGAAATTGCGAATTTAGTCCGCTAAATCTTGACAATGGTTGTAAGAAAAACACATTCCATTCAAGGCACTTGCTTTTATTTCCATAAAAAAGACTCCATGCTGGCACTATAACACATTACCACAACTTATTCCGTGACTTCCCTAATATTTTTTTGGGGGGTGAGCAGGAGGAGGTTTCCTCACCTCAGCCATGGATTTTATTAAACATTAACGTGCTCAAAGCACAAGCTTAGCCATGAGTAGTGTTTCAGGTTTTTTTGCGATTAACCTATGTAGCATAAAATTTTGATATAAAGCTTTCGCGACTGCAGGGATTCATCTTCTTGGTTCTTTCGGTAAAGTCACGTAGAAGGGAAATAATAAAATAATATACATATAAAACAATAAAAATTCTCACGACGTTTCGACTGCAACACAAGCAATCATCAGGTGTGAAATCCACAGCAAGAAATTTTGAAAAAATAACTATGTAGCATAACTTATATTATTATCATTATTCTTGTTTAAACGGGAAAGCCTCACTGAAGTTTCACGATTATTTTCAGGAGGGCCCTGCCAAGTTTTCTGAGTATGGGGGCGATTTTACTGCTGTGTAATTCCAAACGAGCAATTTGGAGGTCAAATTTTCAATATTGGGATATGTGGCCCATGCCAGTTACGGCGTGTGTTTGGTTTATTTAGCTCTGGGTGGAAACGAGAGAACCCGAAGTAAACTCATGCAGAACAGTGGGAGAACATTGAAACTCCACGCATAAAGGCGCCCGAGTCTGGAATCCAACCCAGGAAACGTATTTCTGTGAGGCACACGTGTTATCACTTCGCCAATCTTCCACACTTATCACGACACTTGCGATCTTTTTAAAGTTGTGATGTGCAAAGACACATTATTTTGCCAAAATACGTGACTATCTGTTACTAAAGGTAGCTTAAGTGCACACAAGGTTATGGAGACAAGTTTGTGGAACTCAATTTATATTGGCAATATTTAGCACATTTAATTTAATCTGTCACCAATAACCAATACTTTTGAAGCAATTATTGCACCCTCTGTTAGTTAAGTGCATTTTGCATGAGCAGCATAATTTGCACAAAATGGCATTTGGTTTATTGCCACTGTCCTTCAAATATTTATTGATATTTAAACGATGCACATACACATTCAACTACATCAAATTGTTCACGAATGCCTCGTCATCTTATCAGAGTTGCTTTTAAAATATAAGCAAAACTTGTTGATGCATAAAATTTACTGAGACACGAAAATAAATTAATCCCGTTAACAAACATACAGTTCTGAGATATTGAGAGCAATATTAATGATAATAAGCACAAATAAAAATTAAATGAAAAACATATTTCGCCAGCTGTTTTGTTGTAAAACATACAAAAAAAACAAGGTTAGTTACTTAATTCTCATATTATCTCACTGTTCCAATGCCAAGTCAAAGACATTAAAATATTTACTCCTCTTTAATGACGGAACGAGATTATAATTTTAAAGAAAGTAATAAAGTCATTACAATTATTCCATAATGCCCAAGGCTACTTATAGGCTTACTTACACACTCACCACATGCTCAGCTTCATATATATATATTTTGGAGTTGTAAATGTCTATGGATTTAAATTAACTCATGTTGACGCATTTTCCTTTGTTAAACTCCGTTTTTTTTCAACCAACATTTACAGAAATAAATATTGTATGCGAGCAACTTCCATGACCATTTTAATTACATCTCAGAAGTCCTCTGTCAGTGAAATTACTAAAATTGTCACCATCATCGCCAGCCAGCAGAACATTCTACAAAGTGTATTTTTTAATGTAAAATGTGATTAAATGTCATTGAAAATACTTAAACGATTTTCCTTCTCTCGGTCCCAGTTGCGGTGGGACGCTGCCATGATGTAATGGCTAGCACACCGCACTTTCAAGACAAAGGTCGCTGGTTCGATTCCATTTCCCTGAGTGGCAGTTTAAATAAAGGGCAAAATATTAAACCCCCACCTCCCCCACCACCTCTGTCCACCCAGCAATATAAACGGGCACACCACAGTCAATCAGCATGTCCGATGTGGTGGGGTAAAGTGTGGGTAATCCCAACTTTTAAAAAACGTGTCACTTGACAACTTCGAAAACAGTGTCTCTTAACCTTTACTGCAGCCTTGCACCCCATTGGTTCTCAATCGTAAAACACGTGACATTAAATCCACATGTATAATGTTAATAAACTACATAGGTTTGATGAAACAAAGTATTCGTACTTAGGTGCCCATGCTTAATTTGTGTTTTCAATTGTTGACCTTCTAAACAAAATCTGGCCGTGTCTCGGCACCCCCAGAAAGGGCATCTCGCACTCCCAGGAGGTGCGTGCACCCCAGGTTAAGAGCCACTGCTCTCAATATTTTAAATGAGATGTTCCATCTCAAGGGATTATCCTGGAAAAATCTTGACTTGAAGCTTTCGTGACTGCAGGAATACATATTCTATGGGTCTTTCGGTAAAGCCAAAACAATAAAAAAAATATCACGACGTTTCGATCGCAACACAAGCAATTGTCCTGGAAAATTATTTGTAATAAACAATAAAAAAATAAATACTGTCCAACGTGGAAGAGGAGGCATACTACCCTTTCTCAGCAGTGACATGATAGTGCAAGGCTGCACCCATATCCAAATTTATATAAACGAGTCTTTTACTAAGGTGCGATGAGAGTTTGTAGCTAAATGAGTACAGTAAGCTGCACACACATGAATGCTGCTGCATGTTTGAAGCCAATTGTAATAGGGTACGTCTCCTTTTAGATAACAGCCATGAAGCTAGGATTTAGCGTAATCAGATTTAAACGGAATGACATGCGTTTGGCAACTCAATGGCTCACATGCATATGGGCGAGCTGCCAAAAGGCCCCCGTGTTTCTTTATATAGTAACGTGTGGCATCTTTCATCTTTTTTTCAAATCCCCAAATCTACCGCACACACAGCCCTGCTTATCATTTACATTATGTGTATTCAAATTAAGCCTCATGGTGGCCAGGGCGACAACGGCCGTGCATTAATTCTAGATTTGAAGCTTTCGTGACTGCAAGGATTCATATTCTTAGGTTTTTTCGGTAAAGTCACGTAGGTAAAAACATTAAAAAGTAAAATAAAATAAAAATCACGTGATAACCACTACACTAAGGAAACTATCACGTGATTTTTTATTTTATTTTACTTTTTAATGTTTTTACCTACGTGACTTTACCGAAAAAAACCTAAGAATACGGCCGTGCATTGTTTGTGCAGATAACTGCTGCCTCAAAAAATATGAACAAAATTAAAAGCCCCCCTTTTTTTTCTAATCGGACATCACGGTCCGCCGTGGGGGAATCAACAAGCAGTTAAACAATTAAACGTTTGCAATTTTCATGGGATGGGTCAAGGGTTTAGTTTGGATAGATAAACCTTTGTAACGGCGGCAATATAAATTTAAGCACACTCTTCATTCACATTCACTCTGGCCAGTGTGATTGGTTGTACCACTACAAAGCAGATGTTACAAATCCACACACCTTGAAGGCTGATCAATACGCGATCTGAAAATTCGGTGTGTTTGGGATGCCAGCAAACGGGGGGAGGAGGGGGGGGAGAAAACGCTTCCATTGAGACGGGCAAATCAGTGTTTCCTATTCTCTTTATTAAAGCAGCGTTATCCACGTGTCAATGAAGAGGGATGGAAGTGTGAATATTTCCGCAGCAGTGAAAGTCACTCCGCGGTACACAGGGGGTCCACGGAGGCAATTTCGTTTGCAAAAATAACGACGCCAGGATGTTCCCGCGTAGACGTTATCTGGAAAATGATACCGAGTAGGGAATAAAACATGCGTCGAGAGTGAGTTTACGCAGGTCTAACCACAATGTTCTCATTAGTCACATCACTTTAGTCACAGCACAATAATAAATAATTGCAATCAATTAAGAAAGAAACCTGTATCTTCAAGTTGCAAATTAAAAACTAGCTCGTGCACTTCTGCAAATATTACGGGTTGGAGTTTCTGCTTCAGAACAAATGCAGGCTAAGGGAAACCAGGTCTAAGATTCAATTAAAACCCACAATGTTTGCCCGCACGAACAGGACAAAAAATGAGTCAGTCTGGATTTTTCCACTGAGATTATGTCAACTGTTTTGTACACTGGGGATTAAATTTCTAGCGAGAGTTTTCTAGACAATACGTGTACACTTTGCTGGACAAATACAACATTGGCCCGTTGGAAAATCCAGCCCGATTAATTTTCCCATCGCAACTGTGTGCTGCAGAGAGTGGGCATCGTTTCAACAACAAAAAATGTGCTTGTTATTTATAAATGTTTCACTCGGAGTGAGTCACAATTCCGCAGGGACACCGAGAGGAAACACGGCCCCCACCTCAAGTAACGTAACAGTGCTCCGTGACACACAGCATACAAGCTCATTATTCATCAAATAATTTACATCGGCAAACACAAGCATCTATACACGGTGATTTGTATTTATTTAGTGAAAACGTCACGCGGCTGGTAGCGTATAAAGACTAGTACCAATGCACGTATAAAAGGTAAAAAGTGATTTTTACGAGGGAGGCAAATCGACTGCAGTCATTTCACGTCGATGGAGAACTTACGTCTCCCTGCGAGCTAAAACAGCTAAACGGCTAACGGCTTCAAGGCGTAACATCCTGCCTAAATTTCCATTCCACAGCAAAAGTGGTGTGTACATCCAGAAGCACAACAGATAACAAATACAAAGGGCAGGCTTCCTGCTGCAGAAAAATAGTTGGACGAAAGCTGCCATTAAATGAAGCGGCTGCCGGTATGCCCGCAGACGCTGCCTGCTGACAGTTTATTCTATGCTTCTGAACCCGAGTAAAATTTTCACTTTTTTACAAATTTGGCTTGAGAGGAGAACATCTTTGCAAGTTGTGCTTTGCATTTGGTTGCTTCGGGGCGCCTACGGAGTCTGCGCTGTCCACACGCCTATGTTTCTTATGATGACCCAATCCGACTGCTCGCTAAGCACATTGATGCGCAGGCATGTGATTTCGAAAGGGGCCATTTTCAACACGTCTATGGAGTCGAACTGCCCGTCGGCGAACTCCCCGAGCGGCACGTAGTTGCTGCAGTCTCTCCCCGTGGACGTGGGCTTCAGGCCGTCCCCGACGGCCAGCGCGGCGTGACGCAGCACGTCCCCTTTCCTGTCCTCCGTTCCCGTGCGCACCTTGATCATCTCGATCTTCGCCGCCTTCTTGAAGACGAGCAGGAAGAACTTGCCGACGCTCGGCGCCTTCCCCCAGAAGTACTCGCCGCCCAGGCCGTAGGCCTTGTACGGGTGGTAGGCCTCGAACACCTCGATGTTGGTCCTGAGGAGGGCGGGCGGGTTGTCGGGCACGTCGGACGGCTCGTCCTCGAAGTCGTCGTCCTTGAGCTTGTTGGCCGTGCCCCGGAAGGACGAGTAGTACCCCATGTGCTGGAACAGCGACGGCTTGAAGCGGATGGCGTCGCCCTGCGCCAGCAGCGTGCGGAAGTGGTTGAGGAGCCAGTCGCACGGCATCTCCTGGTAGAACATGAGCAGGAAGCGGGCGAGGCGGGGCAGGTCGCACGAGCGGTACAGCTTGCCGATGTAGCCCAGCTTGGAGAACTCGAGCGTGGCCCAGGGCTGGCCCTCGAGCGAGGACACGAACTTGCGCACGTAGGTGAGGAAGTTGCGCGAGCACGCCACGTCGTCCTCCAGCATCAGGTAGTTCTCCGACAGGTTGGCGCAGAAGTTGGTGAGGAAGGCGTAGTCGACGTTCTGCTTGGAGCGGAAGGTCACCCTGTCGTCGGGGTCGTCGAAGTTCCTCTTGAGGCCCTGCAGCGGCGGGTAGGTGTGCCGCGGGGCGTGGATGACCACCAGGCGGCCGCGCATGACGTGCTGCGAGAACTTGCGGGCGACGGCGCGCGCCGTGCCCTCGCACCACTCCGCGTCGAAGTCGGCGAGGTGCACGACGATCACCATGTCCGCGAGCTCCTCGTCGCTCGACTGCTCGAAGATCGACTTGAGCGTCTGCAGCAGGTAGTTGCCCCTCGCCCTCTTCACCGACGAGATGCCGATCGTCAGGTACTCTGCGACATCGAATCGAACGAAAAAATGATTGTCATACATCCTTGGCAGTGGCACAAAAGCGTAAATAAATCTTGACATATTCGTCAATGACACTGCTCGAGAGAGGAACGTTTATATAATTAGGTGACGTTGCGGGGCCTTTCTTCAGGCAATGGCCTTCTTCACTGCAATGAAAAACGGTCATTGCGCAAAAAAAGCCACACCTATATTTTGAGAATCAATCAATGATTGTTCGCATCGTTTGAGCTGAGTAATACATTGAGATGCCTTGGTGCAGGAGAATTTACCACCGGCCCGCTCGCAAAGTCCAGCACGAGCACAAAATCAAACGTGAGCAGCAAAGTAGACATTCGACGCATGGTAATTCATATTACCACACTCAGGTTTTAAACTGTCAAACTGCCTCATTCATTTCTTAGTGTGCGGTGATCGTAAAATTCACTCAAGGTAAACAAATACAACATATTTATATACAATATAAAAAAAGACATACGGTGTGTTTACGTGGGCCCAGTAAGAACCGCTGACATTGTTTTTAAACTCAGATAAATCTCAAGCGGCGTCAACCACGCTGTAACATTAACCGTCTTACTTTTCTTATTTGAAGGATAACCAGCGAGGTGGTAGTACGTTATGTTCAGAAGGGAGCCGATGTCTGAAAGATTTCTGAAGGACAGTTCATTCTTCTCGGAGTAGAGCTGTTTCAGGAGAACCTCTTTTGCGATTCTTTGCTCTTCATTCTAGAGGGACATGAATAAAAATACACACATTTGTCACCATCAGCGTTTTATTCTTTAAACTATGGAACTAAACAATTATCTAAACTATGTTTATGTTTCACCAGGTAAGGGCCACTGAGCTGTATAGCTATTTTTTTTTGAAGCGACCTGGCCACAAATGATAGCTCAATGAAGTGGCTTATCACGTTGAAATTTAAAGCAGCCAAATACTCTAAACGCGTGAAGTTGTTTTTAAACGTGGAGGGGAGAAACCGGAGGACCTGGAGAAAAATCCACGCAGCCACGATATCATATATATTTATATATATAAAATGTCAGTGTTATATGATTGGGGTGAAAAGCAGCAGGGAGCAAAGAATGGTCAATTGACTTTGCAACAACCCCAATATCTTAAGGTCTAAACTCGGGTCAGGACGAGTCTAAGGGCTATTCTTAAGGTTAATGAAAGAGAAGCCCGGGTTATCGCTGTAATCGGAAGTTTATTTCCCTCTTGAAGGATAGAAGAAAAATCTCATTGCTTTTAAAGCCATTCATGTTGGTTTCACCCAAATCAACAAACCATTGCACGGCACAGTTAGAGGGAATTTAAGGCAGTTAATGGTGTTATTGTTTGGCATGGGCAATCTTTTTTATAAAACAATTACATATACTGTATACCCTCTAGTACAAATCATGTGCTATTCATTTGGGCATTCATCATCATCATCATCAGCTATGATCAATCCACTGCTGGATGAAGAACCCCCGAGTTGATGCTATTTCTCATGATGCTGCAATGTAATAACCCACGAAAAATGACTACTACTACTAATAAAGTAATTTACAGCTCATTGTTAATCCCCAACTACATGAAGGGCCTCGCCATGCTGTGTCAGTAATATAGGGTTGTGAGACCATACTTCACCATGCTGGTCTGTGTGGGTTTAAGGGAGAGTGGCCCAGCACTGGTTTGCCGCTTGTGTCAGCTGGGGCTGGGAATCAAACTCAGTTAGAGCCGGTTCGTGGTAAAGTTGCACTAACGACTCTGCTGCCACATTGCCAAGTTAACCTAAGTGCATGACTTCAACAGCCCAGACAGAAGATATTGTTGTGGACAGAGAGTTTTTGAGATTGAGATCCTTAAATAAAAACGAGATATCAGCAACACAAATTCAAGTTATTTCAAAGGCCAGCATTGTATTGTGAATCGATACATGCAGTCCCCGGGTTACGGAAGGGTTAGGTTCCCCAGAACGATTTGTAACCCGAGTTTTCCGTATGTCAGAAACTGAACAATCCCCCCCACCCCCAAATCGAGATAAAATCCCATAGTCAGATAGAGTTGTGCCTCCCCTACCCGATTACGAGTTTGTTTTATCTCAGTACTGTATCATGCAAAAAGAGAAGAATTACATAACGCTACAAAAAAATATATTTATCTTAATCCTGGTGAAGCGCGGGCTCGGTGAAGGTGGCGTTTTGGGGGAGCGAGGCGTAGGGCTCTGGGTGGTATTCGCCCACAACCTCAGCACGTTGCACCATTTGTGCTTACGTCGATTAACGCAAACAATATCCGCATATCGATTTTTTTTACATGCTTTATGGGAGAATTTCCGTAAAGTTGGATTTCCCTAAGTCGGGTCCCTTTCGCTGTATAATAATAATTAAGGATTCCTATAAAGAATTGAGGATTGCAATATTTGGCATGTAGAATGTTGAACACTGAGTTCAGAGTAAACAGTTAAATTATCATCTGCAATATCCAGTCACGGGGTGGAGCAGTGAAACATTAGTTAGTACACTGTACTATGAACCTGACCACCTGAGTTTGATTCCTGGCCCCGGCTAACATCAGTGGCGAGTGATATTTGAACCAGTCCTGCGATCACTTGCTGTCATGTGCAAACATCAGCACTAATATGACAAAGGTGGTTAGGCATTGTTTCTGGGCACACCGCCGTCTCGTTCGGAGAGCCGACCTTAATAGGTGCTCGTGAACAGCACTTGCCTAAAACAGTCTGGTAAGGCTATATGGGCATCTTTGTCTTTGTGGGGGTAGCGTGCTACATTGTATTTGACTATAAATATACGCTGACTATCTATTGCTCAAAGGCTCAAAGCACATGTTAACACACCCGTGGCATGTGCCTTAATATATTTCATTATATAATTAGTTTTTACAATCCCGTAAATCATAATCGGGTTACAATGACCTTGCAGGATATTCATTACAAACAATTTCTATTCCATTTCAATGAAACCAATCATGCAAATTAGATATATCTTTTTTTTTCTTTGAATTCCAAATAGGTCATGAAAACTGTCAAAGTCTTCCTGATGACATGTTCATTAGGGTTTAAGACACATTAAACGGATTACTTTGCCCGCCTTTATCAGCCACCAGTTTTCTTGAATGATTTTACAAAATCCCATTATACCCATGCTGCCGTGGTGTGTAACGGATCACATGCTGGACTTGCCAGCCCAGCGGTCGCCTGTTCACCGAGGGCTACTAAAAGTGTTTGACACCACACCAAAGTCGCTTAGCAGCAAGTTGTTTGGTGGTGGGGTAAAGTGTGGGTACTCCTACCTCTTCGAAGATGTCTGACCAGTGTGAAAAAGTAGGCCAAATGCTCTCTAGTGGAGGGGGAGGGGGTGGTGGTGGTGCCCTTCGGCCTGCAGTGGCATGACCAAGCAATTGCAGGGGCTGTACCTTTACCTCGTAACATGATGGCATTACAGTATCTAGAGCAGGCGACTTGCAATTGGTCAGGAGCTCAGCCCTTCAGGGTCAATAAAATGAGTACCCACTTTGTGGAAAGTCTGCAGTGATTGTCCTGTGGATTTACTCATTCTCACAAAAGAAATTTGGATTCTTTTTTTATCACTCGCTCAGGGCTGTAAATTGTAGATGACTTCCTACCTATTTGAGATTAAACTTTGAACAGAAACTACTTTGATTCTTTTTTACTTGACACGGCCTGAGGTAGGTGCTCACATAAATTGTCCACCGATGGGATAGACTGACGAGCCGTAATGAGTCATACTTATAATCGCCAAAGTACGTCACCAACCATTCGTTCCAAATGGGAGTTTCACATAGCCAATAAGCAGCCCAGATGCCACCGTGGTATAACGGTTAGCACAATGGACAAACCACAGGTCTCCGGTTCAATCGCCCAGTGTGGCAGTTAAAAAATTATGGGCTCTGATTCTTAAATCTCCCTGGTCTCTGTCTACCCGGCAGTATAAATCTGTACACCAGCAGTTAGTTGACCGGCAGGTCGCGTGCAGTGGGGTAGAGTGTGGGTATTTCAACCTCGACCAAAATGTCTGGCCAATCAAGTTCAAGTTCATTTATTAGGTATAGCCCTGTGAGCCATTCGGTTCTTGAATCGGGTGCAACCGCAACAAACAAAAAACAAAAACATGAACAAAAAAATCTTAAAGTGAATATGAGACTAAGTGCAAACAGAAAATCCAAGAAAAGACAGAAAAATATTGCAGAAAAAAACACCGTACACCAACGCTGTGTGCAAAAATCCCAGTGGGATGCAAGTCAAACAACAACAACAACAACCATAAGATAACTTAGATTAAGGCCATCAGTCTAACTCTGTACTACAACAAACAAACATGGCTAAGCCAATGTTGACGAGTGGGCTAAATGTCCTCTACAAGGGGGTCTTCCAGAGTTTTCCACGAGTGGAGGTTCTTCTTCAGCAGTGGCAGGAACAAACAATTGCAGGGTTGCACCTTTACAATCCTGCCCACAAGTTTAAACAGATCTCATACGTTCTAGATTTGAAGTTTTCGTGACTGCAATGATCCATACTCTTTGGTTCTTTCGGTAAAGTCACGTAGGTGAAAATAATAATAAAATAAAATAAAAAAGATCTCATACGGTCATCACAGATTGAACCAATGCCCTTCCTGCGAGCACGCGCCAGCGAATTGTCCTGACATTATTTGTCGACAGCCGGTGTTTGAGTATTATTATCATGATCATAAATAGAAATATAATAGCTTTTATTATTTCTTGGTGGCAGTGGCGGCGTACGTGCCGCTCGTTTGCAATGAGGCTTCTCATTGCGCCAGTGATGTCGCCTATTTATTGACGGCGGTTAATTTTGGCCGTGACACCGGGCGCAACAGGCTGCTCTCGTGCGGAGAGTTGTGGGAGCTTCAATGTCCACAAGTAATTAAGGTGCCGCACAGTTTGATCTCGCGCTCGTAATGCAACATCGCGGGAGCGTCCGTTAGGAGCTTGTGCCGCTGAACTCCGTCTGTGGAGGTGAAACGCACAAGTGCTTCCAGATCAGAGCAAGGCCATTGACTGCAAATTATACGTTGATGAAGCCACCGGTGCTCTGCTGCCACCTCGACTCACTTTGTTAAACAATTTTGGGAGCATCAGAACGTGCGGCGTTGCCCCGTTAATAAACACGACCGCAATGAACTTTGACTTGAAGCTTTCGTGACTGCAGGAATTCATACTCTTTGGGTCTTTCGGTAGAGTCACGTAGATATAATTTTTTTTTTAATCACGACGTTTCGATCGCAACGCGAGCAATCGTCCTCAGGTGAAAAAAGACAACAGGCGAACTGCTGAGGCAGGATAATTTTTTCCAGCTGAAGACGATTGCTTGTGTCGCGATCTAAACGTCGTGATTTTTATACTCTTTGCTTTTTTCGGTAAAGTCACGTAGGTAAAAAATACAATAAAATAAATGAAAACAACTCAATTAAATCACGACGTTTCGGGCGCAACACAAGCGTCCATCATCAGGTGGGAAAGCGTGACCTGCTGCTGATCTACGCGACTTTACCGAGAGACCCAAAGAGTATGTAATGAACTTCTTTTGCGATATCGCAATTCATCCTTGCACGTGTTTTGCTGCATCGAGCCACTCGCACGTAATTCATGGCGAGCAGACCGCGTCCGAAATGTATGCCGCTTTATCACAGGCGTGCACAACACCAGCGGCTGCTGGCCTGAGTGACGCTTACATGTTACGATAGGTGAGCACGACATGCGTTCGCGGGATGGTGAACAGACTGATTACGTGACAGTGGCGGGGGGCTGGAGTCATTCCAAATCAATCGCAATGTGAGAAATGCACTACTTACTCACCTATTGCCTCAATTAAGTGTCAATCAGGGTGGCTGGACTGTTGTTTTATTCCCCAGCACTACCCTATCAGCGTTGGCAAGTGAACTTCTTTTAAAAGCGGGCACTTATAAATGGGAAGCTGCCGTGGTGTAATGGTTAGCGCACCGGGCTTGCAATCCAGAGGTCGCCGGCTCGATTACCCGCCGTGGTTAGTTTAAAGTAATGTGCAAGTTTCTTGAATTTCTGTACACCCGATGCATACACAGCAGTTAGTCGATTGGTGGGGTAAAGTGTGCGTACTCCCATTTCTTCTAAGACGGTTTGGCCAGAGTGGAAGAGTAAGGCCAATTACGCTCTCGAGGGGATCTATAGAGGAGGCCCTTCCACCAGCAGTGGGATGATCACGACATTTCAGGGCTGCACCTTTAACTAAAAACATGTCAAGACATAGATTAGTGATATAGAAAAAGTTAAATATAATTATCTTAATTTGAAGCTTTCGTGACTGCAGGAATTCATACTCTTTGTTTCTTTCGGTAAAGTCACGTAGATAGAAAAATAACTAATAGATCACGACGTGTCGATCGCAACACAAGCGATCTTCTTCAGGTGAAACAACACAGCAGGCGGACTGCTGAGGCTGGAAGAAATTTAGCGAGAGAGCTACTGCGGCCAAAGGTTCTTTTGGTTTGAGGTGGGTACAACCCAAGGTAAGTGGGCGGGGCTAGAGATAGAATTTGCAAGTGAATTTAGGATCGCAGAGCTAGGCATACGTCGGCTAATCCGAAGGGGGGAGGGGAGAGGGAGGGAGGGGGCTGCAGCAACTGCTGTAACGGGCTTTTGTAAAGCCAGAAAATAAATGTTTTGAGTCTATATTGAAAATGAAATTGTGAATTTTATTCCTTTCTCAGTGTATCATTACTAGACTTGTGATATGAGCGCACGCACTATCTAAATATTATTCAGATATTCAACACTTGCTGGTGGAGTGGTGGTGGCGGTGGTTAGTGCAATTTGTAAATGGTCATACCCACCTGAATTCGATTCCCTGCCACGGCTTAATGTCAGTGGTGAGTGAAAGCTGAACCAGACCTGGGCTAACTCCCTCCCTTCACCAAAACAGACAAAAATTATCCTATTGACCCAACGGCATGGGGAGGCCTTCATCCAACAGTGGATTGATAAGGCACTGTAAATTATGATTGTATTACTGTATTATTATTCGTTTCATGATCATACAACGTTTGTGACCTTGAGCATGTTTTGCATCGTAAATGTAACTGACACGAATGCCATTCTTTGCTGACAATTGGTATATGACACTGGAAGGTTTAGTCGAATGTTGTAAACATATAAGTGAATAACAGATCAATTGAGAGACAAAGTCTCGGTAAAAACGTCTGCGCTTTTTGCACGTACATTTGCTGTTTTGGAAGTTCCTACCAATTCAAGAAAATGGAGAGAGAATGCTTTGTTGCAACTCCAGAACTTTGGAATAGTTTTCCTTCATCAATAAAATATATATACGAGAATGTATCAAAACATCTTTGGCCATTCATACCTTCCCATATGCCACTGGCCGAGTGATGCCCCTAGCCAAATGAGACAGGACGATCATCAGGTTGACTGAGCTTCTTTGAAATGTGTCGCATCTTCTGCGTACGATTGACCACACGTTTCATCCGTATTGTGGAATGTCATGCACTGCATTAGCAACAAATGCAAAGGTATTGAGTACTTCATTCGGTTACATCTCAACGATATTTGTATTAAATTTAGATTTTAAGCTTTCGTGACTGCAGGGATTCATCTTCTTGGTTCTTTCGGTAAAGTCACGTAGAAGGGAAATAATAAAATAATAAAAATAAAACACAATAAAATACAATTCTCACGACGTTTTGGCCACAACGCAAGCAGCCGTCCTCAGATGAAGAACAGGTCTGTCGGAAAGACAACGTCTGAAGGCTTGGTGGTGTTCATTCAGACGCTGTCTTTCCGACAGACCTATTCTTCAACTGAGGACGGCTGTTTGCGTTGTGGCCGAAACGTCATGAGAATTGTATTTTATTACGTTTTATTATTATTATTGTATTATTTCCCTTCTACGTGACTTTACCGAAAGAACCAAGAAGATATTTGTATTGCTGAATGCAATTCAGATGACTACGCCAATTACTGATAACGCTTATAAATAATAAACCGGTGACATTGATGTGTTTTTAATCAGTTGGTACTTAACCGCAATAACATGGTTTAAAGGCACGGTCAGTAGCGAACAATTTGGATAATTTTTTTAATAGTGCAAAGAAGCGTGGAAATAAAAATTCTTGGAATTGCATTGAGAGACAGAAAAAGTAGGCACACATTGATCAGGGAACAAATACAAACCAGAAACATACCATTGACGGTTAAACTAAAAACTAAGCAGGCTTGGGGCAGGACACATCGCTGCAAGAGATTACTGCCGATGGTAATGAGCAGTGACAGAATGACAGCGAAGGAATGAAATACTTCTGAGTGGACATCCACCAAAACATTACGTCGGCTCGTGTAACGGTGCTCGGCCGATTGATATACCGTAGAGCCGCAGAAAAGTGGCGACGGCTTGGAGAGGCCTTAATCCAGCAGCGGACCGAGATCATGGCTGATGATGACAATGGGAACGATGACATTCAAACGGAAGAGAGAGAGAGAGAAAAAAAAATGTAACCCGTAAAAACAAAGTTTTTCACTATAAATCCTTTATATGCGTGGCGGCTAGAGTCCTCTCGTCCTCTGGCTTGAGATGGCTGCTACCTATGGGTCAGATGATTGCCTGCCACCATTAAGCGATTGGTAATTAAATATAATTTTTTTCCCCTAAAATGTTGAAAATTTTGGGAAAAAATTTTCACGAAAATAAATTGTCACGCACAACGAGTCTGTGTGCAAAATGTCAGCTCGATTGGATCACGGAAAGTGGGTTAAAAAACGACCGTAAAATGTTCACGTTCGTAAGCGCGCAAGCAAGCAAGCGAGTGAACTTAATATAAAGGATTCAAAAAAACTCCCCACCCACCGGGAATGTCACACCCACCTCGCCAAACCCCGAGAGCTCCTCGTCGATCAGGAAGAGGAGCAGCAGCGTGGACAGGACACATGTGACGAGGCCCACTCCGAACTGCGTCCGCACCCGCTTCCGAGAGCAGCGCATGGCCTCCATCTGTCGGGCGCGATCGCCTCCTCCCCGCCCTCCCAAGAGCGGCGCTCACCGCAGGGCGATCCGTGCTGTCGCAGCGCCGCACATCCTGCCCAACGGAGGTGTCTATGAGCGAGCGGCCGTGTGGAGCGTGGGGTACGCGGAAGAAACATCGGCGCGGCGCGCGGAAAAACAAACCGCCGCCAACAATCGACTGGCTCCGTATTCCTGCCAATGTGGATGGGGAGGCCAAGTGGGTGGTGCAGAAAGAGGAACGTTGTTTTTCTTTTTTTTCAAATGCCAAAAAGCAATGGGGAGGTACGTAATGTGGTCATTCATCACCAGCTGTTACTCCACCTGTCTGTCAAATGAGCTCTTTTGAGCATAATATCAATTTCGGGGTGAATTACTGGCATTGGTTCGTATATAAAAAAATATATATATGTGGGGCTGCAAAAACCTCACGGTGAAACTGGTATTGATTGATTTACGTAACAATGATAATTATGATAATAGCTCCAAACCTATGAAGTCATTATGTCGAATGAGATTATCGATTCTGCGTCCTATATTTAAACCGGGTATGAGACCATTTGAGGGTAATGCTCTCATTTGTTAAGAAATAACTTGGACTCAAATCAAGTCGGGAATGTTAACATTATTATTATTATAGTTTTGTTTAAAAATGTTTAGGCTTTTAAACAAATCAATTTATTTCAATTTTGCCTAAAAACTAACCCGGTGCGGTACGTATGTGTGTATGTATGTTGAACTTCTTTCGCACCATACGTAGCCAACCGTGCTTGTCGGAGGTGCGGAGTGTGTGTGAACATCAACACTGGGGAGACAAAGGCAGCCGGGCATGATCTCCACACCACCTCCTTGTGTACAATTCCGGCCTTTGTGAGTGGCTCACTATAACAGCACTTGTCTTTGTTTTTGGTAAAATGTAGTGCACGTTTGCACGTGTTACCGTTTGGCACTTGTTTCTTATGAATAAAGCACACTATTTACAATCGTTATTATTTGACAGGATTAAACTGTAATCTGTAATGTCACAAGCATGTTGGGGGCTAAAAAAGCATAAACCCTTGCTTGGTCCACATTTTATATTTACAATTTGTTAAGCCAATGCAGAGTCAACGGCCTATGATTTACTACTAACGAGTGGCCAAAATATTCCCATTTTTCGCATTAATTGGCTCTCTAGGGCCACCTGTGACAAGCCAGAATACCTGAAATCCATCTAATACAGGGAAATCACACTCTGGAGGCTTGCAGCTTACCAATAATAATGGCAGTTTGTCTTATGCCGTGGTACACACCATACTTATGGGACAGAGTCTGTTATTTGTGAGGGCTATTAGACCAACACAGAAAATTCCTCCCAACGCTGGCAACCGTGTGTGTGCGCACGTACGTGCGTGCGTGCGTGCTCGCAATAACTATTTGGATTAATGCTAAATGCACTTTTGAAATTGGAGGAATAATTCAGCCTCGGCCGTGATTGTTTTAAGAAATGACACCATTACTGTCTTCCGGCAAATTACTTGGGCAAAAAAAAAAAATGTTAATTACATCGAGTGTTTCTGCGTTACAGGTGCGACTGAAGGAAACGGCATAGATGCACGCAGGAACGGTGCACAGAGGTTTGCTTACACGTACAGCGATTGCATCAACACACGCGTCATGCGTACACATGAAAACAATTTGAAATGCAACAATTTTAAATACTAAACACCCTTGAGAAGCCAAACATTTGTCAGTTTTCGAGGCCTACTAAGGCTTCGCGTCCGAAACTAAATATTCTTGTCTGGAGTAAATTCTAAATGTCTTCTAAATTGCACAATTAAAGTGAAGTTTACTATTTGTGCCACAAATCTAGGTCCTCTTGTGCCGCCGGGCAAAACATTTCCCATTAATCGCCTCTCCCCCGAGCTCCTTCTTCTCACAGCTCATCGCAGCCAAAAATAAATCAAGCACGAGGCTTCGAAAGGCGTTGCGTCATAACCGCCACCCCCCCCCCCCCCAGAACCAAATTCTTGCTTCTATTCACGGAGTCAAGATGTGCACACTAGGAGGCGGATCCTCGGAAGCCAGAGCACTGAGCCGGCAACTGCTGAGGTTCTTGGGTTTGAATCCGGCGTTCTGGATATGGATGAGGCACAAACGACCGTGCGTTCGGGATCAGGGAGGGCCAATTCCTGGGACAGGCATCGCCACGAGTACAGCGACCGAGCGGAAAGACCAAAAGACCAGATGGTGGAATTACTGCAAGGGCATGTTTTGGATGTTGTGTTTGTATTGTGCAACAGATGCAGGATCTGGTGGAGCGTCGAGAGCACTGGCAAGGGATGGTTATATCAATGGCTTTCGTCATTGATGATATGTTCATCTTGATTTTGAATGTGGTCTCAGCCTGGTCACCCGTGACTGGACAACAACAACATCACATATCATTTTTATTTTTAACTTAATATGGTACATTTTCAGCTGTAAGAATAATAATATATACTTGACTTTCTTACGACGATTTTTGTCACAGGACGTATGGGAAAGCGTGCCCTCTCGTGTATAAATGGTCACTTGAAAAAGGATTTAGGAATCTGCCATTTCATCAAGTTTTCTCTAACCGCTCTGCAAGAGTTTGAAATGAATAATTATTTTGTATCATCAAGCCGACAGCATAATCGTCATAAAATTAGATTTTCTTTGACACACAGACACACACGATACACCCACACTACTGCGAACACTTCAAAAAAGTATATAACCACACTGACATTTTAAAATAACACAACGTCTGTTGTATGTGCATGTGCATTGGTTTGAACTCTTATTCGCGGCTAGCCTGAATATAAAGTGGATCTTTTCCTTAAATGCTTGCCAGGCAAGGAAGTTCCATTGCAGTGTGGCGCCAATGAGGTTTGCCCCCCCCCCGCCCTTGAATGAAACTGCCGCAAGCCAATGTGTATGCACTGACACGTGTAACGTGCAGTGGACGATGCAAGATTCTGTAACGAGACGTGGCTGTGTGAGCACCCAGAGGCTGCTTCTGCACGCGCGATTCTCGCCAATTATTCCAGAGCCGCATCTTTGCATGACGTCTCTCAGGGGTTTCAACAATTGTCATGCAAAATAATTTTAGAGCCTCCAAGCCTGTCAAGTCGCATAAATTGCAAGCACAGTAAGCATACATCAGTCAGTGTTCATTTGTTTGAATAATACGATTCTCCCACCTGGCTGACACTCTTTCCCCATCAGAAAAGCGAGGACATAGCAAGAATTTTTTTCTCTCCCCCAGAACCCATTTTCACTTCTAGATTTGAAGCTTTCGTGACTGCAAGGATTCATACTCTTAGTTCTTTCGATAAAGTCACGTAGGGTAAAAAATGAAATTAATAAAAATAGAATTAAAAATAAAATAAAAATCACGACGTTTCGGAGGCAACACAAGTCTCCGTCATCAGGTGGGACCGTCACAGCCAGATTTGCTGCATCAAGTGAGGCAGGGATTCAAGATGCAAGCTCTTAAATACAAGTTGAGCGGGAGGAGAGGGGAGGGAGGGGCTTATCAGAATGCGGTAGCCAATGAATGGAACGTATCGGGAGGGGGGGGGGCGGGGCTAAAAGAGGTCACGAGGTGCTCGTAGACGTCGACGTGAGTGATTATGTAATTTTTACGACACCCATTTTTATTTGAAGTCGTGAGTTTTCAAAGTCGAAGCGCGTGCTTTATTAATTATAGTGCACATTAACAATCCGCTCGTTGGATTTGATTTAATTGCTTTCAGTTTGATAATGGCATCGAAAAGTCGTGACGCTGAAGAGTCACTTTCTTTTTTTCTATTTACAATCCAATTATTTTCTCTGTAAGTTCTCGAAAAATCATTGTATTATCCGAGTTCTTTTTTGAGTTCATCCGTTGCATAACATATATAAATGACGGCATAGGTAGGAAAAAACAATGCATCACATACTCGTTGGTTCTTTCGGTAAAGTCACGTAGGTATAAAATTAAATAAATCGCGACGTTTCGGGCGCAACACAACCTACGTGACTTTGATAATTGTTTTTTTTTTACCCTTTTATCTGGCAACAAAACTGACACCTTTTTTACAAGGAGTCATGTTTGCATTGACCACAATATCTGCAGTCGGAATGCAAACAAAAAACACAACTCTGATAATGTATGCACTGTCCTTGAAATTGATTGATCCACACCCGAGACAGCTTTTCTTAGAGACTAGTCTCACATGGTGTTGGACCAGATGACGCCAAAAGGCACACAACTCAATGTGACTTTACCGAAAGAACCAAAGAGTATGGATTCCTGCAGTCACGAAAGCTTCAAATCAAGAATGCATCACATATTGTATTGCTTGCATACGTAGCAACAGACTTTACATACGCATTATAACATGACGTCGGGTTATTGTATGGGATATACGATTTGATTTCCGAAAGCGAAATATTACAATGCCACAATCAGATTTTTTCTTATTCAACGTTACATTATTTAATACGTGTGCGCTTACCGCAGTCGTAAATTTAATCGGGAAAACATTATGCTTACCACGGTGAAAGTGGTAAATAACATACTCGGATGTACTTGAAATCATCGCAGACAAATATCATGAAAACATTACATTTGGCTGGCGTGCACACCTTACTCTGCCGTGCATCTCAATTGTTCTGAGACTAGGCTCAAAAGAAAGCTGTCTCTGGTGTGGACCAATCAGTTTCAAAGACAATGCATATATTATCAGAGTACTTTTTTTTTGCATTCTGACCACAAGTATTGTGGTTAATGCAGACATGATTCCTTGTTAAAGGTTTCAGTTTGGTATCCAGTGAGGCCAGCGTATCATGGTTTGGTTCCAGCTCGGCATGGCCAATGGCCAGTGTAAATCCACTCGCTGGCTCGGCTCGGATGTGGCCAGTGGAAAAAGTGGCTATTAGTGTCACCTAGTGTAGTGGCTCCCACACGAATTGATCCCTGGATTATTGGTGGCGTTTACTGCACCGTGTTGAATGCACGAAGTTAGAGTGGTTACCAGCATAAGGTGCGGGAAGCAGATGGCTCCTTGGAACGATTTTCTGTGGTGCCACCAGGGGATCTGCCAAGCAAAGAAACAGAGACAATGCAAGATAGCACTGCAAATGCAATGCAGAGAGAATGGTGTTCTTGCACGTAGCGGTCAGAGGTTGCCCTTAAATATAAAGATGCTACGGTGGTTTTTTGAAAACTCCCCTTTTAATCTGCAGCAATAGATCACATCCTTACAAAGCTCACATTCACCCATTTCTCCTTGTTTATTGCACGGAGGGATAAAGGTGCAGCCCTCGAATTGCCAGCTCATACCACACTGCTACACTGCTAGAGGGGAATCCAGGGAACGCCTACTCGTCCATGCCGGCTCGACTATTATAGAAGGTCTTTGGATGCCGTCGTAGGGTAATGGTTGACAGACTGGACGTGCAATCCAGAGGTCGCCGGCTCGATTCCATCTCCCGGCACGGCAGTTGAAACAACGGCGGATGTTCGTGTAATCCCCTCCGCCTCTGTGCACCGAGCGGTATGAATGGATTCACGACAGTTGTTCGATTGGCAGGTCATTTGCAGAGGGGTAACAGTGTGGGTACTCCCATCTCTTCCTAATGTCTGGCCAAAAATACCGCACTTAGAAGAACTTCCAAGGGCAGTGTTCTCCATTGCAAGGCCCGCGGGCCAGAGGTCGCAATCGGGTACCCGATACCCGTACCCTACCCGATACCCGGCTACCCGTACCCGGCTGGGTACGGGTACGGGTACCCATTTGCGACCCTGGTGCGGCCGGGTACGGGTAAGGAAACAAAACCCGTTTGCGACCTCTGCCGCGGGCCACTGGAGGCCCCTGGACGGTTTTTAGTGCGGCCCCCGGCAATCCACAAATGTGAAAACACCCCTTGCAGGCGGTGTGGCGGCCCTCGCGCTGATGTTTTGTTATCGGCGAAAGTGGCCGCCCACTGAAAATGAGTGAAGAGCACTAGAGCTCTGTCTAGCGGAGGCCCTTTTGCCAGCAAAGTGGAGTTTGCAAGCGCTCGCTGCACCTTAACCATTTTACATTCGTAGGTTTCAGCTCTCGAGGCTGCCTCCCGTCCCCTTAGAGAACACAGTTGTATTCCGGCTGCAGTGGACAAACGTGCTGTGAGTTGCCAGTACGTTAAATCACTGTGCACACACAAAGTGCACAGGGGACTCGAAAACACTGTGCCTTGAAGCGGAGAGAAAATTTAATGGGATAACGTGACACACATTGCTGGGGCAAACGGCCAGAGCGGTTGTTTAATTACCATCTTTGTAGGTCACCCAGAATCTGTGATCAGCAACTGTCTTGAGAGTGAAATGCATTGCAATCGGCTCATGAAACTGCTGCGTAATTATACCGCGAATGGCGACGTAGTTCACGCCGTGGATAAATGGTGCGTGGGACTCATTAATTAAACCGGGGGCGAACGCAGTCGCAGTTAGTACCACATTTTTGTACTACATCAGTAGTAGTCATTCGGTGTTGATGTACAACTGCGCACGGGTGTTTCTACACGTGTGTGTTTGACAGTCCGACACAGAATCAGAATCTGTGTTTATCCTCAAGAAATCCGATGAACTATGAGGCTCTTTTTCACAGATGCCCAGTAGCCCAGCACAACAACAACAACAAAACACGATTGGAGTGCAATGTATAAGAAAGGTAAGCGAATCGCTTAAAATAAATACTTAAATAGATCAAGTATATAGGAACTAAGTGTAAAAGTATATCGTGCAATATTTGGGATCAAAATTAACTGTGCAGCATTTTACCAAAAAAAAATTACTCTGAATTTTTTCAGAGAGAGAGAGAGAGAGGATTAATTCAGAGGTACTAATCCAATGCATCAGATTATTGATGTCATTTTTAAAAATAGGTAAGAATTACCTTGCAAATGAGATGTTCCATCTCAAGGGATTATCCAGTTAAACAGATGAATACAAAATAACAGCTCAAAACGTGCACATATTTTGTCAAAATTGGTCAAAACAAATTATTATTCCACTTCGGCAGGCATACTAAATGCTAATATTTTACGTGAAATTAGGGATGAATTGCATCTAACTCTACTTGACTGGCCAAACCACCTGCTAATTCAGAAAAAACACAGGTCTATCTGTGAGAACGTCACATTGATATTCATCTAGTGATCCCACCCAATAAAAAAAGATCCACCTACCCTGGCTTCTGGCAACTGTATTGCGGGAGGCACGATGGCAAGCCGTTGATGAAATTAAGAAGTTGAACTGTATTTGAAATACAAGCAACGAAAATATACAATTATGGAACAGCAGTAATCTCATTGATATCTTGTAACCCGCATGCGTGGAATGAAATGCGCCTGAGAAGGTATAAAATGCGGATATCAAGCAATGAAATCAGTTCATGTACACGTACTAGGCACATTATTAAATCACGTGATTGTGAAGAGGTGGTGGAAGCTTGGGGTGGCCTTCATCCAGCAGTAGATTGACCATGCCTGATGATGATTATGACCAAGGACTACTTGCAGATACCAAGATTTAAAACAAACAAAAATATTGCGTAAAAAATTCTCGCCATATTAGATAAGTGCATTTCGGCGTCACATTGAAAAATTAATGTAGCCGTGCAATATTATTAATTGCGACTGGCTGTAATGTGTATAATGCATATGACTGATTCCCCGCATGTAATTGAATTGCTGATTACATGACAAGTCGTGTAGCTGCGAGCATCGCAAAACTACAATATAGGTCTGCCAATTCGCCCACGGTAATCGAAAGATAATAACTGTATTTGTTTCTAATTAACAGGTTGAGTAGAAAATAATGACTCGAAACTCATGCAACCAAGGGTTGCCTGGGAATTACGGGAATGGCAGTTTAGTGGTAGCCACCCTATTACAATAGAACATTGCAGCTTTCACGGACACGACTCACGAAAAGGATGCACCTACACGTTCACATTTTGTTAATGGGGCCCACTCAGGGATGGCTTTGCTTTTGAAAAATGTCCAAACGTGATCTATGTTTAGTTTCGGGATATTGAACGTTAAAGACTGAGTTTTCACTGCCCATCCTCTATGCGTTTTGAGTGCCACGCAGTGTGTGCAGAGTGTGTTTATTAGGAATGTTCCTTGGTGTTCTGGTTAATCCTCAAAATTTATTGGTGGCCGAGGATGCCTCCCGCGCCGCGAAGGAGAAGGGGGCAGCGCTCGTCATAGCTGTCCCAAAAGGGCAGCTTTTAAGAGCTTTTCTCATCCGAAAAATCCACAAAAATGTAAAAATTTAACCGAGGCATGAAATGTTATGTATGTACGTACTACGTTGAACTTCTTTCGCACTGTACGTAGTCAACCACGCGAATAGGAGGTTCAGGGAAAATCGAAGGTGCTTGAGGCGTTCCAACAAAAAAAAAGTCAGTTTTAAAATCCTATATATTAAGTTCACTTGCTTGCTTGCTTGCGCGCTTACGACCGTGCAAATCTTTCGGTCGTTTTTTAACCCACTTCCCGTGATCCAATCGAGCTGACATTTTGCACACAGACTCGTTGTGCGTGACAATTTATTTTCGTGACTTTACACTTTTTAGGAATTTTTTTAAATATTTAATTACCAATTGCTAAATGGTGGCGGGCAATCATCTGACCCATAGGTGGCAGCCATCTCAAGCCAGAGGACGAGATGACTCTAGCCGCCACGCATATAAAGGATTTATAGTGAAAAACCTTGTTTTTACGGGTTTATTTTTTGGATAGATCAGAAAATAAAATGTCACAGAGAATGATGTCACTTCAACGATCACGTGTGTGTACACATTTCGCGCCAATGTGCTGTCGTTTGGCATCAATCGGGTGACATCACTCTGGTTAGCACAAAGATGAGTTAAATTAATACATGATTTAAAGTATCTTAAAATTCACAAATCTGCATAACATTGTCATAAAAAATCCGAACGTATATAAAGTGGGGAGCAGTGGTGCAGTGGTTATTGCACTGTGATACGAGGCTAGTGACATGAATCTGATTCCCAGCCACTGCCAACATCAGTGGCAAGTGATTTTCCTAGGTGCCACCTTCACCAACCTGCGCTGATCAGCATGGTGAAGTATGGTCAAAGAACGCTCATAACAGACATGGTGTGGCAAGGCCTTCATCCAGAAGTGTATTGAAACAGGGGCTATGAATTATCATTATTATATGCATACATTAATTTGCGTGCTGTATCATACAAACCGAACACCAATAATGCAATAAATTCACACACATGTGGAAAACTGAATTGAGAATGAAAAGCTAAATGCCGATGTGCCTGCAGAAGACAGTGTTGAATGAGTGTATTTAGCACAAGCTGAAGAGGTCAAATAAAGCATTAAATAACGTGAGCTTTGAAGTACACTGAGAGGAAGATACTACATTGTATACCAGGTAAGGCCCACTGAGCTATATAGCTCTTTTTCAGAAGCGACCTGGCCACAAATGATAGCTTACAAAGTGGCTTATCATGTACAAATGCATAATAATAATAAAATAGTTTTGTGTCATTAATGCAATTGCTGCACATTAGTTATCCAGTTCCGTACAAAAAATGAAATAAAACCCCACTACTTAGAAAAAATTATAATATATAAATAACGAGAAAAGATGCATTTAAGAAAAATGTATCACAGAGAAAATAAAAAAATAAATCCATTCGGTTTCCTATACCCAAGACCACAATCCCAATATTTGGAGGGGTGGTGGAGTGGCCAAAAAAGTTACGAGCCTTTAGGACAATAATGTAAATGCCTATTATCCAGCATATGCCAGGACAACCAAATACTCTAAACGCATGTTTCTGAATGTGGAGGAAAAAATCCATACGACCACGGGGAGAACATGCAAACTCCAAATATATAGGCGTTAGGGTCAGGATAAACCCCCTGACCTCCTGCATACCAGCCGAGGGAGTTAACATCGCGCGACCCCGGTGCCTAATGTTGCAGTCAGTCTACTTCCAGGCATAGTCCCTGAGGGCCCGATGATGGCCGATGGGCGAAGCTGGTGACAGGATGGCAACCAAAAGTGGTGAAAATTCCCAGGGAGATTGAACATGGCGGAGGTGCGATCAGGTCACGTGCCAGAGGCAGATGGATCGCGGAATCTCAGCGGCGCGAGGAGACAACAACGGATGTGAGGAGGGCTTCATTCAGCAGTGGATAGACCAAGGCTGATGACGATCACGATCAATATTACTCTTCAGAATGAACTAAAAAATGTGAGGTGTTCAATTATTTCATGGTCGCGTAACACTTTTGGTTAATCCTCTCATATATTAAAACACGGGTCTTAATTGTAACAACAAATTTAAGTTCTCCATCATTATTAAAATACTAACGGCAATTTTCCAAACACTGCCCTTATTAAAAGTATGTAAACGGAGATACAATGTAATCAATATTCTTCATGAACTCTCATAAACTCTCATAAGCAAATGCTAAAGGCAGCATGCGAGTCGCGATGCAAACATTGGGATTTCAGTCCCGTACCCAACATCGTCACAAACTGTGACCAAATGACCCAGAATGCGTCTCATCTTATCGTATCTCAGAAGCTAAGCAGGTTTGAGCTTGAATATTGCCATCGGCTTTCGAGGCGAGGTGATGGACAAGGGGGCAGAGCAGAACAATCTATAATTGTATTGTATTTCTATGCTCCCCCCACAAGCAAAGGATGCTGCACAGCTGATGCAAGACAGAGGTGGAAATGACCCCATTCGGCCTCGTCACCTCTAAAGAGAAGAGCTACGGAAACTGAAGAAGACGGAGACTTCTATGACCCTACATCAGGGGTCGGGAACCTTTTTGACTGGGAGAGCCATAAAAGCCAAATATTTCTAAATATATTTCATTGAGAGCCATGTCTTACTTTTAATGCGACTTTTGGTGCTGCGTGGTTTTGCTGATGGCCTTGTAGTCTGGTTCATACGTGGTGAGGTTGAGCTTCGTGCAGGCGTGACCCGTGAAATTTATCTTCAAAACTAATTTCTGTTTACTTTTAAATGACACAGTATTGTTAAGCAATATCACAAGTATTTTAAAATCAGTTCCAAACTGATTTTTTTTATTATTTTTTTTTCAACTCCAAATTGCCTGGGAGCCATATGCCGTCACCGGAAGAGCCATATATGGCTCGCGAGCCATAGGTTCCCGACCGCTGCCCTACATAAATATCGCTTCCTTCACCAAATCACCCACGTGATCCTGCAAGTCGCCCCCCACCCCATCCGGTAGTGAATTGGGAGCTATAGGTGAAATGTGCCTTACAAATGTTAAATATTATAGTTATTACTACTATTAATACTACACACAATGGGCTGTGCATTGTCCCGGGGTGGTTACTGTAAGAGAATGTTGGGTTCGTTGATTAAAACTAAAAAACCTGGCTTACCCTTTAAGTCTTTGTGAGCGATTTGACGCACGGCTTGCGTTTCCTGCTTTGTTGAGCGTTGAAAAGACACCAAAAAAACAACTCCTGATGCAGAGGCCATGGCAATGGAACTTTCGATGGCAATTATCTCCCCAGCAGGCAGGCGAACTGCCGTAACGAGACTGCGCCCTTAGTTCTTGCGTGGCGAGGTTACGGTGAGGTCGTACAGAAAATGAATGCTCGAATGCACGTGTGAGCCACACGTTCACGTGTGAGCTAGCCCTTTTCATTGCCAACGCACCTCTGATGAGCACGGTTGGCTACGTGTTGTTGCCAGTGCCGTATTAAGCTAGTGCGGGGACTGTAGCATATGTTATAAAGTGGCCCTAAATATAAAAAACACGTAAATATAAAAAACACGCATTTTTTAAATTTGCATAGTAAAGTAATTGTATTTTTTCATTTGCTATACAGCCAGATAATACGACAAATCGCTAACCTTAAACACCCAGTCGTTCATAAAAGTTGAAGGTGGTATAGTACTATAGTAATAGAGCAAGTGCAGAATCACTGAACCGGAATTGATAGCTCGAAATCATTTAGTGCATTGCCCATGAAAGTGCGGGGCCCGTAGCTACATGTGTAGATACTTTTGCTACGAGGATAATGCGGTACTGGTGGCTGCTCAAACAAGTTCAACGTACACACAATGATTGCACCTGAAGTGCCGTACACTTTGCATGCAAAGGAAAAAACAGCTTCAATATATTGTAAATAAACATTCTACCATGCATGTACAAAAATATGCAAAAAGAGGCAACTTAAAGTCATTATAATTAACGGAAGCTGGGCTATGTATGTCACATTTCCCCCACCGCATTTGTTGCGGGGAGGGGGGGGGTAAAAAAAAACCCACGACTGCGCCGATTGCAGTGACAGCCAATGTGGAGTTGAATAAAAGGGCACGAGGTTTTGTTTTTAAATTGGGCCAGCGTTCCATCGTCTGTTGAGCCTCCCGCCGCAAATGGGGGGGGTGGAAGAGAAAAAAATCATCGCCGATTATATTCACGAGGGGGAAGTCAACCCTCTGCTCAAGCAATGCACGCACTCCTGCATTCGGCCCGTAACTGCCAATGTCACCGTGCCACTGTCAACGCTTCGTGGAAGAACACGTGTAGCTTTTTTCTCACCAACACCCTATTATTATTATTTCAAGTAGTTTTCTTCCCCCCGAATATTGCATCGAAACGACACACAGTAGAATGCGGTGGCCTGCGTGGGGTTAGACATTTGAGAAGATAACAGCGCCGAGATGACCTCCTCCGTATGATACGTTGCATCAGTTTGAGCCTACATATGTTTCTGAGAAAATATTGAAGCAAGTTCATCATCACCACCATTATCCATGCCCAATCCACTGCTTGACTTCGGCTCCCCAAGGCACCAGCACCTGTCACACAATCCGGCGATCTAATAACACTGGTCAACACACTTTTTCTGGCATAAGGTATTCCAACGGTCTTAAGGTAATTTTGGGGTGCTGATTCTAAATCTGGCATCAGTTTTTGTCTATCACATCAGGTTTTTGAGATATCAAATATTGCATTTTCAATAAAAACTGCAGAAGAAAAATATTAAATAAATGTGGATATCTACATAAAATTATATTATAAACACACTCTCCTAAAAACACAGCACCATATTTTAACACTAAAGCAGTCACTGACTCGCAACAACTTGCAATCATAAGTGAAAGAGTTAATTTCGGGTAAAATCAATGAAAATGGGGTATGCCGATAGCATAAAAATGAGATGTGATAGAGCAAATCTGAGATCAGATTTGGAATCAGCACCCTGAAATTAGTCTAAAACAGCTGCAAAAGTCCAGGGCAGAATTTTTTTTTTGTTGACCAGTGTAATCTGCCTATCGCCTGCAAATGTACTGATGTCAACGCTCCGTCGACTCAGTGGATGCCCGATCGAATGCGTTTGATTCCTTCTGTATGTAAGTGCCATTAAACAGCACGTGGACTGCTTTAATTCGCAGTATTGTTTTTAATTCAGGGAATAAATATGTATATTCTGCTTCGTTGATCATGTTGTTGGTTCGTTGGGCTGGCGCATTGGACGGTAGAGTTGGTGGCTCGTGAAGGACACTGCTGGGCAGTGGGAGGCAGTCGCCCTCCAGCAAAAGAGCGGAGGGCGGGAGGAGCGACGCTCACAACAACGAGCGGAGCGCCGTGCGGCTAAAAACACACTCAGCAAGTTGGCACAGCGAGGAGCACGGGCGGTGCATCTGCCAGTCATCTCAGTCAGTCAAACCGTGGCACCTGGGTCTGTACCGTGACCTCCTGGCAGCAGGGAGTCTCCTACAACTGTGTAGTGGGTTCGAATTAGGTGCACACACACAGCTTGGAGGCAACACTATTTATTAAACGGTAAGTAATATAACACTGTACATGAGGTGGTGACCACCTTCCTCAACTCACTAATCACTCTGGAACACGACACAGAGTGGACCAGGCAGGCGACGGGCTGCCTGGCCCAGGACGACGATCCGGGACTTGAGGACGAATGATGTCTTCTTCACTTCGGAGTTCAACAGCCTCGTTCTGCGTTCACACCCCGCTTATATCCCCTTCTCAGGCCACGCCTCCCTTCCCCCACCTCAAGGGAAGGTCTGGGTCCCTCCACCACGTGACCCCCCTGGCACCCCCCTTGGGGCCCCCAGCCCTCGTACGGGCCGACACAGTAGTGACGGCCTATGTCACTTCAACTGCACCTAACTGGCCTCAAGGTGCCCTGAGCCCAGCACGAGCGCGGCGGTGATGTCCCCGCCGCTTCTTGATGAACGTCGTCGATCGTGATTGCCTGTTGCAGCGGTGTGCAGAGCGGTTAGTGCGGGGCGCTATGCATCCGCAACAAAAAAATCAGACGTGATCGACTACAAATGAGTGAATAAGAAACTTGATTTGAAGCTTTCGTGACTGCAGGAATTCCTCTTTGGTTTTTTGCGGTAAAGTCACGTAGAAAGAAAATAAATGTAATAATAGAATACGACGTTTCGATTGCAACACAAGCAACCGTCATCAGGTAGAACTAAATTCGAGAGAGAGACAAAACACAGCCACGGAGACACACAGACAGACACATAAGCAGAGAGATAGACAACACAGAGACACAGAGAGAGAGACACACAACATAGACACACTGTAGTTGTTCACTGATGCATGTGATCGTCTCACGGATTTGTCTGTGAATTGGTCGAGCACTGCTCTTCTCTGCTGCCTTGTGCGTTGCATCCTTTTCCGCTCTCGTCCTCCTCCCCCCCCCATTTCTGTGTTCGTGTGATCCACACGTCAAGGCCGATTGTAAGTGTGGTCGGGGCAATTGATTGAAGACCGATTCGGATAAAAAAATAACGAACTTAGCAACTAAAGCTGCGGCCAGACGGAGCACTTTGAAAATAAAAACTGAACTTGATAAGGAAAAGCAGAATATCAATGAGCGGAAGAAAAATAAATAAATTAACAATCCCCACCACAGGAGGACACTCGATCAAAACTGCGGACACACGCAGATCAGCATAGGTCACCGTTCTCATCTCTGCGCATATCCAAATAAAAAGCCACAACATGTTGATATTTGCGTTAGTGCCTTCGATTCTAACGAAGCTGCCACCGCTGCAGCTTCTCTTCGCTTGCCCCGTCAACCAAAGCAATCCCCCGGGCCCCCTGCTCGCCACCTCGTGCGACCCACCGACAGTCACACGTTGTGTAAATTCCTTCGTATTGACGCCACGTGCGACATAAGGCAAACATAACAATATGTAAATGCGTCGCTTAATTCTCGCCGCACCATCCCCATTAAACGTCAGGCATTAAAGGACATATGGTAATGCGTACTGTGCGATGAAAGGCTAAATGGCAGCTCGCCTGTTTCTCTCCAAGCTCCCGTGCCATTATTGGCTGTGTGGGCAGATGTCATGTTACGAGTGTCGGACACAGCCAGCAGGAATACATGAAGGCTGCCTGCAGATAACTAACCGTCCAATCTCGCCATCCACCGCCCAACCCTATCTCCGCTCCTGACACGGTGCGCCCTCAAAAACCTCCGCCCCCCCCCCTTCCCAGCCCTCCATCTCCAAGAGGCGCCCTTCGCAGACGACCCACACACAAGGCTTTGTTGCGTTGTGCATCAGTGGCACACGAGCAGAACTGTAAAGTGTGTGCAGGCATTAAGAGGGTATGAGGTTTGCAAGCTGGTAGATTTTTTTTTTTGCATTTAAGCATCAACCCTCCCTTATTCATCATGATCCACTGCTCCGGATCATAAATAATGTAGTATTTACAGATTTAAGAAAAATCTATTTATCTTCTTGTCTCCCAATCTATCTGCCAACCTGTATTAATTATGTATGCATGCATGAATGAATGTAAATTAATGCTGCTTCAGTAGTTGAATATTGTTATGTAGGGTATATATATATGTGCGCCCGTTCTCAAATCGATGCTGCATGCATGAAAGCTTCACCAAACTCTAGCGATTGTGGGCGGGCTGTTTTAGCATACTTCACCAGGACCGGACGAGATATCGCTCGCCACGGATGTTAGCCGGGATCGGAAATCAAACTCGATTCGCCTGGTTCACAGCGCCGTGCGCTACCACAAAAATATTCACGCTTAAGCAAGAAGCCTGCGTCAACACAAGTACGCGCATAGGGTGGGTGTCTACGTGCTCATAATTGGCTTTGTTCAACAGAATTGCACGCGTGTGCAATGATACGTCAAAGTTCTCGTATTAAGCGCACCCTCGTGGATGTAAATATGGACGAGCAAATTTCAATTTAAAGCTTTCGTGACTTCTTGGTGCTTTCGGTAAAGTCACGTAGAAGGGAAATAATAAAGTAATAAAAATAAAACGTAATCAAATACAATTCTCACGACGTTTCGGCCACAACGAGGACGGCTGCTTGCGTTGTGGCCGAAACGTCGCGAGAATTGTATTTTATTATGTTTTATTTGTATTATTTTATTATTTCCCTTCTACGTGACTTTATGGACAAGCAGTTATAATTGAAGAAGATAAGGCGATGGCTGCAGGTAGGCACTGCAGGTAGGCCCTTCGGGCATACACGGCGTGCTTAAATGTTTGTTTAACACTTGTATGGCACTATCGGAAATAAATAAAAAAGTTCTCGGAAGTGTTAACATTTTTTTGAAGCATCCTGTACATTTAAATGGGGCAAATTGCCGTATTGATGTTCTGCAGCTGTATCGTCAGGCTGCTAAGCGTTGGGTTAGCTCACCATCTTATCTCACGCCTTTGGGAAATGACAAAGTTTCATTGTGAGTACCGTTATCAGTCATGTATACACTCGAAGTCTTGTTCTGTTTGGGTCATTACTGCACTCCCCTGCACTCATTTGTTAAGATGTGTCTGATTTGGTTATGTAAACATCCAACAACCGACCCTCCGCTGCCAATCCCCTGCTCAACGACGACATCTCCAGCCCAGTTCAACACGGAGGCTTTCGCGACCAATAACTTCCATAATAAAAGTGTTTTTTTGGGTGAGATCGCGTACCCCACGCCGCCGTATCGGTCAGGGGGTGATTTATTTTACCCATATTTCACCACGCTGATCAGTGCTTGGTTGGTGAAAGGTGGAGACTTGCAGGACTGGTTCACATATCCCTCACCGCTGACGTTAGAGGCGTGGCAAGGAATCAACCTCACTCTTTTCCCACCAACTCCCATACCTCATTTGTATACATGTGTTTACATATATACGTTATCTAATTTCCAAATTCCCAAAAGCAGAGTTAATTTAACGTTATGCCCTACTATGTCCACAATCGCCCATGTAGATTTGGGAACTGTCTTAGGGAATAATATAAAGGTGTAACCCCAATGTATCTGTATATGGGCACATCACAGTTAGTCAATCGGCTAGTCTCACGTGGTGTGGAAAAGTTTGGGTTTTGCCAGCTCTGCCAAGGCACCGTGGAAAGGTAGGCCAAATGCCCTCCAGAGGCTTGGCTCTCCAACACATCGGTGTGCTGTACTAGTAGCAAATTGGCATGTTCTGTTTACGTGACAAACCACACTAATTGGCTGCGTCGGGGGGCGGCTGGTTTAATGACACATTTATATATATTTTATATATATTTACGCGATCTAACCCAACAACACATGTATCATGGATGATATCGGTTGCGAAAGCCGACTCCGTGTTGAACTCTCAAGAGCTCTCTCCCATCAGCAGTGGTGTGAGCAGGCAATTACAGCGCTGCACCTTTAACCTTTGCCCGATACGTCTGTAATGACAATAGAGCCTGCATGCGGTGTGAGGGGACGAGTAGCCACGGTAGGTAGTGACAGGAAAGTCAGCCGACAGTACGAGGGGACTGGTGGCCACGGGAGGTAATGGCAAGGGAGTCAGCTGTGAGTGCGAAGGGACTTGTGGCTACGGGAATGTTCGAGAAGGGAGCGTGGCCAGGTGACGGAAGAGGACGGTGGAGTCTGCCGGTGGAGCGGTCGTCCAGAGTCAGCGAGAAGGATCGAGAAGGGGGACGTGGCCTCGTCTCGGTATATAAGGGGGAGATGCGCGCAGGAGACTCGGGGCTGTTGCGGTGGGAATCTCCGCCTGTTGCGGTACCTCAAGAGAAGTGTATCAACTCGTCATTACACGTATGCAGCAGTGCTCATCACTCAGCAGCGTGAGGGCCACCACACCGCCTACAAGGGGCGTTACCACATACTGTGTATTGTCGGGGGCTGCACATCAGGGGGCCACATTAAAGGCCACCAGGAGCGGCCAGTGGCACCGCAGGCCCTGCAGTGAAGAACAACTGCGATGCAATATTCACAGCGCGTGAACCTCAGGATCGGGTCGTGGTCGGAGCGTGCACGATCCCTGAACCGTCTGATCGGCCGGTTGAGAAGATCGTCTTTGATGAGAATGAAAATCGGATTTTTACCAAATAGTAGTTTAATCAGGTTTTGCCGGATCTAGTCACGAAAAAAAACGATATTGATTTTGTGCACGGGGAAAGCAGTTAAATCCATGAAATATATTCCGTGGCCGTCATACACATAACGGTGTCTAATCACACTAAATGCTTATGTTTGTATATTAACTTTCCAGTTAAATTGTGGATTATAAAAAAGTTATAAGAAGAATACGCAGTAAATATCGAATATCAAACAGTATTTTAATTCAACAATTTTGAATTTAAGAACACTATCTCTGATTTGTTAATTTATATATATATAAAAAAATCACTATCTCCCACATGATGAATAGATTTTTCACGATTCAGCATCGCACGTGCATCCAGTAATCCACTGTTTTTGTCAAATTTTTACTGTCAATTTTGTTCTGTCCCTTCGCTTATTTTCCTCCCATCCATGGGGCTTAATGCAACACTTTCACACAAATGGTGTGGATCCTAAAAACACTGCCATTGATTCCCCACACAACACTCAATTACATGCATGTATAATCCAATCAAACGATTCACGTTAATGAATCGATCTGAGCCTCTGATGCAATTACAATTGGATTCAAACCACGCTGGATTTGACCGACCGGTCGATCCTGATCAATTTCCAATAATTGTGGGTCAGGCTATGCGTTTTTTGTCAGTCAGATATCCGATACAAAACAGGCACACGATCGGATGAAAAAAAATCACGCTAACCACACATCCGTAATGTATACATTATTAATGTGTGACATTCCCCACCTCCATATGGATGACTGTGGACACAGCAGGGCACAATGTTTTGGCAAATCTACTTTGGGGAATTTGGGACTTACATGAAAATGTTGTATATGTGGAACACAGGCGTACAATAGCAGATGAGAGATCTGTGTATACAGTGCTGTATATACACACACACAGAATCCACAAACAAGCCAAAGTGGAAGAAAGCTGATTGTTGCTGCACCACAGAGGCAATGAGATGACGGATGGAACCGGCGAGATTTGAACCCAAGATGTGAGCGCGTCGAAAATCAGAAAGAAATAAACAATTACATTCAGGAGGGTTTGAAACCACGACAAAAAAAATAACTACAGTATTCCTTGCGTAACTGCACTCACTCACGTTCTACCTCTTCAAAAAAAAAACCACGAGGAATTGAAATAGGCTCACCCTTGATTAAATATAGATTTTAGGCGATTGACAGCATGACAGTGTCAGCATTACAACTTGCGTGGCCCAGCCGGCACGTGGCTCGCAAGCCCCACAACGAGCGCGATCACTGCCAAGGGCGTCGGTGCACCTATCCGCTCAGCACGCACGTGCACGCGGGCCGCTTCGTTTGTTTTTTTTTTGGGGTTATTTTACGAAAATAACTTGCGTCGCTCCGCGCTGCCACAGATTGCGCACAGGCTCATTTGCCGCTGACGCTTAGAGCTGTTGAAGGCGGTCACGTATCTCGTATTGAGTGCCCTTGCTAACAAACAAACAAAAAAACATCTGGTCAATCCAGGCAAACATTCGCTTGATCATCGTGCGAAGGTCGAAACCGGTCCAGAGTTTGCTTGCTGTAAATAAAATTCTGCTCGATGAAACCAAGAGACTGATGGACTGGAACACATTTTGGTTTTATATATCAGAACAGAGTTCAGCTTATGTTTGCATTACGAATGCACAGACACGGCATCGCACGGCCCCTGCACGTATCAGAACTGCTCAAAGAGTGGGAATTACGTGCGCTGAGGTTTCCTCGTGCTCAGCAATGCTCCGTCCTGACCAAGAGACATGTGGCTACATTGAGTGTGCGCCCCCCTTGCAAAGGGAGCAATTGCTGAAAACACAATTCTAGCGACAACGACAGAGCCAAAAACAAATGAGAAAGCCAACCGTGACTGCCCGCGTGCAGAAAAAATAAATTCGCGAGTCACTGTGCAACGCTATTTGGAAGCCTTACCACGCGACTTGTGAGTGAATCAAATGGGTGAGCCATGGGCAGCGAGCGATGGACTGAATCTTAAAAAATCTCTGGTTGTCATGGAAGCGAACTCACACTGCTCGTGCCGCCAGCCAACACGGTATCCCACCGCTACAGCCAAAGTCTCCCGCGGAAACAGAACACAGAAAGTGAATGATCATTGTACACGAAACCAAAATGAGTACGTCTGTTTGCTGTAATGAACCGCACGCAACATTCGCTGCCGTTAATGAGCCTCGCTCTCCACAATGTATAGCATTTGACAGTGAGCTGCGCGCGATCTTTAGGCAACAGTAGCAGAGAGAGAGAAATTAGCAAACAGCAGTGGATGTTTGGTTAACGTCGACTGACAATGAGCAGCAGCATTGCGAGCTGCACGCAGCAGGAATCAGCTGCCACTTAATAAATTTTGTAAAAAAAAAAAACACACGACCTTCAAATAATACCTTGAATCACAGTTGCGTAATTCAACATCCACTCCTTGTGATAAGATTTGATTTTCATTTTTTCTTGTTTGTCTTTGTCCCCAAATTGTATCCCGACTGTGCTCTCAGTGTCGAGCCATGAGAAAAAGCATCGTGACTCGAAGGTTCCAGATCTCTCTCGCAGTGCCGCGCAACCGTTTGCATCACAAAACGGCTCACGGAACTGGATACCACAGAGCTCTTTCTGAAATTCATTCACATGACCTCTGATCCTTAGCTTGTGACTCGCTCTCCCACTAAGAGTAATGCTCGTCTCTCAGCTACGATTTAAATAGAATCCACCTGCACGGCACCAACATTTCCCATATATTTCCTTGCATATGCGCTGTTGCCTTTTCTTCAGCATTTGTTTTCAGGTTATGCCTATAAGCGCCAAGGTGGTGAAATGTTATCTCCCTCCCCTGGTATACAGAAGGTCGAGGTTTCGACCCCAGATGTTGACGATGCCTGTTGTATATTTGGAGTTCCCTTGTGGTGGTGGTGTGGATTATTCCCTGGGTTCCTTCGAGTTTACCCTCCACATTCAGAAACATGCATCTAGATTACGTGGCTTGCTACTATAAATTACAATGTGTGATGATGATATAAGCCATTTCTATGAGTTATCATCACGTGTGGCCAGGTCGCCACTGAAAAATAGCTAACAGCTCAGTTGGCTTTAGCTGGTAAATAAAATAGCTTGGTTCATGTGAAACACAGCAAATTGATAAATTGGTAACGGTCTGAATAAATGGTATGGTTCGCGACATTTTCAACAGCTGCAGTCAAATAAGCCACAATGTTTCCCCACACCAACAAAATCCGGCTTCACATCGGCAAAAGGGTGCAGTTATGCTGCTCGCATTTTGACATTCTCCGAGCAGATAACACACTCTCTCTCTCTCTCGAACTGATCTAACAATTTACACATCAATCCAGCCGACAGGCCACCTTTTGAGTACAAGGGTCACGGAGTTTAAATGTATAATTATTCACTTGGCTGATGGTTGAAAAACATTAATTATAGTGAATAAGCTGTCACTTTTTGACAGCGTGCATTGCTTTTTGCTCCTCTGCCATTGGAGTCGTATTTTTTGTTGTCGTTGCTGCTGCACAACATTGTGACTCCCTGAGGGGGGGGGGGGGGAACCAAATGCACATCACATTTTAGCTCGGGCTTAATATTATATCTTGTAGAACTGCCGCTTTAAATCTTGCGCTAATACTCAGTCTGCCGTTCGCTCACTGGCGTAGATTCTTGCGATAGGAACTATGGTAATTGCTAGGTGCAGAGCGACGTGAATATTGGATTGTGCGCTATAAGCTCCTCTGATCCCCGTTAGCTGACTAGCAGCATTCTTTTGCTCGGTCATTACGGTGGACAAAAGAAATTCACAGAAGCGCGGAGTTCATTTAATGCAGATGTGGAGTCCACGGCTATGACTATTCTTGGTCGACTTCTTTCTCCTTTCGTCCAAATGGCGAGTATCAAGTGTGGTTCTCTATTCTCACCTGCAATCAGCAATTTTCCCGGACTGTGTGCTAATATTACCGTGCGTGGCGGTGGTAACGTAATGTCTCCTGAAATGTGTTTCCAGGAGCCTGCTGTGCGCAAACTGTTTTGTGCATTTTTTTTGATATTTGTTCAGCTTATTCTTCCTCTCGCCTTTTCACTTCCATCACATGAATTCGATCCTTCGCTGCGTGCAACGAAATTCACCCAGAATGTGCCTGGATCTCGTCAGAGATCGGAAGCTAAGCGGGCTTGAGCCTGGCTAGCGCCTATATGGGCAAGCACAGTGCACTTCAGGTTGTTGTAGGCTGCTACGGTATGTACGTGTGCATGTGTGTGCGTTCCACTTCTTTCCCACCGTACATAGCCAACCGTGTCTAATCGGAGGTGCGGGTGAAGGACAACACGCAGGGATACGTGATAGACACCAGAGGGCAGTTGAACACGAAGGCTTTCGCGACCAATATTATCCATAATCGTTTTTTTTTTGGGTTAGATCGAAACAAAAGGTTTAAGACTGAAACAGGAGGATTTCTAACTTAATTTGGAGCTTTCGTGACTGCAGGAATTACTCTTTGGTTCTTTCGGTAAAGTCACGTATAAAGATAACATAATAAATTAAATACTAGCATACGACGTTTCGATTGCAACACAAGCAATCATCATCAGGTATAAATGAAATAGAAACACAAATCTAGTATACTTAGAAACGTAATGTAATACAACAGAGAGTTGGATAACATAACAGTCAACACCCTATCTGGTTGATTACGTTCTTCCTGAGAATGCTAAATTTGAGAGAGAGATAAAACACAGAACCAGAGACATATAGACAGACACATAAGTAGAGACAGATATCACAGAGATACATAGAGAACAAACATAGGCACACAGAGAAACAACGCCTCTGTGTCGAGGCCTTAAATAGAGAGAGGGGGCGGGGGCGGAGAGAGAGGGAGGGGTTAGAGAAATTAGCATGTCAATGAGTGGCACGGTGAGTGGTACGGTGCGAAAGCTTGAAAAAATTAGGAGACAGGGCGAGAGAAGGTACACGAACGAGCAGCAGGGCGTGAGTCACTTCTCTCACCTCTACCAATAGTAGCAGCTGGACCCTGAAGATGCCCTCCTTGCTTCACACACAGTGGCAATCTTTGTAGTCGTCACGGTGAGCGAGCTGGCAGCGAGCTCCGGCGTGTTCGACTTCACGAGCGCTGGGTCTGGTCACCGGATGGAGCTGTTCACATCCCAAAAAAAACCTTAAGGATTAATGATTTGTATCCATAATAGAGGTGTTTGCGTTAGATCGCGTGAATATAAATGTGTCGTTAAACCCGCCGCCACCCGACACGGCCAATGCGTAAGGTTTGTCACGTAAACAAAACAAAACATGGCAATTCCTTACAATATCTGGCTGTCGCCTGATGATGCTTGTTATAATTACCGGCGAAACATCGCTTCACAGGGCAGTGCAGCAAAATCTATTGTTGTACTGCTCTCTCTATGCTTAAATGTCTATGATCCGTGCATTTACCATTCCGCACTGACCAGCGTGGTGAAGTCCGGTCAAATAACCCCAAAGCCCGACCCGCACGACATAAGATGGCCCTAATCCAGCAGTGAATTAACAAACCGCCGTGCGTGTTGAGTATTCCTTAAATGAGAGTCCCTGTGATACGTTTTTACCAAGGCTCTTTGATAATTGAATTCGCGCAAAAGCCAAACTTGAAAAAATATTCATCTGTGCATAAAGGGAAAGTTGCCCTTCAATGCCACACACTTTCTCAGAAATCAATTGTCCCACAGTCTGACAGAGCTCAAATGAACCGAGTGGTGGACTTGAGGTCCTCTTCCCAGGGACTATGGCCTAGAAGTACATTGACAGCAGCAGTGGCGTGATCTTAGCTATCTCGCCTGGTAGCATGCAGGAGGTCATGGGTTCGATCCGGACCCTAATGCTTGCATATTTGGAGTTTGCGTGTTCTCCCCGTGGTCGCGTGGATTTCTCTCCGGGTCTTCCGGTTTTTCCCTCAACATTTAGAATCAACATCAGTTAAGAAGATTTGGCTGCTCTACATTTCCACATTGGGCTATCATTTGTGGCTAGGTCGCATCTTAAAAACAGATATATATAGCTCAGTGGGCCTTGCCTGGTAAGATACAAAATACATTTTAAAAATGTAATTTCAGTTAAATTTGTTTAGAAAGCAGCGACGGCGGCAGACATGCAATTCAGCTTTGAACATGTTTTTATATTCCCTGAGCCAGCCTTGCCGCTTGAACTTTAACTCCTTGCCTAACTAGCAAGCGGCGGCCTCCACGCTGTTTTCGGACGGCCTCCAGGCAAGATCAACAGAGGCACTCGGTCGTAAATACGGCCTTCAGATTTGCATTCAAATTCAGTGAACAGACTTAATATAGATATGATCGATAGACACGGAAAAATTTCATGCAAAACGAACACCCCGATCACTGCTCTAACCGCATTAGACACGTTTACATGCGTACATTCGTACCTACAAGCACACAAAGACAAAAGTTGACTGGTCACATCCAAGGCCAGTGTTCAGATTCGTCCTCACAATGTATTTACAAGAGAGTGGCAGAATGCTAAACTGTGAAAAGTCAGAATTTTTTTTATATGAAATAAAAAAAATATAGGCTGTCGGTATATTTCAACAATAATAACACGTAATCGATCACGACGTTTTGATCGCAACGCAAGCAATCGTCATCAGGCGGAAGAAAGGCCGCGGAAGAAAGGCCGATTGCTTGTGTTGCGATCGAAACGTCGTGATCGATTATTTTTAAATCCTTTATATTAAGTTCGCTTGCTTGCTTGCGCGCTTACGACCGTGCAAATTTTTCCGTCGTTTTTTATTGAAATCCTTTATATTAAGTTCACTTGCTTGCTTGCTTGCGCACTTACGACCGTGCAAATCTTTAGGTCGTTTTTTAACCCACTTCCCGTGATCCAATCGAGCTGACATTTTGCACACAGACTCGTTGTGCGTGACAATTAATTTTCGTGAAAAAAATGTGCAAAATTTTACACTTTTTAGGAATTTATTTATATTTAATTACCAATTGCTTAATGCTGCCAGGCAATCATCTGACCCATAGGTGGCAGCCATCTCAAGCCAGAGGACGAGAGGACTCTAGCCGCCACGCATATAAAGGATTTATAGTGAAAAACTTTGTTTTTACGGGTTAATTTTTTTCTACCTACGTGACTTTACCGAAAGAACCAAAGAGTATGGATTCCTGCAGTCACGAAAGCTTCAAATCAAGATATAACTGTGATAATGAGCTCTTGGGTCAGCTTCACTCCTAACCCACACTCTTACTGTAATCCTAACCTTCAATGTACATTGACTGTGACATTTTATAATTTAGCTTAAAGCAAGCTGGGAGAGCTAGTCAGTAAAGTGGGCCTCTCTTAAGGTGCTGTGAAAGATCTGCAGCGGCACTTGGGAAGAAGGCGTTCTCTTCGCAACAACATGAGCAATAGCATCAGCGTTATATAAACGATTACTTTGTTTCCGCGGAGTGCCAACATGTTTTTTTTCTAATATTAACAAGCGAAACAAAACAGAGACACTCGACTAAATAAAAATAAATCTTCACGTTAACACCGTATATTATAAAGTGATGATGAGTGTGAGTGCATTACGTGGCACATGAATATTCCTGTTGCAGCACGATCGCAACCATCAATTTACACTCACTGCAATGTATTAAGGAAGGCATTCTGTGATGCAGCAAGTGGCACCACGCTGCAATACAAAGACAGAGATCACCATACTGCCGAAACAAACTGTTGGGGCGAGTGCTTTTCGCGAACACCTGTGAAGGCCGGCATGGCGTACGACAGGGTGGAGGTCAGCCTGGCCGTCTTTGTCTACCCATTGCTGATGTTTACACATCGCACGAGGTATGGACATTATTTTTAAGGCCGAGTGGACCTAGGGGAGGCCCAGGACTAGTTAAATATTCACTACTGTTGTTTGGTCGTGAACTTGAATCGCAATCGGATCGTCGAGTTCGTAGCGGAGTGCGTTAACCACTGCGCCACCGTTCACCGCACAATGAAACACGGACACACACAGACACACATGATTATTAATAAATACAAAGTTCTCATTCAAATACAGCACGTAAATGTCTGACTCTATATACAGCATTACCATCAACATGAGCCACTGCCTGGCCACTGCTGGATGTAAGCCTCCCCACGTCCATCCTGAATCCCATCTGAATCACACGAACTCATCTCAATACTCCCATCGGTTACACTCTCCGGCGTTGTATCTCCTTTGACTGCTATACCTCGTGTGGTGATGGTCTTTTATCGTTCAGATTTTGACATTTCATTGCTGCATATTATTTTTTGACTTCTTTTTTTCATTCGTCAACCGTCGGCAACCCAGTCCCCTCTCGCGAACGGAGGCTCACTCTTGCGGCCTCGTTGAGCGCTCACTCACCCTGGTTGAACAAAAAAAAACATTATTCGAAACCATTGAACTTGATTCCATCACCAGTCTCGTCCATTGGTTCATCATCGCTTCCAATGAGGTGTCCTACACAAGCCCCCCCCCCCCTCATTCACTTGTCCTCGATGGTCTGTGTGCTGTCTCGGTACGAACTGTATCTGTTCCTCGACACCACGTGTGCCCTTCTCGAGTTTGTCCCCTGCGCTTCAAGCCTCAATGTTGCCTTGACCCATAAGTCCGAGCGGGTGAAATGCCCTCGTCTTTCTCGGGCACGATGGCAAACGTTTATTTTTCATTCTGAAACTCTGTAAAAATACAACAACGTATAACTCCCCAACCTTCTCTTGTTCACCTGTATTTTTATCATAATCTGGAACTTGATCCAGCCTTCGAATAATTCACCAAGATACGCGCATTCGGCAGCATTGTCCAGTCGCGTCCCAACAAATGACGTGACAACAACACGGTGCGTTCGTTGTACGAAGAATGGAGCAGCATTGGGCAGAGGACACCCTCTGGGAACCGCGAATATTGTAGTGAAACAAGACAGGGGGTAAGAGTAATGCTGTTTTGTAACACGATCCGAGCCCCACCAGACAGCTATCGAAAGAGTGCCAAACTGACTCTGTCTGACACGTGCATTAAATATTTACCACCCTGCTCACACTTCCAAAAACACAGAGCGCACTGCAGCTAAAACCCATCTAAATCCTTTCATTGGTTGTGCTTCATTTGATCACGTGCCGTTATCACCATTATTACTAGTATTGCTCGTCTTATGTCTTTTCAGTTATTCAGTTTACCGACGCATAGCCGGATTCGAGCAAGTCTCGAGTGTGGCCCAGGGTTAGTCTGTACAGGCTCGTGGATTGATGCTTAGTAATTAAGAAGAATGATGTACATTCTGTAGTCAGCTCCACTGGCACTCAGAGAGGACAGCACTGGAGAGGCAGCCGACGATTGATGAAGCGCACGTGTAACATTTATTTTACGCAGCAACGAAACACGGCGCTTTGAAAATAAAAAAGCGACTAACCACGTTGGGGAACGCGTGTTTTAAAATGCAATTATAATTTTAAGAGCGCCAACGTGGACGCTTATAATATGCTTTTGCAAAGGACGTAATTTTTTTTTCAATTACCATATGCTCTGGATTACAAGACATGCCTCCCTCCTCCCAACCCCGAGCATCTTATAATCCGGTGCGTGTGCACGTGTGTGTGTGTATGTATGCGTTTGACTAAATGGTATTTATTTATTTATTGAGAATATCACGAATGTCATAAAAATGCAGCAAATATTAACAAGCTCTAGTCATTATAAAAGTAAAACATATCTCCGTTTGTCTTCTTGGTTCTTTCTACGTGACTTTACCGAACCAAGAAGATGAATTCCTGCAGTCACGAAAGCTTAAAATCGAAATATCTCTGTTTGTACTGAAACGGAGCCCCAGCCTAATTGTGGAGTGCTCTTGCCAGTAGCGTCAGGCAACCCAGCAGTGTTTGTTTAAAAAGCCTCACTCTGAAATTGCTCGCTAAAACAAATGTCACTTGATAACAATCATCCAAAAGGCCCATAGGCTCGCTAATCTAAAACAATGTTGAGCTTTTTTGTGGAGAAAAGGATGAAAGTCAGTATGTTTAAGTATATTAATGGCGAAGTATGCCACCATATATCCTGAAATGTTGTTATACATACTAAACTGTAATTTATATACACGAATGGCACATACAAACGATCTGGATGGTACAGTGGCAAGATGACAATGGCAAAGGTAATTTGTTAAAATGCCTGCTGAAGGTTGTGTCAGGATATTACATTTCCAGGGGTCAAACAAAATTAGTTCTGCTTTCATAGAAAGTCAACTGCACTTGTTTACAAGGAGTCATGTTTGCATAGACCACAATACCTGCAGCCATAATGCCAACAAAAAAAACACAACTCTGATAATATATGCACTGTCCTTGAAGTTGATTGGTCCACACCCGACCAATCAACTTCAAGGACAGTGCATATATTATCAGAGTCGTGTTTTTTGTTTGCATTATGGCTGCAGGCATTGTGGCAGAGGTGGGACAAAGTCATTGTTATGCAAGTCCAAGTCGAGTCTGAAGTCATCAAATTCATGACTCGAGTCTGACTCGAGTCCAAGTCACATGACTCGAGTCCACACCTCTGCATTGTGGTCTATGCAAACATGACTCCTTGTAAAAAAAGGTGTCAGTTTTATTGCCAGATAGAAGGGTAAAAAAATACAAATTATAATATTTTTTACTGGCAAATGAGGTTCCAATGGTGTCAACTGCACTTTTTCTATAGATATACTCGGTTCTAATCATAACAATTTGGATCTTCCAACGTGACGAAGGTCAGAGTGCAAATCTGGCATTGGCGATGTCCTGGGTCAAAATCAAGTGGTTCTCAAATATCGTGAACTGATCCTCTCAGCCCAGTCACCAATGAATACACAAAACAAATTAATCATATTACATTTGGAATTCACTTGCTATGGCTAAATTTCAGCTTTGAAAATAAAACAATACTTTTTATGCCACAAACATTTCCCTTTTAGCAGGATATGAGAGCATATATGACCCCCTCAGTGTGTAGATGGGAAAGGTCACTTAATGGATCTCAGAAGTAGGTCTATGGCATCACATTCCAGGGATCGTTCTCTAGAAAGGGTCGATGCACTCCTTTGCAGTCGTTCCACATCGACCCTTCAGCCCATGAGCTGACGCTGATCGCACAGTGGGTATAAACTTAGGTAAAATACAAACACATTTTACGGAAATGATAATTTCTACCACCGACTAAGTGTAAGGCATTAGCGTCAAGCAATGCTCATTGTACTGATGAGGCACTGGCCTATTGGTTTGGTCATTGGTCTCAGATTTGTAATTTACACATTTTTACAAATGAGAAGAGAGGCGTCGCTCTATGGTTGGCACGGCAGCAACAACAAAAAAACACCTCCGATGAGCACGGTTTGGCTACGTACGGTGCGAAAGAAGTTCAGCATACATACGTACGCACCGCAAATTCGGGATAAATGTATGTAACGCGTGCTCTCTCGCAAGGTTTATTCGCATCGACGGACACACGTGTTTTTTTGTTAAAGACAACTGCAGGAGGGTTTACCGCAATCCAGGGGGGGGGGGGGGGGCATCTGGCGTATTACCTTAGGCGTTACCCTCCGGAGATGTTATCTATTTTAAATCCCGTGCAAACATTGCGAGCTGCACTAAAGCAGAGGCCCTACAGATATTGTCGTGCCAGAAGCACCACGGCGAGACGTCTCGTTACCTCGCACCATCCAGCATGAATATTTCTGCAAGGCATTTGCTTAGCCGAGCAATTAGAAACGTCTGTCTGCGCCTGCCATTTGTGTGTCTGAGGTACTAGAGAAGGGCTTTACCTCTGATCCCCAGTCTATGCAGATCCTCTGAACGCCCCCATTGTGCCAGTGCGTTGTGTCATGGCACCACTGAAACAGGACTCGCAATACCTTAGTCCGTAAATAATCTACTCATCTTCGGTGCACACAAAGGATCCGAGGTTAATAACTTACATATTAGCAAAAAAAAACACTCAATACCTTGTCAATAACACGGTCTTAAAATAACAATATAAAAGGCAACGTTTGGGGCAATGGTCCTTCGTCATATGAAGAAGTGTCGTTGTGAAGAAGGAAAATTTACCAAAGCGTCACCTGTTAAATAATTTTCCTTTCAAGGGCACAGTGTCATTGACAGTCGTGCTGAGTTTTTTTAAAAAACAATTTGTGCCTGTGCACCACCGCCAGTTTGCTTACACGTGGATACAGTATTGTGCCCAAATAAACAACGAGCATATATAAAGAAACTACTTTGAGAAATACAATTTCAATACATACAACTCCCCTCCCTCCCCGAAAGAAACATGTCGACTGATTGATTTCATTTCACAGCAGTGAGCAAGGCAATCCAACTGCAAAGCTAAGAATAAAAATGAACATCACGCCGTATTCATTTAGAACTTCATATATTCTTTTCCACGAGTTATCAATGTTGTGCTGGCACAATGCAAGATGTGTTGCCAGCTTGGATTCCAAAGAACACAGGATGAGATGTTTACTATCCTTTGTGCAAGCACTTCCAAGAGTTCATGAACATCTTCTTGGTTCTTTCGGTTGTGGCCGAAACGTCGTGAGAATTGTTTTATCATGTTTTATTTTCATTATTTTATTACTTCCCTTCTACGTGACTTTACCGAAAGAACCAAGAAGATGAATCCCTGCAGTCACGAAAGCTTTAAATCGAAAGTTCATGAACAGTGAGCCTGGTGAAATTTGGGGAGCGCATCGTCAGTAGTGAACCTTTGGGTCCTAGGGTGTTTCGGCCTTTCACACTATACACCCTCCCCAAAGACGGTCAGCGACAGGGTGATCAATCCTACACTTGCGTCCCATTCCCAATTAGTCATAGGAGTTGCCTTGTTGTTGATAGTAGGCCAAACACCTTCCAGAGGACTTCTCTAGAAAATGTCCTTCCAAGTTGGGAGGTCTTCTCAGCAGCAGCGGTGTGAGCAAGCGACTGCCGGGATGCATCGTGAACTGTTTGACGGCAGGGCAGGTACATGAACGAGCAACACAGCGTGGGAGTGACTTCTCTCACCTCTGCCAATAGTAGCTGGACCCTGAAGACACCCTCCTTGCTTCACAATCTTTGTAGTCGATAATTGGGTTTTTACCCTTCTATCTGGCAACAAAACTGACACCTTTTTTTTGCAAGGAGTCATGTTTGCATAGACCACAATACTTGCAGCAAAAAAAAAACATAACTCTGATAATATATGCACTGTCCTTGAAGTTGGTGTCATCTGGTCCAACCCATGTGAGACTAGGCTCTAAGGAAAGCTGTCTCGGGTGTGGACCAATCAACTTCAAGGACAGTGCATACATTATCAGAGTCATGTTTTTTGTTTGTATTATGGCTGCAGGTATTGTGGTCTATGCAAACATGACTCCTTGTAAAAAAAGGTGTCAGTTTTGTTGCCAGATAGAAGGGTAAAAAAACTATTATCATATTTTTTACTGGCAAATGAGGTTCCAATGGTGAATCTTTGTAGTAGTCACGGAGCGGTGAGCGAGCTGGCAGTGAGCTCCAGCGAGCGCTGGGTCTCATCACCGGATGGAACTTTTCACATCCAAGACTTAAAAATAAAAACCTTAAGGATTCATGATTTTTATCCATAACATTGGTGTTTGGGTTAGATCGCGTGAATATGAATGTGTCATTAAACCCGCCACCACCCGACACAGCCAAAAAGTAAGGTTTGTCACGTAAACAGAACGTGGCAATTCGTTACTAGTACAGCACACCGGTGTGTTGGAGAGCCAAGCCACAACATTTACAATTCGAGTACGACGTTTCGCCAGTAATTACAACTAGCTTCATCAGGAGACAGCCAGAATTGTGGAGAAACCTCCTGTTTCGGTCTTAATCCTCATGTTTTGATCTAACCCAAAACCCTATATTATTGATATTAGTTGCGAAAGCCTGTGTTAAACTTCATGATTTTTGTTCAGTAAAACTTGGGGTTCCAAACAGAATGGTATATTTTGTATTGCCCATTTGCCAATCCACTGCTGAATGAAGGCCTCCCCACGCCGTGGAAGTCATTGGAGGTTTTCACGACCATACTTCACCACGATAGACAGTGCAAGGTGGGTGAAGGGTGCGGGGGGGGGGGGGAAAGAACCGGTTCATAAATCAGTCACCACAGTCTGATGCTAGCCGCTGCTGGGAATCTTAACTCCACAGCACATTGGGCTGACATTGCAATGCGCTAACAACTGCGCTACCGCTCCCCCCCCCTTGTGGCGTTGGCAGGGAGGAATCGCATAAATTTCGATTTAAAGCTTTCGTGACTGCAGGGATTCATCTTCTTGGTTCTTTCGGTAAAGTCGCGTAGAAGGGAAGTAACAAAATAATAAAAATAAAACATAACAAAATAATTATTTTTCACATCCAATTATTTTATTATGTTTTATTTTTATTTATTTTATTACTTCCCTTCTACGTGACTTTACCGAAAGAACCGAGAAGAGGAATCGTATACATCAGACGAGAGCACTGGCGCAGCGTGGAAACCCAATACACGATGGCATCCTCCTATGTGAGCTGCACTTTGAGAGCCATTGACCTGTGTCTGGTAAATTACACGGGGCATCTTCTTCAGAGTGCAGCTACCTCAGATTTCCTTCGCTTCACGACAACGTTTGTCTTTTAAAGCGCAGGTTCACGCAATCGTTCTCTACACCGATCCGACGCGCGATGTCTTAGGATCGTGGCACGCGCGCTGCTCGGCACGATGTCCGACGTTTCGCTCTGTGCCCTGGGAGAATCTTCACGCGGGGCTGAATATTTTTCGGAACCCGCCAAAACCGCTCAAAATCCCACGGACCTCCACGTGACCTCCACTGTCCTTCCCCCGCCCTCTCTAGCTGCTTCCAACTAAGCATCGTTTTGACATCATGCTGGAAAATAAAATACGGTACAACCCAACAAATATGTATTTTTTCTTTTATGTCTTAGTCGTAATAAGACGGTCAGTGATAAAAGCTGGCCATGTTTTTTTTATTGTTGTTGTTTTTTTTATCCGAACCACAGCGCTATGGTCTCATGTAACGAAAGCCTTGCTCCTGCGAACACACACACACACTGCTGATGCAACTCACGGGCAGAGAAAAAAAAATATTAAGTAGATACAAACGGCAGCAAACTTGTGGACGACGATTGTCGACGAAGATCTCTTTCTATCAGCGCAAAGTCGAGGTAATCGCAGTTGCCATTTAATTTATGCGGTGGGGTGTAATTAACTGCTTTTGAAATGGAAATGAATATGCATTGTGGGATATAGCAGATGGCAAGTGCGGAGACGGAAACTTAATGAGGGCCGTGAGTGTGAGAGAAAAGGTCAGAGTTGAAGAATTCCAAGGGCATTGGAAAACTGCACAAGAGTATATGCACCATAACACTGCTAATATTACCATAAGCAGCAAAATTATATTGATGGATTTGGCCTCCGTTTTGAAGCACCAATTAAAAGCCCCATTTGCAACACAATAGACTGTCATGCTGGCTGGTATCCAGCATGGTGATAATTGTACTGATTTAAAATAACTTTTTGTTGCTGCATATACACAGTCCTTTATTGAATGTTCACAATGAGAAAAAAAAACACGAAAAGAAAATTGAAATTGATCAGATATATTTTTAATAAGATATTGGATTTTCATATTTGCAGTGTATTGTACATTTGTTTTAAGAGTAAATATTTCTTGCTTCCTGTTTTAAATTGCATTTGTCTGCTTGCAAATTATTTATTTACGTTGCACATTTATGACCGATTGTGATTTTAATTGCAAATCCGCCATTGCAGTTGAATAGGCGAATCTGTATTCGCGTAACATAACTTCGACAAATGAATTGCATTTCACACATCATTCTAAAAAAAAGTCCAATAAACATGACAGGAAGGTGTAAATCTGTGATCGTACTGTAATATTCAGCTGATAAATTATCCGACGAAAAATATCGTCAAAAAATCATACATTCATTCTTGTTAACCAAGCACGGCAGTCGAAACAAAGGGCAAACGTTTCTGTAATCAGGTGGGCCAAGAGTGAATGAAGAGGCCACATACTCACGAGAGCCTAGAGGAGCTCACCTGACGATCCCTGCAGTGGGGGTCTTTCTGCCAGCAGTGGTACGAACAATAAATTGCAGGGTCTGCACCTTTATCTTGTTTGTTTTATTCTTACCAGCAGAGACTGTTGCTAACTGGTTACGTAAAGTCCACACGTTGTTACTGGTTTATAAGAACATCTTTCACTTGGCGTCCTCTGGTCTCGCCCCATTTGAGACGAGGCTCAAAAGAAAGCCGTCTCTTGTGTGGACCAATCAATTTTAAGGACAGTGCATACATGATCAGAGTTGTGTTTTTTGTTTGCATTCCGACCGCAGGTATTGTGGTCAATGCAAACATGACTCCGTGTAAAAAAAGGTGTCAGTTTTGTTGCCAGATAAAAGGGTAAAAAAACAATGATCATATTTTTCTACTGGCAAAGGAGGTTCCAATGGAGGAAAATCTTTGTTTAGTATTGATCATAGCTTCACCTGCGAAGTCGTATCTCATTTTCATGATTATTTACCCTGCAAAGAAATATATTTTTAACGAGTTTATTCATTAAGGTAATTCACAAATTTAAACCACAGTATCACGATGGCAAGATTAGTCTTGTAAAAAAAGTCACATTGTCATAAACATATTTTCATGTTATAATTTTGCATACGTTTGGTAATGATACCCATAATGATGAACCACCTTTTTTTTACCAATACATTGCTGAAGATATCCCTCCCCACGCCATATCTTCATGGAGGTTGTTTAACCATACACCATCATGCTGGTCAGTTTGGTGAAAGTCGGGCCCAGAACCGTCTAGAACTCTAGATATTACTGCGTCATTGCTTTTAGCCGTTGGCTTGGTAATGATCAAAGTCAGTTTGGCAGGTTGATGGCACAATGCACTAACCACTGTGCCACAATCATAATCACAATCATAATCATGATTGTGGCACAGTGGTTGTGGGAGGTTTTATGACCATACCTCACCACACTGGTTCAGCGGAGGTGAGTGAATAGGAGGCCCAGGACTGGTTCAACATCGCTCACGGCTTGGGAATTTAACTCAGATAGCTCGGTAATGACACTGAAATTATTTATCAGTCATTGACAGGAATCAAACAATAGCCCAAAGGTCGCTTGTAAATTATTGTTATAGAGGTTATACTGCTGAAATATTTCTATTGTAAGCAGGACTTTTTTTTCTTCAAAATTATTTTAAAAAATCCAATCCATTGATGGAATAACTTCCACTTTGAAGCAGGTGATATGGTAATTGTCTGCATTAATATCAAATACGCGGAAAGATGAAATGCTGTGGTAACACAATTTCATTTAATCTCTCACAAGTAATGTAACAGTGAAAACTGCTAAGAGAGCCTTACATTATTGGATTTTTTTTATTGGCTCTAAAGGTGGTCCAAGGCACCACGAACGAAACAAAAGCCCCAATCATGCTGCAAAGTGCCCTGCAAAATACCAATCACTGCTTGTCATTTGGTACCAACAAATATCCTCCTGCCATTGCTCTCCGTTCCGAATTTTCCAAGCATTCCCAAATAAAAGCATCATCCTTATCAGGACCACAAACACTCTAATTATCACAAGTGGTCTTATCATTGCTGCAATCAAAAAAGAGTGCAGGCAGGTGCATTTTCCGTTTCGCTACGATGCCTTTCGTCTGCGTCTGATGTCTTTGCATGGAATGGTAAAAGGCCGCTCCGCTCAGTGGCGCAGCACAACACCACTGCTCTTTCGTGAAACAAATACTTTAACGTGGGTGAGGCAACATTGACCAATATCGTGGCCCGCCGTCGTGGCGAGCGATGGGATCTGTAAAAGGGTCTGTGATCTCTATGTGAGCATCCGCGAATGCATGCTGTGCTTAGCCACATATCACCGCGGCCTAGTGGGCTACCGGGCAAGTGGACCTTGGGCCGTGAGGTGCAGTCAGTAAGTACATTTGGTATTTGTGCCATTCTGATAGCAGAGTGGCTATTTCGAACACGCCGAGGTTATTCTTTACAAGCTTTGTAGAACATTTCTAGGGTCGACTGTTCCGTCAAGGTTAGTGCCTCGGGTTGACTGCAGAACTGGATGAGGGTAAGTTCCACCGACAAGGAAAGGACACCGTTGAGTGGGCGAGTCATACGGTGAGGGAGTGCATGAGTGAGCAGATGAGCGAGTGAATGGGTGTGTGAGTGGGTGGGTGAGTGGGTGGTTAAGTGGGTGGTTAAGTGGGTGAGTGGGAGGGGAGGTAGGTGAGTCGATTGGCCGGACGTCGCAAATAGTGTGTGACTCAGTAGGTGAATGGATGGGAATGTGAGTGGGTGCATGATTGAGCAAGTGAGCTAGTGAATGCGTGAGTGGATGTGTGGGTGACTGAGTGAGTGGGTGGTTGGATGAGTGAGGGGTGGGTGTTTAAGTGGGTGAGTGACCGACGAGTGAGTTGGTGAGTGAGTTGGTGAGCGAGTGGGTGAATGAGTGAGTGGGTGGGTAGGCGAGCAGGTGGGTAGGACACCGCTGAACCACGGAGGTTAGACTTCGGCGTCTGAGTGCATGTCATGACCAGGTCGTCGTGTGCTTGCTGACCGGAGTTTAGGACGAATGGTACTAGACACGCACATTTCAGCCGCACAGGATGGCGCACATTGTTGTGAACACTTCAGGAGGACGCGCAGCCTCTATTCAATCATCTGCTAGGCTTGGCAGCCAGTGCAGCTGGTCACAAATAGTCGCCCTAACTACTGCGAGCTGGTTTTGTGGAGAGGCTATGCTGAGTGTGCGACACAAAGAAGAAAATTCTCTATTCTTCTTTTAGAAAGCTAAGGAATTTGCCAGCAACGTGTTGTATGTTGGTGCCAAGGTTGGCGATCCAGTGTATGTATGTACGCTGAACTTCTTTAGTAACCGTGCATAGCCAACTGTGCTAATCAGAGATGCGGGGGAAGGGCATCAAACTAAACACACAAAAAATGTAAAACAAAAAATTAGTTGTCAACCCAGATGATGTAAAAGTGCTTAGCTCCAGTGGCTTCCTAATATCGGAAGGAAGAGCGATTCAGAAGCGCATCTGAAAGCGCGCGATGCAGTGGCCGTCTTTGTTCGAGGGCTGGCCGCAAGCCTCTGCTGCGAGGATGACCGTAGGTTGTGTTATGGACGGTTTCACGGGTAGCCTCATGGTGAACATCTGAAATGCTGCCGGCGAATGAACAAAGCGGGGGCCGAGGCATTATTAGGTGCTGCATTAGTGACCATAGTCACACTGTGAGCTCTCCCATTTAGCCAGATAGATTGTTGGGGCAAGTACTGTTAGCGAACACCCATTACGGCTGCAATAATACAGCGAAGGGAGGGTACGGCCAGTTCCATACCCAGCCGCCTTTGTCTTCACATTGTTGATGAGAGTGGTGTGATGTTATCTTCCCTGCCTAGTATACAGGAGGTCGGGGGTTCAATCCTGTCCCTGCCGCCTGTATATTTGGAGTTTGTGTTTTTTCCCTGTGGTCGCATGTATTTTTTCTCCAGGTCCTCCGGGTTTGCCTTCCACATTTAGAAGCATGCATTGAGAATATTTCGATTATTTTGGTACAATAAATGTCCAAATCGTGGGCCACTTTGTTGAGCTATCACTTGTGGCCAGGTCGCTTCTAAAATATGAGTTAATACCTCAGTCGGCTTTGCCTGGTAGGATGGGGATGGTTTATATGTGTGCAGCAAATCTGGCTGTGACGGGCCCACCTGATGACGGAGACTTGTGTTGCCTCCGAAACGTCGTGATTTTATTATTTTATTTTTTATTAATTTTAATTTCATTTTTTACCTACGTGACTTTACCGAAAGAACTAAGAGTATTATATGTATTTGTATGTGTTTGGGTGGTTTGTTTACCTTTCTTGTACTTTGCACTGTCATCGTGTGTTTGTGTTGTTTGTTGTTGTAACGTTCTTACACCGCCCCGACTGGACATCTGTGAAAAAAGCTTCATAGCTCAACGGATTCCTCCAGCACAAAATACATATTCTGATTCCGTACTCGGCAGGTTCTCGTTTAATGTTGAGACAGCCGAGGGGAGGCCCAGGAGAGATTCAGATACCGCGTGCCACTGACGTCATTCTTGGCTCAGGACTTGATCCCAGGTCACTGAGATACGAGTGCACTTGCCCTAACCACTTGGGTGTGCAACACGCATACACATCAACAGCAACAACAGCTGCCGTTCATCGTTCAGTGGCGGTAGCATCACCACAGCATGTCAGGCAGGCTCGGTGCACCCTTGAGGCCATATTAAGTTTTGAAGGCTCCCTGGCAGGAGGTTATGGGACAGACTTAGGTCCCATAGGGTTAAACGCCCGAGATCGCGGGCAGATGCACAACCTCTGCTTCCGAGTGTGCAAATTGCGGTGTGTTGCTGCAGGATCGTTTGCTCATTGTTGTAAGTGTTGAGCCTCTGCCTCGTCATCTATCTCCTAGTTTTCATCAGCCTCCTCCGCAGAGGTCGATTTTGACACCTTTCTTGTTCCAGTCATTGGAAAGGACACTCGGCACCAAAGTTATTCTGTACCGCATCCGCCCATCTCTTCTCTCACCAATTAATTCCCATTTATTCCCCTCTGTTTGGTGAAAGAGAAGCTTGGGCATGCAGCGACTGGACATTTGGGCTACGTGACCCATCCAGTCAGTGCAACCTTGCTTGCTGCAGGAACTTGGTAAGGACTATGTATCCGTATTGTTCAAGGATCAGCGAGATCCTCACACCTCAGATGTAGCAGACGTACAAAAAACATGGGTGTCTGTGGAGGACCACACTTGCTTGAAACCACATTAGGCTTCAGAAAATATTTATTTAGTGGTGCCCGGCAAGACGATGCAGTCAGGGCATCTCTCAGCATGCTAAAGAGAAAGATGCCCTGGCAGTTGTACAATCACTGTGGGACTCATTCCATTCCTGCAGAACCCATCTCGTGGTCCAAGCAGTGGAAATGATTCCACCTAAAGTCAGCCTGAAAAACACAATCGCCACGCTCCCACAGCAAATTTATTGGGAGGTCTCGGGCCCCTGATATCTCTTTGCACCTCCTTGGCAGATTGGAAATCTCCCAGCCAGCCGCAGTGGGTGGCTACTTCCTCCAACTTTTTATAATTGCAACTCTCGCAGGGTGAACCCAAAAAATGCGTTTGGGCCCGAGGAGTTTTTCCATCTCAAATAATCCACACAAAATGCCCTGCAGACCTGCAAACTCGAATCCAGAGGTCAGACATCGGATTGCGATTCTTTTCAGACACAAGTATAAAGATCCCACATGTAGCCTTGATGGACTGCTGCGGAAAGTGGCACATATGAATGCCGACATGGAACATCAGGGGGTGGGTGGCCAGCACCACGCCCGACCGCCTTTGTCTCCCCAGTATGATTTTTACACACAGTATGAGGTACTCATTTAAGGCTGATTCGACCAAGGGGAGGCCCAAGACCGGTTTAAAATAATCGTCACTGCTGTCGGCTACGACCAGGAATCGAACGTGCTAACCACTACACTACCGACCCTAGACACACACACACACACACAACGCCTTGATCTGTACTTTGACAGATAAGTAATCTTTTGTCCGTGTGATTTGTTTAAATAGGGGAAGGTGTGAGAGTAGAAGCGCAATTCAAAGACACATCCTTGTCTCCTCTGTTAGTGCGAGAGCACCTAGTAAGCCACAGGCAATCAGCCTCACATCTAAAAAAGCAGAACCCTGTCAAAAATTCCCGTGGTGGAATGTGATTTTCCATTGTAAACACGTTTGTATTTCGTATTTTTTATCATTATTATTGTCAACGTTGATTGCTGAAAAGCAGATGCCGGATGCACTTAGCCCATTTTTATAAACTAAGCCTCACGGGGGTCTCTTGTCCGAGAGAATAAAAAGAAAAAAATGAAGATGCCTGCACGTGCGTCGCCTTGTGAACAACGTAGAGCTTTCTGTGTAGGGTTGTTGTTTTTTTTATTTCTTCCCGCGGTCGTGCCACACGGCTCTCCGATGTGTTTTCGGGTTGCACCGCGCGTTGTTTCGGCCACGGTGTCCGACGTTTCGGGAAACCTCCTTGAGAATCTCCCGGCACGTGGAATGAAGCGGTTGGACAATGTTGAGGCACGGCCCTAAAACACGCACGCAAATCATCGGAGAGCGACGTGCAGATTCCGACGGCTCGTATCAATTAGCACGTGCACCGCTCAAGTGGAGCACAAATGCTTTTTCTTTTTAAGTTACGAGCGCGAACTTAAAAAAAAAACGTCTTCTTGGTTCTTTAGGTAAAGTCACGTAGAAGGGAAATAATTAAGTAATAAAAATAAAACACAATAAAATAATTCTCACGACGTTTCGGCCACAACGCAAGCAGCCGTCCTCAGGTGAAGAACAGGTCTGTCGAAAAGACGTGACTTTGCCGAAAGAACCAAGAAGATGAATCCCTGCAGTCACGAAAGCTTTAAATCGAAAAAGAAAAAGAAACTGACGCACCCTTTTTTGCCGTCGTGGTGATTCTAGAGTCAACATCAGAGCCATGTGGGAAGCTGCATTGGCATTAACAATAAAGAGAGCGCGTGACAATAACACTTCTAAACCTTTGCACTGGGTACACTTAATGAACCAATTTCCCACCCCGATAACCATTTCTACTGCATCGAAATACTCTGAAGCACGTCGGATGACACCATTCCCGTGCGTGACCGCCTCAACGCCCTTCCCTGTGGAGCCCCGCGTCTTGCTCTTTCGTGGCATGCGCAAGAAGAAAAGCGGCACCCGCGGTGGCAGATCTCCCCTCTGGAGGCAAACTGGGTACGTAGCCAACACTGGACTGCAGTCACGCCGACTGGGAGCTGACTCGATTTGCAATTATAGAGCGAGGAGGATCTGAATCTGCCCAAACAATATTTGCGGACCACCAGCTCCCTCTAGCCTGGACAAAGCAGTCCCCTTTCGAGTTACCATTCCTCAAACGAGAAGACATTTAATTATGATAAGGTAGCTTTTTTAGTATTCTTCTCAACAGACGAAGCTATGCATCAACTACCACACACAATGGTTTGCTCAGCATGTCTGGGGGGGGTGGGGGAGGCGAATCCTTTGTTAAAGGAACTAAACCATTCAGGCTATGAATCCCGTGTGATGAAAATCTACATTCGATACAATGCTACACAACTTCGCATTTTCAAAACGGTAATGTATTCATTTTCTAACTGGTTCCACCTCACCCATACTTATAGCTCCAGAGTGGTTACTCAGACATGACGAACATCCTGGCCGTCAAAAATACCTCTGACCCCTTCGCTCCCGCCGCTGCAAGTTCAATAGAGAAAACACCACTCAACTCACCCGAATTAAGAAGAAACAAATCTTGTATCATCGATGTACTTTTTCAAATAATCCTAAGATAATTGCTCTCTCTATGTGATGCACAATAACCCACTGGTTCATTCGCCTAGCTAAAACTCTCACTTGCCTTCAAATATTAGCGTATTACCATCTTCCTAAAAAATGTATCATCACCAAAACTATGCATCTTTCAAGCACATCTTTGCCAGATGCATTTCCAGGCAATAAATAAGTAAATTAATAAATTAACGGCCACGGACTACAGCTGAGTAAGTTAAGTAATTTTGCAGGTGCAAATTGAGTTCACCGGGGAAGGAGCCGAGGAAATTACAAAGAGAAGGGTGACTGGACTTGCGCAGAGCTCTGTGACTTGTCACGTCACGTGCCATAATGCCCCGCTGTTGGCCCATCATGCCCTCAAATTTTCCCCTAGACTGGGCCAATCAAAGTGGAATTTATTTTTTTCCGAAGGAAATCCAATTACAGCACTCAATAGAGGTCACTGGGTGGCTGAGGGGCCCATGTCCCAGAAAAAGTGCACCCACTTCGCAATGGAAGAGCTTGCTGCTCCACAACCAAATTCCAAAGGGCTGGTGGGGGAGAGAAGAGGGTAGGTGGGTGAGTCAGGACCAGGTAGAGTAGTTGGGTGAGTCAGGACCAGGTAGGTAGGTAGGTGGGTGAGTCAGGACCAGTAAGTAGGTGGGTGAGTCAGGACCAGGTAGAGTAGGTGGGTGAATCAGGACCAGGTAGAGTAGTTGGGTGAGTCAGGACCAGGTAGGTAAGTGGGTGAGTCAGGACCAGTAAGTAGGTGGGTGAGTCAGGACCAGGTAGAGTAGGTGGGTGAGTCAGGACCAGGTAGAGTAGGTGGGTGAGTCAAGACCAGTAAGTAGGTGGGTGAGTCAGGACCAGGTAGAGTAGGTGGGTGAGTCAGGACCTGGTAGAGTAGTTGGGTGAGTCAGGACCAGGTAGGTAGGTAGGTGGGTGAGTCAGGAAACAGGTAGAGTAGTTGGGTGAGTCAGGACCAGGTAGGTAGGTGGGTGAGTCAGGATCAGGTAGGTAGGTGGGTGAATCAGGACCAGGTAGGTAGGTGGGTGAGTCAGGATCAGGTAGGTAGGTAGGTGGGTGAGTCAGGACCAGGTAGAGTAGGTGGGTGAGTCAGAACCAGGTAGGTAGGTGGGTGAGTCAGGACCAGGTAGGTAGGTGGGTGGGTCAGGACCAGGTAGGTAGGTGGGTGAGTCAGGACCAGGTAGGTAGGTGGGTGAGTCAGGACCAGGTAGAGTAGTTGGGTGAGTCAGGACCAGGTAGGTAGGTGGGTGAGTCAGGACCAATAAGTAGGTGGGTGAATCAGGACCCGGTAGGTAGGTGGGTGAGTCAGGACCAGGTAGAGTAGTTGGGTGAGTCAGGACCAGGTATGTAGTTGGGTGAGTCAGGACCAGGTAGGTAGGTGGGTGAGTCAGGACCAGTAAGTAGGTGGGTGAATCAGGACCAGGTAGGTAGGTGGGTGAGTCAGGACCAGGTAGAGTAGTTGGGTGAGTCAGGACCAGGTAGGTAGGTGAGTGAGTCAGGACCAGTAAGTAGGTGGGTGAGTCAGGACCAGGTAGGTAGGTGGGTGAGTCAGGACCAGTAAGTAGGTGGGTGAATCAGGACCAGGTAGGTAGGTGGGTGAGTCAGGACCAGGTAGAGTAGTTGGGTGAGTCAGGACCAGGTAGGTAGGTGGGTGAGTCAGGACCAGTAAGTAGGTGGGTGAGTCAGGACCAGGTAGAGTAGGTGGGTGAATCCGGACAAGGTAGGTAGGTGGGTGAGTCGGGACCAGCTAGAGTAGGTGGGTGAGTCAGGACCAGGTAGAGTAGGTGGGTGAATCAGGACCCGGTAGGTAGGTGGGTGAGTCAGGACCAGGTAGAGTAGTTGGGTGAGTCAGGACCAGGTAGGTAGGTGGGTGGTTGAGTCAGGACCAGGTAGAGTACAGTGAGGGAAAAAAGTATTTGATCCCCTGCTGATTTTGTACGTTTGCCCACTGACAAAGAAATATAATATTCCGCGTGAATTGTTCATCAAATTGTACAGCCGGAGGATGAAACGCATCCGAGGAGGTGGCCACCGGGGAGAGAGTGGGTCGTGAGGATCGGCTCGCGAGCTGGTGCTTCGCGGATCATTGCGTCGTAGGATCGTGAGGGTTTTGGGCCATTGCTTGGGGTGGCCTTCATCCAGCAGTGGATTGATACTGGTTCATGATGGTGATGATGAGCGCCGTCTTCAGGAACACGGATCTCGTTATTTTAACTCGCAGATAAAACACAGGCTGTGACATTACAAACAAGGAGGAGCCATTTCGTGAGCAATTTACAGGAGGATTTGTGTGTAGCCTTTGGCATGACTACACGATAGCATTTGTCTGGTAGAAGGGGCATTTGGGTTTTAGTGAATTTGACCCGAATGCATCGTGGTTCATTAACATTCGTACTCTGAGTAGCGTGGCACATTTGCGTATGTGGCTGTCCCATCCCAGCCTATTCACAATGCAATGGAGCAATCACGTCAAGCCATTTTGGTGGCGATATAATATAACGGATCACAGCTTAGGGAATACACAAATAAGAGCTGGGGGAACATTTGATTATTTCAAAAAAAAATGTTGCCTGCACATAATTTAACTCGAATGCTTTAAAAATAAACATATTATTAACAGAACATCCAGAACAGTGACAGCTAGCACATAATGCCGTACTGCCACTACATACCGATGGCATATATTCAAGCAGAGTAAAAGAACAATTTATAAATATGTATTTATAAAGGGATTCAGTATTGTAACGATATTGATGTATGTCTATTAAACACAATATAGCAAAATCGGTAGCACATCTATGCGTGGCCTTGGGGGAGCTCATGACTGTTGCTTTTACCAGCGTCCCTCAAATGCGCAAAGGCATATTGACGTTTCAGTCTGCAAAGGAGGACACAGTGGTAACAAACTAGAGGAGAATTTTCTCCTCTGCTCTTAGCCAGCGCAGTATGCAGCAATAGTTTAATAGTTATAACAGCTCAATGAGTTTAAACTTTTCACATGTAAAGCCTGTCCTTTTTGTTATCCTGTGAATGATGTCATGTTCCTGTTCTGTCTGTTCATCACTCCCCATCGCCTCTTTCCGCCTGGCTTTCTCTTTTAACGCTGAGCCGCGATGGGACGTGAAGTGTTCTCACTCACGGAACGATGCGAGACGATAACTTGAAATATTTAGAGTGGTGGAAAAACTTTTTTTTTCTTCCGTATATTTTCAAATACACACACACACAAAGTCAGAAAATACCCTGCGGTGTTCCCAGCCACTAATAAGATTCCCTGCACTCGGTACTGGGCTAGGTCGTAAGATTCACCACCGATGGCCGTGGCTGCTACCAGAAGTGCACGCAGTGATAACAAGTAACCCAGGGGCATCTCTTACAGACCGCACGTCACACACAGTCAAGGGCTGGGCCACCAACACAGCGAGTGACAACCAGTGCCACCTGCTAAGCCCCTCGCCCATGGGGTGACTCCTTGCCTGCACCTGCCCTGCTGTTTATGCCATTTATTGTGAAAATCCCGTCACAGTTCCTATGATTGCTTTTTCATTGCTTTCATGGCTTTATTTTGGTGATTTCGAAAAGTGTATTGGTTTAGCCATGTTTGTTTGTTGTAGTACAGAGTTAGACTGATGGCCTTAATCTAAGTGTTCTTGTGGTTGTTGTTGTTTGACTTGCATCCCACTGGGATTTTTGCACACAGCGTTGGTGTACGGTGTTTTTTCTGCAATATTTTGCTGTCTTTTCTTGGATTTTCTGTTTGCACTTAGTCACATATTCACTTTAAGATGTTTTTTGTTCATGTTTTTGTTTTTTGTTTGTTGCGGTTGCACCCGATTCAAGAGCCGAATGGCTCACAGGGCTATACCTAATAAATGAACTTGAACTTGAAGTGGCCCGGCTTTCTCTGCCCGTAACGAGTGAATTGCAGACACAACTCCGACTGATCAGCGCAAACCAACGCCGCCACACATGGTAGTAACGTGACAACCTCCACACTCCCCTCCCGGAGGTTGGCTGGAAGAGCGCAAGAAGCGTGGTCATTAACATCTACGCCTCTCTCTCAGGAACGAAACAGGTGGACTTCTCCACAAATCTAGCTGTCGCCTGATGAAGCTAGTTGTAATCACCGGCGAAACGTCGTACTCAGATGGTAAATGTTGTGGCTTGTCTCTCCAACACACAACCAGTGTGCAGTACTAATGACGAATTGGCCACGTTCTGTTTACGTGACAACCGTTACTAGTTGGCTGTGTCGGATGGTGGCGGGTTTTAACGACACATTTATATATTTACGCGATCTAACCCAAAAAACCCTCTATTATAGAAGAGGCAGTCGGCGGACCACGCTTGCTGCTTCGTTGATGTTAAATATGCCCGGCTCCGAGAGTCGAGCCACGCGCACTGCTTTCTATGCATCCACTCATTTAAATTCCGTTGGGCTGACAGACACGTCTCTGATGAGGACAAGCATCAGCATCAGCAACAGCAGCAGCAACAACGACAGCAGCAACAGCAGCAGCAACAGCGGCAGCAACAGCGGCAACAACAGCAGCAACAGCAGCAGCAACAACAACAACAGCAGCAGTAGCAACAACAACAGCGGCAACAACAGCAGCAGCAACAACAACATCAGCAGCAGCAACAACAGCAGCAGCAACAGCAACCACAACAGCAGCAACAGCAACAACAACAGCAACAACAACAGCAGCAGCAGCAACAGCAGCAGCAACAACAGCAACAGCAGCAACAGCAACAGCAGCAACAACAGCAGTAGCAACAGCAGCAACAACAGCAGCAGCAACAGCGACAACAACAGCAACAACAACAACAGCAGCAACAACAGCAGCAACAACAGCAGCAGCAACAGCAGAAACAACAGCAACAACAACAGCAGCAGCAACAGCAGCAACAACAGCGGCAACAACAACAACAGCAACAACAGCAGCAGCAACAGCAGCAACAACAGCACGGCCCTTTCCACATGTAACAGCATCGCAACAGAGTCCGGCTCTCGTGCTCACTGGCAGAAACACAGCGACACGGCACGAGATGTGCTACTCGGGGTTCCTTATTTTGTCTTACCGTTGTTGTCGTTGTTGTTGCAATTATATAATAGTTTCGCAGAACGTTAAAGTAATAATTGTGTAGTGCGAACACACAAAAAAAGATTCGTTTGTCCAATCAATCAATTGTCCCAGGATGAAGTATTCAACGGGTTCGTGATGTTATGACGTTCAGCACTCCACGGTTTTTTTTCTGTAGTCTTTAGAATGTTTTTCTTTAGTCATTGAAACATTTGAATTTGTAAAGATTGCTATACACCTACGATTGGCACGGTTGGCTACGTACGGCGAGAGAAAATTCAATAGACTATACAATTGCCGAAACATATGTGCTCATCCATTGCGAGCAGTTAAGAGCAGTACAACCCCAAATTTAAATACATTACTACAAACGCACGTGTAATATATACAGTGTAGAGATTTAAAGTCCAAATATATAGCACATCTGTATATTTCTAGATTTGAAGTTTTCGTGTTTTTTTCGGTAAAGTCACGTAGGTAAAAAATAGAATAAAAATGAAAACTAAATGAAATCACATCTGTATATACAAATAAAAAAACTTACATCTCACTGACACGGCTAATTTAATTTTTAACGTTACCCATCTACGTTTTGTGACGCTGTACAGAAAGAACCTGCAATTGTGATGTCCATCATAATTGCACTATAAACACTTACTGACGGTTATGATGAAGCAGCAGCAGCAGCAGCTCCTGCCATGCATTTTTATTTCCATTACGTCTTGCATTAAAGTTGCTTCGTCAATAACGACTTACCTAGCGGGGAGCACGTAGCATCATCACCATCATCCGTCTCTGCCCGGGATGACGACTGATAATCTGCCCTCTTCTCAACGGAGCAGCCGCCGACTGGGTTAGCGCCACTTGGCTCTGGCGGTCAGATTCGCCACGCCTGCTCGCTGGTCCGTCTTCATCCACCCTCCCCCTGCCCCTTCGCAAGCGACGCGCAGAGCGGAGCGCTCGCGGGCTCTGCTCCGGCTGCTGCTGCTGCTGCACGGGGCAGCAGAGAGGGCTGTGAGACTCTGCCGTGTTTACCGCCTCTCCCCGCCGGAGCGCATGGAAGCGGTCTCGCAGCTACCCCCCACCACCACATCCACATCCACCCCCCAAACGCGCGCACGTCGTTCACGAACGCCGCGTCCTTCCATTGGGCCGGGCGCAGAGCCACCCCTGCCTCTCATCCTCCTCCTCCTCCCCAGATCCACCGCTCCCCTCCCTCTCTCCCTCCCCATCAGCACCAGCACCGCTCCCTCCTTTCAATCAGCACCCCCCCCACCACCACCACTGCTGCTCCCTCCCTCCCACCGCTCCTTCCCCGGAACATGAACACGAGCTTGCCTCCTTCCCACACGTGCAAGCACTCCTCCTCCATCCTCCCCTCCTCCCTAACACATCAACACTCGCTTCCCTGCCTCCCCGCCGCGTGTTCCTTCCATCCCTCGCACAGCACCAGCAACCCCCTCTCCCAACCCCCTTCCATCCGCACCATCGCAAGCGCGCCTCCAACCTCGCCGTCTGCCCACCCCCTCCCGCCCTCCCTACCGGACCCCATTCACTGGGGAACGCCGTCACAGAGATGGGGGAAGGAGCGAACGTCGGGCCGTGAGACGTGATTAAGAAAATCTTGCACATCGGCGTCCCTGGCTTGCCCGATCCCTCACGATTAATTATCTGCCTGCCATAATGTCACCCAATTTAACGGGCTGCGGTCACTGCGTTTTCTCCACGTGTTTTTTTTGGCTGGCTGAAATCTCTAAAGCCCTCCCGGAGATCCATTAACATTGAAATTACCAGCTCATGAAGATTATTGACACAATGCGGCGGCGATTAATGATTCTACCCGCATGAGTGAGAGAAAAGACTCGTGCATTCTGTTGCTTTTATTGGAGCTGATGGTTGGAGCATGAAACAATCGTCCCAAGCAGCACATCATATGAACCACCGGTTCATTGCGTACACTCTGGTGACAATTCTAAGTATTTAAATTACGCATTCCTTGTTGCGAAAATACACTCCAAGACCAGATACAATATTGTAATTAACACCTGCATAAAAAAAAACAATATATACTTGATTCTAGATTTGAAGCTTTCGTGACTGCAAGGATTCATATTCTTAGGTTTTTTCGGTAAAGTCACGTAGGTAAAACATCAAAATTAATAAAAAATAAAATAAAAGAATATAATATATACTTGTTTTCTCCTCATAAAAATGCCACACTTTTAGTATTACAAGCAATCTCAATAGTTATGTATTTGCAGATGTACGAGTGTGTGTTATTGGGGTGTGTACGCGTCAGCATGAAGAGAGAGAGAGAGAGACTCTCTTTGTGAAGTGTTAATCATGCTATGTGCAAAATGTAGCTAAGCTTAGTGATGGAGCATTTTTATATCTGCACATACTATAGATGTATGACAAATGAACCAGCACTGTTTCCCAAGGCCAGCCTTAACCCACATTGCTTATAAAATAATCTAAATCCGTGCATATCGGAGACTTGGTTCAATTGAGTTAACAGCAAGAGTCGTGTATGAAAAAATGTGTAAAGGCTATAAATGGTGCAGAATTTGATTATTTAAATAAATGTTGGTTTGGAAAGCCCATAGGCTGATGGACTCAAACAAATATTTGACTGCACACGTTTTTGCAGTTGTGCCATGCAGCTATCCAACGCTGTACCACGTGTTATTCAGCACGATGTCCGACGTTTCGCTATATATTATCGGGAGCTTATCAAGGATGAGCAAAAGTTCGTGAAGTAGTTTCCGAAACGTGGACCGAAATGGACATCACGCCCCAACAACCTCGAAATACAACAACCCACCACAGCCTCTGACAGCTCGTTTTAACGACACTTATTTTATAAACCACGAAAACCACAAAAAACACATTTGACTTCATGTGGGCAGACGAATGTTGGAGGAAGTTGCGGTGTGGAGGGTGGGAGCGAGAGGAATAGGGAGGTGACGGCTTTTTGTATTTATTAAAAAAAATCAGTAATTTAATTTTCGACCACCAAAAAAACGCGCTCTCTGCCACGATGCGAGTTTGATGCCCTCCAATGCGAAGCACCAATCAAAGCTGCCCTTGCGCTCGCCAATGCAGAGAAAGGGCCCTTGCCTCTCGCCGCGGCAGCGCAGTTTCAATGCTCATTCATCACCCGCCACAAACATAACTGCTGGGGACATGACACACCGCGATGTATATTACAGCGAACAAGCGGTAACAAATCATGCTGATTAGCTTCGCAGTGGCACGACCCCCCCCCCCCCCGCTCCTTCACTAAAAGCCCCCCCCCCCTCCCACACCAGCACACGTGTGATGAGCGCAATCGGATAGTAGCAGCAGCAGCGCATCCTCGCTTGTGATGTGTCTGTCCCGTGCATACCACGCGTGGCGGCACACGTGCTCGTGCAACAGCCCCGTTTTTTTCATTTCTTATAATTTGCATAAATTACATTGGCGGAGTGACCCAATATATTATTCACAGAACCCCCCATCCACCCTCTCCTCATCCTCCTCCAGTCCAAAAAAAAATCTAAAAATCCCACCCACCCCAGCCGTTCTCATATTAAAAGTCATGGTTCAATTCTTGTGCTCGCAGCACATAAACCGGATTTATGAAGCCATTGTTCTATTACGCTTCAGCATATTATTTGCAATAAATCGTGAGATATGTGTTTTTGTTTTCTAATTGTTATCGTAATGGCACATGTATGATATGCTTCATTTTTTATGTGCCTTTTATATCGTGTAGAGATCATAGCTTTAAAAACATATTTAAGCTTATTTGACGCGTATATTTAGATAGTGCTATATAGTTCTAAACAATAACAATAACAAACTCAACTCATTCGTCAATAACACTGTGGCCTAAAAACGTTTCAAACAATCGTCCTTTTTCATTTAATCTTATATTCGTATATTATCTACATGCATATAGCGCCTTTTCCTATGCGCTTTACAACAATTATTACATTGTACAACAAAGATGATGATAGTAGGAGTAGGGTTTTCCCCTTTTTTCTGGCAAACAAAAAAATGCAAAAAACAAAAACAAATCAGAGTGTGTTTTTTTGCATTTTGACCACAAGTATTGTGGTTAATGCAGACACTATTCCTCGTAAAAAGGTTTCAGTTTTGTTGCCAGAAAATAGGGGAAAACCCCTATTATTATATTCTGGTACTGGCAAAGGAGGTCTAATAACAAAGATGATAGTGGTTTTGAGATGAAGAATTGGGTTATTAAAAGTGGTGGCGGAGTCTTCAAGGAGGGGTTGGGATAGGCCTGGCCGGAGCTGGTGTGGCGACGGAGAGCTGTGGGGGCGGAGAAATATTGAGGCATTGCATTGGCAAGACAGAGGGGGTAGTCAAGGGGCGGCAGTCAGGCACGTGAAGGTGCTGCGAAGAAGCGTTGCTACGAAGAAGCGCCATTGCCCTAAACGTTGCCTATTCTATACTTTTAAGTCCACAGCGTTATTGGCGCACGAGTTGAGTTGTGGTTGTTATTTGTGTTTGTGAACGGCCGACAATGCAAGTATCAGCGAATAATGGGTTTAATACAGCATCAGTAGTAGCAAGCAGGAATGAAAAATCAACAAAGATATAGCGCCCCAGTAATTTAGTTGGGTTTCACTTCACTTGTTATGAGTATGTGTGCCACAGTTGGATTATTTATATTTCTATTTGAGAACTTTAAATGCCAGCTGGTCGATTCCTTGCATTGTGAATTATTATCACTTCATGCTATTGCGTATTAATATTATTATTGTCATCATCAATACAGTTTGAATCGAGCAAGCTGAGTTTGATTCCCAGCCAATGGCTAAGATCAGCGGTGGGTGATAACTGAACCAGATTTGAATCCTGCCCATAGTCACTCACCCGCACGAATTTACGTGGTGAATTATGGCCAAACAGAGCCCTGTGAACGACATGGCATGATAAGGCCTACATCCAGCAGTGGACTAACTAAGGCCTGTGCGTTATAATCAGATATTTTTGAAATTTAAATTGTATAAGTCACTTTACAGAATCTAATTACATCATATTATAAATAACACGTACATAGATGAATGATAAATAACCACGTACACTCAACTAAAATAAAATGTAAAAATCCTTCACACAGTGGCATATAATTTGCTACATATATCACGCTGTACCTTGTATATCCCAACTCAGGTAATGGGAGCTCAACCTGCAAGGCATGGCTATAATGTTGATTGACAGAAGGAAACCATGCCAAATGTAAATCAATATTCTTCTCCGAAGGACATTTGCTTGTTAGTTTTGTTACTAAATTGACTATAAAGGTAGCACTTTGTTATCATTAAATACATTACAATAAAGAACCCCACAACAATGCACCATATTGGCTTTTAGAAACATTGAGTAATTTTAATAAGATAGCCCAATTAGGCGAGGAGTCTTATAGCCTGAATAAATATACACTGTTCTCAAATTACACGATGAAAACTCAGTCAGAAAATGTACAAAAGCAGTCACCCTTAAGCAAAGATAAAACAACTCAACAAAATGAATATGGATCGTTTTTAGTTTATTGTTTTGGCGTCTAAGCATGGTTCATTATAATCATGAGTCTCATCATTATTTACAACCCTTTGGCAACCCACTGCTTGATAAATTCCTCCCCATGCCACGTTGGTCAAGGAAGGTTTTTTTTTCCCCTGGAGTATACTTCACCACACTGGTACGTGCTCTTGGGCTGAGACATTACTCGCAAGATAATTCCGTTACACCTTTCTCTTCTGCAATCACTCCAGTGACAAAAACAACAACAACTTATAATGAAAACCCAAGATGTACATGTGCTCTTCTCTGCAGGGTATAAAATGGTCATTGTGCCAGGATACGCATTTTTGGCTACGACCGATTGCAAGCTCACTCCTAGTGGTGAGCTTGCAGCGAATTTGAAGCAGCGGCAATCACATTGCTTGGGATGCCATTCGCAGTCCATTGGGAAACATTGGCTGCCAACAGGAAAGATTTAAACAACGTTCAACATTTTTCTTCTGTCTCTTAAATATCGTCGTTGCAATAACTCAATGCCGCAGATGTGCATTTATTTTTGGTATAAAATTCCAGGTAAAGTTTGCGAGACACATATGGCCTAAGCTATCCGATTATGTACCACGCAATCGGTTACAATTCTCTTACATTTCACTGCTGTATTGTAAGGATCGAGCTGTGGTGCAGTGGTTAGTGCATTGTATTACAAACCTAGCGGAGTTGAGTTCAATTTGGTGGCTAACATCAGTGACAATCTGATATATGAGGGCAGTGCAGCAACCGACAAACATTGGTTGTCTTATACTAAGCTCTGGCATTTATGCCACTGGATTCACCAACCTGAATTATCCAACGTAGTGAAGTATGGTCAAAAAAATCCCCATGATTGAAAGGGTGTGGGTAAGCACTCCATCCAGCAGTGGAGTGACAAAACGCAAAAAATTATTATCATACTCTTATATAAGCGCACAACTTTATCTGTGATGAATGCTGCACTTTCCGTTGTTTTCATGCAGGGGGCGCTGCAAACCTACGCGCCCCCTGCATGCACGACGGAGGTGCAGGGACAGACGTCCGATTACGTTGGAATCCATCTGCAGACGGCGGTCTTCTCGCACGGCCAGCAGCTCTACATCGCCTTATCTCGATCCCGCAATCCCGAACAGGTGAAAGTTCGCATCGAACCGAACCCCCAGCAAGGCCATCTACTTAACGACGAGAGAAAATTCACATGAAATGTCCTTTTCGATTAAGTCTTCCAGATGTAAAATGATATAAGCTTTAATTAAGAATTAAAATGATCTAATTCAAAACTTTATACAATTCGAAGATGTTTCATTTTCAAACTTCAAAACGGAGCATCGGGTGCTCGCGTGAATGCGTCGTTCGTGTGCAATTTTTTTGTGACTTTCCTGGCCGAAGTTTGTAAATGGTTATTAATTGTAGTTTTACTTTAATAACGAATTTTTTTCAATTGTTTACACATTTGACTGTTTTACTGATGTTTTACAATCTTATTAAATTACTACAAACGTGGGGCTCAGAGTATTATCTGGCACCTCTCTTGCATCGTGCTCAGCCACTAACGTACCCCAAAAACACGTTCCCTCGGAGTGGGCAGGTAGGAACTTGGTTGGACAGCGCATTCGTGCTCGACAGAAAGCTCGCGGTCACGTGACGCACTTCAACCAATCCGGGAGCGTACTACATGTTTGGGAGGGGCTATGCACGACAGACAAATAATCCCTAGTGGGCAGTGTGGAACTGTTGTAATACCTCTTTCGTCACCAGGGCTTGCTACCAATTAGGTATGCAACGATTCACCACTGCAGGGAGTTTGCATGAAATTGTCATGATTAGGGGTTATTATTTGATTCAAGATCTTAATTATTCTTGAAGATGTATTGTTACATTTTTAATCAATGAAACACATAGGCTTTCTCGACCAATAAGCAATCATGACCACGTGTGTTGAGTTAGATCGCCTGAATGTAAACATGACATAAGCCCACACTGGCGTGCTGAGGTAGTAATTCATTGGCAAGTTTTGTACACTTTGACAAACTTTACTAATTTATTGTGTCGGGTGGAGGTGGGTTTATGACACATTTTCATTCATACGCAATCTAACCCAATAAAAAGAAACGTGATCACGAATGTTTTTGTACCACCTCGTTTGCATTGTTTCTCACTTTTATCGCTCGTCTTCACAGTTTGGCTTCCTCTCATTGGTCTGAATGTCTACACGGTGCATGCTGTGTAGGCCATGACAGTCAATTGACCATACTTCACCACGCTGGACAGTGTATCAACCAGCACATCCCTCTTCGGCGTGGTTAATGCCGACTGCACCTGTTCCATCTACATGGTGGTGGTCGTCCATCCAAGCACTATTGAGGCTCAACCGTATTTAGATACTGAGGCCTGAAACGGATCAGATGCATTCTGGGACATTTGGTCAGAGGCATCTTGAAAGTAACTTTGCACAATATCATTGCTTAATACTCGAGAACCAACGTTAATAATTGAAGTGGGCATAACCTGACCTGGAAGTGAGCAAACGCATTTTAACGGGGAACATTTATGTCTTTGTGACCACCGCATCACTGCCATCTGCGAGTCACAAAAGAGATAGGAATTGTGCAGAACAGTGCGTATTTGGACAATGCAAAGGGAAGGAACGGGCGGGATTGCACCCCATCAATCATACATCCATTGCAGCTAATGGGTGACAACTGTGTCGAGGGCCACAATAATGAGACAAAACTGAAGGCGCTGCCTGGGCTGATAAGTTTACACAAACCGTAAATCAGGGGCGACCGCGTGGCACCAGCAAGCCGAGCAGAAGCTGAGGGCCCCAAACAGCTCAAGCCCCCCCCCCCCCCACCCCCAGGCTGATGAAACAAAAATAGTGGTGTATCAAATACCAGCTGATATTTAAATCGTATTCAACGTAACAAGTGACTTAACACAGACAAGCCAAATTCATCTCTTTCAACCATATCTCGTCTACGGTATCTATGTTGAACTTCTTTCGCACCGTATGTAGCCAACCGTGCAAATTGGAGGTGCTGGGGAAGGGCAGCAAATTAACACACACGAAAAAAAAAATCGGTTTTTAAGAAATGTGTTTTCCATCTAGATTTAAAAGTGCATAGCTCCAGTGGTTTTCTCAAATTGAAAGGAAGAGCGTTCCAAGCGAATCTCATCTCATTACCATATATCTCTATTTTTTCTACATTTTTTTCATCTCACGTCATCTATATTTCATGTCTCTATCTCTTTCGTCGTATCACCACGATTTCATGAATTGAAAGGGACCCGCCCCCCCCCACAAACTAAATTCTAATTAGGGTCTTCAATGGGCTACCACCAACAGCACCATTCTGGCTGCGAGCAGGCCTTGTATAGTGTGAAAGGCCGAAACACCCTGGGAACCAAAGGCACACTACTGACGATGCGCTCCCCAAATTTCACCAGGCTCACTGTTCATGAACTCTTGGAAGTGCTTGCACAAAGGATAGTAACATCTCATCCTGTGTTCTTGGAATCTATATGCTGCCTCGCTTGCAGCATCCGGGACATTTTTTCCCTTCATTTATAATATTTATCAGATTGAACTTAATTCTAGATTTGAAGCTTTCGTGACTGCAAGGATTCATACTCTTAGGTTTTTTCGGTAAAGTCACGTAGGTAAAAATAAATAATACGTAATAAATAATAAAAATAATAATAGAAATAAAATAATAAATCACGACGTTTCGGAGGCAACACAAGTCTCCGTCATCAGGTGGGACCGTCACAGCTGAATTAACTGTATCAAGTGAATTTCGATTTAAAGCTTTCGTGACTGCAGGGATTCATCTTCTTGGTTCTTTCGGTAAAGTCACGTAGAAGGGAAGTATGTTTTATTTTTATTATTTTGTTACTTCCCTTCTACGTGACTTTACCGAAAGAACCAAGAAGATGTATCAAGTGAGGAAGAGGAACACAAATCCAAGAGGCAAGATCTTAAATACAAGTTAAGGGGGGGGGGGAGGAGGGGAGGGGGGAGGGCTTGTCTGAATGGGGTAGGGTACCCCATTGTACAGATTGGACTTTTAAATGTACAGGTTGTCTCCGACTTACGACAGTCCGACTTACGATATTTCGATCTTACGATGGCGATAGCGATACGACAAAATTGTAAAATATTTTACATTTCGCGCGGCAGGCAAACGCAGCAGCGTACGAGATACGATGCTGTACGTTGGGACGCTGCCGGGATGTTCTGTACGCATCTCCCGCCTTGCGTGGTGATGCCTCTCACTCTCACCAGCGTTAAGTTGTCACAGTGTTAGCGCGTGTATTTTTTTCTGTGTTTTTTTGTGTTTCAAAGCCCAATTTGAGTGAAAAAAGCATGCATTGTAATTAAAAAATACATACAGTATTAAGTTTATACAGTACGGTACTGTAAATTGCTCTGTTTTGCTAAATGATCATCATTCTTTAAGATCATCATTCTAAATCATCATTCTTTAAGACTCCTGGGTAGGCTGGGCCATTTTCGACTTACGATATTTTCGACTTACGATATTTCGACTTACGATATTTCGACTTACGATGGGGTCGTCGTAACGCATCTCCATCGTAAGTCGGGGACTACCTGTACTCATCCTCCCCCCCCCGCCCCCCAATACGTACAACTATCGCTTCGCAGCTATCATCATTTCAACAACCACGATTACGTAAACAGCTTTTATTTTCCTAATGCCTGTGACCAAATAACCCACGATGCACCCACCTAATTTCGTCAGATCTCAGACGTAAAGCCGGGCTTGATCCTGGATAGTACTCAGGTGGGTGACCACCATGCATAACACAGGTGTTATAAGTTGATTGCGTGGGTACGTATTCTTAGGTTTTTTCGGTAAAGTCACGTAGGTAAAAAATAAAAATTAATAAAAGTAAAATAAAGATAAAAAATAAAAATCACGACGTTTCGGAGGCAACACAAGCTTCCGTCTTCAGGTGGAACCGTCACAGCACGATAGCTGTATCAAGTAAAATGAAGACGGAAGCTTGTGTTGCCTCCGAAACGTCGTGATTTTTATTTTACTTTTATTAATTTGAATTTTTTACCTACGTGACTTTACCGAAAAAAACCTAAGAATATGAATCCTTGCAGTCACGAAAGCTTCAAATCTAGAATGCGGGGGTACGGTTTCATAAAAGGATAGTGGAGATTATTCTATGATCGCATCGTACTTTGTTCCAACGTCTATGCTCCCCGCATTCACCAATCTGCACTGACTGATGTGTGGTTAAATAATCACGGCAGCCGACAAGGTGTGGGGAGACCTTTAACCAGCTGTGTAAATAAGTCCACACGAGTAGTGTACAGGGACGCGTCTTTATTTATCCAGTAACACATGACGTACTATTACTACTATTTTTTTTGTTTTACCAGGTAAATCCCACTGAATGATATAGCCACGTCTTCAGAAGCGACCTGGCCACAAATTATTGGTCAAAGTATGTTTCTAAATGTGGAGGGTAAAAAAACGGAGGACCTGGAGAAAAATACATGCGACCACAGGGAGAGAGAGACACGCCAACTCAAAATATACAGCAGCCGTCAGGGTCGGGATCGAACCCACGACCTCCTGTACACCAGACGAGGTAGCTAACATCTCACCACCGTGATGATGAGAGAGAGAGAGAGACGCAAATTCCAAATATACAGCAGTCGTCAGGGTCGGGATCAAACCCATGATCTCCTGTATACCATGCGATGTATTTATCATCTCGCCAGCGTGATACCTCAATACGCTTGTAGGGAGCTTTGCACCCAATGTGCCCCACGTTCTCAATTTCAGGCCCATTTTTTCCTGTTCGGGTCCTTCTCGATCCTGCCCTCATCTTCTCCAGCCAATTTCCCTTCAATCCCTCCCCACGGGTCTTTAAAACGTCGGACCCCTTGAACCCCCCATGCGAATTCGGCGGGCTCACGCCGGTCGAACGTTCAATACAGCCAGCCAATCAGGTTGAAGTGGTTTTGCCCTCCACCAATCGGTGACGAGCCAAATTTTCGTGGGCGGGGCTTACGGCACAGCTCCGTCAGAGAGCTTCAGCGCGTGGCGGCTAAGCCAATGAGAATGAAGCGCACTGCGTTCAAACAGCTCGGTCGTGAAAACCTTTGTTGCAGTGTTATTACAATAATTAAGAGGGTTTGACTTACAGCGTATCCTATAGATAGACAAAGGGGCTGTACACTGTACGTGTATTCTGCACATTAGTTTGTACGTTAACTGCAGGATTAGAATGTTCCGTCGCGCGCGAATATTAATAATTACTTAATATAAAAATTACTGTATATTGTGCTCATATTACAAATACAATGCGTATCTGGCAGATATACATGTTCATACTATGTTTTCACATATGAGGATATTAGTTAAGAAATTCCAAGTATCAAGCAATCACTGTGATACAAATGTAGTGAGTTCAACTGAGTCGCAGACGTACTCTTTGGAGGAAACACATTTATTAACACCAACACACGGGATAACTGCCCCTTAACAGGATAACAACCTATGGTGGTGACCACCAGGCTAACTACACTAACTACACTGCAACTAGCTACAATGGACCGGACCACAGCTTGGGTTCAGGTCCACGTGTTGGAGACTCTGTAGAACGTAGAACGTTGACGAAGGTTTCTTCAGGATGAACAACAGCAGCCGGTCCCACTGGGGGACCCGGCTTATATCCTCTGCGGCGTAGCTGGCTCCGCCCTTAGCCACGCCCACCTTCTAGAATCCTCGAGCAGGATCTCGACCCTGACACGTGACCACCCCTAGCCCCCACTTGGGGGCCCTGTGTCGACTTAACCGGTCACGTGTCGTCCGGGGTCAACCAGAGTGCCACGGCCCTTAGTAACCCCATTCCTGTGGCCGGCACTCCCGCAGCCTATCCTGTAGGGGCCGGCACTGCACGCAGAGCGTGATGCCATCCGGCGCTGTCAGTCAGCGCTCACCGAGCCCCTCTAGGGCCGCTACTGCACCCACACCCACGTGGTGTCCGCGATGTCGCCACATCGCACGCCGTGCCTATCTAGGGCCGCTACTGCACCCACACCCTCGTGGTGTCCGCGATGTCGCCACATCGCACGCCGTGCCTCTCTAGGGCCGCTACTGCACCCACACCCTCGTGGTGTCCGCGATGTCGCCACATCGCACGCCGTGCCTCTCTAGGGCCGCTACTGCACCCACACCCTCGTGGTGTCCGCGATGTCGCCACATCGCACGCCGTGCCTCTCTAGGGCCGCTACTGCACCCACACCCTCGTGGTGTCCGCGATGTCGCCACATCGCACGCCGTGCCTATCTCGGGCCGGCGTTACACAGTGAGATCCCGCGATGCCACTACACAAATTCTGCAACAGAGTGGAAACAAATTGATTCAACCCTACAGCTAAATCTGATATACCATACAAATACAATACTTTACATTCCAATGCAGGATTATTGGTTTAATTTGACCTCACAATGAACAATAACACACATTGGCTGATTTTAATGGTTTCCGACTGAAGTTTAAAGCAATAATTCTTTAGCTCTGTCTACAGTTGGAGGCCCAAGATGACTCTTGCTAAAACGAAAAACACAATTTTACGATAAAATTGTATTGCTTTGAGAAACTTAGACTCTAGAAAATTGGTCACATTGATCAAAGGTTTGCCTAAAACTGATTTTTTTTTGAAATAGTATCCGCCTTGAGAGCCTCGGTTATGATATCTTTATTTCCCAGGTAAAGCCCACTGAGCGATCAGCGTTTTGCCGAGGTGACCTGGCCACACGTGGTAATAGCTCATCGAAGTGGCTTATCGCATTTCGGCATTTATAGTAGCAGCCAAATAATCTAGACGCATGTTTACAAATGTGGAGGGCAAAACCGGAGGACCAGGAGAAAAACCAACGCAATCACCATGGAGGAGAGAACACGCGGACTCCAAATATACTTGAGTCATATTTGGGATCGAACTCACGACCTAATGCATACTAGACGAGGAAGATCGTAATTCATTACCAACGTGACATTTCGGAATTACATCATTAAGTGCCACATCATCTCACCATGTCACGTGGCACGCGCCATGTCACATTATCTTTAAGCGCAGCTTGGAATGCAATGTAATTGCAACTTCATTGCTTTTGAGCACAAATACAGAAACCATGAATATGCACGTTTTTTCTTCCTTGTTTATTACAGTACATGAATTCCATCATGAGTTACATTTCATGAGTTATGCATACATTGCATTTTCACCAGATTTTCCTAAAACTTTGCCGATAATAAACAGTGCAATTTCTTTTACAAAACGAAACACAGCAGGATACATAAAATAAAGATTTACCAAAAAAATTCAAGCGGCATTGGGCATGCAAGTGACATATACCTACCTCGATGCATTCAGCATGGCAGCTGTACCACTAGATTCCTAATTTATTGTTTGAAACTCATGTGGAGAAATGCAATTTTATTTATTGAAAAAAAAAGTGTTTTAAAAAGTTGAGGGAAATCTACATAATCCACGGGAAGCCAGCAAAATGTGAGATTTGTGTGCCTGTCACAAGCTCACGGGACTTTTTTTCCCCCACGTAGAAGGCCTCTTGAAGAAGGCAGCGTGGCCTAGTTGCTGGAGCAGCAGAGATGCTAATCATAAGAACGTGAATTAAATTCCTGCCTAGGGGTCAGCTGAGGCCCATTATCCCTCCAGGATGAATACACTTATCACCACCACCGGAAGAGAACCACTAGGTATTTTGTGAAAAGTCGTTACGATGCTCCGGCAAAAATCTGGTCGTCAGCGGTTTTAATTTTTTGTCAATTAAATTCGTGACGAAAGCAAATATTTCTCGGCCAAAAAAACATTTGTTAGTCTATTATTTTAGTTTACTTTGACAGTGAGCGGATGAAGCGTTATAACGTGTGACGATGACTATGACTATCCACTACGAACTAAAGCGTGAATGACTGACGGGAAAAGGTTAACTGAAAGAAGGAGCAGGCTGAGATTTAGTTAGTAACGTTTGTAGAGACTGCAGTGCACTGAGCTAGACCCATCATGGTTTACGTGACAAATCCCTTACTCATTGGCTGTGTCGGGTGGTGGAGGGTTACGACACATTTATTATGACCAAACATGGTAGCTTGAATATATATATTTGGCTGAGCTGATCATATTTGGGGGAGGAGCGGGGGATTTGTACGCCCATCACAGCAACATTTAATAACAAAGAGTGTTCGATTTTAAGGACCGATGAAATAGTCTAAGCTCAGTCAACAATAAATGCAACTAAAATAATATAATCAAAACTCAGCTTTCACTTTCTTTCGCGTATTACAGCTCTGAGGTTTTTTTTGTAGCAGGATGTGTGGGAACGTGTGCCCCGTGAATGTGTGGATTAAAATGGTCACTTGATGGAAATTCAGAAAGGGTTCTGTGAAATCTCCAAAACGTGGTTGCACTGCTCTGTTAGAATTATAAACGGATAATCAGCGTCATGACATGTCACCCATAGCACAATTGGAAACCAATCTGAGAAAGAGACAAAAACATCAAAATGTGAACATTTCAAACGAGCACAGAACTACTAATTGAGATTATCACAACTCAACACCCATCTGAATACAGATATTCACTTGAACTTGAGAACAAGGCTTCAATGAAATCACTCCACCATTCGTCATATCTTTAGTAAAAATGCCCATCATGTCTAGAATTAACAATTATATATTTGAATTGACGAATGTTCTCCCCGCTCCCACGAAATGCAATTAAAATAGTAGTCAAATTGTACCCACATTTATTCTAAGCCAGTTACATAAAGTGCGTGACAAATGTGTTGCAGGCGAGGCTAAAACTGGGTCAGCCTGACCTCTCAACAAAGCCTCAATCACAATGCGTGCCTGTGGCAACGAATGTCTAATTGATGCTCGATACAAAGAGCTGGGGGGGGGGGGGTGGTTGCGAATAGGCAGTGCTTTAATCAAATTTAAATTAACCGACGAAGGCGGGAGAAATGATGTTGAAGGGAAAGGTTAAATGTGAGAAAAATGACACTGCTTTCCGTTCGAAAAAATACTTTTTGCCCATCAAGTAACCGTAGGCATAAAATATAGACCCTATTTGATATCTTCCACTATGCTACGTTGCAATATCTCAACATAAATTGTCAGTAGCCCATTCAACAATTATGTGTGCTCTAAGTATCCACCGGTACATAAAAAAACACATTTACCTCATGGATGAGTGCGAAAAGAGAGTTTGTGTGCAGAATTACACGTGTTTTTGCAAGCCTAAAGACAAATCTAATATGCCGCAGCATACACGATCAAAATTGCCTTCTGCTCCCCATTTTAATAGCAAGGCTGTATTGGCCCAACCCAACTATCTCTGGCAGTACGTTGATTGTAGTGATAATGCAGTTGTCAGATCGCCCTGTCCTTTCCAGAGTCACCCAACTTAATTGCAAAGTGCCCGGGCCTTTAACGGCAGGTGCATTGAATTTAGATTGGATGGTTCCAAACAAGGCGTGGGGGATCTGACAGCAGGAGGCTTCCCCCGTAACAATGTAACCCCTGGGCATCGCTTTAAACTTGGCAGAGACAGTTTTTTTGAAAAAATGACCCACTGTGAATTGCCTCTCTTCTCTCACCGCATCCCTTTGCCTCTGAAACTGATTTCTCGTTTGCCAGCCACCCCCAAACCGATCGACTGTCTCTCTACCATCTCGTCCGTTTCCTTTTCGCCACCTCCTAATATCTGACGTTCCCTCCATGGGCTGCATCGTACCATCATCTCCCGTACACACCCCGCCGTCTCTCCCCCCCATATTTTTTCTAAGGGCACGCAAAGGGTACACGCCGAAGCGCAAGCCGCTCTGCTTTGTTGTGCAAAGTGGTTGCAGTGCGTCAATTCCCTGTGCGTGGGGGGGAGGGGTTCGTTGGTTTGGGTGTCAGTGGGGGGGGGAGGTAATGGGGTAGACAAGAGGTTGATGGGGACGCTGCCACGGTCACACAGGCAGCGTGCACGGAAGAGCTGAGAGGGCCCTTCCTGTATGGCGAGATTACGCGCCGCACTGCTTTCGCGCGGAGAAGAGACTAAACAGGACGCGGAATCGCCGTGGTTTCCAGTGCCACGTGTTCTTGGGTTTTTTCGGTAAAGTCACGTAGGTAACAAAATTAAAATTAATAAAAATCACGACGTTTCGGAGGCAACACAATCTTCCGTCTTCAGGTGGAACAGTCACAGCACGATACCTGTATCAAGTCACTTGATAGCTGTATCAAGTGATTTATATTCTTAGTTTTTTTTGGTAAAGTCACGTAGGTATTTTTTAAAATTAAAATTAATAAAAGTAAATTAAATAAAAATCACGACGTTTATTAATTTTAAATTTTTTTACATACGTGACTTTACCGAAAAAACCTAAGAATATGAATCCTTGCAGTCACGAAAGCTTCAAATCTAGAATTGTATCAAGTGACTTGATACAGCTATCGTGTTGTGACTGTTCCACCTGAAGACGGAAGCTTGTGTTGCCTCTGAAACGTCGTTATTGTTTTTTATTAATTTTATTTTTTTACCTACGTGACTTTACCGAAAAAACCTAAGAATATGAATCCTTGCAGTCACGAAAGCTTCATATTCCAGTGCCACGTTGGGTTCGTTCGCATCTGCCGTCTGTCGCTCAATGGGTCACAGACGCTGGTGTGTACGGCGGATGTCTGTCCGCTCGGGGCGTGCGCTGTGTTGTGTGTGTACGAGTAGGACGAGGTCAATGATGGTTCAGCAGCTTTCTAATTTTTACAGGACACGGACCTGCTCATTGGTGGTTCATGAGAGATGCCCTAGAAGTTGTCTTCGCCAGACAGCTGCGAGGAACTCGTGCGTTGGATGCGTGATTCTAATGCCCGTGATCACCGTGCATATTCTGCAGACGAGTTTGTTCACGCGCGTGTGAATGTTGTGAATTTAAATAAAGCTTAAAAAAATGCTCTCTCCCTACACATCATCCCTCCTGTGGCTTTAATGAATTTTTGATCACAGAGATTACCATTTCATTATGAATGCAACATTTTACAATTACACTCATGACTGGTAGTTCTAACGAATCAAAATATCCCCACTATTTTTAATGCTCGTTTTTGAAAGACCTGCAATTTTCAACATCTCTAAAATATTTTTTGTTCTGCTCCGATTATTTATTTTATGTAAAGGGTAGGGGAGTGTTTTTTTAATCATTGTAAATGTAAAGGTGATAACACGCAGAACAAATGGTCTTCCGGATTCATGTTTTACAGTTGCATCTGTTTACCAAAAAAACCTTGGCTTGGTTTTGACTTCACCAATTCTCATCAGCATGGTTTGGCCTGTTATCCAAATGACATTTTAGAGTGTTGATGTATGAACTGTATATGTTACCATCTGCATGGTGTGCATGTCACATTGTTTTTGTACAGCGTCTAGATATGCATTTGTATTAAGATGCAATATAAATCAAATTTGTATTGTTTAGCAAATCCTACAAAGAATAATGAATTTTGAAGGCCTAACAAATAACTTGAATTATTTTTGTATCAATGACATGAACCAATTTATTTATTTTTGTTAAGACACTTTCAGGACATGAAAAATAGTTAATTTCTAATCTGAATACTTTATACGCAAGCTTGGAGAGAATAGTGTTGCAGTAGTATTTAGTGCACTAAGCCCTGAACTTGGCTGTCTAAGTTCAATTCCCAGCCATGGCTACATCAGTGGCGAGTAATATCTGAATCAGTCCTGAGCCTACCATCGCTAACCTGCATTGACCAGCGTGTTATCTATGTGTAATAAAGGTCGTGGAAGCGACTTCTGGAATCCAGTCTTTATTCGTCTTTCGTTCACAACACTCCCATCTTACTCCTTCACGCTGCTGACAGACAGCGTGAGAGGGATAGAGAGACACGCGCGGCCACGTGGCAGCCTGGACCACGTGGCAGCCTGGACCACGTGGCAGCCTGGACCACGTGGCAGCCTGGACCACGTGGCAGCCTGGACCACGTGGCAGCCTGGACCACGTGGCAGCCTGGACCACGTGGCAGCCTGGACCCCGCTCCAGCGTGGCCTCACCCTCCGTTCGTTCCAGATCTGACCACGTGTTGTTTGTCTCCACCCCTTTTAATACCCGGGTTACGTGGTACCTTTCCACCAATCCTGGTTAGCCTCTATGGAATCTTCTAGACTCCATGGTACGCTCCCAGGACCACGCGCCTGACTCGTCCCCCCATTGGCTGTGGCTAAAGCCAGCAGAACCAATCCTCTACTTACAGATGTCACCTTCCCATTACGTCAGGGCCACGCCCCTAGACTTCTCCCCATTGGCTATGGGCCAGGACCGGTAGAGCCAATCATCGTACGAGGTGTAATCCAACAGCAAGGCGGATATGTCCTCACATTACACATGTGTGGCTGTTGAACTTGTTTCGCATGGTACGGAGTCAACCGTGCTAATCGGAGGTGTAGTGAAGTTTGGTCTAATCACATCCATGACTGACATGGTATGAGGAGACCTCTATCCAGCAGTGAAGTTATAATGTTTGTATTATTTAATCAGAGCATAGATTTATTATGGTATATTATTCTTAAAGATGAACATGTTATATCATTAACAGGAAATAATATTCCCTGTCAATGAGCATTAAATAGTGTAAGAGCATAAGTAATTTATTTTATAATGCAACGGCAGCACTTGCCAAAACTAAGGTAAAGGTTATGGCCAGAATTAGTTCAAAGAGTCATAGATTAATAAAAAAAAACATATAGGGGTACCAAATATCAGCTCTGAATCAGATCCTAATGATAAATAAAAACTGCTTGTAATTTTAAAAAGATCGCTAAAATAATTTAGTAGTCGAGTATATATTATGTGTTATCAGGCAACACACGCAAAATGAATGTTTGCTTACAGCACCCCCAAATTCATGCGAAATCCATGCAAAAATCTGTGGCCATGAAATCCATGAAAAAACCTTTGTCCATGAAATCCATGAAAAAAATCTGTGGCCATAAAATCCATGCAAAACCTGTGGCCTTAACAGGTGCAGGAGAGTTGGTGGCATCATTCACTTTGATGATCCTGACACGTACGGTGCATTCACCGTGGAATCCTTCATGATTTTAACCTTTCTGTAAAGCCTATGATATTTTCTTTACAAATGCCATGGGGAGGTTAAAGATTTTACATTTTTTACCAGTATTTTGAGGTCTTCCCCATATGCTGCTGCCAGAAGCACTGCGAGCCCACGCCGAGTGACCTAGGTTTTCTATAAGAAACGTTTTGCACGGCGAAATAACATCTTGCTATCGTTTGCACCACAGTCAATAGTTTGCCTGTCATGATGTACTTAACATTTTTCCAATTTTGACTAGAAGAAAAAATAGCAACTAGATGATAGCAAAATAAATGCAGAGATCTACAATGTTGATAAATATATTGTCAGATTAAATACTTTCTTCGTGCACTATGAATGATTTTTAATCATAACAGAATTAGGCGCGATTGTCATAGAAGCGACACAATGCCAATTCAAGACCACGCTAATTTGTTGAAGAGCAAATGTGTTGTGTTTAAATGAAGCACACAATCACAGACTGGACATGTATAACGCACACGGGTATTGCTCCTATTTATAGGAAAAAGAGAGAGGTGAATTGAGGGTTGAAAACTTTAATGGAAAGCGGTGGATGGGGTAAAGGTCATGCTCTTCATTGATGTTAACAAGAACCCTGGGGGGCGGCAGGGGGTTGACGGACTGTATGCCTATTCCTTTATAACACATTCCCTGCCCATCAGGCGGTGCGCTTAGTTCAGACAGAAAGTTTCCATGGAAACACTCGTTTCAGACATGGCCACCCACACACACACACTCCGTCTAGTGCCCACACCTGAAAAACTATATCCCCACCACCACCACCACGCAACCCTGCTTTCTCCGATCCGTCATACAAACACTGCCAGTGGTTTGCAAAAAAATGCAGCTATAGAAACCATATCATTCTGAGCATGCAACGTGAATTTGTGTAATGTTTGTGTTAAGAAGAGTGAGGAAATTGGCATTTTATCTGTGTATGAAATTGCATCATGTTTCCTTTATAAATGTGTAAATATAAAATGTATTTTTTTTAAGATAAAAATTGCAGCACTGATTTTGTATGGAAGGGTTTTGTTGTACACACACTCATTTCAAATCACATTTAGAACTTTTCCTTGGTTTGTCAAAAAAAAAATGTATGCATACATACACACATTCATACTACAAAAGACATGTTTCATATCTTCAATTCAAAATGCATCATTGTTGCTTCGTCAAAAAAATAACAATTGCAGTTAAAGGCTCGTCTGCTATTGCAGACATTTCAGCGGTTTTTTTTTCTTTTATTCTAAATGTTTATTTTAAATGTTACAGATAGTGTAGAGCAAAGCTATGATTTCATTGGTGGAATTTTGTTTTTTGTTTTTAGAAAGAACCTCGAGGTGAATAAACCGAGCCAGACACTGCCGAGAACCTGGATTCGAAGCAAAGCAGCCGCTTATGGTAAAAAAACAATTCATGTGGAGCCAGTGGATATTTTCAGGCCTGCTCCCTGATGACTGCATGAACACATTCCTGCGGAGGGAGCTGGTAGGAACGTTGGGTTGCTCGGTCAATGGCCAGGGTCAACGGCGGCGTGGTGTATTCCGCAAATATGCCTGACTGTGAGGGCGAACACAAGCCGGCGTGAGTAGGTTAAACGTTGAGTTTTATAAGGGCATCACGGGGTGACCAGCCCCTCCCCACCCAGCCCTACCCCTCCCACCCCTCACCCAGCCACACCCTCCCCACCCAGCCCCTCCTCACCCAGCCCCACCCCTCCCATTTTTGGATGCACGACGGCCGGACGGACGGACACAATAATCCCCTGTGGGCTGGTGTAACCAGGAGGTTCCTACCAGTATTAACTTTCCTCCTCCATCCCCAATACATTTGTAAAGGAGAGCCGACACAAGATGGCAGGGGGTTCGTCTTTTAATCCTTTTCTCTCATCCACGCCTGTCCCCAGCCGTCTCAATCTCGTTCCCACCAAGCCACCTCTCTTCCCGCCCGTTATCTCCCTTACATCTCCTCATCTGCTCCCCCCCTTCTCCTGTCCCCGTCCCACTCCCCCTCCTATTGGTGGGAATCCTTCCCCTGAGACGCCTATACATTCAATATGGGTGTGCACCTAATTTGGCTACGTTTTCAATTAAACATCAGTCTGATGGTCATTACCCTATACGTAGAGGTTGGTGGGAAAGTGCTTTCTTGAACTGTGAGGACTTTACGAGAATTAAAAAAAATATCTGGTGATGCTGCTACTTTGGCAGTGGTGTGCGAGCACGATCCATAAACATTTTTGAACACACTCGTCAACAACACCGCCCTGAGAACAATTACAACATTTATTCGGTGACGTTTCGGGTCATGTGAGGACCATAGGTCAATTGCTTGCACGTATGATTGACTTCTTTCGCACCGTACGTAGCCAACCGTGTTAATCGGAGGTGCGGGAATGGAGTTCTTGGAGGCAGCTGTATGATACCTGCTACCGAGGACCATTCCCTCATATGAAGGGTTGCAATGCCCTGTGAGAGATATGAGTGGATTCATCGTCTCGTGCGATGATGCCAATGGCACAAACGGGATAAAAGTATGGAGACATAGTTGGTGTCTTGAATGCAAAGCTAAGACACCAATGTACATTCCATTCAGTGCCATGGGCATTAACTCTACATTCTCTGAAGAGTCGAGTGGCCACAAGGATACATGGAGAGGAAACAGCATTTCCCATCCGCGAGTAATCCACCAACTCCAACGCTTTTTAAAATAAATGACAAAAGACCATCAGCTTTTATTTTGAGCACATACGGTACACAAATAACGTGTTGCATTATGTCAGCGGCATTCTCTATCCCTGCCTGGTATGTAGGAATCGTTTTATCACATTTGCAGGGGAAATAAACAACAATCTATGCAAGTTGCAAGCACGTAAACAAACCGCCACTCGAAAAAAGTGCCACGCGCATTGCACTGGAACAATTGTTTGACAATGAGAATGTTTGCAGCCGCACATTATTCATACATATTCTGATTATTCTGTTTTCATGGTCTGCGCAGTGAAAGTGGAGTTGTCCTCTCTTCTTGCATACGCCCATCGTTACCACGACTTTTTCATCCTCACGTCAATATCGGGCAATGCATGCGTGCCTTAATCAATCGAATTAATGCCGATAAGCATAGAGTTTTGTGGCAGACCCACAGCAAATTAAATACTCGCTTCGACAAATTAATTGCAATCCCATCGACAAATTACCCAGCCAGCCTATCACTCAACGGCTGTCACAAGCACCGTACCTTAAGCTGACCAAAACGTGGCAGGATCCCATACGCTGACCAAAGGCGTATGGGAGTCTGCCGCCGTGTAATGGTGAACACGATGGAATTGCAATTCAGAGAGGGCAGTTGGATTGATCATCCAGCGCGGCAGTTGAAACAACGGGGCAAGTTTCTTAAATCCCCCACGCACTCTGCCCACACAGCATTGTGCAGTTTAACACGTAGGAGGCTTTCGCGACCAAAATCATCCATAATAGAGGTTTTTGGGTTAGATCGCGTAAAATATAACACATGCAGTTAGTTGATCGACGGTTCGTTTGTGTTGGGGGTAAAGTGCAGATGATTCCACATCTTCAAAGGTGTCTGGCTATCATGGAAAAGTAGGCCAAATTACCTTTTAGATGGGATCTATCGAGCTCTCTTTGGTGGAGACCCTTCTACCAGCAGCGGCAAGAGCAGGGAATTGCAGGGCTGCACCGTCACCTCGACCTGCTAATGCATGCGGACAACACTGCACCAGAAATGGGAAGAGATAATGCTGTTGTTACTGGTAAGAACCTCCTGGTTACACCAGCCCACAGGGGATTATTGTGTCCGTCGTGCAGGGAGGGGCTGAGTGGGGAGGGAGGGGCTGGGTGGGGAGGGGCTGGGTCGGGAGGATGGGGCTGGGTAGGGAGGGGCGGGTGGGGAGGGGCTGGGTGGGGAGGGGCTGGGTGGGGAGGGTGGGGCTGGGTGGGGGGTGGGAGGGGTGGGGCTGGGTGGGGAGGGGCTGGTCACCCCGTGGTGCCCTTATAAAACTCAACGTTTAACCTACTCACGCCGGCTTGTGCCCGCCCTCACAGTCGGGCATATTTGCGGAATACACCACGCCGCCGTTGACCCCGGCCATTGACCGAGCAACCCAACGTTCCTACCAGCTCCCTCCGCAGGAATGTGTTTACTTTGTTTTATATATATATATTTAAGATAAGGAAAAAAACCCCCATTAATTTAAGCAGAGGACAAGATATCGTATTGCAGTTGTTCAGCACCCGCACACTGCACTCGGTGAACAATGGCACAAGCACAACCGGTCACTTATCATGGAATGGGTTGACGACGGGAAAAATAAATAAATACATTTTAATAAATAAATGTAGTTACAAGCTGTTGGAAAAATGAGTGGTAAATATAAGCAAATGAGCCTGAGATTTCCGACCTTCAGATTTCACCAGAATTAGGGTCTTGACAATATTGCAATGTACATCGATATACGGATGTTGTGTGGTAATCAAAACATCATTGCACGTGGTTTCATGCATCACAAGATTCTAACGCTATTTATATAGATGTATTCGAGTTGGCAATTTTTCAATGAGAAAAATAAACCGTAATGGAATTGGGAAAATAATGACCCTTATTCCTATATTGGCGAACACCTGTTACTAATGTGAATGCATTGTTAACAAGAACAAGGGATTATATACCATATGCCCCATATATGTGCATGTGTTTTGTTCGTAAATATTTGAAATAAAAGATTCAGAACGCTGATATGTTTGTGTTGCGTGTTTATATAATTATTTCAACAACCATTGAAAATATCTTTAGAAAATAATTAAAAAGATACATTCATCTCAGGCAGATGTTGCGGCAGTTTACGCTGACTCTTAATGCAGCTGTGCATGAGTGGAATGATTGTGAGATCTCTAACAAGTCAGTTTACATGCAGCAATGTGCAATGCAATTTCTGTTCTTTTCCAGCACCACCCCCCACCCCCACACCCTATATTCTAACAAATGACTATAGTTAATCAGACTTCCCGGCTTACTGAAGGATTATTTGATGGCCGCGAAATGTGCTCTTTTGCATTTAATGGAGAGAGAGAGAAAAAAATATATACAACACAGAAGAAGCTTCATGAATAGTATCGATCAAGCCAGCTTGTTCGACACTGATATCTGTCAAGAAATGGAAAAAAAACCCCGCCGTGCGCTTGTGCGAGGAATTTCGAACTTAGAAATATAATCTTTTACACGTGTGAAACTTTCGGAATAAACTGAACCAATTTCACGGACTTTGTACAATGCAATCATCAGCCATGAGCCAATATTCCACAATTACCCTAGGTGTAACACGTATTCTGTTGCTTACCGATTGTGTGTTTCTCCAACAAATATGTATCCGTTTATCCTGAAAAAGTAGTGGTAAATGACTTTCGCTTTGCTCATATTTATCTCCAAGCCCACTTTTCAGCATTTCTAATTCGGTTGTATATGTTATTTCTGTACTTCTATATACAATCTCAGTGTTGCTCTTGCATCTGTGTAAACGGTTTTCTACATATTTTCGTATTAAGGCCACCACAACCACACCGTTTGTCAAGTGTAAATACATTATATTTAAATTGTATACGTATGCTTAATTTCTAATTAGTAACAGCGCTTCGATATGAATCCTCATGATACATTTAAATATAGTGTATGTTCATGTAAAATGAGGTCTTCCCATTAGTAGAATCTTTACAATGTGCCTCCTATCAGTCCCAGCTTTTTCACATATGACCAGCATGGAAGAGTAGGCCAAATACCCACAAGTGGGGCTCTCAATAGCAACCTTGAGTAGAAGCCGTCCCTCCAGGAATGGCGGTGAGCAATCAATTGCAACACTGAGGTCATCCACACATACAACATCAACAAAATGACTGTTATTTCTCGATGTTCACAGCTTTTTGGGTGGCTGAATAACCAAGTGGATATTGTGCTGATCCAATGTGCAAGGAGTTGAAGGTTCAATTCCCACAGCTGCCCCGGCATTATCTGCAAGCAATTACACAACATGCTCTCTCTTGTCTAGCAGGTGTTAACAAGCGTGTGGTATTAGGTGGCAGGATAGCACGGTGATAACACCTTGGGCCTCACAGCAAGATGGACCTGGGTTTGATTTCCCAACTCAGGCACCTTTTGGTGTGGAATGTGTGTGTTTTCCCATTGTTCGGCATGGGTTTCCTCAGGGTTATCTATTTTTTTAAACCTTACAATGTAACTGGTATTGGCCAAACGTCCCAATGCTGAAAAACTACCTGTAAATGACTCAATTGGGATCACGTACAGCAATGTCGACCCATACTACGAAAACTTTGAAGATTCTCTAGACTCAGTAAGGATTTCCTGGGTAAGGAAGAGGAGCTCACCGCATTTCTGAAATAACCAAACGTAAAAAAAGCCTCCAAAAAGTACATTGTAATACAAGCAAACCTTTCGTGACTGCAGGGATTCATCTTCTTGGTTCTTTCGGTAAAGTCACGTAGAAGGGAAATAATAATATAATAAAAATAAAACATAATAAAATAAAATAATAATATAATAAAATAACATTAATAATATTATATTAATAATAATATTAATAATATTATGATGTTTTATTTTTATTATTGTATTATTTCCCTTCTACGTGACTTTACCGAAAGAACCAAGAAGAAAAAACTTGCAAATATTATTAATCAGTTTCCTTTCGTAGCTGTCGCCATGGGAGTTGCTTGCAGACGGCATAATGAATCTCACTTGACCATCACGTGTTTTTTTTTTTTATGGAAAACGCCCATTCTATTCTATTTCGGATTTATATAGCACCCTTTCCAGAAACTTATCTAGGAAAGAATGACATCATAAGCAATGACACTTAAAATGCAGGTAACTCGTAAAGAATACGGATCTCACAATTGCTGGTAACAAATTCCTGCGGAGGGAGCTGATTGGAACGTTGGGTTGCTCGGTCAATGGCCAGGAATCCGCAAATATGGCCGACTGTGAGGGCGGGCACAAGCCGGCGTGAGTAGGTTAAACGTTGAGTTTTATAAGGGCACCACGGGGTGACCAGCCCCTCCCCACCCAGCCCCTCCCCACCCTTCACTCCCCAACCAGCCCCTCCACAATCTCCCCACCCAGCCCCTCCCCACCGTCGCCTCTCCACCCAGCCCGACCCCTCCCATTTTTGGATGCACGACGGACGGACGGACACAATAATCCCCTGTGGGCTGGTGGAACCAGGTGGTTCCTACCAGTAACATTATAGATATACATTTTTCAAGTGCCCAATTTACCCAATATTCTCAGAGCTGCTCTGTAATATTCATGCATCCTACACTCACTTGCTGGGAAACTTTTTTCGTCTACAGTTATTCATGAGCACCTTGAAGACCCTGATGTTATGCGCTTGCTTGACGCTAACATTGCATGAATATATTAAAAGTCACGGTCGGAGAGAACATCTCCCTGCATTACTTATATATATGTAGATGTAGTTGGCCACATACAAATTCATAAAAAAAATCATACAGATAATGGAAATAGTTTTAGTCCCATGTAACATTCATACAGTGCCTACTCTAGGCGTAATTATTCCACATTTTGTTAAGATGCAGTGTTCCGGTGTGAGTCAAGATATCTAGTTTTTTGTTTGTTTTTGATTTGCAAAGATCGTGCCTCTACTGACACCAGGCGTGATATCAGCACCCGTGAAATACATGGACACAGCCCTTATGTCAATCCACTGCTAGATGAGGGCCTCCCCATGCCGTGCGAGTCGTGGTGGCTATTTGATCATACTTCTGCAAACACAGGAGGAACAGATGCACGCGCGTAATGACGTTTAAACAAATGATTGATCTGTACTGCCCTCTGCTCACAATGTAGTCTCGCCGCAGCATACAGCACCTGTTTCATGCATGGTGACACACCCATTCAAGCACTATCCAGACTCAAACCTGCTTAGCTTCCAAGATCTGACGCTATCGAGAGAATACCGGGTGCTCTGATCATGTAAAACGCATTTGTGTAAACAAATAAAAACCTCGATTCTTACACGTGCGATTCAATGCACGCATTGCGATGCTTGATTGCGTGATTTGAGGCATTAAATATTAAATGATTAATCAAGTGCACATTTTGACCCCTAATACCTACTGTGCTGCTGTCTTGAACAAAATGTTCAAGAGTCAAAGTGATGTCCTGTTTCAGACGAGCACCAAGGCAGTGCTCATCTTCTGTTTACAACCCTGAGCCAGTGGTGGGAATTCCACATTCCTATGACAGGTGCACGTCTATCCATTGGAGCAACCACCGTTGACTCCTGACAACGAACTGCTGACTTCTCCACACTGCTGACTTATCTACATATGCTGACTTCCCCATCCCCAGAGAGATAATGGGCTGAGCCAACAAGATTTTGAACTCACAACCTTCGGAATGCGAACTGCTCCGCTATTGCACCGAGCCACTCAGTAAGTGTCACTCGACTGGGTGCTTGCAGTCCTGTTAAGGGTCGTCCATAAATGACGTCACGCGATTTTAGACGATTTTTTTTACCCCCCACCCCCCTTCGTTCGTCACACGGCGTCACAAAAAGTCAGACCCCCCCTTCAAACATGACCCCCCCCCCTCAAAAAATAAAACATGCTTCAAATCGCTTTAAAACTATTGTCATTGTAGTGCGTATTTAATGTGACGCTGCACTCTGATGTTGTAGGAGAAAACATTTATTAAACGTTTATTTAATTAAGTAGAACGTGTTGTCTATATTTATTTAAAGTTGCGCATTTTGATGTGACGTCACATTTCTCAACCCCCCCACCCCCATCGTCACACATCGTCACAAATGTCTGACCCCCCCCCCTCCTAGGTGCGTGACGTCATTTATGGACGGCCCCTTAGCTGTTTGACACGAAGGCTTTCGCGACCAATTTTATTCATAACAATAAAGTATTTTTTTTCGGTTAGATTGCGTATTGTCACGTCAATAAAACATGATAGTCAGTTACTACTCCAGTCCACCGGTGGGAGAAAAAAAATCGCCCGATGATGCTGGATCTTATTACCAGCGAAACGTCGTATTCAAATCGTAAATGTTGTGGATTTACTCTCCAAAACACCGGTGAGCTGAAGTACTAACTAATTGGCACGTTTTGTATTCGTGACTGACCTTACTTGTTGGCTGTGTCGGGTGGTGGCGGATTAACGACACATTTTAACTTATGTGAGCTCACCCCAAAAAACCTTTATTATGAGTCCTGTTCGCTGTTAAGGCCTCCCTGAATACAAATCACACGCGGCTTAATAGAACTGCCCTACGTGCATATCTATAACTCGCACTAACATTAATAATGAACGATTATGCAAATATATACTCGAACCCATCTCTGCTCCTGAACATTTCACAATTCTTTCAAGCTCCAGTGGAGAACATGAAACCTCCATTTTCCAAGACGTGTGCCGTGCAAGGGACAGGTAATTCTTGCAGTGCGTCGTACCACGTTTATTCATCACGTTGGTTCAATGCTGTAAATACTAAAAGGGAAGGGTGAATAAGAGGCCGTCCATAAATGTGTGACGAGGGGGGGGGGTTGAGAAATGTGACGTTACATCAAAATGCGCAACTTTAAATGAATATAGATTTGTTATAACAACACTAATTGTTATAACAGCACTCCTACAACATCAGAGTGCAGCGCCACATTAAATACGCACTATAATTACAATAGTTTAAAGCGATTTGAAGCATGTTTCATTTTCAAAATGGAAATATGCTTTTGGGGGGGGGGGTGGCAGAGCTTTGCGACGTCATATTTGAGGGGGGGGGTCTGACTTTTTGTGACGCCGTGTGACGAGGGGGGGGGGTCAAAATTCGTCCAAAATCGCGTGACGTCATTTATGGACGGCCCCTTAGCTGTTTGACACGAAGGCTTTCGCGACCAATTTTATTCATAACAATAAAGTATTTTTTTTCGGTTAGATTGCGTATTGTCACGTCAATAAAACATGATAGTCAGTTACTACTCCAGTCCACCGGTGGGAGAAAAAAAATCGCCCGATGATGCTGGATCTTATTACCAGCGAAACGTCGTATTCAAATCGTAAATGTTGTGGATTTACTCTCCAAAACACCGGTGAGCTGAAGTACTAACTAATTGGCACGTTTTGTATTCGTGACTGACCTTACTTGTTGGCTGTGTCGGGTGGTGGCGGATTAACGACACATTTTAACTTATGTGAGCTCACCCCAAAAAACCTTTATTATGAGTCCTGTTCGCTGTTAAGGCCTCCCTGAATACAAATCACACGCGGCTTAATAGAACTGCCCTACGTGCATATCTATAACTCGCACTAACATTAATAATGAACGATTATGCAAATATATACTCGAACCCATCTCTGCTCCTGAACATTTCACAATTCTTTCAAGCTCCAGTGGAGAACATGAAACCTCCATTTTCCAAGACGTGTGCCGTGCAAGGGACAGGTAATTCTTGCAGTGCGTCGTACCACGTTTATTCATCACGTTGGTTCAATGCTGTAAATACTAAAAGGGAAGGGTGAATAAAAGGCCGTCCTACAACATCAGAGTGCAGCGCCACATTAAATACGCACTATAATTACAATAGTTTAAAGCGATTTGAAGCATGTTTCATTTTCAAAATGGAAATATGCTTTTGGGGGGGGGGGGGTGGCAGAGCTTTGCGACGTCATATTTGAGGGGGGGGGGTCTGACTTTTTGTGACGCCGTGTGACGAGGGGGGGGGGGGTCAAAATTCGTCCAAAATCGCGTGACGTCATTTATGGACGGCCCCTTATCGACAAACACCCACACAAAACAGCACTCACATAAAATCTAGTTTCGAGCAGACCTGGCTTGGAGCTTCTGAAATTGCAAATAAATGAAAACTGAATGATGATGTATGCGTGTGTGTTGAACTTCTTTTGCACCATACGTAGCCAACTGTGCGACTCGTAGGTGCGGGGGAAGGACAACAAAGGCGGTGATGATGGTGCCAGTCCAGTGTCTGTGCTTCTTTTAAACGCAGTTTTTTTTGTTCTTTGTGATAATACCAAGAAGTCATTCGTCATTGGACGATTAAATCGAGCGTTCGCGAATATCTGTATGCGTAATCAAAACCAATTTACATTATGCATCAGCAGGTTAGATTATGTGTTCCCATATTTCAGCACCTACCTGTTTAACTTTTCTTCATGGTAATATTGGAATATAAAAGGGATTTTCCAGCGGTATATATGTTGGTAAATGTTTAGTATTCTTGCTGTTTACTGCAAGTTTGAGGTTTTTATTTTTTGCTTTCATAGATGAGATTTTCATTAAATTAAGTGACTGCATCTAAGGATCTCATTTGACCCAAACGCTAATGCTTGTCGGGAGCCTAGGTTAACTGGTCAACATTTTTCAATCAGAAATACTTGTGTATTAGAATATATTTTCATCTTATATCCCTCCTCTTAAACTACTCGGATGATTTAGGCAAGTAATATCTCATTTGCAAGGGTCTATGTCTAATTCTAAGTAGACTCGAGTGTTTTGACCCTTGTAGCCTCAATAATAATAATAATAACTTGACGGTGACTCTCAAACACCTGAAAAAAATGCCGCTTGGGAAAATCAAAGAAGAGATAATAAACATACAATGAGAATCCTCCCCACTTATATTTGTATACAAAAGCTACTTTAATTAAGTCATACGGTACTTAGCATTAGGGCTTAATTTGTCACGACCCCCGAATGCCATGGGGACGCCAAGCCCCTCCAACCCCGGGCAATAGGAGAGATGTGGGTGGTCGGGGAAATATTTTACAGAGCTCAGCCCAGGACAGCTCCAGCTCAAATTAAGCCCTGCGTCATGTCATGAATGGCATTGTCTATGCGCATCATAAACATATATTTCCAATAGTCTCTTCTCAGTGGAGCTTGCAAACCTGTCAATGAAAAATGTATTTTTCGATTTAAAGCTTTCGTGACTGCAGGGAATCATCTTCTTGGTTCTTTCGGTAAAGTCACGTAGAAGGGAAATAATAAAATAATAAAAATAAAACATAATAAAATAATTCTCACAAAAATATGGAACGCTTCACGAATTTGCGTGTCATCACACGCGGCCTGCCCATCGACTATTCTCTTCTTGCATAATGTCAATATGTTCAGGAGCTGAATGACAATATCGAGGTCTGCTTGCCACGAGAGGGCTTCAGGAGAAAGTTCTAGAAGCTTTGCTATTCCTCACTCATTGAAATAGCGCAGACTACAGTGGACTACTCTCTGGGCCATTGTTTGGGTTGCATGGCCACAGTCGCACTGTGAGTGAGAAATGGCAGCCCTCTTATGGCCACACCTGTTTTGTGTGTTTAGGTCATCTTAAACACGACTAATACCATCGTCTATGCGAAATAGACGTCGTCAATTCTAACCCGGACATGATCAGTAGAGCCGATCGACTCGTTGCGGCGTATCTGCTCTCACCGCTGGGTGCACAGTGGCAGGAGGAATTTAAGAAACTTGCCCCATCGTTTCAACTGCCGCGGGGAGGTCGAATTGTCGACATCTAGATTGCAAGTACAATGGGCGGAAATTGCACCGCGGCAGCATTCCGAGCTATAAATAAGCAGAATATGAATGAGCCCTCAATGCATACGATAGAAACTCCATGGAATGTGAATGCGGACGTCACGCCTGTTAAGTACAACGACGAACATACTATTTCAGGGTAGAGGAGTGACGCAGCGGTTAGCGCACCGCATTATGGATCCCGCCTGCATCAGTTCGATTCTTGTCCGTGTACAACTTCAGCGGCGAGCGATGTCTTGAACAGCTTTTGCAGTCCTCGCCTTCACTGACCCGCACCCGGCCTGCGTTGGTGAAATACTCTGAAGTGTTCAAGCAAGCCCCACTTTGTGGAGAGGCCATTATCTTGCAGTGGATCTACAAAGGACTAGAAATCGTCATCATAATTATCATTATTACTGTCATTATATTTGTTTGGTAGTGAATGCAATTATTTTTTCAAGTTTGTTGTTGTTGTTGCTGTTTTTGTTGATACAAAGCTGGAGCCCATTACAGCGCCTTGCATAGGTTGTTCGTACCGACGACACGAAACGATCCCAACGCAGCTGAACCATCTGGTGGAAGGTTTGGGGTGAGGGATGGGGAAGGGGGACCGCAGCCCAAGTGAGGTGGGGGCATCGTGACTGGGAGATCACTATTACTATTTAAACACAAACACATTCAAATAGAACAAACCTTCACGAAACAATACAAATTTTCACATGCCCACCGCTTATGTGATATGTAAAAAGTTGAAACCGTTTGTCAATATACACATCTCACCTTAAATGTTAGTATTTTATTGGGTTGTTTAAGAATTGCCCATAACGCAATTCAAATGTGGATTCTATTGGTCGACTGATGTTTGTCTTGGATGGCATAGCCAGTGTGCAAGGGGCGTGGAAATGTAACTTATGATGATGGGGAACAATTGAGGTGATGATGGATGTTGATGAAAACGATTATGTTGGCCTGTATAAGTGGCCTGTAAAAGCATGTAAGTGCTCTACATTGTATTGGGTATGAATGATTCACTGCGCACAGGTCCATGGAGCACAATCGACTCGGTGACACAGAGCTCGAGACACATTGCATTCATATCCTCCGGTTGCAACGACTGCACAGTAGTGCCAACTCCATATTCTGTGGCAGATTGATTCTGTTCCATCAGACGTATTGACATTCGTTGCCATTTATTGTGATCACAGATAAAGACGTATAAAGAGATATAAAAAAAAACTTAGTTCTGCAAAAGGTTTATTTAATTTTATCTCAATGCCAATATAAAATCAAATCAAGTTACAAAGAAAACCAAACATTCCATGCAAAAGAAAGCTAATATATAATGCATACAGAAATGGTACATGGGAGTTGGGAAGTTAATTGGAATGTGCCAAGCTCCTGTACGATCATTACAGCTTCGTACAGCGATCTTATGTGGACGATTTGTTTTGTTACATCACTTGGTTTTTATGGAATACCAATAAGGCAATGCAGGGATATGTGGTGCACAGCAGCGCATCTCCTGGTAACCTGCACAGCAGCTATAATGAGCTGATGTGCAGTCAACCTCAATAAATATTACTTGCCAAACAGCAGTAGCAGCCATGCAAATGGTAAAACGGAATAACATGAAATATTTAATCGTAGACCAGTTGGAATTTATGTTTAATAATTACTTCTGTAAAAACCGAGTGCGGCATTATAGAACCAAAAAAGTTCAGTATTTTTCTAAATTACTTCCCATGCAAAATGTGTCGTGACGCACGCGTGACCCCAGCTGCGTGATTTGGTGGTTGGAATATGGCCATTTCTTCTTTGACGATGACCTTCCGTGGACTTCTACGGGGTAATTGCTCCGATCCACCAAACCCATTTGGCAGCGCCGCACACGAGACGGCATTATGCGGATGTATGGCCTTTGTGCAGACGACGCAAAGCAAATGCTGGGTGCCTTCATTTGACGTCAGAATGTCTTTCATCCTCAAATTGCAGCGCGCATGCAATCTTAATGCATTAGACAAAATGGCTTTTTATACAAATAACTATTTAGACGTGGGCCGTATGCTGATTAGCTATTATGGGTTTGTCTCCACGGGTTTGTTACTGATGATATACTGCAGCGTTTGGGAATAATTTCAACACCCCCTTTCCCCATTAAGACGTAGTACAATACAAATGTATAGATATATATACATCAGTACAGGGGGATGGTGTTGTCGTGTTATGGTTGTCAACAATGAACTCACAATCCAGAGGTCGGAGGTTTGAGTCAATCTCCCGGATGCGGAAATTGCAACGACAGGGCAAGCTTCTGAAATGCGTTCCCGGCCTCTCAGCAGGAAACACGGGAACACCATCGTTAGTCATTGGGCAGGTCATACGTGGTGGAATGAAGTGTGGGCATTCCCACCTCTTCCAGTAAATCTGGCCAGTGTGTGTAGTATGCTGAACTTCTTTTGCACCATACGTAGAGGAGGAGTAGGTCAACACAGCCTCCTCTAGAGGGGTCCTGCAGAGCTATCTCTCTCTGCCGGAGGCATTTGCACCACTATCGGTGTGAGCAAGCAATTGCACGGCTGCACCTTCACCGTTCGCTTTACATCAGCATAAGAACAGACAAATAAGTATAACCCGTAAAAACAAAGTTTTTCACTCTAAATCCTTTATATGCGTGGCGGCTAGAGTCCTCTCGTCCTCTGGCTTGAGATGGCTGCCACTTATGGGTCAGATGATTGTCTGCAGTATTAAACAATTGGTAATTAAATATTTAATTTGTTTTCCCTAAACAGTGTAAAATTTTGGAAATGTTTTTTCACGAAAATTAATTGTCACGCACAACGAGTCTGTGTGCAAAATGTCAGCTCGATTGGATCACGGGAAGTGGGTTAAAAAACGACCGAAAGATTTGCACGGTCGTAAGCAAGCAAGCAAGCACGCAAGCAAGCAAGCGAACTTAATATAAAGGATTTAAAAAACTCTGCACGAGTCGCATGGCAAATACTAAGTTTGAACAGCTGCCCGCTCCAGGTGCAACTGATTTGGATGCAACTTGAAGGCAGCCAGAAGTTTGCTCTTTTATTTCCAATTTAACGAAAAGCAAGAAAGTTTTCTTCGTTGTAAATTTTTGTTTCATATAAAACGTATTCCAAGTCAAATCGTCGCTGCTGCTCGTTTTCACGGCAAACCCATCAGGCTTGGTGTCCAGTTCCCGAGGACTCGAACGCCTGACTTTTGTAAATGAGAACAAATCTCCAGCCTTCAATGCACACGACCCGGGGGGATGGGGGGGGGGGGTCACTTTATCACCTCCAGACAAAGTGGAATACTCCGTCGGGAATATCCCACTGCTCTGAATCTACAGCGGCATCTTTTGAGGCTCCGCGGAGGTTTCGGGGCATTTTCCACTGACTTGGTCACTGGCTGTGTTGCAGCGATTTCGAGGCAACGTGGTCACAGGAATGCTTTCAGTGGCCACCTTTGTGCTTGGCGAAGCATAGCCTCCTGTAAAATATAAATGCAGAATTTGAGGATGACAAAATCACCCGGAATATGGACGGGATTCCGTCATATTCTGCAAGCTAAGCAGGTTTGAATACCTGGCTATTGCTTGGATGGGTGACCACCATGCACAAACGACAGACGTATTTGGTGTGTTTAGTAGTGGGGACTTTTTGCCAGGCCCCCCCTCGCAAACCTCAAGGGTTTTTTTACCTGGTTAAATAAAGGTGAAATGAAAAATAAATAAAATTTGTTCTTTTGCCCCCCCCCCCCCCCAATTCGCTTTCACTAGCGTGGCCCTCACCCAGTAGTGGATTGATGTAGGGCTGTACATGCACAAACACTACATAAATAGGCCGCACGAAAGAGGCTACACATGAATACCCAAATTGCTTTTCATCTCATTAATCCTAAAATCTGCCAGCCTGCTAAAATATATACGAACCCATTACCCATAGCAGACACCGGCGCGGACTGCGACGGCTTTAGAAACGACAGAAACCACGCAGATCAAAGCACGCCAAGTTAACTTAGAATCCAGCCACGGACAAACTCCAGCACACAGACACACTCCAGCACACAGACACACACCAACACAGACACACTAACACACATACACACTCCAGACCACAGACACACTCCTAACACAGACACACTCCAGCACACAGACACACTCCAGCACACAGACACACTCCAGCCCACAGACACACTGCAGCACACAGACACACCCCAGCACACAGACACACTCCAGCACACAGACACCCTCTAACACACAAACACACTCTAACACAGACACACTGCAGCACACAGACACACTCCAGCACACAGACACACACCAACACAGACACACTCTAACACACAGACACACTCCAGACCACAGACACACTCTAACACACAGACACACCCCAGCACGCAGACACACTCCAGCCCACAGACATACTCCAGCACACAGATACACTCCAGCACACAGACACACTCTAACACACAGACACTCTAACACACAGACACACTCCAGCACACATACACACTCCAGTCACAGCCCATCTTTGCCTCTCACGATGTCTGAGACACTGTGACCGGTGGTTGTTACACCAAAGGAGACATTACGTGCCCGTGGCCGGGTACACAAAACAATGGGCCGCGTGGCTCAACAAAACCCCGAACCATTCGAAAGAACACGCGGGCCTCGCCTCCACGCTCGGCGTTGTGCACCAGTTGCACCTCTTTTCTTGCGCCGGCGTCTGCCTGCGGAGGCGCTTCGGTGATGCGCCAATTGTAAAGCCGCCACGTCCACTCCAGAGTGTCCCCGTCAATTGCCCTCCCTTTGATCTGACAGCGCGCGCACGCCTCGCGCTCCGAGTCCATCAGCACGGAGCTGCGGCGTCGTTGCGGAACGCGCGGTGATTTCGCTCTTTCTCGGTGGAGTGGGTGAGGAGGGGGAGGCGGGGGTGGTGTAATCGTTTGGGCCGCGGCGATTTCTGACAGCTCCCGATGGAGGCTCGCTTTGCCCCAATTGTCGCGGCCCCCACGCCAGCCACACTCGGCGAAGCTGATCGCCCGGTATCTACACGCATGACAACGGTTTAACAATGTACGAGTGGAGCCCTGCAATGCCATGCTCGTGCAAATGTTGTCAGAAGGGCGCCCACGAGAGAAGGGCGTTCGAGAGCCATGCCGAGATTGTGTTTTTTGGCCTACTCTTCCACGCTGGCCAGCGAGTCTTGGAAGAGGAGGGGGAGAGTGCCACGCTTTGCTACCCCCACACGCTGACCTGCCCATCCGCTGGCTGTGGTGCATCCGTTCGAAGCGACGGGTGGACAGAGGTCGGAATGGGATTTGAGAAACGTGCCAATTTGTTTCAATGCCGCGCTGGGAGATCAAATTGAACCGGCGACCTCATTGCAAAGTCCGACGCGCTAACCGTTACATTTTGGCAGCGTCCACTAATGTACATATACATATATATTTTTTATTTTACCAAGCAGGCTATCGCCGGTGCAAATTCAACACACATCGTGGATGCGGAGTGGAAGCTATCCGGGGACACTGTGACTCACCTCCCTGGAGGAATCCTCCATTATATTGGCACGTCCTTTAAATCCAGTATGTTGCTGCTTGCACATTCACACCGACACTCGCAACAGATGTGCACCGTTTCGAGCAAGCGATCCGCACACACTGAATTCCGTCCACAAGTGGTTTGTCAATTAAATAACATATCACACCAAAAATTACAATTGACGTAAATTCTATGGGGCAAACTTGACCAGGGCACTGGAGAAAACAAATGCTGCTTTGTTCAGCTGGGCTGATCTCTGTGTTTTACGAGGGGTGACCCGTCCTCACAGGCCTCCCGGGCCAGTCAATGACTGTAGGTGCAACGTCCAGCAATGAAATAAGCTCAACCTTAAATTTCGATTTAAAGCTTTCGTGACTGCAGCGATTCATCTTCTTGGTTCTTTCGGTAAAGTCACGTAGAAGGGAAATAATGAAATAATAAAAATAAAACATAATAAAATAATTCTCACGACGTTTCGGGCCACAACGCAAGCAGCCGTCCTCAGGTGAAGAACAGGTCTGTCGGAAAGACTCATTCAGACAGGTCTGTCTTTCCGACAGACCTGGTCTTCACCTGAGGACGGCTGCTTGCGTTGTGGCCGAAACGTCGTGAGAATTATTTTATTATGTTTTATTTTTATTATTTTATTATTTCCCTTTTACGTGACTTTACCGAAAGAACCAAGACGAAGCTCAACCTTGATTACAGAAACAAGTGGCCAAAACGTTCGTAATTACTACTGTGACGAACATAATATGTGCACAACAAAAGCTGCCGTGATTTCATGGTTAACGCAACGTGACTATGCAATTCACAGGCTGGAGGTTTAGTATCCAGGTGCGGAGGATTAAAACAACAATGCAGGTTTCCTAAATCTCCCAACCAACTCCCTTCACCCAGCAGAACAAAATGATGCGCCACAGATAGTCGATCGGCAGGTCGTGCGTGGTGGAATAAATCGTGTGTACTCCCACCTGTCCCAAGATGCCTGGCCAGCGCCAATATACCCTCCAGATAGGAATTACTGGAGCACCTCGTGCCAGAGGTCCTTCTGCCAGCAGTCGGCGTGAGTGAGAAATTGCAGGGCTGCACTTTTACCGTTCCTAAAAATGAGCAGCCACTGGATGGTAGATCTCATGATAATTTATAAAATTTACTTTATAAATTACTATCAAAGCCTCGAGGTTAACCGTCGCTTTGAAGGAGGTCACCAATTTTCTGATGTTGCCCCCATGGTCTGCAACTCCGACTGCCCCCAGCCTCTCGTCCAGTCGACTCCCGGTCCAGATTGAAGTTCAGGCTCACGCCCTCCCTCTTTGCATATTGCCTAAGGGCCAGAGGTCGCAAACGGGTTTTGATTCCTTACCCGTACCCGTACCCGGTCGCACCAGGGTCGCAAACGGGTACCCGTACCCATACCCGGCCGTACCCGTACCCTACCCGTACCCGGCCAGGTACGGGTAGGGTACGGGTATCGGGTACCTGATTGCTACCTCTGGGATGAAGCATGTTGCAGGCGCGGGTGGGTTGATTCTAGGAACTTGAATTGTGAGAAGAGACAAGACGTTGGGAAATGAGTGACAAACGGTTACTCACCAGTGACTCACGGTCTACCCGTACCCGTACCCGGCCGCACCAGGGTCGCAAACGGGTACCCGTACCCGGCCGGGTACGGGTGGCCGGGTATCGGGTAGGGTACGGGTATCGGGTACCCGGTTGCGACCTCTGCTAAGGGCTGACTTGCCTCTCTCTCTATAAAATAAATACGCCAACTGTTTTTTTTTTGTCCAGGATATTGAGATGCAGTTACATTTAGATGCTATGTGCTAGGTATAAACATTCTTAATGTCTGGTCGAATTGTGCCTATTTGCACTCGTTATTTTACGATCTGGGTGTGTAATTTATACGTAGGTGCTATTAATCTGGAACACACGGTTGTCTCGTGACTCTGTTCCCAGTACCATCATTTAATTGTTAATCATCAACTTCATGGATAAACAAACAGGTAGATGCTAGGTAGCTAAATTATTTACCTTTTAACTTGATAAAACAATATAATTGCTTCAGTTAAATATTGAACCTTTCATGTTCTCACAGTATGTTATCAGAATTTATAAACCATAATGATATTATATTGCACACATTTAGGACGGCTAATCCAATTTTAGAAAAATTATTGTGCATATAAAATACAAATATCTCACGCAAAAAAATGTGGATTCAAATGCCCTTTCCTCAATGCATCCAAATTTGTGATCAGCACAAACACCACAGATAAAGGATGTTATATCCTGCAGAAGCACTTAGAATCTTGTTTTTCTTGAGTAACTCTGGAAATGTAATTATAAACAACTGTATTTTTTCTTTGGAATGTCCAAGCAAACATATTTCTTCTTTCATACAGCAGGCATGTTTTGCTGCAGGTGTGCTAATTAGAACATTATTGTGATTTTATTCGTGTACGTATGTGTAATTGAACACATTAAGCCGAGATACAGAGTTGAGATGTAAAATTAATTAATACTGTCCTGATAAATGCCACCAATTATCTGTCACAAGGGCATTTGCAGGTAGGAAATTAAGATTACATTAAATCTACATTTAACAATGAGGTCAGACTGATTTATGATCCATCACTCACCGATTCACTGCAGTTACTTACTCACTGGCTACGTGTCGGATTCTTGTCACCATTCTATCGCCACTGCCACGGTTACCATTCCCATGAACTTCACTCGTTGATTCATCCTCCCATGCCCAGTCTACCAGACTGACTGTTTCGTAGCGCTAACAACGCTAGCCTGGAGAAAAGGGTTTGTTACGGAAACCAAAATGAGAAAGAGAGACAAAACTAGGGCCACAGTACGCTCAAGCCTACCTACAGGCAGTATGACTACTCCTGATGAAAGGCATTTTGGAAGTCGGGAGTGTGAAGGAAAGCACACTGGGTCCTAAAGCCAAGAGTAGACTTGGTACACGTGTAGAGGAGTAGAGGAGAGTGGTGGCGTCGTGTGCGCTGTCCGGTGCGATGACATCACGGGACGTGGGGTCGTACGCGCTGGGTAGTGCACGTGACGTCACGCCTCCTAGGGTATTTAAGGGATACCCCGTGACGTAAGCGGGGTCACTGTAGGAACGGGGATAGTAAGCAGGGTGAAGAGGGAACCAGGGGTAGAGAGAGGGATCGAATAGGGAGTCTGGGGAGAAGCCGGTGGTAGCCGTAGAGGTGCTTCTCTCTCCGCTCGGTGGAGTCGGCAGAGTCCACGATCCGACACGAGAGAGAGAGAGACCGGAGCTAGCCGGCAGGGACCCGGACTCAGAGTAGGACCCCTAGCCCCTGGGAGTGGTGTACCCTGTGTATTATTGATAAGTGTTAATAAACCCTGGCGGAAGCCCCTAACTCACCTCCGTCTCCGAGTACGTCCGTCGGAACTACTCAACACATGGAACGTCTGCACTACGTACGCAACCTCTCTTGGGGCGAGGCTCAACATGTTGCTAAGAACAGGAAGAGGTGGAGGGAACTCATTACGTCCCATAGGGGATGAAGAGGATTAACTAACACTGTGTTCAACCAACACGATGCAGCCCAGATCACTTCTCTTTCCGTGTCTACCCTCGCACTCCTACACTTGGGAATCCCCTTCCAGCATCTAATTTCCCAAGTTCACGTAATTTTGCTGAGTTCAAGAAACGGAAATTAACTGTTATCCATGAATTACTCTTTGGGTTCTTTCGGTAAAGTCACGTATAAAGATACAATAATAAATTAAATAATAGCATACGACGTTTCGCTTGCAACACAAGCAATCATCATCAGGTATAAATGAAATAGCAACAAAAATCTAACCATAAAACTATAGATAGACATATAAGCAGACAGATATCACCAAGATACATAGAGAGAGAGTAACACAGGCTTATATGTCTGTCTATAGTTTTCTGGTTAGATTTTTGTTGCTATTTCATTTATACCTGATGATGATTGCTTGTGTTGCAAGCGAAACGTCGTATGCTATTATTTAATTTATTATTTTATCTTTATACGTGACTTTACCGAAAGAACCAAAGAGTAATTCCTGCAGTCACGAAAGCTCTAAAATTAAGATTGTTATCCATGAAACCCATAGTTCTCTTTTGTTGCTGGCTACTTGGTGTTTGGGTATTTGAGCTTGTGCTTAGCAACCATTATTTATGTTAAATATTCATATATATATATAACTTGTTTGATTAAATTCAAGTCTCCTTAAGTCTGATTATTAATTTCAAGAGGTTTTTCCCCTGGAATATTTGGCCTACTTCTCTTCAAGTATATATACAGGTGACTCTCGATTACCCGTGCTAATGACGGGGAGGGCGGTCGCAGATAATTAAAAATCACGGATAATCCAAAAATGTAAACATTTTTCTGCGGATCTCTATGCAAAAACCCACTAATACTGTATATATATTAAAGTGCTAGAATAAAAGTGTCCTAATAAAATTTAGACTTAAAACTTTCGTGACTGCAGGAATTCGTGTTCTTTGGTTCCTTCGGTAAAGTCATGTAGATACAAAAATAAAGTGAATAAAAATAATAGAAATAAAATAAAAATAAACAAAAAAACCCACTAATGTAGACTGTAGCCTGGTTTTAAATCGGAGTGAGTGTAATGGCAGTCTATAATGTAGACTGTAGCCTGGTTATTAAGTTTGGTGAGTGTACTGGCAGTCTTTAATGTAGACTGTAGCCTGGTTATTAAGTTTGGTGAGTGTACTGGCAGTCTATAATGTAGACTGTAGCCTGGTTATTAAGCTTGGTGAGTGTACTGGCAGTCTATAATGTAGACTGTAGCCTGGTTATTAAGTTTGGTGAGTGTACTGGCAGTCTATAATGTAGACTGTAGCCTGGTTATTAAGTTGGTGAGTGTACTGGCAGTCTATAATGTAGACTGTAGCCTGGTTATTAAGTTTGGTGAGTGTACTGGCAGTCTATAATGTAGACTGTAGCCTGGTTATTAAGTTTGGTGAGTGTACTGGCAGTCTATAATGTAGACTGTAGCCTGGTTATTAAGTTTGGTGAGTGTACTGGCAGTCTACATTATAGACTGCCAGCACGCTCACCGAGGTTAAGAACCAGGCTACAGTCTACATAGTGTTTTTTGTATTTTATAATATTTTTTATTTTATTATATAAATCACGTTATTTTTTATTATTATTATTTTCTACCTACGTGACTTTACCGAAAGAATCAAACAATATGTCCAGAGAAAGGCCATTTAATTGACGAATAACTATCAAATAGGAACACAATTCTGTGCTACGTCCTAATAATTGGTAGGGTACAGTTAACTGTACAGTAATACGAATGAAATGATCAACGCTATATTTAAAAATACAAGTTTTAAATAATGTTACGAGTCAATCACGTTCAATCCAACTCCCGGAACAGTTTTAATCACACGTTTCACACTATTTCTTTCTTTAGGCCGTTTCTTCTAATAGCTGTTCTAGAGGCTGCCTTTTTTACCATCCCGATTTAGACATTAGTTTATTTATACTATGAGATCTCTTTTACCAGTGGCAAAATATAGTAGTAGGTTTTTACCCTTTTAAACTGGTACAAAACTGACACCTTTATTCAAGGCATCATGTTTGCAATAATCACAACACAAGTAGTCAAAAAAGCAAACAAAAAGAAGCAACTCTGATAATGATAATAATATGCACTGTCCTTGAAGTTGATTGGTCCACACCCGAGACGGCTTTCTTTAGAGCCTAGTCCCCATTGGTGTTGGACCAGATGACACCAGAAGGCGTACAACTCAAACACAGTGCAATATCAGAGTATTGAGAGCTCGGGGTAAGCATTTACACTATGAGATCTCTTTTACCAGTGGCAAAATATAGTAGTAGGTTTTTACCCTTGAATAAAGGTGTCAGTTTTGTACCAGCTTAAAAGGGTAAAAACCTACTACTATAGTTTATTTATACTTTGTAATCCCAATGTATGTTTCCCCTATTTCAGTGTAAGCACTGACGTTAGGAAGTGTTGCCTTGATAAACAAGCATGTAAGCAGAAAGTAATCGCATCACATTACGCTGTCTGGAAGTAAACGTATATTTAATGTGAGCTATTTGCGACTGGAAAACATCACGGGTTTAAGTATGGCTAATTTATTCTGGTAAGTACATGCATACAATTTTTTAAACCCGTTCATAGGATTATAGGAATACAGGATTATTGTGGATAGGCAAATATTTGACTGTAGTGGTAGTGCCTTACGGTGACAATCACTTCTCCATGCCAACATCGCAGCGTTCTGGGAAATACCGAGTGAGAAATTATTCGGTCCAAGTGAAGAAAAGTTTACAATATTTACTGTGACACGTAGCGTGTTTGATCTCTAGTTTTCCATCGAGTGACGAATGCAACCTTCCCGATCCTCCCATCTGCCACTCTGCAGACATGAGCGCAGCAAATAATGGCTCAAACAGCATCGGCCATTCTAATCGATGTGAGTCTTCTTTACGAAAGTCAGCGGAATTGATCCAAAAGCGCACCACTGACATCTCTGAACGCGTGCAAGTCAGGGCAATGTGAGCGAATGTATCTTCCCGTGCCCTTGCAACAACACAAAAAGGGGGCTTAGCACCACATGGAAGCAGCATATTCTGGAACACGCATCACAACATCTATGGATTGGATTCCTTTGGGGGGGGGGGGTTCATAAGAAATGTCTCTGGCTGCTGAACATTATTGACACGGATTAATAAATGTTGCCTCGACATTGTATTTCCATTAATTAAGCATGCTCATGCGTAACACGCTGTGACACATTTTGATGGTGAAACTGAAATACTGAACAATAAATTTCACCAATGTCTAATGCAAAAATGCTATATATATTTGTGATTACTGTAATGTTAAGGTCAAACTGTAACCATGACACAATGCACAAGGTCAAATTAATGTCAATTTTGAGGCATCATTAAGGCCAACTTCATTGATGCCACAACACCTTTGACCCACGGTCATACTCCGTCTTACAACTCGCCCTATTACGCCGTTTCACCAATACCGCTACCCGATTTGTGTTGCCTCAACCCCACACACTCACGTCGCTGACGCATCCACCACCGACCCTGCAAGTCGCTTTGATCGACGTCGTTTCGATATTCGTCCTCGCGCCTTTCACGAACGCATCGCTGAAGTTAACCGGGGTATTTCCTCCCTCGACCAGATCCAACAGTTGCTGCAAACGTAACACCCAAACTCCCGGGTCCACTGTCACAGCATTGGACCCTTTGGCTTTAGGTCTTTCTCTTGGTTGATGACCTCTGGGTGCTACTGCAACACCTGTCTCAGTAAGCTGCCAACATCCACACAGCACAGAGGTTCCAACCATCGCAAACCCCTGTTGCTGACACAACATCAATATCTTCTCGACGTGTTTCTTTTGCAGGCTACTTCCAAGAATGATGGCCTATTCAGGCCACCTATAAAGGCCATACAGGCCACCGTATTTTAATACACACAATCGAAAGGAAGAACAAGATCAATGGGCCCGCATAATGCGCATGCATCATGCACGTTGACTCGAGAGCGCAGAAGTTTGGTCACCACATCTATGCCTCTATGTAAGGAAAAAAACAGGTGGACTTCTCCACAAATCTGGCTGTCGCCTGATGAAGCTAGTTGCAATAACTGGTGAAACGTCGTACTCAGATTGTAAATGGTGTGGCTTGGCTCTCCAACACACAGGTGTGCTGTACTAGTGACGAATTGACCACGTTCTGTTTACGTGACAACCCTTACTAGTTGGCTGTGTTGGGTGGTGGCGGGTTTAACGACACATTTCTATGTTTACGTGATCTAACCCAACAAACCTCTATTATGGATGATATTGGTCGCGAAAGTCTCCTACGTGTCATACTTCCAAGTTGTCTACCCTATCTGTCCATGAATTTTACATTATCCTTGACCAGAAACGTCTGTTATAGTTTTTTTTTTAAGTGCATCCCTGTGAACTGCACTCCAATATGGACATTAAACTAAAAACGAAACAATTTTTTTTTATTTTACTAGGTAATGCCCACTGAGCTGTACAGCTCTTTTTCAGAAGCGATCTGGCCACAAATTATAGCTCAACAAAGTGGCTTATCACGTAGAAATTGATTGCACCAAACTCAACGTCGCTGGTTTCAAAGTGGAATACCGCCATTCGCTGCGTAACCACTCCGAACCAAATTCGAGCTGTTGGCTGTGGGCGATCCAACTCACTCAGCGCGCATGGAAACTCCTCTTGTGTCTCACTCAGGGGCCAACGCGAGAGATGGAACTGAGGGAGTTCAGAGATTGCGGTCACCTTGACAGGGCCGTCGGGCTCATGAGTAGCCCTGTGGAGAAGATATTATGTTGGCCCCACCAGTGTAGGATAATAATGCTGTCTCAGTGGGCCCCCATTGCTTCACATATTCCGTTGCTACTGCCAACGGGAACAGCGTTTGCCAGGCCTGGCTGTAGCCAGTGTGATGATATTTACCGAAAGAAAAATGTGCTTGAGATTTTAAACACAACATTATATCGCCCTGGACCCCCCACATTTAGTATTTATTACAGAAATTGGTTCAGTTTCTATGGTGCTTATTACTTCTAAGCACAGCTTATTTTTGCCACTCGATATTTTCCTAAATGCCGCTAGGCTGGAGAGGAGTAAGGATTATCGGTGTAAGGCACTATCGCGACAGTATAAGGTACGCCTATTCAGAATAATCCTATATTATTGGACCCTATATTCCTATAATCCTATTATATATATAAAAATAACTGTTCAGAGGATGGACGTGGTGTGCTAAAATAATTCCCAAAACAGCATTCCGAGCTGTTCCAGATGATATTAAGCACTGGTCTTTTCAGCACAATTTTACATATTCAATAACACAACATCGACTATATGGTTTGTGAATAGAATGAACAATTACTGAATTAGGCAATTCATATTTGCTTTTTTCAATGTGCCACAACTCCAGATACCTTACAACAAAATTACTATTGACATGACTAATCAATTGCATACAATAAAAAAGCAGAGATGCATTTTAAAATAAATGTATGAAAATAGAGGTATTTTGCGAACATAAAAGACCTAAACAGGGGTGGCAGAACACTTGTGCCTCACAGCAAGAAAGGCAAAAAGTGCCTTTCTCTGTGGTGTTTGTATGTTCTCCCCCTGTTCTTCATGGGTTTCCTTCAACTTCTCTGATTTCCTCCAATGGTTAAGCAAAAATAACCCCAATAAAGTTCAACCGTTATTGGTCAAACATCCCAATGCTGCAACGTTACCTGCAAACTACTCAACAGAGATCACACGCGGCAACACCCAGCGGCAATAGAAAAACTCGGCAGGAACATCCAGCAAAATAATCTCGAGACGCAGTGAGGCTTTTCTGTGTAAACAAGCATCATAGCAATACTAATAATAACAACAACAACACAAATAACAATAGTGAAAGTGTCAACTGCATCAAGTTCAAATTGTTGCAAGGTCCAGATCGTGGGAGCAGCAACCGATAAGAAGCAACCTGCCCCCCGCCCCCCAATGATTTGCACAATTACGAATGGTGTCGTAACCCTCCACCACCCGACACGGCCAATCAGTAAAATAGTGTCACGTTGACAAAAGACAAATAGTTCACTGCTTTAGCCCACCGGTGTGTTGAAGCGTGAAACCACAACATTTACAATTTTTTTTTAGTACGACGTTTCGCTGTTAATTACATCCAGCATCATCGGGCAATTCGCCGCATTCTGGCGGAATTTGTAAATGTTGTGGTTTCACGCTTCAACGCACCGGTGGGCTAAAGCAGTGAACTATTTGTCTTTTGTCAACGTGACACTTTTTTACTGATTGGCCGTGTCGGGTGGTGGAGGGTTATGACGCATTTATAAATAACGCGATCTAAACCCAAAAACGTTGATTATGAATAATATTGGTTGCGAAAGCCTACGTGTTAAATTACGAATGGCTTCAGCAGGAGATCTACATTCCTGGAGAAAAAGGTCCCTGCATGGTGATGGAGAGTAGACGATGACTTCTGACTTTCCCTGCCTCATGAGCCACGTGGGCCACCTCTCCACGTCGCCACAGCAGTGGAGACAAACCAGGCTGCTGCTTGTACGCATGTACGTCAAACTTCTTTTGCACCGTACGTAGCAAACCGTGCTATTCGGCGGTGCTTTGCCTGCTCTGCACCCCCCGGTCTGTCGGCTTGGAACAGACTTCAGACTCATCGACCGTACGTCAGTGTGCCTTGCTTTGTCCGCTCTTCTGCCCTGAACAACAAAAAATAGAAAATGACGGTCACCGATTGTCTTCATAAGAACCGAAGAGCCTACTGCCGTGTTCATTTGGAATCACCTTGTTTCTCATGTGCACTGCCTCTCTTGTCAAACAGAGGGAATATGTGATGGCTGCGTACCCAAGGTAAAAAGGAGGCAGTGTTTTCGCTCTCGTTGAATAGCCTCTTTTAAACATATTTTAAAATGTGGGTCACCCAGTAAGCATGTGACGAGGCGTTTGGTACGTTGATCAAAATCGATTCTTAACGTCACACTGCTTTCTTGGAATGAAACATGCGTTCGAATCAGCTACTTCCAATTCATGCAAATGATGTCCACATTGCATGCGAATGTGACATTTAAGGCAAATGGTGCAAACACAACTGAACAAACAAGGGAGATAAAAAAACAATAAAACCATGAAAAAAATGTGTGCAGTAAAAATTATACGAAAAAATAATAAAGTCTTAAAATAAATTGTAATCCTGAGTCGAACGCTTCATTGCATCTGCTCGAGAGATGACTCATACCTTGCCTATTTCGTAGTGCGCACACAATTTCTACTCTTGCGCTGCTGCCAATAACATTATTAAGAGATAAGTGGGTACAGCCAATTTGTGCTTACTTGTTATTTCCAAGTAAACACATATATAGAGAGACAAGCCAAAACATAATCATATTGTTAATTACGTAAGCAAATTATATACAGAGCACATCCGTGCCGAGTGAAATTTTGATATGGTAAAAAGCCAACGCTGTTGCTGTGACATACAACGTTGTTAGTATGGGGCGACACATTTTAAGAAATATAATTAACACATGTACATTGTTTGGGTTCTCATGTGTATCTGAATATATCAGTTATATTCCAACTCACCCATGCTTGGCACTTCATTTGCAAGTTGCTCAAGTGGCACGAATGGAAAGTAAAACAGACGGATGCGAAAATACCACCCCTCGACATTCTAGGGTTGTGTGCCATGCACAAACATGCTCCATTGTCAGGACAAATGTAATCTCACGCGTCAACAAGCCTATTAATTACTCTGCCTGGAAGCACACATTGGTCACCTAAACCGATAGGTAACAATACACCTGTGGGCCAGATAGGTCGTATATCGAAACGTGAACTTATATTCCCTTATACTCTTCGTTTTTTCGGTAAAGTCACGTAGGTAAAAAATGAAATTAAAATTAATAAAAATAAAATAATAAAAATCACGACGTTTCGGAGGCAACACAAGTCTCCGTCATCAGGTGGGACCAGTCACAGCCAGAATCTGGCAAGTCTCCGTCATCAGGTGGGACCGTCACCGAAACGTCGTGATTTTTATTATTTTATTTATATAAATTTTAATTATTTTTTTACCTACGTGACTTCTCCGGAAAAAACCAAGAGTATGAATCCTTGCAGTCACGAAAGCTTCAAATCTAGAATTATATTCCCTTGGTTAGGCTAAATACCACCAATTATTGTGCTTTAGCGAGTAAGTGCGCGAATAACATGTGTTGTCAGTTTTCACATTCGGGTTTTTCCATGAATAAGAAGCATTTTTTCCCCTGTAACATTTTATATACACATTCACATATAGATAATCTGACGTTTCTCCCAATGAATGCCTCCATGGTCTAATGCTTAGAACACTGGACCTGCAATCTCAGAGGACGCTCTCAGAGCGTTCGTTCTCCTAGCGCGGAAGCGGCAGCGGCATGAACACGAGTTCCAACACAAGTGTTCCATTCAAGCTCAGACATCGCCCGGCTTGACGACATCTGTGCAGTCTGCTCAGACACTGTGGTGAATGCAGCCCTGTTGTGGGACCTTGTTAAAATTGTGTGTGGGGGGCGGGGGGGCATGACACAGTCAATGTTAAACATTCATTAAAAATAAAATCTTGTTTGTATGTTGAACTTCTTTCGCACCGTACGTAGCCAACCGTGCTCATCAGAGGTGGAGGGTTAGGACAAATCAGCGGCGCTGAACAGCAGGATGTGCACCAATATGACCTCTATTTTGTATGTCAAGCATTCCGCGTCATCTCTCACCCCATATTTATGAACAGAGACACGTTTACAACAATCTTGATTTGAAGCTTTCGTGACTGCAGGAATCCATACTCTTTGGTTCTTTCGGTAAAGTCACGTAGTTAGAAATAAAATAACTAACTATGTGACTTTACTGAAAGAACCAAAGGGTACGTTACCAACATTTGTTGACTTGCCTATGACATAATTGTTTTTTTTTACCCTTCTATCTGGCAACACAATTGATACCTTTTTTACAAGGAGTCATGTTTGCATAGACCACAATACCTGCAGCCATAATGCAAACAAAAAACATAACTCTGATAATATATGCACTGTCCTTGAAGTTGATTGGTCCACAATCATAATGCAAACAAAAAACATAACTCTGATAATATATGCACTGTCCTTGAAGTTGATTGGTCCACAATCATAATGCAAACAAGAAACATAACTCTGATAATATATGCACTGTCCTTGAAGTTGATTGGTCCACAATCATAATGCAAACAAAAAACATAACTCTGATAATATATGCACTGTCCTTGAAGTTGATTGGTCCACAATCAACTTCAAGGACAGTGCATATATAATCAGAGTTATGTTTTTTGTTTGCATTATGGCTGCAGGTATTGTGGTCTATGCAAACATGACTCCTTGTAAAAAAAGGTGTCAGTTTTGTTGCCAGATAGAAGGGTAAAAAAACTATTATCATATTTTTTACTGGAAAATGAGGTTCCAATGGTTGCCTATAACACTTTAGGAAGGGAAGCTGAGCCTTCAGCAGGGGGGATCAGCCCCCCCCCCCCCCCCGTCCAGACACTATGGGGGGCTTGGTGACTTTAAATGCGGGCTCATGGACTCACTCCTTCTCCCTGGTGTGGAATCAAGGTTTTACTGCTGGCGGCGAGATTACCGAAACAAAGGGAGAAAGCCAGGCAAGAAAGATGCGGGATTAACGTTAAGACCTGAACAAGGGTAGCACATCGGAATATGTGAATCCTTTCCTAATTTGGTTATTGAGGTTGAGCGCGTTCGTGAGCTTAAACGGTATTGCATCGCGATTTGCGGCATCGGCAAGATGAGATAATAGCTTCAAGTAAGATGGTGGGAGACGATTTCACACTCTGGTGTTGTAGGCACAAGCGTGGGCAGCATTGAGCAGGGATAGGAATTATCATTGGTAATTGGATTACAAAGTGTGTCATCGCATCTATGCCAGTGGGATAAACCAATCACTTTTGTCACGTTGCTTTTTAGGCGTTGCAATGTGACGTCGTAAGATCGTGAGAGATGACAGCAGCTTGGGGGAGGCCTTCATCCAGCAGCGGATTGACCAAGGCTGATGCTAATGATGTGACAACATTACAAAAAATACTCTGTGGTTCTTTCGGTAAAGTCTCGTAGGTATAAAATAAAATAAATCACGACGTTTCGGGCGCAACACAAGTGTCCGTCATCAGGTGGGACAACCACAGCAAGAGACAATTGCGGAAGTGGGCAAACTAACAAAATCTTTTGCCCACTTCAGCAGTTGCTTCTTGCTGTGGTTGTCCCACCTGATGACGAACGCTTGTGTTGCGCCCGAAACGTCGTGATTTAATTTATTTTATTTTATACCTACGTGACTTTACCGAAAGCACCAAAGAGTATGGATCCCTGCAGTCACGAACACATTTCTGCGGAGGGAGCTGGTAGGAACACGTTGGGTTGCTCGGTCAATGGCCAGGGTCAACGGCGGCGTGGTGTATTCCGCAAATTTGCCCGATTGTGAGGGCGGGCACAAGCCGGCGTGAGTAGGTTAAACGTTGAGTTTTATAAGGGCACCACGGGGTGACCAGCCCCTCCCCACCCAGCCCCACCCCTCCCACCCCCCACCCATCCCCACCCTCCCCACCCAGCCCCTCCCCACCCTCCCCACCCAGCCCCTCCCAACCCTCCCCACCCAGCCCCTCCCCACCCTGCCCTCCCCACCCAGCCCCACCCTCCCCACCAGCCCCTCCCCACCCTCCCCTCCCCACCCAGCCCCTCCCTGCACGACGGACACAATAATCCCCTGTGGGCTGGTGTAACCAGGAGGTTCCTACCAGTAAAACTTCAAATCTAAATTACAAATAATAACATACAGTATACAAGCAGACCTCCATTACGTGTATCCACAGGCTAGTTGTCTTGGTGCCAAGATAAATAAATAAAGTCGCAAACAAATTCCACGGATATGACCTGATGGTGAGATTTAAACACAGAGAGATTAGATTATGCCAATGGAAGATCACAGGACATATGTATTGCGAATTATGGGTGCACGATCATGCTGAAATTGTCTCAGATCCCAATCTAAATTCCACAGAAGCAAAGGGCGAAGTTGGGAGAGAAACGAATGAGACATCCAGGTGGACATCTTCACATACTGAACATTGGGGATTTGTGAAGTGGAACAATGTTGTTTAGATAAGCATTGGGGGCAGGTTAGCAGCTCTTGCGAACTTTACAATGGAAGGGAATTTGGAAAGAGAAAACACACTGTGAGAAGGATACAACTGTGTGTAAACGAAAATGATGGATTGCATAGAGACAGCAACACATCCACGGATCACAATGCATCATTTGCAACTGAAAGCCTTGGAGACTTGGAGGGGGTGTGGCAAGTATAATGCCCGGTCGCCTTTGTCTCCCAGGCGCTGATGTTTTAACGAACCTCACCAGATACTTATTTAAGGCTGAATCGACCTGGGATAGGCACCAGGACTGGTAAAAAAATCGTTCTCCATGAATGTTAACCATCGCGATAGGAATGAAGCTCAGGTCGTCAGATGCATAGCGCATGGAGCGTAACCCACAGCGTACGTGAACGATTCATTTTCTCAAAATGTACTTTACGTACACTGTCCCTTTAAACTAACAAAATCAATGTCCTTCATCTTACAATGCCAGCATTGTTGTGGGAGGCTTTTCTTCCACAATTATTTTAAAATACTCGATAGCAATTTCTGAACTTGAACCAACAACAAAAAAAACCACACCGTCCGCGCCGCTATCTCCGAGACAATGTCACTAATTGGCTTAGAATAAATAAATAAATATTCAGAAGAACGCGGTCCTCGTGAGGCGAGCGCAGAAATTCGTAAAGGTGGCTGGTACAATTTTTGCGCTATTGCTTGGGTGCGGCCTTTAGCTTTCGTGCTGCCGATAAAATAAATACGATCAAACGAAAGAGAGAGGGCGAGGGAGAAAGTGCTGATTCTGTGCAGGTGCCCGCGTCAATCTTTTTACGATTCATCAACTATAGGCTGAAAGAGTGGGAAAAGCAATTTCAATTTAATTGCAAATCTCGCCGTTGCCGGGAAGCCTGGCTCTTAGGAAGGAATTGCACCGACACTGATAATGCATTGTGTTCATACACGCAGCGTGGGCTTTGGCACGTAACCCTCGCTTGTCTATAGACATTAGGCGGATGAGCAATGCCTGACACTGGGCAGCCTTCACTAAGAGACAAAAAAAGTGCAAATTTATTTGTGCACAATTAATAAATCTAATATAGATCCGTGTCACTTTAGCCCTGTTGCAATGAGTCATTAAAAAAAAAAATGTACGTACTTTGACAATGGATCACAATTTTTTTTTTTACCTTCAAAAAGGTTAAGTGTAAAAAAAAAATCCCGTTTTCATTTGAAGATAATCAATGCAGGTAACAAAAAAATACGCAGAGAACTACATTATGCAGAAAAATTGCATGGTTTGGTACCAAATTAATTGAGATAATTAAAACACTAAAATGTGAATACAAATTAGGAACATTAGTGCTTTTTTCAGCTTCTCTGGAGACCAAGGTGTCCACTACCTCATTGTATGGATTTAAATGTACAATTAGGAACAAACTAAATTACTGAAATTAACCAATAGCTTTTGATAATGAAGATTAATTTCTTTGTCACGATACTTTTTTCATTAAACCGGTAGTAATTGCGTTCATATTTGGATGGCTTTATAATAGGCAAAGGTGCATTCATTAGATGAACACCAATTATTTTTTTCATTTTCTAACGATAAATCTTCAATGTTCTTTTATTAAATTTGTTTTTATTATATAACGGTTTTTGCAATGAGATTTTTCTTGCCTTTTAATTCTTATCTCCACAAGGTCTCGCAAAAATATGTCTTTTATCCCATAAAGTCGTACGAGAAGGAACATCAGAACAGTGACCGAACCTTTTGGTGCACATTACACAACTGTGATGATACAACTGCAGCAATGACCCAGAAATTAAAATAAATGAACTAACGTACAAGTGACAAAATATTAATTGTCAACAACTTTCATACATCGCCCAGTAGGCTGACGAGGGTATATTCCCACTTGCAGTGTTGGTGTTGAATCCACTAGCCTTGCTATAATGCTTGAGGACAGCCTTACGACCTGTACCGGAACAATGGATAATCGCACGATGCGTGCATTGAATCACAAGTATAAGAATACGTGAATTAGAATTCATATATATTTAAAAAATATATATATCTATATATAGTTTAATGCTATAGGAAAAATAAGTGGACTTGGGCAGAACGCGTCTCTAGAAGGGACGGTGGCCGGTGGTCGAGACTAACGACGGAGTGGCGGCCAAAGGAGGGAACGCAACAACAACCGCCGATCACCACCAAGTGGCGGTGAGGTCACCACGGCGCTTGTGCCATGCTAGGTGCACTTTGAGGCCACACCCAAGAAGATAATTCCTTCGTGGAGATGGAGTAAATGGAATCAGCTCGTGTGCAGGTGCTGGATGGATTGTTGCATCACAAGACCGTAAGACATGGCAATGGCATGGGGAGGCTTTCATTCAGCAGTGGATAGATCATGGCCGATCGTGATGTATGGTACGCAACGGGCACATGCGACTAAATCCCTGCAACAACCATAGTGCCTGCTATTTGCTGAAATATAAAATAATAAATTAGTGAGTTAAAGGGCAAATGCTGAATCATAACAATTCAATTAATCTCCAGGGGATGTTGAGTGTTGCAATGCTAACTAGCTGTATTAAAAATTACAGACCATGTGTGTTTTGCCCAAAGCCGGTTCGCTACAACTCCTTTGGTGATTACCCATATCGGAGTTATGTGTAGCAACTGGCATGCACCAAGGTCAGATAACTCATATATATATATATACCTTTATATATTTACGTAATCTGACAGAGCAGATTTTGGACGCATGGGTACACAAAACCCGAGCACAGCAATATTCAGGGGAACAGCAGCATACCATTTATGACAGTGAGGGTAAAATGTAAAGGTGCAGCCCTGCAACAGTGTTGCTCTTACGACTGCTGGTAGAAGGGTTTCCACTGGAGGAAGCTCTAGAGATCCCCTCTCGTGGGAGTTGGTCTACATGTCCATGCTGACCAGACGTTTTGGTGGCAGTAAGAAGACCCCACACGCGCCGCATGCAACCTGCTGATCGACTACCTGTGGTGAACCCATTAACGCTGCTGGGTGGACAGAGGTGGAGGGGCATGTATGTCCTGGACATCTAAAAAACTCCTGTACATCTGTGAAACTCCTGGACACCTGTGGAACTCCTGGACATCTGTGTAACTCCTGGACATCTGTGTAACTCCTGGACATCTGTGAAACTCATGGACATCTGTGAAACTCCTGGACATCTGTGTAACTCCTAGACATCTGTGGAACTCCTGGACATCTGTGAAATTCCTGGACATCTGTGAAACTCCTGGATATCTGTGAAACTCATGGACATCTGTGAAACTCCTGGATCTCTGTGAAACTCCTGGACATCTGTGAAAAAAGCCTTAGAGCTCATTGGATTCCTCCAGTATGAATAAATATTCTGATACTCATGTAGGTTGCACTTCTTTTGCACGGTATGTCAGAAGCCTGTCCCATTGTTTCCACTATGGCACCGGGAGAGATCAAACCGACGACCTCTGAGATTCGCAAGTCCAGTGCGCGAGCTTTGCTTTTGATGCTCAAGCAAAGCGATTCGCCGAGGCTCAAAAGAAACAAGCCCGCACAGACAATTTGCTCGAGCCATCCACGTCTGTGAGACACGACAGGTGTGGTCTGGTAACAAGTTACTGGATATGTATGTACAACATAATCCTGCATTCGCTAAAGTGGACTGGTACTCCAACTTGAAATGATATTCCTGTCTTGTAGGCAGCTTCCTGCGACAACACTAATCCATCAGAGCCCTCGTGAGCGGGTGATTGGAAACGACTGGCACAGCACTGAATTCATTTCGTTCTTTTTTTTTCCCTTCCTCATTGCACCTCAAAGGGAAGAGATTGTCTCCGTGCAGATACGTCATTTTAATTGCACGCATTGCACGCATTGCACAAATTGCACGCGCAACAAATACGACGCAGGGACGCGTAAAAACACAGACCGCGCGCATGAGCCTCACTTTCCCGCTTGTGGCCCGGGGGAGCGGGGGGGGGGGCTTTAAATTTTCGCTTGAAATTTGCTGAAAGCGCTGCCAGGCTGGCTTGGAGTAGGAACTATCGGCGTAAGGCACTACCACTAGAATACATGAGGCGGAATGGATGTGGCGTCGCCAGTGTAACGCCAGGATCAGTGTTGATACTGCCGGGTGGACAAACGCAGGGGGGGGGGGGGGTCTTAAAAAAAAAAGACGTGTACTACTGTTTCAACTGTGGCGCTGGGGGCCGATGCCAATATGCTAAAGCTAATAACACTGCAGCCAAAATCACATTATTATCAAAAGCCTTACTTTTTGTGATAAAGAAAAAAACATGTGGGTTTGAAATAAAATGTAAGCATATCCATGATGTGGAATTTACACCATCCTGTATTGTGCAATCACGCCACAGTTTTTGAGAATCCCAGCATTGTAAGTTGTGCTTACAAACAATTTGTCTCTCAAACTCTCTGCCCAAGGGCAGGTCCCTGGCTCAGTCTCCCTCAGCTCTGTCTCATCCCGCACCCCCTTTTCACCTCGTAACAACACACTCCGTTACAAGGTTCCTTTAGCCATGACGAGGGGCAGTGCCGGATTAAGCTAGTGCAGGGCCTGTAGCATATGTTATAAAGGAACCCTAAATAAAAAAACTTACATATAAAAAAAATGTTTTAACTTGCATAGTAAAGTAATTGTATTTTTTCATTTGCTATACAGCCAGATAATACGACAAATCGCTAACCTTAAACACCCAGTCGTTCATAAAAGTTGAAGGCAGTATAGTACTATAGCAATAGAGCAAGTGCAGAATCACTGAACCGGAATTGATAGCTCGAAAGCATTTAGCGCGGGCCCTTTGAAAGTGCCGGACCCGTAGCATGTGCAGCTACTTCTGCTACTATGATCATCCGGCACTGACGAGGGAACGATGGTTTAGGTGGCCAGCCCTTGCCTTCTTCAGTGGCATTTTTAGGCGATGCCTTCGCTGGATATAACATCATACCAAAGCCAAGATCAATCCACTGTTGAATGAAGACCCACAACGCGATACCTGCACACGTGCTGATTGCATCGGTCCATTTCCTACGTAGACCTACTCTTGGCCACGTTCCATTTCTTTGTGCTTGACGAACAATCGGCAGCGGACTCCAAACCCATTAGTCAGTATTGAACATGTGACTCCTCTGTGACCAATCATTGAAATGTCGCATGCCTTATGGGACATTACGGGCAACGGCTAAAAATGCTTCGACGAGTGTGAACATGCACAGCAGCAACCTGCATGAGGATAAATTGTGGTGACCTGCAAGAAATCAATATACATCAACACCGTATAACACCCACTTGTTAAAACCCAAGGCTATTTACACGGGCGGACAGCGAGAACCTTTATTTTCAACCAGGTGAGAGCCCATAAAAATATCTGGTTGAACTATAATTCCTATTCGAACATAACCTGCATTGCACACAATAAAAAAAAATTCTCAAGCGATCTCATGTCACTAACGACAATCTAAGCCCTAATGAGGATATTGTTATTTTGTTGGCAAAATATTGCAAATTAATTGCATGGATTGAATGATAATGATTGTAATTTAATTGTCCAAGAACAGTGGATCACACCGTGGGACTTTCTGAAAGCAAGTACACAATGCAACAGGTAAAAATTATTAAATCACATCGCTAATGGCATTTTTGACAATTTCCTTTAGGAGCAATTAAAATGTGAAAAAAATGCAGCCGAGTGCTAAAAACATTGAGCCCGTGTCTCTAACTGCATCGTGGCTGATGAGATACAATGAACGTTACCTTTGTGAATGCAAATGATGTCACGGGCTTATTTACATGCATTTGCACGGCTTACTGTGTTATAGCATGTAATAGCACAGCGTACTCATTGTTTGCTTGTCTAATTCATTTACTTTATGGGAAGCAATTGGTGAAATATTAAAACAAATCAATACATATCTTATTTACTGAGTTTTATATCGTTCTATTTTTCAATGGACAAAGGCAAAATGAAAACTAACACGTTTCAATAATTATTTTTCCAAGGAAGCCAGGCTATTACAGATTAAAAAACGATAAGCATAAAATGCGAATTGATTATTTACGTAGCAATGTTATCACCATCATCAATAAATTATCCCTACTCCCTCCTCCCTCCTCCTCCTCTAATCATCAATTAAATCAAAAGGTTAAGGTGCAGCCCTGCAATTGCTTTTCACAGCACTGTGAGAAAGTCCATGGGGGCTCTCTAGAGGGAGCTCTATAGAGAGAGCCTCTGGACTCTAGAGGGTATTTGAACTTCTCTTCCATGCTGGCCAAACACCTTGAAAGTGTGAGGAGCACCCGGACCTTACCCCATCACACACAACCTGGCGATTAAACAATCTCTAGATTACAATTCCAAGGTCATCATCATCACAATAGTCATACATCAACATTGCCTTGCTAGCTCAACCTAGAGTGTTTCATTCGACGCTGGGTGTAGCAAGGGGCCTTCTCGAGTGTGGCGTCTAAGATTTGTAACTCTCTTCCGCCGGCCCACAGATTGGCTGCGAGCATCAAACAGTTCAGGAAACTCTGCAAGACAAATGTTTTTCCTTTTCGTTTTTCCTTTAGTATGTCCTCTCATTTTGATATTTTTACACGTGTCTTGATTTTATAGGTAGGACTACCTCCGCAAATTTTTTTTACTGTAAAGTATTGCGATTCCCTCTTTAGTCGGGGGCGAGTTTTTACAAGATACATATATTGAATGGAATGGAATGAAACGAGCTGGGTAAGGCACAGAGAGCATTGACCGTTTTATCACAGGATCCACACGACCCTGATGGGCAAAGGCAGGGGGGCAGAGGACCTCTATCCTCCTGGTCCATCTATCTTCCTTGCAGACCTTAACACCCAAGGATACTCTCTTTGATAGTAGGTTAATGTGTACTGATAGCATTGCCAAATTCATCAGCTGTTCCCTTTGCGCTGATGGGTCATGGACGGCGCGCATTGAGGGCATCTCCACTAGTCGTGTGCCGCTGTAATCGATCTTAACCGCCGTGTGTTGAGCTAACTGCCGCAATAATTAATTGGTATGCCTTAACACAAAACGGTGCTTTATCGTGAACATGTCGCGTGCAGCCGGGTGGAACAGCTCATGAGATGGTAAATTTGAAGAATAAATACGTGCCACAGAAAGAGCTGCCGTGCTGTAATGGTAAAGCCCACTGACCTTGCTAGTCTAAGGTCACCGGTTAGATTCCGTCACCGGTGCGGCAGATGAAAACAGTGGGTGTGAGTTTCTCAAATTCCAACACCTTGGTTTGGCCATCCGTTATAAACGAGCGCAACACGCTCAGTCAATAGGCGGGTCGCGTGTGGTGGAGTAAAGTATGCAAACTTCATCTTCTTGGTTCTTTCGGTAAAGTCACGTAGAATGGAAATAATAAAATAATAAAAATAAAACATAATAAAATAATTTTCACGACGTTTCGACCACAACGCAAGCAGCCGTCCTCAGGTGGAGAACAGGTCGGTCGAAACGTCGTGAGAATTATTTTATTATGTTTTATTTTTATTATTTTATTATTTCCATTCTACGTTACTTTACCGAAAAACCAAGAAGATGAATCCCTTCAGTCACGAAAGCTTTAAATCGAAATTTATATGTAAACTTCCACCGATTCCAAAACGTTTGGCCAATGAGCACACCAAGAGTAGAACACAGAGTGGAAGCCCTTCCAGCAGCAGTGGACTGAGCAAGGCATTGACGGGCTGCACCCTTTGCACCTTTATTAACGTGCAAAAAAAAGAGTTATCATTTCAAAAAGAAGGTTATTATTTAACGCAGACACATACGCAGACACATAATGAATGAGGCTTTTCCCCAGTAAACTTGAGTTGTGTTACCAACAATATTGTCTCCATTCAAGCATATTATTCATAAACAGTTACGGTCAAAATCTTCAATAGATAGATTGTCTTAAAAGTCTTTCATTGTCCTTCAAGCATTTATAACATTAAAGCCCTCGGCATGAATAACTGCCAACATTTGAAAAGCACGGCTTTCTTTATGGATTACTTTGTAATGCTGAGTATTATTACTGATTAAAATACATATTTTATGGTGTAATATACCTTTCCCTGCCGTACCTTCTCACTATAAGTCAAGAGCGGCATTGCTTTTCAGTGAGTGAATGGTACGTCGTGAATGTTTACTGCGAGGAGGCTCGTGATGTATTATTGTTATACGCACATTCACTTAATTTCGCTGCTTGCAGGACCTAATGATGTAATATGTGTAAAGGCATTGCTGTTATAAAACACGGAGCGGTTATGTGCGTTAATATACAATGCCATCGCTCTTTGCGTTGGGTGCCGTTATTTTAAAGCTTCGTCAGTGAACTCAATCTCTTCAATTCACTGGGGAGCGGGGGGTGGGAAGGGGGGTGAGTAAAAAGAAAGCAAAAGTATTGCACCCATCTCTCATTGTCAATGCACCCAGTTGTTCGGAAATAGGCAGACGAGACTTTATAGGTGAATGCACGGTTATATCGATGTCACACCGCGTGGCATATAAACGGCTGTGTATTTATCACCCCACCACCCCCCGCTGTATGAGCGGGGCACAGAAACTCAATCTCAACCCTCTTGCCCACGTGGCCGTTGCAGAATCATGGAACGGCACACGGGACCTCCTTCCTTTGCGCTTGTGCGAAAGAAAAAAAAAAGAATCATAAGAATCCAACAACGCTATTCCCAAAAGGTGGCTATTGCACGGCAGTGTCACGGCCAAAATAATGGTATAGGGTGAGCAATAACTCTTGGCGAAAGTCTAGGTCATGCCTGTAAATAAGAGCCAATTCTCAAAGGTTCTCTTTGCAGGCGAGGAAACATGGACCGCCAATAGCCAGTTTATGAGCACGGGCCTCTTCTCCGTTGAAGCATGCATCAGCTCGAATTAATGTGAAGGGGTTAATTTGGTTGAACGTGTGTTGGGATATTGTCACAATCTCTCAATTAAAAGGCACGTCTGGTGGCACGTATAATGACACTGCCACAACTTGACATGCTCCGCAGCTATAATGTGTCATTTATTATCCCAACATATGTTGTTTACAGGGGCAGGTGAAACCTTTATTTCATTATTTTCCTCGCTAACCTTCAACGCGTTTCCTCGCTCCCTAAAACGGTCTTTTGGAATTTACTGCAAACAAGACAGCGCCTCGGTTTTATGTTGCGGAAAATATATATTTAGGGATAAAAAAAAATTTCGATATGAAATACGACCTTATAATGCTTCCTTTTAAACAGCCGTAATCCTCCCACCTTTACATCATTCCGTAGACTTTCACCGACATAACGCGTGATAGGCTAGCAATCATAATTAACGACATGTGATATATGGGATTGTTGCTTATATTTAGCATCCACGTGGGACTTACTGAAATCAGACTAATTTGAATGTACTGCATAAATGAAGGTCATGCAAAACTTATCTATACACATCAAAGCCTTATTGGTGACTGCTGTGCACTTATGATTAAAAGCACAGCTGGTTTGTAATTGCTGATTTAATGTAAGCTATTCATCATTCAAACTCTGACGGCGTTCTGCAAGCAAACATGATATTCAAAGCTGTACATGGTGTCAGGCGCTGACAAGTAAAACAGGCATGTAATACACACGCCGGTGAAAAGTTATTTAGGGAAATATAGAGTAGCCAATGCCTATCATAATCACATAGCTGTGGGACTTTCTGCTGACCCCCTAAGAAGCTTAAGGCATGACAGCCATTACATTTAATGTGTGCTGAATTGGAGGTGTAAAATTTTAATGCAAAGTGCACAGAAACTCAACCATCCCTTCAATTTATTGCATGGGCTATGCCGGGCTTTATGTTCATCGTCGGCGCATATCGAAGCAGCTCATTGGTCAAATGGGCTGGAGTTATAGTTTATTCATGATAGCTAATGCACTCGCAAATTGCATGAAAATTAATTAATGATGTCAACGAGTGAAACGTCAGTTTAACACGCAGGCTTTCGCGACCAATATTATTCATAATCAACGTTTTTGGGTTTAGATCGCGTTATTTATAAATGTGTCGTAACCCTCCACCACCCGACACGGCCAATCAGTAAAAAAGTGTCACGTTGACAAAAGACAATTAGTTCACTGCTTTAGCCCACCGGTGTGTTGAAGCGTGAAACCACAACATTTACAATTTGAGTACGATGCTGGATGCAATTACCAGCGAAACGTCGTACTCAAATTGTAAATGTTGTGGTTTCACGCTTCAACACACCGGTGGGCTAAAGCAGTGAACTAATTGTCTTCTGTCAACGTGACACTTTTTTACTGATTGGCCGTGTCGGGTGGTGGAGGGTTACGACACATTTATAAATAACGCGATCTAAACCCAAAAACGTTGATTAGGAGTGAAACGTTGCTCAACGAAGCTGCCACTTTCCTCGTCGGTAGCATCTAAAAATATTCCACTCGCAGTGCATGCCGCCAATTTGATTTAATTAGCGGAGAGAAATATATCCGACAAAAAAAACCAAAACCAAAACCCTTTATTATTTGTACTGTGCTCTGATTAGTGTGGGAAAATGCTATTCGCAAATATTTTTTGTTACGATTGTGGCCAGTGTGCTGTTCTGCATTATAAATACGGGAATTATAGCCTTGGGTTTTTAACATGCCGCACTGTTTTTTTGTATCCGACCAGAGAATATACTCTGATGTGTGATTCAGTTAACATTGTGAACAATAGTAGATTGCAGTGCATAGTACCGCATGCTAATGTCTAACACAGATCTATCGGCAAATGTATGACTATAGCTGTACGATGGAATCTATCATTCCTAATGCCCCATTTTAGAAAGCCTCATTACAGAAGTCAATGACTTGAAAATGTCAATTGTGTGCTTCGTGCTTGTTTGCATCTCTAAAGAATTAAACAAGCCTCTCCCAGAAAAACACCACAATCCCCGCGTGTGTACGGTCATGACTATTACTGCCCACTTTGGCTCAACATACAAACCCACCGAGATCTCAAACGACCATGTTGTCTGGCCCACAGCATTGCTGCTTCTGCTGATAATGATGATACATTCAGATGATGGTGATCCAACAACCCCCAACCCACCAACCCTTACCGCACCAGCTACTCATTTAAGGCTGAGTTGCTCTAGGTGATGCCCAGAACAGGTGCCACTGATATTTTTGCCATGGCCAAGCATACAACTCAAGTTGGTAGGTTTGCAGCAAAGTGAGAGAGCAACAACATGGCTGTTAATGAACAATGTATACGCGATGTATAGTTTGTATTCATTTATATTACGAGGCCAAGGAATGGAACGCATCCCAAAGGACATACAAAACGGGGATGCCCGCGATTAAATGAGCTTGTGTGCAGCTGCTCAGTGGATCGCAAGAGAGGTGGTGGCGGTGACTTGGGGAGGCCCTCATCCAGTAGTTGACGATGACTAAATATTGAAAGTAAAATATCAAAGAGAGAGAGAGAGATGCATCTTGCAAATACAAGAAACCTGGATAACAGCAACGACTACCTCTCGAACCAAAGCGCTGATCCTGTTGGTACAGTACTTTCGTGATAACGTAATAATTAACAATGAAACCGTTTTCATGGGGGAGTTAATTGCTGCAGGAAATACACCAATTTGACCGTGAACAACACACTGTGGTAGTGGTAATGATAATAATCATGAACAATAACGCGTAGCCTTTTGTTTCAGCACTGCTGGATTAATGAAGGCCTCCTCACACCTGTGGGGGGAAAAAAGTTTAACAAATGCATGAAATATTCTTGGTTCTTTCGGTAAAGTCACGTAGAAGGGAAATAATTAAATAATAAAAATAACAGAGGACGACTGCTTGCGTTGTGGCCGAAACGTCGTGAGAATTTAATTGTTTTATGTTTATTATTTTATTATTTCTCTGACTTCACAGAAAAGAATCCAGAATATGAAAGCTTTACATCGAAATGCATGAAACTTGATATGTAAGGAGGACACACGGGATATCTCGCAGTGCGAAGCGAGGAAGGCATGGGGAGGAATAACACTGGTCAACAAACAAAAAAAATGTTTATTTTGGCCTGGACTTTTGCAGCTGTTCTAGACTAATTTCAGGGTGCTGATTCCAAATCTGATCTCAGATTTGCTCTATCACATCTAATTGTTATGCTATCGGCATACCCCATTTTCATTGATTTTACCCGAAATTAACTCTGTCACTTATGCTTGCAAGTTGTTGCGAGTCAGTGACTGCTTTAGTGTTAAAATATTGTGCTGTGTTTTTAGGATAGTTTGTTTATAACATCATTTTATGTAGATATCCACATTTATTTAATATTTATCTTCTGCAGTTTTTATTGAAAATGCAATATTTGATATCTCAAAAACCTAATGTGATAGACAAAAACTGATGCCAGATTTGGAATCAGCACCCTAAAATTACATTAAAGCCGTTGGAATACCTTATGCCAGAAAAAGTGTGTTGACCAGTGTAATCGCTGTTTGGCAACAGAGGCACGAAAGGCGCCCTCCCTTGCAAAATGAAGGCCTTGTATGCAGTTATCTCGTGATGAGACTAACAGGGTTCATTACGTCAATCGATAGCCGTGCGGAGTTGCTCAATAAGATCGTAAAGCAGAGCAGATCCTCATCAGGGTTCGTGACACAGCCATACAACGCAGACGCACGATGAATTGTGCACACAAGGACACTCGGATTTCTTGCATGGCAATGAGCACACAGTCTTCGTACATAATAAAGCCTTTCTCATGGAAAACTACCTGTTTTTTTCATACCGTGAATATCTCTGCAAACGTGATATAATTTTTTTACAAATATTAACAATTCACCAAACTTGGCACACATTCCGACGTCGCGTTTTGACGTATCTTTTAATAATGCTGTTCTTTTTTTTTGCAATGGGAATTCAAAAACTCTCGAGATGTATTGTTAGAGATGTATGTTTTATTATCCAGGAACCGAGCCAGCCCTCTCCTTCTCTCTCGGCCACATTTAAAATGGCATGAACCATTTCAGTCTCATGCAATGATAATGCGGGGTAATGTTTTATTTTTATATATTTTTAACCAAGATTCACCTCGAAGCAACGCACAGCGATAAAAAAAATTCTGTTATCGAGGCATATTTAGCTCCAAACGCCGGCCTTGACTCCACTCGTTGAAGTCTGCTGGTCAGAGAAAAAAAAAAACACCACAGCATCCGAGAAATGAAGTGTGCTATCCTGCAGGAGAAATGGTGGGCTCCTTGTGCCGTCTAATCGCGTTCAATATCGATCCTACGCCACTCTTTGTTAGTGCTGATCACCGTGTACGGCCTAGCAGAAGAGAGAAAAAAATCCTGCTATACAAAGTCAAAAGACATTTTCTCAAACACACACATTGAGTCCTTTTAAACAATCCGTATGCCAATGTATTGGAACTTCTGTGTAAGGAGAGATGAACATGGATGGATGGGTAGGATGAATTGGAAAACTAAATATTATGCCTTCCAGTGTAGATGTACAACATATATAAACGTATTGTAATACAAAACCAAGCCACTTATGGTGAAAATTTATTTAGAATTAAGAAAAAGTGGCACGAAATGTAAAAAAAATTCTTGGAAGTGTACATATCCTATAAAAAATACTTGAGATTACGCTGAGAGATGGAACAAAAAATTACGCATTAATTATGAAAATATGCATGTTAAAGATATAACATTTCCAAGTAAGAAAATGTTATCACCTTCGGGAGGACACATTGCCTGACTGGATAATGACCGATGGGTAATATTTGGTGACTGATTGGCAGCTAAAGGAGAAACCCGCCTGGGAGGACATCCCCTCTAGAGATGGAGCTACCAGATGGGCCAGGATGCAGCTCCTGCGTAGAATGTTGCATAGATTGACTTGGGGAGCCCGACCATCTAGCAGCGATTTGATCCTGGCTGATCATGATGATGATCGTATTTAAATCAGCTTGGATCATTATCATGCGGATCATGATCCACGTGCATTGCCTAATAGACGATGGGACTTCTTCAAAACGGATCACTGAACATTTTTTCGAAATTATAATATACATCAATATGTAAATTTGTATATACAATTGGATATTTACCCCCCCCCCCCAAATTAATGTTGAGGAAGCTATAAAAAACACAAGTATAAATTAACGTTGCATCTCTCATTGAATAGAGACGTCTCTAAAACAGGTTAAATCATGCGACACAACAGAGCTTGTGTCGCATTCATCATCTGCCGTGTTGTTTCGGGTACAAGACATCCAATTGGTGGTGCATCTTACCCAACATTTATAAGTAGATTAACATAGAAAAAAAAAACCAAGGGATTAGATTCACTCAAACAAAGACGCATACAAGTTCATCAAAGTCGTGCCTTGAAGACCTGAGAGAGACATTCTTAAAACTGTGCAGTCAGGTTTTTTTTTGTCTTGCTTACTAAAATCTGCATTTACGCTTTCCAGACGATGCTCATTTCTTCGGGGCAAATTTTCTGTTCGAAAAAAAGGGGCTCGAAGAAACAAGGTTGACTGTAGTGATGGATTTCGGGCTAACAGCTGCTAAGACGCACGCATGCTGATATATTGCTGTGATCGTGCTCATCACAGGTAATAGATCGTGCAGCTTTCCTCGCGTTTGACAGAGTACTTTACATCATTGCAGAGAGCCTGCAGTTTGCATAAATGTGAAGGCACTTGGCTGAAATGCGTGAATTGAGAAGAGATGAATAAATTGCCAAACGTACAATGAATTGCATCGCTGTATGCAATGCAACAAGAGTGCGAAGCTTTCCTAGGTTTAAAATATCATTACTTATTGCAGCTACAAATAGAGATTTCGTTTTAAATGTTTGCAACAAATGTGAGCAAACCCAGACGTGAGAATGTCTCGATCGAACGATGTATTACTACAAGTGCGAATACCAGGGCCACCGCGGCAGCAATTCGCAGACTGTGAACACAAATACAGCCCCAGTAATACTGGTAGGAACCCACTGGTTCCACAAGCCCACAGGGGATTATTGTGTCCGTACGTCCGTCGTGCAGGGAGGGGCTGGGTGGGGAGGGGAGGGTGGGGAGGGGCTGGGTGGGGAGGGTGGGGCTGGGTGGGGAGGGGAGGGTGGGGGGGCTGGGTGGGGAGGGGCTGAGTGGGGAGGGGAGGGTGGGGAGGGGCTGGGTGGGGAGGGTGGGGCTGAGTTGGGGGTGGGAGGGGTGGGGCTGGGTGGGGAGGGGCTGGTCACCCCGTGGTGCCCTTATAAAACTTAACGTTTAACCTACTCACGCCGGCTTGTGCCTGCCCTCACAGTCGGGCATATTTGCGGAATACACCACGCCGCCGTTGACCCTGGCCATTGACCGAGCAACGGAACGTTCCTACCAGCTCCCTCCGCAGGAATGTGTTTAAAACAGCTTGCTCTGAGAAGTGCTGGTGAAACTTGAGTAGTTCAGAGGAGGCGGAAGAATGGAGGCTTTTAAGTTGAACGTGGTCGAATAATCTGGCCAAGCGGAGCAGACTAGCATCGTGTAGCCGATGAAGGTCGTGCCTGTATGGTTCTCCACTTAACGTTGCACCATATGTTGTTTGGCATGATTTCCGATGTTTCTCTTCACATGCTGGGAACTTCTTCAGGAACAATTCAGGAAGTCAGAAACTACAATGTTCCTATTCATATTCTTGGTTTTTTCGGTAAAGTCATGTAGAAGGGAAATAATAAAATAATAAAAATATTAAACAATAAAAATTATCACGACGTTTCGACTGCAACACAAGCAATCATCATCATCAGGTGTGAAATCCACAGCAAGAAAATTTGAAAAAAGATCGAAATGTACAATGTTCCTGTTGAAGCTCTCAGCACGTGGAGCGAATGTCAGACACAATGCCAAAGAAAGACGAGGTACAACAACAGAAAAACACATCAGAAAGGCAGCAGACTGTCTCATTAGAGTATGTTGTGCCCAGAAAAGTAATGTTCTACATCTGCGTGACCATTATTCATCAGAATAATCAGCTGTATTTCATCTGATTGTCGTGTACCAAATTACTTTTCGAGGTATTTGCTTCAAATCCCATGGCATTCGAGCGCAGTCCGAATACTGTCCACACTTCCAGCTCAATTGCGATCTTGATGGCATTTCAAATGCAAATCAGATATTTCTTTTTGCAAAGAGCTCAATCTGTGAAGCCCTTTGATTTACCATTTTGCTTCACTGGTCTCATTCGCGCTTAAACAGCTGCACACCGGCACCAGAACAATTTAATCGCAAGTAAATACTGTAAAAAGGTAACCGTGGTTAAATTATTTTTATATGATAGTCACCAGGGTTTTGGCAAACAACTTCAAATTGGTCATTTGTGTCGGCTTGTTAATGTCCCTTAATTATTCTTTAAAGAGCCATGGTAAGAATAAAACTCGGGGTAGATTTTACCCCGCATTGCCTCAGGTGTAGCGTGCAGGTGCCATTTGGTAGAACATCAAGCATTTCTTCAAAGACGATCTGAGCAGCACGCTTTATATATATTTACCTGCACGGGATGATATAGAGAATGGCTCATTGCTGAATATGTCAGCGGAGGTGGATAGAAATGTGCTGTGGCTCACAATTCGCAGCTGTCCACTTCGCAGAGACCATCATTGCACATACGGTACGTATTACAATGTACGAAACACGCATTCCCAAAGTTTGGTAATAACCTGAAAATAAAAAAAAATTAGGCCTGAATAATCAACAAAGGGTTGACGACGGTCAACCCTTTGTTTATTATTGTAAAAGCATGTTCGACGAAATTACATCACAAGTATTGTCATCTCATTAGAGTAGCATCAAGTGACATCGGGTGATATGAATTTCAGTAGCGCAAAGACATGTTAATTCGTTACATCATGTAAAAAAAACTCAAAATCACCCCTCCTTCCCCCCCAAAAAGAAAATCTAAATTGCAAAAAAAAAAAAAAAATCTAAAATCTGAAATGAGAAATAATATATACTGTACATGTATTTTTTTTTTATCCAATAGTCATTCTTACAATGTACACATATAAAGGAAGGACATTGGGGTGACACGGTGGCACAGTGCTTGGGGAAATACACTCGGAGCCCGACACCCTGAGTTTCATTTCCGGTCCATGGCTAACATCAGTTGTGAGAGAAATGTGATCGAGTCCTTGCAACACCCCTTCACCAACCCACACTGACCAACGTGGTGAAGTATGGTCAAACAACCCTCATCACCGAAACTTTTATCCACCAGTGAATTGACACAAGACTGTAAATACGGATCCACTATTCGGTTCATAGGTTCATGTCATCAATTAAATTTGGCCACAGACTTATTCAGCTGGTCTGTAAATTATTTGCTTGATTTGTAGAGCATTAAAATATGTATACCTAAAGTTAATATATTAATGAAAAGGTTTCAGTTTATTATCGAAATTCTAGCTTGTGAGAATTTTAATATTGGATTGACTGTGATGCAACAGCATCCTCATAGCACCCATATTGTAATTAGAGCAAGCTGTCATTTTAATTATTCTTAGTTCTATGAATATTTATTATCTCTTGTGCAGCCCTTTGCAGGCACACGAAGCAATACTAGTCTGCGACATTTCTTAATGGATTATTTATCTCGTGACACGACACCAATAGCACACCAAGAATAACATTGGGGAGAAAACTACCAAAAAATATATTATGAAAAATAAAAGTGCACAAAGAAGCTGGGTGAGAATGCATGTTCGGAATTACAATGAGCGACAGAAGGAGGAATTTACGGATCAGAGAACACACGGAAGTCAGAGATATCATATTGACTGCTGAGAAAAGTTAGTTGGCTAGGGAATATTACATCACACGAGGGCTTCAAGAAAATGGCTCATCGTGTGAGTGGCGCATTTCGACACAATGATGAAAGGTTTCCACTTAATTGTGCCAACTCCACCCTAACGCCACCCTAACCCCACTCATCCACTTTGGCCATTCTGTGCCAGAATGAGTAATAGCAGAACCGGTACTCTTGTATGTAATGCAAATTGCGAAATAAGGCCATTTTATGACAAAATTAGCCATAAGATATGAACTTTTTTGGGACAGAATGATGGCCAAGAAAGGTAATACTGTAAACTATTTTTTTTACTTTACCAGGTAAGACCCACTGAGCTATATTGCTATTATTCAGAAGCGACCTGGCCACAAATGATAGCTCAACGAAGTGGCTTATCACGTGGAAGGAAAAACTGGAAGACCCGGAGAAAAGTCCACGTGACTACGGGGAGAGAAAGATGCAGCAGGCGTCAGGGTCGGAATCGAACCTGCGACCTCCTGCATACCAGGCGAGGTAGTTAACATATTGCTACCGTGGCACCCTTTACTTGAACTGTGCCTGTGCTTTTTAAAACTTTGACCTATTAATTTGAGAAACCTCCCCTGTGAGGTTACATGATGCCAGAATGCCACCAAGTAGTTCAAATCGTATTGTGGGTACCGGTCAACGTGAAAGGTTTCTGAGCGATCAGATCGTCATCTGACATCAAAAATTAATTCCTCCAGATTAGACATTGGAATCGTGAGTCAGCCTTTAAACGGAAGTGTGTTTAATCAATTGGCTCACGAGAAATAATCTTGAAAATGTAATTAATATGGGCTCCTTTCGTAATGTGAAGTTTCACCTTCCTTTGAGTAGAGCTATAATTCATGAATTAAACCAATAAGCGACTCGTTCAAAAACTACCGGGAAACGAATAGCTCTGTTGTTGAGGTTTGCATTTATTGTAAGATCGAAAATTGGCCTGATCCCAAAAAGTTATTAAAATCTGAGCACGTCATCTTACACTACACCTTGCCCTTTTAAACAAACTAGGAATCAAAGTGTACATATCAATTGTAATCCTATACAACATTTGATAGCACTTTAGAGAACGTTGCTAACGTTAATTGCTACTGGTATGATTTCATGAGGCATATAGACTAAATTACCCAAAATGCAACCCAATTTGAGCAGATCCTGCAAGATTGAATAGTGCCCGGTCACGTGACCACCGCACCCGGTCGGGTGACCACCACGCCAGGTCAGGTGACCACCGCTTGCTATACTCAGCAGTGTAGATACATTTATTGTTCTACTGTACAGATACTTTAACGCTTTGCATTCGTAGTTACATTTATAATAACCGAGTATGAATGTATGAATAACTAAAACTGCATGTGTTCTGGCCATAATTGTGAACCACTTTTGCGGAACGCTGTTCTTAAAGCTACAGTGGTGAAAAGGGTGCTCACGGACACATGAAGACGAAGCACAACAACAAAGCTCCCCATGTATCGCCTCATACTCAGACTTTATTATTTCGATGGTAAGGCCCATTGAGGATGTCCACAGACCAAGATCTTCGGTAGTTGGTGGCACTCATCACAGGGTGGGTATGTGGAAATTAACGAAAGCAAAAACCAACTAATTATTATAAGAATTGTTTTTTTACCCCTTTATCTGGCAACAAAATTGACACCTTTTTTACAAGGAGTCATGTTTGCATAGACCACAATACCTGCAGTCATAATGCAAACAAAAAACATAACTCTGATAATGTATGCACTGTCCTTGAAGTTGATTGGTCCACACCCGAGACAGCTTTCCTTAGAGCCTAGTCTCACATGGTGTTGGACCAGATGACGCCAAAAGGGTGTGAACCAATCAACTTCAAGGACAGTGCATACATTATCAGAGTTATGTTTTTTGTTTGCATTATGACTGCAGGTATTGTGGTCTATGCAAACATGACTCCTTGTAAAAAAGGTGTCAGTTTTGTTGCCAGATAAAGGGGTAAAAAAACAATTATCATATTTTTTACTGGCAAATGAGGTTCCAATGGTGCAACTAATTATTTTCACGAAGCCCTTGCCAAAACCTACCGCAAACAGGATAAGCAATCGTAAATTGTGCCTAAATATAAACCAAAAGGGTGTTAAAATTCTCGACACAGCCTCAGACAAAATGGAAATTAGTTACAATAGAACCTCGGAGATCGAACGCACCAGAACTCGAACAAATCGGTGTTCGAACGATATTTCCGAACATTTTTTGCCCCAGAAACCGAACGAAATTCGGAGGTCGAATGGGCAATTGTGACTTGAAAAATACCTGTACGGCTGAGACGCGTATGACCAGCGTGCATGACGCTTGCCCAAGGGGACTCCCCTTCCAAACAATAACACCACCACCTCCTCCTCCTCACCACCTTCCACTCAAGCCATCAACTCTCCTTACTACAAGTAAAGTGAAGTTCAATGTTCATTTAATTCATTTATTCTATGTATATATTCATTTATTCCATTTATTTATTGTGTTTCTTGTTTTTTTTGTATGATTTTAGTCATGTAATCACTGTAAACTTCGTGTAAAATGCTTTATAATGAGATATCTCTTGTGTCTGGAACCAATTAATGTCATTTACATTCATTCTTATGGGGAAAATTAATTCGGTGTTCGAACAAATCGGTGTTCGAACGGCCTTCCAGAACGAATTAAGTTCGATTTCCGGGGTACCACTGTATAACATTCATGCCAATTGTGGCAGAAGTAATCCTGCATCATGGCCTTAACACGCGCTGAAGTAGATGCATTTTAAAGTATGTTATTGGCGATGAGGACTACATTAACTTGAACTATTATAGATTGCAAGTATTAAAACTAAGTCATGAGCTTACACAGCAAGTAGGCCCATGTTAGCGACTACATATGACGGTCGGCACAGCACGAGAATCAATAAGGGGGGTCGGGGGGGGTATAGCACCTCGCTCGGCCGCCCTCTCTCTCCCCAGTGCTGATATTCACTTGCTACACCAAGTGCTCATCTTGAGTCAACCTCGGGGAGGCCCACGACTAGTTCACATATTTGCCTCTGATGTTGGCCATACGAGGACTCACAGTTTGTCCCCCCACCCCCAGCGGGCACCTTGGCTACGTACGGTGCGAAAGAAGTTCAGCACACACACATAGAGCAGTGCACCCAACTTAACCACTCGCTACGCCGGACAAACATGCCTGACATCGCCTTTAACAGACTGTTGGGGCAAAGTGCTGTTGGCGAGCGCCTATTAAGGCTGTTGGTTAGCACCACGGCCAGCCACCGTCATCTCCCTCGTGGCGATGTTTACGCACAGCAGGAGGTAACTCCATTAAGGGCCGAGTTGACTTCGGAGCAGAGGTCGCAAACGGGTTTTGATTCCTTACCCGTACCCGGCCGCACCAGGGTCGCAAATGGGTACCCGTACCCGGCCGGGTACGGGTACCCGTTCCTTACCCGTACTCGTACCCTACCCGAAATGAGTGACAAACGGTTACTCACCAGTGACTCACGTCCTACCCGTACCCGTACCCGGCCGCACCAGGGTCGCAAACGGGTACCCGTACCTGGCCGGGTACGTGTAGCCGGGTATCGGGTAGGGTACGGGTAAAGGGTACCCGGTTGCGACCTCTGCTTCGGAGACGCCCAGCTGGGATCGGTTGAAATGTCTGCAATGTCCTAAGACCACATCTCGGGCAGAGACAGACGTCTGCAGGCTGCGAACGTGAGATCCCAGGAGACACCGTGCACGCACAGACAGACGGGCCTGCCCCTCTACATTGACTCTAGCCAGAGCAATCCTGACAATGAATCTGTGGCGTGTCTCACACCCCCATTGGTAAGGGCAATTACTACTGTAATGAGCCAAGAATGTCTGTTTGTGTGTAACGCGCGTGACGTCACTCCACATGCCGCACCCCCTTCCCTCCCCCCCCGTCATTAATATTCATGAGCGGGTGGATTTTTTCCACTCATGCAGAAAGTCGAGCGGAAATATATTTTTTCGCAAATTTCGCTTTAAGTTTGACGTTTTTTTATTGAAAGTGAATCTAATAAATAATTCTACGCAGCAACAAAGTGGAATTGGTGTCTTTATTTATTTCTTCAGCACTTGAGACGAAAGATCAGTCTAATTCATGCTTCTACATTATGGTAAAATAGGCATTTCTCGGTGATTTTCCAGATATTGTATCGAATTCAAATTTATTTCAACCGCAACGTCCGAAAGCAAAAGAAAATTAAGTATCAGAGCATTGAATTTTAACACATTTAAGGTCAGTTATATACTGTGCTACAGTGGCATGAGGTGTTTTATGATGTAGTTTTGTGCAATATTCACTGCCATTAAATTTACACAAATTTACACAAGATACAATTATACTCTGCTCAATTTTTTCGTAAAAATTACAGCTTCCATCCTAAGACGGGCAAACCAGCTAGTTACATATATAATGCTTCGTCATGAATAATTGTGCTCGCATGCAAAGACAAAGATCCCCCGGTATAGCCTTAACAGGCTGTTGGGGCAAGTGCTGTTAAGGATCACCTATGAAGGCGGGACGGCACACGAAGAGGTGGGTAGTCAACACCACGCCTGACCGCCTTTGTCTCTCCGGTGGCGATGTTTACACACCGACACTCATTCGAAGACTGAGTTGACCTCGGAGAGGCCGAAGACCGGTTCACATAATCATCACCGAGGTTAGCCATGAGCGGGAATTGAACTCGGCTCACCCCAGACACAAAAACGAACGTCTTTTGACTCAAGCCAGAGCTCGCCCTTCCTGCACGCGTCGCTCAGCAAGGAGGAACAACAGCTCCCTGTTATTATCCCACGACGACGCCACTCTCCGACCCTGCGATACGAGGCAGCTGATTCTGAAAAAAATTAACCCGTAAAAACAATGTTTTTCACTATAAATCCTTTATATGCGTGTTCAATGGGCCACAACCCAGCCCACATTGGTCTTTGAAACGGGCGGCTAGAGTCCTCTCGTCCTCTGGCTTGAGATGGCTGCCACCTATGGGTCAGATGATTGCCTGCCACCATTAAGCAATTGGTAATTAAATATCTTTTTTTTTTTCCTAAAAAGTGTAAAAATTTTGGAAAACATTTTTCACGAAAATTAATTGTCACGCACAACGAGTCTGTGTGGAAAATGTCAGCTCGATTGGATCACGGGAAGTGGGTTAAAAAACGACCGAAAGATTTGCACGGTCGTAAGCGCGCAAGCAAGCAAGCAAGTGACCTTAATATAAAGGATTTTAAAAACATCATCTCGTCCGTGCGCTTGCCCTAGCATCGACATCCGCGGAACGGGACCCGTGCAACAGATGCACCGCATGGGGTGGAGTCCTTTTGTTGGGCTATTACGTTAGCTCTGTGAGTGCGTGGCCTAGTTACCCAATATAAATAGAATGCGTTGCTTTGTTTTTAATATGCAGCACACCTGATTTGTTTTAGGTGGCTAATGCAATGCGCGTGTAAGTATGTGTGTGTGTGTTCAGTGGGGAGCGGTGGTGTAGCGGTTAGCGCGCTGCGCTACAAACCTGGCGACCCGAGTTCGATTCCAGTGACGATTATCTGAACCGGTCCTGGGCCTCCCCTAGGTCGACTCGGCCACAAATGAGTACCTGGTGCGGTGTGTAAACATCGCCACTAGGGAGACAAAGGCGACCGGGCGTGGTGTTGGCCACCTATCCCCTCGTGTGCCGTGCCGGCCTTTATAGGTGCTCCCTAACTGCACTTGCCCCTACAGTCTGTTAAGGCTATACGGGGGATCTTTGTCTTTGTGTGTGTGTTCAGTGGGGAGCGGTAGTGAATTTCGGTTAGCGCTGCGCTACGAAACCGGCGACCCGAGTTCGATTCCCGCTCACGGCCACCAACACCGGTGACGATTATCTAAACCTGTCCTGGGCCTCCCCTAGGTCGACTCAGCCTCAAATGAGTACCTGGTGCGGTGTGTAAAAACAATCGCCAGTGGTGAGACAAAGGCGGTCGGACGTGGTGTTGGCCACCCACCCCCTCGTGTGCAGTGCCGGCCTTCATAGGCGCTCGCTAACAGCACTTGCCTCAATAGTCTGTAAAGGCTATAAGAGAGATATTTGTCTTTGTGTGTTCACACGCAATGCTGCACATATGCAAATGTGATATCAATTCACAAACAGCAGCCAAGGTATGTTGCCATCATTTTTTCTGCAGCCGTAACAAAAAAAAAACACAAATTTATTGCAGCATTTTGTCGATCCACTACCGAGATGAAGAAGACTTTCTCTATGCATCGTTGTTCGTGGGGACTGGGATCGTGTCATGGACGAAGACGTTCGGAAGCGACTTGGTGTGGCCCCCATTGCGGACAAGATGCTTGAGGCAAGGCTTCGGTGGTACGGCCATGTGATGCGAAGTGAAGAGTCATCGGTGGCCAAGACTGCCGTGCGTATTGAGCCAGAGGGCCGCCGTCCACGCGGACGTCCGAAGAAGCGATGGATGGATCGAATAGAGGAAGACATGAAGACGGTCAACGCATCCCCCGAAGATGCCCTGGACCGAGCCAAATGGAGAAGACAATGCCGAAAAGTGAACCCTGCGCCACAGCGGGAACAACGCTAGGAAGAAGAAGGTCGTGGGGACTGTTCGACTATACTTCACCACGATGGTCGGTCGCTGGTTGGTTGAACGTGGGGGAATGGGTCCCAGGAGCTGTTTAGAAATAATTAACTGCTGCTGTGAGCCCTGCCCTGGAATTAAACTCAGGTTTGTTGGGTTTACAGCAGCGTGCTAACTATTGCAGCACCGCTACACTCAGGTAAATGTTTCAGATAGTTAAACCAGGTTCTTTTGTGCCGAGTAGTTTTTGTAATAAGTACAAAGACATTTGCTACAATGGTTGCGTTTGTCTATAATGCTGCCCTTTCATACCACTGATTAAATTACAAAACACACTTATATTGTTATCTAACATGGGCACAAAGGAAGAAATACACCGCAAAAAAATAACAGTGTAAAAGGCGAGGTGGAGTTGCACGCCGTGTGTATGAGGCAGGGAAATGTTATTTATTCAAGAAGGCCCTTTCCATTTGCGTGGCCTGCCACTGGAATTATAATGAAGGCAAATGATTGGGATGGATAAAAAGGCACTTTCGGAAAGAGCGCAATTGCATAGTAACAGGCAGATTTCTATGCACTGCTCTCCCAGGCTCAGAGGCTCACCTCCGCACTGATGCTCAGTCTAAATCTTACTCCTTGTCACGAGCCATCCTCAAGCATGCGAAGCATTGCGTGATTTATTGATATTGACAAATGCAAAACGGTCGGTGCTTCCGTTGCCTCCTGCGCAGGAATACTGGGGAATTACTCCGGCTACTGATAGAGAACATCAAACATGATCGTTCGCGGAGGAGATGGAACGACACCATCAGTTTGTGCACAAGAGTGCTGGATGGATCTTTACATCGCAGGATTGTGAGAGGTTGCTGTGAGTTAGAGGAGCTCTTCATCCATCAGTGAATTGAAACTGGCTGATGATGATGATGATAATGACTATGGTGTCATAATAAAACTACATGTTTTTTTTTGTCAAATCACTGCAGGATCAAGGTCTCCCCATACCATGTTGGTCATATAAGTCATATGACCATACTTCACCACTCTGGTCAGTTCGGGTTAGTGCAGGTATTTGGGGGCAAGGGGAGCTGGTTCATATATCAACCACTTCGGATGTTATTCTGGTAAGAACCTCCTGGTTACACCAGCCCACAGAGGATTATTGTGTCCGTCGTGCAGGGAGGGGCTGGTTGGGGAGGGGAGGGTGGGGAGGGGCTGGGTGGGGAGGGGTGGTGGGGAGGGGCTCGGTGGGGAGGGTGGGGGAGGGGCTGGGTGGGGAGGGTGGGGCTGGGTGGGGGTGGGAGGGGTGGGGCTGGGTGGGGGTGGGAGGGGTGGGGCTGGGTGGGGAGGGGCTGGTCACCCAGTGGTGCCCTTATAAAACTCAACGTTTAACCTACTCACGCCGGCTTGTGCCCGCCCTCACAGTCGGCCATATTTGCGGAATACGCCACGCCGCCATTGACCCTAGCCATTGACCGAGCAACCCAACGTTCCTACCAGCTCCCTCCGCAGGAATGTGTTCCATGATCAGGAATGCAACTGAGGTTGCGAATATGATAGTGCAAGTGCACTATCATACTGCCCCACCCCCACATATTTAATGACGTAAAAATGGTACATGTATATATTATAATTGTGCCGAAAATATAATGTAGCATTTAAAAATATACTTTATATTAGATTCGAAGCTTTCGTGACTGCAAGAATTACTCTTTGGTTCTTTCGGTAAAGTCACGTAGAAAATAAAATCTAATAATAATAATAGAATACGACGTTTCGGTTGCAACACAAGCAGCCATAATCAGGTAAGAATGAATGAGACACACCGAGCGAGACACACACCAAGACAAACAGAAGGACAACGAATATGTGCCGAGGTCGTCTTCTATTATTATTTTATTTTCCTCGTGACTTTACCGAAAGAACGAAAAGATTATACTTTATATATTCATTCTTGTTAATAGCCTGCCAGATAGCATGTTACCAGAGCTGCAATGGGAGTTCTTATTCTGCTGTAATATTTATGTACAGTATTATATGATTGTATATTTACATTGTAGAATATAGCTATACACATAGCAGAGAAATGTCTATACATTAAACATTAATGCACTACTATGCAATGCATCACTGCTCCCTTCGGGAAAAAAGTAATGTACGTAGTAATTTTTTATTCCATTTCTAATTAAAAAGTCTCTTTTTGAAGTCTTAATTGAAGGGATAGATGCGAAAGCAATTATAAAGACGGTAGTCGATTACCAAAAAGAAATCTGTTCAAAATGTTACATTTTTACTTTCTTGAAATTATTTAATGTGAACGTTCTAAAGAAAAAAAAACCAACCTACTTATAAGTCGACGAGTATTCCTGCAATTTAACACCCATTGCATAATTTCTGCTTTTTCCAGTTGACTAAAATCCTGCAATTAACCATAGCACTGAAAACTGCGTTCAGTTACTAATTACACACTTTCAGATTCATCGCAGGAAAGTGAAGAACGATCTTTGTGCTCTCTTGGTGTGTCAGTTCAAAAGAAGAGCAAATATGCATTCAATAATTCCGTTTCATGTCTGGACGCAATTATCATCGCGTGATGAAGATGAATGTCCGCTTGCAGTCACGATGGGGAGATAAATCCATAACAGATTACCTTTTTTCTCAGATGGTTCACGTAAGAATTTCCATTAAATGTGTTCGATTGGAAAAATAGAACAAATTGTGATACATTGAAACTTGGTTAAATTAAAATGAGCTCAGTTTCAGCAAGCCACATGAAGGTCGGCCTACCATTGAATTTGAACATTATTTTTGGACATAAGCCAAATTCACCTTTGTGTCCTTTAAGAAAAGGGATTTTAATTACTTAAAACTCTCTCTCTTCTCATGCATACAAATGTACTGTACCGAAGTTACCTGATTCTCACATTTTAAAAAAATATGTAATTTTAAATCAGCGTAAAAAGCACATTACGGGATACAAAGCAGAACATTTTTATGCGACCATTGGTAGAAAATACTCCAAAATAGGGAGCTTCAGAGATCCCCTTTGGAACTTTGGCCTGCTCTTCTTACACGCTGGCCGGGTGGGAGTGCCCACACTTTACCCCACCACACGTGACCTACCGATCGGCTGAGTGTGGTTTGCACATTTATACTGCTGGGTGGAGAGGCGTTTTATAGAAACGTGTCCATTGTTTAAAATGCAATTTCGGGGCATCGAACTAGCAAACCCTGAATTGCACTACCAGTGTGCTAACGTATGTGTGTGTGTGTGTCGAACTTATTTGGCAGCGTACGTAGTCAACCGTGCTAATCAGTTGTAAAGAAGTGAGTTTTCAATCTAGATGATTTAAAAGTGCATAGCTCCAGTGGCTTCCTAATAGCGGAAGGAAGAGCGTTCCAGACGGCCACACAAGGCTGAAACTGCGCGATGCAGTGACTGTCTATGCTTGATGGCCAGCCAAAGATGCTGCGAGGATGACAGGAGTTTGGATGATGATTTATGTTCCTTGGTAGCATCCGTATGATAATATATATAACCTCTAATAAAACAAAATAAAAAACACTTATTGATCGCATGACTTCTCGCGTAATTAGTTTAATTCATGGCATGTTAATTATATAATCCAGGTGAGAGCCCACCGTGATATGCCTCATTAACCTGTCTCATTGTTTGGATTTTTATACGTCTGGTTACATAACACCGATAACAAGATTGGAGTACAGCATTCATTATTCCATTTTGATTGGGAAACAACACATAGGTGATTTATCAGATATATTTAGAGCAAAAACAGCGATTAATCAATTGCATCCTGGGACGACGTATGAAATGCAGACCTGCTCCTAAAAACACAAGTGAAGCTGTTTTCAAATGTGGTGCAGTGACATTTGATTGTCCAAGAAACCGGATCTGCATGAACGAAACGAGAAGTATCACCTGAGTGCGAATTCTTGACTTCGTTGCAACACAGTGCAGATCGAATGGGAGCACTTTCACGTCCTTGCCCTTGTCTCGTGCCACTGTACAGTCCAGAGGTCGCAAACGGGTTTTGATTCCTTACCCGTACCCGGCCGCACCAGCGGGGTACGGGTACCCATTTGCGGCCGGGTACGGGTACCCGTTCCCTTCCCGTACCCTACCCGAAATGAGTGACAAACGGCTACTCACCAGTGACTCACGGCATACCCGTACCCGTACCCGGCCGCACCAGGGTCGCAAACGGGTACCCGTACCCGTACCTGGCCGGGTACGGGTAGCCAGGTATCGGGTAGGGTACGGGTATCGGGCACCCGGTTGCGACCTCTGCTGTACACCCAAAAGCAAAAAACCTAAGCAACAATAACATCAACGGGAAATAAATCTAAACAAACGCCATACCAACACAGTGGGGTATTCGCACTGTGTGACGCACGAAAACTGAGTTGGATATGAGAGTCAAAAAACAGTTGTGCTGCAAAGAGTGCATTTTGACTTGAAACAGTTGTGCTGCAAAGAGTGCATTTTGACTTGAAGCTTTCGTGACTGCAGGAATTCATATTCCTTGGGTCTTTCGGTAAAGTCACGTAGATAAGTTCAAATGAATCAAAATAAAATAAACAAAAAACTACGACGTTTCGATCACAACACAAGCGATCGTCATCAGGAGGAAAACAGAGGGGGTAACGCTGCTAAAAGCAGACTGTTTTAAAGGTTTAAAATGGGTGTATCACAAGGGTCATAAACGACATGGGCGGAGCTAGTGATGTTAATGTGAGAAATTGGCATGTTAATGTAAGATTGGAGCTTTAACACAGTACGTCAAATCCGTGATCTGATCCCATCTGTGAAGGATAGGATGCCCGATATGCAATACCCTGGCGTCTACAAACTAAGCTGTGTCTGCGGCAGTAGTTACATCGGGGAAACTAAGTATTTGTGAACATAAGGCAGATTTTAAACACGGTAGGACAAACACGTCGGCCGTGGCTGATCATTGTTTTAATGCGGTTGGCTCACATGTTCGTGCTTTACCCGGTATAGGTTGTTGGTCTCATGCTGTAAATGGCAGTGTTTGTAGTCTTCACGTGAGGCATCTGGAACTAGTGCCACTTAATTCGTGGTTCGCACGTGTGGTTCAGCTAAGTCTCGCTATTGGTGCAGGCCATGGCCGGAATTTGAGATCTGGAATCACTGTCCATTGTGAAAGTTATGCACAGTTTAATAAAGACAACACACACACCAGATGCTTTCATGTGTCCAGAACTTGGTATTAGATGCACAGTTGATGAGTAACTTCGCATGCATTCACACAACAATGTTCTAAGAATATGAATAATGGATCTATTGCAAGCAATAGAGTTAATTTGCCATTTTTTTGTCTTTAAAGCTTACCAACTTAAAAATTAAATTTTTATTTTTTGGCTCGCTTCGAAAAGAAGACATCTTAGAAAACAACAGCCACCGATCTTGTTAAATGTATAATTTAAACGTGTCAATCTTAGGCAGGGATATTTAATTTACAACTTCTCAGCCAAACGGTTCCCTCTACAGTATATGCATTACGTTTTCATTTCAAATAACTTCGGGCAAGCGAAAAAAAACACAATCTGGAGTTGATCCCCTTTAGGCTCTGGGCTAGTCTGTGCGAAATGGAAAATTGATCAGCCTGCTCAATCATCCAGCAAAAAAAAAAATATATGCCCTGCTCGGGTTGTAGGCTTCTGTGACCGTTTTTTGACAATGACCTACTGAGAAGTGTTAAATCCAATTTTTTTCTCTCTCTCTTCCACCCAAGCAGAGATTTAGTGGCAAAAAAACACAATTTCACATCTAAGATTTCCTAGTACTGTCGATAAAAATACACTCGTAATAAATAATGCTAATCTACGACGCATGTGGGAGAAAAGAAAAACACAAGCGTGCGTGGAAACGGTTGAGCGTTAACGTCTGATGTGATGCGTATAAATAGCATTGTGAATAACGCGTAGTTATTAATCAACTTAAGTAATTTGGTGAAAAGAAGACGGTGTGGAGTGATGCTGGAAACACTGTATAGTTTTGCCTGTATATTTGGAGTTTGCATGTCTCTCTCCCCGTGGTTGTGTGGATTTTCCTCTAGGACTTCTGGTTCTTTCCTCCAGATTTAGAAACATGCATTTAGAGTAATTTTGCTGCGAAACATTTCCACGTGATAAGCGACTTCGTTGAGCTATCATTTGTGGCCAGGTCGCTTCTGAAAAATATCTATACAGCGCAGTGAGCCTTAACCTGGCGAAATAAAAAAGAGTTTTAGCTTAAAATCGCAGAGATCTCTCTACCATTAGGCCTCGCATTTCAGTACTAGTTTTAAACGTCGCATTATTCGGCGCTGGGGTGGTGAAAGTGATCTGGACGTGTGCAAGTGGTGTTCCGCAAACCGTGTTAACTCACAACAGAACGGGATAAGTAATTGCGTGCAGAATTTAAAGCTTTTAGGAGTTTGTGAGAAAATCCGCAAAATAATTCAATCTCCGCTGTGCCACGCTACCGTGTATTCCATGAGCAAAGTGTTAAAGCCATATTTCATTTGGTGGCTGGATGACACAAACAGGCAGAGACTGGCATCGTCTACCCTTGCTGCTTGTTTATATGCTGGGTCGTCCATCATTTATCTTGTGCCACCCTCTGAGACACTCCAAAGCTAATTCATTAAGTTTTGAAAGTGACACACACACACACACACTAGATCTGTCTACACACATTCACCTAAATGTATTGCACCACAGTTTTTAAATCCTTAAATCCACTTTCAAGGTGAGCGGGTGACTCAGGGGGGTCTATGTCAGAGATTGCTTCATCAAAAAACTGAGCCACGACTGCTGATATCCTCGGTTCGAATCTGGGTTTCAGTGACCCATGACTACCCAGCGTCTCAAGCATAGTGCAACAAAGGTCCCAACCCAAAGGTCATATATTACTGCACAAAAACAATCGGCCTCACTCAATTTGGATAAAAGATAAAAATAAATTCGTTTGAGTGCCACGTGATGAACTTCTCCACTGCAGCGCATCTGGGAGAGGCCAGCACCCTGAGCGTGTTGAAGAGGTCACTTGAAGAAATCTAAGGAGCAATGCTGCAATACTACCAACCATCGGCCAGCATCATGGCATGAGATGAAGGATCCAATCCTTGGAATGCAATTGGAGAAAAAAAATACAAGAATAGCAACTTGCGTGCACGCGAACAGCTGACTCAAGCGTCTTTTAAATGTAAGTGCAATGTTTCCACACTCTCAAACCCACGCTACTTCAGAGTCATCATACTGCCCTGTCATGCATTGAGCTAGAACTAAGGCAAGCGCTTACAACGCTGGAGAGACATTGTTTTAGATGAATGTGCCAAAGCCAGAGCCAACACTCAACACTATTTTTTATAACTTATGCTTGCAGTGCTTGAGTGACCCTCAACATTCGCCGCGAAGCCAAACAAACCCCGGCGTATCTGCGCGTGTTTGATCAGACCACAAATTAGAGACTACGCTATAGAGTTGCAAGAGTAAGCGTAGAGCGTTAACCACTGCTCTACCGCTCTGGCCCAAAGAAGCATTCTCACCTGTGCATGCATGACCACAGATAAAGACAGGCTTACAGAACTCACACAAACCATATATATATATTACAGCTAGAGTGTAATACATATTCTAAATAAGCTCAAGCCTACCATAAATCACGTGATTTATGTGTAGCCACACCTACTTTGAATCCCTCTTCTCTCCCTGCCCTCTGTGAAAACCCAAGCGTGGCGCCACAGTGGCGAGATGTTAATTACTTTACCTGGTATACAGGCGGCCGTGGGTTTGATCCCGACCCTGATGCCTGTATATTTGGAGTTTGCGTGTCTCTCTCCCTGTGGTCGTGTGTATTTTTCTCTGGGTCCTCCGGTTTTCACCTCTACATTTAAAAACATTGGTTTAGAGTATTTGGCTGCTATAAATGTCCACGTGATAAGCCACTTCGTTGCACTATCATTTGTGGGCAGGTCGCTTCTGAAAAATTAGCTCAGTGGGCCTTACCTTGTAAAATAAAACATTGTGTAATAATACTCTTTGGTTATTTCGGTAAAGTCACTTAGAGAGAATTTTTTTTAATCACGACGTTTCGATCGCAACACAAGCAATCGTCTTATTATTTTTCTATCTACGTGACTTTACCGAAAGACCCAAAGAGTATGAATTCCTGCAGTCACGTAAGCTTTAAGTCAAGATTGTGTAATATTTGATATAGTAGTTTCTCCTCCTCATCCGGCCCGGCGCTCATTTTTGATGCTGCACTTGAGCCATGCCCTCCTTCATGCCTGTCTTGGGGACGTCTGTCACAGCATTCCTTCCCTTTCCCACCCTCCTACTTGATGCACAACAGGTGCAATATTTCGATTTAAAGCTTTCGTGACTGCAGGGATTCATCTTCTTGGTTCTTTCGGTAAAGTCACGTAGAAGGGAAATAATAAAATAATAAAAATAAAACATTATAAAATTTCGATTTAAAGCTTTCGTGACTGCAGGGATTCATCTTCTTGGTTCTTTCGGTAAAGTCACGTAGAAGGGAAATAATAAAATAATAAAAATAAAACGTTTCGGCCACAACGCAAGCAGCCGTCCTCAGGTGAAGAACAGGTCTGTCGGAAAGACAGCGTGAAGAACAGGTCTGTCGGAAAGACGCTGTCACCTGAGGACGGATGCTTGCGTTGTGGCTGAAACGTCGTGAGAATTCTTTTGTTATGTTTTATTTTCATTATTTTATTATTTCCCGTCTACGTGACTTTACCGAAAGAACCAAGAAGATGAACAGGTGCAATGCTATATATAATCAACATCAGCATGATAAAAACAGACATAAAAAACAACATGGTTCAAAATGTCAGGAATCAGTGAGGTGGTCAGTACCATAGTACATTAATCTAAGTTAGAAGGTCGATCTTTGGTTTCCTTGTGAACTTAATTTTTTATTGAAATTTGATTAATACAAAATGTGTTTAAAGCCACAGAATAGAGTGCTGCTTATATTTGCCTCTACTATTAGGTAACGTTGCAGTTTGTTTACCTAGATTGTGGCTGTCCTGCAAAAAATGTTTAAATATCAGTGGACATCTGATTATCCAGCATCATTAACACTGCTGGGTAATTATATCCCTGCAGAATTGAATTTGTGATTGAAGGAATGCCCACTGATTCAAATTCAATCAAAGCAAAATATTTCATTTAAAGTGACATTTAAATTTATTCTGAGGAGTTTCTGAAATGCCTCTGGTAAAATTGAGCTAACTTCCCATCTATGAATATGAATTCGTTCACACTGTTCTTGCTGTATTTTTAAAAATACATTCATTATTCTGGCGACCGTAGTTTGAATCCCGGCCACAACTAATACCAGCGGCAAATTAAATCTGAACCAATCCAGGACCACTGGATCAAAGGCCTTCATCCAGCATCGAATTGTCAAAGGGTTGTAATTTAATTTATTGAGAATACTTTAATATCTAATTACATGATTACGGTATATCAAGTTCATAAATAAAAACCCTCATTAATGTTTCTGAAATATAAAAACCAAAGAACCTCGCCCAGACAAGGTATACCGGGACACGCCCCTGGAGCCAAGCCTGGGGATGGTATTCGCTCTCGATTTGAAGCTTTTGTGACTGCAAGGATTCATACTCTTAGTTCTTTCGGTAAAGTCACGTAGGTAAAAAATGAAATAAAAATTTATAAAAATAAAACAATAAAATCACGACGTTTCGGAGGCATCTTGAATCCTTGCCTCACTTGATGCAGCAAATCTGGCTGTGACGGTCCCACCTGATGACGGAGACTTGTGTTGCCTCCGAAACGTCGTGATTTTATTTTTTATTTTTATTAATTTTAATTTCATTTTTTACCTACGTGACTTTACCGAAACAGTGGCCAGGTGACCCATGTAACCCAGTCAGGCACAGCCCGAAATGGCAAAGTGGTGCCATCCTGTGGGCCCACCACCCATACTGATGCCAATATGAGTGGGAAAGGAATAGTTTCGGACGGACTGGACCTTAGCAATGGACACTAGCTATTAGGACGTGGAATGTCACGTCACTAGAGAGGAAGGAGCCGGAGCTGGTGGAAGAGGTGGAAAGGTATCGACAAGATATAGTCGGTTTCACCTCCACACACAGCATTGACAATGAAAACAAACTTCTCAATCGGGGGTGGTATCTCTCCTATTCCAGAGTAACCCCTGGTGAGAGGTCCCGGGCAGGTGTGGGGATATCTGTGCACATATTTAATATTTTCCGTGATTACATAAGTAAAAATTGGCCTTCATTGGACCCCAACATGTAAAGTGACGTTTGTTATCTCTTTTGCAATGCAGACCTGTGTTGCTGTAGTTGCTTAAGCTCAGTTATTAATGTATTTATTTAACATAAATAAATACATTAATAACTGTGTTCACAACAAATCATAATTAACGCATGACATAAGTAAGGATTTTATATCATACGCCAACACACAGATAAGTCGATCACATTGAAAAAACGCCAATTGTGATGCATTGTGAAAGGAATTGCCACAAGAAGGCAAAAACCTGTGATGCCCTCAATTCCATTGCGCATTAAGTCCAGACGGCCGCTTCTTCACTTATTTTGGCTCCATACCGAGAGGCCCTTTGCGAGCCATCTAATTATTATCCAGAGAATGTACGCTGATTCATGTAACTGCTCTAATGATAGAGGGACTGCATACAGCTGCGCCTGGCATGAACACCACCCCAATGCTTCAAGCTCATTGATCGCAGATATCTGAGTCACATACTAGCAATGTCACTTTCAGCCCTGCGCCTCACCGCACGATCCATCACTCAGCCACACAGTGGATGGTGCAGGATCCGGTGGGGGAGCCAAAAAAAGTAATTTTCTTTTTATTACAAACCCTCTCATCTGTCTGTGACCTGCCGTGAAAATTGGGGGGTGAAATGAGGTGGGATATTTCCCCACCGCATGATGGAACCATCTCATGAGCCTTAATCCTTTCAGCTGAGGAATTATTTTGATTTATTGAACGGTGAATTTACTAAAGTGATTTCAGATGATTTCTTTTTTAGAAAACAAATGAAAAGCCACTTCATTGCATAACGGTCTTCCCTACGCGTCAAGAGCATGACAAACTCTTTCTCAACACAACTTCAAGGTATACACAAACTCAAAATATTGCAATGACAAAGCACAAAAAAATCACCATGGAGTTGTCCGTATGTTTGTTTTCATTCGCCATTGCGTTTTGAAAAGTTATACTGGAGAGGGTTAAAGGGGAAAAAATAAGATTTTTGAACAATGTGTTCTTACCACCTGCAGAGGAGCATCAATGATTTGACAAGAACGTGATGGGTGCTACACAGCGATATATCTGACGGTAGATCGACTCAACGTATTTTAACAGCAATGAGTTCAGAATCAGACATTCCCTGAACAATTACTTTCATTTCACCAACGGTAAATACGTCTCAGCAACGGTGCAAAAATAATCACACCAATGCTTCCAATGCAGATGTTAGAGCTAATACGGATTTTTTTTTAATTTTAAGCCTATAATCCTTGGGATGAAGTAATCTGTTCAGGTTAATTTTCAAATGTTACCAAACAGCAGCAAGGCATTTAAAACACTGAAATAATTTTCAAACTTCACTTTAAATCCCAGACTCCCTCCGCTTTTGATTTAAATATTTTCAATTAAAAATATTCCACACTACTGTTAACTTCTGGAAAATACAGCTATGCTCTATGTGAATAAGCAAAAAAAAATAATTGTGTCGTAATCTCAACAAACACAGCTGTATTTGGTGTGTGTGTCGTGATGGTGGAAGGTACAGGTGCAGCCCTACAAATGACTTGATCATGCCACTGCTGATAGAAATGCCCCTACTCGAATGAGAGTCTTCCATGCTGCCAATACGTTCTTCTTTTTAAATCCTTTATATTAAGTTCAATTGCTTGCTTGCTTGCGCGCTTACGACCGTGCAAATCTTTCGGTCGTTTTTTATTTAAATCCTTTATATTAAGTTCGCTTGCTTGCTTGCTTGCGCGCTTACGACCGTGCAAATCTTTCGGTCGTTTTTTAACCCACTTCCTGTGATCCAATCTAGCTGACAGTTTCCACACAGACTCGTTGTGCGTGACAATTAATTTTCGTGAAAATATTTTTCCAAAATTTTACACTTTTTAGGAAAAAATAAATTATATTTAATTACCAATTGCTTAATGGTGGCAGGCAATCATCTGACCCATAGGTGGCAGCCATCTCAAGCCAGAGGACGAGAGGACTCTAGCCGCCACGCATATAAAGGATTTATAGTGAAAATTTTGTTTTTACGGGTTAATTTTTTATTATGATGATTACTATGGTTGTTTATCCAGGAAAGCCTCATTGAGTCTCAAGACTCATTTCCTGGAGGGTCCTGCCAAGTTTTTGTTTTCTATCAGGGGGGACATTTGTACTATGTACAACCCCAATTCAGGAATATGCAAGGTAATTTTTCAGCATTGTGATCTTTGGCCAATATCAATTCCATTGTAGTTTGTATTTCTTTATTTTAGCTCATGGGAGAAAACCCAGAAGAACCCCATGTAGAACAGGGTGGAGAACGTACGAAATTCGACAAAGAGAGGTGGCCAGAGACACGAGGCAAGAGTGTTGGCACTGCGCCACTCTGATGTCTTGGAAGAGGTGGGGGCCCCTAGCATTTTACCCCACCACATGAGACTTGTCTCTCGACAAACTGCGGTGAACACATTTATACTGCTGGGTGGATAGAGGCAATGGGGGGCGGTGGGGTGTATTAAACCCCCACCATTGTTTCAACTGCTGAGCCGGGAGATGGAATTGAACCGGTGACCTCTCAATTAGAAGCGCTGGTAGCAATGTGCTAATCATTACAGCGGCAGCAGCAGTTGCTGGTAGCAATGGTGAACGGCAGTCTGAATATTAAAATGAATAACCGCATTTCGACGAGAAATAAAGAATAGTTTCTGACCTGGTGTGCGTTGTCCACACAAAAGCGGCACGAAATTGATTGTGCTTTCTTGAATACTAAAGTGCACCAGTGAAATATCTATAAAAATTAGTGCTGTACGAAAAAAAATAAACTCACCGCAGTTTAAACCGGTACAATTTCACGGCTCAACAGAAACTCATGCATTATTCAAATATATCATTAATGTTTTTTGAAAAATTGAGGGTGTTCAACAAAAAGTTAACACGTTTTTTTTTTCGTAAATTATAAAAGCCAAAGCTTTCTATCTTATGGAATATACCTTCTGTTACGGGGGTCTGGCTCGTATGAGATTACTGCTTTCGGTTTGATTTGGTAATCTGAGATATATCGGCTAATGTTTCCACAGACTTTGTACTGACACCATGCAAACTATTCACTAAAGAGGAGACAAGTAACATTTGCTCACCAATTTCATAGGCTAGAATGTTTTTCTTATTTAAGATGATGCCGTCAACGTGTCATTTGTCAATGGATAGTGACAAATATTCTTTTGAATATGTGTATTGTAATCATGTCTTAAAATAATACTCACGAAATGTAACAACCTCCCACTTTCAAGAGTATTTTCGGCGACATTTCTGCGCAGGCAGATTAAATGTATTCACTACCTTCACGCGCTCAAATGTTTCAAAATTAACATTTAAGCGGTACGGATATTTATAAATGCAAAGCAAATTGAGAGCTCTTATTAACGGGGCACTTTTTATCTACAAAGCGCCGACTAAAAAATGTATTCATATTTAAATTAATAGTTATGGATTAAAAAGAAACCTACGCACAACCCCAAGGACCAAATTGGACATCTGCAAGGCATTAATTCTACATTTATAAAAGCCATGCCTTGTATCGGCAGATTACTGACGTGCCAGCTTTTTTTTATCGGACAAAATACATTCACGCTCTGCACTCTGAAACTCGCTGCCAATCAGATGGTCTTAAAGCTGCAGGCCTTCCGACGCGCAAGGGCACCATAAAAAATCTCATTAAAGTGCACCAAATAATTAATCACGGGGGAGCTGAACAAGAGCTTTGATGCTGCTCGCAATTTTGCGTCTTGCCTTAAATTGCCCGGCAAGTTTACAGCGATGCTTTGCTGCTAACGATCCCACTGTCCCTGGCCGCTGTGCCTCATGAGGCCAATTTGGTGGCACAGCACTGACTTAACCCCTCTCACCTGCAGCCTTCCGAGCGCAGGGATGATATGACAAATTACCTTTGCATTTGTTATTCTTGCACGAGCGCGGTGACCTAACAAGTGGTCAGCGTTGTGTTTTTTGCTCCGAGAAGGGCACACAGCTATGTTAAAGTGCAATGGCTCATTTTCAATCTGTAGCTTTTGGCAAAAATCCACCCGGGCAGATGTCGGACAAAAAGAAAAGAGAATCGACAAAGACTCGACAAAGAATACACAGAAGAATAGACAAAACATAGCATAGAATAGACAAAGAATAGACAAAGGAATAGGCAAAAAATAAAATAGGCAAAGAAAATAATTCTAGATTTGAAGCTTTCGTGACTGCAAGGATTCATATGCTTAGGTTTTTTCGGTAAAGTCACGTAGGTAAAAAATAATAATAATAAAATAAAATAACAATAAATGAAAATGCTCAGGTAACTAAAGGAGCACCTGATTGCAATTATGCACAAACCTGGAATTTAACGTGCAACTGCATAAAATCGTGTTAATTCTTTTGTAGAGATGCAAAACGCTTTGTGTTTGCTCAATAAGGTTTGAACATGACATGCTCGTTACAATCATAAGCTAAACATTAAAATACAACTGAAATGAAAAAAAAATGTTAGTTCATCATTAACAATGCGTTAAAAACACAATGAAGCTAAACAAAGGCATGGCTCGATTGACTCTTCTTGACACCGTATAGTGCAGTGATGCATGAACCCACACACGACAAAAAAGGGCTTTGAAAACAAATATACAAGCTATCGCACACCACAGCAACTCTTTAACGTGAGAAACCATTTTTAAGGAAGGTTTATTTTCATTTAATGTATTATAAAAAATATTTTAATTTTAGATTTTAATTCACAAAGGTATAAGCTTGGCTACAAGTTCGGCAACTATGAACTTAGACCTAAGATGGTTTGTGAATAGCGATGCGCTTCGCATTCAGGTGAAAACAATGATAATGAGCGATTAGTTAAAGGGGAAGCCCTGCAATTACTTGCTCGCATCGTTGCTGAAGGCGCTCCACTAGAATGAGCTCTCGTCTCGGAGGTATGTTGGCCTGCTCTTCCATTGCTGGCCAGACCTCAGGGAAAACGCCCACACCTTGCGCCACCACACACACAACCTGCCGATGGACTGCGTTGTGCCGATTTACACTGCCAAGTGGACAGAGGTGGATGGGGGGGGGGGGGTTCAATAAATTTGCCCAATGGTTCCGTCACCACACGGGGAGATCGATGGCACCAGTGATCTCTGAATTTCAAGCCCAATGTGCTAACCATCATGCAATGGCAATATCCCTTTTGATCAAATATTACTCAAAGAATTCTTATATTTATATGGTGCCTTTCATCAAGGATCTCAAAGCGCTGCACAAGACACATCAACAGACACTCAGTGTAAAAATAACTCGTAAACATTAAAGTAAACAAACAAATTACCTAAATAATAAAATAGATGCTGAAAGCTATTTACTGAATTAACTCATCGTTCAATAAATAGAAGTGTGCAAATACGTTTGAAGACATGCTTTTAAAACATCTGCAGACTCAGAGATATCGAGATCTCATCCAACGAAGGTCCAGAGTCTTGGGGGCAACACAGGAGCACAAATCTTCTTGGTTCTTTCGGTAAAGTCACGTAGAATGGAAACAATAAAAATAATAAAGTAAAACATAATAAAATAATTCTCACGACACAAATCTCAGTCACCCGTCGACTGTAGCCTCGATCTGGGAACAGAGAGAAGACCTGCATCGCCAGATCCTAGAGACCTCGAGGGGGTGTGTGGGTGCAACGTGCCTCTGATGTCGGCTGCGGCAAGGCGGTTCAGAGCTTTGCGAGTTAGCAGTAGCAATTTAAACGGAATCTTTCGTCAAACAGTGCAGAGAGGTCAACATGGGCGTAATGTGATCTGAAGAAGGTGGCGTTTCTGTTGAACCCCCAAGCAGCCGTGGTGGCGAGATTAGGGCGCCACGGTGGCGAAATGTTAACTACCTCGCCTGGTATACAGGAGGTTGTGGGTTCGATCCCAACTCTGCATGTTCTCCCCGCGGTCGTGTTGATTTTTATCCTAGTCCTCCAGTTTTTCCCTCCACATTTAGAAACATGACACCCCCATAATGCTTTCCAAGGGATTAATAAAAAAATACCATGATCAATGATGCCAAAGGCTGAACTCGGATCCAGCAAAACAAGAATACTGGGTGAGACAGAGTCAGCAGTGATCAAAAGGTTGTTCGCAACTTTAGTCAGAGCTGTCTCAGTGCTGTGTCTGGACCTTAGTCCCAACTCTAATGGATTCAGTAAGTCAGTAAACGACAGATGGCGGTTCAACGGCAAGGCAATCAGGCGGTCGATGACCTTGGACAGGAAAGGTAGATTGGAGATTTGAAACCTTAGAGTCAAGGTCAGTCGTTTTCAGGTGTGGAGGGACAGTCGCAAGTTTGAAGGTGGAAGTGACAACACCAGAGCCGAGAAATTGATTTAAAATGTTGGTTACGAATGGGCAGAGTGGATGGAAATTTTCTTGAATTCATTTGGTGGGGATGGGATCGAGCGACCAAATCAGCGATGGTTCATGTTGCAAAGCTCAAAAAATTCTGATAATGTAATGCCCATGAAAGGTGGGGAATAGTCCAAGACGTAGGTGGTGGGATGGAATGAGATGAGCCGGAGTCAGATGTTGTACATTTTGCGTGAGAACAGTTTTCAAAATTCTCACATTCATCTTTGGATTGGGAAGAGGATCGTTGAGATGGTGGCTTTAACATCCAATTAATGAGAGCAAAACGTACTCTTAGTTTTTTTTTTTATAACATTGTTCGCAATGAGATTTGAGAAAAAATAAAATCTAGCCTGCTGCAAGGCATCTCAGTAAATTGACTGGTGTTTTTAAAAGTCTGCCTTTATGGAGCAGAGCTCATTAACAAATCCAGGGCCCACGTTGAATCGTTGAGATTGTCTTGGATTTAAGTGGGGCCAAGGTATCAAGGACGATATATCTACAGTTAGAGAGGTTCTGTTTACAACAACAACATTAAGTGAAATTGTTTTCAATATATAGTGAAACGTCTACTGGGTAAAGGTCTGTGCTTATAAGGAGTCTAACAATGGTCAGTACAAAATAAATGCATTTCATTTCCAGGTGGGACACAATGGGTTTTACGTATTGTCAGACACCAACATAGAATTAGGCATGTCTGTAAACAGATTGCGAACGTACAAATTACATTGGGCACAATCTCATTTGAAAAGTCTAACTCCGATGGGACGCTGCCAGCCTCTGGCAATATCGCTGTTATCCATAGGCCGTATCTTTTAGCATCTGCTTAAAGTTCTAGGGAATCTAAAAACCCATCCCTTCTCCGCCTACCTGCCAGTCCATCTGTTAATTTAAATTAATTTGGTCTGCTTACTTGATTTATGTGCACGCACTTTCTTCTTTAATGTTTGTGGTAATTAGTCTACTTCTGCGTAGGTTTTGTTTGCAGTCGTACAGTATAGCTGTGATTGAGTTGTACCGTGTATTGAAGAAGCTCCCAGCACGTGGAGCGAAACGTCGGACATCATGCGGTGGTATAACACATAAACACATCGGAGAGCCATGATCCAGTGCACTGTTGTAAGATTCCGACGACCAGGATTTTACTCCAACACAAGATGAGTGCAAATAGGTGTATATGTCTGGCATGGGGCATCCAAACATAAACTCACCCTTAAATACATTTCTGAAATGAAGAACAAATGCAGTCATACATGGCGATGACCACAACACCCACCTTTGTGCCCTGGCGGTCATCATAGATGCTCAATAACAGGACTACCTTCCAGAAGCCTCCTCGGATAAATGGATATACTATTATGGATATTATTTGAAAAAACAGAGTGCTTCAAAAAATATTTCAACACTTCTGAGAATTTGCAACAATGCTACAGGAAATGTGCCTCCGGGCTCTGGAGACCACCTGCAGAAGATTCCAGGCATGCGTTGACAATGATGGCGATCACGTGGAGACTCTTTGACTTTTTGAAGCTATTAACATGACATTTGTTATCAAGTTACAATGTATTATCCGTTCTTTTTCCATTAAAAACGACAGTCCCATATAAGTGTTCACATTTTTTGAAGCACCCTGTATATGCTAAAATGAGTGGTGGTTCAGTGGTTCGTGCACTGTGCTGCAAACCCAGTGGATCTCAGTTTGATTCCATTCCCGGGCATGGGCTAACATTTGCAGAGAGTAATATCTTAATCAGTCCTGTGCCATGCCACTTCACCAACCCGCACTGACCAGCGTGGTGAAATATGGCCAAACAACCTCCATGGTGGAGACGGCATTTGGAAGCCTATATACTGCAGAGGACTGACAAAGAAGCGTAAATTATGATTATTATGGTCTCATTCATCACAATAGTCACCAATCATGATCCTGTGATGTAATCATCCATCGAGTACCTGCATATGAAATGAATTAATCACTCCATCGCCTCGGACGACTTACTCTCGGATCCGTTCCACTCGTTGGCTGTCGCTCATTAATTATTCTCGAGTCCTGCCCATTAACCTTGGTTTCTTCTTCTTCTTGGTTCTTTCGGTAAAGTCACGTAGAAGGGAAGTAATAAAATAATAAAAATAAAACATAATAAAATAATTCTCACGACTTTTTGGCCACAACGAAAGCAGCCGTCCTCAGGTGAAGACCAGGTCTGTCGGGGAGACAGCGTCTCCTCGACAGACCTGGTCTTCACGCTGTCTCCTCGACAGACCTGGTCTTCACGCTGTCTCCCCGACAGACCTGGTCTTCACCTGAGGACGGCTGCTTGCGTTGTAGCCGAAACGTCGTGAGAATTATTTTATTATGTTTTATTTTTATTATTTTATTACTTCTCTTCTACGTGACTTTACCGAAAGAACCAAGAAGATGAATCCCTGCAGTCACGAAAGCTTTAAATCGAAAAAATGCGTTTCCTCTCTTAGCCGTGTACGTGGTGAAATCACATTTGTGTACATTTGTCTCTTGCATTGTTGAGGTGAGCGGCGCAGGCTACGGCGGGTGAGGCATTGGCTGTAATACTTGCACGTGGTGGACAGATTGCGACAAACATCATGTGGGTCCTTTTAATGTGCCTCCCCTGGTGGATGTGATGGCACTGAGGAGACAGCCTCTTTCCAAAGACATGCCACTGCAGGCCAAAATCAACTTATGCATAGTGTTTTTCCGGGGGCGGTTCCAAGTCGTAAAGTTGTTGTGATTAGTATCACAAAGCCAGGTATTGTAAAGACTACCGCGGGAAAATTAGAATTATTAATCTCGGCTTCAAATTGAATGTTTAATACGTGAAATTACTGGCACGTAGCAATATCGCATGTAACAAATCTATGGATTTAAGAGGTATATTCATAGCACGGTTATACTTGTGTTTACAGCGCAAACGAATGTTAGACAAAGCCGGCGTTTATTGGCGATACTGTGCCAGTGATGGGAATCGCATTGTCTTTGTGCCGAATATAAAAACCACAACGAGTCCCTCCAGTAGGGAACGTTTAACGGTACGAGTTCACTAAATTCCGGGGCGCATTGTAAATTGCACTGCCACCACCACACACGAGCACCGGCGCCTTTTCTCAAGGCAATCCTCCGTGCTTTCGTCTTCCTCTTCTACACAACGGCACGTGTCCCACGTACGAATCAATTAGCGGGGCTCGAGATGAAAGAAAACTCCCTTCCCGATACCCCGGCTCGGCTCGCTCTCTCCCCCGCCCAACAACCGTCAATTTCACTGCCCCAAAACACCCCCCCACCCCATCCCCCCCCCCCCCCCATTTCAAGGTCAATTTCACACCCGAGCCGCCGTCCTTGGGAGACCGTTGTCGAGTTTTAACGGGAAAAGATGAGACCGGCACGAAGCGCGAGGGTTTGAGCTCGGTCCCCTTAGCGGTGTGAGAGGCGGGCAGGTGCCGCCGCTGTTTGACGCCGCATGTCGGGACCGGTTGATTAAAAAGCTGCGGGCGAAAAAGTGTATTTATTTATTTATCCCTGGGTCCGTTGGGGTCCCGTTCGAAGCAGCCTAATTCGAGAGACGATGAGACGCGCGCACAATCACGTGTGGGCAATCTACGCAAACGCCTGCCATCGTCCTCTCTCTCTCTCTGCAAGGCCTCTTTGCAGCCGCGTGCCTCTGAAGTGATAGCCGCTCACGCGTTTGTTGCGTCAATTAGAGCGTTCCCGCCGTAATTGAATTGCGTGGCGCAAAAATGTAGATCGATCAGTTATTGAGAGAGGGAGAGAGAGAAACCCCCCATCATCAACCGGCAGAAATCAATTTCAATGCGACGTTAAGTCACAAATCCCATCCTCAGTAAATAATGTAATGTCATAATTGAATTATTTTTTTTGTCCAGAAATAACACTGGGCTGTGGTAACTAGCTTGGCAGCAGTGTGGAAGTGGCAATCTTGAAACGTTTTTTATTCGTAGGGACCGTACGAGGTGAATCTGGGAAGAGCACTCACTTACAAGTCTTATACGCAAGCATTAGAGAGAGAAAAAACTATACCTTGAAGAAGTTATTGCTGTCAGGGCAAACCGCCACTTTTAAAAAAATTTCTTGCCGTGGATTTCACACCTGATGATGATTGCTTGTGTTGCAGTGGAAACGTCGTGAGAATTGTTATTGTTTTATATTTGTATTATTTTATGATTTCCCTTCTACGTGACTTTACCCAAACAACCAAGAATATGCAGTCATTGCTGTTCACGTTAAACTCATTGCGTTATACACATATGTAATTACTGTTACCAAAATGTTGCACAGAAACGGCATGGTGTGATTACATCCTTCCACGTGTCCAAAATGAAGGTCTGTAATGATGTATAATACATCAAAATATTGTACCCGTACTAAATTTAAAGCCAACAAGTTTCATTTTTTCCCTGCAAACATTTATGCGGCGCGTCATCTCCCGCAGACAATTACAGCGTGCCAGTTGATAAAGAAGTCCCATATGAAAGGATGTTATTTGTGGCGAGATAAATCGGGGCTGGCGATGTGTCAGCCATCCTCAATAATTTGCGAGAAGCGCTTTCTCTGGCGTCTTCGGACGTATCGGTGAGCGCCTTGCACCCTGCCTCAATTCGCACCGCGGGAGAACGAACACACACGGAGAGAATGTGTCGCTTCCACCCTGAAAAACCATGAGTTCAGTTCCCGTCCGTGGCTATAATTCAATGACAAGTGATATCCAAACCGGTTCGAGGCACCCCGCTCTCCACTCTGCGACTTTTACACATTCCTGCGGAGGGAGCTGGTAGGAACGTTGGGTTGCTCGGTCAATGGCCAGGGTCAACGGCGGCGTGGTGTATTCCACAATAATGCCCGGCTGTGAGGGCGGGCACAAGCCGGCGTGAGTAGGTTAAACGTTGAGTTTTATAAGGGCACCACGTGATCGTGATGACCAGCCCCTCCCCACCCAGCCCCACCCCTCCCACCCCCCACCCAGCCCCACCCTCCCCACCCAGCCCCTCCCCTCCCCACCCTCCCCACCCAGCCCCTCTCCACCCTCCCCTCCCCACCTAGCCCCTCCCCACCCAGCCCCTCCCTGCACGACGGACGGACGGACACAATAATTCCCTAAGCAGCCACGCGAAGCGTGGTCCTAAACAACTCCCATGACCGGCTGACCGAAGCGGGAGTGTGGAGAGGCCCTCGTCCAGCAGTTGATTGACAACGTACAATCAGAATAATACGAATAACCGATAATTATTTATTGTATTGCACCTGACGTGGACGCATGCATGCGCGAGCCTCTTTCCACGTCGCCGTTGAAGAAACGGACAGCCCCAAGGGTCACTTCCACGCAAGGCACGGGCACAACACGCAACACGCACCACGCACGCTGGTGCACAAGGCAGCTCGCAATGCCCGGCGCCTGAAGTCCATCTCCAGATGCCATGTTAATCCCTGCGCCAGCCCTGCATGAAATGAAAGAATAAATGGTGCACACCTGTTCGGGCACGAGAGCCCCCTGGGTAATGGGTTTTGTGTGACATTAGTGCGAGACTGCCGCCGTGCGTGTGTGTGTGTGGTTTTCTTTCCCCGATATAAATTCCCTGGTGGCACGCGTTCCACAGTTACACATTTGTGACGTATCTCAGCGCTGCCAACAGGTCTAGGATATATAGGGCTATTCGTCAAAAACATATTTATTTCATTCCACTCTCCTCTCCCACTTCAATCTTCCGAGAATGATAAATATTATTATTATTTTATTTCTACTCTTATAGTACCGTATATATATATGTGTAACACTTATGACGAGTGCATAGAGTTGCGTGTTGAAGATGCGTCTGGACAACGTGTCGTTGCTGCTGCTGCTGCTCGCTTTTCCGTTCTGATGTGGGTGCGACAAGGGTTAAATTTCTCATGGAACATTTTCTCGGGCCCTCCAATCTCCAACCACCTGGACCCCGCCGCCCCCTCTGTCTCTGAGGACATGGATGGGGGGATGAGGGAATATTTTCCAGAGCTCCGACCCAGACAGTTCGGACCGAATTAAGCCCTCGATGGAACCAGTCACCACTCCTCCTCCATCTTTTGAACGTGTTGACAAATTCTCACGATTCGTGTTTATGGTGGGTTTTTTTAAAATACAAGATTCATTAAAAAAAACATTGCTGATAAAGGTAGCCCTTTAAATAGCTGTTAGCTCCTCCAGTAGCTATAGTTTTAACGTGAATCCAGTGCCAACAAAAACATCGTCATCAGCCATAGTCAATCCAGTGTTGGATAAAGACCTCCATTCACAACGCACACAACTTCTCGAATGGACGCTGTCCGAATGGACGCTGTCTTTCCGACAGCCCTGTTCTTCACCTGAGGACGGCTGCTTGCGTTGTGGCCGAAACGTCGTGAGAATTGCATTTTATTATGTTTTTATTTTTTTTTATTTTATTATTTCCCTTCTACGTGACTTTACCGAAAGAACCAAGACGATGAATCCCTGCAGTCACGAAAGCTTTAAATCGAAACGCACACAACGTATACAGGTTAAAAAACATGGATTAATATACAGTACATGCGATGTCGATGCCTGTGTCATATCCAGGAGAATTCAGGAGTGGTATTAATAATTCATGTAAGCATCGTTCCACCGCTATGTTCGAAACACATTGACCACCCCGAACAGATGTGGAGGTTAGGTGGCGTAGTGGGTGCAGGGGTTCGTGCCCAGCGTTGTGAATCCATCAGAGTTGATTTCTCAATTCCGGCTAACATCAGTAGCCAGTGATATCTGAACCAACCCCTGTCCCCGCCTGTTCAACTAGTCCTAACCAGCATGGTGAAGCATGGCCATGATCAACAAAGCGTGGAGAGGCCTTTGTCCAGCAGTGGATTGACAGAGGGCTGCACATTGCTATTATTCATATTTCTGGAGAACAGCCTTAGTGTTCAAGACGTATGCCACGAGGGCAAGTGGCATCACAAATGACTATTCAATTCCCGCAACAAACCAGCAAATTCTGCAACCCTCCTGAATGCTACTCTATCTACACCGCTGTTAATATATGCACTGTTTGCTTAAATTGATCCTTGCATGCAGAGATTTAAAGGTGCGATGCAGAGAACGTTTAAAATGGCATGTCGTTTTTTTTGGGATTATAACCCCCCCTCCCCTCTCGCCAATTTGCATCATGTTTACATCCTCTGAGACCTTCCAACATAAAGCAGAGCATGTAGGAAGGCAATTAGCAAGATCCTATTTAGGAGCAGCATGCCTTGGTGCACATTCTAATTATTGTATTGTGTAGCATCAAGAGATCGTTCTCACAGAGAGCAAACGGGTCTGCAAACGCTCTCTCATACACTTGCTCATTATTCACTGTTGAATTCACTATTAGGAGCAAGCAGAGGGGGAGCAGATTTCCATGCAGGGCAGGTTAATTAAATTAATGCCGAAGCACTTATCATATCTTTGCCATCAGTCGTTTTTCTCATCAATAGGACCCCTACGTTGAGCAAATTCACACCATGCGGTGTTTAACGTCACAGCCACGTGCCTGCAATGAGCAGTCTTCTCCGAATAGGAGCCATTCAGAAGCACTGTGCCCATTCGTAGCAGATATGCCTCTAGTCACATTTTTTGGTCAATAAAATATATACAGTATATGATCATGTTTCAATATGCTATGAACAATGGGAACGGCATGATTTTCAATTTGAATTAATTTACTCTGTCAAAAAAAATTGCAATGATTCTTAAATGAAATGTTATCGTTGCCAATATTCTTAAATTTTAGGTAAAGGTGCAGCCCTGCAATTTCCTGCTCAAGCCACTGTTGTCAGAAGTGTCCCTCCAGAGGAGAATGTTTTGCCCATTCTTCCACGATGGCCAGGAATTTTGGAAAAGGTGAGAGTACCCCCACAATTTACCCCACCACACACGACCTGCTAATGAACTGTAGTGGACCCATTTATACCGCTAGATGAAGACATGTGGAGTATTTCAAATGTTATATTAGTATTAAAAAAACATTATTGTCATTTATGTAATGATTGAATCATAGATATACATACACTTTACTGAACGCAACACACCAGTGCCTACGTCTATCCAAACATTGAGGGTTCGTGAGAAGCCTGGGTTATTTTGGTCAGGAATACTCAATCCAGCCATAGCAAATTGTGCCTGCACCCTGGCACACAAGGGATGCTGCTGTGGTATAATGGTTAGCACATTGGACTTCGATTCTATCGCCCAGCATGGCAGTTGAAACAATGCTCAAGTTTCTTAAATGCTTTCCACCCTCTCCACCTCGAACCTCCCCCCCGCCTCTTTCCACCCACCAGCGTGCATAAATGGTACACCACAGGGCAATGCCTCAGGAACATTGCCAATTCTCTAATTCGAGGCGTATTTCTCTCGCTCGTGACAACAAACGAAATCCTTTCAAAACCACCAGAACAAGCGCTTCTACCTATAAAATAGTGCTGCAGATGACACCCTCGATGCCTTCTTTTGTGGTAGTCCAAGTGTGCCATAAACCCCACCCCCAAGATATTTAAGGGTTATCATGGGTAGAAGTATGACCTTCAAGCCTCCACACAAAATAGATCTGTGAAAAGACCAAATAAAAGAATCGCCCTGCACCGGAAACTTTAGGGAATTACCTGGAGTGCCTCAGCTGATGTGCTGCAAACTTCCGCGTTATCACTGATCTCTACTCACTGATAGAGTATTGTGCTCCACTCTGGTCTGAGAGCTCATGTCTAAAACTGCGAGATGAACAATTAAATAACGCAATGCGCATCATAACCGAAAACGACACCAATTATACGGCTCCATGTTCTCGCGCACATTTTGACAACAATTATCCACAGAGACATGCAAGCTGCAAGGGAGTTCATACGTTTAATTGCCAACGACAACCACCTACCCATCAATCAAGACACCAACAATGTACCTCGCTGTGGACTCAAGCCCCGATCACCCTTTCTGGGATAGCGCCATCACCATCCTAGAATCTCACCCATATCCGGAAGAAAGCTGGTGAACAGAGTGAAACAATGCGGACGTTCAGAACAAACACCGCATTCGAGAACTAAACAAACACCGCATTCGAGAATCAAACAAACACCGTATTCGAGAATCAAACAAACACCGCATTCGAGAATCAAACAAACACCGCATTCGAGAACTAAACAAACATTGCATTCGAGAATCAAACAAACACCGCATTCGAGAACTAAACAAACATTGCATTCGAGAACTAAACAAACACCGCATTCGAGAATCAAACAAACACCGCATTCGAGAATCAAACAAACACCGCATTCGAGAACTAAACAAACACCGCATTCGAGAATCAAACAAACACCGCATTCGAGAATCAAACAAACACCGCATTCGAGAATCAAACAAACACCGCATTCGAGAATCAAACAAACACCGCATTCGAGAATCAAACAAACACCGCATTCGAGAATCAAACAAACACCGCATTCGAGAATCAAACAAACACCGTATTCGAGAATCAAACAAACACCGCATTCGAGAATCAAACAAACACCGCATTCGAGAATCAAACAAACACCGCATTCGAGAATCAAACAAACATTGCATTCGAGAACTAAACAAACATTGCATTCGAGAACCAAACATCGCACCTCGTGGCTTTGACATTCATTGAAGACACACCGGTGTAGCCATCCACTGCATCAGAGTATCAACAGGGCTTGCTGCACGCATCTCCTTCACAAATGAAAAGTTATGGACAAGCCACGTTTCGACTGTGGCCACGTAACCCCAAACGATGGACTGTGAAGTTAAACCACTGTAGTCTGCCCCCCTCAATGGAGGAATAGCAACAACAAAAAACAGACGCTTTCCTGAAGCCCTTTAGTGGCTAGTAGAACTCGACATTGGTATTCGCTCCCGAACATATTGTCATACACACGAACAGAATGGTCAATGGGCAGGTCACGTTTGGTGGGGTAAAGTGTGGGTACTCATATCTTTGGAAAGATGTTAACAACCTCGCCTGGTATACAGGAGGTCGTGGGTTCGATCCCGACCCTGACGCCTGCTGCTGTATATTTGGAATTTGCATGTTCTCCCTGTGGTCACGTGGCTTTTTATCCGGCTCCTCCGGTTTTTCCCTCCACATTTAGAAACGTGCGTGAAGATATAGTATTTGGCTGCTGTACATTTCCACACGATGATAAGTCAATTCGTTGAGCTATCGTTTGTGGCCAGGTTGCTTCTGAAAAAGAGATATATAGCTCAGTGGGCCTTACCTGCTAAAATAAAAATAGCGGCATTGTACAGTGTGTATTTGTCCAGTGCTGAAGAGTAGGCCAGGAATTCCCTGTAGAGCTCCCTCGAGTAGAGGTGCTTCCTCCAGCAGTGGCGTGAGCAAGCACATTTCAGGGATGTGCCTTCGGCAGGCACAAAGCTGCAACCTCTCCCGAAAAGCCAGCACTGGGTCACCACGTTCTCATAACGGGTGAAACGACCAGCTTCAATCTTCCCCTGGGGAGAATGGATGTTAATGACGTAAGGATCCAGATGTGACATGCCCTAACCAGCGTCATAGCCATGGGTAATATCGTATAATCCTGTCACCTAAAAATAATTGATTCCCAGTTATAGATTTACATGCCAAAGCGTTAAATGCTCTGCGGCTTTATGGCAGTTATTTTCGCGGTGGAAAAAAAATCCATTATATTCATTTGTTCATTATTAATAAAATGTATGTTGAACTCAATAAACAGTTGCATTGTTGCATTGAAAGGCCTGGCTCACAATTACTTCTTAACATCTTAAGCATGATACCGTACATGACGACATGAAAGGGTATCGACGTATCAGTGCGATGTGCGGAAAAATCATTAATCAGATTTCTTTCTCCCCCATAATTATTCACAAGCTGGTAATTTGAATGTAATTTAATCCCTATTGGTCCCCACGGTGTCTTAAATGATGGTGAAAGAGGAGCAGAATTGGAGATGGCCCCTAAATCATAGGAGGTAATTTGAGCTCGCAATTATAGCAGGTATTATCGGCGGTGCAGAAAAAAAACCCGCGCTTGCAATGCCGGTTTATTCCGGAACACGTTAAAATGTTTGTATTTAACGCAGCCACAACGGATGCAGTAAACGGCGCAGTGCAGCACTCTTACGCGTGCAGTTGATGCGCGCGCAAAGCAGCAAATTCCACGTTTTCGGAATAGCGGATTGTTTTGCTCAAAAGTAACGCGGCGTGCTCACATGCCATGTTTTATCAACCCAACGCGCGAGTTTTAATGGGAATTCTCCCAAGTGTACCGCGCAAGAAAGTGTTTAGAGATAACCTCACGGATGGGCGCTGGAATCTGCAGTTGCTCAAATAACAAGCGCACATTAATCATCGTGCAAGCCTGTGACGCAAGCCAAACAAGGATTTGGTGGCAAGAATGTTTAACGTCATTTAATTATTACAAAAAATACCACTCCTCATTCATTAAGCTTGTCTAGAATGCAGTGACAAGGTTGTCTGCAAATGTAGTGCTTAGCGTACATTCAAGGTTTTCTGGCTAGACATCTCTCAATGCCCAGCTGTCATTCCGTGAGCCATTCACAACGTCACAAAGCATACTGCCCTTCAGAGGAGATGTTACGACTGATTTCCATGTTTTACCTTCAACTACATCTTAGCTTACATGTTGACAAAAACATCCAGACTCCGTTTCCCCCGTCATTGCCGGGCAGCAATGTGGCGCAGTGGTAACACCTGTACCTCACAGCAAGAGAGAGCATGGGTTCAACTCCTGACTCGGGTGCCTTTCAGCGTGGAGTTTGCATGTTTTTTTCCGCCCCTGTTCTGCAAGGTTTGTCAAATTTTCTCCGATGGCTAAAAACCAAGCAATGTCATTGGTGTTGGCCAAACATCTCAATGCAGGACCCTTCTAGTATGTATAACCCGTAAAAACAAAGTTTTTCACTATAAATCCTTTATATGCGTGGCGGCTAGAGTCCTCTCGTCCTCTGGCTTGAGATGGCTGCCACCTATGGGTCAGATTATTGCATTGCACCATTAAGCAATTGGTAATTAAATATAATATTTTTGTCCTAAAAAGTGTAAAATTTTGGGAAAAAAATTTCACGAACATTAATTATCACGCACAACGAGTCTGTGTGGAAAATGTCAGCTCGATTGGATCACGGGAAGTGGGTTAAAAAACGACCGAAAGATTTGCACGGTCCTAAGCAAGCAAGCGAACTTAATATAAAGGATTTAAAAAAAACATGTTTTTGGCTCAGTGTGGCTTTCGTAGGTAAATAAGTAAGTTTCATAAATTGTATAATTTTGGGAGGACGTGCTCGTATTTTAGCACCACGTGATGACATTAGCTCACAATGTCTAAATTGTCAATATTTTAAGATTACAAGCAATATATTTGTTCTGGATTTTTCCCCAATTTTTAAAATATTTGTATTTCATGCTTTGAAAAATACGTACAGAGTTATGTTTACAGACATTTTATTGTCAGTGACATTCAACGAGTTACTATAGATACCCTCATAGAAATAAGTGTCAGGTTATACATTTGCATTCGTGGCCGTACAGGACATATATAAACAAGGGCTTCATAGCTCATCGGATTCCTCCAGTCTAATAAAGATTCTGATCCTGATAGTTAATCGCAAAATATAGGGACATTTGGAAAATGTGCCATGCAACTTAACCAAATACACATTTGTAAAACAACAGCAAAATTACAGGCCAATCAAATTGTTAAACTTTATACATAATTAATTCAGTGCTTTTCATAAACTCATATAAATCCTAATATAACTAACAATCGGGTTATTTGCTCTACACAAATATCACCTGTACTGTGATCACGACGTCGGGCGCCCTGACGATTTTAAAAGTTCTATCGAGTCGGGGAGATTTCCGGGGGAACTGTATATCTCAGGTTTACAGCGCACCAGGGATCAGGCCATACCAGCAACAACAAAAAGATGTATTGTGTTTGTTATAATTAGACAGGCCAAAACACATTTGTTAGTTTAGCGTATAATTGCACCCCCAGGAAACAGTGCACGTGGTGAGTTATTGAAGAATGGTGACAGTGCAGGCTTTAAGTCAACGGCAGAAGTTCCATGGAAATGGGGGTATGCAAACAGCATGTGCGATGCGGGCCTTTTTATCTCGTGAATCGCATGCACATTTTGAAACATGCCCCCCCCCCTGGCTTGCACCCAGGACGAAACGAACCCAACGATGATTAAGCGTCAAGATTCCCGACTGGAATTTTATGGTTGTTCTGGTAGGGTACGGCATATTTATCCATAATACAGAGAGGTTTTTTGGGGGGTTAGATCGCGTAAATATAATTGCGTCGTTCAACCCGCCACCACCCGACAGTCAATCAGTAAGGTTTGTCACGTAAACAGAACATGTCAATTCGTTACTAGTACAGCACACCGGTGTGTTGGAGAGATTATTTATAAAGTGGTGGAAATGGAGGGTAAAGTTGACGAGCCAAATTTGCCTGCATGTTTAACATGTAAATGTAAACATTACTTTTTTACCGGCTCAAAGGAAATGTTTACACTCCTTTAATACCCATAACTTGTGATTTCAAATATTTAAAATGCTTTTTAAAAAAATGTATAAAGGTAAATCCAGCTAGTGTACACATGTTCAAAGCAAACTGCAACAGAATGCACTATAACGTTCCACTAAATACAGTGCCATATTGCTGCATATGTTTAATCCCATTATGACCTCTGCTTTTGTTACGCGGTATTAAAATATGCTGTATTCAATACGTTACTTTGAATGACTTTGGCTACCCACGTCGGTGGAGAGCACACACTGAATATCGAGGTCAATAATGAAACGCCTCCTCCATTTCACATTAATTTGACCATTAAAACGACCACGCTTTAGTCATTTACATCACGTCTGCATTCCATTTTAGGTTCCACGGTGGTTCAATGAATTATGCCTAAAGTCACAAATGCATTAGTTCACCTTCAGTTAGTGCCCGCTTTGAAAGAACAGCTTAAGCTTTAAATATAAGACAGCACAAGAACGGACATAAAATGGCATCGGGAACATGAGGGAGGAGGGGTGGAGGAGGAGGAGGAGGGAAACAGGCCTGCCCCTGGGCAACCACCTGGCAGCGGAGAGACGTGACAGCAGAGTGATCTGGAATTGAAAATAGAATGAGATATGGGAAACAGAGCAGCAGCCGTGGCAAGGGCTGATGAGCAGTAGTATTTTTGTAGATTGTGCTGATTTGACACTGGCTGCCACGATCCAGCGTGCCCTCGTTCAAGTCCACATGAGGTCGTCTCTACCAAATCCTTGGTATAGACGCTTCAGGTTTAACCTGGGCCCACCTCAGTGTTAAGTGATGCGTTGTACCCACATTTGTGCAAAGTAACGATGCTGGTGCAATTACAGAGACGAGGTTGTGTTTGGTGGGTGGGGTACATGCGTAGTAATAATAATAATAATGCAATTTATAACGCGCGCAAATTTGCGGACGTAACGGCCCCACGTAACGCGCGGGATTAGCAAGCAGCGGGTGCATTTGAGGGCGAGCAGGTGCAAGCGTCAAGACATGGAGTAGCCGCCAGAGAGGCGCCAGCAATTATGGGTAGAAGCAGTAATGAAGCGGGTGCATTTGGGGACAGGCAGGTGCGAGCGTGGAAACACGGGGTAGGCGTCGGAGAGGCGGGAGATGGAGGCGATAAGAGAGAGAGAGTGCATGTGCAGGAGGCGCCGCTGAGGCACCAGCTTAATGGGGGGTAACTGAGGACCCTTAACGAGGAGGGGGGTATAAGGGTGTGTGCGGAGCCACACAGGGTTGTTGTTGGTAGGAGCTGAAGGAACGAAGAGGACACGAGCCGGGGAGAAGAAGCCTGGGACCTCGCCCTCCACACCTCGTCCTGCCCAGCGATGTTGGCTGATCCCCCGCTGGGGGCAAGGACGAGGGTGGAGGTGTGAGAGCAGAGCGACAGCTAGCGGAGTAGTAAGTGACAGGCTAATGGAGTATAGAGTGACAGGCTAGCGGAGTATAGAGTGACAGGCTAGTGGAGTGTAGAGTGACAGGCTAGTGGAGTATAGAGTGACAGGCTAGTGGAGTATAGAGTGACAGGCTAGTGGAGTACAGAGTGACAGGCTAGTGGAGTATAGAGAGAGGGAGTTCGGAGCAAGGGTGCGTTGTGTTAGTGTGAGGAGCATCCACACGGGATGCGAAGTAATAAAGTGACAGAGGAGAAAAGCTAAAAGTGTCCGTGTCAATACAGCACTACACATGTGCAGGATAACGAATGCTAAGGTTATTGAGACTGGCACTGGAGGTGGGAACCTAGTGGGCAGTGCATAATTGTTGTACCCCCCCACACCACCTTCACCCACCTGTAAACGTTTCAACAACTGCCGGAGCTTGCAGAAAGATGGCAGTGATGGTGAGGAGTGGGGGACACCAATGGCATTGGCCATATTGCTCTCTTGCTCAGTGAAATAATTATAATCATGGCACTGCATGCTATCAGCGGCCAGAAGCAGCAGAGAACTTGATTGCAAGCCACTTGAAAGGAAAAAAAGTTGCCGATCATTTATTGTGAGGATGTTGTTGATAGTGTAGTGACATAGAATGGGTCACTACGGCGCATAGCGCTGGTTACTGACAGAGAGAGGAAATGTGGCCGCAACGGCCGACCTGCCAGTAGAGCAGCGTGTGGCAGCCGTTCTGCCAGCAGAGCATTGCAATGCCACAGAGTGTGTGCGTGGCGCTGGCTGCTCGCAGAAGGGGGCAGAAGGGGACATATGAGGACATAGCTGGTGGAGCACGTGATAGGCAAAGATGTGGGGCAAAGGTGACCGAGGGGACACGTGGGGTATAGCCCAGAACCTTCTGGTGGGTTCCAGAAGAGGGCGTGGCCGAGGGCGGAGCCAGGCCACGCCAGGGGGCATAAAAGGGAACTCCTGAGGCTGGATAGGGGCTGTCTGTCGGTGGAATGGAGCCCAGGGTGCTACGTCTTCGTCTCCGGCGTCGTGGGTCAGACGGCGTGCCGGCTGTTCCGACCCGTTAATAGTTATCCCGTGTGTGGTCAGTGTCCAAAGGTGTAGAATAAACGTGTGTTGCCTCCTATTATTAGTGTCTCAGAAAATGACTCACTACAATTATATAAATGAGCATGGTGACTGGTCAGAGGTGATGGTGAAATTCATGATAATTGTGATTATGGTCACAATGTGCTATTGTTACAGTCATGATCATAAATGATTTATAAAAATTAAGATAGTTTTTCATGAATTATTTTACACTTAACCCCCACCAATGATGATTTGAATGGTCGCACTTCTAGTGGCTGCAGGGATGACATGAGCCTATTATATACAACACGTAAGAATACGAAAATATAGATTTTTATGAGTGCAATTCAACGTGTGTACAGTGATCTTAAGAATCATATTAATTGATGTAATCGATACACCGCTTCCTGCCTAAATATATTAATACACTCAGTTTTAGCCACTAACTTGGGGTAATACTATTTCCAATACCGACATCTGCACCACCTTCTAATCCCTCTTCCAGTGCTAGTGGTGCATTTAATTCGGATGCTTGAATACTCAACGGGTAAGCTGTCGCAAGAGCATTTCACAGCAGAGTTGACACCTGCCAAATTGAAACCGAACTGCCACAATCGATGCTGTCGGCGACCAACGTAGCAGAGATGCAGGGTGGGGAGAAGCACAAAATGAAAAAAGGGGCTGGAGTGTACGAAATTAAACAGCATATAGATTAAATCCCTGCTGCCATTTACCAAAGCTAATGATGCTGCTGTCTAGAGGTCATTTGGGCGTGGTTATGTCCTGCTCTCCCATCAAGGCGGTCTCAAAAAGGCAGCTGTCCCCACATTCGAAGCAACCATTTAGAGGTGGCGATTAGTGTGCATCTTTGGTGACAGCCTTAGGCCAATGATGTAATTTCTACATTTCAATGGCAGGGTGCAGACTACAGGAAAGGTACGCATTACTTTTCATGGAAGTGGAGGTCATCAGGTGGCACTCATTTTTCTAACCCCAAGACGATAAGGGGCTTAAAATAATCAGACCAAGATTTAAATTCAGTGTCACACAAACGGATGCCTGCTGTTCAGTGGCAGCGCTAGGCATGACAAAAATCCCAAACAAAGATTATTGACCATTAACACCTCAAGAGGCTCAAGATCATTGGGAAATTAGGGGTGGATAAACTATCAGCTAAATTTCTAATAAATATAACAATCTAATAAACAATTGACATGTAAATGGAACCTTCCTCATCCCTATCATTATCTGCATCTCTCTCCTCTAACATCACCACGTCTCTACTTGTGTCTAAACTCTTTAAACATTCTCTCTACCTCTGTTTATCACCGTTCTCTACTGTCATTCCGCTAGGGCCTCAAATGGCCCAGCACCAGCAGCACCACCACCACCACCGCTGCTGCTTTACCAAGTGTCAGCTGCATTGAGGCCACTGTTGACAGTCCAAGTGGCACTCGTACGCACTCTCCACCGCACGCCCGTCGGACAGAGACAGCGAGGCGGATGACGTGCAAAGTGGCTGCGGTGTAAGCGTCCTCCGAGGAGCGAATGTGGTGAGGAGTCAAGTGGCCGAGCATTACGGGACAACACCCTTGGCCCGTGGTCAGAAACCTATGTGTGGCCACAGAGCAGATTGCACGTGGACCGTCCATCAGGGCAAGTGCTCAAAACCTTGCGGCTGTTCGGACTCGATTTTAGATTCATTATTAGCAGCCCGTGGGATACTATTCTCAGAAGATGTATAGCCTCTAAAGAATGCCCCCGGCATGAGCAGCGATGCAGTGGTTCATGTATTGTGCTATGAACCCGGCGACTTGAGTTCGATTCCCGGCTTGAAGCAGTGGAGAGAGATATATTTGAATCGGTTCTGGGTCCGTCACACCTTCACAAACACACAATGACCAGCATGGTGAGGTATGGTTAAATAACACCAGTGACAGAACATGGGGATGCTTTTATCCAGCAGTAGATTGGCGAAGGGCTGTAAGTTTGTATCACGATACGAAAGCCTTCATTTATGTTGCTCAACCGTTCTCAATTTTTGCTATCTTCACGAAGAACATTCACACGTAGAACAAAGATACGTAGAGTCTGTAGATTTTCATGAGTATGATGCAACTATCGAGACGGTCGGCTTGATTTAGGAGGCTAACGTTACGTCAGAAAACCGAGCCAGGATCAGCCAGCGTCAGACAACTTAACCAGCATCACTGAGGTCCTGGGTTCAAATCCAAGCATTCATTGGTAGCGGCTTGTAGATGGGTTGTTTTGTTCATTCAATTATTTCTGCGACCAGGTTTCTGTGACCAAGTTTTGTTTAAAATGCCAAAATACAAACCGAAAACCCAATGCACTAAACTGGGTGCTCAGTTTAAATTGAGTTGATGGTCTCATCCCAATTGCAGATGACCGAACAAAAATACCACCATGTTAAATGAGTGTTTTTACTTAAATCAACTCATTGCAGTTTTGGAAAATACAAATGCTGTTTCATTGGCATGCAACATATACTGTTTGGAGAGCACATACAACGTGAATTGCTGATGTGGATGCATTTTTTTTTTGTAAAATCAAGGGATTTTAGAAGTGCTTCTGCAACGTCATTGTATGCGGTCGTTCTTGACCACAAAGCCAGCTGCGAGATTTCCCGTTGCAAGTTATTCATCTTGCGGTGGCTTCGAGGGGACACGTGGATTATATTTGGAGGAAAAAAAGGCGAAACAATGTAAGTTTGTACACCATTGGAACCTCATTTGCCAGTAGAAAAATATGATAATTGGTTTTTTTACCCTTTTATCTGGCAACAAAACTGACACCTTTTTTTACGAGGAGTCATGTTTGCATAGATCACAATGCCTGCAGTCATAATGCAAACAAAAAACATAACTCTGATAATGTATGCACTATCCTTGAAGTTGATTGGTCCTCACTCGAGACAGCTTTCTTTAGAGCCTAGTCTCACATGGTGTTGGACCAGATGACGCCAAAAGGCGCGCAACTCAAAGACAATGCACCATCAGAGTATGAGAGCTCGGAGTGAGCATTTTTTGCATCGGAGCAGTTCCAGACGGACACAGAAACGCAAATACTCATAAAGTTGCACAACATGTGTTAAAAAGGTTTCCCGTTACAACACGTGTACCTGTGCACTGTAAATTTGAATAACGGCATGAAATAATATACACACCCATGCGCGGATGCCTTTGCGCACAAACACAGACAGATGGACACGAAGAGCGAACATGTATTCCTTCCCAGGCAGATGGCAGAGACTGGGAAGGAAAGAACAACTTTGAACACATGGGACTAAGGGAGCAATCGGCAGTCATCAGCATACGAATCCACAAGATGCATCTGAGACAACCACACAGACACCAAAAAGAGATTTTCAAATTAGAGCGATCACAACATTTGCTACCGAAACAACAATTTTATTTGACCGCTGTCTTTGCCTCGCGTGGTGCAGTGAGACACAGGGCACGTATTTAAATGCTCGTCTACGAATGCGGGGGCTGCTGCTGACAGCAGTCAGGGCCTCCGTATGATATTTTTTTGCATCGGAGCAGTTGGCACATCTGTTCTTGCTCCCCTTGTGACCGGTCGATGGGCTCCCACTCTGCGTAAAATTTCTCGCAACCTGCTCCTCGGCGAGGGGACGCAATGCCTCCGCACTGGCCCAAGGACACGGGAAAGGTTGCGTCTTCGGGAGCATTTGCTGAGCATTTCAGTTCTATTAGCAAAATGGAGTATTGATGGCAAAGCGACTGCCAAGAAAGCTATCTGTAATGCACGGCGCACGAGGAGTTTGGAGATTTATTGCAAAATTCTAGCCGTTTGACTGTGTAATTGTACATTCATGGCGAGTGTGACATTCATAACGGAGTGTGGAACAAAAGTGCTATATCGGCTTGGCTAATAGAAATTATATTGTTATGTGTGTAGACCAACAATTTCCATAGTGCTCTTTTAAATGGACGGGCTTTGTGAGACTGTCATAAATAGTTGGCATATCCGATTCCAATCCGTCAAACTCCATTTGAGATAGCATGCACGCAAAGCTATGTCGGTTCAAGTTAAAATTATTGGACATCATTTTTGATCCTTTTGAATGGCACAGATTGCTTGTAAAAAAAAAATCATGAATAATTTGGCAAATGGGCTCAGACAAGATTAAATAATGTGTTGCATCTTGGAGCGATGATGTTTGATTATTTACGATCACTCTGTGTACTTTTGCGATGGCACTAAGTGACATGACCTTTCAACTGTTGAGAGTCTTGTATAAGTGACGTTTTTTTCCCTTAACCCTCTCAGCAGACGGGCATAATGCATGTCGGTTGTAAGAGCGCACGAGTTTATCGTAAAATAAATTGGCCACATAAATCATGTGTGTGTGTGTTTTGAAATGAATTGGTGAGTTGATGTACGGTTCACGTAAGCTGTGCTATACCATCACTTACATTCGGCTATCAGTCATACCAGCAAAACATTCTCAGAAACACGCTTGCATTGCCATCCATAAGCGCAAATCTGGAGTTACGACGCCCAATTTTACAACTTGGACCTTCCTGAAAATTCTGGTAGGATTTGTAAATATTTAACAAGAGGCTTTTCAAATACACCGCTTTATGTAATTAGATTTTTTTTACGAGTGTTACACCAACTGACACAAATGCAATGCGATTCTTAAATTATATATGGCAGTAAATACACAAACGCAAAGAACCCCCCCCGCTATTTAGTGGAAGTGCTGCCAGTGAGATCCACATCTTAGGTCGGCATGGCAACACAAGCGGGTCGTGTGGCCAGTGATGCCTTTCTCTCCCCATTGCTGATACACCCTGCACTCATTCAATGTTGAGTCGAGTTTGGGGTGTGCCCAGGATAAGTTCAGATCCCATTCGCCACTGAAATTAGCCACAGCGAAAGACTGAGCCAAGGTCACCAGGAGTGGAAAAAAGTCGACTCACAAACACAACATCACTTATTTCCTTGTATCACCTTCAGCAGACTGTTGGGGCAGGTGCTGTTTGCGAGCACCTATTAAGGCCAGCACGGCACCCATATATTCATACACTTCTTTAATAATACTATACTGTACTGATTAAATTATTTTTCAAGAAGGTCCTGCTGTTGGAGGATGAGCCAAGTTGATGAGTATTGATGCCTACGTGAAAAGCCAGAGAGCCACACACACGAGGGAATAAGACTCAAACTCGGCACTTACAGGCTTCGGAAACCCCACTTGTTTTTATAATTCAGGAATTACAAATTGGTTGGTCAGGCAGGTAGGTGCCTTTAACATATTGTGGTAGACTTGGGTTGTTCAGCTGGCTCAAGAGTAATAATTCCACATTGAATCGCTGAGTTGACACGACGCTTAGATCCTGGGTTGCAATGCGAGCAGTCACCCCTGATTAAACCAGGTTGTCAGTGCGTGTATGCATGTTGAACTTCTTTCACATCGTACGTAGCCAACGGTGCTAATCGGAGGTACGGATGTGGAAGTGTTGCGAGTTTATGGTTTGAACTCGGTCACCAATGATTGCCCGAAAACACCGTCACAGATGTTCATTTATATGGCTTATACCATTTCAAAGAAGTAAAATTGCTTCCAACACTCTTTTGCAGGACATATATGAGGTGTGCCCTTCGTGTGGATAAATAGATTTGTTGAAGGGTCTTCAAGGGTAGTTTTATGACATCGTATTTCTGTGCCGAGCTCTGACAACGAGTGGTTCGCTGCTCGTGAACAAGAGTTCGGGATGAAAAAGTATTTTACCGCGTACGTTTTTCACAGTAGTACCATTATAGCTCTCCCATGTATTGCACATGGAGCGAAACGTCGGACACGTGCCGAACGACATATTCAGCTCTTAGATTAGCCAGAGCCTAATCTAAGAGCTGAATATTTCTTTTTTTTTAAATTTCATACACATGACACCGATAGCAAAAAAATTGAATATCATGCAACACATTTTGAAACATTTTATTGTGTGATGCTTGTCACTGATATTCGCTCGGCAGAAATTGTAATCGAATACTTTTAGGGCGCTTTCCAGTCCAGCCCAACATGCCGCAGCGTGCAAAAAAAAGCCACGGCAGTAAAGTAGACGGCTTGCGAAAAGCTGTTAAATCAATGTAATTGCTTGCCTCGAAGCGATGTCCAGAAACCAAAAAAACCCGTTTCGCTCCACGCCAGTGAAGTCACCGCGCCAACAGGCCCAGTCATGCGCCATGCGGCTCACCGAGTTCGCCGACGATGATCAGGGCGTCTCATGGGAAAGGTGCGGATTTTATCGGGGGGTGGTGGGTGGCGTTAATGAGCAGTAAGAAACACGTGAGCGCTCACGCTGCTGCCGTCATGCGAATTGCTCATGGGCTCGGGGACTACGGAACAGCATCCGTGTCGCAGCGCGCGCTGTTAAATCAATGCGATCACGGGACAACTGGGACCGGCTGCTGTTTGAAAAACATCACCTGCGCAAGCACTGCAAACGACACGTTGTTTTGTTTTACAGAAGGTAAATGGTGTGAATATGCGATCTAGTTACGAATATTATGTCTATTTTTGCGTTATTGTATTTGAACACGAGCCCGGTACAGAGCACAGACCGTTAATGTAATATTTATTTTAATGTTGTATATTTAACATCGACCCTGTAGAGGTGCTCTGTCGAGGTTACCTCTCGTGGAGGTTTATCCCGCCAGCGGTCACGTGGGCAAGCAACTTCAAGGCTGCACCTTTCCCTTTTTCACTTCCCCCCCCCAATCTATTTATACAGACGGTGGTATGGTGGTGCAATGACTGATTGCCACACTGCGCTATGAAGCCAGCATTGAGTTTGATTCCTGTCCACGGCTAACATCCGCAGCGAATGATAGATTTCTGAACAAACTCTTAGCCCTCCCCCCCTTCCTATTCACCATTATGCATTGACCAGCAGTGTGCATTGTGGTCACACGGTACCTCTGACCGACAAGGTGTGGGGATGCCTTCATTCGGTGGTGCATTGACACAAGGACTGTACACGTACAATGTGCTCCCTAATCGTAAAAAAATATATTATTTTCCCTGCCAAAATGTACAAATACCGACTGCATTATAATTGACTATACTCATGGAAAACATCAGAATGCAGTACAAGTCATTATAAAATGTGTATGGTCTAGCAGGGATAGGGTTGCGAATAAACGAATGCTTAGGTGGTGCCTGGTAATTGGCTCGTAAAAAGTTGTCGAAGAAAAGTTTGGCATTTGCTTGTTATTTACGATACAATATTAATGGAATTACATGAGCACTGTACAGGTGTTGCCATCATACCTGGCAATTGCAGAAAACGAATGGTTAATGACAGTGTAATTGCCTTGCCTAATACTGTATTTAAAAACAATTCACGTGTGATGTTGGGGGTGCCGCAAAATATTTCGTGAATATAAATTTTCATACCGCACGACTATGAATATGTTATTAAATTAATTAAATATACAGTATAGTCACGGTTTTGTCAACAACGTATATTTTAAATGTGTGCCCAGCTCTACAAATTATGCATTTTTAAGCCTCTAGATTTGAGTAATACAGAAAAATGCAGCTGGATTATCTTCGTACCAATGAAGGGCTTTTTTAATTTAAAGGTTAAATTCCAGCTGTCGTGTGCAATGGAAAGTTTGCTGTGAGTGTTGAGCCTCAAATAAGATGGGTTGCCTGCAGTACTTTCTGGGCTCACTGTCACAAATGCAATTGCTCGATTCTACTTTGTAATGCTGCCATGCTGTAATGGTGAGCACAGCTGGACTTACAACCCAGAGGTCGCCGGATTGTGGCGGTTGGAATCAGCAAGGTCATGGGCGTTAGGGTAAAGTGTAGGTACCATTGGAACCTCATTTGCCAGTAGAAAAATATGATAATTGATTTTTTACCAAAAGGCGCACAACTCAAAGACAATGCACCATCAGAGTATGAGAGCTCGGGGTAAGCATTTACACTGCTTATCCCGAGCTCTCATACTCTGATGGTGCATTGAGTTGTGCACCTTTTGGCGTCATCTGGTCCAACACCATGTGAGACTAGGCTCTAAGGAAAGCTGTCTCGGGTGTGGACTGATCAACTTCAACGACAGTGTATACATTATCAGAGTTATGTTTTTTGTTTGCATTACGACTGCAGGTATTGTGGTCTATGCAAACATGACTCCTTGTAAAAAAAAAGGCGTCAGTTTTGTTGGCAGATAAAAGGGTAAAAAACCAATTATCATAAAGTGTAGGTACTTCAACCTCTTCAAATACGCCTGGCCAGTGTGGACAAGCCGACATAAATACCCTTTGTAGAGGGGCTGTCTAAAGTTCCCTCTAATGGAGGCCCTTCTGCAACCGGTGGTGTGTGAGCAATTCACTTCAGGGACGCACCTTGACCTTTATTTTGTAACATTAACAGGATTCAAAGATTACTCGCAGTTTTACGCTGTGTGCCCAAGTACGGCATATGTCTTCAGCACATGATGTATGAGCCTGTCAATCACTTGTGGTTAACAATAGACTAATCATGGCTGAGCACATTTTGTGCTTTCAATAAAATTCCTTGCACTTACAAAAAAACAGAACACGTGAGCCTTCACGTTCAAACAATTGTGGCCCGGGACATGAGAGTTGAATTCCAACGAGCCAACAAGTATGTTTTCGCAGCTATGCTGCATCGCTCTGGGCTGTGTCTTTAGGTTGTAATGCGGTGTTGGTCCTGAAGAAGCTACCAGCACGTGGAGCAAAAATGTCCGAACATTATCGGGAAGCCACAGGAGCTATGCGATTTTAAGTCCAGATTGAAAACTAATTTCTTTAGAACAAATATTTTTTCGTGTTTAGTTTGTTGTCCTTCCCCTGCACCTCCGATTAGCACAGTTCGCTACATACGATGCGCAAGACATTCAACATAGATACATACGTAATACAGTTTTTGGGTTAGATCGGGTTATTTATAAATGTGTCGTAACCCTCCACCACCCGACACGGCCAATCAGCAAACAAGTGTCACGTTGACAAAAGACATAGTTCACTACTTTAGCCCACCGGTGTGTTGAGTGAATCCACATTCCACTACAATTGTAAATGTTGAGGATTCACTCAACACTCCGGTGGGCTAAAGTAGTGAACTATTTGTCTTTTGTCAAATTTACACTTTTTTGCTGATTGGCCGTGTCGGGTGGTGGAGGGTTACGACACATTTATAAATAACACATTCCATTACAATTATAATTCACCATGGAGGTGAAAAAGGATGGCAAGTTACCATTCTTGGATATTTAAATCGAAAAGAGACCAGATGGCTCAATGGGACACTGTCTACAGGAAAGCCACTCATACAGATGTCTACCTAAAACCTGACTCCCACCACCACCCATCTCAGAAGAATTCCCTCATAAAAACACTCCCCCATAGAGCTCGATGTATTTACGACCATCACCACTTAGCCAGTGAACTGGAACACGTACACCAAGCCCTCAAGATGAATAGATATTCAAACTACACAATCCGTAAAGCTATCACCCCAACCGTTGGGAAAGAACCATCTGAGGACCCAATCAAAACCATCACCTTGCCATACATAGCAGGGGTTACCAAAAATATTTCCAAAATCATGAGCAAACACAAGATCCAGGTTCGATTTAACACAGTATATAAAATTCGTGATCTGATCCCATCTGTGAAGGATGTGATCCCTGACATGCAATACCCCGGCGTCTACAAACTAAGCTGTGTCTGCGGCAGTAGTTACATTGGGGAAACTAAGCGACATGTCTCGGACCGTGTTTGTGAACATAAGGCAGATCTGAAACACCGTAGGACCAATACCTCAGCCGTGGCTGATCATTGTTTTAACGCTGTGGGCACACACAAAATTGATATTTCCAAGACGAAAGTACTGTGCAACCCCACTGGCTATCAGCAAAAAATCGTTCATGAAGTCATCCAGATATATAAACACGGACAGAATTTCAACCGAGAAGATGAGTACAAACTGAGCAACCATTGGAAGGACGTTATTAACCAGTTTAAGTCATAACTGGCTGTGATGTTTCCATCCTACCTGCCGATGTTAGCAGTTATTTTCGACTCTCTGAATTACATTACCAGGTTAAATGTCTTTACATTAACAGGCTAAATGTCTCACTAACACAGCCACCGTTGCTCGTTTTCCTCAATGTGACAGTGGTTTTCGTTTTTCTTACATTGACATGCTAATCTCTCACAATACAATGGCCACCTCCGCAGCTTCCTCGTCGTGGAGGTAGCTCAGATCTCCGACCTTACATTGACATGCAAATTACATCTCTAGCCCCGCCCACTTCACTTACTACCCTTGGCCTACACCCATCTCAAACCTTTATAACATCCTGCCTCAGCAGCTCTCCTGCTATATTTTAAAATCCTTTATATTAAGTTCACTTGCTTACTTGCTGGCGCGCTTACGACCGTGCAAATCTTTCGGTCGTTTTTTTAACCCACTTCCCGTGATCCAATCGAGCTGACATTTTGCACACAGACTCGTTGTGCGTGACAATTTATTTTCGTGAAAAACATTTTCCAAAATTTTCCACTTTTTAGGAAAAAAAAAAATTCATATTTAGTTTAAAATACCAATGTGATAAAAATGAAACTCTTACTCAAGAAAAACAGAAATGAATAATAAAATAAAACCGATGCCACGCATATAAAGGATTTATAGTGAAAAACTTTGTTTTTACGGGTTAATTTTTTTCCTGCCTCAGTAGCTCTCCCGCTATATTTTTCACCTGATGACGATTGCTTCAGTGGCGGCTCCTGCAAAATCTCTCAGGGGGGGCAAATGTCTGGATGATTGATAAGGATAAGGTCCACCCATGCAATGGATAAATTAACAGCTTAAGCATGTAAAGGCAACTTCACTTCTTTAATATTAATGAAAAATAAAGTGACTCTTACAATACATCTTGTTTGTTTCTATACTCACTATTAAAACAAACCACTCAAGTTTATTTTATTAAAGATTCCACTAGGTGGCCACAAATTATATTGTTGGATGAAACGTGCTTACGTATGATGACGTTAGCACGTATGATGACGTAAGCACGTTCGGGCTTGCCCTCCCGGAAGCCATAGAGAATGCATTGGAGCGCCCCCCGGTCGAAAAAAAACATCTTTGAATGTAAGTCTATGGGGCCACTCGGGGCGATTCTCAGCCGGAGTGAAATCGCCCCAAAAGAGGCGGTACTCCACAGAACGTGACATGACGCTGATTGGACTATATCCAGAGGCTGCAGTGACAGCTAGCGTGACTCTGTGGTTGAATGACATTGGTGGTGCGTCGCCCAATCGCCCTAATGAAGAAACCGCCCCTGGATTGCTTGTGTTGCGATCGAAACGTCGTGATATTTTAGTATTTTTCTATCTACGTGGATTTACCGAAAAACCCAAAGAATATGAATAGTACAGTACGTGTATATCTGCGAAGACGGCTTGAATGCGGTAGACATTTCAATAAATGTGATTGGACGGTGTCTGACCTCCTTGAAGAGTGGGCCCACCGCTATATTTGTGAAAAGCTTTCAGTGCCACTGTATGACAAGGGCCCCTCCTGGAAACTGAGGGCGGTCTATTGTGCTCGCAAATGTTTGCGTGTGCGCACACAAACACACACAGAGAATGTGCGTGTGCGCACACACACACACACAGAGAATGTGCGTGTGCGCACACACACACACACACAGAGAATGTGTGTGCACTCGAGTGTGCACACTCAAGCTTTCAATGGCGAGGGTGGAGCACAATTTATTTCTCTAAACAAAGTTTTAAAAGGTGTAGTGATTTTATTTCGATTTAAAGCTTTCGTGACTGCAGGGATTCATCTTCTTGGTTCTTTCGGTAAAGTCACGTAGAAGGGAAGTAATAAAATAATAAAAATAAAACATAATAAAATAATTCTCACGACGTTTCGGCCACAACGCAAGCAGCCGTCCTCAGGTGAAGAAGAAGCTTGGTGGTGTTTCATTCTTCACCTGAGGACGGCTGCTTGCGTTGTGGCCGAAACGTCGTGAGAATTATTTTATTATGTTTTATTTTTATTATTTTATTACTTCCCTTCTTCGTGACTTTACCGAAAGAACCAAGAAGGTGTAGTGATTTTTTTGGCCCTGGGGCCCATAATAAACTAGCCCCTGTTTCATAGCAAGTGGCTCACAAACCCCACCGTTTGGCATGCAATGCACTTGAACCAATTTCCGCGACTAAGCAAGGGCTGCTGAACAAAAGTGAACTCGGCCTTGAATTAAAAGGTAAAGGTTCGGAACTGAATTGCTCACTCACACCGCTGCTGGGAGTGAAATGGCCTCCACGAGACAGGCACTCTACAGGTTATTTAGGCCTACTTTTCCATGAGAGAGAGACGTATTGGAAGAGATGAAATAATCACGCTTTATCCCACCACACTGGGAGGTGTGGGGGCATTTAAGAAACTTGCCCCATCGTGTTAACTGCCACACCGGGAGATGGAATCGAAAGGGCGACCTCTGAACTGCAAGTTTAGCGTGCTCACCATTCCACCGCAGCATTACATTCTCAAATAAGCAAATAATAAACATGCATACTAAACTGTACTAATTATTTCAGCGAAACAGATCTGGCCATTAGGCTTAATAGTCGCACATTTTAACGTGAAGACTGCATCTCTCTTCGTCGGTGGAAACTCAGTCGGGAACGAAAAGAAAAGAAGCCTCATTGGAAGAAAAATAACATTTAATGTAACTGCATTACAGAGCCAAGTCTGTTGGGTCCATATTGCATCAAAGGAATAAGTGCTAATCATAGTAATGGACTGAGAAATTGTTAAAATGCCAATTCGTTCACAATCACAATAATAGCAACAACTGCTGTCAACTGGAAAAAAGATAAGACTTTCGAAAAGTATTGCTACAGAGGGATACTGCATCTCAACTGGCCCCAAAGAGTGACCAACGCAGAAGTAAGACAAAGGTTGCACATAGAAGAAGACCACCTGATGATGCAGGGAGTGATGAGAAGGGGCTCTGGTACTATTTGGACACGTATGCAGGATAAACAACAACAGGAAATTTTAATTTCGATTTAAAGCTTTCGTGACTGCACGGATTCATCTTCTTGGTTATTTCGGTAAAGTCACGTAGAAGGGAAATAATAAAATAACAAAAATAAAACATAATAAAATAATTCTCACGACGTTTCGGCCACAACGCAAGCAGCCGTCCTCAGGTGAAGACAGAGTCTGAATGACTGTCTTCTCGACAGACCTGTTCTTCACAGAGTCTGAATGACTGTCTTCTCGACAGACCTGTTCTTCACCTGAGGACGGCTGCTTGCGTTGTGGCCGAAACGTCGTGAGAATTATTTTATGTTTCATTTTTATTATTATTTTATTATTTCCATTCTACGTGACTTTACCGAAAGAACCAAGAAGATGAACAACAGAAAAATAAAAAGTGTATTGTTCGGAAAAATATAAGGAACTGGAAAGAGAGGAAGACGTAACAGAGAATGGCTTGACGACGACATAATAGGAGATTGGTGCCTGGATAATGTTGCCGCTACTTGAGCATATCGGCCCAAGACAGAGAGGAAAGTGGAAACAAATGATGAAATGTGCAGTGGACACCTACGGGCCATCTGCCCATGGATCGTGATGATGGTGCTGATGACGATTAAACTATAAAACATTGAACTATAAAACATTGAGCCTTTTCAAATGTAATAAGTCGGAGCGAGCTGTCAATGTAAAACAACACGGATAGTCTAGGCGTTAAATTACAAACTAGTTATAATGGAAAGTAGATGAGTTGCACTGCACCAAGGCATCAATATAGTTTTGTATTAAACGGAGAAGAAGTAAATAAACCACAGTTAAGTGGAATGAATTGTGTTAATATATTTTACCCTGCAGTAGCCATTACGTGAATTGCATTCATCCATTTAAATTATTTTCCAAGTTCATTTTTTTAAAAAGCATAACACGCTCCGTATTCCCAAACTTTGCCCGTGCTTGCTCCTTCAAATGCATCGCATTGCCGTGACTAAAACATTGGTGCTTAGCAATTGAGAAGCAATTGCAGCCCAATGGGATTTTCATTCCCCCCAGGAATCTGTAAACGTAGAATAAACAAGAGCTCTGCGCAGGGCATTGCTTTGGCGATGACAACCGTGGTTTCGCTGGTTCCGTAATCGGTTCTACATTCTACGCGCAACATTTGCAGAGTGCGAACATGCTCGGGTTTCCGAACGGCGCCGCTAAACGTGGCCATGAACGTTCCCAGTGATGCAACTAATTGAGCACAAGTGCTGTGAAGCACCCTTTATAAGGCCCTTGGCGACTTTACCACGTGCACTTCAAATGAATGCGCTTCAGCTCCGTTTTTGCTGTTAAATTTTAAAGGCTGTTAAAAATGTAATTTCATTGGCCTTGGTCAATCCACTGCTGCATGAATGCTTCCCCAGACAGTCCTCGGGTTGCGGAAGGGGACCGACTTACGAAAAATCCGACCGCACGGAAATGCTCCCATAAATCATGTTGCAAAAAAATTCAATACGCGGAAAATGTTTGCGTTAGTTACGTAACCGCAAATAGTGCAGCGCGGTGAGGTTGCGGATTATTACCGTGGAGCGAGGTGCAAGGCGAGCAGGCGAGCAGGCGGGCAGCTTCATGCCTCACCCGAGCTTCAATAGGATTAAGGTAAATGAAATTTATCTTTGATTTTTGGGGGAAATTGTTTCGTTTCCGACATACGGACAATTCGGCTTACGGATCGTTCTCGGGAACCTAACCATTCCGTAACCCGGGGACTGTCTGTATATGTTGTACTCTACACGTTGTACTATATATCTATCTCGTCGTTACGCAATTTAACGAAAAAAACCTCCTTTATGGATAATATTGGTCGTAAGAGCCTACATGTTAAACCATCTATCTCTGTACTGCATATGAAACACACGGTTCGATTGTACTGAATTAAAACCAGGGCCTCGCCGTTACAACCAACGGTGGCTAATTGATGCTGTCATTGAGGGCCTCCAGTGCGGCCAATTCAACTGAGCTAATTCCCAGTGTAATGGATGTTTTCGGCCTGTAGACAAGCCATACATTACTGTCAGGTTTGTCTGGGAGATTGATTTTTAAATGGGTGCTAATGCAGCAAGCACTTTGCCAGCGATGAGGGCTGGAGGGGGGCAATCGGCAGCGTTTTGATAGCTCAGAAAATGTCTCACGATACCTCACAACCAATCAACAGCGGCGTTATTAGGGGGGTCGTGCTTTTGTTGTTAAACATGCGATCACACTGAAACATTCCCGACAACTGGGCTTTTGAGGTTTTTCCGATTTGAAAGCGAAAAAAAAATCGTATGCATTTTTTTTGTGAATGACTTTCAAGATGTTTTCTTTCATATAAATTCTCCTCTTCATCTCAGTTATGCATTCACGAGAAAACAATTGAAATTCAAGAATTTGTGGCATGCGCAAAGATAATTATTAATTAAATCGATGTTCTTTTTTGTTCATTTTTAACATGTCCTTGATATCACTATTTGCGGAGTTAAAATGGAAACTGCACGGACGGGCGAACGTGAAGTCTTCTTATGAAACAAACATCACACAGCCTCGTAATTCACAAATGTACTCCACTTATCCACGAACTAATACATCGCAGATAACCGTAGAATACAGACACCGTGGATACTCACAGCTCTAAAGGATCCTACAGCTCCCCACAGATGATAGGGAGTTGCAGATGAAAGTAGTTCTCATGTAAACAACCACAATCGTAAAACCAAAACATTTCCCAACAAGCTGTTTGTCCCAAAAAAAAAGCCTTACTCCTTAAAACGAGGCACATTTAACATTCAAGGACGACTTGAAGAGCACGGTTTATAATTGTGACTAATTCTCAGAAAATGTTGGCAACAACAGCCGCGCACAGTGACCTATTCTCGCGGAACAATGTCACGGTATCTTTTTTTTACATCCACGTAAATTAGCCGACAGCACGCTTCAGCAGACAGCGTCCTTAATTGATAATGTTCCAACGGCGCGCGATCAAGAAGGGCTCTGGTTAGATTCAAATTGGCAGTACCCTGTGCCCAAAGGCAAGCACACAAAACCACCAGGGAAAGAAGCCCAGCCTTTCGCCGACGATAAATATAAATAGATTTTTTTTGGAGTAAAATAAATAAATAACCCGGCTGAACATCGGCGCAACGGGAGTGTGCACGCAGCTGAGATGCAACGGGGTGGCCATGATAGTGCTCACGTATGATGTGTTGTAACCAACAGTGAGCCCACGGGATCGCGATGGCACGAGCCATCGCTCGTACGGCGTCACGAGCGGCCAAGATGCGACCGTGACAGAGGCAGCCATAAAAGGCCCTCTGATCAACCGCGCTGAATGTAAGCCAAACAAATATATATATACCCGTTTAGAATTCGCGTCCGACCGCCCACGGTGATAAATAAAATAAAATAATAAACTATGCATATAAATAACCTTGTTCTAAGAATGGTATACAGCTGCTTTCCACTTAAAAGTCACTTTGTGTTCCACATGCCACGAGCAGAATTATTGACTTTGTTGTTTTTCATCAATACGTCTTCATACAAGCTAGTAATTTAAACGTAATATGGTTTGCGGAAAGCTCTGGGGATTCGGCAGTGATAAAGAAAGAAAATATTCCTGCCAAGTTACTGGAGGCCATCGAATGAGTGCAACATTGACGGAGGTAAATCATTAATCACAGGGGATCATCTCCTGCTCAGCAACAAAGAAGCATTGGTGGCCTAAACCACTTCCCTGTTTGATGTTCACCCCTTCCATCAATGCGGCCCCGTTCCCTGGTGTGTGGGTCAGGTGGGGAGGGAGGAAGCGGTCGGGTGTTGATGGGAGGAAGGGAGGGAGCGGTGGGGGAGCTGTTGCTGGGGAGGGAGCGGTGGGACGCAGGGAGCGGTGGTGGTGCTGATGGAAGGGAGGGAGCGGTGGTGGTGCTAATGATAGGGAGCGGTGGTGGTGATGGTGCTGATGGAAGCGAGGGAGCGGTGGAGCAGTGGGAGGGAGGGATCAGGGGTGGTGCTGATGGAAGGGAGGGAGCGGTGGTGGTGCTAATGATAGGGAGGGAGCGGTGGTGGTGATGGTGCTGATGGAAGCGAGGGAGCGGTGGAGTAGTGGGAGGGAAGGATCAGGGGTGGTGCTGATGGAAGGGAGGGAGCGGTGGTGGTGCTAATGATAGGGAGGGAGCGGTGGTGGTGGTGGTGGTGCTGATGGAAGCGAGGGAGCGGTGGAGCGGTGGGAGGGAGGGATCAGGGGTGGTGCTGATGGAAGGGAGGGAGCGGTGGGGGAGTTGATGGAAGGGAGGGAGCGCTGCTGGTGCTGATGAAAGGGAGGGAGAAGCGGTGGGGGGAGCTGGTGTTGGTGAAGGAGGGGAGCGGTGGATCCGGGGAGGATGAGAGGCGGGGTGGCTCCGCGCCCGACCCAATGGAAGGACGCGGCGGCCGTGAACGACGTGCGCGCGTTTGGGGGGTGGATGTGGTGGTGGGGGGGGTAGCTGCGAGTGCCGTCCGCGAGACCGCTGCCATGCGCTCCGGCGGGGAGAGGCGGTAAACACGGGAGAGTCGCACAGCCTCTCTGCTGCCCCGTGCAGCAGCAGCAGCCGGAGCAGACCCCGCGGGCGCTCCGCTCTGCGTGGCGCGGGCGAAGGGGCAGGAGGGGGACGGTCCAGCGAACGAGCGAGCGAGGCGATCCCGACTGCCAGAGGCGAGCAGCACGGAGGGGGCATTATTGTGTGAGCCACCCTGCGCTTCATTTCCCAGCCACCTTGAAAAGGAAATGAGATGATGCTCCTTGCTGTGCTGTAGGTGAGTGATTTAACTCAACTCAGCTGGACGTCACATGCAATAACTAGTTGCAGAAATGATGCTGTACTTGTGAAATGCTGAAAGGATCGCCCGCTGATAAGCGTCGTTGAGTGCTCTCGGAATGCTTAACAGACAGAAATAAAAGGGGAATTTTTTTTGTTCTTCGCGAAATATTACTTGAATGTATGCAATCGGAGCAGTGAACGAATGTGATGCAATGCTGACAGTCATTTCTATAATTACACACGACGTAAAGATATCGGTAAGGTACACACCGTGGCAGTAATATGAACAATTGCTCATAAATGGCAATTTAAAACGAAACGTACGAGATGGATTTGCTTTTCTGAAGCTCTCCAGTTCAGATTTATGAGTGTGAGATTAAAGCACCTGACGAACATCGATGTTTATGGAATTATACAGCATCAGAACACTTTCTGAATAGCGAGTACACCAAGCTATTTTGAATAAGTTAGTCTGAGCGAATGGGGGGGGGGGGGTCCCCCACAAAATTCAATTAAAAGTAACTTAGCAAAACAAATCCTCCGCAACTTTCTTTGCATATTTGCATGTTCTTTAACTTATTTTTTGTATCTCAAAACATTGCTTCTGCTTTTCTGTGAAGTAACGGATAATGTCCTGAGCCCACTTCATTGCCGGTGCAGATTTTATATACGACGACAACAATTTGAGTTGGAAACGCGAGCAGTGGCGGGGGGGGGGGCAATTGTTCGGATTACATTAGAGCCATGGGAATTTGACCAGGCAGTGACACAAACTGAAAAAAAAACCCTGCCTTGCTCACCACTAACCACGGGGCGAGCAGAATTTCAATGAGCTCTGGGAACGGTTGAATGACACACGCACACACACACTCGCGCGCACACACTCGCACGCTCTTTGCCGGGTAAGGAGTGGGATGGACAGGGGGGCGAAGTGTGATGAAAACACAAAATAAAACGGCTTCTCAAAGGTCTGCCCCATTGCACCACGGCGATGAAATTGAGTTTCCGGATTGCAATGCCCTTTGCTGCCTGTCTCTACGGATCGGCCTGCATTTGTGACCACTATTCTTTTGACACTCTGCTGCCCTGTGTCACGACTGCGGTTTAGCTCTCCGATCTGGTGTTTTGGGTTCTGGCCCCAGCGTCATGTTTTCGACACGATGTCCGACGTTTCGCTCCGTGTGCTGGGGAACTTCTTGTAAAAAAATGTCAGTTCCTGAAGGAGCTCCGGCTGACGTGGAGCGGCACGTCGGACATCGTGCCGAAAGCACGCGCAGTGCGACCGGAAAAAAGATGAAGAGCTAAACCGTGGCAGGGTTGTATTGGAAAAAAAAACGAAAGTCTTCGTGCTGATATAAGTGGTGGAAATGTCACATTCATATGGCAGAGGATAGTCTCTCCCGAGCACAATCACCCGATTAAACACGGCTCACTAATGAAATATCGTATTAATTTTAAAATGCCACTTAAATGTCACGTGTCCTATTTGATTGACTAAAATACCTAATGTTATCCACTTAAATGTTTTACTCATTGGAGGAAGTGGTGGCTATGAACCCGGTGACCTGAGTTCAATTCCCGGCCACGGCTGACAATGGCATGTTCAGGCTTTGTACCAGGCGTGCATAGCTGACCAATCAATTAATTGATGCTGTCATTACCATCTGAATAAATAACCATCGTCATTTTGCTTCTTTTGAGCATTGCTCCAAATAAACCTTTTGCAGTACTTTTACACAGTACTAAAACAAGTGCATCACTTTCATGTTTGATATTTGAAACCAGACATGGAATACACAAGTGGAATGTATCGTACAGTACGTTATACAATTGAGTTATATAATTGGGGTCAGTGGTGACGCAGTGGGTAGCGCGCTGCGCCCTGGAATTGGATACCTGAGTTCAATTCCCTGCCACAGCCTGTAATTGGAGCCCTGAGTTCAATTCCCTGCCAGGGCTAACATCAGCGGCGAGCAAAATTTTAACCGGCCCCTAAGCCTCCTCTCATTCACCAATCTGCACTGACCAGTATGGTGAAGTATGGTCAATCAACCGCCATGACCAAAACGACCTTCGTCCAAATCTTGACTTAAGTGGAATGACAGAGAGTGCTTAATTAATTATCAATCTAGGTCAACCTAATTATGTTTTAGTATTTATACGAGGGCTAGGACTATTCAACCTCCGGGCAATTTGATGACATGTCACAATTCAAGGTCTCGATGTGACATGACAATCAAATATTTTATTTAACACGAATGCAGTGTTTGGTAGCATCTATGTTGGTTGCAGGGATGAAGCCATTACATACACTGTATAAATATACAAATCCAAATATAGCGATCTTTAAAGATACTCGTGCCAGTAAACTTAAGAATCGATTAATCATTCCACCCATAATCTGCACTCAACTGGCAAAACAGAACATGCTGCAGAATTTGCGCTTGTGTAAAGTTAATTGTAATTCCAGCTAAACCTTTCAACTTCATCATCATGACTTCGTTATGATTTTCTGGGTTCCATCGGCAGAGTTAGTCCTGTTAAACAAATACTGCTGGAAACATTTGTCTGGAAGGCCGATAAGCGGATCAACTAAAGAAGGAATTACATGTTTTTATTAATTAATTATGATACAAGGGCTTATTGGGAATAGAGAATATTATATACATTTTTGACACTCAATACAGTTCGTTGAAAACTTCAAATTGGATATCTTAATAGTCATGGAATTAAGGAACCCATGACACAGGTCCAGTGATGGCAGCAGAAGGGCTTGAGTATTGCGATAACAATTAACATTCAGATATTTTGGTTTCAAAATTGTCAAAAACAGTGCACAAACGTAGCACCATCAAGAACAGTAACAGTACTCTTTGGTTCTTTCTGTAAAGTCACGTAGCGAATTCCTTGACCGTGGTGAGATGGCGACTCCGACTTCGCTTCACTCCGCCCTCCGCCGATGGTTCCTCCGGAGGCAAATTCAAAATGGCGTCGAATCGCGGCGTGGTCAAGATGGCGGATTCCCGCCGCGGCACGCGCAAGATGGCGGCCTCCTGCCGCGTGGCCCATGGCGCCGGGAGTGAAGAACCCGTGGCGGCCTGTGGAGCACTCTCCGCTCTCTCCGTCGCCGTGCTTGGGGTGACGAGATGACACAATTGGCCCAGGGCGTCCTTGAGAGTCTCCAGTTGCTCAGCCACCTGCAGCCATCGCCGATCAGCGTCTGATGGTGTCGGCGGCCCTGACACTGTGGCTACATCTTCCACTCCCGTCCCCGCACTCGTTTCAGCAGGGCTCTCCTCCACCACCCTGGCAGGATCCATGTTTGGAGGGAAGTCTTCGTCTTCCGACGAAGAAGCCGATGCCGGCGCTGGAACATTTTTCTTTCTCACTTGTTTCGACATGCCGTTGCACTTCCGACACCAATGTAATAAAGGACTCGACCACGATGTCTGGCTTGGTGTCCTTTATTCGGTTCTTCTCTCTTAACCCGCACGGCTGTCCTTCTATAAGACTCTATACTGACACTGATACTGCTCTCCTGCAGTTTCTCCCCTCGTCGTTCTCTCAGCCTCTCTCTCCTCTCGTCGCTCTCGTAGCCTCTCCCTCACACACAGCCTCGCCGGCTGTGTTCCCCGCAGCTCCTCGTCCGCCTTCTCTCCAGCCGCCCCACCGCTGTCTTCTCTCGCAGCTCCGCTGGCTGCTCCCTTAGCTGGCCACCGCTGGCCGCCGCTGCCACCCCTTGGCTTTGCCCACGTGGCCTTACTCTGGTCCAGTCCCACTCGTTCTGCCTTCCTCTTCCGGTCTCCTCCCTTAAGAACCTTAACCTTTCCTCCCACGTCACCTAACTCCACCTCTCCGTGACGTCACATCCGGGAGGTCGCCCGCGCCCGCATTACATAGGTAAAGAAAACATAATAAAATAATAAATGTATTTCTTTACCTACGTGACTTTACCGAAAGAACCAAAGAGTATGGATCCTTGCAGTCACGAAAACTTCAAATCTAGAACAATAACAGTGTTATTTTCCATTCAGCTGCATTCAAGGTGAAATTGCTCGTACAATCTACTGCTGGTAGAAATTCCTCCACCATAAGGAGAATCCCTAATCTACTACTAACTGGTCACCCATCTTGGAGAGTACCCCCACTTTTCCGCACCGCACAGAACCTGTCGATCAACAAACTGCACTGCACCCATACTCTTTGGTTTTTTCGGTAAAGTCCACGTAGGTAAAAAAATAAAATAAATTAAATCACGACGTTTCGGAAGCAACGCAAGCCTCCGTCATTTGCCTCCGTCATTTGCCTCCGTCATTTGATTAAAATAAATTAAATCACGACGTTTCGGAAACAACACAAGCCTCCATCATCAAATGATAAATAAATTAAATCACGACTTTTCGGAAGCAACACAAGCCTCCGTCATCAAATGTTGCTTCCGAAACGTCCTGATTTAATTTATTTACATTTTTTACCTATGTGACTTTACCGAAAAAACCAAAGAGTATGAATCCTTGCAGTCACGAAAACTTCAAATCTAGAATTAATGCACTGCACCCATTTATGCTGCTGGGTGGACAGAGGTTGAGAGTGGTGATTGAGGATTTAAGAAACGTACACAATTTTTCAACTACCGCACTGAAATATTTGGACCAGCGACCTTTGGATTGCAAGACCAGTGTGCTAACCATTATGCCGTGGCAGCGTCCCATTTATGCTAAGAAACTGAAAAGGCAGTAGGTTTAAGGATAAATGATCATCTGTATTGAGTCACCATATATATTTGTGCCACTTGGGCTGGTAAAACCATGCATTGACTGAAGCCTTTACCAAGCATGACTAATTTCATACATCGTTAAATATTTGGGATTAATCACCATCCCATTTGTTACTCGGGGTTTTTCTTTACACCATCTGCTGATTTGTGTTCATCTTTAAACGCGATAACCTAAAGAAAACGTGGATTTACAATTATCTTTTTTGTTATTATTTGTATTCGTGAAGCATGGAGCCTTTCTGGTAGTGTCAGTGTTTATTTTATATAAATCTTTGAATTCTCAACAGTTATTCTTGTTTTCAAATTTCATCACAAGGTCACCAACAGAGTGAACAGAAATGCTTTTAAACAGGCAACGCTGAATTACATTGAGCCTGATGTTCCTGCCAGCATATGAAAGGTGACGATCACCTACGTGTTTTCCATGGGAAGAGGCCGTCACGTGTCAATTTCAGGGTAGAATTAGCCACCTGCCACAAGTAGAATATTTCCGAGAAAAGCAAAGAGGGCTTTTTCCATCACGTTCCATTTTAAGTTGTCGAATAGTGTCTCAATGCATTATGATTTTAAATTTGCACAGCCATAAATGAAATGGAGTGACTCACTTGTGAAATTGCTAGCTGATATGTGTTCATGTTGTTGGTGGCATTATGTTCGACGTTTTGCTCCTAAGTGCTGGGAGCTTCTTCCGGAACTTAAATGAGCAGCTCGCATTCTCCCTCAATTTTCTAGCGCCAGATCGATTGACAGGCAGTGATGCAGCTGTGCCATATAAATAAAGATTTGGAGTGTTACCGCTAAGAACAAATACTTGTAGCGCATTGTCAATCGTGGGCCCATTTTAGAACTACAGTGTTGCAGAGTGTTTACTCTAACAGAGTATGAACTCAGAGAGCGTAAATGTCGTTTTCTTGTAATGGAGCATTTAGACAACATCGCTATCGCTCAGTTCGCCAATTCCCAATTGCAGCCTATCATAGGCCCATTTTGCAACTATTGCAAAACTATTGCATGCTATTTACTGTGACAGCCTTTGAACTCATATTGAATTCGTCACTGTCTTGTAATGGTGCATTTAGACAACATCTTTGTCACTCACTTCGGCAAATCCCAATCGCAGTCACGCTTGTCTTCCCTTGAGATAAGGGCCGATTTCCGTGTCAGCGCAGATTTGTTTGGGCACCTTCTTTAGGCCGCTGCAGAACCGTCGCCATGATGGACCTCCTGCCCTGCGCACGGGCTCCATCAGTGGACGTGACAGGTGAAAATCAATGACAGCGCAGCTTGGACCGGGAGGGCAGATGTCCGAGTGCATTCCAACACGCGGCCCGTGAGTGCGCGGGATTCGTCAGATGCGCGTCGCGCCGATGCGCACGATGGAGCTGCTCCGCGGTGACCCACCGACGGGCAAATCGAGCGGCGCAATAAACACGGCCGCGTAAAACAGCAAGACGTGCTTCTCACGCTCGCTCCATTACAGGCGTGGTATTGCCCACACGTCACAGGTCAACGACGGCAGCTTCTTTTCGTGGCTAATGCCTGCCAACGTGCCACACGTCTCCAAATCAAATGGACGCCTGTGTAAATGTGGCCGCGTGAAAGTCATTCTATCACCACGTTGTTTGCAGCCGCCGAATGTCTAATAGCCGCCCATATTCCTTAACCCCCCCCCCCCCATGTTATGCCGTGTATTGCCCGCCGGTGAATCTGCTGGTACGAGTCTAGGGCTGTTGACGATGCTGGGGTGGCTGAGAGGTCAGAGTGCTGAGAAGGCAGCACTGATATCCTGGGTTTGAACCCATGCAGCTGCCTATAGTTAAAAGTGGGTTCTCAAATGTAGTGAGTTGATGGTCTCAACCTGGTCACCAAAGACTGCACGAAAACATACAATTGGATTCAATTTTGTTACGCACTTAATTTGATTCAATTCCAGTTTGACTGTCGAGTTGTCATATGGCAGAGCGGGTAGGAAAGTGTTGCCCTCTACTGGGTTGTTCTCCAGCAGTGAAGGATTGCGATGTTCCGTGAGCGAGCCAAATTGCTTCTGCGTCTAAATGATGTGGCGCTGAAAGCACAATCGGGTTCAACTCAGGATACAATTGTGGGAAAATGCCCTATGGCAATGGCCACAATTTAATTGTTCGTGTGAGGATCCTAAACATTCTCCAGTTCTTGTAACATGGTCACTAAAAACTTCACATGACCTTTTCAAATGTGCCTGGATCTTGAATTTCTACTGTGAGTTTAGTCTGTGCCTTTTAAAAAGCGATTACTATGGCTCCTACAGTTGCCAATTTTGTCAGGAACAGTTTGCCTCTGGTTGTTACATGGAAGATGATTTCCCTTTTATGACAAATGAAACTGGCATGTTGGTTTTTCTCTGGGCAGAACTTTTACTTTATGGCCGGAGCACAAAATAGTTTTCAATCCTCTTTAATCCATTAAGTGCATCGTTACCCCGAAAAAACATGATAAATAATTGACACAAATTGAAAGCGAACAAAACTTCTAAAAGCATTAACAACGTATAATTTATAATCAATGTAGATGTATGCCAAGACATGTTATAGATAAAAAAACGCAAAAAGCATTGGATTCAAATATGTATGAACACACTGCATTTTCGAGCAAGAGATAACGTTTCTCTCTCTAGTTCATATTAAAGGCTCTTTCATCGTTTTAGAATATATTACAGATGTGTCCATGAACTCTAATGCTGTTGTTTAGGAAAATGCAAACACAATTTTTATCACCTCTGAATTTTCCGAACAAAATATAATTATGCCTGTTATTTATCCATCAGAGACATGTCCTAAAGCAGTTTTCTTTGAATTATATTGTCTCATAATAAGTGTTGAGGGGTGAAGCGGTTGTGCAACTGTTATAGCACACTGCACTATAGACCCATAACATTTAGTTAGTTTCCCAGCCATGCATAGCATTGATTTGAAGCTTTCGTGACTGCAATAATCCATACTCTTTGGTTCTTTCGGTAAAATCACGTAGGTCGATAAAATAAATAAATCACGACGTTTCGGGCACAACACAAGCGTCCGTCATCAGGTGGCGGACGCTCGCTTGTGTTGTGCGCCCGAAACGTCGTGATTTATTTAATTTTATACCTACGTGACTTTTACCGAAAGAACCAAAGAGTATGTGCATAGCATTAGTTGCGAGTAATATCTGAATTCATCCTGGAAAATTCCTTTCAACAACCCACACTGACCAGCGTGGTCAAGTATCGTAAAACAGACACCATGACAGACACAGCGTCAGCAGGCATGAATCTCCCAGTGGATAGACCGCAACTGATGACTATAGATGTTTGAAGACGATCGGGCGTACATTTAAGAATTCCACAGCCGAGATGACAATTCATGGTCTAACATTATTAGTGTGTGACTTCATAACCAGTTGTTGCTTAAGTGGACCACAGAGGCAAACGACAAGTGAGGAGTGGAAATGTAACAGGAAGGTAAATGAAACACGGAGGTTTTCGCAACAAGATTATGATTCATCGTAACATTTTCCAAGAGGCCACAAAAAAATCTGGACAAATTTTGGCCAGGTCGCTGACGCAGTTTCAAGCGAATAATCACGATGTAATTGTTACATTTTGTTGCCATAATTTGTTCTGCAATTTACCGGTGAGCTTAAACAATTGTTAAACGCTCGTACTGTACACATGGCAGTGTAATTTGTTCGGCTATGTCGGGTGGTGGAGGGTTACACAACAAAATAATGACCAGACTGTCACGTGGCCGAGTCCAAACATCTATTATGAATCAGGGATGACAAATGTTACCAGCGAGTGCAGCTTTAACGAGGCGCATTGCTCCTCCCAAGTTTTTTTGCAACGGTTGTTGTTTACAGCTTTTACGTTCAATTGCACGCGCCGAGTTCAAGCTGGGGGAATTCTCGGCCACCTCGCCTCCACAAAAAAAACCGGCTTAATGATCACGCAACTACACACCGCACGCCACTTGGGCATTATTCAAGAAGCCAGTTCACCTCTCACGGCCCCCAGAGGAGCCAATAAGAGTGCTCAGGACTCATTGCGCAACCTCGGAGGTCTCGAGAAAATTAAAGTTAGAAGCGCCTCGGGGTGGGAAAGAAAAAAAGACCTCTTGTCATGAAAAAAGTATTGTTCCATTAACGCTGGAACGGCACGTTCGCCTTCGTTAAGATGAGAATGTTGTGGACAATATGTATTACTTAAAACAACTGCGCGTTGACAAACCCTTTTGAAAATAAATCCAACATACTGATGTATGGAGCGGTGGCACGGTAGTTCACAAGCTGCGGCATGAATACAAAAAACCCGAGTTCGATTCTCAGCTACGGCTAACATTGTTGGCAAAATGCCCTCTACGGGGAGGAATTCCACCTATCTGTTAGAGTTTCTAACAGACAACGAACAAGAAGTCACAGCTTCTCGAGACGCTGGCCTTCCTCGAGAGATGCCGAGATAACAAGGTAATAATGTTTTACCTACGTGACTTTACCGAAAAAACCTAAGAATATGTTCCTGCTCCATCGCCCCTTCACCAATCCGTATTGACCGGGATGGTGAATTATCGTAAAAAAAATTCCCACGACTGACATGTTGTGCAGAAGCCTTCGTCCATCGGGGGATTGAGAATGGCTGGAATTTTCAGGTGAACAAACTCAATGTATCTGTGGGAGAAAAAACGATCAACTGAAATGTATACTTATACAGTATATGAGACACTGAGTCAAACTGTCTGGATGTATTTCTGATTAACCTGGTCTTATGCCCACATTTGTTCATAACACACACATTAAATTTCGATTTAAAGCTTTTGTGACTGCAGGGATTCATCTTCTTGGTTCTTTCGGTAAAGTCACGTAGAAGGGAAATAATAAAATAATAAATATTAAACATCATAAAATACAATTCTCACCAGTGAGAGTGTGTGAGAATTTTATCTTATTATGTTGTATTTTTATTATTTCCCTTGCCTTTACCGAAAGAACCAAGAAGATGAACACACATTTACTACAACATGCAGGCACGAATACATGGGTGGAACTTATCACCTAATATAAAACAATACATTACAATGCTTCTTTTCTGAAGCTACACACTTACCATAGCCCCACTTTAACAACGGTATGGTGCCGCATATTACAAACCAAAATATTTGTGACAATGCTCCTGGCCAAATAGTTTGTTTCGCTCCGACTACGATTCACCAGCCAGTTATTTGCATAAAAATAATGGCCCGTGCCATCTGCCCCTTGTAAACAACCGTGAACACAAAAGCGCTGCAGCTCTGTTTACAATCGATGTTTGTTTTCTCGTGCCATGTTTATCTGGCAACATGCCCATTGTGCAAACAGTTGGAAGGACGTTTGCCAGCAACATTCTATTACACTTGTGAATCTTTGTTTAATCAGTAAATTGGACATTGCACAGGGCAGTGGCGGGTCATTTCAAGCACGATCTCTCTTAAATGCCACTGGGCTCACTGTGTGATGTTTGCTTGCATTTAGGCCACGTGCGATTTGGTGGCCCGGGCATAAATTATAAATGTGCCCGATCTGCTATGGGAATGAACAAAAGCCCCCACGTTGGCTGAAGGCATCATCATCGTCGTCATTTAATTCTAACTGATGAACACAAGATGTGCCCATCAAACTTTTACTTTTTTAAAGATAATTATACGGCATCACATTTGGTTTTGATTTAAAGCTTTCGTGACTAGGGATTCATATTCTTGGTTCTTTCGGTAAAGTCACGTAGAATGGAAATAATAAAATAATAATAAATAATAATAATAAAGTAATAAAAAGAAAACATAATAAAATATTGTATTATGTTTTCTTTTTATTATTTTATTATTTCCATTCTACGTGACTTTACCGAAAGAACCAAGAAGATCACATTTGGTGTTTAACACGGCAAACGTGCAGCTACGACGCCGGCGATCTGTGGTTTGCTTTTGCAGAATTGGCCTTGCTTCAGATCTCAAACGTGTTGTGGCCAGAGTGTCTGCCCGATTGCGGAATAAACGTAATTTAGTTTAGCAGATATAATGAATCCAATAAAGTAATATAATGACACTTGAGTGTATTTGTATTCGGGCAGTTATTTTTTGTTGTTGCAAAACTAATGGAGCACTTATAATCATGTATTAAAGAGGGCTTTTTACAACTCATTCCGATCTCATTTTTAATTACAGTCTTATAATTAAAAACATTACAATTACCATAATATACAGCTTGTTGTCAATCCACTCCTGGATGAAGACCACCCCATGTCATTCAGGGGAGATTGATCATACTTCACCTCACTAGCAGTGTGCGTTGGTGAAGCCTTGGTGGAGCTATCTGGGACCTGCGACAATATCTCTCGCCCACTGATATTATCCCCGTCTGGGAATTTAACTGGTGTTTCCAGGTTCATAGTGCAGTCTACCAAAATCAAGCTATCTTTCCTTTGTACGTGTAATTTAACGATGTACAAACGGGTACATATCTCTGAACTATAAAAGAAAAAAAGACAAATTTCGATTTAAAGCTTTCGTGACTGCAGGGATTCATCTTGGTTCTTTCGGTAAAGTCACGTAGAAGGGAAATAATAAAATAATAAAAAGAAAACATAATAAAATAATTCTCACGACGTTTCGGCCACAACGCAAACAGCCGTCCTCAGGTGAAGAACAGGTCTGTCGGAAAGACAGTGAATGACGCTGTCTTTCCGACAGACCTGTCTTTCCGACACCTGAGGACGGCTGCTTGCGTTGTGGCCGAAACGTCGTGAGAATAATTTTATTATGTTTTATTTGTATTATTTTATTATTTCCCTTCTACGTGACTTTACCGAAAGAACCAAGAAGAAAAAAAGACAACTTTTAGATTTTCCAATGTGCCCTTTTCGCTTAAGTGGGAGCTCACATTATATTACCACTTGCTAGGTGCAATGATCCAACGTAGAAATCTCAAGCCTCGAAACGTTAGCAATTAGAAGTTAATTCTGGCACGAGAATCGGTGGCTAGATGACATGATGTTGATTATGATGGACAGTTTAGCTGGGCTCTCAGTGGCACTGACAGCACGAACCCCACAGAGATGTGCTCTCATTTGCATGAACTTGCTTAATTGGTGCATCGCCTAAAACAGACATTAAATGGCTCTATAAATACATTCACCTTTGCTTAACTGAGAGGGGTTTAGTTTGTAAATGTCACAATACTTGACTTCTTCAAACTTTTAATTGCGTGAGCATTTCCTGGAGTTTTTGCACAAGTTGTTTAAAATTGACAGATTCTTTGCAAATGTGCGTCATATAATAATTTTAACTTGTAACTCACCGTACACGATTCACGTGCTCTCGACGAGTCAGAGAGAAGGTCGGAGTGGGAACAGCAGTGGGGAGTGGTGACGCACCGGTTAACGCATTGCTCTTGGAACCCGGTTTCCTGAGTTCGATTCCCACTCACGGCCAACACCTGTGACGATTATCTGAACCGGGCCTCCCCTTCGTCGACTCAGCCTCAAATGAGGCAGAATCGACATAGTTGCGATGTGTAAAACATCACTACTGGAGAGACAAAGGCGATCGGACATAGTGCTGGCAACCCACCCCCTCGTGTGCCGTCGGCCTTCATAGGTGCTCGCTAACAGCACTTGTCCCAACAGTTTGTTAAGGCTATACGGGGGTCTTTGTCTTTGGGACGGTACCATAATGTGCAGCCTCGGCTAACAACGCTGATGAGTGGTGTCTTAATCCATTCTGGCCCACCCCACCCCACCCACAGATTGATTAACCGTTTAAACAAATACTCGGTGCAGTGTGTATACATCAGCAATGGGAAGACAAAGGTGGGCAGGCGTGGTTTCGGTCCCACATCATTCCATCGTGAACTTTGTTGGTCCTAATAGGTGCACGCTAACAACACTTGCCCCGACAATCTGTGCGGCTGCACGGGGAGTAACCTTGTCTTCGAACATTAAGCAGGTGAATTTGTAAAATTCCGTCGGTCCATCAAGTTGGCTATAAGGAAGAGTCAGTTGTTGCTGCAGATGCATCAGCGTAGTGTCGCTAGCATGGTGACGGATGGGACACCACGGTGAGTCTCGGGAGATATATACCGACTTAAAGGTCACACTGTACCCATTAGGGGAGGAGAATTATGATGGAGATGATGATTCGCTGATGTCATTTGGTTTCATGACCTTGGTCTTGATTTTATGACAAATGGGCGCGCTTGGTGAAAAACCTGAATTGGGCATTAGATCATTCTGACAAACAGTAACCCCCCCCCCCTTTTACTAGCGCTATTCGCATGACACTCGAAACATTTACCGACCGCTGGGTCACCCTATTTATTGGACCATTGAAATCCGCCGCGCCGCTGTCCGCCTGCCCGCAGCGGCGGCGGCGTGAACAATGAATGGGGTTGTGCTCGCGTCGTGAGCGGTGGAAACGGCCTGGTTGTCTACCGCGCAAGGGGAGAACCGACTGATTAATCACCCCCCCCCCCTCTTGCTTCGAGGGCCACGATGGACAAGTGCATGCTGGATTCCCACGGCACAAGGCGATCGCGAAAGCGCTGTGTCTTTGCAAGCGAGTGTAGTTTGCCAGTTTCAGTGTAGGAGGGGGGGTCAATGTTGACATTTGGTTTTACCCAATTAACGCATTTGCGGTGTCATTTTTGGCAAATTTGGACCGTGAAGCCGGCACACGTGGCCTAACTTTTGTTTTGCCGTAAAATCGCGGTGGATCTTTGACGTCCACCTTCTTTGACGCGGACGGCGCGCGGTATTTATCGCGGATTAAGCCCGCAGCGTTAACTCGGGGAAGCCGCTGGGTTCGGCCCACGAACCCTCTGCAACTAGTGGCCTAAAAAAAAATCAGCAGACGTGTGACTGCTCAACCGTGTCAGCCTGAAGAAATTCTCTCAGCAGTCCGTGCCACTGTGGTACAGATCTCTTCGCTAAAGTTTCGTCCGTACATTTGCGCTTTGTATGCGTTTCAACTTTGCTATCCTCCCCCCCTGCCCCCCCGCAGAAATAAAAGAAGCAGCCAGATGAAATTGCTTCTTGGCACCGCCCAGAGGGGCATAATGCGCAAAGCGGGCAAATAAAATGAATCAATTTAACACGTGGCAGGCTTTCGCGACCAATATCATCCATAAGAGGTTTTTGTTGGGTTAGATCGCGTAAACCCTTACTAGTTGGGTGTGTCGGGTGGTCGCGGGTTTAACGACACATTTATATATTTACGCGATCTAACCCTAAAAAATTATATTATAAATGAATCAATTACACTGGTCAACACACTTTTTCTGGCATAAGGTATTCCAACGGTTTTAAGGTAATTTTGGGGTGCTGATTCCAAATCTGGCATCAGTTTTTGTCTATCACATCAGATTTTTGAGAAATCAAATATTGCATTTTCAATAAAAACTGCAGAAGAAAAATATTAAATAAATGTGGATATCTACATAAAATGATATTATAAACACACTATCCTAAAAATACAGCACCATATTTTAACACTAAAGCAGTCCCTGACTCGCAACAACTTGCAATCATAAGTGACAGAGTTAATTTCGGGTAAAATAAATGAAAATGGGGTATGCCGATAGCATAAAAATGATGTGATAGAGCAAATCTGAGATCAGATTTGGAATCGGCACCCTGAAATTAGTCTAAAACAGCTGCAAAAGTCCAGGCCAGAATTTTTTTTTTGTTGACCAGTGTGATAGTGATCACTAGAAAGTTGACGTTTAAGTGTCGATATCCAGCGCCTTCCTGGCCACAACGTGCATTTCGCACGATTGCCAGAGGGCTCTATGAGGGAGAGAGAGAGTCTGTGCTGTGTTTAATGCTGAGCCGGCTCACAAATTATAAGACACCAGAACGCAATGTTGGAAGAGCGATTGCAGCACCGCCAGACGATACAATTAGCCTCATTCACTTGCTAGTGTTCGGCGAAAGTATAACCGAGAAGATTCAACAACCACTGAATATTAAATCAGTCTACACTGCGCGTGTTTGCCACTGATAGCCTCTGCTAATTTTCCACCAGGCCTAGCAAGAAGACTATCCCGCAATTGCTTAGCGTCACTGCAAATGTAGCCAGAATAAAATAATTCTCACGACGTTTCGGCCACAACGCAAGCAGCCGTCATCAGGTGGAGAACAGGTCTGTCTCATTCAGACTATGCCCTCTCGACAGACCTGTTCTCCACCTGAAGACGGCTGCTTGCGTTGTGGCCGAAACGTCGTGAGAATTATTTTATTATGTTTTATTTTTATTATTTTATTATTTTCCTTCTACGTGACTTTACCGAAAGAACCAAGAAGATGAATCCCTGCCATCACGAAAGCTTTAAATGGAAAAATGTAGCCAGAAGGCAACTTGTTCATGCCACAAACGTTCTTCACCGACTGAGTGTAAGAGCACCAAGTTGACGTATCGTCGTTCGAGTTTGTTCGCAGCCGGTGCGTTGTATGCTTTGCTCATTAGAGATGTTTATTATGCACTGGGCATTAGGCAGCATCTCTCGCCTTGGATTTGCAACCGTGGACACAAGAGTGTTAATTAAAGAAAAGTCAAGAAGCTGAACCTCAGCCATTTGGGACACATGTGCATGGTTTTGACATGACTGCTCACTGCCTGCCCATGAGGGTAATGAGGTTCAAGCCACATTCCCAAACGAGCATGCAACTGCACGGTTTGCATGTAGCTATTCCGATGTGTGTGTATCTGTGTTTTGTGTGTGTGTGGAGCAGTGGTGTGGCGGTTAACGCGCTGCTCTATGAACTCGGCGACCCAAGTTCGATTCCCATTCAGAGCCACCAACACCAATGACGATTATTTGAACCAGCTCTGGGCCTCCCTGAGGTTGACTCAACCTCAAATAAGTACCTGGTGGGATGTGAAAGATCGCCACTGGGGAGACAAAGGCAGTGAGGCGTAGTGCTGGCCACCCACCTCCTCGTGTGCCGTGCCCGGCCTTCATAGGTGCTCCTCGCTAACAGCACTTGCCCCGACAGCCTGTTAAGTCTGTACGGGGGAGGGGGGGGGAATCTTTGTCTTTGTGTGTGGAAAATCATTTGCACTGCATAGCATTTGAGGGTGGAGCGAATGGAAATTGCTCTTCGTGACAAATGAGAATCGGGAGAGAACCCGTTTGAAGTGCGGCATCACGTTTCCGAGGGAGATGTGGTTTATATTCATGGAACACTGTAAATATTGAAGGAACCACGCTTGCAGCAGCGGCGTGTTTAAGACTTCTTACCAGGACGTGTAGAATTTGGGAAGATGTGAAGCACGAACGATCAGCTTGCAGTGGTTACGTTTGCGATTGTTTTTCACGATACGTGTCGGGCCAGTTTAATGTGAATTACGCTGGAAATGATCCATTGACTGGACACGCTTTCACCTGGCAAACCCGTTGGACACATCTGGTGTTTCTGGAATAGCTCCTTCAGGAATGTCATCGTGGTCATCATTTATTATTTATACCGGCCTCCAATGCAGTGCGTATCGAGGTGTCAGAACAAGGCGGTATTCAAGTCACTCAGAGAGGATGTGATTGCAGACCAAATACAACATTAAAAAACAATTCAGTTTTAACACAAATGTGCACAGCAAATGAAAATAAACTAAATAGAAAAACCGACCTGTGCTTGAGACTTGTCCAAAGTACTCCAATTGAGATATTCTTATGCTACCTGAAACGGACTTTAATTTAGTCATTAAATTACTTATTGTGTGTGCATGAATTCTATTTTTGGCTAAGTTGTACCACAACTTTTGTATGGAAAGACACCAAATGTCTACAAAAACTATTTCCTGGGGCTGACAAAGGAGGGGGGGCCTTTAAATGTCTTACATTATTAAAGTGTACATACATTTTTTATCCATATCATTATACATATATATGTACTGTGGCACGTTGGGGTCTCTTTTGAGCTTACATCGAAGGTCCTAATGAGGTCTAAATGGACGTCTTTCAGATAACATCAGGGGTGGCGTTTAACATCAATGATCGTTGCATCTTTTTGCCATGAACGCAGTTAATGATCGAGCGGAGTTGTGACAGCTGCAGCAGCTGTATTGGAGTGATGCCATTCACATGGCACACTGTGAAGGCCCATTAGATATCGGCTCTATTGGGAGGTTTTTTTTTGGACGTTTAAAATGCATTACCGGGCAGATGTTTATTGCATTGCTCGCACGATCGTGAAACGGCGCTAAATTATTCCGCGCGAGTCATACGCCGTTGTTTTAACATCTCCGTTTGCTGAGCACAGGCCCGAAGGTCCAACATTTACAAGCAGCCAGCAACAAACAGCATCATTTAAATTGAATTAGATAAGGTTTTACGCGTTGATTGATTTGAGCGACGATGTAGACACTTGGGAAAACAGGGGCGATGGGAGGCAATTCCAAAGTGAGGCAGTGCGAGGGGAAGAAGCAGAAATGCAAGTGTAATAAAGGTCGTAGAAGCGACTTCTGGAATCAGGGTCTTTATTTGTCTTTTGTTCACAACTCTCCTCATATAAATTCCACTCCTGTCTTACTCCGTGACGCTGTTAACACACATCGTGAGAGGGAGAGAGACTCGTGCTGCCACATGGCAGGCCTGGACCCCAGCTCCAGCGTGGCCCCACCCTTCGTTCGTTCCAGATCTGACCACGTGTTGCCCGTCTCCACCCCTTTTTATACCCAGGTCACATGGTTCCTTTCCACCGGTCCTGCTTAACCTCCATGGAATCTTCCAGAGTCCATCGTACGATCCCAGGACCACGCCCCTGACTCGTCCCCCCATTGGCTGTGGCTAAAGCCAGCAGATCCAATCATCTACTCCCAGATGTCACCTTCCCATTACGTCAGGGCCACTCCCCTAGACCTCTCCCCATTGGCTATGGGCCAGGACCGGTAGAGCCAATCATCGTAACGAGGTGTGATCAATCAACCACCCGGATATACCCTCACATTACACAAGTGTGTTGAATTGCACGTGCGGTGGTTGAAAATAGTGTGGGTCGGATGAAAACTTCAGTGGAGGAATCAAAGAGTGAGATTCACGGGAACAGGAACCGTGGTAGTAGCTATAAAAGACCAATGAGGAGGCAACTGCCTGGAATGAAACTGCGAGTGTTGAATCCATCAATAAAATGTTTAGTCTGAAAGTGATTCAAGTCATTAAGACGCTGTCTTTCCGACAGCTCTGTTTCTTCACCTGAGAACGGCTGCTTGCGTTGTGGCCGAAACGTCGTGAGAATTAAATTTTATAATGTTTTGTCTCATTATTTAATTATTTCCCTTCTCCGTGACTTTACCGAAAGAACCAAGAATATGATTCAAGTTGCCATTGAATGTAGAAGGAATTTGTACACAGTATAACTATGCAAAAAGCAAGCTAAAAGGTTGGACTCAACATAAACATGTGCCGAACAAAGTCATGTACACGTTTACTAAACTAATTGTGGAGGGATACAACCACAGTGTATTATGCCAAGGGCAATTCTTGAAGCAATTTTGGTGTTAAATAAATAGGCAAAAAAAAAAGGATGGAGGGCTTTTCAGAAAGCAGTGCTCGATAATGAAAATCCGTTTCCAATCACGTCACACTGTGAGCTGCAAACGACAAATGGGTCAGACACGCGAACACTGGAAGATTAAAACGAAACTCGAGTTTAAAAGTGCGAGAGATGCATGTGCTGCAATTACGCTGATAGAAAGATGAGCACATGGATAACATAACACAAATGTTGTACAAAAGTACTCTTGGACAGAACACATCGCTTAGATGGAAGCCAAATAAGAAGAAGAAGAAACGCCTCAGAGGATGACCCTCACAGGACTGGAGCAATGATATCAGATCTAGTGTAGGAGTGAGATGGATTTTAACCTTGCAGGAGCATGAGAGAGACCGTGCCTGCATGCGGAGCCCTTCATCCATCGGTGGAGATACAAAGGCTGACGATAGTTATTATGGCGTCCGATGATTTATGAAGATGGATGCTATTTAAAACGTGTTTGTTCACCGAAATGTTGACTTTGTCACGGTTCATTTTACACGTACGTTTGTATAACACATCCATTTTGCGGAATATATTAACACACACACACACACACAAAAAACTTGCCTCGTTTTATAACGACATGGAAAAAAAGTTACCACCGTTTTTTTTAGTTTGTAGAGAAATTCTCACATCAATAGGTGTGAAACGAGTGCTGTTTAACAACGGATGCACAGTTTTAATCAGGTGTGGGATGAAGGGAAAAAAAGACCGAGAAACAAAGAAAAACACACGTACCAAGTCATCACGATAATGAGGTGTGATACATCTCAAGAGTAAAAACAGACATTGAGGCATATTTTATGGAGATGCGTACATATTCGGTCAGGAATATTTCGGATTTTGGTATTTTATATATATATATTTTTTAATAAACATTTTGAATAAAATACATAATATAATAATTTTAACGTGTCGTTGTGCTCACAAAAGTGATGCTTTCCCGATGCCACATGAACAACCACTTTTGGTGGGAAAACTGGGGAAGTGAAAACTATTAAAGTAACTACAATCAGTATGGTTAAGAACTCGGCTTCTGCAAGTTTCCAAGTCACGACTTCATTATAAATGCCAAACTCCACAACAGCAAATCTAAGGCAACGTATCCAAGATCCCCAGAGTCACGAGAGAAGCATCCTAAACTAATCTGCTTTACACCCTTGTTTCATACCGCTAATATTTAAAAATACCGTAAACATCATTGCTACTACGACTACTACCACTACAGAAACCGGTCCCAAATTCATGATAGGACCATGTTTTATTTACTGTTTAAATTGTGAAACGTAGGTCAGGTTGCCGTATTTCACGTCAATTTCTTATGTCACAATTTCATCGCACGGCAGTCAACTGCGGCGTCTTGAACACGGAACCGCGACTTGGCATAGGATTTTTAATTAAACAGGCCACTGAAACGGCTTGCCACTGCAGTTTTCAATTTTTCACTGGGTTCAAGCTTCAGGGTATTAGAAATCACAAACGCACATTCAAAACAAGTACTCCAACCGAAAGACATAGCGATTGAGGCATATGAAGGAGAGACATTGTCTGTTTGTTTATTTTGACGCGACAACAACGAAGTTGCACATATCGTTTGCCTGGTAATGGTTTCCAAACGTCGAATGTCATATTAAATTAACTAATTACGGTTAATTCTAGATTTGAAGTTTTCGTGACTGCAATGATTCATATTCTTAGGTTTTTTCGGTAAAGTCACGTAGGTAAAACATTAAAATTAATAAAAGTAAAATAAAATAAAAATCACGACGTTTCGGAGGCAACACAAGCTTCCGTCTTCAGGTGGAACCGTCACAGCCACGACAGCTGTATCAAGGAGTGGTAGCTCTTGTAATCTCTCATTTACTTAATACAGCTGTCGTGGCTGTGACGGTTCCACCTGAAGACGGAGGCTTGTGTTGCCTCCGAAACGCCGTGATTTTTATTTTATTTTACTTTTATTAATTTTAATGTTTTACCTACGTGACTTTACCGAAAAAAACCTAAGAATTTAATTACGGTTACTTACTCATTTGCTTACTCGCTGATCTATACTGCACGGAATTCAGAAATGTTGATGACGACTGATAATGTGATCGATTATTACAGCCCTTTGGCCATTCCACTCCACCGCTAGAAGTCGTCTTCTCATTGCTGGTCAGCATGGGTTGTAATTAACCCGTAAAAACTAAGTTTTTCACTATAAATCCTTTATATGCGTGGCATCGGTTTTATTTTATTATTCATTTCTGTTTTTCTTGAGTAAGAGTTTCATTTTTATCACATTGGTATTTTAAATGAAATATGAAAAAAAAATTCCTAAAAAGTGTAAAATTTTGGAAAAAAATTTCACGAAAATAAATTGTCAGCTCGATTGGATCACGGGAAGTGGGTTAAAAAAACGACCGAAAGATTTGCACGGTCCTAAGCAAGCAAGCAAGTAAACTTAATATAACGGATTTAAAAAGGTCAGAAATTATTCAGGCATCACTCTAAACTGATGGTCGACATGGGAATCAAACTCAGATCATCGTGTTCGCAGCCCACTTTGTCAGCCACTGTTAAGCCACTCTTGTTAAGCAGTGCGTGGCGACACGATGATAAAGAGATGCCCGAGATTTGTCACTCAACTTGAGTTGGCCAGAACTGCAGGAGTAAAGTGTGATCTTCCGCACATTTTAGCTGCCAAATTGCGTGGCATCCTGTGGGAGCGGTGTGATCACAAAATGTGGCCCACAATCCCGAGTCGTAATGCAATGTCGGAGCGGTGTGAAGCGGCGGTGTCGATGCCGTGTGCCAACAAGGCACATTGTGTTTCACAATGATGCTGGCCACGCGCGCAGGGCGAGGCATTTCATCATCGTCCGTCGGAGAGGACAGGACAGAACAACTTGAAACGTGACATACGGGGAGAGAAAAAAAACACATGTCTCTGGAAGTGAGCGTACACACGGACAGTGTGAATTATCAATGCAGCTGGTGACTTAAAACGATTTATGAGGCAACCCAACACGCACTGACATTTGTCAGGGTCATAAATAAATATTACCTACTAGCAGGTTGTACAGCGTGGGCAAGAGCAGATACAAGAGAGAGTAGGTGGGAGGAAAAAGCCTCCACCTCCCACCAATTCCCAAAGAGACAAAGATCCCCCGTATAGCCTTAACACACTGTTGGGGCAAGTGCTGTTAGCGAGTAGCACCTATGAAGGCCGGCACGGTACAGGAGGGGGTGGGGTGACCAGGACCACGCCCGGCCGCCTTTGTCTCCCCAGTTGCGATGTTCACACACTGCACCAGGTATCATTTGAGTCTGAGTCGACCTAGAGGAGGCACAGGAGCAGTTCAGATATTTGCCACTGGTGTTGGCCGTGAGCGGGAATCGAACTAGGGTCGCGGGATTCATAGCGCAGAGCGCTAACTGCTGCACCACCGCTCCCCCCCACACCTTCGGTTCTTTTGAAATATTTCGCTCAGTCAGGTTGTGATGGATTGCCACAGTTGATTCAGAATTTAGAGACTGCCAAACGGAAAATTTTAGCCATCATCACCAACGTCCTCAATCACTCGAGTAGTGTATGGGGAAATTCATATATATGTAGTGAGCGACTTCTGAGACACGTCGAGGAGAAGGATTCTTATTTATTAAGAGCACACTGGGCGATACATTGTGTACCGCAGCTACACACAGGCGATCCTAACACATAGCCCCATCTCTGGCTTCGTTACGCTAGCTGTCCGACTAGCGTGGCGACGGTGAGGGTCTTGCCGAAGATCAGCCACGTGGTCAGGGGACGAAGAGATGTCGACAAGCAGTAACGCAGCCAGCACCCAGGACCTGCAACAGCACCGAACCTCTGGTTCACTCCTCCTTATATCTGTCCAGAGGTCGCAATCGGGTACCCGATACCCGTACCCTACCCGATACCCGGTTACCCGTACCCGTACGGGTATGGATACCCGTTTGCGACCCTGGTGCGGCCGGGTACGGGTAGGGGTAGCTGCACGTGACTCACCCAAACCAATGAGTGAGAAGGCCGTGAGTCACTGGTGAGTAACCGTTTGTCACTTATTTCCCAACGTCTTGTCTCTTCTCACAATTCAAGTTCCTAGAATCAACCCACCCGCGCCTGCAACATGGCTTCATCCCAGAGGTCGCAATCGGGTACCCGATACCCGTACCCTACCCGATACCCAGCTACCTGTACCCGGCCGGGTATCGGGTAGGGTACGGGTATCCGTACCCGGCCGGGTACGGGCACCCGTATCCGTTTGCGACCCTGGTGCGGCCGGGTACGGGTAAAGAATCAAAACCCGTTTGCGACCTCTGTATCTGCCCCAGCGCGGCCAAGCTCCACCTCTGGCCACGCCCCCTTTCCAGAACCCTCGAGCCAGTTCCCGGAGCTTCTCGACTGACTCCGCCTTTCACCTTTACCCCAGACACGCCCCCCTTAGAATAAGGCATTATGTAATGCACCCGTAACCGTAATCACCACTCCAGGCCTACAGGTGTCACCCTGTCATTACATATATTTTTTTTCCCCTCCATTTAGTGGTCAGATTCAAACGTACACATTCAACATATGAGTCAACCTCGGTCTTCCGCAGCGGCTTCGCGTTTTCTTCATTACCCACGCTGTGTGGTTGCTGCCAACAAAGCGAAGGCGAAATGTAGACATTCTACAGAGGTCGTGTAATGATGAAAATCATCAACCAGATGTGATAATTTTTGTATTCAATGAATTCTTGAATTACTTGCCTATAGTGTACAAGAAAGGAAGAAACCCTTTGTATGTAACTAATGGGAGTAATGTTGCGTCCATGTGTCTCTTTTGCAAGAGATACTCGAGGCACACATAGATAGCAAGAGCAAAAAAGAGAGATGTCCTCTTCCTTATTGTTTATATTTTCAAAGCAGATTCCGCAGTGTGCCTTTGGCCACATTTCACCATTGAATCGATGTACTTAGGAGGGTTGCTGCCGTTTGGCATAATGGTTAACACAGGGTCGCCAGCTCGATCTGCTGGAGTGGCAGTGGAAACAATGGGAACGTTGCTTCCCTCTGCCTCTATCCTCCCAGCAGTACAAATGGGTAACGCCACAGTGAACATCATGAAAACTCCGGTCATCCTAGCAGCAGCTTAACCATCGAACAAAGAAGGCCACTCCATCACGCGCTTTCCGATGAGCTTCTGCGGCCGTCTGGAACACTCTTCCTTCTGATATTCGGAAGCCACTGGAGCCATACACTTTTAAATCCAGATTTAAAACTAAATTTTTTAGAACTGATGGTTGAAAATCGTTTGTTGTCCTTCCCCCGCACTACCGATTACCACGATTGATTATGTACGGTGCGAAAGACGTTCAACATACAGTACATACAATGAGTCAATCAGCAGATTGCGTGCGGTGCGGTAAATTGTGGGTACTCACACTTCTTCCAAGATATCTGATCGGGTTGGAAGAGAAGACCGAATTTTCCTAAAGGGGGCTTTCATGAGCTCCCTCTAGCGGAGGCCGTTCCCGCCAGCAGTGGCATGAGCGAGCAATTGCAGGGTTGCACCTTTATCCTTTAACGCGACGTGACGTCCAACGTTTAACTCCACGTTCTGGAACCGAGCTAATAAAAAGCCAAACGTCGGTCGTCGTGCCAATCAACACACGGCACGACCCCATCAGTCATCGGAGCGCCGTGCGAAATAGCCGAGTACAACCTACACAGCGCTATCTATAGCAAATTCTAAATTCTTTTTGCATAAATTGCACATGACAATAGCTGTGACATAAAACGCTTTATGTTCCTCTCAGCCTTCTTTGTCAAGGTTATCCTACGGTGACAGTCAGTTTAATCTTTCTCATCGAGATTTTTTTATATCGATATACCAAAACCTCCACCCCCCCCCCCTTCCCATTCTGCTTAAACAACAAACGTAATCTTGGAAAAGCTCTCATCTGCCAATCTAGGGACAGGACCAGCCAAACTAAAACCTTTTTAAGGAGTTAAGACCCTTAGCAGCAAATGCTTTTTTTTATCAACCATATTGCTAAAGTTTGAATTGTGGTTCTGTCACCTGTCTGTAAGAATTCAGTGTAAATGAAAGCCTGGAAAGATGCCCACTTACTGTTCCTCTTTGTTACTAATTACCCAAGACTGCTGCATAATGAACAATTTATATAAATAACAAATGCCCTTAACTTGGCTTGAATACTGATTTTGTTGTTTTTTAACGCCAATTATTGGCTGGCCAATTAAAACATCACAGTCACTTTAGTATTGGGTCGACCTCGCCCACACAAAATTGTAGCGATGATGCGAGTGTTCCATGTGTAGTGGGTTCAATTTGGGTGCACACAACTTCTTGGGAGGCAACACTCATTTATTAGAACAGTAAGTATTATAACACGGTACATTACACATAGGGTGGTGACCACCGACCTATTCCAGCTAACACACACTTCTCTAACTCTCAGCTACTCTAGCGTGACCCAGCCAGGTGGGCTACTGGCAGTTCCGCTGACTGGAGGTTTGACTCTTCTTGGCGTCTTCACGATACATCTTCATTCTTGGCACGGGCAGCCTCGAACCTCGTGAGGAGGGTGCTCATATGGGCCTCGGCGTGCCCGGGCTCCACCCCGGCCACGCCTCCCTTCGAGAACCCTCTCGAAGCCTCCCTGTTGTCCACGTGCCCCCCCGAGGTGCCCCCTGGGCCCCCGGCCCCCCACTGGGATCCGGTCACGTGTCCAGCCGGGATCACAGAGCGTGCCACGACCTCACACCACCCCCCGTGACCTCCCGAGTCCAGAACCCGCCCTTACGTCATTCCCGCCTCCAGCCGGGATGACGTCATGTGTGTGTGTAGACCCACGTGGTAGTGACGCTCCCGGCATAGTGACGTCACACGTGTGCGTGTGTACACAGTAGTGATGCTACAATCACTACACATGCACTGCACTTTGAACCCAGCATCCTAAGTTCAATTGCCAGCCACGGCTAACACCAGTGGTGAATGAATAGCTATACCGATCCAGTGGCCATGGTCTTCAGCAAACTGCACTCACCACAGTGGTGAAGTACAAACGTTCTCGATGGAGGACATCGTCCAGAAGTGGATTGACAAAAGTGCTGTGTTTGTTATTCGCACGATACTCTTGCTGTGCCGTGTAACCGGTGAATGTCAGCTTTGACCCATACAGGTGAGTGTCAGATATTTCCAAACCACTGCGATCTAAATCTACGTGGCTGGGCAAACCACTTCAAGCACTCAACTAACTTCTATGGCGTATTCGCCATAGAAGTTGCTGAATGTAATATTCTGCAATAGTAAACACCAGTAGTTTTTTGGGAACAGTTTAAAAATAAATAAATGTATTAAGGAAGCGCCTGTCAGTATTTTGCATACGGAAGTAAGATGAATAACGTTGTCAGGTGCAAAGGACATGGCCTTTATTGAGTTTAATAAACATGATATAAATTATATGTGCAGCAGAACAAAACAATATGGCATCTGTCATGATCATGTATGGTGCTGTTAATTAGTAACAAATTATAGTTCTGTGATGATGTAAACGTGATCTATTTCTTTCAGTATGTAAATCAAAGTGGACGTGCATTTCAGTAAGAGGCAGAAGAGGCCATCAATGCAAGCTGGTTCACAAGGCAATTTCTAGAAGTGAACAGATGTTGGTTGTTCATTTCATCAAACAGCAAAAAATACTGCTTACTTCATAGTAATTTCGATTTTAAGCTTTGGTGACTGCAGGGATTCATCTTCTTGGTTCTTTCGGTAAAGTCGGCTATTATGTTTAATTTTTTTTATTATTTTATTACTTCCCTTCATAGTAATTGTTTACTTTATCATCAGAAATTGCATTTTCTAATTAAAAGGCAACGGGCGCAGCCGTACACATTTGCTTGCTCACGTCACTGCTGGTGGAAGGGCCTCGCCTAGATGAGGCCCCCTCCCAGGGAGTTTTTGGCCTACTCTTCCACACTGGCCAGGCGTGTCGGGGAGAGGTGGGATTACACCGTGCGATCGACCGCCGATCGACCACCGATGGACTCACTGGAGTGAACCCATTTATGCCTGCCGGGTGGACAGAAGCATTGGGGTGGTGGTGGGGGATAAACTTGCCCAGTTTTGAAAATGCCATCCCTGGGAGATCGAACCGGCGACCTACGGATGGCAACTCCGGTGCACGAACCATTACACCATGGCAGAATAATATTTTTCAGTGCTCCTATTTTTTTTTATACTTTCTAATTATAATGAAAAATATACCAATTAAATACGGTCGTAATTGTCAAGGTAACAGTTTGAGAATTCCCTTAATGTAGTAATTATACAAATGCATCCGTGTGCAAAGTGGAATGTGCACCGCATATGTGCACGCCACTTATTTACGTCCACACAATTATGCTCAAACACAGAATTTAAATGTGGCCATTTCACTGCAAAGTAGAGAACGACCTTCAAAAGCTAAAGGGTAACATCATTGTCATGGCCTAAAAATAGGAATTCTGGCTGCCTAAAACAAGATTATTACTAAATAATAATTATAATATGGCAATAACACAACAGCACTGTGTTCATCCGCCCCCTCCCCGTGTCCTAAAATCAGCCGACATGCCGTGGCAGACTGAGAAAAAAGTGCAACGGGAAAAGGTCAAACTTGCAGGCCTAGGCAATGAAGGAAACACTCTTTGAAATAAGCTTTTACTAAAACAGGATCCCTGATTATACCACCAGCCCGCTTGCAAGGACTTTTAAGCTGGATTATGGAACATGAGGTTGTTCTTTGGCTACGGTTCTGTGGTTCTGATTGTGGTTTCTGGAGCAAGTCGAACAATCACCAACCGCCCCTCCCCTGCCCCGCAACAAACGTCAGATGGTCAAAGCTTGGAATTCTAAATTGAGCTGGGAGATTGAAAAACAGCCCGTTCCTCTCTCTCCTTCCCTCTCCCCGCATGCATTTCACAAATTCGATATGAATGTTCACGTCAACATACGTCATGCCTACTATGTGAATTCTGCGTCAATGTCATGTTGCTTTTCGCTATTTGAGCACCACTAGGAACAGATATCAGCGGCGACAACAATGTTCACAAAAAAATTATGGACAGAATAATAATAATTATAATAACAATAATTGTGAGGCTCTGCTATTAATCATTTTGTGGAACATTGGCACAGTGGTTAGCCCACTAGCGCCAGGAAGCCGGTGGCTCGAGTTTAATTTCCGGCCTCGATTCATATCAGTGGCAAGTAATATCTGAGCCCGTCTAGGAGGGCCTTCCTCCTCCCCCAATCAGCACTGACCGGTGTGGTGGAGCATGGCCAAAGAATCTCCATGATTGATGACAGCGTGGGAATGCCTTCATCCGTCAGTGGATTCACACATTAATATCATAACTATTATATATACATAATCGCAAACGTATAAAAGCATACACTGTTATGCGTATGTACATCTACATAGAGTGTGTGTGTGGTGGGGGGGGGGCTCCATCCAGCAGTGGATTGACTAATATAACGATTGTATATGCTTAATCACGAACGTATAAGACACGCACTGTTCTGTATCTTCAGTATGAAGTCAATTTCAAAAATGTTCTCATCTGTATTATCGAAATATGACATCTCCCTCTGACAACATTTTGATGGCCTCTCATCCGTGAATGCATCTTAAGAAGCTTCCAGCTGTTGTACTCTCAACGTGAGTCAAAACATGCCACGTGGGTGACAGTAGATTTTACATGGACATCTATTTATATGCTAGCCTTTTGCCCGTCCAAGGACCGGTGCATTGCAGTAAATCTGAAACTTGCAAGCGAAAATCACACCTCGACGTGATATTCATTGCATCAATTCGTGTGCAATTTGGAATTCCGAAGAGACAGTTATTAATGGAGGGGGGGGGGGTATCCATTTGGAAGACGTCACCTCTTCATGATTATTAATGAGGGGGGGGGGGCTGTTGGCTGTGGAGTGACGTCACCCGCTCATGATTAAATCTTGACTGCAGGAATTGATATTTTTTGGGTTTTTCGGTAAAGTCACGTAGATAGGTTCAAAGAAAATAACAAAAAACTACGACGTTTCGATCGCAACACAAGCGGTCGTCATCAGGATCGAAACGTCGTCGTTTTTTATTTTCTTTGAACCTGGCCGACGTGAAGTGACGTCACACGCGGACACACAAACAGACATTATTGGCTCATTATAGTAGTAATACCAACAAAGGCATAATGTATTCTCTTGATAATGTCAATTCTCTTGTGAGCTGCGACGATTGAGTAGACTTCACGAAAACAATTGTAATCAGTTAAAATTATGTGGCCGATGACTCGGGCCATTTTTAATAATGGCAGCTGCCATCACATCCTGCCCCTCGAAGGTGGGAAACCCCCCTAGAGGCCACACCCAGCGTGACGCCCGGCTGATGATGCAGTTGACAATAACCTCCCGTCCAGCGGCACAAGTGGAAGCAGAGGTGATAATTTTTTCCAACATTTTTTTAGACCAGCATGACGCCCGGCTGATGATGCAGTTGACAATAACCGAGCCCCGTCCCATCACCTCCCGTCCAGCGGCACAGGTGGAAGCAGAGGTGATCATTTTTTTCCGACAATTTTTTTTTATAAACTCATTAATCGAGCAAAATAATTGATCATTGATGGAGTGATTGATTGCGTAAATAATCGGATGGGTAAGCTCCAATTATTGTTTGAAACCACAGAGAGAGCTTTCGTGTAATGGAGTATTCTGGGTAATAAGTTATACAGTCCCTCCGAATCGTAAAATCAGTCCAGAATGCGCGCGTTTAAACATGCCGATATGGATTGGAAGGTGATTCATATAATTTAATAATGAATTGACTCGGGTGTTTTTGTCAAAAGGTGTCATCTTACTGTATTTTTTCTGGGTCAATGATATGGAATTACATGTTTACAATAACAATCAACCTTGACATCATTTCTCAAGATGTTATTATTATTATTTCCTACTGGGCGCCTTGGCTGGCTTTAATGAAATGTAAAATGTATTAAACATTACACATTGAGCGAAGCACTGGACTTCTTAACCCTAATACAGGTAATTCTAATTCCTGACATATAAGTCATAGATGAACCCCCATACTATTAAAATATGTTTCATGATGACTAATGTATGTAACTTGTGCAGTATGTATATACAGTAGAACTCTTATCAAGTAACCTAATTGCTCTTCTTGGTTCTTTCGGTAAAGTCACGTAGAAGGGAAGTAATAAAATAATAAAAATAAAACATAATAAAATAATTATCACGACGTCTCCCCGACATACCTGGTCTTCACCTGAGGACGGCTCCTTGCGTTGTGGCTGAAACGTCGTGAGAATTATTTTATTATGTTTTATTTTTATTCTTTTATTACTTCCCTTCTACGTGACTTTACCGAAATAACCAAGAAGATTAATCCCTGCAGTCACGAAAGCTTTAAATCGAAATTTAACCTAATTGCTCTCAACTTATTTTATGCACAGGAGCCAATAGGTCCACAAAACCTCATATTATCAGCAACTGTATTTTTATTATCCGCTATTATCCAATATAAGTGGATTAAATTAAGGACATAACCTCACAGATAATAATAGGATGTGGGGTTCCATTAAAACATATCTCGCAGATAATGGTACCCAGCTATGGCAGATAAGAGGAATTTTACTGTATTGTTTATTTTATATTTAAAATGTTATATCGGTTGGCATGGTTTCCCAAAGGCCGTTTGCTGTATTTTTTCTCGCAACGCATTTCCCGAGCCACATAAAATCGTCTGCGATTACGTACAGAAAAATGTTACTTCAATCCATTATTTTGGCCGTCAGCCCCGAAGTTGGAATGCTTTACTCAAAAGGCACAGGTGCTGACAAAATTGTAAAGGGGAGGGGGAAAATGTCATGCTTTAAACATGGGCCGTGGAGAGGCAATGAGTTTGTAGGCTTATTGTGATTAATGACATAGAGTGCTCACGACCACACTGGCTTTGCATCAAAAACACAACCGTAATGTCAAAAGCTTCGGGTCACGAGCATCACCGTGATTAACACGGTTTTTTCCCTGCGGCACTGCAGGGTTCCCGGGTAGCGAGGGGGCGTTCGCATCCCGGCACAATTGGCGAACGCAGCAAAATCTGTGGCCACGTGCAATGTCCAATGTTGTTCCTCGCCTGCTCCTGACAAAAGGTGATTACATTTTTTGTTGTTGAGAATGTCAAGAAGTATCAAGTTTACAATTCTCAAAAGGTCTTACGTCGACCAATATTCGAGTATAAACGTGGTGCCAACGTGTTCAGCAGTTTTTTGTGGCATTGCGGGGGAGAGTTGTTTTTTTTTTATCAGCGTATAATTTCCGCTCACGTGCACAGTTAAATCAAATAAGCTCCGTGGAAAGTTTTTGTATTTCTTGTATTTTTTCCTGCCAGGTTACCTGAGGACATTGCAGCAGATCGTAAACTTCTATACATCCTAATTGAACACTTCACTTAAAAATGGAATTACAGTTTGCAAATCATACGATTGTAATGTAATTCGGCCACACATAGCCCAATTGAAGTGATTATTTACTTATAATTTGAATGTGTAATTAACAACTGTTATATATGGGAATGCTAAATGATGGTTCTGTCAAAATATTTTAAATATCATACCACAGTATTTAAAAACAATAAATATACGTACATACGTTGCTACGTCACTGCCAAAGAAATAAACGCCTTTAGATTGCCAAGATTAGAATTTCACCAGATTTGCGACTACTGCGAATTTTACTGCTGATGTCTTGAATTTCTGAACCTCAAGGCTGCATCTATTGACCTCATGGCCCTGCCACCTGCGATTTCTTGAGCAGAGTGATGAATTAAAATAGGCCAGTCACTTCCCATCGCTTCTTTTCTGCAGTTGGCAAATATGCAAATAGTCACCTGACATGTCTGCACTCTCCAATGTCCAGTTATATAAAGTACTTACATACAATATTTGCACAAATAAAATGAAATTGTTCACTAAAAATAAATCGTAATTTTCATGCGAGCTGCAGTCACAATTAAGTAATGCCTTGCGTGGAGGCGCAAGCGTTCTGCTCACGAAACAAAAGCCGTCTGCAGACGGAAACTAATCCCTGGTTCTGTGATAAGAGTTTGAAAGAAAACGAACAGGTCTTACTCAAAACAATCAGCCCCAGTATCTCGGCAGCCAGAGGAGGCGCCTACGTGCACGATTTCTGCGAAACTCTTGGCCGCGGGACTTTCCTAACCCCAGCGACGAACGTGTGTGGGCGAATGCCATGGAGGGATCGAGAGAGGCACAGACGCAGGGAAAACAAGTGAGTGGTCTCCGCGGTGGACAGGTCACGGTGGACAGTTGTCGCGGCAATGCTGGACATCTGTGAATCAAGAGCTTCATAGCTCTTCGTATTCCCCCAGTATAAAGAATGATTCTAATTATGAAGGTGCTGCAGTGAAATAAACCGTTACATTGCAAATGGTGCCGCATGGTAAATGTTGGGGGGCGGGGGGGGGGGTTGGCTATGGTGAATGGGCTATATTCTATGGTTGGGATTCGTGTTAGAATGTATGTGGCTACGGTTAGGAGTTCGAGCAATTCCTTGCGTTAGTACTCTTTGGTTTTTTCGGTAAAGTCACGTAGGTAAAAAATTTAAATAAATGAAATCACGACTTAGCGAAAGCACACCGCTTAAGCGGTGTGCTTTCGCTAAGTTGTCCCCACCTGAAGAAGGACGCTTGTGTTGCACCCGAAACGTCGTGGTTTAATTTCTTTAATTTTTTTTACCCGCGTGACTGTACCGAAAAAACTATAGAGTATGAATCCTTGCAGTCACGAAAACTTCAAACCTGGAATCCTCGCGTTAGTGTCTAAGAGCGTTCGTGCCAAGGTCGCGGCAATTAGTGTAAGTGCTCGTCGTCGAGATGGTGGTGTCTGTGTTGGGCTTGGTGTGGTCTTTATTTCGTGACAGCAGTGGGTTAAGGGTTAGTGGTTCGAGGCGGGTTTAGTAACTCGCGTCTCGTTTTTCGTACTGTGAAGGCGACGGTTTCGCTTCGGGTTGTGGTTGTTCTTTGTGAGAGCAGTGGCTACGGTTTGTGTTCATTATACAGGTGGCGCTAGTGGTGTTGTTAAAGTTAGTGTATCGGTGTTGTTTAACATCACGGTGTTTGGTTCACGATGGCAAATGTGGAACATGATGCCACCTCAGAGATACGTATAGGCATCATTGCACCATTAAGTTACGAATATTATTCATTATTGTAAGGGCAATGGTTAGGGTTAGTGTTAGTATTAGTGCTGGAGATGTGGTTATTATTCGTGTAAGGGCAGCAATGGTTCAGGTTCATGTACAAGGTAGTATTTGTGATCTAGCTATGGGTTATTTTTCATATGAGGCTATGTATGTATGTTGAACTTCTTTCACACTGTACGTAGCGAACCGTGCTTATCGGAGGTGTGCGGGAAAGGACAATTAACGAAACACAAAAAACTGTTCTAACGAATTGACTTTTTAATCTAGATTATTTAAAAGTGCATAGCTCCAGTGGCTTCCTAATATCGGAAGGCGAGAGCGTTCCAGACGGCCGCAGAAGCGCATCTGAAAGCGCGTGCGCGCAATGCGGTGAATGGTAACGGCTCGTTGTTGTTTCGAGGTGGCATTCAAGTTCAAGTTCATTTATAAGGTATAGCCCTGTGAGCCATTCGGCTCTTGAATCGGGTGCAACCGCAACAAACAAAAAAACATGAACTAAAGACATCTTAAAGTGAATATGTGACTAAGTGCAAACAGAAAATCCAAGAAAAGACAGCAAAATATTGCAGAAAAAACACCGTACACCAACGCTGTGTGCACAAATCCCAGTGGGATGCAAGTCAAACAACAACAACAGCATTGCCATTGGTCAACGTTTCCCTGCGCCACACCGAACACCTCGTGGCTCTTCCCCTTCAGGCAAGTCGCTCACCGAGTGGCCTGGTGGAGCCCGGTGTGGCGGAGGCTCGCGGGATGCCGACGGGGCTGGTCCTGCGGTTCTGGCCCGTCCGCGTGCGCTTCGGGGTCCTCGGTCTCGCCGCCTGCGTCGTCTCCACCGTCCTGCTGCTCTTCCTCATGGACGAGGAGCTGTCGGGATTCGGGGAGGTAAGTCCCTTGCCGGCGCGAGCCAGGCGGCTGGCGTTGAAGTTCTGACCGACTCTTCGTTGTGTGAAACGACAGCGACCGCGAGGATTGCTCGTGCGTAGCAACTCGTGCGACGATGGACGGATTCGTCGAATGAAATCAATTCTTAGGCTTAGGATACAAGAGTCGAATTGCCTGAATGAGAATCGATTATTTGCTATGTATACGAGTTATATGAATGTACATGCTCATGTTATGTCTAGCTAATGTAGCCTGTATCATATGACAAAGATATTAGAAAAATATAAACAAAATGACATCGCACAAACGAGATAATTTTTTGTATTGAATCCAAATGACGCCTAAAATCATGATAATTGGGGGCTGTGGCAGCGGAAATGAATGATTAGATGCCTAAAATAAATGTTCAAGTTCTGGCTCATTCCGAGCATGCAGTAAATAGGGCTTGATGGATCACACCGTGATGGAGCCATCAAACGTGTCAAACACTACACCTACATGGCAATGACGAGGGTACAAGAGGCAATAGAACAAGAACACTTTCGACAAATTTGTGCTGAGTTTAAGTGCCATCGTTTCAAATGAGTGGCTTTTTTTCTGGGCCCTCCAGTTTCCTCCCACACATGTAAAAACACTCAAGTAAATGGCCAATCATTACAAAGAGAACAGCCACACTTTATTTTATTTTTTACTTTATGTCATTCTGGTCATTCAGGTCACTGTTTGCGAATGAGATCATCCTGGTGCAGTGAGTTCTCACCTGGTTAAACAAACACACTCGAATTTGAGAGTCACCGAGATGTTCTTGTGAAGATAAGAAAAATAACTGCTCGCTAACAGCGGTCGACTTATGGATAGACTTTTCATCGCCTGTCGTCAAACTGCTGGGTAGATTCCAGAGAAAAAAACAGCTATTCCCAGCCAAGCTTATGTTCTACCTTTTCCGATTGTATAAGACACTCAAAGGCAGCACAGTCCTTCCCATGTGGTTTCACGAAAGAAAAAAATCACTGAAAAAAATATTTATATGATAAGTTATAAATTCAAAGACAGAAGGTGCAGAGGGAGACAGAATAGAGAGCACTTTTCACGTGAGTTTGATTTTTGCATTGCTGCTCACCTTCCGTCCCCCTGCACTACACACACAGAGGTAGCCGATGTGCTTTGGGGTGCCACGGTGGCGAGATGTTAACTACCTCACCTGGTATACAGGAGGTTGTGGGTACGATTCCCAACGCTGACGCTTGTATATTTGGAGTTTGCGTGTCTCTCTCCTCATGGTGGCATGGATTTTTCTCCGGGTCCCCAGGTTTTTCCCTCCACATTTAGAAACAACGTGCACTTAAGAGCATTTGGCTGCTATAAATATCCACATAAATAAGGTCGCTTCTGAAAAAAAAAATGATTTATATAGCTCAGTGGGCCTCTCCTAGTAAAATACATTTTTGTTATATCAGCTAAACATTAGCCTCCGAAACAACACTGGGGGGGGCAGGGGGGGGGTTGGAGAACACTGCGCCAACGTGACAACCGTGAAAGTTTGCGTGGTGACCGAGAGCCACTCCCGTGGACAGGATTAGCGGTTTACCTCCCACAGGACAGCGGTTCCCCGATGTGCACGGCCCTGCTGCGTAATAATCTTTGGTTCTGCCCCTGTTGAGCTTCTTGGGGCTCTCCTTATGATCCACGTGCCAGCCCAGGTCACGCCCGTCGGTTGTCCATTAACACCCTGAGGAGGTCACCTTGAATGTGTTTGTTTTAATATCGACTCGGAGCGTTTGGTATTTTTAGTTAAAAAGGTACTTGATATTTTTTCTGACACGTAGAGATAACGGTGGAGGGGAAGGGGGTGTGGGAGCAGTGGCGAGCGCAGTGGTGAGCGCAGCTTGCGTTGAGAAGCCGGCGACCTGAGTTTAAATCCTCGTCTTTACCGACGAGCGATATCTCAACTGATCCTGGGTAATCCCTCCCCCCCCCACCCTTTACCAATACAAACTGACTAGCGTGGTGAAGTATGGTCAAACAATCCCAAAGAATGACGTCACATAAGAGGGATACCTTCATCCAGCAGTGGAATGGCATTGGCTGAAAAACAATTTATATATAATTTTGTTTATTTTCAAGCTTATTATAATAATGTTTTCTTTTCTCACGTGACATTGAGTCCACATGTAATGTTCTTGCAAACAAAAGTTTAAACCGTGTCACCATTCCCGCTGTGCATGTGGTGTGTGTGGAGAGTGGTGGCACAGTGGTTAGCACACTTCGCCATGAACCGGTGCAACGTAGATTAGAATCCCGGCCGATGTAGATTAGAATCCCGGCCGTGGGAGAATATCTCAACCAGCTCTGGGCCACCTCTAGGTCGACTCGACTTTAAAGGAGTACCTGTAATCATCGTGTATTATGTATGCCGTGCAACCCATGCAGTACATCGAGGTGCCAGAACAAATGGGTATTTGAGATAATAACATGTATGTATGTACGTATAAATCTTGACTTAAAGCTTTCGTGACCGCAGGAATTCATATTCTTTGGGTCTTTCGGTAAAGTCACGTAGGCAGGTTGCTATTTTCTTTCAACCTATCTGTGTGGCTTTGCCGAAAGACCCGAAGAATATGTATGTACGTATGTTGAACTTCTTTCGCAGTGGACGTAGCCAAACACGCTTTTCGGAAGAGGCAAAAGCGGCCAGGTGTAATCGTAGCAGCAGTACTGACCATACCACCCTCTCATGCACCAGGCTGGCTGCAATAGGTGCTCGCTACTAGTACTTGCCCCAATGATCTGTATGGCTATAACAGTTGATCTTTTTCCGTGTGTGTACGTGTGCATTTCAGAATGACCAACAGCACTTCGCCAAGCAGGTCCTCTTGCAGCAGCTCCATTCTGCCAGCAATGAGATTTCCTTCCGTAATCTGACCAACATGGACATGCCGCTTAACGTGACGTATTACCACCTGGCCGGCTTCCTGCTGAACAAAAAAAGTGAGCGGAGCCCGGGAGCGACCAGTGGCGGAGTGGTTTGTCCTCTCGCTGTGTAGTGGTTTTACAGGAGCAGCGCGGTACCGCGCACCATGCACAAGCTCAACATGCTGGGGGGAAAAACAAATATGAATACGTTTCGTTGCTTAAAACTGCTTATCAGTTTTTTTTTGGTATTGAGCCATCATCAGCCAACCAATCGGCTGTGAAATGATAGCAGATGTCACTCATTCAGTTATACAGTGTGCTGCTGCCAATATACATAGACTCCTGAATTATATTGTAGACAGTCTTCTACTCGTATTCTTGGTTCTTACGGTAAAGTCACGTAGAAGGGAAATCATAAAATTATACAAATAAAATTCTCACGACGTTTCGATTGCTGTGGTTTTCACACCTGATGGTGATTGCTTGTGTTGCAATCGAAACATCGTGAGAATTGTATTGTTTTATTCTAATTATTTTATAATTTCCCTTCTATGAGACTTTACCGAAAGCACAAATAATATGAATCCCTGCAGTCACGAAAGCTTTAAATCGAAAAGTCTTCTACTCGTATTGACTGCTAAGAAAGGTAAGCGGGCTTGATCAAGGAGACATTTCTGGAACGGATGATGGACGGTGTCACGTGTTAATCTAACTTAAGTTTTATAATCTCGAATCTACAATGATGGATTAGTTTGCACAATTATTGGTGATTGGGCTGAGACCATCAATATTGATGCACTTGAGAACCAGTATTATTAACGGGTGGCTGACACTCAAACTTGAACCTAGGATCTGAGTATTGTCAGACCAAGTGTTATGACCCCTGAACTGCCGAACCACCTCCATGAATTACGTGAAAAAGAGCTTCATAGCTCATCGGATTTCTACAAGATAAATAAGGATTGACAATCTATCAACGGTATCAAACTTAACTGGTTGAGATTCAGTTCTTCAAAATTAACTGGAATGTGCTCATCCTATGAATATCTCCGATGCTAAGCAGTGTTGAGCCCGGATCGAACTTGGATTTATTACCCACCATGCATAGCCGGTGTTAGAAGTTTTAGAGCTACATAGTAGGCAGTGCAACAATAAACATTGTACTATACTTCTATGCTCCCCACCATCACCAACCTGCATTGACCAGTATGGTGAAAATGCAAAGATAACCACCACAACCCATTGGGGAGGCATTCATCCAGTAGTGGATTTCCACATGTACACGTGACATGCAATGTAAACATGCAACATAATTGAAACACATCTCACCTCTGTGTATGTTGTTTTTTATGTGTTCAGATAATGGACAATTGTCACCCTATCAATTATTTAAGTCGGGACAGGGGCACATGTAAACCGTATTCATCATAAAGTCACCATATGCGAGCATGTTTTTGTCACACTGCATTTGGCAGTGGTGAACAAGCACAAATAAAATAGCAAAAATCTCAACGCATTCATAAAAAGATTTCCCTCCAGAGAAAAACAGATAAACACTATGCTCCAGGTTATAAGACACTCCAGAGAATACAATGCATCCCAAACTTGTGCCTGAGCTCAAGCAAAGTATACACACATCCGGTCTCGCATACACCGACCACATTATACAATGCACCCAACCTTTGCTTTAGAATACAGGAGCAAACAGTACATAGCATAATGCATGACATGTATTGCTACAGAGGGATACTGCATCTAAGCCGGACCCAAAGAGTGACCAACGCAGAAGTAAGACAAAGGTTGTAAATAGAAGAAGACAACCTGATGATGCAGGGAGTGATGGGAAGGAATCTGGCACTATTTGGACACGTATGTAGAATGGACAACAACAGGAAAATTAAAAGTGTGTTGTTCGGGAAAAATGTAAGGAACCATAAAGAGAGGAATACTGAACAGAGAATGGCTTGATGACGACATAAGAGATTGGTGCCTGGAAGATGTGGCCGCTACTTGAGCATATTGGCACAAGACAGAGGAAAGTGGAAACAAAATGACGAAATGTGCAGTGGACACCTATAGACTATCTGCCCATGGATCTTGATGACAATGCCTAAAATACTCGTTATGAGACCTGTCTTATCAATCCAAGAATATAAATTATAGCACTTCTTGGCCAATGGTCTTTCTCTGCTCTACAGAAGGACTATTGCCCGACATTTTCTCCCTTTATATATTGTGCTGAGTTTTTTTGCCCACCCTTTTTCAAGTAAATATTTGCCAGGTAGCTCAGCGGCAGAGCGAAAAGATCGCAATTTGGGGGTGGCCGCAAGTTCAAATCCCGGTTAGTGATTGACTCAGCCCATCATCCCTCTGAGGGGTCAATACAATTACTACCACTTTGTGGGGAGATCAACAGCGGTCATCCAATGGATAACCTTGCCTCCTCCATTGGACTCGTGAATTTCCACCACTGACTCAGTGGTGGTGAAGAGGAGATAATCAGGAAAATACAGTAATGTACTTTTTATTTACGAATTATTATAACCGCCTAAAGCAGTGGTTCTTAACCTTTACTGCAGCCTTGCACCCCTTCTGTTCACAATCGTAAAACACGCGCATAATGTTACTACGTACATAGATTCGATAAAACAAAGTAGCGTTTAATTTGTGTGTTGATGATTTACCTTCTAAAAACATCTGGCATGGCGAGATGCCCCCAAAAAGGGCATCTCACACCCCCCAGGGAGTGCATGCACCCCAGGTTAAGAACCACTGACCGGGGATGGCAAGCGTCTGGTTTTTCGCCCAACACAATTCCTGCGGAGGGAGCTGGTAGGAACGTTGGGTTGCTCGGTCAATGGCCCAGGGTCAATGGCGGCGTGGTGTATTCCGCAAATATGGCCGACTGTGAAGGCGGGCACAAGCCGGCATGAGTAGGTTAAACGCTGAGTTTTATAAGGGCACCACGGAGTGATCAGCCCCTCCCTACCCAGCCCCACCCCTCCCACCCCCCACCCAGCCCCACCCTCCCCACCCAGCCCCTCCCACCCAGCCCCTCCCCACCCTCCCCTCTCCACCCAGCCCCACCCCTCACATTTCTGGATGCACGACGGACGGGCGGACACAATAATCCCCTGTGGGCTGGTGTAACCAGGAGGTTCCTACCAGTAAAATTGCCTCCTCCTATTCTCAAGGCTCAGCTGCAAACCGTGAACACTTTTTTGGGGCGACGTGAGCGAGCCCAACCTTTCCGGCGATGGCGGAATTGCACCAGGCATGGCCAATCTATTTAATATGAATTGCATGAAAAATTACTACTTATTAAATTATCCATGCTGGGCACATCTGATGTAGCCAGAATAGGTGGCGTGGTGGGAGGGAAGAGGGGGCTAGGGGGGGGGGGAGAAATTATTTTATCTATCACAGCTGAATTTAATTTGTTCTTAGCATCTATAATGGAATAACTTTGTGTTGTCATTTACGCATTTACTGTTATTTTTGTTCAAATAAAATCTCCACGCATTCGAGCATTGTAAAATGTTTAAAACATATAATGAAGCGAGAAAATAAAATGCAGCTACTCCTAACATTGCAATTACATAATTATGGATTAATAAGGCTTTACAAGACAACCACCATAGCGATGTTTGACTGTTAATAATTCGGTCCTGTTGATAAAATTACAGATAATTTTCCATTGGATATTACTTTTTGAATAATCAAGCAATAATTAAAGTGATGTACAGACACTACATAATACAGTTCAATCCTGAACTAGTTTATCAATGAAACACATTCATATATATCTCTATCGATTGGAAGAATTATGAGAAATTTGTATTTTGATTAAGCACCCTACAATACATTGCTCAATATTTCAGTATTTATTTTGCAAAAATACAGAATAAGGAATGATTCATTACAAACCACGAAACACACACACAAACATACACGGATTCAATGAAACCCATTTAATATGAGTTCACCTATTACATCAAAGTCATTTTCATGTTATAATTACTAAACAATGCAAGCGTCTACACTGCTTCATTGGTTTTGTAATAAATCACACTTAAATACAGCTGCAGCAGTATTCAATATTGTATCACACGTTCATATTTCCATGGATGATGAGCAAAATAAGTCACAAAGCAAAATTAGCTTCCCACTTACTTGAGCATGGGACATTGCTCATCTCCAATTTACAGTGGTGGAAATTCCACATTCCTATGGCGGGGTTGAGATTTTCTTCAGGACAATCACTCTTGACGTCCCCACAAAGATTAAGAGCTGAGGAAAGCCCTAACTGGAATTGAAACATACAACCGTCTGATTCACGAGCCACACTTTCTGCCACTCACTGCCGTCCACGCTACCAGGTAAAGGTGCAGCCATGAAACAACTTTCTCATACCACATCTGGCAGAATGGATCTCCACTAGGGTAAGCTCAAAAGAGCCCTCTCTAGAGCATATTTGTCCTACTCTTTCACACTGGCCAGGCATCTTGGAAGATGTAGGAGTTGCCACATTTTATTGCTGGGTGGGCAGAGGCAGGAGGATTCAAGAAGCTTGCCTATTTTTTCAACTGGCACATCAGGAGATCGAACTAGTGGCCTCCTCTGGGTTATACATCCATTGTGCTAACCGTTCGACCATGGCAATATCCATAGCCAGATTATAGATAGTAAAACCATCTTTATTTATGACTATGTAAAACTCAATTGAGAAACGTGCATCTCACATAGTGCATGTTTGTATATATTTTTTATATTCGGCAGTATTATACGTTTGAAGTCTAACATAAACTGGCAATGTAAAAAAATAATGACTTTGGATAAAGTGAGCGGTATGCGTTGAATAATAAATATTGCATTGCCGCTTGTGGTGTTGAAGGGCAAGAGACGTTTCTTGTGCGAGTCGAAAGCACGCCGTGATGCCGGTGGGGGTCGTGACCTTAAATTGCCTTTGGACCTCCGAGATGAAGATGCATTTTTTTTGTTGCTGCGGAAATCAGACTGCACAACACGTACTCAGCACCTCCAATCGAGCCCCGGAATTATTCTGTCCGGGAGTCTATTAGCGACCTTTTCATAAATTAATTTGCACCTCCGATTATTAATACGCACCCTCCGATTAGCACGGCTGCCTACGTACGGTGCTGAAAGACGTTCAACGTGCATAGATATAATTGCTGCAGTTTTGTAAAAAGCTAAATTCCATAAAGATATATAACAGTGTGTGTATTAGGAATGTGTTTTTGGATTTAAGCAGATCAGATTGTTGGGATTAAGGACAACTTTGGTTCTTGGTTAGAATTTTCTGATCATTTACATGATGTCATATTTTTTGCGTGTCTTCACGTGAACAAGTGACGTCACCTGATGGCACATGCCACCACCTATAGCAGCAAACGCGCAAAAGTAAGGGACGTAATATAAGCGCTGTCATTTCCCGTGATATCGTAATTTCGGTTCAACCCGAAATCTTTCATAGCGAAGCCAGATTTTTAAGATTCATCCGAAAATTGGTAACATGTCGCAAGTGTTTATTTTTGTCTGTACCCACATGTTATACATGTATTTTTTTTGTATTATGCAGTCATTTATAACCAAAAGGGCTTTATTACCGCTTTGACCTTTGTCTTGATCTTGCCCATTTCTATACCAAACGTCCGCTGGGCCATCTCGCCCTTTCGACTGCAGAGTACCTGACGATCGGCATCTCGTCGGTGAAGAGGGCGAGGGGCAACTACCTGCTGCAGACGCTCAAGTCGATCTTCGAGCAGTCGAGCGACGACGAGCTCGCGGACATGGTGATCGTCGTGCACCTCGCCGACTTCGACGCGGAGTGGTGCGAGGGCACGGCGCGCGCCGTCGCCCGCAAGTTCTCGCAGCACGTCATGCGCGGCCGCCTGGTGGTCATCCACGCCCCGCGGCACACCTACCCGCCGCTGCAGGGCCTCAAGAGGAACTTCGACGACCCCGACGACAGGGTGACCTTCCGCTCCAAGCAGAACGTCGACTACGCCTTCCTCACCAACTTCTGCGCCAACCTGTCGGAGAACTACCTGATGCTGGAGGACGACGTGGCGTGCTCGCGCAACTTCCTCACCTACGTGCGCAAGTTCGTGTCCTCGCTCGAGGGCCAGCCCTGGGCCACGCTCGAGTTCTCCAAGCTGGGCTACATCGGCAAGCTGTACCGCTCGTGCGACCTGCCCCGCCTCGCCCGCTTCCTGCTCATGTTCTACCAGGAGATGCCGTGCGACTGGCTCCTCAACCACTTCCGCACGCTGCTGGCGCAGGGCGACGCCATCCGCTTCAAGCCGTCGCTGTTCCAGCACATGGGGTACTACTCGTCCTTCCGGGGCACGGCCAACAAGCTCAAGGACGACGACTTCGAGGACGAGCCGTCCGACGTGCCCGACAACCCGCCCGCCCTCCTCAGGACCAACATCGAGGTGTTCGAGGCCTACCACCCGTACAAGGCCTACGGCCTGGGCGGCGAGTACTTCTGGGGGAAGGCGCCGAGCGCCGGCAAGTTCTTCCTGCTCGTCTTCAAGAAGGCGGCGAAGATCGAGAGGATCAAGGTGCGCACGGGAACGGAGGACAGGAAAGGGGACGTGCTGCGTCACGCCGCGCTGGCCGTCGGGGACGGCCTGAAGCCCACGTCCACGGGGAGAGACTGCAGCAACTACGTGCCGCTCGGGGAGTTCGCCGACGGGCAGTTTCGACCTGGCGGGTGTATCGACATTGGTGGCGATGAACAGTAAACTGCCTGCTCATTAGAGTGGTGAAGGAACAGACCGAATGGGTCATTATACAAAACATTGGCGTTTGGACCGTGTAAATCACGCGCTCTGTTTGAAAAAAAAAATCCTTTTTTACTGTGTACGAAATCGAACTGCTCGGTATTTTTGTGCTGCACATTTTTTTACGCTTTTTTTTCTTCCCACATTAAAATCGACAATGTCAAACTACCGTTTACATTTTCGTTTTTAAATGCCTATTGTGATTTGTTTGGGTTCAGGTAAAATTGTAGTTACAATTACCAGCACTATGACAATGTTTAATTATGGTTTGTTCTTTTAATCGTTACCGCACAAAAATCGTTGACAAAATAAACAAAACACTTTGTACAATATTTTTTCTTGCTTCACTCTACAAACGTGCAATGAATCCAATATTGTATAGACACGCAGGCGTCGACCTGCAATGCACATTTTACACGTCCCGATTTCTTCGCCGCTTGCACCTGCACAGTTGCCTTAATAACGAATACAATAATCAATGGCCGGTGTTAAGTGACCTCACATTCAAAGGAGCAAAGCACACTGCTGACCTCAGTGACATTTGTGGACGCTCGCATACGGTGGCCTCAAAAAATAAAAATAGCAAATCACTACACATTGTGAGGTGTGGGTGGAGAGGAAAAAAACTTAGCACAACAATTGCAAATTCAAGAAACCTTCCACTACAAGGCTTAATGAAAGGTTAAATTACGAGCGTTTGTCAGTTGGGAGTGTGTGCTTTTTGCCTGGGTTATTTTTTGCAATATTGGTGGTATTATTATTCTTGCTGCAGCCCACTGCCTAAATGCCCTACGACTCTCAGAAACGAAACGATGAATATTTCATAAGGAAGTAATAATGGAACACGGGGTATCGTAAAAAAAAGTGGTCAATACGACGAAAGTTGTTGATCACATGAGCACTGGACCAAGGCACAGGAGAAAAATATGTTTTTAATACTTGTCTATTTTAAATATAAATCTAAAACATTCACGTTGATCATTTTTGCACGAGCACTAAAAATTATGAGCATGAAAGCATGAATAATATTTGATTTCAGGTCTACATTTAAAGAGTGCTGTACGTGAAACATTCACTCATGTGTAAAGAACATTCACAAATAATTTGCTAATGTTCGTTGATGCAACAATTCATCCAGCGGTTAATATATATTGTACTGAATCTCAAAGTTACCGAATTGGTTTATGTTTTGCATATTCACCTGGGTCTCCTGAAGCGTGTAAGCGTGCGGATGCATAATAACACAGAAATGATGCGTTTGATTTATATTTACAAACCCAATTGAATTTGCTTTTCATAAAGAAAAATTTACATTTATTTAAAATAAGCATCTGCCGGCACATTTAAATTATTAGCAACAAATGTTTTTTGATGAATGTAATGGTTTGAGTGGCCGATTTTATCCCGCCAGAATAGTGCCTTTAGTTATTTATATGTCAAAGTAATCGTCAAAGTTGGGTTATAAACCACTTTTAATATCACAAAAATGAGTTTTTATATGCGGTAGCTATAAAAACGCCTTAACATATGCAAAGTGTCACAATTTATACGCAATATAATGCATCAAGAGTGGTACTGAATTCAAAGCAAAACCTCTATTTAAGAATTCTACCCACTCGTGACAGATTCAAGTCCACGAAATGGAATTTCAGGTTTAAGAAACAACACGATAATGAAATAAACACAAAAAAGCTAGAGTTTGAACCTCAGAGAAAAATAATATATGTAGAGTATATACATTTATACGATAACGTGTTTAGTTAAAATAAAGTAAAGTTCCCAAATTTCAAAATGGGACTCAATTTAAATTTTTTTTGTCCAATAAACTCGATTTCATTTGGACAATTCTATTGTGATCGTTCGCCAATCTAAAAGTTAAATATTTTCATTGAATTATAGACTGTTTTGTATATTCATGGGATTTTTTTAACGTAATAAACATACCGAGTAAATTTATTATGAAATCCTATTATTTTACAAAGTCAGTTACATATCAACAGGTAGCAATACTGGTTGACTTGGAATAAGGAAATTCCCTTAATTTAACCCGGAGATGAAAATACGGGCCGATGAAGACACGCGATGCAGGCAGAATGATTGAAGAAACTTTCTCCCATTGTTTCAACTGCCGCGCGTGGAGATGGGATCGAACCGGCGACCTCTGGATTACAAATTCGGTGTGCGAACCGTTACATAAAGGTAGCATCCCATTGCAAACCAGCCACTGTTTAACACTGTACTCAAAATGCTGCTTAAATATATTATATTAAGGAAAACCAAAGTACATTGTACATCAGTGCAACATTAACACGAAAACAACTTAAAAAATATATTTGATCAGGTAAGGCCCACTGAGATGTATAGCTCTTTTTCAGAAGCGGCCTGGCCACAAATGATAGCTTTACGAAGTGGCTTATCATGTGGAAATTTATAGCAGCAAAATACTCTAAACGTCTGTTTTTCTAAATGGGGAAGGGAAAAACGGAGAACCCGGAGAAAAATCCACGCTACCACAAGAAGAGAGGCACGCAAACTCCAAATATCCGGGTGTCAGGATTGGGATCGAACCTACAACCTCCTGTATACCAGGAGAGGTAGTTAACATCTCGCCATTGCGGAAATTGATCTCCAGGTGTACATCTGCCAATATGGCCTCCGTACCATTCGAATATGCAATGTTGTTCAGGTGTTTTCGGGTCCCCTCCCCCCGAAAGAATGCCAATCACGGGAAGTCAGAGTGCTTTTAATTCTCGCTCAGAGGATGGCAGCAGCAGGACTCAATTTCTCATAGAATATATTTCAGCAGACCCTGAACTCCCCAACACCCTACCATCCAGGGGGTTTGGGGATTTCTTGAACTAAGCCCTTGAACAGAGCCGGCTGGAAGAGGAAAGCTACTCTTTCAGAGGAGCATCCGGTTCCTGGGTCTTACACTTTGCTAATAACATGGGTACATGTGGCACACACGCACACAATTTACTATTTCATAACAAAAAGAAGGCTGCTCTCTGGCTTGACGCCATTGCACGAGATGAAGATGCCCTGGCGCATACCCGGCCTGCATTAATGCCGCGGTGAATATAAGATGGGTTCGTGTTGGGTTGTCACCCTCTGGGTGACAGCAAAAGGGGGGCCCGTATATCGTGTAAGAACAGAATCTCACAACAATACCCGGGACGGGTGGAGAACTGCGTGTGAACGCATCGTGGCGTATTATTAGGCAACGGACAAAAGCGTGGGCTTTTCATATTTTAGAAAGGCTCACCGATGTTTCAATGCAGTTATCTAAACAAAAAACAGAGGGCAAATGTCAAGAAAAAATCAGGAAAGGTGGCGAACTTGACGGTGTGTGCCTCTGCGAGTAGAACGGTTGGCGAGCAAAGTCTTAGTATTAGCGATTAACGATGGCTTTGTCGTGGAAGTTAAGCTGGTTATCCTCTTGATTTGCCCTCATGAACAGCAGTGAAAGTTATTTTAAGGAAGAGGTCATTGGGAGTTAACATAATTGGCCTTTATCCGAATTATTTTAAGTTCTAAAAGAGTGAAGCTCATGAAAAGTGATTATACCATCTATATCCTGCACTTTATGGATTTTTCTAAAAGAATGGCCACTTTTTAACCCGGACAAAAGTCACACGGTGGTTCTCTCAGTTGGCCTGTACATCTCTCCAAAGTCTTGTCTAGTTGTACCCTGTGTTGTCTGGTTGTACCGTGTTGTGTGGTTGTACTGTGCATTGTCTGGTTGTACTGCGTATTGTCTGATTGTACCCTGTTTTGTCTGGTTGTACCGTACGTTGTCTTGCACACTGTCGGAAGTTTTGCTCCCCATGCTGGGAGCTCCAGGAGATGGAGTGAAAGGGCAGATTTAACGCCGGACAACGCGCGGTACAGCCCGAAAGCAGAGAGCAAAACCATGAAGCAAAGTAAATAACTACGGTGGTAGCAAACGTGAGAAAAAAATGCATTTGTGCTGAAAAGGATACCTTTAGGCATCTCCCTGTGAGAATGTTGCCCACTGTCATTGGCCCACAGAAAGCAGTGCGAATGTCACAGTTCATCGTGCGACAAAATAAATAAATAAATTGAAGAGATAAAAAAAGACCTTTATTCCCGAAGCACAAATATTTCTTGGCCGCCTCAGAAATCCACGTGGAATATCCCTGTGCGGCTCGCTGTTCTGTATGTTTTCATTATCATCAATATCCGCACAACACCACTCGTCCATGACACGATAATTATTTGCAAAACCTATTATCCGCAGGTGCTTAGGTCCGCAAAAACTCCTATTATCCTTAATCTTCCTAACAACTTATTTTTCCTAACAATAATAGGATCTGTGACGTGTGGCCCCCACAGCAAACCTGACTCTGCTGATGAGGCACCGAATGTTCAAAACCAACCAAACATTTTTTTGTTTTTTTTACCAATGCTGCTGGCAACATTTCACTCCCAGAAGGCTGTGCGACCGAGATGCGTAAAACAACGTTCATTTGTTATGTTTAGAGGCAATCATGGGAGTGTGGCATATTAAGAGGTTTTTTGGGGGGTTAGATCGCATAAATACATAAATGTGTCGTTAAAACCCGCCACCACCCGACACAGACACAGCCAACGAGTAAGGGTTGTCATGTAAACACCGGCGTGCTGTACCAGTGACGAATTGGCACGTTCTGTCGGGTGGTGGCGGGTTTTAACGACACATTTATATATTTACGCGATCTAACCCAAAAAAAACTCGATTATGGATGATATTGATCGCGAAAGCCTACGTGTTAAACAGGTGGCATATTGGTATGAAGCTTTCGTGACTGCAGGAATCCATACTCCTTCAGCAGTTTTTACTTGCTGTGGTTGTCCCACCTGATGACGATTGCTTGTGTTACGATCGAAACGTCGTGATCTATTATTTTTCCACCCACGTGACTTTACCGAAAGAGCCAAAGAGTATAGGAGGCATATTGTCTGCTTATTTATTTTGCATAATATTTATTAATTCCTTAAGTGGAGTGTCCATAGGCAGGCACACGGCACAATTCTCTCGCCAAAGACAGCCCATTACGGTGATAACGATGATGGCGAAACCATGAACGCAGTACTCAGTCGCACAAACACCCTGCGAGAAGAACTTAATGTATAAATAAATCTCGCAATTTCGCCTTAGGTTTGTACGATGTTGTCTTAATGTAGCAAAAAAAAAAAACACCACGAGACTTGTTTTTTTTATGGCGCCAAGACGACAGATCCAAGCCCTCAGCGTTCGCACAAAAACAGCACTAAACAAGGCTATTAAGCAGAGTACATCTGTGCGTTGGGGTTGCTTGTGCTAAGTGTTGCTCTAAATGCAAGCACAATCGATTTAAAACAAAAAATCTTTCCCACCAACATCGGACTGCTGCATCAGCAACGTTCCTTTTTTTTCAACAGCAGGCCGATTTTCCGCATCAGTTAATTAAAATGAACAGGGTGACTCAAGTCAAGAGTGGAGGGTTTTTTTTTATCAGCCGCGCAATTGTTTATTTTTTTTGGTGCTGTTGCCTGTTCATTCATTTCTTTGCAGTGGGATGCGCAAACACGATTGCCGGGCAAGACCTCTCGGAAAAAGGTTGCCACCTCTGCAAGTGCTTTGCTCACGCCAAGGATTGTGTTGTAGCAATTTTTTTTAAAGTGCCCTTTTTTATTATTACACGCTTTATTAAACTCTGGTGTTGTATCCTCAAATTTGTAACTGAATTTTAACCAACTTCTCAATGTGGTATCGACTGAAAACTTGGTATGCTTATGTCATACTGATGACAATACTATATTCTATCATAAAAAAAAAATTAAAACATTCTTTTTTATATGTTATTTTTCGGCTTTGGTCTAATTGTCCATGGTCAACTGACGTTGGCTGTAATTAGCCACGGCCCCTTACGTTGTGGCAAGCTTCGGGGCCACTTCCTGGAGTCGTGGAGTTCTTCCATTACTAGTACGGTATATTTCATAAAAGCGTGTTTTTAAAAACTTTTTTTTTATATATATACTACTTATTTTTTTAAACTGGCGAGCTTAAAATTGAACAGGCGACCTCCTCGATTGTATCAACTGTGGATTGCAAATCCAGCGAGATAACCATGACACCACGGCATCTTGCCTTGATTCTGAGTTAAATAGATAACAAAAATATATCATGTTTATTACGTGAAAATTTTTTTTATGTAATGCACAAAAACAAGAACTAGCATAGCATTAACCAATATTCACGATTTAAGGATGCCTTCAAACCCTGTAATACTCAAATCGGGAATCGAAAAGTCCTATTAAATTAAACCAAATTCCCCAGAAATCCCATAATCATCAAACAGCTTGGGGATAACATATATCTCACGACATTCCTCAATATAACCAATGACTCGCTAAGGGGAGTCGCTATTTACTCATTGTTACGTTGAAAGTGATATTAATACTGCAATCAAGGTTAGGCGAAATCTGTATCATTCAGAATTTCCACACAGACACGCACGCACGTGCGTGTACATGCACTGAGTGTCCCAGATAGATATACTCAGGGCCGGTATAGCTGGTACTTGGCATTATTTAACAAATGGTGCGTGTCCTCCCTCGCGGCTTCCTGCTAAAGCTTGTAATTACGTCTTTTTAAATCATGCCTGGGAGGCGCAGTGGATAGGTACCACTCATACATCATAATGAACCCAGAGAGGCCGAAATCACTCCAGGGGCTCCAAGGTGGGTTTGTTTAAAGTGTATTATTTATTTGTTTTTTTTTGTCGTATCACACCTGCAATTGCAGGTCGCTAACGTGGTGTAATGGTTAACACACTGGACAATCCAGAGGCCGCAGATTCGATTCAATCTGTTGGAGTGGCAGGAGCATAAACCATCACGCAAACTCCGGTCATCCTCGCAATGGCTTTTGGGAATAGACATCGAACAAAGACCCCATCGCGCACTTTCAGATGCGCTTCTGTGGCCGTCTGGAGCGCTCTACCTTATGACATTAGGAACCCACTAAAGCTATGCATTTTTAATCTAAATTGAAAACTAATTTCTTCAGAACTGTTATTTGTGTTTAGTTTGTTGTCCTTCCCCTGCACCTCGGATTAGCACGGCTGGCTACGTACGGTGTGAAAAAAGTTTAACATACATATATTTGAAATTATTGGCAAAACCTTGTTTAACCCCCCCCCCCCCATCCTATCTCACCCGCAGTGTAAATGGACATCGTCACAGTCGATCGGCAGATTGTGTGTGGTGGGATGAAGTGTGAGAACTACCATCTTTTCCAAGACGTCTGGCCAGCATTGGATAGTATAGGACAAATAACCACGAAGAAAGTATTTTTTAGCTCCCTCGAGTGAAGGCCCTCATGCCAGCCGTGGCGTGAGAAAGATGTTGCAGGGTTGCGCCTTTACCTTTTGTTGCATTTGCAATCAATGAGTCTCCTGTCATTGGCATTGCAGGTTACTGTTTTGAACAACGCCAAAATATTTACAGACAAGGACAATGAGGAGAAAACTCCGAACACAAATCACTGTAAAAGTTCAGAAATGCAGTGAGTTAGCAGGCGTCACAAGAACTGGTATGTCACATTAATAATTAACAGTAGTACATATTACGACTATACATCTACCGAATTAGAATGTATGCATGTTTTATGAGAATTTCTGTTTAAGATGGGTGCTAATTTTAATTCACATCCCTCTGTCAGATGAAGTTCTCCCCGTGCCTTTCAGTCAATGTCATTGTTTGACCATACTTGGCCACGATGCTCAGGACAGGTTTGTGAAGGGAGAGAGGGATTACGACCGGTACAGATACTGCTGTCCACTGATGTTAGCCATGGCTAGGAATTGAACTTGGGTCGCCAGGTTCATAATCCATCCCGTGTTCTAACCACTGCACCAGCACTGCTCCCCTGTGCCACTGTATACGACTTTGTTGGTAATGTTTTATTTATTCGTTTGCACTGCCCATCGTCCTTTGGGCACAGAAATTGTACCGAGCGTGTGAATTCAGTATAAGTATAAATAGACTACGTTCAAGCCATTCTTTTTTTTCTGCTACTGCATGAAAGGTGGCCTTGAACGAGGGTTGTCCTCGACGAAGTCATGCGCTCTGTCGGGCAAACAATGGACGGGGTGGCCATGGATGACAACTGGTGGCGATCGCTTTTATCATGGATCATCGAGTGCATTTTGCTGGAAAGGAATAATATTGCCGCAACGCAACACCAGTATAAACATTTAAAATGACGTTTGCCTTTCCCAAATTGTAAGACAAGTGTGCTGTTCTCAACCATGTCATTCGACGAAAAATCCATTCGAAAAACCTCACCAGGAGCAATAGTGCAAGAGTTTTCTCGGACGCCCCTTCAATTATTTTTATTTATTTATCCTTTCCCAACATGAAACTAGCGTTTGTCGCACGACAGCCAAATGTATACATTTTCAGAGCTGGAATTACATACAAATTAAGTGAGAACCCAATTTTAACATGGTAGACTTATTTCTGTCCAATCAATGGTCACCAGACTATAAACTCACTACACTTGAGAAGCCAGTTTAAATCACAAGCAACTGCGCATATTCAAACTGATGATCTCGGCACTCTAACCGAGGCATTATTCAAAATCTAACACCATATAAATATTTATCACATTTAATTATTGTGTCCACATCACTAGAAAAGCTCATATTTCTACCGTCCACTTTTTTTTGGATTGCTTGTCTGGGTTCAAACTCATGATCTCAATAGCGCTGATGTCAGAAAATGTTTACCAAAAGATTTGCTCCCTCAGAAAGGAATACACAGGTTTTCCCTAGCTTGATGCACGTTCGGTTTGTGTGATTTCGCGTATATTTGCAGCTCACCTATTTCTACCCAAAATTCGCTATGCAGTATGCAATTTCAATTCACTCATGTGTGGCCATGTGGTCAGATATGGGGATAACATTGTGCACTGTGTGCGCTACTCGGCAGACAGCTGTCTCGCGCGGTTTCACTTTTGTGCACCCTTTTCCTGGAACGCATCTACCGCACAAAGCGAGGGAAACTTGCTTTGATTTGCCTTAATAATTAATATTTCAGGAATATAGAGACAAATATTCAGGAAAATTAGATTACCTCGTGAATATTTGTACCCCCTTTTTTTTGTAACAAAGCAATCTTTTTTAACATTCAAATGTATAAACATGTATGTGCAACTTAAAACGTAAATTAAACACCACCTTTCCAACTTGATTGTGAAACAGTTGCTCAGTTTGCTTTCAGTATAGTTTTACATTTTATACCGTCTGTTTGGCCCTCACTTTGCCCTATGGAGCACGGAACCTCAACCGCGAACCCAAATACTAAGATGGACAAAATCGTTGCTCGGTAAATATTTACAAATATAATAATTCCGTGAATATTTGCTTCTGGGGGGAGGGGGGGGGACAATATCCAATTTTCTCACGTGACCACATCCTATTAATTGGCTATGCCAGGTGGTGGTGGGTTAACGACACATTTATATTTACGAGATTTAACCCAAAAACTTTTATTCTGAATTATATTGAATTTCACCAGCTCAGTGCTCTGACAAAGGAATTCGCTCTAGATTTGAAGCTTTCGTGACTGCAAGGATTCATATTCTTATGTTTTTTTCCGTAAAGTCACGTAGGTATATATTTAAATTAATAAAAGTAAATATAAAAAATAAAATAAAAATCACGACGCAACACAAGCCTCCGTCTTCAGGTGGAACCGTCACAGCACGATTACTGTATCAAGTAAGAGAAATTCCAAGAAAACAGTCCTTGTATATATACTGGTTGAGGGTGGGAGGAGCCAAGGTAGGCCCTGGATATTATTATTGTGAAGTTCGGTGCTGTGACGGTTCCACCTGAAGACGGAGGCATGTGTTGCCTCCGAAACGTCGTGATTTATTTTTATTTTTTTATTTTACTTTTATTAATTTTAATTTTTTACCTACGTGACTTTACCGAAAAAACCTAAGAAAGGAATTAGCTCCCAAGAATTGCTCATAGAACAAAATGTCCTGAGCAAATTTGTGAGACTAATGATCAAGTAGCGTGCAATTGAAAAACGTAATATTCCTTGGTGTGCAGGGGCCCGTACGCAGCCTGTCGATTCACGTTTGCTGTCCACTCCACACAATAACTCACAAATCCGCCCCGGCGCAATGCCATTTCATCCGCATTTTGTGGATATTTTTACGCACGAAAAAAATGGTTAAAGCGACTTTGGCTGTCGACACAATTTCCTCAAGGGATCTTGGCGGCAAGTGGTACAGACATCTATGAAGAAGACGCCGAAATTATTTCCCTTCCACCAAAGCAGTTTCTAGATATCTGTCCGTGCCTCGACAACAATCATTGCCTCTAGTGGAGCATGTGATTGCTTTGGCATGTTGTTCCGAACCAGCTCAATCCTCACCCCCCCCCACCTGTCTGCCAAGGGACATTTCTGTTCCATTTCCTCATCCGCGGCCGTTCTCTCAGCAATTAGCAAAGTATTTCACAGACTACAGGCAGTGCAGCCTAACGTGGCTTTCGCAAATCGGGAACGTGAAATACTGGCGGCCGCCTGGCATGCATAGTGGGCACTAAAGTATTAACATCTGGCACGAATTTCTCTGCAACTCCTGCAAGTATCTACACTATGTGAACCTCATTTGCCAGTAAAAATATGATAATTGGTTTTTTACCCTTCTATCTGGCAACAAAACTGACACCTTTTTACAAGGAGTCATAGACCGCAATACCTGCAGTCATAATACAAACAAAAGACATAACTCTGATAATGTGCACTGTCACATGGGTTGGACCAGATGACGCCAAAAGGCGCCTTTTGGCGTCATCTGGTCCAACCCATGTGAGACTAGGCTCTAAGGAAAGCTGTCTCGGGTGTGGACCAATCAACTTCAAGGACAGTGCACATTATCAGAGTTATGTCTTTTTTTTGTATTATGACTGCAGGTTTCGATTTAAAGCTTTCGTGACTGCAGGGATTCATCTTCTTGGTTCTTTCGGTAAAGTCACGTAGAAGGGAAGTAATAAAATAATAAAAATAAAACATAATAAAACAATTCTCACGACGTTTCGGCCACAACGCAAGCAGCCGTCCTCAGGTGAAAACCAGGTCCGTCGAGGCGACAGAGTCTGAATGAAACAGCACACGAGCTTGGGGCATATATATAAGCTGGGCGCATTGACAAAGGAATTTGCATATCAAAAGGAATTTAGCATATTTATGGGAAATGCAGGAATGTGATTAGTACTGCATATGCATGTGCATTATGCAGGATTAACAGCATCAAAGGGAGCTGCAGTTACTGCTGCTGCAGCAGTTGCTGCTGCTGCTGCAGTTTCTGCTGCTGCTGCAGTTGCTGCTGCTGCTGCAGTTGCTGCTGCTGCTGCACTTGCTGCTGCTGCTGCACTTGCTGCTGCTGCTGCACTTGCTGCTGCTGCTGCACTTGCTGCTGCTGCTGCACTTGCTGCTGCTGCTGCTGCTGCACTTGCTGCTGCTGCTGCAGTTGCTGCCTTATCCATTTTAATATAACACTATGTATTATTCTACCCACCCTAATGTGTATCATACTGCTATATGTTTACTGTACAATTACGACACCATACATTACTCTGCACACTGCACCATGCCAGTGAGTGGAACGCGGTCTGAAAGTCACCGTAAACGTGAACACAATCAGTTAAGATCCGAAATGGTTTATTACGTCCTTCCAATGATTGCTAAGCCAGAATCCATCTTCTCGGTTGAAATTGTCTCTGTGTTTGTATATGTGGATCGCCTCATGAACGAATCTCTCATGATAGCCAGATGGCTTGCAGAGAACCTCTGTCTTGGAGAAGTCAATGTCATGTGAGCCCACTGAATTGTAACAGTGATCTGCCACGGCTGAGGTGTTTGTCCTACCGTGTTTCAGGTCTGCCTTATGTTCACGGATGCGGTCCGAGACATGTCGTTTGGTTTCTCCAATGTAACTGCTACCACAGAGGAAACTTAGTTTGTAGACGCCAGGGTACTGTGTGTCTGGAACCACATCTTTTACAGACGGGACCAGATCACGGATTTTATGTACTGTGTTGAATCGGACCTGGATCTTGTGTTTAATCAGGATTTTGGAGATCTTTTTTGTGACCCCAGCAATGTAGGGTAAGGTGATGGTCTTGAAAGGCTCCTCAACAGGATCCTTCTTGATGGTTGGAGTGATGGCTTTGCGGATTGTGTAGTCGGTGTAACCATTAGCCTTAAGAGCTTGGCGTACGTGTTTGAGTTCACTGGAAATGTGTTCATGGTCGGAGATGCATTGGGCTCTATGATATAGAGTCTTGATGAGGGAATTCTTCTGGGATGGATGGTGGTGGGAATCCGGTTTTAGATAAGCATCCGTGTGGGTGGCTTTCCTGTAGACAGAGTGGCTCATTGAACCATCAGGTCTCCTTTTGATTAGGACATCCAAAAAGGGTAGCGTGCCATCATTTTCGACTTCCATGGTGAATCTGATGGCTGGGTGTATGGAATTGATGTGGTCGAGAAATTGGTCTAGAGCAGGCCGGCCATGTGGCCAGATGACAAAAGTGTCGTCTACGTACCTCTTCCATAAGGTCGGGCGTAGAGTGGCAGTCTGGATGGCGTCCGTCTCAAATTTCTCCATGAAGATGTTGGCTACAACCGGAGATAGGGGGGAGCCCATTGGGGTGCCCTCAATTTGCTTGTAGAAGGTTCCATTCCAGGTGAAGTATGTATTGGTTAAGCAGTGTCTCACCAGGGGGGGTACCCCAGCATTCAGTCCTTGATGAACCAAGTCTTCAATGATTGCGATGGTGTCAGGCACAGGCACCTTGGTGCACCAAGGTGCCTGTGCCTGACACCATCGCAATCATTGAAGACTTGGTTCATCAAGGACTGAATGCTGGGGTACCCCCCCTGGTGAGACACTGCTTAACCAATACATACTTCACCTGGAATGGAACCTTCTACAAGCAAATTGAGGGCACCCCAATGGGCTCCCCCCTATCTCCGGTTGTAGCCAACATCTTCATGGAGAAATTTGAGACGGACGCCATCCAGACTGCCACTCTACGCCCGACCTTATGGAAGAGGTACGTAGACGACACTTTTGTCATCTGGCCACATGGCCGGCCTGCTCTAGACCAATTTCTCGACCACATCAATTCCATACACCCAGCCATCAGATTCACCATGGAAGTCGAAAATGATGGCAAGCTACCCTTTTTGGATGTCCTAATCAAAAGGAGACCTGATGGTTCAATGAGCCACTCTGTCTACAGGAAAGCCACCCACACGGATGCTTATCTAAAACCGGATTCCCACCACCATCCATCCCAGAAGAATTCCCTCATCAAGACTCTATATCATAGAGCCCAATGCATCTCCGACCATGAACACATTTCCAGTGAACTCAAACACGTACGCCAAGCTCTTAAGGCTAATGGTTACACCGACTACACAATCCGCAAAGCCATCACTCCAACCATCAAGAAGGATCCTGTTGAGGAGCCTTTCAAGACCATCACCTTACCCTACATTGCTGGGGTCACAAAAAAGATCTCCAAAATCCTGATTAAACACAAGATCCAGGTCCGATTCAACACAGTACATAAAATCCGTGATCTGGTCCCGTCTGTAAAAGATGTGGTTCCAGACACACAGTACCCTGGCGTCTACAAATTAAGTTGCCTCTGTGGTAGCAGTTACATTGGAGAAACCAAACGACATGTCTCGGACCGCATCCGTGAACATAAGGCAGACCTGAAACACGGTAGGACAAACACCTCAGCCGTGGCAGATCACTGTTACAATTCAGTGGGCTCACATGACATTGACTTCTCCAAGACAGAGGTTCTCTGCAAGCCATCTGGCTATCATGAGAGATTCGTTCATGAGGCGATCCACATATACAAACACAGAGACAATTTCAACCGAGAAGATGGATTCTGGCTTAGCAATCATTGGAAGGACGTAATAAACCATTTCGGATCTTAACTGATTGTGTTCACGTTTACGGTGACTTTCAGACCGCGTTCCACTCACTGGCATGGTGCAGTGTGCAGAGTAATGTATGGTGTCGTAATTGTACAGTAAACATATAGCAGTATGATACACATTAGGGTGGGTAGAATAATACATAGTGTTATATTAAAATGGATAAGGCAGCAACTGCAGCAGCAGCAGCAAGTGCAGCAGCAGCAGCAAGTGCAGCAGCAGCAAGTGCAGCAGCAGCAGCAAGTGCAGCAGCAGCAGCAACTGCAGCAGCAGCAGCAACTGCAGCAGCAGCAGCAACTGCAGCAGCAGCAGAAACTGCAGCAGCAGCAGCAACTGCAGCTCCCTTTGATGCTGTTAATCCTGCATAATGCACATGCATATGCAGTACTAATCACATTCCTGCATTTCCCATAAATATGCTAAATTCCTTTTGATATGCAAATTCCTTTGTCAATGCGCCCAGCTTATATATATGCCCCAAGCTCGTGTGCTGTTTCATTCAGACTCTGTCGCCTCGACGGACCTGGTTTTCACCTGAGGACGGCTGCTTGCGTTGTGGCCGAAACGTCGTGAGAATTGTTTTATTATGTTTTATTTTTATTATTTTATTACTTCCCTTCTACGTGACTTTACCGAAAGAACCAAGAAGATGACTGCAGGTATTGCGGTCTATGCAAACATGACTCCTTGTAAAAAGGTGTCAGTTTTGTTGCCAGATAGAAGGGTAAAAAAACAATTATCCGACAAGTATACTAACACTGAGGTTGGTACACACGGTGCAGATGTTTCCATCCCTATAAACCTTTCCAATGTCAGACCCCCCCCCCCGCCGCCGACCTAGCACCCCCTCAACAGTTGTGGTTACATGCAAACTCTCGTGTTTGGTGTAGAGGAGACAAATGTTTAAAACATGCGGTGGCATTTGAAAGGAGACTGAGAGGCCCATACAGTGGTGATGAATAGCTCAATATTTCTCCAAGACAAATGCTTCCTGTTTCACTCCTTTTCTAATGGGATTTCCAAGACGCCCCCTTTGGCGTTTGCCTATACAACCATCAATTTCCATCAAACCAGAATATAAAAAAGTAAAACCACACGCAATGCTGCCACCCAAAATATAAATAAATAAGTAATACGGAAATGAAATATTCTATTGCACATGTGACCATTTATATGCCTCTTTTTAGCACTGAGAGACATGCAAGAGTAATGGAAAAGATACTGATCACGAAGAAACCAATATGATGTATTATTCACACAAATTGTGGGATAGATCTGCTCTTTTTAATAAAAATGGGACATATGAAAATAAAATAAACCGCGAAGGCATCAGATTACCCGGGGAAAAAAAATTATGTTGGTTTACATTTAACAAGTGACTTCAGCAAGCGTAACATTATGAAACCAGAATCTGTCGTGACTTGTTTTGTTATTAAGATATATACGTGCACTATATCCTCCAAAGGTGTCTCTTGGAAGACAGGTGTTGTCTCAGCGATCTCTCACCTTGTTTAAATAATGGACTTTCCATACACTCCGAAGAGATGCACGTAACATTGCATTCATGGGTATTCAGCAGCAACCGTGGGCTACATTCAGTCGATATATGGGGGAAAGTTTTGTGAAGCAAAAAAACTATCTACTTATAATTGGCAATGGGTTTGCCCTTCATTTCCCGAACTCTTTACATTTCACATCATAGTTATGACTCGTGAAGTAACCCAGAGTCAACAGGCGTGAAGGCTTCGGGAATACGGCTGGTTTCACCATGAGCGGTAATGAGCCCCACAGAATAATATCCGAGCATTGCCCATGACCAAATCACTCCTCGATGTGTCTGATCTCATCAGCCAAGTGTGGATAAAACTGACGAGTACTTGGATGGATGACCACCACCACCAGGGCTTGCCAAGTGTTGTGGGTGTTGGGCTGAGAGGTGTGCTCAGAAGATGGCATTCTTGAGTGCCGAATGGATGTGGCCAGACATTCACAGTGCAGAACCCTCCTGGTAATGAAATCTTCAAAGATGCATTTCGTGGAGAAACACAGGACATCATTAAAATTGTTATTACTACAACCACAACACATTCAACGTTTTTCAGTTTCCTCTTAGAATGCACCATGTATGCACTACTGCAGCTGAGACACATACATAATACGTATTACATACATGCATGCATAATGCAGGATGCTAATACATTATGCAAGACTAGCTACCCCTCTTTCAGTGTGCCGCCTGCTTTTGGACAAAGCCCTTTAATCCCCCAGCTCAGTACATGATTTATTCATGGCAGGAATATTAATGCATTTTAGGCCAAGGCAGCAGAAAGAGATCATGGAAAATTATGAAGACAAAAACTTGGAAGTCTAATAATAACTTTTTATGGCCATTAAAAATCAACTTTCGCATCACTTTTACGCTATGATTAATGGAAATTCGTCAGGAGACGAGTTTAAGGATTGTTTAGCTTAATGCCCACAAGCATGCCTGCATACAGAATTAATGCCCTTTCTCCAAATGGCATGTCTGCTTACATCCAGTAACGATAGACTTACAATGAGGATAAATGATGGGTAAACATTCTCGTTGTTTTTGGTTTGCAGCTGCTGCATGGCTTGAGTTGATGACAAATTGACGTCTGTCCTTTCAGAAGTTCATCAAGTGAGTGGCATGGCAAAACACACCCTTTGTTTTCACGAATTCAACAAAATTAAACAATTAGAACCAGTAACGTTATCAGCAGAGAAGATCAGCAGAGAAGATCAATTCACTGACAAAGGCTTGTCCATACTAACGTCAAAAACCTCTGTTGCTAAATCCATCCATTACACGTGTCCTAATTCTATCACTTAGTATCTGCTAAGTGTGTATTCCGTGTGTATATTGACGCTCTTGATTGCCACTCCATCACTAATGTTGTATATCCCTTAATTTGACAGTTTGCACGATTACAAATGTGAGATTGCTTTTGGAGTTCTATTTCTAAAGAAAGCAATTTAAATAATGTGTAGGTGACAGTGATTATATAGTTAATGACTTTGCCAACGATTATCCTTATTATTTGTATTTTATACACAGCTGTGGCTCGGGCAAGTAGGGTTAATGCTTCGCAGCAAAAACACGCTGGGTTCGATTCCCCACGCCGCCGCACTTCTAATGTGGGATCTGTATGTTCTCATTCTTCTTAGGTTTTTTCTGTAAAGTCACGTAGGTAAAACATTAAAATTAAAATTGATAAAATAAAAATAAAATAAAAATTACGACGTTTCGGAGGCAACACCAGCCTCCGTCTTCAGGTGGAACCGTCACAGCACGATTGCTGTATCAAGTAAGAGAAATACCAAGAAAACAGTCCTTGTATATATACTGGTTGAGGGCGGGAGGAGCCAAGGTAGGCCCTGGATATTATTTTTGTGAGGTTCGGTGCGGCTGAAGCACGCTGTTAGGAATGAGCATTTGTTGTGTAGACTGGTTGAACTCGGAGGTTCACAATAATAATATCCAGGGCCTACCTTGGCTCCTCCCACCCTCAACCAGTATATATACAAGGACTGTTTTCTTGGAATTTCTCTTGATACAGCTATCGTGCTGTGACGGTTCCACCTGAAGACGGAAGCTTGTGTTGCATCCGAAACGTCGTTATTTTTATTCTTTTTATTTTATTAATTTTAATTTTTTACCTACGTGACTTTACCGAAAAAACCTAAGAATATGAATCCTTGCAGTCACGAAAGCTTCAAATCTAGAACTGTATGTTCTCCTCCAGTTCTGCATTAAATCCCTATGGGTTCTCGGGTTTCTTCTCATATGAGGGTTTTATTATTATAATAATAATGAATATGTGATTATTTATTTTATAATAATGAGGGCCTCTCTAAAGTTGCCTCCAGTTGTGGCATTTCTGCCAGCTGTGGTGTGAGAAAGAAATTGCAGGGCTGCACCTTCACTTCTATTTCATTAAAATGCAGTACTCCACTGTTCATATTCTTGCTGCTGTATTTTGAGGAAGAGTAAAATGAAAGGAAGCCTAGATTCAACCAATTTATTTCATAACATGATGCCCTTAAACGAAAAACAAACCAATAGAATACAGGGAAAGTGTAATAAAAAAAACTGTTGGAAATTAACAGTAATTCATAATTCTTCAAAAGAAATCAGTTAAGCAAGTAGAAAGGAAAACGAGATGAAAAACACATGTAACAGATTGAAATACTGTATAAATTAGCTAAATAACATTAAACGTGCAGACGTTTTAAAACATGCTTCTACAATCATATTTTACCCTTGATTTAATAAAATGCCAATGAGATTCTTGGAAATGTAATAACGTATATAGAAATCTGTAGGGTTTTCCCTTGACAATGGCATTGTAAAAAAAAATCATCAATGTCCATTTTCTACACTTTCCAACTGAAGTTGAACGCTTTCATGCATCATCTCTGTGCATCTGCCTGTTCTTCCATCTGTCCATCCTTCCATAAGGGGGTGGGGGGGGGGCACGAGGGGTGTGGGGTGACACAAGGCGATCCATCGTATAAAATGTCTTATAAAGTTGTGCTGTTCTTTGGGACATACCCTATTGAAGGCAAGCCACAATCATCAAAGTGTTGCCCAAAACTTGGAGACAGCCAAAAGGAACCTATCCTTCGTGTCCTGGCCCTGCCAGCTCAGGTGCCCCCCCAACCCCCCCCCCCCCCCCAGGCATAGGTTGCTATGCCGAGCCCCATGGTGCTACCTGCACACCTGTTACCACAGCTACCGTGAACATTGCTAATTAAATAACTGTATTCGTAAGAACGAATGCACGTCGGAAAGCGTTACGTGAATCTACACACGTGCATGATTTTTTTTTCTGACGTGTGCGTATCATGGAATCACCTTTATGGGAACGATTTGGTTGTAATAAGGGGCCGTCCATAAATGACGTCACGCGATTTTGGACGATTTTTGAACACCCCCCCCCCCCCCGTTGTCACACGGCGTCACAAAGTCAGACCCCCCCTAAAATATGACGTCACAAAGCTCTGCCCCCCGCCCCCCCCTCCCAAAAAAAAATATAAAACATGCTTCAAAACGCTTTAAACTATTGCCATTGTAGTGCGTATTTAATGTGGCGCTGCACTCTGATGTTGTAGGAGAAAACATTTATTAAAAAACCTATTTAATTAATTAAGTAGAACGTGTTGTCTATATTTATTTAAAGTTGCGCGTTTTGATGTGACGTCACATTTCTCAACCACCCCCCCCCCCTTCGTCACACATCGTCACAGAATGTCTGACCCCCCCCTCCCCTTAGGTGCGTGACGTCATTTATGGACGGCCCCTAATAGCTGTATACTTTCTTCTTCTCTCTCCATTTACTTGATGCCCCTAAAAGAACAAGCGTTGGTGTACAGGTGCTTTTTCTGCAATATTTTGCTGTCTTTTCTTGGATTTTCTGTTTGCACATAGTCACATTAAGATGTTTTCTTGTTCATGTTTTTGTTTTTTGTTTGTTGCGGTTGCACCCGATTCAAGAGCCGAATGGCTCACAGGGCTATACCAAATAAATGAACTTGAACTATCCTGACATCAAGGTACACGTGAGAATCCCATTGGCATATCGTCGATACCGGGAACGCCCACCACATCTAACCACTTTCTCTGCCGGACAACAATCTCGCGGTCACATCATCAACAACCTTCGCCTGGCATCCTGAACGGGGCGACGTCACCGCGTGAGACATTTTCTTCAATGCTAAGATCCTCAATCCCGTGGTTCACACCGAGCCTATCCGTGTTCGAATCTTCGGGGAGGTACAAACGCACCAAACGTGAGCGCAAAACTAAACGATTACGATGTCTTTGTCGAGTCATTCTTACTATGGTTGCGACAACCATAGACTTAATCTTTCCTTTCTTAAATACCCCCCCCCACTGCCGCCCGTCTCCTGCATCTGTCCACTCAGCAGCACGAGGCCACCACAGCTCGTCACGTGACAATCGGCAGGTCGTTTTTGGTGGCTTTTTAAGCGTGGGTACTCTCACATCTAGAGCAGCAATACTGGTAGGAACCACCTGGTTCCACCAGCCCACAGGGGATTATTGTGTCCGTCCGTCGTGCAGGGAGGGGCTGGGTGGGGAGGGTGGGGTTGGGTGGGGAGGGGAGGGTGGAGAGGGGCTGGGTGGGGAGGGAAGGGTGGGGCTGGGTGGGGCTGGGTGGGGAGGGGCTGGTCACCCCGTGGTGCCCTAATAAAACTCAACGTTTAACCTACATACGCCGGCTTGTGTCCGCCCTCACAGTCGGCCATGTTTGCGGAATACACCACGCCGCCGTTGACCCTGGCCATTGACCGAGCAACCCAACGTTCCTACCAGCTCCCTCCGCAGGAATGTGTTAACCTCTAGAGCAGTGACGTCACCCTCTAGAGCAGTGACGTCACTGCTCTAGAGCAGTTTGCATTCCGACCGCAGGTATTGTGGTCAATGCAAACATGACTCCTTGTAAAAAAAAGGTATCAGTTTTGTTGCCAGATAAAAGGGTAAAAAAACAATTGTCACAGTTTGGTGAGCTCGCACGAACATTTGCAGGGCTTCGCCTCTTGAAACCGTTAGAGTCGAGTTGAACAAATGGGATTGCGTGAATTTCCAAGCAACGATCCCAAGATGAGGGAAACGGCCCTCTCGTTCCCACGTCTATGTTCCATCTCCAAACGGAATTATTTTCAAATGGAAAATTGATGCGGCCTTCAAAGTTGTCTCATTAAATATGTATCTATTCTATCGCAGAGCTGCGGTGCCTCTGTTTCGACCTAATGTTCTTATTATTCATTAATTCACGTGCACACTTCGAGTGAAGAAGAGACCCGTTAATGATGTGAGCGGCACACAACGTATTAGACATATCGCTCATTGGGTTGGTCCTCCAAAGAGACAATGCAATGAAAATGTCTGTAACATACCGATTACAGGCAAGTAAGGTAAAGGGTGAATCTCAGATATACTGCTCGCATTCATTCGTGACTTCTTTTTTGAAATGAATGATTCCTTTGCAAGACAATTTGTAAACTATGTTCTTTATTGCTCAACTGATGCCCTTTCATAACCGTGGTGAAACAAAGGATTGAGATTAATAAAATGATGCAGAAATCTAAAGCTCTTTCGCGTTTTGGATTGTTTTAATGTTGAACATGCAACGTCTGATAAATATAATTGTACTATTTTATATTGTCAATTGGAGCTCCAATCTTCTGGCAGATTGAATATTATGACGTGTTTATAATTGAGTTTTAAAAGCGATTCTCTCGTCTGAAAGACGATGACCATGAAAATGTCACGGTTGATTAATTTTCTTAACGCCACTCAACAATGAACAAGGAGATTGCAAGAGGGAGGAGCCCCGTTCGCGTTAATTGCATTGGCAAAGGGCTCTTTGTGATGGAAGCAGATCTCGTAGGCAATTGACGTTTCTGACAACGCAGAGTGACAGAGCTATTTCCCACTTGTGGTAGAGGTTCGCAGTTTTGAGTCCAGCGGCTGCCCTGGTTAATACAAGTTTTTTTGTTACCAATAAATACGCACCATCTCTGTCACAGTAGATGTTTAAGATTCGAAAAAGAGTAGGCCACGTGTGCCTGTAATCGCGGTCAAAACAAATTATTTACGAATTACTGAATTGGTTAAAGCCGCATTTGAATCCCCCCCCCCACCCTCCACCACTTTCGCATTACTGAAAACTATAATCGCCTGTAAAAGATAGTGCTTATGTGATAGCCTTCCGCTGTAAAATTGGCACAAAGTCAACATGCAGTAATTACTTAATCTTATTGAGTATCAGTGTCAGTGAGGATGGTGGTGTGCAGATACAAATTCGAGTCAATGCAGTCGTGTCCAATTGAAAACAATTCACGCTTGTCTTTAAGCTACCTTTGGGGTCTAAGAGCGAGTCTCGTAGAGACCTACATCACGTGTTTGTGTCACTTTGGCTCGGGGCTCTGCCATACATTCGAGATTTTACAAAGAACACTAAAGTTGCAAAATGTTGTGATTTGACGTGACTTGTAGTGCGAGCTGGCAATGGGGCAACAAATAAAGAATTCATGACTTTCTCGCACGAACCAGTGAACTGCCTCGCCACTGAGATTGAGCGCTGCGTTGTCACTTCTGATACGGAGTTGCGCGTGCTGCAATTGACTGAAACTCGGTCAATTTTGAATGCAAAAAGGTACGGTCCTGAGTAACCTGTGACGGTCCCTACCTGAAGACGGAGACTTGTGTTGCCTCTGAAACGTCGTGATTCAATTGAGATATTTTCATTTATTATTATTTTATAATTATTTTTCACCTACGTGACTTTACCGAACAAACCTAAGAGTATGAATCCTTGCAGTCACGAAAGCTTCAAATCTACAATTAACCCCCCCCCCCCCCCCCACCATGTATTGCGCCGACGTGGCTTGAGACTTATTTTTAAATCCTTTATATTAAGTTCACTTGATTGCTTGCTTGCGACCATGCAAATCTTTCGGTCGTGTTTTAACCCACTTCCCGTGATACAATCGAGCTGACATTTTGCACACAGACTCGTTGTGCGTGACAATAAATTTTCGTGAAAAAAAAATTCCTAAATTTTACACTGTATAGGGACAAAAAAATAAATATTTAATTACCAATTGCTTAATGGTGGCAGACAATCATCTGACCCATAGGTGGCAGCCATCTCAAGCCAGAGGACGAGAGGACTCTAGCCGCCACGCATATAAAGGATTTATAGTGAAAAACTTGGTTTTTACGGGTTAATTTTTTGTCATATAAAAAGACACCTACTACCATTCTACCGCTACCGCTCTCTGCTGCCGTTCGTGGTTATACCACGTGCTGTTCGGCACGAGTTCCGACGTTCCACCTCACATGCCGGAAGCTTCTTTCGGAACCGAGTTCAGTTTAGGTTTCCAGCCACGTGGAGCTGAATGTTTTTTGCGGGAATCGTGCCGAATTAACCCGAATTAACCCGCGGTACAACAAGAAAGTGAATCGGAGAGTTGTTAAACACACACACACACGCGTGCGTCTTCCAACTCGCGTTCACTTTAATTGACGCTGGGGACAAAGACAAATGATCACCGTTTCCACTGTGTTCCTTTAATGGCGACACATTTCCCCCTGGTGGACATATGCCATAAATAGGTCCTGTTGTAAAACGAATACCCATTGTCCACATCGTTGGTAATAAAGGTAAAGGTGCAGCCCTGCATGGTCTTGATCACTCCACTGCGGGTGGAAGGGCCTGCACTAAAGGGAGCTGAAAAGGGCTCCTCTGGGGGGGGGGGGGGGGGTAGTTGGCCTACTTCCCCACTATGAAAAACTGTGGCTCAAAAGCAACAACGCCTTTTATGGGCATTCACTTCAACACCCTCACCCCATCGTGCACACACCTCTCTCTCTATACAGAGCCCTTTGAACAAAGTCAAAGATACCCCGTGTAGCCTATGAAGATTGTTGGGGCAAGTGCTGTTCGCCAGCACGGCACACGACGGGGTGGGTGGCCAGCACCACGCCCGACCGCCTTTGTCTCCCCAGTGGCGACATTTACACACCGCACCAGGTACCCGTTTACGGCTGAGTCGACCTGGGGGACGGCCCATGACCGGTTCAGATAATCGTCACCGGTGTTGGCCGTGAGCGAGATTCGAACTCGGGTGGCCGGGTTCGTAGCACGACGTTCTAAACCACCACCGCCTTTCGAACACACCCGGTCTGACACACGGCAGTGCTTCAGATTCACAACCATATTCTACAGATAGCATGACCTGTACGACAATACATAGTTATACTATAGTCTACAGAATTATCGGGTGTGTTAATATTGCATTGATTCATCGATGAGCATCAATGCCTAGGCTCATGATACATATAACTTGTCGGTGCTGATTGCTTCGGCAGGAGGACAAATTTGATGGTCACTCGCCACTGATGTTAGCCGTGGCCGAGAAGCACATTCAGGTCGCCGGGTTCACAGCGCAGTGTGCTAACCAGTGCGCCACCGGCCCAACATTACACACGCGGCGTAATTTGACCGGGTAGTTGTTATGTCAACCCCGCCGTCACCTCCAGCTATTTACTGGCCATTGGTTGATGCGCAGTAAATTGGGCCACTTTCACTCGCCCACGTGGCCGGTCAGGCGAGGAAAAGGCTGCCGGACCGGTGGGCAATTTCCCCGCAAGTGTCCAATGATCGACTGCGTCCGAAAATCTGCAAACGCAGCAAAAGGAGGAGGAAGAGGGGGGGGGAACCTGCTCGCGTCTCTCAAAGGATCATCACCCCCCCACCCCACCCCTGCAAGCCGTGCCACGGTCCCTGTTGAGTTTCTCGCTCATTCGCAATCGCGTCAAACCGACTTTCCCAGGGAGTCGTCGTCCGATGCCGTCTGGAGGTCGCTCACGAGCGCGCCAGAATGTCAGCGACGGACGCACGCCGCACCGCCCATGGACGCGATCCATCGGGTGTCTCGCTCGCACGGGGACCTTTGCGCCAATACATCCAGGCACCCCCCCCCTCCTCCACACGCCCCCCCTCCTCCACCCCTTTGCCCCCCCCCCCCCGCCCTCCACCCCCCCGCCCTCCACCACCCCGCCCTCCACCACCCCCCCCCCCGCCACCACCCCCCCCCGCCCTCCACCCCCCCCCGCCCTCCACCCCCCCCCCCCCGCCCTCCACCCCCCCCCGCCCTCCACCCCCCCCCCGCCCTCCACCCCCCCCCCGCCCTCCACCCCCCCCCCCGCCCTCCACCCCCCCCCCCGCCCTCCACCCGACCCCCCCCCGCCCCCCCGCCCGACCCCCCCCGCCCCCCCGCCCCCCGACCACCCCCGCCCCCCCGACCACCCCCGCCCCCCCGCCCCCGCCCCCGCCCCCCCCCGCCCCCCCGCCCCCCCCCCGCCCCCCCCCCGCCCCCCCGCCCCCCGCCCCCCCCGCCCTCCACCCCCCCCCCGCCCCTCCACCCCCCCCCCCCGCCCTCCACCCCCCCCCCGCCCTCCACCGCCACCCCCGCCCTCCACCCCCCCCGCCCTCCACCGCCCCCCCCCGCCCTCCACCCCCCCCCCGCCCTCCACCCCCCCCCCCGCCCTCCACCCCCCCCCCGCCCTCCACCCCCCCCCCCGCCCTCCACCCCCCCCCCGCCCTCCACCCCCTCCCGCCCTCCCCCCCCCCCCGCCCTCCACCCCCCCCCCCCCCGCCCTCCACCCCCCCCGCCCTCCACCCGACCCCCCCCCGCCCCCCCGCCCGACCCCCCCCCGCCCCCCCGCCCCCCCGACCACCCCCGCCCCCCCGCCCCCCCCGCCCCCCCGCCCCCCCCGCCCCCCCCGCCCCCCCCCGCCCCCCCCCGCCCCCCCCCCGCCCCCCCGCCCCCCCCCGCCCCCCCCGCCCCCCCCCGCCCCCCCCCCCGCCCCCCCCCAGCATTGGACTGCGAGAGCGACGGGGTAGGGAGACCTTCATCCAGCAGTGGATGGACAATGGCTGATGATGATGACGACGACGTTGAGGATGTGGATTTGGTGCCTCCCGCAACAATATTAAATGGGGCCCCTGTCAGTGCTACCGTGTGCATTGTGTCATAGAATCAACGCCCTAGCAAGGCATTCTAATCGCAGCCACCTGTCACGATATCACATCTGCATGCAAGACTTTGGGATGGCAGACACCCTGAATGTTTCAGGCATAAATCTCTGGGGGTGGAGACAGTAATAAACAGCATTTCAAATGAGAAGCGGTAAAGGATATCATTAGAAAGTATAATGTGTCAGTGTTTGGCATGGAGTGAAATGCTGATTTGATTTCTTGCTGTGTATTTAATTTAAAAAAGCACACCAATATTGTGCATCAGGAAGATTTTTCGCTCTGCCTCAAGACCGCCCAACTGCAGGAGATATAAAATAAGCCTCCCTACAAGGTCGCGTTGTACCCATATAATTTATTATTATTATTCTGGAACGGCTCTCGCGGGAGTTATTTCGCTGCGTTATGTACGGTGAGAATTGCGGAAAATTCTCAATGTGTATTGCCTAACTTACTTTTCTGCCGGTTTTTGGGAAAATCACTCAGCCCATCTGCCCTCCAGGGTCGATAAAGTGAGTACCACTTAAATGGGATTATTCATCAGTGGTTGTTCAATGGAACGACCTGTGTCTGCAATTGGAATGAGGAGTATCCACCGATGTCTTGGGATGAAGCGACGCAGTAACATCACCTCCTCCTGGTAGACCATACCCATCTGTGAAACATAGCGCCGTAATAATAGCCTTGTGCTTTAGGGGTGGTGAAAATGTCAACACTACTAATCATTATTCGTATATATTTTTTTATCCTTTATATTAAGTTCGCTTGCTTGCTTGCGTGCTTGCTTATGACCGTGCAAATATTTCGGTCGTTTTTTAACCCACTTCCCGTGATACAATCGAGCTGACATTTTGCACACAGACTCGTTGTGCGAGACAATTAATGTTCCTGAAAAAAAAATTCAAAAATTTTACACTGTTTAGGGAAAACAAATTAAATATATAATTACCAATTGCTTAATACTGGCAGACAATCATCTGACCCATAGGTGGCAGCCATCTCAAGCCAGGGGACGAGAGGACTCTAGCCGCCACGCATATAAAGGATTTATAGTGAAAAACTTTGTTTTTACGGGTTAATTTTTTCTCCCCTCTGCATCACAGGATCGCTATATAGGCATCCCTCTCCCCTCTCCCCTCTCCATACCATGTCACACATAATGCACGCATATTAAAAAGTCAGAGTAATATCCGGGGGCTTTGGTTGGTTATTGGCAAAGGGCCACCTGGCAGGCATAAGTGGTCCTCTGCCGACGATGGAATTGCAGCCGGAGTGTCGGCCCACGTTCAAACGAACACCGCGATAATCTCCCATCTATTGGCCAGCGGTGGAAATTCCACCATCCTATTGTGAGAAGCAGTCTCTCAATGGGGGAAGAAAATCCCTACCTGACATTTGCCCACGTGTGACCATTCACCCCGGGGTGTCGGCCCATTGGTACAGTGGGTTTACGTGCTGCGGCTACGAACCGAGCCAATTCGTTCACGGCGTCGGTGGCGAATCATAACGAGAACTGCTTCTGCCCTCTCACCCCACTTCACCAACCTGAACGAAGACTCACGGTGAATGTTGATCACGGAGTAGGACGCTTTCGCGAGCAATATCACCCATAATCGCGTAACGACACATTTATATTTTTACGCGATCTAGCCAAAAAAAGAAAACCTCTATCACGGTGAATGGCTGTAATTTCTTACGATTACTTTCACGAACAATTTAGCTCTCTACTATCAATCCGATGATGAATCACATTTTGATTGAAGAATGGAAAGAGTTTCGTCTCATTTTGACATCATTTCTATGCTTTCTCGTTCGTGACAGCTTTCTTTATACCCCGACCGGATGGGAAACACGATGGTCTAATGTGCACATCTGATCTGCACGCACGCCTTGGATGTAAATTGATTCCCACGCACACAATGCGATGCGCACTGCATCTTCTGCATTTGAATGTACATCTACGGATGAATCGATGCATCATCCTTCCTCATGTGGCCGGAGCTCGGATGATTGAGACACAGAGATGCAACGCTGTCCAACAACAATAAAGGGGTGAGGCTTTAAACGCATTCGGGGCGAGACGACTAAAGCCGACAATCCTGCTTCTTGTGTGCGTCACGAGGCCACACACAATGCAGCAAGCGGTTTAAGGCAGTCGTTTGTTCAGGCACGCTTCTTGTATGAGTCGCCCACAGCTTCGGGAGGCATCGCTGCGTTCCCAGCGGAGTGCTTCGCTCATCTCATCGCAGGACGTCGTTAAGAAATGAATATCAATTTATCTTCTTGGTTCTTTCGGTAAAGTCACGTAGAAGGGTGAAGAACAGGTCTGTCGGAAAGACAGACGCTGTCTTTCCGACAGACCTGTTCTTCACCTGAGGACGGCTGCTTGCGTTGTGGCCGAAACGTCGTGAGAATTATTTTATTATGTTTTATTTTTTATTTTCTAATTTCCCTTCTACGTGACTTTACCGAAAGAACCAAGAAGAGGAATCCCCGCAGTCATGAAAGCTTTAAATCGAAAAAGAATATCAATTTGTCATGAAGGCGATGGGCAAGAACACAATCGCTCCCAGAGCCGGCGTCTTCAACTCCCAATTCTTGCGGACGTCTATTTGATCGCGGTGCTGAAGCCTCAGCTCGCTGTGCCACAAAGCGAGATCGTCACGCGAGTCTGATTTGGCAAAGTCGCGCATCCATTCGCCCGCAAAGTATGTCGTGGGAACGAAAATCGGTGGCTTCGCGCAATTTGGCTGCTTCGGGGCAACTGTCCTGATGAGCAGAGTGACCGATGACGGATTTATGGTTACGATGCTATGAGCGTGCGATGGAGCTACCGTGGTGCAATGGTTATGGCACTGAACCGGAGTTCGTAGGTTCGATTCCATGTGCCGGCACGGAAGTTTAAACAATAGGCAAGCTTCGATTTAAAGCTTTCGTGACTGCAGGGATTCATCTTCTTGGTTCTTTGGGTAAAGTCACGTAGTTGCGTTGTGGCCGAAACGTCGTGAGAATTATTTTATTATGTTTTATTTTTATAATTTTATTATTTCCCTTCTACGTGACTTTACCGAAAGAACCAAGAAGAATAGGCAAGCTTCTCAAAACTCCCCCCGCTTCTGTCCAGGCAACAGTATAAATGGGGTCCGAACACAGTTAGTCGATTGGCAGGTCAGGTGCGGTGGGGATAAAGTGTGGGTACTTTCACCTCTGACACCAAAATACTTTCTAGAGCTGCCTCCTGTCTTTCCACGAGCATTGGCGTGAGATTGCAGCGTTTGACCATTTTGTACTTTGTACGCGTGGGCCCTGATTCCCTCGTGGTAAATTCCCATGGCTGAGCCCTCACCGAACTCTTTGAAAGCAAGACACCGGACATCGGACGTGAGGTCGTTAATGCAAAGGTACACAGTTGGCACTTTAAAAAGTAAATACACCGGGGCACAGTCGGTCTCTTAGGTCTGTCAGTGCATCTGCTGTTAGTGCCACGAACCCAGAAGTCCACGGATAAGATCGCTCGCTGTGTCACAACGCACGTGGGGCATACGGGACGTGCATAAGCCGTGGGAACATTGACAGAGAGAGAGAGAGAGAGCAGGTGTAGCTTGCACACCAGTGGTCTCATTTGACCACTTAATTGTTCACCATTATTATCGATCACAGAAATAGTGTCTACTGCAACTGCTTGTTTGGATGTCTGATGCGTGTACGCCTCCAATTTGCAATCAATGGGCTAATCAATTGCGGTAACGTCGTGGCAGTGAAATTATCGTATTTCACGGAGCACGTTAGGCGCAAGGTGCTTATTTATTTCTAAACGAACGCGAGAAAAATTATCGATATTTCTTTGTTTTTTTTTACATCAGAAGACGTGACTGTTAAACATATGAATACATTCCACAAATTGACTGTATAATTCGTGTGCTCAAATCTCTCCACCGCCATCGACGGCGGTGCGGCAGCCGAGTACGACGTTTGAAAACTGCGCAATCAGTTCTTAAATAAGAAATATAATTTATTTCGTTATTTCCCATTTTTGTATAAACTGTTCCAAACGCATTGCAACGTATGTCAATCTCCATTGATGCAGAGGAGCCGTCAAATGCTTGCAATTTGCAGTACTGCAGTGCCTGCATTGTAACTCACTCCGCAGTCATAAAATAGACAAACGGTTTGTACATAGCATCGAGTGAAACTGGCGTTTTTTTGTAGCCTAGCGAGTGAAAATGTTTTATTACGTAGCTACGGCGCAGACAACCGATGGCTTGCATTTATTTTTAAGTGCGTAACGCAAACAGTCAACGAGGAGCATCGGTGGAGTGGTTAACACACTATGCTCTGAACCTGATAGCCCGAGGTCGATTCAGTGCCATAGCGAATATCAAATGACGAGTGATATCTGAATCGGTCATGCATACCCCATTCACCGAACCAGAGCGGTGAAGTATGGTCAAACGAACCCCTCCATCAACGTGGTGTAGAGAGGGCCGGGCCAAGTGCTTCAATGGATTGACAAAGGGCTGTTGAATATAATCATTATTATCTGTAGGTTAATACTGGTAGGAACCACCTGGTTCCACCAACCCACATGGGATTATTGTGTCCGTCCGTCCGTCGTGCATCCAAAAATGGTAGGGGTGGGGCTGGGAGGAGATGGGAGGGTGGGGAGGGGAGGGTGGGGAGGGGCTGGGTGGGGAGGGTGGGGCTGGGTGGGGGTGGGAGGGGTGGGGCTGGGTGGGGAAAGGCTGGTCACCCCATGGTGCCCTTATAAAACTCAATGTTTAACCTACTCACGCCGGCTTGTGCCCGCCCTCACAGTCGGGCATATTTGCGGAATACACCACGCCGCCGTTGACCCTGGCCATTGACCGAGCAACCCAAGCAGCTCCCTCCGCAGGAATGTGTTTAAAATATAAAATCAATGTACTGATACAGCCTTCTAATTGCTTGCTCATGCCATTGCTGGCTAAAGGGCATTCACCAGAAGGAGCTATAGACATCTGCTCTAGAGTGTATTTGGCCTACTCTTCCATGATCACTGGACATCGTTGAAGGGAATGTAATATCAATTACATTATTTATCCAGGAAAGTATCACCAAGCCACATTATTTAATATGTTTTCTTCATTCTGCATTCAATATACATTATGTTTATACTAACGCGTCTATAAATAAACATTGAAGTGGCTATTAAGATCGTTTTGAAATATATTGCAATCTTGCTGTTGTTTTTCTTTTGGTTATTACATTATATTAAATTGATGCCATAGTGCTTGGATAAAAGCATGAGATCTTGACAAAATATCTCACCGCAATATATAATGTCACTTGGGCCTCATTTTCATATTAATATTGTTTGGTTTGAAACATGTCGTGCACCCAAATTCACTCGTACGCGGCAGGCCTCTTGAACGTACAAAAACGATCAAAGCACCAGTCATGATTTTTACCCGTACACGCAGAGGACTTTTATCAGGATACAATTGCATCTCCCATTGCAGATGAATATGAAGCTGCATCATACACGGGATGAATGGCATGACAGCGATAATCAGACATTGAAAAGATTTAGTGTCAGCGTTGAGCGATGACCGGGCCTGTGTAATGTCTCTATGGAATAAGGGGCTGTAAATATGAATCGTGTCCATTACGGGGTGATGATGTTCATGGTATGTTATTCTCTGGATTCAGGTACGTATATTTTTTTATGAATATCAATCCTGGCTCTCTGCAAAACGTAATGTTTGACTTGCACATCCGTCTAACATTGTATATACAGTAATGCCGTTACCAGATACTGTATATTATATTGCATTACATTAAATAAGTGTGCATTACAGTCTGCATATTTTCAAACACATTTAACAATGCAGCGATTATACCCTTCCAAATGGAGCTGTATACTTTAAATTAGAATAGATTGTCGTATTAAAATGTAATTCGGTGGAGTGGTGCGCAGTGGTTCGAGCACTGCACCACGAACCTGATTGTCGAGATCAATTCCTGGCCATGGCTAACAGTAGCGTCGTACGATATCGCCCATTCACCAACCTTCAGTGACCCATGTGAAATACGGTAAAGCGTCCCTCCAGAGTGCGCCTTTTGGCGTCATCTGGTCCAACACCATGTGAGACTAGGCTCTAAGAAAAGCTGTCTCGGGTGTGGACCAATCATTTTCAAGGACAGTGCATACATTATTAGAGTTGTGTTTTTTGTTTGCATTCCGTCCGCGGGTATTGTGGTCTATGCAAACATGACTCCTTGTAAAAAAAGGTGTCAGTTTTGTTGCCAGATAAAAGGGTAAAAAAACAATTATCATATTTTGCTACTGGCAAAGGAGGTTCCAATGGTGTAACTGCTTACCCCAAGCTCTCATACTCTGATGGTGCATTGTCTTTGAGTTGTGCGCTTTTTGGCGTCATCTGGTCCAACACCATGTGAGACTAGGATCTAAGAAAAGCTGTCTCAGGTGTGGACCAATCAATGTCAAGGACAGTGCATACATTATCAGAGTTGTGCTTTTTTTTGCATTCCGACCGCAGGTATTGTGGTCAATGCAAACATGACTCATTGTAAAAAAAGGTGTCAGTTTTGTTGCCAGATAGAAGGGTAAAAAAACAATTATCGTCCCTCCAGAGTTAAGTTACAAATTGCTGGAAAAAAATTATTATTATTCCTCATTTATTACATTTAAAAACATTCGGTTTTCAAAAATTCCCATTGGTTATTGATCTTTGTAAATATGTCCATGTGTCCATAATTTTGCATTAACAATCGTTGAACATCAATGAACATTGTTAAAGCAACTGAAAAAAACCTCATGAGGCTCATTACTCTATCAAAGCCTTCATTGGTTAAATGTGAAGCACTTCTGGAGTGCTTCAGAGGACAGGCAATGATACAGAGCAAAACCAGTTTTATTAAATCCTTTATATTAAGTTCGCTTGCTTGCTTGCTTGCGTGCTTGCGTGCTTGCTTGCTTGCTTACGACCGTGCAAATCTTTCGGTCGTTTTTTTAACCCACTTCCCGTGATCCAATCGAGCTGACATTTTGCACACAGACTCGTTGTGCGAGACAATTAATGTTCGTGAAATTTTTTTCCCAAAATTTTACACTGTTTAGGGAAAACAAATTAAATATTTAATTACCAATTGCTTAATACTGGCAGACAATCGTCTGACCCATAGGTGGCAGCCATCTCAAGCCAGAGGACGAGAGAACTCTTGCCGCCACGCATATAAAGGATTTAGAGTGAAAAACTTTGTTTTTACGGGTGAATTTTTCAACTCTTTGGTTTTTTTCGGTAAAGTCACGTAGAAAGAAAACAAATTAAATAATAGAATAGAGAGACACACAACATAGACACACAGACACAAGCAGAGAGAGACAACACAGAGAGACACACAACATAGTGTTGTCTCTCTCTGCTTGTGTGTCTGTCTGTGTGTCTCCGTGTCTGTGTTTTGTCTCTCAAATTTAGTTCTACCTGCTGACGACTGCTTGTGTTGCATCGAAACGTCGTCTTCTATTATTTAATTTATTTTATTTCTACGTGACTTCACCGAAAGAACCAAAGAGTAATTCCTGCCGTCACGAAAGCTTCAAATCAGTTTTATCAAGTTGCCTGGCTCTCTGTGTGCCATAAATTGTCATTCCATTTCATGTAGCCATAATGTATTACTCCACACAGCTGCAATTGATTGTTCTGAATTTTTGGGTACACAGTCGAGCTCCATTCATTGATTGCGCTTTTATTTTATATGCAGGTGAGAGCCCAATCAGTCATTTATCTTTTGCAAGCATGCAGTCTTGCAGCCACTAAAATATAATTGTTCAGAACAAAAGGCAAACACGGTCATTGTCTACATCTAACAGTAATAAAATATTGATTAATACTGCTAGGAACCTTCTGGTTACACCAGCCCACAGGGGATTATTGTGTCCGTCCGTCCGTCGTGCAGGGAGGGGCTGGGTGGGGAGGGAAGGGCTGGGTGGGGAGGGGATGGTGGGGAGGGGCTGGGTGGGGAGGGTGGGGAGCGGCTGGGTGGGGAGGGTGGGGAGCGGCTGGGTGGGAAGGGTGGATCTGGGTGGGGGTGGCAGGGGAGGGGCTGGGTGGGAAGGGGCTGGTCACCCCGTGGTGCCCTTATAAAACTCAACGTTTAACCTACTCACGCCGGCTTGTGCCCGCCCTCACAGTCGGGCATATTTACGGAATACACCACGCCGCCGTTGACCCTGACCATTGACCGAGCAACCCAACGTTCCTACCAGCTCCCTCCGCAGGAATGTGTTTTAAGCGTCGGTCACTGTCCCCCCTAAATTTAGGATGGGCTTTTGCCAAAGATAAGTGGAACCCATTAAACAAATATCGAATTGTAGCATGATTGGGAAAATGCTGTAAATTAGCTGCAGATAAAATACTGATCATCCTGAGGTTAATGATAAAATAATTGCCGACAAAATGTGACCACGAGGCTCAGAAGTCAGTGGCAACCTTGCACTTCTGAGGCCCCGAGTTTGAATCCGGGCAACTAATTAGTTCTCCTTCTTGGTTCTTTCGGTAAAGTCACGTAGAAGGAAAGTAATAAAATAATAAAAATAAAACACAATAAAATAATTGATAATTGGTTTTTTACCCTTCTATCTGGCCACAAAACTGACACATTTTTGCAAGGAGTCAGGTGTCAGTTTTGTGGCCAGATAGAAGGGTAAAAAACCAATTATCATATTTTTACTGGCAAATGAGGTCCCCATAGAATAAAATAATTCTCACGACGTTTCGGCCACAACGCAAGCAGCCGTCCTCAGGTGAAAACCAGGTCCGTCAGACTCTGTCGCCTCGACAGACCTGGTTTTCACCTGAGGACGGCTGCTTGCGTTGTGGCCGTAACGTCGTGAGAATTATTTTATTGTGTTTTATTTTTATTATTTTATTACTTCCCTTCTACGTGACTTTACCGAAAGAACCAAGAAGATGAATCCCTGCAGTCACGAAAGCTTTAAATGGAAACTAATTAGTTCTCAAGATGACGAAAAATAAGAATAGGCTTTACCCTTTCTGGCGATAAATGAGGAGGTGTTAAGATGTTCGAACATAAAATAGATATCCTATAGCAAGGCATCAAGTCTGCATTAACCACACATAATTGTGGCAAAACATGCAAACACACATGCTCGGATAATACAAAACACCTGTTTTAGTGTCCAGAGAGGGCGAAGCATATTCTTATTGTTTTAGCATTTTGATACAGCCAAAAAGGTCCCATTGGTTCTCGAGTCTAGAGAGTTGATGATCTGGGCACCGGTCGCCAATAACTGCACACGCAAAAATACCATCGCGTATCAATGTGTAATTGTGGAAATGACAAATATACACGTTGACTGTCACGTGACAATCTCCTCGGCAGAGTGTGGCAGAGTGCTCCTCTTGCTGTGTAAAGAATAAAAAGGCAACTTGAAGGATTTTTTGGATATCCTGTAAAAAATATATTTCTCTTCCGTGGGCTGTTATGACAAAGGGCACGCGTGCCCCGCGATAAACACAAATGGATTGTTCATCCGATGGCATGTTGCTGATAGCACAATGGGAATGCATTGGGGGAGAAGGCCAAAACAAAGGTTAAAAAGAAAATAGTGCCCGGGTGGAGAGAGGCAGGGGGATTTAAAACACTTCTGGCCATCGTTTCAGCTGCCACAAACGGGAGGGGTGGGATTGAAACGGTAACCTCTGCATTGCAAGTCCGGTGCGCTAACCGTCTACACCACGCGCTAGCGTCCCGTACTTTTATGAGCACCACAACTAAACAAGGGGCGATGGAGCCGCAACAGCCACTGCAGGCGCGATTATATGTTGGCAGCAATGGGTCACCGCCGTGCACTCACGATCTTTGCAGTGACAGCGACAACAGAACAATTCCCCCCTCCCCGCCCCTTCTAACCCTTTAATGCAAATCACAGCGAAGTAACGTGGCCCGGTCTAAAGGACTTTAATGCAGGCCGCCCTAAAGTGGCAAGTTGCGGGGATTAAAACCGCGTGGCATCGCGGAGTCGGCGAAAAGATCCCTCGGCAACGCGGGCGGCTGGTAGATTTGCGTGCGGTGTGACAACCGCCGTAGCATCAAGCAGCAACAGACTTAAGATTCTGCAGGCTCGGTCAACGGAATCCACGAAATCCCAATTTTACAGGATTTCCTCCGTTTGCATTTTATTTTGAACCCTACATGACCTCCGTTTGAATTACCGTGCATCGGAGATGTTTGCGATATTAAGTTCTGGATGCACTCTCTAATATTGGACCCATGGATTAAAGAGAGGGTCATTGCCGATAACATCCAGCAGTTCACCATCATTGATTCAAGCAAGCCTGACTGTGCTGATGAGATGTTGTCGAAAGCGCTCCAGAGTTAACTTGTTATGAACCAGTACTGCTGAAATTTTGTACTGCCACAAGGCCGTTGGACTGATGGAATGTGTAAGAAAGTTTTGGTTCTTAATGTAGAGACACGTAAATGAATGCGGCATCGTCCGTGTATCCAAATTGTTATACGACGATGGTGGAATCGATGGCGTGAATTTGAATGGACACGCATAATTGTGTACGTGCGTACGAGCGTGTTTGTGTTGTGCCAGTGTCGATGCGTGGTGCGAGTGAGTGTGTGTATTGCACTTGATTGTCTTGCACTCGCTTCCACAGCATTTAATTTACGAAAATTGCACCAAGATTGCATTGTGTATCCAGGTGTTTATAAAGTAGACATGTAATTAATTATTCCTTCACCCTCCCAAATTCGTGAATTATCATTATGCAATTGGTTACAATTCATTTCTAGAATCGATTTTTTTTCCGACTCGCCGGTTCTACCTAGCAATATGCATATAAAATAATGTGCACAAAAGCATATAACTTTCATGAACAATACATTCCTACGTGTGCAGTTTCAATGAATATCGTGATGATAAGTGTTGCTGTCACTATAGCTAGGACAATTTCCTTGCTAAACTCGATCAAGCAATGACAATTCGAACGGATGATGTTTCTTTGTTCTTGGCCCGTTATTCGAGCCAAGATCGACAATGGTGATCTCTCCGATAGCATGTGTAATAAACCTTCTTGAGACGGCTTCCGGAATCAGTCCTTTTTATTATCAACTTCCACAGTTACACTTTACACACTCCCCGTCGCTGGTAGACAACGGAGAGAGGGCAGACTTCCCGCCAAGTCCCCACCGCGCACGTGGCACCCAGAGCCCCCGTACGCGCGTGACTCCTACTCTGCTCGTTCCCAAGTCTGCTCTCGATCGCTCTCTCTCTCTTAATCCCTTCGTCACGTGGTACCCCCCAGCCAATCCTCTACAGACAGCGTTGACCGTTCCCGATGGTTCCCTGTCAACCCCGGGACCACGCCTCTGATCCAGCTCCCCATTAGCTGAGGCCCCGATTAGCCAGGCCAATCACCCCTGCTAACATGCCGTGATCACGCCGAGGCCATGCTCCCTGACTCATCCCTTATTGGCTACAAAGCAGGACCGGCAAGCCAATCCCCACGTGAACCCTCTATGGCTGTTATTACACATGCACCCACGAAGGTGGGAAACCCTCCATGACAAGCCACACCCAGCGTGACGCGCAGCTGATAAAGCTGGGGACGTCCCCGGGCCCTGCACATCTGTTCCCCGTTCGGCAGCATACTTGGATACAGAGGTGAGACTTTTGTCCCCCAACTATTTGTCAAGTTGCCCAATTAGTTGAGCAAATCGAACAGATCATCGGTGAATGATTACTTAAATACTGTAACATTGTATTTGTGGACACGTTTTTTCAGCATCTCTCTGTAAAGATTTAATTCACATCATGCTAACTGCATAACACAAAGGACCATGTTGAAAGGTGTAAAACTCGTCTATTTCAGCAGAATCAAACATTCCAGTATTCGAGCCCTTTCTTTACAAATGACTGCTGATATCCACCGCTTACAACGATTTAACGATGATAATGGGCATATGAATCGTGAACACGCATGCACTGGAGCACACACACGGGCGTATATGAATTAAACATCTCTGACCTTTGCTGGTTAAAAATGAAACCCTTTTTTTAGCCGGCATCCATTGTTCCCAGTAAGAAGGGTAATGCAGGCATTTTATATCTTTTGGATGAGAGGCTTGACCCAGATTCACACCCTGAGATTATAGAGACATTCCACAATGATTTCTCTTAAGTGGCCCGGCTGAAAATGTCATGCGAGTACACATAAAAAAAAACACCGACTGCAGAATGCTTTCTCGCCGACACGCGGTTTTAAAAGTGCCATCACTCTCGCAAGACGGTTTCAGCAAAAGTCTGGTGGAAAATCGCATGGAACTAACTCGCCTCAACATCAACACCTTCAAAACGCAAACCTCCTCACCAGCCACAACCGCCGTAAAACTCGGTGCTCAGTGCCAGTTACGGAAATGGCTTGAGCCCAAGCTCCACTGGCTTTAAAGCCAGCTCTGATGACTTGCCACTATTGAATTTCATCCCTGTGTGGGTAGGTAATTGTGGGAACATTGTTAAATCCTATTGGAATGTAAAATGCCCTCAAAAACAGTCATTAAAGCACTAAATAATAAAATAGTATAGGTACAGCAACCTTCCGATCTCTAGTCGTGCCACTGCCTGCATGAGGCCCTCCACTTTAGGATAAACAATCTAGGGCATTCAGCCCTCTCTTCCTGTGATCGGGTGCCGCGGTGATGAGATGTTAACTACCTCGCCTGGTATACAGGTCATGGGTTCGATCCCGACCCTGACACCTGTATATTTGGAGTTTGCATATATAACATCCGTGGTCGTATGCTTTTTCTCCAGGTTGTCCGGTTTTCCCTCCACATTTCGATTCAACATGCGTTTGAAGTACTTAAATGTTATACATTTCCACGTGATAAACCACTTCGTTGAGCTATCATTTGTGGCCAGATCGCTCCTGAAAAAGAGCTATATAGCTCAGTGGGTATTATCTGGTTAAAAAAAAAACATTTAGTAGATACATTCTAGGTGAAATGGTAAAATAAAAAAAGATATAGTCAACATGAAATACTGGAATAAATGTTAAAGCATGTATTTATGTTTTAACCTCTACATCCAGTTATATAGGGCAGAAAAGTTAGAGGTCAACAAAAAGAAAGCGCAGAGCCTATAAAGCCTCGTGGCTCTTAAAGTGAGTGGGGTGGGGGGGGGTACAGACCCAGGTATTTCTGCTTGCTGTTGATCCTGTAATGGAACTAGGCTGGTAGAGGCAGGGGGGGTTCCCAGTGGTCATGGAAATGCGGAATAAAGCAAACGGCCACGTGTGGCAAGAACTCAACTGGCAGGAGCCCCATTGTCATAACTAGCATTTAATTAAATCAAGCCTAAGACCAACCCATGAAGAGCGACGCAGCATTGCACTCTGCTGTCTTCACGCATCCAGTTCACAAATGCTCGTAGCTGAAATGAACGGAATTTGTAATTTAGAAATAAAAACTCGATTAATGCAGTGGCATATCCATAGGATGTTGTCCAGTTAGTTTTTGCAGAACTTGAGATATTTTAAGTCTGGCCCCACTGCTGCAATCAGCAATTATAACTATTTTTTTAATTAGCAGTGATACGTGGAACAACAGCTTTGTGTTTTATTTGAAGCTTTCGTGACTGCAGGAATCCATACTCTTTGGTCTTCGATCGAAACGTCGTGATTTGTCTTATTTTATTTCTAACTACGCGACTTTACCGAAAGAACCAAACAGTATGAACAGCTTTGTTGGTAAACTGTACAAAAATGTGCAAAGTTGGTTTATATATTCCAAAAGCCGCAGCTGAAACGTCAACACTGTTCAATGTATATCAGCTTGAATTTAATGCAATGCAACTTAATTATGCAAATTACATGGAGTAAATACATCCCGTTATTTAAACTCTAAAATAGATTACTGATTAATCAAGTGTGCCAACACCTTATATCTCCATGCATTTACTTTGATTTTAGTTTTATTATCTCCTTTTGTCTAGGGCATTTAAAACGAACCGAGCCAAACTAAGTTGCAGTAATCTAAATCTTGGCGAGTGACGGGACGCTAATGCTAATCGGCGATTTACAAATTGCTGTCTTCACCAAACATGAATGTAGCCTTGGTAGCAAAGTTGAACTGAGGCCAGAATAACTTCTGCGGGGCTATTTTGCAAATTCCAAGGAGTAGCGAACACAAAACCCACTTTATGAAATTTGTTCGCAGTTGCCAATCTACTTGAATTGGTATTTGGAAGATAAAAATTAAAGTTAGATCAAAAGTGTGCTGTGTGTGGTGGTGGTGTGTATGTGTGTAGTAGTGGAGCAGTGGTGTCGCGGTTAGCGCGCTGCGCTTTGAAACTGTCGACCCGGGTTCGATTCCCGCTCACGGCCAACACCGGTGACGATTATTTGAACCGGTCCTGGGCCTCCCCTAGGTAGATTCAGCCGCAAATGAGTACCCGGTTGCGCTGTGTAAACATCGTCACTGGGGAGACAAAGGTGGTCGGGCGTGGTGCTGGCCACCCATCCCCTCGTGTACCGTTCCGGCCTTCATAGGTGCTCAATAAAAGCACTTGCCCCTAGAGTCTGTTAAGGCTATACGGGGGATGTTTGTCTTTGTGTGCGGTGGGGTGTATGTTGTGGTATAAGTGGCGGTATGCAAACTTACTATTCTTATGGACAGGCTTACCTTGTGCTCTAGTTGTTAGTGCCTTGGCACTGACAATTCGTACTCCATGCCAGCCTAGCAACGTTCAGAAATAGATCGAGTGAGAGCATCAGTGCTGCTTACTCTGGTAATGTGACTCACCAATTCCATCAACAGGTGCAGTGCTTCCTGGTCAGCTACCTGCCATACAAATGCATTGCATCAGGACTCCCCTCCCCAGCCCCTCATAACGTCAGGGTGGGGGGGGGGCTGAGCCCCCACCCCCTCCCATCACCTCCCTGCCAAAAGATCAGCCCCCCCTCCTCTCTTGTTTGATGCATAATTGTTATCGTTTAAAGTTTGCTTAACATTAACCGAATAAATTTCGATTTAAAGCTTTCGTGACTGCAGGGATTCATCTTCTTGGTTATTTCGGTAAAGTCACGTAGAAGGGACAGACCTGGTCTTCACCTGAGGACGGCTGCTTGCGTTGTGGCCGAAACGTCGTGAGAATTATTTTATTATGTTTTATTTTTTATTATTTTATTATTTCCCTTTTACGTGACTTTACCGAAAGAACCAAGAAGATTAACCGAATAGTGCCGCCCCCAGAGTTGTCAGCCCGTGGACCTCCCAATGCTGGGAACCCCCCCCCCCCCATGTCCTTCCATGCCTTCCTTTCCCCCAATTCTGTCCGTCCAGTCGTGGCCTCTTCACTCCGTGATGCGGCATCACAGAGCGCTGCTGCCTTCTCGCTCCGCTCATTTGCTTCTCTTGGTCTCTCATCTCTCGTTGGTTGCGCTTTGCCCGTTTGCGCTTGATTAGGGTTTTCTTTTCTTCTTGTAATAATAAACGGTGAGATTTAAAAATGGGCACGCTGCAGGCTTGCCCAGCCCAATTCGGTGCAGGCTTCCACATCTAACAGTCCCCAGGTGCGCGCAACGTTCGCCAACTTTAAATTTGTATTTCAATCAAGAAGATTGGTCCACATGGAAGAGACTACTATATGGGCGGGCGTTTAAGGAATGTAGAGAGAGGAAACAAAACCCTGCGCATTGCACGGTAAATTGGTGTTTCTATTAAATGAAAGCATTTTATAAATGTTCTGCACGGTCATTTATAAAGTGACAATGCAGGACAATTTAAATTACAGAGTACACCATTTCATTTTTAATAATATGATACAATATTATCTGGCAATAATTACTCTGGGAATATGATTCATGGGTTTGTCCGATGTTGGCTGTTGGCTACAATGTTAAACCAAAATTATCAATATGGATATCATTTGTGTCTGGTGTTCTACTGTTCTGGATTTTAGCGTGGTCCACATCCACTCTTGCCATTCGTGCATTTGACCATCTCTGGCTAATATACAGAACCGTCTTATCCGCAGTGATATAGGGGCGGCAATAATCGCCAATCCTATAATCCCTGGGGTTATTTTGTGAGTTTACTCTTTTCCACGGGGTAAAAAACTAATGGTGTATAACCAGTGAGTAAGTAGGATTCATTTGTCTTACGGATAATAGGATGAATTACAGCATTGGTTACCAATGGATAAACCGCAGGTCGAGAATTAGGAAGCAGCTGAGCTGTGAATTATGGGTTAAATGGTGAATCGTCACAAATAACATAAATGTTTGGACGATAAACTACTTTATCGTCCAAACCCCCGCCCACCTCCCCCCCAACACGTTCCATTCATTGGCTAACACATTCAGATAAGCCCCTCCCCCCTTATTTAAGAGCTTGCCTCTTGGAATTTTGCCTCACTGGTTACAGTAAATCTAGCTGTGACGGTCCCACCTGATGACGGAGACTTGTGTTGCCTCTGAAACGTCGTGATTTATTATTTTATTTCTATTATTATTTCTATTATTTTTTATTTGTTACCTACGTGACTTTACCGACAAACCTAAGTGTATGAATCCTTGCAGTCACGAAAGCTTTAAATCTAGAATGGACGATAAAGGTTCCACTGTTAATAGGAATCGCGGATAATAGGGCCGTGGATAAGATAAGTTCTGTAGTCGAGAGAGTTGTCCCACAGCAAATAGCCCAACGAGTATATGGACAGCACCTTTGTAAATCCACTGCTGGAACAGAACCTATTTTGTACGTGGGCATTTTTGCTAGGATCTCCAGTTTCATCCCATGAATAAACCTCTTTAAAAACAAAACAATGTTCAGGATAACCAAATATTTCTAAAATAATGTTTTAAATATAATGCTGCTACATGATGAATACCCACGAAATATATGCTCTGAAGAAAAGTGCAATGCAACTTTTGTGTGACGAGAGTCGTACGGGGCACAGGGCTCCAACTTCATCTCTGGCTTCTGGGGGTGCGGGGGGGGTGCGGGGGGGGGGGTTGCGGGGGGGGGGGGTGCGGGGCGGGCAATGACAGAGCCAAACTAGAGTCCACACGCGCGCAATAATCCACCCACACAAATGTGCAGATTTTGCCAAGCTCGGCATAGAGCCATGCTTTCTTGCGAAAATGGGTCGACTGCAACCTCGTAGCACGACCTTCGTTATAGGGGAGTGGAGGCGGGCAGGGAGGGCATTCAAAAACTCATTGGAGGGGGGGGGGGGTTGCACGACACAATCAATAGTAAAAGACAATAATTGATTTTTATGATTACGGCTATTGGGGACTGGCACATTTTAAAGCGGAAAAACGCGACTGGTGTTAAATATTGTAAATCTTTACTATTTGTTTTTTTCGGTAAAGTCACGTAGGTATAAATAAAATAAAACAAATCACGACGTTTCGATCCCAACACAAGCAATATTCGTCAGGTGTGAATTCGTCAGATATGAATCGACATAAGGCATACACACAAATCTACTCGTGTGTCTTCTACGCGCACACAACGACGTGTGAATTTGCCAAAAATGTAACGCTTCAGTGAACTCGTACAATGAATAGCTAGATATAAAAAAAACGAAATTTGAGATCTTAACTGTCATAGAGGAAATGAAGATGCGACGTTTCGGCTGACTGGCCTGCATAAAATATGAATGCGTATCCAGTATTGCTTTCTTCCATATACATTGCTAGCTGCAAAGAGTGCGAGCTGCAGTGGGTTTAATGATTAGCACACAGGATTTGGAAAACAGAAGTTGCCGGTACGTTTCGATCTCAAGGCGCGGCAGTTGAAACAGTCAGCAAAATTTGGTAGTAATAGGGTTTTACCCTTTCAACTGGTACAAAACTGACACCTTTATACAAGGCATCATGTTTGCAATAACCACAACACAAGCAGTCAAAATGCAAACAAAAAGAAACAACTCTGATAATGAATGATATACAAGGCATCAAACATGATGCCTTGTATAAAGGTGTCAGTTTTGTACCAGTTGAAAGGGTAAAAACCTATTACTATATTTTGCCACTGGTAAAGGAGGTCTCATAGTGTAGTCAGCAAACTTCTTCAAATCTCCCCGCCTTTGTCCTCGCAGCCGTATAAGTGGGTAGACCGCAGTTGGTTCGTTAGTCTGTCGTGCAGGCCACGTGTGATGTGGTGGTGCGAAGCGCGGAAGCCTACCACCTCTTCCGAGATGTCGTGCCGGTGCGTAATGGTGAAAGTTGCCTCTAGCAGGGCGCCCTTTCTGCCAGCAGTAGCTCTAGCAAGACATTGCAGGGCTGTACCTTTGTCTCTTTTTTGTATACTGCATTGCTGAAAGAGAGAAAAAAATGTAATAAAGACCGGAATGAGCGGAGAAGCAACGCAATAATACTAAATAAATAAGTAGAGCCGCGCTTGGCATTTGCAAGACACAGAAGACACGCAACGCTCACACCCACGACGTCTGACAAGCAGCACAATGTGACAAGGCGAAGGCACTTAACAACAAAACAGCACGGCACAAGCAAAATAAAAACGGAAACGTGTCTCCTTTTACTCCTCCCCACATCCCCCTCCTTGGTTTAACACGCCTTAGCGCATTTCAATGGACGGCCAGCAACAACAATGTGTCCACTGTTTGGCACGTCACCGTTGTGATCTTACTTTGTGCCTATAAATAGACCAAATAATCTAATAATGCTAAGCGATGCGTTCTCTTCTTTTTGTTCGACCCCCGTAGTTGTCGTAGCGGCTATTGGCGAGTCACGGAGCGCGAGTTAGTTCTGCGACCATGTTTTCCGCGTGTGTGAACTTCTTTCGCACCGTACGTAGCCCATCCGTGCTAATCGGAGGTGTATTTTGAACTGAAGTTTTTGGGGAAGGTGGGAAGGGGGGGGGGGTGCGTCTTATAATCCGGTATTTGTGTGTATAACGTGATTAAACACCGGGGGGTTACACGTTATGCAAAGTGCGTCTTACTTTTCTCCCTTCTTTTGCCCGAGCGTCTTATAATCCGGAAAATACGGGCAGCACAATGTTAGCGCAGTGTGCGATGCCATGCGCTGCGCATATGTGTGGCGTGGAACTTCTTTCGCACCGTACCTAGCCAACCGTGTTCATCGTAGGTGCTATGGGGGGTGGGGTGGGGTAAGGGGCAGGCATGAGAGAGGCACCTCTCATTCCAGTAGCAGCAGCAGCAGCCACCGTTCGCCCAAGCAGCCTCCTCCCCACCCACCCCTCCTCTCTCACTATCTCGTTAAATGCGTCACCGCCTGAGCGCGCACCGCACTAAGGCAGGGTGAGGGAAACACGCACACAACGACACAGGGGGCAGTCACAACGACACAGGGGGCAGTCACACTTGCAGGGAGGGAGATACCTGTGCACTCGGCCGCGGCAGGAGGAGGTAGGAGTAAGGCAGGTGATTCACTCGGCCGTGAAACAAAGGACGAGTTTGACTCGGAAGGGAACGGTGGGGGATGAGGTGGGTTGACTCATGCTGTGAAACAACGCGCTGAGGAGGTGGACCACTCTTGTGGGAGGGAGGAGGAGGTGGTGGTGGTGGTGGTTGGGTGGGAGGGTGGGAGGAGAGAGTGGGCTGTGAGGGCTCAACTCAGGTCTTACGAACCACAACCCCGGGGGAGACCCCAACGCTACGCATCAACAGACCCCTTCCACCCGTGCGCTCGTCTCTCGCTTACCGCCACCACCCCCCCATGGCGCTCTGATGCGCACGGCCAACGATGGAGCCTCCAAAGGGGTCCAAGGGCCAGGCGGCTGGCATCCTCACGGTGTGGGTCTGCCAGCAAGAGAAGGTGGTGTCTGGCATGACGCGGAGGACGACGTGCGCCGATGTTGTGAGGGCTCTCCTCGCGGAGCAGAGGAGAAACAACAGCAACAACAGCGGCAGCGGCAGTAGCAGCAAGACTTTGGGCACCACTGGCTGCGGCGGTAAGTCTCTGATGGGACACCCGGACGCGTACGGCGTGGTGGAGAAGTGGCGAGGCTACGAGCGCGTGCTGCCAGGACGCACCAAACTGCTGCGCCTGTGGACGGCGTGGGGTGCCGAGAGGTCGTGGGTGCGCTTCGTGCTCGTCAAGAAGGACGCGTTCGTGCAGGGCGCGGCGCTCAGGGCCGCCGAGGCCAGACTCGTGCAGAGCAAAGTGAAGCCGCAGCCGCCTCCGAGGAGCACGGCCAAGTTCATCGAGGCGCTGTCTCCGGAACTGCAGCGTCGCATCGTGCGCAAGGCCTTCCGCAAGTTAAGCGCGCTCAACGGCGTGAAGGAGGAGGAGGAGGATGAAGACGAAGACGATGCCGAGGATGATGACGTTGATGATGCCGAGGATGTTGACGATGAGAACGAGCCTGTGGCGGCAGAGATCGAGAAGAAGGAGGTGCGACAGAAGCGCAACAAGCAGCAGCAGCAGCACAAGCAGGGGGACGAGACTGACGAGTTTGGCGAGCACGAGAAGGAGATGACGCGGAGGATGAAGAGGGCCAGGAGGATGAAGAGAGGCCTCGAGTCTCGCCAGTGCGCGCCGTCCCCGCCGCTGCCAGCGTTCGCCCAGCGCCTGGAGACGCTGGTGCACGTGGTCATCTCGCAGGACCACACCGTCCGGCAGCAGACCCAGCGGCTGTGCCAGCTGGACGCCGAGATCGAGGAGTACGAGGCGAGGACTCACTCGGACCGCGTGCGCAAAGACGGGGCCAACTACGTGCACGACGCTTACGCGCTCGGGTACGGGCACGAGCACGCAGCAGCAGCAGCATCAGGAGGGGGGATGGAAGGAGAAGGTGGTGGAGGTGGTGGTGGTGGAGGAGGAGATTTTGACTCGTGTCCGTGGGAGGATTTCGAGGAGTACGCGCGCGTGTGCGGCGAGGTTCTGTCCCTCCACGAACAGCTGCGCGCACGCGAGAACGCGATCGAGCGCCTGAGTCTGGAGCTGGAACGCAATCGGCGCACAACAGGAGGGAGCCGTGCAGCCTCGGCCAGGGACTCGCCGATAGCGGACGAGGAGGTGGAGGAGGAGGCGACGGCGGCGGTGGCGGCGTACAAACTCTCGCCGGACGCGGATGAGACCACCGCCGATTCCCACCACGTGGATTTCGAGGCCGCCGAGAGGCTGAAGAGCGAGTTGGGCGCGTGTGCCTACGTCGGCTTCAGGATGGACGTGGAGGCGCAGGCGGCGGCGGGCGAGCTCGCGAGGAGCGAGCGGACGCTGCGGACGATGCAACGCGAGTTCGAGAGGCTCGTGAAGAATATCGAGAGGATGGGCGTGCAGCAGCAGCTGGGGCAGGAGGAGGAGGACGTAGGATGTGCCTCCACAACCTCCACGCACAGGAGGCAGATGCCGTCGTCGCGGTGTCCTCCTCTTCACGTCGCTGTCGGCGGCAAGGAGTTTGCGAGCGTCGATGGCGACGATTCGGACACGGGGCTCAGCTCCATGCACAGCCAAGACTCGGACACGGTCGTCGCTCTCGAGTCGTTGGTGTGAGAGGCATTGGTCAAACATTATAATGATCATTGTGATGATTGTGGTGGGAAAAACAACAATAATAAACCTTTGTAAAGCCAAACCATTGGCCGGACTCGAGTTCAAAGCAACTGCACACGTGGGAAGCGTGATAAATTATTTGTACAGCGTGGAACTGCGATGGACTTTTGGCCCTGTTATCGCGCGATTGCTTGTGTTTAAATGTCCATCTCGTTGCGACTGACGGCTGATGTTGCTTTATCTGCGTAAACGATGTTGCTTTTTTTCATCTGCGGGTTGGCTGATGAACGAACTAAAAAAAAGTCACAGGGCCGTTCACGTCACGACTTAAATCACGATCGAGTTCAGTCTGGCATCAGTGCTTACCCGCAAAGTGGTGCTTCGTCTTTTTTTTTTACAACTAGCTGGGATATTGTCCTGTGTCCTCCGATCGCCGCATGCTCACGTCGAAGAATTTCACGCCAATTTGTACGGCAGTGTGCTTGTGTGTTTAACACCACGCCGTGTGCCTATCGACACAAGGCGTCTTACTGATACAGCAGCAATCATGACAATCTACTGCTGGATTTAGCGTGGTGGTTTTTTGACCATACTTCACCACTTTAGTGCGGGTTGGGGAAGGTGGGGACTTTTTACGTTGGAGCATACATGGTACAGCACAACAGTGGGGTTTTATGCACCGTCATCTGCTGACAACATAGACCTGAGGCAACCGAGAACATCCGTTTTTTCATTATTGATCACCCATCCAAGAATTGTCGAGGCATCGCTTCCGAGATTTAACGAGATCCGGCGTATTCGCGAGGTTATCCGGTCATAATACGAGGTAATGAGTGCAACTGTCAGAATGTTGTTTACAAAGGGTTTGCTCGCTCCAAAGCCGAATAATGAGGATTAATTGAAAGGACCTTCGCTCATTTGCGTCAGTGCCTGTGTTGTGTTAGTGACGCCGCATGCGCAAATGTTTGTCCAACGGAAATGCTGTAACAGCGTTCAATAACCACCCATTCCCAGTACACCATTGACAATACTAATACCGTATTCTTCGAATTAAAACACGTTCCCGAAAGGAAAACTCACCAAAAACAAGAAGGGGTGCCACGGTGACGAGATGTTAACTACCTCGCCGGGTATACAGGAGGTCGTGGGTTAGATCCCAAACGTGACGCCTGCTGCTGTATATTTCGAGCTTGCGGTGTCTCTCTCCCCGTGGTCGCGTGGATTTTTCTCCGGGTCGTCCGGGTTTCCCCTCCACATTTAGAAACCTGCGTTTGCAGCATTTAGTTGCGATAAATGTCCACGTAATAGGCCACTTTGTAGAGCTATCATTTGTGGCCAGATCGCTTCTGAAAAAGAGCTATATAGCTCAGTGGGCCTTATCTGGTTAAATAAAAATAGTTTCGTTTAAATAGTTTATTCTTGTGCCCGGGTGTCAATCAAACTTTACCAATCACGGCACGCACACAAACACTTACTGAATTATAAACGCATGTGGAAAATTTTGTATTATCCGGAGAATACGGTAAAAAAACAATCTAGGAAAGACTTAACTTATTCTCAAGGCTTTTAAATGTAAATTATAATCTAACGACTTCTTCGGGAGGGTCTATTTGGTATTTTTGCCCAAATTCAGTTACAAGTCCCAATGTTTTATCATCATTCAAAACCAGGCGAGAATCCACGTTGACTTGGTATGTGTTGCATATGAAACCGCAGCACCTGGAGAGAAAAAAATGCCCATCCCTTTGTCATCCACTGCTGGATGGCAGCCTTCCCCCACACCTTGCCATTTAAGGGGGATCATTTGACCATACTTCACCACGCTGGCCAGTCGTGGTTAGTGCAGGTGGGGACCATCAAAAGGTGTAGTGCAGTTAATTTGAGCCGGGTCTGTTTGCGTCAGTGGACAGAAAATAATTCTACACACTGCACACAACATCCAGTATACTCTCGCCATGGATGTGGCTTCTAGTCACGTGTCTACTCCGACCTGAACACGAACCCGTTAAATATCCATCGATAATTCGAGTCTTGGGTAAAACAATTGACAAAGATCTGCACAATTTAATAACCTACTTGCTGTACCTACCTATTCGGGGCCAACGTGTGTGAGCGATCAATCCTCACCTCTACCCCGAGACAAATCGTAATTAATAAATGTACGGCAAGCAAAAAGCGTTAATTGTAATATTTGCTTTGTATTCGACACAATACGTATCGATAACCTACCAATATACATTTACACACAAGGCATGGTCAACAACGTCTGATGAGGTGCTAGGCTATATTATAATTACCCCTGACGCTATATCGCATTGTCATATATTAATTTATGAGCAGACGTATTTTTAAAGGACGAGCTTAATTGCAAGACATCGTTTTATCGTCGATTGTCAACTTTTTATGACCACGCTTTGCAAAATACCGTATTCCCTGGATAATGTCGCCCCTAAAATGAAGACACACTCCAACTGTGTGCCTGCTGTTAATATCGTTACACTCATTTGGTCACTCACACGCGCCTACCGAATTATAAGACGCACAACCCCCCAAATGTTCGCTTTGATATGCCAGGCGAATACCTGGCCGTATAGTCCAGAGAATACGGTATACCTTGGGTTTTCTCAACTGACATGTGAATTCGAGTCAAACATAAAACACTGGTGCATGCTTTTATATACAGAGATTGTTTTTCACACCTGGGCAGATATTACATTACAGGTTTTAAATAATAAATATATTTTATTTTGTCATATTTCACACACGTGTGGGAGTCTGTCTTTTTTAAAAATCTCTAATGTGGTAACTACGCTCTCCGTTTACACACAGCTGTGTAAGTAAATGTGCGCTAATCCACTTTTACGCACGCACACACACACACTGGTGTGTCGGATACACAGGATCAACCGCCTTCCTACAGTACCTGTTTTCTGGTGACATTTAACGCTGTATGGCAGCAGGGTTGGCCAAACCGCGGCTCATGAATCACGACGACTCCTGCGGCAGTTTCAGTTGCGGTTCGATACAAACACAGCTAATTTCTAAATTTCCAATACAACTTCATTTAGAAAACTGGATGTAGGAGAAGAATCATGCAAATTTGCGGTAGTTGGAGTTGACTCCAGGGCCCTCGTTACTGGCAGCGGAACCATTACCGAGTACTCTCAGGGCGCTCCCAGAGATTTCTGATTTCAAAACGCCGCTGCTAACCAGCGCGAGCGAAGTGGCCGCATGACCCGTCCCACGAGGTGTGTGTCTTGAAGATTCTGGTATGTGATTCAATGATTGTTGACATTTTTATTATGTTGAAGTTCTGTGCAAAACTAGTTCCTACTGGCCAAGATTAAATAGAGAATCTATAGAAATTGAGAGAAATAAAAAAAATATGTTTGACCGTTCGGATAGCTACAGGCTTAATGCTGCTTGGAAGCGAATCATCAAGTAAATACACCGTTTAACTGCATGCCTATACAGGTCACCGTACGTCGATGGTGACGAACTGTTAGCAGACAACAACAGATACTGCGATTTTCCTGCACAAAAAAACGGCAGGATGTCCAAGCACAGTGTGCATGCATACTATAGATGCACTATGTACGATGATGATCCTATGAATAACCTACAGTAACTGGTAACGTATAATTCTAGATTTGAAGCTTTCGTGACTGCACGGATTCATACTCTTAGTCCTTTCGGTAAAGTCACGTCGGTAAAAAATGAAATTAAAATTAATAAAAATAAAAACAAAAATAAATCACGACGTTGCCTCCGAAACGTCGTGATTTATTATTGTTTTTATTTTTATTAATTTTAATTTCATTTTTTACCTACGTGACTTTGCCGAAAGAACTAAGAGTATGGTAATGTATACACGCTTTTATTGAAATGCATTCATTAACCCCCCCCCCCCCCGCGGCCTTCGCACCTCCCAAAGTGACTACGTCACATTTATCTCTCTCGTTAAGAATGAAACAGGACGATTTCCCCACAAATCTGACTGTCGCCTGATGATGCTAGTTGTAATTACTGGCGAAACGTCGTACTCGAATTTCAAATGGTGTGGGTTTACTCTCCAACACACCGGTGTGCTGTACTCGTAACGAATTGGAATGTTTTACGTGGCAAACCTTACCAATTGCTATATCGGGTGGTGGCGGGTTTAACGACACATTCATATTTACACGATCTAACCCCCAAAAAAAACTCTTTTAGGGTCAGCAAGTTTGGACAACCCTGGTGGATAATATTTCTATTTTGCAACATCAATGGAGCGATTCAGGGTCCCGATTTATTTGCATCATATAGTTTTTATTGTAGGGAATGTAGTGGCCACTCGCAGCCGCACCGGCCACATGAATACATTAAATACAAGAACAACATAAAACAAATATGTAGCTTCCAAAACATTGGGATTTGATTTGTGAATAATTCGCTTAGAACATCGTATAAATTAATTGATTCATTGCTGCACCTCAACTGTTAAAGCATGCTTGGTGATTGTTAATTGGGTGCGAATTAACATACTTCACCATTTATGCCGGTCTGCTGATTGGTAACAGGAACGTAGGATCTGTCTGCTGTGGGAGTCCATTTATGGCAGTGTAACTTTTTAGGCCATGGCATTCCACTCTTCATTAGCAAGGTGTCTGATACAAATCAATAACGATTACAAAATCACACAACTATGCAGAGGACGCTGAAGGGAGGACACATGCCTGGAATCATTTGTCCAGGCAGAGAGACGCAAACACGTGGCACTGGACGGCATTCCATAATATTTCGCATCATCATCGTTGTCAATGCAAGCAAAATGAACGTGGGAGGGGGGGGGGGACATTAAATCACTGCAATAAAATACTCTCAGGGTGTAGTGGATACAGATTGGTGGTGGCATTCCAGGCAGGAACATGCCAAAAGATGGAGCCAAACTTTGATAACCAAACAGGAGTGGTAGACAGAAGGAATGTAATTGCACAAGGACATGGGCAGGAGTACGAGTGTAGATGTGTTTTCCCCCCATCAACTCAGCTGATTAAAGAGTATTGTGATTGACGTGGAGCAGTCGGTATGACAGCAAAAAAGATTAAACGGATGACTTCATTTTTCCGAATTGTAAAACCACTCGACGACTGAAACAATTTGTCATATTCGATGAGTTCACCTCACCCTTCATTGCGTGCGACGGAGACACGCGAAAACATGTTTAGATGTCTGCTTCAGCACCAGAAGTCGCAAACGGGTTTTGATTCCTTACCCGTACCCGGCCGCACCAGGGTCGCAAACGGGTACCCGTACCCTACCCGTACCCGGCCGGGTACTGGTAGGGTACGGGTATCGGGTACCTGATTGCGACCTCTGGGATGAAGCAATGTTGCAGGCGCGGGTGGGTTGATTCTAGGAACTTGAATTGTGAGAAGAGACAAGACGTTGGGAAATGAGTGACAAACAGTTACTCACCAGTGACTCACGGTCTACCCGTACCCGGCCGCACCAGGGTCGCAAACGGGTACCCGTACCCGGCCGGGTACGGGTAGCCGGGTATCGGGTAGGGTACGGGTATCGGGTACCCGGTTGCGACCTCTGTTCCGCACCGTTGCAATCTGCACCTCGGCAGTCCACGTGGGGGGAAGTGGCGCTACTCTAGCGGGCCTCTCACGCGACCGTGGCTGTGGAGAAACAAGACCATGGGGCCATCTCTTGGTCTGTGGGCTCCTCAAACTGCCGTGCACCGTGATGGAGAACACTGCCGGGGACACCGACTAGGCCTGTGTTGTCACGTGTCCGATACTGGGGAGAGAAAACGACGATGACCGCCGTGGCGTGTTATGTTAAATATTGTGTTCACGTTGTCTCCAAGTCATCATCGCAGCTTCCATAATTCACACTACGTGCCATTGTCTCTGTGTTTTTCGCCGTGTAAAGTTACACGGGCACTCTGCCAGCAGTGACTTTGCCGCATACTGTAGTGCTGGGGTCAGTTTTCGACACGTGCTCAGTGTTGTGTTTGGACAGAGCACGGGCTTCGAGTGTCCCGGACAATGGCATCTCAAATGACCTCCGAGACTAACAGTAGAGCATCTATCTGGCTTCGGGAAACCGTCACCAACTTTGGGAAATTGGCAAGGCTTAACAGTTTGCTGACTTAATTTCGTATTTTACTTACGTCAACAACGTCTTAGAATAATACATTGGGATGATGCCAGTGGTGTAAGGGGCCGTCCATAAATGACGTCACGCACCTAGGGGGGGGGGGGTCAGACATTTGTGACGTCACATCAATATGCGCAACTTTAAATAAATATAGACAACACGTTCTACTTAATTAAATATACTTTTTAATAAATGTTTTTCCTACGACATCAGAGTGCAGCGCCACATTAAATACGCACTACAATGACAATTGTTTAAAGTGATTTGAAGCATGTTTTATTTTCAAAATGGAAATATGGTTTGGAGGGGGGGGGAGGGGCAGAGCTTTGTGACGTCATATTTGAGGGGGGGTCTGACTTTTTGTGCCCCGTGTAACGAGAGGGGGGGGGGGGGGTAAAAAAATCGTCCAAAATCGCCCCAAATGATTAACACGTTGGACAATCCAGAGGGGCTGCCCGCTGGTGCACGGTTTCCAAATCCCTCGGCTCCTCTGTTCACCCAGAAACATGAATGGGTTCGCCGCAATTAGTCAATGGGCAGGTGGCTCGTGGCTCGGTAAAGTGGGAATACTCCCAGCCCTTTCAGGATGGACTGCCAGCGTGGAAGAGTAGACCAAACACCCTCTGTAAGGATTTTCTAGAGCTCCTACCAGTGGAGGCCTTTCCCTCAAGAGTCGTGCGATGAGAAATGCAGGGCTGCACTTTTCTTTCATGACCTTATTTTTGTTATCTCGCTAAAAAATAACTTCACTTTGAAAAGTAACTTCACGTTGAAGTTATTTTTGTTATCTCGCTAACACTTCACGTTAATTTTTTTTACAAAAATTACCAAATGAAGACCACACTGCTTCCTGATCACAGTCTACCCGTGCTTTCACCCATAAAGGGGTTGTAATTTAATTCACTATCAAGTGGCCAAGGCGTACATTTCCAACATTTCACTTTAAAAGAGCTCGACAGATACATCTGGCACTCAAAGCAGAACAATGGCAACAAAGATCCACGCCTCAACAGCGTGGACATCAAGTTCAAGTATTCGGTATAGCCCTGTGAGCCATTCGGCTCTTGAATCGGGTGCAATAGCAACAAACAAAAAAACAAAAACATGAACAAAAAAACATCTTAAAGTGAATATGTGACTGAGTGCAAACAGAAAATCCAAGAAAAGTCAGCAAAAATATTGCAGAAAAAACACCGTACACCAACGCTGTGTGCAAAAATCCCAGTGGGATGCAAGACAAACAACAACAACATCCTTCCCGTGCTGCTGCTTCTGCCGCAGCACGGCTCCGTTGTGGACAATGTCATCGATTTTGTTTTTTGTTTGCGCGCAGGATTACTGCTGGACGTATTCGAGCCGTGGTTGTCCGCAACGGTCCCACACTCGGCATCCGCAACATCGAGCAGCGTCACAGAGCACCGGCGTCCGTACGTCGGACAGCACCTCCTCCGGCGGTGAGCGAACACGGTCAGGGTCAGGAGATGTCGCGTCTTCGGAGCCACGTGGCTCGGCCGATCGCAACCATGGCCCCTGCCGCACCGCAGCAGCCATGGTCGTCAACGGGTGGCGGCCGTGGAGCTGCTCCCGACCTCGGGACAGACCGCGGTTGGCGTGGACGCCAGGACTCTCATGAGGCTGACGTGAAACGCCACGGGCTGGGAGCGTGCCCGGAGTGGCCGTGCGCTCAGGGCAACCGGGTCGCGTGGCGGCGTCTCGCGGGGACCGCTACGCTCCGGCAAGGTGGCAAGCGACAGATGATGACGACGACGATGGTGATGATATCCCTCCCCCCCCCCACACCGCTCCCCACCGCCTGATTACACCCTTTGTCGATGTTCCCTCTTATTTAGAGATTCCACCAATTACCACGAATTGAAGCCTATTGTCGGAGCGCTCAGCAATACTGAGAAACGAAATCGGAGCCTTTCCGCTTCAGTGCGAACCCACGGTTTCAATGTGGACTTTGCCTTTTTCGGAGAGCAACTCCAACAATAGGCAATAACAATGTGCAAAAAACAACGAGCAAAATACCACGCTTATCCTTCTTGCATGGTGCACAGTCTGATCTATAACGCGGCAGTTGCATTCCTGAAGAACACAGCATTATGGGAAATAAACAAAATCTATTATATAAGATAAAGAACAACCGCGATAACACGTGAGATGCGTAACGCAGGCTGAACAAAGACTGAGGCGCGTGGGTAGCATCTAGAAGCATCCAGCAGCATCCCGCCCCGTGCGATGCTACGGCGAGGCAGCCGTACAACCGTTTACTCATAGTCACGTGACGTAGTTTTTCTGTTCGCTCAATCGTGTTATATCCAATTCGCATCCGCGTGATAAAAAATGTGGTCCCTAATACATTCGTCGCGTTTTTTCAATTCACGTTATAGGAGAAGAGACTGTGTATATATATACTTCCGGGGTAGTGGAATGATTCACTTCACGTGCCAGTCGCCAATTTGTTCACAATTCAGGGGTCACAATTCTAGCCAAGACGCAATTCTCTTTGGTACAATGCGGTGAATGTAGCGGCCACTAGTGGCTGGGGGTGTCACATGAGCTCATGACTTGCTGTACAACATACTATAATTTTTGGTCTGTAATGTCTCTTTGTCATGGTGCAAGTTTGACCAGACTTCACTCCACTAGTGAGTGTAAGTAGGTGAAGGGGGGGAGTCCAGGGCTGGTTGAGGATATCAATTGGTTCTGCTGTCAGCTGGGAATCAAAATCAGGATGCCAAGTTCATCGTAGTGCCACCACTCCACGTAATACAAAGTGCCTTATTGTGAGCTTCGGTTGATGTATCTCACACCAACTCATCAATATTATAAAATAATCCATGCATTGTTTCACCCCTCACACGTGCATATAGACCTGCTCCATTTGAACTATGTAATGTTCAAATCCCTGCCCTGTGCGTGTGACATAACTGTGCAAAACTCTGGCTGTGCAATATTTCAGGGGACGTTTATAGATGCACTTAGGTCATTACACGATGCCAGTGATGAGGGCAGATAAAATGTTGTTTCAAAGAGAATAGTGAGCCGTGTAGATTTTATGTCCACTGTAAAGTGCCTTGGTGTGAGCTGTAGGAAGCCTATTGACCTTGAAGGCTAGGGATGACCTCAAGGAATAGGTCAAGGCATCTGCAATTATTATTATTATTCAAGTGCAACTTACCATGGCTGGACAGTGTTCTTCATTTGATATTTATTAAAACATGTTTACGGTAATCCAGTCATGCACAATGCATCCACGAATAAAGGCTGGGAAAAGACTAATCGAATTACTTCTTAAAGTGTGTACAGGAGAATTCCTTTTTTCCGTGATCACGAAGAAACTGTTATTATTATTAGGGGTCTTTCTATAATCCACGATTATCCACATTTTTTTCCTGCATATTAGTAAAATCTTGGATAGCAGGATGCACGATATCCATCCCCGACATCAGCACAGAAGAGGGGAACTCTGATGTAAACTCGTTATAATCCTGAACGAAAACCCCAGATGCATTTTATATTAGATAATTGATTGATAATTTAATGTGTCCTAAGCTTGATGTGGCGGATTTGCTAAAGAAATTGAAAAAAGGGAACACGAGAATCTTACTCTACTTGATGACAGCGGAACATTTTATTTCAGACAAAAGCACCAGAAGCAATCGTCATTTAAAAATGTATTCTCTATATAAGGCATGATCAGCAATTAATGTACTTTTTAAGAAGCTTCTCTATTCCACAATCAAAGCTAATTTTAGAGCCATGAGGTAAATTGAAATTGTGCAATTTACGATAATCATTTTTAAATAAACATGACGAAAATAAATGTTTAAATTCTTAAAGCAGCCACAATATTGATATAAACGTCAGCATATTTATAAAATGCAATGCTGAACATGAAATAAGGTATTTTAAATAAGCATTTCAATTATGTCCAACTTGAGTAATGCAATTATTCAGAAGGCCTTATAGCATTTAAAATATAATGTATCTTTAATTTAATTATATATACCAAACCTTATACTGTAGTATTATTTTTTAAAATGACCAATGCCTAAAGTGTCCTGGCTGGCTGCTGGCTGGCCGCCTCTCTACCCTAATAGGCGGCGGACAACATCAGCGGCAAGTGATATCAGAACCGGTCGCACTGATCAGTTTTGGTGAAGTTTTGGTGAATTATAGTAAAAAAAAAAACACCTCATGACCGAACATGGCATGGGGAGGAAGATGACCACCTCTCAATCCACGTTGGTTGTGAGCGTTTAGTCGACGTTATCATCATAGTTGACTTCATTTTATCAGGTGAGAACCCACAGAGACAAGCGGTATCTTGTAAACGATTTAATGTTAGCGGCTGTGGGCCATTGCCACCAAAACGGTAGCGGTTCAGAAGACACAATAGATAGTGACACCGAATGAGGTTGGATGGACGAATACAGTATTTGTGCTCCTATTTGTGTAATTATTTTGCCAGAATGTTATTTAAAATTCTAGATTTGAAGCTTTCGTGACTGCAAGGATTCATACTCTTAGGTATTGTCGGAAAAGTCACGTAGGTAAAAATAAATAATAAAAATAATAAAAAATAATCATCGAAATTAAATAATAAATGCATCCACGAATAAAGGCTGGGGAAAGACAACTCGAATTACTTCTTAAAGTGTGTACAGGAGAATTCCTCCTTTCCGTGATCCAGTATAAACGAATTACGTCTGATTTATTATTTTATTTCTATTATTATTATTATTTCTATAATTTTTATTAGTTATTTAAAATCTCAGAGAACCAAAAAAAACATCACAATACTTATTATATTGCCATTTAATGACACAAAATACCAGACGACTTCCAGTGCTCCCACCGCAGGACGATTGTGAGACGAGACAGAACTGCGTCTTATTTGATGTTGCGGCGCAACGGGTTCCTCCACTAGCACCATTACAAATAAGGCTTCGGCAAATTGTGTTAGGTTTCTATTGTAAAAAAAGAAAAATCACAATTCAATCAGAGAGAGCGGATTCTATTCCAGACTACACAGACGTGACACGTGTTCTTCTTCCGTCAGACACAGGTGCTGGTCACACTGGAGTGTTAAACCAGAACTAGGTCACGTGCAGAATCGTCCCCAGTGCCACAGTTTATTTGGCTACAGGAGAGTTTGCTGTGGAAATTTGTCAAATTGAATTTTGGTTGGCATGGTCAATAAAATAATTGCGTATTTCTGCCCGTGTACAATTTAATACCGAATAAGATTAACAGATCTTGTCACCTTCTTGGTTCTTTCGGTAAAGTCACGTAGAATGGAAATAATAAAATTATAAAAATAAAACATAATACAATAATATAATTATAATAATTATATTTGTTATTATATTATATTATTATATTGTTTTCTTTTATTATGTTTTATTTTTATTATTTCATTATTTCCATTCTACGTGACTTTACCGAAAGAACCAAGAAGATGAATCCCTGCAGTCACGAAAGCTTTAAATCGAGATCTTGTCACATCTCAAAAGCTAAGCAGGATTTTGAGCCTGGATAGGGCTTGGATTAGTGACCACCACGTATAAAGAGGTTTGTGATAATACGGCTGCGGGCTATTTAGGAGGCAGTGCAGCACAAACCATAACTGTACTGTGCTTCTATGCTTCCAAGTCTATGCTCCGTACCTTCACCAACTCGTACTGACCATTGTGGTGAAGTATTGGTTAATAACCATCTCGATCCAACCGGTACGGAAAGGCAGGAGGCCCTTAAGGAAGTGCACTACTAAAAGGCTATCCCCGTGTGCACTCGCGCGTTTAATGCATTGTCTGAAGGCATCAAAACACCAGTAACCTCAGTTTAACACGTGTGAGGCTTTCGCGACCAATATTATTCATAATCAACGTTTTTGGGTTTAGATCGCGTTATTTATAAATGTGTCGTAACCCTCCACCACCCGACACGGCCAATCAGTTAAGAAGTGTCACGTTGACAAAAGACAAAGAGTTCACTGCTTTAGCCCACCATTCTGGCGAATTGCCCGATGATGCTGGATCCAATTACCAGCGAAACGTCGTACTGAAATTGTTAATGTTGTGGTTTCATGCTTCAACGCACCGGTGGGCTAAAGCAGTGAACTACTTGTCTTTTGTCAACGTGACTTTTTTACTGATTGGCCGTGTCGGGTGGTGGAGGGTTATGACACATTAATAAATAACGCGATCTAAACCCAAAAACGTTGATCATGAACCAGTAACCTCGTAAATAAACATTGCACTTACTTTTGAAACTGGTGACGCATACATTTTTCAGCGTCTTAGGGAAAAAAAACCCATTCAACTAACATCATAAAGCCAACGTTGAGTCACTGCGCCAGTGTCTCAATAATGAAGAGGCAGCCGAAGGTGTCATTTTAGAAGTTGGCTCGAAGTCAGACGTCTCTCCACCACAGGATCGCCGCCTCCCTGTCCGTATGAACTTCCACGTGGAGAAGGGTGTCCCAACACTCAAATGAATTGTAATGCGATTCATCTTCTTGGTTCTTTCGGTAAATTAACATAGAATGGAAACAATACAAATAATAAAATAAAACATAATAAAATAATTCTCACGACGTTTCGGCCACAACGCAAGCAGCCGTTGTGGCCGAAACGTCGTGAGAATTATTTTATTATGTTTTATTTTATTATTTTTATTGTTTCCATTCTACGTGACTTTACCGAAAGAACCATTAAGATGAATCCCTGCAGTCGCGAAAGCTTTAAATCGAAATGTAATGCGATTGCTTTGTGAAATGTACGAGCACGCGACAAAGGCATACAATATGGAGAATTAAAAGCGAGTGTTTTTCAATGCCAAGCACGATTTATTTTTGACGAATGGACTTTTGTTCTCCATCCCAAACAAACAAATCAATGTGCAAAGGAGGAGTCTTCGAATGTATGCGGGCACTTTTTATTCGAGTAAATTGATTTGGTTCTTAACCTATTGGGGGAGGGGGGGGGAAGAGGCTCAGTTGTTAGCACAGTGAACTTTCAACCAAATAATCTCAGTTCTTCTTCTTGGTTCTTTCGGTAAAGTCACGTAGAATGGAAATAATAAAATAATACAAATAAAACATAATACAATAAAAGTGAGAATTATTTTATTATGTTTTATTTTTATTATTTTATTATTTCCATTCTACGTGACTTTACCGAAAGAACCAAGAAGATGAATCCCTGCAGTCACGAAAGCTTTAAATCGAAAAAAATCTCAGTTCTATTCCCAGCCATGGATATAACATCAACGGCGTGCGATACCAGCTGAGGACCAACCCCTCTTCACCACACCACACTGAACACCATGGTGAAGTATAGTTCAACTACCCCCATGACTGGCATGCCATGGGGAGGCCTTCATCCAGCAGTGGATTGACAAAGGTTCCACGTGCCACTACCGGCACACACAAATATTTCTCTAACTTCACACCTTACATCTGCATTGCATTTTACGCGTCATTAACATTTCGTCAATTCTTGGTAACAATTTACAAAATATTTGCACTTAACGCGAGCACTGCTAAGTAAGTGACCATGTGTGACCATACCCCACGTAAATTGTCTCGCGCACCACCCCTAGAGATGTCCCGTGCACCCCCGGGAACACGCGTGCCTCAGGACGGGAACTTCCTATCTCAACAAGAAGCCCATCAGCGCACAGCAGTCAGAAATGTCGAGAGCATCAAGAAGTTATCGAGTTCGGAGCCCCTCGTCACGCCGTTGTTACTTTCTGCCCATCTCTTCTCTTGTCGCCGCGCTGTCTTCCCGTTGTTCCCTTTCCGTCGTCTTCTCGAATCACAGCGTGAGTGTCATGCTCGTGTGTGCCGGTGTCGTATGTACCCTGATTCTGTACATAGAAGAAGAGACACATTTTAGAAGTAGTGTGCATCTATCTTCTTGGTTCTTTTGGTAAAGTCACGTAGAATGGAAATAATCAAATAATAAAATATTAAATAATAAAATATTTTATAATAAAATATTTTATTATAAAATATTTTATTATAAAATATTTTATTATTTCCATTTTACGTGACTTTACCAAAAGAACCAAGAAGATGAATCCCTGCAGTCACGAAAGCTTTAAATCGAAATTTAGTGTGCATCTAATTCAATAGCACGGTAGTTGGCGGAAAACTCATTTTAAGTCTCAGATTTTTTTTTCTTGACCAAGTTTCATATATAAAAAAAAATAATGACGGGTAGAGAAAAAAGGAGGCTTTGATAAGCAGCGGTCATGTTCAGCGTAGTTGACTGGCACTGGATAGCTTCTCTCTGGCCGGGAGCATTAACATGACAATCACCGCCGAGCCTTTCCCGCACCTCACATTCCCTTGCTGAAAGTCGCTGCAGACGTTTCTAACCATCGGCACAAAAACTTGTTTTGCCGTAGGAAATTGGGGTAGGAGGAAAAGAAACACCGCGAGCAACATGAAACCCCTTGGACCGCTACCAAAATCGTGTTAAAACAGTTACCAGTGCAAAATGTTTTTGATGGCAATGGGGATAGATTCCAGACGCATTCGTTGTGTTACACACTGCATTAGTATCACTATTTTGGCCTAACATCTTAGACTACGTCAATGATGTACTTTGCGAACGTGCTGCGTTGTGAAAGGAGTGAACTCAAAGACGAAATGTGCATGCAGCAATCGTTCACCAAACAATATTTCCAGCGTACAACTTTGCGGAGTGTGCAAATTATTCAATTGCCATTAAAATTTCCTATGCATTTCATGTTATGTCGACACTAAACGGGGAAGCTACGCAACAGTGGGGTTTTTTTAGGTCTCTCTCTCTCTTCGGCATCATCCATATCACGTTGTAAAGAAGAAAAGATTTGGCATATATGTCAGACCCGTTGTGCGCGGTGGGATACAATGTCATGTGGTCCTATTAGATTTCAAAATTCCCCGATGCCCCCCCCCCCGCCCCACCCATTGCGGGCCGCGGTGAGAGCGTCACGGAAGCGGGACATTAATGGATTTCCTTAATTGCATTCTTACGAGAACGGGTGTCCACAGGTCCACTGCCCACCCTCTCGTTTTCAGAGATACACTACACCTCTGCATTGCCCTTTTCGCGCGGCGACAAACTCGTGACAGGCTTCCCCCTTGAGCGCCGAAACGCCGGCAGTAAAAAAATAAAAAAAGAGAATGATTGATGCCATCGTCACTCTCCACGCATACCTTAAAGACGTTTTTGGCAAGAGGACGTGCTGACGATGTTAAAGTGATAACATTCGTGGAGCTGTAATAAAAAAAAAGGTCTTCCTTCATGTCGGTGCAATAACGGGGCGGGGAGCGGTGGCGCAGCGGTGAGCGCGCCGGCTGCGAGAATGAACTTGGCGAGCCGTCTTGGATTTCAGGCCACGGCCAACACCGGTGGCAAGTGGTATCAGAACTGGTCGCTCGTGCGCCGTCCCTCCCTTCACCAGCCCGCACCGATGAGTTTTGGTGAAGTATGGTGCAAAAAAAGCCACGACCGAACGTGGAGTGGGGAGAAAGATGGCAATATATCACGCCGCGTCCGTTAAAATGTCAGCATTTTCTCGACATTTTGATAATTGACTTCATTTTACTAGGTGAGCGAACCCACCTCTTACAAGGGTGACCTGGGTCAACAAGTGACAAGGACACATCGCTGGTGTGTCAAATTAGCTGGACACGTGGTGGGGTAAAGTGTGGGTGCTCACATTTCCTAAGTCATCTGGACAACGTATGTGCTCCATTGAGTTCTCTCTAGAGGTCATTTTGCGAGCAGTGAAGTGAGCAAGCAGTTGCAGGTCTTCACTTTTGGGTGCCGCGGTGCCGAGATGTTAACTGCCTCGCCTGGTATACATGAGATCATGGAATCGATTTCAACTATGATGCCTACTGTATATTTGGAGTTTGCGTGTACCTCCCGTGGTTGTGTAGATTTTTCTCTGGGCACCTCCGTTTTTTCTCTCCACATTTAGAAAGACGCATTTAGAGTATTTGGCTGCTATAAATTTCCACGTCATACGCCGCTTCGTTAAAGCCATCATTTATGGCCAGGGCACTTCTAAAAATGAGCTGTGCAGCTCACTGGGCCTTACCTGCTAATATAATATAAAACTTTTAATCGTTTAGTTTTTACCTCCGTTACAAAGCTAATAGATGCTCAGTTGTTCATCATAAATTGGACACGGTGCACAAACCAATTGTAACACTTTCTGCAAATGATAATAAGCTACACGCGTTAAGAAAGAAAACTGAAGCGAAGCAAATTTGGAATTACGGTCAGATGATAGATTCACGGCAACGAGTAATTCAAATTAATTATAGATTTGAAGCTTTCGTGACTGCAAGGATTCATATTCTTAGTTGTTTTCGGTAAAGTCACGTAGGTAAAACATTAAAATTAATAAAAGTCAAATAAAATAAAAATCACGACGTTTCGGAGGCAACACAAGTCTCCGTCATCAGGTGGGACCGTCACAGCCAGATTTGCTGCCTCACTTGATACAGCAAATCTGGCTGTGACGGTCCTACCTGATGACGGAGACTTGTGTTGCCTCCGAAACGTCGTGATTTTTATTTTATTTTACTTTTATAAATTTTAATGTTTTACCTACGTGACTTTACCGAAAATACCTAAGAATATAATTCAAATAAATTTCATGTTTAAAAAATCGCGTGTTAAATATCGCATAGAGTGCGCCAATGGCAATCAAACAGATGCTGAACGATTGAGTGCAAGCCCTCCTAACGACTTTGGGACTTTCAAAAACTTTTTTTTATATATATAATTGAAAATTGCAGTGTTATTATTGATAAGCTATCCCTTCATTAACCATGCATATTAATACTCCCCATGCATCCTCTAATCTCCACGATCTTTGGTCCTACCGTTTGGTAGGGAAAAGGTCCCGGAATGAACCCGAATCAGCCCCCATTAGGGGGTAGAATTACGCCCAGGGCGTGACTTCCGTTCCCATATTCTCCGCGCGCGAGTTTTTTTACCCTCTCTCGTGTGCGTGCTTGCAGTTTATCGGCAGGTCGGGTGTGGTGGGGTAAAATGTGAGTACTCTTACCGCTGTCAAAACGTCTGTCTGGCTCGTGTGGAACAAGTAGACCAGATTCTCTAGCGGGGGTCTCTGGAATTTCGATAATGTAAGATGTTCTGCCGGCAGTAGCATAAGCATTTTCAGCGCTGTTATAATCTACTTTTTTTTTAAGTTATATCAAGCACACAAAGATCTGAGCTTACAATTTCGTTTGTGCCTTTTAACGTCTACAGTATTTACAAAACGAGACGCCAGTGAGCGCAGCGTATTCTTACAAACAACAAAGGAATTGTTGTGATTTTTTTTCGATTTAAAGCTTTCGTGACTGCAGGGATTCATCTTCTTGGTTCTTTCGGTAAAGTCACGTAGAAGGGAAGTAATAAAATAATAAAAATAAAACAATAAAATAATAAAAACAAAACATAATAAAATAATTCTCGGCTGCTTGCGTTGTGGCCGAAACGTCGTGAGAATTATTTTATTATGTTTTATTTTTATTATTTTATTACTTCCCTTCTACGTGACTTTACCGAAAGAACCAAGAAGAATTGTTGTGATGTCACATTCTGCTTCCTGGAGCTTCGTCGCTTGGCGAGGACTCGGGCCAAAAAAAAATGTGAAATCGCCGAGACCAAAAGCACAAACGCTTGTCACCTAAGTGCAGGGCAAGGCTGAAGAGCGAGAGGAAATGGCTGGTTAAGGTAGCCTCCCGGAGTGAAAGAATGGGGCATTCGGATTTTCGTGGGGGGGGGGGGGTTACTTTACTTCACAGCCTTGCACCCCCCCCCCCCAAACAATCCATCGCTTGTTGGAGGCAAGGAAACCTGAGCAGAAGTGACTTGGGGGGGGGGGGGGGTGAGGGGTAAGAGAGCTCCTCCTCTGGAGCCGTGCCGAGGGAGGCTGGCAAGGCATCAATGCGTTTCTTTTAGCGGCCATTAAGCACGTTCGCTTCACGTTCCACCCCCACGCACGTCTCTGTCCTTGATAGACGTCTCACTCCCTCCTCGCTGCAGTGAAGACATCTCGTGTGTGTGTAGCTGGACACGAGTGAGGGTGGGGTGGGGGGGCAGAGTGGTTGTCGCAGTGTGTTATGAACCCAGCGGAGCAAGTTCCTGGGCAACCTCCCGTTTCACAAGCCTGCACCTGGACAGAGTGGTGAGGTATGGTCAAGCAACCCCCGTGACCAAACGCGCTTAAGAAACCCTTCGTCGAGCAGTGAATTGACACAGCGTTGTCAGTGATTGGGAGAATTATGTGAGTTCTAATTATGGTCTGTGATGGGATAGAGGGCTGAAATATTGTACAACGGAAGTCAACTGTGTGCTTAAAACAATAAAAATGTGGAAAAACATTTTTTATTCAGTTCCACAAAATTGGGGGGAGGATTACATAGTTGATATTTAACAATTTTTTTTTTATAATCTCTGACTATCCAAGTCTGCCCTTAATGGTTTTTCAAGGGCAAAGCATATATCACTGGAAGTTTATTGGCAAGATGGGACACTGGTGTATAATTAATTTACAGCCGTTAAATCAACTCTTGGGCAAATGCCTCCCCACACCTTGTAGGTCACGGGAGTTGTTTGGCTATACTTTATCATGCTGGTCAGTGCGTGTTCATGAAGGGGAGCCAAGGACTCGTTGGGGATGCTGCTCACAACAGATGTTAACCATGTCCAGAAATCAAACTCACGATCCCAGATTCATAGCAAGAAAGCGCGAGAGACTGTGCCAACTTTCCATCCTGTAAGGGCACCGAAACATCCAGATAGAGTAAAGCATCACATTTTTATATCCTAAAACAAGGGTTAAGGAGACACCAGGGATGTAGAGTTTACTGAAACACAAAGACACGTTCAAAATAACAATGTTGGTGATAAGCATTGTACTTCGCATTGCGTCTATACTGGGTGTCAATTCCCAAACATGCCCTCTGAATGCACCCAAATCGTTTATTCAATAAATTTACTTTTGAATAAAAAAAATTCCTGGGAACAAACGGTCGCCTAATTATGCCAAAATTAAGTGAAAACTATTTTATCGTGGTCATTGGCCACCGTAAATGCACTGTTAAAAAGGTCCGTTTCAACATCCAGGATCTCCGCAGTGACAGTAGTAATGGATGTTCGTTCCCACCAGTCAGCATTAGTTCCCCCTCCCTTCTTTGTGCCCCTGGGTTAGGGGTGAGGGTTGAGCGCTAAATTGATGGGGACAAAGTCAAATTGGCTAGGCTCGCTGAAAAAGTAGCCATACACTGAGAGCAGCCCTAAGCAACTGCGCTTCACAAATAAATATGAAAGTGGTCTAAATCGTTGTTATTGAAAATGCATCAATATAGACTTATATGCAAATAAATATCACTTTCTTTCAAAAAAAGGAGGCTGCACATATTGTATTCGCAAGTGGAAACAATACTCTTTGGTTCTTTCGGAAAAGTCACGTAGGTAAAGAATAATCAAAGTATTTTTTTTTTATAAAATAAAAATTAAACAAATTAAATCACGATGTTACGGGCACAACACAAGCGCTCGTCATCAGGTGGGACCACCACAGCCAGAACTAACTGTACTGTGTTGTGCCCGAAACGTCGTGATTTAATTTATTTTATTTAAATGTATTTTATTATTATTATTTAATTTTTTATCATTTTTTACCTACGTGACTTTACCGAAATAACCAAAGAGTATGGGATCCTTGCAGTCACAAAAACTTCAAATCTAAGTGGAGAAAAATATTTCTAAATATTGGTTCCTCGAGAGGTGAAAGATTAATTCCTAAAAATAACAAATGGGGAAACATCTGAAACTGGCTTAGTGCTCCGGCATATTAGTATCCCAGCGAGCCACCCAGTCACCCTCAATGTTATCAATATGGTATTAGGATTGATTCAGCTAGCTCTCATACCAAAATGCAGTTATATCGACGGCTAGATCCATTAAAAACACAGTTCGCTTTGCAAGGACGGGTTTTATTAGCTGTTGAAATTGAAAAGGTGATGCACTCCAACGAGTTACTGAAACATGCAGATTAGGATCTGTCCTTTGACATAATGCATGGATTAGGGTAGCGCCTCGATTCAGAAGTGTCTGGCTTCGTCAATTGGATGAAAATCGTATAAGTTGGTAGAGCGATACTCTTTCATGGCATTGTAAGCGATCAGACCAACTCCACATTCCCTAATAACCTTTGCCAATTCAATCCGAGGATTTTTTCCTGTTGTTAAATCGCCATTCACTGGCTTCTTTCTCCTCGGCACATACGCACGCACACACACAGGCTTTCACGGCATTCAAATTACACGGAATCTCAAGGATTAGGTCGCAAGCTGTTTGTTGGTGAGCAAGGCCAAGGATTCCACGATTCATGACGCGCTTTTTGTGCTGCGAGCTAATGCAAATTCACTCGAGCCAGGATAAATATTGCGTTTTCGCTACGCAACCAAGTTAACGCTGCCTGCGAGTGTTACGTAACGAATAGGCGAGTGAAACTTATGCGATTTGCTTCGTTTAACGTTTAAAAAAAAAGTAGAAAAATTCATTGAGAGCACGGGTATCAAGTGCGATCTCTCCTGATAACCTTGTTATTGCGCGGCAAGTTTACATTTGTATAACGGGCGTCTGAGAGAAGCCACATTTTTCAGGTGGGAAAAAAAATGACCTCGTGCCGAGGGATTCAACTTTTGCGGCGGTGCAAATGGACCGCCGATTCGCAAAACGACAGCAGCGCCCCTTCGCGAAGATTCTCGCTGGAAGAAACGCAATGTAGGGGGGAGCTCGGCGAAGGTCCCAAGAAATATTCAGAATTTAAAATCGGGAACGTAACCGTTGGGCGGCGCATGGCACATGGTAACGTCAAAAAAATTATAAAAGGGCCAAACGATGCGCTTGTAAAATAACAGCGCGCTCGCACGAGTCGAACCTCTACATGGTAACTTTAACACCTGCCAAGAAACGTCTCTGGCGCTGTAATGTCACGCAAATCATGATGATTAAAATCAGCCGTGGTCAATCCACTGCTGGATGAAGGCCTCCTCAAGCCACCACCACTACCACCACCTCTCATTATCCATCAATGTATTAATCCACCCGGTACCTGCAGACGAACCGATTTCATTACTCCATCTCCTCGGTGGATGTCCTCTCGGACACGTGTCGCACAAATCACACGTGTGACGCACAACCGTCGTAGCCTGATCCCAGCGCTGTGCTTGTCCTCTGCGAGGTGACATGCATTTGTTCAGGTGACCCAGACGTATGCCCTTTGACCCGTATTACTCGGCACAGTGACACCATACCCTGGATCGAAAATTCTGACATAGCGGAGCCAAAAGAGACATCGGCATGTATTTTTCAGTGTTGATGCAATTGTTTTTATGAGGTCCCTCTGAATGCCATGTTGGTTGAAATGGAGGGGGGGAGTTATTCGACCATACTTCACCATTCTGGTCAGTGCTGTGTATTTCCCATTGATCTCGACATGCCCGCATCCCCCACCCCACCCTCCCCCCAACTCGCCTGAAATCGTCTAATAAGAGATTCCAAACGCAGCCTCCGACCTTCGGAGAGACGGTGAACGGAATGGCGGGTGGGGTGGGGTGGGGGCAAAACACACCGGAGTCAAAACAAAGACTTCATTGGGTGACCTAACGGTCGCCTCTCACCGTAAAGTGTCGGCCACGGTGAATCACCGCATTCCAAAGGACAGACCACAGACCACCACGCGGCCGATGTTGCTCAGCATATACACGAGCGGAAGATTTAACAAAAACATAATCCCACCCGTGACTGCGGAGCGACACAGACGATGGAGTCAACTGCTGATCGCCCAATCAAGAAGAGCATGGAGCGGGGGGGGGGGGGCACCAACGTAGTGAGCGCGGCGTTGGCAAGATGTTAACTACCTCGCTCGGTATACAGGAGGTCGTGGGTTCAATCCCGACCCTGCCGCCTGTAATATTTGGAGCTTGCGTGTCTCCCTGTGGTTGCGTGGAAATTTTCTCCGGGTCCTCTGGGGTTTTCCCTCCACATTTAGAATCAACGTCACGCGTTTAGAGTATTTGGCCGCTATAAATGTCCACGTGATAAGCCCACTTTGTTGAGCTATCATTTGTGGTCAGGTCGCTTCTGAAAAACAGCTATATAGCTTCGTGGGCCGAACCTGGAAAAAATAAAGCAAATACGTTTTTAAGTATTAAATAGTAAAATTTTGATTTAAAGCTTTCGTGACTGCAGGGATTCATATTCTTGGTTCTTTCGGTCAATTCACGTAGAAGGAGAAATAATAAAATAATACGTCGTGAGAATTTTTATTGTTTTATATTCGTATTATTTTAATATTTCCCTTCAACGTGACTTTACCAAAGAACCAAGAATATAAATAGTAAATAGTTATCCAGCTCACACAACCAGCGCTGTCAAAATTGCTCAAGAGCCTTTAACGCCGTTGAAAAACTTTTGTTGTGGTTCCGAAAACAAGTTACTTATCGTTTCAACGCCCTGCACGAAATAAGTGCGGCGTTAGTGAAGGGGGGGGAAGATGCGGGTGTGTAGAAGTACAGTACAACAATGGGTTGCCTTCTTATGCCCACAAAGTATTCGCACAGCCTGCAGAATAGTCGTGCATTGTTGTTACCCATCCCAGCACTAGCCGGGCTCCATCCGGTTTGGCTTTCGAGATGTGACGAGATTTGGCACATTCTGGGTGATTGGGTTGTAGGAACCAATGATTTTATAATGATCACTGCTGCGACAACGGAGACTTATGCGCAATTAGGAACAAAAAACGTCCCCGTGGAATACCGCTACATTAATTGGTCCATCTTCTTGGTTCTTTCGGTAAAGTCACGTAAAAGGGAAATAATAAAATAATATTTTTTTTTTATTTCCCCTCTACGTGACTTTACCGAATCATTTCCCTTCTACGTGACTTTACCGAATTATTTCCCTTCTACGTGACTTTACCGAAAGAACCAAGAAGATGAATCCCTGCGGTCACGAAAGCTTTAAATCGAAAAATTAATTGGTCCGCGTGAATAACAGCGAAATTCACACAAGTGCTGCACGTGGAACAGTACTCCTGAAAATGGTTGGCCTGGATTGCCCCGGAGGACCGACGTGACTCATGGGTGACCTTACAGCCGAAGGAAATTACGTGGCCAAAACCGTGAATCATTCAATTAAGCGTCCTGCACATGCAGGGTGTGAGCGTTATGGCAAGGCAGGGCTCAGTAATTCCCCCTCCCCCAAACACCAATGCCATGGCAACAACGGCAGTGTCTTAAGACACCTTCTAAGACAGACATACGGCGGGGTTTTTATTTTTTGCGATAGTTTTTTTTGTAGATAAAACAGTACTGTGGTGGAAATCCACTTAGCCGAAATTAGATCTTTACGTAGGGAGGTCTTATCATTGTTTTCCTCTTGGAAATAACCGATTTTCTAAAACGCGAAATAGAGTGTCCAAACATGGCGAAATGCAGGATGAATTTGCCTCTCTACTTATCGGCGCCAATGGATCAGATAATAGGACGTGCGCTTTTGGCAACATCCCAGATCGGTCCTTATATCCGTGCACAGGCTCAGATATATTTAATTGTCGCGTGGTTAAAATATATTTTGCACATATTTTATACACCACGTAGTGTCAACCAGTATACACATGGACACCCATGTTACTAACCATATACAGGATCTGCAAACAATGTGTACACAACATGCAGATGAGCAGTTGTCATGCTTCTACCCAAATTAGTGGAATTTTTACCAAGAACATTCCCAGTGGGCTTAACATCAGTGGGCTTAACACATAGGGCTCTCGCGACCACGTAGACAAAGCGTGCCAATTCGTTACTACTTCACTGGTGTGTTGGAGAGTAATGTGAATGCTGTGGGTTTACTCTCCAACACACCGACGTGCTGAAGTAACTACTTTTTGTTGACGTGACACACTTTACCAATTGGCTGTGTTGGCTGGTGGTGGGTTAACGACACATTTATGTTGACATGATCTCACCCAAACACCTTTATTATGAATCAGTGGGCTCTCCAAAAACAGCTCAGGGAGGTCACACACAAGAACAATCTACGTTAGTTGTGGTTAATAGACAATGGAATATTATTTGCTTATGAAATAGTGGGGGGGGGGGGATTTATAAAAAAAATAGCACTTGTGCTGTATGCGTGGACACGTGTGGGGGTTTTTAAAAACACCCTTCCACTGCCCGCAAATCTCAAGACAGAAAAATCAATCACTGATGAATGCCGTAACCATAATGTAATTGCCTCGCTGCCACTGGAATTACAGCACTGAAAACAAAGAAGTTACATTGACATGTAGCTATTTTTGACAAGTTAATGCTTGGGGCTGCAGGCTTAAACAATGATATTCTCGGGGGGGGGGGGGGGAATGCAGCTTATATGCAAGCATAATTTTTTTACAAACTGAAAGCTGCAGAGTTATTTTGTTCAATGGAAGTCGTTTCAGAAATGAAAAATTACAGCCCATTACCAACTCAAGATTTTGGTCAAATAATGTTCATATGCCGGTGCGGAGATTACAGTGGGTGGTGTAAATTAATCCATGTAATTTATTATGCTTTTTGACTCCTCTAATTGACTGACCCCTCCTCCCAGCATAGACCCAGAGGCATGACTTCATTAATTGGATTTAAAACTGAGATCAGACAGTGACATTGCTGCTCCACTGCATCTTTGATTCATGATGTTTAATAAAAAATATATTAAAAGTTGCAAATTACATTTTGTAAGTGCACTGCATGTTGCAGTAGTCTGTATCAACCATTGGATTTTGAGATAATGCATTACTAGGCCGTTTTGGGGATATTTATAGACTCCATGAGCCTGCAGAAAGCACATGTGTCTTACCGTGACGATAATTTACGTACCACAATTCAAATAGAATCTATGCAAGAGAACGTACACAAAGGAGATGGAGCAATGAAATCAGCTGTTGTGCTGGCGCTACGTGGATCAGCTACATTGCAGAACCGTGAGAGATGTAACGGCCTTCATGCCAGCAGTGGATTGATCAAGACAGTTGACGAGAGTGTATTATGATGATATAGCTCACGTGTGTGTGTTTCTGTGCGCACGATCTAGGGCTATCACCATTTCCTTAGTCTCAACCCAGACATAGAGTCTCAGTCGGCCAAAGTCTAGCAATACTAAGCAGTATACTGCAATAAAGTACAACACAATGTAAACCCACAGATCTTGATACCAAAAAAATCCTGCCACCTAAAACTATAAACAATTTACTCATTGCTATTCTACCAAGTAAGGTCCAATGAGCTATTTTCAGAAGCGATCTGGTCACAAATGATAGCTCAACGAAGTGGCTTATCGCGTGGAAATGTAAAGCAGCCAAATACTCCAAACGCATGTTTCTAAATGTGGAGGAAAACCGGAGGACCCGGATAACAGTCCATATACATCAGGCGTCAGGGTCGGGATCGAACCCACGACCTCCTGTATACCAGGTAAGGTAGTTGACATCTCGATTCTAGTTCCAGGATTGATCAGGCTAGGTGGCAACCCAAAAACATTTCTCAATACGATCGAATCCCGTTAACTAAACAGAGGCCCCTTTAATTGATTGAATTGGCAGTTTGTTTATTGTTATATATTTAATGCAGCTGGAATTTAATCTGGAAATCTGGAAATTGTGTTCGGGTTATAGAGTAAAGGTTAAAGTGCAGCTCCGAAATTTCTTACACCACTGATGGCAGAAGGGCCTCAACTAGAGGGCACTCTAGAGGGCCCCTATAAAGGATATTGGGCCTACTCTTCCACACTGGCCAAACATCGTGGAAGAGGTGGGAGTATTCATGAAAATTTGCCGTGAGATGTCATCCACCTCGCCTGATATACAGAGGATCGTGGGTTCGATCCCGACACTGGGGGGGGGGGGGGGGGGGTCCTTCGGTTTTTTTCCTCCACATTTAGAAACGTGCTATCAATTTCCACGTGATAAGAGTCTTCGCTGAGCTGTCATTTGTGGCCAGGTTGTTTCTGAAAAAGAGATATATAGCTCAGTGGGCAAGTAAAAGTAGTTCAGTTATTTTAGTTTAACTGTGGTGCACCTACAGTATTTATACTGCTGGTGGACAAAAGTGGGAGGGGGAGGGGGCAGAGTTTAATTAACTTTTCCCCAATGTTTCAACTGCTACACCAGGGATTCTGACTGGTGACCTCTTGACTGCAAGTCGAGTGTTAACGGTTACTCCAGGACAGCATCCCCATGATGTAGACAAGTTAATGACAAGTAGTATATTCTTTTTCGATTTAAAGCTTTCGTGACTGCAGGGATTCATATTCTTGGTTCTTTCGGTAAAGTCACGTAGAAGGGAAGTTATAAAATAATATGATTATGTTTTATTTTTATTATTTTATTATTCCCTATCTACGTGACTTTACCGAAAGAACCAAGAATATAGTATATTATTTTATAGAGAATCTGTTTAAATCGGCCATTGATATGTCGACAAAGATTTGAAGGAAAGAAATAAGTCCCTTTTGTGATAAACACACTCAAGGTAAAGCAGCATTTAACGCCACATTCACATCCATAATATCACCAGCAATTCCATGACCTCGGTCTTAAGCACTAACATGAAACAAAATTGCTTGGACAAATTCCTGCGATCCTGTTTCCTAAACAGGAACGAATCAGCCATTTTTATTTTTAACGTCATTTTACGAATTGTATAGCGTACAATGTCGCTGGGTGTTTGGCCCGTCACAAAGCGCCGTTAAGGCTGCACGCTCAGACGATATTGAAACAAGACCCAGCGTCAACTTTCACCAAGGACGTAATGCTATATGTTGTTATTATGGAAGGGCATAGAAGCTCATTCTGCCCCTATAGCCGCCTGTTTGAAATGGCAAAGGGTTATCATTCGTGACAACTTCACTAGTGCTAGGATAAATGCCCCAAGCACAATTACACAATTACTCTACTGTATTAGAAAAAGCCACCACATACCTGTGGCAACAATCAAGACCACAATTTTCTTTAATCTCTTTTTTTCGTTTCCATAATACAGTATGAAAAATTCTTTCCACATGTGCAGTTTCATAAAATGGCTCTTATTGCAGTAATAAGTTAATGTTAAAGGTGCAGCTCTGCAATAGATTGCTCACACGACTGCTGTTAGAACGGCCTCCAATCGAGGGAACTCCGCAGAGCCCCTCTAGAGGGTATTTGGCCTACTCTTCTATGCTGGCCAGACGTATTCGAAGCAGTGGGAGTACCCACACTTTGCCCCACCACACACGACTTACAAATCGACGAGCTGCGGTTGTGGTCTAATTATACTTCTGGGTGGACAGAGGTGGAGGTGGCATCATAAAATGAAACTTGCACCATTATTTTAACTGCCACTCCAGGAGATTGAACCGGCAGCATCTGGGATTGCAAGTCCAGTGTGCCAAACCATTTAAAATGTGGAAGAATCTCATGATAATCTCTATTTATACTGGAGGCATCCGAAGAGGTATACATTTATTTTTCACAGATGTCCAGTCGATTTCATAAAGGTCTAGTAGATCCAGTGCAGTATTGCTTTACACATGCAATGCACCGATTCAGCTACATGAATGCACCACCTTTGCAGCCGCACGATCGAAAAATTAAATCAACATTTCACTACTTTTCATGTTTGTGATCAATTTATTTAACTCTGAATAGTCCATGATGCTCAACTTGCAAAGAACAACAGCGAAGAGATGCAGCACCTTGCCGAGGTTTGCATAAGACGGGACAGTGTCCTCGGGTCTGGATAAAATAAAACGCACGGTGCGGACACATGATATCATCAAAGAGGGGAAACCCTTCTCCTTTCATGCTCTGCGTGAGTGATGTTGATACGAAGATTGGGGTCCCCTTTACTGTGGTTTAGGCAAAAAAGGGGCTTCTGGAGTGAAATAAGCACTGGCTCCTGGTGACCAATTACATTTGATAAATTGGCGCATTACAAGGTGTACAATTTCATGCCCTCCAGCACTCGTGCAAAGCCGAGCTCCAGTGCAAAAGCAACATTCTGCCCATGCAGGGAAACTGCACCCCTTTGCCAACGCCACTCATGTAAGTGGTAGGTTTCTTCTTTTTTTAAACCCCTTTAAACCACATACCAATTTTAGGTGCATAAATTTGTCAAACAATGTGTGTTTAACTTATAAGTGGTTAGCACACTGCACTGCGAACCCGACATTCCCAAACACAGCCATTGTCAGTAGCGAGTGATATCAGAAACAGTCATGGCCCCATAGCCAACATGGAGTGGGGAAAGTCTTCAGCTATTACCAACAATAGTGGTTTGATAGGTGGATATAAAAAAAATCCTGCATTCGAATGGTTTAAACATCAGCAGCCTCCCACTGAAATTGGGAGAGGCATGCAACTGCACACACACCATGCGAACGTGAATGCACGCATCCAAGAACGCACACACAACTCTGCACTTCTTAAACCCGCATGTCAAAATGTGCCATGTTTCCCCTTGGTTAGCATAGTCAAATTCAAGGCACAAATTGTTGCCACTTCCTTGGCTACATTTCTCCACATACAATCACTTACAAAACAGAGAGACTGTTGGGACAAGTGCTGTTAAGCGAGCACCTATTACGGCCGGCAAGGCACACAAGAGAGGGTGATGTGGCTAACATCATGCCGAGCCACCATTGCCTTCCCAGTTCATGTTTAGAAACTGCCCCAGGTGCTCTTTTAAGGCCAAGTTGAACTAGGGGAGGGCCCAGAATAACGTAAGATACCACGGTTCACGAATGTGATATATGTCTGCGAGTTAAACTGTATGCCAAAACTCCCCACACTCGCACACAACAATAGCAGAGATCCCCTGTACAACCGTGTAGCCTGTTGGGGCAAATGCTATTAGCGAGTATCATTATAGACTGGCACACAGCATAAGAGGGGGGTAAAAGTGTGGTCAGCATCACACTCGCCACCTTTATCTGGCCAAGTGACTCAGCGGGATGAGGGAGCAGCCACTCAACGGGAAGGTTGCGAGGTCAAGTACTTGTTAGGGGTGGGTGGGGGGGTGAGTAAAAGTCTGAAAGTCAACAGTGGTTGTCCTTTGTAGAGGCTCACCCCTGCCCTGGGAATGTGAAAGTTCGACTCCCTGGCTCAGGACTGTAGAAAGGAGATAAAAGCACCACCCTTCAAGTTCTCATTTTAAAAGTTATTTACTCTGAGTGGTGATCTTTACACTCCGTCAACCAGGTGGTAACTTAGAAGGACAAATTGAGATAATTGAGGCTAAGGACGAGATCTGGTACCATTTCGTTAACGATGTAAGCCATGCCTGGGAATCCAAATGAAACCAGTGGATTCAAATCATAGCCTCGTGTGTAATCCACTGTCAACGATGCCAACCACTTCACACACACACACACACGTGTATTTCCACAAGCTACCTAGTTTGAACTGGTTTTGTCATGCGTGCCTAAACAGTCACCAGATATCCCTTACTAAAAATCAATGGTTTAATATGAGAAAACTGCATGGTCAATTACAAACGTGTGCGCGCGCGTGTAAAGTGTATGCGTGCATGCAGGCAGGCAGTGTAGCGGTGTGCGCACTGCCACTATGACCCAGGAAACAGGGGTTCACATCTAGCTCACGCATATCAGAGGTGATCGGTCCGTTTCTCTGTCAGGTTGCCCTCGGCTGTTAAACGCTGCCTGGTACCCCTACATGTAATTAACGCGAGCACTGAGAAAACGAAAACAACAGAAAATATGGACCACATTTGGGGTGTGCAAAATTACGCAGTGCCCATTTCTACACGATTGGTTTCATACAATTACGTACACACGTGCAGGTGAGAATCAATATAGCATGTGTATCATACATCCGGTAGATTGATTAGCAAGTGATGAAAGCACTGCACTAAGCCAGGCGACACGAGTTCCATTCCTAGCCACACACACTGACCGACGTGGTGAAGTGCGGTCATGCAACCCCACTGACCCACATTATAAAAAAGTAAGCTTTCATCAACCAGTGGATTGATTAAAAGCTGTACACCGATAGACATCCCATCTCGCCAAAAAGCTTCCAAATGGATTATAATTTTTTTTAAACTAAAAGAGAGAAGCGAAAACAACGATGCCCCCCCCCCCCTGCATTATTGTAGGACGAAGCCTGCATTCCGCATAAATAAATAAGTTTAAACGCCAGCGACTTGTGGTAGGTGAGCAGAGACAACACACGCGCGGTCTCCGGATTGACGCACGCCGCTGTCCCCCAACATGAAAGCAAGAGGCTGCTTTCTCTTGGAACAAAAAGAAGCTGCATATGAAAAGGATGGAGATGAGTTTTCAAACATCGGCGGGCATTTTAAACAAGTGCCCAACCGTCGTCCTTATTAACAGGGCTCGCGTGGATTTGCCTGGCAAGAGGCTGGCGCCCACGCAACACCACAGCCCCCTTTATACACTGCCCAACAACAACAACAAAAAACCAAGCTCTCACCAACTTTCCATCATCCGCTCGCACGCAGCCACTGTCACTGAAACGATATTCGATGCCGAGACTCCACAGAAGATCAAAGGCTACTCACGGGATTTTCTCAGAATGTATGTGTGCACATTTATTATTATTTTCCTCTACCAGTTATGACAGCATATAAACTGACACCAGCCTGAAGTGTTGAAACCGTGTCACTTGGGAAAACTAAAATATAAAGAAATCAGCTGCCCATAGGCTGTGCCGCAGGGGAAGCAGGAGGAGCTCTTTCTCAGAATTTGGGGGGGGGAGGAGGAGGTGGGTTGGTTGGGTTAACAAAGAAACTTCCCACGTAGCTTGACACCAGTTAGTATATCGACAGGTCGCGTGTTGTGATGGTAAAGTGTGGGCCCGCAGACCCCCCCCCCCCCCCAACTTATAAAATTGTGGTGAAAAAAAAGGGTCCATAGCAAGCACCGTGCCCAGGAATTGAACTTGAGCCACTGGATTCATAACGTGGTGCACTAACCCCTGCTCCACTGCTGCGCCTATGCAGGCATGTGTATGTACGTTGAACTTCTTTTGCACCGAACGTAGCCAAGCGTGCTCAAATCTGAGATGTGGGGGGGGGGGGGTGAAGGACAAACTAAAACACAAAAAAATTAACCCGTAAAAACAAAGTTTTTCACTATAAATCCTTTATATGCGTGTTCAATGGGCCACAACCCAGCCCACATTGGTCTTTGAAACGGGTGGCTAGAGTCCTCTCGTCCTCTGGCTTGAGATGGCTGCCACCTATGGGTCAGATGATTGCCTGCCACCATTAAGCAATTGGTAATTAAATATAATGTATTTTTTCCTAAAAAGTGTAAAATTTTGGGAAAAAAATTTCACGAAAATAAATTGTCACGCACAACACGTCTGTGTGCAAAATGTCAGCTCGATTGGATCACGGGAAGTGGGTTAAAAAGCGACCGAAAGATTTGCACGGTCGTAAGCGCTCAAACAAGCAAGTGAACTTAATATAAAGGATTTTAAAAGCACGTGGTGGTGTGATAAACGTGCTTTGCGATTTAGCGAGAGGTATCGCACTTGTATCGGACAATAAGTTGGCGTGAAGGTTTACATCAAATTGGCACAGCGCGTGGATACACCATGGAGGGGTGGGTATAGTTTGCACTTGCAAGTAAAACAAACAAAAAAATCACGGTTAGGGTAAACATCTTTCACGTTTAAAAATGTTAGTTTCCAAAGGCATGAAATAGTAGAATAAGTGTGGGTTTGTGTCCATGGTTTTTGCTCATTTGGTGTTTAAGAATCTCAAATACAATCCGGTACAGTGGAGAAGCATTAGTGCACGTATCAAGGTAAAATATGTGACCAGCTATATAACATGATAGGGTAGACCCTGCACAAAATCGGTTAACGGACAAAAATAAAACACGCTGTAAGGTGAAAGCAGGGTGAAACGCTATAAATACGCAGATTACCATGAGCTTAAGAACACGTGACCCAAAGTGAAAGAGGGCCGTTGTAAATAATCGAAAACAAATTTGACAGCTACAAACCCTGTACATATACTCAACCGGGTGTGGGCAATTCATTGATCAAGGCAGACAAGTCAAATATGCAAGTTGTACCGTCATATAGGTTTTATCCTTAGTTAAAATGTTTTTTTTTTTTTACAAAAAAATGGCATCGCCATATACTAACTTTTAAAACAGGCAATTTTCGAAACTTTCAAAGGAACAACGAATACAATGGATGCTTGAGTGATAAACGTGTTACGCAAATGACTAGCCTCCAGCCTGTACGCAAATGCATCATGCGAATATCGCTTAGAACAAACGTGTCGCCTACTTCAAGGGATTGAATTGACGTCCATATATTTATAAGCATAAGGATACATTTAGACATCAAGAAAAGCAACCGATACGATCAATAAAATGTGGCACGTGATTTAAATTCCACTTAACGGTGGGACATATATAAATAATGACAACAGCAATGCTCTTTATTTACCCCGGAACACCTGATCATCATCATCATTTCTTTTTTCACGAGAATCCTGTACTTCGATGCGTTTAGATTATTTGGCTGCTTTGCATTTCCACGTGACAAGCCACTTCGTTGAGCTATCATTTATGGCCAGATAGCTATATAGCTCAGTGGGCCTCGCCTGGTAATTTTTTTTTTATCTTGTTTAGTTTTAGATGTTTGGTCAATTTGATATTAAGGAGGCATGTGGAAGGAAACCAGAGCACCCGAAGAAAGATATGCATACGAGGATAAAACTCGAATCTCAACACCGATGGATTAAAAACAATTGCTGTACTTGCCATTTTATGGTCACCTCGCCACCAAAATCTAGAAACACTATTCCTTGGGAGTTCTCCTAGTAAAGTGTTACAAGCACGAGCCAGGCTCAACTCACCAGTCTCTCAATGATGCCATGGCAAATTAGGGTGCATTCGGCGTGATTTGATCATGAGCAATAATGAGGCATAATAAGAAAGGTATAATTATATGGCAGATTAGTGGTTAACATCTCTGGTGCGCAGGGAGGGGGATGCCTCATGGGTTGAGGAATGTTGTCACTGAGGCTTTAGAGTTATAGAGCTGACTTCAGGCGATCCGCACAGTTGGAACATTGAAACCATCATCATCTTATGGCAGTTCTCAGAACCAAGGCCATAGCCATGGAGTCAACATTGGGGGGGACCAAATCTTCCAGGGTGTCTGGGGGTCCCAACCCAGAAAAATATCTACATTTGAAAACTCATTTCCTGCCTAAAATATAAAAAAATCACTAACACATGGGATGGACTTTTTTTTTTTTACAATAGTGTATTGTATTACATTGCTCTGTTTTTACTTTTTTTACATTTCTTGATTCATTGTATGTAATGGCAGAGATTAGGGATTAATAACGTACAACCATAACCACAATCATATAAACAGAAATCTATGCATTAATTTATATGAATACAAGTGCAGATATTGTGGCCAAGGTTTAGCAAATTGTTGTTTTTATTTACATAGCATAGTAATTATTAATTTTGATAGCAATATATTGGGGGGGGGGCATTTTGAGCATATTTGAATATTGGGGGGCCTTGCTCAGAACAGAGAATAAATGCGACATTACCTTTTGAGTGTTTGTCCGATTTTTTTTTACCCCCACGTAGCGAGTTCAAACATTTAAAACTTTGCCTTTCTCAGCGGCGTGTGATATTGACATGTCTGTGCTAAAAAAAAAAACTCCATCATGCAGTCTAATCCCTTCCATCGATCACTACCAGTATACTGTGTGCCAGTGCATTATGCTGGCGTAACAAAGTAAAGGCACTTCACACCGCGGGAAGCATACAAAGTTGTGCCGAGCTTTAGCCAGCTGCCAAAAGAAATCCCATTCGTGCCTCCCGTGGCACACCTGCCACGGGTTAGATGTTGTGACGCGATAAAAGGCCAAGCTGTGAAGATTGAAACGGAACTTTGAATACAAATTTCTCCACTGAAATCTCGAAAAAGTTCGAGGTTTAAAAAAAATATAGATCAAAACAATACATACACATATTTTATATTTAGTCAGAATTGTCAAGTTTTCTCTCAGTGGTGCAATTAAAGCTTGTCATTAGGAGTGGCTAGACTTTAAAAAGGTGGTTGTAAATTGAAATGCGTTTGGACAGTCGGGTGAGCGGAGAAAAGTGCTGCGAGATGGTTCAAAAGATAAATGTGCATCGTTACCTTGCGGGAGCCGTCTCGGCTTTGAAACCAACGCGGTCGGTTAGCGGGACGTTACATTTGCCCTCATTCCGTCAGGTTTTTTTTTCTCCCGCTGTTGTCTTCTTTGTCCATCAACTGACCCCGCTGGTAACATTAGGAGAGAGAACACGAAAGATCGTGCGCGCAAGTGCAGTCTTAAATCACGAATCTAACGTCAGCTTTGCTACCTGATGTTCCGTTCCATCGCAAGTGAGCTTGTGGTAAGCACTACATTTCAGCGCTTGGAAAAGTTATTGTAAATAATGTGTTGCCATTCGAACCAAGAATGTGAGCTAATCCTCTGTTTTGTCACATGCATGCTTTGACACAAATCGGGGTTTTCAGTTTCCATGGGATCTTTGGTTAACCACGGAGTATTAAGATGGCCATTTTGGAGACGTTTGACACGTAAACGTGCACACCTTATTTAAAAAGTGATGCTCAATGATGATGCCGAGAGCCTGACAAAGCCTTCGATGGTTTTCATTTTTTTAATGACACCGAATTGGCACTTGTGCACAAGCACACATACAAAAAAAACTCACATTCATTCTATAACCGCTGCCCTCAAAGGTGGGGAAAAAAATTCCAGGTGACATATTGAGAAGTGGTCCTTCTTCATAGCAGTATGGAGACGAGCTGTGAAGAATGGCCATTGACCAAGATGTCACAGGTTGTACAGGGTGGCCACAAAAGTCCCCTTTTTGAACGGCGAGGCTCCGGCACATTAAGCCCTAAAATAATTCAGGAATATTTGAATCGGGAATTGGGGAAGGATCTGCGGTGTTGTGGCTGCCCGCGAAGCCCAGACATGGAAAAACACGTGACGATTTCCTTGGTGGGATATTCATCAAGGGCAATATATTTCACACTTAAGATTGACAAGTATTGAGGAAAGCAGCAACAACAACAACACAAACTGTCAGAAACTGGATTTAAAGCTTTCGTGACTGCAGGGATTCATCTTCTTGGTTCTTTCGGTAAAGTCACGTAGAAGGGAAGTAATAAAATAATAAAAAATAAAACATAATAAAACAATTCTCACGACGTTTCGGCCACAACGCAAGCAGCCGTCCTCAGGTGAAAACCAGGTCCGTCGAGGCGACAGAGTCTGAATGAAACAGCACACGAGCTTGGAGCATATATATAAGCTGGGCGCATTGACAAAGGAATTTGCATATCAAAAGGAATTTAGCATATTTATGGGAAATGCAGGAATGTGATTAGTACTGCATATGCATGTGCATTATGCAGGATTAACAGCATCAAAGGGAGCTGCAGTTACTGCTGCTGCAGCAGTTGCTGCTGCTGCTGCAGTTTCTGCTGCTGCTGCAGTTGCTGCTGCTGCTGCAGTTACTGCTGCTGCTGCACTTGCTGCTGCACTTGCTGCTGCTGCTGCAGTTGCTGCCTTATCCATTTTAATATAACACTATGTATTATTCTACCCACCCTAATGTGTATCATACTGCTATATGTTTACTGTACAATTACGACACCATACATTACTCTGCACACTGCACCATGCCAGTGAGTGGAACGCGGTCTGAAAGTCACCGTTAACGTGAACACAATCAGTTAAGATCCGAAATGGTTTATTACGTCCTTCCAATGATTGCTAAGCCAGAATCCATCTTCTCGGTTGAAATTGTCTCTGTGTTTGTATATGTGGATCGCCTCATGAACGAATCTCTCATGATAGCCAGATGGCTTGCAGAGAACCTCTGTCTTGGAGAAGTCAATGTCATGTGAGCCCACTGAATTGTAACAGTGATCTGCCACGGCTGAGGTGTTTGTCCTACCGTGTTTCAGGTCTGCCTTATGTTCACGGATGCGGTCCGAGACATGTCGTTTGGTTTCTCCAATGTAACTGCTACCACAGAGGCAACTTAGTTTGTAGACGCCAGGGTACTGTATGTCTGGAACCACATCTTTTTCAGACGGGACCAGATCACGGATTTTATGTACTGTGTTGAATCGGACCTGGATCTTGTGTTTAATCAGGATTTTGGAGATCTTTTTTGTGACCCCAGCAATGTAGGGTAAGGTGATGGTCTTGAAAGGCTCCTCAACAGGATCCTTCTTGATGGTTGGAGTGATGGCTTTGCGGATTGTGTAGTCGGAGTAACCATTAGCCTTAAGAGCTTGGCGTACGTGTTTGAGTTCACTGGAAATGTGTTCATGGTCGGAGATGCATTGGGCTCTATGATATAGAGTCTTGATGAGGGAATTCTTCTGGGATGGATGGTGGTGGGAATCCGGTTTTAGATAAGCATCCGTGTGGGTGGCTTTCCTGTAGACAGAGTGGCTCATTGAACCATCAGGTCTCCTTTTGATTAGGACATCCAAAAAGGGTAGCTTGCCATCATTTTCGACTTCCATGGTGAATCTGATGGCTGGGTGTATGGAATTGATGTGGTCGAGAAATTGGTCTAGAGCAGGCCGGCCATGTGGCCAGATGACAAAAGTGTCGTCTACGTACCTCTTCCATAAGGTCGGGCGTAGAGTGGCAGTCTGGATGGCGTCCGTCTCAAATTTCTCCATGAAGATGTTGGCTACAACCGGAGATAGGGGGGAGCCCATTGGGGTGCCCTCAATTTGCTTGTAGAAGGTTCCATTCCAGGTGAAGTATGTATTGGTTAAGCAGTGTCTCACCAGGGGGGGTACCCCAGCATTCAGTCCTTGATGAACCAAGTCTTCAATGATTGCGATGGTGTCAGGCACAGGCACCAAGGTGCCTGTGCCTGACACCATCGCACCATCGCAAGAATATGTCAAGGAGGACTAGGGCACGAATCCAGCTGTGTGCCGATAATGGCAGGCTATACACGGAGCTGTTTGAAGAGGTTACATTATTTTTTATCCCATGACAAGGGACTTTGTGGACTTCCCTGTATACATATATATTTGTTTTCCATCTTCGGGGTAATGTTGTTGATGAATGTGTCGCGTTTATGAAAAAAAAAACATTTTAAAAACCAGACCTATTCCAATGTTTTTTTTTATTGTTTCTGTAGTTTACGATTGTCATAATGTTTCATGCCTCGTTGCAACACCCTTGTGGCTCGTGAAAAAATAGACAGATGGATACGTGGTACAGCACACAGTTGCATACAAACCACACACTTGTAGGGTCCCTGTTGGCAGAGACATCGTCGACCATAATTCACTGCATGATCTGTCATGTTTAGCCAGAAGAGTACGACAATTATGCAATGGAGTAGGTTTTCGCGGTTGAGCTGTACAAGCTCACCAATGTGTTTTCAGGTTGCACTGCATGTTGTTTGGCAAGGGGTGTCTGATGTTTCACTGCACTTGCTGCGAGCTTATACTAAAATCGTCACGGATAAAAAAAGCTAAAAAAATGTTCCTGAAAAAACTCCCAGCATGCAGAACAAAACGTCGGACATGGGTGTTGAACAATAAGCGGTACCAACAGAAGAAAAGTGTACGCCAATGCGTTTTCGTACTTGTTTAGCAATGTTATGCCATTAAAACTGCATGCATGTGTACAGTATCTTATCTAATGGGAGGGAATGCACTTCCAATACAATCTAGCAAATGCAGTACATTTTTAACAAGCTTATTTCTGCCGATGAGACTCAATGTTGAAATAAATGCTGTTCGATACTATAAGTCCATATCGGCTATTGAGCCAACGGCTTTTCAGGTAGATCAAACGATTAAGTAGATTTAAAAAAACAGTTTATTTCAAATAAATTATTGGGTGATGATGCATTGGCAGTGGCGCATAATCTTTTTAGTAGTCTACAAGTTCGATTATTTTATGTTTATAAATGACATGGTACACAAGGTGCACTTTGCAATCAATATAGCAGAGGCCTGCAAATATGCAATGGTCCTTCAAACTTTATGATGCGACATTGTACAAAACAAAAACGTGTAAATCCATGCCTTTACTACGTAACATGTGCACAGATCAAAGTCACATTGGACACTCGTACACAGACATGACAAAATACAAATCACAATGTGTATGTTCAGCCCTGCTTCCAGTTTTATATTTTTCGTCAATTTCACATGTGCGCACAATAACTGTTATATATTTTTATCATCAAGTGTAAGCCTCACTGCCTCACAATCGTCTGTCCGTTCAACTCACATCACATATTTTCTCCTCCATCAAACCTCAAACTCAAAAGGAGAAGGAAAAAAACACTCAATTTTGCACCAGATATTCGTGTTGCATTGTGTGTGCACGGCTCAAACAGTGAAACGAAATGTGAAGTGACATAACCAAAAAGAATAATACGTTTTGCCTGCAGACTTTTTGATGGGAAAACAAAGCGTTACATAACGGTCGCGAAGCAGTCGGTAAAATGACATTGGAGGGGGTGGGGGGGGTAAAGATACAACACTGCACGAAACAAATATGCTGTGACCTCTAAAGCTGAAGAGTAAAAATAGGGGAATGGTGCAGCCTTGCAATGTCTTTCTCATGCCACTGCCGGCGGTTGGGGCTTCAATCAGGGACAGCTCCAAGCGCTGCTCGAGGGTATATCGGCCTACTCTTCCACACTCGCCGGATGTCTCGAAAGAGGTGGGGGGGGGGGGGGATACCTGTTTCCTTCATGCACCGCACGCGACCTGCTGATCGACGAACTGCGGTGAACGAGGGTTTGGGGGGCAGAGGCAGTTGGGAGATGTTGAGAAACTCGCCATCATCGATTAAACTGCCGTGCCGGGAAATCGAATAAAACCGGCGACCTTTGGATTGCAAGTCGAGCGTACGGCACGGCGGTATCATATACGTGCAAAATAATGCAGAATTTGTATTTATTAAACGTGTCCTTGCTATTTGATTCGTCTGCAATATTTAGCTTTAACATATTGTAAGAATGAAATGCAAAGAGTAAAAAAAGCACAATATACAATTCAAAACGTCATAAAAAAAGTTTTACTTGCAGTTTAACACAATTCTGAATGTAAAGATAACGCCCGTCCTCGTACAGTTTAAAACTATTTTTCCTTTTTAAGGCTACGTTCATCCATCAAATTACACAGTCACACTTTGCACTTAAGCGAAATCGTTTTCAGTGTCTTCAAGTTTTCCTGAATGCATTTGCTTTTTTATCGGATATTTTAACGTGTGCTGCATTCCCAAAACACATTTTTGCTTTTGGTTGTGTCTGTAATAGGTCACACGATAAATCATATACCCCAACTAATTAAAATGTGGTAGATATGCATAAAGGTCACAGCAAGATCGCGTTAAGGCAAACAGACCAATACATGCGTCTCCATGGCCTCATTAAGCAATACATATTTCCATGCACACACAATCGCAAAGTCAATTTAAATGAAAGTGAGAAACGTGGCAGGCAATAGGCAGAATTCAATGTTGAATTCGTTTGTGACATTATGTTAAGGCTTTCTAAATAAGTAACCCACAAGCAGCCGTGCAAGGTCCCAATAAACTCATGGGTCCCCAGATATGAGAAAAATGCAAGGGTGAACCAAACATCAGCTTGAACTCAAATCCTAATCAAACATGATATCGCTGATTAACATAACCAAGCTTTCTTCTTGGTTCTTTCGGTAAAGTCACATAGAAGGGAAATAATAAAATAATAAAAACAAAACATAATAAAATTATTCTCATGACGTTTCGGCCACAACGCAAGCAGCCGAGGACGCAAGCAGCCGAGGACAGCTGCTTGCGTTGTGGCCGAAACGTCGTGAGAATTATTTTATTATGTTTTATTTTTGTTATTTTATTATTTCCCTTCTACGTGACTTTACCGAAAGAACCAAGAAGATGAATCCCTGCAGTCACGAAAGATTTAAATCGAAATATAACCAAGCTAATCTCTATCATTTCCTATCGGCTCCGTATCTCTTCGCTTAGCCAACTCGACGTTATTCTCTCATTTCACTATATCTGTTAAAATGTGTGTTTCTCTCCTTCTCAACTCATCGCCGCTGTATCGTGTTGCCCACATAGCCGGCATCTTAATCTCTTGCCTGTGTTTCTTCTTCTTGGTTATTTCGGGAAAGTCACGTAGAAGGGAAATAATAAAATAATAAAAATAAAACATAATAAAATATTATATTATTTTAGAAGGGAAATAATAAAATAATAAAAATACAACATTATAAAATATAATTTTATTATGTTTACTTTTTATAATTAAATAATAAAAATAAAAATAATAAAATATTATTTTATTATGTTTCATTTTTATAATAAAATAATAAAAAATTTTACATAATAAAATTATATTTTATTATGTTTTATTTTTATTATTAAACATATTATTATTAAATAAAATAGTATTTTATTATGTTTTATTTTTATTATTTTATTATTTCCCTTCTACGTTACTTTACCGAAAGAACCAAGAAGATGAATCCCTGCAGTCACGAAAGCTTTAAATCGAAATTTGTGTCTCTTCTATCATCCCACTAGCAGTCTGCTTAGGGCAGGATTACTTTTTTTTTACATAAATATCAGGTGCACGCAAAGCATACAATCTTCACTTGCTCGTGACCATAGAAGATTGGTAAACATGGGAAGGCTAATCAAGGAGGAGTGCTCTGAATAGAGATTGGGGAATTGATTTAGCGATGTATAATTTAATCACCTTTTCCTGTAAATCGACGATAAAATATCTGGTGGCCAATCGGCATGTTGGATTTCCAAGCGGCATTTTGAATTTCCAAGCTTGCATTAATCAGCAGCGTTTGTTTATATACAGAAACTCTGGACTGGTTGCATTACATGGAGCTCATCAGCAATGTGAGTTAGAACATCGCTGTATTCTCTCGGACTTAAAAATAAAACATTTGTACAAGATGTGGTAATAATATGAGCGCGTGCGCTTCATTGTGTATGCAACAAGATACACAATCATCCCTTATCTAAACCCAATAAAAAATTAACCCGTAAAAACAAAGTTTTTCACTATAAATCCTTTATATGCGTGGCATCGGTTTTATTTTATTATTCATTTCTGTTTTTCTTGAGTAAGAGTTTCATTTTTATCACATTGGTATTTTAAATTAAATATAAAAATTTTTTCAGAAAAAGTGGAAAATTTTGGGAATTTTTTTTCACGAACATTAATTGTCTGGCACAACGAGTATGTGTGCAAAATGTCAGCTCGATTGGATCACGGGAAGTGGGTTAAAAACGACCGAAAGGTTTGCACGGTCGTAAGCAAGCAAGCACGCAAGCAAGCGAACTTAATATAAAGGATTGAAAAAGGTACGTATCGGTTCATGGCATGGGCTTTATCCGAACTTTGGCTGAGCTGGCAGAAGTGAGTCCACAGAAGGAAGCTCCAGGGCAGCCCCTCTAGAGGGTACCGATTACACCGCTGGCAATATGTCTTGGGAGGGCACAGGGCAGTACCCACTCTTTACCCCTCCACTGGTGACATGTGGTGTGCCCTATTCATTCAACTGGGTGGGCAGATGCCGCGGGGGGGGGGGGGGGGTCATTGGGTTCGCATTTAAGAAAGTCGCCCATTGTTTTCAACTGCCTCGCCCGGTGGGTCACCTCTGGATTTGCAAATCCGGTATGTTCAACATTCATCGCAGCACGGCAGTATGGCAATGGTAATAACGGATACACGAAGCGTGTCACAGTGAGTGAATTGCTCTCGGGCCAATGCGCAAATAGCACCCGTGGTCTCCAGTAGCATTAAATGCAAGCAGCCTGTATTTCAGGAAGAGTAAAAAAAAACAACTGGAGAAAATTTTCTTGTTTTTTTTTTACGCTCATTCAAATAGCATCGTTCCACACCAAGAGACGTCAAAAATTGCCTACGAGCTACAACGTGCATCCACGTTCCTAGCAATCACACTCTCGAGTGTCCAACGAGCGCATTTGGCGATGTTGTCACAACATGTGCGAGTCATTCGCCGCGGTTTTATTTGTGCAGTAAATTAGTAAATGAAACTCCCTCGCTCCATTCCCTTCATACCTTCTGGCATTGCGATTACTAATGTTGAGATTCATTCCAGGCATTGATCGCAGAGCACAGCACCCAGCCAGAATCATCTGCTCTCTCTCTACATGCACCGCAAGCTGCTGTTTGCAAGACAGATTTAGGACGAGCATTTACACTGTGAGATCTCTTTTACCAGTGGCAAAATATAGTAGTAGGTTTTTACCCTTTTAAACTGGTACAAAACTGACACCTTTATTCAAGGCATCATGTTTGCAATAACCACAACACAAGTAGTCAAAAAAGCAAACAAAAAGAATCAACTCTGATAATGATGGTGTGGACCAATCAACTTCAAGGACAGTGCATATTATTATCATTATCAGAGTTGCTTCTTTTTGTTTGCATTTTTGACTACTTGTGTTGTGGTTATTGCAAACATGATGCCTTGAATAAAGGTGTCAGTTTTGTACCAGTTTAAAAGGGTAAAAACCTACTACTAGATTTAGGACGATCTCCGTGACTCTCATGTGCAGAGTGGGTGGGAAAATTCTGCCTACTTGGAAGGGATATGGAGGCGGTAGCTCGAGGATGCCCACTTCCGTGGGATATTCTAACAACAAAAATTAACCCGTAAAAACAAAGTTTTCCACTATAAATCCTTTATATGCGTGGCATCGGAGCGGCTAGAGTCATCTCGTCCTCTGGCTTGAGATGGCTGCCACCTATGGGTCAGATGATTGTCTGGCAGCATTAAACAATTGGTAATTCAATATTTATTTTTTTCTCTCCCCTAAACAGTGTAAAATTTTGGAAATTTTCTTTCACGAAAATTCATTGTCACGCACAACGAGTCTGTGTGCAAAATGTTAGCTCGATTGGATCACGGGAAGTGGGTTAAAAAACGACCGAAAGATTTGCACGGTCCTAAGCAAGCAAGCGAACTTAATATAAAGGATAAGTATAACCCGTAAAAACAAAGTTTTTCACTATAAATCCTTTATATGCGTGGCGGCTAGAGTCCTCTCGTCCTCTGGCTTGAGATGGCTGCCACCTATGGGTCAGATGATTGTGTGCCAGTATTAAGCAATTGGTAATTAAATATTAAATTTGATTTCCCTAAACAGTGTAAAATTTTGGAAAAAAATTTCAGGAACATTAATTGTCTCGCACAACGAGTCTGTGTGCAAAATGTCAGTTCGATTGGATCACGGGAAGTGGGTTAAAAAACGACCGAAAGATTTGCACGGTCGTAAGCAAGCAAGCACGCAAGCACGCAAGCAAGCAAGAGAACTTAATATAAGTATAAAACCAGTAAAAACAAAGTTTTTCACTATAAATCCTTTATATGCGTGGCGGCTTGAGTCCTCTCGTCCTCTGGCTTGAGATGACTGCCACCTATGGGTCAGATTATTGCATTGCACCATTAAGCAATTGGTAATTAAATATAATATTTTTGTCCTAAAAAGTGTAAAATTTTGGAAAACATTAATTGTCATGCACAACGAGTCTGTGTGGAAAATGTCAGCTCGATTGGATCACGGGAAGTGGGTTAAAAAACGACCGAAAGATTTGCACGGTCCTAAGCAAGCAAGCACGCAAGCAAGCAAGCGAACTTAATATAAAGGATTTAATAAAGGATTTAAAAAGGGGTTGTACTCCTCTGCGAGCGATCTGAACAAACAACTTTGTCCTGTCACGTGACACCAATGGCATTCAGGTTGGAATTGTTCAGAAAGTACAACGTAAAACAAGATTAAATGACAGACACCAGCAGCCTAAGCATAACACTCGACAATAATCCTCGGCCTTACTGCATCTGCCGTCCTCCGCAGACAGAGTTGAGACGGCGTGTTTTTATTAAATTGCTAAGCTCGCACCCCCAACTCGCAATGCGCCACACTTACTCCACTTGCATAGCACCTGTGGGCAGTGCCGGATTATCCTAGAAGCAAAAGTAGCTACATATGCTACGTTGCCTGCACTTTCAAGGTTAGCAATTTGTCGTATTATGTGGCTGTATAGTAAATGAAAAAATACAATTACTTTACTATGCAAGTAAAAACATTGTATTTTAATATTTACGTGTTTTCATTTAGGGCCCCTTTATAACATATGCTACAGGCGCCGCACTAGCTTAATCCGGCACTGCCTGTGGCTAGGGTTGCCACGGTCTGGGAGTTAGAAAAAAATCCTGGGACACATCTCATGGCAAGAAGAAAATCACAATGTCAGAAAGAACGGATAATTACGTGCAAATACATCGTCTTGAGTTATGCATTGTTATGCAGAAGACGCGCATGCCCTGGGAGGAAGAACAGATTTCCCAAGACGGATACCTTCACGAGGAGGATGATCCTGTGAAAGCCAGGACAGGTGGCAAACCTCGTCTGTTGCCTGTAACATTTTAGCGAGGGTCTTTTGTGTTTTAGGCGTGAAAAAAAGAATAAATAGCGGAATACAGACAGCGCTCACTAATTGTGAATGTCGTGTTTAGTACATCACTCGCTTGTCGGACAATTGAATTAATTCGGAACAACAATCAAAAAATCAAGATTCAGATGGCCACATTTCTTTAAAAAAAAAGGGGGGGGGGGGTAAACGCCGCCTCAATCTGGCGACGTGAAAAATTGCACAGAATGAGAGATCAGCTGCGAGAGGCATCCGCACGGAGTAACGAGAAACGCGCACTCTCCACACGGTGTGTTTAATAGGCTTGTAATTGCCGTATTCAGCATGCGCGTGCTGCATCTGGGGCCTCTGTACAAATGGGATTCTCAGAAGTTAATAACCCGCAGCTGCTAACGTCACACTGGGCCTGCGTGACCACGCACGTGTGTAATTTGCTATTTGTATTGGTGGGAGTATTTGTGAATAAACAGAAACAGCCTCCCCTAGCCCCTCTCCACCCCACAGCCCCCCACCCCATAGCGACCCATAGCACCCAACCCCCCATAGGCTCCCCCCGCCCACCCACGAGCCCCCCACCTTCCCACCTCTCCCTTGCATCCTTCACTCTCAGGGCACCACATACAAAGTTACAAAAGTCACACAGTGTTCAAACAGCGCTATCTTCCTTTTTCTTTTCGAACCAAGTGCCTTGGCGGATATATTAACATGGGATATTGCGACACGCATTGCACAGAGGTTAAAGGTTTTTCTTTTCTCTCTCTCTCTGTTGTTGCCTTGTTATCAAGCTCAATGTATATTTTGAAGTAGCAAGGAAATGTGCAATACACACCAATTCCATTGCTGATCATTCATCGCACCGCCGTGGGTACGGCACCCATTACTACCCACCTTGGCCTTCCGAGGCTGTTACAGTCTCTCTGTACGCATTAATAGTTCGTGAAAGTGGTGAGTTAGCTAAAACATGCTGATCTTACATTTGTGGGTTTGGGGGGGGGGGGCCTGTTATTTTAATTGTCTTAATATTGTAGGTGTATTAAGACTCTTAATAAGAACACTTGCACGGATCTGGCCTCTCTGCTATGTGTTATGCAGAAGGTCATTACCCGAAATCTTTCCTGTTTTACATTTTTTTCCATTTTAAGGCCACAATATTGATGAATGTGTGGAGTGTTTTGATTAATAGTGTTTGTGCACCACTGCCAAATGCAGCAGCAGCAGTAGCACCACCGAATTATTTGTTAAATTCCGTAGATCTTGGCAACATTTATAATTTCAATGCCGGAGAAATAGCGCGACCCACAAACGCTCTCGTTTTATGATCAAAAGCAGTGATATGTTAACAAAGGAGCACATAGTTTGACCTTCAAAGCTTTACCTAATAACCTTTGCTTGGTGTTTGTGCAGAAAATGCCACCACGACCAAACAATAAATCGTAGCAAATAAAATATCACACAATGCATGCGTCTCGACTAGCTGACTCTTTGTTCAACACAGCAATAAAATGAAAAATACAATGTTTATTCACCCCCACCCCACTCCGCCTAATATTTCCAGCAATTTTGAGCAATGATCAGGAAATTCGGTTCACCTGCAACATCAATTAAAGTGAACCAATCACACCGATACCCAATTACTTTAACCCGGAGCAGAAGGCAAATGTCGTGTCCCACGAAAGCTCCTCGTCAGAACAATCACGTATCGAATCCGCGCTGTGGCGCGACATTCATTGCAATAAGGGCATGCAACCCTTGTGGGCTGCTCACAAAGCTACTCAATCGCCCCCTACTTCTCAGCCACTGATAACGATCAGCGCACGGCAAATCCGAACGGGCTTGCATTTCGTTTTTTTTTGTTTGTGAACTGCTTGCAGCAAAAGCATTGCTAAGAGCCGATTGCTGCATCAAGCCCCAGAAAGTGAGAGGCAAGGAATAGGCAATTTCCAGTCAGTGTGTGTGTGTGTGTGGGCTTCATGAGAGTAGCGTGGACAACACATACGCGGATGATCAGTTTTCACGGAATAATCCAACTATTGTAAATGGCTGGGGTGTCTTGGAAAAAAAAGCTCTGAGCAAATGAATTACGTCTCGTTTCGCTTGTTGTTATATTCGTGCTCAGTGTGTGTGCCTGGCTCTGCACGTGTTAGTACTCGTGAGGTTGGTTTTTTTCCCTCTCTTCGCCCAAATGAAAGCATATTTGCAGCGTCGTATATCCGACCGGTCTCGTGTGTGCCCTGACGAATTAACGAGCAAATACCTCGTTTTTTTGTTATTTGTGCGATATCCCAGAAGGACCCATGTACTCTACAATATAGATTTTTTTTTTACTTTTAAACTACATAAAAAAGCTACAAAATATTTGTATTTTATTAGGTAAGGCCCACTGAGCTTCATAGTTCTGTTTCAGAAGCGAGCTGGCCACAAATGACAGCACAACCAAGTGGCTTATCACGTGGAAATATAATGCAGCCACATACTCCAAACGCACGTTTCTAAATGTGGAGGGGAAACTCGGAGATCAATCCACGACCACTGGGAGAGAAACACGCAAACTCCAAATATACAGCAGCAACCGTCAGGGGTCAGGGGTCGGGGGTCAGGATCGGGATCGAACCCACGACCTCCTGTACACCAGGCGAGGTAGTTAACACCTTGCCACCGTAGCGCCCCTTGTGTTGTTACTATGCACTCGCATCACGGATCTCCCGTGTAAACCAGCCGGGCGACTGGCGAAGCGGGGATCATCATCCGTGTGACAAATAAAATCAACTCTCGACTTTCGGAGCCCCACGGGGTGTTTGTGTCGTTTTCTGTCGTTGCTTACAATCCGACCTTTGCACGTTGGGAAATGAAGCCTTCATCTAGCGTACGTTCGCTCGCTTTTAAACAGTGAGGCGTGTTTAAAGCAGTTCGGGGTTTATTTTCCTCAATGGATGTTTACATATCCCACCTTTTCACAGATCTGCCTTTACCCATTCCCTAGCGAGAGGCATATGGGACACTGCACTGTATGTGAGAGTATTTATTTTTTTGTACCCGTAATGCTTCACAAGACAAGTTAATGTGTTTATACAATACAGATGTGTTCGCATTAAACTGGCCCCTTCGTGAAGAGGGAGTGCTCTTGCCAATAACATTTTGAGCAACCCAGCAAGGTTTTTTTTGCAAGCCTCACTACTGGTGAGTCCACAAAAAAATTTAAACCAGTAAAAAAAGTTGTCTTGCTTAGCCATGGGTCTGGATGACCTAACATTTCTGGGAGGGCAATTGAGTGATGGGGTAAAAAAAATCGTATTTTATAAGTGGAGAATAGAAAGAAGGGAATGTTGTCTGTCTGTTTATTTTTCAAAGTCATTTGTTGATCCACTGCTGGATGAAGGCCTCACGCTGGCTAGTGGGGGTTGGGGAAAGGGGTGGCCCAGGACCGGTTCAAATTTCACTCACCAATGATGTAGTCATGGCCATAACAAAACTAACAATACTCTTTAGCCCTTTATCAATCCATCAGTGCATGAAGGCCTCCCCACACTGTCAGTCATGTTCAACTATACTTCACCACGCTGGTCAGTGTGGGCTGGTAGAAGGTTTGGCCAAGGAACAGTTCATATGTCACTCGCCACTGATGTTGGCCTTGACCGGAAATTGAACTCAAGTCTCTGGGTTCGTAGCGCATTATGCTCACCATTGCGCCATTGATCTGCCCCTATGTTTACTTCTTTACTGTGTATGCGTATGCCAATTTGCTGTACCCACATTTACCCTTACCACAGGCAGTCCTTTGATATGCTCAACATGGCCACTGTGAAATAGCGATGTAAATGCTCCGTAAAATTGGCCAAGGCCAACAAGGGGTAGTCAAAAACATTTCTGAACAACACGCAGGATGAAATCTACGCACACACACACACATATTGTAGCTTTGTAATGCCACAAAGAATTGGTCCAGTACATTATCGCACGCACAATTACCAAAGGCAGAGCTTAACAATAAGAATGTAATATCGTTTGAGTATGGCCCTGTTAAATGTCTTCACCCAGCCCTCATACCTTTACCCGGTACCGTAGTGTATACATAATTAAAAATCAAATGCTGCACTACCAGGATATTGCATTACATAATTAAAGCTCTTAACGATCCACTGCTGGATTAAAGCCATCTCTATGCTGTGTCAACCACGTTGGTTATTTTTTTTTTTATCATACTTCACCTTGCTGGCCAGTGCAGGTTGTCAAAAGAGAGAGCCCAAGACCGATTCAGACATCAGTCTCCACTGACGTTAGCCATGAGCTGGGAATCGAACTCAGCTCGGAGGTTTCACAGCGCAGTCCATTAACCACTGCAGCACCATTCCACTCCGGTTATGGTCGAACTCCTCTTATCCGTGACCCTATTACCCGCAACTCCTATTATTCATGGGAGCCATAGGGTCCCTGAAAACCCGTATTTTACATGGGCCTCTTCATCCTATTATCCGCAATATTTATCCCCACGGATAAGTGGATGTAATACCATAGGTTAACCCCCGCTGATAAATAGGATCAGCGACATGTCCCACACATCGTTACAGATGAGTTCCGATGTTTATACTGTAAAAGCACAAAATTGCAACGCATTGCACGGTACGATTTTACAACGACAACAACGAACAAAATTGCCCAAAAAAATAAGTTAGAGGCATTTACCGTCAATCCTCATGATTTTAACCACTGACGATCAATCTCTTGCCATGAAACATCAAAACCCAGAAGGAGGTGAGAACGTCGTGGGAGCATGCACCTGTTGAGGGCAGATGGCTCTTCACTGCTAGGATATCTGAAGCACCCACATATTGTGCAACTGCTCTCCGCCGCAGCGGCAGTAGAAGCAGCAGAAGCGATAATACTGCAACATCAAAGGGCACATTTCTTCCACGCTGTTATGTGCAGGTGTCGTGCATGCAGGTAACAGGTCCGATACCAGCAGCACTTATTTTCGTTATTTATTCATTCACCCGATGCATGTTACACGCCGTTCAAGGCGCAAGATTCATTTCTGCCCGATGTTTAGTAGAATTCTATTCATCGAGAATTGTTCCCTGGCAAAACTGCATTCACTAATTTAAAGTGTGTACTGATATTATCTGCTCATTCTCCAGCCATCTGATTGACTGAATGTAAACCCGTAAATGATTGTTCATATAATCCCTTCTTAGGATGTTTGACCATGTAATAATCATTCTAATAATTTACTCGTGAAACCCTCATCGAGTCACATGACTATTTCAGGAGGGTCTGACTTTTGGGATGTCTGGCCGAACAGATGTCTGGAGAGAATCAAATACGCATACGGAGGGGTGAAACATAGCAATGCTATCTCCTACTCACATCGCAGCACGAGCCCGACAACACATGAAAGCCCCGGGCGTTACCCATCCAGGTACTAACCAGACTGAAATCCACTGACGCTTTGTAATCAAACGAGAGTGGGTACATTTAAGATATGTTTTTGCTTTTTGAATGGTTATATTTTAGGTAATACACAGCATTTACCACACAATGCATCTTCTCCGTTCATAAAATGTTAAAACAAAAACCTGTTTTATTTTTTCATCTGCAAGAGAGTACTCTATCCTGTTCATCTTATTCTCATTGGGCGACAGACGTAACATCGTGCAATACCGCCCCCAGTCTTTGGCTTTCAGAATTGTAATATCAGTAAAGCGTAAATTAATTCCAGTCAATGTAATATTTGATAATTGGTTCTTTACCCTTCTATCTGGCAACAAAACTGACACCTTTTTTACAAGGAGTCATGTTTGCATATGTAGGGATGTTAGAGAGAGGGCCGTTATGCATGGCAGCCTATGGGAAAGAAACACAGTGGGCGGGGCTACGTGTGTGCACAGGGAGATGCCCTCTGCGACGTCCGAGCCAGACACCCTGGGGGGGGGCTGGTTCGGCGTTACGATCCCCCGGGGCCCCACCCCTCAAGGAGGGTTGGGTATAAAAAGGGGTCGTTATATGGGCTTAGTCAGTTATGTTATAGTTAAGCTAAGAAGTCGGAAGACGTCGTAGCTAGAGCCCTGGACTCCCCCTGATCGCCGCCCTTATCAGGGCCCCACGGGATCAGGCTCGAGCCAGCGGCGTGGTCCCGTGAACCAGAGCCAGTGCTCTGGGACTCCGGGTACCGTAGCCCGATTACCAGTGTCGGGCCAGACAGCCTCCCCTAGCTCTTTAGTGGAGGACTCAGGGGATAGGCTATGGATAGCTAGGGGTATTCCCTGAGTTATACGGGTGAGGGGGCCGCTACCCCCTCTAGTGCTGTCCTGTACTGGCAACTTGTTAAATAAATATACGTGTGCCTCAACTCCGTTGTCAAGCGTCCTCGACGGGTACTTCATCTGGCGTCAGAAGTGGTAAAAATGGAAACGCGCCATACAGCTCGGACCAGGGTACCACGAGAGGAGGACGCCGCGGAAATCGCCGAGCCCGAGACAGAGCAACAAGATGGGGTGCAGCCGGAGCCTGGCGCCTTCTCACCGGGACGTCAGCATGGAGAGGGGCCGCAGCCAGATGCACTACGACTGGCTCACGAACGGCTGGCGGAGCTACTTTATGCCGCTGCCGCCACACTGGAAGGCATTACGCGGTTGGGGGCTGGTGGTCCACCGCAGGGCGAGGAGAACCGGCGGCCGGAGCACTTTCCCGCCATTTCAGCGACTTCAAAATTTGAATTTCCCGCCATGGACGCCGCGGCTGTTCGGGGCGTGGCCAGCTTAGACATCGGCTCCGACATCGCCGTCGCCGGGGCTGCAGCGTCATCGCAGCCGAAGGATGCGTCATCGCTGCCGCGACAGGCGATGCCATCGGCCAGTCGCGCCGAGGCACCGCCAAAGGGAGGTGAAAGCAACCTGCGGGAGTCCACATCGACCGCTGCGCTTCACCAAAGACTGCCCCCGCTGAAAGAATTCATCGGTGCGGAGGGTGACTGGGGCGGCTTCCGGCGACGCTTCCTCGCCCATCAGGAGATGGCGCGGTGGTCCGACGAGGAGGCCCTTTGCGCGCTGCCGGCGCTCCTCGATGGGGACGCGCTCGCCGCACTCACGTCGGCGCCAAAAGAGAAGCGGGCTACACTACCAATGGCGCTACAGCTGCTGGCCGGGGTCTATGGACCTTCAGCCGAATGCCGTCAGCAGTTCTACGATCGCAGGCGGGGTGAAAAAGAGTCGCCTCTGGCTTTCCGGACAAGTCTTCTGGCGCTGGCAAAAACAGCCTTTCCCCGCATGGACGACGACGGCGTGGACGCAATGGTCGCGGAGAAGATCCTCCTCTTGGCGGACGACCTCGACATCGTCGTCATCGCACAAGGGGATGCAGAAATGACCTCCCTCCAGGCTGCGCGACTCCTCCACGCCAACCTTCTGCAGCAGCGGCGAAAGGCAAACAGGGCATCGGCTGGGCGTGCGGTGGCTGCAGCCACCCTTCCGTCAGAAGAACTTTATGCCGTCGACCATCGACGGCAACAGACGACGGGGGCGCGGCCGGGTCGGGACGGGTCGAGGCGTTTCGACCGTCCATCGTCTCCATCGGCGCTCCCGCGGTGCTTCAACTGCGGCATCCGGGGCCATGTCGCCTCGGGGTGCCGTTCTCCTCGACAGCGGGGGACGACGCCTCGACAGGACGCCGGCCCTCCTCTTCCTCCTCCCAAGCTCCAGCACCATGATCCGGCGAGTCGCGGCACCTCACATGTTTGGCCAACGCACCCACCTGTCGCACACTCTCGCACCGTAACGAACGGGGGGCCGGTGGGGCGCTGCGATGGACCGGCGCGGATCACTGCGGGGACTCAAATCGAGCCCGAGCGGTGGTCCGTGTTGGCCCATCGCGTGGTGGCCGCGGCGTCGGGATCGTCGGCCGTGGTCGGTTACGTTGATGGGGTGGAGGTACGCATCATAGTCGATACAGGGGCATCGGCGACAATTATTTCGGAACTAATTTACAATATTCTACCGGTGCAGAGCCGTCCTTTGCTACCGGTTAATGTCCCTTTCTATGCCGCTAACGGGGGCTCTCTCGGCATCGTGGGACAGATTCGAGCGCAAATTTCTATCGGGGACATCAAATTGTCGGGGCCGATTTTTGTCTCCTCCTCACTGGCAGTTCCGTGCCTGCTGGGGACGGACTTCTTGGGCAGGATGCCAATTCGTATTTTGATCGACCAAGGATGCATTGAGCTTCCGTCGGGGCGACGTATGGCGTTCCTGCCTTCCCCTGTAGCGACTCGGACGGCGTTCGCGACGGTACCGGCGTTCGTCGTAAAAACAGTGCGTGTGCCGCCGGGGGCACAAATGCTGGTACCTCTTAAACTTCGTAGGCCCTTCGCTAAGGGTGTTGGGGATCAGGGTGTTGTGCTGGGTCCGTCTAGGGCCGGGGTTAATGGGCCTCATTTAATTCCGGCCCAGACCATCGTAAGGGGGGACGAGGATCCCTTCATCGCGGTCCTCAATGTCGGGTCGCAGACAGTAGTGGTTCCCCAAGGGACTGTGCTCGCTCACGCGACGCCGGTGCCCTGCGAGGAACCTGCCGTGAACCACATTGACACTGCTGCTCGGACGCACCCGCATTCGGACGGCGATGAAGGGTGGCTCGACGCGCTTTGTGCGGGATCGACGAACCTGTCCAATTTAGAGCGCCAACGGCTTAGATCGCTGCTAAAGGAATTTTCCGACGTTTTCAGTCGGAATAAATACGATTTGGGTTGTACTCACCTGCTGCGTCACCATATTGACACGGGTGACAGCGCGCCTATTCGCCAAAATCCTTTTCGGTTGAGTCCCGCCGAAAAGGACCATGTCAAATCGGCTGTCGATGACATGTTAGCCGCCGACATTATCTCTCCCTCTACCAGCCCTTGGGGAGCACCGATTGTCCTGGTTAAGAAACAGGATGGCTCGTTGCGGTTTTGCGTAGATTTCCGTCGCCTTAATAAGGTTTCGGTTGCCGACGCATACCCGCTCCCACGGATGGACGAATCGCTGGACGCCTTGGCGGGAGCGCGATTCTTCTCCACACTAGATTTACTTTCGGGATTCTGGCAGCTTCCTCTGGACGATGACTCGAAGCCTAAAACCGCTTTCCGTACACCGCACGGCCTGTTCCAATTCAACCGGTTACCGATGGGCTTACACTCAGCGCCGGCAACCTTCCAGCGGTTGATGGAATTGGTTTTGGCTGGATTGCAATGGGAATCGTGCCTGATTTATTTGGATGACGTAATTGTTTTTGGAAGAACCTTTGACGAACATCTCCAGAGGCTGCGGGCGGTTTTCCAAAGGATGCGGGCTGCTAATTTGAAATTTAAGCCCCAAAAATGCTATTTGTTTCGCGAGTCAGTGCGTTATTTGGGGCACATCGTGGGGCGCTCGGGTATTGCTACCGATCCCGCCAAAACGCAGTGTGTCAGCTCCTGGCCAATTCCGACCTCGGTGGGGGAGGTGAGGAGTTTTATTGGCTTTGCTTCATATTACCGACGGTTCGTCGCTAATTTTGCTACAATTGCCAAACCCCTACATGCTTTGACATCAAAAGGGGTTCGGTTCCACTGGGGTCGGGATGAGGAAGTAGCTTTCTGCTCCCTTCGGGATGCATTGGTGAAGGCTCCTCCTTTGACTTACCCCGATTTTTCGAGGCCGTTTTTGCTCGACACCGACGCGAGCAACACAGGTATCGGAGGCGTGCTTTCCCAGGTGGTTGATGGCGTGGAACGGGTGGTTGCGTACGGCAGTCGGGTGTTGTCTCCAGCGGAGCAAAAATATTGTGTCACCCGTAGAGAACTGTTGGCAATTGTTTTCTTCATCCAACAGTACCGCCCATATCTGTACGGTCAGCATTTCACTGTCCGTACGGATCATGCGGCACTGCAGTACGCCCTGAAGGTTCAACAGCCATCGGGACAATTGTCCCGATGGCTGGAGGTCCTCCAGGAATTCGATTTTGACACCACCTATCGTAAGGGCATTCGCCACACAAATGCGGACGCTCTGTCGCGCATGCCAACCACCTCCGAATGCGCATGCCTCCTGGGGTCGGGGCGTTGCAAGCCAGCTGGGGACATGACGGTTCCAGTCCTGGCGGCCGCCGCCGATGTTGACACATCGCTCCCCGATGAGATCGGGAAACAGGGAAGGGATTCCCTGCTTGGGTTGCCTGTGATTGAGTGGGGACGCCTCCAGATGGAGGACGCCTCCCTCCTCGCGCTGCGTCGTCGCGCCAGGGAGAGGGGGTGTGGGACGGGTGATGCCGACAATTGGGAAATACACGCAGGCTTGCTCATGCATTGGGACGGTAAATCCCACCGTCACCGGCTGGTAGTTCCTGCGGGGTTACGGGGTAAGGTGGTGTGGGCTGCTCATGAGCGCCTCCTCCACCTGGGTACCCAAAAGACCCTCGCCTCGCTCCAGCTGGATTTTTTTTGGCCGGGCATGACACGGGATGTCACGGATCTGCTGGCAGCATGCCCCCGGTGTGCGCAACGCAAACCACCAGCTCGGGAGTCGAACCCGCCGTTGCAGTCCATCACAGTCTCCAGGGTGAACGAACTCGTAGCGTTGGATATCCTGGGGCCGTTTCCCGCCACCCCTAGGGGCAATAGATATTTGCTAACAGGGGTCGAATACTTCACACGCTGGCCTATGGCCTGGCCCCTGGCAAATCAGTCGGCAGCAGCCATCGTGGACGCCTTTGTCCAAGGCTACGTCATGGACAAAGGTGCTCCGGAGCGGCTGCTGACCGACCAGGGTAAAAATTTTTCCGGGAACCTCCTCAAACAAGTCTGTGATCTCCTAGGTACAAAGAAGATTCGTACCTCTCCCTATCACCCACAAACTGACGGGATGGTCGAGCGTCTGCATCGTACCATCACGTCTATGTTGTCGCACCTGGTTTCGGAGTCACAGACCAATTGGGACTTGCAAATTCAAGGGGTCCTGGCAGCATATCGATTGGCCCCCCATGCTGCCACGGGATTTTCACCCTTCTTTCTCATGTATGGTCGCGAACATGACCCACCTGTTCGGGCACAGCTGCAGATCCCCGCGCCTCTAGGTAAAATAAAATTGGACGAGCACGTTAAATTTAACCTTCAAAAGCTAACTGAGGCGCGGGATGCTGCCATGCTCAATTCCCGCATGCGCCAAAAGGCGAATGAGCGCCTCAGACTCGCGCGCGCGCACGTGCTGCAGTGGAAGCCAGGGGACAGGGCATGGCTGCACTGTCCCCAGGTACCGCTTGCGACCTCCTCGAAACTGGTACGGCCATGGCGGGGCCCCGTCGAGGTGGTCGAGGTTTTGCGACCGCAGTGCGTTCGTATCAAGTGGGGGAGGCGCCGGTGGTTCGTTCACCCCTCTAGACTAAAACCCTTCGTTGCGGTGCGGGGCTCTGCTCCACACGCGCAGGGCCAAGCATGTGAGGGGTCGACCGACCCGGAGGGTCCGCCTCTGTTGATCTCACCTGACGTCTTGCCGGTTGCCCCGCCCCCAGGTTCTCCCGGAATGACGGGCTCGCGCACATCCCTCACGGGGGATGCCGAGGGTCCCGCCACTCCAATTGCGGACTCGCCTCGGATGGGACAGCGGCCACCGAATGGTCCGCCATCTGAGGTTGGCCCTTGTGACGGGCCTGCGGCAAGGACGCGCGCTAAAATGCGCAGACTCTTATAAAAACACTGGAACGCGAACAAGAAGTGAAAACGAAACGAAAATAAGAAAATTTTTTTTTTTTTTTTTTGCGTTTTCTGGTACACTTTCGTGTGCTATTGTTACTGGACGCTGCGTTCGTGTGGCGCTCTTGGCGCGTTGTTGTATTATGGCTGTGTGTGTGTGTGCGTCTTGTGTGCGTGTTGTGTGTGCGCTGAGGGTTCCGGGAAATGTACATATCTTGCCTCTACGGATTTCGTATTTATTCGGGGGGGGGGGCGCGTCGGTTTGTTCTCCCTTTAGGGGCATTGTTAGTGTTGTTGTTCAATTCTCGTTCTGTTAAATGAAAAAATGGGGCACACACGGGGGGAGTCAAGGGGTAAAGATTCATTTGTTGAAATTGTTGCAGCCGGGACGGCTGCGAGCTATGCGGGGGGGAGTGATGTAGGGATGTTAGAGAGAGGGCCGTTATGCATGGCAGCCTATGGGAAAGAAACACAGTGGGCGGGGCTACGTGTGTGCACAGGGAGATGCCCTCTGCGACGTCCGAGCCAGACACCCTGGGGGGGGGCTGGTTCGGCGTTACGATCCCCCGGGGCCCCACCCCTCAAGGAGGGTTGGGTATAAAAAGGGGTCGTTATATGGGCTTAGTCAGTTATGTTATAGTTAAGCTAAGAAGTCGGAAGACGTCGTAGCTAGAGCCCTGGACTCCCCCTGATCGCCGCCCTTATCAGGGCCCCACGGGATCAGGCTCGAGCCAGCGGCGTGGTCCCGTGAACCAGAGCCAGTGCTCTGGGACTCCGGGTACCGTAGCCCGATTACCAGTGTCGGGCCAGACAGCCTCCCCTAGCTCTTTAGTGGAGGACTCAGGGGATAGGCTATGGATAGCTAGGGGTATTCCCTGAGTTATACGGGTGAGGGGGCCGCTACCCCCTCTAGTGCTGTCCTGTACTGGCAACTTGTTAAATAAATATACGTGTGCCTCAACTCCGTTGTCAAGCGTCCTCGACGGGTACTTCACATAGACCGCAATACCTGCGGTCATAATGCAAACAAAAGACATAACTCTGATAATGTGCACTGTCCTTGAAGTTGATTGGTCCACAGCCGAGACAGCTTTTCCTTAGAGCCTAGTTGTGAGACTATTGCGGTCTATGCAAACATGACTCCTTGTAAAAAAAGGTGTCAGTTTTGTTGCCAGATAGAAGGGTAAAAAAACAATTATCATATTTTTACTGGCAAATGAGGTTCCCATAATGTAATATTTGTACACTGCGTTACTGTGCAAGTCAGACCGTTAAACTTTAACAAAGTAACTATTTAAAAAAAAAGTCACGTATCGCCTTTGATTAAGGTGCACGCGGAGGATGCTTGGCATCTCACGGCAAATAATCTTGGAAGTTTGGAAATGGAACGTGGAAAGAAAGTTGTAGATGTAATCACCGACAGAAAGTTGCAGCGTTTTTTTGGTGTTCTGTCTGTAGTCCTTCCACCGCACCTCCGATTAGCGCGGTTCGCTACGGACGGTGCAAAACAAGTTCAAGGTACGTACGTACAGAGCAGGTTAAAGCTCTTTTTCACAGATGTCAGAGATAGACTTAAAGCCACCTGATGGATTACATAACCTTGGACGATGGCAACCCACGTTGTGACACTTGCAAAATCTAATTCTAGATTTGAAGCTTTTGTGACTGCAAGGATTCATACTGTTAGATACAGTAAATCTGGCTGTGACGGTCCCACCTGATGACGGAGACTTGTGTTGCCTCCGAAACGTCGTGATTTATTATTTTATTTTTATTATTACTTTCATTAATTTTAATTGTATTATTTTTTTACCTACGTGACTTTACCGAAAAAACCTAAGAGTACTAATGTTGGTGCAGTGTTCCAGCCAGACTCGAGATCTTAATTTATTCCACTGCCCATGACTGAGCCGCTCTCTCTATATCTAATGAAGTTACCCACTGTTTCTGTCCAACATCTTGAAATGTGGTCTCATTTAGACACTATCAGGAGGGGAAAACAATGCAGACCCTTTCTGTCATATGGGTGCTGTTTGCCCATACTTCACCATGCTAGTGAGTGTGCGCTGGTGAAGAAAGGGGGGTCCCAGGAACGGTTCAGATGTCTCTCGCTGCTGATGTTCGACCTGTCGGGGGAGTCAAACTCAGTTCGCTGGGTTTATAGTGCAGGGTGCCAACTACTTGAGCCACAGCTCTCTCGGTTAGAAGCTTTATGAATCTAAATTGTATTGTAACTGCAAGAGAGGCACGCTGCACCGTGTCGCGTAAGCTACTGTGACCTTGAACTTGTTCCGTTGTAAAGTTAAAGCCCTCTTGTCCACGTGGGCTCTCTCGAACTGATATGCCGCGTACATGGGCGCCTGGGTCACAAGCGGCTGAAGTCACTGCTCACGAATACGAATTTCCAACAATAGCAGATCGGATCCAATGTCACCACTGAGGGCAGAACAGCATGCAAGAGAAGTTGAGGCGTTTATTTCCCATTGTGTGGTTAATGTGGCCATGATGTACAATTGCCTATTATGTCAGTTACAGAATTGCAGGATTTTCCCCCCACAGAGGATTGACACAGCTGCACAACTCAATGCGTTTTTTTGTTGTTCTCTCAATGGCAAGGCCAAAGGTTTAGAGTCTATCGTCGTATTCTTTAAGGCCATAAGTCCCAATACTGTACAGGGTTGACTGTTCGGATTTTCTGTCTCCAAGTGCTGATATTCCCTGGTTCTTCTCTAGACGCGTCCACTGTCCCCATATCTCTTTCCACCGTGCTCTTCCATCTCACTCGAGGTCTCCCCCCTATTCCCTCTTCCCTGATTCGCCCATATAACTTTTCAAATTACGTGTCATATTGTTGTTCGGATTTTCTGTCTACAAGTGCTGCTATTCCCTGGCTCTTCTCTAGACACGTCCACTGTCCCCAAATCTCTTTCCACCGTGTTCTTCCATCTCACCCTAGGTCCCCCCCCCCCTATTCCCTCTTCCCTGATTCGCCCATATAACTTTAAAATTTACGTGTAATATTGTTGTTCGGATTTTCTGTCTCCAAGTGCTGATATTCCCTGGTTCTTCTCTAGACACGTCCACTGTCTCCATATCTCTTTCCACCGTGCTCTTCCATCTCACCCTAGGTCTCCCCCCCCATTCCCTCTTCCCTGATTCGCCCATATAACTTTACAATTTACGTGTCATTTTGTGAATCCATGACTCTTCCAGGAGGAGGGTCCCTCACTGGGGTATTGCACTGAAAACACCATGCACGTGTGAGGATAATCTTCAAAGCTCCGTCCGTACAGGTTCACAAACACATTCAGCGTAATGCCATCTGTTGGCCGTTTTACAGCCCCAGTGACTTTGGGATTTTCCGCTGCACGAGCCACCGAGTCCATGCTTCTAAACTGCTGGATTCCAGGCGTGCACAAAAATGTGTAAATTCAGCCAAATGTTGATTATTAATTTAAACTAAAATCACAACTTAAGTAGATATGACGAATGCGTGTAATTACAATGAGGAAAATAGAGAAAACGTGGATTATATAGAACATGCACCAGATAAAGACTAAGTGGCCTTGCAGAGAACAGGCCGTTAGAAAAGTATTCTTCACTAATGTTCATGAATGTTAAAATAAAAAGTAAATTATACACCACTTTCCGAACATATTTGTGAAACAGTTGCTCAGTTTGCTTCCAGTACAGTTTAACATTACATAGCAGTGTTCTTCACTCATTTTCAGAGGGTCGGGGGGAGGGGGCACTTTTTCCGATAAGACATCAGCGTGAGGGCCGCCACGAATTTGAAGCTATTGGGTTTGACAGCACGATGTGGGTGTTTTCACATGCTGTGTATTGTCGGGGGTCACAGGTCAGAGGCCACACTAAAGGCCATCAAGGGCCGCCAGTGGCCTGCGGGCCTTGCGATGGAGAACACTGCGCTAGAAGGAATGATGGCCGGTGGTGAAGACTGATGAAAGAATGGAACGCATCGGAGAGGGCATCCACAGGGGAGATGGAGCGATCAGCTTGTGCAGGTGCTACGTGGATCGTTCCATTGCAGGATCATGAGAGATGGTGGCAGCTTGAGGGAACCTTCATCCAAATGTGGTTTGACCATTGCTGATGATGACAAACCAACGTAGTGCAGAATAATTGGGATTCCCGCTGTGATGGATGTGGGTTTTATTGGCAAATGTCAGCTTCCTCCTTCATTTAAAAATATCAAAACATCACATTCATGAGCCTGTTCAAATAATCCTGAGATTCAGTCAGGCTATCTTTAAATTAAAAAAACTGCTGTCATATCCAAAGGTTAATTAAACATGATTTTTTTGGTATGAAAATGTTCTTTTGCAATTTGGGGCAAAGGGTAAAAATATGTCCTGTAGCATAGTGCAATACTGCCATCTAGAGTAAATGTCACCTTCTTGTCTCTACAATAACATTGCCGTTGACTTGCGTTGATCCATTACACAATGCTCACAACTCTGCTTGTCCTCTCACAGGAAACGAAACGAAACCACCCGCTCATTCACCGTCGACAGCCATGCTCCACCCGCTGCTGGACGAAGGCCTCCCCAAGTTGTCATTGTCCCTCGTGGGTCTCGTGACTAGACGATCAGCTGACCTCATTATTCCTTCGCTAGCTCGGTGGTCGTCCTGTCGCAGTGTTTCCCTCCTTCGACTGCCGCTGCGTCGCCACCCTCGACCATCAGCCGTCGTCCCTTCTCTCGACGAGTCGTGCCTCAGTGCCACTTACTTTTCTCGATGGTCACAAATATGTCGATGCCAAACAGGAACATCAGCAACAACAACAGTCGGCGTCGTGAACCGCCACTGTGTTGTTGCCTTACGAGGGAGCATATACTCATTTCTTTAGAACTGAATGCTGTTTTAGTTCATCTTCTTGGTTCTTTCGGTGAAGTCACGTAGAAGGGAAATAATAAAATAATAAAAATAAAACATAATAAAATACAATTCTCACGACGTTTCGGCCACAACGCAAGCAGCCGTCTTCAGGTGAAGAACAGGGCTGTCGGAAAGACGGCGTCTGAATGTCATTCAGTTAATAAAGGAGGCTGCATTCAGACATTCAGACGCTGTCTTTCCGACAGCCCTGTTCTCCACCTGAGGACGGCTGCTTGCGTTGTGGCCGAAACGTCGTGAGAATTGTATTTTATTATGTTTTATTTTAATTTTATTATTTTTATTATTTCCCTTCTACGTGACTTTACCGAAAGAACCAAGAAGATGAATCCCTGCAGTCACGAAAGCTTTAAATCGAAACTTAACTGTTTTAGTTTGTTGTCCTTCCCCCGAACCTCCGATTAGCGCGGTTGGTTACGTACGGTGCGAAAGAAGTTCAACGTACATCCACACGTACGTGTTTGTTCCCCAATCCACATGTGCCCGTTGTACTGTCTCTAAATGTAATTTCAAGCAGGGACCACTCAAGGCTTCTTGGTGAACTTTTACAGTTTTGTTCCAGTAGCTTTGCCAATGTCTGTGTTTCGAATGAACCCACGTCATCGTGGGTGATATGCCCTATTTGAAAGATTCCTCCTTAGGCACGTTACGTTTGCTTTTGTATGCGAGATATGTTGAACTTCTTTGGCACCGTACGTAGCCAACAGTGCTATCAGGTTAAGCTCCAAAATCTCTCCAAGTCACTCTCGCTGGCATCTTTATATCATCACCCCCTTCAATAATTGCATAAGGTGTGCGCACTGTGATACATTTCCAGTTGTATTCCTCCATCAAACATCTTCATTTGTTTAGTCAACTTGTTGTAGAGTACTCGTGTTTTACTGATATCTATCTTGAGCCCAACTTTGCAGCCTCCTTTATTAACTTATTGAATCATTCTTTTCATTTATATCCATTGGTTGTTATAAACGACTGCCATCAGCAAATCTGAGATAAGGTCATTATTTACTGAGAGTGACAGTCTTCAAACTCGTCGAGGAAATGTGTGCGGGAATATAGGAACAAATATAATACATACCAGGCATTGAACCATGTCTTTAAATGAATTGGACAATGTACTGCAGGTCACTTTTAAAGATGCAAACACTACCTTTCGCAGGATGGAAATATGAAAAGCTCCACGACCAAACGGAGTAACTTAGGACATGAGCAAAGAAGCAGGACCAGTGATATTTTGTTTAACTAGGTTATTCTCAATTGCAAGAGTAACCTAGGTGTTGGCACAAGCAGTTGGAACGAGTTCTAGCAGAGCTATTTCCTAAAACTTTAATATGTCAATTACTGAACAATGCCCGAATCATTCCTATATTCAAAAATGGAGAAAAAACTGACTTGAAAACGTGTACGATCATTCGTGTCCCATCACGTGTACGTAATCCGCTTACAACGCTCACTAGAAGCAGAAGCATTTTCAATTTTGAAGCGAACCAATCACACGAGCATACAGATTCTGGAATACACTCATGTATATATGAAATATCATTATTTCTAACCTTTGTAAACTATGAACAAGCATTTCACTGTAAAAATCGATGCAATTACAATTATATTGATAATTATCCAAGATGTCACAAACCAAAGCCTAAATAAAAAATATATATTCTGAAACGAAGTGTAAAAATCATGGACATAGATAAAACAGCAACAACCCCAATTTAATCCATAAATTAATGAAAATGTAGTTTTCTTATCTAGATTTATAGACCACACAGGCCCCCTTGCAGTGGAGGGCAGCTGCCCTGCCTATCCCAGTTCTTGTGCAACTTTACTTTGTTTATACTGTACTGTATGTGTCATGCCCTTTGTTGAAGGCAAGCTGCCACGGTGGAATGGTCAGCACACATTGGACTTGCCACCAAAAGCCGCCGGCTCGAATCGCACTCTCCCAGTGCGGCAGCTGAAACAAAGGTGGAAGTTGCTTAACTCTCCACCACCACACGCCTCTTTTTGCCCACCCAGAAATATAAACGGGTACACAACCATAGTTAAACAAAAACATCCATAGAAAAAAAGCTATGAACTATAACTTAACAATTTTTTGTTATTTACCAGGTAAGGCCCACTGAACTATAGAGCTATTTTCCAGAAGCGACCTGGTGACAAATGATAGCATATGTGGACATTTATTACAGCCAAGTACTCTAAATGCATGTTTCTAAATGTGGAGGGGAAAAAAACCGGAGGACCGAGAAAAAAATCCACGCGACCAATGGGAGAGAGAACATGCAAACTCCAAATATGCAGGCGTCAGGGTCGGGATGGAACCCAAGCCCTCATGGACACCAGTCGAGGTAGTTAACATCACTTCACCGCGGCAGCGTATGATGGAATAAAGTGTGGGTTAACTCCCACCTCTTCCAAGTTATCTGGGCAGTGTGGGGAAGAGTAGGCCAAATGCCCTCTGGAGGGGAATTCAAGTGCTCCCTTGAGTAAAAGCCCTTTTGTCAGCAGTGGCATGAGGAAATAACTGCATGGCTGCACTTTTAACTTGGTCGTTTGTAATATGTTTGTGTGTTTTCATTTCTGCCAACTGGCTTTTGCCAACTGGAACCTCCCCAAAAATAATACCGGAAAGGTAGCTAGGTTCCGAGTTCAATGTTAAAAAAAAATTGTATGCACAAGAATGTACCACTTTTCACACCCTGTGTGTACAGGGCAACGCTTTATTTAAAATGTATCTGATACGGGCAAAGTACCCCTGTACTGGTGACACATTAATTACCATTTTTTCAAATTAATCTTTATATTCAAGTTCGTGTTGTTTATTATAATAAAAAAAACTATTTAAAAGGTACAGTACAATATAGATACAATGTATACGCTCTTCTGAAAACCGTATCATTCTTGGGAAGAGCGTGGAAGAGTAGACCAATGTATCCTCCGGAGGGGCTCTCTAAAGCACTCAATCCAGGGGGGCCCTTCCATTAACAGCAACATGAAGAAGACATTGCAGCCCTGCACCTTTATCTATAACCACTGAGGTACCACAAAAACAAAACCGAAACAAAATCCATTTCTGAAAACGATAATAGAATATTTTTGAACAATAAAATCTATACAAAATTATTTATCTCATTTTTACTTTTATATTATGGAACCGTAGTGAACGAGTACTTAAAATGTCTGCTCCACTTGACATTGTCATTGGGCTGTTAACGCATCTTGCGAGTGAGTGCAAATGAGTGAACGGTTTCTAAGCTCTTCGGTGTGTTTTTAAATCCTTTATATTAAGTTCGCTTGCTTGCTTGCTTACGACCGTGCAAATCTTTCGGTCGTTTTTTAACCCACTTCCCGTGATCCAATCGAGCTGACATTTTGCACACAGACTCGTTGTGCGAGACAATTAATGTTCGTGAAAAAAAAATTCATAAATTTTACACTGTTTAGGGAAAACAAATGAAATATTTAATTACCAATTGCTTAATACTGGCAGACAATCATCTGACCCATAGGTAGCAGCCATCTCAAGCCAGAGGACGAGAGGACTCTAGCCGCCACGCATATAAAGGATTTAGAGTGAAAAACTTTGTTTTTACGGGTTATACTTGTTAGAGTTGGATTTCGCCGTGTAACCGGGAAAATGCACCGGAAAGCTACAGACTTTGACTTTCAAACAACTTTTATTGCTGCCAGCAGCAAAAGCACGGGAGGCGATTTCAATATGAAATACACAAAGTCACCAGCAAACAAATGAAAATACACGCTACAAATCCACGCGCTGTGGCGCTAAAAGCACCACGCACAACACGAAAGAAAAGCCACGTGGTGGTTCTGGTGGTCATCGCGCACGCCACGGTGACGAGCGAGCGCTTCGGAAGAGCGCGACTTCAAAAAACGGACCGTGATTTGCATCGCAATTCACGAAATGCAAAAATCGCGCTGAAATAATCTCTGATGCGCATTGCCGTCTCCTGCCACGCTGCCTCCATGAGAATGACCGCGCAAGGTCCTTGGCCCTCGAAGTGGTCGGGAATCCGAGGATGCGCGTGTTCTTGAGCTTGGAATGTCCGCGCGACGCGTGGGCCCCACGTTTCGGCAAAAGCGCCACCGCCAGCGATCGTTTTGACGGCGCTCGTTTTGACGGCAACATCGTCTCGAGCAAATCATAATCAGAAAGGGGTTTATTCGCCATGAAAGTTCGCACAGACAAGGAATTTACTTTGGCAGGAAGGTGCATACATTCAACATATAGGAATCTTAAATCTTAAATAAGTGGTGTACAAGTCTTAACTATACTAAAGGTACAACGTCTAACTAATACTAAAGGAGCTAAAGTATGTAAAAATTTTGAATAAAGTAAAATATAAAATAGCTATAATATACAATATAAAAATACAAAAATGGTAACAGTTACCCCAAAGGGCCCGACGCGAACAGTCCCCTAGCTAACTTTGACCCCCGCGACCTTTACGCACGCCCGCTGCGCTCGTTGGCAAGGGGAGCGATGATCACGTCCCCGCGCGCGCTGTCGATGAGTCCACGTGAACGTGCTCGCCCAGAAAATCCACTGTCGGAGCTCGAAGGGAGAAGAGTTCTTGATCGATCAAATCGCAAAGGTTGGGGGGAGGGGGGGGCGGCACAATCCTGGCAGGTTGTTCCCACCTGTGTTGCCGTCGGTGGCGTTACGACATCATCAGCTCAAGGGGCGCTGCAATCCGTCAGGTGGGGAGAGGGTGATCCCAATTCTAGATTTGAAGCTTTCGTGACTGCAAGAATTCATACTCTTAGGTTTTTTCGGTAAAGTCACGTAGGAAAAATAATAATAAAAATAGAAAAAATAGAAATAAAATAAATCTATTATTTTCGATTGCTTTTATTATTTATTTTTATTATTCATTTTTTCCCCTACGTGACTTTACCGAAAAAACCTAAGAGTATGGGGATCCCAATATTTGATTTGCCTTGCACGGTTCACACCTGGGCTACATATCGCGGCGCCTCTTGCCTACGTCTTTGTTCTTTTACACTGTTGTTGAAAAACGCATCTCATGGCAGTTGTCGATGGAGGGCCAGAGGTCGCAACCGGGTACCCGATACCTGAGGTGTGGACTCGAGTCATGTGACTTGGACTCGAGTCAGACTCGAGTCATGAATTTGATGACTTCAGACTCGACTTGGACTTGCATAACAATGACTTTGTCCCACCTCTGAGGTGTGGACTCGAGTCATGTGACTTGGACTCGAGTCAGACTCGAGTCATGAATTTGATGACTTCAGACTCGACTTGGACTTGCATAACAATGACTTTGTCCCACCTCTGCCCAATACCCTACCCGATACCCGGCTACCCGTACCCGGCCGGGTACGGGTAGCCGTTTGCGACCCTGGTGCGGCCGGGTACGGGTAGGCCGTGAGTCACTGGTGAGTAGCCGTTTGTCACTCATTTCGGGTAGGGTACGGGTAGGGAACAGGAACCCGTACCCGGCCGGGTACCCATTTGCGACCCTGGTGCGGCCGGGTACGGGTACGGGTAAGGAATAAAAACCCGTTTGCGACCTCTGTGGAGGGCCCAACTCGAAGCTGGCCATATTATGTTCTACATTTGCATTGCTTCCTTGCGCTGACCTTCGGTGAGGACTTGCAGCTATGTTCCACACATTTGCTCTCTACCTCGCTCTCTGGCAATACAGGTTAGGCCAGGGGTCGGCAACCGAAATATAAGCGGAGACATTTTGTTCGAATTCGATTAAAAAAAACCACTCTATTTCAAGAGAATATGAGGAGGTGCTTAATAAATAACATCAAAACGCATTCCTTAAAAAGGCCGCATACGGCTCCCCCAGCCGCAGATTCCCGAACCCTGGGTTAGGCCATCGTCATCTAAACAGACTCAGGTACCCCATTGTATTTCCTGCATAACTACGTGTGTACTCACATATGTCAGCTATGTTTAGAGAGTATGTGTCACTGCATGACGCTTGCACGATATTGGGGCGCCACGGTGGCGAGATGTTAACTACTTCGCCTGGCTTGCAGGAGATCGTGGGTTCAATCCCCGACCCTGACGCCTGTATCCATAGAGTTTGAATGTTTTCCCTGTGGTCGTGTAGATTTTTCTCCACGTCCTCCAGTTTTCCCCTCCACACTTAGAAACAAGCGTTTAGAATATTTGGTTGTGGTAAATTTACACGTGATAAGCCACTTCGTTGAGCTATCATTTGTGGCCAGGTCACTTCTCGAAAAGCACGAAATAGTTCAGGCGGCCTTAACTGGTAACATTAAAATTTTTATAGTTTTTTTTATATTAAATGCGGTGAAGCACATGTGCATTCACTTGAAGGTGTACTTTTGGCAGATTAGTGTTCTCATCCGGATATCTGTGATAATAGCTCCTCTTAACTGCAAGATAATTTGTGGAAAAACGCAGACAATAGGATTAATTTCTCATGTACCTCAATTTAAATGGTAATTGTTGTGGGTTTGCTCTCCAAAAACCCGGTGTGCTGAACTGGTAACGAATTGGCATGTTCTGTTTATGTGAAAAACCTTACTAATTCGCTGTCAGGTGGTGGTGGGTTTTATGGCATTTATACTTTCGCAATCCTACCCAAAAACTCCGTTTAAACACCAATGGATGCATTCAGTGGCCACCATCACGATGAACCGACTTCTTATTCACGAAAAAACTGATATGGAGATAAAATTCACATATACACTCACATACTTCAGGAATTCAGTGCCTGAGATCGCAGTTATGGTTCATCAGGTTTTGGATAACAAAATCTTACTGACCTACGGATGCAATATAATATATTAAATGTGTGCCATCGTCATAATTATGCTCAACATTCGCATTTAAAATGCATTCCATTTACTAACGTTAAAAACCTTGAAACGCAAATGCAGTAGTATATTATGTTCTAATGCTCACAACTTTAAAGACGTCTTTGGAAAGTTGTGTGCATTGTAAATGCATCCGCGGTACTTTGAGTTGTATAAAAAAAATAAACATTTACCAGCTCTTGTAAAGAGCAATTCGGTGTTCACTGGTCAGACAACCCACTTTAAGGTGTTGATGTTTAGCCGCCATGAGACTGTAAATGAAACCGTGATAGCAGTCATGGTGACAGTCCAAAGGTATTGCCAGTGCAAGCTGGTCATGCATCACCACAAGGGGCACGAGAAGGCTCAGCTGCACATTCCATCCAAATCTCGCATTTAAATAAAAATTGTATATCCGTGAAGCCTTCCTCTTTTACTACACATTGTTCGCGTGGCTGATGTTGATGTCGAACAACAACTTATTATATTACATTGAGCTGGTGGAGTCAAGATAATTGCATCAGGGGGGGGGGGGGGGGGGGAGATTGTATCGCTGTGAAGGTGTCGCCTTCGTATTTGTCAATTGGGCATTGAGCCGTCAGATGTTCCGCGGTCTGTTCTGGGTGACGACAGTCGTACACAGGAGATGTTTTAATTTCCCATTTGTGCATCAGGTATCCGCATCTGCTGCCCTGGTTTGTGCGGATGCGGTTTAAGGTTGCCCATAAGCTTCGCAAAACATAGATGTCATCAAGTAAAATTTAATATTGTAGTCCTGTAACGTTATTCATATATTTTTTAGATATCAAAACTCATCATATCTACACAGTATGTTACGGAATTAAATTTGACAGGTGTGTTCTCATTTGGTGAATCTGGGTGAGAGAGGTTATCATAGTACAAATTTAAATAGTTCCAGAAACCACTATAGTATAATCACCTCATTATATCCAAAGCCATTCAGTGGGCTTTGTTAATATATTCTTAATACAGCAGAACCTTAGATACGCGTTTAATTATACACAAGGTCAAATATTCTTACATTGCACTTTAACAATACTGACACTCAAGTGTGCGATAGGGCAAGACACACCAGCCACCAAGTATATATCTGAGGCCACTCAAGCATTGGGATGTCCCCCGTGTCATCTTGAGGTCATCGTGATGCTTGGAACGTGTATTGGGTTCACAACCAGTGCATAATGGGACAGTTGGGTAATTTACAGAGGTGTAAAGCACTGTTGACTGCTGCGTTTTGCAATATACGATTTTGGATTTATATCGCAATATAAAATGTGGCTGCATCTCAAAGTGATGTACAAAGAGCAGGACATGGATACCACTTAATACAGGGCAACATGAATTGTGGCTGTTAGCAGCAGTCAAACGTGGCTAGGAAATGTTTTCAGCAGATGTAAATCTCAGCGATATTTTCTGACAACGAATTGGGGTTGTGGTAATATCAGCGATAGTCAAAACGGCAGAGGTCTGAACACACAGACTGTGCCAAAACAGTCGCTCATAAAATAGCACGTTGGAAATGTGAAAAGATACAACTCAATAACTGTTTTTAATTGCATAAAATAAAATAAATTACATTATAGTAACAAGGACAAACAAACACACCTGTTGTGTTTTCTTACCTAAAAGTAAATGAGTTATAATAACATAAGTTGGCTCTTCTTCACAGAGTACGATGGGAAACAATCATTCTGTAACATATCATGAATTCTAATTTATAATTACGAATGGTTTTACCATTAAATTAAGATATAAAACAAATCAGATCAAACGCAAATACATTTTTCACACTTACTACAAGAATTTAAACATTTGATTATTCATATTTTTTTCTACAAATAACATACAAAAATTCTTCATGGTCACTTGCAAAACCTTTCATTTTCGTTATGCAACTCTTAACAAAAGCCAGAAAACATTGCACCGTTACAGCTGAACGAATGTATAGCGTTCATTACTGCAATGACAACACTTTAGTTCAAGCCTTCTGGAGGTCCTTCATGAAGTCCTGCTGTGCCTTTTTCATCTCGTGTCCTTTCACCCATGTGTAGAAAAACGATCCGGTGAGGACCAGCACGTTGCTGGCCCACCAGAGCACGGTCTTGAACTCGCCAAAGTAGGACACGGCGACGACGGTCTGAACGCACGCTTTCGCCGTGCCGGACACGTTGTGCGTGAGCGGGCTCGTCGCCTGGATCTGCAGCCCCGTCACATAGCCGATGCCAAAGCCCAGCACGCCGCCCACCGTCATGATCATCCAGAAGTGCGGCGAGAAGACGTGCTCGAACGCCAACAGCTTGGGCACCTCGCCGACGAGCAGGATGATCGGCATGAAGAGGAGGCACGCGTTAATGTTGTTGTAGTAGGCGAGACGCCACAGGCTCCCGCCAACCAAGGGCAGCACCTTCTTGGTGTAGATCGCGTTGAGGGAGACGCAGAGGCTGGCCACGACGCCGAACACCACGCCGGCCACGGAGAGCGTGCCGCTCATATCCTCCTGGTCCACGCCGAGCCAGAATCCACCTGCGCTCATGGAAATGGGAAACCACAATCAATACCACCCAGTCACATGACACCGAGTAAATGTATGAACAATAAGTGTCATTAATTCTAACCATATTGATTAAGCAATGCTACATATTCATTATAATTCGCAGCTTTTTTGTCAGATGAAGGCCTCTCCCCCATGACGTGTTGGTCGTGAGGGTTGTTTGACCATATTTCACCAGGCTGGTGGCCCAGGAACGGTTAACATATCAATCGCCATTGATTGTCAGTCATGGCCAGGAATCGAACTGAGGTTGCCGGGTTTATAGCCTAGTTTGCTAACCACTGTGCCACTGCTTCACCACCATACTACAAATATAGGGCGAGAAAGTTGAAACTACAAATACAAAACATTTTTAATTTAAATAGTGTCTAAATGCAGCTGAGCCATGGGGTTGCCCTTGAATGTGAGAAAAATATTTAGATGAATGTATACAGCTTATCAGTTCCAAGAGGGTTTGGATTTTAAACTGGTTTGTCCTGCATATTATTGTTGTTGTAACTTTACCGTGTAGCTAAGATCTACGCTGCTTTTGACCAAATATCCGGGAATGTGCCCACTCTAGTTAGATCTGGAAGCTAAGCCTGTTTGAGCCTGGATGTGTGACCACAATGCACAGCACGTTGCTATAGGTTGCAGAGCAACGTGGTGGCAAGCATAAGACAGTGCAGTGACATCTATTACTTAAACTGTATGGCTATACCCCCAAATTCTAGATTTGAAGCTTTCGTGACTGCAAGGATTCATATTCTTAGGTTTTTTCAGTAAAGTCACGTAGGTAAAAAATTTAAATTAATAAAAATAAAATAAAAATCACGACGTTTCGGAGGCAACACAAGTTTCCGTCTTCAGGTGGAACAGTCACAGAGCCTACCTTGGCTCCTCCCACCCTCAACCAGTATATATACAAATAGGGTTTTCTTGGAATTTCTCTCACTTGATACAGCTATCGTGCTGTGACTGTTCCACCTGAAGACAGAAGCTTGTGTTGCCTCCGAAACATCATTATTTTATTTTTATTTTACTTTTATTAATTTAAATTTTTTAACCTACGTGACTTTACCTAAAAAACCTAATAATATATACCCTCAAACCCTCTTTCCTTCATATACCCCCACTGACCAGCGTTGTGAATTATGGTCAAAAAAAGCTTTACGATCTGCACGGCGTCAGGCGACCCTCATCAAGCAGTGGAGTGGCAATAAAAAGACCTGTACACGTACATGTACGAGACCCGGAAAATGTTGATGCCTGGCAGAAGCGGTGCGTGACTATTCGCGGCGAGTACCGATGATCATTCCGCAGCACAAGAGCGCCCGGAGGGATGTGCCCTGGCCCAGGATCATGTAGGACATGAGTACGTTGAAGACGGTGGTGAGGGAGCGGCCCACGTTGTAGAAGGAGATGCCGACGAACTTGAGACAGAGGTTGTTGAAGGTAATCATGCCCGTGAAGACCAGCGACAGTGGCAGTACCTGCTCAACGAAATTAGAAATGTGTCAGTGCGCACTTTCTTATAACAGAGACACAAACTGAGGCTCCATCGTTAACCAAGATCGTGTCTTTTAACTTGCATTATGTTATTGTATTCATGTGTTTCTCGTTCTGTCTCAGTGCATTGACAAACATGCACCTCTCCATGGCTAGTTATGCAACGTGTCCCCAAATGAGGACTTCTTCCTAAACTACATCACTGTATACCCTCAGAGTAAATGAGTAACTTTCACCCATAAGACAGACTTTTTTATGGCATCACTTTTTTTCGTAATATAACAGTTACAGTACTTATATTTTAGTCATTTTCTGAGTTGCTTCTTGTTCAAACAGTACCTAATGAATTGATCTGCCTCTACATATATACCACATTTAAATTGTGTTTTTTCAAAATGTTTTACACAATGTCTAGACATGTAAAGTGTTAACTTTAAGTGATTTATTCCACAGAGCATGAAATATGAATCATTATCTCCACACAATCCCCAAAGTCATAAAGGAAAGTATGAAATAATGGCATTTTCAGCACTATATCTTTTTGGGCACATCATTCCCAGCATAACATTTCCTTAAACAATGAACATTGAGGTCTAAGTCAAATGAGCTGCGAGGCTGTAGTATACATATGCCAGGGTCCAACTGTATTGGAAACAGAGCAGTAACTCAAACAGCCTCAACGAAAAACAGTGGCGTTGTTTTCCAAAAAGTCAGGACAGTAAGAATACATTCGTAAAGAATTCAGAAGCGTTACAGTCTTGCACCAATGGGCATCCAACTGTTGGTTCACCAGACGCTCAGAATAAATCCTTTGGTTAAATATTACAATAGGATATTCAGTACCTACTGTTCACAATAGCATGTCGGCTCTCCTTTGTATGGATAAATGATAAACTTGTTCGACAGGTAATACCATACAAAAGCAATGGTCAAGCCACTGTGTCCTGTCCATCATAAAGGTGCAGCCCTGCAATTCTTTGCTCACACCACTACCGTCAGAAGAACCCCTAAAAGAGGGAGCTCTAGAGAGAATATTTTGGCCTCATATTCCACACATGACCTTCCCATCAACTGTGGTATACTCATTTATACAACTGGGTGGAAACAGACTGAGTGATTGAGAAAAACGTGTCCTATTTTGAAATGTCATTTAAAAAAAAGGTCTACGTTTTAAATGTTAGCAATGTATTCGGTAAGGGAGTGTAGGGTCATGAGCAATGAGTGGATCACTACATATTATTTTAGCTAACCTTTTCAAATGATCACAAGATGACATACTATATTGGAATGGGATAAGTGAAGTGTGATCTACACCCATAAGTAACCTGCAATGGAAATCATAGGGCACCATCGATGTGTACAAGTTTTAATGACAATTTAAGGAGTCTATGATATGTATGGCGGTACAGTGGTTAGTGCACCACGCTATAAAAACAAGGCGGGCCAAAGTTTGAGTCCCGGTCATGGCTAAAAGCAGGGGGCGACTGCTCTTTATCACTGAGAGCTGCAACAGGTCTCACTCGTTTCGGATCTACAGGTCAAATAACTTGTTAAAGCATGTTCTTGCTTCTTTCGTTAAAGTCACGTAGAAGGGAAATAATAAAATAATACAAATAACTATAACATTCTCACGACGTTTCGATTGCAACACAAGCAATCATCATCAGAATATGAATCCCTGCAGTCACGAAAGCTTTAAATCGAACAAAAAAACTGCTTAAATGATCAATGTGGTAGTAATCATGTGAGCCAGTGGTGGAAGTTTCACTCTTCCCCTGGATATCTGCTGTGACACTACTTGAAAAGGCAGTTACACAAGAAAAGCAACACATCCTTATGCTTCCCAGTGCCAGAACAACGCCTCCCCTACACCCTTGCGGGTCCAGTAGGTTAAAACTGACCATACTTCACCACGCGGACATTTACATTTGTGAAGGTGAGGGAGCATGGACGTGAAGGGGCATAGAATTATTGTACAACAGTTCATGTTGCTGCACTACGACTCTGCTGCCCGTCACGCAGCCTTGGATAAAGCTACGCTCTTTATGAATGGTGATCACGACACAGACCCAAACCTTTAAGCTGGCGACATGCGATTAGATTTTGCGCATTCCGGGCGATTTGGTTATTGTCTCAAGTCTACAACACCTCCAAATACAACACCCTTCAACTACCCCCATCACCTCCAAATAGAACACCCTTCAACTACCCCCATCACCTCCAAATACAACACCCTTCAACTACCCCCATCACCTCCAAATAGAACACCCTTCCAACTACCCTCCAGCACCTCCAAATACAACACCCTTCAACTACCCCCATCACCTCCAAATACAACACCCTCCAACTACCCCCATCACCTCCAAATAGAACACCCTTCAACTACCCCCCATCACCTCCAAATAGAACACCCTTCAACTACCCCCCATCACCTCCAAATAGAACACCCTTCCAACTACCCTCCAGCACCTCCTAACACAACACCCTCCAACTACCTCCAACAACTCCGGGGTACCGGCCACCTGCGTGCCAACCAACCACGCAAAGCCCCTCTCAACCACTGCCGGCATCCTGAACTCTCCCCACCCTAACCTCGTGTGTGTGCAGCCTGACCCGTACAAGGTAGACATCGCTAAGCGGGGCGCCGTGACGAGGAGGTTGTTGTGGGTTTTGTGCAGAGGTCGCAAACGGGTTTTGATTCCTTACCCGTACCCGCCCGTACCAGGGTCGCAAATGGGTACCCGTACCCGGTCGGGTACAGTCGGGTACAGGTACCCGTTCCCTACCCGTACCCGAAATGAGTGACAAACGGTTACTCACCAGTGACTCACGGCCTACCCGTACCCGGCCGCACCAGGGTCGCAAACGGCTACCCGTACCCGGCCAGGTACGGGTAGCCGGGTATCGGGTAGGGTACGGGTATCGGGTACCCGGTTGCGACCTCTGGTTCTGTGACTCTTTAAGCCAGGGGTGGGGAACGTATGAGACCCGATGGGCCGTACGAGGCCCATGAAATCATTTGGTGTCTGGCCCTGCCAAGGCAACTACCGGCGGGACTCGAAATTCAATACATTTAGGAGCAAACCTGGAAAAGTAGTTGCGAGTAGCAACAACATCATCAATACCAGCTAACATCATCACACGCCTCGCCAAAGAGAAGCAGTTCCAGCCATCGCATTAGGGGTGAGTTAATGAAATGTTTGACCAAATATCACGGGATAATTTTTAAGTTGATCATTTTGCATGGCCCGCGAATGATATTACAAATATCCAAATGGCCCTTGGCTGAAAAAAAGTTCCACACCCCTGGACTTTCAGCGTCGTCGTCGCCTTTGCCCCGGGGGGGCAGCAGTTGTAGAGCATCAACTCTGTCATGATGTGCAGGTACAGTAGTAACAATGATGTAACTCGCTTGATCTACAACGCCACATATCCGAACGTCGCCTATCAGCCCTGACCAACTATTCGCCCTCCCCACCCACCTCACTTATTGGCAGTATCTGTGCAGTTTTGCCAATTACATAATTCCAACAGATGTTCACAACACGTGCGAGTTGTGAAAAATGACAGCCGCCTCATGTTCCGTTGCAGAACAACGCGTTCTCCACACGTATACGGCACGTACAGATATCGCTTCATCGAAACCATTACACAACGGTGGGGTGGTGGGGTGGTGGTGGTGGTGGTGGGGTGGTGGTGGTGGTGGGGTGGTGGTGGGGTGGTGGGGTGGTGGTGGTGGTGGGGTGGTGGTGGGGTGGTGGTGGTGGGGTGGAGGTGTGGTGGGGTGGTGGTGGGTTGGTGGTGGGGTGGTGGTGGTGGTGGGGTGGTGGTGGTGGTGGGGTGGTGGTGGTGGTGGGGTGGTGGTGGTGGTGGGGTGGTGGTGGTGGTGGGGTGGTGGTGGTGGTGGGGTGGTGGTGGGGTGGTGGTGGTGGTGGGATGGTGGTGGTGGGTTGGTGGTGGGTTGGTGGTGGTGGTGGGGTGGTGGTGGGGTGGTGTGGTGGTGGGGTGGTGGTGGTGGTGGGGTGGTGGTGGGGTGGTGGGGTGGTGGTGGTGGTGGGGTGGTGGTGGTGGTGGGGTGGTGGTGGGGTGGTGGTGGGGTGGTGGTGGTGGGGTGGAGGTGTGGTGGGGTGGTGGTGGGTTGGTGGGTGGTGGGGTGGTGGTGGTGGTGGGTGGTGGTGGTGGGGTGGTGGTGGTGGTGGGGTGGTGGTGGTGGGTGGTGGTGGTGGTGGGGTGGTGGTGGGGTGGTGGTGGTGGTGGGTGGTGGTGGTGGTGGTGGTGGTGGGTTGGTGGTGGGTTGGTGGTGGGTGGTGGTGGTGGGGTGGTGGTGGTGGTGGTGGTGGTGGTGGGGTGGTGGTGGGGTGGTGGTGGGGTGGTGGGGTGGTGGTGGGGTGGTGGTGGTGGGGTGGTGGTGGGGTGGTGGTGGGGTGGTGGTGGGGTGGTGGGGTGGAGGTGTGGTGGGGTGGTGGTGGGTTGGTGGTGGTGGTGGGGTGGTGGTGGTGGTGGGGTGGTGGTGGTGGTGGGGTGGTGGTGGTGGTGGGTGGTGGTGGGGTGGTGGTGGTGGTGGGATGGTGGTGGTGGGTTGGTGGTGGGTTGGTGGTGGTGGGGTGGTGGTGGGGTGGTGGTGGTGGTGGGGTGGTGGTGGTGGTGGGGTGGTGGTGGGGTGGTGGGGTGGTGGTGGTGGTGGTGGGGTGGTGGTGGTGGTGGGGTGGTGGTGGGGTGGTGGTGGGGTGGTGGTGGAGGTGTGGTGGGGTGGTGGTGGGTTGGTGGTGGTGGTGGGGTGGTGGTGGGGTGGGGTGGTGGTGGTGGTGGGGTGGTGGTGGTGGTGGGGTGGTGGTGGTGGTGGGGTGGTGGTGGGGTGGTGGTGGGATGGTGGTGGTGGGTTGGTGGTGGGTTGGTGGTGGTGGGGTGGTGGTGGTGGGTGGTGGGGTGGGGTGGTGGTGGTGGGGTGGTGGTGGTGGGGTGGTGGTGGTGATGGGGTGGTGGTGGTGATGGGGTGGTGGTGGTGGGGTGGGGTGGTGGTGGTGGGGTGGTGGTGGTGGGGTGGTGGGTTGGTGGGTGGTGGGTTGGTGGGGTGGTGGGTTGGTGGGGTGGTGGGTTGGTGGGGTGGTGGGGTGGTGGGTGGTGGGGTGGTGGTGGGGTGGTGGGGTGGTGGGGTGGTGGGTTGGTGGGGTGGTGGGTTGGTGGTGGTGGTGGGTTGGTGGTGGTGGGTTGGTGGTGGTGGTGGTGGTGGTGGTGGTGGTGGTGGTGGGTTGGTGGTGGTGGTGGTGGTGGTGGTGGTGGTGGTGGTGGGTTGGTGGTGGTGGTGGTGGTGGTGGGTTGGTGGTGGTGGTGGTGGTGGTGGTGGTGGTGGTGGGTTGGGTTGGTGGTGGTTGGTGGTGGTGGTGGGTTGGTGGTGGTGGTGCAGTGGTGGGTTGGTGGTGGGTGGTGGTGGTGGTGGTGGTGGTGGTGGGTTGGTGGTGGTGGTGCAGTGGTGGGTTGGTGGTGGTGGGTTGGTGGTGGTGGGTTGGTGGTGGTGGTGGGTTGGTGGTGTGGGTTGGTGGTGGTGGTGCAGTGGTGGGTTGGTGGTGGTGGTGGGTTGGTGGTGGTGGTGGGTTGGTGGTGGTGGTGCAGTGGTGGGTTGGTGGTGGGATGGTGGTGTGATGGTGGCCTTAACCATCCTCCCAGCGACTACCGCACCTGCAGCAGGATCTGCGTGTCGCAGCCAAGCTCGGGGAAGCGCACGCGGCCCGGGAAGAGACCCGCGAGCGAGCGCATGGCCCAGCACAGCGCCACGGTGACCGCGCACTGGTAGAAGGTGACGAAGAGCGGCGCGTCGAGACCCTCCGAGGCTCCCGCGCCGCCCAGGAGGTGCTTGTTGAGGAACACCATGCTGACGGACACGAGCCAGTAGAGAGCCACCACCAACGCGATGCGGACCGAGCGCTGGGCGAGACCCGTGGGGCCGCGGCCGTCGTCGGACACCGGCTGCAGCATGGCCAGGCGGTGCGGAGAGTCGGAGTCGTTGTCGGTGGTGGTGGTGGCGGTGGTGGCGGTGGGGCGAACGCGTCGCTCTAACGGGACCGCGCGTTCCCGCGGACGCGATGGGAGCATTCTGGCGCGGCGGCGAGCATCGTACGAGCTTTGGTGGTGCGGTTAATGTTGACGAGGAAAGAATGAGCGACAACGATTGTTATTGTGATTGTTGTTGTTGCAGCAGCCGCGGTGGCGTTAATGTCGTGCGAGGGGCTTGCTGCTAGAGCAGAGCAAGCCTCGCGTTGCTGCTGTTGCTGCTTGACACGCGCGGGATCAGCTGACTCGCGGCGGCGATGACGTCATGTCGCGCACGAGGCGGTGACGTCAGAATGCAGAGGTGCGATGCAAAACGTTTCAGGGAGACGTCCGTGAATGACGTCACGTAATTTTGGACGATTTTTGACCCCCCCCCTCCTCTCGTCACGCGGCGTCACAAAGTCAGACCCCTCCCCCCCTCTGAAATGTGACGTCACAAAGCACTGCCCCCCCCCAAAAATGCTTTAAATCGCTTTAAACTAATTGTAGTGCGTATTTAATGTGGCGCTGCACTCTGATGTAGGAGAAAACATTTATAAAAAATATATATTTCATTAAGTAGAACGTGTTGTCTATATTTATTTAAAGTTGCGCAATTTTATGTGACGTCATATTTCTCAAACCCCGCCCACCCCGTCACACATCGTCACAAATATCTGACCCCCACCCCCCTAGGTGCGTGACGTCATTTATGGACGGCCCCTAAAAGGTAACAGTTGCATGCGTGACGTTTTTATATATGTTTTTTTTACAAGCGCGCGCGATTGCGAACGGCCTAGTTTTTTGGTTGTTGCATAAATTCTGCTAAACCAGAATGCCTTTGGTGACGAAGCCGTCATTACGTAGAAATGAAACTAAAAAAATTGATGGCCGGCGATGACGTAATCACGTAGCACCTCACGTCCTCACAGCCATCAAATGCGACGCGATGACGTAATCACGTAGCACCCCACGTCCTCACAGCCGTCAAATGCGACGCGATGACGTAATCACGTAGCACCTCACGTCCTCACAGCCGTCATATGCGACGCGATGACGTCATCGCGTGGCACACAGCGGGTGAGTGACGTAATCACCTGCCATTTGTAGACGTCATCGCAGCACGGCATGAAGTAGGTCTTTTGACGTCATCGCGCAAGACGTTTAGGCTGTGACGTAATTACGTACAATTCCGGCCCGACGACAACCCGTCTTGCAACGTCATGACGTCGCCGACGTGACGTCATCACGTACATCTTTCCCCGGAAGAAGCTACGTAAACGTGGGGCCGTGATGATTTAAATGAATATTGGGCGCTCTACGGGGGAGATCGGAACGATTGTCCTTTACAACCCGACGCCAGGTACGAGTCTCTGCCAAGACGAATGCAAACTGTGGCCTTCCTTTCAGCGTCTCGCGTACGCGGTGTTTTGCGCTTCGACGCCACCCTGAATGACACGCCGTCCTCGGCTAGTTTGCCCGCCGGGTTCCTTCGCTCCTGCTCGGTAGAAGTTCCTAGGCCTTGCGGGGGCTGCACTCGGGAGCAGGGGCGAGCTTTCATTACAAGTGTGTAATTTTGATTGCGATTGAATGAAGTCGTTATCATCATCATCACCATCGGCTCGTGTGCAGGTGCTAGGCGGATTGTTGCTTCCTATGATCGCGAGGGATGGCGACAGCTTAGAGAAGACTTAGTCCAGCAGTGGACTGATCATGACTCGTGATGATGATCACTTCGTAATTGTAGCATGCCTTTGATTGTCGCAGTGCTCTGCGCTACGAACCTGTGGTCGATTGCCGGCCACGGTATCTGAACCTGGCTTGAATCTCCCTTAGGTTGCCTCGGTCTTAAACGATTACTGAATCTGTTGCGATGTGCAAACGTTAGCATTGTGGGGAGACTCAAGGCCGCTCAGTGCTGGTCAAACCACCCTCTCGTGAGTTCTTAATGAAGGTCTCTAACTTGCAATTCTAAGTGATAAAAACACATCTATACGGAATATTGTGTTTTAAATTAACACGTAACAAGTATGGTCCTTTGCCGTTCCACGACTGTTTTTTTTTGTCTGTACAGCACTTCACCACGATGGTTATTGCTAGATGTATTACTCGGGACTAGTTGGTGTATCACTCACCACTGATGCTAGAGCTGTATTGTACTCGGGTATCGAACAACAATGCTTTTTATCAGTGCAATGACGCGCACAACATCTCTGCTATGTTACGTTTAAGTAAACGCAGCAATACGAATATCAGTTGTAAACATTTTCACGTGGTATAGCGATGTAAATGTTAAAGTACGTGAAACTGGCAACGATGATCAGTAATCCTATACTTCGTAAGAATTCTGTCGATATACGGTCACGCCCGAGGAGTGTATGTCCGGAATGATCCTGATAACACTTTATTGACGTATACATTATACAGTAAAAGCTGATTTTGCTGGGTATAATTCCTTTACTGTACTTGTTATTTACACCGGCTTTCCCATTTCGTAATAATGCAATTCGTGCATGGTCAACGTCAGTGTTGTTATAACCCCATTGCAAATGTCAACGGAAGCGCCACGTCCATCGGTATCATCTGGTTTGACCTTTATGCGAAATGCATTGGCTAATCATCAACCATTGCAATGCAAAATTGAAGAAGACTGCCATTTGTTAAGGATTGGCATAGAACATTGCATCGTTTTAACAATGGAAATCCATTCCTCCACTCACAATGCATTAATTGTTTACGTGGCAATGTATGATTTACGAAGAAGACTGCCATGCGTTAAGGATAGGCATACAACATTGCATCGTTTTAACAATGGAAATCCATTCCTCCACTCACAATGCATTAATTGTTTACGTGGCAATGTATGATTTACGATGTATCCAAATGATATGCTAAGGTGCAAATGTATTTTTTTTTGCAATTGGGAGAGATAAATCTCCATTGGCACAAGACGACACACATGTAACGGTAAAAAACGAGATGGAAAAAAACACATTTCCTTTAGTCCGCTTATGAAAATGTAACAACAACTGTCAGGGTAAATGATTCGTATGTCTCTTTAAAGTTGCACATTACTGCAGTATTGTATTACAGTTGCATACCATCCCCTTGTTTGCTGCTGGAGATTTCAACTCTTTTAATGATGCACTCATACATAGTGCAACTGAATATTTTGAAATGAGTATAATTACATACCAACAGCGTATTCGCCCTGGCACGTTAACCAATTAGGCGGACGTGTCAATAGAAACTTTTTTTGTATTCTCCAAAAATTGAAGTCCTGGTTTTTCATTGGTAACATTGGGTTTGAATCCTGACTCTTGATATGTGGAGTTTGTACGTTCTCCCCTTATTTCACATGGAGCCTTTTCGGGTTCTCTGTTTTCCTCCCATAGCAAATGTCATACATTGAAATTATTGTTGTTCAGGCATTTCAAAGCAGGACTCTTCAGAAAACAAATCTTGAAAATCAGTGTGGCTTTCCTGGATGAATGTGTAATTATTATATTAGGTTGTCCACATGGTGTAGAGTCAGTAAACTAATTGCCTCTCGTAATATATATGTATAAGCAGAACTCTGGTCTGTGTCTAGACATGTACATGATCATGTTTCGGTCTATCGATCTATTGGCTATCCAAATCAGTTATATCAATATTATCCAGATTCATATTCTTGGTTCTTTCGGTAAAGTCACGTAGAAGGGAAACAATAAGATAATAAAATTATAAAACAATAAATTCTCACGACGTTTCATGACTTTACCAAAAGAACCAAGAATATGAATCCCTGCAGTCACGAAAGCTTTAAATCAAAATTATCCAGATTGTTAAACGGCTTATTTCACAAATGCTGCTGGGTTACTTGGTGTTATGGCAGGAAACAGCATTTGTCCCTTGTCTTGTGCCCGTTGTCCCGGTGGGTGGAGGACATTGCAGACTGCCATGGAGTCAATGCTGAACAAGCTGAAGAGCACCGTCACCAAAGTGACAGCAGATGTGACGAGTGCTGTGTCGGTGGTGCTGGGCAACCCGGTCACACGCGAGTTTGAAATCACCCGCCATGTCGCCAGTGGAGGGCCAGCACTCTCCTGGAAGATTTACCATGGCTTCAAGAAGTCTACCAAACAGGTGTGGACATCTTCTTGCGTTGACGAGCCCATTCTCCGTTAGGTATTCCTCTCTTTCTAGTTCCTTTCATTTTTCATGTACATTTACCATGGCTTCAAGAAGTCTACCAAACAGGTGTGGACATCTTCTTGCGTTGACGAGCCCATTCTCCGTTAGGTATTCCTCTATTTCTAGTTCCTTTCATTTTTCCTGTACAACACACTTTTTTATTTTCCCATTGTTTATCCTGCATATGTACGCAAATAGTGCCAGTTGCCTTCTCATAACTCCCTGCATCAGGTCTTCTTCTATGAAACATATCATTGAATTAATTTGATGGCTCTCTTAGCAATGCATATGTTATGAAAGCCTCCTACAGCTCTTGTTACTATAGCGTGAAGTAAAACGCAAAGAGAAAGTTTCAATTACCTGTGTTTACTATAAATCACATGTCATTGTACAGCTTTTTAAACTTTTATAAATTAATTGAAAGTTATTCTTTGAGGCAATAGTTTCATTGTACATCGCAGTAGTAATATGGATAAAATTGGCTGATACTTTGGGAGCATAATATGCACATCGTGGTTTGTAGATTCATATTAATTCTTGCACTCATGATACATTGATGAAATTATAATGTCAAGGATTTTATCTTTTACAATATATGCACATTACGTGCAAATGTTTTTTTTTCTAGGCTGATGAAACTAAAGAGGCAGAACATACGTGACATTACGAATGAGACAAAAAAATAATTGAACATGGCACAATCGTTACAATTAATTGAGTCTCAGTGGGGTGGTTAATCATCACATGCTGAGGGCATACATTTTACATCTCTGTCAAGCAATACTTAGGCGTGTAAAATTCATGAACACATTTTGGGCCATTTACCCTCGGCCTGTTTTTTTTTATGTTGCCTTATATACAATTCGTAGCAGCTGATGGGGTTTTCATCCATTAAAGAGATCATTACTATGTAAACAGGTATTTTTGTTTACGTACCCCTTGATTGTTTGTATTTGTCACATTAGCTTTGCTCTCGTTATGCTTAATGATTAATAGTGTAAACATCCCATCCTGTTGTGGTTGAAGAGCCTCTTGAAAGTGCTTATGTATTATTTAAAATCCTGATGGCTGTTTCATGTGTGTGATGAATATGAATAATTAAATTTATTTGAAAGTGAAAATTTTGTTTATGTTTAACGAGAGGGTGTATTTTTTGTATTTTCGGGACAATGGGGTACACTGATTTAAATTGATTCGAATTTTATACAGCAGAAACATTTAGGAACAACACAATTTGGATTCATACAGCATTTTTTTACTTAACTTTCGTGACTGCAGGAATTCATATTCTTTGGTTCTTTCGGTAAAGTCACCTAGATAGAAAAAAAATTGAGCATACTGGCAGTCAATAATATAGACTGTAGCCTGGCAGACCGTAGCCTGGTTTTTAAGCTGGTGAGGGTATTGGTAGTCTAATGTAGACTGTAGAAATGATTATTAAACTGAACCTGAATGAGCGTACTGGCAGTAAAAAATGTAGACTTATTCTGGTTCTTTCAGTAATAAAATTTAAATAAACCCCAAAACCACGACGTTTCGATCGCAACACAAGCGGTCGTTATCAGGAAAAGCGGGGTTAGCCGCTGAAGGCAAACTGTTTATAAAGGTTTAGAGATGGGCGTTAATGAGCGAGGACCTTAGGTCACATTTGTTCTTCGAAACAGTGAGGAGATCCAGCAGGTAGTCTGCTGATTTTTTTTTTGAAGGAGGGGAACTTCAGACATAGTGGCACCATAGGATAATAATTGACTGGGGTTTTGCCAGACATCCTTGGTTGCTGGAGTGGACGAGTGCATGGATGATCTTGACATTATTGGTACCTCATTTGCCAGTAAAAAATATGATAATTGTTTTTTTACCCTTTTATCTGCCAACAAAACTGACACCTTTTTTACGAGGAGTCATGTTTGCATAGACCACAATACCTGCAGTCATAATGCAAACAAAAACATAACTCTGATCATGTATGCACTGTCCTTGAAGTTGATTGGTCCACACCCGAGACAGCTTTCCTTAGAGCCTAGTCTCACATGGGTGGACCAATCAACTTCAAGGACAGTGCATACATTATCATAGTTATGTTTTTTGTTTGCATTACGACTGCAAACATGACTCCTCGTAAAAAAAGGTGTCAGTTTTGTTGCCAGATAAAAGGGTAAAAAAACAATTATCAGATCTTGACATTGGCGAGGGTGATCTTGAAGTTAATCCAAGAGTGGATTGGTAGCCAGCGAATGGTTTGTATTATTGCGGTGATGTGTTGTTGTTTATGGATGTGTGTGAGGAGTCTGCCACTGGCATTATGGATCACCTGGCATTTGGAGTTGAGGGATTTCAGGAGGCCATAAAGGAGAGAGTTGTGTTAGCCGAGTCGATATATGATGAAGGCATGCATGAGGGTCTCAGCGGCAGCTGGGGCAACAAAGTTGCACAGATCGATGTTGGGGGCTTCTGCAGAATTAAGCTTTGTATGTAGAGAACTACAGGTCAAAATCAATGACAACTACAAGGTTACGCACAATCATTCCCATCGTAATGCAAAGTTTATGATACTACATGCTGTGATAAGGTGATGGGCACAAGCTTGATATCTTAAAAAGTTGCTGAACAAGAAAAAGTTATTTATTGAAGACAAACTGTCCAGCAGGACAATGAATGAAGAGTCAAAATCTTTAAGGTTGTACAATAGTCACCCAGTGTACTCATGATTGATGAACATTGGTTAATTTTCCCCCATGGCAAGACCTTGCGGGAACAATTGCACCGATTACGCAGCCCGGATGTGAAAAAATGTAGTGGCCCAGTGTCAGTAGTAGCTGCAGTACCAGCGGTAGTATCAGTAGTAGCTGTAGTATCAGTAGTAGCTGTAGTATCAGTAGTAGCAGTAGTACCAGCTGTAGTATCAGTAGCAGCTGTAGTACCAGCGGTAGTCTCAGTAGTAACTCGAATGTTTTTTTTTCTCCTCCACAAAATCTGTGTCGCGTCTCCATTCCAGGAGGTGGCAGTGTTTGTATTCGAAAAGAAGCAAGTGGATCGCCTCGGGAGGACCGAGCGCGAGCACGCGGTGGAGGTTCTGAAGCGTGGCGTGCAGCAACTCACAAGGCTGCGTCACCCGCGCCTGCTCACCGTGCAGCATCCCATCGAGGAGTCCAGGTCAGACCCCTCCTCGGCCGGCTGTGGGACTGGTTTTTAATGCTTCGTGTGTGACACGATATAACAATTAATGATGAAAGTCAATGTATCTTTCAAATAATAATGCATACTGTCTCCTGCGTATAATGAGGGTTTTTTTTTGGAGGGGGTACTCGTGAAATTGAAAGTAAAAAATGGAAAGTTGTGTTCACGAAAGCTAAAAAATTAACCCGTAAAAACAAAGTTTTTCACTATAAATCTTTATATGCGTGGCAATTGGTTTTATTTTATTATTCATTTCTGTTTTTCTTGAGTAAGAGTTTCATTTTTATCACATTGGTATTTAAAATAAATATGACATTTTTTTTTCCTAAAAAGTGGAAAATTTTGGGAAAAAAATTTCACGAAAATAAATTGTCACGCACAACGAGTCTGTGTGCAAAATGTCAGCTCGATTGGATCACGGGAAGTGGGTTAAAAAACGACCGAAAGATTTGCACGGTCGTAAGCACGCAAGCAAGCAAGCAAGTGAACTTAATATAAAGGATTTTTTAAAATATACATTTTCACAGCAACGCTGGCTTGTTGTTGGCAGTATCTCCATGTTCAGCCGGAGTGTCATGCATCAGACAGTCACAGGTTTGTCGTGTACCGTACAGTAACTCCTGCGGCATTGGATTTTTGTGCATTCCAGAACTGGCTTGAGTTTTAGTTTTGTTGATCCATTGCTATATTTGTACCTTTTATATCTCTTCTTGATATATATGATGTAAAAAAGCCATAAGAATAACATTACAGGATGTAAAAATGAAAATAACGAGGTTATGTTGAGAAAACAAATGTATAGTGGTGATTCGCACCCCTGAATTATCCTGGTATTTTGAGGGTATTGTAAGTTGTCCTGTTACCAATGACAAAATGTAACTATTTCGACACCTTCTTGGTTCTTTCGGTAAAGTCACGTAGAAGGGAAGTAATAAAATAATAAAAATAAAACATAAAATAATTCTCACGACGTTTCGGCCACAACGCAAGTAGCCGTCCTCAGGTGAAAACCAGGTCTGTCGAGGCGACAGCGTCTGAATGAAACAGCTCGGATGCTGTCGCCTCGACAGACCTGGTTTTCACCTGAGGACGGTTACTTGCGTTGTGGCCGAAACGTCATGAGAATTTATTCTATTATGTTTTATTTTTTATTATTTTATTACTTCCCTTCTACGTGACTTTACCGAAAGAACCAAGAAGATGAATCCCTGCAGTCACGAAAGCTTTAAATCGAAATTTATTTCGACACCTAGAATTGTTTAGAAATGACGATTTTTGCATCTTGACTCGATGCGAGAATTGATAATTTTTGTAAATTTTTTGCCATCCCATTTGTATTATATCTACTTTAATCTAAATGGTGTTAGCATATAATATGCATATAATTTGAATTAATCAGAAATAATCGATACTCTGCAATTCAATGCTTGTGTCTTGAGTGTAAGAATCTGTTTTATTTGAGTAATTATCACATCGTTGCGTGCGTTATCAATTTAATTTACATGAATGGGATGGTGTGATGGAGAACAATGGTTTGCTCCCTGTGCTAAGAACCCAATGACCTCGAGTTGAATCCATGGCTAGAGCTCACATGAGTGGCAGAGGTCGCAAACGGGTTTTGATTCCTTACCCGTACCCGGCCGCACCAGGGTCGCAAATGGGTACCCGTACCCTACCCGTACCTGTACCCTACCCGAAATGAGTGACAAACGGTTACTCACTAGTGACTCACGGCCTACCCGTACCCGTACCCGGCCGCACCAGGGTCGCAAACGGGTACCCGTACCTGGCTGGGTACGGGTAGCCGGGTATCGGGTAGGGTACGGGTATCGGGTACCCGGTTGCGACCTCTGATGAGTGGTGAGTGATATATGAACTGGTCCTGGGCACTCCTGCCTTCGCCAACCTGCACTGACCATCTTGGTGAAATATGGTCATGCGTCCCCCATGACCGTCATGGCAGTGGATTGACAAAGTGCGGTGTGTGTGTATATATATTCATATTTATTTCTTCTGATGTAGTTGTCGTGTACACCATTGTCCATAAACTTGGAGATATTCATATTCTTTGGGTCTTTCGGTAAAGTCACATAGATTGAAAGAAAAAAATATCACGACGTTTTGATCGCAACGCAAGCAATCGCCATCAGAAACTCTTTCTTCCGCCGAAAGACCCAAAGAATATTTATTCATGCAGTCACGAAAGCTTTAAGTCAAGACTTGGAGATATTGTTGGTTAATAATAGAATGCTGCATTGCTCTGCATGAAACACAAACTACCAGGGCCTTGAGTTTCTTGCATTAGACAATACAGCAATGAGTATGACCATGCCCAATAATTGCTGTCTTTCATAGCATCGACTTTGGTTTGGCAGGGACTGTCTGGCGTTCTGCACGGAGCCCGTGTTTGCGAGTCTGTCAAATGTCCTTGGCCAGCACGAAAATCTCCCGTGTCCCGTGCCGCTGGAGATTCGCGACCACCAATTGCACGACGTGGAGACCAAATACGGGCTACTGCAGGTAAGCGGACCCAGGGAGAATGCACACTCGGGCCTCTGACTGCCTTATTTTTCCCCGTATGGTGTGCAGGGGTCGACCAGCCGCGACGTGTATTTGTTCAAAGTCGACGAGGTTGGTGAGTGAGCCAGCGGATGGCGGCTTCAGGGGTAGCCTGATGAATATATGAATTGCTGCCAGTGAATTAGTCCCTAATGGGTAGTCTAAGATGATAGTGCTTGTGTCTGGATTAAATATTTGTTCTTTCTAATCTGACCTTTTGCACTTGACAACACACACTGTATTTATTCCTGAGCAATGTATACATTAGATACTTGTAAATGGAAAATGTCCCTCTGCATGTCGATGCACCTTTATTTATAGTGGGACATTGTACACCCATTCACCGGCTTCGGAGCATTCTGAGACAATGTGTCGTTTGCAATGAGAAATTGTCTGTATTAGTAAAATTACATAATTTTTGCGAATTATAGGCAGTTGAAAATATTTCCAGATTGTCACATTGTAAATTCCTGCAAGGGATGAGTTTTGCTGCCAGCAACACTGCCCTTATACAATACTTGAATTATGGGCATTGGTGAAATATATGCACATTTATAAAGATATGTTGTTATTCCACATCGATTGTGAATGTGTCAATGAAATGTAAAAAAAGCCCTTTCCCATTGAATGGCAAAGAATAAAACAACAATTTTGACAGAGACCCTTTCAGAGACATTTCGGGAAAAGGACCTGTCGGCTACACATTGATTATTTATTTTGCACATTTCACTTAAATTCCTCCCATAAATACGGCGCTCGCTGTGTGCTTCCGAACACAAGTGCCTAATTTGAGTGTCGTTTTTTTTCTCCCTGCTCCCGTCAATGCATTGAAAATTGCACCTAACAAAAAAGCTTGCATGTCATCATTGGCTAATGTATGCGACCTCTTCAATAGTCAGAGTGTGTTGTGTCTGGAGTGTTTTTGATGAGTGAATATAATCTAGATTTGAAGTTTTTGTGACTGCAGGGATCCATACTCTTTGGTTCTTTTGGTAATGTCACATAGGCATAAAATGAAATAAATAAAATCACGACGTTTTGATTGCAACACAAGGAATCATCATTAGGTGGGAAAACCACAGCAATAATTTTTTTAAAATATAGTTTGAAAGCGATGTGCAATTTTGATTTCTGCTTTTACCTCACGTTTTTTTTTCTCTGTTTCTAAACAGCTCGCAGAAGGCCTGTCCTTTCTACACAATGGCGTTAAGATGGTGCATGGTAACCTAACGCCGGAGAACATTGTCCTGAACAAAAATGGGGCATGGAAGATCATGGGGTTTGATTTCTGCATCTCCTCCAGCAACCCGTCCGAGCGAGAGGTGATATCTGTAGACACTGCACATTTGTTCGTGTGTTCGCAGGCACGGCAGCGTGCACGTGCATTTTAATATCAATGCAAATTAAAGAGTAAAGGAATGCTGCGTTTTGCTGCTGCTGCAGCATCGGCAGCATTTGTCAACATTTTAGTCCAAAACACTGGGCAATTATAGTGACACTGAGAGTAGAAAAACACAGTTTGGGTCAACATTACAATTGATGTTTTTAATAAAGGCCAACCGGTAGAAACATTAACATCGTAATTTTTGTTGATGTCATTATTCTATATCATAGTTTTTTTACTCTCTTGTCCTGTATATACAGTCATGGATGAATTTAAAGAAACCACAACTGGGTAAATAACAAATAGCTCTAATCTTGCAGATGCATAATAAGCACACGGGCTGTGCTTCACAGGTCATCCGATTCAAGTTTTAAATGTTATGATTGATAAAACGACTTTAAATTACAGTCGGGAGCACTGCAGTGACCTTACTGCGGTGACGTATTAAAAAGTACGAGAGTTGACGTCGCTGTGATTTCACCGGAGTACATGTGAAAGTCAATTCGAAGTCTTTTACTCACCCGCAAAGCTTGAGGCATATTTCTGAGCTAACATCATTGTCTTCGTCTGCATCGTCATCAACAGTGGTCAATCTACTGCTGAATTTAGGCCCCCCCAATCCACCACCCACCGTCTTAGCTATCTAACTACATATATCTCTCTACACGGTAGGCAATCACATGTTTTTTAGTTGCATCTTGCTTCAAGCTTACGCGTTGGCGTCCGTGGCTTTTGCAGGTGACTTTCACATGCAAAGAGTGGGTGCCGGATCTGCCGCCCATGTGTCAGCCCCGGATTGAGTTCCTTGCTCCCGAGTACATCCTGTCCGTGAGCTGCGACGTGGCCAGCGACATGTACTCGCTGGGCATGCTCATGTATGCCGTGTTCAACAAGGGGCAGCCCATATTTCAGATGGACGGAACTCACGACATGTTCAAAAGCTTCAGTCGCCACCTGGACAAGGTCAGCCCTGGACAGGGGAAATGCCACCGCAGCCTCCCGACTTTGTAGCAGCGCGGCATTATGGATCCCCCATCTCGTGTGTCTGGATTCTGTATGCGGTATTCTGTCCACGTGTGTGCCGGTGTTTTATAAGGTCAACGCTTCTATTTGCAAGCTCCCTGTTTTGTTGTTACCGTAATTTATGTTTATTATTTCCCTCTTAACCTTTGTCGGGATGTTTCATTGGTAGTTAAGTAATGTCTTTTTTTTACGTGTGGGGGTGAGTTTTTGCGAACGCTTTATGTTGAACAAATATTTTAAAGTGGCCATGGAATGTGTGTGTGCTAGATTGTGTGTTTCACATTGTGCTGTTGACCTTGATGTTAAAGGGACTCAGCCTTAACTGTGCCCTGTATTGGTAAACAGGGTGACATTGGAGATGTAGGAGAGTGATAAAAGCAGAAAGGTGATGTTTTCCAGATAGCCACCATTAGGGTGATGAGAAAAAATGTGGAGGACACTGGGTTTAGCGCTGCACCAGTCTGATCGGCCTGCAGTATAAAGCAAATCTGAATTTTTTCATGTTTTCCCGAACTGAATTTAATTGTTCATTCATTGCTTTTTGTACTCTTGTGTGCAGTTAAGTAACTTGGGACCATCGGTAATGCAGAAGGTGCCAGAGGATGTTCGTGACCACCTAAAGATGCTCCTAAATGTCACACCAACTGTACGGCCCGATGCTGATCAGCTGGCCAAGGTACCCCCCACTGCTAAGAGATACATGTACACCAATCCTACATTTCCACAACCAGAAATGGACAATTTGGATCATGTCCACATGCTTCCCAAGTGACGTGATCTCGTAGGCTCCAACCCTCAATGCTACGTATTCCCCACCCTCTCCGCTTAACTATCTTTCCTATCTTCTGCAGCTGAAGGGGAATGATCATGAAACAATAGTTTGAATAACAACGACAATTTTACATTTATAGAGCATCTAAGTGTGACAGCATCTCAAGACGCAGTCCAAAAACAGCGGGACAAAAAAAAAGAATGCAAGAAGCCCACACGCTACTGATGGGGCCTAGGTTAGGAAGCAAAAATAAAATATCGCTACAATCGTCCGCTGTGTGTGTTTATACATGTGCAGCATGTCGCTGGTAGTCCTTGTGAGAGCGTGTGGCTATCTTCTGAGAGGTAGCCACAAGGCCTGCTTTTAAGGAGGCCCATACAATGCCGAGTAGGGACTCGGTAAGGCTGCTGTGGGCACTTCTGCCGAGCCCGCGAGCACAGTTAAATTTACCGAGCCGGCTCACTTCCCAGCGATGGTGGAAATGCGGCGTTAGTGTATTCAGTATAAAAAAATCCTTGTAATCTCTCTGGTGCAATGAATCAAGCTTTATTGGAGGCATTATTCTGTGTGTGTAATTATTTATGCCCGTCTGCCCTTCCACAGAGCAGTTTCGTAACCGAGATGACTTGGGTTGGCTTAAAGCACTCACAAGCTAATCTTTGCCCTTAATGTGGAATGAAGCTGAATAAATTTTGAACCAGAACTGTGCTCCACAAAGGATGATCTTTGTTAGGTAATTATATTTTCAGGCAGATTAGCATTGACATTCTGTTCATGAAAGAACACATCCTCAAGTGCAATACTGGTGCACAATGTTTAGGGATTAGACTTTTTAAAAAAGTCATTCTCATTTATTAGCTGCAGTGCCAATGGTATTTCTTTTACATGTAAAATATGATGGCACGCCTATTATGAGTGGCAGGGAAACATTAAAAAATAGCTTCAAATATGTTACTATGTTCATATGAATGCGGATAATAAAGTGAATGTTGGCTAAATCATCTCTAATGTTAGCTGATACTCAATGTGATATACAGACATGAAGAACAGATGAATGTTGGTACAGTGCACCATGGACATAAATAATGAACAGCTATCTTTAATCGGGCTAGGACTATCAATATGAGATGGTCAAGAGATGGAAAATACAGCTATGGATTTTTATGCATGTAGTGCTATAAGCATTATCCTCTCTTATACATGGGTTTTCCACGTAATCCGGTTTCCTGCAGCTCATTAACCATTTCCCGTTCCGATGACGTACTTGTACATCATAAAAACGAAACCGGAAGAAAAACTAAAATTTTAAATCATTATCGGTACCGTTGCTCCCACAAGGCCATGCAGGCGGGATGGCGTGTGGCACAGTTTGGCGCCAGCTATCGTTGTGTTGCTATAGTTCTCTGCGGTGAGTACCATGTCTTTAAAAACAACGGCGCTATGCCTCTAAATAAAATTAACGCTGAGCCGCTTGTACATTCCAAGATTCGGAGGTCAACGGGACCCACCCAGCAACTTGCAGATGTCTCGGAACAGGAAAGGCTTCATGGAATTGGTCAAACATCCCAATGCGGGACCCTCCTGATAAAAGTATTCGGACCCATTGAGCCTTCCCTGTATAAAGGGTATTTATCTTGATCAATTCATAATTGAAGTGGGAATAGGCAAGGCTCTCAAATTAGGCATTATTGGAGCATAAAGTTAATGTTATTTAACTGTAAGAACTATTACATGTTAAAGGTATCTTGAAAAAACGTAGTTGTATATATATATATTTTTATTCTTTCATCCACATTTTCTTCATTCAAACACATTTGATGGTCCACTTTTGATTTTGGAACCTCCCAATGGATGAGCACACAATGAACTGCATAATTCACTTTGTTTAACACATTTCACAGTATGGACAATTCGCTATTGTACGTTATCAGGTTTTTTTCCAGGACACCCATCATTAGTCTGTATCTCACCATTTTCAGTGCTCAATAAAGGTAAATCCAAATTAGTTTCCATTATCAATGCTAGATTTCCATGAATTGTTTGTATTCTCATCTGCTAACTAAAACGACGTAAAAAATATAGTGGTGTTGGTATAACCTAATTCACTTTTGTTCTGACGTTTCATTGCAGATTCCCTACTTTGATGACGTAGGGGCCATGACGCTGCAATACCTGGACACTCTGTTTCAGCGCGACAATCTGCAGAAATCGCAGTTCTTCAAAGGCTTATCCAAAGTCCTGTCGAAGCTCCCAAAGGTACTTGTGCCCTTTGCTTACAGCGCAGTATCGTAGGCGCAGATTTAGTTTTTATCATAGGTAATGTAATTAGAATTTACTTCACCATTAATCTTTATTGGCATGGTAGGGGGTACCTCTTTGTACATCGCTTGCTTTCAGTGCAGTGGCTCTTAACCTTTACCGCAGCCTTGCACCCCTTTGGTTCTCAGAAAGGGCATCTCGCACCCCCAGGGGGTGCGTGCACCCCAGGTTAAGAACCACTGCTGTAGTGTGTGTGCACCACTCCATCTGCTTTTGAGGACATGCCCTTTGTGTATAGCTGGTGGGGGGTGGAGTAGTGACACATTGGTTCACGCTCTGTGCTACTAATCTGGCAACCACCCCTCCCCCCCCCCAAACTGGCCACCTTTATTAATTTATTTCCAGGAGTCTACAATTAAGATTCAAAAGAAAGTAATTAATTATATGCACCCACGATTCCTAATGTGAGGGACAAAGCGAACCCCTGCCCCGCCAAATATAGAAGTCAAACGCCGCCTATACTGGCAACTTAAGTTATATTCTTTGGGTCTTTCGGTAAAGTCACGTAAGTAGGTTCAACCTATTTACGTGACTTTACCGTAAGACCCAAATAATATGAATTCCTGCAGTCACGAAAGCTTTAAGTCAAGATTTAACTTAAGTTATAGTTCTAACCGTAGCTAACAGTGGCAACTGATATCTGAACTGGTCCTGAGGCACACCCCCTTTGACCAACCAGTACTAACCACCTTGGGGACGTATGCTCACACAACTGATATGGTGTGGGGAGGATCTCGAACAGCAGTGGACGGACAAAGGGCTGGAAATTATATTTTTTAAGCTGGTGAGTTTACTTCCCTACAGCCAGACCACTGAAAGAGACTAATTGGTATATTGATGGTAGCTACGGCCTAGACTTGTCACTGCTTTGCAAACAACTTCGCTGTTCGTAACCTAAGTGCGCCACAATGGCGAGATGTTAACTGCCTAGCCTAGGATACATGAGGATGTGGGTTCAATCCTGACCCTGATGCCTGTATATTTAGAATTTGCATGTTCTCCTCGTGGTTGCGTGGATTTTTCTCCGAGTCCCTCCGGGTTTTATCTCCAGCTTCAGTCTAATTTCTTTAGTATCGCCCTGTGAGCCATTCGGCTCTTGAATCGGGTGCAACCGCAACAAACAAAAAATAAAAACATGAACAAGAAAACATCATAAAGTGACTATGCGCAAACAGAAAAATTCAGTAAAAAACTGCAAAGTCTTCAGAACCTGCAGAACCTGCTGTCAATTTCCGTATGATAAGCCACTTTGTTGAGCTCGCATTTGTGGCCAGGTCGCTTCTGAAAAAGAGCGACGTAGCTCCGTTTAAAAATAGTTTCTTCTCAACAATATCCATATAATGGCGATGTTAAAACAGGGGTGGACATTGGCATGCCGGTTGCAATGCATGTGTTAACCGATAGGTATTTAACGATGCATTAAAACATTGATTAAAATAGATTATAATGCTTTTGATAAAGGCGTCACATCATGCATGTGATAATAACAATTTTAAAAATGTTGTTGAAAATGTTGTCATACTAGCCGATTTCATTGCTTCATCTTCATGGTAAGAGGGTAACTGCTTGGAGAGGCCTTTGTTCAGCATCGTACTGTCTTGGCTGACGATGATATGCTAATGTTATTTTTAGGCTAATGATCAAAACAAAACTAAAAATTAGTCAAAAAAAAACAATCAACAGTTAAAGCCAATCAACTAAAATAACTGATTCTTTAATTGAATTGTGATCCAAATTAGTGACATTTCTTTGGATTGGCAGCGGAGTGACATGTTACTCACTTAGTGATGATGTACATATGTCTCTGCATTGATTATAATTGTTGAACAACTACTTAAATCAGAATAAATCTATCACTGGAGAGGCATGTCGACTTCACAAATCCTGCTTGTGTTACTGTACAATACAAGTTGGATTTACAAAGTATCATACAATATTAGCAATCAAGATGTCGTACAGAACAGTGGGACATGGGGATCCTGGCCAAATAATAATAATTGATCGAATTCGTATGGCAAAATAGGCAGGATTAAAGAGGAAGATCTTGAGCCTGAATACTATAAATTATGTCAGTGGTTTATCTGTTGGAGGTGCAAGAGCTTAACCATGACCACCACCACCTTGTGGCATTCATTTCAGAGGGTGGTACAGCAGCGCGTGCTCCCCAGCCTCACCACGGAATTTGTGAACCCCGACATGGTTCCCTTCGTGCTGCCAAACGTGCTGCTCATTGCCGAGGACTGCACCAAGGAGGAGTACGTGCGGATGGTGCTGCCCGACCTCATCCCCGTCTTCAAGCTGCAGGAGCCCATCCAGGCACGGTCAACGATGCCGTAGTCCTGCTGCTGTCGGTTTTTCGCGCTGTGTGCGACGCTGCTCCTTCACCGCACTTTGAGGTTGTGCCACCGCGTGCGGTGCCCCGGGAAGTAGGGGGGGGAGCCGGTGACGCAGCGGTAAGCACGCCGCGGTACCACACCTGGCCAACAACACAGTGACGATTAGTTGAAGCGGTCCTGGGCCCCTCCCCCGACGTTGAATCGGCCTCAAATGAGTACCTGGTGCGGTGTGTAAAAAAACAAAACATGAGCACTGCGGAGGCAAAGGCGATCAGGCGTGACGCTGGCCGCACCACCCCCTCGTTTGTCGTGTAGGCCTTCATAGGCGCTTGCTTAACAGCACTTGCCCCAACAATCTGTTAAGGCTCCATGTGAATCTTTGTTTTTGTACGGCATAATGTCCAACGTTTCACCTTATGCTCTGAGAGCCTCATGAAATGAATGGAGTCGCTCGCGTTCTTCCACAATTATATCAAGTTTCCAGTTGCTACTGGTGTTGATCTAGGCTGGACAGCGTCGGACTTTGATGCGTCTGCCCACAATTATCTAGTGTTTTGAGAGCAGTGAGGTGTTTGTGCAATAATCCTTACTGTAAATTTAACCATAATGAAAATAGGGTTGCGTAAATTTGCCGGACAACGTGCTGTGACAGTGTATGTGATGTGTAAGTGGTATGCTCGCCATTAATTATATGTATCGTTGTACTTGCACCTCTGCTTGCATGAAGGCTAGCAACATGGTGAGTCTTGTGTCTTTTGCAACCGCTTGTTATTTTATTGTGGCATGTTCCAGACTGTCAATGTGAACACTACAATTATGAAATTGTGGGGTCTATTTATGTTGCCTTGGCTATCGTCCAAAATACAAACTTGTAATTTGTACATTTTCACTTACCGCAGGTTCTGCTGATATTTTTGCAAAAAATGGACCTGCTGTTGACGAAAACGCCGGCAGAAGACATCAAGCAGCACGTTCTTCCCATGATCTTTCGAGCCTTGGAGGCTCCATCCACACAGATCCAGGTGGGGGCAGTGCGTATTGTGAAATGGCACCACCTTCTTCTTGGTTCTTTCGGTAAAGTCACGTAGAAGGGAAGTAATAAAATAATAAAAATAAAACATAATAAAATAAAATAATTCTCACGACGTTTCGGCTACAACGCAAGCAGCCATCTTCAGGTGAAGAATGAGACACTGCCAAGCTAGGAGCTTATATATAAGCTGCGTTGGAGGTGGAAGAAGAGCGCCTTAACAAAAGAATGTGCATATGAAGAGGAATTTAGCATATTCATGGAAAATGCGTAGGAGGTGGGCGGGGGGGTTTCAAAGTCATATTATGCCCATGCATTATGCAGGATCAGCAGCACCAAGGGGGGGTGCAGGGATTAGCAGTAACAAAGGAAAGGAATGTTAATGATATGTAGCTGCAGTTACTCAACAACCACGTAGAAAACTAAAGTATAAACTACATAAAAAACTAAAGTATAAATTGCATAGCACCATCAGTATACTTACTATACTCTACAATAAGCTGAGTTACTAACAGCAAGTAATACATTACAATTCTACGTCGTAAATCGAAATGGCACCACCTTGTTCAAGCAAGGCGAGCTGTATTCCACTGGTACCCGTCATTCGTCTAGAGCAGGGGTCGGCAACCTACGGCTCCGGAGCCGCATGCGGCTCTTTACGGGCTGCTTCTTGACGATGAGTACGTATGTACTCAGATGCATTGCGGCTCTTGAAATACTGAATTTTGTACCGAATTGGAAATAAATGGCTCTTCTTGTTATTTTGGTTGCCGACCCCTGGTCTAGAGTACAACATAATCTCTGATGATGCCGAATAATGCTGCCAGTCTTTTCACCCGCACCCATAAGCGTGGCCACATCACCCCAATACTCAAGGCTCCTCCACTGGCTCTCTATCCAATGCCAGATAAGTTTCGAAATCACAGTCGGTGTCTTAAACATGCTCCATGAACTCCTGCCTGTTTTTTTCCTCTCATTTCACTCTACTCTCCTCAACGTGCTCTCTGCTCCAGCAATCAAAGCCTTCTGTATAAGCCTGCTGTCAGTGGGAGGTTGCTATTTCTCCTCTGCTGCCCCTATAATCTGGAACTCCCTTCCCCCAGTCAGCCATGTTGTCAACTTCCTGCTGCTCTTCAAGTCTTGCCTCAAGACCATCCTGTACACATGGCTTTCTCTCTCGCTGTATTAATACATACATAAATATACCTCCAGGATGCCCTTGTCCTGCTGTTCTCTACAGCATCTTGAGATGTGCTTGCAATGAGATGCTGATGAATAAGTCCAACTTGTATTGCACAGTAATATAAGCAGCATTTGCAAAGTCTAAATGAGCCCAATAACTGATGTTATCTAATTTAATTAGTCGTCAAATAATCAATGCATGGACATCTTAAGCAGACGCAAACATTTTTAACTGAAAGACGGACCTCATTCATTTTAGCCATACAGTGGCTCAGTGTGGTGTGTTTGATGTTGGTCGACACACAGGCTCCTGTGATGTTTCACGCTTGCCACTTGTGTTTCCCTAGGAACTCTGCTTGGGAATCATCCCTACGTTCGCCAACCTCATTGAGTACCCGTCGATGAAGAACGCCTTGATTCCTAGAATCAAAAACTCCTGTTTGCAAACCACGTCTTTAGCGGTGAGTCTTTCCTCCTCTGTGAATAGCTACTGAAAGGCCCTATTGTGTCGAGGTGCCGCTGCATGCTTAAGCCTGCCGATGTATTTATTTTTTCAAAGCAAGGAGCACGGTAGAATGTTTTTCATAGGAAGTTTCCTTTCTGCAACGTTCAAGTTAGATCAGCGTACAGGCAAACACCTGCGCACAGCTCACTGTACCGTGCGTTTATCATCACCGTGCTTGCCGTCGTTCCAGTTTATGGGTTAATGCCGTGTTTATTCCAGCGCATTAAAAGGTCCTGCCAAAGTTCTTTACAAGAGTTCCTCTTTGTTTTTTGCAAGCGCGTTAAGTGAAAATAACCCTGCGCCACAAGTGGACTTCAACGCAGCGCCAGGCACTGTAGCTCGCCGTTAGCATGCACACTCAGTGCTCGTTATCCAATTTACACTCCAGTGGGGGAGATTGGTTGGGGGGAGGGATGCAATATTGACCTTGTCAATAACAATTGTATTGTCTCTCAAATCCGTGGTCCGTACAAGACACCTATTCAGACTTGCCTTCCCATAGAATGTAAAATTTTAAACAAAAACTGTCTCTGTTTTTCATTTATTTTATTTACTACTTAACTTTCTTACGCTATTCGTTGCGCACGGCTGCACTTTATTTTGCGCTCGGTTGCAATTTACTTTTGCTCAGCCGGTGTTCGCCGCTGACGGTGTTACGGGTTTCTTTTTTCATTCCTGTTGCTCCGTGCCCCCTGCACCGTTCCCGTTCCCTCGTAATGTGCGCTGATGCATACTTTGTTGAGGGCGATATTGGAACGTAAAAATTTACATCGAACGAGTGAATTGTCAACATGTGCACACGCCGTTCTGTCAGGTGCGCGTGAATGCCCTGGTCTGCCTGGGGAAGCTGCTGGAGCACATGGACAAGTGGTACGTGCTGGACGAAATCCTGCCCTTCCTGCAGCAGATCCCGTCCAAGGAGCCTGCTGTACTCATGGGCATCCTAGGTACGTACATGCAGAGGACATCCGTTGCACGCACCACAAAGCGATCGCGTGCGCCGTGTCGCCTGTGTCGCATCGTTGAACTTAATTACGGCTGACGAGCTTATGGCTGACATTATTTGTTGCATCTGCCCAACCTAAAGAAAAATCTAAATCACAATTGAAATGAGAAATGTGAGCACGTAGATTAATGAATTACGTAATTACCCAGGAGGCCGCTGTGCATCCATGGACTCTTTTCTGCAAGAAGAACCTGCGTTGTACGTTGTTATACTTGGATGTTTTGCAACATGCGGGGGTGGGGAACAATCCAAATGCCGTATGTTAAATAATATGAAGATTAGACAAAGAATGCACATAAAATGTTACTTAAAAGGGCGTAATTATTTTTTTCATAACATGTATTTGTCGGACTAGTTTCGTGTCTGGAAGGTCTATTTTTCCCCGTTTAAATATGTCTATGCATGTTTTTGCAATGTAAGTGTACGTGGTTGAATAAGGGGCAGGGACTGAAATCAATTCCTTAATAAACCGAGCGTGATGACAATGTTCACTAGACCGTGACCAACGTGGTGGGCATGGCTTAACTAGCCCAGCACAGGACCCAAAGTGAAATTGACTTGGTAGCTGAAATGGACTGAAAAAAATGTCTGGCCTTGACTTGCTAAGTATGTTAAACTAAAATAAATGCTGATTCGACCCATGAGAGTTAGATGTTTACACATAGAAATGTTTACACAGCACTGAGGATTTCCAGTGCAACAACGTTTGCACTCCCTAAGCTGAAATAATTTTATATTGTCAAATTAAATTCACGCTTTTGAGGGCTGTGAGTAAAAGGTAAGATTGTTGTTCCTTGAGCTTTTTGTTCTTATATTGACATTTCTACGTATGTATGTTGAACTTCTTTAGCAGTGTACATAGCCAAACTTATTAACCGGAGGTGCGGGTGGGTGGGAGGGAACAAACTTAACACAAAAAGCGGTTCTCAAGAAATGAGTTTTCAATTTCGAGTTACAAATGCAAAGCTCCAGTGGCTCCAGTTTAGCAGAGTGAGTGACCCCTTTAGTAAGCATGCCGTCAGCCAGATTGAAGTTGTAAAAATTAACAAGTGACTTGAAGGAGATTGTAAAGCTTTCAGTGGACGTGTCGTTGAGTGAGAACATTTGGCAATTCGTTTTCCTATTTCAGCCATTCAGCTTCTAATGGGACGGTGCGTTGTGCAGTTCAGACCCAGGTGGACTTGTTCATGCCTCTCATCCACACATGCATTTTGTATAATTCGCTGCATGACACATTCCATTGGTAGCACATTCAAACGCAAAAAAACACAATACATAAACGCATCATCACATAGCAAGTGCATGTGTATAGCAAATGGGTTTGAGGCAAAAGTCAGGAACCTTACGTCTGTCTGCTAAATATTGGCAAACGTTCGCTTGACCCTTTGCTTGGGCATATGTCTCAATCCCTTTCCCATACACGTTGCTCAATTCCAGTCTCGTAGAGGTTTAATGTTGAGGCCGCCTCTTCTCTGTGCACACCAAACAACATACATATCGTGGTCTTGAAGTTCAGAATCAGAATCGTTATTTATATTGGAGGAATGCAATGCGCTTATGAAGGTCTTTTTCAAAGATGTGCGGTAAAGTTGCTATAGTTTTTTACTTTTGCCACACCGTGTACATTTTAAAGCAGCCCTTTGAATTTCGATTTAAAGCTTTCGTGACTGCAGGGATTCATCTTCTTGGTTCTTTCGGTAAAGTCACGTAGAAGGGAAGTCTCCCCGACAGACCTGGTCTTCACCTGATGACGGCTGCTTGCGTTGTGGCCGAAACGTCGTGAGAATTCTTTTATGTTTTTTTTTGTTTTACTTCCCTTCTACGTGACTTTACCGAAAGAACCAAGAAGATCAGCCCTTTGAAATCAACTCTCCCAGTTTGACCAATGCGGATGAGAGCTATGTGAGATGAGTTACATTTCTGGCCTTTGTTTCCACAGGAATCTACAAGTGCACTTTCAGCCATAAGAAGCTTGGAATCACGAAAGAGATTCTGGCTGGGAAGGCCCTTCCCCATCTCATCCCTCTGTGCATCGACAACAACCTCAATCTCAACCAGGTCAGCGATGACGTAATGTGATATTTAGGTTTGGTCAAGGCCGGTTGTATTGAAAAGTCTCAATGCGTTTATGCCTGCATGCCACACATACACGGCCAAATTATTGCGGGGGGGGGGGGGGGGTTTATTCCAGGCCTGCTCAAAGAAAGAATCAAAGCCCAGCTGTTGCAGGCTGACAATCACATGGTTCTACAGTGGCCCCAGTTAAAATCATATTAATGGGGGACCTCAGCTGCAAATTAAAATGGGCATATCTGTATATTGGGCCAGTGTGAATTGAGAAAATCTTGGCAGTACACACACTTGATGTAATAAGCTGCTGCCACTTAAAAAAATAGGATATACCAAAGTAAAAACCTCAAGCGGGTACTTATACCTGTGTTCCATTTGCTTGATTGTGTGCATTAAAGTACCACCAACACTGCAGGATAGATGATTTAATATGAATATGTGCACATACCCGCAGTAATTCAGCTCCATAAAATAAAACAGGATTGCTCTGTTATATGGAGCCAAATGTTACTACTTCCGATTTTTAAATAACTTTGCAACCACGCTTTCTTAGGCAAAGCCTCTCCCTGTATGGTATTTGCCAAAACCACGCTTTCTTAGGCATAGCCTCTCCCTGCATGGTATTTGCCAAAACCACGCTTTCTTAGGCAAAGCCTCTCCCTGCATGGTATTTGCCAAAACCACGCTTTCTTAGGCAAAGCCTCTCCCTGCATGGTATTTGCCAAAACCACGCTTTCTTAGGCAAAGCCTCTCCCTGCATGGTATTTGCCAACACCACGCTTTCTTAGGCAAAGCCTCTCCCTGCATGGTATTTGCCAACACCACGCTTTCTTAGGCAAAGCCTCTCCCTGCATGGTATTTGCCAACACCACGCTTTCTTAGGCAAAGCCTCTCCCTGCATGGTATTTGCCAAAACCACGCTTTCTTAGGCAAAGCCTCTCCCTGCATGGTATTTGCCAACACCACGCTTTCTTAGGCAAAGCCTCTCCCTGCATGGTATTTGCCAAAAACTACGCTTTCTTAGGCAAAGCCTCTCCCTGCATGGTATTTGCCAAAAACTACGCTTTCTTAGGCAAAGCCTCTCCCTGCATGGTATTTGCCAACACCACGCTTTCTTAGGCAAAGCCTCTCCCTGCATGGTATTTGCCAACACCACGCTTTCTTAGGCAAAGCCTCTCCCTGCATGGTATTTGCCAACACCACGCTTTCTTAGGCAAAGCCTCTCCCTGCATGGTATTTGCCAAAACCACGCTTTCTTAGGCAAAGCCTCTCCCTGCATGGTATTTGCCAACACCACGCTTTCTTAGGCAAAGCCTCTCCCTGCATGGTATTTGCCAAAACCACGCTTTCTTAGGCAAAGCCTCTCCCTGCATGGTATTTGCCAACACCACGCTTTCTTAGGCAAAGCCTCTCCCTGCATGGTATTTGCCAAAAACTACGCTTTCTTAGGCAAAGCCTCTCCCTGCATGGTATTTGCCAAAAACTACGCTTTCTTAGGCAAAGCCTCTCCCTGCATGGTATTTGCCAACACCACGCTTTCTTAGGCAAAGCCTCTCCCTGCATGGTATTTGCCAACACCACGCTTTCTTAGGCAAAGCCTCTCCCTGCATGGTATTTGCCAACACCACGCTTTCTTAGGCAAAGCCTCTCCCTGCATGGTATTTGCCAAAACCACGCTTTCTTAGGCAAAGCCTCTCCCTGCATGGTATTTGCCAACACCACGCTTTCTTAGGCAAAGCCTCTCCCTGCATGGTATTTGCCAAAAACTACGCTTTCTTAGGCAAAGCCTCTCCCTGCATGGTATTTGCCAAAAACTACGCTTTCTTAGGCAAAGCCTCTCCCTGCATGGTATTTGCCAACACCACGCTTTCTTAGGCAAAGCCTCTCCCTGCATGGTATTTGCCAAAACCACGCTTTCTTAGGCAAAGCCTCTCCCTGCATGGTATTTGCCAACACCACGCTTTCTTAGGCAAAGCCTCTCCCTGCATGGTATTTGCCAAAAACTACGCTTTCTTAGGCAAAGCCTCTCCCTGCATGGTATTTGCCAAAAACTAACACCGTATGCTGAGATTTTGAACCCCTCTCTGGTGAGTGGCTTGCAAATGTATATTTAAATGGTGATGTGGCCACTTGTCAATGTTAATCGTTTGGACGTGCAGGAGGTATGTGCACGCCACGTTCACCAGTGATCGTGGCGAATTGCAAAATTAACCAGTGCACATTTCCATTTTCAGACGCCTAAAGGCCTCCATTCATTTTCAGACTGCAGTTCAAATGTAGTCTTCTAATGGCACTCCCAAGTATTTATGACGGTCTCTCCATATGCGCACAACAGTTGGCTTCACTCTCCCAGCCGTTTGACCATTCACGGTTGAATAAACAGTAATTGATATTAACACGGTGCAGTTTGATGTTGGAAAGGAAGCATTTAGAACCAAAAAAAAAATACATTTCCTTGCAATGCGGGTCTCGTTTTCGTGCATGCTGCAGTTCAATTCCTACATGGGCATGATTCGGGAGATGCTGTCCAAGGTGGAATCGGAGCATCGCACAAAACTGGAGCAGATCAATGCCATGCAGGACCAGCAAAAGTGAGATTCTATTCGACACTTAACACCTCCGATTAGCACGGTTGGCTACGTACGGTGCAAAGAAGTTCAACATGCATACATATACAGCCTTCCGTTCATCGCATTTCCAAGACTTTGTGAAAACGACTGCGTGTGCTATTTCGAGTAAGAAAATATGAGGTGCAAAAAAAAATGCTATCATGTAAGAATCTTTGCGTAAAATAATCTACCATTGTCTTGTTTTTTTGTAGCTTCATTTGTTCCCTTACTGTTTTTTGCATTCTTAGTTTATAATTTAAATGTAGGTTAATGTTTATCCAATACAATATTTTGGTTTTAAATTATATTTATTTCAGCAGGAAGGGCCCATTGAGCTATTAGGCTCTTTCATGGTGCACGTGTTATACAGACGTCATATAGTTTAACACAGGCTGTGGATTTCTCCACAATTATGGCTGTCACCTGATGACGCTAGTTGTAATTACCGGCGAAACGTCGTACTCGAATTGTAAATGTTGTGGTTTTACTCTCCATCGCACCGGTGTGCTGAACCAGTAACTAATTGGCATATTTGGTTTACATTACAAACCTTACTAATTGGCTGTGTCGGGTGGTGGTGGATTTAACGACATTAATATTACGCGCTCTAACCCAGAAAACCTCTTCTAGATGTTATACAGCACAGATCTTTGAGGCAATCATATATATTTCAGTGAAATGCCATGAAAAATAGTAAAATGTTTTGGAGGGTATTCTTTTTTAAAATATTGTTTTCCTGTGTTAGGAGCCTCAATCTTCCAGCACAGCTTTCTAAATCGGATGACAGTCGGCAACCCAGTGAAAAAAATCAGGTATGTATCCAAGCTGTTGTGCATGTATTGCACGTACACTCCATCCGTAACGCGAAGCATTCGCATTGAAAGCGATGGACCGGGTTTCACGGCTGTGTAATATTTGTCTCCAAAGCAGGTGGATAGCATCTTTAAGAGTTTAGGTCTGGAGTCATCCTCGTCACCCTCTCAACCACCCAACGGAGCCAACAGCAGAGAGAATGGCCCAGCCTCGTCACAGCAGAGCAAGGTCTGACCCTTCCTCAGCAGATCGTGCGGCTGATGTGGAAATTGATTTATTTCCACGTTAAATACCTGCAATAAATGCGCTGGCGCAGAGATGGCGGATTACCACCGGGTGGACAAATGGAAGCGGGAAATGATGCGTTGTCGTAATGAGCGCATTCATAAACATGACGGACGTGTTTTTAAGACAACAGATGAATGCGCGCCTGTGCTCTTATAAATTGCATTGGCGTGGCATGAATTCGACATGCGCATTCGGTGTCCCGAGTTCGTGGGTGCGTTGGTAACCATTGTGCGATGCACTCGGCAGTTTGCGTTGCGGTTCAGAAGGGGGGCACGGAGGCTGCTCGGGGATGATTCAGTGTTTTCGGGTCGGTCGAGTGCAGACGCGAAAGTTTTTCCCATCGCTGGCAGCGTTGACGGCGAACTTGAGTGCGGAATGCAGCCTATTATTTATTTATATCGCCTATGCGTTATTTATTTCGCGCCGCTCGCGTTGCTCTTGTTTAAGGGGCCACCCTTGGTGGGTTTTTTTTTTTACCACCGCAGGTCTCGCTGTCGCTGGAGGAGAAGCAGAAACTGGCGAAGGATCAGGAGCAAGCGCACAAGCTGAGGAGTCAACCAACGCTTAATCCCAAGCCGTCTGCCGCAACTGCCGCCAAGCCACAGGTAGGGCAACGGCGTGCGTCCTGCTTGTCCTCTGTTGATAATAAAGCCGACGAGAGCCCAGCGACTGTCTGCACCCGAGGGCACCGAGTACAGTCGCTGTGACGATGGTTCTGGTGGCATTACGTGCACGTTGCAGGAGGAAAGCGTGTGTGTGTGTGTGAGTGAATACAAAGCATATGCATATCTGCGAATGCTGAAATTCGCCGCATACATAAATAATGGGGGGACCACTCGCATGTACACATTCACAGATTTTATTAATTCCAGAAGAATAATTTGTCTCTAAGCTTGGACGCAAAGAATGAGCACTGCAGTTCTATATCCCTGCAGAGAAGCAATAACAAGACAATGAACCATGCTAATGCCAGTTAGTGCAATTTTATTTAATGGATATTTTCTATAAATTACCACAATTCTTGTTGGAAGAACACTGAATAAACTACATTGTCTTGTGCCTTGCTGCCTACTGCCTTCATTATGTATTATTCTCGTGTTTGTGCTCGTATGTTTTTTAAATGTAAAATTACAGACTGGACAGGCTTTTTTTTTTACCCGTCTGAACATTTTGATTAAAGACCAAAATCTTCTGTGGGCCAATAACAAGCCGGCTTGAATCAAATCGGCGGAACGCAAGGTCAGGAACTCAAAAGGCTAATGTAATTTTTATTGGTCGTCTGTTCAGGTGTCACATTTCACATTTTATCTTTACATCGGAGCTTCCGCTTGGTGGATTTGCAATTCGTTTTGTCATCTCTCCAGGCTAAGAACCTCACAGCGACACTGATCGCTGGTCCGCCGTCCATGGGAAGCCTGGCCATCGGTCAACAAAAACCAGCCATGCCGTCCACGCAGACCGCCGGCTACGGCAACCCTTCTGGCGGGGGCTTCACAGGAAGCTCGGGAGGGTTTCCCATTGCCGCGTCCACCTCCATGAGCAGCGGCGGCTTTGGCGTCGGCGCCACCATGGGCAACCCCGCGGGATTCAACGCCAGCGCAGCTCCGAGCGCGTTCGTCTCGTCGCCCATGAACAGCGGCACCTCGTTCGCGGGCGGCGGCGGCAGCGCTACGTTCGGCCAGGGCGCGTTTGGCAACGGCGTCCCCAGGATGCCGCAGTCCGGCAGCATTCCCAACTTTCCTGCTGCGCCTTTCGGCGGCGGTGGCGGCGGTGGCGGGGGACTTCACCAGCAGTCGGGAGCTGGTGCCCAACAGAAGCCGGTGAACTTGGCATCTTTCGATGACCTCTTTGGTCCGCAGAAGCCCAAGGTCAGCCTCAATCAGATTAGACCGCCGATGCAGCAGCCCGCAGCACCGAGCCCGTGGCTCAACCAGTTTGCTTCTCAGCCCGGTGCGCAGGGGTTTGTGGGTGCCCCCCCCCGTGCAGGCGTTCCCATGATGGCCCCCCCCCAGAATGTTGGAGTCCCCATGTATCAGGGGAACCCGTTTATGTTGCCTCCCCCCCAGGGCTTTCAGCAAGGGGCCACCGTCAATCAAAGTAGCAACACCGGAGGAGACGCCCTGAAAGATCTGTTGGGCTGACGATGCATTTTTTGGCACCGTGGAACAACGTTCTTTAACAACGGAATATGGAGGAGCATTATCTCTGTCGACCAATGTAATACTACAACCGAGTCTCGTTATTGTAGTTTCACGCGACAGATGGATGTACAAAACACATTTGTGTAGCAGACGATGCAACTGTTATGTGAATGCGCTTCACCAAGGTCACTGTTTACATATTCCCTTCAAGCATATTTCAAATGGAAATTGAAAAAAAATGCAAATATCAACACACAAACATGTTAAGCAGGTTTATGTTTCATCATGACAGGAAATTAAATGGACAGCAGAAAATGCTACGTGAGGATGTTAACGTGACCGTAAGACAGCATAAAGCATAGCGGATCCATTCACGGGGATGGGCCTTATCTGATCTTTGCCAAAATTGCTTTGAATTTCTGCACACCATTAATTAAACATCCCTATCACCTGATATAGCGGCTCCAGGCGTAGTTAATGATTTTTTTTTACCCATTATATGTATGAGATATTATGCGAGATGCTCATCTCAACACAGTTTCTCATATATATAAATAGTATTTTTTTTCACCATATGTCAGGCACGTTGCCTCTATCTGGCATCGTTTGTTTTAGGTGCGTTTAATTTATGGCGTCACCGAGCCCAAAATGCAATAGAAGCTGCGGTCAGATTAGAACAAAATTGAGTAGGCAAGCTCCGTTTTGGGATGTTCTTGACAACCCAATGTAATTTCCCATACACAACATGGCTCTTGAAAATAGCCAAGTGCATCAGTTGCGATATATATCCAGCATGTCAATGCAGGATGCACATCGATAGTTGTAATAGAACCAATAGTTTTCCCACACCACTACGCATTGGTAACTGCGAATCTGTTGGCATCATTCGGCATTTATATCTCTGGGGAATTTTTCAGGTTTAATTTTGCATGCAAATGCTTCTGGGGAGATGGCGCAAGGAAATCGGCTCGTATGCTGGTGTTAGGCGGATTATTACGTGGCAGGATCGTGAGAGATGGTGGTGGCTCGGAGGGGCCTTCGTGCAGCGGTGGATTTTCCAGGGCAGAAGATTATTCTTGTTTTCAGAATTCTTATTTAAATTTTCGTATTCATAAGTGTTTGTGTTAACGTTGCTTTGGTATATTGCACGTTCATTTTCGTCGCCAAGGCTCCAGTTTTTGGCAGGTAGTTCTCAACCAGACTCGGGTTTACAGCAATGTCACGCATGTGTGGCTACGCATGTTTGACTACACGTGTGACTACAGCAGTGAGGTGCGGTGAGGTCAATGGCTGGGGGAGACACTGGTTCGTGTCAGATCCAGATTCAGTCTTTGAGGGGGGTGTGGTCTCATGGAGGGGGGCGTGGTCTCACTGAGGAGGGCGTGTTAGACACGTCCGCCTCAGTGAGGCAGATGTGATATCTGCCTCCCCTGGTGCTTTTTCATTGCAGCTTCATGACGAGACCAGCGAGCCTAAATATCTTTATAAACATACGTGAAATAAGTTACCTGGAAGGCGAGGACATGAAATGAAGGGGTCTACAAACATTACATTGGTGACATACTGAGATAGTAACAGGCACGCGCTTATTGCCCACGCTCCAGTTACTGAGGGGTTGCGCAATCAGAGGGGAGGCTGAGCTCGTCGCTGCCTCACCTCTCGTCTCTTCCTGTGTTTGCAGTGGAGCTCCACAAATTTGGCGATTTTGACTATAAAAATGATTGGAATCGTACAGAAATGACATTTATAACACAGATCAGTGGAAAAATCTTCATATTTATTTTATTTGATTATTCTTTTTTTTTATTTTCGTAACAGCTATTTTCATTGGAGTATGACATGTGAGGCTCTGCCTCCCCTACCTCCCCTGACCGCACGTCCCTGGACTACAGCTCTGGTCACAGTTTCAAGTTTCTAACCCTTATAACTTGTGCTTGTTCACCCATGCACATCTTATATGTTGATGTAATTGTACACTGCATGATGTGTTAACATTATCACATCCAGCACAAAATACGTGTTTGTCAGACATGGGTAATTCAACTTTAGTGTGTTTGTCTTAGGCAAAGGTGTAGCCCCTGCAAGTGCTTGCTCACATTACTGCTGGTGGAAAGGCCTCCTCTACTCGTGAGTTATTTGGCCTCCTCTACGCTGGCGTGCGTGTTTGTACGGACGGACACGAAACACGTTGCAGTGTCGTTTTTTTGTTGTTTCTGCTGCTGCTGGGGGAATTTATCCGCGACTGAAATTTCCCAGTAATTTCGCCCCGAAACCGAAATGGAATTTAAATAAGCGCTAAAACAACACGAGTGCCCAGAGACACCCGATGTTTAAAAAGTGCCACGTCTCGCTAAAAAATGATGCACAATAGCTGTGTTTAACTTGCCTGTCACTCAAGCCCGACTTCCACGGGTTTAAAAGCAAACAGTTACGATTTCACTTGATTGCAGTTAAATGTTTCAATATTTTTCCAGCATTGTCCTTTGTGTTTGTACAGTGCAAGCCCCATTATGCACGTGTAACTATAGCAGGGAAAGCTTTCCGTTCTGTTTCAAAACAAACGATTAATTCCATCGTAGCGTGCGCGTAAGTGCGTTTGTGGGTGGCTGCGTTTTAAATGAGCATGTTATAATAAACGTGCTTTCTGTGGAGTGGTTGCAAACCACACAAGGCTAAAATTCAGCCTGTGGATTGGGGAGGCCTTCATCCAGCAGTGGATTTGCCCGTGTGCACTGCAGAAATTTGCAAAACTCGTGCGTGAAGATATGAGACCGTGCAGTGTTGCGTACTACTCTACAGATGATTTTTTACAAACTATATTGAGGAGTAATAGACCAAGTTTGTATAAAACTGTCAAGATCCCAGTTGTAAAATGCATTGCCCAAAATAATACGGGCGTGGGTTTTTTTGTGAGTACCGTCATACAATTGAGCCGTGAGGTTGTGGTAAATTCAACCTGAATGCGGGTTTTACTGTGATTTTAAAACATGTGTTTTAGTTAAATAAACATCTCGTGATAACCTCGAGCTTATGAGCTTGCAGTTAAAATAACCTTTTACGTGTAATCTTTACGTTCACCCCAGCCTTAATGTCCTTTTGTGTTGGCTTTGGATAATTCTCTGCCCATGATGGTTCCACCCTCGCCCACAATGCCGTCTAAATGGCTGCAATGTGTTTAAACGACCCTGACATTTGACCGTATTCTCCCCAGGTTTCGGTACGCGAGGCAAGGTGCCTGCTGCGTTTAACCGCCGTGGGTGCGAACACAAGTGTACCACTTACTATGGCGCCGGTGGTGTAGAGAAGTCGATGTTTATATTGTTGAATGTGTGGACCCATAGAATTGTTTGACAGATCCTCAAGGACGGCTTTCAAGGATTCTCGGGCCATCTTATTGCCCAACCTGCGCCTGTTTCAGACCTCAAAAAGGGATGCTCGTGGGGCGGCATGGTTAAAATTGTGGCTTTCGGGATCCACACAACTTTTCACGAAACCAAAAACAAATGGAGATAAATGTACGGGCCACGCTTCCCGAGAAGATATCCACCAACTAGGTGGAGTGATGAAATCGCCTCGTTCGCAGGTGTGAGGTGTGCATTCTTACCTGGTGGGATCGCAGCAGCTGAGCAGAAGCCCCTTCATCCAGCAGTGGATAGACCATGGCTGGTGATTAAATATATTTCCAAATTACAGGGTGGTAATGCTTTTGGAAAATACAGATTTTATGTTAGGAACGTGACTGTCCACAGGTGGGCCTAATTATGTACCCATTCAGGGAAAAAATGTGAACGTGTGAAAATGATTTAGGGCTGCACACACTGCCTTTTATTTATAATCCAGACTTTTAATAATTGCCTTCAGTGCATTGTTTTGGAAGCTTCTACCAGATTGTGTGGGTAAATCACAGGTTGCGTAATTATGACCCTTCCATATTGAATGTTTTCACTTAAAAGGGTCCCAAACTGCACCTGTCATACTGGCACCCCTGCCTGGAATATCGTTCGCATGTCTACCACCAAACAGTTATATGGAATCTTGGGTAACTTTCATCTGAATGGTGATTGATAGACCTTGAAAAGGGAATGTGTGTATCCCAAAAACTGGAAATATTCAACCGGGTGAATTTTTTTCCATCCAAATTCGACCACAATGTAAACATGCAAATCGGTAAAATTTTATTTGATTTACCAAACCTGATGATGCTTAAAATGTATCGAACCTCTAACCCTGTGCGTGCGTGTTAAAACTCAAGACCTTGTTGACACAGTCACTCAATGAGTTTCGTTAATATATGAGTGGCATTATGGCCAAATTTGCACTGGAACCACGAGCAGTTGCTTAAGTTTCGACCATTGTGGTGTGCCTGATTGACGTTACTGCTCCCTCCACCACCACCGCCCTCATCATCTTTCCTCCTTGTGCTACCAATTCACCCAATTATACACACCTGCAGACCTCTGTGAACAACTCCCAGAGTTCAAAATGCTGCCCCAGCAATTCTCGGTGCACCCAACGTGATCTCTGCAGTGACCCTGTCTCCTTTATGTTAAGACCGGTGAAGGAGAGCTTCTGTTCGGTCTAACACTACAAGTTTTAGAGGGTTTTTTATATGCTCTCCGTCTACTTTAAATTCTAGAAACTCCATCATCTCTCGCCACTTTCATCAGGTGCGCGATGCGTACACACAAGCGTGCCGTGGAGATGTGCGCACCGTGCTTACAAGTAAGTAGTGAAGTCACAACGCAATAGGTTTTTATCGTGTCCAATTGCAAAGGTTGTGTGTACAGTATACATGTTTTCGTTGGGTTGTAGCATTTTGCTCGTAATAGATGTTAATATATTACTCTGCAAGATGTGGTTTGGAAACTCAGCTTGTAATTTGCCTCTTGAGCGATTAGGTTTTTGATGTTGATTACAAAAAAACGATGCTTTTCTAACACAAAGCCTGTATTTTTGCCTAAACTCTTTCCAGAATGGAATTGTAGATATTTCCTGAAGCTCTTTGTCGTTGCACAACTTTGTGGATGAAACTTGAGCGGTAGCCGTGCTTCTTTAATTCCTCACTGTCTCACTGGTACATTTATTTTATTTCATGGAAACCTAACTGGTATTAGGAGAGGGTACAATATCTATCACGTAACATATCTCCGTTTCAAGCCCCCCCCCCCCCCCCCTTCAAATAAAAACCACATCGGTTTTTTTTCCATGTTGCTGGCAGTGGGGGGTGGGTTGCAGGGACCGTACCAAAAACGACATGTAAAATATCACTGGTTTTACCCTTTGTTTATTAATGCGCCTGTGTGTGGCAAAACCAGTGATGGAAATTCAATGTAACATATGGTCGGTTACAGCGTTGTGGACACCAGATTGCCATTAACCAGTGTAAATGTGTTCCTGTGATTTGTAGTTTTTACGGTGTATTACAAGGTGAAATTGTCTCCTAATAAAATGGCTGGTGCAATAAACAGAATACCGTTTGTGGTGGAAACTTTTGTATACCTTCGAGGCATGTACACGTGCAAACTCTTACACTTGGTTGTAACAAAACAAAAATGTTAGCATTTGTCCCCCTGTCCATTACTAACCATGCAGGTGAATTGGTGGCACGGTGGGTTGCCACGTTGCGCTGGTGATGACTTGATTCCTGGCTCGGGCTAACATCGGTGGCACGTGACGTCTGAACTAGTCCTTCGTATCACTCCTTCACCAACCCGTGCTGTTGAACGTGAAGTATTGTCAAACGGCCAGAGTAAATCTGGCTCTTGCGAATTAGCTGATGTCCATTGCTCCATCTCCACCGTGGTCAAGCCCTCTCAGCCATTACGTCCATTGGCTGCAATTCGGTCAGCAGTCTCGCAGATCAGCTGCCGTCCCTTTGAGCGGTGTACTGCCAAAACTCACCTTCGTTTTAATTCAATATACCTCTAATTTGTGTTGTACTTTGATGCATGGTCCCCTATCTCAGTGTGCATAACAGTGTGCATCTATCCATGTATCTTTGCATACCTTTCAGCCTTTGATGTATGTTAATGTTGGTATACTGCTTTAAGCAATTTTTTTTTTTACAAAAGAGAATTCCACCCAGCTTCCGCTTTTTAAAATCATATTCTTAGGTTTTTTCGGTAAAGTCGCTGTGATGGTTCCTCCTGAAGACGGAAGCTTGTGTTGCCTCCGAAACGTCGTGATTTTTATTATTTTATTTTTATTTTATTTTACTTTTATTAATTTGAATTTTTTACCTACGTGACTTTACCGAAAAAAACCTAAGAATATGAATCCTTGCAGTCACGAAAGCTTCAAATCTATAATTTTTTAATCATGTTCATCCTGGTCTGCCTTCAGTAATTGCTCCGTGTATATATATACTATGTTGAACAAGTGTCAATTCCACATTCCAATGGTGGGAGTCGGTGTATTTACAGGAAAAAATATTTTCTTTTGTTTAACGAAATGAAATAGATTCTGTAAATTACAAGAAAAGCCCATCGAACAGGAACAAGATGCACGTGATTTTAGTTTTGCTTATTAATATGTTATCTTTTACTCCACTTTGTAGCTTTGATTGAGTTTTTCAATACATTTTCTATGATGGTGAATTATTTCACCAGTTACCATTGACCACGAGCATACTTATATATATATATACGATTACATGTTTTAACCCATCGAATACCATTGTTCATCGCTTTAGTAGGTGCACAGAAATAAGTATACCTTCAATTGGGTCACGTATAAAAAATATTTGTGTAGCAAATGAATTATTCTGTTTTGTGAGCTCTCTGTACTTGAAGTGTACAATGTGAATAGTGACATTTATTCTCTAAGGATGTGTCAAAGCTGTGTTGCGCGTATGGAACTGCACAATTACTCAATTGTTTAACCCATTTAACACGATACAAAAACTAACGTTGCCAAAAATTCCAAGTGACTTCATGCTCAATCGAGCAATAAGACTTTTAATTTCATATTCAGAGCCCTGAGCCAGTGGTGGAAATTCCACATTCCTATGGTGGGAGGGAGTCAGTCCATAGGACAACCGCTGGTGACAGTCACAAAGTGGTACCTATTTTATCGAGCCTGGATGGATGATGGGCTAAGTAAACCCTCCCTCCTCCCCGCAACCAGGATTTCAACTCGCTCAACCGTTCAGCCAGCTGGTCAATTTAGAGCGATGTGCTGCATGAGTAAAACAGGATTAACACTTGTCACGCTGCTGATAGAATAAACTTGCTTTATTGGTATTCATATGAAGATAAATAACAAAATGAAAAAAATGAAATAAGTTAAAACAAAAATAACAACAAAGCAATTGGTTTGATTAAATTAGGACGTATTACAAGTGGCCTTACAAGCAATGTAAGTTTCACAAACAGGAACAGCGATCAATAGTTTAAAAAAAATACAAACAGCAGCCACACTGTCAAATTAATTCCAAATGCTTTTAAAAAATGATTATTTTAGTCATGTTTAGGCAGTAGGGTATTGTAATTTTTTAATTGCTCAACACCTTAAATTTTGCTGGCACAAAGTACAATATTGCCAAACTTTAGCGTTGCCTCCACACGCAGGTAAAATGCTACAAAAATGCACAATATTTAATTGAAAACCAAATTTTATGTACATGTATCTGCGATGCCACACACGGTGTTTGAAACAAGTGTATATATAGCGCGAGTATTTACGACCTATAACTTGGTTGACACTGAATATTTTTTTTTACGTAAATTACATCTGGTATAAGAGCAGATTGTTGCCATGAACAGTGCAAAACAAAAATCATCCTTATAAAAATGTTTCACACACTATGATTGTTTGCTCACAACTAAACCATACCTCAGACCTTTACAGTATATAAATAGTACAACTACCTTTCATTCGAGTCGCGGGGGGGGGGGGGGGGTCACACACTGACGTTGTTTTAATGCAAAATTTAATTAGAATAATGAATCTAATCCACCCTGTTTGGGATTTTCTAAATAATTTTTGTTACATGCGACGCACAACCAAACTGCACAGGGACGCCCACAATTAAATTATCGATACTCTGCCTGTATCGATTCCCCTGTACCATAAAAATGTAATTGATTAATGTGACATGGCTTCCCCCCACCCACAATCTAAATGCGATGCATACATTTAAATCTTTCAAAGCGTTCTCTGCTGCTCAGCGCTCCGACGCGTTTCGCCAGGCGCGCCGCGTGATGTTAAATTTTATCGCTCCAACGTGCTGGGCAGCAGCGTTCGTTGGGAGGTTTCCACCAGCATGTGGAATGAAACGTCGGACATCGTGCCAAAGGGCACACGGTACGACGTCAAGACGCGCGTCAGAGGGGTATCGGCAAGGCTGAGAGATTCCATGGAGTTGTGCTGCTGAATTGAATTGCTACGGATGTTTCTTTTCAACCAGTGAGACCCCTGTTAAAAAAAAATACCCCAGCGTGGATAAATCCAGAATGCACATAATAACAATAATAGCACCAAGAGCACAGACAAGGGGGGGAGGGTGAAGAAAAAAAACAGCTAAGTTCTATTGGCACTGGATCTCAACCGCTTAAATCCTTTCAGCGAAGCCTTGCACACAAAATATTCCCCCAGACAAAAATCTACGAGGTTAACTTGAATCAAAATCGTAAAGGTAAAATGTTACCACTAAAACTTTCACGAAAAATCAATGTTGGCAGCTGCACTTAAAACTCCAAGGCCTCTAACACTATCACGTTATCTAAAACGAGAAAAAAAGCTATTTGCAAAATATGTATATTTAAAAATGTATTCAGTGCGAGAGATTTGTCTTCGTCCACTGCTGACGCTTCGCTCCAATAAGTTCATCCACATCGAATAGAAAATACAAAAACGGCAACCCTCATCTCTCACCATCCCTCGCCACGCGCTCCCCCTTTTTTAATTCTAAAATATTTCTTTTCACGACTTAAGCACTGTACAATCACAAATTGTGCACGAATCCATTTACTCTTATCACTATGCATATTTGAAAAAAAATGCGACGACAAAGCATTGAAATTTGCAGGGATGGTGGGAGGGGGGGCACGGGAGAGAGAGAGAGACAGAGAAAAAAAGTTCACAATAAAAAAAAAGCTCTTGGTAGTCGAGAAAACATTTCTGAACAGACCCGTCGCTTCGACAATAAACATCCCCTTTGCAGCAAGTGTTGGCAGGGCCTTGGCATTGCCCTTCAGGGGGCAAATGGTGGAAAAATTGAGGATCGAATGAACACGATGTCCTGCGCAACCCCATTCAGCTGTTTAATGTCCCGGGGCAGCAGCGAGGGTGGGGGGACTAAGACCTGCTGGGATTTGGCAGGTCTATGACTATCGGCGGATTCGTTGGCTGGAAGCTCACTGTGCACAGCGATGCGTTCACGTATGTCGTACAACTGTCCGTCATGATGCCGTAACCTACGAGGGGGGGGGGATAAGGGGAAGAGGCAGAAACGGGCAGTGCATTATTATTTGTATGACCACTATTATTATTGTTGGGTGGTCAAGTGCGGCGGATGAGCAAGTGCAAGTCCAATTTTAATTGGTGCTACAATAGAAATATCCAGTGACGAGCCGTGTGGCATTGCGTGTGTGTCTGTGTATACAAGTGCTAATGACAGGCATCCCACGAGAGCCGTTCACGGACTGTTGTGGAAAGTCCTTTTAGTGAACACCCATTTATTCTAGATTTGAAGATTTGGTGACTGCAAGGATTCATATTATTAGGTTTTTTCGGTAAAGTCACGTAGGTACAAAATTAAAATTAATAGAAGTAAAATTAAAATAAAATACAAATCACGACGTTTCGGAAGCAACACAAGCCTCCGCCTTCAATCAAGTGATGCAGCAATCGTGCTGTGACTGTTCCACCTGAAGACGGAGGCTTGTGTTGCTTCCGAAACGTCGTGATTTTTATTTTATTTTTATTAATTTTAATTTTTTATCTATTTGGTGACTTTACCGAAAAAACCTAAGAACACCTATTTAGGCCGACGAGGTACTTGGGGGAGGTGGTGTAGCCAGCACCGAGCCCGGCAACATTTATCTCCCCCCCCCCCCCCCCCAGTGCCGATGATTTACACGTGACATCAAATACTCATTTCTGGCTCAGGCCACCCACAGGAGACCCAGGCCAGATGATTCAGAACTGCACCGGTTTCTCGTGGTGCCTTGTTTTGTGCGTGTCCTGGTGTTGCAAGGATCGCTCCACGGTTACCGTTATGACCCAGGACCAGTTCAGATAACCCTCGCCACGGATGCTCGCCGTGGTCGGAAATTGAACTGAGGTCGTTGGGTTGATAAAACACCTTGGGGTGGGTGCTGAAGTGGTTCGTGCACTGCGCTACACCCGGGATCTGTCTCTATGCTTTGTACGTAAGAAGTGTGTGTCTTTGTGCGTGCGTGTGGGCGTGCGTGAAGTGCGGGTGTGTGTATGTGTGTGTGTGTCTAAGTGTGGGAAGCGGTGATGTAGTGGTTAGTGCGCTTCGCTACGAACCTGGTGACCCGGGTTCGATTCCCGCTCACGCCCAACACCAGTGACGATTATCTGTACCGGTCCTGGGCCTCCCCTAGGTCGACTCAGCCTCAAATGAGTGCCTGGTGCGATGTGTAAACATTGCACCAGGTACTCAAAGGCGGCCGGGCGTGGTGTTGGCCACCCACCCCCTCGTGTGCAGTGCCGACCTTTATAAGTGCCCGCTAACAGCACTTGCCCCTACAGTCTATTAAGGCTATACTGGGGGATCTTTTGTGTGTATGCGTACATACGGATGGGCGTGCGTGCGTGAGTATAACCGATTTGCATGCGCGCACTTGCATTAGTGCAACGCATGGCACATCCGTGCACGTGTGAGTGTACGTCCCGTGCATCTGGTGCGTGCGTCGTGCGCGCGTATTAGTAAGCCACTGGAGCAGTGCACTTTTAAATCTAGAATTAAAACTCATTCCGTTAGAACAGTTTCGTTTGTTGTCCTTCCCCCGCACCTCCCGATTGGCACGGTTGGCTACGTACGGTGCAAAAGAAGTTCAACGTGCGTGCGTGCGTGCGTGCGACACCGACCCTCGTGTATGTGCCCGAAGACGTGCAGCTTGGGCTGTACGCGCTTCTGCACAGTGTTGAGCAGCTCCACGCACCCCGCCCTCTGCAGCACCTTCGGGACCCAGTCCCGGAACCCTGCAACGAGGCAGACGCAACACGATCCGGGCTATTACGCTAAACACTTGCAGCCTTTCTCCCCCGTCCTGCGAGAGGGCGCGCACGGCTCGCACTGGGTGGTCCCGCAGATTGAGCAGCTTCATACTGGGGGACTTCTCCACATTGCCGGAGGAAGAGTTAGGGGGCTTATATCTCTCTCTCTGCGCTTGAGTAATGTTCAAGCATTTATTATTTAATACGATAACCGAGCACGCACCCACGCGGCACTCGCTAAAGCCATGCTCGCACGTACAGGGACGGAGCGCGGGATTAGGTTAAAGCAGCTATCGAATTAAAATGCGAACTTAAAAAAAAAAAATCCAGCGAAAAAAATTGCCTGCGTATATTTCACAAGGATATACATTCATTCTTTGCAAACTACAGGATTGAAAACTGCGCAAGTGCACAAGAAAGGGGTTGCGATAGCAGCGTGCAGCTATGTTAATAATGCTCACTTTTAATGAAATTGAACGCGGTAAAAAAAGTCCAAACTGACAGCTCCGGCATGGAATTTCACTGGATATTAATTTCAAGAAATTTGAGAAAAATTCACTCGCACGGGCTAGTGTGAAATGCTCTGGTGATGTGGCAACTATTGCAGGCCACCGTTCTGATACTCACACTGCAAAAGCTACTCATCTTAGGCTGAGTCGACCTCGGGTAGAGTCCTCTGACGAGGTTAAAGTGCCGATAACCAATGATGTTCATTGTAGCCAAGAATCAAATCTGTGTCGCTGGAGTACTGTTGTGCAAACACTCATTCTCCAGTATGTGGCATACCTGACTGTAACATGTCTGCCCTGGCCAATTAACTGCCAAACACCCAGGGCATTTTTGTATCGATGTTCACACAAATCCGATCTTTTCACATCCAGTAACGAATGTTAATCTCCCATACATTCGCTCACTACTAAAGCACAGTCGAGCAGTTGCTCATCTTCAAAGCAGTTTGCCCTTCATCTCGATACGGGAACACTAATAATTTTCTATAGCCGTTCACATATCTGACCTATTTACATATCTGCCTATGCCTCCAGTCCCCGGAGGCATATGCCATCGCACTGCATTTCAATTAATCAATAACCACCCTCGTGTTGATTCCCCCTCTCCGTTAGACACGGACGGATGTACGTGCATCAACAAAGTGTCAGCATTCTTTTTTCGATTTAAAGCTTTCGTGACTGCAGGGATTCATCTTCTTGGTTCTTTCGGTAAAGTCACGTAAAATGAAAATAATAAAATAATAAAAATAAAACATTCTAAAATAATTCTCACGACGTTTCGGCCACAACGCAAGCAGCCGTCCTCAGGTGGAGAACAGGTCTGTCGAGAAGACAGACTGTCAGACTGTCTTCTGTCAGACTGTCTTCTCGACAGACCTGTTCTCCACCTGAGGACGGCTGCTTGCGTTGTGGCCGAAACGTCGTGAGAATTATTTTATTATGTTTTATTTTTATTATTTTATTATTTTCATTCTACGTGACTTTACAGGTCTGTCGAGAAGACAGAGTCTGACAGAGTCTGACTTCTCGACAGACCTGTTCTCCACCTGAGGACGGCTGCTTGCGTTGTGGCCAAAACGTCGTGAGAATTATTTTATTATGTTTTATTTTTATGATTTTATTATTTCCATTCTACGTGACTTTACCGAAAGAACCAAGAAGATGTCACCATTCTCCCAACAGTTTCCAGACCCGGCGGTCTGCTGAACGACGGAGCGGTCGCTGCGCAAAACCGCTCAATATAATGAGCGCGCAAAGAAACAACAAAGACGCAAAACGAGTCGAATAATGCCGTGGTCAAGGAATCGGATGGGGGAGCAGGGATTGAAAGCAACAATTGCAAGAATGAATGAATGAAGGCACTGGGGGCGCCGGCCACCATTAAGGGCACAAAGTGGCATTGGTCGTTCTGTGTCGAGGAAGTGGCAAACAAAAGAGGACCACATAGTAAGGGCAATTTTTTGTGTTGTTTTACAAGTCCTCAATGCAGCCAGCATGAAGCCGGGGGTAGTGGACGCATTCATTCATTAGGGGTTTGTTTTGTAACTGCTGTATCCAGGCAGTGTGAGACGGAAAGCGGTGGAGCAGAGTGGGAGGGGGGTGGAGAGTGGGTGGGGGGGGTGAGTGGGTGATGGTGGTGGTGAGTGGGTGATGGTGGGGGTGGTGGAGAGTGGGTGATGGTGGTGGTGGTGAGTGGGTGATGGTGGTGGTGAGTGGGTGATGGTGGTGGTGAGTGGGTGATGGTGGTGGTGAGTGGGTGGTGGTGGAGGTGGTGGTGGTGAGTGGGTGGTGGTGGTGGTGAGTGGGTGGTGATGGTGAGTGGGTGATGGAGGTGGTGGTGGTGAGTGGGTGATGGAGGTGGTGGTGGTGAGTGGGTGATGGTGGTGGTAATGGTGGTGGTGAGTGAAGGAGGTGGTGGTGGTGGTGAGCAGGTGGGTGATGGAGGTGGTGGTGGTGGTTGTGGTGGCCATGTGCGATAGGTGGTGGAAGCGGTGGTAGAAAGGAGGTGACGGTTGTGGTGGTGAGATATTGGGGGTAGTGGTGATTATAGTGGCAAGAGTGGAGGGTGGTGGTAAAACTAAACTGTAAATTAAACTTTTTTTTATTTTACCAGTTAAGGCCCACGGAGCTATATAGCTATTTTTCATAAGCGACCTGGCCGCAAATGATAGCTCAATGAAGTGGCTTATCATGTGGAAATTTATAGCCGTGAAATGTTTCTAAATGTGGAGGGAAAAACCGGAAGACCCGGAGAATAATGCACGCGACCACGGGGAGAGAGATACGCAAACTCCAAATGTGCAGCAGGCATCAGGGTCGGGATCAAACCTACGACCTCCTGAATACCAGGCGAGGTCGTTAACATCTCGCCACCGTAGCACCCCGTGGTGCTGGAAGGTGGTGGTGGTGGAGAGTGGGTGGTGGTAATGGTAGTTCTGGGGGATCGTGGTGGTGGTGGAGAGTGAGTGGTGGTAGTGGTGGTTCTGGGGGATCGTGGTGGTGGTTCTGGGGGATCGTGGTGGTGGTGGAGAGTGGGTGGTAGTGGTGGTTCTGGGGGATCGTGGTGGTGGTTCTGGGGGATCGTGGTGGTGGTGGAGAGTGGGTGGTGGTAGTGGTGGTTGTTCTGGGGGATCGTGGTGGTGGTGGAGAGTGAGTGGTGGTAGTGGTGGTTCTGGGGGATCGTGGTGGTGGTGGTCGTGGTGGTGGTGGAGAGTGAGTGGTGGAAGAAATGATAGTGCTGGAAGGTGGTGGTGGAGAGTGGGTGGTGGTAGTGGTGGTTCTGGGGGATCGTGGTGGTGGTTTTGGGGGATCGTGGTGGTGGTGGTAGTAGTGCTGGAAGGTGGTGGTGGTGGTGGTGGTGGTGGAGAGTGGGTGGTGGTAGTGGTGGTTCTGGGGGATCGTGGTTGTGGTGGTGGTCGTGGTGGTGGTGGAGAGTGAGTGGTGGAAGAAATTATAGTGCTGGAAAGTGGTGGTGGCGGCACTGGAGGCTAGTAGTGGTGGTGGAGAGTTGAGATTGTGGTAGTGCTGGAAGGTGGTGGTGGAGAGTCGGTGGTGGCGGTGGTGGTGGTGGTGGTAGTTTTGGGGGATCGTGGTGGCGGTGGTAGTGCTGGAAGGTGGTGGTGGAGAATGGGTGGTGGTAGTTGTGGTTCTGGAGGATCGTGGTGGTGGTGGCGCCGGAGGTGAGGAGTGCAGTATTCTCCGTACCCAGGGGAGGACCGTGCGTCATGAGCACATCGATTCCCTCGGGGATCAGGTTCCACTTGTCGAGGAGCGGCTGTCCCCGCTGCAGGTTAAAGCCCCAGCCATAATACCACGGGGTCCTGGGTGGGGACCATCACAAACAACACCACTGTCATCATCAATCATCATCATCATCATACATCATCATCATCACCATCCATCATCTCCATCATCATCATCATCACCATCAATCACCATCACTATCAATAATTACCTTTAGTATCATCACTATTACCATCGTCAAGTTCATTATCTGCAGGCTGCAAGTACCCGCAATCATTTGCCTGTGCACGCCTTTCAGTGCAGCAGACATGCGTGGACATGTGCAGCCGCCCTTTGTCCATCCAACACTGCGCTGGTCGTGGGAATTATTTGACTGTACTTCACCACGCTGATCAGTGCGGGTTGGTGAAAGCAGGAAGCATAGAAGTGCAGTGGAACAATGGATCATGTTGCACCGCCCTCTGCTGCCCACAAAATAGCAGCCTTTCCGCAGCCGATAAACTGCTCGGCACGCTGGTCACCCATTTAAAGCACGGCCCAGGCTCAAGCTTACTTTGCTTCGGACATCAAAGCAAATTGAGCAGAACCTTTAGTGATTTGGCCATAGGAATGCAGTATATATATTTTTGTATTGTAATACGTAGAGATCTAACGGTGTCCTCAGGGTCAGGGTAGGGCCAGCAAATGCTGAGATGCCGAGTACGAATCCAGCTTTCAGCTTGCCACGTTTAAATCGGGGCTGTCAAGCGTAGCAGAGTTAATGGTCTCAGCTCGGTTAGCACACACACACACAAAAATTACGATATTGAATTTCGGTTGAGAATTAAAAGAAAAAAATATCCGTTTCCCTTGCCATGCGCGGAACGTTTCTACGTTTGCAGGGTGTGTGCTACAGGGCAGTGCCCCCCAAGTTTGGCTTATGGAGGTCACTGGGAGGGGTCTCAGATGTAGTTTTGCGATATCACCTTCCGCAGGGCATTCTCTAACGGGCTTGACGCATTACTCTGCCAGAGCTCCCAATGGATATTTTGTCCCACGACAGGTTGTCAATAATGGGATTCGAATAAAATTGAGAAAAAAATATTAAAAATGTGACTTAAATACAATGGCATTACTGCAAGATACTGAGCACACACATTTCATTTATTTTTTTAAGCTCATCAATGTCAACATGCATAGTATTACCCTGCAGCAGTTTAGCCCAGGAGGGTCTCATTACACCATCTCCTATCTCCTACAGCTCAATCCCGTACCCAGGGGTGTTGTTTACCCATCAAGCATTCAGAATTATGCAGCTTGCTTTTCTTTTGCAAATTACATTCTATTAGTCAAATCGGCATCACGGTGCACAGGGAATATACTCCCATTAAGAACTCCAGAGGACCACGTTGATTATCTCCCAGAGAGCGGACTCGCGAAGATGAGGTCACAGAACTACCCTTCGACAGGCCTCTTTAACCACACTTAAGGGGATGCCTCATCTGTGCCCAGCAAAGTGTTTTCATCGCATGTCAATCAAGCCAAAGTTATTAAAGTTATCAAAGCTGAGATTTGACAAACAACGTTTCAGAAAATGGAGGGGGTAGATGGGAGGAGCGTTTCGTGCAATCATTGACAGCCCGGGTTGAGCCCATTGACTTGCCACGCTCAACAATCCGGTTGACAATCACTCCCGTCAGAAACCCAGATTCACACCCAGGATCTTGGCCGTGTCGGCTCCGTGCTCATGCGGCATTGGTCCACCTGCCGTGCTTTTTCTTTTTTGAGGGGCCTCGCAGAGAGCCCGTTGAGATTCAATGCCCGCTTATTGCATGGGAGGACCTGTGACCCGTGGAACTGAAGAACGATGTTTTGTATTAAAAAAAAAACCTACATTAATTTCAGTAATTATCACGTTTAACACTTGAACTGCGACTCTGGAAGAGCAATTGGCCTGGCTCTGAAAAAAAAAAAATCTATTCTTCCAATTATTTCGTTTAAGCCCATGGGGAAATATGTTGGATTTTTTTTTTTTAACCAGCCAGCAAAAAATATTGGTTCTTATATTTTATTTACTAAATGTATTTTCCCCCTGTATAGTCGCTGAAACAGCAAACGTACGTATACTGTAGAGTACAGAGAATTTTAATAATAAATCAAGGCATTACATTTATGACTCGCTGGGTTCTCTGCGGAGAGACAGCTCAGGATATTTACCACAGCACCGGTGCCAGAATGGCTCAACACATCCCACCTCTTCCGTGGAAGCAACAACTCCTAATCCGGGTCAGGTTCGTAAATGTACTTTTAATAATGACGCAAAAAAAAGAAAAAACCATTCGGGAAAATCAAGTGTCTCCTTTTAACAATGCGATGTGATCGTGGGAGAAATTGTGCCGCATGTCTCTCTACGCTGTACACCCCCCCCCCCCCCCCCCCAGGCTCTCCGTGAATCTGGTCTCTGCTCAAAGCACAGTGACCGGTTGTGGCTCGCGGCACTGCAAACGTGTTGTGTGCATGCACACACCGAGATAAAGATGCCCCCCCCCCCATTCAGCCTTTGATAGACTGTTGGGGCACTGTGCTCTGAGTGAGCACTTCTTCAAGGCCGGCACGGCCAATGCCACGCCCGTCCGCCTTTGTCTCCCCAGTGCTGCTGTTTACCCACCAAATCAAGTACCCGTTTCAGGCAGAGTTGACCTCGGGGAGGCTCAGAACCAGTTCAGACCTTCAGCGCTGATTTTTACAGCGAGAGGGATTTGAACATGGGTCGCCGGATTTGTATAGTGCACTAACCACGACGACACGACCGCTCCCCACACACACACACACGGACGCAGGACCTGACCCTTTTTATATGTACTTTATAAACCTCAAAGTAAATGGATATAGCACGATACTGCTCACATGGGCATACTCTTCCGGGAAATCACCACAAGGGCAACCCTGTAATAACACAGGTCACACCGCCGTTCATAAGTCATATATATACGGCCAGGTTGGAATGTGATGTTTTTGCAAGGGGAAAAAAAATTCAATAAGGTCCTTACACCACAATTTCCTTATTTATGCTGCAACGAAGAAACGCGGCGGGCAAGCGCACCCACACACGCGCGTGCCAGGCAACTTAAAACGCTTGGGAGCAAAAAAAAAGACACAAGGCGGCAACTGAGAAATATGGATTACGGTCTCGTTTCTCTCAAGTACAGTTACATTTAGGCATTGGAACCTGCCCAGGCCCTCTCTCTCCTGCCATGTAAATTGGAGAGCCCAAACACACGACGACTTCTCACGACGAGCTCACACGGCCACGCATCCTTCTGCGGCGAAGCGGAGGCAGAAAATTCCAGCCTCGTAATTTTCTCATCCAAAGCAGTTTTGGCTAAAAGGCTGCAACACCTTTTGCTACCTTCCTCAAGGTGGGGGGTGGAGTTTGAAACAAAGGCTCTTCTCCTCTTAACCAGCAGATCCGTTCACAGACTGTTGCGTCCTGCGCTGTCTTACCTCGAGATTGAAGGCGTTGTAAATGAGATAGCAACGAAAAATCGTCCAGTCACAGCTAATCGCATCGGCGAGAAGGCGCGAGTGGAATCGCTGCGATAAGATCATAGCGTCTTTCCCCGTTAAGTTTTAGCCACATTGCATGGCCGATGTCACCAGAGTGCTATCATGGAATGCCTTATTGTGATATTCAAGTTTTTTTTTATTTGAATTTAACTTGTGTCGGATAGACTTGGGGGGGAGGGAGTGTGGATGGGGACCATACGTATCTGCAAGATAAGCATATCTGCCCTGAGTAAAAACAATATAATCTTCACAAATAATACATATGTCGGGTGTGAGGTGATTGTTACGCAATGCTTGATATTTTATGTGGCGCGAGCAGCTTTGGCAGTGTCTCACTGCTCCAGGCCACGTGCTCAGGAAGGATGTTGTGTATTTGTTTTGTTACTCTCGAGTTTAAAAGCAGAATGACAGATGGACAAACAAACATTTTTTTTTTTCAACGCACGAACGGCGGTACCGTTCAATAAATAAAGCAGTGCAGTGATGAGTTAAAAAATCCTGTAATTTAGCCGTCCATCAATATGAGTCTCCAGCGAGCAATCGCAAACAACCAATCACTCCGATGTTTGTTGCCTGCTGTCCGGGTCAGGCTATGCCATTAAAAAAAAAACTTGGTTTTGAAAAGGGAAATATTTGCTGACGTGTGGCATATTACTCATCCTCGTTCTCGTTTTGGTTTCCCAGTTATAAGCGCAATGACAAACATCTTTCAAGAAATCAATATGTATGTTGAACTTCTTCCGCACCGTACGGAGCCAACCGTGCTAATATCGGAGGTTAGGAGGTAGGACAACAAACTAAGCACAAAAAGCAGTCCGAAAGAAGTGAGTTTTAAATCGAGATTTTAAAATGCATAGCTCCAGTGGCTTCCTAATATCGGAAGGAAGACGGTTCCAGAGCCACAGAAGCGCATCTGAAAGCGCCGCGATTCGGTGACCGTCTTTATTCGATGGATAACCAATAGCCGATGCTGCTGCAAGGATGACCAGAGTTCGCGTGATCATTTATGCTCCTTGACGAGATCAGCAAAGCATTGTGGTTCATTTGTGGCGAGCACGTCACGGTGCAAAATACGATAAGTACTCTTGATTTGATAGCCATACTTTTGAACGAACGTTTCCCACTAGTTGCTAAACTGGAGTAACAAGAAGACAAAGCTGATCTCAATGCCACACAGAGTAGAGTTTCACCACATCCGGCAGTGGCAGCAGCGAATCATTGTCTCCCAGGCTACAGATCCATTTCCATATTTTTTTTCCCTAAACGTGTATTATTTGTAGCGTCGACGAAGCGCCCCCTGAAAAATGTATTCGCATAAATTTGAAAGCGCCTGACCGCATCTGCCAAATTACAAATCTGAGGATGCCAATCCCCTCTTCAGCTAAGAATTATAGACTCATGCGCGTCACGTGATCGAGTGAATCATGGGAAAGTATTTTTTGTTGTTACGCGCACAGAACTTTTTATTTTTCAACATGGAGTCAACCTCATATGGGTTAATGAATGTTACTTTTCTTTTTTAAATACAGATATAGTAATTGGTTACACGAAACTGGCCGTTTGGTGATTTGGTCGTTCAGTGAGTATAGGACTTTATAATATTTAAACAATGTATATTAATACATAAAGATAATAACGACATTATAAACACATAATATTAAAATAAACATGGTTAAGCCATGCATTGCTAAATTTTACTGGACCTACAAAGCCCGTCGTTAACAGGTGAATGGTCGATAAGCGAACACATTGGGCACTATGGAGACACTACACTACTATACACTATACTACTATACACTACACTACTATAGACGACACATTGGGCTCTATGGAGACACTACACTACTATACACTACACTACTATACACTACACCTTGGGCTATATGGAGACAGGACACTACTGTACACTACACTATACACACTAAACTATACACTACTATACACTACACTACTATACACTACACATTTGGCTCTATGGAGACAGTACACTACTGTACACTACACTATACACTACACTACTATACACTACACTACTATAGTCTACACTCTACACTACACTATACACTACACTACTATACACTAAACTATACACTACTATACACTACACATTTGGCTCTATGGAGACAGTACACTACTGTACACTACACTATACACTACGCTACTATACACTACACTATACACTACACATTGGGCTCGATGGAGGCCCGTCGTTAAGCGATTTGTCGTGAACAGGGGTGCTCGTTAAGAGAGAAGTTCTACTGTAATTATATTACTCACTCCAATCACTCGGTCACCGGCGGTCAGTTGCCTACTCATCACTCTTCTATCGATACTATCATGGTCACTGTTTCGGTTGACTTTCATTACTTTATTCCTCCACCTATGTTGAAGACTTGGTCTACCAGACTCATTGTTTCGTCTCATTCCAACTGCGTTCAACCACCACAATGCAGGTCTCAGCACTTCTCTTTCTGCATCTTTCATCACACCGCTCAACTTTGGAACTCTCTCCCATCGCCTTCCCCCCCCCCCCCCCCAGCTGTTATAATCAGGCTCAATGCAATTAATGCGTTAACTGATGGTGCTGTTTGTTGCTGGCCACTTGACAATTTGTTGTTGTTGCCTGTGCTCAGCAACGGATGTTTAAAACTATACATATAGAAGGTGTTTGAAAAGGATGGACCCGATGTGAAATCGCTGTATCTCTGCAACCACGAACCGCCCATGAATGAAACTCTTACCGCTTGAAAGGGCGGGGCATAGAGAGAGTTTCAAATGATTACCGCTAGATGCCTCTCCCAGCGCACAAACAGCCCCGAGCCTCAGTCATTCGCAAGACACACTGCCTCAACGTTGGATAGGTCGCACGGGACCCCAAGACTTGACGCTACACTCTTGGCCCCCAAGATCCCCACACATCACACCCTGCGACTTTTTTATTGTGGGGATACGTCAAAGACCATGGTGTTTTTGTGCCACCATTAGCGACTATAATCTGGATGACCTCAAAAACAGAATCACGGCAGCGGTGACTTCAGTGGAAGAAGACACTTTGAGAGGCGTTTGGAACGAATTCAACTATCGTCTCGATGTTGTCCGTACAGTAGGTGGAGGGCACACAGAGCATTTATAAAATGGTTTTGTAAAATGTGATAACTCATGAAACCGTTTGTAACTTTTCGTGTAATTGTAACATGTTGCCATCGCGAAATATACTGCTTTGAAATTAGGTCCATCTTTTTAAAACACCCCGTATATACACACATATTTAAAACATAGCCAGATCATAAATTACCGAGTCATATTCTATGTATTCCTCAAGGAGACGCAAGCGAAAACATAACAGTGCCATCGTTCCCACAAAAGTGCCCACGTTCGGAGAGAGAGCAGAGCGGTGTGACTGTGTAAGAGGACAACGCCACTTCGTCACCTTGGGGAATAAAAAAAGACAATGACGATTTCCAAATCAATCCACTGCGAGCCACCCCGCAAGGACACTCAATATAGGCGCTTGAATTTTTTCGCAATACTTCTTAACGATTCTTTGGTTCTTTCGGTAAAGTCACGTATAAAGAAAAAATAACAAATGAAATAATAACGTACGACGTTTCGATTGCAACACAAGCAATCATCATCAGGTATAATGAAATAGCGACATAAAATCTAACCAGAAAAAAATATAGACAGACATATAAGCAGACAGATATCACCAAGATACACACAGCAGGCAACACAGGTACAGAGAGGGGTGATCGTCTCTGTGGGGTGGCCTTAAATAGACAGAGGGGGGCGGAGGCAGCGAGAGGGAGGGGTTAGAGACAAAATTTACATGTCAATGAGTACAACAAAAAGGAGTGAGCAGGCTTAGGGGGAGAAAGAGACACACTAAAATTAAATAACCTAGCAAAGTATCGAAATGTTATGTAAAACGACACAGAGAATCGGTCAACACACTTCTTAACGACCCCGCGGCGCGCCGCGTTGGAGGAAGGCGGCGATCGTGCGGACGGGGTTCGTGCCGCGCCGGTGTCGGGCCCGCACCGGGGTCAAGCCCGCACCGGGGTCAAGCCCGCACCACGCCACGCCACCCGGCGGAGCTTGTATATTTTTGACGCGACAGAAACCGAGCACGGTGTTCTGCACGGCACAGCAGCCTCAACCGCCCCCCCCCCCCCCCCGCTCGACAAGGACAAATGCAGCCCATTAAAGCAGGCTGTTTCGCTGCCGCCACACCGCCTCTGGGCAGCGGTATTCCAAGGCAAATTAATAATCTCTACTGGGATTTGAGACCTCGCGTGACATCTGGCGGTGGGGGCTGACACTTCCCGTGAGGGCTTTTTTTTGGGGGGGGGGGGCAAGGCCCTGGTAATTAACCCGGATTAAATCTCCCACCGCCAGCAGCCCACCCATCCTACCCCCAGCTCTAACCCCTTCACTATTTAGTCTTCTCCCAACTGGCATGTTCAAGGCTAAGAGCCGTGACCCCCCCAACCCCAAACATTACTAGGTTAAGCACGTTGAATAATAACACGCTTGCATTTTGTTTTTCTCTCTCTCTTCCCTCTCTTTCTCTGGTGCCCGTACTGAGCCGTTCATTTACATACATTTGAGCATGCTGCAGTCATTCTATAATAATGTGCATTAAAATTCACAGTTCGGTAGCATTGTGGATATAACACGTTGCTTGCATATATATTAATAGCCATGTATGTGCCGCACGCAAGGAATACAACGGATAATAAACCGCATACGAAATATTAAATGAGTTTAAAATTTATGCTGTCTGCACATTATCTTTGAATGTGAATTTTACAGATTATTTTTGGGCTTTCATGTCCACTCAAAGGCTTATTTATTCCCACAGTTTGTGTGTGTGAAGAGCTCTTTTAGCATATAAATCATTCTGTTCACAGATAACCAGCAGAGCCATGCAGTACATGCCTCTGGTTCAAAGGTCACAGTAAAAGTGTTAACAGTAAACAATAAACATAGTAAAGGTATATGTACAGTTTATGCACCGTTATTATATTAATCCGCAAATTTTTTTTTCCCAACTGAAGTTAAAACCATGTTCTGGGAAAATAAAACGCAGGATAAAACCAAGAATTAGCCCACAATAAAAATTGTTAAATTGGGCAAGCAATTATTTTTGAAAACAAAGAACGCAAATATTGACAGAACCTTTCATGGACTTCTAAACCACATATGGCAGGGTGCGACAAAGCAAATGGCTTTATTTAATTATTCGTTTCATGCGCTGCGCTTTAAACACCGACTATATATCTATCAACCTACTTGCCCGCACAAGGGAAAGTTCTGCAAACCAAAAACCGTAGACTCGGCCCGGAGTGAAAAAAACACGAATCAATTTGCATGCACACCGGATTGCCATGACTCACTAAGATTCATATTTTAAGTTTGGCGATGTAAATTTGCAGAGTACATGCCCTACCGGGTGAGTTACAACAGGGACATCCGTACATCATGACGGAATGGATGCATTCAATCTGCAGAAATAAAATTTCAATACTGTACCGTATTAACATTTCTCAGAAGGTGCAAAAAAAGTATACATAAAGTATTTTTTATTTTGGAACGACAATGCTATTTGCACGATCACGGATGGCATGTCCTAGCCACTGATACTATCCATCAATACTTGAGACCCATAATTGCAGAGGAACAATATCTAAGCATGTGCCCTAAGCACTGTTAAAACAACTATGAAGACGGAGCGATGAAAATCTAAACTAAACTTAAATTTGTTTTTATTTTACCAGGAATAGGCACACTGAGCTGGCTATCACAAATGACGGCTCAACAAAGTGGCTTGTCGCCGTGTGGAAATTTATAGCAGCCAAATACTCCAGACACACGTTTCTAAATGTGGAGGGGAAAAACCGGAGGACCCAGAGAAAAATCCACGCGACCGCAGGGAGAACAAATATACAGTGGTCAGGGTCGGTGATCGAACCCACGACCTCCTCCATACCTAGGCGAGATAGTTAACATCTCGCCACTGTATCACTCCAAATTGGCTACATGTGCAGGAGCTGGATGGATTGTTGACGGCTTGGGTTATCCAGCAGTGGATTCATCATAGATGACGACAAAAGATGATTGATGATGATGAAAACGAATGTTCCAGTGCCACCCGTTGGCCATTTCCTTTGAGCAGATTCAAGAAGAGCTCGATTAGCATTCTGCCTTCTTGTTTGCACGCCGTTGCACGTTTTCCTCCTTTGGCTCTTCTCCCATTATTTTGGAGCCAAAAATCATCATCATTAACGTTTGCGTGACTTTAATTATTGTAAAATGTGTTACTAATGCATTTGGCACCCACGTTTATTTTTGGGGTGTTCCGTTAATGAGTGCCGCCTGCTTGTTGCGCGGCGTTGCCACGCTGCCCATCTCCGCAGGGGCCTGCGTTGCTAAAAACGCCTCTTGAAGATTCTTTTGCCCAACCCTTCCGCCCCCCCCCTGCCCCCCCCCCCCCCGTTATTTTTGCACATTCGCAACTGCCACCGTGGCGAGCGAACCACCGAAGCGACGTTTGAGAGCGCGTCGATCTCGGTCGAACGGCCCCTTCGCATTTCGACACGGGCAGCAGCAACCGCCGCCGCCACCACCGGGGCGACCGACCGTGCAGCTTGGAGAGAGAGAGTCGCGGCGATAAGGGCGGCACGACCGGTCGCTTCGCTCGCTGGTTGACGGCCGCCCGATGGAAACTTGGCCCATCTCTCGCCGCCGCGGTTCACCCCCACCACCACCACCCCCCCCCCCCCCCCGCCTCAAATGGCTCTGAGCGACGGCGTCGATACGAGGCCGTCGGAAGCCATCCGTGCTGTCAGGTTGACGACGCGCGTTTAGGCCTGCCAAGGTTAAGGTGACTATCGGTATATTAACTTCGGCGTTAATCATGGCAACGTGCGAACAATATCAGCTTCATAAGAAATATATATAAATATATATTTTATCCGTGTGTTGGTCCATACAATGCTCAGTTATGAGCAGGCCATTTTACAATGCATTGTCTAAATATATGTAAAAAATAGTAAAAATCCGGCCAATATCAATTCACCAATGGATTAAGGCCTCTCCAGGTCGTGTGAGTTTTTATTTTAATTTTGCCGTACTTCACCGCACTGGTCAGTGCAGGTTGGTGAGGGGGCAGGGAGGGCACTCACCACTGATGTTACCCATGGCCAGGAATCTAACTCGAATGGCGTGTTTTGGACCCAGTTTCCAGGTATGCACATCCATACCAGACTGCTGCTGCTGTTGTTCTATGGTTACCGTAGATTTCCTTCTCATTTGTGTTTTGGCGAAATGCTCTTTTTTTGCACGACATTCCTTGCAGCCCGCTATTGTTTGAAGAACAAGTGCGGCAACCAGGACGCGTCCGATTCATTCAAATTCACACCCATTCATTCTTTCATTCCAAACCCGTTCCCGTTGTGCAGTGTTTCGTGCGACGCAGCGACAGAGACGACGCTCAATTTACGCCGATTGCAGATTTAATATCCGAGCAGTCGCCACCGGGGATCTGTTTCCAAAAACACAGCCTAGACAAAGGCTGGCAGCAGTCGTCAGGCAACAGAACCGCTCGTCACTCTATAACCTTTCAAGGCACGGCAATCGTTTCGGACTCGTGCAATAACGCGGCAAGTTTTGCCGAAGTCGCGCGTGCAACTTGCGTGTGCACGCACGCACGCACAGGCTTGGGTGTCTCTGACCGAAGAAAAATGACCCGGTGATTTATCACTTTCTCCCAACATGAAACCTGAACGACTGCTGTGGGAGCTAATTGAACAGAGCGCTTTGATCATTCTGTCACGGAGACAAAGACGGACGCTCGGTAAATGGGAGTTTTACTGCTCTCCCGAGGCGGGTTTACGGGACAGAAGCTGCTTTGTACACACTTCATTGCCGTCCAGATAGACAACGGTGAGCTCATTTGTATGGCGGGGGCCCCGCTCAGGAGAAGCGCTGGGTGTTTGTACCGCGAACAGATGGTCGTGCACCTAAAACAGCGGCAGTGGCCGCAGCACGCTGCATCGTATCCTCCGCGGCAATTAGTCAAGCAGACGCTCATTACCGACCGCTCAGCAGTTAGGTGGGGCCCCTTCGCGACGGGCTCGAGGTGGAGAGGCAAGCGAACGTTGCTTTCACGCTCGCCTTTGTTTAAGAAGCTCGGCTAAATACTCGACTAATTTTAGTCTTTCATGCGAAGAACATGTTTTGTGCGAATGATTGCAAGAGGACAAGCGGGTTTATTTATGTTGTTTGTTTAGTCCACGAATGAATGCCCTTACCATTACATGTATATTGTGTTGCATGTGTCCATGAAAGAGATAGAGACGGAGCTGTACGGGAATGGCAATTGCTTGCACATTCTACATGTCTGGGTGACCTTTGACTTGTGAATGTACAAGTGCATAGCAGTGTGTGTATATATGCGAGTATGTTTGTATGTATGTGTACACTTTGGAAATCAGACAAGGTTACTTGCTACATTACAGAATCAATTGTACATTTTTCCTTAAAGCAGGAGACATTCATTGAAATGATCTGGAGAGGAAAAAAATACACAAAGCAGTTGTCTGAAGGACACACTGCACTATATATTTTGTATGCATTGTATTATATATATAAATAATAAACCAATCTGCTGATTTTCACAAAGCAGAATCCACTCATCTGGTGGAAGGTTCCAAAACTGGGTCTGTGATAATATAGCCCTCCCAATGCCTTCTGGCCCCGCTCGCTCACGGTGCTAATTATTGGAGCCTGCAGGTAAAAGGAAAAAAAAAGAGAGAGAGGCTTTCGTAGTAATAGGGGGGGGGGGGCACATCACAAGGGCTTCTAAAAAAAAATCTCCACGCTAAAGCAGCGAACGCTCCGGAGATGTGTTACGTAAAACACATGCTCCCACGTGTTTGGCTTTGGGCCTAAAATACAGAGGAAATGCCGCCTGCCAGCTGCGAGCCGCGTTAACCGACCCAGTGCCAGTTTTTTTGCCCTCCTTGGTAGGGTTCGCTTTCCAGGGTAGAACGGCGGAATGCTGAGCACGGGGGAAAACTTCAGTAGCGACACTTCGCCCGAAATCTAGTAAAATCTATTTCCAGCCATAATAAAGCGGGCCACGTGGCGATGCGGGGGTCAATTAGAGAGCCCCACCCCAGAGGAGTCGGTCTTGACGATGATCCGTAGGGCTGCAGTGGCGTGAGCAATTGTGGTAACCCCTCGATAATGTGGGTCACCTCATGACAGATTCAAATTTATAGAAGGAAAGCCGTGGTCCACGTTTTAATTGAGCCACGGCAATTTCTTTAGGTTAAGCCCGCGTCGAAAGTCCTGGATGTATTATTTTCAAGCGTTATAAAACGTACGAGTTAAAGGACAGAAGCATGCGTGCATCCGTGCGTGCATTGGGCAGGCAGTGATTCACTCCCTCTGGGAGTCATGGAACTTTCAGGATTCATGGTCACAATAATTCGATTCAATAATCATTCATTTTTTGCCATTGCGGGGAAAGTCAAATCTATCTGTTGTGGCGAAAGGGTTTCTGCGAGCCAATCGCACACCGCATAGAATAACAATGATAATAAGCATTATTAGTTGCTAACTGCGATAACAATCTTGCCAACTGCCATTTAGCGGCATCTGCAAACCGTGCGAATGAAGCACAAATCTACTGCTGTGCTCCCGGTATAATGTCTCAATTAACATTTTAATGTGTTTAAAGTGTGCGCTTTACATTTCGAGCAAGTTTGCAAAAGCAACTATTCACAGTCGTGGCTACGTTTTTGTACGAAATGAATTTTTTTTATAAACTCTGAAGGTTTTCAAATGCAATTGACCGGGAGTTAAGATTTTTTTGGGTTAGATCGCATCAGTATAAATGTGTCGTAACCCTCCACCACCCAACACAGCCAATTAGTAAGGGATTTGTCACGTAAACAAAACGTCAATTAAATTTCGATTTAAAGCTTTCGTGACTGCAGGGATTCATCTTCTTGGTTCTTTCGGTAAAGTCACGTAGAAGGGAAGTAATAAAATAATAAAAATAAAACATAATAAAATAATTCTCACGACGTTTCGGCCACAACGCAAGCAGCCGTCCTCAGGTGAAGACCAGGTCTGTCGGGGAGACAGCGTCTGACGTGTGTTGGAGAGTAAATCCACAATATTTACAATTTGAGTAGTACGACGTTTCGCTGGTAATTACATCAACCAGCACCATCGGGAGATTTGGCAGAATAGTGAAGCCACCCACCTGCTGCCGGTCTTAAACGGAGCAAGATGATGTCATTGCTGTTACGACACATTTCTGCTTACGCGATTTAACCCAAAAATCTTTATTATGAATAATATTAGTCGCGATGATGTTTGATTTTACCTTTCTCCGGGATTACTGCCACAAAAGGTGGATAAGTGTATTACCAGGGTACCTTCATGATAATTAAACCATTACAAGAATAATTAGAATTATAGGCAATTGAGTTCATGAAGCAGAAAAAACAACGAATTATAGTAAATATTTTTTCCCATTAAAAAGGGCTAATAGAAGCAAGAAGAATTAGCAATTATTGAAAATATTAACAAAAATATATTCTAAAATCTACCTGACAGTCACCGGATTTTGAACACTGAAACGTTTGCATTCATTCTCCCTCAAGAAAAGTAGACAGACATATGAATGTGCCTTGTATTTGAATTTACGATGTAAGTATTCGTGCTGCGCAAATCTGGATCATCTCTACTATATTGTTCCCGAGCATCATTCGAACAAAAAGTTAACTCCCTACAGATCTGCCAAGGATCTAAAAGATATAGAATATGAATCCAAAAAAGACAATCATATTATTAATATTATTGCTCAAGAGTTTATCAGAGGTAAATCTCTGCAATGTATTGCTCACGCCACTGCTGATAGATGGGCCCCAACTAAAATAAGTTCCAGAGAGCCCCGCGAGACGACATTTTGACCCGCCTTTCTGCACCGGCTGGGGATCCTGGAAGAGGTGAAAGTCCCCACGCTTCACCCCACCACACGCCATCTGCCGATCGATCCAACTGTGGTGTAGCCATTTACACTTGCTGGGTGGACAGAGACGACGGGGGGTGCGGGGGGGGGGGATTTAAGAGACTTGCCACATGATTTCAAACGTAACACTGGGAGGTCAAAGGCGGTGACTCTGGATTACAAGTCTCGTGCACTTACTACAACACCCTCGATGGCAGCATACCAGTAATTACTAAGAGGTTAATTCAACTTAAAAGCTTCCAGTAACAATCTATGAATTTCCAGCCAAACTTGCTTTTTTTACATACATTCACATCGTGCATTAGATTAAAGGGCTCACTCTAGTCCTTTGACTTTCGTAAAAACTGGGCTGCTTTGACACATTAGAGCCACAGTGGGCATGGCACGTGCCTTTGGGGCGAGGGCGAGGTACTCACCAGGGCGAGCCGTAGATGCGGAAGCCCTTGACCGTGACCTCCGAATCCTGCAGGTAGATGCAGTTGGTGAGCAGCCCCTGCACGTTGTCGTAGTCTTCCGGCTTCAGCTTGGTCACCGACGGGAAGCGGTAGTAGTCCTGCTTGATGAGGTCGGCCATGAAGTTCTTGTCGAAGGTCAGCTCGTGGTTGCCAGCGATCACCACCTTGTACTCGTACGGCAAGCTGCCTGCGGTGGGCAAACAGAGCAGACGAAAGGGGGGCGGTTCCACCACAGGCCATACGGTCGCTGGATCTACTGCGGTGTCTCACCCATCGACAGTTGAGGAAAGTAAGTGGGATTTGGGGCAGGACGCCATCACGAGTTCGGGCGGTAAAGACGAGAGGAGCGATGGTAAGAGGGCGTGCGCCATAGGAGGGAGCGCAACCGGGCGGACGTCCACCTGGGAAAGGTGGAGCCGCCATTTAGCGGCGCGCGTTGCAAGCAAAGGTCGCGCGCGAGTCCATTGTTGTGTTCACAATACAGGATTCCCTCATTATTTGCGAGGGATACGTTCTGGACAATAATAATGGCCTACGAGAACCTATCTTTGGAATGAATTAACTGAAATAAATACGTATATAAACTATGGTGATCATGTGTCTCATCACTTTATCTCATCACTTTCTCACATCACATTCTCTGTCATCACTTTTTCTCTCCCGCTCTCTCAATGCAGTCGTGTAGAGAGTTCCAGATGCGATTGGTGGAAAAGCCAAAATCGCGGAAAGCAAGTTTGTGAACGACGGGGGAATAACTGTACAAAGCCAGTGTGGAAAAAAATCACCATCGCACTCAGGCTGCTTTCACTTTCTTGTGCAATTAATTCATGCCCTGGGCAGGGGCCCGAAAGGTTTAACACACCACCGGCGGCCATCGCGATGTTTGCTTTCAGGAGCTCCTGCAGTTAAAACAATGTTGCATTGTGGTACCGTGAGAAATGGTGATGGCTTTGGACAGGCCTTAAGCCAGCAGTGGATAAATCGTGGCTGAAGGATGATTCCCACGATGAATGTGGGTTTGACAACCCACTTTGGACGGTTTGTCCAGATGCATTAAAACATAAATAAATTAATAATTGCTGTTTGCCGTGTTGTCGGAAATCGGAGTGGTTGGGAAATGTGAAAGCAATCAAGGGGCTAACACGCACCGTGTGTGCTCGTGTATAAATTATTTTGTGGTGCTACCGTGTTTGCAGTAGGGAACAAGCACAATCAACATTTTTATAATTTCAACACGTTTGTCAATAACGCTGCCTTGAAATGGGAACAAAAAAATATTTAACAGGCAACGTTTCAGGCAACGGCCCTCTTTCATCGCACGTAAATCAACACACTGTGTAAATAGGTAGGTGGGTCGAAGATCTATTTGCTATCCTACTTGCCCTGCAGGATCCTCTGAGGTCACACACCCAAGCAGTAGGATTACAAGCATGCGCTTCCAAACCTGCCCATTAAAGTGTCTACCCCCCCCCCCCCCCCCAGTAATGTATTATCCTTCAACACCCACTCAACACCTTTTTTTTGTAAACATCAGCTTGTTACAGAAGATCAGGGCAAACTGAATAAATTCCCGCGACTGCATTAGCCGTTAACTTTTTCTCTCTGTCTCTCTCTCCCAGAGGTCGTAACCAGGTACCCCATACCCGTTTGCGACCCTGGTGCGGCCGGGTACGGGTAGACCGTGAGTTATTGTGAGTAACCGTTTGTCACTCATTTCCCAACGTCTTGTCTCTTCTCACAATTCAAGTTCCTAGAATCAACCCACCCGTGCCTGCACCATGGCTTCATCCCAGAGGTCGCAATCAGGTACCCGATACCCGTACCCTACCCGTACCCGGCCGGGTACGGGTAGGGTACGGGTAGGGCCGGGTATGGGTAAGGAATCAAAACCCGTTTGCGACCTCTGCTCTCTCCCCGGCGCGGCAGTTGAAGCGGTCGGCAGGACGTATTAAATGTCGCCGCCTCGGCCCACCCAGCGGTTTTGTGATCGGCAGGTCGTGCACGTTGGAGTAAAGTGTGGGTGCCCCCCCCCCCACCTCTTCCAAAATCTCTGGCCAGTGTGGAAGAGTAGGCCAAAATACCATCGAGGAGGGCTCTTTTTTTTTGAGCTCCTTTCAGTGGAGGCCCTGGCACCAGCAGCGGAGTAAGTCAAGAAATTTCAGGGCTGCAACTTCGCCTTCTTGGCTCACCTTTTAAATCATGTTTGTGTTTATTCCATGTCCTATTTGCATAGCTATACTATCATGCATTCTGCACATTACTTGTTAGTATTCCATCTGCTTATGCACTTTGGCTGTAGCTCTCCATCAGGGCCATTATACAATACCCAATGAAGTGTAAAATTATACTTATGCATACAGTGAAGGCAGCCGAGCGGTACGGAGACTAAATTAAAGTAAAATAACTCAGACCTGTTATGTAAAAAAAACTAAAATTTAAATGATTGGATTTTCTTTCGCTCCGCACTGTTTTTTGACGTAAAAAAAAAGAAAATGAAACGGCGAAGCTAATCGTGAAATACAAAATGTCAAAAGTGTGCTGAAGGCGTGAGAGTGAGGGCGAGCGAGCGGAGCACACCGAACTCCCCCGCCCGACCCCCCCTCGTGACTGCAGTCTCCACGCCAGCGAAAGTAAAGCTGCGACGAAAGGAAATGAACACGGATTATGTTGCAAAGCAAAAAAAAGAAACGCCCTTAAAAATCACGATTAATTAAAGCTCACGTGCGACAGTCGCCAAAATAAAAAATAACATGTCCCGATTAAGCCTAATAAAATTAAAATGCGCCGTAGAAATTATTTGGTTCGCAGATTTTCGTCAAAAGCTTAAAGAGGTAAAAAGGTGCGGCCCTACAATTTCTTCCTCATGCCACTGCTGGAGGAAGGGTCTCATTTAGAGGATATGTTTGGCCTACTCTTCCACACTGGCCAAACATCTCGGAAAGGGTTGGAATACCCACACTGCACCCCACCCCGTGACACAATTGACCAACTGTGGTGAACCCATTAATACTGCGGGGTGGACAGAGGCCAGGGGGTAGGGGTTTAAGAAATCTGTTAATTTTATCAACTGGCGTGCCGGGAGATTGAACAGCTGACCCCTGGATTGCAAATCCACTGCGCCAACCATTACACAGTGGCAGCATCCCAGATAAAAAAGGGGAGTGGAAATGTTGAGCGTGACTTTGTGTTTCGGTGCGACAAGCCCTCCCAAAGTCTAAGAATGAAAGTCCGAAATTAAGTAGAAGGGTAATTAAATGCAAAACAATATTTCACGTCCCTGTTCCAACCAATTAATCAAGCGACGTAGAAGTCCATCAATAGCAGGAGTGATCATACTGGGAAAGCACAGTCCACACAAAGAATGCAAGAATGTCCAACGCTTGCGTTCATCCGAATCTGAATCTTTATTTATCCTGGAGAAATCCGATGAGCTTTGAAACTCTTTTTCACAGATGTCCAGTAAAGCGGGTGACTTATAATGCACCTCTAACACATTGAGGACCACCCCACCCATAAGGGCAGGTAGGGTAGAGCAAGTAATCTATTGTTTGTGAGAGCAGCTAAAATTAATGAATCTTCAGAAATGAACTCGGCTGAAATGTGAGTGGGGCCCACGTTGCGGCCACCATTGACGAGCGCGTGACGAGACGCCACAAGTGCATCTGTTGGCGCCACCGCTTCAGCGGATTCTCTAAGGACACGGCACTCAAAGCAACGTGGAGTGTTTGTTCAAGTGTCCCAGCAATCGGTAAAAACGAGGCGGCCGCGCGGGGCAGCTTTGGGACATTTCTCCCGCGACTCTAAGAACCTTCGATAAGTTGCTTTCGTTTGGCTGTTGGGAGCCTCTGGCATTCATCTCGAATCTTAAACACCGTGAACGTGTGCCGGTGTGATTTGGACCACTCGCAGCGACCCACAGTTATTAAAATACGCTGCTTGTGTTTTTTATGTTCGCCCATACCTATTTAGCGGGTATCATTGTCCTCGCTCGCGTCTTTGTCAGTGCACTCGCAGGTTTCTGGTCAACGTGACTCACGCCAACTGCTCCCCACGCCCCACCACTTGATGGTGCCGAGTCTCCATTTCATTTTTTGCTATTGCGTAAAATCTCAAATTTAAAATCGCAACAATGCTCCGGTTGTTTATACCGGCGAGGAGTTTCCATTTGCGATATACCTATTTGTATCAAATATGTCGACAAATGAGACCAGAATAATAATTATAAGGGTTTTCCCCTTTTTTCTGAAACCTTTTTACAAGGAATCGTGTGTGCATTAACCACAATACTTGTGGTCAAAATGCAAATAAAAAACACACTCCGATAATATATGCATTGTCCTCCACACCAGAGACAGCTTTCTTTTGAGCCTCGTCTCAATTGGTGCTAGACCAGAGGACGCCAAAAGGCATACAAGAATACACTTAAATAAGATCCCCGAGTGAATAAACAAGAATTTCCCTGCAGGAAGTACTACAAAGCGCAACCCATACTCATCTATGCTGTGTCCAACCACCACCACCACCAACCACCACGCTTCTCTACCTCTGCTTCTCTCCCTCTGCTTCTCTCCCTGCGCTGCTCCACTTTGGAGCTGCCTCCCATCATCCGTGTTCCCAAGTTCTTACAACCTCGCCCGATTCAGGAAACGTACTCACTCCTACCCATTACACCAAAATAGCCCCCCTCTCTCTGTTGCTCGCTGCTGAGCATTTTGGGTCCTCTTGCCTGCGCTCAGCAGCCAGATTAACAACAACAAATACAAAGACCCCACTGATAACCCAAGTGCGGTTTTCTTGATTGGGAATGCGCGTTGAGCGTTATTCCATCTGTGAGGCTCTCGCCACTAGTGATCTGGGTGATCTCGCCTGGAGATTCACACTCGTATACTGCAGGCTTCCGACTCATCAGATAGAAAAAAAATCACGTAAAAATATATATATTAAATAAATTAAATTTAATGTATAAAAAAAATGTATATATAACGGTGCGGAGGAGCCGAATACATTGATGCAGCAACTCGTCCACCCGGACACGTCACTCACAGCCTGGCACAGCTATGCTGAGAGGAAAAGTTCCGACGCACACCGAAGACGATCCCCCGCTGGGAGTGGGGGCGCGGCCACTCGCCGCCGCCGACCCCGAGGACGGCTTCCAAACCTCGCCGAGGAAGCGATCAAGACGGGCGGCGGGGGAACGCCGTCCCGCTCAGCGCCGCAACCTGAACGCGCGGCACACCGAAGGGTCGTTGCGGTCAAATAGGATCCCTCCTCGAGCCGCCTCCGAGATGAGGGCGGCCCCCCCCCCCCGGCGCCCCCCCCGCCCCCCCCAACCCCCCCAACCCCCCCCTCGCCTCCTCAGGACGCACGTCGGCCTTGCGACGAACAGCCGCCGCTAAGAGGGCGGGCGTGAACTCTCGCGCCACCGTCTCTCTCCCTCTACGGCGAACCGGAATTCTGGGGCAGCGAAAGGCGTTAAGGAGAGGGGGTGAGACGTCATCGTCGTCGTCGTCGTCGTCGTCATCATCGTCGTCATCATCGTTGTCATCATCGTCGTCGTCGTCGTCATCATCGTCGTCGTCATCATCGTCGTCATCATCATCATCGTCGTCGTCATCATCGTCGTCATCAATTACGAGGTCAACACTGCTGCAGATAAAATCTCTGTTAAAGACAGCAACGCAATTTGACACTTGATGCTGGGAAAAAAAATACAGACGACTGGGTTAGGATTTTGCGGTTGTGCTGTTATTATGGCTCCCCGACCCCGCTTTGACATTGTACCGCGCGTGTTGTTGGGCACGATGTCTGACATTTCGCTCCACGTGCCTTCTTCAGGAACTACGACTGCAAGTGTGGGGGAACTGAACAACTCAGTGGCTGAAGAAATCACAACCCAAATAGTAGGTGCCTCGAAGCCGAAAGCTGTGGATGCCATAGGTCGGCTTTATTTGGGTCTAACCGAATGATCCAGTTCCTGAAGTAACTCCTAGCACGTGGAGCGAAATGTCAGACATCGCGCCGAACAACAATCCAAACCACGATGGACAGCTAGACAGATGAACGTTTTTTTTCTTCCAAAATCGAAATAACTAATCGGGAGACCAGGATCTCTGCAGAGGCATAGTACGTAGCCAACTGATAATCACAGGTGCGGGGGAAGGACAACAAACTAAACACAAAATCAGTTTTAAAGAAATGAGTGTTCAATCTAGATTTAAAAGTGCAATGCTCCAGTGGCTTCCTAACATCGGAAGGAAGAGTGTTCCAGACGGCCGCAGAAGCGCATCTGAAATCTCGCGATGCAGTGACCATCTTAGTCTGTTGATCAGCCAAAAGCTGCTGCTGCTGCTGCTGCTGCGAGGATGAATGGAGTTCGCCTGATGGTTTACGCTCCTTGACGAGATCCGCGAGGTATTGCCGTTCATTTGTGGCGAGCACTTTGTGTTGTAGCCTGGCGACACTGCATCACGCTGACAAGGGAGGAAGGGGGGTGGGGCCTCGCACACCGGGGGCGAGGAAATCCTCCGCGTTGCTCCGTAATCACCTGACAGCAACACATGCGACTCCAATCTCCTTCCCGGATTAAAAACTAAGCCCCGTCGTACGTCGGCACGATGAAAAAAAGGTGACGTCAATGCTGTTTTTGGGCTCCGTTCTTTGCGAGCCTTTTTCAACATTAAGTTTCCTTTCCAGAGCCGAGTGATACAAAGGGCTTGCTTGCGCACCGCCGGTACAAGGCGTGCGTGCGTGCTCGTGCATGGGCGCACTCGCAGAGAGAACTAAGAGCCACGTGACGGTGAACGTCATCGCGTCGCACGGACACCCTTTGTTAAAACTAAAGAGCAAATGGATGCAAGCGAATTTTCCTTCCTACAAATGGCCCTCTCGCACCACCGGCGGCCGAAGGGCCACTGCTAGATGGAGCGCTGGAGACCACCTGTAGAGGGTACATTGGCCTACTCTTCCACGCAGGTCGAGACGTATTGGAAGAGGTGACAGCACCCACACTCCACACTCAATGCACGCGACTTGCCGAACGGCTAACTGTGGCGTAAGCCATTTTATACCGCTCGGTGGACGGACGGAGGCAGGGAGGCATTTATTAAAACTTGCACCGTTGTTTCAACTGCCGTGCCAGGAAATCGAACCGGCAAACTCCTGGACTGCAAGTCCAACGTGCCACCCATGGCAGTGCATAATTCGTCCTCATACTTTGGACTTGTCGGGGTGACATCGTGTGGGGCAACATTTGTCCGCAGATAAATGGAGGGGCCCAGCTGTTAAGATTGGAAAACGTAGCGTCCAATGTTCAGGAAATGCAACCATCGAGAAGAAAATTAGATTACATGCTCAGTGGGCCAGCCAGTAAATTTGCGGAAAGCCACTCAAGGCGTGAAATTGAGCAGTCATCAGAATATAACAATGGCCAAAAACACGAAAATCTCACCCCACACCCGCAAAAAAGACGGAGCCATTCTAGAGAGCCCTCGCTTAATAACTGCAAATATAAATTCACAGATATGTGGACACTGTCAGTAAAGTGCTCCGCAATTAAAAAAATATATATATGAAAAAGCTCGCAGGCCGTCACCTCTGAATCCGCCGTGTTGTGTAGCGGATTAACCTTCTCGGAAACTATACCGCAAAACGTAAATTGGACGTGGAAATGAATTTCATAACAATCATCATTTAAGCATTAGCCTATTTACATTTCATCAGTGTCCCAAAATGGTTACGGAAGCCACTGCTGCAGTTTATAAATGGAAAGTGCCGTGTAAAACACCAACATGTTTAATGACTAAAGCACTGAGAGAAAGGCCTTGCGAGAGCTCACAGTTGTGTAACCGCACCAGCCACATGAAGGATTATGTGAACACACACACACAGAAATGGTGATCGTCAACAATTCTCTATCCACTGCTGGATGAATGCCTCCCCCCACACTTCCCTCACAGTCCAGTGCTGCTACAATCCGTCTCGCTCCTGCACACGAGCCGATCTCATCGCTCCATCTCCACGTAGGGTCGTCCTCTAGGACACGTTCTCTCCCCTGGCCGCTATTCTGTAAGCACTCTTGTCTATCAGCCACCAGAGTTAATTTTCTAATGTTGCTGTAAATCCCTTGGCTGAGAACTATTAACTATATTTTGTTTATTTTACCAGGTAAGGACCACTGAGCTGTTTAGCTCTTGTTCAGAAGGAACCTGGCCACAAATGATAGCCCAACGAAGTGGCTTATCACGTGGAAATATATAGCAGCCAAATGCTCTAAATGCACATTGATTCTAAATGTGGAGGTAAAAAGCGGAGGATCTGGATACAATCTATGCGACCACGGGGAGATCATGCAAACTCCAAATATACAGGCGTCAAGGGTCGGAAACGAACCCACAACCTCCAGTATACCATGCGAAGTAGTTAATATCTTCTGGTCTAACTCCTTATCTTTGATTTGTATTTTACTGCTTTCTTCACGCAATCTCAATGTGGAAACTCCTACTTTGTGAATGCTGTTGATAGTGTATATATAGTTTATATTAATGTCTTGCATTGTGAGAGCTTAGATGACTGTGACCAGTAGTCATTGATGGAAGATACAGCCAATTATGATCGCAATTTCACTTTTTTATTAATTTTAAGTTGGAAAAAACATTTGATTTGTAACCACAGTTCACATTCATATCAGTTTACTCACACAAACACACTGGGTAGGAGCGCTTGGAACCTGAGTTAGTGGCGAGTGATATCAACTCGTGCTGTCCATTATTGGTGAAGTATGGTCAAAGATCTTGAGACACGGAAGCCTTCACCCACCAGTGGATTGGCAAAGCGGTTGTAATTTAGTTTTTATATATCCACACAGTTGAATACTATAATTGCAAGCGGTTTTTTTTTTCCCACGTGACAAAGTGTATTGACCAAAGCTCTACCCCCCCTCTTGACCCCACCAACAGCTGCCCCCCGCAGCACAAAATAATAATGTATTATTGATTTGAAATCTCGGTAGGATGCTGACTCATACAGCCAGCGATTCCCATCACTTTCGCTTAAAAATCGGGATTTGGATGCCAGTTCAGCAAACAAACAAACTAAACTAAAAATGTGTTCCGTTATTTTTCTCACTACAGTTCACAAGAGGTGGAAAAGTGCTGTGATTTAGTCTCCGCCTTGCAATCCTCAACAGGAGCTTTACAGAAAATGCACCGCTAAGAGGTCTGCACTGCTTGCCACGTTTTCATTTTTCCACGCCTGTAATTGCAGGACAACACGCCACGGCACCCAAACAATACATAACCTCTAAACTAAACGTTGCTCTGTATCTCTAGCAACATAGACATCCCGATGTGTTTCTCGGGTTGTTACCCGCACCTCGTTCGGCATGATGCCCGACGTTTCGCTTCACGTACTGAGAGCTTCAACGGGAACTGAATACATTTGTTCAGTTCGGCCCAAATGAAGCAAACTCATGGCATTCGAATTTGCCGGCATCTTGCCAGCTTTATTTGGTATCTTGGTCGCCTACGCCAGTCATCACACGCCAAACCACACGTGGCACCACCCCGAAAACCCGCCCACCGCACCATTGTACGACCCCGACCGCAAAAACCCTAAGCAGTGGTACAACATACAACATTACTCAGTCCTTGAGCGATTACGGTGCAAGATTTGCCATATTAATTCCTTGTAAGAGCTTGTTTTTTTTTAAGCGAGCACCGCATAGATGGCAGTGGATATAAACGGTTGTTATGTCATGTGGCTATTATAGAGCGACACATATTTTGATGGGAAATGCGTGGCGGCAAAGTGCCCAAACTCGGAAGTGAACAACCCAGAGAAGAATACATTAAAAAAATCTCAAATCCACGGGACTATGGGAAGGCCCAACTCCTAACATCCCGACACTGATGCGAACGTGGTGGGTTCATCACTCCGCGACACCAGATACACGCCAAGACACGTGGCAGGATTTGAAAATTGCTCATCCTTCAACTTGACAAAGCTTTCAATGTCACGGTGTCGGGACAGCCCAGAGGAAATAAGTGTCTAGACAAGACCCACAGATCCAAGGGGAGAACATTCAGACTGCACATAGATAGCTCAGAGACCGCCTACTCACTTTACTCCCTCCAATACACACACCTTTCAAAGGGATAAAAGGCCAAGGGTGCACCCCCCCCCTTCAATTGCCTGCTCTCACGCCACCGCTGGTGAAACGGCCTCTATCCGGGGGAGTTCTATAGAGCCCCTGGAGAGAAAACTTGGCCGACTCATCCACACTGGTCAGATGTCTTGGAAGAGTTGGGAGTTGCCCACGCTTTACCCCACCATGTACGACTTTTGCCGATCGGCCACGGTGTAGCCGCTCATACCGCTGGGTGAACAGGAGCCTGGGGTGCGGATGACGAAACTTGCCCAGCGTTTCAACTGCCGTGCCGGAAGATCGAATGGAAGCGACGCCCTCCGGATTGCCGAGCCCGGCGTGCCAACCGTTAACGCCGCAGGCACGGCGGCAGCATCCTCCTGAGTGGGGCACTGCCGCCGAAACCGCCGGTGTAAAAAAAAGCGTTGCCCCGTAAATTCCGTGTCGCCCGCTTGGGGTGAACCGCACTCTCGGAAGCGTGGGACACGTTTTAAATTGCCCGAGAAACGACACCGGAAACTTTTCTCCCTTGCGAGCGGTCCCCACCGCAGTGAGCCGCGGAGCACTGGCACGATTGACATTCCGGGCAGCAAGCCACAACTTTAGCAGCAGAGAGAAACACGTGGACAGAGTGAGAGACGAGAGGAAAAACAATCCCAACTGTGGGAGATGGCCGTGTAGGCACTTTCCCGGAACCAACGTCTGCGATACTTTGCGTTCGTCGTGTGCCCGGGATGTTACGGGCCACGCGGCGTCCATCGCACGGTCAAATGCAACGATGCACTTTGCGTTAAGGGGGCCAGACGAGACGTGGGCCAATGCTCGATTTCCCAAAATGCAGCGGTTTTTTTTCTTCCACAGAAGGCTCTCTCGTGACATTGTCGAGGAAACCGAATCACCTGCACGTATAATTACCGACGTCCTGAAATCCTCAAGAAATCAGCTGTTATATCACGAAAAAGAAAGCTCCTTTTAACAACATCGTTAGTGTTACATGTTTGTATCTTGCAGCTAAAGAAATGTGTACGTGGTGGATTTGTGTGCTGCACTACAAACGCTGGCAAATCTTGGTTCGATTCTCAGCCATGGCCAACATCAGCCTTGGGGAGGCGGGGGGGGGTGTTATCTGAAGCCCCCACCCCCTTCACCAACCAACCACTGACCTGTGCAGTGGAGAATTGTCAAACAACCCCCATGGCTGACACGGCATGAGGAGGCCCTCATCAAAGAGTGTGTGTGGACAAAAGGGCTGTCAAATATTATCATCATTTTTATTATTACAACGAGCCGCATCAAGGCGCCAATCAGCAGCATGTGAATTTTGTCTTCTTCTATTTTTTCCACCCCGTGCTTTCGTTCCATTTCCATCCGAGCAATTTTACAAACATTTGAGATTATCAACAGGTGTCCCTTTAAATTCGGAGCCGGTCAACCAAACCGCGCTTTAATTTATAACGCGACACACCCCCCGACCGGCTCCAAATCACCCTCGCAGCACCGAAAGGCCACATTTTCCTCCTGAATTTTATTGAACCTTTTCATCTCTGTGGAAGTTATATATTTATATATATAGCGAGTAACATCTTTCTTAGCAAACTGCATTACACTGTGAAGATATTTTTTTTTTCCTTTAGGAAATCCTAACCTCGGTAAGCGTACCTTAATAGCGGTTGCAATATACCGGCGTTACCGTCACTCAATACGATAGTTCGAGGCCACGTTGACAAATGTACACGGTGTTGGCAGTGCCACATCACACAGGGCATCGCTGAACTGATCAAGGAGCATAAACCATCACACGAACTACGGTCATCCTCGCAGCGGCTTTTGGTTAACCATCGAACAAAGACGGTTACCGCATCGCGCACTTTCAGATGCGCTTCTGCGGCCGTCTGGAACGCCTTCTTCCGATATTAAGAAACCACTGGAGCACTTTTAAATCATCTAGATTGAAAATTTATTTCATCAGAACAGTTTTTTGCGTTTAATTCTTTGGCCTAACCCTGCACCTCCGATTATCACAGTTGGCTACGTATGGTGCAAAAGAAGTTCAACATACATACTTGCATACATCACGTGCAGGGGTTAAATGCAGCTGGTTCAGGTGTTTTGTTCGTGTAAAAACGCAGCGGTGGGGTAAAGTCGCACAGCCGATGTATGTGCGTTGAACTTCTTTCACACCGTATGTAACCTACCGTGCTAATCGGAGGTGTGGAAGACAACACAGTAAACAGAAAAAGGGGTTCGAGATGAGGTTTCAATCTAGATGTAAAAGTGCATAGCTCCAGTGGCTTCCTAATATCAGAAGGAAGAGCGCTCCAGGCGACCGCAGAAGCGCATCTGAAAGGGCACGATGCAGTTACCATCTTTGTTCGATGGTTAACCAAAAGCCGCTGCGAGGATAACCGAGGTTTACTTGATAGTTTATGCCCCTTGATCCTCGTAGTTGCAGTGGCATCGGTGTGTGTGTGTACGCCCGAGCGCTTGAATTTTGCATGTTTTGGGGAAATCAACCATCTAGTGTTGCTTTTTAGATAAGTGGTGTTTGAGATGGTGAAACGATAATGACAAAGTGGAACCGATGCCAAGTGGTGAGAGTAGCAATCTCGACTGACGCCGTCAGCGGCAAACAAGTGGAGTGCCGCTAGAATCTCGGCAAAATCTCTCCTCCCACACCAACCCCCCCCCCCCCCCCCCGTGGAACGTTAGCGTGGCCGTTAAAATGCAGCTGCTCCAGAGGCAGCCGGATGGCTCAGAGGTCGGAGCGCCGAGCCGGCAACGCCGAGGGACATGGGTTCAAATCCAGATAGGCGCCTGTGAAAAAAAAACTGGTTCTCAAGCGTAGTGAGTTTGTGGTCTCGGCCCGATCACGGATGACTGCACGCGAAACAAAAACCTCTGAACATTCATTTTAATTCTGAACGTAAGTTGTCTAACTTGCAACTAGGAGAGAGATTAAACATTCATATGAATGTCAAGCGACGAACATTACTCTCACGGTGTTGCCCTCTACCGTGCGGACTGGAGGTGACTTGAAGGGATCTCTCTGCAGCAAGGCCGTAGCCATTGGGGGGGGGGACAAATATCTTCCCGGGTGTCTCGGGGTCCCCCCCAGAAAAAAATAAAATTTTAAAACGAATTTCCTGCCATTTCCTGCCCAAAATATAAAAAAATTCACTAACACATAGGATGGACTTTTTATTTATTTTTTACAATAATGTCTAATAGTGTATTGTATTACATCGCTCTGTTTTTTTCTTTTTTACCTTTTATTGTTTCGTTGTATGTAATGGCAGAGATTAGGGATTAATAAAGTCCAACCATAACCAAAATCAAATAAACAGAATTATATTTTATAGCAATATATATTATCATTACGGCCTTGCTCTGTAGTATCCACTTCTGTGAGTGATCTGAAGGAATACTTTGTCATCATCACACGATGCCTGGAGTGCCATTGGGAGGGGAGAGAAATATATATATACACACACATATATACACATATGACAAATATAAATAAATTAAAGGCAGCTGCTTGTGCTCCAAACAGTGACGGATGTCTGGAAAGTGGCGTGCACATCACAAGAAACTAAATTCCAAGCTGGGGGCTTTTGCTATATGTAACTTGACATGTAACTTGACGCTTCAATTTATTTTAATATTTCTCCGTGACAGCCGTTTATAAGGTAAACCACAATGCGGTGCTTTTTTTTTGTAATAAGTGGGTTTTTGCTTTCCGCAATGTTGAGCGATTGCAACTTGGTTCTCAGCGAGCCGAGATGAGGCTTTGTTTACTGTGCTCCGTGTAAAAATAACGGTTCGGATAGGATGCTGATCCTTTATTTCTTTATTTAACTGGGAGATGAAAATGCAGGCCCATTGAGACGCACAAAAATATCACCTCTTTTGCCTGGGCGATCTGCTTTACAATCGGGTCGCTCATAATACGAAATAAATATTCTTTTACGTTCTTGAATTAAACAAATCTATGCTGTACTTAAGAATAATTTGAACATTCATGAATGCGAATTGCAGTTTAAAATCTGAATTGTATAGCCTCCAAATCAGCCGTTGTGTCCGCATAGGTACATGCTTGGCATTGTGCTAACGTACAAGACATCGCTGCAACAGAGAAAAAAGCTATTAAAACAATTAATAGTTACCATTTCGGACAATAGATTTTTAATTATTGATTAAAACAACACTATCATAGTTTAGAGCAAAAACCATTGATCGTAACGATACTACACCATGTAATGATTTCTAGCGAGTCAATGGCAATATTATTTTAAAATCCTATAATCCTAATGTGTGCATAAATTATCAACAGAGAAATACATTTTATGGCAACCCATAAGGCTTTCGAGCCCAAACTCCAGTCTCAGATTCATCATTATCCCATCATCTGGCCTCGGTTGTTCCAAAATTAATCCAGCAGCAGTTGTCCAATTCAAAACCAGTTCCGAATATAGTAATGTGGAGTGCTCCGATGTGCTTTGGGATTCTACCAAAACTGAACTGAATTGTTTAGGCAGATGGAGCAAAACATCGGACATCGTGCATGACAGCATGCGGTAACAACCCGAAAAAAACATTGGGGAGTTGTACAACATAACCACCAAAACCTCAATGTAGTTACGTGGAATTTCCACCATGGATTTATAACCTAAAATGCAGTCAAAACACCACTGAACAATAATTCTGCGTGGGAATAACGTGTTGATTTATTTATCTGTACTCGGCTCATCCGGCATCGCTCTGTTGGATTGTTGCATCACAGAACCCATGAGATATGGTGACGCAGTGGGGAGGGGCCTTCCTCCAGCAGCGGGATTAATCTTGGCTGATGTGGATTATTTAGCTCCGTACATTTATATATATTTTTTGTTACTGTCATGTACAGTAAATATATCAAGCACTTGCTGAAAGTTGCATCGTGTGTGCAATGTGGGGAAAAAAACCGAAACCCTGCAGCACAGAGACAGGTGGCATTTTCTAAGCTTATTACATCATTTCAGTGCAACAAATAAAAATTAAGTGAGGCATGTATCACAGTAATCTGATTACCACAATCCCTGAAAGCACATGGAGAGGTCACAGGGTGCGTTGGGTGCAGAGTCTGCAATAGAATGGGCTGTGCCAAAAGTTGTAAATCATGAGTTTCCCCAAGCCGCTGTTGAAGCCAACCAGCTATGGAACGGGTATTTTTTGCTTCGTTCAAAAACCATTGCAATTGATTACTGAAAACCATTTAAATTGTGGAATTTGGGCTATTGACACTTGGGAATTCAATTACCGATTGTTCGGCTGCTCCATGCGAGTAATGGGCCTGATCATTTTGGATTTATATTTGAATCGTAAGCGGTCACACCCGTGTTGCCACTCACTGGCCTCTCACGGCAAAAGCACAGGACCCTACCGACGTTCAGCGTACCTGATCTCACGAGCACAAACAAAATAAATAGGTCGGCTTCTACAACCTGTGTGTGTGTGTAGATATATATATATATAAATCGAGCCAACAATATCGTGTGTGGCCGCTGGTTGGATTATTACACCGGAGGACTGCGAGCGATTGTGACGGCTTGAGTAGGCCTTCATTCAGCAGCGGATTGACCATGGCTGACGATGATGACGAATAACAAAGTCGTGATCAGGTCACAATCCGCAACGATGAAAGCGCACCGCACCCAAGTCGCCAATCCTGACCCGCTGTAACTCGTTCGCAACGCCACTTTGGGCCCCTCGTACTGTCCTTTGCTATGGTTCATGGATGGGAAAACCTAACCACTAACAATTAACAAACAATTTTTTTTTATTTTACCAGGTAAGGCCTACTAATGATAATTGAACAAAGTGCATTTATAGCAACCAAAAATTCTAAACGCACATTTCTGGAGGGAGAAACCAGAGGACCCGGAGGAAAAACCCACGCGACCACAAGGAGAGAGACATGCAAACTACAAATATACAGCAGGTGTCAGGATCGGGACCGAACCCACGACCTCCTGCATGCCAGGCGAGACGGTTAACATGTCGCCACCGTGGCGCCCCTACACACACCATCGGCTTATTCCGCCGAATCCTCTTGCTGGCTCACAGAGTCGCGACTTGCGATCGCACGTCCGCCGGCGGGCGGCCACGCAGAGCCGGTTGCCGCACCGCCGCAGTCGCGCACTCTGCGGAGTGGAGGTTTTGATGCCGTTGCCGCTCGTAAACGCCCAGCCGCGACAACATTGCGGTGCTGCAAGCAATTGCGCAACGGCAAACGACGGTCACAAGTCAGCCAATGAGCTAACGAAGCTCTGCGTGTCCCCCCCCCACCCCTCAGGAGCTGCCTCTTATTTGCTACGCGAGACCAGTTGTTGGGAACAGGTAACCGGGCGTCTTGCACGAGTGTTTTTTTTTACCGATTTCTCTTTCTTCGTTGCTGCACATCATCCTATTTGTTTTTGGATGTTGTCTTTTCGGTGTAAATGAGACGTATCCTCGTCTCCAGAATTCTGACCTGGTTAAACAAAATAAACTTGAACTCGACATCTCAAGCACAATACAGTCCCATGCAATTTGGATTAATATAATGTAGCATGGAAATGTGAACCAAATCTGAAGACTTCCTACAGAAATATCGGGGTTGTTTTTTCGCTTTGTTATTTTTCAAGAGAGGGCAATCAGCCATGGGTAGAGAAAACAAAAGGAAAGGTCTTGGGTATGGACTTGAGCCGGGGCAGGGATATAGCAACAGGAATTGCTGGAGGAAAGGAGTCCCAGACCACGAGGGAATTTCTCACCCATCCGGCGTGCGTCTCGTCGTGCTCTCCCGCCAGCACGAGCGATTACCTCCCGTCTCACATTCGCACGAGAATCCACCGTTTTAATGCAGTAAACACTGCATTTTTACATCCCACCACCTCCCCCCCCCCACCACTCCGCCCCCCCCCCCCACCAATGGTTTCAGGTGAATGTAGGCAAGTATCAGGTTAGGCCATGCTCATCTAAAGTCATTTTCGGAGGCCAACCCTGGTGAGAATGACATGGGGACATGGGCCAAGCCCGCTCGCTTCCCAGGGGTCTCAGCGACGTGGCATCACTGGCCTCTGCCACACATTGCATCTGTTCCAATGGGGCAGCGCATGGATTGTGTACACGGCTAAGATGGTTGGGGTGGGGTGGTGGCGCAGTGGCCACGGCTATCGCCAGTGCCGAACCGGTCCCGGGCCTGCGACCCCCTTCGCCAAACCCGCACTAAACACGCTGGCCGGTGCGGGTTGGTGACCTACGACCATCACGGCGCGTGCAGGAGCCCTTCATCCAGCAGTGGAGTGGCACGTCCCATCCTTCTATAGGCAAGCGAGCGAATTAGGCGAAGTATGGTCGCACGACCGACAATGGCGCAGAGGAGAGGCCGTCGCCCCCAGCAGTGGCGTGGGCGAGGGGCACCCCCCCCCTCCTCCTCTGTTGCCGGACCGTCAGGGTAGAGGCACTCACCGAGCCACTCGTTGAATTTGCGCAGCTCGCTGGGCAGGCCGAGCTCGGTGAAGTCACCGGCGTGCAGGAGGACATCGCCGTACGGCATCTGCAGGCCGTCGGTGCGCGAGTGGGTGTCGGAGACGCACACAAAGCGCGTGTGACCCGGGGGCTTGGGCGTGTCAAACTGGGATCGGGTCCACCCTGGCAGACGGGGATGGGGAACGCGGAGACGGATGGGGGGGGGGCAAGACATAATAATTACAGACATCGGGAGGGGCCCTTGGTTAAAACGCGGCGGCGGATAAGAGAAGCGGGCTTCAAAGGACGACGGGGCGAGCAGGAGCTAATAGGTCGGTTGTGAAATAGACGCGGGTTTTGATTTATTTGAGCTTCATTATTTATTTACGCTTATTTATTAACGAGCAAAAAAATGTGGCCGCGACGAGATCGGGCGGGATATGAAACGAGCTGAAAGGCCGGCCGCGCTGGACCCTTCATGTTGCTTTCGTTTAGAGAGAGCAGCAGTTATTTTTTGATGGCGATTGTGAGTGCAATGCTTTTATTACTATTTAAACGTTTGTACTAAGCTGTGCACAAGGAAAAAAGGAACGCTTTCCATGAATAAAAAAGGGGCCCGAAGACGTGCACTCGTCAGGCCAAGTGTAATGCCGAATGAAACTGCTGCAACTATTTTCATTTCGCAAGTAGACTTGAGTCATGCTCTTTTGACTGTTCAGTGAAAAAGTATCGGGGGTTTCAAAAAAAAAAAAGCGGCCCGAAGACACAAAAAAAAGAGATCCGTGTACTTAACCGCACAAAAAAAAAAAGGCACCGACCAAGAATGTTCAACCGCTCGCCTGTTATTACAAAACGATCCCGAGGAGAAGGTGAAAAAACTTTCGGACTTTGACTCGACAGAGTAGGAAGCTTGAGCCGTATCTCTCCTTGCTTTACAATCTCGGAAAATCCTTCCAATAAATCTCAGCGACGGGGCCAGGTGAGGGCCATGCACCACACACTACATTTCCCGCGTCCGCGTGTGCAGCGACCTGTCTCGCGCCGTGTTTCAAATTACAAGCGGAATCCCTCAAGCTTTTTCTAAACTTTAAACACACCTGCCATTACAAATTAGGTTCCTCCAACCACCCTGCCCCACAGCCCACCCCCGCCTTCTCCCCTGCCGCTGCTCAACTCTGTGAGGTATACATTTAGGTAGACATCGCCATCGTCATCAGCAGCAGCAGGCACAATCTATCCACTGCTGGATAAATGCCTCAAAGCCGTCACTATCCGTCACTACGCTGCAATGTAACAATCCGCCTCGCACCGGCACACGAAGCTGGTATCATCTTCTTGGTTCTTTCGGTAAAGTCACGTAGAAGGGAGATAATAAAATAATAAAAATAAAACGTAATAAAATAATACAATTCTCGTAAGACAGCGTCTGAATGAAGAAGACGCTGTCTTTCCGACAGACCTGTTCTTCACCTGAGGACGACTGCTTGTGTTGTGGCCGAAACGTCGTGATAATTGTATTATTTTATTTTATTATCTCCCTTCTACGTGACTTTACCGAAAGAACCAAGAAGATGAATCCCTGCAGTCACGAAAGCTTTAAATCGGAACCTGGTATCGTCAAGCATAAGCCGTCACGCAAACTCCGGTCATCCTCACGGCGGCTTTTGGCCAGCCATCGAACAAAGATGGTGACCGCATCGCGCGCTTTCAGATGCGCTTCTGCGGCCGTCTGGAACGCTCTTCCGATGTTAGGAAGCCACTGGAGCTTTACGATTTTAAATCTAGATTGAAAACTCATTTCTTAAGAACTGTTTTTTGTGTTTAGTTTTGTTGTCCTTCCCTCGCACCTCCAATTAGCGCGGTTGGCTAAGTACGCTGCGAAAGAAATTTCAACATCTATGCATGTATCCTGAAAGAAGTTCAATATACATATACATTCCCCTCCGTTGGCTACCACTCCCACGTTACTTTTGAGCATTGAGCATTGAGCATCATCCTTCACAGCGACGTGTCCTGCCCCAAGCCCACTTGCTTAACGGTTTGAAGATAGATTACGAAAACAAAAAAATGGAGCACAGATTGAAACGGTGTGCACAGGAGTGTGGGGCGATATGCAGGCTTGGTATTGCATTGAGAGAGAGAAAGATAAAACCCTCTTGTTCTAAAACGTACACGTGCTAAGGACAAGTACGTGCAGAGTCTGTAAACTTTATTTAGGCCAGGAGAGAACTCGTCGAGATGAAGAGATATGTGTTTGCGAGAGGTCTGAAAGATACCGCATGGGGGGGGGAAAAGTGAATGCAGATGCGAGGGTACAAAGTATAAAATCCATACTAAACAACAACGGAATAAACGTGCTAACACGCGCAGTTCGGTGATATGTAACGTGCAATTTACAGCGCGGCAAACGGTGTAAATTTGAGAAGAAAATTACAAACAACTTTAAATAGCAATAAAAATGTTGTACATTACGAAGAAACACTATTTCTGCATGAAAAAATAAATTCTTGCACAGGTTTCTCCCATTAATTCGTGGCGCCGCATAAACAACACCTCTTTTACGACTCGTTTAATGCAATGTAAATATTTGCAAAAAATGTTTTTACCGCGCGCGCGTTCCTTCGGATGTCTGAAAGCAAAAGGGGTACTTAGTCGTAAAAAAATCTAATTGTGGCCAGGAACAAGCAAGGGAGAAGGTGAGGAAGGAGGTGGGGGGGTGTAAAATGGACCGGCAGGTTTCATTGTTCCGGCGGCAGCGTGTAGGTCAGTCATCCGTACGTGACTAATTATGTAAAATTACTGGGGTCGAACAAATGAATTTTCCGAGAGCATCATTGGAACACTCTTTGTCTCTGTAATGGAAACTGTCACAGGCTAGTGATGAACTATACATGCCTCCGTAGTTTTGTGTGTGTGTGTGTTGCCTTTAACACATTCACCAAGCGGAATTTCCTTTGTTTGTGTATTTTAAAAAACGCTGGCTGCGCCAACCCTTTGGGATACTTCCGATCGATGAATTAAGCGCCCGTGTTTTGCACACCATAGTCACTATCGGAAATACGAGTAGAAATCACGTGGTAATAATAATATTACAAAGTCAGCAGGGCTGGTAGCATGGGCTGTAATCCACGCATTTAAGCGCAACGAAGGCAGTATTCATGAGATTCCCTGTGAGCAGTTTCACAAAAAGGCAACCCTCGGTCGAAATTTCAAAATCATCTTAATACTATGTACGGGGATGTCAAATTTTAAGGCAGTTGGCTACCTATTGTTAGCAGCAATCATACGAATGATTTATGGCAAAGGAGCCAACGGTAACTGTGAATGCACCATATCTCCATCCCAGCATAGGTGGGAAAAGCCGCCTCTCGTTCGGGTACGTTTGACACCGCATTATTTAATGAGCGGTTCTCCGTTATCGAGGAAGGTGGAGAAATAATTTGAATCCGAATTACGGTGCTAATTGAATGACATACGATAACCCGAGTAGGTAACAAAAGAGGCAGCTCACGATTGTGCTAACGATCGCCAACATCTTCGAACGTGTTAAGAAAGTTCCGCCTGAACGATGACCCTCTTTTTGAGCCCGCTAATTCTCTCGCGTAATATTATTGCACCAGATCCTCGTGTGTGGTAGCAAGATGACGACAACGGCCTCGGCTCAGTCGCCCCATGGCTTTGATCTGCCAAGAAAACGTTCCACCAACCGCGATTCAGTGACCGGTCGCAGCCGCGTACACCTCCTTCCCACATCGCAGTGGCTGCGGCCACCCGAACCAAACCATGGACCACATCGGTAACAACTGCATTTAGATTAAATTTCGATTTAAAGCTTTCGTGACTGCAGGGATTCATCATCTTGGTTCTTTCGTTAAAGTCACGTAGAAGGGAAATAATAAAATAATAAAAATAAAACGTAATAAAATAAAAATTCTCACGACGTTTCGGCCACAACACAAGCAGCCGTCCCTAAGGTGAGGAAACAGAGCTGTCGGAAAGACAGCGTAGTTCAGCGTAGTTCATTGGGACGCTGTCTTTCCGACAGCCCTGTTTCTTCACCCGAGGGACGGCTGCTTGTGTTGTGGCCGAAACGTCGTGAGAATTTTTATTTTATTACGTTTTATTTTTATTATTTTATTATTTCCCTTCTACGTGACTTTACCGAAAGAACCAAGTAGATGCATTTGGATTATTTCGATTATTTTGCTGCGATACATTTCCTCACGATAAGCCACTGTGTGTTCAGCTATTATTTGCTGCCAGGTCGCTTCTCAAAAATAAGTGAATAGCTCAGTGGCCTTTTCCTGGTAAGATCAAAAAATGTTTAGTTTTTTATATATATATTTTAAAGGAATTTGTTTAGCTTTCCTATACTTATTGTTTGCTGTTGTATCGTTCTGGCCCCGTGCCCCTACTGCGCATCTGTGAAAAAGAGCTTTATAGCCCATCAGATTCCTCCTCCAGCATAAGCAGATATTGTGATTCTGAGTTGACGCCCTCTCATTTGGTGGGCTGGACAGCATTTGCCGTGCGACTACTGAAGCTAACACATGGCTCACAAACTTAAACCGGAACGTATAATGTACGACTGCTTGCCATACGCTCACGTGAATTTCTCTTTTTTTCTACTCATCTCTATTCGGCTGGTCCCGACGTGCACGGCAATTGACTGGCAACAGAGATATACGTATTTTATAGAGACAAGCAAAACTGCAATTGTTTCCTGTCCAGGATTAGTCCTCTCCACGTTTTGCGATGCTCTGCTTTGCACGCCAAAAAAAACCCATCTCCACTTCACGCCTTGACACCAACAGTGCAAATGGGACATAATTGGTGATAGAAAAAAGAATCCCTCCACCTCGAAAAAAAATATATATCTACGTACACAACAAAAGGGAAGTCAACAATTGTTGGTGCAATCATTGAAGCGAAATCCAATCAGCGTACAAATAACCAGAAGTCTGTCGCATGACAGGGTCCTGACCCTGCCGAGCCCACACGCGGGCAGTTAGCGCTGGCCCCGGCTGCCGTCTGGCGCACACCGCTCAATCGAACTTGATTTTCGGACCAGAAACCCTGGCTCCTGCACCGCACGGTGGCAAGCCGAGGTCTGAGAAAAGGTCAAAGCCACTCAGTGGGGAGAAAAAGCTTTCGATGTGGTGCCACGCTCCTCGGGGAGAGAGGTTTCCTCGCGATAATTTCCCACAATTGTTCGACGAGCCCGACGCCGCATGCATCGCAGATTAGCAAGCCCTCGCTTAGAGCGGGGGCGGGGGGGCAAGGGGCATGCAAAAACTCAGGAGGATATAACGGCCACTTGTAACGAGAGCTTTAAACAAAATTTGTAAACGCTAATCGTATTGAGTAACGATAAGATCTGCTCTTTGTCTCTCGCACATTCTGAACTAGATCTCACCCCCCCTCTATGTACACGAGGAGAGGTTGCCAAACACCCATCGTTTAATTGTACGATCTTTTTTTTTCCGCCATTTTCTGCAGCGCCCTCCAACTAAGGAAGAGACAGGGGGATTTCTCCACAATTCTGATGACGTTAGTTGTAATTACCGGAGAAACGTCGCACTCGAATTTGTAAATGTTGTGGGTCTACTCTCCAACACACCGGTGTGTTAGACTAGTAATGAGCATGTTTTGTTTACGTGGCAAACCTTACTAATTGGCTGTCGGGTGGTGGCGGGTTTAACAACACATTTATATTTAACCAATCTAACCCACAAAAAAACTCTATTATGGATATTGGTTGTGAAAACACATTATGTGTTAAACCAAATGCAGGCACTATGAGACCTCCTTTACCAGTGGCAAAATATAGTAGTAGGTTTTTACCCTTTAAACTGGTACAAAGCTGGTACAAAACTGACACCTTTATACAAGGCATCATGTTTGCAATAACCGCAACACAAGCAGTCAAAATGCAAACAAAAAGAAACAACTCTGATAATGGTAATAATATGCACTGTCCTTGAAGTTTTTGTTTGAATTTTGACTGCTTGTGTTGCGGTTATTGCAAACATGATGCCTTGTATAAAGGTGTCAGTTTTGTACCAGTTGAAAGGGTAAAAACCTACTACAACAAATGCAGGCAGTTTGTTCATCACGAATGAAGCTCGCAAAATCAGCGGTAAGGATACCGCAGCAGGTCGAGTCGGTGTGTGTGAGCGCTCATTACAACTAGGAACCAATAGAGTTTGACTTGATTACAATAACTTAAAAGGGGAGCTGAGAATCAGCTGTAGGGGGAGGGGGCAAGGCGGGAGTGGGGAGAAGGAAGGAGCCCTTCCCAAGTCTAATCCACCCCCGAATGCGACGGAGCTAAACTGCGTGACGCCAACGACCGCAGAGCTCGGGAGACCCTTACCCTGCCACGCTCTCGCTTCGAGGAACACCGCGGGCAAAAAGAAACGGGTTAACGCTACCTTGCCACAGTACAATGAGAGATGAAGCAATTACCGTATGCAAACTTTGCTAACCGAGCCACAAATCCTCGCTGTCCCCCCCCCCCACTTCCACCCCCCGAGGGTGGAGGGGGGGGGCACAAGAGAAAAATTCAAAGAGACAGCCCAGCGGCAGCGCCCACACGCCATGGTGACGACAACGGTAGCAAAATAAATCGGCGCCATCGAAAGCGGCGAAGGTTGTTGTTGTTTTTTAGAGATCCACAGAACATCTTGAGCCGAGGTGGGATCATCATCATCACGATCCATGGGCAGATGGCCCGTAGGTGTCCACAAGTACTCCTTGTTGTGTTTAGTTTTGTTGTCCTTCCCCCGCACTTCCAATTAGCACGGTTGGCTATGTACGGTGCAAAATAAGTTCAACATACATACATGCACATTTCATCATTTGTTTCCATTTTCCTCCGTCTTGTGCCAAAACGCTCAAGTAGTGCCACATCTTCCAGGCACTAATCTCTTATGTCGTCAAGCAATTCCCTGTTAGGTCTTCCTCTCATTCCGGTTCCTTCCATTTTTCTGAATAACACACTTTTAATTTTCCTGTTGTATATCCTGCATACGTGTCCAAACCAGGTAAGGCCCACCGAGCTATATAGTTCAGTGGGCCTTACCTGGTAAAATTAAAAGTTGAGTTATTATGTTCAAGTTCTTTCGCACCGTACGTAGCCAACCGCGCCAATAGGAGTTATAAAGATATGACTGTTCGACCATTGAAAACTCAGCGTGCTAACCACTGTAGCTGAACGAAGGCCTCGCTCACGCAGTGTCACTCGTGGGGATTGTACGACCTCGTTTAGAGCACGCTGGTTCACGCTGATTGAGGGGCCAGCGACCGGTTCAAATCTCATTCGACGTTGGCCATGGCCAAGAATCGAACGCAGGCCATGGGCTATCTTAGCACCACGGGTTAAAGCAATTGCAGCGACTGGACATCTGTGAAAAAGAGCGCCATAGCTGATCAGATTCATCCAGTCTAAATAAAGATCTGGAAAAGCTCCACCTAAGCCTAAGTGGAATTGGACTGTCATTAGCCAACAACAAAATGATGGCAGGGTGCTAGTTTAGTTTTGGTTATGTCCATCTGTAGGCCCCGAGAGGCCTCTGTTCTCTCCTAATGGGTCCATGGCCCTCAGTGCCAAGCCACCCTAACGACAACAAACAACATTGTCTATAAGTTAACGTATCCATGAAGGTGAGCGAGCCAGAAAATATTTCCACACCCAGTAAGACCACATCCAGTGAGCTCTAGCAATGGCTGTGGCTTCGAGTCACGTCTTGACTGCTAGGCATACCCCAATCTACCGGTAAACCCGAAAATATTGAGTCCTTCGTTTACGTTTCATTTGTTTAACAAATTGACCTGGGTGCAGGAGTGACCGGTGTTGTCTTCGAGTCTCGGGAATCGACTTATAAAGGGAATAGTACACTTTAATAGTTTTATTTCTAGTGTGCACGTTTGTGTAAACTGTGTTTGAGCAGAGGTAGAATGGGTTAGGGTACTCCGCTACAATCCCAGTTACTCATGTTGTATTATTCTCAGCGAAAACACCAACACAAATACATAGGCGACCAAATATGCCTGTTACACGGCATGTAAATTGTGAAAATAGGTGTGTTATTTCACGTGAATTATGGTGACATTTTATGCATAACAGTTCAACATTATAGACGATAACAATAAAAAAAATGTTCGCTTTATGCAACTGCCAACGGAACTACTGCACATAGGTAAAGAATACCAACAACGATGTACATGTCATGCTTACACAGGGTGCATATGCTGGCGGGTTGCACGATTCCGTTGATTACTATAACATGTTATTTGCATACAGTTAAACATTATTACAGATGACGATAGCAATAACGGTGCAGCCAATAAAGCCTAAAACATTTACTCGATATTGTCCGCGGAACCTTTGGCTTTGCTCTGTGCTCCTGCACAAGAAGACCCTTGCAAAGCGTTTTGCTGCTGCTGCTGCAGTCATAACATCCTGCAGATAAAAAAAAATCCAAATTCGCCTAATCAGTGCCATCTGTTACCGCGCCGCCAACCAAGACTGCAGAATTATGCCTCACCCGCCCCGTACACTGCCAGCGCAGGCAGAATTCGAATACATCAAAATGCTTTAGCGGTGCATTTTTACGCGCAAATTATACACTTGACACGTGGAGAGCTGGCCTCATCGGGGAGGGGGGCAAAGCCCAACATTTTACGAGAGCTCTGCGGATGGATGGTGGGGAAGGGGCAATGCCGTTTGTCGAGCGGCAGCACGAACACATCCCTGCCAAACGTTTGGGATGTTTGCCGCAAACTCTCCGGTTCGCGTGCTGCATTCAAATTGTCGCAACGCTTCTGATCGCGGGTGCGCGACCGCCACTTGAAAGTATATAAATGAAAGTCCAAACTGCATGGACTCTGGAGGGTGCGAACATCACTTGCAGCGCGAAATTACAACCCACGAGAAGAAAGAAGTGCCGTCCTCCAGGAATCAACCAGCGAGCACACTTTATGAAAAAAAATAAAATGTACGCAGAATCAAAATTCTTTACTTCCCTTGCAAATATATATATATGCTTGACTAGGACCAATGGGATGTTACATTTTTCAAACGTTGCAAAAAAAAAAGTACCATATGCCGTATTTTATATCAACGTGTTGACAGAAAAGTAATTGAGTCTAGGTGCGTTAAAGGCTGAGTGGTGCAATTGGGTTTCGAGCTACGCATGCAACCGGGGAACCTGAATGACAATCGTGAAAACTGCAAATGGCTTGAGGTTACGGAAGGACAAATTAATTAACGGGTACAGCACTCACATTGGCATCTTGCACAGTTAACCCATCACAAATTTTCAGTCATTCAAAATCCATACTCGCTCAATTCCAACTTAAAAGCAATGGATTATTTCAATCAAGTAAAAGGTATTTAATGTAGTAATTAAATCACAACTGACAAAACAGACGCGAGTTGATTTTTTTTTTTGCCGGTTGTAACTTTTGTAAAACTCTATTCCATATTCTGTGTGAGTAATGGCAGGTAGTCCCAGCAGTGCTTGCTGTGCACAGACCAAACAAGTCGGTATTGCCAAAGGAAGTGACTTGCGCTCTGAACTGCAATGAGATGGACATACAGAAACTGCACCCAATCAATCTTCATTAAACCAAACAGCTCTGCGATTTTTAAGCAAACGTGGAAATTAAGAAGAAATACATGTTTCTTCATTCACCTTGATTAAATTCCGCTCTCGGAGTTGTTATTGCGGAAACCTCAAAGCTCATTTGTCTGGGACTTGCAAAGAATGTGGCATGACAAATGTATGTTTATCCCCTATGCTGTAAATTGTCACGCTGGTTTTTTTTTCTTACAATTATTATTTTGTGCAGGGTTTTCTGGCATCAACGGCATGAAAATATAACGGTTGACAACAACAACCTCGCAGAGCAATAGTAGCGGCCAAAAAAAAAAATTGGGATCGGACGCGTCACACATGCAGCAGTAGTCTTAACGGATTAGCAAACAGCCAATATCTAAACAAATGACAATACCCAAGCCATGAATCTTATTAATTATTATGCAACAACACCTGCATTCACAATATTCCTCGTACTAAATACATTGATGTTTTGACACAAGTCATTATTGAATCCCCAGAAATCCCAAAGGACATACTTATACATAAGACATCTACAAAACACCAATATGGGAATGGTAGAAGCTGTAATATAGATTTCAGAAATGTTACACAGATGGCATGAACTGTTTTTACTTAGACATATATTTGGTGTATATATGTCCTGGCAGTTTGAACATTGGGCAAGTTTCTTAAATAGCCCCCCCCGCCCCCCCGAGCAGTATAAATGGGTAATGCCACGATTAGTCGATAGATCAACCAGGTCGCGCGTGATTGGGTAACGGGCGGGCGCTCCCACCTTTTCCAAGACGTCTGGCCAGCATGTAGAAAGTAGCCCAAATATGTATCCTTCAAAGGGGCTCTCTCCAGAGGTTGCTCTAGTGGAGGCCCTTCTGGCAGCAGTGGTGCGACCAAGAAGTTACGGGACCGCTCTTTTACCTTCAATCTCGCGTAAATAAAGCGCTCAAATGCATCCCCCTCCCCCGTACAAGCTCCAGCAACACCTCCACTAACCACATTTGACAAAGGAATAATCCTATGCCAGGGGGGCAGATACACTGCTTCCATGGCGTAGGATCACACAATTTCCACTTCTGGGTCTGTACAACGAATGTGTGCGAGCAAAATACAAGCCCCCTTTTATGGCAGTAGCGTAGCGTGGTTGGCACGGGCCCTGATGCAGGGAATGAAATGGGGGCCCTTCCCCCTGTCCTATTAGGTCACCACAGTGGTGAGATGTTAACTATCTCGCCTGGAATTGAGGAGGTCGTGGGTTCGAACCCGACCCCTGCTGTATTTTTGGAGTTTGCATGTTGTCCCCGTGGTCGCGGGGATTTTTCTCCGGGTCCTCTGGTTTTTTTCCTCCGCATTTAGAAACATGCTTTTAGAGTATTTGGCTGCTATAAATTGCCACGTGAAAAGCCACTTTGTTGAGCTATAATTTGTGGCCAGGTCACTTCTGGAAAAGAGCTACATTGCTCAGTGGGCCCTACTTGTTAAATAAAAATGGTTCAGTTAAGTTTATTTCCATCTCACTTTGTAGTCTGGCCCAGGCCTGGGCCCGCCTGGCCTGTGGGACTTGGGGAAAAGTTGCGCCGCCCGCATGCCAGATAACTATGCCCCTGCCTTTTATATTTAGCCTTATATAGCAGTCTGTATTTGGACATAATAATAGGCGCTTGCTTGTTCTGACGAAGAATTAATGTCATAAAATGGCTGGCAATATATATCTTCCTAAATCCCCAGAATATTTCTACATATTTCTTCGGTAGATCTGGCGATAAATACGAATGAATGAAAACCTTTATTTGTAACTCAGACAGCCCATCGAGACAGCCTGTGCCTTTTCCAACACAGATCTGTGAAAACATGCAGTGTACACAACTGTGCCAACAGGAAATGTTAAAATAAGTGGTAAAAAATAAACAAAGCAGGCAATCTTGGACCAGGGAAAAACACCACACCAGTAAAATGTTAACAAGAAAATTCGGACATATATATTTTTTAAATCAAACTACATGGCTAAATCTTTAAAAAAATTACGTTAAAATGTGTTATGTTAAGATTTACACCCTGAACGTACCAAAATGTGTGACGGATATAGAGTAAACGGAGAGGAAGTCCATTAGCAAAGTATAATGAACAGACAGGCAGTAATGTCTGCCAACATCTCATTACATGTATTTTTGACCACCAGCCTGTTGGCCTTCTGGACAAATGTTTTTCAGCAGCATTTGTTTTAAGCAGGAAAGCTCTGGGCTGGTTTCGACCTCCAGTGGCTCATCAGCAGAGTCGGTCCCATTAAGCAAATCCTGCTGAAATCGCTGGACATTCTCGAGAAGAAGACCAGCTCTCCAAAAAAAGGTGTAAGCCCCATTCAGCACAAGCACAGCAAAACTGTTCTACACTGATCGCACGCTGTGGTAGAGAATCATGAGTCGTAAATATATATATACATATAATGAAAAGACAAAAAGTGCGTTTCTAATATACATTTGAATTACATTTGAAACGCAATGGACTTCATATGGCTTTGCTGTTTCAGCTCTGAAGTGCGCTAGATATAGACATACTTGTTCCAAGACAAAATCAAATGCTAATGTGGTTAATCAGAATAAAATACAGCCTGGAAGCCAGCTGCCAACACCCTTGTGTAACTCAAGATAAGAATCTTGGGGACTTTAAAAAAGAAGGCTGCTTTAAAAGCTATTCTAAGCACTGTGGTAAACAGGAAGGAGTGACAAGGAGAGAGAGAGAGAGACAATGGGCCAGTTGAAAAGGATTAAAGTGTCTGAAAAGATTTCTTTATAAAGAATGAATGATTAAGTTGGATGGGATGGCCAGGAGGGAAATGGGGATTTCTAAAGCATAAAACAAGAGGTCCCGAGTTCTGCGTATGGACTTCCGTGGCAGACACGAGAGAGTGCTGGCAAACAGATTGTGATGTAGAGAGAGAAGCGAGAGCATTAACAATTTGATTTTGATGCACCTGGCCACAGCCTGTAGATGGAATAGTGCTGCGTAGGTTTCAACGGTCGTGCGGTATCGTCCTCGGATGTGGTTCCGGGTTGTACCACATCGAGTGCCGTTCAGCATCGATGTTTTGAAAAAGCTCCCAGCATGTGGAAGCGAAATGTCGAACATCATATACTGAACAACACATGGTATCAACCTTAAACTAAACTAACACATTTACCTTTTACCAAGTAAGGCCCAATGAGCTATATAGCTCTTTTTCAGAAGCAACCTGGCCACAAAATGATTTCTCAACGAAGTGGCTTATCACGTGGAAATTTATAGCAGCTAAATACTCCAAACACATGTTTCTAAATGTGGAGGGAAAAACCGGTGGAGCCGGAGAAAAATCCCCGCGACCACAGGGAGAACATGCAAACTCCAAATATACAGGTGTCGGGGGTCGGGATCGAACCCACAACCTCCTGTATACCAGGCGACGTAGTTAACGTGGCGCCCAAAGCCAGATGTATGCATGTTGAACTTCTTCTGCACCATATGTCGATCAGATGGAGGGAACTGAGCACCGTCAGTCAAGAGGGCATCTAAAAAGTCCTCAATATGCTGCAAAACATCCATCGTTTTTGCACGGCTTTCTGATGGCATCGGCGAAGATGGAGGTGCGTGCGTGTGCGGCGCGCGTCGCTCACATGTGCACGTTGGGGGGCTGGAAGCGGCTCTGGTTGATGTTGTAGTAGGTGAACGCCTGCGTCGGGTTGGAGCTGTACTCATCCACCTCCACCTCGCCGTCACCCGCCTGTATGGCGCCAAGCTCGGCCCGGCTGTACGCCATCCCGCGCACCGTCTTGGGTCTCGAAGGGCGGCCCCCCTCCTCCTCCTCCCGCCGCCGCCGCGGCCGCCGCCCCCCCCCGCCGCCTCCGCTCCCCGCCCACCCCACGCCGCCGGCCGGCCGGAGCACCCCGCTATCGCCAAACAGCGCTCTCAGCGGCGCGTCCTCTGGCACCCGGGAGGCAGCAACGCCCGCCGCTGGGGCATCACAGCGCCAGGCTCAACAGCCGCGCGCACCTGTTAAGGACAAAGCAGCAACAGCAGCAATGACAAAAAGATCACCGACCCGCTCGGTCATTGTCGTCGTACCCGGCGCCTTGCCCTTCTCTCTCCCCTCTCGCGTAGCGGGACAATGCGGTGCCAATGCATTGCACCAGCTGCCCCCTGCCCCCCGCTGCCTCCACCGGGTTTCAGTTAACTCCTGAAGAGGATCGATGAAATAGAAGGGCAGACGACCCGATGAAAGCGGCGCTGGACAGTCAGTCGTAGTTGTCACTGCATACCGTGTATACCAACTCTCTCTCCACTCGCATGCGGGCCAATGCATTGCCATTGCATTGTACCACCTGCCATCCACTCCCACGTACCGGGTTTCAATTAAGAGGCACAAGGAATTAGAAGGGTAGACGACCATACGAATGCGGGACTGTGACACTTGGATGGTTCAAAGCAAAACGTGCGAGTGCAGAGTCGAGTAAGGGACTGTTCACAAAACGGAATAGTTTCGTCTCTTCATCTGACACCGCCTATTGGCATCGTGTGCTGTGATTTACGTGTTGTTTTTACAGAAATGTTTTATGAACCGTCTACAATCGGACTGAATCTGACACGCGCATAGCTTATTTGGACTATATGCATTCAATGTAACCTTACGTGCATTTAAAACAAATATAAATGGTGCGTATATATATTTAACCTGTTAGTGCATTGGATGTACCCTTGTTCTGGAAGCGCATATACATTTGTGTTCATCCTATTGATTTTAGAAAAAAACTATCTTTATCAAATGAATACCACTTATATGGCTTTGCTAAAGATACTCAGTTTTGCTTTGTTGCAGGCAAGAACCACTTTGGCCATCATTGTGACCTCTAAAGTACAACTGGCTATGGATCCATTATCAACACAAACAGCTATGCATCGGTTTAAGCTTATCTTTAAAGCGTAAACTACCATACTAAAAAGTTACCACAAAGCCCATCTGGTGTACGAATGCTGACTTTAACCCCTTGTAATTTAATATGTGCCTCAGAATCCCTATCTTACATGCCAAGAGCGAACACTCAACCTGGACATTTATATTTTTGTCACGGTGTTCTTCGTGCATGGGATAACATTGCATCTATCTTGTGTTTAAAAGGCGACTCCCTATCCATTCGGGTTTTGAAGGGAAATCGTATTTGTTGGTGCAGTCTCCAACCCATTATTCGCTCGCTCTCTCTGCCCTCTGTTTTTTTTCCGCTATGAAGAAGGACAATTTCCCAAAACTTCTCCGATTATGTTTTTTCCCCTTTAGGGCCACAATGTTATTGACAAAAGTGTTGATTATACTTGTGCCCCACTGCCAATGCAACAATAGCAGCAGCCCCAAATAATGTTTACTCGTTACCTTGTACCCTATACCTATACCACAGCAACAACAAAAACACGATATTGGAAACTCTACCCTAAACATATAAAATGTATATTTTTGTGACTTAAAGTATATTTTAAACATATCTACACTGTCGCTAATTGTCAAGAATTTAGCTTTGTTCTCAGTTTCGTGGTGCTTTCGTTTCGATGGTTCGCGTGCATGTGCATTATCATGTTCCATTACCCAGGCCTCCTTGAAGAGCAGGCATTTTGAGTCTTTAAGGGCCGTCACCTGGTTTAAATAAAGGTGGGAAATGAGCGAACTGGAAACCCAACAACAGTTTTATCGGCTTGCGCTTTTCAACCGGCTTCACACACGCTCAGTGTTAATCATTTGGCAAAACTATGTTCTTTCTATCAATTACACAACTCCTCTTCTTCTTGGTTCTTTCGGAAAAGTCACGTAGAAGGGAAGTAATAAAATAATAAAAATAAAACATAATAAAATAAAATAATTCTCATGACGTTTCGGCCACAACGCAAGCAGCTGTCTTCAGGTGAAGAATGAGACACTACCAAACTAGGAGCTTATATATAAGCTGCGTTGGAGGTGGAAGAGCGCCTTAACAAAAAGAATGTGCATAAGGCGCTCTTCCACCTCCAACGCAGCTTATATATAAGCTCCTAGTTTGGCAGTGTCTCATTCTTCACCTGAAGACGGCTGCTTGCGTTGTGGCCGAAACGTCGTGAGAATTATTTTATTTTATTATGTTTTATTTTTATTATTTTATTACTTCCCTTCTACATGACTTTACCGAAAGAACCAAGAAGATGAATCCCTGCAGTCACGAAAGCTTTATACACAACTCCTCTTATCTACAAACCAGTTACCCGCGACTTCTATAATCTATGGGAGCTGTAGGGTCCATGAAAACTCCTATTATCCGCGGCCCTATTCTTCCTGGTTGTTTTGCAGACAAGTGAAATAAATTCCCAGCGAACATCACGGATAATAGGATCCTGGATCCTTTATGTTTGTCCCTCACATCACGGCGGATAACAGAGGAGTTATTTTTCGATTTAAAGCTTTCGTGACTGCAGGGATTAATCTTCTTGGTTCTTTCGGTAAAGTCACATAGAAGGGAAATAATAAAATAATAAAAATAAAACATAAATTTTTTTTTTAATACATTCAGACGCTGTCTTTCCGACAGACCTGTTCTTCACCTGAGGACGGCTGCTTGCGTTGTGGCCGAAACGTCGTGAGAATTGTATTTTACTAGGTTTCATTTTTATTATTTTATTATTTCCCTTCTACGTGACTTTCCCGAAGGAACCAAGAAGAAAAGGAGTTATTCTGTATGCTGTGGCTCACAGATGCACTGCTCAGTCGTCCACGCTCGTGGATCGTTAGACGTGACCAACGTTGTCACAGAATGCTAAGACAGCATGGGTGAAACACATGGAACGCTTCTTAAACGTACGTTTATAAAATGTTAATTTCTATTTAGGACCCTCCAAATGGTCCAGTGCCACCACCAACCGTTCCCTTGATCTCCACTCCTCCTGTGGGCAATGTGAGCTACTTATGGCAACACATAGGTAGCAGAAATCTTGAGCCAGCATTCACAAAATACCGAGAAAGCATTGGCTCTCGATCTTTTGTCGTCCTCTGCCCAATTGCAGGTCTTTTGGTTTTACTGACAATAAAGATGCATATATTTGTTTAGGAAAGTACTCTATTTGAGATTTTTGGCCAATGCCTAGTTGAGTATTTTTTTACCGAGTGATAATTGTGAACCTATAAAAGTGTTGCGGCGATAGACGTGAACTCCCATTATCGTTGCCAATTGTCACTTTTGTTGAAAAATTACCTCGAGCGGTTTGGCGTCATTATTTTTCTTCTTCTTCTCCAGTAACACTATTCTTTACGGCCTCAGAGAAGAGGCATGCACAGCACACATTTATCCATTTGGAAGGCTTGAGGTCCTTTAAATGAACATGCACATTAAGGTCTATTGTCCTTAGTCGGCCCGAAGTGAAAATGTCAATAATCACGGGCCATTAATATCAAGAATGTTCAAACTATGGGGAAAGGGCCGCTGTATATCAGGCCACGTCTGTAACATATTGAACAGTTAATTTAAGACGAACCGATCTGCAACGGATGGGCACCGTGCACAGGCGCTGCGCCGCTAAGCACAGACTGCCAAGCGTCAACCCGTACACGCTTTCTGCAGCTGTTACGCGAAACATATTGTGTTGACGAAGCGGCCAAATGAAGGAAATAATCAGTCATGCCATCTTCACCTTAGAATGACGTTATAATGCATTACCCGGCAAACATCAAGGCGCAATAACGGCTCCAGGCATGAAACAGCCATTCCCCAGCGCAGTTCAAATGCCTTTGAGATGCAGCATCTTTCTAATCAGAGCAAACTGCCACAAATGATCTGCCGCCAACGTAACCCCAATAATCACTCACGGCTGTGATTTGTGCTAAAGCTGAATAATGACCAAAGTAGGATTGCACACGAGCAAAACCCTATTGTGGTGTGTGTGTGTGGTGTGCACACAAATAGCTGAATTGAGAAAAATATCGTATTGGGAAAATATCTTAGGAGCGGATAACTCAAACGCCTTTGTCATTGTTGTGAAAACAATAGGAAACTGTGCCACGTCTACGAAACGTTAAGTTTCTCAAAATACCAGAATGTTTCATCGTGTACATTTACAAGAACAAATGACAGAAGCTGTGTTGATATAAAAAAGAAACCGTATTAACAATTGCTCTAAAATTTGAGTGGTTGAAGCAAGACACAAAAGAGCAAACAGTATTCGAATAAAGAATTGTTCATAGACATTCTTTTTTAAGTTAAACTTTACTGCTCCCTGTGATATAAAAATGCACAGCTCAGTAGAAATGCCAATATCCTCAAGAGTGAAATTCAAAACCAGATGCATTTATTGGGCTTAGGCGCTGGTTCCCGTGTCTGGCGCTGGGCTGGGCTACACACACTTTAAACAGGGACCCCAAATGGTTGGACGCTATAAGGCGTGTAAATATGTCCTATTTTGCAAAAACCAGACGCTCAACATATATACTAATTTCCACATTTACCACAAATACACAGTCATTTCCCATTAATAATGCAAGCGATGTTCCAGTTTTTTTGGTACTCTTTCTGAATTCAATTAGGATAACAGACCATATGATAATTTTTGAATGTTTCTCCAAACTTTTAAAGTCTTTTAATTCCGTGAATTAAAAATATATTAATTGTAACGTCAAAAAATAAAATTAACATGAACATTTAAAATAAATAATTAAAATTTTATATGACTAAAATATCCCCTAATTCCACTACAATTTCATGTAAAGTACTGCAATTTATCTTTCAAACGAAAGTAGTAAATTGCAAACAGTCTTATATTCTACTTCTTGTTACAACGCTATGGAACACATTTTTTAGTAAGCTTGTAAATTACAAACAAGAATGTGAATCTTGACTTAAAGAATAAGAATGTGAATGGCCCCTTTTATAAAAGGGACCACTTCAGATCTGCTAAATTACACAACAAATGGAACTTAATGGCAGACAGCTATTAAGCCATAAATTCCTTGGAGGAAATTTCCCTCACCCCCCTCCGCCCCCCCCACTTAGAAAAAAAAACACAAGAGATGAGTGCTCAGGTACTTTCCGGCCGTGCACACAAAGCCTCCCTCTGTCCTGCATGTGGCCCGGCGGGTGGGAATTAGGGGCTGGGATGTGTCCAAAATGAGAGCCAGTTAATGCACATAGGAGGGAAAGAGAGGCACAACCATTCACATAAACTCCACACGAGAACACCCCCCCCTACCCCCACGCAGGCCCATCACCTTTGGATAAGCACACGGGTTCTCAAACAACCAAGCAATTTCTCTCGGCACTATTTATCAGCACACCTTCAGAAAAGCAAGCTCGCGCACACACACACACACAAAAAGCTTCAGCATGACTGAAAAATTTCCATTTCACTGCATTAGGTGAAAATATGATAAAGCCACAGAAAACTAGGGGTGGGTGGGTGGGTAGTGAATATATTTACATTATGAATGCAAGCTTGCAGTGCAAGCCTGCACAGCCGATTATAGCCAATGAACACCTTCAGAGGGACAGATTTGCTTTTAATACATTCTCTTAGTTCTTTCGGTAAAGTCACGAAGGTAAAAAATGAAATTAAAATTAATAAAAATAATTTTAATTTCATTTTGTACCTACATGAATTTACCGAAAGAATTAATAGTATGAATCCTTGCAGTCACGAAAGCTTCAAATCTAGATTTAATACATTGTTTTACGATAACGTCCAGCACATTTAAAGTAGTATTCACATACCCCATTTTTTTCAAAATGACCCCCCCCTACAAAAATAATAACAGAGTGTTAATGACGTTAGCACCAGTACATGCGATCACCAACCCCCGTGTATAACTCTTAACTTGCAAGCCTCCTGAATTCTTTGACATCATTTCCTTGGCGTTTTGCTTTGCATTGGGCTCGTAGTGTGTGCCGAATAACCATGGGGCTTCGTTCCATTCAGGGTTCACATTTATTTCAGCCCCACTAAAGCCCTGCATGGCTTAAGCCTCATTTCAGCAGGAGCAACAACACAAAAATCTCGGACGCAAACCCCCCCGCAAAGTCTCTCAGTCACGGAATCCACTCCTCTCCCCTCATGCGCCTCCCATTGTAAGATTAAATATCAAGCGTTCCCTACCGGAAAAGCTAGAAGGCACTCGAATTACCACCGTTTACCATTTGTAATTTCTGGACGCTTACACAGTGAGCGCAAGTCACAGTGCTGCTATAGGCTACAGTCATTGGGGCTACATATACCTTCTTAGGAAGATCTTAAACTTTAATGCAAAGGCAGGCCGCTTCAATGATGCACGTACGTTGTTAAGAGCATATCTTACGATGCCTCGTGTTGACGCGTGTAGCCGCGGTTGTTATTTTTTACTGTGGAAATTGCATCCGTAAAAAACACAAACTTGGATGATAAATTTGGTTTTGAGCTTCATAATATACTACATTATGTAATGCAAGTTTACAGACGTCTTGCCTTTTGTTATGTGCCCGAGTATTTTTCTCACAATGAATCTCAACATAACTGCTGCGATGAATAATGCCGCGCATGGTATGTGCTCTTCGGAAGGAATCTTCAGCCGACTATTCAATGCTCCCCATCTTGGCCAAATTAAATGTACACAAGAAATACATTGGGTGCCCGTACCCTGCTAATATCATCACCCCGGTTTAATATCACAGCTATATGAAGCACATAACCAGATGCCCTTTAAACAGGGGTAAGTGTAAAAAGAAATGCACACAATCCTGGATGTGTGTCTGTTAAAATGTAGCCCTGTATAGTAGCCAAGTGCAGCTTTCTGATTAACATTCGCTCTAATGATAATAGTTCATCTACGTCAGTTAACAATCGGTCAAGCCTGCCCTATTTAAACATCATTACAAACACTGCATCATTTAAAATTATGTCAATATGCCAGACCTACATTTACAAGGTTAAGTAAGTGGCAGGCTTGGCCCAGGAATTATCTATCCTGATTTTTAACTGCAAAAAAAATAACCGACTGGTGTTTAATTCCACGAGGGCTTTGTTGCTGGTTGACAAATAATACCATTAGGTGCTTTCATTAGCAAATCAGTTTGTTTTGTTTTAATTTATTATCAAATGGGGGTTCACAACCCAGTTGAAAATTAACACCGCGACGCAACATGCAGATCCAGGACACTTGGTGGCATTTACAAATCAGAAATGCATTGTTTACAATTCAGTATAATACATTATGCAAACAAAAACGTGTTTATAATGGCTGGGAATAAAAAAAATTACATTTTTGTGTTCAATAAAAAACACTGGGGAAAAATAAATCAACGTGGCAATATATAACAATCGAATGTAAGGTTTTAAAATATTTAACGTTACAAATTATAAACAAATTAAATTGCTGCACACATGCGATGGCTTCTAACCCGTGCCCAATTAATCACCGTCATCATCAATAATAAACGTCTTTTGTGGGAAAAGAGTGTACAGGGAATGCTTGGAAAGGCTGCAATATTTATTTACTACGATACAAGAGTGCATGTTGTGCCGTCTGTAAACGAATTTGAAAGCATATTGCTAAATGTGTTCACAGAGTACTGTGTTGGTAAATTGATACACTTGTAGTTGTGCCTATTGTTCATGCACGTCCACAGATTCTACACATTGCATGATAACATGGAAAGCCTACAGCAGTGAAAAAGTATATACACACACACGTACTCTATGCACCACATACCTGTACTATGGCTGTGGTAAAGGTGCAGCCCTGCAATTGCTTTCTTCACACCACTGCTGGTAAAAGGGCCTCCAATAGTAAAAAGTCCCTCCGGAGAAATTGGCTGACTCTTCCTCGTACTGTGTGTGTGTATATAACAAACTATGCACCACAAACAATATCTACAGACCACCCACAATGACATTACATATGCTATTTTAACATATCCAAATAACATTTAAACTGGTTTTCTGTATTATGCATGTGAATTACTGCCATGTAACTACACATTGCGTCTCGCTGCCTCCACCCCACCCCTCCCAACCCCACCCCAAACCCCCCTTTGGTTTCCTGGCCCTAAGCTCCCAATACCCCCACTGCCTTTCCTACATTCAGCCATTCCACGCGCAGGGTAGCCAGACCATCAAAACCACCAAAATTGCCGCACTTCATTAAAATTTCAAGCGGCAGTTGTTAAAGAGCTATTCTCAGAATTGATTTTCAGGTGCTGCAGCTGACCGGGTCCCCAACACCACCACCACCAACCCCCCCACCACTCTTAACCCCCTCACCCCCACCACCCCTTCGTCCCCCATCAAATCCATCCATAGCCAACAACCCTTTCTACCTCCATCTCTCTCAAGGCGTTAGGTCCGGTCAAACGCCCTGTGTCAATCATTTCATTATCCGCTCCCCACACGCCTTTGACATTGAACCCTTGGGCAATGGGGGGCAAACCCAGAGGGCAAAAGAGCCGGGCTAAGATGGGATGTGCTGGGTGCATGGGGTTGGGTGGGTTGGAGCAGAAACGAACAGCACAGCCATGTAACTCATACACGCGCGCACACACACACAGGTACCAACAACACTTCGAACATGCGCGCACATGGATGTGCACACGCTACAACGTGCACACGTGGGTAGGGGGTGGACGATTTGGGGGAAAATATCTAATTGGGATTTTTCTGACAGATATTGCGATTTGATTTGCAATTAAATTGTTTTAAGTCAAGCTTCAGTTCAATTTTTACTGTGTAATAGATTTAAAACATGTGATGGAGCATTACCACATGATGCCTTCAAAATATGAACTCTTATATTCTAATGCAAGGATGAGAACTTAAAAGATATGAATTGCTTCCAACATGTATTTATTAAAATGTTTTAATTGAAATAGAACAGTCAAACATAGAACAATTTTTAAGTTAAATATATAAAGTTATAATAATAAACAATAAAACAATTCCAATAATTAAGTAATATGACTTTTCAAATCGCAAAAAAATCGCAACCTTTCCGATTTGCTCATCGCATCCTTTCAAATTGCGATTTCAAAACGATTAATCGTTCAGCCCTACACGTGGGTGACACGAACTACACGCACCGCGTACACATTTGTACACACGCCACAAACACACACACACAAAGACGAAGATCATATGGATAGCAAAAACTGTCAGGACAAGTACATTGCAAATACGCACCCATAGGTACACACACACCGCAGACACATGCGCACAATTATGTGTAGACTCTACATATGTACACACACTACCAAAATATGATTGGACAATACCAGTGACTTACACATCGGTACCCATAGAGACACATACCACACACACACATTATCACATCGGCAGACACTGAAACACGCATACGCACTCGTACACAATACATAGAAACACACATCACAAATGAACATAGACACAACGGAGAAACACAAGCGTACGCATAAGGACACAATTACGAACACACACACAGGCACAACACAGAGACACGCGCATACACTCATACAAATCAAACACACACACATACGAACACCCACGCATAAAGACGTACATATATACAAAAACAAAGGCACAAAGATCCACCCCCCCACCCCCCATATAGCCGTAACATACTTTTGGGGCCAAGTGCTGTTTGCGAGCGCCTATTAAGGCCGGCACGGCACACACGTGTGTGGGTGGCCAGCACCACGCCCGGCCGCCTTTGTCTTCCCAGTGGCGATGTTTTTACACCAGGTACTTATTTTGAGGCTGAGTCGACCTAGGGGATGCCCTGTTAGGGCAAGTTCTGTTAGCAAGCACCTATACACACACACACTAATATATATACACACAAACACGTCCTTGAATGTACGTATATTCTTTAGGTGGTTTTTCGGTAAAGTCATGTAGATAGGTTCAAATTGTATTAAAAAAACAATGTATGTAGAAGTTCTTAAACGCAAAGTGTGGAGGGGATACCTCCACACATGATTCACTCACGCAAGCAGTCGGGATTTGATGTTTTATGTAATGCTCTAAAACCATGTGCGTTCACCGTGACATGTATCACTTGTACCCCATCAGTAGCACGATCAGCTGCTGATGATGATCATGCCGAATTATCACAAAGGATGTAAGAAGACGCTGCTACTGATGCTAACACAGTATGGAAATATGCTGCTGATGATGGTAATGCTCGCATATAAACAATGCGAAAAGATGCTGCTGATGATGCTTCTGCTGATAACAATCACACAAATAATGATAAAAGTATGCTGCTGCTGGGAATCATGATGCTATACTGCTGATGATGATGCTGATGAAGATTATCACACTGAGAGAATGGCAAGAGATGATGCTGCTGATGTTGATTATGCTGCCGATCATAGTCGCCCATACACAATGCTAAAATATACCCATGTTGATAATGATGATTCTGCTGATGATGATTATGGTCGCACGTAAATAATTCTAAAAGATTGCGACTGCTGATGATGCTGATCACACACAGAAATTCCAAAAATATGCTACTACTGCTGCTGATCAGATGTTACTGCTGATGATGAAAACACGAATGCTAAAAGACAAATATGCTGATTATAACACACAAATAATGCTTTAAAATGTTGCTGCTGCTGCTCCGACTGATGATGCTGCTGCTGCTGCTGATGAGGATTACAATCACACACGAAGAATGCGAAACGATTCATGTTCGACTTACCACCAACGCAGATGGTTGTTACCAGCTGGATCTCGCAGACTTGTGAAGAGGAAGAAGCCAACAGGATCGGAGAGGCAGTGGCGTTTTGTGGTCACACACAACCCACACACACAACGTGTGTGTTGTGTGTGTTGTATACACACACCACACACACAACACCGCACTATACTGACAGAATCTGAAATCTCTTCACCGCACGCAGTTGGGACGGCCACGCATCGGGGTGGCTATTATTTATATACTCCACAATTTTAAATCCCCAATGCCAGACAACCACGATTACGACCGCATCACACAATCACCTACCCCATCCACCACCCCTTGCCACCACCACCACCACCACCCACCCCTCCTCCTTCCACCGCAGCCGGATTACAGAACACACGTCAATAGAGAAAACAACACAAAATAGCATCAGCGTCCTATTGCTGGCACGTTACGCTAATTTGGGAATCGCAAAGGGGGTGGAGGGGTCCGGTTTTTGTGCCTTATTCTCTCTCTCTTCCCTCTCTCTGCCTCTTTCTCTCGCGGGAGAGATGCCGGCTCTGGTCTTCCCCTTTCCTCCAGCACCCCCCGGCACTTTTCTCTCCGTCCGCCGTCCTATAAACAGCTGCTTTCAAATTAAAAACCACCACGCTCACGACGTCCTTAATAACTATGATGCTCTCTCTGAATCCGTCGGGTTTCTCGGTTGTTGTTGTTGTTGTTTTAATCTCGACAGAAGGCGACAAAGCAGCAGCAGCGGCTGCAGCAAAGCGCAGCGTTTGTAATATGCGGGAGGACCTTGGGTCTGTGGATCGAGGGGTGAATGGGGAGCGGAGGTGGAGGAGGTGGAGCAGGAGGAGGAGCAGGAGGTGGTGGGAAGGGGGAGGGAGGTTATTCCGCTTATTTATTTATATTTCTCTTTGTGTGTGTGTGTTGGTGGCGTGTGTGTGTTGGTGTGTGTTGGTGTGTGTGTATGTTGGGGTGTGTGTGTGTGTGTTGGGATGTGTGTTGGTGTGTGTGTGTGTTGGTGTGTGTGTGTTGGTGTGTGTGTGTTGGTGTGTTGGTGTGTGTTTGTTGGTGTGTGTGTGTTGGTGTGTGTGTTGGTGGCGTGTGTGTGTTGGTGTGTGTGTGTTGGGGTGTGTGTTGGTGTGTGTTGGTGTGTGTGTTAGTGTGTGTGTTGGCGTGTGTGTGTTGGTGTGTGTTGGTGTGTGTGTGTTGGTGTATGTTGGTGTGTGTGTGTTTGTTGGTGTGTGTTGGTGTGTGTTGGTGTGTGTGTGTTGGTGTGTGTGTTGGTTTGTGTGTTGGTGTGTGTTGGTGTGTGTTGGTGTGTGTTGGTGTGTGTGTTGGTGTGTGTTGGTGTGTGTGTGTTCGTGTGTGTGTTGGTTTGTGTGTTGATGTGTGTTGGTGTGTGTTGGTGTGTGTTGGTGTGTGTGTTGGTGTGTGTGTGTTGGTGTGTTGGTGTGTGTGTTGGTGTTTGTGTGTGTGTTGGTGTGTGTGTGTGCGCTGGTGTGTGTGTTGGTGTCTGTTGGTGTGTGTGTGTGTTGGTGTGTCTGTGTTGGGGTGTGTGTTGGTGTGTGTGTTGGTGTGTGTGTTGGTGTGTGTGTGTTGGTGTGTGTGTTGTTGGTGTGTTGGTGTGTGTGTATTGGGGTGTGTGTATGTTAGTGTGTGTGTTGGTGTGTGTGTGTTGGCTTGTGTGTGTGTGTTGGCGTGTGTGTTGGTGTGTGTGTTGGGGTGTGTGTGTTAGTGTGTGTTGGTGTGCGTGTGTGTGTTGGTGTGTGTGTGTTGGTGTGTGTGTGTTGGTGTGTGTGTTGGTGTGTGTTGGTGTGTGTGTTAGTGTGTGTGTTGGCGTGTGTGTGTTGGTGTGTGTTGGTGTGTGTGTGTTGGTGTATGTTGGTGTGTGTGTGTTTGTTGGTGTGTGTTGGTGTGTGTGTTGGTGTGTGTGTTGGTTTGTGTGTTGGTGTGTGTGTGTGGTGTGTGTTGGTGTGTGTGTTGGTGTGTGTGTTGGTGTGTGTGTGTTGGTGTGTGTGTTGGTTTGTGTGTTGGTGTGTGTGTGTTGGTGTGTGTTGGTGTGTGTGTTGGTGTGTGTTGGTGTGTTGGTGTGTGTTGGTGTGTGTGTGTTGGTGTGTTGGTGTGTGTGTTGGTGTTTGTGTGTGTGTTGGTGTGTGTGTGTGCGCTGGTGTGTGTGTTGGTGTCTGTTGGTGTGTGTGTGTGTTGGTGTGTCTGTGTTGGGGTGTGTGTTGGTGTGTGTGTTGGTGTGTGTGTTGGTGTGTGTGTGTTGGTGTGTGTGTTGTTGGTGTGTTGGTGTGTGTGTGTGTTGGGGTGTGTGTATGTTAGTGTGTGTGTTGGTGTGTGTGTGTTGGCTTGTGTGTGTGTGTTGGCGTGTGTGTTGGTGTGTGTGTTGGTGTGTGTGTGTGTTAGTGTGTGTTGGTGTGCGTGTGTGTGTTGGTGTGTGTTGGTGTCTGTGTGTGGTGTGTGTTGGTGTGTGTGTTGGTGTGTGTTGGTGTGTGTATGTTGGTGTGTTAGTGTGTGTTGGCGTGTGTGTGTTAGTGTTGGTGTGCGTGTGTGGGTTGGTGTGTGTTGGTGTGTGTGTTGGTGTGTTAGTGTGTGTTAGTGTGTGTGTTGGTGTGTGTGTGTTGGTGTGTTGGTGTGTGTGTTGGTGTGTTGGTGTGTGTTGGTGTGTGTGTTGGTGTGTGTGTGTGTTGGGGGAGGGTGAATGGACTCGTGTACTCTCTCGTGCTGACCACACAGCGCACACGAGGTTTGCCTGGGACTATTTTGTCGATTCGTTTTTTTGTCATTCTGAGTAATTAGATTGTTGTGGCCACGGTACCATGAGTCATATTGTGAGTGTAAGGATTGTTTTTGTGTTTGTGATTGTTGAGTTTTTTTTTTAATTTGCAAACGGTTTCCCATTTAGCTAGTCGAAACGAGACAGTATATAATAGACAGGACATAAGCGAAAAGACAATTTCAAACAAAAAGAGTGCCGATGAGAGGATGAAAGAGCAAAGCAGTAAAACGACACGGCACTGACGAGATAGTTACAGGCAAGACAGACAGTACTGAAGAGGAGGCAGTAAACATTCACACACAAAAATTAATCAATTATTGACTCGGAATCTTGATCTAAAATTGAAAGATATTGAGATAGAAGTAAGAATAGAAGGGAGATGGGGGTGGATGATGGACAATCTCAAAGAGAGGGAGGAGATACACTTAGAGGGAGGATTGCATGAGCGAGAGATTGAAAGATTACTGGAGGGATGGGGGGCGATGGAGAATAGAGGGAGTAAGAGTGGAAGGGATGGAGGAAATAAAAAAATATATACGGAGGAATGATGGCTTAAAGAGAGTGGGAAAGAAGAGGGGGAGGGGGGAGATTAAGGGAGGAATTAGGAGATGCAGAGTAGCGACTTAAGACGACATGGTTATATGGCGAGTGAAAGTGGGATGGATATCGGGCGGGATTGGAAGGATGCCTGGATTGATTGACAGAAGGATGCAGGAATAGAAGGATCACTTGACGGAAGACGGTATATGTGCAGGGAGCGATGGAGAGAGATAAATCGGGGGTGGATAGAGGGAATTGCCAATAAAGGAACTGGAAAGAATGTGTGGTTGGACGGAAGGTTGGAGCAAGAGAGAGGGAAGGAGGTATTTGATGGAGAGCCGTGCAGATGGAGCAAGGGGAGATGAAGGGAGACAGGATAAGGGGGGGGGGGGGGGGTTACATAAAGCAAAGATTAAAACAAAAAATACGAAATGATGAACGAAGCAAAGTGCCGACTACACCGAGCATCTTCTTGTTTCCACTGATTGTAAAAAAACACGAGAAAAAAAGAGAGAATTTGCCCGAGAGGTGGAGAGGGAGTAGGGAGTAGGGAGGGAGCCAGGCGGTGTGTGTGGGCACAGGAGGCGGGATGATCGGGCCGAGGAGGCGCGGTCTTCCGACCCAGCCACCCGGGTTCAAGGGGCACGACTCCGCCGTGCAGCGCACGCTTCCAACCCCCCCCCCCCCCCCCCAATTGGCCTCGGGCTCGCATTGAGCGGTCATCTTTGCGTCTCTTGCACCCCTAGGGCTGACCCCAAACAGCGCACCGCGCACGTGTCGTCAGTGCCGTACACACTCCCGTACGCGTAAACACGCGCGCGCGTGTTGTATAGTTTGCACTTGCAGTGGTGCCGCCGTGCAGGAATGCGTGCGACACTGCGAGAGCATGTGGATGGCCCTGCTTGATTTCGACGTGGCATTTGGCAATATGCTGCGTGATGTGCGCGCTTCATACGGTGTGTGTGTATGTGCGTGTTCCTCCCTCCCATAGGTCTGCTCGGCTTAAAATTAGTATCTGGTAGTGGTGCGTTAATTAAAGAAAATCAGAACCGAACGTGGTTCCTGACCTACTCTTAGGTTTTTTCTTTTATTTTGTTCCTGACCGCTACACAATCACGCACGCCTCCACCTACTTTTAATAGGTGCTCACTTAACAGCACTTGCCCCCACGGCATGTGAAGGCCATACGGAGGGGGGGGGGGGTGTTTTATTTTATACGTGAGTGCTATTCATTGCGGGTGCTTATGGTTAAGTTGTTGCCTGCTTGCGTTGAGAAATTAAAACGAGAGGTTCACAGTGTGTCCTGCTAAAGTGTCGGTGGAGAGGGCAACGTGGCACTTACGCAGCGCTCAGAAGTAACTGGAATTGTGAACACTGCAATCCGCGTTTCTCTGTTAATGGGTACGACAGGAATGACTGAGAATGCAATGGATACAGCTTTGACACCACAAGTATCGTACAAATGCAGTACTCCAATGAGGTGGTTTGAGGTTCAATATTATGCTTGGTAATATTGTGTGGAAAGGCACTTCGGTTAGGATTCCTATTACTTCAGTGAGTTTGCTGAACATCATTTTAAGATTCCTGCATGAGTACAATCATATAAATCTTGACTTAAAGCTTTCGTGACTGCAGGAATTCATCCTCTTTGGGTCTTTGGTAAATTCACGGAGATAGAACAATTATTTTTTCTAATCACGACGTTTCGATCGCAACACAAGCAATAGTCCTTAGGTGAAAAAATATACACAAGCAATCGTCATCAGGTGAAAAAAACATCACTACATTTTTTCCACCTGAGCACGATTTCTTGTGTTGCGATCGAAACGTCGTGATTTTTTTACATTTTTTTATCTACGTGACTTTACCAAAAGACCCAAAGAGTACAGTCATATAATTGGTAAGAGCTAGTATTGCTGTTAACTCAGACAATCCAGTAAGGTTAACTTTAGATGTATACACAGCATGGGTACAATGATGTAGGAGAGCTAAAGTTAAGATTGCTGTAACTCAAACTTTTATTCCAATGAGCTGGCTGGAAGGTCATCGTATGATTCATATAGGGGTATAATCAATTTATGTTTTATAACAGTGGTTCGTAACCTGGGGTGCGAGATGCCCTTTCTGAAGGTGTGAGACATGGGCAAATGTTTTTTTTTTTTTATAACGAAAAGCATTGAAACACAAATTAAGCATGGGCACTTAAGTACAACTACTTTGTTAAATCAAACCTATGTATTAACATTATACATGTGGATTTCATTACACGTGTTTTAACGTTTCAGAACAAAAGGGGTGCAAGGCTGCAGTAAAGGTTAACCACTTTTAGAACTACATAATGTTGGAAATATAATTACTGTATATTGTGAAGGGTATTTAGTTTTTTTGATTCCCTATAATAACGACTTTCCGCCTTGCATTATCACCGAGTCACATTTTTGCATTGTTTAATATTGTATTTAGTGGAAAACATTGAGCGCATGTCTTCAATGTGCACATAGGTTATGAATCATGATGTATGTGCGAATGCATAGTGCTGGCCTGTAGCAGACATTTAAATTGTACTTGACTGATGGCGTCACGAAACTCATGTATTGTTTTAAACTATATTGGATTTGAAGTGTCTGTACCCCTTTTAACCAGGTAAATGGTTACATATGGAAGAATTTAAAATGTGTGCATTCTGGTTAGGGCTGTCCACTTCCAGTAATGCGCCAGTAATTACAACTAGCTTCATCAGGCGATGAAGCTAGTTGATGTAGCTCGTTGTAATTACTAGTGAAACGTCGAGCTGAGATTATAAATGTTGTGGCTATGCTCTCCAACGCACCGGTGTGCTGTACTAGTGACGAATTGGCATGTTCTGTTTACGTGACAACCCTTACTAATTGGCTGTGTCGGGTGGTGGCGGGTTTTAACGACACATATTTACGCAATCTAACCCAAAAAAACTCTTATGGATGATATTGGTCGTGAAAGCCTACGTGTTAAACAGTACAAGTACGTTATGAAATACTTAACATAAGTACAATATCAAAACTTAACAGCAACGGAGAAAACAATATTGAATTAAAATGAAGATTGAATTAAATATTACTTTGAAAGTGAAATGTAAGTTTTAATTTTTTTTATAAAAGAAGATATAAAACAATACTTTCTGGTCATTGGCATGTAAGAGATTCATCCCTAAGTGTAAACATACAAGTGAATTTACATATTCCGACTTGCATAATTTTCAATCAAACAATGCACGGTATCGCAATAATTTATTTGCGGGAGTTTTTATGACCGTGCTGTATAAGCCCTCCGATGTGTTTTAAGGTTGTGCCGCGTGTTGTTCGGTGCAACGTCCGACGTTTCGATCCACATGCTGGGAGCTTCGGGAACTATATCATTTAACTGAATTATTCAGTTATTAGTATTTATGAAGTTGATTAGTTCCAGGGAAAAAAAATATTTGGCACGTGAAGTGAAATGTTGAATGGACATCTTGTTAAAATACATTGGAGAGCTAATCTAATAACATGTTGAATCCTGATGTAGTCAGCATTGCTTTTAAGTGCAATTCTGATCAAATATGCAATGTATGCCAATTATATGCAAAATATATTTTACTGACTTTCCATTAGTTAAACTATACCTTTAGAGTAGAGTGTATGGAAGCAATGCAGAGTATACATTTTTAAAAAAGATAATTTGTACTATTTAACTCTAGCATAACAACTTCGATGTTTGTAACTCTAGTAAGCTCATTACCACTGCCCAGTACCATTGAAAACAATGAACAGTTACCAGATGCAGCCTTGCACACTGGGGCTTTAATGCACCCTCAAGGGCCACGTGGGTGTATATACTAACGTTCATCCATCACTGTGATTGCTCTGTTCATAAATTGTTCCAGTATCATGACAAACGGATTGCGTGTGTGGGCATATACAGTAACGTTTGTCCGCCGACCCCTTTTGCTCTCCGAAACCCACAACAAACACTAACCCAATGAATGAACCCCCCCATGTCCCAATGGCTCTGTGCTTTAACACAGATCCGTCAAGGTCAAGCTGCTTTAAAGACGTCAAAACGCTATAAACCAGTCCCGTTTAACAGTGTGGGTGGTCTTCGGGGTATACGTCCCGTGTAATGTTACAACTTACACCGATCCCTTTGATCGTTTAATTTGACAGCTTTATGTTGACCTTAACGGTACAATAAACAAATCAACGTAAATTGACACGGTATTTCGTATGAAATACTAATAATGTCCATTATTTAACTATAAAAGCATCATGGAGTCTTAGCAGTAATTTTCAGGAGGATCCTACATTGGTGATGTTTGACCAATTCCATGGATTCGTGTGTGGCATGTGAGGGGAAATGAAGCACCCGTAGGAAACCAATATATATGCAGAGGATAACACTTAAAGCTCCACACAGATAGATTGAAGAATAAACATCTGTACCACCATCTCCTGGCTCGATACATGTGTAGTGAGATGGAATGGGTCACTGGCATGTAGCGCTGGTTGCTGGTAAGAAGGGGATCTGCTGCTGGAGCAGCCCTGTCGGCCAGCACGTCATGGAATAGGCAGGAGGAAAGGATGTGGGGATAATGTGACAGAGGGGGCACTTGAGATGAAGCCCGGGGACCTTCTAGTATGTTCTAGAAGGGGGGCGTGGCCGAGGGTGGAGCGAGTCTGAACTAGGGGATAAAAGGGGGACCCCGGACAGGACTCAGGGTTGTTGTTGGAGTGGAACCTGTGGAGCTACACAAGTCTTCGTCATCGTCTTCGTCATCGTCTTCAGCGTTGTTGGTCAGGCAATCTGTTGCTGTCCTGACCAAAGTATAGTTATTCGGATAATTGCTTTTTTACCCTTTTATCTGGCAACAAAACTGACACCTTTTTTACGAGGAGTCATGTTTGCATAGACCACAATACCTGCAGTCATAATGCAAACAAAAAACATAACTCTGATAATGTATGCACTGTCCTTGATTGATTGGTCCACACCCGAGACAGCTTTCCTTAGAGCCAAGTCTCACATGGTGTTGGACATAACAGAGTTATGTTTTTTGTTTGCATTATGACTGCAGGTATTGTGGTCAATGCAAACATGACTCCTCATAAAAAAGGTGTCAGTTTTGTTGCCAGATAAAAGGGTAAAAAACCAATTATCATATTTTTCTACTGGCAAATGAGGTTCCAATGGTGTATAGTTATTCCCTGTGCCTGTGAAGTCTATAATAAACAGAGTGCCTTCTATTTTAGTGTCTCTGAAGTGCATTACTACACGTATGAATCCTTTGGCTCGATAAATAATGCTATTTAAGTAATAAATCTTGACTTGAAGCTGCACGCAGAAGACGTCGCAGCTGTCGCGATTTTCACCTGAAGGCGGGCGCTTGTGTTTCGTTCGAGACGTCGTGATTTATTTTATTTCTACCTACATGACTTTACCGAAAGAACCAAAGGGTATTAAGTAATAACATTGATGAAATTGTTTACAATTGGCCACATAAATAGAAACTAAAGTTGTAATGTTAAAATAAGAGTTTAATTGTAGAACAAGCCTTGGCGACTGACTGTGTTTCGCTGAGTATCAATCTCAATGAAAATACTAGATTTCATATGGTAATTTTGTAAAAGGTCTTCTGGGTTTGCAATGATCTAACTACTTGTGATCTAACAACTCGAGTAATTTGCATTTCAAAAAATACTTGTTCTATGTTGTAGCAAGAGGAGGCTACATTTATCTTACAAGCACACAACGTTCTCTCATTTGCCTTTTGAATTGATATTCTGTCGTTAAATGGCATGATTGAATGGAAGATAAGCTTGTCATGAAAACAAATAGCAGTGCAGCGTTCCTTATTGACATTTTTAGGTCTAAAACAACATAAACTAATTGGGTATTTGTCTAATGTTTAATGCAAAATAACAATTCACCATGTTATTAATCTTAAATTGGGTCATATTGGCCTCACAAATGAGTAAAACAATGCACCTCAAACTGTTTATATCATTTAATTTAAGGTAAATGTATTAACGTGCCGTAGTCTTGCTCGTGTTGAAAATCACAGTTTTACTTAATTAGCATGGTCAGAGTTAATGGATAAATTAAGCATATCCCTCATCTCATTTCCCATAAAAAACAATAGGCAATGGCATTGCAACTCATTCTTCTTAAAGCAGAGGAACAACACAAGTGATTTGATACATTACACTGCACAAGCATTAGGTGTAAAGGGTAAAAATATCTAACCTCTTAATGCAATACTGTAATGAATCCAAGAGTCTCAGCCACTCCTGATCAAAATAGGTTCGTTGATGGCATCAGTCTAATCACCAGTGAGGGCACACAAAGAAAGCCCTATTTTTTAAATTTGCAGTGGCCAGGACACAGAAGTATAGCAAGTGATTCTTGGATCTATCCGAGTTGAGCTTTGAGTATTACCTCCTCATATGTGTGGGCTTTGTACTCGGTAGTGTGGTTTTATCCAAACCAGTCATTAATGTAATGGCTCAAACATTCCAATGAAAAAGGCATTGAAATCCAGTGGTGGTTTACTGGGTAAATAAACGGTATTACAGTTTTATAATTATCTCAATTGAGGACCATGATGAAAGTATGGTGACTCGTTAAGGCTTTGCTGAGTAAATAGAATAATTGCAGTAGATTAATTACATTTCGGTTATTCGAGCTCTGATCATTGAAACAAATTCAGCTTTGGTATATAATGAACAATATTTTCTGGGCATTGTAAAAGTCATGCAGCTAGTGAGCATAAAGAAGTGAAGTGAAGTGACATTCGTGTGACATCATCTATGTTTCTCTGCTATCTTTGCATTTGGGACAGCAGGGACACCAAGGTGCACTACCACAGGCGGGACTGGCCACAGCAGACCGAGTTGTCTAGTGGGGAGGAACAACGTCAAGTGGGAGCCACTGGTGGACCCCCGGAAGGTGCTGATGCCACCACTGCAAATCAAATTGTGCCTTATGAAACAATTTGTCAGAGCTGTAGATAAGGAGTCGGAAGCCTTCAAGTACCTTCAAGACTTCTTCCCTAAGCTGTCTGAGGCAAAAGTCAAAGCCGGTGTCTTCGTCGGACCACAGATAAAGAAGATCCTGGAGTGCAATGAATTCCCCAAGAAGCTCACTCGTAAGGAGAAAGCGGCTTGGAACAGCTTTGTCGCAGTGGTTCGTGGCTTCCTGGGCAATCACAAGGTCGAAAACTATGTGGAGCTGGTCGAGACTCTGGTGAAGAACTACGGCACAATGGGCTGTAGGATGTCCCTCAAAGTCCACATCCTTGATGCTCATCTTGATAAATTCAAGAACATGGGAGTGTACTCAGAGGAGCAAGGCGAGCACTTCCACAAGGATATACTGGACTTTGAACGCGGCTACCAAGAAAAGTATAACGAGAACATGATGGGAAACTACATTTGGGGGCTGATTCGTGAAAGTGATTTACAGTATAATCGTAAATCTCGAAAAACTACTCACTTCTACGTAGTCATTTTTGTATTACTTTAGTATAAATACATTTTAATTTTGATTCGTATGTTGTTTTTTTCTAACTTTATGTGAACGAAAAGACACAATTTCGCCCGTTTTCTCATTGAAAATAGGTACATTTCAAAATATCGCTGTCCTGGTCACAAAAGCAAAGTTTGTGGGGAATAATAGCCATTTTCTATATTTTTAGGCATAAGCAATTACGAAATAACGCTTACTACCCAGGAACAAAAATTGTGTTGCATAGTGTAATTGTTCGGAGTGAAAAAAGGCGTTGTGGCATGGAAAATATAATCAAGTGTAATTTTTAATGTCTCCTTAGCCAAATGAGTTATGCAGTGACAGCCATTCCATGACAGTTCAGATGTGAATGTTGTGCCATGCAGATTAATGTATTTTTTATTGAAATGGTCCAAAAATAGTTCGTAAAAGGCAACGCAAAAAAAAACGTCGCGAGCTTTGCCCATTCGTTTTTTGCATTTACATTAGATAATGTTGCTGTTCAAAATTTCTACATGATGAGCCATTTTGTTGAGCTATCATCTGTGGCCAGGTCGCTTCTAAAAAATAAGGTAATAGCTCAGTGGGCTTTACCTGGTAAGATAACAAAAATATAGTCTTGTTCTATTTGTATATATAAGTGATTTGTTTATCTTTCCTACACTTTGCACTCCTATCGTGTTTTGTATTGTTGTAAAACGTTCTGACCAGCCCCTATTGGCTCATCGGATTCCTCCAGTATGAATAAATATTCCGATTCTGAATGGCCAATTCGTATTGTTGTGGAGCTGTTAACTTCCTCGCCTGGTCTACAGGAGGTCGTGGGTTTGATCCAGACCCTGACGCCTGTTCTATATTTGGAGTTTGCGTGGTCGTGTGGATTTTTCTGGGGGTCCTCCGGTTTCCCCTCCACGTTTAGAATCACGCTGCATTATGGCTTTAATCGAAGTTGTCTTGTGGTTGTTGTTGTTTGACTTGCATCCCACTGGGATTTTTGCACAGCGTTGGTGTACGGTGCTTTTTTTTTCTGGAAGACTTTGCAGTTTTTTCCTGGATTTTTCTGTTTGCTCGTAGTGACTTTAAGATGTTTTCTTGTTCATGTTTTTGTTTGTTGCGGTTGCACCCGATTCAAGAGCCGAATGGCTCACAGAGCGATACCAAATAAATGAAACTGAAAACTGAAACTGCATTACGTGTCCACGCGATAAGCCACTTCGTTGAGCTATCATTTGTGTGGCCAAGATCGCTTCTTAAAAAAAAGAGCTATATAGCTCAGTGGGGCCTTAACCTGGTAAAATAAAAGATGTATACATTTTGATTTAATGCTTTCGTGACTGCAGGGATTCATATTCTTAATAAAAAAATAAAATATATATAAAATAAAATAAATATTTTTTTATAATAAAATAAAAATATATTTTTATTATTTTCCTTCTACGTTACTTTACCAAGAAAATAAAAGCTGTATAGTTTTAGATTTAACAGTACAGTCTTGTACAGTCGCAGCGATTTTAATGAACGCTGGCGTTCTCGGTTGCCACGGCAACTGCACCCGGACGTTCGCGCCTCGTTGTTTGGAATCCGTAGCGCGGATTGGCGCAGCGCGCGTGGTCACGTGGCTCGCGGACGAGGGCCCCTCCCCTAACCCATGCGGACTACGATTTACAAACGCACGCTCTGCAACGCTCAATGGGAAGTGGTGGCGCAGCTTAAGCCGCCCAGGCTTGTGGTGGGCCTACTTCCAGTTCGTTCATTTCCCCCGTCACAAGCTCGGTGTTTTCTTTGTTTGTAAACAGAGTTGTTGCCTTCTCCACCCTCCCCCCCCCTTGTTGTCATGACGGGGCGCGCATAGCCGATGATCCTCGATGAAGAGCGATCCCCACAGACGCTGCTGACTGCGTGAGTTGTTTACTGCGTATTCTGATTTTTTTTTGCTTTCAATATACACTTTGCCTCTCGTCTTGTTGCATTGTGCTTTGTCGCCGCATCGTCGAACGATGTTAGTGTCAAGCAAATAATAAATACACGACCGTTGGGGTTTTACCCGCCCCAAGGGGGTAATTTTCGCGGGCTGCCCCCATGTGTGTGGTGTGTGTGTGTGTGCCCCCATGTGTGTGTGTGGTGTGTGTGTACCCCCCTTGTTTGGGTTCGAGATTCTTGCCACTGTCGACGATGTTTGTAATGTTGGAGGTAGAGAAAGATCTCGGTGAAGGCGCAGCTCCTAAGCAATCGCACGCTCACGAGACGATGGGTCGATGCACGCACGCCTACGCAACATGGAGCAGTCTTTGAAAACAACAAAAAATGGTCATCCTTCAAGACTGATGGAATCTCTTCAATGCCACAATGTCATAAGCTCAGTGAGCATCTACACAAACCCAGAACATTGCACGGAGATTAACACCACCGACTTGCTTTACTGCCTCCAACATTCATCTTTAGGGGTTTCAAATGGATACAGGTGCAGCCCTGCAATTGTTTGATCATACCATTACTGCTGGAAAGGCATCTATTAGAGAGAGCTCCATATAATCCTTCTGGAGGGTATGTTTTGCCTAGTCTTCCACGTTGGCCAGACGTCTTTGAAGAGGTGGGAGCACCCACCCATTTATGCTGCTGAGAAGGACGGGGAGGGATTTAGGACAATTTCCCATTTGTGATGTGGCTGTTATACAGTGTTATGTTCGATAACAAAAAACAGTTCGTATTATTGTAATGGGAAAAAAATAGCATTTGAATGCAGTTGTGCGCGGAATAGGCTACGATTTTGTTTTACAATTTAGGATAGGGTAAGCAACTTGGAAGTTTGTAAAAGAAAGTGGCAGGAAAGTACTGTGGGTGTGATCAGGAAGGTGAGGCTGTGATGGGTGGGACACGCGTGCGGTATCTCGAAGGGCAGGTGACTGAGACAGGCAACAGTGAGTGACACCCAGAGGTTGGCAATCTTAAACGGAAGACCAAAAGCAAGATATGTGGGTGGGATATTGTCAGAGTGCTGAGCAAGTGGTGAATAATTGTGGTGAAAGCATGTCTGACTCCACGTGTATTTTGATATTTTATGCAATCTCATTGTAGCTGTACCATTCATGTAAATTATTTTAATTATTTCGAAATATTTTTTTTAGGCTGTGTTTGTGAGAACTTGGATGACTGCATCACTTCCAGTAAGTTGCCTTTTCATAGTCTACAAAGGCTAGGCCTAATGGTATTTGATATTTATGCAATTTTCCAGTATGTTATTCATAGTATGTGTGCTCAATGAGAGAGAAACCTTTCTTAAAACCAGCTTGCTCAAACAGTTGGTTGCCATCTAATTTTTTCATGATTGTGTTTGCAATGATCCCCTTTAACACTTTATATGTCTGTATGCAGAAAGAGGAATAATGGCCCTGTCATTCTCCAAGTCATTTCTTTTTCACAATTATTTTTTTTTGTAGAAAATTAGTAAATACTGAAGTAACAATTTTTTATACCCAAAATCTGTTCCCACTTTTTCGATGCGCCACATAGTCCATCCGATCAAGGAGCTTTCCCAGTTTTCTTTCTACAAAGGGCACTATTTACTTATTTGCATGACCTCTGCAACTAACTCTTGTGAAAACATCCTGAGATATATTTTTACTATTATAATTTTCAATAACAAAAAATACTGCATTAGTTGTAATATTGTGTGGCATGCACATAATGGTTCAATCATGATCTCTTAAGACTGCTATTTTTTAAATACCAATCACCAACTTCCTTTTTTCTGCTGTCATGCTCACATTACTTGTTTCCAGAAATATGGGTTTTCCTCCTGAATGATGGCTGCTGGATTTGACCGTTGTTACATAAAACACGCATATTTTGGCAAATCAAATATATGAATGGAGTCGGAACTAAGAGACGTAAATTGGGACATATTTGAACTCAGTGAGATGAGGACAGCAGAGAATGCCATACATTTTAATAGTGAAACGGGTTTTTTTTAATCTGAGGAGTGGGATTTTAGTCTCCGGAAATCAAGCATAAAGTTTTAGAATTAAATAATATTCACAGAGAGATTTGCCCAGCTAACAATAAGGATCTTGAATCACTGTAAGTTAAAGTTAATTTAAATATAAGCACCAACATGACTAAATCTATCATAGCCATGACTAAATCTATGAAGAAATTAAGATACTTATAAATAATGACAAAGTAAACTATATCATCATAATGTGTGATTTCAGTGTAAGTAAAAGATGCACATCTGAGCTGAAGCTGAGTAAAGGTGGCATATGGGGATACATGGAAGATAGGAGAACATCTGAATACTGTAGTTTGCAGCCAGCATGAAAATTAAGATAACTGTAATGAACGCCTTTTTCAAAAATGAGTCGTCAATAAAATTGACATGGAGGAGCCCAAATAGAGAAATTGAAATGAAATTTACTTGCTTCTCATGCACAAAAAACTCAACATGATTCTCTTGGACAACCTCCAGATTGTCAGGGTGGTCTTTGTACCCAGTAAATTCAACACATGAAGTGATCACAGCCTGTCACAATGAAAATTATGCTTCAGCATTGCCACACAGAAAAAAATACTAATTACGGGCAAAAATAAACAGTTAACATTTAAATCTAATTCAATGTCATGTGGCTGGTTGTATTTATAATATATTGTGTAATATATAGTACAGTGTAGTAAGCGTTAGTGGCGCCTTCTATTGGCTTTGACATAATTCTTCACGGGACACTAATTACTTGGTTCACTGATGATGGGAATTGTATATTTGTAAGTGTTAAACGTGAGACTTAAAGCAATTAAGAACGTTAGGCAGACCCTTTGTCACGTGTAAAACTAGTACACCTCTCTGCCATAATTTTGGGACCCAAATAAAAGAAGAGATATATTACAGATTATGCCTTGTTTTAAGCATAGACTTGACTGTTGGTGGCATATTAGCTTTCTAACTCTTCCAGAACATAATTTAAATCCGGTGCTATAATTTGCATTCGGGAATTGCTTGTCCACGATCATTTGTATGTATTTTAATATACATGTGTTTTATACCAGTGTTTCTCAGATAGGATATTTAACATGGTGGCAATGGTAAGGGCACCCAATTCACATGGGCAAGATCGTGAGTTTAAATCTCATGAAGGAGTTGACCCAGTCCATCATCTGTCAAAAGTTGATAAATCAGTTACACTAAGTGAAAATAAAATAGCGATTACCCGTACATCATGGGACCTCCTTTGCCAGTACCAAAATACATATTATCAGAGTATGTTTTTTGTCTGCATTCTGACCACAAGTATTGTGGTTAATGCAGACATTATTCCTTGTAAAAGGTGTTTTTTTTTGTTGCCTGAAAAAAGGGGAAAAAACCTATTCTCAAAAAAGCGATTGTTCTATCGATAGATTCATATAAATATTCGGTTCAGTTCAGTATTATTTCGTGACGCAGGTAAATAATATTCAGTTATAGGCTGCTTTGTAAGAGAGACCCACTAAGTACCTTATACGAGATATCAGATCGTTATCATACATAACAACAACAAATAACAATCATTTACAAATAAAGCAACGCAATGTAAGCGCTTCAACATTCAAAGGTATACAATCAAGGGCAAATGTGGAATGTATAACACTATCTCAGCACCACAAAGGAGATGAGTTCAGCTTGACTTGTATATATATGTTCCAATATGTATGATTTGGTAAGAAAGACCTGGTAATCCAGAGCTGTAAAGTTAATGCATGCATGTATTTGTGTACAGCAATGCTTATACATACACAATAACATATTCATTCAGCACCTTGCACATGAAGTAAATTGTGTTTTTGTGAATATGGAAACATTAATTGTAGTGGTTATAGGAAAAATATACAGGCATAACTCGTATAGCTCTCGGGGTGCATTCTTGGTAAATGGAGGGCTATAAGAAACAGCGCTATTGGACAACATTATAACATGGTTACAATGGAGATGCATTACCGACCGCTATTTTTTTTACCTATGAGCTTCATTGGGGTATCAGTAATAGCCTTAATAATGATACTGTAGACATGATAAATGTATTAAAGCATTTCATAAATTAAATAACGTTCAATGATTACATGAAAAAAATACAATAGGATATGTACTCACCAGTGCATTCGGTTAGAGTTTGCATCGGATAAACCACCGTCTTCCGTAAACACATTCCCTGGGAAGCTATAAAGTCCTAACCAATGGGATTACTCGATCCATGGATCACCAATGATTGATGCAGCGATTAACCCTCAATTAATCGATAATCACCGATTCAGGTTCCATAAGTCTATATATGGGCCAAGACACGCCCTTCGGGGCAACGCCATGCCTACTTCCATATATGGGCTGATCCTCGAAGGAACTTTCCTCGAGGACAAAGGGCGTTATAACGAAACATAGCTATAAGAGGAATCGCTATAAGATGTATGCCTGTATACACCTGAACACATTGGACTTATGCCATTTGTACATAGAATAATTACCTTTAAAATAAGTGCACCTTTGCTGATGTGACTTTTTATTTTGTCATCAAAACTTTTTTGATTTCCCTTAGTATCATCGTAAATATGCCAATTATTTCCTTTCGGCAGTTTGATATACATGAAGTGATAAAGTGTTAACTACAATGTCTTGCACTCCATCTAATGGCACTGTTGATTAATTAATGTTCTGGGACTAATTGGCCTCTGGAGGAATGTAGCTGGAAGCATAATGCAAGTGATGCTTCGTAATTTTGTACTCCGTGAAGCTCATGCAAATTCGGATGTGGTTAAACATCAAACCATGGCTTGAGCTTCAAAAATCCTAGTTGCCATTCACCCTCATTACATTTTTATAGATGTACTATTTTAGATTTTACAGGCATGCACTAATATGTGCTGACATTTTTTGTTTAATGCTCAATATAAATTTGTGATTGAGTGTAATTACACATACAATCGAACATTCTTTTAAAAAAAGCTTTGAAAATTCCATATTAATATTAGCGAAGTGGTCTTGTGAATACATGTTTTTATTACAACTGTCAAATATTAAATAAGTATTAAAATTCAGTTTACAATATCTTTTATACATTATCACTTTCAATTTTTTTCACGCTAGTGCATACAAAATATATAACATGAAGCGTACATCTTTTATTTAGTTTTTATGTGCTGTCCATAAATAATGTTAGGAAAACTAGAATTGCTCTTTATTTGAATGCAATTTTCGTTGTTGCCCCGGGTATCCATAACTCATTGTTATAGCTCCAGGCGACATTGCTAAAATAGTGTGACTAGAATAAACTGCATAAATCTACATGGTTTACTTTAAACAGTGTATTATGGGAGGTACCAGTGAAAGGCGTTCCATAACGTACAATATTCGGCATATGTGTTGAACTTCTTTCACACCGTATGCAGTCAACCGTGCTAATCGGAGGTGCGGTGGAAGGACAACAAACTAAACAAAAAAAATATGGCGAGATGCAGCAAGCCGTGAAGACATTCATACAAACTGACCTCGACGTTGTTTCGCAGGAGTTTGCAGATTGTGGCGCGTGCATTCCCACGCTACTCCGGGGACGTGGAGCAGTTGCCACACAACCTCAAAACCAAACTCCTCTACCTGCTGGTCAAGCAAGGAGAGATCACTGACCAGAACATCGGCAAGGTGTGTTTTCTGATCATCAACCACATTTTTTGTTACATTTTAGTAAGAGCGGTATTGCGACTTTGAGAATATACAACGTGTTAACATTTCCAATGCATCATCAAATAGGGTTAAAGTGAATTTGTCTTTTGCTGATTTGATTTCGTTTTTTTTTTCCCACATACCCATTCACATTAGCCCACAGTGCAGTTGTATGTCATTTATAAACTTGCGCAGTTGACACAATTTTACACCTCAAATAAAGGGAAATGGAGAGAATATCTTATTTTATGCTGAGGTCTTTTCTCAAGTGAACAGCAGGCAGAATGGTTAGCCAGTTGGGTTACAGCCCTTTACTGCTCCACTATGCTAAGTTGAGAATTTTTAGTTGAGAATGGGAGAATTGGTTCAGCTGTTATTTGTTGATTGACACCAATTGCTTAAGGGAAAAAAATGCTGTATTGCACAAGTAGGTTTGTGTAATTTCACATATAAGTCATGGAGGGGTTTTTCCAATAAATTACAAAGACCATGACTGTTTACACGCCTGTGGTTGTTATTCAATGTGACAAGCAGAAACGTAAATCTGAGCTGCGCACGTTTGAATTTAGATCTGCATGTGCAACAAATAGAGCAGCCATAACCGTATTATATAGCAGAGCATCATTTGTGCGAAAAATATCCCTTTGACTGCTGCATATCTGCGAGGTAATGCTATACTGGGGATTTTCATGCCCATTCACCAAACATTGTTGCGGCTCTTACCAAAGATGCAGAGATTTGAATACTTCGCACTGGCAAAATAATGTTTGTGAATATTAGCAAGCATGAACAACAAAAAAACAAAATTGTGGGCAGCCGGGCAATGCTGGCATTTTGCCATTACACACTTAACATTTGAGCACACAGACACTCAAGTATCTTAGAGGATGTTAACATTTAATTGAATTAAGTCCTTTCTGACATGTTAGGCATAATGTAACATCATTGCTGACAGTACATATCAAATCATTTAAGGATGAACTACATCAATATACCATTGGAGGGAAATGGCTCTGACGAAGTGCAAAAATGCAGATTATATTAATTATGCAGTATCCAAGAAGACACCAATTACTGGTGATGGTGATGTTAAGTGGTACAGTATGAGTATGCATAGACTCTTAACGACTCACTGATATGCTAAAATTGTTGACCGCATGTAGAGACACGTTGTTTTATACTAAGTCTATTGCTACTTCATATGATTCTAGATCAGGGGTGGGGAATGTCCGGCCCGCGGGCCATATAAGGCCCACGAAATAATTTGGTCTGGCCCTGCCAAGGCAACCACAGGCGGGACTCGAAATTCAATAAATCTAGGAGAAAACCTGGAAAAGCAGTTGCGAGTAGCAACATCATCAATACCAGATAACATCACATGCCTCACCAAAGAGAAGCAGCTCCAGTCATCGCATTAGGGGTGAGTTAATTAAATGTTTGACCAAATATAACAGGCAAATTTTTAAGTTGATACTTTTGTATGTAATGATGTTATAAATATCCAAATGGCTCTTGGCAGAAAAAGGTTCCCCACCCCTGTTTTAGATGCAGCTTGAAAGTTATAATACTACAGTGCGCCTAAATTTGGAAAACGATGCTAATAATTATGCTTTGACCAAATCACCTGGAATGTGCCTGATCCCATCAGACCTCGAAGCTAAGCAGGTTTGAGCCTGGATAGTGCTTGGATGGGCAAGGATCGTGTACAAAAATAGATTTCTACTGGGCATTGTGGTGTAATGTAGCCATGTACCCTTCATGGTCTGCAAGACATAGTAGGGTGGCACTCATTCAACAGTGGACTGATAAATAGACAGGTCGTTCATGTACACACATTTCAGCAACATCTCAAGTATAAATGAACAACAATAACTTGCTGATCTCGTCAAGGAACATAAACCATCACACAAACTCTGGTCATCATCGCAGTGACTATTGGCTAGGAATCGAATGAATACGGTCACTGCATTGTGCACTTTTGGATGCACTTTTCTGGCGGTCTGGAATGCTGTGCCTTCCGATATTAGGGAGCCACTAGAGAATATACACTTTTAAATATAGATTGAAAACTAATTTCTTTAAAAGTGATTTTTGTTTTTAGTTTGTTGTCCTTCCCCCACACCTCTGATTGGGACGGTTGGTTACGTATGGTGCGAAATAAGTTCAACATGCATATATGAAAGTCTAATGACTTCTTTCTGATGCAACTTCGTGGTATTTTGCCTACAGAATGCAAACCACTGAACATATGTTTGCCTATTTTATTTTACAAACAGTGTGATTGCAAGCAGTAGATTGTGCCGTTAAGCATGTTCCATGCAGACAGCATGTAAAGGGTGTGAATGAAACCTGTGCCTTGACCATATCTATCGGTGGGGTCTGTTGTGGCAGTTTGTGAACCCTCAGGTGAAAAAGTTGAACTTCTCTCGGTGCAGAATCACGGATGAGTGCCTGAGGCAGCTGACTTCATGCAAGCTCCTTCTCGTATTAATACTGAACAACACCAATGTCACATCCGAAGGTACATAGATTGCACAACATTCACAAAATAATATTGAATTAAAATAGGCAGATGCTTGATATAGTATATATTCGAGTTTCGTAGCTTAAAATACTTTTCATATTGTACATGTATAAAAGTGTGTGAATGTTGCGTGTAGGATAAGGATACAATAATGTAATTACATTGATAGCACAAAAGAAGACCAAACCCATGTTATTGTACACTAGCACTGCATTTACACTTGATACATGGCTGGGGTGGAGGGTAATGTCAGCACGCACAAACCCAGCTCAACTCAACTGGATGTGGGTGATGTCACCAGATAAATGTGCATGGCAATGTCGCCACTGCGCATGTGCACTTCCCGCCCGCACGCCAGCCAGCCATTCAGGAAGGCAGCCAGCAAAACTTTACACACATAGACAATATTGTGCATTCATATTTGTTTATTTTTGATTGATAAAAACAAGGAATATACCACAATCCATTAGTGATTGATACTGGCCTTAAACTCTTAACTGCAAATGTGTCGGTAAGGTATTTTATTATCGAAACATCCAGTACAAAATTTCAGCAGCATTTTTCAAGTAGCTTATTCAATGCAAGGTATGCAGGAAATGTCACACTACATTTTGCTTATTAAGTATCCGATAATGAACTTGCTTTGCAGTAAAATACACGCATAATGAAGTAATTTGTACCGGGGGGGAAAAATTGCCTGGCTGTGATTGATACTGGTGAAAAAGTATAATAACAATTCAGTCACTCGCAAAGACTTCTCATTGGAAAATGCAATGAAATTCAGATAAAATGCCATGTTGTACAGAGCTTAAATCAATAGGGCAAGTCCCAGTGCTTGTCCATTGCATGACTTCTTGCAGAATTCTCTGTGCGTAGCCCTGATGAATTGCTGATTATCATTAATTTCTGATGAAATGTCAATGCCTTATTCCATGCAACCGATGTTTTAAGAATAAGCATGGGTATACCGCAGAATCAAAGGGCAGTGCAACAATGGGCCAATAAATAAATGAAAAGCGCGTTCATTGTGTATGCGCATAACAGAGGAGCACTCATGCTGCCTTGTCTACCATCACAGAGGTGAGCTGGTTAATCAAAGCCCACTCGACACGACTTAACATTTGTTTAAACCAAAAAGATGCCTTAGCAGAACCTGAATAAAATTTGCATTTTGAGTAACCAGAAACAATAAGCTTGCATTAAGCCACTTGCGCTTTAGCCTATTGTCATGTGTTCCGTCATGTGGCATTGTAATCTGTTTGTGGTCCTTAGTTCTAAAAGTATCCGAATTGGAAAATGTTTGAAGGCAGATTGTCAATAATGCAGGTTAGGATGAGGGATGTTCTGTTTTGTTCTTGTCTGTTGGTGATAGGTGACCCGATGCTGGAAATGGTTTAATTTACAAATAACCTTTTGTGTTTCTCTGCTGATTGCAATAAATATGCAAATTGCCACTTAGAACAAATCACTAGTTTTGTAAAGGTTACTGTGACATACAATTGAGGTAGTTCTTTTACTTGTTAAATTTATTCAGTGCAGTTGTCTTCCTACATTCGTGGGAGTTTTTTTAATAAATCAGTGCGCGCGTGATTTTTTCATAACAATTTACATATGCTATGGATAACGGTTTATTTTTAAATGTGGCCTACTATTTAAACTATATTAAATTAAAAAAATGTAATATTATGTTTTGTATTTTGACATCCAGCACTGTTAGAAATTATTCAATATTAACATCCCTATTGTATAATTATTAAAACCATTTAAAGCAGAACATTTTCTTTTGTAATTGTGTTCTTAAAGAGGAAAAAAATACAATGCTCCCTTTAGGATAAAGCTGGATTCGAAAGGCATTTCAATTCCATTATTGTAATGTTTTCAATTACTGCTATAATGATTATTTCTTTTTTCTCTGCTCCATTTGCCATTACCCTCATTCACGGGACACATTGCGTTTTTGCTTATCGCCCCGCATTCATAGTGGGGACCGAGGTGAGGGATGCAGAATTAGACGAGGTAATGAGAGACCCCTTTCGGTGCCGGGAAGGCATAAGTGGGTGAGGCGAGACCGCAGGGTTACCAAAATCATGACCGACATATTCCATCGTGCCCCCTCTTCTCCCTGCGGGGTTATTCTACAAAGGCTGCCCTTTATCGTTGGGCCACGGCCTGTCAGCACCCGACAAAGGCACGTAATTAGAGCTTCGTTAAGCAAAGGCGGCAAGTGAGAATTGCGGCTGGATGAATGGCAGCCTTGCAATGGCTGTTTTTCTGATAAGATCACTGCAGCCCCAGTGATAAGGTCATGGTTGTTCAAACAGTGGCTCGGAATATATAAACAGCTGAGAAATGTTTCAAATAATCATACCATTATATTGGATTGTGCAAGATTAAAAGAAAGCTTATTTTTGGGTTTCCACTTAATGCTAATTATTATTCATTAAAAACAACTCTAAATAATAAAATATATGTTTTTTTAGAACAATGCAATACAAAGTGCATTGGACCGCATTTATTCTCACGCGCTGTAGGCATGTGCATCATGTATACTTGCTTACAATTTACAGTGACCAAAAAAAATAAATGTATTGCCATGCCAGCACAGAGCTGCATTAAGTCGCAGCCATTACCAGTGCACAACACGTACTGGTTAAGCGCCGCGCTTGCATTCTTCACATTAAATGTGCCTCGAAGTGACTTTCCCCTCATTTGCCACCTGTGCTAATGAAGGAACAAAAAAAAGCAGCTAATTACCGCTCCACGGAGCGCACGGGTGCGGGGGAAGCATAGCCGGCTCCAAATGCAAATTTGAGCATGTCCGGCAGGGATTCTTTTGATGATGCAGTTGAGGAAGGTATTGGGATGTTGGGGGGCGGGGCGGGGGCCGCAGGAGGCGGAGTGTTAATGGAACAGTGCACAGCATGCGGTCAACTGTCACAGCGGTCAGTGGGGGGAGTTCGGAGCACTTGCTGTGTGCTGTCATCAGCTGGCATTTAACTTTTCTTCTGTGCACATTCGAATAACTAAGCAATTCTGTAATGTACTATAAATAGTGGGAACCTTAAGAGGTTTCATGAGTCGAGTTAGAACATTACAAACTTTGCATCAACTTTAAATGGGTGCTCATTTAAACTTTTATAGTTGAATGGTATTGTAATACTTTTACTTCACACATGCCTATATCCTTGATCTCATCAGATCCCGGGAAGCTTAGCAGATTGGAGTGCTTGGATGGGTGACCACAATGCATTCGGGTGTGAAAGGCTATGGAGTAAAGTCCATTCTTCTGTACTGCATTGCTCTTCATCTGCTCCCAGTATTCACCAATTACCACGGTCAATCTTAATGACCCACATGGTATGGGAAGACCCTTATCCAGCAGTGGATTGACTCAAGGGCTGTACGTGAACTTCACAACTTACGTGTATTTTTTTTATAATTAAATATTAATGTCTGGATTTAATGTGCGCTGGAAATGTACGTTTCATGATTAGAATTGATTCTTATGCTTACAAGACACACGTCGAATCACCCGATTATTTATGATTTCTACTGCACGTTTTTAAAACGAAATTCAACAGATTCATAATATATACCATAAATTTTACATGTACCGCAAGTGAAAAAACAGAATCGATTTATGAACTGAATCGTGACCCTGAATAGTGACAATTCATCAATTCATGGAGGGGGAAAGGGGGAAGGATGCATTTTCACATCCCAGATGCACACTGCTGAACGTGAGTGGCAGGGTTAGTAGAAAGACACGGCTGCTCACGTGCAAGCCTGATGTCCCCATTTCAGCCACCGTTATTTTGTTGTTGTCCATGCTCTTCTTAAGTTGTCCGTACCGCTTTGCATATACACATGCTATTGTTAATTGTATTTGGTAGCAAATAAAGCAAACTGCAAATAAATAAGTAAATCCTTAAATAACAGGATCTCTTTGTTAACACATATGCTCATCGCGACAACAAAAAATAATTTAAGTAATAACTGAGTCACGACTATCAGTGCACAGTCGTTTAACACGACTGTTTGTGCACAATTAAATGTAGAAAATAAGGAACATACTTTTCCGTGATATGTTTTGTTCTTTTAGAAAGAAAAAAACAGTGTGGATGTTTATATTAAATTAAATAAATACAATTCTGGAATGTTTTTTGCGTAATATTTTTACCTTTAAACAGTAAAACTAACCACCATCAATACAAACCCATTTGGACAGGCTCATGGAAAGAACATCTGTGTTTGGGTGTGGATTAGCATTTGTTTGCACAATAGCCACCATTAATTGCACCCAATGTAACAATACTTTCGACAATTATAAATAGACAAGAGGGTTCCTTATACTTTCTTACAAGCAGGAAGAGTAAACGATCAGCAATTTAGGAGTGTACATAACCATGTACATTTTCCTTTCCGTTAAACTGGCTAAAGACCATGTGCGCCATGCAGTGTCCTCTTGTATGCTATATTTTAAAGTCCTCACACAAAGTTGGAGAATTAAATATGTTCTATCTATGACCTTTCAGATTATTGGCTGGTGATGTCGTAATGATCCGTTCAGTATGAACGAATCCGGTCTATCATGAACTTGACCATAAACACCTTTGACCTCTAGACCATCAAACATCCAATACTTATTACATTTTCATGACGCTGTAATTTTGCCTTTTATAAAATGTGTACTTGTAGTCTACTGTACGTAAGTGTGTTGTACAATCATATATTTTTACATTCGACTTTTTCGTTATTGTTGTCTAGTGGCACACGCCTCTAATATATGATTTTAAGGCAAATATTGGTGGTTCACATTGATCAGTGAAACTCTCAAACCACATGGTGTCTGTGGCAGCTAGAATGTGTGGACCTTTGATAATCTGAGAGCGTTATCACCATAAGTGCATATGTTTTGTCCAAGTACTCCGATTTTTTTCCCATATGAAAAACATTTACAATCGGAGATGTTCAAATATCCCAATGCAAGGCCTACCCTGAAAAAGTCTTGAAAATAAATAAGGCTTTCATGGATAAATAAAACACTGTACATGATGTGTTGTACCGTAGAGATGTTACTGCGTGCAGTTTTATCATATTTACGTAAGGTTATCAGAGAGAGGTTTCGTAAGTAAAAACACTGAAGAATGTCAATCACAAATAACTTAAATTGTAATTACAGTAAACATATAAAGATCACGTACCCTTAAATATTAACAAACTACACATTTTAAACATAGCTTTTGGGTATAAGCAAATAATGCACCGCTTTAAGCGGCCCATTAAGTTCTGTCTTCAAATTAAAATTTAAAGTTAAATTTCAACGTGGGATAAATGAACACACCGAACAATGTGTTAGCTCGGGGCAATGATATAATTAATGTCAGCTGTGACAGGACTAATGAGGCCTCTTTACAGTGACCCCTGCAGTCACGTGATGGAGAAACATCGCACCCTACTGGCAGTGTTTACCATACATTAAAACCGGATTTCCAAATTCTCGTCATCACCGCCCTGCCACGGTATTCTTCTTCATGTTTACCAAATTTTGTTTTCATTCAGAAACAAACTAAGTTGTTACATGTCATGCTGCACATGCCTGATGATTGGCAAACAGGTTCCACATGACAGAGAGTGCATTGATTTAAGCTAAGATGATTCTCTGCGTTACATGGGACACGTGAGCACATACACACATTCTCTACTTAATTGATTCAGTGCTCGCCATATGCTGGACTTGTATACCAATCATCAGACACGTGGGAATTGGTAAACGTGAAAAGTAATCAAATCGCGATGTATTGATCCCTCAATAAAAATTCTTCCTTATGCCTAAGAAAGATTAATCAAACCATGCGTGCAAGAAAAAAAAAGAATTTATGCATATGAAACGAAAATGATAGGCAAATGTTACCTTTAGGCTAATGGAGCGAACAAAACTTTACAATTGAGTAAACAACATAAAACAAATACAAACAGTATTTAAAATGTTCTATTTACACAGTATATACTTTGATGTTTTGAAAATTTATCGAATCATTGTGGAATTGAATCTTAACATAAGTGTGATAGGTCTTGACGTGACTGGCTTTGGGACAGCTTGCATTCACAATTATTTTTACTTGGAAGACATTGCATTAAAAAACAATATTTTTTCATATGAATACTGAAAAGCAGTTCATTCAGTCACTCTTATCCTTTGTTTCAAAATAAAATTCCATTAAGACAACAAGTTCCTTTTTATAAGGATTGAAAACAATACTGAAACGCTATTTGCTTGTATGCATCTAAAACAAAAGCATTACTATATTCGATTAAATTGTACAAGTAGGCATATGCAACCAATGATATCTGCTTGAAACATTTTTTTGCAAAATGCAGGTGTCATTGTGGGCCACAAGTTATTGAAAAGCTGGACCTGAATCATGACTGAACTGAGAGGGAACTCAGAGGGTGCACTGCAGAATTAGAGTATCGATCTGCCTCTTATCTGCTTTCTCTCCACAAGCCCTTGCTGCTTGTGTGTTGTTGCCCTTCCTTGTGCCTCAAATAGAAGTGTGCTGAGGATGGGCTTTCATTTGTGGCCAGGGCACCAGGAAATGTGCGTCATCAAACATTGTTAGACACGTAATTTACTGGCGGCGGAGAGTCTTTCTTCTCCAGAATCCATCTTTATTCCTTTTTCTGGAAACGGTTTTCTTTAGACTCATCAATCTCTCCTTAATCGATGGTGAACGGCGTCTACAAGACATTGTGGGTGACCGATTTGAAGGCCTTTTTGTCCTTGCTGGCATAAAAATTTAATGCCGCTAGAGATATTATCTTGCGGAGCCGTCATTCATTCTCTGTGCAGATGCTTTTCGGACACTTTATATTAGAGAATATAGCACGGGAAGTCCGTAGGACATCACGTAGAGTGCATGCAAACAAACACAAACTGGAAAGCAGGGAAGAAAAGGATCGTACATTTTTGCACTTGAAAAACAAATCCTTTTCGGGGCTTCGCAAAACCGGGGGAAGAGCCATGTTAATTGATGGCTGTGTAATGTTTTAATTCACGGTAATTTGCATGCGTTGGCACAGTCGCTGTGGACCGCGCCAGCAGTAATTTGCATGAGGCTCTGTGGCAGGATGATTGCGCTGGAATAATTAGAGGTGTCGTTGGGAGCAGATGGCAAGGAAGATGAATGTCGTTCGGAAGCCATCTCGGCGCTGTAATCCATATGCCGCGGCCTGTCGGTGCGCGTAAAACACGCAGAAACGGGCGGCTCTAGACACAAAGGGCTCACAGAGGTTGTGCGCTGGATGCAGGCTAATTGTCACCTTCTAAACGGCGAGGTTTTTATTTATCCCACTCTCGCGCGACAATTGACCCCCATAGCAATGCATCGGCAGAAATTGCGGGCAGCGTTTGTTGGTAGCTAAATCACAGGGTTTTCCATTATGCATGAACCCATCGTGTTCTTGCTGCTCGCCGCGCAGGACATTTATTTCTTAATGTTCATGAATGTTTAAAAATAAATTAATTGCAGCTTGAAGGAAAGGAATATTTTATGCAGATGTTTCCTGAAACATTTATATTGCATGAAGCAGGTTTTGAGGCTTTTTTATTAGAATAAGATGTAATAAATCTGTGTTTTATATAGAAAACCATACCAGGCATTTCATATATAATATTTATTTGTCATATACATTTTTAGTTTTTAATAAGGCATAGCTGTTTGGCTCCTATAGTTAATATGTAATACTAATCAAATTACAGAAAAGTACACGTGTACCGAGTAATATTATTCAATTAATGTATAACCGTGCATGTTTTTTTTCTTTTTAATATGATTTCAATATTTGTACATTTATATTTTTACCTAACTTGGATTGCCTTGGTATATTTGAAGTCTTATTTTTAGTAAAAGGTTTTACTAAAAGCAAGCACTGCCATAGAAGCGCTGTAGTTGTATTGTAGTATAAATGCAGCAATACACGTGAATGAGACATGTAAATTAAAGGACATTCTTGAAAAGCCAATTATTTTCTTTTTAGTCAAATACAAGGTGGAACGTTATCGTAATAGCCACACATTATGAAAACTAAACAGTTATGTTTAATTGAAAATTTCAAAGAATGTTTTTGTATTGCATATTTCTCATAAAAGCTATTAATGAGATTCTTCTTCCAATTAATGGATCTAAAGCATAATTTCTGATTTGCTACATTTGGTTGAACTTTATGTATTAGATAGATAAATAATTACGTAACTTTTCACTTTAAACTGGTCTTCCCAGCTTCCTTTTGTATTTGGCATTTGATGTTTTTGAGTGTACCTGTAAAAACATATTTCATTGCTCGTACAAATGCATTGTATTATCTTTTGTATATTTTGATATCTGTACACGGATAAAGCAATTTAGATTTTTTTTTTACCAAACCGATCTCCTCCGGTCTCAGACAAGAAGCAGATGTCTTCTTGGTTCTTTCGGTAAAGTCACGTAGAATGGAAATAATAAAATAATGAAAATAAAACATAATAACATAATTCTCACGACGTTTCGGCCGCAACGCAAGTATCCGCCCTCAGGTGAAGAACAGGTCTGTTGAGGAGACAGAGAACCAAGAAGATGAATCCCTGCAGTCACGAAGGCTTTACATCGAAAAGAAGCAGATGTTGAGCCTGAATTAATGTCCGGATGGGTGATCATTATGCCCTTAAACCAGGTGCAATAGGCATTTTGGGCGATAGGGGGCAGTGCAGAAAATCTATTTTTCTACATTCACCCCACATTCACTGCTCACACTGACCTGCGTGGTTAAGTGTAGTTCATCATATATCTATCATGGCCGAATGGCCTACAAGGCTTTTTGGCACCTCATCCAGCAGTGGATGAATAACAGACATGCTGTCAATATTTATTTTCGTATTTTTTGTAAAAAATTGTAACATTCAAATATGATCCCAAAAAAAAACCTATTTGTGGAGTCCACACATGAATGTGCATTTCCTTGATGAAGCATTTGTGAATAGGAATATCGGCCGTCTGAATAAATAGTAATTTTAGCTATTCTACAAATAAATGTACGTCAACACACTACACACACGGGTCTGAGAAAAAAAACGATTAACCTACCAGGCTAAAGAGGAAAAAGCAAAGATTCAGGCTGCAGCTAAGGTTAATGTAATGCAATTTGAAGGAAATAGTGGTGGGAAGCCAGTGTTGAAATTGATTGGAGGCGCTTGAAGGGCCTCCATTTACAATATTTAAAATGTACTTCAAACAAGTAATTCTGTTTGGAAATGCTGTTTGTTATGCCTCAAGTGGTCCCAAAATAACAGTTTCACGTTGAGTGCTTGACCCATCCGCAAACCTCTCCAACAGCATGGCCAATTTCAGTAAAGCCTTGCATTATTTCTTTTTTCATGTTGTCACCACTGAATGTGGTATAACATTAGAGGAATGCTTTCCAACAGGTGCGTGTGCATATAAATGTGTGCTGCTTTGACTATACCTCAAATTAAGCTTAATATATATAGTTTTAATGTACGAATGGCTACATTACCGTTGAAATTGCATTTATATATTACTCATGGTTGGGTCTGTACTGATCTGGTGGTCGACTTTGGACCATTTGGAATGTTTTAATCCCAGGAGTGGCTTGTGTTCTCACGATTCAGGTGCTATAATTGAACATGGGTGACAGTTCCTCCATCAGTTTATTCTGTTAAATGGATACATGATATGTTTGGCACAGCAAACAGCTCAGCGTTGGTATTATACAGCCAAGATAGTGGCTCATAAAGAAAGTATTAATAGTATTATGCTAATTATTATTAGGCATGTAATCATGCGTTGATGGTACATTTAAAATGTTTTCTTTAATTTCGGAGACATCGAACGCATGATTTTCAATTCGTATCTGTTGTATCTAATGATTTTCATAATCCCTACAGCCTCAGGAAGTGCTACATCCACCACAATAGATGTGCATGTTTAAAATATATATTTTTGCCACATTTTTACCATCTTATTAATAAAGTTTATTGTTTGTATGTATTATTTGTTTCATTAGCCTAAATTTTACAGTGACATATAATTGGCATTCAATGTGCACACAATGCAAATGTTACATTCCAATGCACACAATTGTATGTGTTTATTATGATCATATAATTACATTTTAATTAACAAATTGGTGTTTTATTACATTCCAAATTATGATAGTACACCTTTCTAATGATCATTTAACCACTTGCATGTGATAATTGGTTCTTTACCCTTCTATCTGGCAACAAAACTGACACCTTTTTACAAGGAGTCATGTTTGCATAGACCGCAATACCTGCAGTCATAATACAAACAAAAGAACATAACTCTGATAATGTGCACTGTCCTTGAAGTTGATTGGTCCACACCCGAGACAGCTTTTGTTCTTTTGTTTGTATTATGACTGCAGGTATTGCGGTCTATGCAAACATGACTCCTTGTAAAAAGGTGTCAGTTTTGTTGCCAGATAGAAGGGTAAAGAACCAATTATCATATTTTTACTGGCAAATGAGGTTCCCAAGGAAAGCTGTCTCGGGTGTGGACCAATCAACTTCAAGGACAGTGCACATTATCAGAGTTATGTTCTTTTGTTTGTATTATGACTGCAGGTATTGCGGTCTATGCAAACATGACTCCTTGTAAAAAGGTGTCAGTTTTGTTGCCAGATAGAAGGGTAAAGAACCAATTATCATATTTTTACTGGCAAATGAGGTTCCCATAGTGCACTTGCATGTGCTACTGAAACTGAAAACCCTAGATTTGTGTTTGTTGCTCCAAATGATAAATGACAGCATTAAGTTGCGTGCATGGGATTGTGCCTGCTTTTCTCAGCAATTGTGTATGTACTTGTGCTTGCACGTGCAGGAGTGGAGATCTTAGCAGCGTGCTGCCCATTGCTGCGGGACGTGGAATTGTCGCAGTGCACAGAGCTCACCGACCGGGCAATAATAAAGCTGGCTGCATCCTGCCCACAGCTATGGATCCTAAACCTGAGAGGATGCCATCGACTGGGCGATGCCTCTCTTCACGCCTTGGGGCGTGCCTCCTCATCCTTGCAGTTCATTAACTTTGCTAAAACGCAGGTATGATGTTTGCGTCACATGCACGGGTATGTTGACGTGTTCCGAGCACGCTAAAGCAATGTGATGTCTTTTTTTTATATGTGTACGAAAACTGAACAAAAGTTTGTTCCGTAAATATATAGGGTTTGTGGCAGCATTTCCATCGGTTCAGATAATAAGAATGTGCAGATCGTACGACATGATGCAATGCATGCGTAATAAGATGTATTGTGTTTACTATCTGATTTGCACAAACAAGGTAACTTGAAAGCAAATAAATGTTTGCCTTTATAGCAAGGACACACGTGTTTTTTTCGCTAAACCTGTTTAAGCAGCGTGCTTATCTGCTCCGTCCCAGCTTTGATAAGACGCAAGTAAATTGACACACAAGGTATAGATCTGCCTTTACATATGCTAGATAATCCATTTCTTTGTTGTCTGTATACGGAATGCACCAACGTCATTTACAGGCAAAGTTTTGTACGTGCACTTTATAAATAAGCTAAATAATTATAGGTTTTACTGTTTAAATTTTGATTTAAAGCTTTCGTGACTGCAGGGATTCATATTCTTGGTTCTTTCGGTAAAGTCACGTAGAACGGAAATAATAAAATAATATAAATATAAAACAATAAAAATTCTGACGACGTTTCGGCTGCAACACAAGCAATCATCATCAGGTGTGACTTTACCGAAAGAACCAAGAATAGGTTTTACTGTTTGTTGAATTATTTTATTTAAACCTAAATCCAGTTTTTGAAAAGAGCGACCAGTTTTACTTCAATCTTGATTTGAAGCTTTCGTGACTGCAGGAATCCTTACTCTTTGGTTCTTTCGGTAAAGTCACATAGGTAGAAAAAATAATAAATCACGACATTTAGATCGCAACACAAGCAACCGTCATCAGGTGTGAAACAAACACAGCAGGAGGACTGCTACTTCATTAATGCATTTTCTATTTTCTACATATTTGGCTCATACAATTCACACTTTACCACATCTAATACAATACTATACTTAGTGTAGGCCAGAAAAATTGAGATATTAATCATCATTCTGACAGTTATCCTTGCCTTCATCGGGAATTGAATTTGGTACTTCTGCAGTGGTATTTTATATTTGTATATTTTCAAATCAATTTATATGAGCCGTTGACTATTAAAAAAACTAATGTTTTTGGCATTGCATATGTGGTCTGTGCATATTTTTAAGGCTGATTGCCAGGACACACAAGTACCTACACTGGCAGATGATTTATGGTGTTCCAAAATGACACTGACACTTTGTTGGCAGTAGAGTTATAAATGCCAGTTGGTTGTCCATTCATTTCCATCTCATTTTTTGCACCCTTGGATAGATTTCCCATCTCTGTGTAGGGATGAAGCGGCTAATTTAACCAGTTTAAATTGTTCATATATCTGCAGAATTCACCCATGAGCTCTTGTACGTGAATATTTGCTTAACAGTATAGCAAATGGCACAAACGCAGACCCTCTGAAACCTCTAATAATACTATTTTCATATTTTTCTTTGACATAATTTCAACACTCAAATTGTCCTTGGGCTCTGCATTTGATATCTTACTTTACCAACCTTTATTGAATTCCCACATAATTGAACTTCTGAGTGGCCTTTGGTTTTGGCTAATGTTAGACTTTTTTCAGAATTGTTGACCCTGGCCATGACTTTGGCTGAACGTTGACTCATCCATCAGTTAGACAGGAAAACACACTGAAAACTGGCCAAAACACATCAGGGTGACAACACCTTTCACATCTGAATTGTAGCACTTATCAAACAGAGCGGCTTAGCACATGCCACGTCCCTCCACTCTCCCAAAGTTATCGTTTATCCCCTTCGAGACGTGTTCTTGAACATGCTGTTGCTAATTTTGGGACGTCATTCGCCTTGTTAATTGACCCCCAAAGATATGATAGCTCGTTATTAATAGTACATATGTGTGGGATATATATATTCCATATGATTGTTTTTGTGCAATTTTGCATTTGATCTGTCAATTTAATTTCCTTAATCGACATTGTTGCTATAGTCTTTAAAATGCGAATACATAATTTTGTCGTCAATGAAAATAAATTTTAATATTTAGGAGCTCACGGCAGTGCATCTCATATAAAATGATTTATTTTAAAACATCATTGTCATGTTCAACAAAATTTGAATAAATTTTACATATTTTTGGTGCATGTCATCAAAAAATGTGTTTTGCGACCTTGTGGGGATGAACGTGTGTGATTAGATTTTTCACAGCTTGTGTGCTGTTTATTGCTGCTAAGTGAATACATGATGTTCATGTTTCGGGACAGGTGACAGATGAAGGTGTGATTGCGCTGGTGAATGGGGCATGTTCCAAATCCTTGGAGGTGAGCTACTTATGCATAATACGTGCCACGAAATTGGTCATGAATCTTTGCTGAGGATTAGAAGCAAAAAATATTCCGAGGCTGTGGAACAATTGGTCTTCTGCTTTTTGCAGTGTGCACATGCTCAAACTTTCAAACATTATACACTGCCAACCTAATGCCCAGGAACGTTGCAGTTACATGAAAGCCAAGTCACGATTTGCTGTTGTTAAATAATATTTGCCTTTTTCGTTGTAGGAGTGGAGTGATTGATCAGTTGTTAGTGGGCAGCGGTATAAACCTGGCGACTCGAGTTCGATTCTCGAACATGGCAAACATGATTAGCAGCGTTGGCTACACGTGGTGTGAAATAAGTTCAACATACGTGAATAATTGGCAAATGATATCAGAAGGAATCCTGCCTTTCCCTCCTTTCAGTAAGCCACACTAACCAGCGTGGTCAAGTATGGTAACATCTCCGTGACCCTTTCGTAGATTGAGAACGGTTGTATTATGTATTGATTATTTTGATTAAAACTAGCACAGGCACATTCATTGGAGCAAATTTCTTTAGTGAATGTTTTCATAAGCTCGCTCGCTGCTCTGTCTTGTAGGAATGTGTAACTTGCTGTCTGCATTGCATACTCTTCTTTCTACCGCACGTACATCATCTGGGTGTCTCTGCAGCAAAAGTATCCGTTGAATTTAAATAAATATGGTCTCGCAGTGGGCTTCCAACTCTTAATGGCCATTCGTCCATTAGACTGACACAGCTAGAATGTGACGGATTGTACATAGTGCACTCAATATGCACAGTGTGCTATGGTTTGAGCCAGTGGGAAGCACGTTCCCAAATTCTGCTGCAACAGCAGCAACCGAAACTGCAGCAGCACATTTCTGCAAGTACACCTATTTGTTAAAAAGACTGCCACATATCCGGAAATGTATAGCAAACATGGGTTTCGTTTTCAAAAGTGGAATTCAATTAAGATGTTATTTGTAATCCTGTGTACCACTGTGTGATGCATTTGAATATATAGCTCACTTTAGTTTCACATCACCTGATGCTGTATCCTGACACTTAAGTTTAGTACGTAATGATTTTTTTTTCATAAACCAAATTTGATCATTGTGGGATTCATTCTGCAATTGAAATCAGTTTTTTTTAATCCTAAATAGCATGTTTTATTTTCCACCCAGCCCTGCATTAACAATGGCTTTTAGTCATTGTATAATTAGGTTATTCCACCTGGGAAATAGTAGCTGTGGTGTGATAATAGTAGTCACAGTTGTGATAATTATAACAATGTGTGTGGTCCATTCATTAACATACAATAGTCTTTGTTTTTATAATCAAGCTGTAATCATCAGATGCATTAATATAGAAAATTTCTTACACTTTAATGTTGTGCAGTGTTTTCTTATGCATGCATACAATGCTTTGAATTTTTATTGTCTTGTTTTTGGAATGAACATTTTTTTTCCCATAAAATTGTATAGATTATGGTTGCCTTCAGATCAATGAGCAGAATCTGCTAAATGAAAATCTACTTTTACAAAATGTCAGTCATTTTCTGAGTAGAAATGAGCATCCCAGTATATTTTATTTAACATGTGTTGCGGATTTTTTTCTTCTTGTTTCTTTTTTACAAAGCCTCTATTACTCCCGAGGAGGGTGACATGTTTTTGTTAAATAATTTTTTAGCTGCTGGGGATTTATGTGTGTTCGGTGTGGAGCAGAGTGCGCTATGCATCGCTGCATGTGCCTCTGCCTCTAGGAGGTGCACATGGACCACTGCCCGAGTCTGACAGACAAGGCAGTGGAGGCTGTGCTCAAGTCCTGCCCACAAATTAAATACCTGCACTTCCACGAATGTCCTCTCATGACAGGTCAGAATGCATTTAACGCTGTTTATGCTGTGGGAGGGTGGTCGGGGGGGGGGGGGGTGTTTACAGCGGTGGCACACTGGTGAGCGCATAGCAGAGGTGGGACAAAGTCATTGTTATGCAAGTCCAAGTCGAGTCTGAAGTCATCAAATTCATGACTCGAGTCTGACTCGAGTCCAAGTCACATGACTCGAGTCCACACCTCTGGCGCATAGCACTGTGAACTCGTCCACCTGAGTTCAATTCCCAGCCATCGCTAACATCAGTGGTGAGTGACACCTGAACCTGTCCTGGACACCCCTTTACCAACTCTCATTGACCGGCATGGTAAGGTATGGTCAATTAACTCACATGACGGACATGGCTTGGGGAGGCCTGCATCCAGCAGTGGATTGTTAAGGGCTGTAGATCGATGCTGTTAAGGTGGCATCCATGCAGGTTGTAGGGGGGAAATGCAACAATGGCTAAGGTTATCAGTCAATCAAATCAATTTGTTTAAATCCAGGTTAAACCCTTTTGACTTATTCATACTCTATTGTGTTGTCATACGAGTGCTGAATTTAAACCATTTCGGGTCCTGATTTATGGACCTATTCTCGTTCAGAAGTTTTTCTAGTAAACCCTCTGGCCTTGTAATAATGACAGATATTTTCTGTATCATTCTTCATGGTGAATCGTAGCATTTCTATGTTAATTAATTTCAGGGAATAGTTGTCTATTCTGCTTCAAGGTTTGCATACTTCTACCACATAGTTTGATTATAATGGAATACTCGGCTCTGCATAATCCCCCAATTCAATTAATGCATCACTACAAAGTGGATAACATACCTGTGCAGCTATACTAATCATGGTGGTGTGTATTGTATCCTTTTTAAAAGCACACTGGCATTCAATTGATTCACCAAGCCTTTCAGCTTTCCTCAGATAAATATGCTTTGTGCAATGAATACAGTAATACGCAGACCCACACAGCATATGTCATGAATTGCTGTTCAAATGTCGCTTCTCCCCTCTGTGCCCCGAACCTCTAGAGTGTTGTGGCTTCGTGATCTGTTTGGAGAATTGGAAATTATTCTCTCCAGGTGTGGCCTGTGGAGGTAGTTAAATAGTAAATCCCTGCTATTATAATCAGACTGGTAGAGGCACTTTTAAGACAGCCACCACTTCATTTATTGCTCTTGGCCAGTGCTGATGCATATTCCGCAGCCTATCATCGTAATATACCACTGCAGTATGTAGTACGACACAACTGTGTGATGAATGTTATTTAGTATTCCATTGAATTGGTTCGGTTTTTGCCAATGCTGATTCGATGCAGCTGTACAGACATTTTTACAATAATTACGGTACATTGAAAGCAGTTTTTTAAGTGGCGACAAATATCCATTGCTCACTTGGTATCCGTGTGAAATGTGTGCCTCCTAATTTTTTGTCGCCAAAGTGGAGTTAATACGTCCCTTGTGATGTGAAAGAAACCCATGCCAGATTAATCTCAAAACATGCTGTACCTTTGCTATGTGCCAAGCCACCGCACAACAGGACCGATTGTGTGTGTGTGTGCGCGTGCGCGTATTTGTTGCAGAGCATTCAAGGGTCATCTTGGACGATTATATGCAAGCCCACAATCACTTGCAGTCTGTGACCTGGACAGTGTACTGGAATGATCTATAACTGCGGAAGCAGTGGTTTGTGGACCTGGATTGTATGTGTAAACAAGCTATATGTGGGAACACATTCTAAATCCATTATGTAGATTTGTGTTTACTTAATTCACTATTAAAACATGAAAGGGAGGCATTTACAAGAATATACCATCACGTTGACAACTGGTGTGTCAAAGATACCGTGTAACACTGATGTTTGGGGATATGTGTTACAACGACATCGTATTTATAAAAGAGTGTTGTAGAATATTAGTTTTTTTAACTGTAATTAATGTTACAACCATATGTAAGCTTCATCATACTATAAGTAATTGGCATGCCTTTTTATAGACAACGGGCATTTAAAGGGACTAAATTGAAGAAAGTGAGTGACTTGTGTGGTATTATTTGTAATGGTTATTTTATAACAAACATGCTAGTTGCTGTTCTAAAACCTTAAATTGTGGCTTGAGTAAATAATTGCTCAGTATCAGGCGAGTCTGCTTCACACTAAGACCGGCCACTCAGCTGGGGAATGTTGTAGCCTTAAAAAAAATGTTCTTAGCCAATGGACCACTTTCAACTGTGCCATTCTTGGCGTGATGTTTGCCATTTCATTCCACGAAAGTGGAGTTTGTGGATGTACCCACTTCAGCTGGGTCCACCACTTACATAAAAAAATATTTAGCAATGTCAGGCTCTCAAATACCTAAGCAATGAATTGAGAGACATTTGTACAACACTAATACATATGATTTGATTTGCTGAATGCTTAACGTTTAATATTTGATGTATTTATGCATATAGATTATTTTATTTTAAAAGGTTTCATGTTGCTGTGTGCTTATCTGTGATCTGTGTTAAAAGTTGACATTCTTTGCTTTGTACAAATTGAAGATTTTTCACTGGAAGTTTTTTTTTATCAACAACGTTTGTTGTGTTTAGTGTTGATGTTTTTATTTCAGAAACAATGAATAAAATACATTATTAAACGTCCCGTTTTCATGAAATATGAAAAAAAAATGTAATCCCATTTGAGACGCAACATTGTAACATGACCAAACAATTGAGGTAATCTGTCTTAAGCCAGTAGCTTTGACCACCGCGTTTGTGTATGTTGCGCAACAAACACTAAGCATGTTCTCGTGCCTAAATTTAAATTCGGTGGAGACAAATAGGTTTTTGCTTTGTGCTATGACTTTTATGTGTTCAATGCTGGGGTATTTTTTTACGTGAAGAAAATGACTCGCATTACAAATCATTCAGCCACTTCACGTGGATTAGTAAGCTAAGTGGCAGCTGTGAGGGGGTCTGGTTAAAGCACACATCTTGATCAAGTTGTCGTGGCAACACAGGTTTACTTTCGTCCTTAAAATTAAACATTTCAGCGGCAAGGTGTTTTTCACCAGAGCATTGTCTGCCTGGAGCTCATCAACAGTAAGGTACAACCGTTTTACCTTGATTCTTCAGAACTTAAATACATCTTTTAAGTGACTGCGAAATTATTTTCAATATCAAAGCGGTAATAATGTGCACTCGTGTTTAAATGGATTCCAGTATTATTTTGCATCTATCACAGAAACAGTTTAAAGTAATTTATGACATAAAAGCCTCTTGACAAATACGTTGCTTAAAAAAAGTGCTGTATTTTTAGTGTTTTGCATTTTAATGTGTTCAAACTAAATGTTTCTTGGGATGAAACATAATTTTATCTGCGTGGCAGGAGAGCATGCATCCAAAACCCAGAAGATTGTGTTTAATGAGCCAATGCAGCACTGGCCGATGACGATATTTACATTTGCACAAATGTGTAGTGCCCAAGTGCATGCACGCGAGTCACTGCTTGGAAGCACCACTAATGTGTTTCGTCCGATGTTCTAGTAGAATATCACTCAAAGATCAATGTAAGAGGACTACAAATGCATTCAATATGTGTATGGGAGAATACACAAGACTGCTAACTTAAATTAGGTACATATAATATGCATATTAGGGTTTGCATAGATGCATTGATTTGGTGTGTAATATTGCAAGCACGAACTAAAATACTGTTAACATGAAATTATAATTAAGTTGAAAATCAAGTGAACAATGACCCATGCATAATAATGTTTACCTGAACAGCAATATGAAGAAAGTCATTTCAAACTCTTTGGTTCTTTCGGTAAAGTCACGTAGGTGAAAAAATAAAATAACATTTTAAGAATAAAAAATATATAAATAACTACATCTAATTTTGTTAAAATAGAAATCAAATTTAATTTAGTTATTTCTATTTTTTTTATTCGAAATTTTGTATTTTATTTTTTCACCTACGTGACTTTACCGAAAGAACCAAAGGGTATGGATCCTTGCAGTCACGAAGACTTCAAATCTAGAAGTCATTTCAAATGAAATATCAATGTGACTGGGGTTAATCCAAGCAGGCATGTTCTTGGAGCTGCCAGTTGTAAGTGAGAGATGGGCTCGGCAGCAGGTGGCGCTAAAACAGCATGGGTCCTTAGTGGCCACCCACCCTTTGAAGCCAACTGCTGGCGGATAAACATACGAAATTGGAAAAAGAATAATTAAAGAGTTTAGAACTTTACGTAATTTACTACTAAATCACTTAAAAATACCAAGATATTTGGATATGAAATATAACGAGAATAGGCCAATAGGCATACAATCTTAAAGCTTTCGTGACTGCAGGAATGCATATTCTTTGGGTCTTTCGGTAAAGTCACGTAGAACAATTTTTTTTTACAAAAAACTACGACGTTTCGATCGCAACAAGCAATCGTCATCAGGATTGCTTGTGTTTTGTAAAAAAAATATTGTTCTATGTGACTTTACCGAAAGACCTAAAGAATATAATAGGCATACAATAACACTACCCGTTAAATATGAATAGAAATCCAAAGTTAAATCTGTACTTAAATCTTTCGTGACTGCAGGAATTTATCTTTGTTTGGGTCTTTCGGTAAAGTCACGTAGATAGGTTCAAATACATGTTTTTGTTATTTTCTTTTAACCTATCTACGTGACTTTATCGAAAGACCCAAAGAATATGAAATCCAAAGTTATTGCAATGAGCTAACATGTCCATCATAGCTTTCTAAAGGCATATGACTAGGTTGAGTTATTGAATTATGTCATTTAAATTTTTGAGGAAATATCTTAATAGCAGAGACAATGCCAATTACTCTAAACGTCACGTTTTTTTTTTCTTTAGGGTAATGTTATTGATGTGCTTATGCATCACCGCCAACTAGTATTTCTTATTCCATAGAATGCCAGCCACTCATTATTTGTAGCACTGCATTTGCTATCGGACATCACCATTTCGATCTCCCAGCACAGCAGTTGAAATAATTGTGCAAGTTTCATAAATCCCCCCCACCCTCACACCTTTCCACCCAGTAGCTCCACCACAGTCGGTCGACAGGTTTCGTGGTGGGGTGAAGTGTCGGTCCTCCGACCTCTTCCAAGACGTCTGACACGTGTGAAAGCGTTGGGAAAATACCCTCTCGAGGGGCTTTCTAAAGCTCCCTCTCGTGGAGGCCCTTCCACAAGCATTGGTGTGACCAAGAAATTGCAGGGCTGCACCTTTACCCCTTTTACCTTGTAGAGATATCGATTTGAATATCAATGTTTAAGTTAATGCCTGAACTAAAAATATGCAACATTCACGTAAAAAATATTCGTTTAATTTTTTTGTTGACCAGAAACATGCGAGAGACGCAACTATAAACACGGTTTTAATCGTACTGGAGGATTTTTAATCATGGTGGCATTTTTCATAATTCTGGGAATTTTTAATCAATGGAATTGTTTTTATGAGACTTTAAGCACTGATTGCTGAAGGGTTTACATGTATTGGTAGTATATCTGCCAAGTCTTCTAATTAAAATATAGAGTAGGTAAACTTGTAAATTCCCATTATACTTGTGCATAGTATTTCATACAAGGCATGTTTCACAAGAGTTGTACCAATACCTATTAGTAACAAAATATAAAATCTTCCTTTTCATAATCATTGAAGATAATTGTACGTCACGTGTTTTTTATTTGTTTGGCAGCATTACGATTATTGTTGATGTGAGATTGATTTGTCTATCATATTAACATTTCACTGCAGAGTTGTAGGTTGTAATGCCATTTGGCAATGTTGCGCATTTTGCATCTACTGAAACGCATATGATGTTCAACTAATATTTCATGGTAAAATGACAACAAAAAATCGCATTGTTCGTCGATGGACATAGACTTTCATGTCCAATAACGTTATCCACTATATACATAACAAAAGTCAGTTAAATCACTGGCTACTGGTAACGTATCCATTTACAGCAAAACTGATAAGAGCTTCAAGACATACGGATGCAAAGGTGTAAAGTATGTCCAATGAGGCGATGACGCCTATTATGCGACAAAGTAATCCGTTTAAGTTTTGCCAAACATGCACACATCTGTCTCAATTCCTGTCTACAAGATTCTTCCAACTGCCTTTGACAGAAATTCCACGTTGGTCATGTCAGCATATAATATATTGATTTTAATCCTGAAAGGTGTATGGGGTCGTTGACATGTAAATACGTCATAAACTACTCATTACGTAAGGGGTCGATGGTTTTTGGAGAGAGTCTTTGGGTGATTGCGCTACCTCTGATTTCGTGGTAGCAATGCCTCCAGTTTCTAAACTTTATGGGGGAGTGGTACATGAAGTCGCGCGCTGTTTTATAACCCGGCGATGTGTCAACGTACCATCATAATTTACTCAAATTTTTTACATTGGGTCGTTAAAGCCGGCCTCGCCTCCAAATTAACATTCTGACACCGATTGCTTCAAAACTCCATCCACATTAATTATCAACTGATGTTAAAAATAGGGAATATATCCCCCATATGTTGACATGGAACTCTGGGTTATACATTTAATGGGCACTTGACTCAATATTACACGTGCATGGGCATTGTAATTATTCGATTTTACTAATTTGATTGGTTTTGTTAGGTAACATGTAGTGTATTGTAGTTAGTGAAATAAAACATCTACAAAAAATATTACTCTTGTTTCAGAGTTTATTGGATACAAAAATAAACTTTCAAAATGTACGGTTGTCACAGTTGTCCTGTACTGCGTATCGATTGGCATGATGTCTGACGTTTGACTCAATGTACTGGGAGCGTGCTGGATGAAAACGTTGGATATAGTACCAAACACTTGCACTAGAACAAAATACATTTCAAGAGAGACAATCACGTTTGAAAATAATTCTATTAAGATGATCAATATGCAGAGATAGAAAAATGCATTCATTTACTTTAGCAGTTTTGTAAAATTCATCTTCAGGTGCCGTTTCTCGGAGTGGGGTCATCGTCCTTTGACGATTCTGCAAGGATGGAACATTGGACGCTCATTCAACTCAGGGCGGCGGTCTAGGCTTACTCATTAACCCCGAATCTTGGTATAAAGCCGGCGGTGAGTGCCCATGCTGGTCCCATACCTTCAAGTGACACTTGGTGTCTCTGAGCAGGCGTATTGAGAGGTCACAGTGAAAAACCAGACGTCTTCTGCCATGGGTTGTCTTCGTGCCTTTTGGAGGTACCGCAAATTCCTCATCGTTGTCTTGACGCCTCTACTCCTCCTGCCTCTTCCACTTGCCATCAAAACACCGGTAGGTGCAACTGGTTTAAGTCCCTTGTAAAAGTCTGTCATTTTGTATGCTTGAATTGTTTTGCATTCGAACTGGTTTTATGCCACCGTTTAAAATATATATATTTTAAAAGGTTTACAATTTAGTTCTAAGTGTACGGTTATGCAACTTCATGCACAGTTTTAACGTTTAAAAGTATGAACGGAAAAAATATAGCATAATTTACTCTAATTTACTCTTATTTGTGCATTACTGAATAGGCGGTGATTACATTTTAAGAATGAAATGCTGAAATCGTATTTTGACTTGTACAGCGCTTTACGCATTTTCTAAAACTGGATTTTATGCAAAATGCACAAAACGATTCAACAAATATGGGGTATTTCTACTTATATCACGTTTGATCATATTTGACCACCTTTTGTATTTTTCAAGAATTAACATTTCATAAGAGTTATGAATAAAACAAATTCTAATTTGCTCGTGTCCTAATATGAAGTCATTGCGTCATTCAGACACTACCACGGTTGCATTCCAGTCTTCGAGGATGGCCAAGATGTTATTAAGATGTACTTTGATCAAAATATAACGAACGACAAAATAAGTCGAATTATGTTAGGGATTACTTTAATAAAGTCATGCGTGCGATTGTTTCTACTTTTAATTACATTTCATATACTGTAATTTGGCTAAAAGCACACCCATCACAAATAATGACCGTGGTTTGTTCAATGCTGAGTTACATTATACAAACCAAACAAATGCATTGGTGATACTGCTTTGGCAGTGGTACAAAACACAAATAACGCTGAACGGGTTCGTCAATAACGCTGCCTTACCAGGGGAAACTTATATAGGCGATGTTTCGGGCAACGGTCCATCACACCACATACATTATATATGTATACGGTGCATCGGCAAGTACAACATTCTGATAATACCGTCCCTGATCATTCAAAACTCATGAATGCTGCGAAGCCATGTATAAGATTTCTGTCATCTTGAGAAGAGCCCCACAACAACTCAGATGCTGTCGTTCATAAGGCAGGCACAGTGAGGCCTCTTGTGACCAAACACAAATCGGATCGGTCTCTGCATTCAAGTAGAAGGGAAACACTGTCTGCCTTCATTGTACCAGTACATTTGGGACATTCCTCTGGGCTATTAATGCAATCATTGTCCATGCAATACCTACTTGTGCTGAAAGTAAAATTACCTCTGACCATTTAATGCTCCTGTTAGGTTAAATAAGCGGAGAAACTTCAGCAAGCCAGAGGCTCTCTCTGTTCTCACTTAGGCGCCACGGTGGTGATATGTTAACGACCTCGCCTCGGATACGCGTGGGTTCGATCCCGATCCCGACCCTGACCCCTATATATTTGGACTTTGCAAGTTCTCCCTGTGGTCGTGTGGATTTTTCTCTGGGCCCTCCGGTTTTACTCTCCACATTAGGAACATGTCTTTAGATTATTTGTCTGCATTACATTTCCACGTGACAAGCCACTTCGTTGAGTTATGATTTGTGGCCAGGTCGCTTCTAAAATAAGAGCTATATTGCTTAGTGGGCCATATCTGGTAAAATTAAACGTTTAAGAATAGTATGCAATATAATTTGCTATCAGCATTTCTAGCTACATTTAGCAAAGAGTGCTGATTCGGAGGGGTTTTCAGATTAGTATTGTTCCTTTATCAGTGTTATCGCACAAGGGTATGGCTGTTGGGGTCATTTGTAGTCTGGAGAATAACCAAGAATAGTTTAGTTTTAGCCCATGATGCACTTTCGTCAATAGCAGTTGTAGGTGTTTGTAAAAATAGTTTTATATTAGACTGCAAAGTCCGTAATCATAAAATATAGTCAATAAAATTTCGATTTAAAGCTTTCGTGACTGCAGGGATTCATCTTCTTGGTTCTTTCGGTAAAGGCGCTCTTCCCCCTCCAACCCAGCTTAAATATACGCTGCCAAGCCTGGTGGTGTTCATTCAGACGCTGTCTTTCCGACAGACCTGTTCTTCACCTGAGGACGGCTGCTTGCGTTGTGGCCGAAACGTCGTGAGAATTATTTGATGATGTTTTTATTATTTTATTATTTCCCTTCTACGTGATTTTACCGAAAGAACCAAGAAGATATAGTCAATTACTCAGAATGGCAATATATGTTGTGTTTATAGTCTAGTTATTAAGCAATGTTGCACAATTCCAATGCATTATGCTTATAATTATATTTATCATACAAGTAGTATAACGATTAGTAGTATTATCTATTTGGCTCAGTACAACGTCGCAAAAGCGATCGTCACAAAGCTGCCCTGACCATTAATACCACCGACACTCAGTGCAGTATATGCGCCAGGTGTCACGGTCATCTCTGTAGATGCTCACAAATCTGAACCTTTCACACTGAGTCATGAATTCTTAATCTGGCGTGCATTTCGCTCATTCTTAAACCCCCGGAGAACCCGGAGAAAAATCCACACAAACAGGGGGAGAACACGCAAAATCCAAATACTGTATACACCAGACATCGTCTGGGTCGGGATTGAACCCACGACCCCCCTGTATACCAGGCGAGGGAGTTAACATCTCGCCACCGTGGCACCCCTATAAGAACCCTCGCCAAGTTGAAGGGTGTGGCTGGTGCCCTCCGTACTTGTTATCGCCCTGGCTTCAAAGTGCACCTGGCCTGGCACAGGCGCCGTGGTGATGTCACCGCCAAGATTTGGTGGCAAATGAGAGCCGTGGTCCTTCTTTTGCTGTGTCTCTGTTCAGGCGGCTCAATGTGGCTACACCCTCATCGTGACGGCCGTCTACTGGATCTCGGAAGCCGTTCCACTTGGGGCTGCGGCCATGGTGCCAGGATTCCTCTTCCCTCTCTTCGGCATCCTCAAGTCGAGCGAGGTTAACCCTTCTAACGTTGTTTTTTTAATCGGATATATTTTTCTTGATTTGCCCTGGAGAAATCCGATGAGCTGTAAAGCTCTTTTTTGTTCACAGGTGTCCACCGTCATCGTTATCGTCGTTATTCATTTACTATTTACTCGATACTCTTAGTTTTTTCGGTAAAGTCACGTAGGTAAGAAATGAAATGAAATTAATTTTAATTTCATTTTTTACCTACGGTAAAGTCACGTAGGTAAAAAACGAAATTAAATTAATTTTAATTAAATTTTTTACCTACGTTACTTTACCGAAAAAACTAAGAGTATGGATCCTTGCAGTCACGAAAGCTTCAAATCTAGAATATTTACTCGATGTCACGTCTCGCGTGAGTATAAAACAAATGCCCAAGTTCCGATGGAGTTTCGGGAGCACACATGAACTTACGAATATGACCGATTAGCGCTTACCCACTAAGGTTGAAAACGTTAACGCGTTAAGCTCCGTACGTCTGAAGGAAACGACTGAGAGCGGTCAAATTGATAAAGGGGGCCGCCGATGATGCGGCGGCAAAAAAAATCATCGACGATAAAATCGTTCGCCGTGGCATTTGACATTTGACAATGGTCCCGTTGTGCAGCTTCAGACGTGTGACAGTTTCGCAAAATACGTTGAAGTACAAGCGCGCAGTCGAACCCCTGTTCAGGGCGGTGATTGGTTCCACAGAACCGGTCGTTAAGCGAGTATCGCTTAATTCGTTCTGGGAGCATCGAAAGTTACCCTTTTTCACCCCCCAAAAAACGTACTTTATAATTATTTAACTATTGATGTTAATACATAAAGATATTAACAACATTATAAAAAACATAATATATATTAAAAAAAACATGGTTAAACAATGCATTCATTAATATTTACTGTACCTACAACAGCCCGTCGTTAACAGGGGAATGGTCGATAAGCGAACACATTGGGCTCTATGGAGGCACTACACTACTATACACTACACTACTATACACTACACTATACACTACTATACACTACACTACTATACACTACACTATACACTACACTACTATAGACTACACTATACACTACACCACTATACACTACACTATACACTACACTACTATAGACTGCACTATACACTACACATTGGGCTCTATGGAGACACTACACTACTATACACTACACTATACATTACACTACGATACACTACACTACTATACACTACAAATCATTACAGAATACATACCTCTGCGTGTTTTTTTTCCTTGTTATGTGATAATTCAATTATATCACAATAATCACGTATTACATTCCTGAACTCGTATAACAATAGAAGACTCAAACAAAATGAGTTCCTGCTTAAATGAACATTGAGGCAGTGATAATCCGCTTACAGCCCTGCAGAGTCAGTGGTGGAAATTCCACATTCCTATGGAGGGGGTGAGTCTATCCGTATGACTCATTTGTCAGAAGCTTTTTTACCCAGGAAAGCCTGAGTCTCAGGCTAAAGGATTAAAGTAGCATTTCATTGGGATAAAGTAGCTGCTCAGGTAAACTATAGTTAATGTTCACACTTGTACACCCCATGCAAATAACCTGACTTTTGGCTTAGAAGCAGACGAGGCTGATACACAGTCGAATTCTTGAAAGCCATGAACACATTTTAAAGGGTTTTATTGTATCGTATTTGTTTTAATGCTTTTACTGTGGCATACATGGGCATGTACAATTTCTCAGACACATTTCCACATTACAGTTACTGTGTTTACATGCCTCGAACCGAATGCACCGGATTTCATGAGATCTCAAAAGCTAAGCGGGTTTGAACCTGGATAGTGCTTGGATAGGTGACCACCATGCATAACGAGTGATTTGGCTGCAAGGCTGGCGACATTATGGGCAGGGGGTAGAGTATGGGAAAAAATCCATTGTCCTGTCTGTACTGCTATGCTCCCATATGTATAATTCGTGTTTTCACCAACCTGCGTTGCCCAGCAAAGTGGAGTATGTCAATAAACCGCATGGTCATGGGGAGGCCTTCATGCGGTATTGGAGTCATAAATGTCTGTGTGTGTGTGCAGTAGTGTCGCGGTTAGTTCACAGCACTACAAACCTGGCTGCCCGAGTTCCATTCCCGCTCACGGTCAACACCGGTGACGATTATCTGAACCGATCCTGGGCCTGCCTCTAGGGCTACTCGGCCTCAATTGAGTATCCGGTGCGGTGCGTAAAACATCGCCACTGGGGAGACAAAGGCGGCCGGGCGTGGTGCTGACCACCCACCCTCTCGTGCGCCGTGTCAGCCTTCATAGGTGCTCACTAACAGCATATTTACAGTGTGCTTAATTTTTTTTAAAGACCTATATGGCACTATGATTTTATTGGAAAAAGAACGGAAAATAGACTGTAACATGAAAACAAATGTATGTTAATAGCGTCAAAAAGTCAAAGAGTCTCCACGTGTTCGCCATCATTGTCAACACGTGCCTGGAATCTTCTCCAGGTGGTCTCCAGATCCCGGGAGGCACATTTCCCGTGGTATTGTTGCAAATTCTCAGAAGTTGTTAAAAAACAAATTTGAAGCACCCTGTATAATGTGTTCCGTTCCCGAACTAATATGCAACCCCAGACAATAATGCGCAGCAGTGACGCGAGCAATCAAGACGCGTCCAGACGTTCGAGCTGCACGGATGAGGCCTCGTCAATGTTTCATCGTCATTGTCGGTCTTGCCTCGGTTGCGTGCCCTTGCCTATGCGTGAAGTTGCCTCATTCATTTGATTGTATTAACGGTCACTGGCGCTGCTGCTATGCTTGTGCAGGTGGCCGCTGAGTATTTCAAGGATTTCCACCTGTTGCTGACGGGAGTCATCTGCCTGGCAGCTGCCATCGAAAAGGCCAACCTGCACAAGCGCATCGCTCTGCGTATGGTGATGGTCGTGGGCTCCAACCCGGCCTGGTAAGTGGATGCCGGCGAGTGGTGGGGGGGGGCAGGGGTGGTTTCTTCATTAGGGCGATAGGGCGACGCACTACCAATGTCATTCAACCACAGAGTCACGCTAGCCGTCACTGTGCCTCTGGATATAGTCCAATCAGCGTCATACTACGTTCTGTGGAGTACCGCCTCTTTTTGGGCGATTTCCCTCCAGCTGAGAATCGCCCCGAGTGGTCCCGTAGACTTACATTCAAAGATGTTTTTTTTCGAAAGGGGGGCGCTGCAATGCATTCTCTATGGCTTCCGGGAGGGCTCGCACTAACGTGCTTACTGTCTTCATACGTAAGCACGTTTCATGCAACAAAATTATTTGTCGCCACCTAGTGGAATCTTTAATAAAATAAACATGAGTGGATTGTATTAATAGTGAGTATAGAAACAAACAAGATGTATTGTAAGAGTCACTTTATTTTTCATTAATATTAAAGAAGTGAAGTTGCCTTTACATGCTTAAGCTGTTAATTTATCCTTTGCATGGGGGGGACCTTATCCTTATCAATCATCCAGACATTTGCCCCCCCTGAGAGATTTTGCAGGAGCCGCCACTGGGGGGGGGGGGGGGGTGGGCGTTTTGGTGTAAAACTAAAATATAAAAAAATAGCGTTTTCCGCAAAGTCCACCCACGTTCATTCCTGCTTCCGATGTGAATCCATCTGATGAGGGCCAGAGGGATTTTGCTGTCACGAGGTGTGTCTGTACGTCTGTCTGTCTGTCTGATGCTCTGTCCACCCACGCCTCTACCTGTTCCTACAATGCGTCTGAGATGACGTGTCAGAATTTAATTAGATTTGATGGGTGGACTCTCCAGAGTGAGATATTTGTGGGATACGTTGTTTCTGTTCGAAATGTGTGGTTTCTTTTTTACCTGGATGTAAATGGTCATTCCTTTCTCATGGATGTTCGAGATAGATAGATATTTTTTGCAATAAGTATTTTATAATGTGTGCCAGTAATTCATGCTGTAATTTTTTGAAATTACATGCATCCATGAACTTAATGTGTAAATGCGCTCTTACAATAACTTAATTACAATATTTTTGGAATTGATGCATCGACATATAACGTTAATACCTAGTTTTATTCATAGTCTTGAGAAATTATTTTGCTCCGTGTGCTGTATCCATAGATACAGCATCCATAGATACAGCACAACAAACGTGGTTTTAAGCACAACTGTCCCTGTCCCTAACCCCTAACTCCAAACCCTAACAGTTAAACTCTAACCTCAACTCCTAAACTCTAACCCTTCGCGAAGACGAAAGAAGTGACACACTTTATGTTGATATGTAATCTACTGAAAGCTTAAGAGATGGGAATTGTAATACAGTACACCGCTAAATAGGTAAGCACAATTATGGTCAGGGTTAGCAATGTCTGTCATTGGATACAGAAATCTCTGTGGACAGTAATTCCAGAGGCTCAGTTTCTGTCACTGGGTTTGCGGAGATGTGGCTACTTCATGGCCCAATAGCGCACGAGTTCCAAGGTGAACGGGAGCCCAGAGTTACTGAGGGCACTCGGCGCTTGAGTGGTGTAGCACCCCCCCCCCCCTCCGCTAACATCTACTCTGCTGCTACAACTGCGAAACAGTTTGCAGCCTGCGTCGGTCAAACACGTCCCCTTCTCGACAGCCAGCGCTCGCTGACCCCCTTTGATTTGGACGGCGTGGCTTTTGACGCGCAGGCTCATGCTGGGCTTCATGGTGACGGCCGCGTTCCTCTCCATGTGGCTGAGCAACACTTCCACGGCGGCCATGCTCATGCCCATCGTGGAGGCCATGCTGGTGCAGATCATGAACGCGGAGGCGTCTATCGACAGCCAGGAGCACGGAGAGGCGGAGGGCGCCTGCCACGTCAACGCCGCCGTCGTGGACGAAGGCAAGCGGCGTCGCACATCGTTTTGCGCTCGCGTTGCGGCTAAGTGGGGGGAAAGGGGGGTGACCGATTTATTTGTTATGGGGTGCCAGGCCATTAGAGGCCCTAAGCAGATTTTTTTTAGGGTGGGGGGTCGGCACTCAGCTTTATTTATAACATCATAGTGAAGTGACAAAAGAGATGCAGATGACAATAAATATAGATGTGATGAGTTCAGGGAAATGTGAACAAAAATAGAGATGATGTGAGATGAGAGAAGAGAGATGCAGACAAGGTAGAGTTGAGAGAGATTCATTGGCATTTTAACAAATAAATTACTTTTGAGGTTTTATCAGAATTTACATTTGAGTTGATATTTGAAGCACCCTTTTTTTATTCATAACTCTGGTGCCCCTTGAGCTACTTTGGGCCCTACTCTTTTTCTTAGACTCCAACGAGGTCCCTGATATCTTCAGATCGCCGCTTTCTCAGCACTCCGAGGTCAAGGCTCTGTTCCTGGGGTCGTGGGGTTGTTGCCAGTGCAGCTCCCAATCGTTGGAACGCTTTGCAATTGACAATCAGAATCGTTGGAGATATTTAAGTGTAGATTATAAGCTTTCGTGACTGCAGGAATTACTCTATTATTTGATTTTATTTTCTACGTGACTTTACCGAAAGAACGAAAGAGTATATTTAAGTGTGTACTGAAAACTCACCTCTTTAAACTGGCCTTAACCCCGCACTAGTTCTGGCTGATAACCCTGCGGGTTTTGTTTATGTCCTGTATTCCATACATGACACATTAGCATCTACGGATGAAATTCGCCTAACAAATGTAAATTATGATTAAATATTTGTAATTTTGCTTATTGCTCAAGAACCATTGGCAATTTTCCCCATTTTTTAAAAGTCCCTATTCAAAATGCGTGTTTGTTTTTTTGAAAGCACATGACCTGACCTGTGACCGGGCAAACATATCAAATGTAATGATTGTTTGGTTGTAATTACTTGCTCAAGATACCTATAGATGGATAGCTGAATAAGAACACGTTATCGAATATGTAATATTTGCTTTTGTGCTTGATTTATGAAAGGAAACTATAAACGCCTTATACACAGTCACTGTATTTGTGGACACATTATGATGTGTTCATATTATGTACATACTTCATATGAGAATAAGAATAATAAGAGGAGGAATACAATTTTCCTTTGTTTGTCCAGGGAGCCTGACATAGTCGGAGGATGTGTGTTCAAGGAGATCTTGCATTGGGATGATTGGCCAATTATTTTGACACGTGGGAGGAAATCGGAGAACCCGGCGAAACCCACGCAGAGAAGGACACAGCTCTCAAACTCTGGTCGTTTATTTTAGGCCATGTCTTAAGCATTTATTCTCTCAAGCTTGTCCCACGCACTACTGTGGACGTCTTAGAAGGGGCTATGCTCAACAAGCATCCTATGCAAAATACCACACTTGATTTACGAGTGTCTGCGAAAACCCTACGTGCTAAAATAACCGTCATAGCTCCGCACAGATGGATCCAATCAACTTTCTGTATTTCCATCTCCTGGCCACCTAGGAGCTTAGCAGGTTTGGGTGTTTCAAAAAAATTGTGAGATCACCAACACTCGCTTCCCAGCTGCTTGCAGGATTAGAGGCATGTGCTCCTGTGTTGTATTGTAATAAGCTGTGCGAATAACACGTGCAATCTTTGTTTTTTACAGAGTTAGAATTTCAAGAAACCGAAATGCAAGATTCGTTGGAAAGGTAAATGTACTATATTTTGGACACAATGCAACATTTACGAAGAATGCTGTTGTTTTTCCCAGCATCATTCTCCTGTAGTATTTTAAACTCGCGTTTCTTTCTCACGTAAACAAATCGACAAGATGGAAACAAATCCAACCAGTAAATATGTGTAAACTGAAATCACTTCCTTTGTTTAAAAAGAAAAAGACTTGGGCTTCCTGGAAAATGTTCAACGTATGTCAGTGTCACGCAAAGTCAGACTGACAGATGAGGTCAAAGACAAATGACCAAATAGTCTGCGGGCATATTGAGTACATGGTCTGTGATGGAATTAAGAAAAGGTGGCTCATGTTACAGCAATGCTAGCTGAAGACGTATGGGCTAGAAAGATGAAAATCGCGCATATGCATGGATTCTTATTCTTAGGTTTTTTCGGTAAAGTCACGTAGGTAAAACATTAAAATTAATAAAAGTAAAATGATTAATTTTAATGTTTTACCTACGTGACTTTACCGAAAAAACCTAAGAATTAATAATTTTACTTTAATTAATTGTAATGTTTTACCTACGTGACTTTACCGAAAAAACCTAAGAATATGAATCCTTGCAGTCACGAAAGCTTCAAATCTAGAATGCATGGATTCTGTGAACGTTTTACAACGTATTTTCGTCCTTATAATTGTTTAATTGGCGATAATGACTATTTATTCGAGCCGCACTATATGAAATGATGTCACATGCCATGCACAGCGTGACGTCGTCGGAAGGCAATGGGAGGGCATATGGGTGCGCCTCAGCCAGCAAGGCGGAAATGCCAAGGGGAATACTCTTTAGGACTGTTTTGTTTTCATCTACAAGTTTTTTTATGAGCAGAAACACGAAGTTTTGGTCGTATTGGATGATCGTTACTCAACTTTACATGCCCCCATGTAAAAAAACTAAAAAACGCCTCACTGAATACTTGCATCACAGGTCAATCGTGGCCTCTGCACCCCTTTGAGACCGTAATGCGACTGCGAATTCAAGTATTTATAATTGGGAACATTATACTACGTTATTGTTGGTCTTGATTTTCATTGTGAGTTGTTGTTGTGCGTGGGTTTAACACTCGGTGCCATTTTAGCCTTGTTAAGAACACCCTGCGCTGGCTTTTGTGAACTGTATTCCATACTCCACCCAATGTAGACAGATGCAGTGTCAAGGTCATGTGTGTGTGATGTCGTGCATCTTCGTCGATTGATAAAATAACACATTTTATAGCAGCGCCCGTGGCCTTTGGCCCACTACCTATTGTCATGCACGTCTTTTCCAGTTGTTGCTATGATTATATTCTGTGTTGCTGCTTCCGAAGTGGCCGCATTTCCACCCAATTAATTTGCGCAGTGTCCAAAGACGCTCTCTGTATCTCGACTGCAGGAATAAGAAAAAAAATCGCATCTCAACCGCGGTGTCAGCGATCTTGACAGAGCGTTATTTCGTTATCATGTTGTCTTGCAGAGTTGACGTCGAGTATTGTACCCTTGACAGCGACACGGACATCAAGAAGGTGCGTATCGTGGTTCCGTCAAAAATTACCTAAAAGTGAATAAAAACGTGTCGCCAAAAATGGTCAACCGAAGTGCAGCGGGTTAACGAAAGTCAATCTGAGGCATAGAAGTGAGCAAAAACAAACAATTGCACTTTATGTGCAGAACGCAGATGATAATCCACATGCCAGTGTCACAACACAATGTTAATGAGTTATGTAAGCAGCCTCTTTATGATTGCATATAACTGCAGATACGCATATAGATTCAGCAGTTTTGTTTATTTTCGTCATTATTGTCACGCTATCATGGCATCACTCTGATTGTGGGTAATAGCAGTGGCTGTGGTTATTGTGAACGTAGTGTGTAACTGTGAAAATACTGTCGTTATAGTATCAAAATGTTTTACTTGACTGCAAGATATTTTTTAGACGCTAGTAATGTGACATGTCACGTGATGATAACCAACGTGATTAAACTCATAATACAAAATATAGGTGACCCCAATATTGGTATTAAAAACCCCACTTATTTTTGAGGCACATTGATACGTTACTTTGTATTACCAAGTTCAGCTCTCTAAAATGAGCCCAACCTATTTCGTGTTCAACTATTTTGATTTCGTAAACTGCATTCTGGGACACTTTCCACAGCTCTCCGAGGTACACATTTTCCCGCTCCGTTTACCCAACTGTGCCCCTCGAACGTGCTACTTGCAATTGTTTAGAGAATTAGTTGGGGGCCGTCCATAAATGACGTCACGCACCTGGGGGTGGGGGGGGGGGGTCAGACATTTGTGACGTTTACACTATGGGAACCTCATTTGCCAGTAAAAATATGATAATTGGTTCTTTACCCTTCTATCTGGCAACAAAACTGACACCTTTTTACAAGGAGTCATGTTTGCATAGACCGCAATACCTGCAGTCATAATACAAACAAAAGAACATAACTCTGATAATGTGCAATGTCCTTGAAGCAAACATGACTCCTTGTAAAAAGGTGTCAGTTTTGTTGCCAGATAGAAGGGTAAAGAACCAATTATCATTTGTGACGTTGTGTGACGTCACGTAAAAATGCGCAAATTTAAATAAATATAGACAACACGATCTACTTAATTAAATATACTTTTTAATAAATGTTTTCTCCTACAACATCAGAGTGCAGCGCCACATTAAATACGCACTACAATGACAATAGTTTAAAGCGATTTGAAGCATGTTTTATTTGGGGGGGGGGGGGGGACAGAGCTTTGTGACGTCATATTTGATGGGGGGTCTGACTTTTTGTGACGCCGTGACGAGGGGGGGGGGGGGTAAAAAATCGTCCAAAATCGCCCAAAATCGCGTGACGTCATTTATGGACGGCCCCTTAGGCATGGCACTTTTTGTTAATCGGCATATACTACCCGCTATGGCATATGCGGTTCAGATGCAAAAGGTGAACAAAACAATTTAACAACTGTGTAACGTTTCGATTTAAAGCTTTCGTGACTGCAGGGATTCATCTTCTTCGTTCTTTCGGTAAAGTCACTTAGAAGGGAAGGCGCTCTCCTCCTCTAAACCCCTGCTTAAATATACGCTGCCAAGCTTGGTGGTGTTCATTCGGACGCTGTCTTTCAGACAGCCCTGTTCTTCACCTGAGGACGGCTGCTACGTGACTTTACCGAAAGAACCAAGAAGAAACTATGTAACGATTCATTGCGAGTCGTACACGCTCCAACTGACATTTCGAGAGATGGAAACAAGTGAACACGTGGATCAGAGATCCTGCCCAGGCGAACGACGTCATTCGAACTTCGAATAAAAGTGGGCCCCCGACATGAGACGGGATGATGGCAACTGTCAGGTGTCGCGAGGCCGTGCGACGGGCACCAGGTGAAGTCACGTAGGTAAAAAAATTAAATTAATTAAAGTAAAATAAAATAAAAATCACGACGTTTCGGAGGCAACACAAGCTTCCGTCTTCAGGTGGAACCGTCACAACACGATAGCTGAAGACGGAAGCTTGTGTTGCCTCCGAAACGTCGTGATTTTTATTTTATTTTTTATTTTACTTTAATTAATTTAAAATTTTTACCTACATGACTTTACCGAAAAAACCTAAGAATATGAATCCTTGCAGTCACGAAAGCTTCAAATCTAGAATGGGCACCAGGTGGCTTGATCGCTTCGCAGCATTGTGAGATTTGTGCCGTGTGTGACTTGGTCATATCTTTGCGCAGCAGTAGATATAGCACGACTGATGATGACGATGAATGTCATTTCTTTCAGGTTGTCAACGGAGAGGTGTGCAGCACTGTAGGATCAATTGTAAGTATACCTAACTTAACTTAGTAAACGAGTGTGTCGTAATTTTCTACGAAAATGTATTTCGTATTTTTTTTTTCACAATGCAAGAACGTCCGTGGTTTTATTTCTCGAAGGAAGCCTTGTTAACCGACGCTGTGTAGGTGGACTTTTTTTTTAACTCTCTGCATTTCAGTTACAAATGGGCCCCCCCCGTAATTGTAGATCTGGCCTGTAATGTTGTGCACATAATGGCTAAAGAGGTGTGATGACGACAGTGTTTGCGTGAGCCGTGCAATTGCGGCACATGACTCTGAGAAGCTGACAGCGCATGCTAGACCCAATCATTGCACTGATGCGCTGCCAACGCGAAGCAGACGCGTCGCTGTTAACGCACCGCGGCGTTATGTACACACCTGTCAGTAGCGTCTCGTTTGAAGCCCCGCGGGTCTGATGTCTTCATCGTAATATCACAACAACAACAACAATTACTTACTCAGGAAAGCCACACTTAGTTCAGAGGAATGTTTTAAAGGAGGGCCTTGCATTGGGGATGTTTGTCCAACATCAACTGCAGTGTTGCGTGTTAGCTTTGGGAGGAGACCGGAGCACGTGGAGGGAACGCGTGCAGAACTGGAGGAAAACATAGAAACTCCACTTATAAAGGCACACCAGGCAGGAATTGAACCTGTGTCCTTCTTGCGTGAGGCACAAGTGTCATCACGCTGCCCACGCGTCTTTAGGGTGATCGCGTGACCTCTGTAAGGGAGAGGCAAATTCTATGCGTTTTGCCAAATTAGTAATTTTTAACTAGTTGGGTAAATTTCGATTTAAAGCTTTCGTGACTGCAGGGATTCATCTTCTTGGTTCTTTCGGTAAAGTAATGTAGAAGGGAAATGATAAAATAATAAAAAAATAAATAAAATAATTCTCACGACGTTTCAGACGCTGTCTTTCCGACAGACCTGTTCTTCACCTGAGGACGGCTGCTTGCGTTGTGGCCGAAACGTCGTGAGAATTATTTTATTGTGATTTATTTTTATTATTTTATTTTTTCCCTTCTACGTGACTTTACCGAAAAAACCAAGAAGATAGTTGGTAAAACTTCATAGCAACATTGCCCCCCTCCCCCCCGACTGGCAGACGAAATCCATCTGCGAAACATAACGCTATCATGATTGCCTTGCACTATAAGATTAACACTCATACCAAATTTAAAAAGTATGTTTTACTGCAACTCATCAGCTGCATGGCATCCTGAGAAGTGCATCGCATGAGCAACATTGGTGCAACACGAGCAAACTCGACAGCAGTTTCCACATGAATTATCTCACCAGCAGACCCAGGCTTGCTTGAACCAATGTTTACAGGCAAGGATTTTGTCTCAGAAACGCGTCCTAGTTCGAGACAAAACTACACAGCGCATAAACGCGAACGCATACATATTCTAGAGTTCTTTCGGTAAAGTCACGTAGATATGAAAAATAATAATAATAATAAAAATAAAGTGAATAAAAAAGAATACAAACATCACGTTTCGATCTCGACACAAAGGTTCCTGATGACGACCGCTTGTGTTGCGATCGAAACGTCGTGATATGTTAATAATTTTTTATTAACTTTATTTTCATTTTTATTATTTTACTGTAAAAAAAAATTCATATCTACATGACTTTACCTAAAGAGCCATAGAATACGAATTCCTGCAGTCGCGCAAGTTTTTTTAAGTCAAAAACACACACGCATACGCGACATCTCGAGAAGATTCTCCGCGACGAGCAGCTCAACGATTATCTCGAGTTGTAAATCACGATTATTCTCACGACGTCGTCGCCCGCAGAAGGTGGAAGGAGACGTGGAGGCCCCTGCGGTGCCGAGCCGATACCACTCGGAGAGCCAGCAGATGCTGTGCAAGTCGCTGTCGCTGTGCGTGGCGTACGCCTCCACCATCGGCGGGATCACCACCATCACGGGCACCTCCACCAACCTCATCTTCGCCGAGCAGTTTAACACGTACGGGCGGGACTCGGCTCCGCGCGGACACCAACACAGAACTCCTCTTGTCTGCGCGCCAGCCCTAGTTTTCCTCGTTGTCCTTGCGCGTTTGTCCGCGGTTTTGTGCCGTCCTGAATTCGGAATGGGTTTCGTTTGTCGACAAGTTTGTCGTGGATAAAGAGGAGTCGCGTGAATAATTTATCCGATCATGCGTGGGTTGTTTACGCAAATTTGTTTTTTTGTACGGCATCAAAGATTTTTTGTTAGATAAGTGGAGATCATTGGCAATGCTGTCCTATTAGCCATGATTTGTTCTGTCCATGAGTGGAGTCAATTTACACATCACATCGCATAGAATAGGATAAACAATGTTAGTCCCTCACATCACGGCGCATAAGAGGAGTTCTACGGTGCATCTACATTCACTTTTAGGGTGAGAATACTGACCCCACACATCTTTCTTGAGCCAAACCTGCCCAATTAATTTGTTGAAATATCCAAGATTATGATTTACCTGTAAATGCCCAGTATTTGGCAGGAGACCATGCACTTTCAAGTCATTTACTTTTGATTATTTCCACATCAAGACACTGGAATCACGAAAAAAAAATACATGTTTATTAGTTATCATTATGAAGACAGTCATTATATGAATGCTATATTAGGCATGTAACAATTAATCAATTCAATTAAAATAGATTCTTATCCTCACAATACATGCATCGGTTATTGTGTGTCATCATCGATTAGTTACAAATTTTGCTAATTATATCAAATGGTACGTTTGCCTCATGGAACCAACGAGATGCAGCAAGTGAGATCACGTGAAAGAGATACAAATGAGGCAATAACACGTGACAACGAATCAGCTTTTAAATCGCGACCCCATATCGCTGCAATTTATTGAATGCCTCACAAGCGTATGCACATAGTTCTAGATGTATAAAATGACCGTGATTTTGTTCTAAGCAGCCCCTGGAGACCCTCCCTTCCCGCGTAACGTGCTTGCTGCTGCTGTGGCTGGGTCGCCATTGATAAACAGTTTCTTCTTAGCACAATGGGCCCTTACCCGACGTAAAAAAAAAAGTTTAGAAGACGTAATTACGTGGATGTTCTTCGCCTGTCAAACTCATTAGTTTAATAGAAATTTGTTAAACGGTGAATAGCAAAACAAATCTATATAAAAAAAACAATGATTTTCAAAAACGTAATTTATTATCTATATTCTGAAAGTGTATTATTTCTGACTTGACTGTGCTTTAAATAAGAGAAGCCCCCAAACATTAATGCACACCTCTTTGTTTTTTACTTTTCACTTGCAGGCGCTACCCGGGATGCGACTGCATTAACTTTACCACCTGGATTAGCTTCTCATTGCCAATTTCGTTCATCATCCTCATTCTCAGCTGGGTCTGGATGCACATCATCTTCCTCGGCTTCAAGTAAGTTGAGACGCGGCGCAAAGTCCTGCTGCAAACTATCCGCAGTCAATGTGCCGGTGATTATTTCCGCGGTCACCTGAGGAGGGGGTGTGGGGAGGGGGGAATCGTCTGATAATCTCCTTTTTTTTCCCCATGTCGTTTTCAAAGCTTTACGCACATGTTCAAATGCGCAAAAACCGAAAAGGAATTGGCCGCAGAAGCTGTCATCAAGAAGGAATATCAGCAGCTCGGTCCCTTCAGGTGAGGCTGCGGCACACATTATACAGAATTGTTGTCATATTCTTAGGTTTTTTCGGTAAAGTCACGTAGGTAAAAAATTAAAATTAATAAAAGTAAAATAAAAATAAAATAAAAATCACGACGTTTCGGAGGCAACACATGCTTCCGTCTTCAGGTGGAACCGTGAGAGAAATTCCAAGAAAACAGTCCTTGTGTATATATATATTGGTTGAGGGTGGGATGAGCCAAGGTAGGCCCTGAATATTATTTTTGTGAGGTGTACGTGACTTTACCGAATAAAACCTAAGAATATGAATCCTTGCAGTCACGAAAGCTTCAAATCTAGAAAGAATTGTTGTCATTAAAGAGCTGGAACATTTAGTCATGTGGATGTGAAGATGCGTTCACGTAATTGTGTGGCTTGTCGAAAAAATGAATGACTTCCCTGAATGTTCACTTCCTGGACTTGAGCATATTGACACAAGACAGAGGGAAGAGGAAGCAAATGACGAAATGTGCAGTGGACACCGGATCGTCATGAGCTGGCTACACGCATTAAAATCAGCATATGAAAGAGTTGTTACCTGACTTGATATCCTTAACTTATCAAAGTGGGCATCGTTCACGGAGAGACACAACTTCCAACCTATTGAACTATAAATCCCTCATAATCCATCGTTAAACCCGTACACTTTATCTGCTAGCGCACACTTGCGCGTGCAGCGTATTGTATATGCCGGGCGGCCAAAGGCAATCGGTCCAAAGCTTTACTTCATTTTGATTCACACCCATCTTATTACTCTTATCGCTACGAGCACAGCCGTCGCTCTTGTGAACTTCACACTTTGATGCCTCGATCCTCGTGAGGGACCGTGTGGCGTCGATTTGACGGTCTCATCTCACCCATGCTGTGTGCGGCAAAATGTACTGCGGGACGAATACATTCCTCTTCCTCCTCCGTTCCTCTCGCCGCACGATTTTTGCACTCGTGCCAAATCAAAGACGGGTGTGTTAGCTCCCGTATGCTATACGAACAATGCAAGTTGCCGTGGTATAGTGGTTCGCACATTGGACTTACAATGCAGAGGTCGCCAATTTGATTTGAAACAATGGGGCAAGTTAAACAAAATTAACCCGTAAAAACAAAGTTTTTCACTATAAATCCTTTATATGTGTAGCGGCTAGAGTCCTCTCGTCCTCTGGCTTGAGATGGCTGCCACCTATGGGTCAGATGATTGCCTGCCACCATTAAGCAATTGGTAATTACATATAATAAATTTTTTCCTAAAAAGTGTAAAATTTTTGAAAAAAATTTTCACGAAAAGAAATTGTCACGCACAACGAGTCTGTGTGCAAAATGTCAGCTCGACTGGATCACGGGAAGTGGGTTAAAAAACAACCGAAAGATTTGCACGGTCGTAAGCGCAAGCAAGCAAGCAAGTGAACTTAATATAAAGGATTTAAAAAATGTCCTGCCTCTGTCCACCCAGCAGTCGATCGGTAGGTCACGTGTGGTTGAGTAGAGTATGGGTAACCCCCCCCCGCCCCCATCATCCAAGACGTTTGGCCAGTGTGGAAGAGTAGGCCAGACGCCTTCTAGACGAGCTCTCTGGAGCTTCCTGTCGTGGAGGTCCTTCACCCAGCGGTGGCGTGAGCAAGCAATTGCAAGGGTTGAACTCTTGTTATCTTTACTCCCGTATTGGCCTTTGTGCCTGTGGTCAGAAATCTCAATTGTAAAAAAAAAAATACAACACCCTTAGGAAAATGTCACAGTGTCCCCGGGGAGAAAAATATGTAAATAAGTAACTTGCCGCGTGGTGAAGCAACACATGTTTGAGCTCCGAGGAGTGCGATGAGCGATGTTAATGGACGAGTTTGTCTATTTTTGAGGCTGACTGTCAGCTGCTGGTGTCTTGATTGAATGCAGCTATCAAGAGGCGGTGGCTGCGATCATCTTCCTGTTGATGGCCATCCTGTGGTTCACGCGTGAACCGGGCTTCATGCCCGGCTGGGCCTCCGTCATCGGACCGTACGTCTCTAATTTAGAACATTCATTGCGCATTGAGCCCAGTGTCAATTTGGGCCACAGCGAGAATCTCCAGCTGCGTGTCAAATAATCACAGTGGGTGGGATTTCATTGTCTTCGTTTAACTAGTTAATGCATATTCCATCAATGAATTAATTGCTGGATGAAGACCTCCTTGGGTGCCATGTCGGGAGTGGTTGTTGCTTGACCACTCTGGTCAGTGGGGGTTGGCGAAGGGAGTGCCTGGCACCGATTCACATGCCACTCGCTCACCGAAGTTCGTCGTGGTGATCGGGATTCGAAGTCAGGTCAACCACGGGTTGAACCACGGTGCGCCATAGTAGAACAACGTAAAAATAACTCAGGGGACAGCTGAGTCACTTGAGGTTACGACAGCATAACTGTGGAGGTGGTAAAATCTGCGAGCAAAACATTGTGACCTTTGCTTTGTTAAGCAAGGTACAATGTTTTTTGTGGGGTTTTGTGCTGAACTGGACAATGTAGTTCATCGTGTTCCTCCAGTATAAATATGTTGATTGTGATCCTTTGCAGTTGATAAAAAGCATCCCGACGGGTAATTTTCCTAGTTCTACTTATAAAATGATGACAACGAATATTCCTACTCTATTTACACACTGCAAATAAAATAATAATGAGTTTCGGGTTTGTATTGGCTGACACGTCGGTAATCTTTATTAAAAAATATAAAATTATCGGCCATAAAACGAGTGATGAACATTACTGTCATATGCGGAGCAGGTGGGGAAACTGCTGCCTCACGCTAAGTGGAACAGACATCAATCGCAGGGATCTCGCTCGTCAACACTGCGTGGGATCGGAACGAAGGCTTCATCGCATGACGTGACGCTGATGTCACAATCGGGATTAAAGTTGGGAAAATTTTAAGGAAAAAAACCCGATATTATATCCAACTTAAACACACCAGAGTCTTTGCTATCACGTGGAGTTTCTACGAGTTTGTATGATCTATGAATGCGATGGTTTCTGTATTTTCAGGAAAGGATATCAGGGAGATGCCACTCCGGCCCTCCTCCTTGGCTTCCTGCTTTTCATCATCCCTCAGATGCCGCCACGATTCGTCACCCTCTGCGGATACGCAGGAAATGGCAAGCCTCGCTTTGCAATTGCTCCCTCACGCTGTTGCTGTTTCAGTAGCTTACTTTTGTTTAACCGGGGGGGGGGGGGGGGGGGGGGGTGAGAACTCAAGAAACCAGCACCATCTCGTAATAGACGGGGGGGGGGGGGGGGGGTCAGATCACGTAAAAATAAATGCTGCGTGTCGCAAAACCCTCCTCTACCCGACACGGCCAACCAAAAAAAGTTGTCACTGCTGCAGCCACAGCACCCGGTGTGTGTTGGAGAGCGATCTGACGGCATGTAAAACATAGGTGCGATGTTCCGCCGGCAGTCACACCCAGCCATAAATCAGCTGAGTAGCGTGATGCCAGGTGGCTTAAAGCCCTGCGTGTTTTAACGGGACCGTCCGCCTCGCAGGGGTCACCTGGTCACCAGGTGACCAAAGGGAAAACAACCAAATGTGATGGTTTCCCTCGCTCTGTGAGTTCCCAAAAAAGGGCGCACAAAGCGAAACCGCAGGAGACAGCAGCCTGCCCACTAGCGCACACAGTACACACACAGTACACAAATCACACACACACAGTACACACACAGTACACACGCAGCACACACAGTACACACACAGTACACACATAAAGTACACACACACAGTATACACACATAGTACACACAGTACTACACTATACACTACACTACTATACACTACACTACTATACACTACACTATACACTACTATACACTACACTATACACTACTATACACTACACTATACACTACACATTGGGCTCGATGGAGGCCCGTCGTTAAGCGATTTGTCGTTAACAGGGGTGTTTGTTAAGAGGGGTTCTACTGTACACACAGACAGTACACACACGGTACACACACATAGTCGCACATGAGTGAATTCAAATGGCATATAGCGCATTTTAGGTAGAAATAGGTGAGCCGCATGTGCGCAAATCACGCAAGGGAAACGTGTATGGCACTGAAATAGAGCAATGTGCTTACATTGATATATTCTGAGCCTCTTTGCTCATGTTATATAATACTTTGAAAGTCATTCACAGCTGAGTTTAGCATGCTAATGTGGCCTGATGGACATGATTGCTGCTTTAGAATAAATCTTCATAACCATATTTTATTGTATAAGCAATAAAGAAAGTTGTCATCGCAATAACTCCATTCGCACCACAAAAGCTTAATTCAAACAAACTATTTTGAAATTGTAATGGCTTCTAGTTTTGCAAGCAGGATTATAAAAGTTTCACGAAAATATTTACAATGACTTTCATGAACGATTGTGTGTTTGTCGCTTGGTGGAAAAGTTTTACTGTTCGAGCCCACCATGGTTATTACTGTCGGTGTGTTAACCATAAGCACGCACCGTCTGGTTTCCATTGAACAATAAAAAAAAAAGGGACCGGCCGCATATGCTGGCTTCACAGTCCAAACTTTTGCGAAACATGAAAGATTACCGGCAAATTATATAATTGGGAAAAGCTTCCGAAGCAACATCGCCCCCCAACCAAAAGACGATCATCGCCTGTGAAACATGGTGCTTTCCTGATAGCCTCGCGCCTATACGAACGGAGTGACTACCAAATGTGCTCTTGCTATAATTGTGATTCGTGACTTGACGGGTGTGTGTGTCTTTCTCTGCCGACGCGTTTCAGTCGAGACGGGTGGAGAGGGCCGCTCCGATTCCTCCTTCACGCCCATGATCTCATGGAAGGACTTTCAGCGCTGCATGCCCTGGGAAGTGGCCTTCCTCGTCGGAGGAGGATTCGCCCTGGCAAGGGGCAGTGAAGTGAGCGACGCCCATCGAATGCTATGATGCATTCAAATATTTCGCTAGCTTGAGATGAAATATCTCACGTGCAAGTGCTGTCCAGGATTAGTCCACTTGAAACATCGGCAGCAAATACGTAATGATTGGATACAAACATTTATCCGATAATGTGGATATTTGTAAGTGTCGTCTTAAAATTTATTTTCTTAAGTAATTTTATTCTATTTAGCTTCTCCTTCTCTCTTGGCTTATCCGTATTCTTACAAGGCGCTTTGAGACATTAGTGGAAGGCACCTTACAAATAAATGTTAATTCGTATTCTTAAAAAATCTGTAACCAATACATCTTTGCACTGCAGTCAAGCACAACAACGATGGCACAGATAATGTAATGATGCACACCACCAGTTCATATAGAGTGTACCCTAGCCGTAACAGTTGCAAATGTTGTGGAAATTGTTCTGATTTAAGATTTAAATAAGTTGAGACTGGCGGAATACGTTTGTGTGTCTGGGAGATCGTTCCATGTTTGAAGCAGCCCAGTGTCTGGATGAGAGTGTGACCAATTGAGTTTTTACTCTCGGAACACTCCAGCTGCTATGATTTGGGATTGAAGAACAGAGTTATTTACGGAGAATAAGTTGAGTGACGTGCCGCAATTGGTTCTCTTAGTAGTGCCATGTGCTGTGATGTATGTGTTGTTTTTACAATAGGCTTCCAATTATTAGTGTCCGTAATTGAAAGCAATCAATTGTGTAGTTTAATTATACTTGAAACGCTGTCTTCTAAACGCTTTAATTTAACAGAATATAATGTACTTGCTCATCTTGTTCACGAGTGGAGAGCGCTTGTTTGGAGGATGTATACAATTTTTCATAATGAACCCAGCAACCGAAGTTAAATTGTCAGCCACAGCTGAAATCAGTGCCAGGGTAATATCTGAACCGATCCTTGGCCATCCATCCTCCTTCCCAAAATGCCCATGAGTGAGCGTGGTGAAGTACTGTGTTTGCTAAACGACTCCCACAACTGGCACGGTGGAAGGAGGTCTTCATCCATCGGTTGGATTGCCAAAGGCTGAAAATACATTTTTTTTTCATACCCATCCGATAGATTTTTTTCTCTCGAGATGGCTTTCATTCGAACGAATGGCATTTATTAGAATGTAAAAGTGAATCGGAAACTTGGTGGAGGAGACTAATGAAGTGTGCTGCCTCTGTTGTTTATTTTTTTCTCCGTACAGGTGTCAGGGCTGTCAGAGTGGATTGGCAGCAAGCTCGTGTCTTTAAACACCATGCCCGTGTGGCTGATCATCCTCCTGACCTGTCTCTTGGTCACCACTGTCACTGAGGTGGCCAGCAACCCTGCCACCATCACCCTGTTTCTGCCCATCCTCTCCAGTTTGGTGCGTTAAACACAAGTTCAACTCTATGCCAGCGTATAACGACAATTCATGTGCAGCCAGTGCATAGAGTAGAGCAGGCCAAAGGTTGTATGTTGAAGTATTATGAAGCCAAAATGCGGGTGACTTGGAAGTGGGAGCGTTGAGCTTTCACCACTGAGATCGTGGGTTAGAATGGTCTCAGCCAAGTGGACAATGACTGGACACAAAAAATATCATTTTAAATTGGTTCCTCGCTTAATGTCGCTAAATTCCTGCCCTGAAAGTTACATTGGTTTGATCGTCATGCAACGGACATTATTCTCAGTGGCAGAGCGCGGGGAAATGTTCTACCCCCTACTGTGTGGAACAGAGGTTATTTCAAAGGATCTCAGAGGTAGCTCTGTGGGATCCACTTTCGTGGGCTGTACTCTAAAATAAAGGCTTGCACTGCTCTGCAAGCAATCAGAATGGATGCTTTATCCTATGCGATGATGCGGGTAGCACGATCAGAATAAAATTGGGGAAAAAGTACAAAGAATCATTAAAAATACATGAAAGTCTTGGCTTTTACACGGGGGTTTATAACCAAAATACTTTCATGTAAAACCACTTACTCTTCCATATCACGTGTGTTTGATTTAGCTACTCTGTGTGTCGTGTTACATTGAATGGGTTTTGGCAGGTCTCATGTGGTGGGGTAAAGCGTGGGCGCTTCTGCCTGTTCCGATATAGCTGGCCGACGTGGAAGAGCAGGCCAAAATACCCTCCAGCACTCCCTCTAGTGCAGTGGTTCACAGAAAGGGCATCTCGCACCCCCAGAGGGTGCATGCACCCCAGGTTCAGAACCACTGGTCGAGTGGAAGCCCTTCTGCCGGCGGTGGCTTGAGCAAGAAATTGCAGAGATGCACCTTCATTTGCACCCCTGTGTGACCACGTGGCCTGTTGCACGATAAGCGGTTGCAGCTCCTGTTTCAGCACCGTCTAATGATGCACGTCCCTCCCTGCAGGCAGAGGCCATTCAAGTGAACCCACTGTTCATCTTGATCCCTGCCACCATCTCCACCTCTTTCGCCTTTCTCCTCCCCGTCTCCAACCCGCCGAATGCCATCGTATTTACATACGGTCACCTCAAAGTCACCGACATGGTAAGAGACGTGTCAACGTTTTGTCAAGTTGGTCAGTCCTGTATGTGAATTTTTATTTTAAATTAGTCTTCATTTATGTTGAATGTCTCTCACACCGTACGTAGCCAGCCGTGCTAATCGATTTGTTAACTTATTGTGCTAAACAGGATGGCAAAGTTTTGGTTAGATAGTACGCGAACACGTTGTCTCCGATCCACTTAATTTTAGATGTAATTGCTCAGTCGCAAAACTCTATTTTCCACTTGGACCATAAAGGTCGGACTTTGGTTCGCATGTAATAACACCTTGCACAAAACAGTGCTACAGTGCTTTAATAAAGATATTTGGTCACGAATTAGCAGGAATGTCTAGCCTAAGGATGGTAAATGCATAAAATCATGGATTGTAAGAATACATGATTTCCCATCCACATGTGTTATATGTGTGACCACTGTAGATTCTACAGGCCTCACAGTGGCAAAATATTGATTTGCAAATTTAATCTGTAGCCCACAATTCTGGCATACATTCTTTACACTACAATATACCTATTTTGGTTCAACATGTAGGCTTTTGCGACCAATATTATCCATAATAGAGTTTTTGGGTTAGATTGCATAAATATAAATGTGTCGTTAAACCCGCCACCACCCGACACAGCCAATTAGTAAGATTTGTCACGTAACCAGAACATGCCAATTCGTTACTAGTCCAGCACACCGGTGTGTTGGAGAGTAAACCCACAACATTTACCTATTTTATTTGTGCTAAAAATAAATAATGACACCAATCAGCGCATGACTGGACACTTTGCTCTAAGTATTCTAATGATAAGGACTAATACTAATCAGTTGAGTGTTACAACATTCATTTTATTGAACCACAATAATATTTAGGTTATAACTAATATCATCACCATTTCTATGAATCCATGCGGCCCAACATTTAAGGCACCAGGCAAACAATGTCAACTCCAGGACTTCAAACACTTATACATTTAAACAAATACACTCAACATCCCTAAATACATAATCATCAATCATTTCCCATTCGGTTCCTCATTGATTGACATCATTGGGTTACTTATTTGACAGAGGAATTAACTTGTTCGAGAGAGTGACCGATGGCAGCCTAAATGTCCTTGCTGACACGTGGAACTCGTGTCACACAAACACCGTCGGCAGTCACACACGCGGATCGTCAGAGGGTCACACTCTTATTCCTGAGAATACGGCAAAAGTACATTAACTAACACACGCGAGTTGACATTTCAAATACATACCTTTCTCAGCGTCGGCCATTTTGGGTGCGTGACTTGCGTGAACAGAAGACGATGACCATACCTTGTTAACGTCTACACTATTGGAACCTCATTTGCCAGTAAAAATATGATAACTGGTTTTTACCCTTCTATCTGGCAACAAAACTGACACCTTTTTACAAGGAGTCATGTTTGCATAGACCTGCAGTCATAATGCTTTTGGCGTCATCTGGTCCGACCCTATGTGAGACGAGGCTCTAAGGAAAGCTGTCTCGGGTGTGGACCAATCAACTTCAAGGACAGTGCATACATTATCATAGTTGTGTTTTTTTGTTTGCATTATGACTGCAGGTATTGTGGTCTATGCAAACATGACTCCTTGTAAAAAGGTGTCAGTTTTATTGCCAGAATAGAAGGGTAAAGAACCAATAATCAACGTCTACATTGTTCCAGCCAAAGGTGAAAACGTTGTTGAAACAAAACTTCGATCCAATCTCATTTTAATCAATTTACACCCCCCCCCCCCCCGCTCTCTCCTTCCCACCCCCAGATGAAGGTCGGCTTGGGGATTAACATCATCGGAGTCTTGGTGGTCATGTTGGGGATCTTCACCTGGGGCATCCCCTTGTTTGACCTGAATACGTATCCCGACTGGGCACCAAGCACAAACACCACAATGCCTTGAAAGTTTTTGGAAGGTCGGGGTAGCGCAGTGCACGTCACTGAACTCTTGGAAGCCTGCGACGGTTTGCGAACGCAAGGCATCGCGTTGGTCTCTCAAAGTTGCGGACGAGAGAACGAAGCATTGTTGAGATCAAAGCAGTCTTCCCAGGGCAGTTTGAATGTATTTTTTTTTTGCCACTGAATATTTTTTTGGAGGAAAAAGATTGCTGGAGCTAATAAACTATGCCTGTGTGTTCTGAACAATATCATGAGGTATATTATTTTCAATTGTCTTCAACTGAATGCAGCGCGGTTCATTTTCTTCCATCTACTATGTATTTTGAATGCACTTGACATGACACATGTGAGAATCTATTTTGGTTGATAAAGTCCATGTTCTGGACCTTTTTTCTAATCTTGATAGATCACATGATAATGTCGAAAAATGTAGCTTTGCACATACTTTTAGATATTACTTGCAACGACAACGCGTATAGAAAGATTTTAGAAATACAGAGAAACAATGCTTGTACGTAAATTATATTAATCAGTAAATCCAGCATATATGATGTGATTAAGACTGTTTAAATTAAATTATGAAAAAAATACACGAGTATATTAGCAATTTTTTTACAGTATAAACTTGTATTTTCAAAGAAAACATCAGAAATCAATTATTTTATCACGATCGTTTGCATATTGCTGCAGGTTTCCACGATTGTGTGGTTTTTGGGTTGCACTGCATCTTGTTTTGCATGACGTCTGACGTTTCACTCCACGTGCTGGGAGCTCATTCAGGAATTGAAATTCTTCAAAGCTTTTGCCTAGCACATGGAGCGAGTCGTCATCAGACGCAATGCCGTACAAACACGCGGTAACAATCCGAAAACTCATCGTAGGGCTAAGAGTTTTGATTTCAAGTAACACGGCTGCTTCCAGCAATGAAAGGCGTTACCAAATGAAATTTGGTTACCTGTGAGTTGTATTGACAGGGTCTAAAAGGTGCTGTGTTGTGCATCATTTGGACTAAATGATGCACGTTCGTCTTTGAAACTGATATTGCTGTAAACTGTTTGTAATACAGATCTTGACGACCTCATTTGTAAATATAAAGAGAGCATATTACTCCTTTATTCTATGTACATAATTTCGTAGAAAAAAATAAAGGCTTCTTGTTTTATAGACAGTTGTGTTCTGTGTCTTCAGGTCATACAAAAAAAACACAACTCTTCTTGCATAGACTTGACACTAAGAATGACAACAAAATACTTCTAATTATTTATCCAGGAATGCCTCACTTGTGTCTCCTGGTTCGGCATTGGGATATAACGTTCATGAGCACTTGCCATGTTGGAGGAATCTGGAAAATACTCGAATGCCTGTGACATCTGGGAAAGTTGGTGGTCACCCCATTTAACAACTAGCCAGGCTTGAGCTTGCTTAAGCTCCTGGCGATCCGATGTGCACGGTTGGCTACGCACAGCGCGAAAGAAGTTCAACAAACACACATGTATATATATATACATGTTGAAGTTGATTCGGATCAGAGGACAAATAATAATAAGAAACGTCATCATCGCTTAAGGAACGTAACAACAACAAACAACAACTCAACGCATTCTTCACAAGCCTTTCGGGAACGCATCCCCGACGTACACCGGAGTGTTGCTGGGCTTGCCATTAGCGGCACAGCACGTCACAGCCGATTACAAGGCACACTGTAATATGGCAGTGATGTGTGATTAATAATACAGGTTTTTGGGTTAGATCGCGTAAGTATAAATGTGATGAAACCCTCCACCACCCGACACGGCCAATAAGTAAGGGATTTGTCACGTAAACAACAACTACTTCAGCTCACCGGTGTGTTTGAGAGTAAATCCACAACATTAACAGTTTGAGTAGTACGACGTTTCGCTGGTAATTACATCCAGCATCATCGGGCGATTTTAAACAAAGAATAATAAGAAACGTCATCATCGCTTAAGGAACGTAACAACAGGACGACGTCATCACTGAACTCATCAGGTGCAGAGATCAGAGGCGGAGGAGTAGGGGGGGGTATTGTAATTATATAATAGATTAGTAATCATTTAATTAGTATGTGTTTCCTCTCTAAGGAATTGTAATTGTAAGATGTATTACTTAATAATACGCTTCCAGGCCGGACTAAGCCTGTAGCTGTCAGAGTGGTTACAATTATTTAGAGTTCTCTCAATTTCAATGGATTATCGAATTAGTCTTGGCCAGTAATAATTCGTTTTACACAACACTTCAACGTTATCAAAATCAATTGAGTGTCCTTGTTGGCAAGCATGTTCTGCAACTGGCGACAATTGTGTTTGAGAGTACGGTATTCAATATTTGGTGTTCTTGCCCTAGTTAAGATCGGATGCAGGTAGATTGCTTCACTATTCTGACAAATCGCCCGATGATGCTGGATGTAATTAGCAGCGAAACGTCGTACTCCTCAAATTGTAAATGTTGTGGATTTACTCTCCAACACACCGGTGGGCTGAAGTAGTAACTAATTGGCGTTTTGTTTACGTGACAAATCCCTTACTAATTGGCTGCGTCGGGTGGTGGAGGGTTACGACATATTTATACTTACGCGATCTAACCCATAAACCTTTATTATGAATAATATTGGTCGCGAAAGCCCGCTTACGTGTTAAAGTGATGTATGATGTTTGTATGCTGGCGTCCGAAAATCGAAAGTGTTCGCTTCGTGGCAATGGATACTTCACAGACTGCGTGATGTGTCTGTGGCTCCCGGTCACCGCAGCGCACATCAAGAAATAAGAAGTTATGCTGTGTCGGTTTCACTCATGGAAATGGGCTGTTAGAACTCCAGTGTAGCAACGCACTGTTCCACTGGGTTAGATATCACAGTCGGTAGGATTTAAATGATAAATGTATGCTGCTTACTTGGTCTCTTCTCATTAAATTGCCAGCATCCTTGACATTGCACGTGCTGCGTTCACTTTATTGAGGTTCCAGATACGGTGTGCTGTTTTGTAACGTATCATCAAACACACACGGTTTTAAACACACGCATGCATTCCTTCAAATGTTGCTGGCAAAATACAAAGATAAGGCTTTGTTTGTAAAACATTTTTTGCGTTGATTGGTAAAATCGTGCAATGGAGATATGATGGCGATCATAAATTTTAAAGTTCATATCACAGTTGATCAGCACAGGCCCAAAGGCCAAACGAATGCCAAATGCCTAGTAACAAACAGCACAATTGAAGTTGTCATACATAATAAAAAGGCAAACATTCATTTCATACGTTTTATTATGCATATAACTAATTGCGATGACTGTAATCCGGACGGTATAATAAGTCCGTTGCCTATGATTTATAATATTTGGATATTTTTTTAAAGAACGTTGCGCAAGTTAAATATGTATTGGCCCGGGTGTGTGCACGAGTGCGTCCGAGGAGAACTGTTGACGTTTGTAGACAAAATGCTCCAATTCAAATCGCGTGAGGCAGTGTGATTGTACGTAACGTGTAGTTACGTGTAGTTACGTCCCATCAAGCTGACAGAAACCAACAATGTAACCGATCTTCTTGGTTCTTTCGGTAAAGTCACGTAGAAGGGAAATAATAATATAATAAAAATAAAACATAATAAAATAATTCTCACGACGTTTCGGCCACAACGCAAGGATAGCTGCTTGCGTTGTGGCCGAAACGTCGTGAGAATTATTTTAATGTTTGATTTTTATTATTTTATTATTTCCCTTCTACGTGACTTTACCGAAAGAACCAAGAAGATGAATCCCTGCAGTCACGAAAGCTTTCAATCGAAATGTAACCGGTGTTGGGCCAAACATCCCCAATGCCAAAATATCACGCTGCAAATTACTCAATAACTCATTGAGGAGTACGTTTAGAAACATCGTCCCAATTACGAAAACGTGGCAAGGAAACCCCCTCGCATAAAGAGTCCTGAGACTCAGCGAGGGTTTTCTCGGTAAACAAGCATCATTATAATAAAACATCTCCATGGTATATATTCTCATGAATAAATCAGTAACCACCGTGTGTCTGTCTACTCGCTTGGCGCCTTGGGGCAAACCACTGACCATTTCCGTGGAGGTCGGGGGAGGGGACATGCATTCATTTCAAATGCACATTTGCCCGTAACTTTCCACGTAAAACACATGAGCGTGCGCTCCGTGCATTCCTGCATTAATTGGAATAAGTTATACACTAAGGATGCATTTATAGTTTTGAAACAAAGGTGACCAGCATGTGAAATATGCAACTTCCCCTTTCAATGATCATGAACATTTAAAGGGCGCGCTGAACACCGTCGCTTCTAAATTAGGACGGTCTCAAGGGATGCAATGAATCAGAGCGAGGCGATCATCCACCAGTGCAACCCCTTGGCATGCCATACATTGCATAGACTCTATGGGTGTAACAGTTGTTGCGGCTTTAATATGTTGTAAATAGTTTGGAAGTTTTACGGCGTTTAAAGGGCGTGCGGCGTGCGCTAGTTGCGTGCAAGAACGCGAGACAATGGTGAGAGCCGAACACACAAGTTCGACTCCAGCACATGGCTTATCATCATCATCGTGTTGTGTTGTTGTTTGACTTGCATCCCACTGGGATTTTTGCACACAGCGTTGGTGTACGGCTGTTTTTTTCTGCAATATTTTGCTGTCTTTTCTTGGATTCTCTGTTTGCACTTAGTCACATATTCACTTTAAGATGTTTTTTGTTCATGTTTTTGTTTTTTTGTTTGTTGCGGTTGCACCCGATTCAAGAGCCGAATGGCTCACAGGGCTATACCTAATAAATAAACTTGAACTTGAACTTGACTACGGCTGCCTCCTGTCTTGGTTTTCCCAGGATGGTTGTCTTTTTGAGGTGGCTGTCATGGGCAATTTGTAAGTCTACCCAGGACATTTAGAGTCCCAGATTTTTGTCAGGACTGTTTAATAATGCATCCACAAAAGGAAACTCGTTTTCATGTACGAGTTCCCTCTTCCGGTATTGTGAGATATTATTCTTGCCGTTATATGTTTAAGGGTTTTTTTTTGTACCTCCGGGGTGGCAACTTTAATTGTGACTTTACAGGACCTGAGAATGGTCTCGAATAGCATTAAACAGTTCCAGATATTGCATGCGCTCTGCTCTACACCCTATTTCCTGATGACGACCGCTTGTGTTGCGATCGAAACGTCGTAGTTTTTTTGTTATTTTCTTTTAACCTATCTCCGTGACTTTACCGAAAGACCCAAAGAAATTAGAGAATATATACACATTGACAAAAACAGCAAAAATCAACCTTCATCTTGCTCAGCTAATTCTCATAAGCCCACAAGATCTTGTTGGATTCAACACCTATATGTGTGCATGTTGAATTCTGTCGCACCGAACGTAGCCAAGCTTGCGAATCGGAGGTAGCGGGGTTTGATTTGCAACGTGAAAAATGTGCACATATGCATCTGTATGTCCCTTCATTCACACTGCATGTATTTATGCATTTATTCATTGGTAACTGCTGCCGGTAGCTTTGGCCAAGTACATTTTGGTGTGGATTTCTTTTAATGTAAATTTGTGAGGGATCGCATGGTCAATGTAAAAAAAAAATGTCCACAGAAAATAATTATTTTGAACACACACCTGCAAAGTGATCATTTTGAACACACACCTGCAAAGTGAACTGGAGTAGATGACGTCACAACGTATGAAGTCCCTACAAATCTATTAAGTCCATACACATACTTTACACATATATGTGTGTGTGTTTTTTTTCATTGCAGCAGTGCTTTTGTTAGATCGTGTAAATATAAATGTGTCGTTAAACCTGCCACCACCGGATACAGTGAATTAGTAAGGTATGTGATGTAAACAAACGTGGCAATTAGTTACTAGTTCAGCACTAACCGGTGTGTTGGAGAGTAAACCCACAACATTTACAATTCGAGTACGACGTTTCACTGGTAACAATACAACCAGCCTCATCAGGCGACAGTCAGAATTGTGGAGAAATCCTGTCTTGAATAGGAATGTAAGTGTGATGTCGTCACTTGTTCGCCAATCAAATGGGAAGACCAGAGATGCACTTCTGCGGCCGTCTGGAACGCTCTTCCTTCCAATATCAGGAAGCCACTGGAGCTATGCACTTTTAAATTGAGATTGAAAACTAATTTCTTTAGAACTGCTTTTCGTTTGCTGTGTTTCGTTTTCTGTTCTTCCCCCCACACCTCTGATTAGCACCGTTGGCTACGTAGAGTGCGAAAGAAGTTCAACATACATACGTACATGGTGAAACGCTTTTGGGCCCAGTTCTAATACTGGTAAAGTTTTTTTTGTGCGTGCGGCAAAATACGAGTTACGTCTGCATGACCGACGAATCATCTGGGTGATGAGTTTCGGCCATTTTGCCTCACCCTTGTATGTATGTATAACTTCTTTTGCACCGTACGTAGCCAACCCTGCTAATCGGTGGCACGGGGAACGGAAGTGCGGGGGAAGGAACCCTTGTAGCGTGACCTTCTTAAAAAGGGGAGCAGGACAGTCCAGGTTAGACACACGTTTCGCAAGCGTTCGACGCTAGACAGGATGAGTAATCATACGACCCGCGTTTGACCCGCGTTTGTCTATCGTGAATTCCGCTTTAGATGTCGCCCCCTATTGCATTCGGAAAGGCTGCGACACACGTTGCTTGAAATTGTACAAATTTGTGGAACAAAATGTGTAACTGGATTGTAATAATGAAGGGGGCTTGAGCCTTCAGCAAAGAGGACTCAGTCCTCTCTCGCATCGACATTGCGGCAACGCTGTGTGGATGTGATTCCACGTTTGGTAGCTCTCCGCTACGTGATGAATTTGGTGGTACACACTAAGTGACTAAGCGATTCCACAATGATCATCATCGTCGTAAAAGTCACTATTAATTTGGTTTAGAATTTTTATTTGCATAAGTTCCAGCTCTGAGGATAATGTCACTGCAAAGTCCACGGAAAAGTGTGACCTCTACTGTGTAAATGATAAAAATAGGCACAGAAAAGATTTCCAACAGGAGTTTTTGTCTTACTGGCAGTAATGTAGATAGCACAATTGCAATAACACTAAGAAAGGAGCTTTTAAACATAAAATGCAGTTTCTGCAGACACACACATACAATTGAGTGTTAGGGTATTATGGGACACGGTAGCTTTGATTGGTATATTTATCAGCAAGGGACGATGGGCATCTAATGATGTGATGCTGTATACGCACTAAATATATACCTTGGCGGTGGTTCTTAGCGTTCTGGCACTGTGTAATGGAAATGGTGCTCGCTCCAATTTCAATTATACAGCCGTAATCACCTTTTGGATTACAACATCAGGTTGGTAACATTTATCAACCTCTTGGCTAATGAAAGCCCGAAAAGCTCAATAATCTGATAAGCATACTTTATGCTGTTTTACGTAACACGTGTCTATCATTGGTTTTGTTTCCCGAAACAACTTTTAAATGACTCGCTAACTGCGAGGCTTATCTATATGACTAGAAGCCTGACCTTCAAGCCGAATTTGAAACAGACGTTGTGAAGTGACGAAAATCAAACATCGACCACGGCCGACACTCGCTGAAAGTGACCTTGGGGCTCCCCAGCTGATGGGCTGCGAACTGCCACCACCACCCAACCTCCTCCTCCTCATCGGTGATCTGCTCGGGGTCACTGCGCTCTGGCCTGGTCCGGGAGCTCGTACATAACACCACTCGGTGCGCAGTGAAATAATCCTTTATATGCGTGGCGGCTAGAGTCCTCTCGTCCTCTGGCTTGAGATGGCTGCCACCTATGGGTCAGATGATTGTCTGCCACCATTAAGCAAATGGTAATTACATATTTTTTTTTTCCTAAACAGTGTAAAATTTTGGGAAAATATTTTCACGAAAATTAATTGTCACGCACAACGAGTCTGTGTGCAAAATGTCAGCTCGATTGGATCACGGGAAGTGGGTTAAAAAACGACCGGAAGATTTGCACGGTTGTAAGCAAGCAAGCAAGCAAGTGAACTTAATATAAAGGATTTAAAAAATACTACGACACCGCAGGCTCCCAGTTCTGCCACCAGATATCCGCGGAGAGCATGCGAACAGCCGTGGGAGGTGACACGTTTCTTTGTCAACAACAACAACAACATTGCCTACCCCATTGAACAAGACGTCAACGATATCACCTCGCCGCCGACCAAAGTCTCGATCGCCCTTCTGGGATCCACTGCGGCTGTCGCAAATTCCTTGAATCTCAACCAGATCCGGAAGATCACTGTGGCGAGCGGAGACCTCCGAAATGAACACCGCGTTCGAGACAACCAAACGATCGCACCGACTCCCTGGTTCAGTGCCGGATGAAGCTAGTGAAGAACCTGTAGCATACGTCATAAAGGGGCCCTAAATAATAAAAAGCACAAATATTACAAGACAAATTTGAACTCGCACAGTAAAGTCATTGTATTTTTTCATTTGCTATCAAGCCAGATAATACAAAAAATCGCTAACCGTAAACATCCAGACTGTTCTTAAAAGTTGAAGGCGGTATAGTACTATAGTAATAGAGCAAGTGCAGAATCACTGAACCGGAATTGATAGCTTTAACGCAGGACCCGTAGCATTTGTAGCTACTTTTGCCCACTAGGATATTCTGGCACTGGGTGGATACATCGGCCGCGTCGAAAACATCAACGTGGCCGACGCACACGTCTCCTTTCATGAAGGGGAACTTAAAGACACAAGCGACCGTAGTGCGAGTGTGGCCGTGCAACCGACACTGTGGATCATACAGAGTTAAGCCACTGCAGTCTGCGCGCCTTCAACGGGGGAGGAGGAACAGCGAAACGAAGCAAACTCTCTCCTGAAACACTCTCGTGGCTCGCAGACCTCGAACATTGGAATTTAGCTCCTGAACTTATTGCCAATACGCGATAATCTAATCGAGATATTGCATTATTGCATGCAGCTGTATACGTGCGCGTGTGTTTGTGTTTAAATCGCATTGTGCGCATGTTTATCAAATATATCAGCATTCTGTGTTAATTTTCTTACAGGTGTAACTAATTTGCCGATTCATCTATTCAATGGGTCACTACTGACGATGCGCTCCCCAAATTTCACCAGGCTCACTGTTCATGAACTCTTGGAAGTGCTTGCACAAAGGATAGTAACATCTCATCCTGTGTTCTTTGGAATCTGAATGTAGTCTTAAACTCCACTTATAATACCTCCAATCACTTTTTGTGAAGAAAAAAAAAGAACAATCTATGATGTTTATCCATGTACGTTTGTTCCGTGTAATGGGTTCACGTGAATCCTTGCAGCCACGTGTGGCCGCTACGTTCACGGCGTTAAACGAGGCAGACACATCACGCATACGCATGTGCACTGGATCGCACCTACGATTCGCACGGTTGGCTACGTACGGTGCGAAAGAGGTTCAACATACTGTAAGTGCATTCTGTGATGCTTCACAACATGTGTTTGTCCTCGGCGTGATTGAACTTTGATCAATTTGAGCAATTCAAGCATTTTTATACCTAGCGATATAAATGGGCCCACTGCAGTCAGTTGGTTGGCAGGTCACGTTCAGTGGGGTAAAGTGTGCGTACTCCCACATTCTTTCAAAAAGTCAGGCCTAGCATGGAAGAGGACGGGAAAACACATTCCTGCGGAGGGAGCTGGTAGGAACGTTGGGTTGCTCGGTCAATGGCCAGGGTCAACGCCGGCGTGGTGTATTCCGCAAACATGGCCGACTGTGAGAGCGGACACAAGCCGGCGTGTGTAGGTTAAACGTTGAGTTTTATAAGGGCACCACGGGGTGACCAGCCCCTCCCCACCCAGCCCCACCCCTCACACCCCCCACCCAGCCCCACCCTCCCCACCCAGCCCCTCCCCACCCTCCCCACCCACCCAGCCCCTCCCCACCCTCCCCACCCTCCACACCCAGCCCCTCCCCACCCTCCCCACCCAGCCCCTCCCAACCCAGCCCCTCCCCACCCTCCCCTCTCCACCCAGCCCCACCCTCCCCACCCAACCCCTCCCCACCCTCCCCTCCCCAGCCAGCCCCTCCCGATCCACCCAGCCCCTCCCTGCACGACGGACACAATAATCCCCTATGGGCTGATGTAACCAGGAGGTTCCTACCAGTGTAACTTCAGGAATTGTCTCTGGAGCTCCTTCTAGTGGAGGCGCAACAGCGCTGTGGCCCAGCAGTTGCAGTGCTGCTCCTATCCGTACCACTGCGGACGACAATGTGTGGATGTGTGGCTGCGCATGTCAGAATGCGACGGCTAATGCGTGTGCGCTTGCGTCAGAGGTCGCAAACGGGTTTTGATTCCTTACCCGTAACCGTACCCTACCTGTACCCGGCCGGGTACGGGTAGGGTACGGGTATCGGGTACCTGATTGCGACCTCTGGGATGAAGCCATGTTGCAGGCGCAGGTGGGTTGATTCTAGGAACTTGAATTGTAAGAAGAGACAAGACGTTGGGAAATGAGTGACAAACAGTTACTCACCAGTGACTCACGGCCTACCCGTTCCCGTACCCGGCCGGGTACGGGTAGCCGGGTATCGGGTAGGGTACGGGTATCGGGTACCCGGTTGCGACCTCTGGCTTGCGTGCATTATGCGGTGGTACAAGCACGGGGAAGAGTAGGCCAAAAATACCCTCAAGGGAGGGCTTTCTGAAGCTCCCTCTCGTGGAGGCGTTATCAGCCAGCAGCGGCGTTAGCAAGCACGTGACCTTGACACATTGTCACTGACAAGCAAAAAAAATCGCGTTCCAACGTTGGTTTAATCCATCGTATTTCCATCGCAAGTGTTTGCTTTTAGAATTCTCTCCGCAGGGCACGACGACTCATTTGAGCAGTGGTCCAGGTGGCTTAAGTTTTACACCTCTCTGGGTCCCATAACCGAGCCCAGCACACCGCCATCGAGATGCTTAGCGTGAAAATGACGCAGTAAATCACGTACATTAGGGATACATCGCTTTGCCGCAGATGGTGTTCCATTGCAGGTTGTTAACAGCCGCATCATTATAAAGTGGGGGGGGGGGGGGGGGGGTGTGCTGGGCGTGTGTTCTAATTAAGACATCTTCAAGATCGCTCGTCAAGCTAAAATTAGTGGCACGTTAATTTACGGCACTGTACGAGGGGCCGCATGAACGCTTCCTCGATATGGGCCACGCTGGTACCATAAACCAGATATTTCGTTACCCCCCCCCCCCCCCGCAATGTTCGTGTGCCCTGCCCTTCACCTTGAATGGCCGTTTTTCCATTCACAGCCAGTATTTTAACCAGATAATTACATCTTTATATGTCAGCCGTGGTGGTGGTGGTGGGTGGGATGTGTCTAACGTGAGGGCAGGGTTGCAGAAGGGGGTCAGCGTCTCCAAATAGCCACAGCCACGGGGCAAGGACCTGGACCCTCTCCGGTTGCCACCTCTGGGGCTACAAAAACTACCGCACTTCCTGCTCGTGGGAAGAAGAACATCTGCCCAAATAATGGAAGAAGGGAGAACAGCGCGTAAATTGTCGTTTGGTTGCAACGACTACATTAGCGCCGCGCGGTTTCAGCTGAACAAGGACAGGGACGCGCAACTGACGAAAGCCGGGATCTTTAATGTCCCCATGGAAGTCGTGAAGATATCTCTGGACAGCGGCTTCTTCCTCAACAACACACAACAACAGAACAGGTGGCAAACGGAGCTCTTTATAGCTCCGCACCCTCTAGGCAATGCCCACTCGTGCGCTCTGTGCGTGGCCTGGTCTTTGTTTTTGGTCTTGGACGATCGGAGCTGACCGGGGAAGCTGCCCCCGCTGCCACAGAGCGCCCGTAAATGTGTTGGGAGGCCAAGTGCGAATATAACAAATGGGGTTGAAGGTCTGATTTACACGGCTGTTAAAGTTAAGGGCATGTGTAGCCCGCAATTGAGATGGCTGAGTGAATGAGCTGCAGACTGTTGGCTGCCTTCCAAGTTGACCTTTGGCACAATATTTATAGAGGGTCGTGGATTGTGGATTTTTACCCTTAGACATTTCGCATAATCTAGCGTGTTTGCTTACAGCTGTCGTTTAGTCAAAGGATTGTTGCTTTTTTTTTACGAGGGAAAATAAAATAATCCCATGTGCGCTTACATACTCATGAATACTGTGCATATCTCTGGCTGCATATGGTGTGGCAGGGAGGCTATAAAAATAATATGGGAAAGTGGCAGGGCACACGAATCGAATACTGAATTATGAGAAAATCAATCACGCCGCTACACTCATTATCTCACTCTACGAAGGCATGATCGGCTTTCCATCAGGAAACCCTTGGGGAAGGCAGGAGCTTTAAGGCTCCATCGCCACTCAGTCACACTTCACTCTATCGGCTGCATGGAGTGTATGAGAATCTCTAATTTCTACTGTACTGTGAGGGAGGCTGCCTTGTTGCGAATGGTGAGCACGCCGAACTTGCAGTCCAAAGGCTGTCGGTTTGATCTCCCAGAGCGGCAGGTGAAACGTCAGTATAAAATGGGTAGAGCACAGTTACTCTCACTTGATACAGCTATCGTGCTGTGACTGTTCCACCTGAAGACGGAAGCTTGTGTTGCCTCCGAAACGTCGTGATTTTTATTTTATTTTTATTTAACTTTTTATTAATTAAATTTTTTACCTACGTGACTTTACCGAAAAAAACCTAAGAATATGAATCCTTGCAGTCACGAAAGCTTCAAATCTAGAAGAGCACAGTTAGTTTATTGTCAAGTGGTGCTAATGGGAGGTGTGGAAGAGGAGGCCAGAAACACCATCGTGAGGGGGCTCTCCAGAGCTTCCTCGACTGAAGGCCCTTCTGTCAGCCATTGTTGAGCGAGCACTTTCAGGGCTGCGCTTTTACCTGAATGTGCAATTAACTTTTTATCATTCGAGTATTGCAGGATCGGTTTGATGTCAACGTGGAACACCAGTAGAGTAACGAAAAGTGGAAAATTCTAACTGCAAAAATGAAAAAAAATACATTTGTTTGAGCGAGAAAAGAAATTGTCATTATTCACGTATTAAAATATAAAATTGTGCCACTGAAGCCACGCGTACAGAATTGCCTGTGAGGAAATTGCAACGAATTCACATTTTTCTGCGAGTACAATGTATATTATTTAACAGGACATTGCCGAGCCTGTACGTGTGAGTTAATCTTGATTAATGCAGTTACACTGCTACGTCAAAATGTAGCTGATCACATGCTGCTCCTGTCTGGCTCAGCGAATTTCCACCCTGCTTGTGATATCTGGAATTCAGAACAACAAACCCTCAGCGATGCCGTTTTTTGTCTAAAAAAAATAGGTCACCGCCATCGCAAATTCAGGCCACGTTAATATTTCAGCTCTCTGACCCTCGGAGAAGACATTAACAGCATGCATTATATATGCAGTTTGAAAGCTAAACTATTGCTTGGCCTCATAATCACATAATTATTTCCCTCGTAGCTAGAATATATATTTACCGAACTTCACAACATGTTTTTTGTTAAGTTTACAGTTCTGTAATGTCAAATGTGAATCTTAAAAAAATGTGTTTATATCTTTTTTAATTTAAATACTGTAAGTGACCGTGATTATTAATTCACTTGCATAACTTATTAACTTTAAACACTTCGGTGTAAAATCGCTCGGACGCGAGGCAGCATGAATAATGGGACACTTTTTTTTAAGGTAATGTGGCTTTGTTTGCTCAGCTAAGAAAATTGGCATGCGGTGTCCTATTCCTGGAGGATCTTTAACAATGTGCACATGCAGCCCTTTTGTCCCTCTCACATGCCACGCAGGTCAGTGGGGGCCATTTGACTCTACCTCGCCACGATGGTCAGTGTGTCTTCGTGAAAAAGGTGCTGGGAGGGGGAGGACAGAACGACAACGAACTCCGCTCTCCACAATGCCCTCTGGTGTCCACAATGCCTACTACACCTGTCCGCTATACATGGTGGTTGCTCATCCAAGTCCTGTCCAGGATCAACCCTGCCGAGATTTGAAGGTCTGGCTGGATCAGGTTCATTCTAGGTGGCTTGGTCAAATGCTAATCGGGGTGAGTTATTGATAATTGCAGAAAGGTCTTACAACCATACACTGGTAAGACCACCTCAGCTGTACTCAACTCAGCTCACTTGGTATCGTTAATTAAGGACATCTCACTATCTGCAGGTGATTTGCTCGTTAGTTTCGATGTGGTCTCTTTGTTTACTAAAGTTCCTGTGCTTGACACCATTGCAATCATTGAAGATTTGGTCCAATAAGGACTGAATGCTGATGTACCGACCCTGGTGAGACACTGCCTCACCAACACTTACTTCACCTGGAATGGAACATTCTACAAACAAGTTGAAGGTATCCAAATGGGTTCTCCCTTATCTACAGTTGTAGCCAATGTTCTCATGAAAAAATAATTTGAGACAGATGCCATCCAGGCATCCACCCTACATCCTTCCTTGTGGAAGAGGTACGTAGATGACACGTTCGTCATCTGGCCACATGGCCGACCAGCTCTGAACCAATTCCTCAAACATATTAATTCCATACACCCAGCCATCAAATTCACCATGGAGGTGGGAAAGGATGGCACGTTACCATTCTTGGATGTTTTTATTGAAAAGAGACCAGAATTCCCTCATCAAAACTCTACACCATAGAGCTCGATGTATTTCCAACCGTCATCACCTAGCCAGTGAACTGCAAGACGTACACCAAACTCTCAAGATGAATGGATATTCAGACTACACAATCCGTAAAGCTATCACCCCAACTGTTGTAAAATAACCATCTGAGGACCCAATCAAAACCATCACCTTGCCATACATAGCAGGGGTCACTAAAAATATTTCCAAAATCATGAGCAAACACAAGATCCAGGTTCGATTTAACACAGTACAGAAAATTCATTAGCTGATCCCATCTGTGAAGGATGTGAACCCTGACATGCAATACCCCGGTGTCTACAAACTAAGCTGTGTCTGCGGCAGTAGTTACATTGGGGAAACTAAGTTATATGTCTCGGACCGTGTTCGTGAACATAAGGTAGATCTGAAACACGGCAGGACCAATACCTCGGCCGTGGCTGATCATTGTTTTAATGCAGTGGGCTCACACGAAATTGATTTTTCTAAGACGGAGGTACTTTGCAAGCCCACTGACTATAAACAAAGATTCGTTCATGAAGCCATCAATATATATAGACACAGACACAATTTCAACCGAGAAGATGGGTACAAACTGAGCAATCATTGGAAGGACGTTATCAACCAGTTTAAGTCATAACTGGCTATGATGTTCCCATCCTACCACCTAACGATGTTAGTTGTGCTTTACGCCCATTTCAAACCTGCGCTTTTGCAGTCACTTCACACGCCAACCCCTTGGTTGCGGCTCTGCGATCTGCCATTGACATGCTAATTTTCACCTGGCAGCCCTGTGATTGGTGGAAAACCAACCACCGTCGGGTTGGCTACCCACCACTTACATTATCATTGGCTGCTGACGTTTGGGATACGCCCATTTCACACCCTTATAAACAGTTTCCCTCGGAAGCTAACCCCCCATTTCCTGAAGACGACCGCTTGTGTTGCGATCGAAACGTCGTAGTTTTTTGTTATTTTGTTGTTGTTTTGTTTGAACCTATCTACGTGACTTTACCGAAAGACCCAAGCATATGCAGAAAGGCAGTAAAATTCAGTCCATTACACGAGCCTCCTCTATAAATGATGAAGTATCAACTTGGTTATCCAAGCTATCCTAGGATTTTGCGATCTGTAGACATAGGCACATAGAAGAATGGTATAATAAAATAATGAATGTTGCTGCATTGCTATCTGCTGCCAGCAATGTGACCCCCACAGCATATAAACACCGGTCACGCACGGCGTTTGTCCATCGAAGCAGTATCCAGTCTCAACTCTGTTGAGATCCGGCAACATACGTGATGTTCTGGTCATAGGCAATAATATTTAACGTCTCAGAGTAGATGGTGCCTCTGGCTCGTCAGTTCAGGTTCTTTAGCTGCCGTATGTCACGAGAGATTGTGGTTCATGCGAGCCCTCGCCCTTGAACTAGCAAGCCAGACCTCTGGCTGTCAGAAACTTTATTCCCTCCATGATGCCTAATTCAATTCGCGGCCATATGGACGGTTTTGTAGTTGCGTAAAAAGGTAGGGTCACCGCGGCGAAGGTACAAAAGAACCTCACGACATTCCATGGGAAGAATAAGAAAAATAATATCTCACAACACCAGAAGAGGGGAGAGCTACATGTAAATGCAGTCCATTGTTATGCTACTGGCCAAAAAAAATGTGGACGTTTAATGTCCCGGGAAGCCTTACAGATTTCCCAAGAGGGCTACCTCAAAAAGAGAACAATTCTGAGAAAACCGGGACAGGTGGCAACCCTAGTAAAACGTGTGCACAAATACATGTGCTGTCGTGGTGGATTGTAGATAACGTTTTGTCTACTGGGCCTGACTGCTAATGAGATGCCGACAGAGTTTGGCTGCCTCAATAAATGCTGCTGAATAATAATTTGTCCAGAAGGCTGATGGACTAAAGGGCGAATTTATATGGAGAGACACAACATTTATTTATTGTGGAAAAAATGTGCTTTGATATAAACTCGCCAAAACTTCAAGGGGGTAAATCCTTCTTATGGTATGCAGTCCTGCAATTCCTGACTCATGCCCCCGCCGGCAGAAGGGCCTCTACCACAGAGTGTTTGGCCTACTCTTCCACACCCGCCAGATATCTTGAAATCGGTGGGAGTACTCACACTTTACCCCACCGCATGTGATCGATCTGCAGATCGTCCCAGGCGGGGGAGCGGTGGCGGTGGGGGGGAGATGAATCAACTTTCAGCAGCAACCTTTCGATGACAAGTCCGGTGCTTGCTGACATCAAACATTCCATAAAGTGACAACGTCAAATATTCACACACACGCGTGAATGTGTATACGCATTTAATGAGCCGAAAAGATAACGCAAGTATAAAGACTAACCGTACACATGCCGTAAACATGCGGCCGGTTTTCCAATTATTAACACGTCTTTCCTGCCGCATTGGAACATCCAGTAAATATTTCCAACCAACGGGTTAAATTATAATGATGACAGTGAGAACGGCGAACGCTCTGGGACAAAGTTTAAAAGGCCTCTCGCCATTGACTGGCTAAAAGGAAGAAGCCGGTGTGGGAGCACGTGACCCAGCCGTATTAGTAACCCCAAGGGAGTCTTCTGAGGTTTCAGCATATGAGAGAGAGAGAGAGAAAACCCGCACACGCTATCTGTGCGAGCGGAGTAATAAAAAGGTCGTTGCACCTGCCTAATGGAGGTGTCCTATTAAATGACTGCGCGGGCTCCCTGCCCGCTTTCGAGTGAGGGCGGTGGAATATACTCCTCGGCGAGACAATGAACAAAGAGCCATTGCGAGAGGAAACATAAAAGTCGCAAAGACAACAACAACAACAGCAGCACTTTGGTCCCGCCAGTTTCTTGATATTTCCTCGTATTTCCATTTTTTTTTTAAAAATCTCGTATTTGAGAAATTCTGAATATGGAACAGCGTGGCGAAGTACAGTGTGGGATATGTCCTCATCCAGCAGTGGAATAACAGCAAGGGCTGTACATCATGTCTGTTCCATTGGTATGTTCTGAATGAAAGCTGTCACTGCCTGTTGTGCTTTTATATTAAGTGATGCAATGCAACGGGACATTCTGTAATGTCTCCATACATCAATTACAGTTATAAATTATACACATTTATTTTCTTGTTGATAATTACTATGTTTCTGAACCATGTGTCATGTGCAGTAGTACGCGCCGATTAAACGCTGTCTTCGTTTGTGCAAACAAGAATGGGGAGATGCATAATTGGAAGTACATTGGGAGGCAGACGCGAGAAGAGTACGTGGATTAAACTAAACTATTTAAAACTTTTTTTATTTTACCCGGTAAGGCCCACTGAGCTGCAAATCTCTTTTTCAGAAGGCACCTGACCACAAATGATAGCTCAACGAAGTGGCTTATCACGTGGACATTTGTAGCGGCCAAATACACTAAAAGCACGTGCGGCGAAAAGCCGGAGAACATGCAAACTACAAATATGCAGGCGTCAGGGTTAGGATTGAAGTTTACGACCTCCTGCATACCAGGCGAGGCAGGTAACATCTCCCCACCGCGGGGTTAGATAACATGCTCAGGCTAACGGCATCGATGAAACTGTTAATAAACAATAGGCTGGTTGAGGGTGGGAGGAGTCAAGGTAGGCCCTGAATATTATTTTTGTGAGGTTCGGTGCGGCTGAAGCACGCTGTTAGGAATGAGCCTTTGTTGTGTAAACTAGGTGCGGATGATGTAAAGGTGCCTGTAAAAGAGACTGAGCCTTTTTGTTATGTAGAGATGATGCGGCTGAAATCGCTGCCAGGAAATGAGTCTTTGTTGTGTAGAATGGTTGACTGAGCCTATTATTATGTAGAGGTGGTGCGGCTTAAATCGCTGCCAGGAAATGAGTCTTTGTTGTGTAGAGTGGTTGACTGAGTCTATTATTATGTAGAGGTGGTGCGGCTGAAATCGCTGCCAGGAAATGAGTCTTTGTTGTGTAGAATGGTTGACTGAGCCTATTGTAATGTAGAGGTGGTGCGGCTGAAATCGCTTGAAGGGATGAAGGATTAAAGTCCGAGTCCATCGGAGAGATGGAGCGATAAAATCAGCTTCTGTGCAGGTGGATTGTTACATCGCAGGCCAGTGACAGGGTGTCAGCTCGGGGAGGCCTTCATCCAGCAGTGGATTGACCATGGCTGCTGATGATGGTGATTGTGATGACTACAATACAACAAAAACATAACGGGATGCATCGGCAGTGGTGTACAATCACATACATATTGTGGGGGGGGTGGAATCCCACCACGTTCGTCATTGGCTACGACATGTATGTAATAGGCTGACAATTCTGGCGATGGCACTTGATCAGTTGTAAGGTCGTGTTAATGGAGAATGTGATTATATTTGTAGCGTAGTGGTTAGCGCGCTGCGCTGCGAACCCATCTTGCTTGAGTTCGACTCCGGCTCACGGCCAACACTAGTGGCGATTATCTGTGACCGGTCCTGGGCCTTCCCTAGGTCGACTCAGCCTCAAATGAGTACTGCGTGTGGTGTGTAAACATCGCTACTGGGGAGACAAAGTCGGTCGGGCGTGGTGCTGGCAACCCACCCCCTCGGGTATCCTGTCGGCCTTCATAGGTGCTCGCTTACAGCACTTGCCCCAACAGTCTGTTAAGGCTATACGGGGGATCTTTGTATTTATATAATTGTTTAATCTGTGCTTAGAGCAAAGTTAACAAGTGCCGTACCGTACGTATATAACAAGAATTATAATGTACGGACACTGCTGTTTATTGTCCCTGTGCTTTGATGTTATCAAGTTTGAAATGTCAAACTTATGTTTGTTGAACCAGGTGAGAAGTCAGAGAGAGAGAGACCACGACAATCTTCTAATTTCACAATCCAGGTGCAGGACATCCGACTTAGTCATCAGCTGTCACTTTGTCATTTCCGTACTTTCATGATTTTTACAAGCGGTTGACCAATTACGACAAACCCCATGGGCCGTAATTGTGGCATGTCGAATTAGGATTTAGAGTAACGTTGTCCTGTCGCAGCAAGTGACATATTCCTCCCTATAATGTGGAATATTGATCAGCTTAGCACCGTATTCTCATAGTCGCTGCCGGGCACTGGCTCAGCCACTCATGGCTGGGGCATGAGGCTCAGCTCACAAGGAACTCTGCACATCGCCAGCTCAACATTAAGCAACGGAGTTGGGTCCTGCGCGCTTGAGTGAGGGTTAGAGGTCGCAAACGGGGTTTGATTCCTTACCCGTACCCGTACCCGGCCGCACCAGGGTCGCAAACGGGTACCCGTACCTGGCCGGGTACGGGTAGCCGGGTATCGGGTAGGTGACGGGTATCGGGTACCCGGTTGCGACCTCTGGTGAGGGTCAAGCCTCAGCCACTGCCAATTCGAGCCTTGGAATTGCAATGCAGTGGCGGGTGGTGGCTTAGGGGCCGTCCATAAATGACGTCACGCGATTTTGGACGATTTTGACCACCCCCCTCGTCACACGGCGTCACAAAAAGTCAGACCCCCCCCTCAAATATGACGTCACAAAGCTCTGTCCCCCCCCCCCCAAACCATATTTCAATTTTGAAAATAAAACCTGCTTCAAATCGCTTTAAACTATTGTCATTGTAGTGCGTATTTAATGTGGTGCTGCACTCTGATGTTGTAGGAGTGTTGTTATAACAATTAGTGTTGTTATAACAATTCTAGATGTATTTAAAGTTGCGCATTTTGATGTGACGTCACACATCGTCACAAATGTCTGACCCCCCCCCCTCCCTAGGTGCGTGACGTCATTTATGGACGGCACCTTAAACAAAACAGTGCACACATGTTGGTGTTTCATGGGACATGTTTTGGTTGGTATATGAAAAATAAGAATATAATGTTTTGTTTGCACATTCACTACAAATACGTGTGGTTAACGCAGATTTGATTCCTTGCAAAAGGTATCTTATTTGGTCTGTTTAACACGTAGCGAGGGCTTTCGCGACCAATAGTGTTCATAATAAAGGTTTATGGGTTAGATCGCTTAAGTATAAATGTGTCGTAAACCTCCACCACCCGACGCAGCCATTTAGTAAAGGATTTGTCACGGAAACAAAACGCCAATTAGTTACTACTTCAGCCCACCGGTGTGTTGGAGAGTAAATCCACAACATTAACAATTTGAGTAGTACGACGTTTCGCTGGCAATTACATCAAGCATAATTGGGCGATTTGCCAGAATAGTGAAGCCATCCACCTGTTTCCGATCTTAAATAGAACAACAGCAAGACGACGTCATCACTGAACTGACGCGATCGAACCCAAAAAACCTTCATCACGAATCTTATTTGGTGTTTGAACATCTTAGCACCTGTTTTATTGCCAGAATAGGGTATTAAACCTATTCTTATTTTTCATATACAGGCAGTCCTCTACTTACGATGGAGATGCGTTACGACGACCCCATCGTAAGTCAAAAATATCGTAAGTCGAAGATGGCCTAGCCTACCCAGGAGTCTTAAAGAATCGTGATAATTTAGCAAAACAGAGCAATTTACCGTACCGTACTGTATAAACTAAAAACTGTATTTATTAATTACAATACTATATTGCACAGTAAAATGTAAAGTAAAAAAACAAGGTAAATTCTTAGCCTACCTATATGAGCTGCAATTTCATAGAAAGTTTTTTCAGGAAACAATCCTATCTGCATCACACAAGGCGGGAGATGCGTACAGAACATCCCGGCAGCATCCCAACGTACAGCATCGTACCTCGTACTCTGCTGCGTTTGCCTGCCGCGCGAAATTAAAAATATTTTATAATTTTGTCGTATCGCTATCGCCATCGTAAGATCGAAATATCGTAAGTCGGACCGTCGTAACTCGGGGACTACCTGTACATTGTTGGCGGTGGTGGTGGTCCGTGTGGATTTGCCTCGAGTCTTACGTTCGCTGTGCGGTGTTGCACTGCCGCCTTGTGGTGTAAAATGTGTTTCGCGCTTAGCTCACGAGAATACGAAAATCACCATCACAACATGTTTGTAAAATGACAGCAGTGTATTGGAGTTTTCATTGTAGTTTTAATCTGTATTTTATTTCAAAGCATTTACGGAACGGTACATGCATTAACAAAATGCTATTTGAGTGATTCTGCTTGTGTTTTAATTGTTACATATCGTATTGTTTTTTTTTTATCACATAAGCAGGCAGCTTGCCGGACTTTTCCACGAGCCGGGTCTTGGTTACCCCCTGTTAATCTGGGTAGCCGGGCGTCTACTGTAGCAAGGTTGCCACGATATAATGTTTCGCGATACAATAAGCATTTTTCACGATATCATCATGAACGTCATCTGTCCCCTTCCCATCGGCTCATTCGTGACGATGGGACCGAACGCATTGCAGCATCATCCATTTATTTAGCCAGTGTTAGTTTGTAAAAATGGTACTAATTGTATTTTATAATTGTATTGTATTTTTTTTCTGCCTTTATTTACAAGTATGAATGAAGCTTTACTTAAATTTGGCCGTAGTTCACGCAACACAAGCCTACCACGAATATGTCAATCAATACAACTTCTAAATCGACAACAGAGTGCTGATAAATGGAATGCCATGGTCATCCAAGAAATAATCGAACAATAAAATGCATTATGAATGTTTACATAGAGGGTCACCACTTGTCCTGCTGGGCCCATGGTCATTCTCTTGATGAGCTCTTGTTGAGGAAGTTGCTGTTCAGGAAAATCTTTGAGTCTTCCAGGCGACATTAAAAGTCCAGGTTTTGTCAGCTGCACAAAAAAACCCTAAATGATCCATCATGCGTCGCTCTTCCCTTTACCGGCACGAATAAACTTTCATCTTCCCGTGAAACGTCCGTTTTTTTATTATTAATTTAGAGCTCAAAGGTAGAAACTCTGAAATGTGCATGCTGATATTGGCATAGGCGTGATGTTACAGTGTCCATAATTTGTCAAGTGCGTTACAACGCGACATTTTGTAACCCGAATGTTCGCAAATCGAGGGATACCTGCACAATGCATTCTAAATGGTAAGACAACAACGCGCAAACATGGCATCGTCTATCTCAGACTGAAGGTCGTAACATCACTCCCGGTGGTTACCGTGCACTTCATCTCCCCGAAACATAGCACATTTATTGAAACCTCGCATAAACACAAGCGGTATTATGGCAGTGTGCAAAATTTAACTGTGAGGTTTTACGAAGGAGATGCAATTTGCGAGGCATCGTTGAAAGGTCAAATGTGTTTTTAACATCTTTGGAAAGACACGCTGTAATCTCGCCACCAGCGTTTTACACTATTTGGCTCCATCAACAAAGATGATATTAATCACCTGCAAAATTACAACTTATTCAAACTAATTTCCCGCTCAGTTAGTTCAGTTCCAGTTCCATTGATTAGGTGTAACCCTGCGAGCCATGCGGCTCTTGACTTGGGTGAGGCAGTGGTGTAAATTCCACACTCCTTTGGGGGGCTGGGTGCGGTGAGTTGGCGGGCGTGGGGATCCACCCATAGGACAACCACTCGCCCACAAATTACCACTTGTTTTTTTAAATCAACATCAGAAGAATCGTGGGCTAATTTAACTCACGACCAGGATTTGAATTTGCAACATTCCGAATATAAGCCGCTCACTCTATCGAGTTACCAACACAGCATTGCACGCACACAATTTTCAGGCTTATCCAGATCACCAGCTCAAAAGAACTGAATTTGTGGCCTCTTTGTCATTTAGGGCCCACCCACTCGCAGGGTTGAGAAAACGTGGCCGTCAAATTCTATTTGTTTCTAGCCGCTCGCGCTACCACCGAGGGGCCTGATACATGGTTAACATCATCACAGCTTTGGGGTTTAATCCACACGTAAAAAAAACATGGGCCGGTTCACTTGTTGGCAAATGTTCCTTTGTCCACTGGAGCTTGTTCAAAGAGTCTGCCAATATTCATCCCTAACATGAACAATTGGGTAAAATTTCCAAATTGATGTGTTTCGGACACTCTACGTGTTTAATGAAACGGCACACGTCATGGTTTTTATAATGGCGCACTGCTGTGGTGTAACCATCAGCACACTTGACTTAAAATCTGGAGATCGCCGCTTCAATATCCTAGTGCCGCAGATGACACAATGGTGTAAGGTTTTTTAAAATTGTTTTTTCTATTACAACTCAACGCGAGCCTGACACAAAGCGTCGATCGCCGAATGGAAGGGGGGGGGGGCAAAAAGTTCCACGAACAGTGGCCCCCGAGTTCGGTGGCGACAGGCCCCAAATGAAGGGGGGGGGGGGGACTGGGCTCACTGCACGTTGTAAGTTTCTTAAACCCGCCCACGTGTGTTCACCCAGAAGTCTATAAGGGACTCATCTACTTATGAACACTCGACTTACGAACTTTCAGAGATACGAACAAACTTAAATTTCGATTTAAAGCTTTCGTGACTGCAGGGATTCATCTTCTTGGTTCTTTCGGTAAAGTCACGTAGAAGGGAAATGAACGTCATTCAGACGCTGTCTTTCCGACAGCTCTGTTCTTCACCTGAGGACGGCTGCTTGCGTTGTGGCCGAAACGTCGTGAGAATTGTATTTTATTATGTTTTATTTTTATTATTTTTTTATTTCCCTTCTACGTGACTTTACCGAAAGAACCAAGACGACGAACAAACTTGTCCGTATGTCCACATCAGTTGGCTGTTTGGACCGATAATCGTAAGTTCAACCGCCACGCAATAGATGGGGGTGGTGGCACCTACATCTGCAGAACATGAAGAACCAGTGGCATCTACATCTACAGGAGATTATACAACTTTTAAAGCTATTCCCCGTGCTTAGTGTACATGCCGTACAACATGTTTAGAATCGACAGCATTAAAGTTGGACTTGCGAACAAATCGACTTACCAACAGACCTCTGGAACCTAACTCGTTCGTAAGTAGGTGAGTCCCTGTATCGGTACACCACAGTTAGTCGATGAAGGCAGGTCACGCGACATGTGGTGAAATATGGGGTCCTCCCACCACCTCTTCCAAGGCGTCTGGTAAGCTTGGAAGAAAAGGTCAAGTCAAATTCCCTCTAGAGTGGCTAGCGCAAGCTCCCTTGATGGAGGCCTTTCTGCCAGCAGTGACATTAGCGAGCAATTTCAGGGCTGCATCTTTACCTTTTATGCCATATATTTAGAGATAGGCCTCGGCAAGGCAAGGTGATTTACCCTTTTTACCGGGTAAATGGGTAAAGGTGTCGACATGCCAAGGGGTAAGGTAAAGGGTAGGGTAAAGGTAGCGCGGAAGAATTACCCGGTAAATACCTTGTTTACCGCTCGCTAAAAGCTCCGTGGCGCAGTCCGTGGCCTCCATTAAAAATATGAATCATCGAGAGTATTCTATATGAATAAAGCGCTCTACCTGGCATTTGCCCGTTATAAACATTTTTCATGTGTAGTAGTACCCCAGTAATTACCCTGTAATCGGGCAATATGTATGGGGTAAGGGTAAAAGGTAAGGTAAAGGTAGGCTCGTTGTTTTTACCTTTACCTTACCTTGCCGAGGCCTATTTAGAGATTAAAAAAAATCTAGTAATGTACAGGGTGCCCATTAAGTTATAATCCATTAGTAATGAAACTACGTCGATAATATAAAACACACACACAAACTTGGTAGTATGGCGATGTTATATAGATTTTAATGTTATGTCAGGTCCAGTGGAAGGTTCATCTGTTTGTAAAATTATATCATTTAATGCCAGGTCAACCTTTCTATACATTTTCACGTTAAATATAGTAGATACAAATTAAGAGAACACTGTATAAGGCATCCGCGAAAGTATAATCAGTTGGAGAATTCTACATGCGAGATGATGGCAATATTTCTCGTGTGCAATTAACATTTTTTACCAACAATCTTGGGTGATCTTTAACATTTCACGACTGAAGTATTCGAAAAAAACAATCACAAAAGCGATGCTGGTGAACGTCGGGGACTCTCAAATTTCTATCTGATTACAGCAGAGCAGCATCACTATTATCATTACACTTGATTAACCGTGATTTTTTTTAGAAGGGTCCTGGCCATGTTACATTTCAATTCGGTCATTTAAAGGTTAATTGTGAAACTTGGCAAAACTGGATCATGGCGCTGGCACACACTGGCATTACAGGAGCATCAACGTCCACTGTGAAACAAGCGGCGCGTGGTATTTTTACGGTGAATACACTTTTTATTTTACTAGATAAAGCTCAACTGAACTATTTAGCTCATTTTTCAGAAGCAACCTGGCCACAAATGATAGCTCAACGAAGTGAGTTATCATCATGTGGGAATTTATAGCAGCCAAATACTCTTCAGCGCACGTTTATAAATGCGGAGGGCAAAACCGGAGGGCCCGGAGAAAAATCCACGTGACCACGTGGAGAACGTGCAAACTCGAAATATAGAGGCATCGTTAGGGTCGTCATCGAATCCATGACCTGCTGTATACCAGGCGAGGTAGTCAACATCTTGCCACCGCGGCACCGCGAAGCTGCCGCTAGATTTGAACCGTGAACCTTTGCAACGAGCGGCGTACGGTGGACATATATAGAAGTTGAAGGGGTTGACCCTCTCATGCATCATGTTCATTGTGGTGGACTAGGAATGCTATGCAATTATACTAAACGTTTTCAACACATCTGTGGCGTTAATTTGACTCTTAAATTCACTTTCAACAAAGAATGCAAACATTTTGGTTTTAATGAGTCATGCATGAGATAATTATCTTATCTTATATGGATATAAGTAGCGCCTTATCCCAAAGCGCTTGACAACAATCTTAAAATTGTACATATGATGACAGTGGTTGAGATAAAGAGTGGGTTATTAAAAGTGGTGGTGTAGTCATTGTGACAGGAACACAGGTGGGAGTGGTTGGGGTAGTGATAGGGGTTGGGGTAGTGATAGGGGTTGGGGTAGTGATAGGGGTAGTGATAGGGGTTGGGTAGTGATAGGGGTTGGGGTAGTGATAGGGGTTGGGGTAGTGATAGGGGTGGGGTAGTGATAGGGGTTGGGTAGTGATAGGGGTTGGGGTAAGTAATAGGGGTTGGGGTAGTGATAGGGGTTGGGGGTAGTGATAGGGTTGGGGTAGTGATAGTGGTTGGGTAGTGATAGGGTTGGGGTAGTAATAGGGGTTGGGGTAGTGATAGGGGTTGGGGTAGTGATAGGGGTTGGGGTAGTGATAGGGGTTGGGGTAGTGATAGGGGTTGGGTAGTGATAGGGGTTGGGGTAGTGATAGGGGTTGGGGTAGTGATAGGGGTTGGGGTAGTGATAGGGGTTGGGGTAGTGATAGGGGTTGGGGTAGTGATAGGGGTTGGGGTAGTGATAGGGGTTGGGGTAGTGATTGGGGCTGGGGTAGTGATAGGGATTTGGGTAGTGATAGGGGTTGGGGTAGTGATAGGGGTTGGGGTAGTGATAGGGGTTGGGGTAGTGATAGGGGTTGGGTAGTGATAGGGGTTGGGGTAGTGATAGGGGTTGGGGTAGTGATAGGGGTTGGGGTAGTGATAGGGGTTGGGGTAGTGATAGGGGTTGGGGTAGTGATTGGGGTTGGGGTAGTGATAGGGGTTGAAGTAGTGATAGGGGTTGGGGTAGTGATAGGGGTTGGGGTAGTGATAGGGGTTGGGGTAGTGATAGGGGTTGGGATAGTGATAGGGGTTGGGATAGTGATAGGGCTTGGGGTAGTGATAGGGGTTGGAGGGTTGGGGTAGTGATAGGGGTTGGGGTAGTGATAGGGGTTGGGGTAGTGATAGGGGTTGGGGTAGTGATAGGGGTTGGGGTAGTGATAGGGGTTGGAGTAGTGATAGGGGTTGGGTAGTGATAGGGGTTGGGTAGTGATAGGGGTTGGGGATAGTGATAGGGGTTGGGATAGTGATAGGGGCTTGGGATAGTGATAGGGTTGGGTAGTGATAGGGGTTGGGGTAGTGATAGGGGTTGGGGTAGTGATAGGGGTTGGGGTAGTGATAGGGGTTGGGGTAGTGATAGGGGTTGGGGTAGTGATAGGGGCTGGGGTAGTGATAGGGGTTGGGGTAGTGATAGGGGTTGGGGTAGTGATAGGGGTTGGGGTAGTGATAGGGGTTGGGGTAGTGATAGGGGTTGGGGTAGTGATAGGAGTTGGGGGAGTGATAGGGGTTGGGGTAGTGGTAGCGGTTGGGGTAGTGATAGGGGTTGGGGTAGTGATAGGAGTTGGGGTAGTGATAGGGGTTGGGGTAGTGGTAGGGGTTGGGGTAGTGATAGGGGTTTGGGTAGTGATAGGGGTTTGGGTAGTGATAGGGGTTGGGGCAGTGATAGGGGTTGGGGCAGTGATAGGGGTTGGGGCAGTGATAGGGGTTGGGGTGGTGATAGGGGTTTGGGTGGTGATAGGGTTGGGGTAGTGATAGGGGTTGGGGTAGTGATAGGGATAGTGGTAGCGGTTGGGGGAGTGATTGGGCTAGGGCTGGTTGTAGCTGGGGGGTGGGGCAGGGAGTAACGGTAGGATGTGCTTGGGAGAAAAGATGGGTGACTTTACCGAAGGAACAAGAAGAAGGTTAAGTATTGTGGCCAAATGTATTATCAGACGGGTAAATCCGAGCATTGCACATGTATGGAAGCTCAAGGATAATTTTCTATGATAAAGTGGATGGGATGACGAGATAGACTATCTTCCACACAAACGCTTTGTAAAACTGTCATCATAATGTTACCGGTAAGTGAATGTGCAAGTTCAAATCCAACGCTTTCTGTGGATTGTGAGAACATCCATCACGCCAGTAAAATGTGTCCCATGTTCGAAACAAGCAGATTTACCAACACACAGAGGTTTGCCTGGGATGGCCACATGTTCAACTATTTTTAAGTTACTGGCCTAAATAATAATAGAGGCCACCGGCTCCATCGAGCCGGTGGGTTTAGGCAAGACTGAGCGCATTGTACAATTCGCGTCCAATGTGGTTGTCACACGACTTGCATGCAATGCATGATGGGAGTTGTGTCTTCCAGCTGCTTGTGAGCAGCTCACCTCTCTCTGTGTGTTGTTGAATCTTTCCTGCGAGTCGTGGCAGAGACTAGAGGTTCAATGTGCAAATGATTCCGATTTGTTTGCATCCCGTTTCGAGAAATGCAACAATTTGAAACTAGTTTATTCTACCATTTGAACCTCATATGCCAGTAAAAAATATGATAATTGTTTTTTTTACCCTTCTATCTGGCAACAAAACTGACACCTTTTTTTACAAGGAGTCATGTTTGCATAGACCACAATACCTGCAGTCATAATGCAAACAAAAAACATAACTCTGATAATGTGCACTGTCCTTGAAGTTGATTGGTCCACACCCGAGACAGCTTTCCTTAGAGCCTAGTCTCACATGGGTTGGACCAGATGACGCCAAAAGGGTAAAAAAGCAATTATCAGTGTTATTCTACCTTTATTAAAAAATAGATTTTTATATTTTTTTAGAAATACAATATTTTGCGCATTTAATCCTGAATTAGGGGGCGTGATGGCATGCAGTTGTTAGCGCAGTGTGCACTGAAACCGGCTTCCTGAGTTCAATTCCTGTCCATGACTGACATCAGTGGCACATACTATCTTAGCCGGTGCTGGGGCCTGCACGGCTTCTCCAATCTGGTCTGACCAGCGTGGTGATGTGTGTTCAATCAATGCCCACGACCACCGACACATCACGGGGAGGAAATCATCCAGCAGTGAATTGACGATTGACAAAGGGCTGTAATTGATTGTTGTTGTTGTCACGAACATTCCCAAAAAATGAGCAGGCTGCATTATTTTCAGGAGGTGCTGGGTGCAATTTTCGGTTTCGCTTATAAAATATTTATCTGATATACATATTCATCCTTCGTCTCTTACCTGGTCACAGATATATACTGATACACGGATGCCTTCATTCTAGGTGCTTGTACTTGGTGAAGAGATTGTACAGAACCCTCAGTGTGGACTTCAGGTCAAAGTTTACAATATCTGCAATGAATTCAACACAGGTCAGAGGTTACACTATCTGCAATGAGTTCAAGGCAGGTCAAAGGTTATAATATCTGCAATGAGTTCAACGCAGGTCAAAGTTTACAATATCTGCAATGAATTCAACACAGGTCAGAGGTTACACTATCTGCAATGAGTTCAACGCAGGTCCAAGGTTATAATATCTGCAATGAGTTCAATGCAGGTCAAAGGTTATAATATCTGCAATGAGTTCAACGCAGGTCAAAGGTTACACTATCTGCAATGAGTTCAACGCAGGTCAAAGGTTATAATATCTGCACAGGTTTACATGTTATTTTTACTACCCCTACCCCCCCCCCCCCCATTATTTCGAAGTGTTGGGTAGCCGTTCTGGCTCACCCAAAATCCTATATTACTTGAATGTTGCTTAGAGGCGTTTTATTGTGTCTGCATTGTGTGAACCACAGGTCAAGTTTGGCAATTATGTTTTTTCCACACACGGGTGAGATTCGCAGAGGGCACAGAAAATGTGAACACAAAGTTGCCGATAACAGAATTTACAGAATTTACTGATGCGCCCAAGGGAAATGCACACAAATAAGAAACGCTTTCTTTAAATCGGATTCTACTCCAGAGTCGTCCGTGAACGCGATGATAAAAACAAAACTGCCACGTTCAGACTTTGGAGTTGTAGCCTTCGACGTGTGGTGTACCCAATGCAGATATGGGAAAAAGCCTCACGAATATAATGTCACAGGTGACCCTCCGCGCACACTTGAAAGCCGAGTTTGAAATCGCAGTACAAGGTTGCATATTCCATCGGCAACACGGTCGTCCTCACCGATTAACCGCCCGCACCCAGTGTGGTATTTGCACTGAGTGGTCACCTCTGTAGATGCTTACAAATCCGATAATTTCACATAAGAGCATTGCCATCTAAATCTCACGAACATTCGCATATTTTGTAAAGCACAGTCAAGCATTCCCCCTCCCACCTCCCACCGGTCCTGCCTCATCCACCCCGTTTAAAACAGTTTGCTCTTCATTGTTGGTCCAGTCCTCTGTGTATTGCACGGTTTAATTGTCATTATCATTGACGTTCACACGTATCCGACCTTGTTCGCCGGAGGCAGATCTAAAACCTTCCCCAAGGAAGAGGGGGTGGGACAGGAGCAATCCTAATATTTCAAACTTCTTAAATATGGCCCTACAATAAATGTAATATTTTTATCTGGTAAAAAAAAACCCCAACTTTATGAATGCTGAAAGTGGGGGACTGCTGCCAAGCCATGCCCTCGCTCCACCACCCAGTTGCCAGAAGATTGTCTCTGGACAGACGCTCCCTTCCTTCGACTCTGATTTCCGGATATGTAAACGGCCTCCCTGATGAACACAATGTCAGCGAAATCACCGATTATGGCCTCTGGGCCTTCAAATGCCCCCTGAGTGCGCACATACACACGAACATCTCCTAACTTCACCGCACGCCTCGTAGAGACCGAGTCTTTGAGCGGTAGTGAACCAATGATTACACCGATTGGGTGTACTAATGTCTGATATGGCTATTGTTCACAATTGCACCAAATAATAAAGGGGGTATGTGGGGGGGTGGTCGTGCAATCGCTCCCCATCGCCCGCACGCTCAGATCGCCACTGCTGCTGCTCACACATCCGCCTATACCCACGGTGAACACAGCGAGTCGTCTATGCGATGCCGTACCTACAACGCAGGGGAGCGGTAGCGTAGTGGTTAGAGCGCTCATGGCCAACACCGGTGACGATTGTCTGCACCGATTCCTGGGCCTCGCTTAGGTCGACTCGACCTCAAATGAGCACCCGGTGCGGTGCGTGAAAACATCGCCACTGGGGAAATAGAGGCGGTGTTGCCCACCCCACCCCCTCGTGTCCCACAGTGGCGGCCTTCATAGGTGCTGCTCGCTAACAGCACTTGCCCCAACAGCCTGTTAAGGCTACACGGGGGATCTTTGTGTGTTCTCACCTTCTGGCCGAGCCTTGGGCCTGCACAGTCCGCCGTCTTGCATCAGCTCGAAGGAGAAGGAGACATTGTGCACCTGTGCAGAGGTCAGCGGCCAGGCAGTCGTGGGACATCAGCCACGTGGGTTCCTCTACCCCCCCCCCCTCCTCTACCTCTACCCCCCCCCCTCCTCTACCCCCCCTCCTCTACCACACCTCCTCTACCTCTACCCCTCCTCCTCTACCCCCCCTCCTCTACCCCCCCTCCTCTACCCCCCCTCCTCTACCCCCCCTCCTCTACCCCCCCCCCCCATCCTCTGTCCCAGTATCATCGTCCTCTTGTCGAGGAAGCTGTTGTCAAGGGAAATCGTAGAGCACGATTTAAATCAAGACTTGCACTGGAACAGGAACTGAAACTCGATAAGGCTTCCCGGTTTGCATTAATCATTACATATTTCGATGCACTTCCTGCCGCTTGTTGAAGGGTCACTCTCAAAGTGAGTGTTAGGTTACGTTGGGGCATTGCCGCAAAGCAGAATTGATCGGTAAAGACCATTGGCTTTCGTTATTAGGTTACTTAATTAATGTAGGCAGTGGGTTGTGGGATAAGCAGGAATTGGAAGTTGTTGGGTGTTACCTGCTGGGATTTTGGACTTTTTGTGATTTTAGTTTTCTTTATAATTTGCAAACCGTTCATCTTTGATGTACAATTAATTTGTTTATCGTGAATCCTATTGACTGTGATAACCTACGTAACACGTTGATCTCAGCGTTTAGCCACAGGCATAGAAATGCAACCAATGAATCGCTCATCCGAATGTTCTCATCATGGACAAGGTGCTCTTAGGGGTTCCCCGAGGCTAAAGATCCGCGCTCTGGGATGTCTCGTTACATTATGGGCACTTTTGTGTAACCGGGTGGGAACTTCAAGGGATGGTAATAGTCTCATTTGCAAGAGCGACCCAGGACACTTGCCTACCAGAAGGGGGCGATGCGATGAGTACTCTGTATAATCCCAATTCAGCAATTTGCGTGCAATTTTGGGAGTTGGCAAATTTGGACTCTTGACGCCGGCACACAAGGGCCTACTCTTGCGGATGACATCAAGGGCATCTTTAATGTCCACTGTGCAGTAGAGGGGGTGCGTAGTATTTCAGTTATTAAACACCGCGGTAATAATGAGGGCGGCCGCTGAATTTGCACCGTGAACATCTTCAACAAGTGGCAAATGTTGTACCATTTGGCCACGTAACGGTCGCAGTATATATGCAAGTACTTCATTTTATCATCATCAATGCCGTAAATGAACGCCACGATGATACTGGATGGGCCCTAAAGGTGTCGCGTTCTCACCTTCTGCTCGAAGCCGTCTGGGGTGAGGAAGAAGTTGTAGAGGGGAACAAAGTAGCCTTCAACCAGACCCATGAGCAGCACCAGGTACACGCCGTCCGCAAACTGCGTGGGCAACGACAACGGCAACGGAGTTTAAGAGGATGGCCCCCACACTGACCGGAGTCTGGGTGCACCTTTGGCTTTCGTGCTGCAGGGATACAAGGGGGCAAACTGAATAGTGTGTGGTGTCGTCGAACACAATGAATGAATGACCCCCGTGAAACCGCGTTATTTTCTATGTGGCCACGCTGTAGTGAGATCAGAGGTCGCAATCGGGTACCCGATACCCGTACCCTACCCGATACCCGGCTACCCGTATCCGTACCCGGCCGGGTACGGGTACGGCTATCCGTTTGCGACCCTGGTGCGGCCGGGTACGGGTACGGGTAGGCCGTGAGTCACTGGTGAGTCACCGTTTGTCACTCATTTCCCAACGTCTTGTCTCTTCTCACAATTCAAGTTCCTAGAATCAACCCACCCACGCCTGCAACATGGCCTCATCCCAGAGGTCGCAATCGGGTACCCGATACCCGTACTCTACCCAATACCCAGCCGGGTACGGGTAGCCAGGTATCGGGTAGGGTACGGGTACGGGTACCCGATTGCTACCCTGGTGCGGCCGGGTACGGGTACGGGTAAGGAATCAAAACCCGTTTGCGACCTCTGAGTGAGATGCACTGGGTTCCTTAGACGTTGCAATGCTTGAATCCCTAAACGTGTAAACGCTTCACACGTAACTGTAGTGTCACCGGTACATTTACTCTCCACGCAAGTGATTCCTGCATTGTGGAGACAGTTGGAAAGTTATCAAGGTCTACATCCTGTGTGGTGTGGGTTTCCCTCCAGATTTGCTTGGAATTTCTCTAATGGAATCCTCCTTGTTGTTGTAATAACAAATTACATGCTTTTTTATATTTTGCTGGAAAGCTCTGCGAAGGTCGTTGTCAGCCTATAACGTCTCACCTGTGGGCAAAAGCCTCCCCCACATTCTCCCATTACTTCCTTTCCTCAGTTGTTCTTGTTCAGTTTTATCAGTATCCACTCCAAAATTAATTATGTCAGTTTGTTCTCTTTACCTAAAGTAATATTTCTTACCTGAGATAATATTTAGTTAAAATATATAATGCACTAAACTTGTGGCTGTAAATGTACTTTTATAATGGCCGCTCCTTTTATCCCAGGCCACGGACTTCTTGCAATCGCACGCCATATCAAAATATCTAGGGGTGGTCAAACCGCAGCTTGTGAGCCGTAAGAGGGTCTTGGGCAGTCAAAGTGCGGTTTTAGGTAATGCAATACATTTTATAACACAACTTTGTGGGAAATAAGAAAAACATCTGCAGAAGCAGCAGCGGCCCAGGCCACTCGTCTGTGTCACCGGAGCCAGACATGGGTACTCCCAGGGATTTATCCCGCAGATTTTTACATTCAATGTATGCATGTATGTTGAACTTCTTTCGCACGATACCTAGCGACTTTGATAATCAGTTGGCCACCACCTTGAGTGAACTGGCCACGTGACCACCCCATGTGATCACCCCACGTGATAGATGTGTGCCTTGCGACACTCGGTTGTATCCATATTTTGGTGTACCTGCTTGTAGGGTCAGGAGCTTTGGCCACCCCTGTAATAATCATTGTAATAGCACCTATGACAGTCTATGTAAATAGCACCTACAACACTTGTAGTAGTCATTGTAATAGCATCTGTAACACCTGTAATAGTGATTGTAATAGCACCTTACCTGGGTCTCTAGTTCCGTGACCTCCAGGTTCAGCTTGCTCAGATGTTTGTTCACAAATGTGATGAGAGACTGAAAGAAAACTTGATGTTAATTATGGTCACAGATAACACTTATTCTAATTCAGCTCAGATGTTTGTTCACAAAGGTGATGAGAGACTGAAAGAAAACTTGATGTTAATTATGGTCACAGATGTCACGTATTCTAATTCAGAAAAACAATACATTTCTGAACGATTTCAATAATGTAAAATTAATGTTCTGCTATTTCTCTTAATATCCTCAATTAAAATCACGAAAGATTATCTGCAAGACACTGAAATATGAACTCTTAAGTTCTAAAACTCTTAAAATGGTTAATGTCGGAGTTCTCTCCCATCGTCTCTTCTGCTAAGGTCCTACAACCTTGCCCAACTCACCAAACGTGTGAAAAAATAAGAGTAGGTTTTACCCTTTCTGGCACTAAAATACCAGAGTCACACTAGAGAACGCCAAAAGGTGGACAGCACAAGGACAATGCCACTATCAGAGCATCGATAGCTCGGGGTGAGTAGCTACAAAATGGGACCTTTTTGCCAGTATCAAAGTATAAAACATAGATTTTACCCTTTCTGACACCATGTTCATCATCACACCGTGTTAAACCGACCGATAATATTTCAAGCAATTGACATTTTAGCCGTACCTCTGGGAGGCTGATTTAAAAAATTACCTTTTTTACGACGTTGAGTTTGTCCGGAGCGTGGTCGAACAAGGTATCGAAAGCGTCGCGCTCTGCATGGAAGACAAATTAATCGACGTTACCGCCAAAGGGATTAAGCGCTGCGAGATTGCGGTGTGGCGGCCGTGCGTTGCCGGGCAAATGGTTCTCTGTGCGCCACTTACCAAAGTGACCGGCCATCGATCTGCAAGCACAAGTTGTAAATGTTACCAAAATGAATTCGATTACATTTAGAGGTTCAACAAGCTGCGAGTGTGTAATACTGGGCCCTTGGTTAATGCATTGATTTTTGTTAAATTAAATATTTATGCTGGATTGTGTCTCATTAAAATACAAGCTGACGCGCTAGTCCACTAAGCAACCCTCAATGTTGTTCTGTGATTCCTAGTCTATGTTCTTGTATGTGTACACATAAATATGTTGAATACTTTAACAAATTAATATTTTCTGGGTGCGAGCAGGCTGGAGTAGGCAGCACGTGGCTGGTAGCCACAGCCACAGTGATTGGTATACAAGATGTGGTGTGCAGGGAGTGGGAATATTTTCTGCATCACTGACCCAGACAGCCCTGGCTGGAATTGGCTGGAATTGAGGCCCAGGTATACATTTACTCTGCATACAACTTGCCCAAAAACGATTGCTCTTGGTCAGCTGTGTCATATACATTTCATAACGGTTGGCTCGTGGGGTTTGTAGTTTTCATGAAAACTCTAATCAGTGTTCTACGGATTTACGGATGGGTGGACGTGAAAATATCGATGCTAGCTATCAGTATCCTTACGGCTCAATGAAAAATATCCCCCCAAAAATACACAAAAATAAAGCAAAAACATACTTTGTAGTGTTGTCTAATATGGGTTTTGTTTACTGCAATTATTTCAAAATGTTGACCATGAATGGCAATTAGCACTCTGCCTCACATTAAATAGCTAGAGACATTTTACCTTTTCAACTTTTTCCTGCGGCCACATTGCCCTAAATGTGCCCCATCTCGACAGCTAAGCTGGGCCGAGAGTCTGCGTGACCCCCACCTTCTCGCTGCATCTCAAGCCTCCCGCAGGCTTTCACCACCGAATATATAACCACAGTCAATATCTCCTGTCTGTACAAACAGCACCCGTTCATCCGCCGCCGCTGAATGTCAGCCCCCGTGCTACGCGACCTGTGACCCCCCCGCTTTGCGCCCTGCGTCCCGGTTCACGTCGCTTAATCTCGTCGCGGTCTCGGAGGCTAAGCACCAGAGGTCGCAATCGGGTACCCCATACCCGTACCCTACCCGATACCCGTACCCGGCCGGGTACAGGTACAGGTACCCGTTTGCGACCCTGGTGCGGCCGTGTACGGGTAGGCCGTGAGTCACTGGTGAGTAACCATTTGTTACTCATTTCCCAACGTCTTGTCTCTTCTCACAATTCAAGTTCCTAGAATCAACCCACCTGCGCCTGCAACATGGCTTCATCCCAAAGGTCGCAATCGGCTACCCGTACCCTACCCGATACCCGGCCGGGTACGGGTAGCCGGGTATCGGGTAGGGTACGGGTACCCGATTGCGACCCTGGTGCGGCCGGGTACGGGTAAGGAATCAAAACCCGTTTGCGACCTCTGCTAAGCACGCTCGAGTCTGACGAGTATTTTGGATGAGAGGCTGCTTGGGATACCAGGCTTGGTCTGCGAGGTGGCTACCTGATGGCAGTGCACCAACAGATTCTGCAATCTGTGCCACGTGTTGAGTGTCACTCCCTCGTAATGTGTACATTTTCTCCAGCTTCTACGGTGTCCAGCCTTATTACAAACGCTCATTAATTGAATTGGTCACACGTCCCAAGACAGGATCCTCCTGACAAAGAGTCTCAGCGTCTCCTAGATAAATCATCATAGTCGTGATGTTATGGTGGAGGTGTGTGCTCTTACTCCATGGTGGTCGTTATAACCTCCTGTGATTTCTGCACGAGTACTTTCCCTCCACGTTTCTGTAACAAGTAAGCATAGAGTGTATTCAAAATAATAGTAGTAGTAGGTTAAACACATACATTTTCATAATTGAGAAATATATATATTTTTTTATATTATTATTCTAAAATTTTGGTTGGTATAAGGAGCATTCCAATTGTATTGTTTGTAAGTTCCTTGGGTAAATTATGTTGAAAACGCTCATTTAACTGAACATTTCGATTTAAAGATTTCGTGACTGCAGAGATTCATCTTCTTGGTTCTTTCGGTAAAGTCACGTAGAAGGGAAGTAATAAAATAAAATAAAAATAAAACTACATTATTATATTATTTTATTATGTTTTATTTTTATTATTTTATTACTTCCCTTCTACGTGACTTTACCGAAAGAACCAAGAAGATTAACTGAACATGTTATTGAACAGTTCATACAGAACACTCCCAACCAGAGGTGGTAGCCTCCATAACCGAATGCAAGTGCTTGGCTTCAGAATGCTTGCGGAATTGATTGCAATTGGCTCTCGCGTTGACCATGAAAAGTCGTTATAAAAGTGCATCCCTGCAATTGCTTGCTCGCACTACTGCTGGCGGAAGAGCTCCTACTAGTGGAAGTGCAAGAGACTTGCCCGCCCCATTTAGAGGGCACTTGGCCTCTCGATTCCACGCTGGCCAGACTTCGAAAATTTGGAAGTACAGTACCCACATTTTACCCCACTACACGCTGGCCTGCCGATCGACTATAACGTTGGCGTTCCCCATTTTATACTGCTTTGTCAACAAAAGTGTGGGGTTTGGGGGGGTTTAAGAAACTTGCCCCAATTGTGTCTTTCAACTGCCACTCTGCCAGATTGAACCGGCGATCTCTAGATTGTTGCTAACCATTATAAACTATTTATTTTATTTTACCAGGTAAGGTCGACTGAGCTGTATAGCTTTTTTTTCAGAAGCCACGTGCCCACAAATGATAGCTGAACGAAGTGGCTTATCACGTGGAAATTTATAGCAGCCAAATACTCTAAACGCATCTTTATAAATGTGGGGGGGGGGGGGGTATGAAACCAGACGACCCGGAGAAAAACTCATGCGACCACAGGGGAGTAACATGCAGACCTCCTGCATACCAGGCGAGGGAGTTAACATCTCGCCACCGCGACACCCGCAGCAGCAGCATCAAAGTTCCGTAGCGTGTACGGTACCCAAATCTTTTTTGGGGGGGGGGGGGGGGGTGTGAGATGTGAAGCCTCCCACACGTACACATCCATGAGATACCTGTGGGTGACACTCACCTGGACGACGACGAGCTGCACCGTCACGTGGTCTGGCAGGTGAATGGGGGCGCGGAAGTGAATTGCGAGCGCGACCAGCAGGTGCAGGATAGCGACCACGTGCTTCGAGTGAATCACTGCGGGACAAATCAGCCACGGGCACCCCATGCAGCGTTTCGCGTGCGAATGAACACGATGTGAATATGAGCGAATTTGTATTTACTTAATTAGTTGGTCAATGTTATTGCACTCAATATATTGGGCCTAGCGAAGGGGGGGGGGGGCACAGCTTCCGATCTCTGAGATACAAGAAAAGTGAGACCATATGACAAGAAGGATATCTCTCAATATCGGATGAGGGGAGAACCATACATAATTGAATTGTGTTGATTGGTGTATTATCAGACAGCTGACAAAAACTGAACTTTTAACTTCCTTGAAAGACTTAGATATTTCCTAGGACACCTGCCTCACATAGAGGACTCATCATCGGAAAAGTAGGACAGGTGCCAATCATATGTGCACCCGGCAAGCCGAGTTTTATTCGCAGCCACGGCTAACATCAGTGGCGAGTGACATCTGAACCGATCCTGGATCCTCTTCCACCCCCTCCTCCAGTCCGTACCTTCACCAACCCGCACTGACCAGCCTGGTGAAGTATGCTCAAACGATCCTCCGTAACTGACACTACATCCAGCATCAGATCGATGTATAGGACTGTGCATCAATATTAGTAGAAAACAAATATTAGGTCCGATTCATATATCGATGAGTTAGTTCCTTTTTGTAATTTTTTTTCGTGAAAACGTAGCCACGTCTCAATTACTAAAGAAGAATTGGGCAAGTTGCCAAGGAGATTTGCAGTAAAACAGGTAAAGGTGCTGCCCTGAAATCGCTCGCTCGTGCCACTGCTGGCGAGAGGGACACTGCAATGAGCTTTAGAGAGCTATAGAATGTATTTGGCCTACTCTCCTCCACACTGGCGAGACATCTTAGAAGAGGTGGAAATACCTACACTTTACCCACAGCAAGCGGGCTGCCGATACCGCAAACCACATTGTAGCCATTCATACAGCTGGGTGAACAGAGGTGGGCAGATTTAATAAAAACTCCCCCAATTGTTCCAGCTGCCACACCAGGAGATCGAACCTTTAAATCCTGTGGACTGCAAGTCCAGCGTGCTAATCGTCACACCGCAGCAGTCGTGTTGACGTAACGCAATTAAATTTCGATTTAAAGCTTTCGTGACTGCAGGGATTCATCTTCTTGGTTCTTTCGGTAAAGTCACGTAGAATGGAAATAATAAAATAAAAAAAATAAAACATAATAAAATAATTTTCACGACGTTTCGGCCACAACGCAAGCAGCCGTCCTCAGGTGGAGAGCAGACTCTGTCTACTCGACAGACCTGCTCTCCACCTGAGGACGGCTGCTTGCGTCGTGAGAATTATTTTATTATGTTTTATCTTTATTATTTTATTATTTCCATTCTTCGTGACTTTACCAAAAGAACCAAGAAGGTAACGCAATTATTTCGGTCATTTCATAAAAATGCGAATCTGCCGTTTGTTCTCTTAACAAAACTCAAATGACTCCGGGTGCGTGGCGGGTGAGGAGGCGGGAAGTTGCCCGGGGAAAGTAAAACACGACAACGCTCGTTGCCGTTACGTACGCTCGACAGACCACCTGACGCCGCCCCCCCACTGCTGGGGCTTGAGTGTCTGGTTGACGGCCTGCAGCACCATGTGCAGCTTCTGCTTCTGCGTGATCTCGCACTGCGTCACCTCGGCCACGTTCAGCTTCCTGTGCTCCAGGGCCTCTGCGGCGATGAGCGGAGACGCACCGTTAGGACGAGGGGTAGGGAGCTACGGCTCGCGAGGACCGGTCTTTACAAGCGCTGCCTTAGGGGAATAAACTATAACACTTAAAAAAAAATGTACAAATTATTTTACCAGGTAAGACTCACTCAGCTATATAACTCTTTTTTCAAACACGACCTGGCTATCACAAATGATAGCTCAACGAAGCGGCTGATTGTGCGGAAATGTATAGCAGCTAAATACTCTAAACGAGTGTTTGCAAATGTGGAGGGAAAACGCGGAGGACCCGGAGAAAAATGTACACGAACACGGGGAGAGAGACAAGAAAACTCCAAATATACAGGCATCAGAGTCGGGGTCGAACCCACGACCTCTTGCACACTAGGCGAGGTGGTTAACATTTCGCTTTGATCTGTTCTTTTTTACATTTGGCATGGCTGCGTATAAACAGGGGGCGCGCGGTGGTGGGTCGTGTGGGGCGTGAGAGTAATGCACGCACGCGTAAACAAGCAGCAGCGAACACGGACGCGACTCGCACATGTTTGCGATAACGAATCGCTCAACTGGCTCTGCCGTTCGGCACCCGCTGGGAGCGTCGCTGCGTCGGTGCAGGGCACGGTGTGGAGCCGACGCATCCTCTCAATTACCGAGCAGCTTTTGCAGGACTTGCCCATCGTAGAGGTCGTCCTCCAGGTCTTTGACGATGATGCGGTCCTCGACCAAGACGTCGTTGATCCAGTCCTTGAGAACCTGCGCTGGGACCGGCGTTAGTTTCGTGGGGCCTACGGGGAAGGCCGTGGTCATCTGGGTTCCAAAGGTGGTGAAATGTTAACCACCTTGTCTGGTGTAGCAGGAGGTCGTGGGTTCGATCCCGACCCTGATCATTGTCGTTTATTTGGAGTTTGCGTGTTCTCTCTCTGCGAGGTCACGTGGATTTTTTTCCTGGTCTGCCAGGTATTTCTCTCCACATTTAGAATCATGTATTTAGAGTATTTGGCTGTTATCAATTTCCACATGATAAGCCACTTCAATCTTGACTTAAAGCTTTCGTGACTGCAGGAATTAATATTCTTTGGGTCTTTCAGTGATCGAAACGTTGTAGTTTTTAGTTATTTTCTTTGAACCCATCTTCATGACTTTACCGAAAGACCCAAAGAATAAAAGCCACTTCGTTGAGATATTGTGGTCAGGTTTCTTCTGAAAAAGAGCTCCATTACCTTGTTTTGTTTTGGTCGTCGTACAGGAATTATAATTGTAATTTACATTATAATTAATAATTATTATAATTTACATTATAATTTACATTATAATTATTATAATTTACATTATAATTATTACTGTAAGGCGCATTTCATCCTTAGATTCCAATGCGTGCTGTGTATGGAAAACAGGAAATAAACAGAACCATCATAAACGAGCAAAACTATGCGGGAAGAGGCCAGTTTAAAGAGGTTAGTTTTCCAGACTGACTTAAATATATCAAACAACTCAACTTGGTAGTCTTTGTTTAACTCAAAACGGTGGCTTTCGCAGCCAATGCTACGATTAACAACATTTTTTTTTTAGTTTGGCCACATATACTAAGCTGGCCACATTATCGTGATAATTGTCGCTCAGTTTACCGTGTGAGAATAAACAATAATATACAGTTGGCGAGTTGTTAAACACGTGCATGAGCGACACATTCATCTTGCTTAGCTCTGTCAGGTGGTGGAGGGTTTTACGACAGAAACTTGGGTCCAGGTAATTCAGTGGCCTATCCCAAAAATCTGTTTTAAATCAGTGTTAGTTTAGTCGACAGTTACCCATGGAATTTTAGACAAACTTTATTCTTCATAAGAAAGGTTTTATTCTGTGGATTTAATTTCGTCTCAAAGCAGAACACCTTTACTTATATAACAATGTCTTCTTTGTAGCTATTTAACACAAAAGATAATGAGAACCTGCGAATTGAGGATAGCAAAATGTAAACCATACGTGTATATGATCTTCATAAATGAGCCAAAGTTACCAGATTAACAGCACGGAGATATCAATAGCTCATATGAAGCATCCTTCACCGACCCGCGTTGACCAGCGTGGTGAAGTATGGTCAACAAACCGGCACGGTGTGTGGGGGGAGGCCCTCAGCCAGCGATGGATTGACGGGCTGTTCGTATGAATATCCTGCACAGCGGCAAGAGTGTTTTTTCCCTCTTCTGTATTATATCTATTCCCACTTGGTATTGTTCCAGTAAGCTTCAGACCGCACACACATGCTCAGGCGCACTCTAAGAGATTACTAAGTGGATTAATATTCCACATAAAGGTCCACTTGAAAGTACAGATTAAGCACTATTACATAAGGAACCTGCGAAACATCAGCGTCTGCGAATGCCGTAACGTACAAGCACCCCCACAACAGTGATGTGACTGAAGTGCGCGCAGGTTAAAGCATTGATTTTGGCTCGTGTCACCTTTCAATCCTAATTGATTCCCTTTCGTTTTCACAATGTGTTCCTTCTCCAACTTTTTAAACTGTCACTGGCCCACATTGGAATTCTTATGACTTTGGACACTTGCGGATGAGATATGGGTGTGTCATGCATCGTGCTCACCTTGATCAGTTCCTGCAGCTTTGGATCGTCTTTGTGCTTTGGATTGATGATGCTACGCTCCTCATTCTCTTCTGAAAAAAAAACAATGAAAAGTATAGACCATCATTACCATCATCATTGCCATCAGTATTACCATTATCATCATCATGATCATCGTCATTCTGAATCCTGAGTTGGAGCATGATGATCTATCTCCTTACTGGTAACAATTAAATTGCTTCCAGTGGTTTGATGAATAGACACTATTCAGGGTCATTATTCGTTTCAATAATCGATTATTTCATGCAACATTAGAGTGAATGGGTGTGCTACACTGGTCGAATGGTTATCACACTCGACTTGGAAGGCAGAGGTTGTCGGTTCTATCTCCCTGCATGGTAGTTGAAACAATGGTGCAATATTTTTAAACCACCACACTGCAGGTCACAGCAACTCACTCACCCACTCACCACACTGCAGGTCACAACAACACACTCACCCACTCACCACACTGCAGGTCACAACAACACACCCACCCACTCACCACACTGCAGGTCACAACAACACTCACCCACTCACCACACTGCAGGTCACAACAACTCACTCACCCACCCACTCACCACACTGCAGGTCACAACAACACACCCACCCACTCACCACACTGCAGGTCACAACAACACACCCACCCACTCACCACACTGCAGGTCACAACAACACACTCACCCACTCACCACACTGCATGTCACAACAACTCACTCACCCACTCACCACACTGCAGGTCACAACACACTCACCCACTCACTACACTGCATGTCACAACAACTCACTCACCCACTCACCACACTGCAGGTCACAACAACACTCACCCACTCACCACACTGCAGGTCACAACAACACACTCACCCACTCACCACACTGCAGGTCACAACAACACACACACTCACCCACTCACCACACTGCAAGTCACAACAACACACACACTCATCCACTCACCACACTGCAGGACACATCAATACACTCACTCACTCACCACACTGCAAGTCACAACAACACACACACTCACCCACTCACCACACTGCAGGTCACAACGAGTCACTCACCCACTCACCACACTGCAGATCACAACAACACACTCACCCACTCACCACACTGCAGGTCACAGCAACTCACTCACCCACTCACCACACTGCAGGTCACAACACACTCACTCACTCACCACACTGCAGGTCACAACAACACACTCACCCACTCACCACACTGCAGGTCACAACGCTTCTCTTTCTGTGCCTTTCCTCTCACGGCTCAAATTTGAAATGCTCTCCTCTCATCGTCTCTTTTCCCGAAACTTTTCTAATTTTTGCTCAATTCAAGAAAAGTGTTACATTAGTATCCATGGCAACATTAAAAGTGCAGTTTGTTGCTGACTGCTTGTCGTTTTTCAGGTATATCGACCTATGCTCGCCAGCGGTGAGTTAAAAAAACGTGCATGATTAAACAATTAACCATTGAAGATATAATAAATAAAACATTCATACTTAAAAAAAGATCAACAAGACCTGTAATCCAACATGCATACACTTGTAGTCAAGTGCGATTTACTTTTTGTACGCATCGCATTCCATCCTTAGCCTCGAGGGTGGAAAGACACTGCATGAAATAGACACGTGTAGCTAATTAAATTAGCGAAGAACATTGCCAATTTTGTGCTTTGTCAAGATATCGAATTGCAATAAAAAATATCAAGTAAGCTAATAAAGGAACCCAGTAAAGGGGGGTGTGTGGGGAGGGGACAAACGGGATTACTAATGATTGACACATCTGTGCAATGAAAGAGCTCTCACCAAATGGGATGACACTGTACTCAGTCAACCTGACTGACAGGATTTAGCTTTTAAAACACAGAATGCGTCACACACAGAGACGTACTAACAAAAGGTTCTCCCACCTTCTAAACCTGTGTCTCGATTCTCTGCTGTCACCTCCTAATGACCCTGATTACCACAAACCAGCGCACAGGAATTACAACCTGCACCACCGGGGCAATATCCGCATGACTAATCAATTTTAAAGGTCAAAGGTTGCCTGCCTATTTCTCCCTTGGCAAGCAGCTGCCTCGTTTTAATAAACAGATTTTTTTTTAAATCTTCCAGTGAAATCCAATTTGTATCGTCCTTACGCCCTCTTCAAATTACAATTCACGAATGAACGTTAAACGGTGTAATTCAATCTGAAAGCTTTCTCAACATTTGAGGTGCGATGTGTTTATATATCATGCTTCAGTGTCGAGAGGTCGATTGTTTTGCTCCATTGCCACTCAGTTCCATGATTGCACACGTGCATTGCAGACAATTGAAGGAACTGGGTCATCATTTAGGTAATCATCAAGTGGTGTTTACTCGGCCACAGTCTGCCAACAAATTAGGACTGGAACTCGGATGGCGACATAAGGGGGACCCTGCTGATAATTTTTCATGGTGCTGGATGTACTCAGACAAACAGCATTCTGGGATAGTAATGGAGTGGTCATTTTCAATTGCGTATTCTTTGGTTCTTTCGGTAAAGTCACGTAGATAGAAAAAATGTATAAAAAATAAAGTGAATACAAATAATAAAAAGAAAATATTAATTTTAATAATATTTTGGCAGTCTATATATATTCTCCAGGTGGTCTATATATAGACTGCCAGTACACTCACTCCGATTAAGAACAGTCTACATTAGAGTTGTCTCTTTTTGTTTGCATTTTGGCTGCAAGTGTTGTGGTTATTGCAAACATGACCCCTTGCATAAAGATGTCAGTTTTGGTGCCAGATAAAAGGGTAAAACCCTATTACTCTATCTTGTTACTGGCAAAAAGGTCTCGTAATGTTTTTTTGTTGTTTATTGTTTGTATTTTATTTGCATTATTTTAATTCACTTTATTTTTTTATTACTTTTCTATCTACGTGACTTTACCGAAAGAACCAAAGAATGTGAATTCCTGCAGTCACGAAAGTTTTAAATCAAAATTTCATTTGTGTGTCAAGCCACATTCTTCGTCTATAAGTAAAAGTGTATATTCTAAAATTATTGATAATTATTTCATATAAATAACCCAAATGGCAATAAATACCCATAGTCATTTATATGCATTCATTAATCCCCCCCTCACTTCGTGCAAGAAGGGCACACAAGTGACGTAATTACATCTCTCCCTCTATTCAAGGAATGGAACAGGAGGATTTCTCCACAAATCTGGCTGTCGCCTGATGAAGCTAGTTGTAATTACTGGTGAAACGTCGTACTCAGAATGCAAATATTGTGGCTTTGCCCTCCAACACACTTGGTTGTGCTGTACTAGTAAAGAATTGGCATATTTTTTTTCTCTCCGCCTGATGAAGGCCGCTTCTGTTGTGGGTTTTTTTTGCTTTTATTATTTTCAATTGATTATTTTCATTGAAAATTTTTATTTTATTATTTTTATTTTTTAGTTTCTATATACGTGACTTTACCGAAAGAACCACGAATATGGCATGTTCTGTTTACGTGACAAACCTTACTAATTTTCTGTGTTGGGTGGCGGCGGATTTAACGACACCTTTATATACAGAATGCTTCAAAACAATGTTAACACTTAAATGTGACTATCGTTTTTAATGGCAAAATAACGGATAACACACTGTAACATGATAACAAATGTAATGTTAATAGCTTCAAAAAGTCAAAGAGTCTCCACTTGTTCGCCATCATTGTCAACACGCGCCTGGAATCTTCTCCAGGTGGTCTCTAGAGGCACATTTCTTGCAGCATTGTTGCAAATTCTCAGAAGTGTTAAAATATTTTATTTAAGCACCCTGTATTTACGCGATCTAACCCCAAAAAACTGCATTATTAATTACTTCATAGCTCGTCGGATTCCTCATGTCTACGTTATTCTGATTCCGGAATGCTCCGTGCTCGTTGGAGCCGACGTAAATACTCACGGACAGCGCTATCCGCCAGATGTAAGCGGCCTTCCGCCAACAAGTGAATTGCGCACATGGTCCCTCAGCAGTTCTCCTTGGGTGTCTCCAATAAAGAAAAGTTAATTGAAATGTTCCAATACACAAAGTGAATTGAATTGTTCCAAGAAACAAAGTGAATTGCATTTTTCTCAAATAAACAAAAGTAAATTAAGTTTTGCGGAAGGTAAAGGTTAAAGCCCTGCAACTGCTTTCTCAGGCTACTGCAGGAGGAAGGGCCTCCACTAGACGGAGGTCCAGGAGATCTCCTCTCCAGAGTACCTTGGCCTACTCTTCCATGCTGGTCAGATGTCCTGGAAGGGGTGGGAGTACCCAGACTTTCCCCCACCATGTGACCTACCGATGTAATAACCGTGGTGCATGGTTATTACATCGGGGCGAGGGGGGGGGGCGCTGTTTATGAAACTTGCTCAATGTTTCAACTGCCACGCCAGGAGATCGAAATGGCACCCAATGCATTGCGAATAAATTTTGCCAACCCTGAAACTGTGGCAGCATTCCTCAATTTGCTGAAGACGTGCAATGGAATTGCGTTTTCTTTTTTAAATGTGATATGAGTCTCGAGGTGACTTGTTGCTGGAATATTAAACATAAAAAAATATGTTTTAAATATACAACAGCAAATGGCAATTAAATTTGGAAATAATTTACGTAAGCAGGTATTTCAAATGATGATGCAAGCCCAAAAAAGGAATATATCTTACCTTGTAGTAATGTACTGTAGATAGACTATGTTGATGAGGCTGTCTGACAAGTTTTAAGCTTCGTCAATGGCAACATATTAAAACCAGGGTCTGTGAGCTTTGTAAAGATGTTCACGGCATCAATGCGTCGATGTATTGAAGTCTATTGGAATGGCATCAGTGACATCACTAGTGCCATAATGACACGCCTGACCCAAACTTTTAGTATTCTCTCACTAATGAAATGTAAAAGTCATGCCGAACAACCAAGGACACACACTCCAATTCCGTGTTTATAATTTGTGAGCTGTAGACTTTTTGAGTTGCGTATTACTTTAAGTGACTCTATAAAAAATCATTATTAATGCAAATAGACAAACCGTGTTCTTTTTTTTTTTACTGACAGCCATTTGTCAATTATGCTGCTGGAAGAAGGCCTCCCAATGCCATATCAGTCACGTGGGGATGCCGGTCAGTGCCAGGTTGGTGAAGGATGGGAAGAACAAAGACGAGTTCGGATATTACTCGCCACTGAAGCGAACCATGGTTAGGAACATGAACTCGGGCCATCGGGTTCACTGCGTAGTGTACGAACCAATGCGACACCAACGAAGTGCTCCCTCCCATTGATTATTATTTAACAATTGGGGGTATTAAAAACAAAATCTCTCTGATGGCTTTTTTTAGATTTTACTGCTGAATTTTTAGTTCCTGAAGAAGCTCCCCAGTGGGCTGAGAGCGAATCTTCGGACACACGTGAGACGACCCGACAAAAAAAAAACATACACTTCGGAGAGGCACAGAGCACGGCAGCGGAGCAATCTCTGACGCCAGTGACCTCGGAAATGAAGAGAAGCCTCGTCCCACTGGTGGATGACAACATTACCGAGTCGGGCGCCCTCTTGGTTGATTTCCTCGCTTGTTGGGGAGAGCGCTGAGCCAGTTGATTTCATCGCCTCTTCCTGGAGCTCTGCGACTGGAGAGGAGCAGAGGGGGGTGGAGGGGAGCCGAGGGTCACGTCCGTCCATGAGATGGGCAGCGGTGGCAGAGGGAAGCCCCCGAGCGAGCCAGAAGTCAAAAGCGAGGGCAACCCCCCCCCCCCGTTTCATGAAGATAACAAAAATAAAAAGTGGAAAGTACCACGCAACAAAAATCTGCTCAAAGTCGTAGCCTATTTATACACCTATATATATGTGTGTGTGACAAAAAAAAACATTTATAGAACAAAAAAAAATACAATTGTAACGAGAAAAAATCAACGCGACCGTTTCACACAACGGGAATACAATTTAAGTTGCGTAGCTGCTCCAGCGTACAAAGTGTGCAGTTTCTGCTTAGCCCCCCCACCCCCCGTAATGGGTTAGCACCGTCGTCCCAGCGCAGTGATGGTGAGCAGCATTTTCCGGGCTAATTTGTGGAGGCCCGTGTGGCAAGCTGTGCCACTGGGGTGGTTTCCGCTGTCGCTGTGAATAATTCCACGAGCGCGGGACGTGGCGTGTCGTTGACCGGGTTCACGGAAAGGCAAACGAAACGAAAAATGAGTCTGCGTTTTTACAATTCAGCATTTTCAAACTAACAATAATGCTACCGAGCCTTACAGTTCACAACATTATGACGTTAAAGTCATTAGTTGATCAAGGTTCTGTTTGGCAAAATTCGTGTACTCTCCTTGCTAATTATTTTACGCTAATTAATACATATTCTTGGTTCTTTCGGTAAAGTCACGTAGAAGGGAAATAATAAAATAATATTAATAGAATGAAAATGTTCTTGCTGTGGATTTCACACCTGATGACGATTGCTTGTGTTGCAGTCGAAACGTCGTGAGAATTTTTATTGTTTCATATTTATATTATTTTATCATTTCCCTTCGACGTGACTTTACCGAAAGAACCAAGAATATGAATCCCTGCAGTCACGAAAGCTTTAAATCAAGATTTAATTAATACAGTTTCATTCAAGTACTGACAATCGGGATTTATCTTATTCCTCAGCATCATAATTTCCACAGATCCATATATGCTTTGTTACATTTTGAATGATACAGTGAGTTCACGGAAAAGGTACCAGCGACTGAAAGCTACATTTTTTTTCACAATTCAGCATTTCCTGGAACATAATCACATTATTTCCTTCAACAATTGAAAATGTAAGACTCGGCAGTGCGATTGTGGCCATGAAACCCAAACTATTGGGCCGTATCATGAACCACTGTACTCAACGGAGGAGGAAGAGCGAAACGACACGAACTCTCTACTGAAGCCCTCTTGTGGCTAGCAAACCTCGAACATTGACATTTAGCTCCCAAACATTCCCACTCACAAGAGTAGAATAGCTACAACTGAGTGCACCACAGCCTGACAATTCACAATGATACAGCACGAGTGAGAACATTTAACTGTAGAATTTTAATACAATAAGTCCGTAAAATTATTTCAACCAATTTTGCCTGAAATTTACATTTCATTGACATACTGACGGATACATTTAAAAATATATATATTTTATTCCACAGCAGTTATTATTTCTGTTACATTTTTCTCTGCAAGATAAAACCAATTATTTTATGCTTTGCTGATTTATTTTGCAAAATTGGTACAATTCAGCAGGAAGTCGCAGCTGACATTACATCACACATTCATAAATACTTATCAACTTATCGAACGCTACGCTGGTGTTCCATAATTGCCAGCAAAAACATGGATAAGTACTTACACATTATTCACCACATTAACGATTTGCCGCAAAAATGGGAAAGAAAATGTAATTTGCTCTTCCATCACACTTAACACTGTTTAACATCATCGCACTCAAGCTGTCACGCATCTTCCCCCAGATCACTCCCTAATTGAGCTCCATTTTATACGTAGCCGAACAGCTGTATTTAAATGCCATTTCCATCTCAGCTATAAATCTTTTCACACTCCCCCCCCCCCAAATGTATTTTTCGCCCGTGTAAAACTGCAGCCACTGCTGCTGCTGCTGCGTAAAGCCCGAAGGACACTGTTTATGACCGTTACGCACCGTTACAGCAAATGCGGCAATCCATTTCGACGATTCTTTGCGACAGCAGCATCAGCAGCCAGCAGCAGCAGCATCAGCTCCGGCTGCTCTGAATGCAGCCGGAGCGAGTGCAAGGCACACCTGGCTCGCCTTGCCAGCGCCGCTCGCTTGCCGCATGCCGTTGCCAAGGCATCCGAGCGCATCAACCATGACCGACAACTACGGCCAATTAGGAGGAGGAGGAGGCTTCCCTGGAGACGGCCGGTGAACGTGATCGGAGCTCGCTTCGTGTCGTATCGCAGGCAGAGCCCTGTCTTGGGATGGCTCCTACAACCGCCCCCACCCACCCACCCAATGCCTCCCCCGCCCCCCACCCACATGCTCCCCTCCCACACACATCCAACCATCACAATCACAATCCCACGACATTCACAGAACGACCCAGCCTGGAGCGAACGTCTCGCGACTGGAATGTCGTGAGTTAGAATCTTGGGCTGGGTTGGTTGATTCGGACCGTCGTCCCTTCGAGGTCGATAAATAGGAGCCACCTTATGGGGAAGTCAACATCGGTTGTCCGATGGATAGACTCTTCGCCGTCATAGGAATGTGGAATGTCCACTATTGGCTGAAGGTTGTAAACAGGAGACGAGCAATTGCTCGCCGCTTATTGAACAGGAACTCACTTTGACCTGTGTATTCTTGAGACTCGGTAAAGCTTTCCTGCCTTAGAGATATATATATGTACATGCATGTGTGTTTGCACAAGCACACGTAATAAATAACTCAACACATTTGTCAATAGCACTGCCCTAAAGATGACCAACAATACTCTACATTAGATCACATGTTGTCCAATGGCCCTTCTTCATAAAATAAATGTTGACAAACATATTGAGGTTTTGTTCATAAATAAATGTCACTAATATGTGTGGAAGGAATGCCACTTAATAAGGACATGCCACTTGTGAGATATATAAATATATATATATACAATTTAAATTAGCAATGTTAAGAATTTACAGCACAATTTTCTCCTCTCTTAATCCACTTCTGGATGAGAGGCCTCCTGAGGCCGTGTGGGTCGTGGGGATTGTTTTGACCGTGCATCAGTGTCAAGAAGGTTGTTGGTGGGTGTTCTGGGCCATCACTGATGTTAGCCCTGGCCGGAAATCGAACCACAGGTCACAGAGTTCACTGACCACTGTGCAGTTGAAGCAGCACTGTATCTTTATCGTGCCATTGTGGGTTTTTTTAAAATCAAGAATCACGGTTGCAATGGTCACACTGGTCAACACATTTTTTTTTCTGGCCTGGACTTTTGCAGCTGTTTTAGACTAATTTCAGAGTGCTGATTCCAAATCTGTTCTCAGATTTGCTCTATCACATCTCATTTTTATGCTATCGGCATACCCCATTTTCATTGATTTTACCCGAAATTAACTCTGTCACTTATGATTGCAAGTTGTTGCGAGTCAGTGACTGCTTTAGTGTTAAAATATGGTGCTGTATTTTTAGGATAGTGTGTTTATAATATCATTTTATGTAGATATCCACATTTAATTAATATTTTTCTTCTGCAGTTTTTTATTGAAAATGCAATATTTGATATCTCAAAAACCTGATGTGATAGACAAAAACTGATGCCAGATTTGGAATCAGCACCCCAAAATTACCTTTAAACCGTTGGAATACCTTATGGCAGAAAAAGTGTGTTGACCAGTGTCATCAGATGTTAAGGGGGGAATGCAATGTCAGTTGCACCTTATAGCTCTCGTGGGATTCTCTGTCAGCAGAGATGGAGAGTATAATAAAGGTAAAGGTGCAGCTCTGCAATTGCTCGCTCACGCCAATGCCGACGGAAGGCTTTCCACTAGAGGGTATTTGGCCTACTCTTCCACGCTGGGCAGATGTCTTGGAAGAGGTGGGAATACGTACACTTCATCCCAGAATCAGAATCTTTATTTATCCTGCAAAAATCCGATGATCTATGAAGCGAGGGGATTTAATTAAAGTAACCATTGTTTCAACATTCACACAGGGAGCTCAACCCGGTAAACACTGCATTGTGAGTCTCAAGAGTGATAAACATTACATCATCCCAGCATCCGGAAAGTTTCGCCGGAAATTGATGTTGCTCTTGTTTTCCATACCTGCATTCGGCATGCGTAATTGCCGCATTGACACAGCTCAGTGATAAATTGTAGCATCTTACGCAACATACATACGCTTGCCATTTATCTAATCAATGAGTACATACATACGTACGTAAATAATATATGTTTTTGTTAAGAAACGTGAAGATCAGGCCAGTTTAGATGTATTATATCAGCGCTGATATTCATGCAAAGTGCTATCTTTAATTTAAGACAACATTCAGAACGGTTTGCTAATTTCCGTGTGAAAGAAGTTTACCATATATAGCTACGTACAATTAATTATCACACTAGCTCGAATGTACATCCACTTGGACTTTAAATATTTTAATTATGCAAACACTGTCACTTATGAATCGTTGCTTCGAGGTGTGTCTGATGCATTTTACAACGTGCATTACAGTAAATCAACGTCAAAGTAAATAATGAAAGGTTGAATGCAGTAATTTTTTATCACGGTGATATTAATAACGACAGTGTGGCAATCACGTGGAAATATTTGGGAGGTATCCAGGTGGTTCAAAAGTCAGACACCTGAGCCAGCGCAACTGAAATCCTGGGTTAGAATCTGGGTTTCAGTCAACAATTATTAGCCTGAGTTCGCAAGCGGAGTAAGTTGATGGTTTTTTCGGTAAAGTCACGTAGGTAAAAAATAAAATAAATTAAAGTGAATAATTCACTACAGTAATTTTGGCTGTGGCGGTTCCATATGAAGACGGAGGCTTGTGTTGCTTCCGAAACGTCGTGATTTAATTTAGTTTTAATTTTAATTTATTTTATTTTTTACCTACTTGACTTTACCGAAAAAAACTAAAAGTATGGATCCTTGCAGTCACGAAAACTTGAAATCTAGAATTAAGTTTATGGTTTTAGGCATGCGACGAATGACTGGTCAAAAAACTCTATCATTACGTTTCCTTATCACTTAATTTGACAGAACTTCCAGCTGTGAGAATTAAAAATAAACTTTTGAATCGCCTGCCATGTAGACGAACATCAATATGAAGGCAAATGGGAAAGGACACCCCCTCGCGTGGCTAGGTGGTGACGTGAAAACATTTCAGAAGTAGTTCTATGATATCACCTTCCACGGGAGGTTATCTTGCAGCAGGAGATATCACTAATCTGAGAGCGTTCTGGATGGACATGCAGTCACCCAATGACATGCGGACCAATATAGCATCACTTGAATATAAGTAGAAATTGTAAAACATGATACATCATGGAAACGTAATTTTAATAATGCGTCATATTTTACTGGAGAAAATTCATCTAAGGCATTCGAACATTTATTAAAAATGCATGACTCCCTTAAAATATTTGCAGGGTACAGAATACGACTAGATGCAGGGAAATCGTGTTTATACTGTACGAGAGCTGGTGGTACTCATTCAGAACAAAACGATAACGGAATCGCTTCTGTTATCATACATCGCGATGCTAAAACCCATTAGTCGGGTAAAAAAAGAAACTTTAAAAGTCCTTTCTGTGCTACAATGTCAGATAAAATATTTATTAAACCGATATGTACTTGTTTTTCATCTCGTCTTGCTCACTAATGTAACTTTTGTTCCCTGGGAGGCACCTTCAAACGTACTGTTAAATAAGTAATCACCTGATAATTAGTCAAAAAGGAAACTCTTCTGTAATGCATGACATAGCCCTCCTTTTAAAGTGCTCAACTGCAATTTAAACGCTGTCCCAGGCGGCTCAGTGGCAGAGAAAGCGGCCCGCGAATGAAAATGTATGAGTTCAAATACCGGTTGGAGTTTGATTCAGCCCGTTATTTTTCTCGGCTAAATAGAATGATTAACACTTTTATGGAAATTGTTTCCATCACTGGCTCAGGGTTGTAAAGAGGAGATGCCTCGACGCTCATTGAGCAGGAAATGACTTTTAGCCTTTACGTTTATTTACTTTTTTATTCAGTACACGTAGTTTGCTGGAGCAATGCGCGGTAATTCGGCACGCGCATGCCATGCAGGTATGTAAGCGAAATAAAACAGCAATCTTACCTTTTTTACTTTTCTGCTTTCCACACAAAAGTCCATCCATGTTGGCCGTACTTTATTAACGTTATTCGCTTACGAATCTACCTTTTTCCAAAAATAAAAACGCACGTGCGGTTTTTTCCCCCGACACCCTACGCGGCACAAAGTTTCAGCAATAGGTCTCAAATCTATCGACGCTGAACGCCGCGCGGCTTTGCTGCGTGTAAGTCAAAAGGCGCGCATCTGAGCCGGACAAGTCGGAGCGTAATACTGACTCTGGGTCTGCCAGTAGTGCCAGCGTGCAGGCGTGCTCGCGCGCGTTCCTTCTTCTATCTTAGGCAAGAGGGTGGGGTGGTGACACGTGGGTTACCCCACTTGCAGCGTGAGAACAACGCTGCGGGTGACTTCGCCAAGCGGCGGCAATAGCGGGAGGCGACAGCTGAGAAAATCTTTTGAAAATTGCACCGCTGTCGTGGTCTTCTATTTGCGTCGGGCTATTTGGGAGGTCGTTTGGGAATCCGTGGGCAATGTGACACCGCCGGGATGAGCCGAGGCTGCTCTCTGGCCGAACGCCGGAATTTTTAGACGCCGACAAAAGCCTCCGAGGCACGAGCCGAGCGTGGCACGAGCCGAGCGGTCCGTTCGTGTTTGGGAAGGTTCCGTTCCATCGTCAGGCCGATGAAAGCACAAATCGGATTAACACCCAAGTCAGCGGCGGCTCCGTCATTGCTTAAGGGTGCATCGATTCACTCTTTGCAGTGATTCAGTCATTTTTTATGGCCTCTGTTGTTCTTGCAGAGAGGCGGGGGTCACGTAAACCCCTTACATACAGCATAGACAAGTATGACGACAATGTACAGCGGTTGGTCATCCACTGCTGGATAAAGGCTTCTCCCACCCTGCTCCCACCTCTCACTGTGGAGGTCGTTTGAGCGTCGTTCACGGCGGCCGTCAGTGCATGATGTTGAAGGCGGTGGGGTGCTCAGGAAGGGGACCCCACATCGCTCGCTTCCAGTGGCTTCATTTGCAGCAGCAAGAATGGTCTGGAACCCACTTGGCCACGCCAAATCCGTCCCGTGTTCCGAATCAACGACAGACCACTCCAAGAAAACAACTCAGTCACTCGGTAGGACGATGGCACAAGACCGACTGACTCGCACGCTGTGAATGTCCACACACCCCACAGTTTTGGAATCTTTATTTATCCTGAAGACATCCGATCAGCCATGAAGTCCTTTTTCACAGACGTTCAGTAAGGGGGGCCATCCATTGAGTAGGTACGCAAAAATCTGTCAAAACTTGACCCCTCCCCCCCTCCCTGTACGCACGCGCACTTTTTACACACACCCCCCCCCCCTCACCTGAATCCTATAGAACGGCCGATATCTAATCCACGCAGAAGCGATCAAGGATTCATAATATGAACGTGTTTAAGCAAACAGATCGTCCACCACCGGACTGTCTAACTCAATTGAAGGCCAATGTAGACACATTATTATCGAGGCTTCACCCTACCCCCCCGCTTCCTATGCGTACATTGTCAGTAGACCCCCCATACGCAAGCGTACACGTTTGGGTTAACCCCCCTCTCTCCCCCCCATGCGTACGTACTAAATGGATGGCCCCCAGGCTGTTGGTAGTCGTAGTTGTGTCCGCATGATGCTGTGGTATCACTGGATTACAGCATTACAACATTGTGGAAAGGCGTTACTTGTGCTCTAGTGGTAGTGCCTTATGCCGAGACTCCCTGCTCCAAGGCAGCCTAGCGGCATTGTTGAAAACATCGCGTGAGAAGTGAATCTCTGCTCGCCGCTGATGTTGGCCATGGCGTTTGTAAGTTACGAATAACGAACGAATGATCCAGTGCGCGCAATCATGCGATTAGGAATCGACTTCAATGTCGATGCATTGATCGCTGCGCCTCTCATCACTGCCATCACTTGGAGGGGGCAGGCTGGACAGCAGCCACCTTCCCCGCTCATCCGCATACGACGTGCTCCCACGCAGCTCGTGTTTGTGTTGATCGTGTTTGTCGTGTTTGTGTTTGTCGTGTTGATCGTGTTTGCCGTGTTGATCGTGTTTGTCGTGTTGGTTGTGTTTATTGTTTCTAGATTTGAAGTTTTCGTGACTGCAAGGATCCATACTCTGTTTTTTTCGGTAAAGTCACGTAGGTGAAAAAATATATATACGCTCTAAGCCTGGTGGTGTTTCATTCAGACGCTGTCTTTCCGACAGACCTGTTCTTCACCCGAGGACGGCTGCTTGCGTTGTGGCCGAAACGTCGTGAGAATTATTTTATGTTCTATTTGTATTATTTTATTATTTCCCTTCTACGTGACTTTACCGAAAGAACCAAGAAGATGAATCCCTGCAGTCACGAAAGCTTTAAATCGAAAAATTATGACGGATGCTTGTGTTGCTTCCGAAACGTCGTGATTTAAATTTGTTGTTTTATTTTTTAAATATATTTTTGGTTTTCACCTACGTGACTTTACCGAAAAAACCAAAGAGTATGTGTTCATTGTGTTTGTGTTTATCGTGGGTGCTGGCGAACAGTGGACGAACAATTCGGCCACGAAAAGCAAAGTAGCAGATGTGGCTCTCGCCATATCATTAGGCGAAGCTTGGCCTTCCGTATGGCAAAGTCCATCACCCAATTTGCCTCCCCCCACCCCACACATCAAAGCGTGCCTTGAAGTGCAATTTGTTCATGAAATGCTACTGTGACCAGGGGCGTCTTTAATGTCCACACTAATGGACAGTGGGGGCGGCAGGGTCATGCCGGGCAAGGCCGTGATTATAATATATATTGGGGGGGGCACATCCCCCCCCCCCCAATATTCAAATATGCTCAAAATGTCCCCTCCTATATTGCTATAAAATAGATTTCTGTTTATATGATTGTGGTTATGGTTGTACTTTATTCATCTCTAATCTCTGTCAGTACATACAATGAAACAAGAAAAGGTAAAAAAAGAAAAAACAGAGCAATGTAATACAATACACTATTAGACATTATTGTAAAAAAATTAAATAAAAAAGTCCATCTTATGTGTTAGTGATTTTTGAAATATTTTAGGCAGGAAATTTGTTTTCAAATTTAGATTTTCTTCTGGGGGGGGGGGGGGACCCCCAGACCTGGACGATTTGATCCCCCCCCCCCCCCAATGTTGACTCCATGGCTATGGCCTTGTTGCCAGGCCCCCGTCGATACAAGAGGGGAATGAAAATACTTGCCAGGCAGGCTCTGGAAGGAGACAAGGAGAGGCCCTGGGCATTTTGACAGATGGTGGTTGAGGGGCTATCACGAGGGGAGTCGGGAAGAGGTGGGAGGGGGGGTAGTAATGTGAGCTTTGGGTAGCAGAGTGGTTTTCAGTTAAAGAAGTCGTGATGGAACTGTGCTTAGTACAGAGGCAGCACATGCTGGAGAATGCAAGAACAGCAGCTGTAAGTGTGGCGAAGCCTTGGCTTATGATGCATTCACATATCATGGGAGATAACCTTTGAGCCCATTCCATCACTTGACACAAGGGCATACGAAAGCCAAGATATCCCAAGTCCAACTCTCTCCTTGCCCCGTTGAACTATATGTGCTGCTCATCTCTGTTAGTTACCCTGGGGCAGTGATGGAAATTTCACATTGCTTTGGCCTGGGAGCAGTCTTTCTATAGAACAGCTACCGTCAATACCCCCCATTAAGTAATACTCATCGCACTGACCCTGTTCTGATGATGTGCTTAGGGTCCGTCCATAAATGACGTCACGCGATTTTGTCAGACCCCCCTCGAATATGACGTCACAAAGCTCTGCCCCCCCCCCAAAACCACATTTCCATTTTGAAAATAAAACATGCTTCAAATCGCTTTAAACTATTGTCATTGGAGTGCGTATTTAATGTGGCGCTGCACTCTGATGTTGTAGGAGTGTTGTTATAACAATTCGTGTTGTCGTCACAATTCTATATTTATTTAAATTTGCGCATTTTTAAGTGACGTCACATTTCCAACCCCCCCCCCCCCCTTGTCACACATCGTCACACATCATCACAAATGTCTGACCCCCCCCCCTAGGTGCGTGACGTCATTTATGGACGGCCCCTTCATTCTAACATGGTTTTGAACCGACACATTTTCCGTTTGTCAATTACAAGTATTATACTGAGCCAGCGAAGCTCATATTATGGCTTTGAATCTGAAGTTCAGCAACCCTGATTAAACCTGGACCCTCAAGGGTATAGTCAGTTGATGGTGTCAGCCGAGTCACCTATGAACTGTTAAAAAGGAAAAACCCCACCACATTAATTGTGTGCGTTCACTTAATTTGACCTATCCCAGTTCAGACAGTTAAACATTTTCCTTTGACTGCCACGCGACAAACATGTACCAACAATAGCATGCGGGAAGGTGCGATGAGCACGTGCGCCCCCTAGTGCGTCGATAAAGAGGTCACGGGCGGAGACGACCGGCCGGGTGGCTCAAGAGGTCAGAAGCCCCGTGCTGCCACTGACACTTCGTTGAGCTTCCATTCGTGACCAAGGCCGCTTTTGAAGAGTAAGTGAACACCTCAGTGGGCTGTGTCTGGTAGGATGGGGGTGGTTTAGTTTAATGTGTCTCTGTGATATTTTGTTTGTGGGGGAGCGGTAGTGTAGCGGTTAGCGCTACGCACCCGGCGACCCGGGTTCGATTCCCTGCTCACGGCCAACACCGGTGACGATTATCTGAACCGGTCCTGGGCCTCTCCTAGGTCGACTCAGCCTCAAATGAGTACCTGGTGCGGTGTCAACATCGCCACTGGGGAGAGAAAGGCGGTCGGGGGTGGTGCTGGCCAACCACCACCTCGTGTACCGTTCCAGGCCTTCATAGGTGCTCGCTAACAGCACTTGCCCCTACAGTCTGTTAAGGCTATACGGGGGATCTTTGTCTTTTTTTGTTTACCTTTCCTCTACTTTGCGCGCCTATCGTGTTTTGTATTGTTTGTTATTGTAACGCTCTTACCCGCCCTCACTCGACATATGTGAAAAAGAGCTTTATAGCTCATCGGATTCCTCCAGTATCAATACATATTCAGATTCTGAATGCAGGATCTCAGCCGTCATGCGATGAACATTAATTCCCACAGTGCACTGCGAGTGGGAGAGCGTTTCCCTCGACTCTGTAGACGACTCGAAGGAATCAGAGGCAGCTCTGTAATATCCCACTCCTTGTGGACAGCCGTCGAACGCACAGGGTGGTGACGCACCGCTATTTGAGACTTCCCGGACAGGTAGTTAATCTCGTCACATGACACCGGCAGCAAGATTGGAAGATGGGAAAAAAAGATGGGAGTATTTAAAATTAGCATGTGGCTCACAATCACAGAAGCCTAAATACACGAGTATCTGGGAAACCTCAGACCCACTCACCGCACATGCCATTTAGAGTCCACGAGAGAAGGATATGGGCACATTGGGATGTGATGGTGGAGTCTGGGCAGCGAGAGCATTGGAGAGGTGACTGCTAACAACGTGCACTGATGCCCCACAATTGTACATTCCAGTGTGCACGGCAGCTACATTTCTGAGAGCTTAGCATGATAGCGCACGCTGTCCACTTATTCTTTATGTGCTTGCGATGCGATGGATAATTAAAATCGCGAGGATTACAGACAAATTAATGGTGGGTATAGTGAAGGGCTTGAAGGTTGGGAATAATTCCAATGGCTCTTCCTTTAATTATGCATTATTTCTTCTTCGTTTAAACAGCGCTGGTAAGACCACTTGTGATGTCACAATATGCTGGTGCCTAAAAGCTGTAATTCCACGGGGTGAGGGAAATAATGCAAAGTAAAATATTACATCTGACGAGCACTCCATGGAATCGTCTACTTGTCACCCTGCATGTGTACAGAAATAGGCACTTGTGATTACCGAAATTAGTAGAAATTAACATTTTTTTCTCTTTACTGATACACGTGCATGCATGCCGGTGTTACTTTCGTCTGCATTGTCTATTTTAGTTGTGGTCTTAGTATAGTCGATGGGAATTTTAGCCGAGTCTTATCCGCCGGGTTTCAATCATTCATTCTCTCTGTCGAGCTGACTAAAGCAGTGAAGGCTAAAGCAGCCGAGACTAAATCTGTCTAGCTTACTAAAGCAGTCTGGCTGACTAACCAAATCAATTGACACATTTTCCCACGTGACAATTTTATTTTTGAATGGCTCCATCGGGTGGTGGAGGGTTATTGTAAAAAACATTTTTTAGACCATACCTAGACAATCTCACCCAAAATAAACCAATTATACGTATTAACAACCAAAAATCAGAGTTATTTCTGCAGTAGTAAATGTAATGTATTATTAACCAAGGACAACCCCCCCCCCCCCCACATATGGCGTTAAAATGACAGCAATTAACTTTTTATACCCAGGATAATACCCAAAACCGTCGTGAATTTTAGACACGAGACACGGTTAACTGTGACCTCACATAAACGTAAGAATTATTCCACAATTTGGGCAACATTGAGCCATTTGTAAAATACTTTCTAAGCGTTTATTAGTTTTTGTTTTGCCAGTCAGCGTATACTCTCTTTAATGCATTTCTATATTTATTAGATGCATTTAATAGCCAAGAATGTTTATTTGTTCGCCTCGGAGGGCGTGATGGGTTTATTTTTTCATTCCTTATGCTCCGTGTCCCCCCCACCCCGTACTGCTCCCGTTCTGCTATAATGTTCACTGGATGCCTCCGTTACTGAGGGAGATATTTGCACGCAAAATAACGATGGATTGTCCTTAAATAGTTTGTGCTTCAAATTTAGAGCCCTTTGTCAATCCGCTTCTGGATTAAAACCTTGCCCAGAGCTTATCGATCATGGGAGCTGTGTGGGGACTTCATTTCGCCACTGTGCCACCTTCCCTCCCCGCCCACAGTGTGCGATCGCACGGATTTAAAATTAAATCACGTTTGAAAAACTCTAAATTTGTAATAATTTACTCTCATCTCTTCTTGCTTGCTTGTACATATGCATGTTGCACTTCTTTCGCACCGTACGTAGCCAATCGTGCTAAATCAGAGGTGCGAGAATGGCATTGAGGGCCCATCTTGATCAATACGTCCCATAGGTAAATGCCCGTACGTTTTGTCAACATCAGCAACGGGATGCAAAGACATCCACGTTATTTTCCAGTCATAACTGCCCACTGATAGAAATATCTCCAAACAGTCCACATGTACATCCCAATATCTCCAACAGCCTACATGTACATCCCAAGTTCTCCATAAGTCTGCATGTAAATCCCAATATCTCCAAACAGTCCACATGTACATCCCAATATCTCAGTCTACATGTAAATCCCAATATCTCCAACAGTCTACAATCCCCCTCTTTTCAATCCACTGCTGGATGAGGCCTACCCCACGCCGTGCCGATCATGAGGGTCATTTGACCGTATTGGTGAGGTGAAGTGGAAATAAACGGGAGCATCTAGACCCAGCTGTGCATCACATGCACAGTGGTGATGTCACGTGTCATGCAAGGCATGATGGGAGGACTGATCACATGGTCACAATCGTGCCCTTTTGCCGTCTACAAATCACCTTTTGCAGGTTTTATTATTATGCCTCTCATTTGCTTCCAGCCTGGATATACTTTTCTGTTTGGCGAGCTTCTCCTCATTTACAGAAACGTGCTCCAATTGGTTTTATGTCACCCACTCCCCTCCCCAGAGCCTTCCTTCGACGATCCCCTGCAGAAGGAACTTCATTGCCACCAGTTGTGATTCGTGCTCGTGCCGCGTTACAAAAATTCTCAGCTATGGGGATGACTCGATATCGGTAGCGAGACGAAGTTACGTCATATTTGCACCGGAACCAAACGTAACCTCTCTCTGCCGTTTTAGAGTTCATCACGAACAGACTTAGTTCGGCATGCCCAGGGTCTCGGAGAGCTGCTTGTCTTCCTCTTTCTCCAAGAGCCTCTGCTCCTCCAGAAGGGACACGAGAGTGTTCCTCTGCTCCACAACCTCGATCTTCTCCTGCAACAGTCGATCCAGCTCCTGCTGCTCCTCTTCATCATAATCCGACGCTGTCCGACACAGAGAGAGAGACAGGACCAAGACATTAATACCTCTAATTGGAGTAAACGTCGCAGCCCTTGCGATTTGTTTCTTGCACGTCTGCTGGCGGAAGGGCCTCCCGCTAGGGGAAGCTCGAGATAGAGCCCCCTCTAGAGCAGCGGTTCTTTACCTTTACTGCCGCCTTGCACCCCTCTGGTTCTCAATCGTAACAAAAAAAATGTATAATGTTAATACATTCATAGGTTTGACGAAACTAGGTAGTTGTACTTACGTGCCCGCGCTTAATTTGTTTAGATGATTTACCTTCTAAAAAAAATCTAGCATGTCTCGCACTCCCAGAAAGGGCTTCTCGCACCTAGGTTTGATGAAACAAAGTAGTTGTACTTACAGTGCCCATCCTGAATTTGTTGAGATGATTTATCTTCCAAAAAAATCCTGCATGTCTCCCACCCCCATAAAGGGCTTTTCGCACTCCCAGGGGGGTGCGTGCACCCCAGGTTAAGAACCACTTCTCTAGAGGATATAATGAAAGGTAAAGGGGGAGCTCTGCAATTGCACACTCACGTCACTGCTGGTGAAAGGGTCTCCAGATGGTATTTGGCCTACTCTTCCATGCTGGCCGGACGTATGGGAAATGATGGGAATAACCAACACTTTAGAATAATAGTCTTAATTTAGACTGGAGGAATCACCATCAAACACGATCTGCTGATCGACTGTGTTGTACTCAGCTATACTGCTGGGCAGACTAAGTCGGTGATTTAAGAAACTCGCCCTGTTTATTTCAACTGCCACGCCGGGAGATCGAGTTGAACCGGTGACCTGCAGATTGTAGGTCCAGTAAGCTCACCATTGCAACACAGCAGCGTCTGTATTTATAATAATAATTATTATTATTCCACCCTTTATTTACCCAGACAGGTCTCGAAGGCTTTTAGGAGGAACCTACTAAATTGAGATATTTGGCCAATTCCATTCCTGTGTGTGTTTTTGGCCATGTGCAGAGAAGCAGTAAAACCTGAAGAAAAATACATTCATACAAGGAGAGAACACTCAAAAGCTCTGCACAGGAAGATTCAAAAAGGCAGCGCTGTGTGCTTCCATCTCCTCGTCACCCCGCAACCTTGGCCTACAATACTGGGCATTCCGAGGCAGGCTCTTATCCGAGCAATAACCAGGCCCAAGCTGCACTTTGCTTCCAGATTTCGACAAGATTGGGCACCGTCCAAGGTGATTAAAGGCAGAGGAATCAAGATTATTGCGTTGTGTCTGCCTCAGCGGTTTGTTAGTTAGCAGGAGTGCGTGGTCGGCGTACCATTTAAGGCGCTGAGGGTGTCAAGTCTTTGCTGCAGACGTCCTTGCCTGTCTTCCAGCTCCAGCTCTTGCATCCTGCAGCACCGACAGACCCATTATGCTTGCACTTGCACATGCCACGTGTACACAAATGTTGAAGGTGGAATGACGCATTGATGATGCAGCGATTAAATATTGATTGAATTAATATCGAGGATATGTGCAATCTAAGGGCATGTGAAAAGACATCAACGTTCGTCGCTGGGGTATATGTTGTGTGCAATGGGGGAGCGGTAGTCTAGTGGTTAGAGCACTGCACTACAAACCCGGCGAACCAAGTTCGATTTCTGCTCACGACCAAAACAATGCCGAATTTCTGAACGGGTCGTGGGCCTCGTGTGGTGTGTAAACATCTGCATGTAGGGTGACAAAGATGGCTGAGCATGGTGTTGGCCACCCACCCCCTCACAAGCTGTGCTGGCCTTTATAGGTGTTCGCAAACAGCACTTGCCTCAACAGTCTGCTGAAGGCTATGTGGGGGATCTTTGCCTTTTTGCTGTATGTAATGCGTGGGTTCAGGTATCCTTCTCCACTATTGTCAGCCATTATTGGGAAACACACTCAGGTCGCGAGGTTTGTACTGCTCGCCGTGTTGCCCCATAATGCACTGCGTAGGTTAAATGAGTGTTTGCTGGAAACTCGTATAAAGGAGTTCCAGTCAGGCGAGTCTGGGACTTTGGCTTTATTGCGCCTTACGCACGGCGCGTCGTCCCACATCAGGGAATCGCTCCGTTCGGGCGGTGCCACGAAAAGCTCCTTCTACCCCTCCCTCTATTCTCTTCCCCATCCTTGCTGGAACGTTCCGTGACTCTCCACCAATCCCCCCTTCATTTCTCCCCAAGTTCTCCCAACCACCTACTCATTTTCCATTTAATGTTCCCTGACGACCAAATCCGATTTCAAAGGCTCTCCACCTTCAAATGGAATCGTGTAAACTATTGTAAACTATTTTTTATTTTACCAGGTAAGGCCCACTGAGCTACGTAGCTCTTTTTCAGAAGTGACCTGGCCACAAATTATAGCTCAACGAAGAGGCTTATCACGTGGAAATTTAAAGCAGCCAAATACTCGAAACACGTGTTTATAAATCTAGAGAGGAAAAACCGGAGGACCCGGAGAAAAATCCACGCGACGACCGCGAGACAGAAACACGCAAACTTCAAATATACAAGCTTCAGGGTCGAAATCGAACCCACGACCTCCTGCATGCCAGGCGAGGGAGTTAAGATCTCGCTCTGTGTCGGCTCCGCTCTGTGATAGCTCCTGGCTAATGAAAGTCGGGGAGCGCGCCATTCGAGCTCACGACGAACCGTTAGAACCCGGTGAGTGTTTATTTATCGCCTAAAAACAGGTTCGCCTCTTGGCATCCCCGTACACACGTTGAAGAGACAAATCAACACAGACATGGCACCCTCCCGAAGGACTGACTGAGTGGCACGGCAAACTCACATGATCACGATCTCGGACTCCTTGCGCAGCAGCAGGTTCCTCTCACCGATGAGCTTGAACCACTCCTGCATCAGCACGGGGTTGTCATTGTCCACCCCGTCTGCACACACGCAGACAACGCGAGTGTGACAACAGAGAGAGAGGGTGAGAGAGAACTCGCACAGTCGGTACCACTACCCTTGACGTGAGCGAATGCGGCAACGCGGTACGATGAGATATGACGGCGCAGGCTTTCGCGGTTGCGATTGTGGTGTACGCCGATTTTATTGACGCTGGGAGGGTTGATGGATCTGACTTACCAGGATTCGAACTTGTCATTTTCACGACTGGGAATCTTCCTGCTCTACCACCTGACCTACATCCCACCCATTACGTTACGGAAAGTGAAGGATATTATAACGGAGTAAGCATCATACAAAGGATGAGTTCTGGTTTTAAAAGTAATAATAAATCTAATTTCGTATTTTTTGATGTTGGAGAATTTTTGCATCATTATTAATATGATGCAGTCCTTTGACATGTATTTGCGCTGACAAAACTAATGTCACAAATGCCACGTGATGCAACGTTAGGTGGGACAACATGTTTTTCTGATCAGTCTGCAACACTTATTTTTTGGATCGTCCGAAATGTTATACCCAGACCTGATTTTCCGAAAATCGGAAAAAGCCATCCGTACAGCATCGCCGGGCGGTAATGGCTATGCACACCTGTAACCCGGCAATGTGGAAGCAAGTGTTGCTGGATCCCAGAGATGTCGTGCAACTCCATTCCCGTGGGCGCTGAAGTGCTACACCATGATAATTGTTTTTTTACCCTTCTATCTGGCAACAAAACTGACACCTTTTTTACAAGGAGTCATGTTTGCATAGACCACAATACCTGCAGTCATAATGCAAACAAAAAACATAACTCTGATAATGTGCACTGTCCTTGAAGTTGATTGGTCCACACCCGAGACAGCTTTCCTCTAATTGATTGGTCCACACCCGAGACAGCTTTCCTCTAAGGAAAGCTGTCTCGGGTGGTGGACCAATCAACTTTAAGGACAGTGCACATTATCAGAGTTATGTTTTTTGTTTGCATTATGACTGCAGGTATTGTGGTCTATGCAAACATGACTCCTTGTAAAAAAAGGTGTCAGTTTTGTTGCCAGATAGAAGGGTAAAAAAACAATTATCATATTTTTTACTGGCAAATGAGGTTCCAATGGTGTAAATGCTTACCCGAGCTCTCATACTCTGATGGTGCATTGTCTTTGAGTTGTGCGCCTTTTGGCGTCATCTGGTCCGACCCATGTGAGACTAGGCTCTAAGGAAAGCTGTCTCGGGTGTGGACCAATCAACTTCAAGGACAGTGCACATTATCAGAGTTGTGTTTTTTGTTTTGCATTATGACTGCAGGTATTGTGGTCTATGCAAACATGACTCCTTGTAAAAAAAAAGGTGTCAGTTTTGTTGCCAGATAGAAGGGTAATAAACCAATTATCATATTTTTTACTGGCAAATGAGGTTCCAATGGTGCTACACCCTGGTTCGCCAGGAGAAGGCGTTGCAGCAAAGCGAGGACAAATATAATGTCTCCCTTCGGAATGGGATATTGTGTGTTGTCCCCTCGCCTTCCATGGGTTTTCTCAGAGTGATCCGGTTCATTCCCACACGTATAAACACTTAATGAGTTGTCTGAATACATCTTGATATGTATATATGTACCTCCGCGTTTGTGGATTGTATATCACGGAGATGCAGTTTGCGTGAATTAAGCTGTATAAAATTGCTCGCTGTCACATGTTGTAATATCTGCCAGTGATACATATTACAAAGATAGGATGAAAATAAATATTATACTGATAACAAAGTTATCCGAGTTAGATCGCGTACTTATAAATGTAGGATTAACCCACCACCACCCGACACAGCCAATTCGTAAGGTCTGTCACGTGAACAAAACGTGCCGGTTAGCTATTACTTCAGCACATCGGTGTGATGGTCAGTAAACCCGCAACATTTACAATTGTAATTGTGCTCACCTCCTCTTAATGTCTTCTCTATCTTCACCCCCTCCTCCTCCAGGATTCTCTGCTTCTCCTCCAACTCCTGCAGTTCGCGCTGCATCATCTGCGAAAGGTGAAATAAAAAAAACGAGATCTTACGCAACTTTTTCAAAAAAGAAAACGCATCATAAGTGTATGAAGCTCTATGGGTAGGGCAGTGGTGCAGCGATTCGTGCATTTGTGCAGTGAGCCCAGCGACCCGAGTTCAATTCCCTTCCGTGGCTAACACCAGTGGCAAATGATATCTGGACTGGTCCTGGCCAACTCCCTTCACCAACCCGCGCTGATCAGTGTCGTGATGTTTGGCTAAATAGTGCACAGGAAAGACACGGTTTGGGTAAGCCATCATCCCCAGCAGAGGATTTACCGAGCGCTATAAATTGTGTTATTTTCCTGAAGCTCTTACAAAATATCTGATGATTTATCAAAACAATAACAATTTAATTTCCATACATTTCCATAAGCTGCCGGAGAGTTGCAACTTCAAACGATTGCCCGACGTTCGCTTGATGTAACGTACATTGCATCGATGAGCATTTGAACGTGAATAGCTGTAACTGTAATGGATTGCCCTTCCCACGAGTTGAGTCGAACGTGATTGAGGGTTGTTAAGTTATTGTTTTTAATAACATCAAAAGTTCTTGTTACAGAATGTTAAATTGTTGTAACGTTGTACAGACCCATCTGTACGTGCCAATGCTGTACTGCATGTGCAGCCAATACGACTGTTGCAATACCCCTGTTGTTGTTATTATTATCAGCAAGAGCTGAGTGGGCAATTGACAACACCCCTGTGTGGCCACCATTTAACTTGTGGCTCCGTTAATCCTCCCCACGGGTTTTACTTTATTATCATCATTATCATTGTGATTGCTATGCTCGTCTGCCCCTGGAAAGCCTCACGGAGTCTCATGGCGCTTAATCAGGAGGGAAGTTTTTTGGAATTGGCAGGGGAGAGTGGGGGTGGTGGGGTGCAATCAGCAATGAAAATTGAGTCAATTTGCCGGTACATTTTTTGCCGTTTTTTGGCAAACCCGGCACGTGTTGCCAGCGCACAACGACCCACTCTTGCGATTGACGTCACGGGATCTTTTGACGTCCACTGTGGAACCCGCAGTAGCCACTGGAGCTTTGCACTTTTAAATCTGGATTGAAAACTCATTTATTTTAGAACTGCTTTTTGTATTTCGTTTGTTGTCCTTCCCCCGCACCTCCGATAAGCACGGTTGGCGACAGAAGTTCAACATAGATACATATACGTACAAGCAGGGTGGGCGCTGCATTCGAACCGTGAACCTCTGCAACAAGCGGCGAGAACGCCTCGTCACCGCCACTGGTTTCACCACCAACTATAACCACAGTCAGCATCTCCTGCCTGTACAAACAGCGCCTGTCCCATCTCGTGCTTCTAAATGTCACCCCTCGCGTTATGCGATCTGCGACCCCTGTGTGCGTCGTGCTCTGCGTCCCGCACCTCCGATCAAGCACGGTTGGCTACGTATGGTGCCAAAGAAGTTCAACGTACGCACGCAGGCACCCCGTTCAACCAGCCAGGTAAGCTCAGCGATGGAGTGAGCAGCTCAAAATTGGAAGGTTGCGAGTTCCCATCCTGGTTGGCGGGTGGTGTACACCACTTGTGGGTGGTTCTATGTCGAGACTCATCGTAGCCATAGGAATGTGGAATTTCCCGCCACTGACTCAGGGCTGTAAATATTAGATGAGCGGCACGGCGAATCGTACGAGGCGAGCGTCTGCGTTGTTCACCTGCGCCTTGTTAAGCCGCTGTTGCTCGTGATGCCGAGAGCTTCGCACCGACTGCAACACCGACATCCGGTGCTGGCGCTCCATCTTCGTCAGCCGTCTCTGAAAATCCAGCGCAAACATTTCACTGGCCACCCATCCATTCCAGGCGTCATCATCGATGTCATCGTCAGCAGCCACAATCAACCCACTGTCGGATGAAAGCCTCCCCCCCAAGCAGAGGTCGCAACCGGGTACCCGATACCCGTACCCTACCCGATACCCGGCTACCCGTACCCGGCCGGGTACGGGTACGGGTACCCGTTTGCGACCCTGGTGCGGCCGGGTACGGGTACGGGTAGACCGTGAGTCACTGGTGAGTAACTGTTTGTCACTCATTTCCCAACGTCTGGTCTCTTCCCAAAATTCAAGTTCCTAGAATCAACCCACCCACGCCTGCAACATGGCTTCATCCCAGAGGTCGCAATCAGGTACCCGATACCCGTACCCTACCCGATACCCGGCCGGGTACGGGTAGGGTACGGGTACGGCCGGGGAAGGGTACGGGTACCCGTTTGCGACCCTGGTGCAGCCGGGTACGGGTAAGGGATCAAAACCCGTTTGCGACCTCTGCCCCCAAGCCACCGCCATCTCCCACAGTGAAGCGCGACAACAATTATTGCCACATCCATCCCGGTGGATGTCCTTGGAATTACATTGGAAGACAAAGAGGAACATGTGGATTAGAGAACAGATTTAAGATATAATTCAAGATGCTGAGAAAAGTGAGTGGGCTTGAGCATGACACGTTGCTGGTAGGAATGATGGGTCGATGTTTAAGATTAGCGGCGGCCAAGGATTGTTATGTGTGCATTGGATGACGGCCTAGGAGATGGAGCGATGAAATCAACAGGAGTGAAGGCGGTGCTATAGTTGGACTGTTGCATCGCATAACTGTGAAGGACGGTAATGACTTTGGGAGGCCTTTGTCCAGCAGTGGATTGATCACGGCTGACGATGATTAAATGTATAGAATACAAATAGGCATCACAAAGGGCTCCGTAAAATCGTTCACTGTAAAGATGGCTCTTTGCTGTGCCTGGACTGTTAGTCTCAGAGCGAAATAATGAGATTAAAGAGCATTTAACTACCAATTCCACTTCATTATAATACATTTTCCATTAACAATCAACACAGACTATCTATATTAACTTTATTAAGCCAAAGGCCATTACATTTATTTTGGCCACTTTTTTTTTTTGCAATCTGTAAGTTCCCGGCAGTAATTTATTTTTTACGGCTTTCCGGCTGAAAATCATTGTTCAATTAAAATTAGTGCCATGTGCGATTTTTTTTTACCTCGCCAAAGTCATGATTAAATGCCCCCAATAACCCATAAATGTTTTAGCGTGAACATGGGTGCAGCCACCATGCATATTCATGTGACACGGCACAGTGCAGACACTAACGGGGGGGGGGGGGGTTGAGGCGGGGGGGAAGTGGGGGGCAGGGGGGTGGGGACAGTCACACGGACAACGGCACAATGGAAAACGGGATTGCAAAAATAGCCCGCAAATAACTAACATCACTGCTGTCAATAACAGCACTGGGGCGTGAAAGCCATCCATTGCTTTTCTCCGCACCTCCGATTAGCACGGTTGGCTGTGTACGGTGCGAAAGAAGTTCAACGGACATACGTACGTGCGACGTGCATACATCCGCGTAGAACAAAACGATTGCGCAAATTACGAACAGGGGGGGGGGGGGGCGCTTACCTTTGGTCTCTTGTCTTCTCGCTCGTCGCCCGACTCAGAGGTCCCCATCGAGTCGCTGTCTTGATGCGAGAGAGACGAAGCTTCTGCGAAATTCAAGCAACGGCCGCGTGCGCATTAAGCATCGGGAGAAAGTTTAAATCGCACCGCTCTTGCGAAAATGCAGTTCGGCAAAGGTTTAGGGTAAAAATAATTAATCGTACCCATCGGTTCACTAAAAGTTGAATCCCGTAAGGTCGTGTTTTTCGAACCGAGAATCGATATTTCGTCCCATTACCATCTCGTAAGGTACCGTTTCTCACCTTGTCTCTCGTCTCCAGTGACGTCTGCCCAATTAGCCTAAATGTAATATGAACATATCATTTGCATATTTTGTTCATTACCAATGCTCATGCTCGCAATCCAACGCGTGCATCGTGAGCCTCGGAAACCTCTTTCAATTGTCGAATCGATGGCATCGGTACACGCCTGATCGCGACAATGCGACACGTTTGGAAGGGAAAAAACTAGATTTGAAGCTTTCGTGACTGCAAGGATTCATATTGTTAGGTTTTTTCAGTAAAGTCACGTAGGTAAATAATGTAAATTTAAATTAAGAAAAGTAAAATAAAAATAAAATAAAAATCACGACGTTTCGGAGGCAACACAAGCTTCCGTCTTCAGTTGGAACCGTCACAGCACGATAGCTGTATCAAGTAAGAGAAATTCCAAGAAAACAGTCCTTGTATATATACTGGTTGAGGGTGGGAGGAGCCAAGGTAGGCCCTGGATATTATTATTATTGAGAAGTTGGTGCGGCTAAAGCCGCAACAAAGGAATGAGCCTTTGTTGTGTAAACTGGTTGAACTGGGAGGTTCCAAGAGTTGTTAAGGTGCGGCTGATGTAAAGGTGCGGCTGCTGTAAATGGGACTGAGCCTTTGTTATGTAGAGGTAGAATAGGGAAAAAACTGCTCAAAAGCAGCGCTCGGTATATCACCTTCTTCTTTTACGTCAGGTGGGAGGACATCCATCTCCGCGCTGTCCTGGTTGAGAAAAATCTTGGACCTCGTCGCATTTTTGCGGCGAAGCCCGGACGCCGACTGACGCGCCGATTGCTTCCACGCGGAACTGCCCTCCTCCTCCAACAACTTCCCGGCCCCGAGTTTCACGCCGTTCTTCTCCTCCGCGTCCCTCTCGCTCCGTGGCGGGCTGACCGACAGCGGCTTCTTCTTCTTCTCCTGCTCGTCGTCGTCGGCGGGGATGTGCAGCGGCTTGCAGACGTCCGCGACCACCTCCACCTTTCTTGGGACGGCGTTTGCGTGCTCCTCCGCGTCATTCCTCGCGGCTGCGTCTCTCGACTCCGCTTCTTTAATTCTGGGCGACGTGGGACTCGCCAACGACAGATTGCGGGGGGGTTTCGGAGGCGGCGTCGGTCTCGCCGGCAATTGGGGCTCCTCTCCCGGAGGCCGCGTCTCCTTCGGCGGCTCTTGGGCATCTCTCACGGACTGCTTCACTGCGTCCAAACTGTCGCTTTCTACCGCCTTCCACGGAGGCTTGCGCGACGACGCTCCCGACATTCCCGCATGCACCTCCGATCTTCTCACCGAGGGGCGAGAGGGGAGGGACAGCGTCCGCTGCGAGAGCACCCACACACGCACACGCACGCACGGTGCACCGAGCCAAAAGGTTACTTTGTGCACGCGCCAACATGAAATGGAAGCTGTGCTGCCGGGGAGGTACGACTACGTGGCCCCGGCGTGTTTTCGGGTTGTGCCGCCTGTTGCTCCACCTTGCCGGAAGCCTTAGCTACTGAAGGCGGATCCAGGCGAGGGCAGCGAAACGTCGGACACCGCGCCGAACAGCACGCGGTACAACCCGAAAACACAGCAGAGGGCTGTACGGCCACATCTGCGAAAACTTACGCACGGGTTGTGACTAAACAGTTATTGTCCTTTTTATGCCTTTGCGCCTGCACAAAGAGTTTATCGCAAGCTTTGCTGCATTATTGTGAACTATTTGTATAGATGGCGTAAAGGCATCGCCGAGTTTAATGGTAGAATTATTGAAACCCACAGCTTGTCATCTGTGCTCGAGCCAAGGTGAGTAATACAATTAAATAAAATATTTGTTGTCGGCGAGTGTGTCGCTGTAAGGTGTGAAAATTATTACAAAATAGTCACTTACACGCAACCTCTTCCGTGTCCCTCGCATTGAAAACCGACGTGGAAGCTTAGCTTCTGAGAAGACAAAGACAAAGATCCCCCGTATAGCCTTCAATGGACTGTTGGAGAAAGTTCTGTTCGTGAGCACTTATGAAGACCGGCACGTGCATTTACGAGGGGGGTGGGTGGCCAGCACCAGGCCCGGCCGCCTTTGTCTCCCCAGTGGCGATGTTTACACACCGCACCAGGTGCTCATTTAAGGCTCAGTCGGCTTAGGCGAGGCCCAGGACCGGTTCAGATTTTCGATGCTGTTATTGGTCTTAAGCAGGAATCGAACTCGTGTCGCCGGGGTTGTAGCGCAATGTGCTAACCACTGCACCACCACTCCCCACAAGCACACACCTTTTTTTTCCTGAAAACAACTGATCACATGCGTTAAAAAGATGTGTACACATACACACAGTATCCGTCTTAATCAGCATAATTTACTTGATGAGGAACAAGTCTATTCATCATTTGGAATTATTATTACGATAATTCTCGCCTACCCAGCAGGGTCCTGCCATGTTTTTGCACAGTAGGGGGCGATGTTGCTACATGTTTCCGACCTGTAAGCCCAAATGAGTAATGATGTTGCGTTTCAGCATTCCGATGTTTGGCCAACCGGTTAGATTGTCTGTGTTTTATTTAGCTTTGGGGGGGGGTGGGTAAACCCATGCAGAACAGCAGGAAAGCATTTTAACATTTGCTTATGTATCCAGGAAAGCCACACTGGGTCGTAGGACTATTTTTGAAGCAGGGTCCTGCACGGGGGCGTTTTATTATTAAAATGTTTTCAGCCACATAATGACGGAGTGTTTATAACCCAAGTTTTACAGCCACGCACGCGAGGCTGCAAAACTCCATCCCCGTAGAAAAATGAAAAATAGATAGCGATTAGTCAACTTGCTGCACTGTCTTCTGGTAAGTCAGAGTGGGGAATCCCGATGCCCACGGGAAGGGAGTTTCACGACATCTGTGCCTCGCTGGAGTAGAGACCACGTGCATCAACACCGCCTGGCAGACAGACTCCACGCGGAAAGGCGCCCGAACTCGGAGTCGAACCCGGGACTTGGTGACGATTAAAACATTAATTCCCATCCAATTATCACGCAGTGTGTGAAGCACTCTGTTTATGAACCGATGCATCAATGATATATTGTAAAGTCCAATCTTGATTTGAAGCTTTCGTGACTGCAGGAATCCATACTCTTTGGGTCTTTCAGGTAAAGTCACGTAAGTAGAAAAATAATAGATCAAAATAATAGTGATCTATTAATAGATCAAAATAATAGTGATCTATTTTTTTCTACCTACGTGACTTTACCGAAAGACCCAAACAGTATATTGTAAAGTGTTGAGTGAATGCTTTTTTTTAAACAGCCTTTTGTTTTGTTATGAACAACATTAGAATACAATCCGGGGAGGTTGCTACGCACGCCTGCAATCCAGCACTGTGGAGGCAGTGAGGGTGCGGCACCTTAAATATCTAGACTACACCTGTTCCATCTGCATGGGATAGTGTTTCTCCCTCGCATGCGTAGATTTTCTCCGGATGCTCCGGTTTCCTCCCACATGTAAACAGTCATTCATTGGCTAATTACAACACCTTAACATTTAGAGCACAGCAGAGCTTTGGAAATTTTTTACGTTGCTGCCTTTCTGCCTGTCTGGCTCATCATGCCCAGGGCCGGATCAAGGTACTTGTAGGGCCTTGTTTCACGCGGTATTTCGTCCAGTCGCTGGACCGATGTCGTTACTGCCGTTACGTCTATTACTTAGTCCGTGCTCTGTGCCACAGAGAAGAAGATTTAATTTGATACACTGTGCCTATCCTTGCTGCATAAAAATACTTATTCAAGAAGATATCTTGGATACATTTTTGATCATACAAAAAAAAAACTTTTTTTCGTAGGCCCTTTTAGTTTTCGTAGGCCCTAGGCACAGTGCCTTTTGTGGCCTATTGCACTGGTCAACACACTTTTTCTGGCATAAGGTATTCCAACGGATTTAATGTAATTTTGGGGTGCTGATTCCAAATTTGGCATCAGATTTTGTCTATCACATCAGATTTGCTCGCTCACGCCACTGCTGGTCAACATTCCTACAATCTAGAGAGGGAGATATCAAATATTGCATTTTCAATAAAAACTGCAGAAGAAAAATATTTAAAAAATGTGGATATCTACATAAAATGATATTATAAACAGACTATCCTAAAAATACAGCACCATATTTTAACACTAAAGCAGTCACTGACTCGCAACAACTTGCAATCATAAGTGACAGAGTTAATTTCGGGTAAAATCAATGAAAATGGGGTATGCCGATAGCATGAAATGAAATGTGATAGAACAAATCTGAGATCAGATTTGGAATCAGCACCCTGAAATTAGTCTAAAACAGCTGCAAAAGCCCAGGCCAGAAAAAAATGTTTTTTGTTTGTTGACCTGTCGTTATCTCTCTTCGAGAGTGATGAGTGTGCTTTATAACTTGAAATTATTGCTATTATTACGTTCCTGACATGTTTTTTTACCTTTGTCACCATTCACTTGGTCATCTTGCTCGTTATCAGAACAAACAGATTTATCATGTATCTTTTGGTGGTCTCTGAGATCTGTCAGCGACCTCGATCTGGAATGCAAAAGAAGGGAAAAGCTTGAGCGAGTTTACGTTTTTTAACATTTCCAGAGACACCAAGATCTAGACCATAAACCTTGCTCTTTTGCAGAATGCTCTAAAATAGCTCTGTATTTTTTCTTCCGGTTGCACCATATTTTGTTCTGCATGATGTCTGACATGTCACTCCACGTGCCGACAGCATCTCCAGGAACCAAATAAGCTTCTTTTCCTCAAGAAGCTCTCGGCAGATGGAGCGAAACGTCGGGCGCCGTGCAGAAGAATGCGCGGTAAGACAAAACAACATGCTGAACTTAACATCATTCACTCGCCTGAACATTCTTTTAAATCTTTTCCAAATGCTCTTCGACTTCTTTGGTTGTTCCACATCATCGGCAGCATCTTCTGAACCAGGGACCGTGTCCTTGTCCTTGCCTTGTGGCTCCTCTGTGACGCTTGTGTCTGGTCGGTGTGGGACATCTAAAAAGATGAATGCGAAAAATGAAAAACAAAAACATACTTTCTGCAAATAAAGAATCAGAAGTGTTTTTTTCTAGATTTGAAGCTTTCGTGACTGCAAGGATTCGTACTCTTAGGTTTTTATCGGTAAAGTCACGTAGGTAAAAATAAATAATAGAAATAATAATAGAAATAAAATAATAAATCACAACGTTTCGGAGGCAACACAAGTCTCCGTCATCAGGTGGGACCGTCACAGCTGAATTTACTGTATTAAGCGAGGAAAAAATACAAGAGGCAAGCTCTTCAATACAAGTTAAGGGAGGGGAGGGGGGGGAGGGGCTTGTCTGAATGTGGTAGCCAGGGGTATGGCCTGATGGTCCTCGGGAGCGTTCACAAATAATAATAATTAAATATCGATTTAAAGCTTTTGTGACTGCAGGGATTCATCTTATTGGTTCTTTCAGTAAAGTCACGTAGAATGGAAATAATAAAATAATAAAAATATTAAATAATTCTCACGACGTTTCGGCCACAACGCAAGCAGCCGTCCCCAGGTGGAGAACAGGTCTGTCGAGAAGACAGAGTCTCACGTCGTGAGAATTATTTATTACGTTTTATTTTATTATTTTATTATTTCCATTCTACGTGACTTTACCGAAAGAACCAATAAGATGAATACTTAAATACCTGGTTTTGCATTTTCCTCAGCTTTTGTCGTCTTCTCAACGGATCCTTGTCCCACTGAATTTTCATCTTCTGGTTGAGATTGTTCCGGTGTCAGGCGGTCACCTCCCGCCGGAAGGTTTTCCTCGTTCTTCACCGTTCCCTGAAGTGGTTTTTGCTCGCTGGGTTTTTCCAATTCTGCTTGTGATTTTTCTTTCGACTCTTCTGCACTTTTCTCAGATTCCTTCTTTTTCTTCTTATTGTCCAGAGATATTTTCTTTTGTTAAGCATTGCACAAAAAAAAAACCCCAAAAAAACATTCTCTGGTTAGGGAGCATGTAAATAAATGACACCGCGATTCAAAATAGATTTTCGTGTCGCATCGTAAAATTTAATTACGAATCATAACGCGAATCACCAAAGGCTACGTGTTAAATTAAACAGTTCTAAAAGCTGAGTGTACTGTAATTCTAATGTCATTGTCAATCTCTGCATAAAATAACTTATTCATGAGTCAATATTAACTTCATGAAGGCAATACATTAATATTATACAGCCTCCTCCTTTATTAGAATGATTACCTCATAGGCGGGTCATCCAGATGATTTCTAGCATTTTCATAACCTTGAAATTTAAGTATATGAGTAAAATCGAAGTATATTCAGGCAACATACTTCCTAGAACCAATACGATCCTAGAAAGTACGTGACTGATTTCAGCTGCATGAAATCAGTTTTTTTTCCAGGTATTTTGCTAAAAATGTGTGGATGCCTCTAAAAGTCAACAACAATGGGGCAAATTGCCAATGTGATGCATTTCAGCTTTTTCCCCTCTCAATTGTGAATGTGGGCCCACTAAAGGCTGCATTGACCTAAACTGTAAATTCCACTCAAGATAAAATCAGGGCAGATGCGTCACATTCTTACAAATTTTTTTTTTAAACCGTACCGCGGTGCACAAACACTCTTACAAAAACACAGAACAGGTTCGGTCAACTCTGTCGAGTTTTCTCACTCGAAGTTTGCTGGACATTGCAGCCCAAGCCAGTATCTGCAGTGCACAAACATTCTTACAATAAATGTTAAATACCGTACCACAGTCTGCCGCATCTTCTCAAACATTCTTTTTCTCGTGCTGAAGGTCGGACTCTTCCGAAAGCAGAAATGTGGTTTGCAGTAAAACTTTTCTGTGGTAAAACAAAAAGTAAAAACTCGTCCAGAAAGAAACACAAACATTAAGTAACTGAAGTAAGGCTCAGTTGTGGCAATGTGAAGGTTTAAACAAGGAATAAAAATTATGCACAGGCATGGCTTCCGTAACACTTTGCAAACGTGCGTTTGTCCCCCAGTATTTAATTAGACGTGACAAAAATGCTGTGACAAAAGTGGCGTCATCGGTTATGGAGGCGCGAGCGTGGTGCGTGATGTCGTCGCATTGGTAGCAGAGGCTTCTTCATCATTACTGGGTTTATTTTTTTACTTATCATCAAGTTTTGGATAAGCCTTTGATGATTTTTCCATTGTTTTCTTGAAGGCAAGTCCCTAATTCCAACGCAACTTTGCACTCACGTTTAATTTACACTTTATCTTGTTCATGAACGCGATTGTGACCGCACGTTACAGAGAGACGGAGAACAAGCAGGGCTAACGCACGTCCCACACAGCTGTGCAATTAAAGCGTGAAGAAAACACAGAGTGAAATACACGCGCTCATAACGACGGTGCTTTGGTGGATATACCAGCAAGAGGAATTCTGTGCAGGATACATTTATAGAACACGTGCCAGTTAGACATCGTACGGATGACGATGAGGATGCTGCTTTGATATACGGCATAGTTCAGAAACATGGTCATTCACATTTTGATTTAAAGCTTTCGTGACTGCAGGGATTCATCTTCTTGGTTCTTTCGGTAAAGTCACGTAGAATTATGAGGGTTTTTTCTTTTTATACAAAAGCTGAGAAGCATGCAAACGTAGCATGGATAGATGCTTGCTTGAAATTACATTGAGAGAGAGAAAAATATAAACACGTGGCTTAAAGAGCATACGCAGGTCAAAGACATAATTCAAGATATTAATCCAATTTATATTTCTAGAGTGACTTCACTCAAGGAGCTTGACATGGCTTACCAAACGGTGACAGAATGGAATGGTGATGTAGTTGGCAGGAGGATACGAGGATTGAACAATGCGTGACAGCCATAGAGGGATACTTAGGGGTCACGAAAGGGTGGGAGAGGGGGGACGAGGAGGAGTGGAGGAGGGGCGAGGGAAGAGGAAGAAAATGGGCAATAGGGAAGATGTGATCTGCTTAATGTACAGGGGAAGTTGATTCCACTGGAGGGGTGGCACAGAGGTAGAAGCACCGTAACACGTGATTTGGTACAGGGAGAAGGAGGGACAGAGAGAGAGAAGATTGGGAACGAACAGGACGAGAGGGGACACGGAAGGAGATGAGAGAGGCAAGATGAGGTGGGGGCAAGGCCATGAAGAGAATTAAAGACTGTCGCCATGAAATTAAGTGCGCTTGGGCAGGGCACGTCAGGGCCAGCGGTGGCGATGATCGCCGGTGGCCGAGACTAACGAGGGAGTGGAAGCCAAGGGAGGGAACACGCCCGGGGGCGGTGAGGGGGTATCATCCGCGAAGATGCCGCGATGAGACTGGGGACCTCTAGAGCGGGACCGCGTCCAAGGAGGTCACCTTCCTCGTCGTCGAAGGCAAAGTCTCCGAGGTGCAGGGCGGCCTCGCAGTGGCTGCACCGGAAGCACTCGCGGTGGAAGAACTTCCCCTCGGCGCTCAGTCGCTGCAGCACGTACACGTGCTGCTCGCAGAAGAAGCACACGCTGCTCTGCGGCTCCCTCCTCAACGTCTTCTGCGACGATGACGACCGCTCGATGGAGGACTGCTGCGGTGGCTGTGGCTGTGGCAGCGGCCGAGCAAAAAGGACTCGAGTTAAAAAAAAAAACACCGAGCACTGTTTTATGTTCCACCATCCACCCGCCGTCCGCCACACAGAGGGGTCAACTTATTCTCTCAACACAAAGCCAAAGGGGGTGACGCTTGCCGCGGTGTTAACGGTCAGCGCACTGGACTTGCACTCACTCCGGAGGTCGCCGGTTCGAGTCGATCCCCCGGAGGAGCGATTCAAATGATGGTAAAAGTTTCTTAAATCTCCGGTCGGTACCCACCCCTCCCCCCACCACCATTCTCGCAGCCTCTGTCCACCCGGTAGCGTAAATGGGTTCAAGCGCAGTTGCTCGATCGGTAGGTTGCATGCAGTGGAGGTAAAGTGCGGCTGCTCCCGATTCAAGAGCCGAATGGCTCACAGGGCTATACCTAATAAATGAACTTGAACTCCCACTTCTGCCATTAGAGATGCCTGGCCAGTGAGGAAGAGTGGGCCGAAATTTCCTCTCAAAGGGCTTCCTCGGGCTCCCCTCTCTAGATTGGAGGAATGTTGACCAGCAGTGGCGTGAGCGACCAATTTTCTGGGCTCCACCTTTACCTTTTTACGAAGCCAACGCAACATCCGTCAAAATAAAATTGAGGGGCGTACACACGGTGCTTTTAGCGGACACGTCATCAAGGAACGAGCGATGCTGTCCAAGGATGCGCTTCGGGAACATCGACGGGTTAGAGACAATCGGATGAAACGTGAAGAAGAGGAAGTGGGGGCTTGGGCAGAACGAGTCGCGGGAAAGAAGCGATGGCCGGTGGCTGAGACTAACGTCTGCAGAACTTATTTTCGCCCCGTATGTAGCCAACTGCGTTAAATCGGACGACAGAGTGGCAAAATAAAAATCGTGCGCCGCTGGTGCGGTGTGTTGATTACACCGCACCTCCGATTAGCATGGTTGGTAACGTACGATGCGAAAGAGGTTCAACATACATACTGCTCAGAGACGGTCTTGAATTACGCGTTGACAATTGGTTTCCCTTGCTGCAGCTGAGAGCAACACCATGATCACCATGTCCATTCGAATCACAATACCAGCTACAAGCACACGTTACAAGTAACACAATCTGCCCTATACACACACCAAGGATAAAAGCATACTTAGCTAGAACTTTGTTCTTTGCCTCCACATATAAATGAAAATGTCTCAGCCTAGCAGTCTATTGGCTTTCCAGAACAATATCAGCAAGCACCACGTGTTTAAGCAAGCAAACTCTTTAACCAGTTTCCCGTCTTCGGCATCTCATCAGCAGTCAGGGTTGTTAAGCAAATGCTGCTGGACTACTAGATGTAGGGGTGCTACGGTGGCGAGATGTTAACTACCTCGCCTGGTATACAGGAGGTTGTGGATTCGATCCCGATGCCGGTATATTTGGAGTTTGCATGTTCTCCCCATGCTCGCATGGATTTTTTTGTCCGGGTCATCTGGCTTTTCCCTCCACATTTAGAATCATGCGTTTAGAGTATTTGGCTGCTAGAAATTTCCAAATGATAAGCCGCTTCGTCAAGCTATCATTTGTGATAGCCAAGTCGCTTATGAAATAAAGCCATATATAGCTCAGTGGGCCTTACCTGATATGAAAAAAATTTTACTTGCAAGAAAACTCCCAATAAACAATGGTTGCCTGGCTGTCTCAGGCAGCGAGGTGTGGCGCGTGACACTCTACCTCGCCAGAGTCGTCGTCCTGTGTGGCTCCAGCCTGACTGGAGGTGGACGGCAGCTTCTTACGGATCGCTGGGACAGGTTTTACGTTGTCCTTCGTTTGGCTCGATGTGTCCGCGCCGATGGCATCCTTTACGCAACAGCGCAAGTGCATGCGTGTGTGTGTGCGCGAGCGAACGGTTAGACTCCTGCGGTAGCGTCGTGCGAATTACGTTCACGATTGTCAAAGGGGTGCACTGCGCGATACGTTTGTTTGTTTGTTAATCCACTGCTGGGACGACGAGGGGGCATCGCCCACGCCCCGAGAGTCGTGCGGCAGGTTACGTCACCGTACTTCACCGTGCTCGTCAGGGGGGGTTGGTGAAGACCGGGAGTGTGGATGTCGGAACATTGCACAGAACAACAATGCTGCAAGGACCTCAACAACGACTTATCCCCCACGTTTTGTAAAAACTTTAAAGTTTTGTTGAACAAAAAGGTGTGTTAAAGGCATTTAACGGTGTACTCCAATAGAATTCCCTCCCCATCGGAGGGAGGGGGGGCTCTTTATTCTCGAGGGAATCTCTCGTGCTCCGACCAGTGGAGGGCCAATTCATTTCGTGGCTGCGCCGTTACAAATGATCTAACAATCAAAACGCCACCCGTACCTTCATGGTTGGGGGTTTGTGGCAGCGTTGTGCGACGCATAGGGGCCCAGTCGGCCACAAGGGGGCCCCGAATCAACAAAATAAAACAAAATTTAAGAAAAAGTTTAAAAAATATAAAAACATGTGCTCATCAAAAATAACCTGCGGTCTACTATGGACCAAGCCCAATCAACCCATCTGGCTATCGTATCAATAGAGCAGTATAAAGTTGCGCTATCCACCCCCTTTGAGAAAATCCTAGACCGATGGGGCCGGCATGAATGTAAGATGCACGATAACTTAATTGTGAGTATTGTTACCTTTAAATCAGTTTTTTTTATTAATTCCTGCCACTGAGACTTGTCTTTCTCTAGACCCTATACACGGTGCCACTAACATTATATACAGGGCGCTTAAAAAAATATTTTGCAACAACACCACAATAAATGTGCCTCTGGCCTCTGGAGACCACCTGGACAAGATTCCAGGCGAACACGTGGAGACTCTGTGACTTTTTGAAGCTCTTCACATACATTTGTTATCATGTTACAGTGTATTATACGTTCTTTTTCCATTAAAAACAATAGTCCCATATAAGAGTTAAAACATTTTTGAAGCACTCTGTATATAGCCTACATATTATTGTATATGGGTTAAAAACATCCGTAGCTATTTCGTAAAAGTGAGTCGGGAGAAAGGAAGGGGGCCCACAGTGTTATCGTGCATACCTTTGTTATTTTCTTTGAACCTATCTACGTGACTTTACCGAAAGACCCAAAAATATTAATTCCTGCAGTCACGAAAGCTTTAAGTCAAGATTCATACCTCCCCCGTTGAAATTGGGAGTGGCGCCCCTGCATACCTTATTTGGAGTTTCCTCGCCACGTTTCGGCTTCCTCACGGCATTTCTCCGTGACCCCTCCTGGGAAAGACAACATCAATAGGAATTCAGTATCTCCACGATATCCCTCTAGCACGCTGCTTCGTCCAATTGCATCCGTTCGCGAACAGTAAAAAAAAAACAGAGTGGGAAAAAAGTAATGCATTGGTTCGTGGAAAATCTGCTGTCCTGGTGGTCTCATTTTAAAATGCATGGGTGTAATTGAAAACTCAATGCAGTATTAACACTTTGGGTTTTGCGACCAATATTATCCATAATGGAGCTTTTTTTGGGTAGGATCACGTAAATATAAATGTGTTATTAAACCTGCCACCACCCAACCGAAACAGGTTTTCTCCACAATTCTGGCTGTCGCCTGATGATGCTAGGTTGTAATTTGTGGCGAATGTTGCGAGTTTACTCTCCAACACACCAGTGTGCTGTACTAGTAACGAACTAGCATGTTCTGTTTACATGACAAACCTTTATAATTGGCTACATCGGTTGATGGCGGATTTAACGACACATTTATATTTACATGATTGAACCCAAAAACCTCTATTATGGATCACTGTAGTATAACGTCGATTAAACCACCACATAACCGACCGCCACACATCCGACCGCCACAAATCCGACTACCACACGTCCGACCAACTAACCGCCCCTCAACACAGTTCTGGGAAAATGGCTTCCTGCCACGTCTGCAGCAGCTAGGCAGAGGCAGCGGGCAGCCCGAGGCAGGCCCAGCACTACGAACATCTCCGTTCCGTCGTGGGTTAACGTGGCTGCAATACCACAGAGATGCTTCATGCAAAGCACACGGGTGACTTCTTGAAGAGTCAAGAAGCCATTAAAATGTAACTTATTGTTGCTTTTTTTCATATATACCTTTTTATCTTTTATAGAAGGCTGATTGAATAATATTGTAAACCACGAAGTATTCTTAATAATTGTATTGCAAACCACACAGTATTCTTCGTAAGCATTTTGCCACATTCAAAACGGTTTGCGCTTTCGGTTTTGTCCAGCAATCCTATTTGTGCAAGGCGTTACCGCCATTTTCAATGGATGTTCACGCATCTGACCTTTTCACATGGCACGCCTAACACGCAACTCAAAATCCACACCGCAGACTCACAATGCTTCGTCACAGTGGGCAGGTGCACCCATGTAAACAGATTTCCATGGCTGAAGGGATAATGTTTGGTTGGGCACTGTGGTCGATGCGCTCCGCTGTTACATTTTTTCACGCAATCAGTGATGAATATGCTCGTCGACGGAGTGAGCTTTTTCTTTTTACAGTCAACGGTGACTGCGAGTGGATGAACATCATCAAGGCTGGCGATGAATGCAACTACCGAGCGAAGATGAAAGCGCGATCAAAAGTTAGAGACAAAATTAACTAATCAAGACGGCAGATCGAGATAACTTGGTCAAGTTTGCAGAGACTGCATGGCGCTGAGAGAATGATCAAACATTTTCATCGGATGTACATCATAATTTTTTTACCGAGTTTACTAACTGTCTAGGATGGGGCAGGAGCAATGCATGCCCCTCACACCGACATTTAATAACTGAGAGTGAACTGCATCGTTGACCTGCTTCAATCGTGGAAACCAAACTAACCAAACTAATGAATCCACAGACTAAGACTACGACAACCATTGGGAATGATGACTACTTTACCCACCGGCGTTGTTGTGCCGTGTTGGTCACAAGGACCCAGCCTTACCAACGACTTCCGCCTCTTGTAGAAGGTCTGCCTGAGCTTGCTGGCGAGGACGAGCGGCGAGTTGGACTTGATGGTGGTGCGCTTCCTGCTGATGGCTGGCAACCCGCCGGCACAACAACGTGCAGAGACGCACAACACAAATCGTTAACACTTGCAGCCGATGTGGTCGGCACTTCCTGGACTATTCACACACCGATTATACACTATGTAACACGATTTTTGTTCCTGGGTAGTAAGTGTTATTTTCCAAATGCTTATGCCTCAAAAGTATAGAAAATACCAGGACTTTATGTGAAGGAATAACACAAATGCACACGTTTTTTCATTGAAAATAGGGACATTTCAAAATATCACTGTCCTGGTCACAAAAGCAAAGTTTGCGAGGAATAATAGCCATTTTCCGTACTTTTGAGGCATAAGCATTTAGAAAATAACACCAGGAACAAAAAATAAATCGCTAAGATGCGGATATCGATGCAACCGGTTGCCAGCGACCGGTCTCTTGCAGTAGAAACAGCCTCTCCTCGCGATCGAGCACAGTCGCGACCGCGACCTCTCCGTTTAATGTCCTCGCTGCGCGACTCCACCTCGCTCAGATGTGGACCCGGCTGCCGCAGGACATGAATCCTGACTCTTTCCCCGTTCCGATGACGTGCGTGTACGTCATCGGTTTTTCTTCCGATTCCGTTCCGGTGACGTACGTAGGTGTACATCATCAAACACGAAACCGGAAGACAAACTGACAGAAAACAACTTTATCGGTGCCGACGCTGCCACAAGGCCACTGCGGGAGCGCGTGCGGCACAGTTTGGCACCAGCTATCGTAGAGCGCGGTCGTGTCGCTACAGTTCTCTGCGGTGAGCACGATGTTTGTAAAAACAACGGCGTTACTGCGCCCCTCTAAGTAAAACGAACGAGACACCGCGCACCCCGTGACGTATAGATGTCCCGGAACGGCAAAGAGTTAATTTTTTTCTCGGGCGGTGTCTAGGGGCCCGCGGCGGGCGTGGGCTCAAGAGACCTGCGGTCGGCGGAGGGGTGTTGCCCAGCAGGTTGTAGAAGCGGGTGAGGTACGCCACCATGGCCAGCAGGTCAGGCCCGCCGTCCTGGCACCCCATCTCCTCGGCCGTGGTGATGGGCGCGATGCCCAGCTCCCGCTCCGCCACTTCGAACGCCTGCCGGTTGTTCTCCACAGCGTTCTCCGCGTCTAGTTTGATGAACTCGCTGCGGGAGAGAAACGCCGGGGGGCATGGGGACGGGGGTGTTATTTTTTATTGCCGCTGATTTTTAGCCAACGTGCTTACGTACGTGTTGAACTATCTGTCGAACCGTGCATAGCCGACCGCGCTAATCGGAGGTGCGGGATATTATGCTCGTGTTTTTTATCTGGAGAAACCCCAAGGAGAGGACGTGCAAAACTCTACACGGAAAGGCAATCCCCGAGTCGGAAATCAAAACCCAGGCAGTTCTTGTTGTGAGGCACAAGTGTTACCACTGCACCACCCTTCTTCCTACGTGGGGCCTACGGGAAGGCTGCATCATCTGGTTGCCATGGTGGCGAGATGTTAACTACCTCGCTTGGTATGCAGGATGTCGTGGGTTCCATCCCGACCCTGACGCCTGCTGTATATATGGAGTTTACGTGTCTCTCTCGTGTAAGTATGAACGTGTCATATCCCTCCACCACCCAACACAGCCAGTAAAGTTTATCACATAAACGTGCCAATTAGTTACTACTTCAACCCATCGGTGTGTTGGAGAGTGAATCCACAACATTTAAAATTTGAGTAGTACAACGTTTTTCTGGTAATTACATCCAGCATCATCGGGCAATTTGCCGGAATAGTGAAGCCATCCACCTGTGTTACTGATTGGCCGTGTCAGGTGGTGGAGGGTTTCGACACATTTATACTTACGCGATCTAACCCAAGAAACTTTTATTATGGGCGGTAAATCGTTAGGATATTCCGTAACATAACGGCAGGCGGCACTCACATGAGGTCGGGATGGAACCTGTGGATGAGGGCGCAGAGCGCGAGGCCGTCCTGCCAGGAAGTGGTGAGGTCCGTGATGTTCACGCCCGGGTAACCCCGAGTGCACTCCTGGCACCACCTGATCAGCTTGTCGCGCCGCAACGCCGGCACGGGTTTTGGCCTCGCGGGGTCGCACACTGGGACGGTGGGAGGAGTCGGCAGGGGGGGGGGGGGCAGCCGTGAATGGAATTAATGTGACGTGCAATTTTTTGAGTGGAAGCAGCGTGAAAAGCTACCGGCTTGAGATCAAGAACAAGCTGGGCTGCTCGAAACGTTTTGGACAAGAGTGGTGGAATATAAGGTGCGTTATTCGAGGCGTCTGGGCATCAATCGGTAAGTTGGAGGTTTAACCGTGTAGTTACGAGTGGATTAATAGAACCCAGGAGAATTTATATTTGTAATCGTGTGGCAGCTAATCTTAGCTCGGGTGGTTTGTAAAATATAATAATGCACAAGCACAAACAAATAGCCGAAGGTCACATCAGCCATAATGTGCCCGATCTCGTCATTTTTCAGAAGCTAAGTAGATTTGAGCCCAGAATGAATGGTTGACCACCATGCATAACTGGTGTTACAGGCTGCCGTAGGACTGCATTGTGGGAAATACACTTCAATCCCCCCACGTTTACGATCCCAACCTTCACCAACCCGCACCTGACCAGCAAGATGAAGTGTGGTCATACAACTCCCAGGAACGATACGGCCTAAGGAGGCCTTAACCTAGGAGTGGAAGACTTTTACTCACCGCTTTCGGCCGGTATTGGTTCTTCAGTTTTCTTCAGCGCCTTGTCGGCGCCTTGCGATTTTTTCTGACCGATGTACAGAGGAGCGACCTACAGACAACGGGGAACTCTCTGATGTCGTTTTTGAACCAGGCGAGAACGAGAGAGCAGGAAAGAGTCTCATTTTTGCCAGTGAAATGGAGCATTCGTCTGCTGGTAGGAGGCGGTGATTGCTGCTGCTACGTGTATAATCCCCGATGTAGTAAATTGCAGTTGTAATTCACACATTTTTTGTCAAGTGCTTTGACCCAGACGCCGGCGCACAAGTGGCCCACTCTCGTGACTGGCGTCAAGGGATCTTTAACGTCCACCGTGAAGCAGACGGCACGTAGTATCCTGAGTATTATTACAGTAAATCACACACCGCAGTAATAACCAGGGCGGCAGGCTGGACTGGAACCACGAACCCCCGCAACTGGGGGCTCCGAAAAGTTAACGATTCGGACCACCTCAGACTCACGCGGCACCGACTTGTGATCACATTTGGTTGAGATAAATCGCACGCAATGGAAATTGCAAATCGTTGCACACCATCACGACTGATCTCGTGTTTCTAGACATTTCCATCTCACTTGAAAAGCAGACACATCCACAAGTGGAAAGAAGGTCAACCCTCGATTATCCGACATGATAATACAAAAACACTAATAATTTCAAGCAATTTAAACACGTAGGATTTCTCGACCAATATCCATAAGAGGTTTTTGGGTTAGATCGCGTAAATATAAATGTGTCGTTAAACCTGCCACCACCTGACAGTGTTGTGGGTTTACTCTCCAACACACCGGTGTACTGAACTCGTAACGAATTGGCATGTTTTGTATTGAATTAAATGATGACGTCACCCTGCTGCTGCTCTATTTAAGACCGGGAGCAAGAGGAGAGCCTCACCATTCTGGCAAATCGCCCGATGAAGCTGGATGTAATTACCAGCGAAACGTCGTACTAACATTTTAAAATGATGTTGATTCGCTCTTCAACACACCGGTGGGCTAAAGAAGTGAATTATTTTGTCCTTTGTAAACGTGACAAATGTTTTACTGTTTGGCCGTGTCAGGTGGTGGAGGGTTACGACACATTTATAAATAACGCGATCTAAACCTAAAAACTTTATTATGAATGTTTTGTTCACATGACTAACCTCACTAATTGGCCGTGTCGGGTGGTGGCGGGTTTAACGACACATTTATATTTCGCAATCTGACCCAAAAAAACGTCTATTATGGAATTTCAAGCAAATGTAATTTAGGCTATAGCAATATATTTAGTTCATATTTATTTCTTACTAACAATAAATACAAAATATTGCGTACGAACAATAGATATTATTCATCTATCCAGTTTTTATTCACCGAATGCTATTTATTATTTGTTCTTCATATATTTATTGTCATTTGTCTTCAAAGAATCGGCTTGCTTGCCAAGAATCGTGCGGTCAGCTGGGCATCCGAGTCGCTGACCCTCGACCCCCCGACGAGTCGCGAGCAGCCAATAGGATAAGGAGACGGGCGCCCTTGATCCGCGACCCCGGGTAATTGACGCGCAAGTAAAAGATGAACCGATCGCGCACTCTTGCGTGCGTATCCCTCTGACCTGCTGGGGTCGGCAGGCGTTTAGGTTGAGGTTGGTGTAGCGCATCGCTGGGTTGATGCTGAAGTTCTTCGTGCTTGATTTGATGTTGTTCGAAGATGTCTGTGCCAGCAGCTTGAACACGCTCTCCCTGAAGGCGTCAGAAGAAACAACAACTTACACACTCATACTCTTAGTTGTTTCGGTAAAGTCACGTCATTTTTTACCTACGTGACTTTACCGAAAAAACTAAGAGTATGAATCCTTCCAGTCACGAAAGCTTCAAATCTAGAATTAAAAACTTACACGTTCGATTTGTAATGCCACTCAAGTACAATTTCAGATCGTTTCAGTCCATTATATAAATAAGTTGTATTCTGAGGTTCCCAGGTGGATGTCAACTGAGCTGTACATGCATACGGACGTACGTACACATGTGAGTTTTCTCCAGGCACTCCGAATTGCTCTCACGTTTATAAATACTCGTGAACGGAGTTGGCCAAACATCCCCGAGTATAGGATCACAGAGCTTGGGCAACATTGTTGGCACCGGCTGTGAACGCGCTCCCACTCATCTGTGATTGTCCGCGCGTTACAAATTCTAAGGCGGTTTGAGATGTAAATTTGCATGAATGGCACCATAAATATATATTTAAAAAATCATGATAATTACCATTGTCGTATTTACCTGCATATTACACATTCGTGTGTGTATGTATGTATGTTTTCTTGAAGGAAAGTCCTTAATTGCAACTCAACTTTATACTAACGTTTAATTTATATTCAATCATCTTTAAGTATGTATGCTGAACTTCTTTTAGGCAAGGACAACAAACTAAACACAAAAAAGCAGTTCTGAGAGAAATGCGATTTAAAAAAATCTAGATTTAAAAAGCACACAAAAAACCCACAGAAATACAATCGTAAGGGTTGTGACATGAACTAAAAAAGCCGCCTTGCCTTTCAGCCAGCAGCTTCAGAGGAGGTTTCCCCTTTGCCCAGCCCACCACCATCCAGGCCATGTCGAACGCGGCCAGAAACCCGCGGGCGCAGCCTGTGCCCAGTGGCCAGAAGGGCTGCACGCAACAACGGCGAGACGAAAAACGACGATGGGTGTCAAGTTAAGCGAAGTCGCCCCCCTCCCACGTTCGGAAGGCCGCACGAAGAAGACGCTCCCGAGGGTGACGTGAAGGCGAGCGCACAGACACGTGGGTGGGGGGGGGGGGGTGGTCTCCGTGAGATGCCCATCTTGCGTGGCACGGCGGCACGTCAAGTACGGTGGGACAGCAGGGGGTGACTGCAGGTCAAGGTCAGCGGCCGCCCTGTTTAGTTCTTAGACCGTGAATCGCGTGGTGTCCGCTTTGCGGCGTACGTTAAAACATCCCGTTATTTGACAGAGGGCAGGCAACGTGTGCGGGCCTCGTGACACCAAATTACATGGACCAGTCGCGAATCGCTTCATTGAGAAGCCACGCAGCAACATCACCACCCCCCGGTTGGCAAACTGCCCAATCGCCGGTCACTGCTGCTGTAACCTTTACACTCGTAGGGACAGCTGCCACAGGACGGTGAGGGGAATGGGGCGGAGAGGGTCCCCTGCCACAGGGCGATGATTACGACGCTGGTGGTAGTGGCGGTGGTGGGCAGCATGCAGCTTGGCAGTAAACAGTCTGCCTCAGCAGCAGACCATGCTTTCCCACCTGATGACGGACGCTTGTGTCGCGCCCGAAACGTCGTGATTTATTTTATTTTATACCTACGTGACTTTACCGAAAGAACCAATGAGTATAGTAGTGTAGTGGTCAGCACGCTGCAAAGTTCAATTCCTGCTCACGGCCATCACCGGTGACGATTATCTGAACCGGCCATAGGCCTTCCCTAGGTTGACTCAGCCTCAAATGAGTACCTGGCACGGTGTGCAAACATCACCACTGGGGGGAAGACACAGGCAGGCCGGGGTGTGGTGCTGGCCATCCAGCCCTTCGTGTTTCCGCGCCGGCCTTCATTAGGTGCTACTGGTGTTAGCCACCCACCCCGAAAGGTCCGGTCTAGGGCCTACGTGGGGGGACCTTTCCTCTTCGTCGTTGGTGGGGCAGCCGCGCACGCGCGCAGCTCTGCGCCGCTCACCTCCAGCAAGCTGTCCCCCACGAGGCCCAGCAGCAGCCGCGTGCCGTGCACCTCGCGCACCAGGGACGAGTGCTCGCCCTGGCGCATGCACGTGAAGTCGAAGACGGCCACGTCGGCGTCGCCCCGGCCGTTCCTGGCGAAGTCGAGCCGCGGCAGGCTGTTGTCCGTCGAGTAGTTGGCGGCCTCGAGCGCGAACTTCTGCAGCGCCTCCTTGTTCACGTTCTCGGGCGACAGCAGCTTGTCGGCGTCCTTCTGGTCCTGCGGATTTGGCCGCGCGACGAGCGTGGGTTTCCGTCGGCGTGTGTGTGTGCATGCGCGTGCGCGTGCATTGAACTTCTTTTGCAAAGTACGGAGCCAACCGCCAGTAATCGGAGGTGTGGGGGACGGACAACAAACTAAACACAAAACGCAGTTCTAAAGAAGTGAGTTTTAAACCTAGATTTAAAAGTGCATACGCTGCCAGCAAGGGGGCAGTGCAGTAAAATACATTGTTGTCCTGTACTATGCTTCAACATCTATGCTCCCTGCCTTCGCCAACCACATTGACCGGCATGATGAAGGTACGGTCAAATAATCACCGCGAGCCGCGCAGAGCGGTGAGCCTGTCATCCAGCAGCGGATGACAAACGGTCTGTGCATGCACAGTACATTCGTATACAAAGATCCCACCCCCGTATAGTCGTGAGAGACCGCTGGAGCAAGCGCTGCGAGCAAGAACTGACGAAAGGCCGGCACGGCACACGAGGAGGCGATGTTAGCCGGGCGACGATTTAACTGCCCGCGAAGCGACGCTAACGGTGGTGTACGAGGCGCGTGCGTGTCACGCGTCCCTTCTGTCTGGCCACTTTCTGGTGAAGGGGGAACCAGCTGCAAGACTGATACATCACTCGCCACTGGCATTAGCCACGGTCAGGAATCTAACGTAGGCAAATGGGGTTCACGGCGCCGTTCAGCGCCCCACCTCCACCACCCTGTTAACTTTGACATTTGTGTGTGCTCGTTAACAGCACTTGCCCCAACAGTCCGTTAAGGCTTTACGGATGATCTTTGTCTTTGTATATGAATGTTGGGCAGTGGTAGTGTAGCGGTTGGCGCACTGCCCTACGAACCCGGCAACCCGAGTTTGATTCCCGCCCATGGCCAACGCCAGTGACGATTATTTGAACCGGTCATGGGCATCCCCTAGTTAGACTCAGCTTAAAGTGAGTACTTGGTGCAGTGTTTAAACATGGCTACTTGGGTGACAAAAGGCAGCCAGCGTGATGCCAGCAACCCCCTCGTGTGCCATGTCTGTCTTCGTTGGTTCTCGCCAACAGCGCTTCTGTCTGTTTAGACTATATGGGGGTTATTTGTATATGAACGGATTACATATGTACAGCCCGTTTGTCCTTCACTGCTGGATGAGGTGCTCACCGCTCTGTGCGGCTCAAGATGATTATTTGACCGTACCTTCGCCATACTGGCAGGGGGCATAGACGTCAGAGTGTAGTACAGGACAACAATGTATTTTACTGCACCTTCCCCTTGCCAACTTCCCCGGGGCCTACGCGGTGAAGATCGCGTTCGTACTGACGAGACAATCCTACGGTGGGGACTGCTGCATGAGAAAGCAATTTCCTATTTTAATGGCTCGTGACAACCCAAGCGGTTATTGTTTAACAGACTTTGGCCACCGTAACATCTACAAATGGTCAGTAATAAAACAATGGCAACAATACCAGCTCTGCAACTATTGTAGCTGCTGCTCTGTGTCCTGTAACGCTACGCCAGCCGCCCACGTGAATGCATTGCAGAGCCCTACGTCCGGTATCGACGTTTTCTTACGTAGCAACCTGGGTGCCGCTCACAATCAGAGCGTGCAGGAGGGATTGGAGATGCTCAAGTGCGATGAGAAAACATCCCAAAGCTTCAACGCGAGTGAAATGTCGGCGTACTCACCTGCTTCAAGACTTTTTTTTCCAACAGGCTCTGCTTCTTTGCCGTCATCACAAAGTAGTGAGTGTCGCCCTTGTAATAGACGATGTTCTCCAAGCTGATGCCTGCAGAATTGTACAGGTGTGCAATTATTTACGCGCAAAATGGCGATGGTAACGCCGCGTGCGCGCCTCAGGAAGCGTCACCGAATCTTAAGGTTTTTTGTAAGGCAAAATATATATTTAATTGTAAAATAAATAACGTTTTATACTCGAGAATAGCATGCATTCCATTTTCGTATAGCCTGCAAAGTACCCACAGCTATCAGTAATATTTATCAAGCCTAATAGCAATGGCTGTATTAGTATTACATGGCTAGATAGCCTAACAGCGATGGCTATGGTTGCTGCCAAGGCCTATACGGATCTATCATGAACGCCGCCACATTATTTACCATCATTGGATATTCTGCACTGATGCACCAAACAAATATGCGCAGAAATTCACGGAAGGGAGACATGGGGCAATCTGCGGGGAAGATTTTAACAACCACTGTCAGTGGGCACTCGCAAATGCCCAGTCACAAGCGCTTATTTACATCGGGGGGTGGGGGCGACCTATGGTGCACACAGGCTGCATGCGGCCCACAACTCACCTCATTTAACGTGACCCGCAGCGATACGAGGCCTGAAAAAATCGATTGATTTGTCACCGAACGCGTCATCGCCGCGACAATCGGGTGCCAGAGGGCAATATTTTGAACCTGGAAACAGCGCCGCGTTTCGAAACTTTAGTGCCGTGCTCAGTCACCCGTAAAAGCGATATCTAATTATTATTCATCGCACTGCTATTATTGTTGTTGTTGGACAACGCTGCGTAGCGGGCTAATGTGTGGCCTGCCGAGGGTATTAAAATTCCAATTTGGCTCCGGGTGAGGGAAAAGCTTCGCCCCCAACCCCCTCCCCCGTCATTCTTTTAAACCGGTCGTGCGGCATGTCGAGGTTGATCAGTGTTGTACGAATAGAAAAAAAAGACACAAGCAGCACCACACCGGTGGCTTCGTGAAGTTCGTTGAATAGGTTCTGGTTGTAAATGGAGGCCACGCCGCTGATCTCCTTTGCCGCGATCTCTTCTTTGGTTTTGCGGTTCACAAAGTTTGCCGTGACGCCGATAGCCAGCTGCCCGCGGCACTCCTTCACTTTAAACCCTGGAAATGAGAATTTGAAATACATTAAATAAAATACAAAGATTCCCCGTAGTAGGGAGCGGTAGTGTAGCGGTTAGCGCGCTGCTCTACAAACTTGGAGGCCCGGGTTCGATTCCCGCTCATGGCCAACACCACTGACGATTTTCCGAACCGGTCCAGGTCCTTCCTTAGATCGACTCAGCCTCAAATGAGTACCTGGTGCGATGTGTAAACATCGCCACCGGGGAAACAAAGGCGGCCGGGCGTGGTGTTGGCCACCCACCCCCTCGTGTGCCGTGCCGGCCTTCATAGGTGCTGCTCGCTAACAGCACTTGCCCCAACAGTTAAAATAGATCACCCGCACGCAACATTGTCACACCAGTGACCACAGCTCTCTGAATGCACCCGATCTTATCTGGTCTCAGAAAGGTAATAAGCGACACTGAACATAGGTGATGCTTGCACGGGGTGAGCGCCGTGCATGGAAGAAGACGTCAGGGGCTACGTGGTGGGCATTAGAGGTCAGTTACAGGAAATGTCCATCGTTGTTCTGTACTTCTATGCTGCTACTTTTAAGCTGGAAACCCAGTAAATAACTGAACCTGGCCATGGGCCCAAGAGTCGGCAACCTCATGGTTAAACATCTTAAATCGTCGGAATAGCATATGGTGTGTCATTTTGAGGATAATTATCTATAGTTTTAGAAACTATAGAATGAGCCAGTGGTTTGACGCGGACGCAAATGTATGCAGGATGGATGAAAAATTCAATTAGTCTCGGTACATGAGTATTTTCTCCTCTCTCAAGAAAAGTGAATGCATCATTTCTATCGGACTTACAGCCCTACACAAATAGCAGCTTCACTATTATACTGCTCTAACAATTACCCAGATGGTTACAGCGTCCGAAATGTATGTCTAAAATCGCTTCATCTCCTCTCACGTGAAACAAAAGATAAATTAAATAGAAATATTGGATTGTTACACCGAAAACCCCATCAGAGAGTCTGTCAACTTGGGGAGGCCCTCATCTAGCAGTGGATTGATCACGGCTGCTGCTGATGACGATAGACAAATCCACAAACCAGCAGTGCCAAAAAAATCGGGGTATCAGGACCAATGATTAAAACAAAGTATATTTTCAACAACAATATTATTTGATAATTGGCTTTTTACCCTTCTATCTGGCAACAAAACTGACACCTTTTATTACAAGGAGTCATGTTTGCATAGACCACAATACCTGCAGCCATAATGCAAAAAAAAAACACAACTCTGATAATATATGCACTTTCCTTGAAGTTAATTGGTCCACACCCGAGACAGCTTTCCTTAGAGCCTAGTCTCACATGGGTTGGACCAAATGATGCCAAAAGGCGCACAACTCAAAGACAATGCACCATCAGAGTATGAGAGCTCGGGGTAAAAAAAAAGGTGTCAGTTTTGTTGCCAGATAGAAGGGTAAAAAACCAATTATCATATTTTTTACTGGCAAATGAGGTTCCAATGGGGGAACAATATTATTTGTTGAATGTTTACCGTCCAGTCTTTTTCCACCTGCTCCTCCAGCTTCAATGAGGACATCGAACTCGTATGCAGACACGGCGTGGTTGTCGGGCTTCCAGGAAGCTCTCCATCCGTGCTCTAAGAGAACAACAAAAAATGTTGGAAGTGCTCATTATTTGCATCAATTCTGGTTGACTCTATAAAACGATTCACAGTTAACAGCTGTCAGATAAATTCCCCCTTATTGTACAATGTGTGTTCATGGCATATTGCACAGGGCGTTACTATTACTGCAAAGCCCGTTAATCATTGAGCCATGCAATGCCATTTGTGTAAATATTCATTGCACAATAATAACGGGAATATTCCTGAGCCCATCAAACCCTGGAAGCTAAGCGGGGTTGAGCCTGGATATAACTTAGTTGGGCGACTGCCACAAGCACAGTAGGTAGGAAAGGCCTGTGCAGCAAAATCTGTTGCTGTTCTGTACCACACCACACCTTCACCGAGCCACAGTTACCAGCATGGCGAAGTATTGTCAAAACACATTCCTGCGGAGGGAGCTGGTAGGAACGTTGGGTTGCTCGGTCAATGGCCAGGGTCAACGGCGGCGTGGTGTATTCCGCAAATATGCCCGACTGTGAGGGCGGGCACAAGCCGGCGTGAGTAGGTTAAACGTTGAGTTTTATAAGGGCACCACGGGGTTACCAGCCCCTCCCCACCCAGCCCCTCCTCCCCATCCTCCCCATTCAGCCCCTCCCCACCCAGCCCCTCCTCCCCAACCTCCCCACCCAGCCCCTCCCCACCCTCCCCACCCAGCCCCTCCCTGCACGACGGACGGACACAATAATCCCGTGGGCTGGTGTAACCAGGAGGTTCCTACCAGTATAACCCTCACTATTCACACGGCATGGAGAGTGGATTGACAAAAACAGGCTATACATGTACAACACCAAACTATGTATTCGCATACACTGTGCACCCAAGCGCAGTTTAAAAACAAACGCGTATTTATAATATGCAAAATACAGGTCACATGTAACACTCGCACAACTGAAAGTAGGGAGGAAATGCATTGGTTGAATACTGTACCTTTAGAATTTGATTAAAAACAGAGCAGACACGGTTTACAAGTTTGTAGTCTGCAGGGATTAAAATTATCTAAACAAATTGAGTAATGTGCAGTGTGCCATTGTCTAGTCGTGTCAAAAGAATGCCGCCAAACTGGATTCCAGGGAGAGCAATGGCAACACGAGTGGAGGGAAACAGAGGAAGAGAATGATGGACCTATGTACCAGAAGAGGAGAGGAATGACTTTGACACATCATCAGCATCCGGGATATGATGATGACGATGATGAGGAGGACTGCTGCTGCTGGCAGAAATGCATGGACCTCGGTGAAGAGGCTGAACGTGTAAAAAATTAACCCGTAAAAACAAAGTTTTTCACTATCAAATCTTTATATGCGTGGCGGCTAGAGTCCTCTCGTCCTCTGGCTTGAGATGGCTGCCACCTATGGGTCAGATGATTGCATGCCACCATTAAGCAATTGGTAATTAAATATAATATTTTTGTCCTAAAAAGTGTAAAATTTTGGAAAAAATTTTTCACTAAAAGTAATTGTCACGCACAACGAGTCTGTGTGGAAAATGTCAGCTCGATTGGATCACGGGAAGTGGGTTAAAAAACGACCGAAAGATTTGCACGGTCGTAAGCAAGCAAGCAAGCAAGCACGCAAGCAAGCATGCGAACTTAATATAAAGGATTTAATAAAGGATTTAAAAAAAGGAGCGATTACTGTGCGGGACTTTCTGTAGAAAGATGGGATATCTGAGCGGCCTACTACTCACTCTTGTCCGCCGTGGGCTCCACGAGGCCGACGAACTCGGTGTTGACATGGACCTCGACACCCACCATCAGGCACAGCTTGAGCAGGATCAGCTGCAGCTGTCGAATACCTGCCAGGGATCCCAGCATTTGTGTGTTTTTATTATTGTAAACGTCGAGCAGAATTAACAAACACAAAAAACGCCGCAAAAACTCAGCAGTGCTGGGATATCGCGATGATTGAAGTCGGTGTTCTTTACGAATTGTCAGAAGGGGGCCACTTTCATCGATAAGACATCAGTGTGAGGGCTGCCACACATTTGGAACCATTGGGGTTTAACAGCAGCACGATGATGGGGGGGGGGGGTGTTGTCACGTGTTGTGTATTGTCGAGGGCCGCACGTCGGGGCCACACTAAAGGCCACCAGGGGCCGGCCGAGGCCCGTGGCCTTGCAATGAAGAGCGCCGGTTTAAGTTATGGATTGTGTGACCGATTATCACTTTAATTAGTCGACTAATCGGATGGCAAGAACATAGTTGGGACTTGCCCCAACAGTCTGTTGAGGGCTACACGGTGGATCATTCTCTGTCCTTTGATGGATGCAACTAAATACCGAAAATTATTTTTTTAAATGCGTAAAACAAATTTCACACGAATCTCTTTTCCAATGGAAAAACTACATCACAGAGCATTATAGCGTGCAAAAAGCGAAACAAATAATAATAATAAAACTGATAATTGGTTTTTTACCCTTCTATCTGGCAACAAAACTGACGCATTTTTGTTGCCAGATAGAAGGGTAAAAAACCAATTATCATATTTTTACTGGCAAATGAGGTTCCCATAGAATAATAAAACTTTTGGAGGTTCTATTTATACCAAAACATTAAAATAAATTAATTAAAATGTGATGATTATTGGTGGACTGGCTGGAAGAGCTGAAAACTTGGCCAGGAACGAAAATAAAAATAATTATTTAATTTAGCTACTGCCACTCATTAAAACCTCCCCATGGTGACAAAAGCTAGTTTGGAGCGGTGGATTTGCAACGCTGCAAACGAGATGTGTGTCTTGTACAGTGGTGGACACAGCTTGTATTCAGTACTACTCTGTCGTTGAAAATTGGCATGTGTTTCAGGATATAGAAACATCAACATCAACATATCCATTCACCAACTCCAACCTTGAACACTGCAAATACCAACTTCTGCTTTTAACATAATCGACTGCACGCCTCTCTATGTCAAAGCAAAGCCAACAACAACCGCAACACAAGCATACGTGTGTGTGGCTTGATTATTGAGCACCTTTTATGCCCGTGTAGTTGTTTTGCGAGATAGTTTGTTTATTTCCACGCCTCAAAGGTTTTTTGGCAGGAGGTGTCGGCTTTCCTGCAAGCTGCCTTTCCAATTGTTATACAGTACTACTGTACATTCTGGTCTCCTATAACGTGGTAGTTGCGTTCCTTAGGAATACCGCATGAAGGAAAAATCGCGTTATGATGAATAATATAATAATATCGTGGTATAGCACAGTCCGTGACAACGCGTGAGACGTGTACGCAGTCTGAACAAAGAGTGAGGCGTGTGGGTAGCATCTAGAAGCATGCGACACCGAGGTAGCCGCACAACCACCTATTCCTACTCACGTGACGTAGTTCCATTCACTCAATTGCGTTATATCCAATTCGCAACGCGTTATATCCAATTCGCGTGCTGAAAACACGCTTTATAGGAGAACAGACTGTAATGTGTGCAAGGCATGGATAATATAATGTTATTATTACTGCATTACATTCTTAATCTCAGGGTGTAGCCCAGGAATTATCTGCAAAACCAATATTGGCATCATGTATATTTTGGCATCATGTATATTTGGCTAGGGGCCAAGGGCCAGGGGCAAGGCAAACGACCCGTCAATTGCGTGTCACCCGTCAATTAAAAACTAAACAAAAATATCTGCACACGGTACGGTGAAAACAAATATTTCATATTTTACCAGGTAAGGCCCACTGAGCTATGTAGATCTTTTTTTCAGAAGTGACCTGGCTATCACAAATGATAGTCCAATGAAGTCGCTCATCAAATAGAAATGTATAGCAGCCAAATACTCTAAACGCAGGATTATAAACGTGGAGCGAAATACCGGAGGACCCGGAGGAAAAATCCACGCGACCACGTGGAGAGAGAGACACGCAAACTCCAAATATACAGCAGGTGTCAAGTCAGGGTTGGGATCCAACCCACGACTTCCTGCACACCCGGCGAGGGAGTTAACATCTCTCGACCGCGTCGCCCGTCACTCGAACTCCGCTGCGCGTCCCCGCGTCATCCCACGCGTCCCAAACTCGTCAACTGTGCTCGGTCCGCCTTCCGCGGTGGAAAACAAAAACAAAAAACGACTCGGCGCCCCCTTGAGCCACAGCCCGTGTCAACCGGGGTGAACCGGTGTCGTGCGCGGAGGTGCCTTCAAGTCGAAAAGACGTGGGGGCAAAACAAGGGGGGAGGGGGGACACGTACTGATGTGGTCCAATCCGCCGGTGCAGAACTGCCTGTAGAGCTTCTTGGCCCCGAGCTGTGCGAGGTCGTCGACCGTGAAGGGCCACAGGTGCAGGACGTTGTTGCGGGCGAAGACGTCCCGCTTCTCCACCAGGACGACGCGCGCGCCCAGCAGCGCCAGCTCGACGGCCACGCGCAGGCCGCACGGCCCGGCACCCACCACCAGGCTCTGCCACACGGACGCGTGCCACCGCATTCGTTGATGATGGCCGTCAACCACCACCACCAAACCCCCCCCCCCCCCCCCCACCTATCTGAAGGTCTCCAAGTTGTGCGTTTTCTGGTTTTATCCATGAGGGTTTTTTTGGGGGTGCTTGATCGCGTAAATATAAATGTGTCGTAGTAATAGGTTTTTACCCTTTTATCTGGTACAAAAACTGACAGCTTTATACAAGGGATCATGTTTGCAATAACTGCTTGTGTTGTGGTTATTGCAAACATGATCCCTTGTATAAAGGTGTCAGTTTTTGTACCAGATAAAAGGGTAAAAACCTATTAATATATTTTGCTACTGGTAAAGGAGGTCTCATAGTATAAATGTGTCGTTAAATTCACCACCAACCGACACAGCCAATTAGTAAGGTTTGTGATTTAAACAGAACGTGCCAATTCGTTACTAGTACAGCACTTATCGGTGTGTTGAATAAACCCACACCATTTACAATTCAAGTAATGGTTCAGTTTGTTGTTGTCCTTCCCCCGCACCTCCGATTAGCACGGTTGGCTACGTATGGTGCGAAAGAAGATCAACATAAATACCGCAACGACACATTGGAGGAGGCGTCCCCATAAATACGTATGTTGAATCATCCCGTACCGTCCAGCGTAAAAGAATGGTCAAAAAAACCCACGCGGCATGGCATGGCGTGGTGTGTGGATGCCCTCATTCAGCAGCGTACTGACAAGCGGGTTGCACGTGTGGGTGTGCTTTTTTCTGTGAAGCTAAGGCACACACGTGGGGGCCAGCTCGCATGTCAGAGGAGGAGACCAATGATAACCCTGGCACGGGTCGCAGAGATAACAGAATGCGTAAATGTTCTGTCACGATTAAATATAAATGTATGTTGAACTTCTCTTGCACCGTACGTAGCCAACCGTGCTAAACTGAGGTGCGGGTAAAGGACAACAAACTAAACATAAAAAAGCAATTCTAAAGAAATGAATTTTCAATCTAGATTTTAAAAGTGCATAGCTCCAGCAGCTCCCTCATTTCGGAAGGAAGAGCGTTCCAGACGTCCGCAGAAGCGCATCTGTTAGCGCGTGACACGTTGACCGTCTTTGTTCGATGGGTAGCCAACAGCCGCTGTGAGGATGACCCGAGTTTGCGTGATGATTGATGCTGCTTGATAAGACCAGCAAGGTGTTGCAGTTCATGTTGCGTCAAACACTTTGTGTGTAAGGAGTACGATCTTACAAACTCAACGTGCCAGCATGTATTTCTAGATTTGAAGCTTTCGTGACTGCAAGGATGCATATTCTTAGGTTTTTTCGGTAAAGTCACGTAGGTAAAACATTAAAATTAATGAAAGTAAAATAAAATAAAAATCACGACGTTTCGGAGGCAACACAAGTCTCCCCGTCATCAGGTTGGACCGTCACAGCCAGATTTTCTGCATCAAGTGCTGCATCAAGTGATGCAGCAAATCTGTCTGTGACGGTGTTGCCTCCGAAACGTCGTGATTTTTATTTTATTTTGCTTTCATTAATTTTCATGTTTTACCTACGTGACTTTACCGAAAAAACCTAAGAGTGTGCCAGCATATGTTGCTGCTTATCGGCGGGTGAATTTCACATTCGCGAATTTGGCTTTGATAATTATGGGGGAATGTTGTGAACAAGAGTATACATCTTTAACATCTATTTAACGCAATTGCTTGATCACGCCACTGCTAAAGGTGACACAAAGGTGACGTGCATAGGTGTTAACACCTTCATTTGAGTAAGTTATTTGAGGAAGGCTGCAACAAAAGCAAAACATTTGGAGATCAAATGCTTGACAGGCGGAGGTGACTATTTACTCTTCCATCATGACCTCCGAAGGGAAGTGTATAGTAGGCAAATAGAAACAGATCAATTCCTTCATTCATCACGCATAGTCAGAGAAGGACCTCTTGCGACAGCGTTCACCTAAACCGCTCTTGCTGTCTCGAGTGATTTGTTTGATCCACGGATCACGGGGAAGGGGGAGAGGTGACCACGATGTCAACGCCATTCCTTTGAGAGTCGCAGTTCCCACTGCGAAAGTCCACCGCCGACTGAAACGAGCGAAATTTTCAGCAGTTTGCGCATCAAGGCGGGGGCGGGGGGAGGACGTGTCCATGAACTGACGGCCGTCTCCCTCCAACTAAGCTCTCAATCGCTTAGGAGACCGGTCGCAGATGGTAACGGTGACATTTCTGAAAAAGTCGAACCATCGGATGCGAAGAAGGCGTCTTTGGCATCGCGTGTGGAAGGACTGCAGCCAATCCAAATCAGCTTGGAGCAATGTCCAGGCCTCCACACCATGAAGAAAAACTGATAAACACACGGCACTGGCAGCCTCTCAATTTGGTGCCCAGACTTGAACGTTTCTGTGACTCAATACGGTTCAGACGCTGTCGCCTCGACAGACCTGGTTTTCACCTGAGGACGGCTGCTTGCGTTGTGGCCGAAAAGTCGTGAGAATTATTTTATTATGTTTTATTTTTATTATTTTATTACTTCCCTTCTACGTGACTTTACCGAAAGAACCAAGAAGACGGTTCAGACCGTTCATGATTCCTGAGGCCAAGCCGATCCGGTGCATGACATCCAGTCGACCATCGTCCCTCAGTGGTCTGTACAGATCCTAGGTAGAGAAATTCATCCACTGCCTCGACAGCATTGCCATCGATTACGCCGAAATAGACACAATGGGATTACGATCATAATAACAAAATTACTCGTTTGTTTTAATTCGTTTTGTGCAAGTTGGTAGCATTCTTAAGTGACAGTAGTGTGCTCCGTAAATTATTGAAGAATGGAAATTTACAAACTGTTCTGTTTGGGAAAACTGCTGTACATTAACTTGTGTTGTTACCTTCAAAGCCATAACTTCTACATTTTACAGCGATTTGGACATCGTGTTGGGTTTCCGCATAATGCTTGCATGCAATGTTTGTTTCCGTTGTTTCAAAACACGTTCTTTTCAGTTGCAAGTTTTGCAGGTTAATTAAAATGTACAGGAAGCTTTGTTTGAATCGATGAAAATTAGTGCGCTGCTGCAAACAAAAATATTGCGATATTCCTAACCACACATTATATAATCCACACTCATCAACCATAAGCGATCGACTGCTAGATGAAGGCCTCCCCAAGTCGTTACCGTCTCTCACGGTCCTGCGATCACGAAGAAACCCACCCGTGACCTACAAATTATCCTATTTAATAGTTCCGTCTCCAAGACGGATGTCCTCTCAGTCGTATCACCGCACCATCACACTCGTTTAAAAGCCTTGAACACTGTAGTTCATACTCTTTGGTTCTTTCGGTAAAGTCACGTAGGTAGAAAAAATTATAGATCACGACGTTTCGATCGCAACGCAGGCAATCGTCATCAAGAGTATGGATTCCTGCAGTCACGAAAGCTTTAAATCAAGACTGTAGTTCACGTTGAAAAGTTTTATGGCAGGTGAGTCATCATTAACGGTGTTGAGCTTCAAGGTAACAGGATTTTGACTCTGGGCAATGTACAGTATTGTGCTTCCTGCCCATTTGAAATGAAGCCCTTTCTGCCTGTCAAGCTTAGATGTATATACTCCACCACCCAGCCCTGCCAGTAAATCAGTCTATCAGGCCGAAATCCTGTTGTGCAACTGACATCAATAATATAGATTGCTACCTCCATTCCATGGCAAGGGTTAGACGAGCGGGGATTTTTGTCCATCGACTGCTGAATAATAATAATTTGTTTAATTTGGTATTCACGGCATTCTTCCAGCGCAGGGCTATCATGAAGGTGCAATGCAAGGTTGGCTCCGTACGGTGCCGAAGAAGTTCAACATACAATGCATTGTGGGCAGCAGTTTCACAACATGGAGGGATGTTGTGACGCGTAAACCCTATTGAGTGACTCGGCAGGTGATTTTTCGAATTTGGACCATGACGCCAGCACACAATGGCCAACCCTTGTCGTGATATTGAACGTCGACCATGAAGCACGTGGCACTGATTGCACGGTTAACACACGCGCGGCATTAACCAGGATAGCCTACTTGAGTCGAACCCCCCGAAACTCCGCAACGAGCGGCGAATGCGCTCCCGGCTGGGGCCCGCGTCACCGCCCTGGATGATGGCCTCCCCATGCCGTGCGGGTTATAGGGGTTAGTTGACCGTAATTCACCAGAATGGGCCAGTGCATGCTTGACGGTGTGGGAGCATAGACAATGCAGCAAATAAGTACGGTACTGTACAATAATGAATTTTGCTGCACTGCCTTCTACTCCCCACCCGCCCCCCCCATCGTATTCCCCAGAGCCTCATAAGACAATGACAACCTGGTGCTCATGGTTGGTCACCCAATCCAGGCAATATCCAGGCTCAAATCTGCTTAGCTTCGGAGGTCGCGCAAGAATGGGTACATTTCAGATGATTTTATTATAGGCATTGCATTGGTCAACTACGGAATAAGTCAAGCTGATGATGTTGGCAAGCCGATACTGCAAGGCGTCTTGCTAACGTTAACCATAATCTCTCAACTTCCTCCACGTGGCATCAGTCTGCCGCTTCCGCATGGGGAAACTACGGCGGCGCACACCGAGCGAGCGTTACAACGTGACATTTGAGGCATCGTGTGTTTTTTAATTATCAGAACTCAGTGCTGGGACTGCATTTCGGAATGTGGGTATCACGACATGAGTTGCGCATCCAATACGAATTGCATTGCCTCCGAATGTGTTCTGCAGCTGAAGGTTGACTCTGTAAAAGGAAAAGTGTGCAGCGCCCTGCAATTGCTTGCTCATACCACTGCTGGCAGAAGATCCCCCACTAGAGGGAGCTATCAGAGAGCCGCTCTAGAGGGCATTTGGTCTAAGATTTCAAGCTGACCAGACATATTGGAAACTATTAAACTATTTATTTAACTTTACCAGGTAAGGCCCACTTGAGCTATATAGGTAACTATTTTTCAGAAGCAACCGGGCCACAAATGACAACTCAACTCAGTGGCTTATCATCATGTGTAAATCTATAGCAGCCAAATACTCTAAACCAGTTGTTCTTAACCTGCGCTGCATGCACCCCATGTGAGTGCGAGATGCCCTTTCCAGGGGTGTGAGACATGGCCAGATTTTCTTTTAAAGGTAAATCATAGAAAGAAACATTAAGCACAAGCACGTATCACTTGCTTCGTATCATCATCACAACTACGTCTGTATTAACATTATACAAATCTAGAACCAACGGAGTGCAAGAATATTAAAGGTTAAGAGCCACTGCTCAAAACGGCACAGTGCGGTATTACCCATTTGAACTGCTGGGTGGAGAGCGGCGAATGGGAAATTAAGAAACGCTCCCCTCATTGTTTCAACCGCCGCAATCGAATCACACTGGCGGCATCTGCGTTGCAAGTTCAGCGTGCTAACCGTGACCACCACAGCAAGCATTACGCTCCAAAATAAACAATCAACTAATTTCCCCACCAGCCCCGACACTTACCTTAACTCCGCTACATGCCTTTCCCTGCTCGTATTCTTCCATGTTCGCCCGTTTGTCCACATGTTTAAAGAGTTCCTTGGCCTGCCACACGTTCTGAAGGGCGTCGCGAAAGCGTGGATAAAAGGGGCTTTCTTCTTGATGATCTACCCCCAGTTGTTTGCAGAGTTTGGCGAAGGAACTTCGAATGATCTTCAATGTGCTCGCGCTCTTGAATTCCTCGTAGAGGAGTTTGTTCTCAGCGACGTTAATTTGGTCTTCCGACATGATCGATGAAGGGGCAACCGGTGAAAGAACGAACTCACGGGGGGTTGGGGATGGGTGGGAAGGGGTTCTGTGTGCTTGTTACGTGGCCGCTTATCTGAAGGTTCACCGCACAATTTTAATTGCTGTGAAGAAAATGAAAAACACACACAAACCGGATTGACTTACAGTGTCGCAGTTGTGTTCGCTGTCATGATCACGTGACAATGCCATCCAGTTTTACAAGAAGATTGGTATTCACAGGAACAGGAAAATGCATATCCTTTAAGCAGAAAAACTGGTTTCTTTTTACGGAAGTGAAATAACTCTCAAAGAGCTTTTCCGTCCAGTGAAAGCATGCGCCAGCAAATATGTTTCTGATAAAAATACATTTTCTGAAATTACGAGTTGATCTCTCAGCAAAAAATGTGGAAACCGCAAGCATTAGTTTTATGTGGCAATCAGCAGTTAACCTCAAACAAAAGCGACTCCGGTTCTTATCGTCCAACGCAATCAATTGGGCACGAACTTACTTCCTCACCGAAGCCGACGTAGGCTATGTTCGCCTGTAATTCACCCTGCAAACGTTCAGCAGAGAGAGAGAGAGAACTCTGTACCCCAGCATCCCTTTATATACACAGTCCCTTCCACCCCCGAGGCTGTTAATGAGTTACCAAAGGTGACATTTATAGTGAGTTCCGCATCACGAGTGGGTGAATAAGAACCGTGCACACCCTATATTCCGGGAAAGGCATGTATAGCCACTGTGATGCTCTACCCGTGCTGGTGTTTGTTCTCCATGCAACAAAAAAAGAGTTCTTTAATAATGCAAGTAGACAGATGCATATTTACACTATGAGACCTCCTTTACCAGTAGCAAAATATAGTAGTAGGTTTTTACCCTTTAAACTGGTACAAAACTGACACCTTTATACAAGGCATCATGTTTGCAATAACCACAATACAAGCAGTCAAAATGCAAATAAAAGAAACATCTCTGATAATGATAATGATATGCATATTATTATGATATGCATATTGTTATCATTATCAGAGTTGTTTCTTTTTGTTTGCATCATGTTTGCAATAACCACAACACAAGCAGTCAAAATGCAAACAAAAAGAAACAACTCTGATAATGATATACATATTATTATGATATGCATATTATTATCATTATTAGTGTTGTTTCTTTTTGTTTGCATTTTGACTGCTTGTGTTGTGGTTATTGCAAACATGATGCCTTGTATAAAGGTGTCAGTTTTGTACCAGTTTAAAGGGTAAAAACCTACTACTAGACAGATTAATATTTGTTTTGTTGTTGTTGAGGAGCAGCTGTCATTCGACTGTTTTCAATTAAGCCCACGTTTGTCTTTGTGTGTCTCTCTCTCTCTGCATGTGTGTCTGCCTATGCTGTTCCCGTGTCTGTGTTTTATCATTCATTCTTACCTGATGGTTGCTTGTGGTGCAATCGAAACGTCGTATTCTATTATTATTTAATTTTATTTTCTACGTGACTTTACCGAATGAACCAAAGAGTAATTCCTGCAGTCACGAAAGCTTCTAATCTACTTTTCCAACGTTCACACGCAGCTCTATTCCCCCCCCCCCCCCACGAGATCAGCAACGCGTACGGACTTTGTAATCGTTCGCTTACGGTGTTTGACCCCCTGCACGAACTGTATACGAGTTCTGAGGTCGTGTGTTGTATTTCAATAACAAGTGTATTTACGTATTTCTTGAACCACAATTCAAGGAACGAGGATAGTCAACCTTTACAAGAGTGACCTGGTGGGTGTTTTGCATGCCTGCATCGTATTGCGGCAGTTTGGTGCTGTGCTAAGAAATACCTGCAGCTCAGAAGGTTGTGTATTTTTTGGAAGGAAAAAAAGAAACCTCTTAAAATATTTCGTTTCATTTAATCCACTCATACCGAGGACTCGTTCCACCAGATCGTCTCATTCAGATTGTGTTGAATGCTCTGATCATGGATGACACCTTGATGGGACACCATCTATATGAAACAATTCAGTTGATCTGTACTTTTGATTTTGGCCAGAGGTGAATCCCAGTGCTTTATGCGACTGTATTTGTCTTGTACTCGTGTGTGCACGCAAGGAAGGGCAAACAGCTGAAGTTATCCGGTTTGTTCTGACACGGGTGACCAGCGATGTTAGTGATGTTTGAAGAATGAGTTACGGGTGAAAAAAACAAGACTGCTTTGCATGGAGTGTGAGAAGGTTGGGTATAAACAACCATTTAAACTATTTTGGAATTTTGCCAGGTAAGGCTCACTGAGTTGCATAACTCTTTCTCAGAGGCGACCTGACCACAAATGATAGCTCAACGAAGTAAGCTTATCACGTGAAAATGTATAGCGGCCAAATACTCTAAAGTGTCTAAACGCATGTGTCTAAATGTGGAGGGAAAAACCGAAGGACCCAGAGAAAAATCAATGCCACCACGAGGAGAGAGACACCGCAAACTCCAAATATACTGGGTACTAATCACGACCTCCTGTATACCAGGCGAGGTAGTTAACATATTTCCACCGTGGTGAGTGCTACGCTGCGCTAGGAACCCGGTCACCCAAGTTTGAGTCCCGCTCACGGCCAACACCGGTGACGATTATCTGAACCAGTCCTGGGTCTTCCCTAGGTCGACTCTGCCTCAAACGAGTACCTGGTGCGGCGTGTAAACATCTAGCCACTTGGGAGACAAAGGCGGCCGGGCGTGGTGTTGGCCACCCAACCCCTCGTGTGCCGTGCCGGCCTTCATAGGTGCTGCTCGCTAACAGCACTTGCCCCAAAAGTTAAAATAGATCACCCGCACGCAACATTGTCACGCCAGTGACCAAAGCTCTCTGAATGCACCCGATCTTATCCGTTCTCAGGGAGGTGATAAGCGACGCTGAACGTGGGCTGTGTTTGCACGGGGTGATCGCCGTGCATGGAAGAGGACGTCAGCGGTGTGCGGAGGGGCTCTGTGGTGGGCATTAGAGGCCAGTTACAGGAAATGTCCATCGTTCTGTACTTTTATGCTCGCCAACGGAACTTGGCCGAACAATCTGTGAACGGGTTCATGGGGAGTTTTTACACTATGGGAACCTCATTTGCCAGTAAAAATATGATAACTGTTTTTTTACCCTTTTATCTGGCAACAAAACTGACACCTTTTTACAAGGAGTCATGTTTGCATAGACCGCAATACCTGCAGTCATAATACAAACAAAAGACATAACTCTGATAATGTGCACTGTCCTTGGGAGCGAGAATGGGAGGGGGGGGGCTCAACCAGCAATCTACTCATCGTGTTCCGTGTTGCCAAGCTGTGTTCATAGAGGTTGTTTGGGTAAAGAATGAATCTGGTGGGGATCAAAATGTGTGTTTGTGTCAAGGACCAGATTTTGCCGATATACAGAGCTGTTGGCCCCAAAGCGAAACAATATGACGTAAATATCAAGTCCTGTCCTGTTTGAGAGAGTAGATATGGAAGAGAGAGTTATTCAGCGGACATAAATACGAGCGCGCGATAAAAAGATAAGTATTCAGATAGAGACGCAAGAGATCACATGACATTGGAGAGAGATGAGATTGCTGAGAGAGTGTGGGGTGTGTCCATAACACTGGTCAACAAAAAAAACTTTTTTTTCTAGGCTGGACTTTTGCAGCTGTTTTAGACTAATTTCAGGGTGCTGATTCCAAATCTGATCTCAGATTTGCTCTATCACATCTCATTTTTATGCTATCGGCATACCCCATTTCCATTGATTTTACCCGAAATTAACTCTGTCACTTATGATTGCAAGTTGTTGCGAGTCAGCGACTGCTTTAGTGTTAAAATATGGTGCTGTATTTTTAGGATAGTGTGTTTCTAATATCATTTTATGTAGATATCCACATTTATTTAATATTTTTCTTCTGCAGTTTTTATTGAAAATGCAATATTTGATATCTCAAAAAACTGATGTGATAGACAAAAACTGATGCCAGATTTGGAATCAGCACCCCAAAATAACATTGAAACAGTTGGAATACCTTATTCTAGAAAAAGTGTGTTGACCAGTGTAAGAGAAGAGTGGCGCTGCAACAGGCGAGGCGAAACGAGGTCACGTGCCGCTTAACGCAGCACCGCCGTAACTTTTATTAGCCTCGAGAAAGGTGAAGCGAAGGTTTGTTTGCATTAGGTGGTGGAAACTTCTCAGATTCAGCAATTTTGCTAAATTACTTGATACAGCAATTTTGCTGTGACGGTTTCACCTGAAGACGGAAGCTTGTGTTGCCTCCGAAACGTCGTGATTTAATTTATTTGTTTTCTTTAAACCTACGTGATTTTACCGAAAAAAACAAAGAGTATTCTCAGATTTAGTATCGCGGAACAATGCAAATCACGTGAATCAAACTAAGGCCACCTGTATAAAAGAGGAAGCAGGTCACTGCGTTGCCCCGATTGATCAGTCAGTGGCGCAACTGCATTGTGAGCCCCAGGGGATGCGCTAATCGGTCAAGGTGGAGCCCCAATATTTGATTTGAACGGGAAATAAAACGCGCGTCGTAAATAAAAGCATTTTGCACGGCAATAAAATTATATAAACCGCGTTTTGACGACGCGTCGTTTTTCTTTTACACTGGCTGTAGAACACCATTCTCGTGGTGGTTGCCAAGGGCCCCCTACCAGAGGTCGCAACCGGGTACCCGATACCCGTACCCTACCCGATACCCGGCTACCCGTACCCAGCCGGGTACGGTTACCCGTTTGCGACACTGGTGCGGCCGGGTACGGGTACGGGTAGGCCGTGAGTTACTGGTGATTAACTGTTTGTCACTCATTTCTCAACGTCTTGTCTCTTCTCACAATTCAAGTTCCTAGAATCAACCCACCCGTGCCTGCAACATGGCTTCATCCCAGAGGTCGCAATCAGGTACCAGGGTACGGCCGGGTACGGGTACGGGTACCGGTTTGCGACCCTGGTGCGGCCGGGTACGGGTAAGGAATCAAAACCCGTTTGCGACCTCTGCCCCCTATCCCCCCCCCAACTCGTATCTTTGGCCACGGGAGGGTGGTGGTGGCAAGGCACCTCCTGCCTGTCCCGCCAGAGTTACACCACTAACACGAGGAGATGCACAAGCTGTCCTATACACGAGGGTCGTGTTGGCTGAGCCCCTTCAACTTATAGAATCCTAGAGAGATATATTGACAAGAAATACCGATGTAGTGAAATAAGATACATTTTACACATGGAGGTGTGAACTGTAAGTGAGATGCAGACATGCTAGAATTGAGAGATTAATTGGTTTCTTATGTTAATTATCTTAAGTTTATTAGGATTTGATATTGAGCTGACGTTGCATTATGCACTTCTATTTTATCCACGAATCAGAACCCCGCTGGCAGCTGTAAACGTTCATTTGGTGCGTATCGCCAACACTACAAATACACGCAAACGCTCTGTACACCTAAATTGTTTTACTGGATAAAAATGATTCTAACAAAAAGATGTTACCAGGTAAGGCCCACTGAGCTACGCAGCTCTTTTCCAGAAGCCACCTGGCCACAGATGATGGCTCAACAAAGTGTAAATTTGTCACACGGCAATTAGCGGCGACTAAAATCACGTAGACATCGGACGTTAAGTGAATAAGCGTTAGTGATAGGTTTTTACCCTTTCAACTGGTACAAAAACTGACACCTTCATACAAGGCATCATGTTTGCAATAACCACAACACAAGCGTCATCTGGTCCAACACCAATGGAGACTAGGCTCTAAGAAAATCTGTCTCAGGTGTGGACCAATCAACTTCAAGGACAGTGCATATCATTATCGTTATCAGAGTTGTTTCTTTTTGTTTGCGTTTTGACTGCTTGTGTTGTGGTTATTGCTAACATCATGCCTTGCATAAAGGTGTCAGTTTTTGTACCAGTTGAAAGGGTAAAAACCTATCACTATATTTTGCCACTGGTAAAGGAGGTCTCATAGTGAATAAGCGAAGTTTATAGGCGAGCAGGTGGTGCAGTAACTGCGCGCTGAGCCATGCATGCTAACACCTTAGTATATTTCATCTGAGTTCGAATCACCGGCAAATTATGCCAACCCGCACAACTGACCAGCAAGGTGAAGTATGGTAATAAAAAAAGACATGGCTTGGGCAAGCCTTCATCCAGCAGCAGACTGACAAAACACCGTACATTATTACTAAAGTATATTGTTTACACGGGCCAGTTTCCCGAAACGTCGATATCTAACTTTTCATCAACGAAGTAGAATGTGTATTTAAAATGCTGTTGTATGAATCTGTTCATCGAAGCAGCAACTTGGGAAACAGTGGGTAATGAATGGTCCGTCTACTCATGCTAACACCTTAGTATATTTCATCTTACAAAAGATGATTTCAAGGATGTAAGAATGGTAACCAAAGGATAAATTGAACAGTATTCTGCTCTTATAGGTTATACAACAGCCTGGCGCTTGCTTGTAAAGAGCAAAACGAACGCCTTACCTGAATTCCGGGTTTGGCACCAGGCCTCTCTGAACTCCAGACAGACTTCGCTCCTTCCTTCCCTATCTTGCTCCGTGCGCTGCTCAAAAATAACTCGACGGGGGCATCGATGCGGCAGTAGCAGCAGCAGCAGCCTCTGCTTGCACGGTCAGCCAATGGGCGCTGATGCTACTTTGTCACCGCCTACACACACACACTCTGTCTTCATTCATGCGTGCGCACGTGCGAGCCGGCTATTGCGGCGATGCGGCGCTAGGAGGCACCGTAGCCACGTGGTCGGGAGTGGGTTTTTTTTGTAGAGAAGACTGAACTAAGAAACTCCATTCTCATGCTTTGGTTCTTTCGGTAAAGTCACGTAGGTGGAAAAAAATGTTGAATGAAAAAGAAAGTGAATGAAACGTCGTGATATTTTTTATTCATTCTAGATTTGAAGCTTTCGTGACTGCAAGGATTCATACTCTTAGTTCTGTCGGTAAAGTCACGTAGGTAAAAAATGAAATTAAAATTAATGATTTTATTGTTTTATTTTTATAAATTTTAATTTAATTTTTTACCTACGTGACTTTACCGAAAGAACTAAGAGTATTTTTTATTCAGTTTATTTATTATTTATTTTTTTCTATCTACGTGATTTTACCGAAAGAACAAAAGAATATGAATTCCTGCAGTCACCAAAGTTTTAAGTCAAAATTCTCCCCATTCTCGTTAATGGGGAATGCCGCGTAACACTAGACGTTTCGGGCAATTGCCCTTCAAAGTACAGTACATGAAGAAGGGCTGTTCCCTGAAAGCGCCACGTGTTATGTATATGTGTATAGTTGTCTTCCTTTGTAGGCACTATATTCTTAGGTTTTTTCGGTAAAGTCACGTAGGTAAAAAATTAAATTAATAAAAGTAAAATAAAATAAAAATAAAATAAAAATCACGACGTTTCGGAGGCAATACAAGCTTCCGTCTTCAGGTGGAACCGTCACAGCACGCTTGCTGTATCAAGTAAATGAGAAATTCCAAGAGATACTACTACCTACGTGACTTTACCGATACAACCTAAGAATATGAATCCTTGCAGTCACGAAAGCTTCAAATCTAGAATTTGTCGGCACTGTTGACGAACGCGTTGGGTTTGTTTTGCTCGCTGTTTGTGTTTGTGCGCCGCTGAAAACGCAGCAGCAGCAGTGAGGGGCCGGCCATAAATGACGTCACGCAATTTTGGACGATTTATGACCCCCCCCTCGTCACACGGCGTCACAAAAAGTCAGACCACCCCCCCTCAAATATGACGTCATAAAGCTCTGCCGCCCCCCCCCCCCCCCAAAACTATGTTTCCATTTTTAAAATAAAACATGCTTCAAATGGCTTTAAACTATTGTCATTGTAGTGCGTATTTAATGTGGCGCTGCACTCTGATGTTGTAGGAGACATTTGTGACGATGTGTGAAGAGGGGGGGGGGGGTGAGAAATGTGACGTCACATCAAAATGCGCAACTTTAAACAAATATAGACAACACGTTCTACTTAATTAAAGCTATTTTTTAATAAATGTTTTCTCCTACAACATCAGAGTGCAGCGCCACATTAAATACGCACTACAATGACAATAGTTTAAAGCGATTTGAAGCATGTTTAATTTATATTTGGGGGGGGGGCAGAGCTTTGTGACGTCATATTTGAGGGGGGTCTGACTTCTTGTGACGCCGTGTGACGATGGGGGGGGGGGGGGTCAAAAATCGTCCAAAATCGCGTGACGTCATTTATGGACGGCCCCTCAATGCGCTCAGTGTCATCAAGAGCTCAGAAGCTAAGCAGGCAGGAGCCTGGGCTCAGCGCTTGGCCACGGCTGCCACCGCGTGTTTGTGGATGGCGGTAGAGGGCAGTGCAGCGACAGCTACTCGAGTTTAACATCCAGCTTAAGGAGAGGTTGTGTAAGAGATTCCGAATATTTTGCTGCGTGTATAATGAAGTCGGATAAGTGGACATGGTCGTATAAGTGAACACCCACAGAACAAATATTTGTGACCGTGAACGCTATTATCTTTAAACATTGGGGATTTGTATTTAAGTGAATGTATGAGAGACTCAGAATATTGTTTGTGTGTGCGGGAGGGGGGGGACAGGGTCGAATATGTGAACAGGGTCGGCTAAGTGAACGTATTGAAAACTTCATACACCATGAAACATAAACATGTCTAAAATGTTAATTTAAAACTTTCGTGACTGCAGGGATTCATATTCTTGGTTCTTTCGGTAAAGTCACGTGGAAGGGAAATAATAAATTAATATTAATATAAAACAATAAAAATGCTCACGACGTTCTCACGACCTTTTTTCAAATTTTCTTTCTGTGGATTTCACACCTGGTGATGATTGCAGTCGAAACGTCGTGAGAATTTGTATTGTTTTATATAAATATTATTTTATTATTTCCCTTCTACGTGACTTTACCGAAAGAACCAAGAATATGCTTAAAATGTGTTTAAACATGTTTTAGAAGTGAATGTATAAAGATATTCAGTATACTTTAGTATGTCTGTGTGTGTGTGAGACACAGGGTCGGATAAGTCAACAGGATCGTACAAGTGAACACGTTTCATGACGAAATGAATCAGATATTCAGATTACTTGTGTAATATCGATAGGATGGACAAAGTTGTTCGTGCATGTCCACATGCGGCCCTTTGTCATCCACTGCTAGATGATAAACTGCACACTGGTAGGGGGGGGGGTCATTTGCCCATATGTCACCATGCTCGTCAATTTGACCAGTGAACGTGGCAGCATAGAAGTACAGGACAACATTGCATTTTTGAGGCAGTGACAGTGCCTAACAGTAGGGTCGAAAGAAAGTTAAATGTCCGATATTCAATAGAATATGCATCAAAGCTTTAGCCCTCTGTTAATATCTGTGAAAAAGAGCTTTATAGATCATCGGATTCCTCAGGTATGAATAAATATTCTGATTCTGAATAATGATCCATGACCTACCACTACCAATGGATCATTAGGGGCTGAGCAGTGACCTCCGTTTAGCTGAAGTGGTCGTCCACTTTATCTAAACGTGACAAACTGGTCTCTGCCATGGGAACATGGAATTCACACTGCTGGTTCGGGGCTGCCAATGCTCATTCGAAGAAGGATGTACTTTGGGAGCCGTGGGTCGTTTAGGGTTCGTACCCTGCGTCATGTTCAGCTTGGCTCATTGTCTCCTTCCAGGGTCAGTGGCTTGCTCATGGATGGACTGGGCTCGTCACAACAAACGTGGACAACCACTCTTTGTGCCGGACAGCCAATTTTGAGATGTGACGTATGGAATGCTCAAGAAGCATTGGACAACTCGGACCAGTTACTCATTGACCGTTTCGCGTCAGAGATGGCGTTATTTTCCGCAACACGATGAGACAATGGACCACCTGTCACTGTTCGCCCTGGAAACTAATTCTTACGAATCGGACGAGCTGATAACGTCACTCGCGCGCAGTTTGTGACGTTTTTAGATAATTTTGGATCAGCGGTCATGCCTAAAGCTGTTTAGATATTCACTGAGGTTCGAGATTACTCAGGACCTTGAATGCGAGGGGGAGGACTCTGAGATAAATCTCGAATTTATCCGGCAATTAGCAAAGTGATGGAAGAACAGGAGTGATATCTTCAACAGGGGTGATATTCTAGATTTGAAGCTTTCGTGACTGCAAGGATTCATATTCTTAGTTTTTTTTCGGTAAAGTCACGTAGGCAAAAAATTAAAATTAATAAAAGTAAAATAAACATAAAATAAAAATCACTACGTTTCGGAGGCAACACACCTGAAGACGGAAGCTTGTGTTGCCTCCGAAACGTCGTGATTTTTATTTTATTTTTATTTTACTTTAATTAATTTTAATTTTTTTACCTACGTGACTTTACCGAAAAAAACCTAAGAATAGGGGTGATATGTTTATTTATTTGAGGGGTGCGCCACGGTGGTGAGATGTTAACTACCTCGCCTGGTATGCAGGAGGTGGGAGGTTCGATCCCGACCCTGACGCCTGCTGTATATTTGGAGGTGTTGCCCGTTCTGCCTGTGGTCATGTGGATTTTTATCCAGGGTCCCTCCGGCTTTTCTCTCCACATTTAAAAGCAGGCTTTTAGAGTGTTTGGCTGCTCTAAATGTCCACTTGATAAGCCACTTCGTTGAGCTGTCATTTGTGACCAGGTCGCTGCTGAAAAAGTGCTATACAGCTCAGTTGGGCCTTCCCTGGTTAAAAAAAATATATTTATAATTTTAATTTTCGATTTAAAGCTTTCGTGACTGCAGGGATTCATCTTCTTGGTTCTTTCGAAAAAAGCACGTAGAAGGGAAATAATAAAATAATAAAACATAATAAAAATAACAAAAATACAATTCTCACGACGTTTCGGTCACAACGCAAGCAGCCGTCCTCAGGTGAAGAACAGGTCTGTCAGGTGAAGAACAGGTCTGTCAGGTGAAGAACAGGTCTGTCGGACAAACCTGTTCTTCACCTGAGGAAGGCTGCTTGCGTTGTGGCCGAAACGTCGTGAGAATTGTATTTTATTATGTTTTATTTTTATTATTTTATTATTTCCCTTCTACGTGACTTTACCGAGAGAACCAAGAAGATTTATAATTTTAGTTTATAGTTTCATAGCAAATCCTAATAATTTCGATTATTTTGCTTCCATACATTTCCAAATCATACGCCACTTTGTTGAGCTATCATCTGTGGCCAGGTCACTTCTGAAAAACAAGTTGATACCTCAGCGGGCTTTGTCTGGTGGGATGGGGATGGTTTAGTTTTGCTTGTACTCGTTTGGGTGGTTTGTTTACCTTTCTGGGAAGCGGTAGTGTAGCGGTTAGCGCGCTGCGCTATGAACCTGTCGACCGGAGTTCGATTCCCGCTCACGGTCAACACCAGTGACGATTACCTGAACCGGTCCCGAGCCTCCCCTGGGTCGACTCAGCCTCAAATGAGTACCTGGTGCGATGCGTAAACATCGTCACTAGGGAGACAATTGCGGCCGGGCGTGGTGTTGGCCACCCACCCCCTCGTGTGCCGTGCCTGCCTTCATAGGTGCTGCTCGCTAACAGCACTTGCCCCTACAGACTGTTAAGGCTAATTGGGGGATGTTTTTTTTACCTTTCTTGTACTTCGCATTCCTGTCATGTTTTTATATCGTTTGTTGTTGTAACGTTCTTACCCGCCCCGACTGGACATCTGTGAAAAAGAGCTTTATAGCGTATCGGATTCCTCCAGTATAAATACATATTCTGATTCTGATTAAGGAATTAGTATTGATGGAGTGAAGATAAACAATGTATGATATGGGGTCGATACGATATTTATGGAAATTATCAGTTATCAGTCAGATCCAACTAAAATATTTAAGGTGACTAACGAGAATGCGTGGCCACAACTAAATGTGGTAAAGACAAAAGTAGTCACGATGTTTGGAAACAAAAGCGAAACATCGCAGCAGGTAGTGAAAATAATAACGCAGTTAAATAATGATATTATATTTTCTTGGACCGTGAAGCGGGAAAGAGATTCACTCAGCCCCAAATGTAAACAACACAGTCGATGTGGTTGAATGATATATTTGTATTCTCAGGAGCGGTTTAGGGATGTGAAACCAGGCCACGTAAGTAAATGGACATGTCAACAATTAATTATATTCTTAGTTTTTTTCGGTAAAGTCACGTCGGTAAAAAATTAAAATTTTTACCTACGTGACTTTACCGAAAAACCCTAAGACTATGAATCCTTGCAGTCACGAAAGCTTCAAATCTAAAGCAATTAATTAATTTACATATGGTGTTGAAGGCATTCCCTGCAGGTTTTATTGACCTGAAAGAGGAAGTTACGTTGCCGGTGCAGGTTGGAGACACAGAGGGCTTAGTTAACTTACGATTTCACGGAAAGTTAAAGTGCGTCGGAGATATGATCTAGAACTGGAAACGACCTGCAGAGAAATTGGTCACGCGACGAGTAATAAAGTTAAACGAGCTCTCGGTGGCCACAAAACGAGATGGCTGGCTGAGAAAGAAGATTACCGGGAAACCGGAATCGTTGAACAAAGAGGAGGAATGCCTGAACCCCCGTGAGCTGGAAACATTCCGCCAGAGTTATCGGTTACATTTTGATAACGGCCTCCAGAGAAGGAGGGACGGCTCTTCGGTGACATCTGAACAGGGCAGCCCCTTGACCAGCATGGTGAAGTATGATCCAACAACTCTCATGGACCGAGGCATAATTGTGGAGGCATTTATCCAGTATGGATTGACAAACGGATGTAAAAGGTTATATCTATTTTTCACAAAGCCTCTTCTTATGTGAAGTGGTCTTTTGTTATGTTACACGTACAGGCGACTGCTCTGGACAATGGCGTATGCAACGCAGCCACAATGGAGCACGCTTGCGTACATGGGTAGGAAAAATATTGCCATTTTTTTCTTTTGTGACCTAGGCATTGCCACACCCAAGCGAAGAATCGCTCCTGATTGCTTAGAATAATTGCGTTCTATAGCAGCCCGAGTTTGTCACCAGTCTGGCCCCTACTGCACAGTGTTGACACTACCTCCAACTCCACTCCCTTATTCATGGTGCAGCAGCACTTCACGTCGGATTGAGAGTCACAATGGGAGAAACTGGGGTGGAGTGGTGACTCGTTGGATAACGCACTGCGGCCCTTGCTATTAATTCCGGCCACATCGGTTTGATATCAAACCACGGATAAGACCACTGGCGGTACAAGTCAGGTCAAAACCGATCTTGGGCCCTCTTCCTAGACCAACTGACCGGCGTGGTTCTGCTCTTGCGTGATGGCAAAATGTTCAGGCGCCGTCAGAGGGCTTCATGGGGGAGTTTTGCTATTCCTCTGTTGAAGGAGCGCAGGCCACAGTGGTTTACGATATGGTCCAAAGTTTAGGTTGCATGGCCACAATCGCACTTCTGCGGCTTGTCTTTTAATTTTCTATTTATAAAGGAGATGTGTATGTGTGTGTGTGTCGGGCCAGTCGACGTTCATTCTGGGCGTCCACATTGTTCCACTCCGTTGTTCCATTGTGTTCGGATCTGGGCGAATATCCAGGATGGTGACGGCAGCGCGGTCCCACAAGTTGGATGGGTGCTCGAGTTTGGTGGCGAGGTGAAGTTTGGTCAATTGACGCCACACAGCCCGCAGGGCGCGAAGCCCTCTGCCAGCAGTGGCTTGACACAAAAAAAAGAAACGGCGAATGTCCAACGCTCGACGCAACGACGCGTGTTGACTCTTCACGTTCTGGACAGAGTCATGTCGACGATGTGTTACGCCCGTGCTGACACACACGGACATAGTTTGTTCCGAACAATGCGACGCCATGGGCCGCCTCTTGCAAAACCCGTTCGGTGCTCACTTGCGCATGAGCCGACAGCAGCAGCAACAACGCTTGATTACCGCCATTTATAGTGGAGCGGTGGCGCAGTGGTTAGCGCGTTTCGCTCTGACCCCGGCAACCCGAGTTTGATACCCGGTCATGGCCGACATCAGTGGGCACGTGATTAAATATGAACTGGTTCCTGCCCTGCTCTGACCTCCCTTCCACAAAGAGGTTGTACACAGGACTGCGGGGATTACACTGTGGGCATCATAATGCATTGCTGTCCTGTACTTCTATGTTCTCGTCTATATCACCCCCACCCCTCGGCCCCTTTGACCCGCATTGACAAGCATGGGGAAGTATGGTCAAAACCCTCCATGACCGAGATGGCGTGAGAAGGCGTCATAGGTGGATTCAGATTGGCTGAAAAATAATAAGTACTATCGAGTATTTGTATCAGCGATGCGTTTAACAGACGAGCGTTTCAGGTAAAGGTGCAGCCCTGCAATTCATTTCTCACTGCACTGCTGGTGGAACTCCTGGTGGCCTCTTATAATCTGTGAAAAAGGGCCATTGAGTTATTGACGAATTTGTTGAGTTTTAAAGAACATGATTTGTGCTTGTGCACCGTTGCATCGCAGTATCGCCAAATAATTTGGTGGTCGGTTTTCACTACAGGGAGCTGCAGTCCGCCCCAATCGAGGGTACTTTGGCCTACTCTTCCACACTGGCCCGACGTCTCGGAAGAGGTGGCAGTGCCCACACTTTACCCCACCACACGTGACCTGACTACAGGCTGACTGCGGCGTTCCCATTTCTACTGCTGGCTCGAAAGAGGCGAGAGGGACGTGGAGGGGGTGAAGAAACGTTTCCTGTTGTTAACTTGAGATATAATGGAAATGTCACCCTCTGCACTGCAAGTCCACGGTGTTACTAACCACTGCATCGCTGCATCACCGCCGTGGTGTCATTAATTGTCTATCGGCGTGAAATGTCCGGTGGCGTTAATGGCAGCCGATGGTGACGTCCCTTCTAATCGTAGGCAAGGTTCATTATTATTATTATTATCTTTTACTCCGGACCACGAGAAGGAAGGATGACAAGCGTGCGAGCTTTAGGACATTAGACGCCAGCGAGTTATTTTTTTTCTTTCTTTTAAAGGTAAAGTTGGGGCATTATTCAGCTGTGAAATCCGTCAGCATAGGTGGGGCCGTACGCACCCAGCCGTTGCGGGTGATTGTGCGCATTTGAAGGTCGTGGTTGGTTCTCGAGTAGCTAAGCTATATGTGTGTTACCCCCCTCCCCACCACCAACCCTCCACCCCACTTTTTTTTTCAAACGCTTATTGCTCTCTGGTCTTGAAGAAATCTGACAATTTTTCTTGGTAGGGCAGAGCACGCGGAGAACTCCGATTTGAACATTTGCGGAGAGAAGACTCGACAGGAATCAGCCACATGGCGTGGTCAAGGAGTCTGCGTCTGTTCGCCTCCGTGTGCTTGTGTCTCGGGTGAGTTCGCTTTTGAGTGTTCTACGGCATGGGCGGTTTTAATTTTCGTTGGTCTGTAATCCTGCACTCGGCTGCCGTTGTTTAATCGTGTGATTTACATAAATAAATAAACTTACCATTACATTTGTAAAAAAATGTTTTTTTAAATATAATAGGTGACGTTTTAAAAAAAAATCTAAATGTTGTGGATTTACTCTTCAACACACCGGTGGGCTAAAGTAGTGAACTATTTGTCTTTTGTCAACGTGACACTTTTTTCTGATTGGCCGTGTCGGGTGGTGGAGGGTTACGACACATTTATAAATAACGCGATCGAACCCAAAAACGTTGATTATGAATAATATTGGTCGTGAAAGCCTACGTGTTAAACCGCCCTTCTTCAGTTCTGTGCTATGAGGAAGGGCCATTTGCCCGAAATGTCGCCTATTATATACTGTTTTTCTTTTAAGGCAACAGTGTTGTCGACGAATGTGAGTTTTATTTTTATTATTTTGTGAACAGTGCTTTGTGCACCACTAATAATGCAGCATCGCCAAACGGGATCCTTCAATTAAATCCGTTCGGCTGCTGGCACTCGATGGAATATTGCCTCGCGTGACCGTGGGGGATTTTGATGCCTCGTGGAAGTCTTCATCCAGCAGTGGGTAGATCATTGCTGTTGGTGATGGCGCTAATTCATTGATTACGTGCATTCGTTTGCAGTGTTGCGGTGGAATGCCACCTGCGTCCCGATGGGTAAGAGGCCATCACCATCATCACCATCATCACCACCATCATTATCACCATCGTAATCGTCAGCGTTATCACCATCATAACCATCATCACCACCATCATTATCACCATCGTAATCATCAGCGTTATTACCATTATCACCGTCATCGTCGTTGTCATCGCCATTACCAGCATCACCAGTGTCACCATGACCATCATCACCATATCCTACATTGTGCTCACTTTATATTGAATAGCTCAGTCGCTGTACACACAAAGTTGAATGCAATCGGTGCACACGTATTAACCTAAAATGTATATTGTGGGTATACATGGCGCATTACACACTGTTTATGATGTACTGTTGGCGTATTGTAGACTGTTAGTTTATTATAGACTGTGTTAGGTGGCCAGACAAATTTGAGAATGCGATGTTAAATAGTCGAGAGCTAACTTAACTAAAAGAGTTGAGCAGTGATGCAGTAGTTGACTCACCACGCTAATTAACCCCATGGCCGGAGTTAAATTCCCGGTAAAGTCAAACTTCAGCATCGAGTGATCTCTGAACCGGTCCTGGATACCCCCCCCCCTCCCCCGCCTTCTCCAATTCATACTGATCAGCGTGGTGAAGTATGGTCAAACGACCGCTATAACCGACAACGTGGGGAAACCATCCATCAACAAATTGCTGTAAATCAATATCATTACACTGGGGTTCATTATATCTGTATGATGTAACGTGCACATCTATCGAAGTGATGACTGTATTGAAGAACACGGTAGTTCAATGTGCCCGTGCCCTCATCGCGAGTGGACTGCAGCGTTTTAGCGCAATGAACTCTGACTCCCCGAGTTCGATTCCCGCTCGCGAATAGTCAACCGTGGCGAATATTTGGCCGCCTGCTGGTATGTGTACAACACAGGGGGTGTCACGCGTGGTGGCTCGCTGCACCACCTCCTTGATGGAGGCGCTTCCTCACAGCATTTGCCCCACGACAGCCTGCGTAGGCTCTCGTGGGGATCTTTGTCTTTGCGTCTTGCTGTAGTGCTAGCGTCTTGCTGTGTGTGATGACTTTTCTTGGATTTTCTTGGATTTTCTGTTTGCACATAGTCACTTTAAGATGTTTTCTTGTTCATGTTTTAGTTTTTTTTGTTTGTTGCGGTTGCACCCGATTCAAGAGCCGAATGGCTCACAGGGCTATACCTAATAAATGAACTTTGAACTTTGATGAAGCTGCTTCGGGGTGCTGTGCGTGTGCTGTGGGTGTGCAAACAGGAGAGGAGTCTGCTCTCGGAACACCACGACTATCATGTCTTACTTGTCGACCGGGTAGGAGTAACACCGCGGTCACCTCTGAACACACTCTGCAATTGTAGTACCAAGTGTATATATATACAGTATACAGTTGAAATGCATATCTCATCGTCATTATCACGATCCATGGGCAGATAGCCCGGCGGTGTCCACTGGACATTTCGTCATTTGTTTCCACTTTCCTCTCTGTCTTGTGCCGCAATGCTCAAGTAGCGGCCACATTATTCTGGCATCAATCTCTTTAAGGCCGTAGCCATGGAGTCAACATTGGGGGGGATCAAATTTTTTAGGGGGTCTGGGGTCCCCCCCCAGAAAAAAATAAATCTAAATTTGACAAGAATTTCCTGCCTAAAATATAAAAAAAAAATTCACTAACACATAGGATTGACTTTTTATTTATTTTTAACAATGTCTAATAGTGTATTGTATTACAATGCTTTGTTTTTTTTCTATTTTACCTTTTCTTGTTTCATTGTATGTAATGGCAGAGATTAGGGATTAATAAAGTGCAACCATAACCACAATCATATAAACAGAAATCTGTGCATTGTTATATGAAGACAAGTCCAGATATTGTGGCCAAGGTTTAGCAAATTGTTGTTTTTATTTACATAGCATCGCAATTTAACTTTTTCAAAATATTTTTATAGCAATATATTGGGGGGGGGGGGGGGCATTTTGAGCAGATTTGATTATTGAATGCAATCGGTGCACACGTATTAACCATATTGGGATGTGTCCCCCCCCAATATATATATTATAATTACGGCCTTGAATTTCTTATTATGCCATCGTCAAGCCAGTTTCTGTGAGGTCTTCCTCTCTTTCCAGTTCCTTATATTTTTCCGAACAACACACTTCTAATTTTCCTGCTGTAGTCCATCCTAAATAGTGCCAGTTTCCTTCTCATCGCTCCCTGCATCAGGTGTTCTTTTATAGAAATATCATAGGTCTATTAAACATAATCTATGCCTCGTGTTTCCTGGCTGTCTGCTGGCTGGCTTCCTCTGCACCCCAACAATAATTCTGTCAGTGGCTGCGGGCCGTTGCCACCGAAACTATCTGGGTAATTGGCCGCGCAGGGTTGTCCGTGTAACTGAAACCGAACCTGCCTTCCTCTCTCTCACACTGACCAGTGTGGGTGCGAAGTATGATCAAATGAACTCCATAACTGAAACGCATTTCAGAGGCCTTCGTCCACAGCAGTGGCTTGATAAAGGACTGTCACTTAATGTTGTTGTTAATTGCCACTCAATGTTTGTAAATGGCACATCGTAATTTGTGTGGTGTCTTTTTTTTTCTATCTACGCAGGACCTTGACATCCAGGATCATGTACAGAATCACCCGCATCACTGACTACCAGTGCTGCTTGGGGTGGTTTGAGAGCGGGGACGAGTGCCCGATATGTGAGCACGTTTTATCTTTTAGAATTGTGCCGTATGGTACTGCACGTGTATACTTCCACAATAACTAACTATACTCTTTGTTTTTTTCGGTAAAGTCACGTAGGTGAAAACTGAATAAATAAAACAACTAAATTAATGTAATTTTATTTATACTTCTTTTTATTTTATTTTGTTTTCACCTTCGTGACTTTACCGAAAAAACCAAAGAGTATGGATCCTTGCAGTCACGAAAACTTCAAATCTAGAAATAACTAACTACTTGACTACTTTTTATTTTACCAGCGAAGGCCCACTGAGCTACGTAGCTATTTTTCACAAGCGTTCGGGCCACAAGTGATAGCCCGACAAAGTGGACATGTATAGCAGCCCAAAACACTGAGCACACTTGTCGATTTTAAATGTCGAGGGGAAAACCGGAGGACCTGGAGAAAATGGCACGCGACCACGGGGAGAGAGACGCGCAAACTCCAAATATACAGCAGGCGTCAGGGTCGGGATCGAACCCACATGCTCCTGTATACCGGGCGAGGTAGTTAACATCTCGCCAATGACCGAGGGAGGAGCGGTAGCACACAAGTTCGTGCACTGCACGGTTAGCCTGATGACCCGCCTACTTACACCCAGTGACGATTATCTGAACCGGTCCTGGGCCTCCCCTAGGACGACTAAGCCTTAAATGAGTCCCTGGTGCAGTCTGTAAACATCACCACTGAGGAGACAAAGGCGGCCGGGCGTGGTGCTAGCTACCCATTCCCTTGTGTACCGTGCCAGCTTCCATAGGTGCTCGCTAACAGCACTTGCCCCAACAGCCTGCGTGAGGCCATACGAGTGATTACTTTTTTATTCTTTCGGCAAAGTCACGTAGAAAGAAAATAAATTAAATAATAGATTACGACGTTTCGATTGCAACACAAGCAGTCAACTAAATTTGAGAGAGAGACAAAACACAGACACGGAGACACACAGACAGACAGACAGACACACAGACAGACACACAAGCAGAAAGAGACAACACAGAGACACATAGACACCTCTGTGTGTGTCTATGTTGTATGTGTCTCTGTGTTGTCTCTCTCTCTGCTTGTGTGTCTGTCTGTGTGTCTCCGTGTCTGTGTTTTGTCTCTCTCTCAAATTTAGTTATACCTGATGACGATTGCTTGTGTTGCAATCGAAACGTCGTATTCTATGATTACGTTTATTTTCTTTCTACGTGACTTTACCGAAAGAACCAAAGAGGAATTCCTGCAGTCACGAAAGCTTCAAATCAAGTTTCATACGAGTGATCTTTGACCTTTGGTGGTATTTTTGAGCGTTTTCGTTGTGTCCCTGTGACCTGCAGTCGGCTGCATGAACGAGTGTCTGAACGGCGGCTCTTGCATCAGTAACAACACCTGCGCCTGCATGCCTGGCTACACGGGAGGCGCGTGCGAAAACGGTGAGCCCTCTGACGGCATGTGGCTGGCGTGTGTGTAGCTCATGGGTCGGAGCAATCACCTGGTCCTGGCTCCAAATCCAGGTACCCACCTTATGGATAATGTTGGTCGCGAAAGTCTACATGTTAAACTGTATATATGTAAAATATAGATTTAAATCACATCGAATGAAAGTCTACATGTTAAACTGTATATATGTAAAATATAGATTTAAATCACATCGAATGAAAGTCTACATGTTAAACTGTATATATACGTAAAATATAGATTTAAATCACATCAAATGTTGTCTTAAAGACGTCAGTTTGACGAGTCTATCTGGAGCAGGGTGAGTGGAACTCCAATTCAGACCAAAGCCGAGTTTGAAAAAAAGGCTTAATAGGCTTCATGGAAACCTTTGTAAATAGTTTTGATTATAGACCGCGTTTTGGTTTCATGTTTCCAGCTGCCATAAATTTGTTTACGTTGAATGAGTTTGTACAATTTTCTTCCACTGCCACTCTTTGCCAAGTCAATTGATCTTGCTTTCCAGAATTGGCATATTTCTTATATATTTAAAATCGTGCAATGCTATTGACCTTCTATACATAACCTTCTTCAAATTTCTAATTAACAATGATTTTTTCAGTTTAGAGGTGTACATTTTTTGTTTACATTCTGTGTTAAATGTCTTGATAATAACCCAGGTCGCTCTTGCAAAAGAGCCAATATTATATCATGCGTCTCATTTTGCCTCCCCGATCTGTTAGGTTAAATAAAGGACACTGCCTAACCGGTCCAAATTAAACCTTGAGATGAGCAGCATTTTCTTCCCAGGAAGACCTGCGTTGACATCGTGGGCCGTGTCCTCGACCACAATGTCCCACCGCTTGTTAAACCGCACAACACCATCGCCGTGACTCCCTCCCCGTCGTCCCCAGATCTGGATGAGTGCACGAGCGGCCAGCATTGGTGCGAGCAAGGCTGCTCCAACACCATCGGCTCGTTCGTGTGCACCTGTGATCCGGGCTACTACCTGGGCGACGACCGGAGCACTTGTGTTGGTATGCTGCGTGGTGACCTGCCGCCCATAGCGATGGGAGTGCGTGCTTGCGCGTCAGTGGCGGGTGGATAAAACACAGCGAGTTGGCGCAGTAAGGGGGCCACAGGTGGTGCATCTGGCGGTCATCTCAAGCGGTCAAGCCACGGCACCTGGGCCTGTCCAGAGGCCTCCTGCCAGCTGAGAGAGCTTGATTGAGAAATTTTTTTATATAGTCACAGGAAGGTAGTGTTGTTTACTCCAAAAGCTGATGATATAAAGACTTGATTCGTTTAATAGCGACACATTTTTGTAATGTGCTCGTTTATTATTATGAGACCATCCTGAATAACCTCGGTCCATACAATCAGCGAGGTGCCGAGGAAGGAAGAGAAAATAGATGGCAAACTTTACCCACATTTTGAATCGTTACGGTGAACGGTTAAAGTTCCACCCAATACATTTTTTTCAGAAGAGTTGGTTGGCACATAGGAATAAACGGGAGTGCCCGTAGGCAACCCGCACGTACACTCGAAGCTTCCAGCAGGTGGATTCGATCAGCTGGCTGCACCACCGTGGTCTCCGTTTGCTGCGTCACATTCATTGCCATTGCCACTGCTGCTGCTGCTGCACCTTTCTAAGTTTTTTGTGTTTTTATTTGAACAATGTTTCGTGTCGATTTTGCATGGGATTTTGTGTCAGCGCCATTCTGGTAAATGTCGCGTCCGATTTGCACGGTTGGCTACGTCCGGTGCGAAATAAGTTCAACAGATAATGAAGTGAAATGAATATAATTATTTACTTAATTCCCTACATTGCCCCCACAATGTATAATTTTGTAAAAGCTTTTTTTACACTTTCGCATTACTTTTTCTTGTCGGGTGGTTCAAGTTTTTGTGATTGTTGTTGTTCGTGACACTGTGTGACGTCTCGAAACTTACAGAATAGACTAAACGTTAATAACGATGATGGTGGTGATGATGATGACGACGATCGCTTTGGGTGAAGTCGACGGACGGCACGCGGCAAATGCTCGTTTCACGTTTACGTTTTCAGACATTGACGAGTGCGCCGTCTCCAACGGGAACTGCAGCGAGATCTGCCTGAATTTCATCGGCGCGTTCCGGTGCGATTGCCGATCCGGATACGCCCTCGCGGACGACGGCTACAACTGCACAGGCATTGCCCTCGCCGTTTCGTCGCAGACATCGCCAGCAGCCACACATTTAATTCTAGATTTGAAGCTTTCGTGACTGCAAGGATTCATACTCTTTGGTTTTTTTCGGTAAAGTCACGTAGGTAAAACAATTAATAAAATTAAATAAATGAAAACAACTAAATAAAATCACAACGTTTCGGAGGCAACACAAGCCACCCTCATCAGGTGTAAAAAGGCACAGCAAACTAACTGTAGCGAGAGTTATTTGTATTTATTTATTCGAAACGTCGTGATTTAATTTGGTTGTTTTCATTTATTTTATTCTATTAATTGTTTTACCTACGTGGCTTTACCGAAAAAAATAAAGAGCCACACATTTGTTTTTTTACTTTTCTTTCCAAATCAATATTCGAGTGAACGTACAGATGTACAGCACGCCCCAAGGGCACTTGCAAAGGTAAACAAAAACACGTTCAAATAATGTCGTCAGTGTAGATAGAAAATATAAACAAGAGATGGCGAGGATACAAGTGGGTGCTGTTCGGGTGATAAGGGGAGCAGTTCCAGTGTGAACTCTATAAAGGAGCAAGTTGATCAAATAATATCCTACAACAATAACCCATTTAACATGTATTAAAAATGGGCTTCTGGCTCAATAGCTCCTTGGTGCGATGCATTCCCAATTTCCAGATTAATGCAAACACAAATGTGAAAATTGGGTCCAGACACAAAGATTCGGGATGATTTTTGATTATTGATTGACAACTGAATTTGTCATCATTGCCACGTTTTGCTCACGTGCGCACACAGCAAGGAGCGGCGGTACGGTGGTTCATGCACTTTGGTATAGTCACAACCGCGTGAGCTTTCCTCCCGTTCGTGGCCAACACAAGTGGCAAGTGGCGTCTGAACCGTTTCTGAGTCTCTAAGTCGACTCGACCTTATAAATGAGTACCTGGTGCAGCGTGTAACGTCCGCGCTGGGCAGACGAAGGTCGCGCCACCCTCCCATGCGCCACCCCGGCCATGACGACGCTCACCCGCAGCACCTGCCCCAAATCTCTTAACAAGGCAACGTGGGCGTTATGGGGAGGGGGGGATGGAGATCTGTGTCTTAGCCTCTCGTATGTGTGTGTGTGTGTTTCCAGATATAGACGAATGCCTGGACGGCAACGGTTTCTGTCAAATGATCTGCCGGAACACCGCGGGCTCCTACGCGTGCGCCTGCGATCCTGGGTTTTTCCTACAGACTGACAACAGCACGTGCGCAGGTACCTGTCTCGTTAACCCGGCGACAACAAGCGACCTCTTAAATTTCGATTTAAAGCTTTCGTGACTGCAGGGATTCATCTTCTTGGTTCTTTCGGTAAAGTCACGTAGAAGGGAAGTAATAAAATAATAAAAATAAAACATAATTAAATAATTCTCACGACGTTTCGGCCACAACGCAAGCAGCCGTCCTCAGGTACGGCCACAACGCAAGCAGTACGGCCACAACGCAAGCAGCCGTCCTCAGGTGAGGACGGCTGCTTGCGTTGTGGCCGTAACGTCGTGAGAATTATTTTATTATGTTTTATTTTTAGTATTTTATTACTTCCCTTCTACGTGACTTTACCGAAAGAACCAAGAAGAAGCGACCTCTTGTTGCGCTGCGTGGCATTAGGCGGCCACGCAGCGCAACGGCGGGCTGCCGAACAAAGTAGCGGACCGGGCGGTGGTGCGCAACGTTTGAGGGTTCGGGCCTCTGACCTCCGCGCCCTTTGCGACTCATTGAGACGGCCGAGCGACCGATGCTTGCGGCAGCCTGGCTAATGATGCGGGGGTGTTCGCCGTGTAAGAGAATGCACACGTCTGTTTCATCGCGGTGGGTGTTAAATACGTAACGGTGCGTGCTGTGGGCCGTCGTCCAAATTTGTCGGATCAGATTTTTGTTTTTAAAATTGGCTCGCAAACTACTTATTTGGAGAAAACCGTGTGGCGAAATCACGGCCAATATCATCCATAGTACAGGGTTTTTGGGTTAGATCACATACATATATAAATGTGTCGTTAAACCGGCCACTGGCGTACTCAGGTTATAAACGTTGTGCTGTGTCGGGTGGTGGCGGGTTTAACGACACGTAAATATATTTACATGATTTAACCCAAAAAAAATCTCTATTGTGGATTCTAAAGGCCGTTTTGCAGGCCGGTTCTGCGTGCATCCTGTGCCGCACAGGGACGGACGTCTGCCGCTAAACCGCAGCGGGGCATCGGAATGGTTCAGATGAGATGTGTTATTTGAGCCCACTTTGTATCGTGCAGATGTGAACGAGTGCAACGCCGCCAATGGAGGTTGTGCGGAGTTTTGTACCAACACATACGGCTCATATCACTGTTCGTGCAAACCAGGCACCGAGCTGGAAGCCAACAACCGTCTCTGCAAAGGTAAAGTAACGTTAAAAGTGACGTTAAAATTTACTTTCATCCCTTTGTCAAGCGACTGCTAGGTGCAGGCCTGTCCTTGCCATGTAATTTGTGGCTGTTGTTTAGCCATACTTGTCTGCGCTTGAACAGTCCCGGTTTGAAGGCCCGAAGGCAGATTCGTATATTCGCTCACCGCTGACGTGATCCGTGATTCAAAATCGAACTCGGGCCGCTGAGTTCATAGCACGCTGCATCCACGGCACTGCCACTCTGCAAAGGTGACTGTCCACTTATCAGAGATTCACGCTCAGGTGAGCTCGGAGACAATTCAGATCGTCCAAGCAATGAATCCTGCTGACGGAAGGACATCTAATTGAGAGGTAATAATCGACATGTAAAACGCAGCCTCGTTAGCTTGCGCCGTGTGTTGTTCAGCAAGACCTCCGATGTTTTGCTTCCATTGCTGGCAGCTGCTTCAATTTCACCTGCTGGTTCTAACTTTGGTGGGTGGGTCAAAAGTCGAACTAACTTTGTTGGGCTTCCCCTTTCCGCTCATAGACACGTTAGAGTGAGAACTAGGATAGATTTAGACGAGATTATAGAGATGCAGTGAGATGAGAGAAATGAGGACACACATGCGATGAGAGAATTGAGTTACAGACGAGACGGGGATGTCGCGAAGTGAGAAAGATGTACACGAGAGAGAGATGGAATGAGACGACAGACGAGAGCTGCAGACAAAATACAGATTGGAGAGATTAATTATCTTTTTGACATTTATTAGGATCTGAATTTGAGATGATATTTGGTGCAGCCACAATTTCGCCATGTTTCAGAGCATCTTTGAGCTCCTCGCTTGCCAAAGCTTTTGCTTAGATCGCTTAAATGCCGCGTGCCACCACTGGCGGCACGTGGGGCGAAACGTCGGACATCACGCCGAACAATGGCGTGGTACAACCTGCGCCTCTGCGGCCGTCTGGAACACTCCTCCTTCCAATCTTCGGAAGCCACTGGAGCTATGCACTTTTAAATCATCATCTAGATTGACAAACGTATTTCTTTAGAACTGCTCTTTGCATTAAATCTGGTGTCCTTCCCCCCGCGCTTCCGATTAACAGGGTTGTCTGCGTATGGTGCGAAAGAAGTTCAACATACAAACAGAGGTTGGCCGTACCGCGCAGTCGGTACAAGGGATGAGGTGGCCCTCGTGGTTAACCGGTGACGTGACCCTCTCTGCCCGTGCACAGACATTGACGAATGCGCCGTGAACAACGGAGGCTGCGGGCAGAACTGCAAAAACACGGCAGGCAGCTTCGAGTGCGCCTGCAATCCGGGCTACGCGATGATGTTCAACTCGGTCACGTGCTTGCGTAAGTCACTCAGAGAACCCACCCCCCCCACCACTAGCCCCGACACCCCCTCTCCGCCCCCACGCGGTCGCACACTCTCGTCGGATGATGTAGCGATGCCTCTACACAAGTGAGTCGATGGCTATTCCGGTGGCGATTTGCCTCGGCAGTGAGTCGCGGTCAAGGGTCGCGATTTGATTCGAGAATCGCCGTTCATTTTAGTTTCACATTTTGAACATGCCTCCGTGCGTTGTTTCTCTGTTTTATCCCTCCAGTTTGTGCAGTTCTGTTCGCTGCAATTGCAGCATGCAATTTGCGCACAATTCGGCACGTATCGTCACTGTAAGAAGCGATGTCAAACAATTAATTGAGGGCGTTTCAGCCGGAGCTGTTCAGGGCTGAGCTCTGAAAAATATTTCTCTAACACCCCCTTCCCATTGCAAAGCATTCAATGAGAAATGAAGCCCTGTCCAATTACATATGATATGCATGACTACCATTGTCCTTTGGCTAGCCATCAAACAAAGACGGTCACTGCATCACGCGCTTTCAGATGTGCTTCTACGGGCATCTGCAATGCTCTTCTTTCTGATATTAGGAAGCCACTGGAGCTATCCACTTTTAAATTATCTCGATTGAAAACTCACTTCTTTAGAACTGCTTTTTATGCTTAGTTTGTTGTCCATCCCCTGCACCTCCGATTAACATGTCTGGCTACGTATGGTGCGAAAGAAGTTCAACCGACAAACGTACGTATAAGCAAATGTATTGAGAATTCCAAGTGTGATGGGGGTAGTGAATTGTGCGTCTCACAACGATTTCCCGTGATGATCTACCTCCCCCCCTCCACCAGCCTGCGGCGGTAATTATTCGGCACTGGAGGGAAGTCTTTCCTCGCCGGGCTACCCGTACGTGGGCTTCGGCACAAGCGAGCCTTGCGTGTGGAACATCAGCGCACCCGACGTGTACAACCGCGTGAACCTCACCTGCCTCTCCGTGCGGTGAGTTGGGATGCATATATACACGAAGCGCGCGTCTCCCCGCACATTGCAGTCGGGCTCCTACGGATGAGCTGGGAAGCAGTGCGTGAGATATATGATGGAAGTGGACGCATTCGTCAGTAACACTGTGGCCTTAAAAAGAAAGATGACGTTTCAGGCCATGACCCTGGCATTTCACAATGGTGCTGAGATGTTAAAATCCCTCGCCTGGATACACGAGGTAGTGGGTTCGATCCTATCCCTGATGCCTGTATATTTGGAGTTTGCGTATGCTCCCCGTGATCGCGTGGGTTTTTCTCCGGGTCCTCCGGTTTCTCCCTCCACATTTAGAATCATGCACTTTGATTATTTGGCTGCTACACATGTCCACGTGATGAGCCACTTCGTTGAGCAATCATTTGTGGCCAGGTCGTTTCTGAAAAAGAGCTACGTAGCTCAGTGGGCTGGTCGTATCTGGTAAAATAAAAATGTTGTTTAGTTTCAATGCACATGAAGCAGGGCCGTTGGGCGGTGGTGGGGTGTGTACGACACAGAACGTACGCCACACACACACACACACAAATCAATTCCCACTGCGCCCACCCGCTCCCTGCAGGTTCAACGACGTGGGCACGTGCGACCTGGGTTTCGTGAGGGTGACCTCGCTGCCGTCAAGCACCCGGACCTGGTGCTCCACCCCGGCGTCCCCCTTCTTCGGTGGCAAGAGCATGCTCCTGGAATACTTTAACAACGCCACGGGCCCTGACACGGGCTTCCACTGCCACTACGCAGCCGGTGGGTTTCAGGGATGGGCCTGGGAGACGGGGAGAATTGCCTGAGCGATTGAATTCGCTCCATTACAAATCCGTGCCGCCTTCGTTCCCTCCCATGACCAAGCCGCCCCGGATTTACCGGATTGCCGTCAGACGCCGAAAGCTAAGCCAGTTTGAACCCGGATAGTGCTTGGATGCGCCACTGCCATGCGCACACAGCAGGCGCTGTGGGTAGTAGAGGGGAGTGCACAAACAAAAAATCCGTTGCTGTTTTGGCCGCGACCTTCACCGACCCACACCGTGCAGCGTGGTCAAACAACCCCTCGCGGCACGGCGTGGTGTGTGGATGCCCTCATTCGGCAGCGTACTGACAAGCTGGCTGCACGTGCGCGTGTGCTTATTTCCTCCCGCATTGCATGAATGCCTCTTGGCTGATGCGCCCCCCTGTAAGCTGCGACGCTAAGGCACACACGTGGGGGCCAGCCCGCATGTCAGAGGAAGAGACCAATGATAACCCCGGCGGAGAGCGCTCGTTATCCTGCAGAGATAACAGACGCACGCGTAAATGGAGCGCTCTGTCAGGACCAAATGGGCCTCTGGTGAACGCGTGACAGGTACCCCCCAACGCTGTCCGCGTGGCACCGCGACCCGTTAGGAACTCATCGTCTTGGTTCTGTCGGTAAAGTCACGTAGAAGGGAAGTAATAAAATAATTAAACTAAAACATAATAAAATAATTCTCACGACGTTTCGGCCACAACGCAAGCAGCCGTCCTCAGGTGAAGAAACAGGTCTGCCATGCGCGGGTCTGTCGAGAAGATAGACGCTGTCTTCTCGACAGACCTGTTTCTTCACCTGAGGACGGCTGCTTGCGTTGTGGCCGAAACGTCGTGAGAATTATTTTATTATGTTTTAGTTTTATTATTTTATTACTTCTATTCTACGTGACTTTACCGAAAGAACAAAGAAGATGAATCCCTGCAGTCACGAAAGCTTTAAACCGCTAGGAACTGTTGGGCTCATTCCCTGTGCGTTGCGTTGAACCGTTGCGAATGTCTGTCCGCCACACAGCCTACAAAAAGACGCTCATCATGACGCCGGCCCGAGCCAACGTTGTCTCGCCCAACGACGCCGCGGGGTTTTACGTCAACAACGCGAATCACACGTACGTCGTGCAGGCCGCCAGCACCAGCCGCATCTGCCTGGAGTTCCTCAGCTTCAGGTGCCCGCTGATGCACACGCACCCCCACAGTGGTCACGCACACCGCACTCCCTACTGACTGTCACACTCTCCACATACGCTCACACTCCCTACCGACTCCACTCCCTCAACAATGATCGCCTACACCATGCAGTCGACTGACTCCCACACACACTTTATACCCCAATACACTCTACATACTCCGACACACCCTACGGACTCCCACATTCTCTGAAGGGCTTGCGCATTGAATTCTTCTTTAGAACGCAGTGAGGTAGGAGCTGGGTTTCTTCGCGCCAGGTATGACACTGCTATTCCAAACCTGGGCTGAATTTTTAAAGAGGGAATGGCGCCTACTCTACACATCGCGCACTCATGCCCCGCGCTACGTGCCCCACACTCGGTCACCACATCCACCCCACGCACTCCGTTGCGTCGGCTCCACGCGAGCGTCACGTCGACGGCCGGTCTGATCTGCCCACGCGCCCTGCCGCCTACAGCCTGGAGAGCACCTCCGACTGCAGCAAGGACTACGTGGCCGTGTACGACGGTGAACTGGCCACCGCTCCCCAGATCGGCAAGTTCTGCGGGAACTCGATCCCGGCCAAAGTCAACTCGAGCGCCAATGGGATGGTCATCTCGTTCATCTCAGACGGAGACACAGTGGACCGTGGCTTCAGTGGCATCTACACCGCAAAGTATGCGCAATTCACTCCGGTGACTTGCTCACTGGTGGCCAATCACCTCCTTGTCACTCTTCTGTCGCTACTAACATGGTTACCGCTCTCATACAATGATTGCCTATTCTTATTACAAATGGGTGCGATGATTGTCAAATCATCAATCGTCCTGTAGGAGCTGCAGCGTAACGAGCATGGGGACAGGGGGGTGCCTTGGCCCCGCTACGGCCAAAGCTACGAGTTGGGGCCCACTTGACAACCGCCATTAGATATGTTTTCAGCAACATTGTTAAAGAATGAAAACTTACGTAATTATGTGATTTAGGCAAGAGGAGCCATGATATATAATAGCCTCGGTGCGACCGTGCGAGACTATTCAATTATTGGGGCCCTACCTGACCGATTGCTGCACCCCTGAGCGGATTATGTAGCCACTACACTGATAATGTAGTTACTACGCCACTGATAATGTAGTTACTACACCAATCACAATATAGTTATTATGCCACTGATAATGTAGTTACTACACTGTTAATGTAGTTACTGCACCACTGATAATGTAGTTACTACACTGATAATGTAGTTACTACACCACTGATAATGTAGTTGATACGCCACTGATAATGTAGTTACTACGCCACTGGTAATGTAGTTACTACGCTACTGATAATGTAGTTACTACGCCACTGATAATGTAGTTACTACACCACTGATAATGTAGTTACTACGACACTGATAATGTAGTTACTACACCACTGATAATGTAGTTACTACGCCACTGATATTGTAGTTACTACGCCACTGATAATGTATATCTTATTCCAAGGTTAATTGAATTATCAATGTCAGCATTATATCTAAATGTAATGCACATATGAACGTGTTCTCTTCTGCAGGTCTGCATTGAATTTTGTCTGCTGAGAAGATCTGTTCCACCAATGTTCCGGGCATCTTATCCTACATTTTTTCTGATCATCTCTTCTGCTTCCTATTTAAAAAGCATGCTGCTTGTGTCTTGTTAGTTCACTGCTTACTCTTTGGTTCTTTCGGTAAAGTCACGTAGGTAGAAAAATAACAGATCAAGATGGTTTGCTGTGGTTGTCCCACCTGGTGACGATTGCTTGTGTTGCGATCGAAACGTCTTTGATCTATTATTTTTCTAACTACGTGACTTTACCGAAAGAACCAAAGAGTATGGATTCCTGCAGTCACGAAAGCTTCAAATCAAGATTATTTCACTGCTTGCCTAACCGAACTGTTCATAAAAAAAACCCACTATGCATTTAGAAAACTAAATAAATAAACAGACCTCCGTTTGTCTCTCCACAATCAGATTAAGATAATTATTTATTTCATCAGCATCAACAAGTGGGCATCATATGGGCCAATTTTATCCGACATTATATGTATAAACCATGATTCTCTCAACTGATGGTCCACTGGTCACGTGCGGCCCACCAAGATATTTGGCCCAACAAGACCGAGCGGATAAGTGAGCTGTCGACAAGTGGCAGGGATTGCTGGTCACGTGTACAGATTGTATGACATCACAACCCCGCGTGACGTCGTAGCGTACGACCACGTGACTAGCCAGTATGGCGCACGTGTGATAACGGGACTGGAACCTCCTTCAGCAGTCCAGCGGTGCTACCTACACCAGCACAGGCGGATTGTATTACGTGGCCCACCGGCAAAATATATATATACTTAAATATCCTCGGTATAAACGAATTGTAGGGACTGGTTTTAATCTTCTGGGTCTCATCGGCAGATTTTGGTTTGTCAAAACGAATGCTGTAAGTCATGGGTTCCCGGATGCTGTTGGCAAGAGCACTGCCATCTACACAATCGGGTCCTGTTCAACGCAATAAAAGCAACTGGATAACAATTGATTGTGTTGTTGTAGAACAATATGGGTTATAAAATACACAAGACCTCCATTTGTGTCGCCACAATAGTGTGCTACAACAGCATAAAAGAGTGTCGTGTGGATTGCTTTATAAATAAACGTGTCCGTCTGTTATGTACGTGAATTATAAATGTACAGTATATATAATGTAAAGAGTTGAGAGAGAATTAATAAACATGATGCAAAAAAGGGACTGGCGTATGTGTTTCTTTGTAAAAGGTACAGAATGTGCGGCAAAGCGAAATATTTTCAGATCGCTACAATTGCAAATGACATTGCACTTTTAACTATTGTTCCAATATGCCGACTTTACAAACAACTTTTGCTATTATAATTTCAATTGACAAAGAAAGAACGAAGTGCGTATTCTTTGTATCCATTATTGTATTGCTCGTGGTCTCTAAAAGAGTTGTAAAACATCGTTTGAATATTTGATGTTAAAATGTAGAGATCCGGTTTCTTTTTCTTCTTCTGACTGTGGCATTACAGAATTAAGAAAACTTTGGTCAATTGCCAAAAATTTACAACGCAAGTTTAATCTTTGACAGTAGGAGAGACAGTTTAATCTTGTATAGAGGGGTCATTGGAGTTATAAGTTGGCTCTTGAATTTAGTCGGATTCGTTCGCAGTGTTTATGAATATATGTAACCCCTAGACAATCCAGTTTATTTACAAAACATTTTATTACGGTGTTTTTTTGTCGCCGGTAATATGGGCGGTAACATACCTTCAGGCTGTCTGTCTCTCCTACTGTCAAAGCAACTTCTGCAAACTGTGTTTATGCTGTATCTATAAAAATGCGTTCCGCCTCTATTGATCTCTGCAACTAAAATTGTAATGGCAGCTCTGTGTATCCACTTCGTCAATCAACTGCTGGATGAAGGCCTCCCGTGCCTTTCTAAGTTGTGGCGGTTGTTTGACCATACTTCACCACGATAGTCAATGCGAGTTGCTGAAGAAGGGAGGGGGGGGAGAGTCCCAAGATGGGTTCAGATATATCAACTCGTGGCCGGCAATCGACCTCGGATCGCGGTGGTTCATAGCGCAGCTGCGCATTCACTGCTGCGCCACTGCGCCACCACGTGACCAGCAAACACGTGTTGCTGTCCAGGGTACGCAAACAATGCCTCATTGTTACGCATCATTGACGCTGCCCCCATACCCAGGATGGCCAGCGGCAAACGCATTACATTGATCCACAGATCCTCGCCGGACAATCACTCCACGCACGGGAGCTGAATGTTCTCGCTTCTGAGTTTGCCAGCAAAATTGCCGCCACTTATCGCAATTATCCTCCCCCTCCGTACGCACAATGCAAATGACGGCATTTGAGATGCGCACGCGGTCGGCCGCGGCGCGTTCGCGTCCAACACAAAAAACAAACCCACGAGGCTATTGTTGGTCACTCGTGGCAATCTCTTAAGTGACTCACGCCACATGGGGGTGGCGTTGTTAAAACAGCACAAAAGGGATGACAGTGTCATGGCACTAAAATGCGGTGACGCCAAAAAAAACAAATGAAGAGTCGATCCGAGTAAATTGAGCGCTTGCGTAGTATTGACCTTTAGCTACAAAAAAAACAACAACCTTACCGTCGTACTGATAATGCATTAAGTTTAAAAAGTTTGAAATATGTGACAAAAAGGTGACGTTGTTTTAGATGGTTTGATGATGTTGCATATAGACAGCTGATGGGTTGTGAGAACCAGGGTCGGATTCAGTTTTATGGGAGCCTAGATTTGTTATAGTTTTGGGGACCGTTTGTAAAGCAAAATTCTTTTACTGCCAAATAATCCATCGTCATTCACCTTAGTTATTTCACTTATTTCATTCACGTGACATGTGAATTGTAAATCTAATTTGAAGCTTAAACAAAACTATATTCACACTTGAACAAGTCTATGCACTACTATTATTATATTTACTCTACCAGGTTAGGTCCACTGAGCTACATAGCTCTTTTTCAGAAGCGACCTGGCCACAAATAATAGCTTAACTAAGTGGCTTATCACGTGGACATTTATAGCAGCCAAATACTCGAAACCCGCGTTTCTAAACATGAAGGGGAAAACTGGAAGACCCGGAGAAAAATCCACACGATCACAGGGAGAACATGCAAACTCCAAATATATCCAACCCAGGACCTGGCACCCCTAACTGGAAGTAATGCAAATTAATGACGTGCCTTTAATTGTCAAATTACCTACAGGACGTATCACTGCAAACATTTCAATGCGATTTTGTGGGGGTTATAAAATCCAAGGCCCTGGACTGCACCCCCTAAACGCATAAATCATACTATGGGAACCTCATTTGCCAGTAAAAATATGATAATTGATTTTTTACCCTTCTATCTGGCAACAACACTGACACCTTTTGGCGTCATCTGGTCCAACCCATGTGAGACTAGGCTCTAAGGAAAGCTGTCTCGGGTGTGGACCAATCAACTTCAAGGACAGTGCACATTATCAGAGTTATGTCTTTTGTTTGTATTTATGACTGCAGGTATTGCGGTCTATGCAAACATGACTCCTTGTAAAAAGGTGTCAGTTTTGTTGCCAGATAGAAGGGTAAAAAAAACAATTATCACATAAATCATCTCCGTGAACCTGGCCCTTGTTTGACTTCAGCTAAAATTTTTAACTCAAAATAGCACCGCTTTGGATTGACGTTAGATTGCCCTGTAACATCGTGCCCTTAATATAAAACTGATGAGCAAACGCATAGAAACGAGGATCTACGTAGAATTCATCTACGCGATGTAAAACACAAATGTACAAGTGTACATTCGTTTGATACAGTATTCCAATGCCGTAGATGAAGTATACTGGACATATGATTTAAAATGGAATGGCTAGATGGTTTAATAGATGGGTGAATAGACTGATAGGCAGTTGGATTGATGAATATATATGCAGTTTGATGGATGTATGGATGATGAATATATGAATCGATGCATGAATGAATAGTCAGTTCAATCGATAGATGCATGCATGAATATGTGTATGGATGAATACGTAAATGGCTTGAGACGGATGGGTTGTTTGATATCGATGGTTGTATAGACGGATAGATAAACTTTCATGGATGGATGGACAAATATGTATTTTAGTTAGATAAATTGGGTGAATATGGATGAACATAGAGATAATTTAAGGTGCATGGATATATTGCTGCATGCATGGATGGATACATAGTTTCATATATCGAAGGGCAGATAGTGGATTTGATGGATGGATAGATATATGGATATATTGATGGATATTTAGTAACATATATATTCATGGATGGATTGTTTTATAAATGGAAAGATGCATGCTTTTATAGTATCTGACGGGTAGTCAATGCAACTATCCGCATATATCGACCAAACATGAATTTACAGCTCGTTGGATTCGGGGGCTAACACCATTGTGAAGACTCACACCCCCCGCCCCCACTAAAAGGAATACAGTACATTTATTATTTTCACCCCCCCCCCAACACCTGTGACCAACGCAGGCGTTTCCCAGTCGTGATGAACCCGGGGTATTGTCTCGATTAAAACGGAATGCAAACAATTGTTCAACGGCGTGAGCTTTAGCGAGCACCAATTACGCACACCGCTTCCTCTCTGCCCCCCCCCCCGTCTCGCTTTAAAGGGGACCGTGAACCCCACTAGCATTTGTAACTCGCGTGGATTGTCTCGTTCAATCGCTTGGGCCTATTGTGCGCAACCGTCGACCTTCTCTTGAACGCGCCACCACCGAAATAGCGTTCCGCGAAGGATCGGCACAAAGGGTGCGTGAAATTCGCGCAAGCGAGAACGTCTTCTGGGCAGAGAGAAACGACAGTTCTGCCACTGGACGTTGTGCCAGACCGCAACGCGTCCTGCTGTGTTACGCGAAATCGAGAAGAGATGGATTTTGCCAATGTCCTATGGGGCCGTCCATAAATGACGTCACGCGATTTTTGACGATTTTTGACCCCCCCCCCTCCCCGCTCGTCACACGGCGTCACAAAAAGTTAGACCCCCCCCCAAATATGACGTCACAAAGCTCCAAATCGCTTTAAACTATTGTCATTGTAGTGCGTATTTAATGTGGCGCTGCACTCTGATGTTGTAGGAGAAAACATTTATTAAAAAGTATATTTAATTAAGTAGAACGTGTTGTCTATATTAATTCAAAGTTGCGCATTTTGATGTGACGTCACATTTCTCAAACACCCCCCCTCGTCACACATCGTCACAAATGTCTGACCCCCCCCCCCCCCAGGTGCGTGAAGTCATTTATGGACGGCCCCTATACCCGTGACATTCATGTGACCGCAGCTTCTAAGGCTATGACTGTGAAACCTTGCGATGTCTCTCCTCGGTTACGAACATCAACATTTCTCATCCAGAACGTAGGAATTGCAACTCGTGGGCGCGTCTTGAATCGCAGCATTTAATCCCTGTTATGGTTACGTGGGCATAGCGCTTACGTTCTTGAATGGTAATGACAAGGTGGTTTTTGAGTAAGTGTGTAAGAGCTATTAACCGACTCACTTCCTCTCTACAAGTCGATAGATTATCGAGATTCTCGGCTGCGATTCAAATGAAGAAATGTGTCCATTTTGTCAATAATTAAATACAATTATTTCCCAATCTCATTTGTGAAGTTCTGTCTGCTCTGTCTGCTCTGTTAGCCTAAATGTAAGATTGTCAAATTATTTACATGTAATTTGTATAAATAATGACTATTTGATTCTGAAAGCATGCATCTTGAGTGTACCAATCGATTTAAATGTAGAAACCAATGCACCGTTACATGCAGTGGACTGCACATTGACTTGTATGATTGTTTATGCAAAATTAAATAATGGGGTAGAGATTGGCTCAGGTGACTAGAGCATTGCACTATGAACCTTGTAAGCTGAGTTTGATTCCTGGCCATGGCCATCGAACAAAGACGGTCACCGCATCGCACGCTTTCAGATGCGCTTATGCGGCCGTCTGGGACGCTCTTCTTTCCTATATTAGGAAGCCATTGGGGCTTTACACTTTTAAACAATCTAGTTTGAAAACCAATTTCTTTAGAACTGCTTTTTGTGTTTAGTTTGTTGTCCTTCCCCGGCACTTCCGAATAGCACGGTTGGCTACGTACGGTGCGAAAGAAGTTCAACATACATTCAAACATCAGTGGCGAGCGATATCGGAACCGGTCCTGGGCTCGCCCCACCCCGCCCCGCACCTTCACTAACCCACACTGTGCAGCATGGTAAAGTATGGTCAATTGACCCCCACTCCTGGCATGGTGTGGCGATATCTTTATTTAGTAGTGGATTGAGAAAAAATGTGCTGAGTAAAACATACACAAACTTGATACAAACTTGGCACTTTATATCTATTAATGTTGAACTTCTTTCGCGTCGTATGAAACCTACCGTGCTAATCGGGGGTGGGGGGGGGGGGACAACAAACTAATCACAAAAAAACAATTCTAAAAGAAATGGGGTTTAAAGTTCTAAAGAAACGAGTTACGGACTCACAGAATTGAGCAATCAATATTTTACGATGAACTTGATAAACATTTTATTTTATTAATAAACAAGCACATTGCTCAAAGGCATAACATTGTAGGCAATAGTCCTAATGTCCCGAGATCAACCTCCTTATCAGATACGTTTTACAAAATCACTGCATAGTCGCAACTAAAACATATAAAATACCGTTATTCTTATTCATATTCTTCCAAAAAAAAATCACAACTTGGACACAGGCTGCTGAACTTGCCTTCTCTTGCATAGCGACGCATATTTGTCCACGCTTACCAACATTCCCCGCTCAGATTCGCGCGAAGAACGCAACAACACCCTTGGCGTGGGATACCCTTGGCGACGACTCATCCTCTGACGTGCGATTCGGTCATCGGGTAGAGGAGCCACTCACGAAATAATGAAACGACACCAACCCACCCCCCCCACCAAAAATAATAATCCCACTGAGATCTCAGAAGACAAACGAGGTCGCGTGGGGATGTCCCCTCCCGTTTTTTTCTCGACCATAAATACTGAGCTCCCCACCACCCACAGGCTCGCGAAAGACACGGCTATCCTTGCAGCAAGAAGGAGGCGGTAACGCAGATATTGCAAACTGTCCCACTAATACTTTGCACGTCAATACTCAGGCTGCCGGTGTGAATACGGTCACAAACGTCGCGACGCAAAGTCTAACGCGGAATCGTCATTGTCGTGGCCTCGAAGAACAAGCCGGGAAGTCATGGGGCCCGTGAAGTTTCTCGTATTCGTGTTCACTCTTTATTTTAGTCTCAGGTAAGTTGGCCTCTTTGTTCAGAATGCCACTGCTGTGATTGATGTTACTTGCACACATCAGTTTTGTGAAAATAAGCTCTGGTTATTTCCCATTGTATGTTGTACTATTACTGTATGTTTTAGTGTACTGACTGATGTATTTTATTGAACTATTTTAATTTCCCCACAGGGATGCAGAATGTCACCTGACAGCCGGCGGGTAGGTGACATATTACTCTTCTTTTACGCTTTAATCGGACTCATAGCTTTGTACATCTCCTCAAATTGTAAAACACAGTGTGTCCTGTCGAAACGCCAAGACAACCTTCACTCTTCGATTTAAAGCTTTCGTGACTGCAGGGATTCATATTATTGGTTCCTTCGGTAAAGTCACGTAGAAGGGAAATAATAAAATAATAAAAATAAAACAATAAAATTCTCACGACGTTTCGATTGCAACACAAGCAATCATCATCATGAGGATTAATATTATTTTATTATTTCCCTTCTACGTGACTTTACCGAAAGAACCAAGACTATGACCTTCACTCTTTGGGAGGTCTCTTCTTCTCTGCTGCTGCCCCTGTAACGTTCAACTCCCTTCCACCAGTCAGTCCCTGGTCCTTGATCAAGTCCAGACTCGTGACTTTCCTCTGTCTCCTCTGACTGACTATAAGTCACCCAATATCTGTTTAAAGTTCAAGCTGCTGTGTCTTAGTTTTGAAATATGTACTGTGTCCAATCTGGAGGTAATCTGCCCGAGCAATATTTCAATTCCGAATGTGATAGTTTTTTTTGTTCTGATGGGTTTTTTTTTGCCACTTTGGTCACCAAAGTCACTCTTGCGGGTGGTCTCATGAATTGTCCCCTGGTGAAACTAAATCGGCTTGAACTTGATTGCCTTGCGCTTAAATTACGTTTTCGAGAATGTGCATGTCCACTGCTTTTTTTTCCGGCTTGTTAAGAAGCAGTTTAATTCAGGCACTAAAACTGTCAAACGGTAACCTATTGTAACTGTGACACCCCAATGCTACGCTTAGACGTGTGCTTTCTTAGTTGTCGTTGTTGTTGTTGTTGTGTTTTTTTTCCTGTTTAATATCTCAGGAAAGGTGTCTGTGTCAGCACCACAACAGCCGTGCAGGCCTACATTGGATATTACAAGAACTACTTGGGGTTCGCTTGCACTAACACATCTTGCACTAACACATGTTACGCTACGCAGAACACACTGCGCTGTCATCGTATGCAGTCTTCAACAGAGTGTCACGCAAATTATGATATGTATGCTGAACTTCTTTCACACCGTACGTAGCCAACGTAGCCCAACGTTGTTTATCGGAGGTACGAAAACTTAAGGAAACAAAACTTAAGGGAAAAACAAAACTTCGGGACCCGCTTAATGTATCCAATGTACCATATTTTTGTAGATGGTGGTTGTGCAGTTATATCAGCTGTCCTCGTGCTATGGATTTGGGTACCATGATGCATTTTAAGGAGGCACGGTAGAAGGAGTTGGCTGAGTGTCTGAGTAGTCAAAGCAGTGAGTTGGCACCACTGAGGTCCTGGTTTGGAATCGCGAGTTAGCCGTCTGTCATTAAAATGCCTTTTCTTGTTCAGTGAATTAATCGTCTTGGGGCCTGTCGCCAATCACTGCAGACAACATTTCACATCGCGTTACATTTCGATCTGCACTCACTTGCATTGCAACATTTCTCATTGGATGTTGATTTCCCCATTTACTTTCAGAGTTGTAGTTTCCAAGACGATGTACAGGATTGTGCAGGTCACGGACTACCAGTGCTGCCCTGGGTGGTTTCAGAGCGGAGATAATTGCCCGATATGTAAGTAACTTTCTGCATGTAACAACCTACCTGGAACATTATGATTATTGAGAGGTGGCTGAGTGACAGGGTGATTGGGTAGCTGGATGGCAGCTTGGCTGGGTGGCTGAATGGTTAGGCGACAGGGTGATTGGGTGGCTTGGTGTTTTGGTGGCTGAATTGCTGGGTGGTTGGGTGATTGCGTGACTGGGTAGCTGGTTACCTGCGTGGCTGGGTGGCCAAGGTCTTGAGTTCGACGCCTAGTTTTAAGTGATTAAACTGGGTTGTCAAATGAAGTGAGTTTAAGTTTTCAGCCGCAGTCACCCAGTGGCGACAAAAGAAGGAGCGTTTCTCTGCCACGGGGTGGTGCACTGCTAGTTGTGATCGCTGTGATGGAGATGTACTTCATCTCATGCAATAATGCTGATTGCATATTTAGAAGATAATTCAAATAAATATCAAACAAGGCCATGTACAATAAAATACCCTGTAATGGACACGAACACCATTACACAATATTTTATAAGAAATTAAAGGAATATAAACTTTGTGTTGTGACCATTTAGACGTCTAGTCTTCCGATGAAAGCGCATTTTAAATGTTAAGGGGTTTATAAACAATGCGCACGCTTCACGTGACGAATCTGTGAATGTCTTTGTTAACTCCACAGTTGGATGCTTGGATAACTGTCTGAACGGGGGATCCTGCAGTCAGTAACAACACGTGCCTTTGTGAGCCTGGCTTCACGGGGAGTGTCTGCCAAACCGGTAAGAGGCTCAAAGCTTGAGAACTGAGTACTTATTTTTAGGGTTTTTTTCGGTAAAGTCACGTAGGTAAAACATTAAAATTAATAAAAGTAAAATAAAATAAAAATCACGACGTTTGCAGTCACGAAAGTTTCAAATCTAGAACTGAGTACTTATACTTAATTTGGAGCTTTCGTGACTGCAGGAATTACTCTTTGGTTCTTTCGGTAAAGTCACGTATAAAGAGAAAATAATAAATTAAATATTAGCATACGACGATTCGATTGCAACACAAGCAATCGTCATCATCAGGTATAAATGAAATAGAAACACAAATCTAGTATACTTAGAAATGTAATGTAATACAACAGAGAGTCGGATAACATAACAGTCAACACCCTACCTGGTTGATTACGTTCTTCCTGAGAATGTTAAATTTGAGAGAGAGATCAAACACAGAACCAGAGACATATAGACAGACATATAAGTAGAGACAGATATCACAGAGATACAGAGAGAGAGAGACATACATAGGCACATTGTGTACTTCCAGACGGAATAATTTACTTTTAGGTGCATTATTTGGACACGTCCGCGTGCATTTTGCCTTATTGTGTCCTCATTGTACCCGATATTCATATAAACCCTTTTCTTAGGGGTATTTTTGGAGTTTGCATGTTCTTTCCGTGGTCGCGTCGATTTTTCTTCGTGTCCTCGGGGTTTTCCCTCCACATTTAGAATCAACGTGCGTTTAGAGTATTCGGCTCCTGTACGTTTCCAAATGATAAGCCACTTCGTTGGGCTATCAAATGTGGCCAGGTCGCTTCTTGAAAAGAGCTATATAGCTTAGAGACCTTTCCTGGTAAGAAAAAAAATGTGTAATCAATTACTTATAAGTGTACCTTATAGTCTAGTGGTAGTGCCTTACACTGATAATCCCTTCTCCAAGCCGCCCAGCAAGCATTCTAGAAACAATGAGAGCGAGAAGTGAAGCCCTGCTTGCAACCTGAATGTATCAGATTGAGATTGCATCGTAACATTTTAATGTGCCCTTGTCATTGTCTTAACATCATCACCATGACAATGGGTTACACGCCCATTGTCTTTAGCGCAAACGGATACAATGTAATCAGCACGGTCCATTCCTACAAATAGTTATTGTATTTCGATTTAAAGCTTTCGTGACTGCAGGGATTCATCTTCTTGGTTCTTTCGGTAAAGTCACGTAGAATGGAAATAATAAAATAATAAAAATAAAAAACATAATAAAATAATTTTTATTATGTTTACTTTTTATAATTTTTATTATGTTTAATTTTTATTATTTTATTATTTACATTCTACGTGACTTTACCGAAAGAACCAAGAAGATAGTTATTGTATATTAAGTCGGGATGTTTATTCTGCCTTCTTCGTTCACACATTATTAACGCGGATGCGATTTTATTAAAAGGAAGCTGCTGATCGCTAGTTGTGACATTCAGATATTCAAATGTAACGGACATGTAGTTCAATAAACGTGATAACAACAGTCCATTCTTTGGAATCACAACTAATTACATAAAAAGAACCACACTGTAACCCTTGCTCCACCCCTCACCCCCCACACTTTCAGGACATATTTACGATTCCTACAATTCTGTGCAAGCACCAAAGGCTATGGAGAGCCAAGCTACTGCAACTTTTCGAAGATATTAAGAGTAGTGGGAGAATCATCTCAAACCGTCCCGCGAGGCTGCTTTGTTTTACCGCTTGATCGTGATACCCATTGAAAACTCCGTCTACCGCAAAGAACTGGATATAGTGTACGCAAAAAAACTAGTTAAACACATTCTATCAACTATGTTTTATTTTACCAAGACAGGGTCCGCTAAGCTACATAGCTCTTTTTCAGAAGCGACCTGGCCACAAATGATAGCTCAACGAAAGTGGCTTATCACGTGGAAATTTATAGCAGCCAAATACTCCAAACGCGTCATGTTGATTCTAAATGTGGAAGGGAAAACCCGAGGACCCAGGAAAAAATCCACGCGACAACGGAGAGAACATGCAAACTCCCAAGTATACAGGCGTCAAAGTCGGGATTGGACCTACGACCTCCCGTATACCTGGCGAAGTAGTTAACATCTCGCCACCGTGGCACAATTTATGGGCTATGAGTTTTATACATAAACACGTGTCTATATCTCAAACATGTATGTCACTATATGTGTTGTGGAACATATTCACCTACGATAATGCTGTGGCTAATGGATGACCTAACCTACTTAACCCCAACACGCTTTGTGATATTCCCTTCTGAGCAGATGTCGATGAATGCGCGCTCAAGCAGAGCAAGTGCAGCCAGATCTGCAACAACACGGAAGGCTATTACACTTGCGGTTGTCAGCAGGGCTTCGTGCTGGCGGCGGACGGCTTCACCTGCGTGGGTACGCATCCGCAGAATGTGCGCACCCAAAAGAGTGTTTGAAAGGGCAAAGATGAGATATTCTGATAATACTGGTCAACACACTTTGTCTGGCATAAGGTATTCCGACGGTTGTAAGGTAATTTTGGGGTGCTGATTCCAAATTTGGCATCAAATTTTGTCTATCACATCAGGTTTTTAAGATATTAAATATTGCATTTTCAAACAAAACTGCAGAAGAAAAATATTAAATAAATGTGGATATCTACATTAAATGATATTATAAACACACTATCCTAAAAATACAGCACCATATTTTAATACTAAAGCAGTCACTGACTCGCAACAACTTGCAATCATAAGTGACAGAGTTAATTTCGGGTAAAATCAATGAAAATGGGGTATGCCGATAGCATAAAAATGAGATGTGATAGAGCAAATCTGAGATCAGATTTGGACTCAGCACCCTGAATTAGTCTAAAACAGCTGCAAAAGTCCAGGCCAGAATTTTTTTTTTTGACCAGTGTAATGGATGTTGGGGCTATCTCGTAAGACAAAAGGAGGCAGAATGAAGAAATTACAGCCTAAGCCTGGGCTAACGGAAATTATTGCCAAGGTCAGAGGGGTGAGACATAGATGACTCGAGCACATGTTGTGTGCATGTGAAACTTCATTCGCACCGTACGCAGCCAACGGTGCTAATCAGTAGGTGCATGAGGATGACTACAAACTAAATCCAGAATGCAGTTCGAAAGAAATTAGTTTTAAATGTAGGTGATTTAAAAATGCATAGCTGCAGTGACTTCCTGCTATCGGAGGGAAGAGCGTTCCAGACGGCCGCAGAAGGGCACCTGAAACCACACGACGCAGTGAAGAGACAAATAAAATGTCGAGAGGAGACAGAGAAGATGCTCTTAGACGGGCTACGGAGATGTCACCAGTGTAGGCCAGAGGGAACTGAGGGAGCCCAAGGATGAGATTGGGAAGGATCTGGTGAAAGCGACAGTGCTCTTCACGTGGAGAGAATGTCACCGATGACGCCTCGTATATAAATCCAGGTGAGTGGAATGTGTAATGTGTGTGTTTGTGTCTTGTGGTCTGCCAGATGTGAACGAGTGCCTCACCAGTAACGGCAATTGCTCGCACATGTGCGTCAACACGGAGGGCGGATGGTCGTGCCAGTGTCCCGAAGGATTTGTTTTGAACAAAGACGGTCTCACCTGTACAGGTACGATATACATACCTGTCAACCCCTTAACAAGTGCCTACCTTAGTACAGACCAATTCAAACCGTATTGATCACCCCGTGCCCTTATAAATCTCAACGTTCATCCTACAAGGGACAAACACAAACAGAAACAATTAAATTGCCCATATTTAAACGGCCGTACGCCGTACGGACCTGAAAACCCAATTTCCACTGTACAAGAATACGGGGTAAACCGTATGGGTTGACAGCAATGGATATATTTTCGTGCTAACCATTTGCAATTATGAATCAACGGCGAGTTCAAGATGAATACAAGTAAATGGACAGATACGGATAATTAATCTGGTTGTCTCTTCAGTGCGGGGGGGGGGGGGGTGTTCGTGCGTTGGTTTGCTGAACTATGAACCCAGCAGTTGAATTCCCAGCCGTGGCTAACGTGAGTGGCGAGTGATATTCAAATAGCCCCCTAACTCCTCCACCAACCCAGTGAGGGTTTGGTGAGAGAAATGGACGTCCAATGGGTCTACGCGAGACGCATATCAAATGTCTTTCGCATTGCCTTGTCTAATTACCCGCCCTGCAGAAGGGACTGTGAAAAGCGCTGGGAGGTTGTGCATTGTGGGTATTTGCTTTGAGACCTGAGTAGAAATGCCAATCGCAAGTCGAACAGCCAAATAAACGTTTGCATTCATTGACGCAGACGTTCAGAGTGGAGAGTCGAACGCGTTCAATGCATAAAAAACAGAAGTTCCCAAACATTTTTGGTAGGGTGGTTTCCATATCAAGACCACTGGTTCCTGTGCCTCCTCCCTCCCCTCCCATTCTCCCCCAGCTCCCCCCCCCCAAATTACAACTAAGGTCACTGAGACCACAATTCGGAGACATTGCATGTCCACGGCATCAGTCAGCGTGGTGTTAGCAAAGGCATATGTTTAATGCCCTGCATCAGTGCCCTTTGCCGCCGCAGCTACGTGGCGCTGACGTTTGCCGATCAAATTTAATGTTTTCCTGCACGGTATCCATGCCTCAGTCTGCGCCACACCCACGCCCCTTGCCCCCCGGCCTTGGAGAGGCGAGGCGGGCACGGCCTAAATGTTGAGAACATATTAATTATTCCGCTTGTTCCCCAGGAAAGCCTCATCGGGTCTCTTCAGGAGGATCCTGCCAAACGTTTAGTGGTGGGGGGGGGGGGGGGGGGACGATTGCTGTGTATGGATATCAGTTGAGGAATTTGCAGGTCATTTTCAAATCTGTAAACATTTGGACATTTTTGACCGGCAACACAGTGGCCTACTCTCGTGAACGCCACCGCGGGATCTTTAACACCCCCTGTAAAAGCAGACGGCGCGTATTTTTTTCGGAAATAAACCGGCAGTAATAACCAAGAGTGGCTGCTGGATTCGAACCGCGAGGCCATGTCACCAAAAACAAGGATCCCCTGCATAGCCTTAACAGACTGTTGGCACTGTTGGTACGGCACACGAGGGGTGGGTGGCCAGCACCACGCCCGACCGCCCTCGTCTCCCTAGTGGCGATTGTTTTTACACACCGCACCAGGTACTCATTTGAGGCTGAGTCGACCTAGGGGAGGTCCGGGGCTGGTTCGGATAATCGTCACTGGTGTTAGCCGTGAGCGGGAAATCGAACTTGGGCCGCAAGGTTCGTAGTGCGGCACGCTAACCACTAACGCCACCGCTCCCCATGTCACCACCTATGAGCAGTGCCGGATTATCCTCGTAGCAAAAGTAGCTACACATGTAGCTACGGGCCCCGCACTTTCAAGTGCCCCGCGCTAAATGCGTTTAAGCTATCAATGCTGGTTCAGTGAATCTGCACTTGCTCCATTACTATAGTACGATACCGCCTTCAAAGTTTATTAACAACTGGGTGTTTAAGGTTAGCGATTTGTCGTATTATCTGGCTGTATAGCAAATGAAATAAACAATTACTTTACTTTATTTGTGTTTTATTATTTACGTGTTTTTTGCATTTAGGGCCCCTTTATGACATATGCTACGGGCCCCGCACTAGCTTAATCCGGCACCGTCTATGAGCAACGTATGCGGGGGGGGGGGCCGGCATGCCACTCAGGAGGGCCGGCGATGGTCAAACTGCGTCCTCGCGTTTGCTGTTTGCCGTTGCCACAGATGTGGACGAGTGCGCGGCCAACACGGACAAGTGCATGCAGAGGTGCAACAACACGCTCGGCTCGTACACCTGCAGCTGCGACGCCGGATACACGCTATCTGAAGACGGGCAGAGTTGTGTCGGCAAGTCCCGTTGTGCGGCGTGACGCCGTTGACTTGTGTTTTTTTTTACGGCACCCTCGTGTACGCCGGCGCCGTCTTTCGGAGAACTTCACGCCGCATCTCATCGCAACGCGCGTTCAAAAGGGCACCCCCAGTGGCAGCTGTCCATGTCGGCACAAGGTGGCTCGGCACGTGGCCTGCAAAACGGGCATCGAGTCTGGCAGTAGGGGGGGTGATGACTGCTGTGCGTAATCCCAAGTCCGCGCAGTGCAACCATCGGCAGTCATGTTAAGAATGCTGCACCGTGGGATAACTTTTCGAGGCAATTGCTGCACAGTGGAAGTCAAGTGTTGGAACCCACGATTCTGGGTACAAATGGGAATTGAACTTAGTTCATAGTGCAGTTTTCATTGGTAAAGGGTTTTTACTTTCTCTTTCTAAAAAAAATACTAATAATACGTCCGTTTAAGTACATTGATCTTGAAATATCCTTAAAAATCTATATATATAAAATCGTTCATGTCTGTCTGTCTGTCTGTGTGTGTGTGTGTGGACTTTGGCCCATACGCACTTTCATTGGACGGCGGTTGCCCCTGGCAACGGCTAGCCACGCCTTCGCCGCTTTCATTGGACCTGGCAACGGCTAGCCACGCCTTCGCCAAGGGCTGCAGTTTCATTGGACGGCGGTTGCCCCTGCCAACGGCTAGCCACGCCTTCGCCACTTTCATAAGCTCCGTATTTAATTAAATAATAGCCATTACACAGTATTGTTGGAGCGCTAGGGGGGGGGGGGAAGGAACGCCACCCGTACCCTGCCTTTTCCAAGCCGACAATTTTAGGCGAGGCCGCAGGCTTTGCACGCTACTAGGCCTCGACACCCACCACGCCACTCTGAGGTAAATTCATCAAAGTTTTTCCTACTCTTCACTACACCCCCACCACAATGTGTGCTATTAATATTACTTTTAAACCCAACGCGCCAACAATCGATTACTTTAATGTTCACTGTACAAATACTCATTAAGCTGGGTGAGCGTACTGCCAGTCTATCATGTACAATGTAGCCTGCTTATTAAGCTCGGTGAGCGTACTGCCACTCTATCATGTACACTCTAGCCTGCTTATGAAGCTGAGTGCGTGTACTGGCAGTCTATAATGTGGACTCTTGCCTGGTTATTATAATCGATTCTTTATATGTTCTTTGTACAAACAGTCATTAAGCTGCTTGAGCGACCCCAGTTCGATTCCAACTCACGCCCACCACCGCTGACGATTATTTGAAACGGACCTGGCCCTCCCCTAGGTCCACTCAGCCTCAAAAGCGTAACTGCTGTCGTGTGTGAACATCGTCACTGGGGAGACAAAGGCGGCGGGGCATCGTGGATCCATGTCCCGTGCGAAGCCGGGTCATGTGTATGTGTGTTTGTGTTTATGTGTATGTCTGTGTGTCTCTATGTATGTGTGTATGTATGTGTATGTATGTGTTTGTGTGTATGTGTGTGTGTATGTATGTGGGTTTTTTTTATGTCTTTATGTGTATGTCTGCGTGTCTCTATGTATGTGTGTATGTACGTGTGTGCATGTGTTTGTGTGTATGTATGTGTGTGTCTATGTATGTGTGTGTATGTGTTTCTGTGTATGTATGTGTGTGTATGTATGTGTGTTACGTGTCTGTCTGTGTGTCTGCATGTATGTGTGTGTGTATTGTGTATGTGTTTGTGTGCATGTATGTGTGTGTTTGTGTGTATGTGTATGTCTGTGTGTTTGTATGTGTGTGTATGTGTGTGTATGTGTTTGTGTGTATGTGTGTGTATGTGTTTGTATGTGTTTGTGTGTTTACGCTCGCATTACACAAATGTGTTGCTGGTCTAAGGCGTTCCTCGCACAGCATTGCCGCTTTATTATTTCAGTCGTTTACTGCCTTACGCACCCTGAAAGTCGTGTGTGTCTGCAGCAAGCGCGTGTATGTGTACCTATGGACGCGCGCGCGTGTGTTGTGTAGGGGGAACGGTAGTGTAGTGCTTAGCGTGCTGTCTGTGTCTGTGTGTGTGTCTGTGTGTGTGTCTGTGTGTGTGCGTGTGTGGTGTGTAGGGAGCGGTAGTGTAGTGCTTAGCGTGCTGTCTGTGTGTCTGTGTGTGTGTGTGTCTGTCTGTGTCTGTCTGTGTGTGTCTGCGTGTGTCTGTGTGTGTGTCTGTGCGTGTGTGGTGTGTGAGGAGCGGTGGGTGTAGTGCTTAACGCTACGCTGCGCTACCAACCCGGCGAACCGAGTTCGATTCCCGCTCACGGCCACCACCGGTGACGATTATTTGAACCTCCCCTAGGTCGACTCAGCCTCAAACGAGTAACTGGTGTGGCGTATTAACATCGGCACTTGGGAGACAAAGGCGGCCGGGCGTGGTGGATCCAAGTCCCGGGCGAAGCCGGGTAGTACAGCTAGTAAATTTATAAAAGGGTCGTAAGGTGTGCAGTGCAGTCTCCAACTATTATTCACTCAATCACTCTGTCCTAACCATCTACTATGAATCAGGGACATCTCCTGAAACGTCACCCGTTATATGTTTATCTTTAGAGCAGTGTTATTGACGAATATGTTGTGGATTTTGTTGTTGTTGTTGTTTTCGCGTCACTGCTCTCTCATATTTAAGATGCTTCTGTTTTCTTTGCGAAGATGTGGACGAGTGCTTGCTTAAGACTTCCGGATGCGATGCGGGCTGCGTCAATGACGTGGGCACGTATTACTGCTCTTGCAATTCGAGCAGCTACAGACAAGGCTCCAGAAATGGCTCGTGCGCAGGTACGATCTGCAGTCAACTTGAGACGTTTTTTTAATCGATTCCGTGTCACGTTTTGCGTTCTGATTTTAGTAACAAGAGTAATACAACCTATGACTAACTTACCGAGAGTGCGACCGACCTTGTCGGATCTTGGAAACCGAGTCTGGATAGTGCTCTTTTCTCACACCTTTTTCCCATGCCCCCCCCCCACCACCACCACCTCATCCCTTCGCTCCTTGCACAACCATCAAGATGTGAACGAGTGTCAGCTGTACCCGGGCTTCTGTGAGGTCAACTGCACCAATACCCTGGGCAGTTTCAAGTGCTCCTGTAAAGCGGGCTTCACTGTGGCGCAGGACGGCCACAGCTGCATTGGTAGGGCTGCAGCACGCTCCACGGTGTCACGCTCACGGATTGTCCAGAGGGGGCCCAACCCTCAAGTCTAATAATTCCATATTCCCACGCAGGATCACCCAGAGGGTTTCTAGAGGCTCAGGACAGGAGACGGAATTCAATGTGTGGGCCCCCATTATTCATGAGTGAGGAAAGCAGCCTGTTGTAGTGCCCTCTTTCACGTGAAGCCTCGGGCAAATTCGCAATTTTGCGCCCCTCCAGACCCCACCGCCCCTGTCCGGATGACCCAACCTAGTTCCCATGACCATTGAGAAGCAAGCCAGTCGAGTGTGCAGTATTCAGCCTGGCTAGCGTTCGCACAGTAGCCTTCGCGTGCTAAGCTGGCACCAACTGGGCCATGCGGATCTGTTGATCTGGGCCTCGTGGCTTGCTTTGCTGCTTTGCTGAGGCAGCTGCACTCTCTTAGCCAGGCCACCGTCAAAAGCAGTCACGACGTTGCAGGACCATTGTGGAAGAGAGGGCACGCGGTGTTTGCCACTTCAAGACATTGTTGCTTTGTTTTCGTGCAAATATTGAATATTGGCTAGAAAAAATAAACATAATAGCCGATCACTGTTTGGGATGACATAACCTAAAATAAACAAATGTAAAATGTTGAAATAAAATGTGTATCATTCATTCCGGACATTTGTTTGCACGTAGAATGAGGAAGGGGGCGGAGGAGATGGAACAGCGGCGGCTAAGCCCCCTTGAGTCACTCTGGTCTTGGAGCGTTGGAGCAAAACGCTCGCCGTGCAGTGCCATTTATGGAACAGACCAGAGAAGTTTGGCTACGTTTTTCACTGGTTGTGGAACCGTGTTAAGAGCATACCTGAGGGCTCATGTGGGAGCCTTTAAAGAATGGGTAGCACAGATCAATGATAATTATGAGTTGCAACTCAGTCACTCTGTTGTGCAGTTTGTTAGATTTTCTGGAAAAAATCTGCCAAGCACTGAATTCTCCTAACTTATTCAAGCATCCAAGGCTTAGAAATCTCACTAAACTTTTACCGGGTCACTGGTCAACCGGAATAGGTACGTGGCAAGTAGCTACAGACATAAAAAGAGGTATACTGGATGTGGTGTGCTGGGCATATACATATTTTCCAGATCACTGATCCGGACAGATCTGGCTGAAATGCAACGCTTAAAAAAAAGAAGGCAGCTACTCCTAAACTTTTCCACCGCCCCTGATTTCATTTAAGTCAAGCTTGGCAACGGCTGCCGTGACGTGATCCGATCGTGGTCTGATCGCACCGCGCGTTCGCCACCCCCCCCCCCCCCCCGTATGACACCACCGCTCCTCTACCTGCGCGCATTGTTTGCAGACGTGGACGAGTGTGCCGCCGGCCTCAGCGGATGTGCCCAGTTCTGCGTCAACACCTTCGGCTCCTTCAGCTGCTCGTGCGGCAGTGGGTACGGCATTGCCGGCGATGGCAAAGGCTGCGTAGGTAAATGCTCCGTTATTCCATGCCGTGTTGAGAAAGTGGAAAGTTGCTGAGACTTTAAAAATAAACGAAAAAGCGCAACCTCGTGGCACCAGTTCGGCTGAGGACAACACATTTTGTGCACAGATTGTTCGCAGGATTGGTGATGTCGTTTTAACATCCAAAGCATGCTGGGGGTGCTACTTCATGTTGCTGTATAAGAGACCGTTTTGCATGTGTATTGTCCGCCGAGCCGTGTAATTAGGTGCGTCACAATTAGTCTATCGGCCGGTCGCGTGTGATGGGGTAAAGTGTGGGAGTACACACACTTTGCATCAGATTATACTGGTAGAAACCACCTGGTTCCACCAGCCCACAGAGGATTATTGTGTCCGTCCGTCCGTCGTGCAGGGAGGGGCTGGGTGGGGAGGGAGGGGCTGGGTGGGGGTGGGAGGGGTGGGGCTCGGTGGGGAGGGGCTGGTCACCCCGTGGTGCCCTTATAAAACTCAATGTTTAACCTACTCACGCCGGCTTGTGCTCGCCCTCACAGTCGGGCATATTTGCGGAATACACCACGCCGCCGTTGACCCTGGCCATTGACCGAGCAAGCCAACGTTCCTACCAGCTCCCTCCGCAGGAATGTGTTTCTAATTGTGCATTGTGCGGAAGTAGTCACAAAGCACTGACTGTTGTGGCTTTTCTTTTTACTTAAAAAAAACTCAACCTGTGCCTTTCCATAAGAGCAAACCCTTTCATCTGCCTGTGTTTTTCGTTCAAAACGATGTTACTTTGACCTTTATTCGGGACTGGCAGACGTGAACGAGTGCCTCAATAAGAACGGCGGCTGCTCCCAGATGTGCAACAACCACAACGGATCGTTCAGCTGCGACTGTAACCCCGGGTACTCGCTCGACCCGGACAACGCGACCTGCTCCGGTGAGTCCCGTCTCTGCGTCTCCTCTTCTCTCGTCCAATTCGACGATCCTCGCCCGGCGTCGCGGTGGCTGCTTGCTCCTTGTCGCCGCTTCTCCGATGTCCATCTCGGCCGATGCGGGAACGGCAGCGCGTCCCCCCGCCACACCGCGCAGTCACTTGTCGACGGGTTGTCTTCCATCAGCTGATCGCTGCGGACACACGTGGACAAAGCATTGACTTGAGTGGCAGCCTTTAAAAATAAATATTTTTGTATTTCATTGATAAAGCACACACCATCACATAGACAAACTGATCTGAGTGTAAACATTCCCGAACGTGGATGTGTTTGCCTTTGTATCTCGAGTGTTGGCTGCCGCAAAGGGGAGAAACACACCCATACGTGACAAATAGCTACTCAGTTAACGCCAAATTACATCCCGAGATCACGTGTTTATTTTACATGATATTTTTTACGTTGCATGGAAATGTGCTCCTTCTTCTTCTCTGTCCTTTCTGTTCGGCCTCTTTACGCAGGCCGCTGGGTCCATGGACCCGTGGTGGCAGCAGCAGCAGCAGCAGCAGTCCTCCACTGCTGCCCATCGTCATCACATTCCACCTGTCGCTGATGTTTTCCCATCATTCCTCTCGGCTCCAGTGCCTCCTCCTCCACCCCATCAGTCCAACTTTGTCCGGGTCATCCTCTGCCAGTTTCCTTCCACTGGCGTCATTGCTTTTGCTTGATTCCTGTTTGGTGCCCTTCTTCTCACATGACTATAGCAACTTTACAACTGATCTTAACTGTCCTAAGGAGAGACTGGTCATAGTATTGACAATTGAAAAACGCACAGCTGGACACGTAACTCGGTTTGGCCTCTCAAAAGTGAAAATGTCTTCATATTTTTTTCATTATTATCATCATCATCAGCCATCATCTATCCACTGCTGGATTAAGGACTTCCCACACCATAGTCCTGCCTATGAACTTATCTCATCTCTCCATCTCCGCGGTAGTCATCCTCTCAGACGCGTTCTCTCCTTTGGTAGCCATCTATTGTTCGTTTTTTTTCCATTTAAGGCCACAGTGTTACTGAAGAATGTGTTGATTTTAAAACAAATGTGTATTTATGCTTGTGCACCACTATCAACGCAAGTTCTGCCGAATAATTTGTTTCGCTTTTTACATTTTTCTCATCTCTTTTGTATGTATGTAGGTACTGTGTGTATGTTGAACTCATTTCGCACCGTACGTAGCCAACCGTGCTAATCGCAGGTGCAGGGGAAGGACAACAAACTAAACACAAAATCAGTTCTAAAGAAATTCGATTTCAATCTAGATTTAAAAACTCATAGCTCCAGTGGCTTCCTAACATCGGAAGGAAGAACGTTCCAGACGACCGCAGAAGCGCACCTGAAAACGCGCGATGCGATGACCGTCTCTGTTCGATGGCGAGCCAAAAGCCGCCGCTGCGTGGATGACCAGAGTTCGTGTGATGGTTTATGCTCCTTGATAAGATGAGCGAGGTGCCTGTGGTTCATTTGTGGCGAGCACTTTGTGTGTGTAATGAGCGCGACCTTCTGCTCTTTGTTGCAGACGTCGATGAGTGCCAGATGCACAATGGGGGCTGCTCACAGATATGTTCCAACAGCAAAGGATCGTTCTCCTGCTCGTGCAACAACGGCTACACGCTGGCCTCCGATGGCCACAATTGCAACGGTAAAACTGACCTTTGTGCGCGTGATTAACCTGTAAGGGCGGATATGCGGTGGTCAGATACGCGACGTCCCCTCTGCTCCATGAGATCTGCGGATCGCCTTCGTGTAAGTACTCTGAGGTCAAGGCACATTTGTCTGCAGGGCTGATGGGGCTTTTACCAGTGCAGCTACCAAGCTTTGGACCGCATTGCCTTTGCTCATGAGACGATCATAATCGTTCGCTATATTGAAGTCTCTCTTGAAAACTCGCCTCTTTAAACTGGCCTTGACCCCCCGGTTATGGCCGTTTAACCCTGCTTCTGTTTATTTTCGTCTTTCCATACACAGGCGCATTGTGATCTACAGATGAAATGCGCCTTACGAATTTAAACCATTATTTTAATTTGTCCATATCTACCTCCATCTCTTCTTAGATTGGTGGAGTATAATGCCAAAGTAAGTCTATGGAATGACCTGTTTTATCTTGCAGATACGGATGAGTGTACCAGTAACAATGGCGGCTGCCATCAAGTGTGTGTCAACTGGCCAGGAGGTTTCTCCTGTGCCTGCAATGTTGGATACGTGCTCAACTCAAAGACCGGGTGCAAAGGTATAAAGCGTGCGAGGATACACAGCTATGCGTACGGCGCGAAAGAAGTTCAACATACACACGTACATGAGTGCCACGGTGGCGAGATGGAAAGTCCCTTGCCTGGTATTTGAAGTTTGCATGTTCTCCCTGTGATCACGTGAATTTTTCTCCGGGTCCTCCGATTTTTTTTTCCCCTTCACGTGTATAAACTTGCATTTAGAGTATTTGGCTGCTAGACATTTCCACATGATAAGCCACTTCGTTGAGCGATCATTCTGAACAATAGCTACATAGCTCAGTGGGCCTTACCTGAAAAAATACGAAAAAAATGTGTTTTAAATAGTGTTTAAACATTAAACCGCTTAACCCCCCAGCTACTCATGATTTGGTGTTTGCATTGTCCGACGCATTTATATATTTACGTGATAGAATATGCTTCCTCTTTATGCAGGTATGTTGATCTTCTTTCACACCCAGTACGTAGTCAACCAAACAGGCCACTTAGTTTCAAGGATAGTGTCAACAGTATCAACACATTTTTGTCCGTATTTTTAGTACCACAAGTATGTGTGGTAAATGCAGACACAATACCTTGAAATTGGTGTATGTTCGCTGTTTAAACATCTCAACACTTGTATTTATGCCAGAAAGGAGTTTGCATGTTCTCCTCGTGGTCAGCGTATATTTGTCTCTGGGTACTCCGGTTTTCCCCTCCGCATTTAGGAATATGCGTTTAGAGTATTTGACTGCGATATAGGAAAAAAAACATTTCCACATGATAAAAGCCAATTCGTTGAGCTATCATTTGTGACCATGTCGCTTCCCCTCAAAACCTCCCTCTTCAACCCCAGTGCGTTTGGACCTCCCTCAATCGCGTCCGTTTTCTCCACCCCTTGCTCACTCCCGTCCATCCCCTCCCATTCTCAGTGTGTATTCCTGAGCCTGGGATGTTTGCAGCATTCGGGGTGCATTACTAATGTGAATCGGTGTTGTTTTTAAATCCTTTATATTAAGTTCACTTGCTTGCTTGCTTGCGCGCTTACGACCGTGCAAATCTTTCGGTCGTTTTTTAACCCACTTCCCGTGATCCAATCGAGCTGACATTTTGCACACAGACTCGTTGTGCGTGACAATTTATTTTCGTGAAAATTTTTTCTCCCAAAATTTTCCACTTTTTAGGAAGAAAAAAATGTCATATTTAATTTAAAATACCAATGTGATAAAAATGAAACTCTTACTCAAGAAAAACAGAAATGAATAATAAATAAAACCGATGCCACGCATATAAAGGATTTATAGTGAAAAACTTAGTTTTTACGGGTTAATTTTTTTGTTGTTGTTATTGTTGTGGTATGCCAACAGATGTGAATGAGTGCAGTCCAAATCCCTGTCAAAGGACCTGCACGAACACTCAAGGCTCTTTCCAGTGCAATTGTGATCCTGGCTACAAACTGGCTCCCGATGGACTGGCCTGCATTGGTAAACATAACTTCTGCGACACTTCTGTGTCCATTAAACTACGCTTGAGTTTTATACACAATATATTTACTAAAGCTGCTGATAGTACAGCGTGAATTTATTCCCCGCATCGAGTTGTTTTAATATAAAGACATAATGTATGGCACACCAAACTCCGGGTAATGTTTTGATGTAAAACAATTAAACGTGGCTAATCCCACACTCAATAGTCATACTAACAGCATTGGGTAGCTAATTTCTCCAGGAATTTGATAAGACATTCTGCACTTGACAATCGAGCAAACCTAACATCAGAATGCGTGGTCCTCGCTTTCATCACTGCAACACAGTCGTATATGAATACCACTCGCTCGGTGGGAATTACATGAACAAACATCCAACGCATTCATTGATCTGTCCTCTGCACCTGCGTAAATTTTTTTGCTTTTGAAACAAACAAAACGTGCACTCAGTACACCGTATGGAACGCGCAGCGGGGAAAAAATCTCGATTGGTGTGCAGGCGGTGCAACTGCACCAGGGCCGAACAGGCCTCGTGGGGGAACCCAGACGTTGGGTTACTAAAAAGAGGGAGGGAAACTGCAGAGGGGGTCAGATGTAATTCCTTGCACCAGGGCACCAGGCCCACCACGCTATGCCACTGCGTACGGATGGGGTGGATTCATGTTGGCACGTACGTAACTGTGTTTTGCAGCTTCGGGCGTAATCGGGGGGCTGTTTGCCGTGAACTCGCTAATCCGTTGTTAATGCACATCCGTTGTATTTATTGACGTATTTATTTATTGACACCCAGACGTGGACGAGTGTGCCGCCGGGTCCTCAAACTGCCAAGGGGAGTGCGTCAACACGCTTGGGTCCTACAAGTGCAGCTGCACCTATGGCTATGAACTTCAGTCCGATGGCTCATGCGCACGTAAGAACCAAATGATGCCACGGGTCCCGTCTCTCTCGTCCCGTGCGCATCTTGCGCGCCCCTGCAATGCATTGCCTTGTCTAATCTGCACAGCAAAAAAAATCGTTATTCACCTTATTGTGGGGATATGCGAAACAATATAAATAGATGGATAATACGCCACCCCCCCTCCCCCCTCCCATATATGTATGTGTCTTGCCACGTAAAAATAAGTATTTTTTTTACACATTCCATGAGCCACTCGGCCCTTTTGGAGTGTATTTTTTTCGATGGCGTTGGTTTAATACAAAAAAAACAAAGACTTGCTATCGACATTCATTGTCTAATCAGAAGTCAGGCTTGGTTAAACCAATGCTGCCAGTTGTTCTGTAGGCAAGGGCCCCCTCTCTGTTAGATATGGATCCCAGTTTGACGCAAACATGTCCAAGACATAAGCGGCAGAGCTCACGTCCGTTCAGAGGCAATGCTAATCTTGTGTCTCTGCAATGCTTTTTTACTTAATGCTTAAAACAATGCAACTTTGTGTCACGTTTCCCTTTGCCAATCCACTGCTGGACCAATTCCTCCCCACACTGTGTCGGTCATGGGGATTGTTTGACCGTACTTCACCGTACTGGGTGAGCGCGGGTTGACGAAGGGGAGCTCCGGAACCAGTTCAAATATCACTCACCACTCACGTCCGCCGTGGCCATAAATCAAATGCAGGTGGCTTGGTTTGTGGAGCAGTGCACTTACCACTGTGCAACCGCTCCCTCTCTCATTGCAGTGGCGAGGTGTTAATTACCTCGCCTGGTTTACAGGAGCTCGTGGGTTCGATTCCGACCCTGATGCCTGTGTAAAGGGGAGCCGACACCAGATTGCAGGGGTCTCGTCCTTTATTCCTTTCCTTCCATCCACACCTGTCCCCAGCCGTCCCAATCTCGTTCCCGCCAAAGGCCCCCTCTTCCCGCCCGTTCTCTCCTTATATCTCCTCGATCACCCCTCCCACTAACCCACCTATTGGTGGGAATCCTTCCCCTGACACCCCTACACCTGTGTATTTGGAGTTTGCATGTCTCTCTCCCCGTGGTCACGTGGATTTTTCTCTGGGGTCCTCCGTTGTGTCCCTACACATTTTTTAAAGATGCGTTTAGAGTATTTGGCTGCAATAAATGTCCACGTGATGAAAAGCCACTTTGTTGCGCTATCATTCGTCTTAGCCAGGTCGCTTCTGAAAAGAGCTATATAGTTCAGTGGGCCTCACCTGGTAAAATTAAAATAGGTAAATAGGTAAGGTTTCTTTGGGCCCCAATGCAGGATGATGTTCAAAAGTTCTCTCTGGTCTTCTAGTCACAGCTGGGACAAACCATCGTAGCTTCCTCTTCTTTCCTGTTGCCAGGAGTAGTTCATGTACCCCAATGCGCTTTTAAATCGAAATAGAAAACTCATTACTTGACAACTGCTCTTTTGTGTTTAGTTTATTGTCCTTCCCTCCGCATCTCTGAGCACGGTTGGCTACGTACGGTGCACGAAAGAAGTTCAACATACATACACCCATCCAACTATTCACATATTCATCCATCCTTAAAACTGCGTATCCATTCATCCACCTATCTGGCTATCTGTCTATTCACTCATCTATCACACCATGTATCTATCCATCCATCCACCCAGCTATCTATCAAACCACCTAGCCATTCCATTTGATAATGTCAATTTATGGATATATTTACCGTGTCGTTTTCGTTTTTTCGCGTCGTCTTTTCCCAGGCTCCTCTGTGTGCGCCGACATTTTGCCACTGTGCGTGAACGCGGACGGATGCGAGGTGGTCACCGTCGAACTAAACTCTATCGCCGTCTGCATCTGCACCCCCGGCTACATCCTCTACAATGACTCTTACACACTCTGCATTGGTAAGTCTCGTGCGCTTCACCTTGAACGATGCGAATTCAACCCCGATGACGCTTGGAGAGCTGAATGGAGTTCAAAGGAACTCACAAACAAACACCTCGTCGTGTAAGACCCAACACAGAAGATCCCTGGGTTTGATCTTCCACGAAGCTCATGGTCTACCCTAAATGACACCCACGGATACCTGAAGCACAAAAGCGTCGTTTATTCTAATCGCTGGACGTCATTTAACGAGCATAAGCATATCTGAGATGACTAAACGAGTTGACACTTAAATACTGGCAGTCAATTGTCCATTTGCAGGTCAGTGCTTGGTACGCACCTCTGATTGGCAGGGTTGTCTGCGTACGGTGCGAAAGAGGTTCAACATACATACACACAAGCACCTTGTCCTGGACTGGGACAGCTGCCCCCTTGAGGTCCCCTTTGCTAAACTGTAGCAAAGCATTTGAATGGTTGAGATCAGGGATTCATTTCAGCCAAAGCTGCCTTGGACTGATGGGTCTGGGTTTGGGGGGAAGGGGGCAGGTGGCGTGTGGTGGGGATCCAAGGGGGTTGGGGAGACCAGGGAAAATAAACCCATGAAAATTAAGTCCTGATTCAGATGAGATTTGGCGTAATGTGATTTGAGTTGCCGTCCAGATGTTAACTACCTCGCCTGGTATACGGCAGGTCGTGGGTTCAATCCCGACCCTGACGCCTGCTGTATATTTGGAGTTTGCATGTCTCTCTCCCCGTGGTCGCGTGGATTTTTCTCTGGGTCCTCCGGCTTTTTTCTTCACATTTAGAAACACGCGTTTAGAGTGTTTGGCTGCTATAAATTTCCACTTGATAAGCCACCTCTTTGAGCTATCACTTGTGGCGAGGTCGCTGCTGAAAAAGTGCTATACAGCTCAGTGGGCCTTACCTGGTAAAATAAAAAAAATAAAAACGACTTATATATTTAGTTGATCGTTTAATAGCAAATCCTAATAATCACCAATGCAATCTTGGTTGCAGATGAAAACGAATGTTTAAACGGCAACGGCGGGTGCTCCCACGCCTGCGTCAACACCAACGGTTCGTTCAGCTGCATGTGTCCCCGCGGCTACGCAATGGGCAGCAATGGTTCCACCTGTCAAGGTATGACACACGCACCGCTCCCCCTGCTTAAGCCTTAAGGGTGGGCTCGCAATGGATTTTGTACTCGCGATAAGACATCCGCGTCCTGTGCCCTTACGTAGCGTGAAATTGGTTCATCCAGTACACACCAACACACAATGTTGTCCCATGTCCGAACGCATAGCCACGTGTAGAGTGAATTCAAGCTGCATATAGCGAAAGCGCACAAACTGAACCCACATAATGCAGCGAGGGAAACCTATATATAATGTAATTGTAAAGTCACGTAGAAGGGAAGTAATAAAATAATAAAAATAAAACATAATAAAAAAATTCTCACGACGTTTCGGCCACAACGCAAGCAGCCGTCCTCAGGTGAAGACCAGGTCTGTCGGGGAGACAGCGTCTGACCTGGTCTTCACCTGAAGACGGCTGCTTGCGTTGTGGCCGAAACGTCGTGAGAATTATTTTATTATGTTTTATTTTTATTATTTTATTACTTCCCTTCTACGTGACTTTACCGAAAGAACCAAGAAGATGAATCCCTGCAGTCACGAAAGCTTTAAATCAAATATAATTGTACTTTGCCGTGCTCTGCTGTTGCCCCTGACCAGAAATTAATGAGTGTACGTCCGGCCAACACAAGTGCCAGCATGTTTGCACCAACACCGATGGTGGATACAAATGCTCCTGCAGAGCCGGATTCAAGCTAGATGCCAACAATGCCACCTGCTCAGGTGAGTGGCAAGAGCTCGCCTGTGGGATATCATTCTGCCATGCACAAACGGCGAAACGGTGAGACGTAATACCAACGTGTCACATAGAAGTGCGCGGAGCAAGAAAACCAAAGCAGTTAACCCCATGTAATTATAATAATAATAACGTGACGTTTGGCTTGAAATAAGAAGCGTGAGGGGTGTGCTACTTAGACCCAAGTAAAGTCGTGTTTGTTTCTGGTGTCCGTTCAACGAATCGGATTTAGGACAATAGGTCACATTTTATAGAGAATATCCCAAGGAGATGACTCCATTTGATTGGAGATGTGTCTCGAGTGGCTCTGGAAAAAGCATCACGCATTGGGGCCCATTCACCGCGTGCTGCAGAGGTTCGCGGTTCGGCAGAAGGCCGCCCAAGAAAATACTGACGGTGTTTTAACCACGAAATGCATGCCGTCTGCCTCACAATTGATGTTGAATATCCCGTGACATCGTTCAAAAAGAGTAGGCCATTGCGTGCTGGGATCGTGGTCCAGCGTTTTGCCATACAGTATTTGTAAAATGACCTTCAAATTACTCCATTGGGATGACACGAAGCAGCATCGCCCACCAACCCCCCCCCCCCCTTTACTGTGAAAACTACCGCTGACCGTGTCTGCGAAACATCGTGCCTTCGTGATAGCCCCGTGCTATTAGATGGACGCGCTTACCAAATGTAGTTTGTGAATTATTATTTAAGTACGGCATTGCATGCAAGAGCACAGGGAACAGAGGAAGCACACAATTAGATTGACGCAGCGAAGAATGATTGACGCAGTGAAGAATGATTGACGCAGTGAAGAATGACCTCAAACGAGAACGGCGACGAGCGGAAGGAAGCTGGGATGAGACGGATAGAGGAGGCTGAACGATTCTCGAAGAATCATTCTCAAAGAATCGTTCAGCCTCGTCGTCTCTGAAAGGAGAAGGGAATGGAAGTGAATAATAAAACATTTAAATCCGCTATGTCAATGAATAGCGGTCAGACTCGCTGCGAGCAGCATTTTTGTACGAATGTCAAATGTTCCGCCCGTTCCCCGTAAATGAGGGGCATTGTAAAGGGCCGTGAACTTGAGGCTAATTATCCTTGACGTGCTGTAGCGTGGTAACGTTTAAAATTCGCCGTTTGACGACAGTGCTCTCTTGTGCTCTGACAGACGTCGACGAATGCGGTGTCAGCAATGGTAATTGTTCCGATGTCTGCATCAACACATATGGATCGTACAAGTGTTCGTGCAAACCTGGCTTCCAGCTCGCCAGCAACGGACTCAGGTGCCAAGGTATTCTTCGTCGAATATTGCGACGTGTTTTCTCCACTTCCCAGGGCCCGATGTCAACGCAGGCGCTCATAAAGGTGCACGATCATTCATCATCGTACGCATGAAACAGTTCGTCGTCATTAAGGCCACCTCGAAGTTGACATTTGTTTTTATATTCTTCGGGTCTTTCGGTAAAGCCACGTAGATAGAAAAAATAAAAAAAAATATCACGACGTTTGGATCACCTGATGACGATTGCTTGCGTTGCGATCAAAACGTCGTGATTTTATTTTTTATTTTTTCTATCTACGTGGCTTTACCGAAATACCCAAATAATATGAATTCCTGCAGTCACGAAAGCTTCAAGTCAAGATTTGACATTTATTGTGAACGCTAATTAGGTGTTCACCCCTTGCATAGAGAATCATACACTTTCTTAAGCAATAAGGAGGAGTGGCAAAATAGTTAGCATACTCCAACCTTAATCTTTAACAAGCACTTTGAATAGTTTCCGCATGACGGAAATGTGCAGTGAAAATGAGGAACGGGCAGGCTACTGAAAATGGCCGCGGCGTCACACGTGCACCAAGTGAAGTTCTTCTCACCTCCGATTAGCACGGTTGGCTGCGTGTGGTGCGAACGAAGTTCTGCATACATCCAGTACATGTCCGTCCGCAGACGTGAACGAGTGTGCGGTGAACAACGGCAACTGCGAGCAGAACTGCCGCAATGTGAACGGTGGCTTCGAGTGCTCCTGTAACCCCGGATACCTGCTCATGAACAACCGGCTCACCTGCATGGGTAAGTGCCTGGTCTCGATGACAATGCGTCGAATCTAGAGCGTACCCACGTGACGATCAACACGTCGGCTGGTTCGAATTTAGGTGCCTGTCTGTGATGAAACCGGGTTCTCGCGTGAAGCGGGTGCTTGGTCTCACGCCGTTCGCCAATGATTGCACAACAACAGCAGCTTACATTTGGTTCTGAGCTTAATGTGCCTGAATTCCAGCTCTGATAATTAAAAATATTCGTTTGATTCTCATGCAAACACATTTCTTTGTAGCAAGGCAGAGAAGCAAACCCTGCCTCCTATTGTGTGCAGCAGCGGTCACTTTAAGGGGATCTCAGAACTAGTTATGTGATATCCACTTCTGTGAACCAGTCATTAAACGCGGCAGTTGCCCTGCTTTTCTCGGGCTTTAAATTGATGCTTTATCATGTGACGTGGCAACGAACCCACAGTTTGGATAACATTTTGGAAAAATATAATAGAAAACGCTATTTATATTTTATGAAAAAATATGAAAGAAATCTCTTACCTTCATAGCACAGAAGAATGATAGAGCAGTCGCAGAGTGCCTTGGCTGAAACACTGACATCTGTTTATTTTCTTCTGTCTCATGCGTATTTTCACCTTCCTGAGTCTGGGGTGTTTTCAAATACCAGGCATAACCAGGCACTTTCACTGCTGGACTGCCAGAATATTTTCTCTTGATTGAGTTGTCATTGCAGTGGAAATGGTTAAGTAAATGTAAGTAATTTATTTTCCTTTGAGATGACAGTGGCTTGGATGTCAGAGCACTGAGCCAGTACCCGTGAAGTCCCGGGTTTGAATCTGTGATTCAGCCCCCAGTGACGAAACTCGGTTCTTAAATGTAATGAGTTTATTGTCTCAGCCCGGTCACCAACAATGATGGCACAACAAATTTCACGTTAAATGTGGTTTTCATATCATGTGGCAGAATTCCAGTTTCACTGCCAAAACAGTATTACACTATGAGACATCTCCTTTACCAGTGGCAAAATATAGTAATAGGTTTTAACCCTTTCAACTGGTACAAAAACTGACACCTTTATACAAGGGGTCATGTTTGCAATGACCACAACACAAGCAGTCAAATTGCCTTTTGGCGCCATCTGGTCCAACACCATTAGAGACGAGGCTCTAAGAAAAGCTGTCTCCGGTGTGGACCAATCAACTTCAAGGACAGTGCATTACATTATCATCATCAGAGACGTTTCCTTTTGTTTGCATTTTGACTGCTTGTGTTGTGGTTATTGCAAACATGACCCCTTGTATAAAGGTGTCAGTTTTTGTACCAGTTGAAAGGGTAAAAACCTATTACTATACAACAGTATTAGTTTCACTGCCACGTGACGAACATTTGTACGAAGTCGGGTGTGTGGGAATTGATTTAGTTCTGTCATTTCTCCAAAGTCGCAGATTTCACTGTTCTCCAATAGTTCTCAAGAGATGCTCCCTTTCACGGGAATATATTTCAAAATGGGAAATCACTAAAAAAAGTCTTCCAATTTTTTTCCTCTGCCAGCATGTGGCGGTCAAGTGTCAGCGCTGGAGGGCAGTATTGTCTCACCCGGCTACCCATTCATGGGCTTCGATGTATCCATGCCGTGCATCTGGAACATCACCGCGCCTGCCAACTACAACCGCATCAACCTCACCTGTCTCTACGTGCGGTAAAATGCGTTCATCCACACGAGCAATACGCCTCTCCCTTCGTATTCATGGCTAAGGGGCCGTCCATAAATGACGTCATGCACCTGGGGGGGGGTCAGACATTTGTGACGATGTGTGACGGGGGGGGGGTTGAGAAATGTGACGTCACGTCAAAATGCGCAACTTTAAATAAATATAGACAACACGTTCTACTTAATGAAATATACTTTTTAATAAATGTTTTCTCCTACAACATCAGAATGCAGCGCCACATTAAATACGCACTACAATGACAATAGTTTAAAGCGATTTGAAGCATGTTTTTTTATTTTGGGGGGGCAGAGCTTTGTGACGTCTTATTTGAGGGGGGGTCTGACTTTTTGTGACGCCGTGTGACGAGGGCGGGGGGGTCAAAAATCGTCCAAAATCGCGTGACGTCATTTATGGACAGCCCCTAATACCAGTGGCCATCATTTGAAACGGTCCTGCGCCTGTCCTAGGTCGAGTCAGCCTTAAAAGAGTACTTCGTGTGGTGGTGGGGATACATCAGCGCCGGGGAGACTAAAGTGTCCAGGTGTGGTCCTGGCCGCATCATCAGCTCATGCAATGTGCCGGCCTTATAGGTGCTCACTAACATTCTTTGCCCTAACAGCCTGTATGACTGCACTGATCGTGTACATTTGTTGAATCGTATATATGCGTGCGTGTCGTCGTTGTTAAGTGAGCATTTTGTCAATTTCATCCAAATTTTGTACGACCATACAGGGGATCTTTGGCTTTGCTGTGTGTGTGTGTTATATACATTTGCATCTTTGTCTTGGCCGAGGTCACTGGCGATGCACGTTGAATTTTCTTTCGCACCGTACGTAGCCGACCATGCTAACACTGGTAAACACACTTTTCCTGGCATAAGGTATTCCAACGGGTTTAAGGTAATTTTGGGGTGCTGATTCCAAATCTGGCATCAGTTTTTGTCTATCACATCAGGTTTTTGAGATATCAAATATTGCATTTTCAATAAAAACTGCAGAAGAAAAATATTAAATAAATGTGGATATCTACATAAAATGATATTATAAACACACTATCCTAAAAATACAGCACCATATTTTAACACTAAAGCAGTCACTGACTCGCAACAACTTGCAATCATAAGTGACAGAGTTTATTTCGGGTAAAATCAATGAAAATGGGTTATGCCGATAGCATAACAAGTAAACCCGTAAAAACAAAGTTTTTTACTCTAAATCCTTTATATGCGTGGCGGCTAGAGTCCTCTCGTCCTCTGGCTTGAGATGGCTGCCACCTATGGGTCAGATGATTGTCTGCCAGTATTAAGCAATTGGTAATTAAATATTTAATTTGTTTTCCCTAAACAGTGTAAAATTTAGGAAAAAAATTGTCACGAACATTAATTGTCTCGCACAACGAGTCTGTGTGCAAAATGTCAGCTCGATTGGATCACGGGAAGTGGGTTAAAAAACGGCCGAAAGATTTGCACGGTCGTAAGCAAGCAAGCAAGCACGCAAGCAAGCAAGCAAGCGAAATTAATATAAAGGATTTAAAAATGAGATGTGATAGAGCAAATTTGAGATCATATTTGGAATCAGCACCCTGAAATTAGTCTAAAACAGCTGCAAAAGTCCAGGCCAGAATTTTTTTTTTTCTTTTTGTTGACCAGTTGTAATCGGAGGTGCGGGGGAAGGACAACAAACTAGACCCACAGAAAAAAATGGGACAGAACCCACGGCATTCGCCTCTTGTCAACGTTCGCGTCGACCCCCACCCCTCCCCATCACCGTGCGCAGTTTTGACGACGGCGGCACATGCAACCTGGCCTACATGAACGTCACGTCTGTGCCGTCCTACACGCGCACGTGGTGCCGTACGCCCGGCGGCTCGCTGCTGGGGAACGCCACCGTGTTCGTCGAGTACTTCTCCTCCGGCACGGGCCCCAACACCGGCTTCCACTGCCACTACGCCGCAGGTGACAGGCGGACGCACCGGTTCGCACCACGACCGGCCGGATGTTAACTCCCTCGCCCGGTATGCAGGAGGTCGTGGGTTCGAGCCCCACCCCATGACGCCTGATGCTGTATATTTGGAGTTTGCGTGTCTCTCTCTCTCTGCCCGTGGTTGTGTGGATTTAACTCCGTACGCCCTCCGGTTTTTCCCTGCACATTTAGAATCAACATCACGCCTTGAGAGTATTTGGCTGAATTTCGATTTAAAGCTTTCGTGACTGCATGGATTCATATTCTTGGTTCTTTCGGTAAAGTCACGTAGATGGGAAATAATAAAAGAAAGTAAAAAATGTATTTATTATTTCCCTTCTACGTGACTTTACCGAAAGAACCAAGAGTATTGTGCTGCTATACGTTTCTACATAAGCCACTTTATTGGGCGATCATTTGTGACCAGGTCACTTCTGAAAAAGAGCTACTGTACATAGCTCAGTGAGCCTTACCTCGTAAAACAAAAAAAATTGCTTAGATTAATCTGTGGACAAAACTCAAGCAATTTGTATAAATTAAACGATGGGTGGGAGTCTTTTTTTTTTTTACAAAGGCAGCTCTACACACACACACGCACACGTTGTGAGAGCTAGAGCAGAACGCACCGATGGCGTGTTGTCCCTCATTCTGTTCAGCGTTTAACCTTTGGTTTGTGCTTGTTTAACATTGACTGTGTTGTGCACCCCCACCCGCCCCCCTGAGTTTTTGTGTGCCCCCTCTTTAAACAAGATCACGCGATGGGGTTGGGTAGGGGGGGCAGCTGAGAGGGGGTGGGGCTAAGAGAGCTTCGGCCCCTCAAATGTTACCATTCAAACATCAGCTGTCAAACCTCTCAAAGCCGGACTCGGCGAGAAAGTGTGAGGTCACCGCCAGCAGAGCACGCGATAGACCCGATGAAACGAGGGAACTCGTGAAACTTTTATTCGCGCAACGTCCAAAACCGATGGACGGTCACGCAAAGTTCGTGGCGGGCCGCCGCGATCGGTTAAACCTGTGCCCACGGGCGAGTCAGTCGACCACGTGGCCCGCTAGTGTTCTCTGTTTTCAAACCATCGTTTTAAAATAAACATTGCATTGCGAGTATAATAATCCATTTCTTACGACGTCTATTTCAGCTCCTTCAAATAATATACTCATGCCTATGGCTGCTGCTGGTGGTGGTGAAAACAGTAGGGATTTGAGACCTATTTCTGTTTAATATTGAGTTGCTGATGAATGGGCGAGATCTGCGGGGTCCAGTTATCAGCATAAACACAGGTTTGGGAGTATCAAATTAATGACGTCAGTCGATGATTAATGACTGAAATTAGTCTGAAAAGAATTAAAATTGGAAAAAAAAGTTTGGAGAACATAGGTCGATAATGGATTCCCAGCCCCACGTTTTGTGCAAGAAACGCAATTCATATGGATCGTTCAAGGGAGGCAAGTAATGGGAGACTTTAAAAGGGCAATTGATACATGTTTCCAGAAGATAGAATGGGAAATGTCAAAATTTCAAGGATCTTGATCTCAAAACATTTCTCCCTCCCCCCCATTATGAAAATAGTGTGACCACATCTTGGCCAAATATTGTTTGACTAAATGTTTTTGCTCCCCGTGTTGAAGCTGGTCACATCGCCCTTGCACATGCCATACTTAGAGTCATTTAAGGACAAGAGTAAGGATTTATATTTAGAGTGTACTTGAATGCCTCGAGAAAATGAAGGCGCCTTACACCACACCTCAACCAATCCAGTGCCCTGCTGCAGTCTCGTCAAGGGGACTGTCAGTGGCAGCTGTCTCTGTGCCTCACAAGGTGTATGCAGGGCCAGCCTGCAAATGAGCATTCGTCCACCATTTGGGGGCACTTTAGCTATGTGGTTTTCACGAAATAAGGAGGCATGTATTTGTGAGTATGGTATTTGATCAGTTTTGATATATTTGATCCAAATTGCCAGTAAATTTCCGTAATGTATTTTTTGTTTATTATTTGTTTTCTGTGTGTGTGTGTGATGACAGCGTACAAGCTGACGTCCGCTTTGAGCACAACTACCGGAGTGTTTGGATTCCCAAATTCCTCCGGTGAATTGTATCCCAACAACGCCAACCGGACCCACATCATTTATGCCTCGGGCAGCAACCGCATCTGTCTACAATTCACAGCCATGAGGTTGGTCTGCAATGTCTTAATAAGAGAAACGTGCTCGACTATATCTGGCTTTTGTTCGTAAGGCAGTTAGGTAAGAGATGTTGGTTTAAAACACAATGGGAACGTTTCCTAAATCCCTCCAGCTTCATGAATGGGTGCACCGCTGTTCATCGATGGGCAGGTCACGTGTGGTCGGGTAAAGTGTGAGTGTGTGTCCACCTCTTCCGCCAACAGTGGCGCGAGCAAGTAATTGCAGGGCTGCACCTTTACCTTTTGCCGATACTGTACTGTCTTAATTTAACAAAACACAAACTCTCAAATGTTTTCTATGCAGATTAATCTGCAGGCTGTTTAAGATAATGTCCCAACAATGAGAATGTTGTACGTTTTTTTTAATATATCATATAGTGCACAAGACCGTAAGAGGTGGAGATAGTTAAATGCCAAAGCATCAGTGGCACCCGCTCGACCCCCACGGTGAATTTGGTTGACGACGATGGCGATTATGATGCCATCTAATCGGACAGCCCTATAAAGGATAAGCGTGATGCAAATCACGCAGAAAAGCAGCATTGGGTGTGCATATGGAAGCCATCAAATGACCAGGGAGCATCCAAACTCAAGAGGCCTGATGTGAAGCAACACAAATTCTGTAATTTTGATGAGGCAGCGTTTAGTTATTTTAGTTAATACACCGCACATGCAGTCTTCAGTCGGTGGAGCAATGGCCCAGTGCTTATACAATGAAACCAGCAGTGTGACTGCCAGCTGTGACTAGCATCAGCGGAGAGAGATATCTGAAACCTGGCATGGCCTTCCTCACATCACCAACCCACACCGAGTATGGCCAAACAACCACCATGGCATTTACACAGCCCCGGGCAGACGATATATTAAAGCAAGGTGCGCTGCGTGCTTCGGACGCAGCCTGGAGAACAGCGCGGGTTGCAGCAAGGACTACGTGGCTGTATACGACGGGGCCCTGGTCACTGCGCCGATTCTTGGCAAGTTCTGCGGGGGCTCGATCCCGGCCAAGATCGCCTCCAGCGGCACCAGGCTGACCGTGATGTTCATCTCTGACAGCGAGACGCAAGACGCCGGCTACAACGCCTCCTACGCCATGAAGTAGGCATCGCTCAGCACAGGCGGCAACACGCTTGGCCCTTGTTGTTTGTTAGATATTGTAACCTGGATCACCCCGTCAGATGGAACATTTTGTTTACGTGGGTGTCCATGGTGTAAAGGTAACACATACATTCATAACATGCCTGCCTTCCTTTGCTTTCAAATGCAAGCCACAAGTCAAGAAAACGATCAAAAATATTATAGTACAAATTATTAACACTGCCTTATAAGGAGGTGGCCATGTGGCTCAGAGGTCAGATCTCTGAGCTAGCACCACTGAGATGAAATCCCAGCAGCCAGCTGTGATCAAGCCAGGTTCTCCAGTGTAGTGAGTTGACTGCATACAAACATCATGGGACCTCCCTTTGCCAGTATCGAAATATAAAAAATTAACCCGTAAAAACAAAGTTTTTCACTATAAATCCTTTATATGCGTGGCGGATAGAGTCCTCTCGTCCTCTGGCTTGAGATGGCTGCCACCTATGGGTCAGATGATTGCCTGCCACCATTAAGCAGTTGGTAATTAAATATAAAAAAAAAAATCCTAAAAAGTGTACAATTTTTGAAAAAAATTTTCACGAAAATAAATTGTCACGCACAACGAGTCTGTGTGCAAAATGTCAGCTCGATTGGATCACGGGAAGTGGGTTAAAAACGACCGAAATATGTGCACGGTCGTAAGCGCGCAAGCAAGCAAGCAATGTGAACTTAATATAAAGGATTTAAAAAATAGCTTTTATCCTTTCCGACAATAAAACAGGTGTTGAGATGTTAAATCACCAAACATAAATCTTTTGCAAGGAATCATGTCTGCATTAACCACATATACTTGTGGCGAACATGCAAAAAAACCATGCTCTGGTAGTATATGCATTGTTTTTGAAACTGATTGGTCCACACCAAAGACAATGCATCATAACGACGTTGTTTCGTTATGATGTCTTCTATAGTGTATTACAAACCTAATATGAGCACACCCTTAGCGTGCTATAACAGACTACCTGACCATGCATTGGAACCTTTTTCAGTCTTTTAAATACAGATTTAAGCCCAGGGACCATTGGACACATATACAGTGTATGTGTAAAGGAGGACTTGACTGTGTCGTCAACAAAAGGCTGTTTTTTGAAGCCAGTAATATAACACGTCCAAAATAAATTCCCGAGAGAGCCGGATAGACTGCATTCGAGCCCTTATATACCGATCTCAATCCGTTCCAGCAATCAGCGTGCGACGAAGCAGGCAGTCAATCGGGCGAGTTCAAGCTTGCGTTTGAACGTTGCCAGCCTTTAGAGCTTGACCAGTTATGGGGCATACACATACACATATGAACAGCAAAACTGTCAGTTTATGCACTTTGGTTCTTTCGATAAAGTCACGTAGGTATAAAATAAAATAAATCACGACGTTTCGGGCGCAACACAAGCGTCCGTCATCAGGTGGGAAAGCGTCGGACGTTTGTGTTGCGCCCGAAACGTCGTGATTTATTTTATTTTATACCTACGTGACTTTATCGAAAGAACCAAAGAGCATGGATTCCTGCAGTCACGAAAGCTTCAAATCAAGATTGTCAGTTTATGCTTTACACAAAGGAGGATATAATTAATTGATATAGTGCGCTCACAGTCACCCATGCATATATATTTTCATTTAGAATGAACTGATATGTTTTTATTATCTCGTTTATAGGTCTCCAAGCGGCTTCACGTGTTGAGGGATGCTGGAGGAACGTCATCAACCTCTCCCCAGCCATCTGTGCCAGCAATTCCTTGTCCCCTGTTTGTATCCGGGCTTGAGTCCTTAATTTTTGCCCCTCTTCCTATGACTGACTGCCTCACTCTACAAAATAAATATGTCCCACTGTTTTTGCACTGCATCTTGAGAGGCGGTCGCACTTAGACTCTATGTAAATCCAAGTCATTCTAGCTCCAAATCAAGTTTAAATCCAAATCGTCAATTTTAACATCAGCAGCATCAGAACCAGCATGTCACTACACACCTCTAAATTGAATTATCGAAATGCAGAATTGTCAAAAAGGAGGCATGCGAGTAACAGTTTTCCATTCAATTTGGATCCAACATAAAGCAGTTCACGTAGATTTAATATTAATAAACTACTTCGTAGACTTTACATTTATACGTCGGGAGCCAACTTAAACAACAAGTCTCTTTTGTAAGGACGACCTGACCAATAAGGTGGCAACAGCACAGTGCAATACAGAGCAGCATACATGGCTGAGACAGATTAACAAAACAATCCTGTTTGACATCACAGTTAAACACATTTATTGTAATAAAGTTATATATTGCATTTCTCTTTTTTGCACATGTATTGCGGATTATATTAAAGTGGAAACTAAATATATTAGTTATGTTTGGTGGTTTTAAAGAAAATATGGCATTTTATAGTATTACATTTTTTAATATGTACTACCTATTGGATTACTTTTGGGATGACAATTAAATTCTGGAAATTATAATGGAAATGTCTTTATTGATGTATGGAGCCATTGTATTTCTAGGGATACGCCTTAGTAACAGTGAGTTATTGTACCATCAGACAGTATAAGGATGAATAAACAGTCTATGAGTACCAAGTGTCAATAATTATTGGCTGTGGTATTGCTGTATGCTACATAACAAAAAAACGATTACATTTTTACCTGTCAGTAATGGGGGAATTGGTGGTGCAGTGGTAAATCCAGCAACCAAAGTTGAATTCCCAGCCGTGGTTAAATTCCTGCACGGACCAGCGGGGGAGGGGAGTGCTCCACCCAGCCGACGATGAATGAAAGGGATGAAAATCACGCTTAAAATAAAAAGGAATATTTTAACAAACTTTTTTAAAAACACGCTTTAATGAAATTTACCGTGGTGATTTACAGCCAACGTCAGTTGAGCGTGGATAATTAGACCCAGCCGAAACATAACATATAAAAAAGAAAGTTTAAAAATATAATTAAAATTTTTTTTTTTATGATAGAAAATAGTATTGTCATCAGTATGACATAAGTATACCAAGTTTGCAGTCGATACCACATTGGGAAGTGGGTAAAAATTTAGTTACAAGATTTGAGAATACAACAGACAGAGTGAGTTAATAAAAAGCGCGTAATAAAATATATATATATACAATGTAACTTGTGTTGGCCTAGCATAATGCCGGAAAATTACCTAAAAATTACTAAACTGGGATTATACTTGGCAACATCGCCCCACACTGAAAATGTGTCAGCACCCTCCTTATGAAATAGCCTTGAGACTCAGGCTATTCTGGGTGAAGATGCATAACAAGAATCATAGATGCATGTCCTCGCAGTCGATTATACTGAACGGTAAGCATCCAACGCTGCTTTAGTTCATGATGAAAAGGAGTAAGCCACACTTTACCCCACCACGTGAGATCTACCGATCAATTGTGGGGTGTCCATTTAGTCAGTTTTGTGGGGATTGGAAGACCAGTACACTCACCATTACACCATGCCAAGACAACTATTACGGGTCCGAAACATCCTAGGCTCCTGTTGGATATGGACAGATATATGAATGAAGGTGCAAATGTCTGCTTACTTGATATTATGTTTATTCTCCACAACGACGTGAACCATTATTTTTTTTATCTGGAAACAGGCATTTCAGGAGGCATTAGATTCATTTTGGTCTTGTTAGAAACATTCTCAACAGCGTTGCACAAACATTTTACTGGGATCGTACTGCCACTATCCTAGAATCTCGCCCAGATCCGGAAGAACATTGGCAAACAGTGGAACAGCACGGGCGTCCGGAATAAACGCCTCTTTCGAGACCCAAACATCGCATCTCCTGGCTCTGACATTCCTCGAAGATACTGATATAACCATCAACAGACCAATTAGCACATCTCCTTCGCGAACGAAAATTAAAGACAAGGGGCCGTCCATAAATGACGTCACGCACCTAGGGGGGGGGGGTCAGACATTTGTGACGTCAGTAAATGACGTCACGCGATTTTGGACGATTTTTGACCCCCCCCCCCCCCATCGTCACACGGCGTCACAAAAAGTCAGACCCCCCCCTCAAATATGACGTCACAAAGCTCTGCCCCCCCAAAAAAATAAAACATGCTTCAAAAAGAGGGGGTCGACGTCGGGGTGTTGCGTCTGGGGTGTGTGGGGGGGTAGTTGGGATGAAGGCGGTCAGCGTTGGGCCATGTTTGTGCCACCCGCAACAACCGTGAGGGGCAGCAGCAGCACCACCACAACCACCACACCACAACCACAGCACCACCACAACCACCACACCACAACCACAGCACCACCACAACCACCACACCACAACCACAGCACCACCACAACCACCACACCACAACCACAGCACCACCACCACCACACCACAGCAGCATCACAACACCACCACCACAGCACCACCACAACCACCACCACAGCCCCACCACCACACCACCACCACACCACCACACCACCACCACCACACCACCACCACACCACAACCACCACCACAGCACCACGACCACAGAACCACACCACCACAACCACCACCACAGCAGCACCACCACAACCACCACACCACCACCACCACAACCACAGCACCACAACCACAGCACCACAACCACCACCACCACACCACCACAACCACCACACCACCACACCACCACCCCACCACCACAATCACCACCACAGCAGCACCACCACAACCACCACACCACCACAACAGCACCACCACCACCACCACCACACCACCACACACCACCACACCACCACCCCACCACCACACCACCACCACCACCACCACCACCACCACCCCACCACCACCACACCACCACCACCACACAACCACAACCACCACCACACCACCACCACCACACCACCACCACACCACCACCACAACCACCACACCACTACACCACCACCACCACCACCATCCCACCACCACCATCCCACCACCACCACACCACCACCATCCCACCACCACCACACCACCACCATCCCACCACCACCACACAACCACACCACCACACCACCACCCCACCACCACACCACCACCACCACACCACCACCACCACCACCACCCCACCACCACCATCCCACCACCACCACACCACCACCACCACACCACCACTCCACCACCACACCACCACCACCACACCACCACCACACCACCACCACCACACCACCACACCACCACCACACCACCACCACCACCACATCACCACCACACCACCACCACACCACCACACCACCACCACACCACCACCACCACACCACCACCACCACACCACCACCACCACACCACCACCACCACACCACCACCACACCACCACACCACCACCACCACACCACCACCACAACCACACCACCACCACACCACCACTACCACACCACCACCACCACCACACCACCACCACCACCCCACCACCACCACAACCACAGCACCACCACCACCACACCATCACACCACCACACCATCACACCACCACCACCACCACACCACCACCATCCTACCACCACCACCACCACTGACGTCGTCAGTGACGTCACGACGTGGTCCGCGCGAATTGTTGGCGGGAAGCGGCGGCAGTGGCGGCGGTGACGATGGTGGCGGTGGTGGCACCACCCGGCAGTCGTGAGGGAACCTCTCTAAGTCTCTAAGTTACAACTTCTCTTGCCGGTCGGAACATGCTTTGTTTGTCAGTCGAACGAATGGTGGGGTGGTGGGGTGGTGCTTAAATGAATTAAGAAGTTAAAGAACTACGGGCGAATGAGTCGGTGGTGAGTTTGCTCAACGTGATCGAACTGCGTGGGTCGTACCCGTCTAAAGTATAATGCGTGTGTTGTAGCGAATTACATTGTGTGTATTGTAACGTCTCGTATGCTAGTGACATATATAGCGTGTGTAGAGTGGGGGACTTGTCCAGCAGTGGCTTGAGCATGGTACACGTGTACTTTATAAGTACTTTATAAGTACACGTGTTGGCAGTGTAGTGAGTTGCAGTACGTAAGTATACACACGTGGTGTGTGATGTTACGTGCAGCACTAACACTGCAGTTATGTGCGTTTAAAGTGTTCTCTTTCACGTCATTAAAAGTACTTGTTTAACTTGTGACACTTAGTATCTTTACTGTGTTGTTTACACGTATAGCTATATACTGCGGTGTACATGCATGTAATGTGTACAATGCTGTGTATATGAAACACAAGTACGTGTGTTGGTACGGTATATAACAAATAGTACATGTTTAAACTATGTGTATTGGTATGTACACACGCACTGTATTGTTCAGGATGTACTTATGAAAGTTTATGTACAGTGCGCGTACAGTACGTGGTCTGGTGTGTGTGTGTACATTGCACTGTTGTGTGTTTTAATTTGTGTGTTTTAACATATTGTATTGTTGTTTACGTGTGGTATATGTCACATGTGCAACGTATAAGTCTATTTCCTCCGTATGAAGTTTAGTGCCTCGCATAGTGAAGGATTTATACTTTGTATATTAGAGTTATGCTGGACTGTATACAATGTTAGACTTAGCAATCGAGTGGGCCTTGATCCGGTAGTATATTGATCTTGGCTGATGTTGTTAAGCTTTGTGTAGCAATGTGAAGTTTACGTGTGACAGTGCGGTGTTAACGTTAAGAACTAATAGCTAAGTGTGCTTTCCCTAATGACAAAACTATATAGTTTCGTTTCCGTCTATTATTTTTTTCGGTATTTGCTCACCCTTTCCTATAATTTTCACTCGTATCGATGTTACTGGTAGGAACCTCCTGGTGACACCAGCCCACATGGGATTATTGTGTCCATCGTGCAGGGAGGGGCTGGGTGTTGCATAGTGGATAGTCCTGCCATTAAAAATGTATCGAGTTATGACATATCACATGTGTAAAATATTTTTGGGATAGCCCGCATCCTCCATATACCTCTCAGGGTCTTGATTTGTTTGTAAAAAGTGGTCTACCCCGCGGGTTATATGCGGGAAAATACGTTTTGCCTGTTATACGTGCATCCTAATCAATAAGCACAAACTCCTATCCGTGCTCTGGCTTTTGGTGTTATCCGACACTGAGAATTCGCACGGTAAACATGAGTGACATCGAACTGGGGGGTAATTCATTCTCTTCGAGTTGAAAAGTTAATTTGTGTGGATAAAATACGATGTCACTGTGCTCAATAACTGTGTAACATCTGTGTCAAGCTGTAATGACTTGCATGCCTGGTCTCTGCTGTGCCATTAGTCAATATAGCATGCATGGTATCGATGTTAAACTATTCGCTTATAGACTCTATTTTGAAGAAATAATGTACAAAATTTGTAAACCATAATATTTTCATGATCACTAACCCAACCTCCATAGGCTTATAAAAGTGCACCAACAAACATTGTCCATGTCCAGAGACTTCTCTGTTTTATGATTTGTCTTTTTCAACAGTATATACTTATATCTATATTCCAAATATATGAAGTACAATACATTGCTTTAGTGTCAACATTTTACGATGTTGCTATGCCTGGTTATTTTGGTGCTGCCTTGTTGGAGAACCGCCCGTTTTTATTCCAGTGTACTAATGTTCCAGATATTGTATTACATGCGTTCTCTTTTGTGCTATTGTGTTCGGTATTGCTCTACTGTTATCATCTTCGGATACCTAAGTCTGCCTTGAAAAAGACTTTCATTCTCAGTGGGCTCTCGCCTAGTTCTAACTACCGTATGTATTTCTATAGTGTGTGACATTTTCAGCCAAACAGTGCAGTCTACTGGTTTGTGTGGATTCTCAAATATTTTTCTCCAAATTGCCTCACACGGCAAGCCCAAACATGTTCGTCCATCAAGAGTGTAACCATGGATATTATACAGCTTAGTGTTTTACCCATTATCAGCAGCAGCAACAAAAAGTTATTTCAGTGCTGACAAACTACACGTCAAATTCTGTGTATGCTGTATTATTATAAGCCAAAGCAAATGCTCTGTTTAAAAAAAATAAAACGTAACCCTAACCTCTCTTTGATGTCACTAAATACAAGTGGATAATTTGTACTTTTTGGTTCTTTCGGTAAAGTCACGTAGTTAGACTTTACCGAAAGAACCAAAGAGTGTGGATTCCTGCAGTCACGAAAGCTTCAAATCAAGATTGGATAATTTGTCTTTATAGTCATTTGCAGGATTTCATAGATTATTATTATTATTATTAAAATTTGTGGCTCTGTAAAATTGTTCAGTTTTTATATTTGCCAATATGGATACACCACAACAAGAAAGTGCACAACATCGTTCTGCCCAGGCTGTTAATACATTTAAATTTATGCCCTAAAAATTAAAATGTTTAACCTTGAACTGCACATTTTGATAAGCGCTTTATTTTAACAAGCCTGGTTTGTGCTCGCGACGCAAATTGGCACTAGCTACCTTGGCCTACTCAATATAATTTGCTTTAACATCGCCTGGCTGTATGTCATTCTGCTATTTTCACGCAGGCTTTACAAACACGCCTGGTTCTGCCCGGGCCTGCAGTGGCGATTGTGCCCCAGCTGCCGCTGCCCACTCTGATCGCCTAAAACCATCGTGAAGACGCTCCATGGTGGTGTTGGCGTCGTTGGGATGCATACCATCTGTTCGTGGTTAAGATGTTTATGAAGACAAGGGATTATTTCTTCACCGTTGTTTTGATGCATATTCATTGCGATAGGACTGCTGCCGTGACATTGGCTTGCAACGGTCGGTCACATTTTTACGTGTTGAAAAAGACAACCGAATTGTTTTCAAACTCTCTGAAGGTGTTGAGCCCATTAGCGGTTCGATTTGCGCCAGCATGTTTGGAAATAACGGCAATAACATGGCCTTGGAGGACACGGATGCGCTCAGATTACAACTCTACTTTGCTGGGAACTCGCTAAATCTCGACTCTTACCTCAACGGTGTTGACATCTTCCTCCATCTGCTTCAGCAATGCTGGCCCAAGGTGGCGACTTTGAAAAATCTCCGCCTCGGCACGAATGTGCCAGAGTCCAGCCTTACCAAAGCTCTGTCCGGCGTGTCCCGTTTGTACGCGCTGCGATCGCTGGCTATGCGTGGCGGGATTGCCCGCAATGACCATGGGGCCGGCATCGCTGGCTCCCTCGTTCGCCTCCCCGACGATATTTTCTCGAACCTTTGCCACCTCACTCACCTGGAACTCAGCTGCAATCGGCTGATCAGTCTTCCACCCACCCTGCGAGGACTGACGTCGCTCTCCATACTCTTCCTGGCCAACAATTGCTTGCAGGTATGCATTCTTAGTGTAATTAAACACCTTCTCGATGAAGGTGTAGTTTATGCAGTATATGTAGAATACAGATTTGTTTCTATCAAAACAGAGATGCAGTCACAATTGGTGATGTCTTGGTTTAAATATAAGAACATTGACATTGTGCCATTTAAACAAATGAGGAAGAAGTTCTTAAAAGATTTCGAACCTCAGGTTAATTCAAATAACTTAAAAAACTTACATCTATAAATAAAACAACATTGCATTATTTGCATGACTAAAAAACAACTACATCTTCCAATGTTATGAATGTTGACTTAAAGCTTTTCGTGACTGCAGGAATAAACCTAGCAATCATTGGAAGGACGTTATCAACCAGTTTTAAGTCATAACTGGCTGTGATGTTCCCATCCTACAACCTTCTGATGTAATTTTCGGCTCTCGATTTTACATTAACAGGTTAAATTTTTCACACCAACAGCCACCGTCGCTCGCGTCCTCAAAGTGACAGCGGCTCTGCGATCTCACATTAACGTGCTAATCTCTCACATTAACATAGGCACCTCAGCGTGCTCGCCGTGGAGGCCGCTCACCGATCTTACATTAACATGCAACTTGTTACCTGGCAGCCTTTTAATTGGTGGAAAACCCACCACCGTCGTGGTCGCTGCCCACCACTTACATTAACATTAGCTGTCCCACCCATGCTGCTGACATTTGGGCTATGCCCATTTCAAACCTTTATAAACAGTTTGCCTTGAGAAGCTAACCCCCTTTTCCTGATGACGACCGCTTGTGTTGCGATCGAAACGTCGTAGTTTTTTGTAATTTTCTTTGAACCTATCTACGTGACTTTCCCGAAAGACCCAAAGAATATAAATGTCATGAAATTCTAACTTCATACATAACAAAATAGAATACATCACATGTAATAATATACTGTACTGTAATTTGTACTGTGATTTTATTCTGGCGATTTTTGAGAAGCATATATTTTTTATAAAGTCTTGTTTCCCAGGAGCTTCCTGAATGGCTGGGGCAGCTCAGAAGCCTGACTCAGCTGTCGGTGAAGGACAACGACCTGTCCTCCGTGCCACCAAGTTCCTTGGAGGGGCTGTCCGCCCTGTGTTGTCTAGACCTGTCCAACAACCGCCTGGAGACCCTGCCAGAGGAGCTGGGCTCCCTTCATTGCCTGGAGGACCTGGACTTGTCTAGGAACAGCCTCGCCTCCCTTCCTGCCTCGTTGAGTCAGTGTATTAATGAACCGCTGCTGATCTTGTGTATCAGAATAACCACTTGCCAATTCAATTCAGTGTCATAGACACAACCGAGCCATGTCAGGGCTGTGGCAAGCAAGTCCGGTGCGGCATAGGATCTCGCCAGGTTTTTTCAACTGCAGAACAGAGGTCGCAAACGGGTTTTGATTCCTTACCCGTACCCGGCCGCACCAGGGTCGCAAACGGGTACCCGTATCCGGCCGGGTACGGGTATCGGGTAGGGTATGGGTATCGGGTACCCGGTTGCGACCTCTGCTGCAGAACCAGAGCCGTGCCATTTACGTCACGAGTTGAGTCACAGCACATATGGAAAATTGTTAAGCCTGCGTCTGGTTTTGCTTGGCCCCAAGCTAGATTCAATTGTCTTGTAAGACCAGAGTTTAACGGTTTGGTCGTGGCTTGACATTGCGAATCGATTGTTGGAACACCACAGGCTTACGTTGATATGGGAATCAAATGAAATGAACCCAGAATAGGGTTTCAATTTAGGGACACAGCCCGGGCCACTTATTAGAGCACGGATTTGATAGGACATTGGAATCAATTCGTATCCTTCCCAATTGATGGTTTAAATATGGGCGGGTGACTATCCACTTACAATAAACCTGATTAAATGAATTGGTCTAAACAGCAGACTAGGGAGTCAGAAGTGCTAGGCTCAATAGAGGGGTTAGGCAGGGGAGGCTGTAGTGCAGTCCACAGCCAAAAGGCTGTGTAATAGAAGTTGCGTAGACTTTTTGAACTCTTATTTGCAGTTCTAAGACCAGAAAACACACCTCCCTACATCGCTACATGCTCGCAAATAGCACTTTACCCCAACAGCATGTTAAGGGTGGATCCCGTGTTGGTGCGTAGGTGGGATGAATCGTCTGAAATCGCTGTTCCTGCACGACAATCGTCTGATATCCGTGCCAGCAAGCCTGGCCTCCCTGCCGGCACTATCCCGCCTCGACCTCTGCAACAACAGCCTGCGCTCCGTGCCGCCCGAGGTTGCGCAATTGTCCTTCACGCAGCTCAAGGGGAACCCCATTGGCAGACCCGAGACCCCTCCACTGCACGGTACATTTGCAGTCACCGCACACACCTTACGTGTATCATCAGCATCAGGCCTCCCCAAGTCACCGCCACCTCTCGTAATCCTGCAATGTAATAATACAGCCAGCACAAAGCACCGACTCTGATTTCATACTGCTCTATTTCCTAATTGAATGTCCTCTCGGACGAGTACCATTCCATGGCTGTTACGTTATTATTGTTGACCATAGGTCATCATTATTGAATTTATAACCCGCCAAGTTTAACTTAAGAAAGACATTCAGGGGTTAAGCATATTGCATCTTCATGACAAATAACACGCGTGCCTGCACATGTCCTCTTTACATGGCTTGTGTGTTTTTTTTTTATCCAGAAAAACACATCGATGAACCCAAGATGATAAAGATGAAGCTACTTTCGGACCACGGCAGGTGATTCCCTTTTTTTGCATGTGAATACACTTCGGATGCTTTGGCTGAAGTGAACTTCAAGATTGTGCCCCAATGTTGTCCTTTACGTGGGATCATGTCAAGAGGAGTTTATATGTGCAGTACATCAGTATACTTGTGTTTGAATAACACAGGCCGGAGATGGGGAGCGGTAAGCATTACATTCCTATGAAGCTAAGTTCAACTCCGGACTACAGAGAACATCAGTGGCAATTGGCTTCCGAACTGGTTCTGAACCTCTCCTATGTCGACTCAGCCTTGAATGAGTCCCTGGTGTGAGACAGAGGAGGACCAAACCCACGTGGTGTTGGTCGTTCCACGCTCGTACAGTGCCGGTGTGAATAGACCGTCGCTAACGATATGGCTAAGCCGTAGAGTGTTTACCACGCTACGGCCTGTTTCGCAGTTGGAGCCCAGAAGCCACCCTGGTTTATACTGCGGGGGTATTAACAAAAAAACACGAGCCATCTGTTCCACAGTGAATGTTAAAGATTCCGCAACGTTATTCTGAAAGGAGTAGGCCATATGCGCGGACATCGCAGTCCAAATTTGGCACATTTGAAAATCACAACATTACACAATTAGGTAGTGCCACATGGAAACATCGCCTGCTACTGTGAAATTACTGATAAATATTCCCTTCTGCAAAACACAGTATGGTTGTGATTGCTTCCCGTTATTCTCATAGCACAAAAATAGCAAAAATACGAATGGCTGATTTGATTTGTACGTGCGTTGTGTGTGCAGCATGACGGTGGGGCCTGGTGGACTGTTGGCGTGGCTGCCATGCGGAGTGAGGCTGCATTTTCCCGCGGGGGCCGTGGACACGGAGACGTTGGTGACCTGCGACGTGCGGCCCCCTGACCCCACCATTGTGCGACTCAACGATCACGAGCTGCTTCTGAGCTCCATTCTCGTCCTGCAACCGCACGGGATCACCTTTGGCAAGGTTGGCTTCGCAACAACCACCACAGTGGTTGAGCTATCGGGTGTGCTGGTGGTGTAATTGCACCGGGGCAACCACAGACTGGGCAGGCACGGGCTTTGGGTGACGAAAAGTGGAGGAGAGATTGGACGGGTATACCCCCATTAGGGGTGAGACTCGCCGCGGTGGCGAGATGTTAATTCCCTCGCCCAGTATACAGAAGGTCGTGGGATCGATCCCGGCCCGGACGCCTGTATATTTGGAGTTGCATGTTCTCCTCGTGGTCGCGTGGATTTTTCTCCGGGACCTCCGGTTTTCCCCTCCACATTTAGAAACGTGCATTTAGACTATTTGGTCTATGTAATCCTGTGGCATAGTTATCGAGTGCAGTTTGTGCAACTGTATCGTGGCTCATTGCAGATGTGTCGACCCCAACGGAGTTTAAATCAGTGAGAACCCTACCGAAAAGCTTGGGGAAAAACCTTAGAAACTGAGATGGGAAACCCAAGAAACCGAGGAACAGAAACATTTAACTGTCACACAGACAAGGGGGGTGGGAGATTGCTACATTAGTTTGCGTAGCGGCAATAGGAGGCTAATGTCCACCACTCTGTGAACACCTCCACAGTAAATTAAATCATAATACTGACTTTGGATAGTTGTCAGTTTTCTGCTTTTTTCTCAAGAGAAAGGGTGTAAGCAAAGACAACACATTTTGAGCTGACCCCTTACATAAGAGCTGAACCATCAGCATCTGCCAATGCACTGCAGTAAATCGGTCTGAATGTACTATTTTAATTTAAACAACAAAAAACGTGAGAATACATTCCATAGCCACGGGACACTGAAAATTGTAAGAATTCATAAATCGCAAGAGCCATCCGTGAGACTTGGCCTGTATGCATTGCCCAAAGGGTCTCAGGTACCGAGCTACAGAAGCAAAAGAGGGGTGGGGGGAGAGGGTGGTGGAGAATTGGACAAGGGCCTCCGTTTTAATTCCTTGCACCAAGGCTCATGCCAACCAGGTGATGACAATGTCCCGCTGCCAGACTTTTTTGACGTTTCATACCCGCTGGCCTGTATTCAAATTCCATCTTGGTATTTACTCATTATGTTTTTAATTGGACCCTATTGGCTACCTTTAAAATTGCAGATCAAATGTTAAGTTGTGGGTTTGGAGCTGTTAAGATGTGCTATGATTTATGGGCCAAGCTGTCTGGGCCAGAGTCTTCGTAACTGCGAGGCACTTCATCAGTTTTATTCATTTAATTTGTTTTTAATGTACCTACGTTTGTAATTGATGCTCAGATAATGTGTTTCATTTGTTGCTCATTATCTCTGGAATGTTTTTACTCATTCTTTGTTATTGACAACGATAAGATGTTGAACATTTTATTAGCTTAAGAAAACACTGCTTACATGAGGATGTATTTCAGATGGGTGAAGAGGAATGAGCCTTCTTGATGCTGTGATTGTCGCCGCTTTGTTCCTGCTAAAAGGATGTGGAGTATAATTTCCCTGGCCTCTTGTGAGCCAACTACATTCTTGGCACCTTTAACAATGACAGGGTGTCCATAAAATTAACATCCATTATTTTGAAAATTTTAATTAGACTGCAGTTTCAGCTAGGTTGACAAAAATGCACGCAATTGGCAGAATTGTTAATTTTATCATACAAGCCTTATTCTTCCAAACCTCTACGTGTTCGCCATGGCATGGACGACACACATCCCATTGACATTTTGAGAGAGCCTCAGCTGTGTTTGCCAAAAATTGCTCGTGATTGCTTTGAATGCTTCTGCTGTGTGCTATTCAGATCACCGAAGCCTTTCAGTAAAAAAAAACGTTAGTATATGACAAATATATTTCCAACACCTGAACCGTATATTTAGATGTTTGTCAATTTTCTATAAAAAACTATGCATTTCTTAATCACGAATAATACCTTTTTAGGCATCTTGTATACTTTAAAGACATTTATATGATGCTGAATAGTATTATGTTACGTTATAATCGGCCCCATCATTGTACCTCGTTACGTTTTTAAGTGCTCAGTAAATGAAAATCCTTATCCTTTATTATATTGTGTGCATCGTAGGAGGTTGACATCACTGTACCGTATGAAGAAGTGCAAGATGGACCCAAGAGGGAAGCTGTGATGCGTACCTTTGACTGCAACAACTGGAGTAACTTGGAGACAAAACTGAAAAAATGCAAAGATGTACAAGCCAAAGCACAACCTCACCTTGGCAACATATGCTGCTCCATATCTTCCCGTGTCGACATGCGTTGCACTGTGCTCACAGTAACTAGAAATGACGCTGCAATCGAAAGTACTGGGTCACCTAGTTACCTTGAGTTTGTAATATTTTACTCGAAGCTAATTCACAGTCGTACAACTTTACCATAATTTTTGTCATCGCCATCATCAAGTCTTCTTTACTTAAATATGGCAGGTAGTTCAACGGCAACGTTTATATGCTTATGTCAAGGGTGGTGAGCCAGCGGATGGCATCAGGAATAGCCTGATGTAAATTGTCTTATGCATTGTTACTGCATGGGTTTTCGCAGTTATACTCTAGCTTTCTGATGCGTTTTAGTATTTTTTTGAAGTTCTTCCCCCACATTTACAATTGGCATGGTTGGTTATGTACGGTGTGAAAGAAGTTCAACATACATAAATACAGCCCAAAAACGCATCATAAATTCTGGTGAATATGTTAAATGCTACCGACGAGTGATGGACATGTCATACTATATGGTGCATTTTGTTGACGTTGGTGTGCTGAAGTCACATCGTGGGCCGTTCCTAATGTCTATGTATATTGAACTTCTTTCGCACCATACGTACCAAACCGTGCTAATCGGAGGTGCAGGGGAAGGACAACAATGTGTCAACATTGCGTGTGCGGCGGCACTTGCAGGGCCGCAGTGTTGCGCGGTGCTCCATGCCGCACTTCTCCTACTTCCTGGTGGTGGCGCGGCTGGTGGAGGACTCCTGCTCCGTGCCCCCCGAGGGAACCCAGCTCTTCAGCTCTGTGAACCCCGGCGTTCGCCTCCTCTTCCCTCCCGGGGCCGTGGAGGAGACGCGCCAAGTCCGCATGCAGGTGGACGACGTTTTGATTCTCGCCGACAGTCAAGCGATATCCCTTAGGTTTAACACGTAGGCTTTCGCGACCAATATCATTCATCATTAAAACAGGTTTTTTTTTTTTGTTAGATCGTGTAAAATGTAAATGTGTCATTAAACCCGCAACCACCCGACAGCCAATTAGTAAGGTTTGTCACATAAACAGAACATGCCAATTCGTTATGAGTACAGCACACTGGTGTGTTGGAGAGCCAAGCCACAACATTTAAAATCTGAGTACGACGTTTCGCCAGTAAATACAACTAACCTTATCAAGCGACGGCCAGATTTGGGTGTGTATAGTTCTCTGTGGTAAGTACAACGTCTTTAAAAACAACGCCGCTATGCCTCTCTAAATAAAACTAACGCTGATCCGCTTGCACGTTCCGAGTTTCAGCGGTGAATGGGACACTCACCCTGCAACTTGTAGTAATCTCAGAATGGGAAAGGGTCAAAGTGCATATTCGGGTTGTACTGCGTGTGGATTAGCCACGATATCTGATATTTTGCTGCAGGTGTTGGGAGCTTTGGTAGAAAACTATGTTTAGGTTTTACCATGTGTTTCCCAGGAACTGAATGAAGAAGCTCGGTATTACAATCAAGATTCTATTTATATCAGAATGCCAAAAGAACACCCCCTCCATGCAGACAGAAGGCATAGTTATACCACAGCTAATGAGGGTTAAGATAAGTTTGATAACGACATCATGCAAATACAGGATGTCACGTGAAATGTCTTAAGGTTTGAATCTCTGTGGTGAACTTATCTGCACTCCCGCAGGTGCTGCCCGTGGATGATGATGATGAAATGCGCTGGGTGGTGGGGGATGAGACCATGATCAGTCCAGTGCTCATCCTGTCCCAAAGCCTGGCCTCCACCTTCCTCAAGCCTGTCAAAATTCGCCTTCCGCTGCCACGTGGTGTCTCTGGTAACCCATTAGTTCCTTGAGGCCAAGATAATATTCATAATTTACAGCCCTTTGTCAATACACGACTGGATGAAGGCCTCTCCAACACCACATTGATCGGTTAGGCCGTTTTGACCATACTTCACTACGCGTGTCAGTGCATGTTGGTGACCGGTGAGTGAAGTACAGTGAAACCTTGGATTTCGAGTAACTTGGTCTGCGAGTGTTTTGCAAGACGAGCAAAAATGTTAAATAAATATTAATTTGATAAACGAGCGAGGTCTTGCAACACGAGTAGTACGTGTATACGCTTTGTCTGCCGAGCGTCACGTGATCACAACTGATGTACAAGTGCTTTGGATTACAAACACGTTTCCGGAACGAATTATGCTCGCAATCCAAGGTTTTACTTTACAGGGTACCAATGGATTTAGCTGCACTGCCCTCTACTGCCCATTCTGTCTATTACTACACCTGTCTTTTATGCATGGGGGTCGCCCATCCAAGCACTGTGTAGGTTCAACCCTGCTTTGCGTCTGATATTTCATGAAATCAGTCACATTCCATTTGCTTTGGTCATTGGCATACACCAATACGAATAAAAAAAAACGTTGATTCTTACATGCAATGCGGTATATGTACTTTGAGCTGCATGGTCAATACCAACGGATTAAAGAAATCCGCTTTACCCCTATCTATCACAAGGCACAAGTCTGCATTAACCACACATGATTGTTGTAAAATACTCAAACAAACATGCTTCGATAATGTATGCATTGTCTTTAAAACTGATTGGCCTATAACAGAGAGAGAGCCTCCTTTATCGCCTTGTCCCACCAGTGTTAGACCAGAGAACGCTAAGACGTGAACAGGACAACGGATGAATCGACGCGTCCGTTGCACCTTTGCTAAAACGGTGACCCTTGCATCCGTCGCGTGCAGGTATTAAACTGGACCCCAGAAAACTGCACGTGCTGCACGGGGACCCACACACGGGGGACTGGGAGGACATCACCCGCGACCTGACGCTTGAGTTCACGCACTTGTACGCCATCTTCGAAGTGTCCGAATTCTCCCTGTGAGTTTGTTCACTTTCTGCTTTTTCAGTAACAGCAACCGGCAAAATACAGTGACACAAATAATAATACTTTCATTTGATATAGCATCGTTCATGCCAACAGCATCCCACAAGGCTGTACATACATTATATATATAAGGACGAAATCTCATACGAGGTTGGCTACGTATGGCGCAAAATAAACCCAACACACACACACGTAAATACAAAGCCAATCAAAACCCTACTACCAAGGATAAAAAATGAATAAACAAATTAGGAAATAGCACCCAAAAAAAGCATAAACAACGAAAAAGTTATCACAACAAAGGAATTCGTCCTTAAGCTGTGATGTAGGAAGGTGTAGACAGAGCTACATGAGGAAAGGGGGAAGAGGAGAGGGGAAAGTATGGGAGGTGGTCGAGGTTGAAGAATGGGAAAGGAAGAGAGGTGGGTGCCTGGCTACGTACGCATGATGGCGAAAATAATCCAGTCGCGAGCAAGAGGAGGGGAGAGATTGGGCTCACGAGCGGGGTATATGTATTTTTATGTAGGGAGGGGAAGATGAGGGAAGAATAACTTAAGTAAGGGAGTAGAGAGAGAAGGGGGAAGTTCTTTCTATTTAGAGCATGGTTACTAAGCACGGACCCAAAGGCCCAAAACCCCAAAGAGTCGTTTAACCATACTTGACTTAACCATGTTGGTCAGCGCTGGTTGGTGAAGGTGGCACCTACAACCGGTTCTGATATCACTCGCTACTCACGTCGGTCAGAAGGTGCAAGTGATGCAAGTGGAAGGAAAGAGATCAAGAGGAAGGCAGAAGAAGAGGTGGGGGGGGGGGGCAATGTGATGTGATCGGACCATGGTGGCCCGAACAGTGGAAATAGAGATGGTGCAGGTCAGGGCAGTGTGGATAAGGTTGGTGAGGACAGTGGGACCTTACATGAGTGGGACAAACGCGTGGAAGAAGAAGACTCATGTTCAACGTGGCCAGGATTCAAACTCAAGTTGGCCGCTTCATAGCACAGTTCGCTAACCAATTACCAATACTCCTCCATTGAGAATGTGTCGTCATCATCAGCCATGAAAAAGCCACTGCTATATTTTTCAGTTGTTATGTGTCAGAGATGTACTGCTACATTTGCCGCTCACCCTGTTTTGGCCTTGCCCATTTGAGATCGATGGCGTGCGTGGCGAGTTTTTACACACAAGTATTCCTGGCTTGACTGTTCTTCTGGCATTAAGTTGAGAAGTGTCCTTCCACTCTGTTTGCTTATAGAGCAGGCCAATAATAATAATAAGAATAATAATTATTGAGAAAAATTATAAAAGAAAAAAATATGGGCCATTCCTGCATGCTCATACCGACATTCATTAGCCCGCTTGTGCTGCCAGGCTGTTATCTCCCAGACAGAACGGAGCCTTGATGGCTGATATGTTGATTAATTTGGTTTATTTATTTATTTTGCGTTGGTCAAGTAAAGAATTATCCAAAAATATACTAGAGTGTAAACATAATATATGACGGCGTGATGTCTCGAAATTTAAAATAAGTAAAACAAATGTTGTTTAGTTTGAATCCTGTACAAGGAGGTGATGCCAGCTTGTAACACAAATGGAAATGGGTTCTGAACAATTTGAAGCAGTGGATTGTGGGTCAGTATATGAAGAGGAGGATTGTAGAACAGCACAAAGCTGCCGTCGCAGAGATGCTGGGTTCAAATCTGGATTGCCACCTATTGTGAGTTTATGGTCTCTGCCAGGTCGCCAATAATTTGCTCAACAGAAACGTTACAAATGTTTTCATCGCTTTGTGGTAGATACTTTACAAGAAAAATGGTGCACAAACCAAACCCTTGTAAAGCAAGGGAAGCTTGTACAATTTTTACAATTCAATATGGCTCATTCCATCTATGAAAACGAAAAAAATGGTGTGTTTTATAAACATCACTGTAAAAAATAGTTTGATTGATATGCATCAAACATTCTTCACATTGCATATAAAAGGTGTGTTCCACATGTGGATGAAGTGATTTCAGAAGTAGGTCAGTGACGTCATCTTCTGTGGTTCTCGGACACTGTTGCACTGCTTCCTGCTGGAGTTCCATATTTGGAGTTTGCATGTTCTCCCCATGGTCACTTGGATTTTTCTCCGGATCCTCCGGTATTTCCCTCCATATTTAGAAACATGCATTTAGAGTATTTGGCTGCTATAAATTTACACATGATGAGCCACTTTGTTGAGCTATCATTTGTGGCCAGGTCACTTCAGAAAAAGAGCTATATAGCTCAGTGGGCCTTACCTGGTAAAATAAAAATAAATTTGATTGATACAATCTTTGCATAACAAAATGGATGATTGCGCATTTGAGATCAATTCCAGCATGAAAGGAGCCACCACAGTTCCATAATTGTCACTGAGGCGGCGCCGTTCTGACTGTGTGTTCCCGCCGTGGCCAGCTACTGGATATGGCACAGGACGCAGGATTGCGTGGGCACCGTGGCCACCGTGGCCAAGAAGGCCTACGAGCTGCTGCGACGGTGGCGCGTGTGCTTCCTGGCGATGCAGCTCAAGCGCGACCCAGAGCTGGTCCTGCTGCGGTGCCTGCCCTACAAGAAGGAAAGTTGCGGCCAACGTTACAGTTGGCAGCATACGGCCAATTGGTTAAAAATCGATCCTCACACCCACGATACGTTATGATGATGATATTTCGTTTTTCTATAGCGTAATTATTGCAACTGGATTGCACGGCGCATATGTATTCCCGTTCCGAGATCCCTGCAAGATGCAGGGTGGGTTCCATTCACCACTGAATCTCGGAACGCGCAAGCGATTAGCGTTATTTTAATTTAGTGAGGCACAGTCCCGTTGTTTTAAAGACGTGGTACTCGCTGTAGAGAACTTGCGACATGACCGCACTCTTATGATAGATGGTGCCAAACTGTGTGACATGCCCTCCTGCATGGCATTGTGGGAGCATCAGTACCGATAAAGTTTTTCTTTCCGGTACGTCATCGCAACGGTAAAGGGTTAAGATCTTTCCAGCCAATTGATGAGTGTTTATACTTGTGGAGAGGAAATTGGAGTCCCTGGAGAAAATCTACCCGTGTGAGGGGGCAACACTTTATTCCATACAGGTGGAACAGAAGGAAATTAGTGTATGCTTCCTTGACCGACTTCTCCTGGCAAGCCCAGGGTATGTCACCTTAACTACCACGGCAGGGGAGTTTGGAAACATTTGTGCTGGATTATAGGCGTGCATCGCCACTACCACTGCGTGAATTGTGCCTCTCATAAATAAATAATATCAACGTATACCAGTGCATAGCCTTCTTTTAAACATGAGGTGCAATAGGCCCATGATATCATTTGGAATTAATAGCAAAAAAATATGTATTTTTTTCAAATCTATGCTATATTCTCCAGCAATTTGATTGTTGGAATGTAAATCGGGTGAATAACACTTGAACATTTTTAATGTATAGATATATAATGCAATTACTGGAAAGGAATGTGACCAATTTGAGCCAATTGGAGGCAAATGGAGTTAATTACATGAAATGTTTGCGCTCATTTACATGCTAATGTCTGTTTAGGCTAATAGTCAATGTGATTTTTGATTTAAAGCTTTCGTGACTGCAGGGATTCATATTCTTGGTTCTTTCGGTAAAGTCACGTAGAAGGGAAATAATACAAATATATTACTTCCCTTCTACGTGACTTTACCGAAAGAACCAAGAATAGTCAAGATGATATAATTGTAGCTACATTCTTTACTATATTATTGGCCCAAAACCTTGGCTGTTATATATCTTTTAAGACAGCGTTATTGATGATTGAGTTTTTTTGTTAAATTTCATTGTGCAACACTGCCAACAGTACCACCAAATTATTGTATCGATATAAATCTAACTGTCGTTAAACAGTACCTTATATTGATAGTTTGTATTGTATATACCTGAAATGTACTTATTTATTTTTAATACTGCTTTTGATTGCTGAATGTTGCCTATAATTTAAAGTTTTTTTCTGTATTGATATTTGACGAAAACAATTTGCATTAGGCGCTTTTAGGCCATGGCATCTCTGCGTGCCTTCCAGAACACAGAACCATGGAAAATGCATAACATCCCCAGAGCAATGGGGTTTAGAAATGAAGGGGGAAAAATACGTGAAGAGATGTAAACTAACGATAGAGCAAAAACATCACAGCTGACCCATGCACACACTGAGATGTTTGGCAAATTCCTTTTGTGAGTGGCATGCTGCATAACACACTTTCAGATGTGCTTCTGCGGCCGTCTGGAACGTTCATCCTTCCGATATTAGGAAGCCACTGGAATTATATACACATTTAAATCTAAATTAAATACTAATTTCTTTAGAACTGCTTTTTGTGTTTAGTTTGTTGTCCTTCCCCCGAACCTCCGATTAGCACACACATACATGTGTGGGAATGAACTAGAGTGCCTCGGAAAAAAAAACCCACCAAGGTATTACAATATAAACTCTGCACAGATAGATTCAAGATTATGTTGCTGTTCTGCCATCTACTGGGCTACCTCGCAGCCCAAGACCAGAACACTTAGACCTCACAGGCAGTCACCGATCCAAGTACTAACCAGGCTGAAATCTGCTGAGCTTCCGAGGTTTGACTGGGTCTGGCTTGTTTGGGTTGTTTTAATATTAAACTTACCAACCTTGGGGCAAAACAGCCAAATCTTTGCCTTAAAAACCTTCATATATGTGGCATACTCTTTGCCACAATGTGTGTATTTTTTTTAAACCACAATTACCACATTTTCTCAGTAGAGGGCACAGAGAGCTCTAACAATCTCTACCAATCAAAATTTTAATTGTACGCAAAAAGATCAAGAACACAATAAAAATGTCCACAGTTACAATCTTACGTGCATGCCGGAATGGCCGATGACAAAATCACTGAGAAAGCACCCGATCCCGTCAAATCTCAAAATCTAAGCAAGGTTGAGCCTGGATGGTGCTCTGATGGGCGACCAGCATGCATAGAATGCTATGGGCAGCACAGGGCAGTGCAGCACAGGGCAGAAAAATCTGGCTCTTCGGCTATGCTCCTGCATCTAAACTCCTCACCTTTTTCCAATGCAAACTGACCAGAATGGTGCAGTATGGTGACATAACCCCTACTACCCACATGACATGGGAAGGTCCTCATCCATCAAGTGGATTAACAAACAGGCAAAGCTGTCCCTAGGGAATGGCGAATCAGGGCGGCTGCCCCGGGCCCTGCGCTTTGAGGGGCCCTACCTGCTTCAATGTGACGGTGTCAGATGTTTTAAGGCGTTGGGGGGGGCCCACAGAGTGGGATTTGCCCCGGGGCCCCGCACCACCCCTATGGACGGCCCTGCAAACAGGGACCCATACACAAATGGTAATCCGCAAAGAATCGGCAAGACTTGTGTTTGATGTTCTCGTGAACGAGCACAACCTGTTTAACCCCACAGGTGGACCCCGCCCTAAAGACCCTGCAGAAGAAGTACAGTGGGCCCCAGCCCTCTGAGATGGTAGAGATCCTGGAGGGCGAGGAGTTTTACGCTGCCTTTGAGGGGGGAATCGAGGTCCACACAGGTGCACGCTGCTCGGTCACACTAAACTAAGATATTTTTACGTTCCATAATACAGGTTTTTTTTTGGGTTAGATCGTTTAAATATATAAATGTGGTGTTAAACCCGCCACCACCCGACGAAACAAGAGGACTTCTCCACAAATCTGGCTGTCGCCTGATGAAGCTAGTTGTCATTACTGGCAAAACGTCGTACTCTGATTGTAAATGTTGTGGCTTGGCTCTCCAACACACCGGTGTGCTGTCCTGGTAACGAATTAGCATGTTCTGTTTATGTGACAAACCTTACTAATTGGGTGGTGGCGGGTTTAACGACACATTTTTATTCACGCAATCTAACCCAAAAAGAACCTGTTATGGATGAATGGTTGCGAAAGCCTACATGTTAAACTAATTTCATGTTACCAGATAAGGCCCACTGAGCTATATAGCTTTTTTTCAGAAGCGACCTGGCTATCACAAATAATTTGTCAACCAAGTGGCTTATCTTGTGGAAATTTATAGCAGCCACATGCTCTAAACACATGTCTCTAAATGTGGAGTGAAAAACCAGAGGACCCGGAGAAAAATCCCCCCGACCACGGGGAGAACATACATACTCTAAATATACAGACATCAGGGTCGGGATCGAACCCATGACCTCCTGCATACCAGGTGAGGTAGTTAACATCTCGCCACCGTGGCAAATTCTCCAGTCCATTCGTTCCTTTGTGAAGTTCGGTGCAGAATCAGGGGGATGCTGCCATAGTGCTGTAATGGTCAGCACACTGCACCTGCAATCCAGTGGTCACCGGTTAGATTCGAAGTCCGCCGATTGAATCGTCCGTCTGAACGAGCGCAGATCTGCCGAGGAGCTCTGAGGGGCGCCTGGCGTTTGTGTTTTATGCCAAGCAGAAGAACATGAAGGAGGTCTACGTAAAGTCGCAAGACAGCAGGGAGCGCGGTCCTGTCAAGGGGCAGGTGAGAGACGCCACTCAAGAAGTCCCATTGACGACCATTTAGGGACACCGACGATTCACTCCCCCGACGATTCGATGATTGGTACGATTCAGGGTCATTGGTCATCCTGAGCTGCTCTTGAATTTCTTTTTGCTTGATGGAGGATGGTCCTGTTGTCTCTGTGGTGGGCACAGGTTTCGTTTTACCGGGGAGAGCTGCCGACGGCTCTGCCAGAGGAAGCCGTGGGGAAGCGAAAGGGTCCGGATTCTACGTGGCTCGCCACACTGCCCATCAAGCTTCCTGTGAGTGAGCAAATGCATGCGTGTGTGTGTCTGCAGGCGGCCGTGGTGTAATAATCAGCGCACTGCAAAAAACATGATGTCCTAAGTTGAATTCCCAGCCACAGATAATATCATTGGAACTTGGTATGGTATGTGAACCGAGAATGGGCCTCACCTCGGTTCACTCAGCCTTAAATGAGTACCTGGAACAGTATGTAAAAATAAACAATGAGGAGACAAAGGTTGCCTTCCATGGTGCTGACTTGACCACCTCCGCGTTGGATATTCTGGCCTTCATAGATACTTAGTAATAGTGCTTGACCCAACAGTCTCTATGGCTAACACATGTGAATATAATCTATAAATGCAGGGGAGCAGTAGTGTAGTGGTTAGCGTACTGTGCTATGAACCTGGCAACCCAATTTAAATTCCTGGCCATGGATAACAGTGGCAAGTGATATCTGAACAAGTCCTGGGACTTTGCTAAATCAACTCAGCCTTGAGTATCTGGTGCAGCATGTGAACAGCACTGGGGAGACGAAGGCAGTTTTGCTGCTCTGCAGAGCAACCTCTCGGTCGGCTCGCAAAGTGGCTGTGTTAGTGTGAACCTGTTACTGAACAACTAACATCGGAAGCTGGTAGGATGGGAACATGACAGCCAGTCATGACTTAAACTGGTTGATAACGTCCTTCCAATGATTGCTCAGTTTGTACCCATCTTATTGGTTTAAATTGCTCGCCAACCTAGAGGTTGCGGCTCCGTGATCTGCCATTAGCATGCTAATCTCTCACATTAACATAGCCACCTCAGCGCGCGCTAGTGGAGGCCGCTCACCGATCTTACATTAACATGCTAATTTTCACCTGGCAGCCCTTTGATTGGTGGAAAACTAACCACCGTCGTGGTTGCTGCCCACCACTTACATTAACATTAGCTGCTGGCAGTTGGGCTATGCCCATTTCAAACCTTTATAAACAGTTTGCCTTTAGAAGGTAACCCCCTTTTCCTGATGACGACTGCTTGTGTTGCGATCGAAGCGTCGTCGTTTTTTGTTATTTTCCTTTAACCTATCTACGTGACTTTACCGAAAGACCCAAAGAATATGAATTCCTGCAGTTACAAAAGCTTTAAGTCGGGATTGACAGTGTTCATGTGTTTGGCCAGCCATACTAGGTTATGTGATTTGTCATGATTAGCTCAAACTTATTGATATGCAATGAGAACAGCTTGGTAAAATACAATATGCCTGCCTCGTGTATTATTTAGATAATTGTCGTAGGCATGTACAAGAGACAGTAACATTCTTACAATATTCTCAACCATTTTACATATCCTTAAACCAGAAATTTCATTATTGTCCAAGTGAAATAATTAATTGCTTTGTTAAGTCCTTTTTCCTCCCTTCTTTTCCACACTCAAGTTTATGAGCACATTATTTTACTCGACACCAAATTAGCATCTCCCTACTTGCCCATCGGTATCCACAGACAAGAGTACACGTAGTTATACAGGTTTCCCTAGCGCATACGGCACACACAAACAATGTTGGCACACGTCCGACTGCATAGCCGCATATGAGTGAATTCAAACCGCGTAATGCAATTTTAGGGAGAAATAGCTTTGGCCGTATAGACGCGAAATCGCACAAATCGAGCTCGCATAAAAACGTGCTTTACACATGCTCGTTGCGCTTGAAATAAAGAGATGGTCCCTCGCACTTGGTTTCACAGAAAGTGAAAGCAGACGGCAGAACAAACGGCTCGGAGAGGAGTGCGAGTGAGGAGAGCTCTCATCAGGCCTTCTCCTTCCCCCCTCTCGACCTTGGAAATCCAGGTGCAACAAAAATGTCCAGTCGCAGATTGCCGATGACTCCAAAACTGCTTGCTGTGTATGCTCCCACGATTGCGGAAGACTTTGAGGGTCATAGTAAGCTTTGTTTGCAACTAGATACGTAATGAATCCTATCCAGCATTTGATAAAGTTGTCATTTTCCGATTTTGCTAAGTGATGCACATATCTAAGAATCGATTTTTTACCATCTCTTTTTATCGTTTGCTATTTAATTTGCCTCAATTGTACAACTTTGTTTGCTTTGTTACCTAATAGTAACAGTTCTCCGATGTGTTTTTGAGTTGTTACGCTTGTTGTTCGGTACAACGTCCGCCGTTTCGCTGCATATGCTGGTAGCTTCTTCTGGACCTGAAGTAAGCCGTTTAATCTTTCCTTCTATGTATACCGCTTTATAAAGATAAAGCTCCAGCACAGGAAATGAAATGGCGGACGCCATACTTAACAACACACGGCACGACTCAAAAACACTTCGGAGAGCTGTACGGCACAATTAGGAAAACCTATGCAGCACGAACTTGTATGATTCATGAATAATCGATACTTATACGCACGATTTTGATACATGTATTGTGGGCCTAAGAGTAAATTTTTAACTATCACACGAACTATGGTCATCCTCACAGCGGCTTTTGGCTAACCATCGAAAAAAGATGGTCACTGTATCGCGTGCTATCAGATGTGCTTCTGCAGCCGTCTGGAACGCTCTTCCTTCAGATTATTAGGAAGCCACTGTAGCTATGCACTTTTAAATCTAGATTTAAAAGTTATTTTTTTATAACTGTTTTTTGGCTACATACGGTTTTGATACATGTATTGTGGGCCTAAGAGTAAATTTTTAACTATCACACGAACTATGGTCATCCTCACAGCGGCTTTTGGCTAACCATCGAAAAAAGATGGTCACTGTATCGCGTGCTATCAGATGTGCTTCTGCAGCCGTCTGGAACGCTCTTCCTTCAGATTATTAGGAAGCCACTGTAGCTATGCACTTTTAAATCTAGATTTAAAAGTTATTTTTTTATAACTGTTTTTTGGCTACTTACGGTGCAAAATAAGTTTAATATACAATTTTAGTTGCTAAATCGATACATCTTCACATGCCTATCTTTAACACTTGTGCTCTATCCTTATAGAGACTGGATACCTGACGGAAACAAACCTCCGGACCATAGCATCAAGGATCGGTTTAGAGTGGCACGAGATTGGAACCAACTTGGGATTGAAACAATCTCAACTGGAGCGCATCAAATACGACAACAGGTTTGGTTCCATCTGATTCCTGTTTCGGAGTCACATCTGAAGGTTGTGTTGAGTGGCAATATCGTTTGGACTGTGTTCAGTCACGATCCTGCAAATCAAAACACTACTCTTCCTGTTTATTGTGTTCACACTGCTCAACTTTGGAATCTCCCTGCCATTACATTTAGAAACATGTGTTTAGAGTATTTGGCTGCTATCAATGTATAGTTCAGTGAGCCTTACCTGGTAAAATAGAAATGGTTAGTTGTCAATATTAGTTGTCTTATCCCAAGTTCTTATAACCTTCCTCAATTCGCGAATTGTGTTCGCTCTTATCTCCGATGCCTTCAATAACAAAAAGGCTCAGTCCCTTTTACACGCACCTTTACATCATCCGCACCTAGTTTACACAACAAAGGCTCATTCCTAACAGCGTGCTTCAGCCGCACCGAACCTCACAAAAATAATATTCAGGGCCTACCTTGGCTCCTCCCACCCTCAACCAGTATATATATACAAATACTGTTTTCTTGGAATTTCTCTCACTTGATACAGCTATCGTGCTGTGACGGTTCCACCTGAAGACGGAAGCTTGTGTTGCCTCCGAAACGTCGTGATTTTTATTTTATTTTTATTTTACTTTTATTAATTTTTTACCTATGTGACTTTACCGAAAAAACCTAAGAATTTGAATCCTTGCAGTCACGAAAGCTTCAAATCTAGAATTCAATAGCGCCGTTTATGTGTGGGCGCTTGGGATTTTTAGGCCTCTGGACCTGTACATAGCAACGGTTGATTTTAACAAAAAACATGTCTGCCGTTCAATAGACCTTTCAAAGACTTGGGGCTTGCCGAGAGGGCACGTAGTAATTTACGTGTGTACACGTTTCATCCCTCAGGCCGAGAGAGAAAACTAAATGCATTCTGAGTAATTAGTTCCTGAGTTAATACATTTCCTTATTTTTATTCCCAGAGCAGGATCCTCCTGAAAAGGAGTTTTGAGACTCACTTAGTACTTTCTGTTGAAACAAAGAATGTTGATTTAAGTGTTCCTTAAATGTGGATGCCAATATGTCCAAAGGAGTTTTTCTTTTTTTTTTATTTGGAAACAAGTGAGTTGGCTTTACAAACACAATTTAATTTCCACCGTGAGATCTGATGTAGACAAATGCAGACATTTGCTAAATTTTTTGGCTTGTTAAGAGGTCAAGACAAAGCAGCGTTATGGCTCCTAATATGCCCTTTATTTACATTTCAAGTATTTTTTTTAACTCTATTGTTTCATTTAAAAAAAGAAACAAAATCATCGTAAAAAAATGTTGGCTTCATTTTGCGTTAACATTTTTTAAAAAAACATCTCTGCTCTCTTGCGCCAAATACTGCAAAAACTCTGCTGGACATTGTCCATATTTTTTGGGAGGGAAAGAAAGAAAAAAATCCTCTAGTGAATTCTCCAACGTGTTCACATTTCTTTTCAAAGAAAAACATGATAAAAAAAATGGCAAGACATATTTTTAACAGTAATATGAAATTAAAGTTACAGCCATATTTTTTCTTTTGCTTGTTTTTATTTGAATTTCATCACATTGAAGTTCGCATTTCCCCCTTAGAAAATAGTAAATAAAACGAACAAAAAATAGTTTGTTAGTCTGCGGGTAAAAAAAAAAATTGGCCTGCAAATTATTAAATAAATATTGCAGTCTTTTTGGCCTAAAATCATTTACTACTTTGGTGAATTTCACTTAACGTTTGACACACACTTTCTGGGTTGTATCACAGAAGTGCTCGATTGGGCAACAGCATGCAGTGTTTTTTAGGCCCTTTTCTACAAAGGCATTTTTTGTACCTTAACACACCTTAAAAGGTGCTTTTTGTAAAATGCTTTTTAAAATAATACCACTTGCCACAAAGGTTGAGAAAAGCTGTTGCATAGTGGTTTAGATAATACACTGTAATCCCAGAGAGTCAAGATCACTATCAGTGATCTATTTGACCTATAAACCCATTGATTTGTACTACCATCTCCTGGGCACCATGCATTTGAAGTGGTTTTGGGAGCTATTAGAGATCTTTGTTGTCCACCAACCCTGTGCCAACATGCCTAGCTGTTGAAGTATTTTGCAAGTTGGTCAAACCCTCCACCTCTTGTCCGCCCAGCCAATATAATTGGTCACACCGCAGTCGATCGGCAGGTCGCGCGGTGGTGCACTAAATTGTCGGTAACTCCCACAACTTCTAAGACGTATGGTTAACCCTCTCCCTCGAACCCCTCTCCCTTGAGTGGGGCGAGGGGGTCTCTCCAGAGCTCCCTCTCGTGGAGTTCATTCTGCTAGCAGTAGCATGCAAGCAATTGCATGGGTGCATCCTTTAACCTTTGCTCGCGAGCGCATGGTTGATTATCGGCAATCGTGCATTTAACTCCCCCAGTATGGCATCTCAGTCTGCTAAGCATTTCTTTCACGGCGTGATTTTTATTTCCAGCGGCAACTTGGACCAGCAGATCATGAAGATGCTGGTCACGTGGGCACGTGGTGCTGGTGGCGAAGGCGGGGATGCGGTGAGCCTCCTCATCAGGGCCCTGAAGGCGAGCAACCGGACAGACCTCTCTGAGGAGGTTGCCTCCACGGTGGAGCTCGGCCGACAGAAATACCAGGCTCAGCTCAGCCACTCCAACCTGGATCAGCAGAGCTCTGCGAGCCAGTAGAGCCGAACAGACTGGTGACCGCCTTCCTGTATGTACGTACGTATGTTTGACTTCGTTGGCAGCTTGCGTAGACAACCTTGCTAATCGAGGTGCTCGTCTAAGGGGTGACTCACTGACATGTTGCACTTTTGTTAATTATTTGGCAAGTGGTTCTCCAGGATATGTCCCGTGCAGCGTCGTACACGGGGCTGTTGCGTCGGGCTATATTTCTGATTTATCGCTCGTTGATTTTGGCTTAGCACACCGGCCCACAACAGCTTGGGCTACCTGCTTCCTCTAGAACCTGCACTCTTAACACATGAACGTCAGAAAATTACAATATTTTCTGGTGACTTGCGGTTGAGTGCGGAGGTGGAGGGCCCTGCTAAGCGTTGTGTTGTACGCACACAGCACCTTTTGTCAAGGAGGGCTTCCTCTCATTGAGGAAGAGGGCTTCCAAACACTGAGCATGTCGTGGGAGTTGTTTGACCATACTTCAACACGATGGTGAGTACGGGTTGGGGAAGGTGGGGTGATAGAAGTACAATGCAACAGTTGATGTTTTCTGCACTGCCCATTGCTGCCCACCACATGGCCTCGCAGCAGCCAATACCAACCTTCTGTGGGTGATGGCCACCGATCCAAGCACCATCCAGGTTCAACCCAGCTTAGCTTCCGACATTGGGTGATTTCTGAGTGATTTGTTCACGCACAATTACTTAGTTACTCCTGCTGAAAATGACCAGCTGGGGTGTTGAATTGAGGACTCTTCAGCATGTATTGAATTGCAGTTGTAAACGCATTCGTCCGCTACAAATGGATGACTTCATCTAGTCATCATCAGCCATTTATCCACTGCTGGATGAAGGCCACCCCATGCTTTCCCCTTCCCTCGTCGTCCAGTGTCACTGCCATCCATTTTACTCCTGCGCATGAATTGATCTCATTGCTCTCCCATCTTCACAATACCACTCTTTCGCCAGTCTTGCCTACCGGGCAATACCCAGTCTCGCGATGTGTCCTGCCCAATTTTCATTTATGTTATTATGTTGTGTTTTTATTGCAACACAACGCGAGCCCGGTACAATACGCCGATCGCAAACGGAGGGAAACGGAAACCCCACAAACAGCTACCCGAATTTGGTACGGCAGCACTTTACGAAGAGGGGAAATTGGATTCGCTGGTCCACCCAAGTGGGGACCAGGTGCAGGGACATGAAGGCGATTTACAATTTCTTAATTCTCAATATGTATGTTGAACTTCTTTTGCACCGTATGTAGCCAACCGTGCTAATCAGAGGTGATGTCACATATTTGTGTTCCTTTTAGCAACGCATTATTTCGGCGATGGTGGGGGGGGGGGGACATTTATTTGGAATTGTTTTTCAAAAGTGACTGAGCCATAGTTCAGAGTCACGCATGAGCCACTTGCCTGACACTGCTGTAGTTTTTTTTTATGATAGAGGAAAGTGACTTAGGTTTGATTCTAGTATTCCTCTAAAGAGTATATAAAGTATTTGAGACAATTTATCACAATTTGTCACCTGCAATAAATAACTTAAAAAATAATTTCTTTGTACAGGGAGCACACTTATTCATCAACGTGGTTGACTTGTTTATGTAAATAAAAATAAAAAACCTGGATTGTTAACTGGATTTTATGGGATTTTAAATCAAATCTAGTTTGGTCGTGTGTATTGTAGGACATTTTACATTGCCACATTCTTGGGCATGCGAGGAGTGGATGGGTATTCACTCCTGCTCTCAGCTGTTTAAATATTAACTTGAACAAAAATTTATATGACACACTGCTATCTTGTGCTTAACTTATATAACTTACGTTCTGGTAATGCAAGAGATAATTATCTTGCTTTAACTCAATAGTGAGAAACATTTTAAATCTAGTTGCAAAGTTAACCCTTTCATGGCTGTTTTATAATTGTAAGGAATGGTGCCAATTAATATGCTTTCTTACTTAAATCAGTGCAGCATTATACGATAACTTATCAAAATAGAGTTCTGACTGGCAGATGGTTTTACATCTAGTGTAGATTATGTTTTAACTGGACAGATTTCAGTAGATGTTGGATGCCTGTACAATATGTTTGTCTTGTTTCAGCTCTTATATTTCAGTGATTTGAAAAAAACGTTTATTTTTAAGGGGTGTCTGTACTCCATCAGCTGCCGTTGGCTTCAATTTAGCCATTTCCTACATAGCGAGATGTACAAGCACACTATTGTAAAATATGAAATCACATTAATGTGGCCAAACATTTGTGGTTATTTTAAGAAGTTGCTAAATTAACATGAGATTGTTGCAAAAATAAAACAGGCATGGTTTGATAGCGATGTCTGCCATTTTATCTATATTGTTTCATGTACTTTATTGACTGGAAAATGTATCTGTAAATGATGAAAAAAACACATCGCTTACAGGAAGATGAGTACAGGCTGAAAAATAAATAGATTTAACAGAACAAAAAGATGTACCATTGCATGTATAATGACGTATCTATCTTGTTTTGTTTTTTGGTATGTTAAAGAATCTTGTTCATTTTGTGTTATTTATTTCAATTGAGCAATCTTTTTTATCAGCCGTGGATAATGGCCAGCTTTGATCCAATAAACCCCCTCACCAAATAACATTGTCCGATTGTATATGACTGACTTGTGAATGTTTCACATCGAGGTGTTAAACATGAACGAATATAAGCACAAGGTTATGTTTGTCTCGCAGTGCTTGATGGGACAGTTGTGTAGAGAGTGGAGACGTTTCGGTTACTTGGGCAGCGTGTTTATGACCAGCTCCGGTTTGGCTGCCGAGGTCTCACCGAATCAGTCGAGCGGCATTATGTTTTCATCAGCAGCTTAACTGTGTGGAAGCTACCTGGCCTGTCACTTAATACAAAGCTCCGCGTATCTCGGCCAATTATACCGTTCCTTCTTTGTGCTGGCCTACAATCCATCCTGGGTTTAATCAGACTGGATTGTGTGAGAAACCCAAAGATCCTCGAAAGATCTGGACATAGTCCCATCAGTGAACTGCTCTGGCAAACGACATTGCATTGGCTGGGTCACGTGGCCCACATGCGCAGCCACCGCATGCCCCAAGCAGCTTCTGTTTGATTGGATAGATGGGGCTAAATGGGCGCGGCACAGACGCGAGGAGAGATGGATTGATGTGGTACAGAAGGATGTGGAGCTGATTGTACTTGCCGACGACCGGGTACCAGCAGTGTCAAGATCAGCTTCTGGAGGTTCGTGAATGACGCTGCTTGGGAGTTGGAGGCAGTCGCCCTCCAGCAACGAGCAAAGCTGCCAGACGGCTAAATAGCAGAAAGTTGGCACAGTGGGGAGCACAGTTGTTGCATCTGCCAGCCATCTCAGTCAACCCATGTCACCTGGGTCTGTTCCGTGACCTGCCAGCGGACCCTCTCACTTCACGTGGCCTCCAAGTGCACCTAGCATGGCACAAGCGCCGTAGTGACGTCACAGCCACTTAGTGGTGAACGGCGGTTGTACATTTTCCCAATGCAACACCTGGATCAGCTGTGGTGTGTAGCTTATTGAGCGTGCAGACGGTGCAGTTGCAAACAGGCCAGAGGGTCCCTGGCATTAGCGTACAAAAAGGTGGGAAGTGGACAGAGGATTCGTTGCACATGGAACCATGCCAACCACGCTGATGGGCCTACTATGTATCAATAAGGTGAGCCTTACGAATGCGTTATCACCAATATCATTTTCACAAAGTAAGCTATTGAGACATGAAGTGTAGTTTTTAAGGATAGCCTTGGTCAGACAAGTGGCAAGTACAGGACACTTGCATATGACCATTCCCGGAATAAACATCTACTGTCCAGTATATGAATCTAATGCATCAGAACCATCGCCCACAAATAGCATTTCTGAACTGAACATTGCAAATAGCATGAACATTTCCAAACGTTTTAACACTGTTTCCTTAACTCACTTTCCTGAAGACCACAGGCTGCCTTACCATATTTACCAGTCCCTATTTAAATACAAATTAAGACACTTGACAGTTGCTAAACGTGTACCCCCTGATGTCAAGGACACGTATTTGTGTTCACACGTGCAACATCTCTCAAGGCGAATCGCCACATCCTGTGGGGCACAGACGAGATCTCGGTTTGAATCAAGTGTCCCTGTGTCATGTGGGACATCCCTTAAACCGAATCTCTACGTTGTGTGTGACGAAAGTCGCCATGGACCTATAAAGTGACGGTAACATCACCGCAGCACTTGTGCCAGGCTATGTGCACACTGTGGGCCAGGTGAAGCCTTGAAGGCACGCTGGCAGGAGGTCACAGGATTGATCAAGGTGGTATTGGTTTATTGGCTGATGTCACTCGCGGCAGATGCACCACCTGTTATCCTGGCACGGGACACACTTGCTCAGACATACGTGAGATTTGTATTTTAATCGGCAATCTGTTAGATAGGATATGTTTACTACCCATCAGTTGTATGCAGGTTGTAGTGGCTTCATTTGAATTAAACAGACATGGACATGTGGACCGTGGTGGGTCACAAGATCTGATGTTTTGGAAACCTGCATTATCCGATTTAACACATTAACTGAACAATGACACATTTGATAAATGTGAATGTTATATTTTTTTACAAATGCAACTTATCAGAAGGCGAGGTCAAGGAAACCTTGGCTTTGGAGGCTGAATATGCAGGACATTGTGACCACCTAGCCTTCGTGAGCAATGTAATGGACCGGCAGTTCATCTCCACAGCACAGCGAGTTAGGGAGATCGACAAATGCCGAACAGCTGGAAGATCCCTCCAGTGGGGATATATTTAAACAGCGGGAAATGTGCTGGCACTGATTTTTAAAAAAACACCGATTGTTTCCAATGGGCAACGTTTATTACACAACATACTAGAGATGTGCAAAATAACACCTAACATTGAATACGTTTCACACAGTTTAACACGTAGTAGGCTTTCGCGACCAATATACTGTACATAACTCGCCTTTTGGCCATCCAAGGACGGGTGTATGTCAGTAAATCTGAAACTTGCAAGCGAAAAGCAGACCGCGACGTGATATTCATTGCATCCATTCGTGTGCAATTTGTAAGGCCGCGGTGACACAGACCTATTTCATGTCAAGGTTATAATCCCTTGTTCATCATGACGTCCTTTTTACTTTGATGTCTCAACAGCGTGACGGAGATCGCGTGACGTGAGGGTTCTGCCTTTGTAGTGAGGGTTGTCAGTTGACGCCGAGGAGGGGGGAGGAGGCGCCTCGCCCCCCCATGTGTAGGACGTCACCTGCTCATGATTATTAATGAGGGGGGCTGTTCGATGTGGAGTGACGTCACCCACTCATGATTATTAATGAGGGGGGCTGGCCGACGTGGAGTGACGTCAAGCGTGGGACACACAGACATTCTTGGCTCATTATAGTAGTAAATACAGGTTTTTTGGGGTTAGATCGCGTCAATATATAGATGTCGTTAAACTCACCACCACCCGACACAGCCAACTAGTAAGGTTTGTCACGTAAACAGAACGTGCCAATTCGTTACTAGTACAGCACTAACCGGTGTTGGAGAGCCAAGCCACAACATTTACAATGTGAGTACGACGTTTCGCCAGTAATTATGAATCTGGCTGTCACCTGATGAAGCGGTTTTGAGCCAACAATTTCCACAACGAGTGGCGAACGAGCTCACGCCGGGCAACATCAGCATCCCAAAAGTAGCCGCAGAGACGGGTCAAATTCAGCCGTTCTTAGCATGCGCCCACAATGTTGTGAACAGTCGAACGCATCTTCAGGAAATCTTCCAACGGTGTTCCCAATTGCCATTGATTCTCGAACAACGCTACGCAATGTTCCCCTCTTTCGCCATTCCATTTCCGTCCGATAATTGTCGCCCCTTTTCCCCGCTGGCTTATGTCAACCCGGCATGCACGAAAATGTAGAAATATCCTACGAATTCATCATTTCGCGCGATGGGGGGGGGGGGGGGGGGGGGTGACGTGTGCATGATGTGTTGCACCACCGCTCAATCTACCCGATCCGTGTTTTCGCGTCATTACTCATCCTTTGTTACATTTACTTTTGTGTGTGTTTTTCTTTATTATGCGGGTTGCTATGTACAGCGTCTGGAATTGCTCTTGTGGATGCTATATAAATTCAAATTATGATTATTTAAATAGGCGTTCGATGTCATTTACTTTACTGTGCAAATGCTCGAAGAGCCAAAACTGACAATGGCGCTGGAAACTATGAGTGCCTTTGCAGTTCTGCAAACTCCACCATGCGTTTAAGATCCCGGCTTCATCCACTGACCGACCAGTTGAATGTCACCGTGGACAACATCATTAAATCCTCTCCCAACTAAAAAAAATGTAATCGTTTAATTGATGACGCCGCGTTAGGCAGTGGTGCACAAGGACAACTTGCAAAACATTCTTCGATAACATTGCCTTGAAAGGAAGAACATATATACAACAGGCAAACCTAAACAGGTCATCTTCAATCCTCGGATTCTCTGCCCATGAAACTCATCCCCCAATGGCTGCTCACTCCGGTCTCCTACATGATCAGCTTTGCCGATGCCCCGTTCTCACCTGGCACTGTTTAAACGAACTGTATTCTCTTACGACATGTTTTGTATTCCTCGGCATAAAATGTGTACTAAAGATTCAGACTAATTGTAAATCGAATGGGACTACTTTAATCGATGTCCGTTCATATTTGTAGGCGCGGTAAGGTTTCGAGACGCACTCGATGTGAATGAGGTGCGGCTGCGTGAAATGCAGTCCGTGTTCTTCCTCGTCCATTTGTCTTCATTCCAACGTCAACATTTGATCTGCCTGTCTCTGTCATTAACGCCACATGTTCCCTTAGCACCCAGGACGGCTGCTGTCGCAAGCTTCACGAACCGAACGTCGCGGTCCATGCTCACGTCCGGCCTTCATGTGGTTTCATCTTGGATCGGTTCTAACGCTCTCCAGCTAAACGTTGCCCAAACTGAAGTACTCCTCATATGGGAAAACACAAAAAAATTCTACACCCAATAGACTCCAGTTTGAGTGCGTACCTCTTAAACGCTGACATTGAACAGGAAAAGAGTGTTCGAAACCATGGATTTGCCATTGATACTGAGTTCTGCAGACCTTATGCTTCCATCTGCACAACATCGCTTGCATCTGGCGTTCCCGCATCCAATGTCTTCATCACATCCTGACTCGACTATTAAAAGTTCTCCTCTATGCCCTCTCCAAATCCCTCATCTCTAAGTACTCGATGTCCAAAAATGCCAAAGCCAGAGGTCGCCCATACCATTACTGTGAACACAGCACCCCAATAAATCCATACTCTTAGTTTTTTCGGTAAAGTCACGTAGGTAAAAAAATGAAATTAAAATTAATAAAAGTAAAAGAATAAAAATCACGACGTTTCGGAGGCAACACAAGCTTCCGTCTTCAGGTGAAACCGTCACAGCAAATATCTGATACAGATATACGGTTTCACCTGAAGACGGAAGCTTGTGTTGCCTCCGAAACGTCGTGATTTTTATTCTTTTACTTTTATTAATTTTATTTTCATTTTTTTACCTACGTGACTTTACCGACAAAACTAAGAGTATGAATAATTGCAGTCACGAAAGCTTCAAATCTAGAACCAATAAATCCAGTCCGCCCACTGGCTCCCTATCCATTCATGGATCAACTTCAAGACTTCACTCGCGATCTTCAAGATCCTCCATGAACTTAGCCCGGCCTCTCTCTCTCTCTCTCCTCACCTCGCACCACTTTCCTCCATGCGCTCTGCTTCAGCAAACAAGGCCACCTGTCGAAGCCCCCAGTCAGTCTTCACTTTGTAGGAAATCTCTCTTTTTTGCGTCTCCTGAATCGAGAACGTCCTTCCCCCGGCAATCCGTGCTTTTGACTCCCCCATGTCCAGGCTCAAGACCTCTTTCTCCTCTGCCTATGAGTGACGGTGTATTTCTGTTTTTAAGACCAATAAAGAATCCTTTCTTCCACAGAATGTGCCGGCTGCCCCATTACAGCATCCTGAGATGCGGTTGCATTTAGATGCTACGCGTGGCCTAATTGCGACCTGAAGGTTACGCATTATCAGGCGAGCCAGGCAGCCTTTCCGTGAATGCAAAAAAAAGAAATGCATTCATTTGTAAGGCGGTCTTTCGTGATGGGAGCCCGACTGGGATTCGAGTTGAACAATGAGCTACAGACGCACTTGAATCGGCTCAGGGTTCAATCGGTTTGCGTCCCAACGTTTGTCCCCCGCTGACAATGCGCTACAGGCACATTGTCAAACTGCATGGGCTCAATGGATGCTCGGTGGCCTCATTGCTCTCTGTCTTGCCCGCTGCAATGTGAGTTGTAAGGAACAGCTGCACCAATACGGTAGCCAGCAAACGGCTGGTAGTGGACGCGAGACGAGGCGTACATGCGATGGATGATGAATTGTGCAACCTTAGCTCGAAACCCTTTGCAAATGCATCTGTAAAGAGTCTACGAGCTCCAATTTAATTGGGACCCCTCTTGAGGCTCGGTGGCTCAGGACGCGTGCTTTTGTACAAACTAGTGTCGCTAAATGTGTTTGTGTTATGCAGTGGGGTGTTTTTCTTTCTTTCAAACATGGGCACACCATGTTTCACGACATTCCAAATTTTAGTTTGATCATTCCAAAGTATTTCCTATACGTACGACTGCAGTACCATCTGCATACCAGAGGTGTGGACTCGAGTCATGTGACTTGGACTCGAGTCAGACTCGAGTCATGAATTTGATGACTTGAGACTCGACTTGGACTTGCATAACAATGACTTTGTCCCACCTCTGAGGTGTGGACTCGAGTCATGTGACTTGGACTCGAGTCAGACTCGAGTCATGAATTTGATGACTTGAGACTCGACTTGGACTTGCATAACAATGACTTTGTCCCACCTCTGCTGCATACTATTGACAATGCAAAATGCCAACGCAATGATTGTTTTCACGTGACTGCGTATGGATGACCGCTATAATATTCTATCATGTATAGAACAGTATATACATTTACGTATATGCTCCCTGGTTAAGTGAGTATAAGTGATGTACAAGTCCCACATGCTGTACAATCTATTTTCTATTTCACTGAATACAGCATGCACCTTCCAAGATGTCCGGCCAGCGTGGAAGAGTAGGCCAAATATCCTCTCTTGGGGCTCACTTCGAACTCCCTCCAGTGGAGGCCGTTCGGCAAGCAGTGACGCGAACAAGCAATGGCCACCGCGGTAGTGAGAGATGTTAACTCCCTCCCCTCGTACACAGGACGTCGTGGGGTCGATCCCGACCCTGACGCCTGTTGTATATCTGGAGTCTGCATGTCCTCCCCGTGGTCGCGTAGATTTGTCTGCAGTCCACCAATTTTGACCCTCCACATTTTGAAACATGCGTTTAGAGTATTTGGCTGCGATACATTTCACGTGATAAGCCACTTTGTTGAGCTCTCATTTGTGGCTAGCTCGCTTCTGAAAAATAGCTACCACGGGGAGAACATGCAGACTCCAGATACTACGTAGCTGATCCGGTAAGATAAAAAAATACTAGTTTATAGTTTTATTCAATTGCAGGGCTGCCCCTTACCCTTTTTAAATATAGTGATCAATTATTTAATCCTGTACGTCACTAAAATAATGAGTAAAATATACAGAACACAATATTAATTCAAAGCCTCTATATACAGCAGATGTCTTGCCAAAAATCGAATTTCAAAATTTGAACACTCCTTTGTAAGATGTATAACCATCGTTTTCACAATACAGTATTCCATTACCTCTTGAGAAGGGGCCATGATAAATCATTGGGGGTATCTACAGGGCGATCCAGATATCCTGTAACCCCCATTCAATTATTTCAAACAAATTTTTTTATGTAAGGTTTATTTAAAACAAAAATGAATATGCAAAGGAAAAAAACGTGATTGGTTAACTAATTAAGGGGTCACAAGACATCTGGACCACACTGTATATGTGGATCATCATGTATTTCGTTATCTGCACGTCTAGCATAAGAAGCATGAGGGTGGTGACATAGCCTTGCGGCAGAGCATTCGTTCGGCGCTCGTTTCAGAGGTTCATGTCCTGGTGATTACCTCGGCTCAAATAACCATTATACACGTCGTCTGCTTCACATTGGACGTCAAAGTTCCCCTGGCGTCATTCCACTGCGCGCCATGCTTTCAGGGTCCAAATTTGCGAAAATTACCCACAATTTACTCTATTGGGATTTAATACGCATACATATTCGCCCCCTACTGGCAGATTAATGCCACAGGTCACTCTTGCACAATGAGGCTCATCCTCTTATCTTGAGTTTTCACTTGATTTAAACGTGAGTAGTTATAGTATCAATGTGTTTATCACGAACGTGTGGCGACTGTCATGGTAATGTGGAATATCTGCCACTGGCTCTGTGGAGCGCCTGACTCAGATGAGAACTGCCAACAGGTTGGAACAAGGAAAACCGGACTTTGTATGCAACTATAATTACCATCAGCAGCAGCCATGTTCAATGAATTGCTGGATCAAGTCCTCCCCAAGTCTCCACCAAATCTCACAATCCTGCGATGCGATTGTCCACCTAACACTTGCACACGCGCTAATTGCATGGCTCCGTAATACTCAGTTGGACTTGGGCACGTTCCATCCACCCCTGGGCTGCCACGCCGTCATTAGGGGTCGTCCATAAATTACGTCACGCGATTTTGGACGATTTTTGACCCCCCCTCGTCACACGGCGTCACAAAAAGTCAGACCCCCCCCCCTCAAATATGACGGCACAAAGCTCTGCCCCCCCCCAAACCATATTTCCATTTTGAAAATAAACATGCTTCAAATCGCTTTAAACTACTGTCATTGTAGTGCGTATTTAATGTGGCGCTGCACTCTGATGTTGTGGAGAAAACATTTATTAAAAAGTATATTTCATTAAGTAGAACGTGTTTGTCTATATTTATTTGAAGTTGTGCATTTTCATGTGACGTCACATTTCTCACCCCCCCCCCCTCGTCACACATCGTCACAAATGTCTGACCCCCCCTAGGTGCGTGACGTCATTTATGGACGGCCCCTTAATCTTGACCACTGGCCATCATCCATTTCAGCGAGCAATCCTGTACAAACCCACCAACTTTTCTCACGTTTGAATTACGTATTTCATCTGCTTCCTTTTTGTTTTCCCTTCCACGTGCTCTTCTTTCTGTCTCTCAATGGGGAGGGCGAGGGGGTGAGATACGTATCGAATAAATAAGCAACACTCCTGGGCACACATGTGCGCACGCTCTCTGTAATTGCACCCACCTGCATGCAGCTGGCGCTGTTGACTAGCCCCACGCGAGGTCGCATTTCACAACCAGATACCACCGCCGCCGCCGCCGCCTCCGCTTGTTCATACTCGAAGCCCTCGGCTGAAACGTTCAAATCTACACGGTTCAATCTGGAACCCACTCTCTGTACTGCCGACGAACGGTTCCATTTTTTCGTGGGTGTCTCGCTCACGCCACTCTGCTCCACATCTTGGTGATCGGCCCAACCCAGCATCAGAGTCATTCGATTAATTGCAGAAACAATTAAATGCTAACTGTTTTGTATTATTATTATCATCATCAGTCATAGTCATCCCACTGCTACCTGAAGGTCACCCATCTCCTGCGACGTAGCGAACTGATTTAATATCAGATTGTTAATATCACATTGTTATTCAAATGTTATACTGTATTGAAATTCTGCATGTGCACCGCTTGTGTATTGTCGCTTTGACATGTACATCTAAAGATAAACGTTGTGGAGACGTGTATCTCGTTCGATTCCTGCAAATGGATGACTTGTGTTGGCACACGCTGCATGCAAACGCTAAGAAATCTATACGTTGAGATGCGTATCGAATCCACCATACGGTCTGAACAATTATTTCCAATAGAAATGGCCTAGTTACAATCCCAGTTGGAGCTTCACCCAGTCTATTATCCTCGCTGGGTCGATACTATTATTTAATTTATTATTTTATCTTTATACGTGAGTTTACCGAAAGAAGCAAAGAATAATTCCTGCAGTCACGAAAGCTCCAAAATTAAGATCGATACAAGACGTAACAAATCTGTGGGACGTCAACAGCGGTCATCCTAAGTGGAAAGACTGACCCCCCCTCGCCCCGCCCTGCCATCGTACCGTGGAATTTCCACCACTGGCTCACCACTGCCGGTGGAGAAAAGCGCTGCCTCTCCACCGTCTGCAGGAACAAGTTACGTAAACCACGTTTACGTAAAAGCCATGCATTTTAAAACGAGCTCAAGCTAAGCATATGCAGTATAATTCTAGATTTGAAGCTTTCGTGACTGCAAGGATTCATATTCTTAGGTTTTTTCGGTAAAGTCACGTAGGTAAAAAATTAAAATGAATAAAGTAAAATTTTAAAAAATATTTTACTTTTATTAATAAAAGTAAAATAAATTAATAAAAGTAAAATAAAGAAAAAATATTTTTACTTTTATTAATTTTACATTTGTACCTACGTGACTTTACCGAAACAACCTAAGAATATGCAGTATAGCTGAGTGATATATTCCGTTGTTTAGTATACACACTTGCAGCCTCCTTTGCATTTTACTGCTAAGTGAAGACCTCCCCAACCAACGGCTTGTTCGTGCATTTTTTTTTACCATACTTCACTACGCTGGTCAATGCACACGTTTAGTGACGTTGGGGGAGGGGGTTGGGAAGGGAAGAAAGGGCAGGCAAGATCGTTTCAGGTACCACTCGTCATCGATGATAAGCCGTGGTTGGGAATCGAACTCAGAACTCAGGTGGGCAGGTTTCTTACTGCGCCACAGCGCCACAGCTCCATATAAGCACATGGCGGGTAGATATACGCACACACATCATAAAACAAGTGCCCATTCGCTGAACTGCGGTATCGGAAATGCGAATATCGTCGCTGGCAGCGCCAGATGCTCGTAAGCAGTGACTTGCCTTTTTTTGCGCATCGGTAGAATTGGATAATTATTATTCATCGCGAGCGCTGGGCACAAAACAGCGGCAAAATAGCAGACGTGGGAGACGATGAAAGTGAGCGTTTTGTGTTGTACCATTTGTCAAGTGCGGGCATTTGTTTCATTTGGCCGGAGCAAAATAATTCCAATGTCATGCTTTTAATAAAGGGTCGGCAGGAATATGGAGCGTAAATTATGACGTGTGTTTTGCATTTGTAACTAACCCAGGCCTCTCTCTGCCTTACAAAAAAGAGAAAGAAACAGACTTATATTCCCAATGGGATCTTACCTGGTTGAGAAAATAATGGAAATTGATTCGTGTTATGCAACAACGATTGTAGAAGACCATTACATCTTCTTGGTTCTTTCGTGACTTTACCGAAAGAACCAAGAAGATGAATCCCTGCAGTCACGAAAGCTTTAAATCGAAATTTAAGACCATTACAAGTATGAAGTTGTGTATGAGCTCCTTGTAAGTCCACTGCTGGATGAAGGCTCGCCACGCCGTGTAGGTCACTGAGGTTGTTTGACCATACTTCACCGCGTTGGGCAGTGCGGGTTGGTGAATTCGGGCGAAGGGTGGACCCAGAGCCGATGCAGGTATCACTCTCCACTCGCAGTGGCTAGGAATCGAAATCTACTTGAACTATTCAGAGCACGATGAGCTAACCATTGCGCCACCGCTCCCCCCGAGATAATAATAATAAGCACGCACACATAAGCACAGCTGCGCGCACACACACACACACGTACAATGATACAATGCTCATGGTAATTCACAGCCAATGTTTTTGATATCAACTGCCGAATGAAGGCCTCCCCGCCGCGTCGGGAAATTGTTTGACCATACTTCACCAGTGCCAACATTGGTGAGTCCAGGACAACTTCACACATCCCTCTTCGCTGACGTTGCCCGTGGCATGGAATCGTACTCAAGCCGTGTCTGGGTTCAGAAGCGCACTGCCCTCACCGCTGCGCCACCGCTCGACGCCGCTGCCGTTGCGCGAAGACGTCCCGAACGCATCGACACCTCGGGCACTCGTTTGGCATCAGAGGGCCCCTTTGTTGTCTGAAGTGATGAGTCTGCAGATGGGGAGGGGGGGGGGGACGTCTTGCTGGAATAATGGGGCCCTTGGCCTGGCTAATGCCCTCTGAGACGGCCCGCGTGCACATCGCGTCCACCCCCCCGCGTCCACCACCCCCTCCACCCCCCCCCCCCCCCGTTTGTCCTCCCAAGTCTCGATCGCAGTTAATTTTGTCCGAGGGTCAGAGTTGTTTGCCAGCGGTCACCGGGATCACACGGGTGGCAGAGCATCGCCATGGCTACGGGGCCAGCTACTCGAGCCCCGCTTCTCCACTCTCCACCACAAGCACACCACCGCACACACCACCACACACACCACCACACACACCACCACACACACCACCACTCCACACACACCACTAGACACACCACACACACCACCACACACCCCACCACACCACACACGCCACACCCCCCACACACCAACACCACCACACACCCCAACACACCCCAACACCCCCCAACACACACCACCACCACACACCACACCACACACCACACCACACCACACACGCCACCACACACACCATACACCCCACACCCCACACACACCACCACACACACCACCACACACACCACCACACACACCACCACACACACCACCACACACACCACCACACACACCACCACCACACACACCACCACTCCACACACACCACCACTCCACACACACCACCACACACACCACCATTCCACACACACCACCACACACACCACCACTCCACACACACCACCACACACACCACCACACACCCCACCACACACCACCACACCACACACACCACCACACACACCACACACACCACCACACACACCACACACACCACCACACACACCACACACACCACTACACACACCACACACACCACCACACACACCACACACACCACCACACACACCACACACACCACCACACACACCACACACACCACCACACACACCACCACACACCCCACACACACCACCACACACCACCACACACCACCACACACCACCACACACACACTACACACACACCACCACAAACCCTACGACACACACCACCACACACCACCACACACCACCACACACCACCACACACCACCACAAAGACAAAGATCCCCCGTATAGCCTTAACAGACTGTAGGGGCAAGTGCTGTTAGCGAGCACCTATGAAGGCCGGAACGGTACACGAGGGGGTGGGTGGCCAGCACCACGCCCGACCGCCTTTGTCTCCCCAGTGGGCGATGTTTACACACCGCACCAGGTACTCATTTAAGGCTGAGCCGACCTAGGAGAGGCCCAGGACCGGTTCAGATAATCGTCACTGGTGTTAGCGGTGAGCGGGAATCGAACCCGGGTCGCCAGGTTCATAGCGCAGCGCGCTAACCGCTACACTACCGCTCCCCACCACCACACACACCATCACACACACCACACACACCACTACACCACACATACCACCACACACACCACACACACCACCACACACACCACCACACACACCACCATACACCACCACACACACCACACACACCACCTCACACACCACACACACCACCACAGACACCACACACACCACCACACACCACACACACACCAACACATACCACCACACACCCCACCACACACACCACACACACCACCACACACACCACCACACAAACCACCACACACACCACACACACCACCACACACACCACCACACACACCACACACACACCAATACACACACCACACACACCACCACACTCCACCACACACCACCACACACACCACACACACCACACACACACCACCACACACACCACACACCCCACCACACACACCACGGCTACCACCTTCATTACCATCACTACCACCGCTACCAACGCCTCTTGCTAACCTACCACTCACCCCATCAGCACCACCACCACCACTACCCCCATTATCACCACCACCACTACTCCCATTATCACTACCACCACCACTACTCCCATTATCACCACCACTACTCCCATTATCACCACCACCACTACTCCCATCATCACCACCACCACCACTACTCCCATCATCACCACCACCACCACTACTCCCATTATCACCACCACCACCACTACAACCGCCACTACCCCAATCTAACCCCACTCACCATCACACTCTGCTACCCTCCCACTCTCCACCAAAACCACCACCATGTTCTCTCCCGCCCCATGTTACCCTCCCATTCACCCGCAACACCATCACTACCACCACCTACTCCTCCTCCTCTCCACGATACCCTCCCACTCACCCCACCACCACGACTACCATCGCCACTACCATCACAACCACCACCACCTCCTCCTCCTCCTCCACCCCCTGCTACCTTTCCCACTCAACCCCCACCACCACCACGGCTTCGTCCCAACGCGGTCCCCACACCCACCCGAGCCCGCTCTGTTCTAAACATCCCCTTCATCTGATCGCGCCCATTCATATGCATGAGATAGGAAGTGGCTCTCCTCTTCTATTAAGTGGCACCAACAAAGGGCCCGAAAGTTTACGCATTTCTCACGCTACCATTTCCATCCTTGATTATCTTCGAGCCGGCTTGCGAGCAACTCTCTGCGGGTGCGTAAATCATGGACGTAAAGAAAGGAAGGAGCGTTGGGGGGTGATGAGGTGGGGCGAGTGGGGGAGTGCACGGGGTGGGTGGACGCGGGGTGGAGGGTTGCACTCTGAGAAGTTGGGACAGAGAAGAAGGGGGTAGCGGAGGTGGGGTGGGGAGGTTTGGGGTGCGACGGGGGGGGGGGGTTTGTGGGAGTGAGAGGAGTGGAGTGGGCTGGGAGGGAGGGAAATAGTTGTTAAGCTAGCCCAAACGCCGTTGAGAAGTCACTGTGTTGTGGGTCATCTCGATCATTGTCATGCTAATGTCAGTGTCCCAGGGTCTCCCTCCTCCTCCTCCTCCCCTCTCTCTCTCTCTCCTCGCCGCCCTCCCTCTCTCCACACCAGCAGAGCCTATAAACAGACCGCTCGCTTGTTTAGAAGCGGCCGCTGTATTCGTGCTCATAGACGCATTAAAGTTTATTAGCGCGAGGCTGGATGCCCCGTAATCCGACGCGATTTCACGTTTACGGACTTGAAGCTCGCTCTGCTCTCCAAGCTCCCAAACCTCCACGACACCCCCCCCCCCCCTACCTCTTGCGGCAGAAGTAGAAATGGCAAATTTACTGGCACATCAATGAGGGGGGCTTCCTCGCGTGCAAGCAGCCAGGTCAACGTCGGATGAGCCAATGCTTTCAGCAGTTTTGCCTTCCAATACCTTGTCCGGATTTGGCCGTGCCTTGTGTGCTTGGCTGAGCTCTGGGTAGCGGTGGGGAGGAGAGAGAGGAGGCTTTCTGCTGCTGCTGCTGTTGCTGGTGGTGGGGTAAAGCTGTGAGGAGGTAGAGGTGGAGGGGAGGGGAGGTGTGGAGAGAGAGGAGGAGGCAAGTGGGGGGGGGGGGGGGGGGGAAGGGGGTTGGGGGTTAGGAAGGCTTTGCCACTGCCAGGGCTGATGTGACTGACGGCCTCGGCATGTAAATTCGTTTTCCGCCGTTCCGAATCTCAGACGAGTAGCGGCTTTCCGAGCGACACAGGAGCTACCACTGGCTCCTCTCGACCGGCCACTATGAAGTCTGTTTGTTTTTCGTGGCGTTTCTGTTTGTTTTTTCTCCTCTTAAATACTGCTCCCTGTTTAGGAACCACCGGCCTTCAAGGTAAGATGTTTTCTTATTCTTCCCATTTTTTTCTTTTCGCGCGGGTTTGACTGGACGCGTTGAATGATGAGTGGATATTCACGAAAGCGATCCTGTGGATTGGAGACAGACCACCACCACCCCCTTCCCTCCCATCTGTCCACGGTGCTAAATGACCGTACCGACGAGAATCTTTCGCGTGCGGTGGTTCTGGTTGTTCCGTCGAACAATTTGGCAGTAAAAAAAATTTTCATTTCTGTACACGCGTGTCTCTCTGTGTTGTGTGTCTCTGTGTGTGCGCCCGTGTGTAGACCCACGGCACACACTTCATATCACCGCAATTTACATCTCCGTGGCTGATTTAGCGGCTGCGCGGTAGAAAGCCGTGCGCGGGTATTTAATTGCGTCCTTGCAGCGAGACATATCTCTAGAATGTCGCGATGAATGAAGAGAGCCCGCCAAGTATAACCAATGTCTTGCCGCTGCGTCCGTGTTGCTTTATCTACGGGCGATCTTGCCCTATTATTTATTGCAAGTGCCGGCCAACAATTGATATCCCCAATGGGTTGTTTGCCGCTGGGTTTTTTTTGTGTGTGTGTGTTGCTAGTGTTATCTCTCAAATGTAGCAGAGAACAATTACGCGCTTGCTACATACATACACACATACACACGACGTATATAGTTGGGTCAGCTGTACGCATGTTTTTGTGTGCCAAAACCTTGATATTTAAAAGGCAAAACGCCACGGCGGGGATTGTGTATCCGTATCGGCAAACGCGCGGCGCTCTTCCGACGAAGCTGCGTTTGGTTTTCCAGGCTAAACTCGTTTGCTTTGCGCAGCCTTAAATTGTGTGTGTGTCTGTGAAACTCTAAGACAAACACGAAGCCGTTCTTCACGTGTGACATTTTTTTGTTCTTTCAATCCTCTCTCTCTCTCATTCCCTTGCTTCTGCTGCTCCTCCACGCTACACGATAATGCCAACGCAGCATTGACAATTGTGCTCGTAATCAGTCAATGCACGTGTACCCCAGGGTAGTGGAGTTTTAAAATGTGTTTGTTTTCCCCTGCTTTACGTATGAATGTGCTCATTTACGTGTCGAGTGTGTGTGTGTTGTGTTACGCGACTTTAAATCCGTTGTTGATATGTTGCAACAGAATTCACGCGCACGCGTTTTTGGTACCGCTCACCTCGCGACTAAATTATGACTGCGTCCGAAATTAACGACTCTTGATTAATTGTCTGCAGTTAAAATATAAAATTAGCCGCGCGACACTTTAAAAAGTAGACAGGTTTGGACTTCACACCGGGCTACAGAAGGGACGGGGTGGATCGAACTGGAAGTTGGAACTGAAAATAAATTCAATATCGGTTCGTAAATAGACCTTATTAAATGTTGCCTGTTGTGCACAACAGAGATATATTTAAAATTCAATACACGCTCAAGCAAAACAATTAACACGGATTGCACGCGGGCAGTAATTACATCAGCTATAATTTAAAGTCACGGCGATATCGACACGGCTAGAACAATTACCGCATTTGGCACCCACATTGCGATCGATTGTGTTAATTCTTTGTACGCGTGCCAACATTAAGCCATCGATCGCATTTGATTTTGTACCGCCGCGGCAATGATTTTGTGAGCCGTTTGGGGAAATAGGTCCGAGCGATTATTGCAACTTTAAACCTACACACCACTGATTTTACACATATATATACCACGGTGTGTGTGTGTGTGTGCATATACATCGCTTGCGAGTTGGTGTACATTGAAGCTTTGAGTTAATTCGCTGGAGTTTAAACAACAACAACAACAACAAAAACCGGTAGCGAAATTCGTCTCGCTGGGCGTGAGAGGTCCGTGCGTTGAACGACTTTTCAAAGTGTTCTTTCGTGAAAAGCCACATTTACGCACACGGCAGCGTGTGCGTAAACGTGTATGCGTACAGCCTACTCGAGCGCACACTCACATGTACAATACAAGACGCAAGGGGGGCCGGCCCAACTCTCTCTTTCATGCCATTCGGAAATTTAGTTCAAAGAAGGCGACCGCATATATACTGCACATATGTGTATACCGCACGTGTACACCGTATCGTAGAATATGTCAGTCAACTGCCCCGTGTTACACATGCAATGCATGGACTTCAAACAAAAAATCACAGTTACTGGCAAAAATATATTCCGATCTTCCTTGAAACAACGAGTGTAAGACAATGGATTTGGTCAGGTGTATGTGTGTATGTATATGTACACGCGTGTTGGTATGTGCCACGTGTGTGTATGTCCGTGGTTGTGCTGAATTCATGTCCGTGTGTCTGTCTGTGTGTGCGCGTACGTGTTCGTATGTTCGTGTGTCGTGTATGGGTCCCGTGGGACTGTGGGAGCAGTATAGTGTCGTGGGTAAAGGACCAGGCGACACGAGTTCGATTCCCGCTCACGACCGATAACATGGGCGAATATTTTACCCGGTCATGGACTCATGGGCGTCGACTAGGTCGACTCAGCCTTAAACGAGTTCCTGTTGCGGTGTGCAAACATCAGCACTGTGGGGAGACAAAGGCGGACGGACGCGGTGCCGTTGGCCAAACACCTCCCACGTGAAACGTGCCGGCCTCTATCGGGTGCTCGCTCACAGCACCTTGCCCCAACAGTCTGTCGAGAAGGCGACACGGGGAATCTTTGTTCTCCTGTGCGCGCGCGTATGTGTGCGTCTCCGTGTCTTGTGTGTGAACGTGCGTGTGATGATGCACATATTTGTGTGTGTGTGTGTGTGGTGTGTGTGTATGCGTGCGTTGTGTGTGGATGTGAATGTGTGCGCTGCGAGTGCAGTGACGCGCGCGCGTGTGTGTGTGTACCGTATGTGCGTGCGTTGCGCAAGTAAGCGTATGCGCACGTGTGTGTCCGTGTGTGTGTTTTGTGGGAGTGTTTTGTGTGCGTGTGTGTGTCTCCGTGTGTTTGTGACCTCCTTGCCAGCGAGCCTTCGACACTTCACGTGGCCACAAAGCGCACCTAGCCTGGTACAAGCTCTGTGGTGTCGTCACCGCCACTTAGTGGCGAATGTTGTTAAGGTGGGGGGGGGGGGCGGGGAGCGGTGGCGCAGTGAACAGCGCCCACTGCGCTCCCACCTCGGCCACCTGAGTTAGACACCCGGCAATGGCTAACATCATTGGCCAGTGATATCCCAAAGCTGCCCTGGGATTCACCTAGGTCGACTCGGCCTCAAACGAGTAACCTAGTGCGCTGTGTGATCATCGACACGGGGGACACAAAGACGGCCGGGGGTTGGTGCTTGCCAAATCAGCCCCATTTACGCCATGTCGGCCTTAATAGGTGCTCGCAAACAGCACTTGCCCCAACAGTCTCTATAAAGGTTATACGGGAGAATCTTTGTCTTATTACCATGTGTGTGTTTCATGTGCGCGTGTGTTGCGTATCTATGTAACGTGTGCGTGTGTTGTACAGCGCGCGTGTGTGCGTCACGCTATAATACTCGCTCTGACTACCTACCACCAGGCATTCATTTCTCACTGAATACGTTTCGGGTGGCTGGTAGACTGGGGTAGGTGGCAGGTGACGGGTAGGCACAGGCATGACGACAGGAGGTGGACTGGACGTGGTGCAGCGAAAAAAATATAAAAACATCTTCCAGAAATCCGCCCAGCAGTATGAATGGGTACGACCACGCTTCATGCTTCGGCAGTTTTGCTTGTGGTGGGGTAAAGTGTGGGGGGGGGGGTCACTCCCCACCTCTTCCCAGGGGGTCTGGGGGCAGCAAGCGTGGAAGTGAAAGCTGCAGTGGCATTCGAGAGGTGGCTTGAGAGAGCTCCCTCTAGCGGAGGGGGTGGGGGGACGCTTCCGCTGGCAGTGGCGTGAGCGAGGGATGGCAGGGGCTGCACCTGTACTTTACACCTAACAATTTGTTTTTCTTGATTTTTTTTTTAAAATCAGCCAATGCCCCACTGAGCTACGTAGCTCTCTCTTTTTTTTCAGAAGCGACCTGACCACAAAATGATAGCTGAGCGAAGTGGCTTGCTATCACGTGGAGATGTAGAGCAGACAAATACTCTAAAGGCGTGATGGTGATTCTAAATGTGGATTAAAAAACCGAAGGACCCCGGAGACAAGGCGACCATGGGGAGAGAGACACAAAATTCAAATGTACAACATGAGTCAGGGTCGATATCGAAATCACCGATCTCCTGTATACCAGGCGAAGTAGTTAACATCTCCAAGCCACCGTGGTGATGATGATGCTGAGAGAGAGAGACGCAAACTCTAAATATACAGCAGCAGGCGTCAGGGTCGAGATCGAACTCACCGACCTCCTGTATACCAGGCGAAGTAGTTAACATCTCCAAGCCACCGTGATGGTGATGCTGAGAGAGAGAGACGCAAACTCTAAATATACAGCAGCAGGCGTCAGGGTCGAGATAGAACTCACCGACCTCCTGTATACCAGGCGAAGTAGTTAACATCTCCAAGCCACCGTGATGATGATGCTGAGAGAGAGAGACGCAAACTCTAAATATACAGCAGCAGGCGTCAGGGTCGAGATCGAACTCCCCGACATCCTGTATACCAGGCGAAGTAGTTAACATCTCCAAGCCACCGTGATGGTGATGCTGAGAGAGAGAGACGCAAACTCTACATATACAGCAGCAAGCGTCAGGGTCGAGATCGAACTCACCGACCTCCTGTATACCAGCCGAAGTAGTTAACATCTCCAAGCCACCGTGATGATGATGCTGAGAGAGAGAGACGCAAACTCTAAATATACAGCTGCAGGCGTCAGGGTCGAGATCGAACTCCCCGACATCCTGTATACCAGGCGAAGTAGTTAACATCTCCAAGCCACCGTGATGGTGATGCTGAGAGAGAGAGACGCAAACTCTAAATATACAGCAGCAGGCGTCAGGGTCGAGATCGAACTCCCCGACATCCTGTATACCAGGCGAAGTAGTTAACATCTCCAAGCCACCGTGATGGTGATGCTGAGAGAGAGAGACGCAAACTCTACATATACAGCAGCAAGCGTCAGGGTCGAGATCGAACTCACCGACCTCCTGTATACCAGCCGAAGTAGTTAACATCTCCAAGCCACCGTGATGATGATGCTGAGAGAGAGAGACGCAAACTCTAAATATACAGCAGGCGTCAGGGTCGAGATCGAACTCACCGACCTCCTGTATACCTGGCGAAGTAGTTAACATCTCCAAGCCACCGTCATGATGATGCTGAGAGAGAGAGACGCAAACTCTACATATACAGCAGCAAGCGTCAGGGTCGAGATCGAACTCACCGACCTCCTGTATACCAGGCGAAGTAGTTAACATCTCCAAGCCACCGTGATGATGATGCTGAGAGAGAGAGACGCAAACTCTAAATATACAGCAGCAGGCGTCAGGGTCGAGATCGAACTCACCGACCTCCTGTATACCAGGCGAAGTAGTTAACATTCTCGCCACCATGGCGTCCTCTTTACCTCTTGTCACCCGACACACGCCGAACCCTTCTCACACAACCCTGTCTGTTGTACCCCCCCACCCCTCTCCACCCCTCTCCACCCCTACCCCCATAAAGGGGGCCCTATGGCAGACAGAGACGAGTGCGCCGAGAGCACGGACGACTGTCACATCGACGCGATCTGCCAGAACACGGCGCAGGCGTACCGCTGCATCTGCAAGCCGGGCTTCAAGGGAGACGGAACGCACTGCGAGGGTGCGTGCCCGCAGAGCGCCACCACCTCCACTCACCGCGACGCACTCGCCTCTCGTTGCGAGCTCCCGCTGAATTCACGCCTCCGATTTAGCACGGTCGGCTACGTGCGCTGCGAAAGAAGTTCAACACGCACATACATACACACATACACACACACACGCACACACATACACACACACACATACACACACACACCCCCCAGCATCGATTGTGGCAGTTCGGTTTCAATTTGGCGAATTGCGAGTTTTTTCTGCTTGCGATGCGCCCGAGCGAGAGAGAGAGAGAGGACGTACACCGTGGAGATGGAACGATGAAATCAGCTCGTGTTGTGGTAGGAGCGAGCTGGATTGTTGAGGGATGGCAACGTCTTGGGGCGGGGGGATGGAGGTTAGGTATTGAGGGCCTTCATCCAGCAGTGGATTGATCATGGCTGATGGTGAGGATGATGATGTGATGCTAAGCTACCCTGTCACCTGACCTCGCCTCGTCAGATCCCAGCAAGCTAAGCAGGCGTGAGCCCTGGATATTACTTGATTTTGGCGGTCACCATACATATATCTTAGTCGTTCCAGGCTGCTGCAAGGCCATGTGTTGGGCAGCAGAAGAGAGTCCAGCAAACTCAATTGTCGGTACTCAACGTCGATGCTACTGCGTCTGTGCTCTCTGCCTTCACCAACCCGAACTGAGCAGCGTGGTGAAGGATGGTCCAATGGCCCCTGCAACCCGCACGGTGTGGGTAAGCCTTCATCAAGAAGGGGATTGACAAGAGCTCTGCACATATAGTAGAGCGCTTGTAATAGTATTCATTTACACACCTTTGTCAATCCATTGCTTGAATATTGGCATGTCCATGTTGTGTCAGTGGTCAGGATTTGGCCATACCGTGCTTCCTTCCCCGTATGCTGTGACGTTGGAGAGTTTGCCCAGGATCCGTTCAGATATTATTCGCCACTGATACGAGCCGCAGTTACGAATCCAACTCGGGTGACCGGGGTTCGTCGCGCGGTGCGTGAATCACTGCGTCACCCTGCCGCTACCAAAATGCACTTGCCAATGGGGTTGTTGAACGATCTATTTTCTCATGGAATATTATTGGGGAGGGGGAGTTCAACCTCATGTAGTCTACTCCCCCCCTTCCCCTCCAACAGCAGGTAGGGGGATATTTTCTGAAGCTCAGCCCCAGACAGCTTCAGCTGGCTGAAATTAATCCCGACTCATTTGGAATACATGAGAAGGCGCAGTCGTTAATGATGCGTAGATTCATCGATGAACGAGCACGCATCGAGTCTCGCGCGTGAAACTCCCATTATTTTTCTTCGACGGATGCGATTAGAATACGCACATTATATGCGCTAATCTTAACGCTCAGGTTCACGGAGCGAGCTGTGGAAGGGTATAAAGATGTGTAATAAAAAAGAACCAGACAATTTATAGAATCTCCCGTTAGTAGTGGAGGAGAGGGGGGGGGGGCGATGGAATCGTTGCACTCCAAGTGCGCTCGTACTTTTCACTTTCTCAGTATAAATAAATGCTGAACTATGCGACAGTAAAACTTAATAGCATTTTCTAAATTCCTTACCACTTTTCAAGTGAACTGCGAGGGCTTACATATCTGCATTGAGGTGAGAGCATACTTCAGCAGAACTGCCACTGCCTGTCTCCTGCGTACAAAGCAAGCGGCAGTGTTTTTAGTCCTATCTTATTATTGGCTTTTTCGTCCAATATCACCGAGTAGTATTTGTTCAAGCAATCTAACTCTGGACTGGTTTCAACTGTCTGCGTCTCGTCATCAGGGTCGCTCCATCACCAGATGTCAGAATCGGAATATTTATTTATACTGGAGGAATCCGATGGGCTATAAAGCTCTTTTTGACAGCTGTCCAGTCGGGGCGAGTAAGAACGTTACGACAACAAACAATACAAAAATACCATCGGAGTGCAATATACTGGAACGGTAAACAAATCACACAAGCACATTGGCAAGAGCACTCCATATAAACGACGAGACCCTCGTTTCAAACGCGAAAAGCAATTCCGTGAACGCACTCGTTACAGCTAGGACGGGTAGGCATACAAATAGATAAAGCAATTAAGGCAGAGTAGTCCCCGCCTATTCATATTGCAGCAGAAGTGATGAGGATGGAGGTGCAAGTCTTGTTGAGTGGAACCATGAGCTCTGCTTTCCGCGATGCACTTTAACAGCGACGGCAGGACATTTTTCGCATTTCATGGGAGTCTAATTGTGGACATTTCGTTCACTTCTAAAGGACGTGATTCTCAATGTCTGCTCATGGGAATCTTGCATGTGTGATTGCAAGAAAATATTGGTAAAAGGTGTAAAAAAAAACATCCTAATTTGTTTCAGAGTCCCACAGTTTTTAGACAGCGACTACGCCCAAGTATGAGCGAGTCGATGTATCTGCCCATCGTTCACTGTGTAGAAGGGACATTGCCTGAAACGTTGCGTGACATCTTTCTGCTGTCAATTAAGAATTAGGTGATACTTTTTGTTGTTGTTGCAGCTTTGCGTGTTGTTCGCCGCGTGTGCGTGGGGTTTCTCTGGAATTGGCCAAACATCCCAAGGCAAGGCACCTCTTGAACAACAACAAAAGTCATGAGATTCAGTGGGGATTTCCTTTGCTAAATAAATGTAATTTTTTGTTGTGATTATTGCCACTGCAACAACACTAGGGTAGGTACAAGGCTTGAGTTATTAAGGTGTGTGCGTGCTGAAGGCTATCTTGTTGTTCACGTTGTATTGTGCCATTCCGTTTATACACGTGCGCCTATAAGTCTTGAGTGTGTACGGTCAATTCCTTGGGAACGGAATTACCGCGCAGAATATTGAAAGAACCTGATAATCACACGGTGTGACATGAGCATCGTCGGTGCGATAACTGCTGTTGCGACACGCAGAATAGCCCGTGACATCGCCGTGTCTGACATGCCTGCATTTGTTCTTGTGCTTCCATTACCGACACGCAAATAGACAAAACACACAAACAGCATGTCAGTACTGTACGATATATATTTGCTGAGAAAATGCTTCCGGTTGTCTTTCAATGCACGGGGACTTTAACCAGAAACTATTCTGCCGAATGCACTTGCGTTCAGGAAGAATGAGTTAGGAGTTCGCCCCGCGTGGAAATGTCTCCACCGTGGCTTTGATGGAACATAATACTGGTCTGGAAAGCCAAGAGGCTGATGGGCTGAAACATACACAGCATACAGGACAGAGTTCTGCTTAGATTTGCTTTTATCGATATCATGCTTTACAACAGTGTATAATAACTATACAGTATTGCTCTTTGTGTTGAACAACATCTGGTAACCCAGAAGCTTTGTTTACCAAACCCTGAATCTGCTGATGAGACCCAGAAGGTCAGAACCAGGTCCAGAGTTTGCTTGCTTAAAGAAATGTTCCAGAAAGGCTGATAGACGATTTCATTTTTTCATTCATATGAAAATACAAAGAAGGTAGTTTTTTGCTGCTCATATTTGCTTTCATCATCAGATAGGGCTGTAGATGTACGTACGGTGACGCAAACGCCCAGAGCTCTGATCTGTTTCACCAGTCTTGAGGACTCTGTGGTCCGTGACCTGAACGTATCAGGCTGAGCTTGCCGTATCGCCTTCCCCGGGCTTATTACCGTCATGCGCGCGTTAAGTTATCACCCATTCACGCGAAAAAATGCGCATTCATAATGCGGCTGCCCTACTGTGATCGGATAATCGTGAAAAATCCAGTCGAGGAGTTACGATGCTCGAGTAAATGATGGCTATTGGGTGCAGGCTTAGACTCCTTTAGGCCGATGCGAAGAGTGTGATTGCATTTGGCCAAGGACCGATCATTTTGACCAGCGCCTGTGAATTTGCACAGCTTGTCGATGTGAAAAAATAAGAGATGTGTCTTAGCAAATGAATGTTTCAGTCGCAATTTTTTTAATTGGTGCAAGTGCTTGGCAATTTTTATTTCAAGTGAAAACAAAAATCAGGCTTACCATATGCCAGTGGCAGTGATTTTCACATTGTGTATCGTTGCTAATTGAAATAGATAACTTTCAATATAACAGATATACACCAAGTAAAAACCATGTGGGTGGAGCAGTGGCACAGCGGTTAATGCACTGCACTACGAACCCGATGACCTGAGCAATAACCCCGACCATGGCTCTATCGTCAGTATTGTCTGAACCAGTGTGCTCCCACTTGACCAGTGCACGCTAACCGGTGTGGTGAAGTATGCTCAAACAGCCTTGATCATGCAGCAGTTCATCGACGAAGGGATGATTTTTTTTAATCGATTATCAAATACAAAAAGTACTTTTATATATATATAAAGGAATACCTTTTGAGACGTAGAAGTTTTTAAAAATCGATTATCTACATCGCCCAATCATCGCCGAGGCACAACGTCGCATGAAGTGACGTCACGAACTGAAAATGAAGCCACTGCAAAAAATCCATTCCCGTGTGAGAAAACTACAACGCAAACAAACACGAAGCACGGCAGGCAAACAGCGTGGGCCCTTTATGGCGAACGTGGCGTCGCAATTATGAATGGCCAGCAGTAGAATACAAACTAATTTCCTTTCGTGGACGACCGCTCTAATGAACGCAGGGCCCTGCCCGCGCGGATGATCTGGCGCGGACGTCCCTCTGCAGACCATCAGTGGGTCACGTGGGTCACGGGTCAGAGCCCTGGGGTCAAATTGGTGACAATTGGCAGGAATTTTTCCTGGGAGTTTTCGCCCCGCGCCCGTTATCGGCAGTTGGGCATGGGTCGAGACGGGCGGGCGGGAATTTTCGCTCGAGCTGCGTAACCCCTCGCTGTGTCCGTCACCGCCATGGGCCGCCGCACACACCTTCGTTCGTGTGCGGACGGGAAAGGCAGATTTCCCGTCTCGTGGGTTCGCACGCCACGCCTGGCTTCGCCGTTGCTACTCTACGCGAGTAGATAAATCAGAGTAAACCCCCAACCAAAAACAAAGTCTGGGTGTTTTCTCTCAGCTCCGTTAGTGTTTAAACGACTTATTTTTCTCGTTTTCTTTCCTTTTGTTTTGGCACTTGCTGCTCATTAAGTATTGTGAATCTTAAATATGAATTATTTCACGGGGGAATATATTGTTGGAAAACATTGCTAGTTTCTTTTGTTGTGTTCAAAGTTACCGTACTATTGCATTTCTGCCATTTTAAAAAGATTACTTTGTCGACTGAGAAAACGTAACATGTAAGACCTTTGTAGTCTGGATGTAAGAATACAGCCCAATGGATTGAATTAACGATTGCAGGGTAATTAACTCAGTTAAACTAATGTGAGCAATCTGACAAGGCACGTCTAATTTGCGCGCATTAATCCCATCTGCAATGTTAAGTCTTCAAAACCAGCCTGACAGTTCGTGGCCACGCCAGACCCTACCTCGTCCCCAGCCACTCACGCCGCAGGCGCGTTAAACCAGCCAGTGAGGCCCCGGTGGCATTTGGCAAGACGGCATCATCACGCGTTATCAAAATCATTGCACAAAATCCCACCGCTTTTGCAGGCGTAATGAACCCCGCCGTTTTGAATGCCTGCGTCCCCAACTCGTGCACCGACTCCTTCATCTCGGGACGACCGCGCTTAATGGGTTTTTTTTTCTGTCCGTGTGCGTGCGCTTCCTTCATGCGTTCGCCGCTTGCACTTCGGCCCAAGCAGCTGACTTGCTCTCTCGCGTGTGAATGACTGACTGCCCGCTCGGTGGCGTTTCCTACCGTATGCAAATCCGGCGGTGTGTTTACACGTAAGGCATGACCGTTACATTGTAGCCCCGGTGAAGGTGCGATGGCGCACGGGCAACAACCGCTGAGGCCATCTCCCTCCTTATGTTACGGCTCAAGAACACGAGTGTGGCGTTACGAGGTGAATAGGGAACGTATGTATGTTGAACTTCTTTCGCACCGTACGTAGCCAACCGTGTTCATCGGAGGTGCAGGGAAAAGACAACCAGTCTGGGGGAACCTTGAAGCCATGGACCGTGGCCATGGGCAAGAGATCTTAAGATGTGGAGAGACATAGCAGCGTACGGAAAGTGCCTGAAATAATTCAGGAACTGCCGTTAGGTATAGAAGTCTGCAATATTATGCGTATGACAACGCAAGTAAAAAATACTGATAATTTAAATAATTTTGTTTTTCTTTTATATTATCATATATATGTAAATCCCTAGCAATTAAAATAACGTTTTAAAAATAATTAACATGCCCTATAAGAATTTAACGATTTTTTTTTCTGTTATGTAAATGTTAGGCAATGCCATCTACCATGCACAAATAGAGTCCCTCCTGGCCTTGAGATGGCACCGCGAGATTTTTGTTTGGTTTAAATAAATATACAGTCCCCGGCGCATCGATTACGCATACATACATTAAGCATACATACATTCGACGTACGTAGTACATGCATTAACTCATTTCTTTACAACTGCTTTTCGTGTTGAGTTCGTTATCCTTATTCATATTCTTAGGTTTTTTCGGTAAAGTCACGTTATCCTTCCTCCGTACCTCAATTAGCATGGTTTGCTGCGTTCTGCGCGAAAAGAAGTTCACCATACATACAAGAACTTCAACATACAACAAGCGGTGACCATTTCATTTCACTTGCCCGCGTCCCCCCCATCCACCCCACTTTAAAATCAATGCCCGCTTTTTTTCCCTTCCTTTCTGAAAACCCGCAGACATCGACGAGTGCGACAGCGACTACACCGGCTGGCTGCGTTCACGAGTGCATCAACATCCCCGGCAACTACCGGTGCACTTGCTACGATGGCTTTCATGCTCGCCGAGGACGGACACAACTGCTTCGGTGAGCGATGGTTCACGCCGCCAGGATTCCGCTGGCACATCTCAAACACGCGCTGTTTGATTAGGGGTCTCCTCGGGAGGTTGGGCGCGGGGATGGTGGGGGGAGGGAGACTTTTGGAGGGTTCACCTAGGGTGATGGCCAGCCCTTTGTGGGTGCCACTGTACGGAAGGCCACACGTTCTTTTCGTCAAACCGATACTCGTCGTGCGTTTGGTTTTTTTTTGCCCACGCGAGGTTCCATTTTTTTTTTTGTCACGTGAGATCGGTGGCTTCGCTCGTGCCGACCTTCCGCGGAGGGCAAAGGGTGCGGGCAAATCTGCGGCTCCGGAGCCGTGCCCGGCTCTTGAAGGACTGATGCTTCGAGACGGTTATTTACTGAGGCACCACTGCCCCACCGCCTTCGTGTTCACCACAGTGCATTGCGGCTCTTGAAATATTTAGTTTTTTTTTTATTACCGAATTCGAAACAAATGGATCGTCTCATTATTTTGGTTGCCGGCCCCTGGCGAAGGGTTTCGCGGTTGCGCTGAATTTGTGCGTTTTCGCCTTGGCACAACTACAAAATCGCAACAGAAAGGTCTTCCTCCTCCTCCCCCTTCTCTCTGTTGTCTGAAATGTGAACACATGTTACGTGTCTTCTTGCGTTCGGTGGCTCGCCATTATGTACATGCCCCGCTTGGCATACAAAGTCTTGAGATTCAGCTGCAGTTAAATGTTACGCGGGTATTTTTTTACGTAATTTTACTTTTACTGCGTAGCTCAAATCCAACACCGTGAAGGAAAAAAAAATCTATAATCAGACAATACGCCTCCCTTCCATATTCGAGTGCACAATTTGGCTCAACAGAAGCTAACTCTGGACCAATTCTGACATCAGCAGAGTGAGGCTCGGTTGGACAAAAATACCGGTGAACTGCCAAATGCTTATCGGCAAATACCCTCTCTGTTAGATATGGGTCCTACCTAGTTCGACAGAAAACAATATAATGGCACAACTTAACAATAACCGTTGGCATGAGTGATTGTTCCCAACTCTGATTAACATTCCCACGCCGTGGCACTGAGGATTGAGGGCGGCGTGACCAACACAGGGAGGCCTGTAAAACTCGGGACGTTGCTCGTCGTAAACCTCTCGGCTCAGGAGAACCACGCAGCTCTTCGCTGGTGCCAGGAGGACGCGAATGTTTTCACTTTGAGGAGTGGCAATAATGGGCGGAAATGGCATGTAACACCCTTGCCCCTTTCCTCTGCCGCGCACTGCCACTGCTGCCTTTTCCCGCCCGCAGAAGGTGAAGTTTAAGGAGTGGTGTTGCCACATTGTGTCAGATTGCACCACGCTGCAGCTCAGCGAGCGTGGACATTTGGAAGAGCGTTGTTGTCTTCTTCTTCATTGAGCTTAGTGGAAGGAAGCTTTAGTGCAAGGTGCACTAACTTAAGCGATTGAGACCGTTGAGCATTTATCAATAGATCTACGCCTGAGATGACTGTGTGGTTGAGAGGTCACAGCATTGGGCCGGCACTGCCGAGGGCATGGGTTTGAATCCACTCATTTTACTTATTTATTTTTGCTTAAAACAATATTGTTTCGATATATTCTTTTCTCATAGCAGAGTGTGTGGGAAAGCGAAAAGTAGACTTGATGGAATTTTCAGGAAAGGTCCTGTGAACGATATCTACTGCAGCTATTATCTTATCCAGAGGTGTAACAGCTCTGTGAGATTTCCAAATGGATTCTGCTTCTTAATGACATGATGCCATTAGCACATTTGAGTGAAATTGGGGGAACCCCCCCCCCCCCCCCACGAAATTCCACACCTACACTCCCACGACTTCAATTATTCACACATTGTGTACTCGCTGTGAGTAGTCACCTTGACTGTCACGTAGGAAATCGAGCGTTTTGATGCATTAGTCTGCACTTGGCAGGTAATCAAAGCCTCAACGGCAACAGATGCAGTGATTGCAAACGTGGCGCATTACCATTCCACAAGACAGCGAATTGACGTTCTTGGATGTCCAATTTGTTATCGGCGTTCACGTGCAGCAAACGCCGAGCTGCAGAGCACTGGCCGGGTGCGGACGGGGAGTTGGGAATCGATTACCTTTAGTCGATGACTTTTAATCGGAGGAGGCGGTCACCATGTGCACGCGCATTTATTAGCACGATCCTGGGGTCAAATGCGACAAAGATCCCCCGCATAGCCTGGAACAGACTGTTGGGGCAAGTGCTGTAAGCGAGCAACCTTTGTCTCCCCAGTGGCGATGATTCTACACATCGCACAAGGTACTCATTTGACACTGAGTCAACCTAGTCGAGGCCCAAGACCGGTTCAGATAATAGTCACTGGTGTTGGCCATGAGCAGGAGTCGAACTCGGGTCACAGGGTTTGGGGCGCAGAGCGCGAGCACTACACTACCGCTCCCAAAGATAAAGATCCCCTATATAGTCTGAACAGACTGTTGGGGCAAGTGCTGTCAGCGAGCACCTGTGAAGGCCGGCACGGCGCACGAGGGGGGTGGGTGGCGAGCGCTACACCGGACCACCTTTGTCTCCCTAGTGGTGATGTTTGATGTTTAAACACCACACCAGCTACTCATTTGAGACACGCGCACACACACAGAGGGCCCTGCGGTGACTCGAGCGAGTATCTGGAGTCCGTGTGTTTATAGGAAAACGTACAGGACCCCGTGGCCGTGAACCCAGATGACACAGCGCCCAATTAAGCTGGAATTATTGCGTTTACACGCGGGGAATATCGAAGGTTTGTGGAATTGATTCGGGCATTCGAAGCCGATTAGAGACGACGCTGCCGAAGCTGAACATCTGCCGGGTTCAATAGCCGTCGGGGTATGGTGGCCTCAGACTCGGGGGACAACGTAAACTCTCTTCCAAGACAAATGAGCCTTCATGGCGGGGGACCCCGGGATCCCAAAATCGTAATGAATTACATTTATTTTTTGGCGACTCCGTCCCACCGCGCACATAAACGCCGCGACCCGCCCGGCGCGGATGGTTCTGTGGTCGTGTCGTCCAAGCAGCAGCGGCGAGGACGAATGCGCCGAAGAAACAAAACTTTGAAACTTTGATGAGCGCATCGTGTAGAGCTCGTCGAGAGGAATAGAGTGCCGTGTCCGTTCGCCTTCAACAGACGTAAAGTGACGTCGCAACGCAGTTTGGGGCCATCCATTGAGTAGGTACGCAAAAATCTGTCAAAACCTGACCCCTACCCCCCCTGCCTGTACGCACGCGGACTTTTGACCCCCCCCCTCCCACTTGCGTACGTACGCTTGACGCACCCCCCCCCCCCCCCCCCCACGAATCCTATAGAACGGCCGATATTTAATCGACGCAGAAACGATCAAGGATTTATAATATGAACGTGTTCAAGCACACAGATTGTCCACCGCCGGACTATCTAACTCATTTGAAGGCCAATGTCGACAAATTATTATCGAAGCTTCAGCCCCTCCCCCCCCCCCCCCGTTTCCTATGCGTACATTGTCAGTAGACCCCCACATACGCAAGCGTACGCGTTTGGCTTAACCCCCCCTTCCCCCCTCCATGCGTACGTACTAAATGGATGGCCCCTTTATGCGACAGCCGGGATCTTATGGGACCATAAGGTTCATTTGCCCTCCGAGGTTTTTGTCGCGACCGCTCGCGCCGTACGCCAGCGGCCATTTTAATTCCCGTAAAAATTCGCGGATGAAACTCAAAAATATAACACCGGCTCATTCATTTTTTTGCCGTAAAGGTCGCCCGCTAAAGTACTCAAACCCAGTGGAGAAATGTAACACGTCCGTGCGATGTTTAAGTTAATGCTTAACCAAAACATGCTATTAGACTTGGGTCTGCATGCTGGAATTGGGAGAGCACATGCCGTATTTGAAATCTGGCAACCAAACTTTGAGACTTGTGTTTTGGTTCTGGCCGATTGCATACCTGGTGCTTGCACGCTGCGGGCAGGCACCCTTCTTTCATTTGCGGCAATTGCGAGTGTGGTCCACCAGCAGAAACGTGGTGTGTTTATTTTCATTCCTTGTTGTACATCTCAAATTATATTCACAGCTTGTGTGTGCGTGTATTGGGAGCGGTGGTGTAGCGGTTAGAGCGCCGCACTATGATACCAGCATTCCGAGTAAAATTCCCGTTCACGGCCAACATCAGTGACGATTATCTGAACCGGTCCTCGGCCTCCCCAAGGTCGACTCAGCCTCTAATGAGTACCTGGTGCGATGTGTAAACATCGCCACTGGGGAGATAAAGGTGGCCGGGCGTGGTGTTGGCCACCCACCCCCTCGTGTGCCGTGCCGTCCTTCATAAGTATTCGTATTCGTTAACAGCACTTGCTCCAACAATCTATTAATGCTTGATGGGGGATCTGTGTTTTTCTACGTGTGTCTGTGGAGCGGTAAGGTAGCGGTTCCCGCAATGCGCTTGTGAATCCAACAACCTCGGTTCTATTCCTGGCTATGGCTTACATCAGCGGGTGAATATTTGAAACCAGTCCAGGGATTCCACTGGGTAAACTCAGCCTTAAATGAGAAGCTGGTTGCAGTTTGTAGACGTCAGCAATGGGCAACGATGGCTTGCTATGCTTTCAGACCACACCACCCCCTCATGCGCCTTGCCAGCCTTCAATAGGTGCTCACTGACAGCATGTCTATATGTCTATAAGAGGAATCTTTGTTGTTATGCTGTTGTCGTTGTTGCACTGCTCGTCAGCATTTAGTTGCGTGGCATGGATTTGTAGTGCTCCGTACAGACAGTTTCAGTGCAGCAGTGCAGGCATATTTCATAGCAGATTTATTTCAAGTGAGGGCGAGAAAGTTGGCATCTTCCTTAATGATCATTCCTTTCGAAAGGCTTAGCCTGACATGTGAAATCTTTTGGCTAAAAAAAAACGTTGTTGGGCAAACGTGAGAACAGCCAAGTTTACTCGTCATGCCGCCAGTTTGTTTCCATGGTCAGTTTTATTTTTAATATTCCCTTAATTCTTTTGCGGGGAAAATATAAATTGCAGTCGCAGTGAACCCGCAAATATTGGCAGAAGTAAGCCTGTGTCGAGTCCCATAATGTCACCCTTCATTTTAAGTCTGTTCCCTCTCAATTGGTCCTTTGTAATGCACTGGACACTCGGAAAATTTGAGTTAAAAAATATTTTTACATCACACTTATAACCTCACTCGATCTAATTTTGGGCACCCTGTATATATATATTTAAAGTGTTGCGTGAGTAATTTCTGGCAGAGTGTGATTTGTCCGTTTTCTCACTGCGACTTGCAAATGGCCTGACTTTGTTTCTTTGTTGATAGCTTTGACAAGCTGTGTCGGTCACCGATGAGAAAACTGAACTTCGCTTGTTGATCCCTGAAGGTCTGTGCGTTTAGGTCTGCACTGCCTTGGGTTGTCCCTTGTTGAACCCAGGTCACCCTTTCAAAAGAGATTTTGAGTCTCAATGGGTTCTCACCTGGCCAGATGGAGTCAAGGAATGAATGAATGAAATCAAAGTCACACTGACTAATTTGGGAGAAACGTTATTATTGCTTATATTTGTAAAATTGTATTTATTTTAAACAATGATATTCTGTTCCATTCTAAATGACTTGGATGTAGCCAGCGGAGTTTGTCAAACGAACCTGACTGCTGATGGGGACCCGGGAAGGGTCAAGGTTGGACTCGAGTTTGCTTTGCTTAGGAAAGCGCTTTCTCGATAATGTTTGCCTGGAAGGCCACTAGGATGATGGACTAAAACATATTTCTGCTTGTATGTGGAGACGCAGAATAGAGCCCCTGATTTTGATCTTATCCCACGGCACCCCACAGCAGCACCGTAAACGAGTTTGTGTACAACGTAAACCCCCCGGGGGTCACTCTCTCAAAAGAGGAAACTCACCGTACGTCTCATCTCCTGGGTCGCACAAACGACGATGCCGCTGCTCCCGCCGCTGCAGAGGAGATGCGCGAGTGAGACGAGGTTGGCTTTTTGAAAAGTAGCAAAAAGTGTAAAACGACGAGAGGTTCGGTTACGGTGGCAAATAAAAAAAAAAACCTCCGCAGGTGCTGGCTGGCTGGCTGGCTGCTGGTTAAATGGAGCGGTGGTGCCTTCTCCCCCCCGGCCACTTGGCTCGTGTCAGGAAAAAGCGAGCGGTGAGGGCCCCCTCTCCAACCCCCCTCCCTCCCACCCCCCCCCCCCCCCCGTGAAAGGAACCCACCTGGGAGAAAGCAGTCACGCCGTTAAAACAATACTCGACGCTTAGAAAAGAAATTAGCAGGAAAAAAGTAAAAATAAAGCTTTGCTTTATATAAACTCTCCAATATCTGATTGAGACCCCCATTTGCTCAGCATTTTACCCAAATGCTTTAAGAGATTTAATTCAAGCTCAAGATTTGTGTGTGTGTGTGTGGAGGGGTGGGGGGGGGTGGTAAAGTTTATTTAACCTGTCTAAATAACGTTTGCATCAGGAAAGTGTCACATTTCCTCCCATCTTTCAGCGTTACAGGCACTTTGTTTCTGGCTGCAGCCTCGGCACCCCAATTATTTTTTGTTTTTCCACGTTAGGAAATAAAATGATAAAAGGATCGCTCGTGTTTTGGAAAGGAATTTTCGATGAAATCCCGCTATTATTTTAAGCGCTAATTTCCGCGGCTGGTGAGGTGATGCCACGGGGGAACGATCGGATTGGCGTGTGCCGTGTCGAGCCCGATCTGCCCCTTGTTTTGGAGGACCTTGCGGGGGAAGTGAAGAGAGATCCACTGATTATGAGTGTTTATTGCTTCTGGGTGTTAGAGCCAGAGGCTTCTGAAAGGCAAGAAAACTCCTTCCAGCTGTGGACAGCAAAGCGGAGAGATGTTGACGGGGATCAATTTGCAGGCGCGGTTTGTCTCCGAGATGATTTTGTCCTTTTTGTGAACGCACGCTAGGCCACATTTCCTCCTCCTTCTTCTAAGCCAGACGTTCCCTTAATCTGTGGGGTCGGCTGGTTGGAATTTCCCCTCTCTCCGTGTGCTTCTATTCCGTGGCCCTTCTCTATGTCACGTCCACCGTCCTCACATCTCGTTCGACCGCATCCTCCCATCTCATCCTCAGTCTCCCTCAACTCCTGGCCCTGCAGCGGTGCCATCTCCATAGCCATTCCAAATTCAGTCTTTTCTGCAATATTTTGCTGTCTTTTCTTGGATTTTCTGTTTGCACATAGTCACTTTAAGATGTTTTCTTGTTCATGTTTTTGTTTGTTTGTTTGTTGCGGTTGCACCCGATTCAAAAGCCGAATGGCACACAGGGCTATACCTAATACATGAAACTTGAAACTTGAAACTTTGTCTCTTCTCAACACGTGTCCAAACCATGAACCGCCTCTCCTCCCTCACCTTCTCCGGAATATTCATTATCCTTCATCTTCTTGGTTCTTTCGGTAAAGTCACGTAGAAGGGAAATAATCAAATAATAAAAGTAAAACATAATGAAATATTTTTTTTACTTTATTATTATTTTATGATTTTATTTTATTATGTTTTTAATGAAAATAAAACCTAATAAAATATAATTTTATTGTTTTATTTTTATTATTTTATTATTTCCCTTCTCCGTGACTTTACCGAAAGAACCAAGAAGATGAATCCCTGCAGTCACGAAAGCTTTAAATCGAAATTCATTATCCTTGCTAAGGCTCTGACTTCTTCATTCCTTCACCTTTCCTTTGGAGATATTGTCAACTTACATCTCAGAATGCTCCTCTCCTGCCATTTCCAGCACTCTTCGTTCAATTTTCTGCTGTCTTCCTTTATTTCGTGCCCACGTCTCTGAACCGTATAACAGCGCCGGTCGTATCGCCCTCGTTCTATATATTCCCCCTTTTTCCCATGGCACATTGTGAGGGAACAACATCTCCCTGCTGCCAACACAAATTCCAGTTGGTTTTAGGTTAAATGTTTTTAGCGTGTTGTTTTTATACTTTTGGCGTTTGCGTGTCTCTCTCTCCCTATGGTCGTGTGGATTTTTCTCCGGGTCCTCCGGTTTTTCCCCTCCACTTTTGGAAACGTGCGTTTGGAGTATTTGGTTGCTCTAAATTTCCACTTGATAAGCCACTTCGTTGAAATAGAGCCAAGTAGCTCAGTGGGCCTTACCTGGTAAAACAAATGTTGATACATGTACAGTGTAAGTGTAGGTGTAGCGATTCACCCCTAAACCCTACCCCTCCCGCAGCCAATATAATGATTCCTAATTGATTATTGAGTTCGGCAACATACTGGATCCAGTCGACTTGATCTCGTGAAACTCTCCTCCACCCGACATAGCCAAACAAATGTAATGGTCACGTGGTGTCCAATCATTTCCACGAACTATTCTTATTCCTGTTTCAGTTGAAGAACGATTCTCACAAGCGAATTTAGAACTGGATATGATGTTGGGCTTGAAACTGTGCCAAGCATCTTCAGGACCGAATCCGGGAAGTCACACTTCCTGGATTGTGTCAAGTGGCTGGATGAGTCACGTTCATTCACCACACACAATATCTAGGTATTATTGAAAAATATCGATTTATACATACACGATTAGATGCTTGAATTGACGGGCTTAAGAATCAGTTTTAAAATATTAATTTATGCATAGCTACACCCATGCAATGCGGTATTGTGACCTATGCATAGACTTAAGATATGTGTCGTGCGATATCGTCACCATCATCATCAGCCATGGCCAATCCACTGCTGGATAAAGGAATCCCCAAGCGACCAGCAGCACTTTCCCCACACCTCCGTTAGCATGGTTGGCTCCATACGTAAGTTCAACATACATACATGCTTAGTGCTGTAATATTTAAACAACTACAGAAAACGAGCCTTTGTTTTTAAACAAGGCTAAAGCACACTGGAATTTGGGAGGGATTAAGGGTAAAGGTTTAGCCCTGCATTTGTATGCTCACCCCACTGCTGGTCGAAAGGTCTCCACTAGGGGGAGCTCTAGAGAGCCCCTCCAGAGGATATTGGGCCTACTCTTCCACGCTAGCCAGATGTCTTGGAGGAGGTGGGAGTCCGTAAACTTTTACCCGACCACACGAGAACCTGCCGATCGCCTTTGTTGCATGCACGTTTATACTGCTGGGTGGACAGAGGCGGAGGGGTGGATTTAATAAACACGGGGAGGATAATATGTATAAACAAATCCATTTGGAAATGTTTAAGATGACACGCCGCTTTAATGAGGTTGATGAATGGCTTAGCACATTAACGGAATGCTTTCTTCCAATCAGTACGCTATATCCAGTATATACATAAACACTGGAATCTGGCTCATATTGCCCTGGTTATATCAATCCCTGCTCATTGTAACGAAAAACAGCATCTTGGCGTATAACCTTGTTAGTTAAATAGGCTGCGTAATATCAATTGTCCGAGTGCTGTGGTGCACGGTGGGGTTGTTTGTCCAACGCGTGGAATGTTCTGTGCCTCGACACGAGAGATGCGTTCCCGATTTTGAGATCCATCTTGAAAGTCGGGCATGGGTACAACATTTCGGATGATACAAAACATTTTCACCACAAATATGACATCATAGGAAGCAGTCGTTGCGTCTTCACGGGGGCAGTGTGTGTCGTGAAATTAGTCTCGTGTTCTTGGTTCTTTCGGTAAAGTCACGTAGAAGGGAAGTAATAAAATAATAAAAATAAAACATAATAAAATAATTCTCACGACGTTTCGGCCACAACGCAAGCAGCCGTCCTCAGGTTGTGGCCGAAACGTCGTGAGAATTATTTTATTATGTTTTATTTTTTATTATTTTATTACTTCCCTTCTACGTGACTTTACCGAAAGAACCAAGAGGATGAATCCCTGCAGTCACGAAAGCTTTAAATCGAAAAATAGTCTCGTGCTGAGAAATTGCACAAATGATAGAGATGGTACACAAATCACAAGTTACAGTAAGCTCCACTGCTCACTGCTTGATGTACAAAATCTTCCTTCTCTGGCCTAAATGTGAGTGTGGGAAACAACGTAAACATTATGGGGACCTCATTTGCCAGTAAAAGTGTAGATGCTTGCCCCGAGCTCTCATACTCTGATGGTGCATTGTCCTTGAGTTGTGCGCCTTTTGGCGTCATCTGGTCCAACCCATATGAGACTAGGCTCGAAGGAAAGCTGTCTCGGGTGTGGACCAATCAACTTCAAGGACAGTGCACATTATCAGAGTTATGTCTTTTGTTTGTATTTATGACTGCAGGTATTGCGGTCTATGCAAACATGACTCCTTGCAAAAAGGTGTCAGTTTTGTTGCCAGATAGAAGGGTAAAGAACCAATTATCAACGTAAACATGTTGTCAATCCAAGCGGAAATATTTCAACGCTATGGTTATTGAACGAATTTATATATATTTAAAATCACACATTTTCGGGTTATATAGTTTGTAGCGGTACCAGATACAGAAATGAATAAGTACCTAAGAATTAATAAAAACATTATATTTGTTATAAGATTTCAAAAATGTAAGATTGTAATACGAAGCATTCTACCTCTATGCAGACTGATACATTTTCGGAGTTAGGATTTAATCCATTGGCTAATTTTAGTTTTTGCCATTTGTCGTTTGTGTATAATTTATAACAGTAATAATATACATGAAATGGAAATAATTTATTTATATATCAACGATTCAATGTATGCATTATGAACATATGAATCTGTCGTAATCAATTCATCATTTACTTGATACAGCAATCGTGCTGTGACAGTTCCACCTGAAGACGGAAGCTTGTGTTGCCTCCGAAACGTTGTGATTTTTATTTTATTTTTTATTTTACTTTCATTAATTTTTATTTTTTACCTACGTGACTTTACCGAAAAAACCTAAGAATATGAATATAATTCATCATTATGCTTCTGTGGAACACTTTTTTTCATGAATAGTTTGATTGTGCAATATCAATATAAACTTTACAACTTATCAGATTGGATCACAATTCCAAAACGTTAATTTCAGTTACTTTTTTACATTTTAAAATCTCATGGCACGAGCCTTTACTACGCGTGCGTGTGAACAGCACTGAATGGCGAGTAATATTCTCAAAAAATGTATCCCCTCGAGTTATTTATCCACTCTCATTCACTCGTGCAGGTTGTTTATGGAGACTCTTAATTCCGATTTTTTTTTTTTTTAAATGCCTTTAATGTGTTAAAACACATTTAGCTACATTTAGCCAAAATTCTACTTTCGTTGTTTTTCGTTGCATGCAACTAAAAATGTGTGCACGCTCCGAATCAAAAACACAAGTTGTAAGATACCATTAGGGGTACACAAAAAACAAAACGTCATCGAATAAAAACAACGTGCTTATATAAGTTGTTTCACTTTGCACCTAGTGCATATTTCGCGTTCTGGATATTAAACTTGAGGCTAATTTGACATCCTTCAACCACCGTCACAACCCTTCGAGTGGTGCTCTTCTCTGATGCCGTGCGGCATTCAAAAGCGAGACCAGTGGTTCCGGAGAGACGGCCTTCGCGCAGAGTATTGTTCTCACTTTCTCTCTCTCTGCGCCGCGTCCGTCTGTCTGTCTGTCTGTCTCACGGATGGACGGACATAATCACAGTGCACGACCCAGGGGCCCCATCCCTAGGGAAGGCTTGCTGTTTTGGTTGGCCAGTGCCACAGAAATGAACCAGGCCAGGAAAAGGAAAGTCTGTCAACATGTTCATCTTTGAGAAGCCCCCCCTCCCCCCTAGGGGGGCTATGCTTCTCGCTGGTAATAACGTGCAGCAAATTTAGCCGGGGGAGCCAATGGCAAATTGGCTCTTTTGGTCTCGTTCTCCCGCCCATTAGTTTCCTGCAGAGCGTCCCGTAGCCGTAGTTTCAGACAAAGCCAGTTAGCTTGACACGCTGGCTAGAGTCTTGACAAACGCAAACCTCAAGTCGATGCAGCTACCGTCTGGACCGGGGCCAGGATCGCCTCTGAGCTAACATTCAGCAAGGGAATCCCAAGCTGTGCTCTGGAGTCAAGCAAATATTACGCTTAATTTTAACACTGTCAGTATCGCCCCTCCGCTTGGTTTCTTTTAACACGATGCCACAAAACATTGATAGATTTTTTTTTGTTGCGGTTAAAGGGTCCCGCTAAAAGCCTGGAGTGTTGTTTTTTTTTGAACGGCATTGTTCCAGAGACACCGGCTGTGCGGGCCAAAGCGAGTGACTTCGATCAGTGAAACGTCCCACGGTAATCTTTAATCCGTCGGTGGCTTAATTCATTCGGCAGGCTCATTAGGACGACGGGGCTGTCTTAAACATTTCCAAATGGTTGCATTTGTAAGGCTCACATCTTGTTTTGAAGTGGGGGGGGGGGGGGGGGGGTCAGTGGGAGGTGGGTAAGCGTGGGGTTTCATTGGGAGTGCATCATTTACACATTTATATTATTTGCTTTGGATAACAACTCTCATGCAGTCGTAAAGGAAGGAGGACCTCAGATGTAGTTATTTGGCAATGCACTCCTCGCACATTTTTTTTTAAAAAGCTTACGTTACATAAGTCATGATATGCACCCCAACATTAAGCTGTACCACTTATGTGTATTTTGGAGGGAAAGAAATATATAAATGCTTCGGCGATTATCACAGCCAACTTTAAAGCCCTGATTCATAAATTCGTGAAATTGTATAATGTTGGACATAATTTTATCCCGTGTTGCTAGTGCTTGGGCATGCATTGGAAAATGCTCAAGACCATTAAACCTGTTTGGTATTGTGGAGCCAGTGAAGGTGCTGTAAATTTTCAAGAAGCCTGGCTTGCTTTTGGTACTTGGTCGTATCCAGAACATCCATTAAACGCCATTCTCTCCTCTTCATACCTCTTCGTCTCTTTGATGCAACCTTCCACCTCCTCCCCATCGCACATCACCCTTCCCATCCACTGGCACCCTCCTACCGATGGCTCACCCCCTCCCCACATCCCACTCTGCTCCCACCACCACCACTACCACGCACCCCCCCTCTTCACCCAGCTTCGCCTAGCGCTCAGTCTGACCAGGGAGCTGTTTTTATAACTCATTAACTTTCCTAAAGGTCTGCAGGGAGTTTTGTCACGTAGGGCTTCAGCCAAAGTTGGCTGAAAGGATTTTTTTTTCTTCTTTTTCTCAAACGCCGCGTGGTCATGGCCAGTGACTCTGTCCGGGGCCAGGAACAGCACTGGCCTGCTCAATGAAAGCAGGGGGGGGGGGGTAGTGGGGAGAGCTAGGCAGCATTTTTAGCAGGAGATGGCTGGGATGTGGGGGGCTGGGGAGGCTGGTGGGGGGCTGGTGGGGGGCTGGTGGTGTGGGGGGGGGGGGGCTTGTTCCACAGAGAAGCAGGTTTATATTTTTACTTGCCCTGCTCTGATTCATTAGTGTGTGGGATTTGGGGGGGGGGGGGGGGTCAGGGAAACCTGGGGATTGGCATTTGATTTCAACAGCTGCCGCGAAAAAAAATCAAACGTTCAAAATGTTCTTGTTCAAGACACCTTTTTTGAGAGAAGGGGGGCAAGCAGCACACGGCAAACCCGCGTCTGAACGGGGGGGGGGGGGGGGGGGCAGGTCCTGCTGAGAAGAAGATGGGTCTTTAACATAAACTAGCACTTTGCGTTAAAAAAAAAACGCCGTGGCCAAGCCAAACAGGCTACCACCGCTATTCATAATATACACTGGGAAATAAATCTCGCCAAAGAAAGGAGGAAGCCCTCTGGAGCCTTGGCTGGCTGGAGGAGGAGGAGGAGTGGGAAGCTGTGTGCAGTGGTGCTGGTGCTGGTGGATACAGTGCGCCTATGGCTCGGATCGAGCCTCCTCCTCGTGAAAAGAGGCTTTTTTTTTTCTTGCGCTTCACCGAGCACTCCTTCTTTCATCCACCCACCGAAACGAAGCACGAGAGAGAAAAAAGAAAGGAGCATTCGTGTATACGTGCGTGTGCCTCCGCATGGGGGTGTGTGTCGGGGGAGCGGTAGCGTAGCGGCGAGCGCGCTGCGCTGCCAACACGAGTTCGATTCCCGCTCACGGACAACACCGGTCCTGGGCCTCTCCTCTAGGTCGGGTCAGCCTCAAAAAGAGTACCTGGTGCGGTGTGTAAACGCCGCCTTTATGGAGACAAAGGCGGCCGGGCGTGGTGGTGGCCACCTATCCTCCCTCGTGTGCCTTGCCGGCTTTCAATGGTGCTACTCGCTAACAGCGTTTGTGCCACCAATAGTGCGATGAAGGCTACACGAGAGATATTTATCCTTGTAACGTATTGTACGTTTTAAATACATTTCACACGAAACAAGTTCGACATCACATCGCAGTGATAATCAAGCACATTACACGAGTTTTGATTCGCTTGATGTGTGTGGCTGTTGAAGCCTGTTCGACTCAGGATCGGGTCTGAGTCGTGGTCCAGTAGTGTTTAGGTTCTGCCGTGACCTGAGTTCGATTCCTGCCCATGGCTAACATCAGCAGCGAGTGACATTTGAAACGGTTCTGAGTCAGCGCCCCTCCGTCAACCTACTCTGACGTGCTAAAGTTAGAGTCAATCAACTCCGATGAACTGACGTGCAAATGTCATCCAGCAGTGTCTTCACGAAGGGCGTTAAATCATCATTATTTAAGAAACCATGAAGACCCAAACCCCCTGTGTTTTATTGGTTCTTTTTATCCAAGTCTGATTGCAGAAATGATTTTGATTATGTTAAAGTGGGATATAACGACCGGCGGAATCTGGTTAGACGCTTTGCGGATGGCAATGTGTGCAGACGTTGAATGCCAGTGTCAAGGTCTGCTAGCCACGAGAGGGCTTCAGGACAGATGCGAGCACACGGCAAGGGTTTTCGATTTAGAGACTTAGTCGACTATTTGACTACGTGAACCTTATGGCGATACCCCAGGGTACCATAGCACCCCGGCTCTCGCATAATATCCGTGATGCAGTCATTTTTTGTCTCTGTTGATGGTCGGCGATGCGGCAATCGACTCATCTCGACGAGCTGTACACTACGATGCACCACCACGGTGCGTGCGAGCGTTCAGGATTTCGGCGCAATCGTCCTCGCTGCGTTTCGACATCGCGGAGTGTGCCACCGATTCAGGATTGATTGGTACCCCAGTCGCGGAGTGAAGTAAGACCCCTGGAAAAAAATAGCGTCCCAGAAATAAAATATTTAATTGCCTCGGCCCATTTTGTATTATTTGGTATCCCGGGGTACCGCCATGAGGATCATTTGTCTGGTGCCAATTGCCAAACTGGATATGTGCGCTGCGCCTTCATTGGCCCAGTTCCCCCGTGGGCATACATATACGTGCGGGTGAAATTGTGTGGCGTGTTCTGACACTCACACCACTGGCACAGACCGGCACTTGTGAATAAGTACTGACACAGCCCCGGTGCCTGCCATTTTATATTACTGTTTGAAACATCACAAGATTAATAGCTTCGTTAAAGGTTCTTTTAATAGGGTGCTGTGCGGGGTAGGAGCTCTGACAGTTGAGAGAGAGGTGGGGGGTGAAGAGAGCTGAGGGGGTAGGGGAGTGGTTGTGTAGGAGATGTGTTAGTGGAAAGATTTGCCTGTATAAATGTATAATTAATGGAACCCGTTGTGTTGAGTTGCCGCAACAGTAACTGGCATTGACGGACGCAGCGGAAAAAAAACAAGTCGGAAGAAAAATATAGAAACGCGCCAATACATGCGACCGTAGCGATGATTATAACAACAACAACAATAATAAAAAAGGGAACAAACATAGCAAAACTATTATTTGCCTGTTTAGGCTAATTATGGGAAGATGTGTCCCTTATTTATTTATTTGCCCTTGTTATTCGCCCGCCGCCGGCTCTCTGTGTGTGCGCCTGCCGCTCTCCCCGTAGGCCCCCCTTTCACGAAATCTCAAGGAGAGAGGTTTTTTTTTTTCTTTCCCCCTTGGTCAAAAGATTTTGTTCTTCCTCGTCGTTCCTTTTTCTTTTAAAATATGGCCCTCCTTTTTTTTTTGCCAGCGAGCCCGCTTTGATGAGCAATAGCTGAAAGAAGCAATGAAGTATTCAAAAGAACACTGAAAAGAGAGAAAGGTAAACAAAGAAACTTAGGCTTTCCTCCCCTTTTTGCCTTATTCAGCTAAAGAATTTCCCTTTGTTGATTCATGGTCAGTCTATGGGCTTAGACGGTAAAAAAAAACAGCCAACCGCATTTTTTTCCCTCCCCCCCCCCCCCCTTTACTTGATGTTCTTTTCTACCCATCCAACAGTTCTTGTATCAACCTGAGTGTAATCAAATATGTGCATAACAAATATCGTTGTGGCTCAATTTATTTTATTTTTGGGGGGGCAAGGGGGGGTGGTGCAGGAACGTCGACTTTGTTGCGGTGTTTCAATGCTAGTTGTTTTACCTCCATGGGGCGGACAATTTCAGACAACGGGCGGGTCTTAAGAGAAACCTTAAAATCGTAGCGAACACTGAGCTGGCTCGCTAGCTTAGCGGCAGGTAAAAAGGAGTCCTCTTTGGCAAGTTGTGGCTTGCGATGGGCTATTAGCATTGATGATGAGATTGCGTTGCATGCGTTAAGGCTTCTAATAGCGTCCTTCGTGTGATATCGGCCACTAATGATCCATGTACGCCGTATGTTTAATATTCCCACTATTCGCGGCGTTGGAATTTGATAGTCTGCAGGCAATGTGGATTACCCGGCTATGCTAGGAATGGGTAGCAGTCATGTAAGGCTCCGCTAAGTCATTAATATTTATTAAATAAAAAACATTTCACACACGTCAAGTGCAGGCCTATATATCTGTCTGACAGCGAGTGCTCATAATAGTACAACATCAGATGAATCCGATTGAACACCAATGCATTTTAATAACAATTATATATAATTTCTGCGATAAGTATGAGGTGGGGGGGGGGGGGGGGGGGTGGAGTGGCGACCCAGTTAGCGGGTTGTGCTGGGAACTAGTCCTGATTCTAGATTTGAAGCTTTCGTGACTGCAAGGATTCATATTCTTAGGTTTTTTCGGTAAAGTCACGTAGGAAAAAAATTTAAATTAATAAAAGTAAAATAAAAGAATTATTTTATTTCAAATTAATAAAAGTAAAATAAAAATAAAATAATTATTTTATTTTTATTTTACTTTTAAATAAAATAATTTTTTTATTTTTATTTTACTTTTATTAATTTTAATTTTGACTTCTCCACGTTCACAAAAACTCACAACTCACCAGCGCGGTGAAGTGTGGTCAAACACGGATGTCGCAGATGCCCAATCGGACTACTACATCTGTGAAAACAAAAAAGGGAGCTTCTTAGCTCATCGGATTCCTCCGGTTGAACCGAAAGCCACGGAGTGCCCTGTCGATCACGCGCGTGAGTGAGGCTTCTGCCAAAAAGCCCGCGTGAGGCCTGTCAGTCGCGGCTGTGCTCGGGGAGCACGGGGTTCACCTGCACGGCAATTGACGAACTGTCCCGAATTTAATTGAAAAGGGATTACAATCAATCAAAGGATCGATTCTTGTGGGTTTTTTTTGTTTTGTTTCCATCGCGTTGAATAGGGGCGGCTGTAGTGGCTGCAGTGGGGTGACGTGGACATATTACATACAACATAGAACACACGATGAAGGCGCAGCCCTGCAATTGCACCTCGAGAGAGGGCTCAAGAGATCCTCCTCTGGAGGGTACCTTGGCCTACTCTTCCATGCTGGCCAGACGTTCTGGAAGAAGTGGGAATACCCAGACTTTACCTCACCACACATACGCCGGTCACTGCATCGCGTGCTTTCAAATGTGCTGATGCGGCCGTCTGGAACGCTCTTCCGTCCGATATGAGGAAGCCGCTAGAACTATGCACTTTTAAATCATCTACATTGAAAACTCATTTGTTTAGAACTGCTTTTTTGTTTACATTGTTGTCCTTCCCCCGCACCTCCGATTAGCATGGTTGGCGATGTACAGTACGAAAAAAGTTCAACACGCATATGTACAACGTGTTGATTGATCTGCGGTGTTATCCATCTATACTGCTGAGTGGATAGAGGTGGCGGGTGGGATTTAATAAACTTGCTCCATTGTTTTAACTGCCACACCGGGAGATCAATCGGACTGGCGACCTCTGCATTGCAAGTCCCATGTGCAAACCATGACACCATAGCAGGATCCATTTGTGAATACCGTTGATAGCATTGAGAATCATTGATAAGATTTTAAGTAAAAATAAATACAGGTTATTTCAATTCGTCTTCTTAATTGTAGATTTGTTAGTCGTGATTTTTTTTATTGTACGTTCTCAAGTATATGTAATTGTTCTTGTTTCTAGAGTGATAAGTGAAGGGATGTTTAAGTCTGTGGGTGAATAGTGGTGAAGCTCTGTCCTTTCCCAAATCCTGGCCAAAAAAGAAAAAATATAAATGAAACGATTATATAATAACAGCGATCTTCTTGGTTCTTTCGGTAAAGTCACGTAGAAGGGAAATAATCAAATAATAAAAATTATTCTTATGTTTTTTTTTATTATTTCCCTTCTACGTGACTTTACCGAAAGAACCAAGAAGATGAATCCCTGCAGTAATAAAATATTATTTTATTATGTTTTATTTTTATTATTTTATTATTTCCCTTCTACGTGACTTTACCGAAAGAACCAAGAAGATGAATCCCTGCAGTCACGAAAGCTTTACATCGAAATTTAACAACAGCAATGTTTACACACGCGATTCGATGCAGGTATCGTGACCTTAAGAATCAATATCAATCAATGGACTTGTTCCAGCCATGGTCTGCTCGCCAGCCACAATGTGCCCTCTTACAGCAAAGGCAGAGTAATACAAACCAGAGAAGACAAAATGCCTGTAGAGTAATGCGATGGCACAAAATTCTACGGCCATTATGGTTGGGCAAATAGAGGAAATATCTTTAAAAATATGATGCACGTCTTGGCTATTTTGAAAGCATTACGTAACGCCACTGAAAATGTGTCTTGCCGTTCAACATAATATATTTTGTCTCTGACAACTGGGGATTTATGTTTTTAACATTGATACAACCTGACCCCATCTAAATATATCACCAGAATATTTGGCCCTTTGTCAAACCGCCTCTGAATGAAGTTATCCCATGCTGCGTCGGTGATGAGGGTTGATTGACCTTACTTCACCATGCTGTTCATTGCAGGTTGGTGTATACGGAGCTCATAAGCGGTTAATACATCACTTTACCGCATATTTTTGTTACGTTTAGCCTTTTCAGTCATGGTCAGGAATTGAACTTCGCTTTGGCAGGCTCACAGTGCAATACACAAAGCCCTGCACCCCTGTTCCACGCGACTCACTCTTAACGTAAATTTTCCAAACTGCGGTAGTTTGATATACATTGCTACATAAAACTGTGCACCCATTGTATATACCGAAAATTTTAAAAAAAGGCAAGCATATTTCACAATTAGAGGCACTTATATAATGGCTTACACAATAGCACTTGGATACGGATGCATGAAAATCATACTCGGGGTATTTTACGTAAGAGGTGACGCGCGTGGTTTCCTCCAATGACCAAATCACCCTGAATGTCGCCGATCTGCCTTGGGACAAAAAAAACCAAGGTGTTGAAAACTTTGTGTTTCGAGGTGTAAAGATTGTCATCCCGTATGTGTGGAGCTATGAGTATTAATCCCTCTGAATTATGCATGATTTATCCAGTTTTTTTTTAATTTCCTCTCACATGCCAAACACCCATTTTATGGAATTGGCCAAGCATCCCGATGCAAGTGCCTCTCTTGTCGAAGAGTCTTGAGAATCCGTGAGACCGCCCTGGATAAATAAAGGGCACTTGGCCATGAAGTGAGTCTTGGCGATGGGTCTGTCACCTCTCTGCAGGGACCGTTTGTCCTCGCAACCTCGTGACTTGTGCTGTGACTAACCGAGCGGGTGATGTGTGGCTGAGGCTCACATTGGCACAAACACAGCCGCTCAACACTACGCACACAAGCTCTGTTTCCTTGCTTCAGCATCGTCAGAGGAAGCCACCTCGGAGTCACGGTTCGAACACTGGACTTGCGATCCAGAGGTCGCCTGTTTCTTTTGATCTCCCTGTGCGCGACAGTTGAAGTAATGGGGCAGTGTAGATGGGGTGCACAGCAGTCGGTCAGCAGGTCACGTATAGTGGGGCAAAGTGCCCGGCATGGCGTCGTGGGCCAAAATATCTTCTAGAGGAGCTTTCTAGAGCCCCCTCTAGTGGAGGCCCTTTCACCAGCATTGACGTGAGCAAGAAATGAATTGCTGCACCTTTGCCCCTTTTATATTTTCAGTACCGTCAGGCATGTCCATTGGACATATTGACATTTTCTGTTTTGTTTATCTCTGGGACTCTTTGCTTTCGTATTTTTTTGTTTAATCTCATCGTCTGAATGTCTTCCCTGTCTGCTTGACTGCGTCTGCGAATGTTTGTATGACTCTTCGTCCCGTGCGTTGTGACTTGGAGGTCAACTCAGCCCTTCATCTCTCCAGGGTCAATAAGCACACTTTGTAGGGAAAGTCAACAGTGGTTGTCCTGTGGAAAGATTTCCCCCATCATAGGAATGTGGAATATCAGTCACTGGTTCAGGGCTGTAAACTGGACGTGAGCGTTAAAAAGAGTTCAGTTGCGTGGAAAATCACACTGACCTTTTTACTTTGACAAATAACCATACGGTCGTCTCTTAAGTCCCTTAATTGCAATGGTACTCGGTGACATCACTGGACCGGAATCGCAGTCATGGCAGATATAGTACAAATATTCCATACCTTTCTATTCGTTGTTGATGTATCACCTGTTCAAATCAAAAGGCAAATAATAAACTATTTGACCGTTTATACACGGAAGATAGAAACAGAAAAGGATGCGATCATCGTCACGGTTACATTGTCACGTTTGGCTCAGCCAGGGGTGGGAAACAGCTCCCTTACGGGTCGTCAAAGATGACTTTAAAAAATACCTTTGGCGGGCCTCGCATTCACAATCACACCTCAGCGTCATCCAATAATAACGTGAACGGCAGGGCTCCCGTTCTTATTCTTCTTCCGTGTGGCTGATGTAGATGCAGAGCAACAGCTACAATTTCACATTCAGGTGGTGAAGCCAGACAACCGTGTCAGCCGCAGCGGAATGTAGCGCTCTCATGTCTCCCTTCGCATTTGTGGATCGGGGCATTGCGTCGATATTATGTTGTATGGCCCCTTCCTGGATGACCACAGTCGCACACTACCGGAGAGTTGTACATTTTCCATTTGTGCATCAGGTATCCGCAACTGCCATGGTTTGTGAGGATGCTGGACCATGAGCTTCTTGAAAGATCAAACAATGGGGTGGCTAAGAAGATGCCTACAGTGATGGAAAAACATCTATTGTGTGACATTTCAGAGTGGCCGTGGCCATAAGAAATTAAGTTATTGGCTTAACTAAGTTGCTCAGCCCTGATTTCAGGGCATCACTTGTCAAGACGCTCGTGTTAGGAATGGTTAATCAAAAGTGTTCAATGCATGTTGTTGGTTGTATGTATTTCACGTGTTCTATGTATTTCATGTGTTGTATGTATGTTGTGTGTGTCGATCACACGTAAAACAATTCAGCTGCGTGGTGATTAGATTAATTACACTGGTCAACAAAAAAAATTCTGGCCTGGACTTTTTGCAGCTGTTTTAGACTAATTTCAGGGTGCTGATTCCAAATCTGATCCTCAGATTTGCTCTATCACATCTCATTTTTATGTTATCGGCATACCCGATTTTCATTGATTTTACCCGAAATGAAGTCTGTCACTTATGATTGCAAGTTGTTGCGAGTCAGTGACAGCTTTAGTGTTAAAATATGGTGCTGTATTTTTAGGATAGTGTGTTTATAATATCATTTTATGTAGATATCAACATTTATTTAATATTTTTCTTCTGCAGTTTCTATTGAAAATGCAATATTTGATATCTCAAAAACCTGATGTGATAGACAAAAACTGATGCCAGATTTAAAATCAGCACCCCAAAATTACCTTAGAACCGTCGGAATACCTTATGCCAGAAAAAGTGTGTTGACCAGTGTTATCATTGTTATTCAGGGTCACGATTCATTTCAAGAAAGGGTGACATGAACTATTTACATACAACATCCCAATAAATTGACTTAATAAAATGAAAACTCGATTCTTCCACACACTCGCGATTCGACGCGTGTACCAGCAGCCCACAAATTGACGGCGGTCAAAATCAATCGCAACGTCGCTTCATGCACCACCCCCCCCCCCCCCCCCCCCGTGCCCATGTCTCACTCTCCTCCCGTCTCTGTCTCTCGCCCCCCCAGACGTTGACGAGTGCGAGGTTAACAATGGCGGCTGCCAGCACGTGTGCGTCAATACGATGGGCAGCTACGAGTGCCTGTGCAAAGAGGGCTTCTTCCTCAGCGACAACCAACACACCTGCATCCACCGCTCCGAAGGTAGGGCGCTCTCCTCTGCACGTGTGTGTTCGTACGTTGAAACTTTTCCTACGCACCGTGCCTAGCCAACCGCGCCGAATCGGAGGTGCAGGGAAGTGAGTCGGAGGTGAGGCACTGAGACAGAAGCGGAACGAAAGAAATTGCTTGGGGCCCCAAGAGCTCAAGAGCACCCCACCCTTTATCTCCCCACCTCGATTCACGTGGATTTCAATTGTAGCCGGATTCTCCGCAACATCAGATGCTCCAGAAGGTAAGACGGAGTGCTGAAATTCAGCCGGAATGGTCTGGAACTCTGGTCTGGGAATTTGTTTGGCACGCCACATCCACCTTGCCTCATTTTGTCCCCACGCTTGTGTACATACCTGGCACATAAGATCATAGCATATATGGGGCACTATAGTATGAAATTATAATTGACAGCTGTAGCTTGTACCCTCATGCCTTATGCCGGTAATCCCTACTCCGTGTCAGCCTAGCAGCGTTTAAGAAAATATCTCATGAGAAACGAATCCCTTGTTGGTGAGACGCACCACAAACCTGTGCCCGGTGTCAAAAACGTTCTATGAATATGGTCACACGCACACACTTACTTGATATATAAGACAGTTGAAACTCCACGACCAAGTTTGTAACAAGACACAACGGTATTCAAAGGGCAAATGGCACTTGTGCATTATGGGAAGAAAAAGAAAAAAAAACCCCATCAACCGTTCCTAAATAAGTGCATTGTGGTCCTCTTGTCTAAGATCACCATCAAAATCATTTGAGCACACGCGTGCGACTCACTGAGAGGTAGCAGTGATGCAGAGATAGACACCTGTGAACGGGGTTCACTCTTGCCTCCTCTAAGTCCACTCGCACTGCGCTATGTAAGGCTAACTCACGTTCCCAATGTCTCAGATCTTTGCAGATTGCCCTGATTTTGGCTACATCGGACAATGGGCCCTCATTCAGTTCGCGAACTCACACACACACACACACTTTGGCAAGAGAAAAGCGGGACGAAAAGTGCTGCGTGTAATTGTGATACTCTAGGTGCGTGCGGCCTATGTTACCAGCAAACTTTGCTGTCACACGGGGTGGTGGGGGAGGGGGGCTGAGGGTGAGAGTGGGAGGAGGCGGGAGTGGGGGAAGCAGAGTATAGATGCACCGGCACGGGCCAGTCTGTAGCAACCGCTCTGATGCAATTACACGGTCGTGCCGCGCGTTGATCGGAAGACGTCCGATGTTTCGCTCCACGAGCTCCTGAGCTCAATTTAACCCTTCCCCGACCCGAGACGTCCGCAGGTTGCAGGGTGGGTCCCGTTCGCCGTCGAATTTCGGCGGTGCGGCAATGGCGCCGCTGTTGTGAAACACTTTGTGCTCCTACTCTTTGGTTCTTTCGGTAAAGTCACGTATGAAGAAAAAAAAATAATTAAATAATAAAACGTTTCGATTGCAACACAAGCAATCATCATCAGGTATAAATGATATAGCAACAAAAATCTAACCAGAAAACTATAGACAGACATATAAGCAAAATACATAGAAAGAGAGCAACACATGTGCTCGCCGCAGAGAACTGTAGCGACACGACCGCACTCTACAATAGCCAGCGCCAGACTGTGCCACACGCCCTTCAGCATGGCCTTGTGGGAGCCTCGGTACTGATGATGTTATTTTATTTTAGTTTCTCTTTCAGTTCCATTCGGAACGGAATCGGAAGAAACACTGATGACGTACACACACGTACACGTACGTCATCGGATCTGGAAAGGGTTTCCCAACATGTGAAAACCCTACGCAGTGGTGGCCTATAGCCGGTTAAAATAATGATTTACAGCACCCTGCCAATCCTCGTGTGGATGAAGTCCTCACCATGCTATGTCTGTCATGGGAATTGTTTCACTATACCTCACCATGGTCAATATGGATTGGTGATGGGGTGGGGGCAGCACAGGTAAAGATATCTCTCACTCCTGAGGTTAGCCATGGCCGGGGATCTAACACGGCGTTGTGGGTTCATAGCGCACCGTCACGAACCACTGTGCTATCGCTCCTTCATAAATAGTCAGTTTATTTATCAATACATTGATGTACTCAATGTATCAATACAATACATTGCTGACCCGCCCCTAGTGGACGTATGTCAAAAAGAGCTTCATAGCTCATCGGATTCCTCCAGTCTAAACGCGGATTCTGATTCTGACACGCGTTGTAATGGTTAGCACACCGGACTTGCAATACAGAGGGCGCAGTTGCAACAATTAGGCAAGTTTCTTAAATGCCCATGCTTATGACCACCCAGCAGTATAGATGGACGCACCACAGTTAGTCGGTCGACAGGGCGCGTGCGGTGGGTGAAAGTGTGGGTACTCCCACTTCTGCCAGGGCCGTCTGGCCAGTGTGGCAGAAGAGGAAACATACTCGCCTGGGCTCCTTCCAGTGGAGGCCATTCCTTCAGCAGCGGCACGAGCAAAACACTTGCAGGGCTGCACCTCACTTTCTGAAGTTACTCGAGCAGGAATCTGTTCAGTACATGGGTGAATGGTGTTCGTGTGGTTCTGCTGGGGGGGGGGGGGGGGCACAATATATTAAGGTTGCCCCTGAGTGTTGGAGAGCGTAGTTGTCACGGCGCTCGTTAGGGTTGATTTACGCAGTGCCGTTTTGGAAAGAGAAGTGGGGACGTGCGGCGTTATGACTGCTCATTACACCCCTGCGTTGTGTCCATTTGGCATGGAACTCTGAATATTCAGCACAGCTGTCAGGAATGCACTGCGATATAAATGAATGCTGGCATTGAGCATAGGCGTTTGCCATTCATAGCAATGTACAACAACTTTGTCATTAAAACTCAATATGAGTTCCACCAGTGCACATTTTGTACATGGCAAATGCGTTCCTAACTACAGCATAGACATTGCATTCGCTACCGTGTGTGTTGCTTTTGATGAACTTTACTTCAGAAGTAGCGGCCCGTTAGTCATGATGAATCTACAGGAGTCAATAATGAGGCTGTGTACAGCTATCACTGAGCTGGTATTGCCAGTGGGTACGATCAGTGCATTGGCAGATGACAATACCGTGTTCGTTGTGACATACAGGCCGTGGACAGGGATATGTTCAAGAATACGATGGCATCTCTGTGATGTCGCGTTGACATGCAAAGCATGCTGGTATTGAAGGCAATCTTCCGCTGTGTTACTCCGTCGCTCGTCTGTTCTGCGACGTGTCCCCAGCGGTAGCACGTTACCCGCTTGTTGCAGAGGTTCATGGTTCGAATCCAGCAACTGCCCTGATCGTTTTAAATTTCAAGCTTTCGTGACTGCAAGGATATTCATACTCTTAGGTTTTTTTCGGTAAAGTCAAGTAGGTAAAACATTATAATAAAATAAAATAATAATAAATCACTACGTTTCGGAGGCAACACAAGTCTCCGTCTTCAGGTGGGACCGTCACAGCTAAACTCTCACTTGATACAGTAAATCTAGCTGTGACGGGTCCCACCTGAAGGCGGAGACTTGTGTTGCCTCCGAAACGTCGTGATTTATTATGATTTTATTTTATTATAAATGTTTTACCTACGTGACCCGCCCTGATCGTTCCTGCGGTGTGGTATGAACCCGAAGTAGTCGTAGTAGCAGTGACATTACGCCCCGCCTGCTTCCCAGAGGACGTTACAAGATTAGGCCACTGTGTTGTTGCGAGAAAAAAACAAATGGCACGGCAAATTATTCCATCGGGATTGTACAAAGCAGCAGTCGCCTCCAACCGGCAGAATAATGCCCCATGTCACTCTTGCAAATTAAACTATCCTGGTCTATCGGGTTCTCACCACCTGGTTAAACAAAATTAAGTGAACTAAGTTAACATCATTTATATTAGTGATGTTAAATGTGTGATGGACTCATAGAATGTCAGGGTGTTTAAAGGGCATCATTCTTTGTGTGTTTTCATCTATAGCTGAACGAATTATGACGATGATTATGATTATCGGACACCGCAAAACCTCAATGTGTAACTTAGTGAGAGTAAATCTTGACTTAAAGCTTTCGTGACTGCAGGAATTCATATTCTTGGGTCTTTCTGTAAAGTCACGTAGATAGGTCAAGCGAAAATACCTTTACAATCGAAACGTCGTAGTTTTTTGTTATTTTTTTTGTTAGTGAGAGGATACAAATGTCTATCAATGCAGGTCTCAGTTGGACAAAAATTGAGAGAAACGTTTAACAAACACAATACATTCCCCTGCCACGTGTGTTAAATAAAATATCCGCCACCTTTAATTTTTGGTTACGATTTTTCAATTTATTTCCTACTCCAATAATGTTGTTATGAGAAGCGAGTCAAAGATTGTTTATGTTTGAAAAATAAACCGAGTGTTTTCTCTCTAAAGAGTCTTATTGTGATTGCAATTCTCTTGGCTTACAGGCAGCCAAGTGAAAGTGTTACTTGGATGGCATTGTTATTCAGTAGGAAGCCATAAATTAAAACAAAGAATTTTTACATTTGGCCCAAAATCCATTCTTTTCTCATCTCCGTGTTTTTTCATGTGTCTGTGCACCAAGGTCATCCAAAAGTAGAAATATCAATTTGACTTAATTTTCCATTACTGATGTGTAATGATACATTTTAATGAGGACATTTTGTCTTAAAAAAAAAATCTAGGGATGGCTGCTCCACGGATGATTAATTATACGTGCAAATTCATCACAAAAATGCTGAGGAGGCCCAGTGATAAGCGCACTGGGCTTGCAATGAGCCTTTAAACAACGCAGAGCTCTCCGGCACTATCTCCTGGCGCGGCAGTTGAAATGATCGGCAAGCTCCTCAGTACTTTCCACCTCTGCTCACCGAGCAGTGTAAATAGGTACACTGTGGTTCGTCGATTGGCAGGTCCCGTGTCATGGGGTAAAGTGCGAGTACTCCCTCCTCGGTCATGATGTCTGGCCAGTGTGGAAGAGTAGGCCAAATACCTCTCGAGGGGCTCCCCGGTGCTCCCTATTGTGGAGACCCTTCCACCAGCAGTCGTATAACGAATGGGGGAAATCTTTTTTTGGGGGGGGTTTTGTGGTGTACAGAACAGATATTGAAATACTGAGTGCTGTAACGGAGCTTCAACAATAACGGTTGTTTTTTCCAATGTTTGCTTTGTAAAGTAGAAATTTGAAGTAGCTGCTCCAAATTCACGCTTTCGATATTAATGGAGTCGTCGTGTTTATACGATCAACTAATACAGCGTCAGTCCGTCACGGGGCTTTGTTAAGAATCTTGAGTAAATGAGGTTGAGTGGTGCAGCTGAGGATAAAACGGAAAAGGGCGACTGCACAAAAAAAAAGCGCATTTTGGTTTGTTTTGTCTGGAGATTGAGGCCCCCGGTCTCCCCGTAATTTGTCCGCCCCTCCGGCACCATTGTGTGGCACCCAAGCTGCTACACGAATCTGATTATCGCAGTGAAACACCCTGCTGAAAGCCCACAATGCACCTGTCATCCGGCAGTTTGTCATGGCCAGCCCTGGGGCTTTGTGTGTGTCACCCATCAGCCCCGTGCAGATTTTCTCTCCCAAATGAAATGCCCCCGCGTTGTGCGGCCGCACTTGGGGGGGGGGGACGAACGGACGGTGGGAGGTGACGTGGCCTAGCCGCGTCGCTCGAGGTTCGCGGTTCGAATCCAGTGGCCACCCCGGTTATTTCCACGTTTTGGTGTGTATCAACCGTAATGATGCCGCGTGCCGTACTGCTACCACAGTGGGCTGCTGTTAAGATCCCGCGAAGTTGTTCGCAAGAGTAGGCCGACGTGTGCCCGGTGTCGTGGCCCGAACTTGAAAATGTACCCGGCAAATCACTCGATTGGAATATACACAGCAATCATCGCCCCACCCCCCGCGCCACCGACTGTGATAACTTGACAGTACCCTCCTGAAACAGAGTCATGAGACTCAGTAAAGCTTTTTTGGGTAAATAAGCACAATGCCGTACACTCGCACCAGCCCACATTGATGCTGTCCTCGTGTAATCATGAGCACACTGGACTTGCAAAACCAGAGGTCACCGGTTCGATCTCTCTGCCATGGCTCTTGAAACATTGGGCACATTCTTAAAATTCCCCCCCTCCCCACCTCGTAGTAAAAAAAAATGGGTACACCACATTAAGTCCGTCGGCGGTGGGGTTAAGTGTGGACACTCTTGCCTCTTCGAAGACGTCTGGGGCAGCGTGAAAAAGGTGGTCTAAGAGGGCCCGATACAGCGCTACCCTCTATTAGATGCTCCTCGCCCAGCTTGTGACACGAGCGAGCAATTGGATGGCTGCACCTTTGCCTTTTTGAAAGAAAAAAAATTGTTACCAGAGACCGTTTGCATTCGCACTGCCGCCACTTGCTTTTCCTGGCAAAGCTTTCTCCGCTGGAGGTGCGGCGTGGGTGTTTCTTTTTGTTGATGTTGTTGTTGCTGCTGCTGAGTGAAGGCGAAGGTGGTGGGGCAAGGGGCGGTGGGTGGGTGGAGGAGGAGGACGAGGTGGGAGAGCTTGCCAGTTCAGTGGGTGGCGGTGGTGTTGCGAATTTTAAAGAGGAACAACCAGACTTCGGCAGAGACTGTAATCAGTGGGCGATGAGCAGTAAAAGATGCACAGTGGTGACATCAGCTTTCCTCCTTTGTTTGAGACCAAAACAGGAAGATTTCTTCACAATTATGGCTAATCGCCTGATGAGGCTGGTTGTTGTAATCACCAGCGAAACGTCGTACCCAAATTGTAAATGCTGTGGGTTTACTCTCGCAACACACCGGCGTGCTGAAGTAGTACAAATCTTACTAATTGCCTGTGCCGGTTGGTAGCGGGTTTAACGACACGTTTATATTTACGCGATCTAACCTAAAAAAAAAAATCTTATTATGGGAAAAGGTGCATCCCTGCAATTGCTTGCTCACGCTACTGCTGGCAGAAGGTGCCTCCACTATAGAGGCAGCTCGAGGGAGGTCCTCTTAGAGGTACGTTTGGCCAATTCTTGCAAGCGTCTTTGAAGAGGTGGGGTTACCCACACTTTGCCTCACCGCACGCGAGCTGCCGATTGGGAAACTGGTATGCCCATATGTACTGCTGGGTTGGACAGAGTTGGCGGGGGGGTTGGGGGGGGGCATTTAAGAAACTTGTATCGTTGTTTCAACCGCTGTGCTAGGAAATGGAATCGAACTGGCGACCTCTGGATTGCGTGCTACACGTTGCACTGTCGCTTCACCAGATTATCTGCCGATCTGCAGCACTTATCATTTTGAGAGGTCAGGCCCCGATACTTGAGATGTCTATTGTCTGCACACAATGGTCAAAGTAACAAGCGCTACTGGGCTCTCGGGAGATGAGACCTGTAGGTGAGTTATTGCCTCGTTATTATTTTTCCTACGCTTGCGTCAGTTGACATTTAAGAGTTGCCACTTTGTTTTACTGAAGAACAAAACACAAAATCATCATCATCATCATCAGTCGGCAGCCATGGTCAATCCACTGCTGGATGATGCCCTCCACAAGCTGCCCCATCTCTCACTATCGTGGGATGCGTCAATGCACCCAGCAGCTACACACGAAAGCGAATTTCATTGCTTCATCTCCGTTGGGTACATACTTTCGGATGTGTTCCGATTCTAGGCCGGCACTCCCATTATTATTATTTTTTCCCCTACACGAGCATCAGTTTCTACATATACTCTTTCCATTGTTTGCATCTTTAGCTAGGAATAAAACACAAACTATGACAATGGTAGGGAAGGTTGTGAGCTAAACTCAACCCTTTATGCCTCCATGGCCAGTAGCGTTTGTCCTGTGGAAAGCCTCACCCCCGCCATAGGAACGTGGAATTCCCACCACCGGCTCAGGGAACTGTAAACAATAGACGCGGCCGCCCCACAGTCGATTGAGAACGAAACCCACCGCTAACCTGGTTGAGCAAAGCGAGCGTCGCGAAGTTAAAAATAATTTAAAACAACAATGAAATAAACCAGCAAACCCTCTCAAACATGGGGGAGGGGGGGGTGGCGGCGGGGTTGGTGGGGGAAACACTGCACTCTCGGTCAAAACTATGGAACATTACCAGTGAAGCATATACAGTCAAAATCTCTTAATTAATCATTAAAAATGGCACGCTCCGCGCCTCATGCCAGGAATGCCGAGGAGCCGATGGGATAATACCGCCAGAGAAGAATCCACCTGTCACGCTGCGGGCGGACTTCCGTGAAGTTACCATTGACAGTTTGCGCGGAGTCCGCGAGCCCTGAATGAAATGATGGGAGTACAACATTTACTTCACACTCATGAGAAATTATTTTCCCAGAGCGAACTGGGCAAGAGCGCAGCGCACATGCTTGGCTTAACGTGTTTTACTTACTTTTTCTAAGAATTTTTTTTTCTGTTTAATCCACACCCAGCCTATTTCTTCACGAGCCAGTTCATTCACCGATACAGTGGTTGTGTGTGCGCGTGTCCGTGCGTATTTTTGCTCAGGGCTACCGACCAATTGTGTTGATTCAGAAGAAGAAGGGAAAAAAATCTAAATTCTGGTCCTGTAAATGCTCGAACGACACTCAAGAAAAGGTCAACGGAAGGTGGCCGGGTGACCCAGCAGCCAGACTGTTGAGCCGCCGCTGTCGATGTCCTGGGTTAGAATCTACGACATTCAGTCAGGTTTTTCCAGTAGAGCGAGTTGATGGTTTCAGTCCAGTTACTAATGACTACAAAACAAAAATAATCATAAAATGTTACATTACATTGGTAGGCAGCAAGAGGCCCAAGTGGAGCATACACAGGTTAAACACGCAATTAAAGCTGTTGAGAAGTCTTCTTGGTTCTTTCGGTAAAGTCACGTAGAATGGAAATAGTAAAATAATAAAAATAAAACATAATAAAATATTTCTCACGACGTTTCGGCCACATCGCAAGCAGCCGTCCTCAGGTGGAGAACAGGTCTGTCGAGAAGACAGAGTCTCGAGAAGACAGAGTCTCGACAGACATGTTCTCCACCTGAGGACGGCTGCTTGCGTTGTGGCCGAAACGTCGTGAAAATTATTTTATTATGTTTTCTTTATATTACTTTATTATTTCCCTTCTACGTGACTTTACCGAAAGAACCAAGAAGATGAATCCCTGCAGCCACGAAAGCTTTAAATCGAAACTGTTGAGAAGTATTGTGTGCCTGGGCAGGGCATGTTGTTAGAACAGATGATGTCCAATAGTCAAGGATAGTGACGGAGTTGCTGCCAAGGAATGGAAGATGTTTGAGAGGAGGTCTTTGTGTTCAGGTGCTTGGGTGGATTTACACATCCTGGTAGCGTGGGAGATGTCGGTGGCTTTGGGAGTTATTCATCCATCGGTGGATTGACCCTGGCTGATGCTGATTAAGTTTAGTTTTGGCACTTGATCTGGTAAAAAAAAATCTAGCTTGAAATCTAATTTTGAATGTCGTGCGACAAACACCAATCTCATAGCAGAATATGCGTGAAAGTGTGCTGCTCCCTTTCGTGCAAAGATAAGAAGGGCACGTGAAAGGATTTTTTAGAAGAAGTTCCGTGAAAATATCTTGCGCAGCATTCTCATATACGCGGAGTAGCATTGCTCCGCAAAAAATTCCCAAATGCATCCTTCGGCTCATGACATGCTGTCAACAGCACACAGCGAATTAAAGTCTGGAAGAAGACGAGAAAATTAATTTTGAAAAATCAATGTGGTGCAGTTTTGGTTATCTAATGCTTACAACTCTGAGCCAGTGGAGGAAATTCCATATTGCTATGGCAGGGGTGAGTTGATTCACAGTAATGGTGTGATTGATGCATTGACTCATCAATTAATTTAATTCCTTGACACTGAATTGTGACAATTCAGAGCATTGCTGGATGGGGGGTTGCGAATTGTCTCACACAACAACAGCAACAACAACAACAAAAACCACTGGTCACTTCCCAATCTCTGACCAGGATTTGAACTCACACTCTTGTGATTGTGAGCAGCGCACGTCAGCCACGGCACCACCTAGCCATACGACACTGCACTCATTTAATCGGGACGTACGAGGTTCAGCGTACATAAATGTAACACATTCGTCAATACGACTGCCTTAAAAGAAATAATATATACTCAAGCAATAGCCATTCTTCACGTGCTATGAAGAATGACCATTGCCCAAAATGTATTCGATTTTTTTTCTTTTAAGGCCTTAGTGTTATTGATGAATGCGGTTGAGTCCATTTGGTTAAGTGGAGCGAAACCGAACTGCACACATGTACGCATGCCACGCGTACACAACGCGGGATTCCATTGTGCTCCAATATATCATCAACATTAATCCAGTGCGGTTTTTTTAAATCGAGCTCTTGTGACCAGTATCAAATGAATGAATCCCAGTGTTCTGTAATTTATTCCATGTTTTCATTCATTCGTGTTAATCGAAGCGAGCGAGGACTGAATGTAAATGAGCTGCTTCGAGTGGAGTGACGACGCAGCTGTGCCCAGTGTTGGAGACATCCGTAGCTGCGTGCGGTTAGAATTGTCTCCACAAGCCTGAGCTAAGTTGGCGCTGCTCCTAACTGTGAGCGTAGATGTCCCAGGTTCCACTGCCAAAACAATCATCAGCGATGCACGCGCGTTCCACGTAGCATTACCTGATTGGGGATCCACGTTCTGCTATGTTCGAGCAAACGGGAGGAGTGATGGTGCCGTGGTTTTGTGTACTGCACTGCAACATGCAACCCGAGTTTAGATGCCCAGCCACGGCGAACATCAGTGGCGAGTTATATTTGAACCAGCCCCTACCTCCCCAACCCATGCTGATTGGCGTGGCGAGGTATGGTCAAACAACCCCCACAATGGACAAAGTGTGGGGAAGTCATTACCTATCAGAGGATTTAAAAAAGGGGCGATTGTTATATTATTATTTAGATGGACAAATTAAAGCATTTAAGTGGGGTGGAATAATATCAAAATGGAACATTCATATTTGAAATCACGTAATTACAATAATGCATTTGATTCGGTATTCAAAATGAACGTGTACATTAATCAGAGTAAAATTTGGGTGGTAAAACATTTTCCAAATTCTTACATGTGTCGGAGAATGTGGTGGCATTACCATGCGTTTGGCTTGTGACTGGACACCAGCGTGCACAGAGAAAACCCACGCCTTCAAGGGGACAACTCACTGAGACCTCCACACAGATAGATTCAAGAATACTACACTGCCATATTTTGACTGCCCTCACCATCCCAATCCCACGCGAATGCGTGCCATTCTAGGACGGCCTTTCCTTTCTAAGCAGGCTCAGAACCTGCTGAGCTTTCGAGGGCCCGTGTGAAACCAGGCGCATTCAGGGGCAATTTTGGTCGAAGGCATTATCATCATCCGTCTGCTCTCGAGCCGCCCTGTCACATTCATCGGCATCAGAGGCCGCTAAGTGCTTAGCGCTGACAGCGAGTTTTGGCTTTAAGGGATTGCGTCGGTCTGGAAGGGTTTAATGAGCAATTGAATTCAATTAATCCTGTTGACGCTGGGCGTTAAAGCAACAGTAATTGACGGGAGCACTCGCACGTGTGCCCGGAGAAGACATGCCCGTCATTATCCGCGTGACGTGCGCACGCGCGCGTGTGTGTATGTGTGCGCGTGCGTGCGTGTGTATGTGTGAGTGCGTGTGTGTGCGTGTGTATGTGCGCGCGTGTGTGTATGTGCGCGCGTGTGTGTGTGTATGTGTGCGCGTTCACAAGCGTGCGCGCACGCACGGCGTTGTGCTCTCCACTGATGTCATGAGCGCAGGCAGGGCCAATTATGCCATCTTATTAGCTAGACTGGGCCGCTTTGATCAGAGACACTTCAACAAGGCTCGGAGAGACCCGGTGTTTGTCTAAGCTGAAGATAATAAGAAGGGAGCTGCCAAGTCCTTTTCCTGGAATGCAAGCCGCACATGCTAGATGCATTACATAAGTTTATCCCAGGATACAAATTAAATTCAATCACGTGTAAGCCTCCGCAATAAACCGTCAGAAAAAAGTTGCCTGAGCTAATTTTCTCGAACGTTATCGTTGGGATTTCACCAATGTTGAGCGCGAGTAAGAGGGGAAAAAAAGAGCTGGATATAATTAAATCCTCAAATGTGGAGTCACTTTACAGCAAGGCGTACGTAAATATCTCTTAAACGTTGATGGTACATTCCACTGGGCTTAATTTTACTGTCCCAACTCGCATTTAAGTTTTAAAGCCTTGGCCGTTTTTTTGTTGTTGTTGCAACAATGGCACTTAAAGAGCATGTCTCGCTTGTAAACTTAACAAGGCAGACGAGTTATTTTTGCTATTGTTCACCACTCACCGGGGTTGAAAGCCACTTAGTTGTTAATTCTTCTAAAATAGAAAGCAAAGAGAATCACTAAGCCACCTTTGTTATCCATTTATTATTATTATTTCTACTATGCCTGCTTACCCAAAAAAAAACCTGACTGAATCCCAACATTTTTTTTTCAGGAAGGTCCTGCCCAGTTTTCACAATTGTGGACAATATTGCTAGATGTGTGATACCAACTGAGCAATTTGCAGGTAAATTTTCAGCATCGGGATATTTGGCCAACACCGGTTACATTGTATGTTTTTATATTTTTGTACCTGTGGGAGGAAATGCGTGAATCTGGAGGATAATCCATGCAGAGCAGGGGGATGTCGTACAAACTCCAAACTGGAGGGCATCCAAGACGGGGATCGAACCCAGTCCCTTTTTGCTGTGAGACAGAAGTGTCACCACTGCGTGTCACCCTGCCGCCCAAAAACAATATGAAGAATGCAACAAAGGAAATGCACAAAGAATGCCACAATAAAGATGGATATGTATTGATTGTGGAAGCAGGGTGGCTGTAAACAATTGTTAAGACTTAAATAAATAGTTTTTTTTTATAAACCTATTATGTGTTGGGCTAAAATAGGTATACTAACGAGTAAATGCATGCCACTGTAAGATCAGGACTCGTGGCTGATCATTTATAATAGCAATAAGAATAAGTAATGGTTATTATAATTCACATAACTTTGCCAATAAGTGCTGGATAAAGGCCTATCCGCACCGTGTTGGTTGCGAGGGTTGATTTACCATACTTCGCCACACTATTCAGTCTGGGCAGAGCAGTGGTCAGGAATCGAACCCAGGACACAGTGCGTCCGTCACACAGTGAATGGACCTTTGTGCCACGGAGCATTTTTTTTACCAGTGATTGTGTACTCATTTATTTAATTTTAATAAACACAGGATATCGCCATCTCTTCCAAAAAATAACTTTCGGATCGCTAGAGGGATAATAAATCGGCAGGATTGTCATGCTACATCCATGAACAGGGAACATGCTTTGCAGTTTATTGGCAGCATTCAATCGACAGACAAATAAAACAAGGGCGGTTGATGGTGGTGATGGTGATGGTGACAGTAGCGATAATTGCAGTGACAAGACTCCCAGAGAAAACTTAATTCAATATCGAGGGAATTAATTCATAAAGATTGTGTAGGTATATTCCTTGGGGACATTTCATCCCTCACTGCCCAGCCATTTCCACCTGCAGCCTTACACAAATAATCACAGCAGTCAGTGCCCATTCGAAAATAATATACACTAATAAAACAAGCACAGTTATTCTCCCCCACGTATAACACTGGGATTAAGAATTACATTTAGTGCACCTTGAACGTTACCAGTGGTGGCTGCCGCACGTAGCTCACTGCCAATGCCATTACAATTTTCCACTTTTATTTTTTTAAATAGAAAATATCGAAGACAGCTTAATCTCCGTGCCCCCTCCCCCCGTCACTCTAAAAATGCAGCTGGCTGTGATATGGGACACCGAAACAATTAGTAACGTCGATCACCAGGGAGAATGAAAAAAAACCCAACATTCTATTAGGCCCACAGTTACAATCCCACAGTCAATTTCACAATTGGGAGAAACCCATTTCTGGGGTGAATTTTACAAGGGGCATTCATATTTTTTTAGGCCCAATTATGGTTTTTGTGTGCTTGTTGTTAAATCCTTAAGCTATAAACGCAGATCGGTAACAGATGTCCGTTCGTATTTCTGAGTTTATGCACAAATGTGAAAAAAATAATTTGCTTGAAAATAGAAAAACACTGCAGTCGCCATTCATGGAAGATGAATGCCAATTAAAATATCATTCCACGTCGCTCTGATTATTGGATCAAATTGGATGCATCATCATCGTCATCATCATGATCAATCCACTGCTGAATTAAAGCCTTCCAAAGTCGTCACCATCCCTTCACGGTCCTGCGATGACAACAATGTACCTCACACCTACGTACAACAAGCCGATCTCGTCGCTCCATCTCCATGGTGGACCCTCTTGGGAGCTTTCCCTCATTTGGCTGCCATTTCATCACCATATGACATTGTTCTTTGAGGGCATGAGACTAACTCCATAAGTTGAATTGCGAATAAAAGATAATGGCTGGAATTTAAACGAAACTAATTTTTTTTACCAGGTAAGGCCCACTGAGCTATATAGCTCTTTTTCAGAAGCGATCTTGCCGCAATTGAAAGCTCAACAAAGTGGCTTATCGTGTGGAAATTTATAGCAGCCAAATACTCTTAAATGCATGTTTATAAATGTGAAGGGAAAACCCAGAGAACCTGGAGAACAATCCACACCACCACGGGGAGAGAGAGAACGTGCAAACTCCAAATATACAGCGTCAGGGTCGGGATCGAACCCACAACCTCCTGTATACCAGGCGAGGTAGTTAACATTTCACCACATACTGAAACACGGAAAGTCACAACCTTGCAAATTACACTTTTCTCTCAAAAGACTTATCTTCTGCTTCCTGCGTATAATTACATTCCTTGCGCGTATGAAAGTGTAAACTTGCTGTTGGTAATGACAATAGAGACTCTTTATACATTATTTCCTAAGTAATTGTCTTGACGTTATATTCTGCGTTTGTAATACGGTATATTAATATATTATTTGTTGAAGGCTTACACACAGAATCAATCATTTGTATATGGCAATTGAATTCAATTAACTTTAACATGTTGGCTCGCATAAATGCTTACCTTTACAGAAAGCTCGAGTAACAGAGAGGCTAATGGAACATAAAAATAGCTACTGACCACAGTCTAATTTTTTTAAGGCAGGAGCCATGCTGTACAAGGGATTAAGTCACAAATCCGCCTTGCTCGGTTAATCGGACTTATGAGAAACAGTAATCAGAAAGGAGACGTGCCGAATGCCAATTTCACGCCGCTGTGATTAAATTCCTTCGCTCGATATGTGTGTGACAAACCCCTTGTTCGTTCTTTTGCCATTTCCTTGAGCGCGCCCCCATCTCGGATTATTTTCGTCGGGAATCAAATCAATAATGTGCGCCGCGCGTGGGCTCGACAACCGGCAATCTAACTCGGGCATCTGTTTAAACAAAACAAAGGGGCACTTTACAGCTCATCGGATTCCTCCAGCGCAAATACGATTTTTTCCTGATTCTGATTGCGCAATCCTCGCTGGACGTCCGCGTCTGGCCCCAACGGTGGCCGTGGGGCCGATGGGCACACGGCGGCCGTCTGAGACAGGGGCCACGCTGGGTGACGGAGCAGGTTGGAGAGCCTTGCGGGGGTGCCGGGGAAGAAGGGGTGGAGTGGCTCCCTAATGGTGAGATTAGGCGTAGAAGGCTGCAAGGCTTACAGAGGGCCTTTACCCACTGTTTGGTCTAAATACCACAGACTGACCTTCTCCCCCCTCCAGCCCCCCCCCCCCCCCCTGTTGGCTCCCCTCCCCTCGACTATGCCCCTCACCCCACGCACACCCTTCTACCCCAACCCGCTTGCCCATCGACCCTCCCCCCACACCTCCCCATCCTCAACCCCACTCACCCCTCTGTCCGGCTGTCATCAGATTACACGATAAGCTGATGAAAAAACCCGGCATGGAGGGGAAAAACTGTTGTGCCCCTCTTTTGCTCGCATTTTAGAACTTAACCTTTTACCGGCTTGCGTGTGAGCGCGCGCGTGGGTGTGCGCGTGTGTGCCACACTCAGTTGCATTATGGGGAACTTATATTTATTTTTTATGCAGTTTTAGCAACAACAAAAATAAGCCGTTTCCAATTGTTCCAAATATTAGGAATGTTGTTGCAATGGTTTGTGAAAAAAAACAAATGTAATATAACTGGACGAGTTATTTATCGATGACATTTTACGTTCGCGTGCAATAACGTAGAGAAATTAACGAGCAGCAACCGCGGGTATTTTTAACGACGCCTGACACTAAATGTCACTAATCACGGCTGGTACCCTTCATTAATGCAAATGCCAACATTAATCACATGACTCCGAGCAAAGAAAATATAAATGTACAAAACACTAAAAAACATTTTTGCAAAAATGCCTTTTGTGTGTGTGTGTACGTGTAAAAGCTGTGGCGTGCTGCACTGCATTACCAAATAATAATAATCAGTGACGTCCCTGGCAGTGGGGGGTAGAGTGGGGTTAACCAAAAGGGGGTGGGTTATTTGGCATGCACTTCAACATTAACGATCTTGTGTTCCCACTCAAAATTAACAGTGTTCCTACTGTAAATTAGCAGTGTTCCCACTGTGAATTAATAGTGTTCCCACTGCAAGTCAATATTGTTCCCACTACAAGTCAATAGTGTTCCCACTACAAGTCAATAGTGTTCCCACTACAAGTTAATATTGTTCCCACTGCAAGTTAATATTGTTCTCACTGCAAGTCAATATTGTTCCCACTGCAAGTCAATAGTGTTCCCACTACAAGTTAATATTGTTCCCACTGCAAGTTAATATTGTTCTCACTGCAAGTTAATATTGTTCTCACTGCAAGTCAATATTGTTCCCACTGCAAGTCAATATTGTTCCCACTACAAGTCAATAGTGTTCCCACTACAAGTCAATAGTGTTCCCACTACAAGTTAATATTGTTCCCACTGCAAGTCAATATTGTTCCCACTGCAAGTCAATATTGTTCTCACTACAAGTCAATATTGTTCCCACTGCAAGTCAATATTGTTCCCACTACAAGTCAATATTGTTCCCACTACAAGTCAATATTGTTCCCACTGCAAGTCAATATTGTTCCCACTACAAGTCAATATTGTTCCCACTACAAGTTAATATTGTTCCCACTGCAAGTCAATATTGTTCCCACTACAAGTCAATATTGTTCCCACTGCAAGTCAATATTGTTCCCACTACAAGTCAATAGTGTTCCCACTACAAGTCAATAGTGTTCCACTGCAAGTTAATATTGTTCTCACTGCAAGTCAATATTGTTCCCACTGCAAGTCAATATTGTTCCCACTACAAGTCAATAGTGTTCCCACTACAAGTCAATAGTGTTCCCACTACAAGTTAATATTGTTCCCACTGCAAGTCAATATTGTTCCCACTGCAAGTCAATATTGTTCTCACTACAAGTCAATATTGTTCCCACTGCAAGTCAATATTGTTCCCACTACAAGTCAATATTGTTCCCACTACAAGTCAATATTGTTCCCACTGCAAGTCAATATTGTTCCCACTACAAGTCAATATTGTTCCCACTACAAGTTAATATTGTTCCCACTGCAAGTCAATATTGTTCCCACTACAAGTCAATATTGTTCCCACTGCAAGTCAATATTGTTCCCACTACAAGTCAATAGTGTTCCCACTGCAAGTCAATATTGTTCCCACTGCAAGTCAATATTGTTCCCACTACAAGTCAATAGTGTTCCCACTACAAGTCAATAGTGTTCCCACTACAAGTTAATATTGTTCCCACTGCAAGTCAATATTGTTCCCACTGCAAGTCAATAGTGTTCTCACTACAAGTCAATAGTGTTCTCACTACAAGTCAATATTGTTCCCACTGCAAGTCAATAGTGTTCTCACTACAAGTAAATATTGTTCTCACTGCAAGTCAATATTGTTCCCACTGCAAGTCAATAGTGTTCCCACTACAAGTCAATATTGTTCCCACTACAAGTCAATATTGTTCCCACTGCAAGTCAATATTGTTCCCACTACAAGTCAATAGTGTTCTCACTACAAGTCAATATTGTTCCCACTGCAAGTCAATAGTGTTCCCACTACAAGTCAATATTGTTCCCACTACAAGTCAATATTGTTCCCACTACAAGTCAATAGTGTTCCCACTACAAGTCAATATTGTTCCCACTACAAGTCAATATTGTTCCCACTACAAGTCAATATTGTTCCCACTACAAGTCAATATTGTTCCCACTACAAGTCAATATTGTTCCCACTGCAAGTCAATATTGTTCCCACTACAAGTCAATAGTGTTCCCACTACAAGTCAATATTGTTCCCACTACAAGTCAATATTGTTCCCACTACAAGTCAATATTGTTCCCACTACAAGTCAATATTGTTCCCACTACAAGTCAATATTGTTCCCACTTCAAGTCAATAGTGTTCCCACTACAAGTCAATATTGTTCCCACTACAAGTCAATATTGTTCCCACTTCAAGTCAATAGTGTTCCCACTACAAGTCAATATTGTTCCCACTGCAAGTCAATATTGTTCCCACTACAAGTCAATAGTGTTCCCACTACAAGTCAATATTGTTCCCACTTCAAGTCAATAGTGTTCCCACTACAAGTCAATATTGTTCCCACTACAAGTCAATATTGTTCCCACTACAAGTCAATAGTGTTCCCACTACAAGTCAATAGTGTTCCCACTACAAGTTAATATTGTTCTCACTGCAAGTCAATATTGTTCCCACTGCAAGTCAATATTGTTCCCACTACAAGTCAATAGTGTTCCCACTACAAGTCAATAGTGTTCCCACTACAAGTTAATATTGTTCCCACTGCAAGTCAATATTGTTCCCACTGCAAGTCAATATTGTTCTCACTACAAGTCAATATTGTTCCCACTGCAAGTCAATATTGTTCCCACTACAAGTCAATATTGTTCCCACTACAAGTCAATATTGTTCCCACTGCAAGTCAATATTGTTCCCACTACAAGTCAATATTGTTCCCACTACAAGTTAATATTGTTCCCACTGCAAGTCAATATTGTTCCCACTACAAGTCAATATTGTTCCCACTGCAAGTCAATAGTGTTCTCACTACAAGTAAATATTGTTCTCACTGCAAGTCAATATTGTTCCCACTGCAAGTCAATAGTGTTCCCACTACAAGTCAATATTGTTCCCACTACAAGTCAATATTGTTCCCACTGCAAGTCAATATTGTTCCCACTACAAGTCAATAGTGTTCTCACTACAAGTCAATATTGTTCCCACTGCAAGTCAATAGTGTTCCCACTACAAGTCAATATTGTTCCCACTACAAGTCAATATTGTTCCCACTACAAGTCAATAGTGTTCCCACTACAAGTCAATATTGTTCCCACTACAAGTCAATATTGTTCCCACTACAAGTCAATATTGTTCCCACTACAAGTCAATATTGTTCCCACTACAAGTCAATATTGTTCCCACTGCAAGTCAATATTGTTCCCACTACAAGTCAATAGTGTTCCCACTACAAGTCAATATTGTTCCCACTACAAGTCAATATTGTTCCCACTACAAGTCAATATTGTTCCCACTACAAGTCAATATTGTTCCCACTACAAGTCAATATTGTTCCCACTTCAAGTCAATAGTGTTCCCACTACAAGTCAATATTGTTCCCACTACAAGTCAATATTGTTCCCACTTCAAGTCAATAGTGTTCCCACTACAAGTCAATATTGTTCCCACTGCAAGTCAATATTGTTCCCACTACAAGTCAATAGTGTTCCCACTACAAGTCAATATTGTTCCCACTTCAAGTCAATAGTGTTCCCACTACAAGTCAATATTGTTCCCACTACAAGTCAATATTGTTCCCACTACAAGTCAATAGTGTTCCCACTACAAGTCAATATTGTTCCCACTACAAGTCAATATTGTTCCCACTACAAGTCAATATTGTTCCCACTACAAGTCAATATTGTTCCCACTACAAGTCAATATTGTTCCCACTACAAGTCAATATTGTTCCCACTACAAGTCAATATTGTTCCCACTACAAGTCAATATTGTTCCCACTACAAGTCAATATTGTTCCCACTACAAGTCAATATTGTTCCCACTACAAGTCAATAGTGTTCCCACTACAAGTCAATAGTGTTCCCACTACAAGTCAATAGTGTTCCCACTACAAGTCAATATTGTTCCCACTTCAAGTCAATAGTGTTCCCACTACAAGTCAATATTGTTCCCACTACAAGTCAATATTGTTCCCACTTCAAGTCAATAGTGTTCCCACTACAAGTCAATAGTGTTCCCACTACAAGTCAATATTGTTCCCACTGCAAGTCAATAGTGTTCCCACTACAAGTCAATATTGTTCCCACTACAAGTCAATATTGTTCCCACTACAAGTCAATAGTGTTCCCACTGCAAGTCAATATTGTTCCCACTACAAGTCAATATTGTTCCCACTGCAAGTCAATAGTGTCCCCACTGCAAGTCAATATTGTTCCCACTACAAGTCAATAGTGTTCTCACTACAAGTCAATAGTGTTCTCACTACAAGTCAATATTGTTCCCACTGCAAGTCAATATTGTTCTCACTACAAGTCAATATTGTTCCCACTGCAAGTCAATATTGTTCCCACTACAAGTCAATATTGTTCCCACTGCAAGTCAATATTGTTCCCACTACAAGTCAATAGTGTTCTCACTACAAGTTAATATTGTTCTCACTACAAGTCAATATTGTTCTCACTACAAGTTAATATTGTTCTCACTACAAGTCAATAGTGTTCTCACTACAAGTTAATATTGTTCCCACTACAAGTCAATATTGTTCCCACTACAAGTCAATAGTGTTCCCACTACAAGTCAATATTGTTCTCACTACAAGTCAATATTGTTCCCACTGCAAGTCAATATTGTTCCCACTACAAGTCAATATTGTTCCCACTGCAAGTCAATATTGTTCCCACTACAAGTCAATAGTGTTCTCACTACAAGTTAATATTGTTCCCACTACAAGTCAATATTGTTCCAACTACAAGTCAATAGTGTTCCCACTACAAGTCAATATTGTTCTCACTACAAGTCAATATTGTTCTCACTACAAGTCAATATTGTTCCCACTACAAGTCAATAGTGTTCCCACTGCAAGTCAATATTGTTCCCACTACAAGTCAATATTGTTCCCACTACAAGTCAATAGTGTTCCCACTGCAAGTCAATATTGTTCCCACTACAAGTCAATATTGTTCTCACTACAAGTCAATATTGTTCCCACTACAAGTCAATATTGTTCCCACTACAAGTCAATATTGTTCCCACTACAAGTCAATATTGTTCCCACTACAAGTCAATATTGTTCCCACTACAAGTCAATATTGTTCCCACTACAAGTCAATAGTGTTCCCACTACAAGTCAATAGTGTTCTCACTACAAGTCAATATTGTTCTCACTATAAGTTAATATTGTTCCCACTGCAAGTCAATATTGTTCTCACTACAAGTCAATATTGTTCTCACTACAAGTCAATATTGTTACCACTACAAGTCAATATTGTTCCCACTACAAGTCAATATTGTTCTCACTACAAGTCAATATTGTTCCCACTGCAAGTCAATATTGTTTCCACTGCAAGTCAATATTGTTCTCACTACAAGTCAATATTGTTCCCACTGCAAGTCAATATTGTTCCCACTACAAGTCAATATTGTTCCCACTACAAGTCAATAGTGTTCCCACTACAAGTCAATATTGTTCCCACTGCAAGTCAATATTGTTCCCACTGCAAGTCAATATTGTTCCCACTGCAAGTCAATAGTGTTCTCACTGTAAATCAATATTTTTCCCATCGCAAGTTATAGCACAATTAAACTCGCTTGATGAAAGGATTAACGGGAGGCCAGAAAAAATATCGAGGTCGGGGGGGTGGGGGAAATGACACCCCCCCGCACCTCCATCTCTCTCTCCCCGCCGCAAGAGACTCCTCCAGGCAAGTTTGCTGTGCGCTCGCGAGAGAGAGAGAAAGCAAACGGTGGAGACAAAGGGGCCCGGTTGGTATCCCGCACGCACAAAACACAAAAAAATCAGCCCCTGTCAGCCGTGCAATTGATTTGCAGTCGGCTCCCAACTCGTGCTCAGTCGCCCCCCCCCCCCCCCCCCCTAGAGAAAAGGAATAAATGAAACTCACCCCTCCCTCCCCGTCTCCTCCTCCTCCCTCTCTGCCTCTCCTACGTCTCCGCCCTTCACAATCACCCCGCAAGAATCATCCTCGCCGCGTCTCCTTCCCTCCCTCCCTCCCTCCTCCCTGCCCCCTGCACGTCTATAATTAAAGGGCGTTTTCACTGCCTGCCGGCTTCTTTCTTACTCGCCGCTAGTTAAAACAATGAAGAGTTGCGACAATGGGGGGGGGGTGTGTGGGGTGGTGAGTTTCTTAAACCCACCTTCACCGCCCCTCCCTGGACACCCAGTGGTATAGACGGGCTTGCGTGCAGCAGATCGGGAAGGTGGCACCGTGGTGGTGTAAATGTGGGTACTGGCACATATTTCTAGACGTCTGGCCAACTTCGGCTCAAATGCCCTGTTAGGGGGGGGCGGGGAGGTAACGTGGGGGGGGGGCAGCTTTCTCTAGCGGAGGCCCTCCTGTGGTCGGTGCGAGCAAGCAAAACGCACGTTGCCACTTTCTCTACGTTCACTCGTTACCATTTGCTTTGTTTTATTTACACAATCCCGCCGTCGTCATCATCGTCGTCGATTGCCGTCATCTTCATCATAATCATCAGACGCGTTTCAATGCACCCGCCTGGAAGAAGCCCCCTCCCCCGTCATTTCTCGCGATCCTACACGAGAGGCGATGTTTCGTCGCTCCGTCTCGTCTGTGGCGGTCTATTTATTGCGCGTCTTCCACGCGTTGGCTTGCCACTCATCCACAAACCGATAGCCGGCGCTTATTGTCGTTGCAAGGGCAGCCACGCTCAGCGGTGCCCTCTCTCTCTCTCTCCCCTCCGTCTCCGTGACGAGATGCCAGTGTGCGGCCATCAGACGCAACGACTCACAACATTTACAGACAGCACGTGCCATTTCATTCGCGTGTTTTTGTTTTTTTTAATTCGTGACCACGCCAGCGTACGCAATGCCGTGCGGGAGTGCCAAGGGAAGGACTTCATCCAGCAGTGGATAAAACATTGCTAACGATGATGAAGATAGACCATGGATCTCTCTTTTTTTATATGGAGACATGGGTTACGAAATCAGACGATTACAAAAACAGACATGGGGAAAAAATGTTACAAACATTGAGAACCACAGAGGTTGAAAATGTTCCAATGCCATTAGTCAGCTCTAAGGTAGAATGCAATGCTACATCGGAAAATCTGAACACACAAATGGGAACACGTGAACAAGATAAATGAGATGGGAAGGCGATTATACTCAAGATCGGCGAATCTAGTTGATTTGTAATCCAGATAACCAAGCGAAAGGAATTTCTGTTTGTCGTTAAATGTGATCGATCGAAAAAAGCACGTGAGTCGAAAAGACAGGCTCGCGGAACGAGGAGCGATGGGAAGGAAGAGAGCGAGCGAGCGAGGGTTACATAAAGCCCCGTTTAAAAAAAAAATTACGAAATGATGAACGAAACAAAGTGCCGAATACACCGAGCATCTTCTTGTTTCCACTGATCGTAAAAAAAAGAAACGAAAAAAACAAGTCAAAAAAGGGAAGGAAGAGGGCTCATCGATGAGGCCGTTCAAGCGAAAGAAATCAATCGGGGATGAACAGAGCACGTCACGAGAGGCAACTCACGGAGAAGAGACGAAATTAGCGACGGCGGAGTGGAGAGCGAGTGGAAGGCGCACGAAGAAGCAGAGGAAAGCAACAGAAGCGATTACGAGACTCGGTCAGCACGGGGTCAATTGACGTTGAGGCGAGGCATTGGCAGTGGTTCCGTATAACCAAGGAGGTGGCGTGGGGTAGCAATGGTCCAGGCACTGCCCTCGTGCCGCCTACAATGTAGCGCCACAGAAGCCTCAAGCACCTCTTTCGTGCACGGTGGTCACCCATCGGAGCGATATGCAGGCCCAACTCTGCTGAGCTTCTGAGGTGTGACGATATCAGGTGCATTCCGCGTGATTTGGTATTAGACCATTTTGTCCGTCTATATGTCTTTCTATAGTCGATAAGAAGGACCGCTTTTTTGTTGTTTTTCCACAACTCCACACGACGTGCCAGTCACTGCGGCGGGCATCAAAGTGACATACTTACTTCATTGTATTTGCATCCCGGCAAAGGGGAACGGATGAGATCACGCCCCGGAATCCATTTGGCTCAGACGTGTTTTGGACGTTGGCGTGGAGCCGCAGGCAATTGAGATATATATTTTAACACATAGGCTCCCCCTCCTTGCCTCGAATCACTGCACCAGATTGAATTGAATTAAATGATGACGTCACCCTGCTGCTGCTGCTCTATTTAAGACCGGAAGCAACAGGAGAGCTTCACCATTCTTGCCCGATGAAGCTGATTGTAATTATCAGCGAAACGTCGGACTACTCAAATTTTAAAAATGCTGTTGATTCTCTCTTCAGCACACCGGTGGGCTAAATAAGTCAATTAATTTGTCCTTTGAAAACGTGACGCATTTTTTTACTGTTTGGCCGTGTCGGGTGGTGGAGGGTTACGACACATTTCTAAATAACGCGATCTGACCCAAATACCTATATTATGAGATATATATATACAATAATGCAAACATATAAAAACAGCTTGGCGTTGGACACGCATGCACAGGTCTCAGTGGCTGCCACCGCTTCTCCGCAGACGGTTATCATCACCCGTCAGTAGTCAACATCGTGGCGCGATGCCGTTCTCGCTGCCTGGCGCTGCACAGGTGGTCCCCTTGCGAAGGGGGGGAGCAGCAGCAGCCGTGTCCGTGGTGCTCGAAAGCGAGTCGGAGTCAATGCTGATTTCCTCTCCGCAGAACTCTCGGTTTGCGCGAGCTCGCACTCAGTGCACGTTTTTATTCATGTTGAACTTCTTTCGCACCGGACACAGCCAACCGTGCTTATCGGAGGTGCGGGGGGGAATGGACAACAAACTGAACATAAAAAGCAGTTCTAAAGAAATTAGTTTTCAAACTAGATTTCAAAGTGTATAGTTACAGTGGCTTCCTAATATCAGAAGGAAGAGCATGCCAGACGGCTGCATCTGGAAAGTGAGCAATGCGGTGACCATCTTTGTTCAATGGCCAAGCCAAACACCGCTGCGAGGATGACCAGAGTTTGTGTGATGGTTTATACTTCTTGACGAGATCAGCAAGGTATTGTGGACCGACGATCCACATTATGCGTACGGGTATGTATACGGGAAGCGGTAGTGTGGTGCTTAGCTCACTGTGCTATGAACCTGGCCACCCGTGTTCGATTCCCGCTCGCAGCCACCAACACCAGCCTCAAATGAGTACCTGGTGCAGTGTCTTTGTGTGTGTGAATTAAAAATCACACCGTTAATTGGGTTTTCCCCCTTTTTTCTGGCAACAAAACTGACACCTTTTGCAAGGAATCATGCTTACATTAACTACAATATTTGCAGTCAAATGCAAACAAAAAACAATACTCTGATAATTTATGCATTGTCTTTGAAACTGATTGGTCCACACCAGAGACAGCTTTCTTTAAAGCCTAGTCTCATATGGTGTTCGACCAGATGCGCCTTTTGGCGCTGGCAAAGGAGGTCCCATGATGAAATCACACCGTTGTTTTTTTTTATCAATTGTGCAAACTACAGCACGTTTCTTATCCTTTGTTGATCATTAAGATTATTAGATATTGTTTTCACTCATGCATTATTTTTAATTTCCTCCCCTTGTCTCATTTGCCAAGTTCCTATAACCTTGCTCAGTTTAAGAACCTATAAACTCGTTTCTAGATTTGAAGCTTTTGTGACTGCAAGGATTCATACTCTTAGTTTTTTTGGTAAAGTCACGTAGGTAAAAAATGAAATTAAAATTAATAAAAATAAAATAATACAAATTACGACGTTTCGGAGGCAACACAAGTCTCCGTCATCAGGTGGGACCGTCACAGCCATAATAAAAATACAATTATTTTATTTTTTTTCATTTTTATTTCATTTTTTTTACCTACGTGACTTTACCGGAAAAGCTAAGATTACTATAAAATCTTGTCTATTACAACTTCAGCAGTGCTCGTTGTTGCTCGCCACGTGGCAGTGTGGGCCTTCATGCTCAGCAACCGTGATGAATTATAAATGTATATCTTCCCTGCAGAGTAATTAGTGTTGAGTGCATTCGTGATTGTAATCATCAAGTGCCATTGTTTATCAAGGCCTCATGGTCCTTGACGAGCCATCTCACTCGTGCGTGTGAACTTATCTCATCGCTCATTCTCCGTGGTGGTTTGAGCTCTTGGGCACAATCTCTGCTTGGTATTATGATATTGTGGTGGTTGTATACAATTCCGTGATATACTGCCCAAATATTTATCGCAATTCAATAACAATAATTATTAATAATGATTAATAATAATAATTTACACTTAGAAAGTGCGCTTCACCCAGAGGTCACAGGGCGCTGCACAGAGTTAAAAGCAAGAAAGTAACTAATGCAAAATCTAACGCATAATACAGGGTGCTTCCAAATGTTTTTGACACTTATATAGGACTATCGTTTTTAATGGTAAAAGAACGGATAATACAAATGTATGTGAAGAGCTTCAAAAAGTCAAAGAGGTTCCAACTTGTTTGCCATCATTGTCAACACGTGCCTGGAATCTTCTCCAGGTGGTCTCCAGAGCCCGGAGGCACATTTCTTGCAGTATTGTTGCAAATTCACAAAAGTGTAAATTTTTTTGAAGCCCCTATATAAGCACTCTGGCTCATGATTTAACCACGGATACAAATACCCCCCCCCCCACCCCACTTTCCCAAAACACATAACAAGAAGATTAATCAGGAGAAAAGGCCGCTCAGAAACAAATGTCTTGAGGTGTGATCTAAATAAACCGAGGGACTATGTAGACCGAATATTCGAGTGAATTCTACGGGGGGAGCGAATTCCACAGCTTGGGGTCCACACGGGAAAAGGCCCCCCTCCCCCGGTTCACCCATTGAGCGGAGGTGCGACCTCGGGATACACGATAGCTCACACTCAGAAGAACGACATACGGGTTTGAGGAGGTCACGGACGTAAGAGGGGGAGGCATGACATAAAAGATTGTAAGTGCTGTTACGAGATTGAAATTTGAAATCGTAAGTTAATACCTATTTCAGTGTGTGTAAATAATTGAACGTGGAAAACATATTTGATACCGTGGCAACGGAATATATTTTAATACAATTTTCATTGCTGCCTTCCTGTGTTGTCCAATGTTTAATAATTATTATATATAACCAATGAAGGGCTCCAGGCCATCATTTGCGAGACTTAATCCTTGTTAAAATCCCGACCATTTGAATTCCACACGTAGCATTTACCATTGTGTCTCGCGTGACTCACCTATGGCTACAGATAAAGGAAATCGAAGCTGTCCAAAAATAGCATGAACATTGATCAGATATTGCATTATAACACACTCTCCTATGCCCCACGATTGTAAGCTTATATCCATATTGATGTTGGAAAAGCGGTCGCATAATGTGTCCATTATGGCTCAACATAGCAGTGTTTGTGCGAATTTGCCCTCTAGGTTGAGTCAGCCTTAAATGAGTACCTGGTGTGGTGTGTAAACATCACCACTGGGGAAACAAAGGTGGTCGGGCGTGGTGCTGGCCACCCACGCCGTCGTGTGCCGTGACGGCCTTCAAAGGTTGCTCGCTAACAGCACTTGCCCCTACAGTCTGTGAAAGCTACACAGGGGGGGGGGGGAGGGGGGGATCTTTGTCTTATTTGTCTGACGAGGTGGGTGCCACACCAATCACCGATGAAGTCGTTACATTATGGGAACCTCATTTGCCAGTAAAAATATGATAATTGGTTTTTTACCCTTCTATCTGGCAACAAAACTGACACCTTTTTACAAGGAGTCATGTTTGCATAGACCGCAATACCTGCAGTCATAATACAAACAAAAGACATAACTCTGAAAATGTGCACTGTCCTTGAAGTTGATTGGTCCACACCCGAGACAGCTTTCCTTAGACTAGAGCCTAGTCTCACATGGGTTGGACCAGATGACGCCAAAAGGCGCACAACTCAAAGACAATGCACCATCAGAGTATGAGAGCTCGGGGCAAGCATCTACACTATGGGAACCTCATTTGCCAGTAAAAATATGATAATTGGTTTGTTTGCATAGACCGTTACAATGAAGCAGCGCAATACATACATTTAAAGCCCTTTTCTCAATCCACGGTTGCTTTGAGAACCTCCCTTGTTCCATGTCGGGCGTCGGGGGGATGGTTGGCCATATTTCGCCGGACTATTCGGAGTGACGCTTTTTCTTGAAGGGGGCACGACGGCCCCAAGGAGTGGGTCCGGATATCGGCTCGCCACCGTGGTGGGCCATGGAATGGCCCAGGGAATTCAAATCAAGCGGCTGGGTTCCTAGCGCAGTTCCTCGAATGCGAGTCAATGCCCCCCAAAAACGGGGTTCGTATCAACTAGACCCCTAGATATTATTGGTTCTTTCGGTAAAGTCACGTAGACGGGAAATAATAAAATATTTAAAATAAAACATAATAACATACAATTCTCACGACGTTTCGACCACAATGCAAGCAGCCGTCCTCAGGTGAAGAACGTTGTCTTTCCGACAGCCTGTTCTTCACCTGCTTGCATTGTGGCCGAAACGTCGTGAGATTTGTATTTTATTATGTTTTGTTTAGATTATTTTATTATTTCCCTTCTACGTGACTTTACCGAAAGAACCAAAAAGATGAATCCCTGCAGTCACGAAAGCTTTAAATCGAGACCCCTAGAGTGAAAACCCTTGGGGGAAGGGAGAGGTGGGGGGGGGGAGGAATAACCAAATCCCCAAGAAACTAAAGCAGAAAGCCGAGGCATTGAGAGAGAAGTCCAAGAAATTGAGAGGGAAACTCAGGAAACTGTGGCACAGAAACATTTGACTGCCACAGGCGCGGGGGGGGGGGGTGCGAAGTGATTTTGCATATCAGCAATAGGAGGGTAATGTCGTGAACACCCCTAGAGTCAATGAAATAATAATGTAGTTGTTAGTTTCACACTTGTTTTTTTCCTCGTAGAAAGGCTGCAAGTAAATACAACAACACCTTTGGAGGCTGAAGCCTTACATAAGGCCTGCGACTATCGGCAACAGCCGCCTGCGAGACACTGCAATGAATAGCACGGAACAGCAGCGACAAGAAACGTGAGAATCCGTTGCACAGCCTTGAGACGCTCAGCATCGCGAGCGAGAAAAGAGACTGCGTCTCAAGGGTAATCCTTGAGACTTCACACGCATTGGTGCATGGGCCGTTGTGCCATCACCGCACCCTGTGTGACGTCAGAGCTCCCGTTAAAATAATTCAATAATCCCCAAACCCCCCCAAAAATAATAATAATAATAATATTTCGATTTAAAGCTTTCGTGACTGCAGGGGTTCATCTTCTTGGTTCTTTCGGTAAAGTCACGTAGAATAGAAATAATAAAATATTATTTTATTATTTACATCACGTAGAATGTAAATAATAAAATAATATTTTATTATTTCCATTCTACGTGACTTTACCGAAAGAACCAAGAAGATAAAAATAATAATATAAAATTAGTATGAATAAACAATCATCTGAAAAGTACGTTTGTAATTCTAGTACGTTTGTAACCCGAACGTGGATGATTACTGTGACCTTGGCATTGACGAACGTCGCTTGCAAGTCTCGTGCATGGCCAGATCACAAAAGGCGGGTGTTCATTACGGGAATCGTGCATGTAAACACGCACTGACCCTTTCGTCAATCCGCTGCTGGATGAGGGACTCCCGACGTTGCGCGGTTCGTGGGGACTCTTTGACCATTAATTCTAGATTTGAAGCTTTCGTGACTGCAAGGATTCATATTCTTAGGTTTTTTCGGTAAAGTCATGTAGGTAAAAAAATTAAATTAACTTTTATTAATTTAATTTTTTTACCTACGTGACTTTACCGAAAAAACTAAGAATATGACTCTTTGACCATACTTCATCACGCCGGTCAAGTTGCTGGTTGGTGAAGGTGATAATGCAGCGTAGGAGACCAGTGCAGTCGTCGTTGTCATGCTCGACTGCTTTCTGCTGCTCACCATGTAGCCCCGCCGCCTATGACACCTGCTACGCATTGTGGTCGCTTAGCCAAGCGCCATCCAGGCTCAAATCGTGCTTAGCTTCCAAGAAGCGTTGAGATCGGTCGCATTTCGTGGTGATTTAGTCGCAGACAGAGGAGAGGGGGGTGGTTCGTGGGAGGTTGAGTCGTAAAAGCGAGACCCAAGCATGAAAAAACGAAGTTGTAATCAATGAGGTTGTGCCAGTGTGTCTCGTTAGGCAAAGAAAAACTCCAACTCATTTCCAAGTTATGCTTGTCATGGGCCAAGCAATCTCTGCTTATCGTGGCCAAGCAATCACTGCACATATCTGCCACCTAGGGTCTGGAAGCTGAGCTGGCTTTTGGCAAAGAGAAGCGTATCGGTTGACAAACCTTGGACGACCACATTGAAAGCTGCTTATTCAGCCCCTTAAGGAGGTTATGATACATCCTTGCAGACACGAGTGTGCAAAGTTGAATACTTCTAAGAGCATTTTGATCTTATCTGCGTGACGAACGCAATATTTTGTCTGTGACCGTGCGCTGCAATGAATCACGATCAAGTTTTGTCTCCTTTCTGTAACCAAATACACGCAGTTTCTTTTTGAGATCTTGCTGTAGCCAATTGCATCTCCAAAAGAGCCACTGTGCTCTTTTTTTTAATGATTAAAATGTTTCCCTAATTTTATCTCAATTGTCCATTCGGCACCATTGGAACCTCATTTGCCAGTAACAAATATGATAATTGGGTTTTTACCTTTCTATCTGGCAACAAAACTGACATCTTTTTTTCAATTTCAAGGACAGTGCATACATTATCAGAGTTATGTTTTTTTGTTTGCATTATGACTGCAGGTATTGTGGTCTATGCAAACATGACTCCTTGTAAAAAGGTGTCAGTTTTGTCAGAGTTATGTTTTTTGTTTGCATTATGACTGCAGGTATTGTGGTCTATGCAAAAATGACTCCTTGTTAAAAAAAACGGTGTCAGTTTTGTTGCCAGATAGAAGGGTAAAAAAAACAATTATCATGTCCTATCGACATCACGAGATGAAGTATATTTTGCTACGCAACGTAACCCTTCGTGTTCGATAACGGCCCACAGAAGTTGATATCACAGAGGTAGCTCTGAGATCCCTTCAAAGTGTCCTCTGGTCCACACAGAAGAGGGCAGGCAGCCATGGGCTCACGAGTTCCTTTATTCAGCAGACATTAAATAACAGTAATCATTGGCATTCATTAATTGATCAAATAATCGACAATACCAATTTGATTTTTATCTAGATTTAAGGCTTTCGTGACTGCAGAGATTCATCTTCTTGGTTATTTCGGTAAAGTCACGTAGAAGGGAAATCATAAAATAATAAAAATAAACATAATAAAATAATTCTCACGACGTTTCGGCCACAACGCAAGCAGCCGTCCTCAGGTGAAGAACAGGTCTGTCATTCAGACGCTGTCTTTCCGAACCAAGAAGATGAATACCAATTTGGTCATAAAGAAATGCTATTTTTTACATGTTCCAAGGCAATTCCAGCACAGAGCCCAGCAGTGCATTTTTGTATAAACGTAAAAATGTTAAGCAAGTAAACAAGAGAGAAATTTCCACACATTTAGTTTTGCAGAAAGCCTCATATATTTACGTAGCAAGAACCTCTTTTCAACCCGTAATTTCATTTAATTCCCAACATTCTTCGCGGAGCGCAGAGAGGACGGTGCGGGGCCCCTTTGGCGAGCAGTTACGCTGTGGGATTTGCAGCAGGGAATTCCAGGTGAAAGGGCACGTGCTGGCCATTGTGACACCGAGGCGAGTACAATAAAACCCGAACAAAACAGGTACGAGGATTTGTCACGCTGGCATTATCACATCTTGTATAACATCCGGTTTAGGGAGATCCCTTGTCGATTGACCAATGGTGTGGTCAGTTTAGTTTGCAAAGTAGGATGGCAGCACGGTGAAAAATGCGCCCTTTAGCTTTTGGAATGCACAATCTCCGTACACCTGATACCCGACCCTCTGTTCTTTGAATCTGGATGTCTGTTTTAAAGCGGTTTCGGGTGTCTTGTGTTTTGGAGCGTGTGGGAGTGGGCTGCGTTGGTTTGTGGAAACGAGAGCGTTGGCAAGTCTTGAGCATTGTGGCCGGGCACTGTGAAGAGGGAGAGAGGAATAGAGCAGGGAAGGAGGGAAGAGGGTGAAATGGGGGGAGGCTGGATGGGGGGTGCTGGAGAGAGAGAGAGAGAGAGCCTTTCGCATGGGGTTTCACAAATCATCAGCTCTGCAGTGTCAACAAAGGGTGGAGGATTAACTTCCAGCAAATTTAGGTTTTTCACTTGATTCGATTGCTTGGGGTGCTCTTTGATGTGTCCTGCACTTAGCCTCAGATAGTGCTCGCTTTGTTTCCTTGCCCGTTCCTCTTTGGGCCACTTGTACCTCTGCTCCAAATGCAGCGAGACCAGCGGTACACGATCCTGCCAAAATCCATGCCATTTTTCACCTGTAATTCCCCATATGCTGAGTTAGTGGGGGAATTATGGAAAGAAAGCCCACTTCAAGAAATCTCTGTGCTTGGTTTCTCCCCCCCCGCCCCCCTGCTATTTCTTAAGCACGTACAGTTTTTTTTTTTCCGGCCCTTGCCAATCCAGTGCCGGATGAAGGCCTCCTCGTTGCCGTGTCGGCAATGGGGAGTTTATCTTCTTGGTTCTTTCGGTAAAGTCACGTAGAATGGAAATGATAAAATAATAAAAATAAAACATAATAAAATAATTGTCACGACGTTTCGGCCACAACGCAAGCATTCAGACGCTGTCTTTCCGACAGACCTGTTCTTCACCTGAGGACGGCTGCTTGCGTTGTGGCCGAAACGTCGTGAGAATTATATTATTATGTTTTATTATTATTATTTTATTATTTCCCTTTTACGTGACTTTACCGAAAGAACCAAGAAGATGAATCCCTGCAGTCACGAAAGCTTTAAATCGAAAAATTGGGAGTTTATTGATCAATCTTGGCCATGCTGGTCGGTGCGGGTTGGTGAAGGGGCTAGTCGAGGGTTTCACTCACCACTGATGTAAGCCGTGGCCTGGACTCACACTTCAGGTTACCAGGTTAAGTGCACAGTACGCATACCAATGCGCCACCACTCCGCCTCGATTGTGATAGTTTGACTTCTTGCTACAATAGAAGTTGCTTGGTTTACGTAACGTTCCGTGTGCATCTTAACAAATTAGAATATTTCGCAGTCATGGTGGCAGGATGTAGTATGGAGGTTATCAGTTCACACATTTAAGTACGTGAATTGTGTGTCGTAACATTAAACACTTCAATGTATTGGCTTGCTATATGGCAGAGAAAGATGTGTTTCTTAACATGAATGAAAAATTGAGCTCCATAACATTAACAGAACACACAGTTGCTTCACACTTGCAATTGCCTTTTCTGTTTAAAATATGAGTTTGTGGAAATTTATAAACATGATTATATACCGGTGGTGATGGCACGTTCTGTAAAATCACTTCGTGAACAATAATTTCATATCTACGAATAAAATTACGATTCGATGGAATGCAATCCAGCACCACTCAGCCTTACCTATGTCTAACTCGACTGCATCCTTTCATGGTCAAAGTCAAATAGTTGTTGTTGAACATAATTAGGAGATACAAACAGCAATAGTTCAAAAAAAAATTCTTGATAATTAGTCTCACATGGTGTTGGACGCCGTTTGGCGTCATCTGGTCCAACACCATATGAGACTAGGCTCGAAGGAAAGCTGTCTCGGGTGTGGACCAATCAACTTCAAGGACAGTGCATAGATTATCAAAGTTATGTTTTTTGTTTGCATTATGATTGCAGGTATTGTGGTCTATGCAAACATGACTCCTTGTAAAAAAGGTGTCAGTTTTGTTGCCAGATAACAGAGTAAAAAACCAATTATCATATTTTTTACTGGCAAATGAGGTTCCAATGGTGTAAATGTTTTTCTTGCTACTTTTTATTTGTAAAACTGTCTTACGCAATGCAACTGCGACACTTTACCCAGTTGCACTGCACGGCACTCCCAATGCGTGTTGCGGGTTGTGCCGCGCATTTGTTTGGCACGATGTCCGACGTTTCGCTCCACTTGCTGGGAGCTTCTTCAGGAACTGAAAAAAAGCACACACATATCGGAGAGCTGTACTCACAGCACGACCGACGGGCTACAGGCGAAAGAAACCCTACATAGCGGTCGTGTAAACATTTTTCAAGTCTGCATTTACACAATGGTATTTATTTTTCTAAAGTTGAGATTGCTCCGTAATCTCTGTGAAGTCTCACGCAGTGCCATGGGAACAAGTTTTTTTTCATTCAATTTGAGCTGCTTGCAATGCATAGGTATCTAATTGCCCTTGGTGGAATTTCAACACACAAACTTCGGAGCAATTTTTGTGAATTATAGAATGAATGGGCACAGCAATTTCACCAAACTGTTTACAGTGATGCAAATGGCCTCGGCCTTGTAAAAATACATAATGCCGTACGGACGTTTGTTTCCCTGCAAAATCGGGCAAACATGCACCCTTTGAACGTGGCAAACGGACATCAAAATTAAACCGTGATTACAGGACTCTGTTTATTTATTGAAAAATCGAGTAACTGGGCTGAAGGCAGAGAGAGAGTGGGGAGTCGTAAAACGTGGACATAGTGCCGGACTTCTGGGTGAGCATCTCGTATGCACTTACGCACAACAACAACAACCGCCATTCGCCACGAAGTGGCGGTGACGTCACCACGGCGCTTGTGCCAGGCCATGTGCACGTATGTTGAGCTTCTTTCGCAACGTACATAGCCAACCGTGCTAATCGAAGGTGCGGGGGAAGGACAACAGGCTAAACATAAAAAGCAGTTCGAAAAAAACGAGTTTTCAATCTAGATTTAAAAGTGCATAGCTCCAGTGGCTTCCTCATCTCGGAGAGAAGAGGGTTCCAGACGGCCACATAAGCGCATCTGGAAGCGCGCGATGCAGTGACCGTCTTTGTGTGCACTTTAATGGCACGTGAAGTGTCAAATGCCCGCTGGCAGGATGTCACGGGACAGACCCATGTGCCATGGATTGACTGACTGAGATGACTGGCATAGAGATAACCGATACGCACTCACCCGCACGCACTCACGCGCGCGCGCGCATTCACACACACAAACACACTAACTGCTGCACAGATCATTAGTGGCTAATTGTTTTTAACTGCCCCTGCTGTGATTGGGGCTTGGGTTACAGTTTTGCCAAGCCGAGCCAAGCTCCTGGGAATAAGGCATTGTGGCCCTCAAGGGAAAGCTTACTACACCCACCCACCCCTCTAGCAACCTCTCCCCTTTTCTTTACATCCCCAGTAGATCCGTCCACACCCTGCCCCCATGGGGCCCCTTCAGAGCCCCTCAAAGCCTCCTCCTCCTTCCCCCCGCAGTCAAACTGGAAGGGCCCCCCCTCCCCCACCTGCTTTGTAAACAACCTTTCAAGTTTCAAGAGCTTTCGCCTGGATAAATAAATATAAATAAACAGATTCCACCACTGTCGTTTGTCTCTTTGGTTTATGGCAGCAGAATGCTTTGCGGCAGCGCCCTCTCTTTCTCTCCCTGTTGGTCAGTGAGTGAGTTGAATCAAAATTAACGAGTGGCAATTTTTACGAATGCTTGATGCGAATATAAATCAACTAAAACTAAACTATTTCTTTATTTTACCAGGTAAGGCCCACTGACCTATATTGCTCTTTTCAGAAGCGGCTTGGCCACAAATTATAGCCCAATTAAGTGGCTTATCAAGTGGAAATTTATAGCAGCCTAATACTCTAAATGCATGTTTCTAAATGTGGAGGGAAAACCGGAGGACCCGGAGAAAAATCCACACGACCACGGGGGAGAACGTGCAAACTCCAAATATACAGCAGGCGTCAGTCGGGATCGAAACTCACGACCTCCTGTACACCATAATACGCGTGCCTGTTCTGCGTTGGCAAGATGAAGATAAAATAATCGCTGTTGTGGAAGGGGACACCCACCAAGGCAACCACAGCATTTGCAAAATAAGCGGCTCTCTGGCGGAGAGTCCCTCTTCATCAGTAACATGTGAAGCAAAAACATAAATTCCCACACGACCAACATTTATCAACAGCCATAACCTCACGAAGGGGTTGTTGGCTGGCTGTAATTAGCACATTTTATGATGTTTGTTTTTTAGTATTTGTTTAGGGAGTTATGTGCCCTGTGGTGATAAACATAATTGTGAGTGTACTCACCCTGGCTGGGGCTAAATAAATGTATCTTGTTTGACAAGGAAACTAAAACCATTAAAAATTGTAAACGTTTTTACTTTTTACATTTTTTGTTTTGGAGATTTGTCCACGCCTGCTAGGATGACTAAGGCTGGCCTACTTTGAACTTATATTCCTTGAGGTTGCAACAACAACAACAACAAAACCATGTTTATTATTTGTTATTCGTTGTTTGCAGGGATGTTGCAGCCTTAGGAGTGAAAATTATTTATGTTAAAGACCACTTCCCGTTACAAAAACTAATTTGATATATCCTGCACTTTAGCACTGTGTGTAAATACATACGTTAATGTGTATACACATTCATAACAAATTATTTTGTTTCGGCGTTATTGACCGTGGACATGGTTAATTGGCCCATGCACAAATAAAAATATGAATGGACACTTCAACAGATTTGGTGTAATCAAACCTGATGGAATACAGACATGATGACGCTACACATATGAATAATAATTATTTACATTTGTAAGGAGCACTTCATCCATAGATCCCAATGCGCTCACACTCCGCATTGAAGTGGAATCTACAAACGCATAGTTTTAAGGTGGCGATTGTGTCACAGCTATCATAGACCTTATTAACAACAATTATGTTGACAGAAGCATGCATTCATAATCAACGTTTTTGGGTTTAGATCGCGTTATTTATAAATGTGTCGTAACCCTCCACCACCCGACACGGCCAATCAGTAAAAAAGTGTCACGTTGACAAAGGACAATTAGTTCACTGCTTTAGCCCACCGGTGTGTTGAAGCGTGAAACCACAACATTTACAATTTGAGTACGACGTTTCGCTGGTAATTGCATCCAGCATCATCGGGCAATTCGCCAGAATCTAAACCCAAAAACGTTGATTATGAATAATGTTGGTCGCGAAAGCCTACGTGTTAAAGAAGCATTCATGATTGCACGTGCACCACACTGGCCTTCATAAGTGCTCGCTAATAGCACTTGCTCCAACAGCCGGTGAAGGCTATATGTGGGGGATCTTTGTCTTTTGTTAATTTATGAGCCCGTCGATGAAGGTGCCAGTGATAATGATGGTGGGTTTAACGATTTACATTGAGATATGCTGGGGGGGAAAACAATTTTGTTCACGATCAATTGATTGATTTATGACTGGGTGAGAGCAAATTAAGATAGTTTATTTTTCCACTGTGAATTTCCCTTGGACAATTTGAACAATTGCAAATGCTCTTGTAGGAATTGTGTTATACATACCCCGTGTCTTTCAGATATTTGGTACATTTTTATCCCTGATATCTCATTGATGATATGGTATGTCACGTGTCCCGTATTTGTACTGTTTTGTATTCCTGTACTTAATTGTGTGACCCAGGTCTCTCTTGAAAAAAAATACCTTTAGTCCAAATGGGATCTCACCTGGTTCCGCATAACGATTTACTCTCAAAAACACTAGTTAAAGGTAATTTTCTAACTTGCAATTTGATCTAGGCACCGGCGCGTAACTGTATACTCTTATAATGTATAAGATATTCTTGACATCGCATGATCGTGCGAAATGGCTGCGGCTTGGGGAGGTATTCATCCAGCAGTGGACTGACCATGGCTGACGAATCATGACGACGATGTTGATGGACGATATCATCTGAATGCCAACCACATTTCAAGATGCTAGGAAAAGGAGGGAAATTCACTCATTCATCACGATCTTCAGAAAAGCACGCTTTGGACGAATATTCCGACAGATACAAACCCCCTCCTCCTCCTCCCCACCTCTAACCGGAACTGCCGCTCAACCATTCCAACGAATCGAGACTTTGATTCGCATGCAAAACCAACTCAATCAATGGCGTTATTCAGGACCCCCCCCCCCCCCCCACCGTTGACATCACCGTCCACGCGAAAATTCCCACCCCCGCCACCTTGCGCGTGTCCGTAATTCAGCAGCGGTGGGGAGAGACCGTAGCACGCACGTGCAATCGTGCGCGTATCTGTCACCAGTGGCCACGCGGTTTTCGTGGTGGAGGAGGGGGGGGGTGTAGGAGGGGGGCCTCATCTGCCGCGCGCGCCTAGCCCCCCCCCCCATCCATCCCCTCCCACCCCACCACGCAGAGCGACCCACTGTCAGCACCCTCAAGTCGCACCGCTAGCCCCGGCGCCCTATTTGTTTTGGCAGAGGCCGTACTCTGCCGCATTCTCACGCCCTTTAGGGTGGGGGTCGTCTGAGGCTTTGAGGATGATTAATGGGAAGGTGTGGGTGTTGGTGTGGAGTTGGGGAGTGGGAAGAGGGCTTGCTCTTCACAGAGGATCTGGACCGCGGGGGTTTAGCAGCTCGTACCTTTACCCTCACTCCTACTCATTGTTCCCCGAGGTTGTCCCTTTAGGCAGCCCGAGTATTGAAGCCCACTTAGGATTAGCACGGTTGGCTACGTACGGTGCGAAAGAAGTTCAACATACGTACATGTGACAATTTTCAGAGCTTTTTTTTTTTCTTTTCTGCCAAGAAATGTTCAGTAAATTATCTGACACATCCCTCGTGGTTGTGCCGTGCAACTCCCCCGGTGCGTTTTTTTTTCCGGATCGTCCCGGGTGTTTGTTCGTCACAATGGCACAACTTTAGCGAGATGTTAACTTGCTCGCCTGGTATGCAGGAGGTCGTGGGTTCGATTCCGACCCTGATGCTTGTATATTTGGAGTTTGTATGTTCTCCTCGTAGTCGCGTGGATTTTTCTCCGGGTCCTCCGGTTTTTCCCTCCTCGTTTAGAATCGACACGCGTTCAGAGTATTTGTCTGCTATAGATTGGCACGTGATAAGCCACTTCGTTGAGCTATCATTTGTTGTCAGATCGCTTCCGAAAAAAGAGCTGTACAGCTCAGTGGGCCACCGTTCGTACCACCGTTTGTGCCACCGTTTGGGTCCACCGTTTGTGCCACCGTTTGTGCCACCGTGTGTACCACCGTTTGTTGCCACCGTTAGTACCACCGTTCGTACCACCGTTGGTACCACCGTTTGTGCCACCGTTTGTACCACCGTTTGTGCCACCGTTTGTACCACCGTTTGTGCCAACGTTTGTACCACCGTTTGTGCCACCGTTTGTGCCACCGTTTGTACCACCGTTTGTACCACCGTTTGTGCCACCGTTTGTGCCACCGTTTGTACCACCGTTTGTACCACCGTTTGTGCCACCGTTTGTACCACCGTTCGTACCACCATTTGTGCCACCGTTCGTACCAACGTTCGTACCACCGTTTGTGCCACCGTTTGTGCCACCGTTTGTACCACCGTTTGTGCCACCGTTCGTACCAACGTTTGTGCCACCGTTTGTGCCACCGTTTGTACCAACGTTTGTGCCACCGTTCGTACCACCGTTTGTACCACCGTTTGTACCACCGTTTGTGCCACTGTTTGTACCACCGTTTGTGCCACTGTTTGTGCCACCGTTTGTGCCACCGTTTGTACCACCGTTTGTACCACCGTTTGTACCACCGTTTGGGTCCACCATTTGTGCCACCGTTCGTACCACCGTTTGTGCCACCGTTTGTGCCACCGTTTGTGCCACCGTTTGTGCCACCGTTTGTACCACCGTTTGTGCCACCGTTTGTGCCACCGTTTGGGTCCATGTGCTGCGGGGACTGAAGAAACTCGCAGCACGTGGAGCTACCAGAACATCTGACGCGATGTCGAACAGCACGCTGGTCCGACCTCAAGACACATCAGAGCGCTGTATAAGCCATTCATTGCATGCCCTTTGTGGATATTCATCAATGACCGGCAGCACTTTACCATTTGGCGCTTCCGGATTTCAGCGGTCATTGTGCGTGTGATTAAATAATTCCATTCCAAGCATGAACCGTTCCCACCTTCATTGGAATAAACATCAGTCTGAACCATGTGGTCAGGTTAAATCATTTATTGAAACGGGCCTTTTTGTTTACATTTTTTTGTTGTTGCAACTTTTTTTTAAAGATGTGAAATCGTGGACCGGTGACACAGTGGGTAAGCGTGCTGCACTATCAACCCCCTTAACCTGAGTTCGATTCCCGGTCTCGGATAGCTTCAGTGCGACTGATGTCTGACCCGATCCTGCGTCCCGCCTTCAGCAATCCTGCACTGGCTGGCATGATGAAGTTTGGTCGAACAGCTCCCATGATTCCCACAGTGTTGTGGGGAGGTCATCATCCAGCGGTCAGTTAACAAAAGGGTTGTAAATTATTGTTTTATAATGGGCAATTTGTGCAGAGAATTATGTTCACAAATGTCGTCATTGTATTAATGCGTATTACATTCGTGTTTAAATGTGTCTGCCAACTTGGATGTGTATTCATGGTTTCGTCGAAAAGATATATTGCAGTGCATGTAGCCTCATGTTTCTAAAACGATTTAATATCATCAAGAGATCACTGCGAGAATTTGCCAATATTTGGAAAAAACATAAATTTGTGCTCTCTGTTGCAATGAAGATGTACGGCAACTTTGCGTTAATCCTTTATATATAAGAGTAGGAAAAACAAGTTTTGCTATATTTTACATAAATGAAATATACGTGCAAGTGGCGGCAAGTAAACCGCGACATTTAAAATATTACAGAAGACATCCAGCATTACATTTGTACACATGCCAATATTCATTTCATTTTTCCACATTAAACACGGAAATTGCATTTCCATCATGTAATTCACGCGAGGCAATTTTTTTTTTTTAAATACCAAGTAAGAAATGGTACACGGAAGAGCAGGATTGTTTTTTTTTGTAACGCAGCGAGCGGAGAAAATATCTCGGCTAAGGCCGGGGGGGGGACAGGGGAGGAAAAAAAAATGGGTTTTCTTGTGTTCCTTGGCTGGATCTTGTTTTGGCTGCGAGGAATATGCCTTTTGACCTCTTTGTAAACCGGGGCCTTTGGCTGCCATTCTAGAGGGGGCTATTGGCTGGCCCTTCGTCTTATTGTGGTGATTTATCTTCGGGGAATCGACAAATTTTAGTGAAATCTTGGAACTCCCTGCAAAGTTCAGACAAACTCACTTTTGAATGATTGCTAAGGCAAAAAAAAAAGAGAAAAAAATAATGAGAAGTCAGGCAATCTTTAAAAAATTTATGTTTTCATCTTTGTTTATATTATTTTACTCTAAGCTTTAACAAGCTGTCAAAGACATGCAGTGAAGTGGATTTGTACTTATGCAACATTCTAAATGAGTGTATTTATTCCTTTTAATTGTTACAGAATGTTATTTACACTGTTAAAATATTCAATATTTCTTTGGGTATCGGAGGCACCTGTTTTACTACAATAATTCAGAAGAGCTCGCTGTTCTGAGCTATGTTTCTCATCTCTTAGCGTTACGAACGTCAGAGGATTTCCAACCTGAGATCAACATGACGGAGAAGCGTCACCACTGCCCGTTGAAGGGCGTAAGCGAGAGGAGTTGAGCTACACTTTCCATATGCTCCTCCTTTTCCCAATGTCCAACACCAGGTGTGGCTAATTGAGGTGACTGAACACTGAATGTATAAGACAGCTGTTTGCACATGGGCACAGAGAGCCATGCTTATAATAATAATAATTGCTCTCCCTTCACCCAGGAAAGCCTCACCGAGTCTCAAGACTCTTGCCTCAAGAGTTGTCCTGCTGCATTGGGATGTGTGATTCATTTAATTAAATGAATTTAACACGTAGGCTTTCGTGACAAATATCATCCATTGGAGGTTTTTTTTAGGTTACATCTCGTGAATATAACCGTGTCTTTAAACACGCCACCACCCAACACAGCCAGTTAGTAGGTTTGTCCAACACACTGGTGTTGCTGGACTAGTAACGAATTGGCATGTTTTGTTCACGTGACAAACCTTATATTCTTGGTTCTTTCGGTAAAGTTACGTAGAAGGGAAATAATAAAATAATAAAAATATCAAACAATAAAAATGCTCACGACGTTTCGACTGCAACACAAGCAATCATCATCATCATCAGGTGTGAAATCCACAGCAAGAAAAATAAATCTCTTGCTTCTTTCGGTAAAGTCACGTAGAAGGGAAGTAATAAAATTATAAAAATAAAACATAATAAAATAATTATCACGACGTTTCGGCCACAACGCAATTAGCGTTGTGGCCGAATCGAAAATAAAAATAAAATAAAAACAAGAATATGAATCCCTGCAGCCACGACAGCTTTAAATCAGTGACAAACCTTATTAACTTGCTAAGTCGGGTGGTGGCGGGTTAAACGACACATTTATATATTTCCGCGATCTAACCCATAAAAAACCTCGTGTGGTTGCTTTTATGAGCTCTCATCGTACGAGAGGAAACCAGAGTACCAAAAGAAATCCCCTTGCATATGCGCGGACGCAACCCAAAACTGCGCACGGATAAATTCGAGGACCCATTGTTCTAAACGCAATCTCCTGGCCACCGCGGAGCCCAGATCTATGTATAATAACTAGGTGCTGCCAAGCAGTCTCCCATCTAAGTACGAACCAGGCTGTTCTGGTGCTCGGCTTCCAAGATCACGTGACATCGGACGGCGCATTCAGAATGGTCTTGGCCACATTGGCACAGAGCAGATGACATTGTGTCCCCCAAGGAGGCTCGCATTTTTCTCAAGGTCGCGTGAGCGGCGTTCTGCTGACTCCGAAAAACATTTGAAAGGTAAATAATTAGATTTATTTAGCTTAAATAAATATATATAAAACTTCGATTTTTAATAAGTAAATGGCTCTTGAAAAAAATATATATTAAAAAAACACCTTTAATATTATTTTACTCCTACCAAGGCCAGAAGGGAGAGTTATGGATGGGAAAGGAAAACACGAGGCTAACAGGACTCTCCGGATAACCAAACATAACATCGCCTTGTCTGAAGAGTCGCCAAATGCACATTCTGTTCCAAACAATTTGAAATGCGGTGTGCCTGAAGCTTATATGACCTTTATTAAAACGCTTACCACACTTTGACACACACACAAAAAAAACGTCATCATTGTATAAACCTTGAGAGAATATTATTAAACGCTTAAATAAAAAAAAATTATCACTTTTATATGGTGCGGTGTGGCATGCAAGAAAATATGGGGCCTGGGGCACAATTGTTCTCTTGTGTGGAATATTTTTTTTAAAAGGTGTTTGTTGACATATTCTCAGCAGGCTGAAATCCTTTGGACTGCGCGGCTAAACCACCTAAAAGTAGGAAACGCTATCATTTGTTTAAAATTTGTGAATTATGGCCGCAGGACAGAGTGGTCATAAATAGTTGCGTGCAGTAAATTTCTGGATGAATGCCGTTTGCCTAAACAAACACTTTATACGTGTGTTTCTTCAGCCGCAATACAGAGGTTAATAAAAACGGGGCATGCAAAAAACATGAAGAGGTTTTCACTCAACAAGAAAGGAATCGGATGATGTTTGGCCCAGGAGCCGTTCTCAATCCGTTATATATATTCTCAAGCGCATTGCTGCTGCTGCTTCTTTGAAACTGTCATTCTTCACTGCATCTCCTGCGCAGTCGAGCGATATGGCATGCAGAGGGCATGGTTACAGCTGTTGTAGCAAGACTGCTCATGCCACACTGCTGCAACCCGCCAAATAAAATAGCTGTCATCGCCAATGTACTTACGACGTACTTGACGCGAGCCTCCACTAGCGGCTGGCTTGAGGAGAGCGAGCTGGGCTGTCGGGCTGTTTGGTCAGCGGCTTGCAATGTCCGTTCGTGTCCGTTCGGCATGTGGAGGCTTGCGAAGGGGGCAGTGGTGAGGGTTGAATCGGTGGAGGATCATTGGGCTGGGACGATGCAGTGGTGAGGGAGAATCGGTGGAGGATCATTGGGCTGGGACGATGCTGGAGGGGGAGAGGGGAGGTAACGTGGGCTCTCTATCTGCGCATTAACAGACTGGGATTGAAGTTGACAGGGCTGTAGCCGAGCTCGATTTTTCTCCACTCCTCCAGCTGAAAACGGATACAATCGGCCCTTGTCTTCTTCGCCGCGGAGAATGGAAGGGAGCGATGATTCGAGTGGGGGTCGTGGGGTTCGGGGAGCGGGGAGAGAAGGGGGTGCCGGCATTTTAAGGCAGACTTATAGATTTGTTTAGGATTCGTATCTAGGGGTTGTGTCTATTTCCAGCAGGGAAGCCGTAGACGTCTCGTCAAAACAATTTACTTTTTTTTTGCTATGAGCTTCGCGTGAAAATTGTTTTTGTAAATAAATACTTCAGTGCACAGTGCGCACGCTCCGATGAAAATTGTTTATATTGCAAAACGTTTCGTGTAAAAATGTTACTCTATATTTGCATAGGCATATGACATTAATTTATTTTTACTTCTCCGTGAAGCATGATGCTAAAAAAAACCTGTTCCAAATATTTGGGATCAGTTGCTAAAATAACGTTTTAACCCGTGGACACATTCATCAAATTCCAGTAGCTGCAACGGTGAGATTAATTCTGGAATCATTATTTTTAAAATGTTATTTACCAACGATTTTTTTTTAGCAACGCAAAACAGTGAATGGCATTCCTGTTACATAATGTAATGGGCCAGGTGTTTAATGCTCATAGAATAAAAAATGATGGAATTAATCCACGTTCTCCAAAACCACTCCCGTTTTATGTACAACAAAATAAACACGTTTCCTGTGTTTTCGGTAACAAGGTCACATCTTATTATTATTGATATATTTCTTGGAACTTTTTTGCTTTGAACAGCATTTCACATGTGCATAAATAAATAAAAAAGAGTGAGTGAATCATTCTGGTTCAGAGTATGATTTTTTTTAAGTTTGTGCATAATGTTAGGCACGAGTATAGATCTGCAAGGGGTGTTGAATGTTTGTCTTCGCTTCACGTGGTATAGTATACAGCATGTCGCACATCCGACCGTCACTTATCCGCCCTGGGAAAATTAACCGCCCACACCCAGTGCAGCATTTGTGCCGTGTGGTGCAACTGTAATTTTCTTTACACGTTATCACATCTGACCTTTTCACATATCTGACTATGCATCGGTCACCAGCGAGTCGGGTATGCGGATGCTGTACTTGCCTATCGTTCGTCAATTTTATTCCAGAAATGATGTCATATTTTTCGTATGCCTTCAAAATTGTCGGTGCGTTTCATCTTCTCACCAATCTTGATTCACATTTGTATTAAATTATTGTTTTTAAAGTTAGACTAGCCTTGTTAAACATTTACCTTTTTTTAAATATTTATATTCTGTGTACTTAAAATGTTTATGTATCCCAGGTCGCCCTTGCCAAAAAGGCACCATTGTATCATGTGTCTCAAATCGGATTGATTTGATCTCCCAGTTACATAACAACAATTAAAATGTTGACCGACCGATGCATTTAAATTTCAGCTCCAGCATTGTCGTGGCATGCGAACACGTGTGTATGTGTGTGTGTACCAAGCTGAGCATTAAAACTTACTCCGTTGCCCCTGTCTTGTTCAGAAGGCATGAACTGCATGAACAAGGCCCACGGCTGCCAGCACATCTGCATCGAGACGCCCAAGGAGGGAGTGGCATGCGAATGCCGGCCAGGCTTTGAGCTGGCACGGAACAAGCGCGACTGTCTCCGTGAGTCAACAGGACCTTCACCCATTGTGTCCGGCACTCCGCTTGCGTCAATACCTTTTGAAATAGAGGCATAAAACACGGGCCCCGCCGCCGCCACCGCCGCCGCCACGCAGGGGTTGGCGACCGTCGTGACATTTATCGTGGGGGCCCTGCTGCTTTTAGGGGAATTGGTGGTGGTAATAAGGGTGGCAGGGAGGGCAGGGCAGAGCAACCAGTTGGGCTAAGATGGGCGGGTGGAATGAGTTTGGCCCACGCTGAGCTTGGTGGCGTGAGATTGGAGGTTAGGAGAAAGGCAGGCGTGCCTCTGGATCTTGCCGTTCCGATGAGCACGGTTGGCCACGTGCGATGCGAAAGAAGTTCAACATGCATATATACATACAGCAAAAGCTCTCAGTGCACCTGCTAACATATATTCCTGCCAGAGCTTACAAGTATCCGATGGGTTTTTTGGGCTGTTCAGCGTGTCATTCGGCACGATGTCCAAACATTTTGCGAAATGTGCTGGGAGCTCGAAGCTTGCAGTGAGATAACAAAAAATTACATTTTTGTTTAAGCGAAACGTCGAGCATCGTGCCGAACAGCGACAAAAAAACACATCGGTGAGCGGTGCGGCACAACGGTTAAAAATAAAAGAAAATAAGCTACGCAGTAGCTTAGAGTTTCTTGAATTTCACGAAAGGGCATGCATCCCCTTCAAAGAGTGGAATCGACGGAGAAAATGTCTAGGCAGTGCATAATCATTACATTTTATCTCCACTGCCCCTGCTTGCTCTTCCACTTGTCCAGCGAGCTCATCAACCCATCTCCCACCTCCCTACATCCATCTTCCACCCTCTTGGAAAAACTAAATATACGTACTGCATATGCACCATTTGCACCTGAAAGTTATCGTGGACTAGGCGAGGGTTATGGTGTAAACTTCCCTGGGTCTGAACAAGGTGGTTAGCCGTAGCCCGTGGCACATATGTGGCCAGCTCATGCATATGCAGGCCGCAGCAGATATTAAAATGATGTCAGTGATGTTGATGTGTCTGTGGCTTTTAGTCAGCCTGTGAAAACGGGTTATGCAGTGCCACCCCTCACAACGAGAATATTTCAGAAAGTCTATGTTCTTAAGCAGCTCAGGTCCTTTTTAAAGAATCTTGTATCTGCACACTCGCAATGTTCGACATCACATGGCATAACTTCCTCGGCTTGTTTGGCACAGAGCAAGATGGTGTGATATTTGCCATTGAGGTAGAATCAGACAATATGTCAAACACACTTATTCAGACAATATTATACAAACAAAAAAACCTTTCCTTTGAAAGAAATAAAACAGTGTTTCAGCCACCAGTCTACTGCCATCATGGACATATACTTTACAGCAGCATTTGCTTTACAGACAAAACATTGGGCTGGTTTTAAACCTTTCTGGGTCTCGTCAACAGTGATACCCATGATCCTCCATGATGGGCCTCAATATTTTTAAAAAATATAGATATATCAGATGTCTAAAGGTACCGATTTTTTCCTTTTGTGTGTGTGCCATGGGGCTGTGTTTTTAAGTTGCTGATCATCATTGCAACTAAGCACTATCATATACTCAAGCATGACAGCACATACAGAATGAAGTTGCTGGTTCTTCAGCTGAGATAAATGAAGCATTTTCTCCGACGTGATATGATGGCAGAATTGTACAAACATCGTGCAGCAGTTAGAACGAAACAACAAGTTACCGTAACGCATTTATGCACGCCGTGTCAAATTGACCACATATGTTTCTTCTCGTCAATACTCCATCGTGTTTCAATTGGGCGGCGCGGTATTTTCACCGAAACACGGCAACGAACACATGAAAGTTCACACGAATACACTTTCACATTGCACCAGCGGGCTGGGACATAAACAAGCCAACGTGTGCCTGTACAATATGTGAAAGTTACCTCATTTTGTGTCCTCTCTTCTGACGCGTGGTTGCGATGACTGCGGGGGGCATTCGGGTGTGTGCTGGTGGTGGGTGCTGGTGGTGGGTGCTGCTGGTGGGTGCTGGTGGGGGCGATGTGGTGGTGGTGGTGATGGGTGGGGGGGGATGGGTTGGTCCTTTGGCTCTGCAGTGACGTGTAACCACGGCAACGGAGGGTGCCACCATGCTTGTGACGACACGGATGATGGCCCTGTATGCGGCTGCCACCAAAACTACGCACTTCACTCCGACGGGAAGACGTGTATCGGTAAGTGGCACACGGACGCAGGCCACGGGCACACGCCGGCTCTGAGACGCTCTGTCTTTGATGGCGAGAAAGTTCGTTAAAGCAAAAAAAAGCAAACACTGGTCGATTGTTTTGGTTTTTTTCTCTCTTATATTCTCCATTTTATGCCGTATTGACTAACGGCGGATGTTTTTATTGAAATACAGATAACGTAGGCAGAAAGAGAGGAGAGGACAGGGTTTCCGATGCAAGTCAAGGTACAGTCTTATTTAGATACTGGTTTCACCAATCACTGATAAATTGTTAAAAAGATTAAGAAATAAATAATATTTTTTTCTAAATGCGTCTATACCTGTATTTAAAAAAAGATTTCTTGAACGAGATGTAGATGACATGAAAGCTTTTTATCATCTTGGTGCTAGCTGTGTTGGTGGGCAGGACAAGGCCAAGGCTTTTAACAATTGGTAAGGCATAGTTTTTAACCAAAGTCTTTCTTTTCCCAATCAAAGTCTTGTTTACTGACAATGCTGCATCATGCCATACCTCACACTAAAGCTTTACTAAGCCACCTCTCATCCTTGATTCATTGACCAAATCTTAACCAAAATATTTTGTCAGATGAGCCAATCAGCAAATCGGAATGTGCTTTTTTTCGTGGTGAGAGGAAGTCTAGCTTAGGAGATTGTTTCACTTAGTCATGTTAGATTCTTAACATTGCATTAGTTTTATACGCATTACATTATCTCTATTATAGGTAGCGCATGTTTATGTGTGTTTGTTACGATAAGGGTGCCACTAGAATGTACACATATCTTGCGTTTTATGGGATTGGTTATTGTATTTTGTAAATATATCCTAAGGAATAGAGGAATAATAATCTTTATCTGGTGGCATTGGATGCATGATTTGCTAAAGATAATATTTGCTGCTGCTGTTTACCGCTTGTGTTCCATAATCGCGGATAGATTCAGCCACGAGATTTGGCGTTTACACCTTTAGGAATTGCGACAAAAATTACGATTTTCCTTTTTCAACGTTATTTTGTTTGGCACTCCATAAAAAATATGGTGATTTTAAAAATATGATTTTTGCACAAGTTTTAAATAGTTACTCGTTTTATTTTGATTTATCACACAATGCATGTGATGACAAGACTAAACCACAAGTCATTATACGTGGCTAAAGAGACTTTTAACTTTGAAAAAAACAATTGCCAAAATATAATTTCCAGAATAATGTTATGTTTTTTTAAACGGGTCTTTAAAAATAGTGGCACAGTCAGGACTTGCTTTCACTCATTCAAACACTACTTTATGGATTTCACTTTGAATTTGCCTCGTTATTGCAATTATTTTTGTTTTGCTAACTTAAAACAACGGAGGCAACACGCGAATGAATGGAAAATAGAGGTTGCGATCGGCACAGCCAGCCAGGTGCCAAAGCAAATTAGCAAAAGGAAAACAATCTTAGCAAGATGCCCATACAAACCCAAGACTTACCGTTTGTTCGCAACTTTCTGCCTCTTAAACACATTCGGTTAAAAAACCCAGCGACAAAAAATATATGGCAATGACCAATAATTGTTTTCGTGAACGGTTCCTGCTAAATTTCTTGTCGCACGAAGAAATGTTTTCTTTCAAGCGTGCACAGAAAGTTCACGTGTGGTTTTTTTTGTTGTTTGTGCGGTAGCTTTTAAAAAAATATCTTTTAAGGCGGGCGGCTTTCGCCGTGTGTTAAAAAACATTTGCTTAAGTAGGAAGCTTAGCGTAGGATTCCAAGCTCGTTTCTTAAGCCTGAATGTTTTGTGTTTTCTCCAAGCACGGCGGTTTTTTAGCTGAGTAACGCCAACCCCCGCTGCCCACTCATGCAAACCAGTGTGTTTGTTATTTCCTCTTATTTTAAAGTCGCGTATTTTGTTTCTCTCTATGTATTTAATTATTATTTAAAAATTCACAGCATCTGTTGTAGACATCAGAGCGAGTTTTTTTTAATTTTATATATTTTTTTTTCCTAAGGTCACCCTTTCTTTCTTTCCTGCTGTGATTCTCTCTGTACCTACCTCCTCACGGTAACAGCCCCATGGTGCTGATTGCCTGCCTTGTCTCTTGCTGAAACCTCAACCCGTTTTGAGGAATTTGTTTCGGAAGGAAAAAAACGAACAAAAAAAAAACGAATTTGGAACCCCCCCCCCCCCCCAACATAAGAAAAAAAAACATTGTTTTTTAAATTATCAAATTAAATAAATTCAAACGGGTGCAGATGCCTGCGTCCCCTTGCTTATCTCATAACCATTGAGGCTCTCAATTGCAGTCGACACTCTATTTGGGATCAAAAGTACATGTAGCATGCTAGGGGTGTGCCTAGATTGTCTTCGTCACATAATCCACCACTTTTATTAACCGAGTGATAGTTAGGCTAAGGCTAAATTCACCACCGCTCCACCCACCTGACACCCATGCTGATTTGCCTTCCCCTCTCCCCCCCTCACCATTCTCACCTCTTACGCACACGCCCATCGCTCACCTCTTTGCTTCGTACGTACGAGTAAAAAAAAAAGATCGAGTTAAAAGAAATAAAGCTGTGCGATCTTCGCCCACGAAGTCCCACACGCACCCTCTTGTAGACGACATAACGTTATGTAGCTTAACAAAAAGGCAGAAGGAAAACGACAGCGTCTAACTTGTCGTCTCATCAGATGGCTTCCCTCATTCTTGCCCTACATCCTTCACTCTACCCCACCAATGCAAGCATCCCTCCCCTCCACATCACTGTACATAGATGCTTCTTTCAATGTGCGCTAACTGCATGATGTGACCTAGGCTTGGCTTTGACTTCTGCAGCAGTGGCTCATATGCGGTGGGCCTTACATTTTTGTTAGTATTTGTTTTCTCTTTTACAATGATTATTTTTTTTATTTTGTACATGATGATGCTGACATGTCCAGGCATATAATTACAATTCCGGTCTTGCTTGTATATGAGACAGTTTTATTGACTGAATATTTATTTTACTTTAATTGGTCAAGATTGTGAATCTTAAAAACCACTGTGATTGCAAATAAAGTGTTAAGAAAAAATATAAAAGGCAATTTAATCGATGTGATTTAAATTATCACCTGCAGTGTGATTGACTCAAATACCACCTTGGCGTTTTTTGAGTTATCAGACTTTGTGAAATGTTTCAGGCCAAAACGCTGGACTGTTAGCACCTCACAGCACACAGTGCACCCAATTTTTTTTTTGTGTGTGTGACACCGATTTGTGACCTATCGTAATCTTTAAAACACCTTTCCCTTACACTCTTTGCATTCTACATAGGACGGGGGCATTGTTAATTTCTTGGCATGAGTAGTAGGCAATTTGGATCAAAGTTGGCTGTTGAGTGGCATTTCTGCAAAAGACAAGCAGGGCAATCAGTGCTGCTATTAAAGCAACTTTTGTCTAATCCCGCACGATCATTCTTTGTTCTTTTATTATCGTTATATTATGATCATCTTCATCGTCATTATTTAATGCTTTAACTGTGCTGCTTTCAGTCCTCTGCCTCTTTCAGCCTCTTAGTCTGTCAGACTCTCTTAGAACCAAAACTAAAATGCATCCTTGCTTTTGGCTCCTGGCATGCATGCTTGCCCATCGTGTACTGGGCCAGGCCTTAAGCCTAGGCTTTTCCCTTGTAGATCAAACATCATCCATTCACCTTTTATGCATTGTTGTTTATTTATTTTTCATTTTTGAGTTTAATTTGTGCTGGAAGAATTCAGCGCGGCCCTTTTTTTACAGCCATAACATTCTCTAGCACTTAACAACATAGCCCAGCTGCTACATGTACACCAAATTCTGAGGAGGCCCTTTCAAAAAGTTAGCGAAACGTCTTTTAACGTCACAACGTCATTCGACAGCCCGTAAACGGTGAATTCGACGACCTTTTTTTTCTCTCACGACAAAAAAACACCGAATGCGGTGAATCCGACCAAGTCTGCAGCTTAGCGTAACAAATGGGGCCCCTCAGTTTCCTGTTAATTGCTGTTGTGACGTCCGTTTGTGTTTTTAGAAAGGAGTGAGGCTGCTATTGAGAGCACTGAGTTCAATGCCACCTCGGTGGTTGATGTGGACAAGCGGGGAACGCGTCGCCTGCTGATGGGTAAACATCTGCTCCCGGCATCGCGAGATGTCCTGGCCAAGGGTTTTCCATGCACCGTTCTGTCTCTTGCCCCAAACCTTCCTCTACTCGTGTGTTTCCCCCCCCCACCCCCCCGCTTTGTTTGGTGTTGTCTCTCAAACAGTTTTGTTTTAATGCGGTTTTCTTTTCACTGTTTTGTTTCTGTTCGTTCGTCTGATTTCCCCCCCCTCCCTGCCCACTCCCCACCCCCCTCCCCCCTCCTACACCTTCAAGAATTTCTTTATTTTACAGGACTAATCATGCCAGCATAAACAAAACAAAAATGAAGAAAAAATGAAGACTTACTTTAAACAAAAATTTAATGACAGGCTCGTGAAATCCTAAAGAGTCTTATGGAGAATATACGCAGAGGCTGTGTGCTTTCTGGAGGAGCTGTTTCGACTGCCAATCTGTGCTCAAAAGTTCACATTTCTAGTTCAATGGCTACACCAGGAAACATTGCGTTTGTGTAAAGGCAATGGAAGCATTGATTGATTTTATCCCACGGCAAAAATTACAAAAGATCAGAAATATTGACAACGCGTCTTTTATTCAATCACAATGTTGACATTTTCACACATTACTTCAAATCGTAGATTGGGCTGTCATGTTAACAAAATACATTTTTAAATCGACGAAAGTCTTGCGTTCACGTATATACTAAACAGTGAACGCAAATTAAAATCAAACGTGTCCAGCCGTTCTCTATCCACCAATGGGTGAAGACCTGACATCCCTTACCGCTGGTGTTAGCCATCGACGGGAATTCAACAGCGGGTGCATAGCACAGTGCACTAACCGCTCTACCATTACTCCTCCCTCATTGGAAGTAAAGTGGCATTAATTCAATATGTCTATGAGTAAAGAAGACTCAAAGCCTGCAAGCGGTAGCCATTTAGACTGAGCAAACATTGTGAGCCTACATGATAGTTCCTCGCATGATCATGGCCAGCACAACGATGAATTAATGACCCCAGTTTAGAATGCAAAGTTGCAGCAAAGGGTGCGTGCGCCCTTTGCCATAATTGTTAGAACATGACAGGCCAGGGAAATCAATTTTAATATTGTGCGAAGCATCACATATTTATTCAATATGTTCGACAAATCCTAAAAATAACAATACCAGGCCCCTTAAAAATTATAGCCGTGGGGAGCGGCTGCTGATGGATTCTGGCAGGGAAGACCGCAGCTGGGGGAGAGTAATGCGCGAGTTGGCCTCGACAAATCACAAAGGGGTGAAACGCCACGGCTCTGCGTCTGTGGAACTGGCAAGCGCCTGCACCCTTCTGCGTCTCTGAGCTTTCCCAGCACGAGAGATGGCCCGAAGCATCCGCAACCGCGACTCCCTGCAAATAGCCGCAGATCAATTCGCAAGCCAACGGCGGCGAGGAATTAAAAACAAAAATCAGCTTTGCGTGCTTTGCGGGGAAAACATGGACATTGTGCACCAATAGACGCATCTTAAAGAGATTGTATACGTAGTGCCAGTGATTACTGAATAATGTAATAATGTGATAGTTATAACGACAGTTTCCAATGCGTCGCAACATGGCCAAGCCGTTAGAAGGCTGCTGAGCAAACAACCAAATGTATGGTCACCCATTGTCAATCCACTGCTGGATGGAAGCCTCCCCCATGGAAGCCTCCCCATGCCATGTTCATCATGGGGGTTGTTTGACCATTCTTCGCCACGCTGGTCAGTGCGTGTTGGTGAAGGCGTGGAGCACAAATTAGTACAACACAGAAGTACAGTACAACAATCGTTTTTGTTATATCGTCCTGTTATTTCAAGTACGTATAATTTTAGATATTTGTCAATCATATTCTGGATAAATGATTGATCCGCACATTGTGTCAATCATGGAGGTTGTTTGACCATACTTCACCATGCTGGTCAGCAGTAGTGGTGGGTAGTGTAAAGGCTGGTACAGATGTTAACTCGCCACTGATGATATCCATAGCTGCGAATCAAACTCAGGCCACCGGATTTATAGCACACAAAGAGACGTTTATGCCACGTTACTTTCTTTGCCTAATCATTGATTTGAATATTAATACATTTCATACATTAACCCTTACAGGCTAACACACAATTACAATTTAATTTATTTCTAATTTGAATGATTTGTTTTGCAAAGGGAAACCTTCTACAGCAAAATGCACATTTTGTGGCCTTTAACATTTTTATCTTATAATTTTCTGCTGTGTTTTAATTCAGATTTTTCTCTCTAAAGAGACACAGATGACATCAGGGATTATCTTTTTTAAATACTTGGTCACGCCACTGATTTGTTGCAGACCCCATTGGCCCAGTACCACTATGAGAGATGCAGGTCATTTGGACACGATATGAAATCCATTTCTTCGCATTGTAACGGGCATCCTTCCAATCATTGAAATGATCTCATCCGAAACTCAACACACTAATAAGTACAACAAATGTAATCGGTTTCCTACATGAAAGTTAACTAAACATCTGAAATAAGTTGAAATCAAGACCTCTTGCTTTGTGGAATTCTAAACATTTTTTCCACAATTTGTCTTGGGGGCAAATATCTGGTCTGTGCATCCCTCCTGAGCCCAAATCCATGCCATTCCAGAATAAGAATTTTATCCGCAACATCTTTCATTCCGATAAGGATTGCAGAGTTCTGCAAGCTCACCTCAAACTACAATTCAGCATATCCCACGGTAATTCTTACATTGACCACAATCACTCCTTCACTTGACGGTGAATCAATAAGCATCCTCGGGGTCGTCACACCAGGAATGTTTCCTGTTCAAGAACATGATCTGGTTCCCCAAGGAGACAATATCCAGAAACTCCTCTCCTCCGATAGATATTTTACAATATAATTTCGTAAAAGCTGGTGGAATGCATTGCTTTAATCTTGTAATTGAGTTTCAATTCAACTTAGAGTACTCTTTTGTATAGCCCAAACCCTTTCCATTCATAAAAAAACTATATTTTTCAAAAGCACAGAGTGTTTACATTATTTGCAACTGCTCAAATTTTTAATGTTCATTTTGCAAACTCTGCTTACCTACAAAATATTTCTCTGAACACAATCTGGTGCACGAGTCCAGATAGGTGAAAGTGTGCACCACATAGCTTTGAAAATATTGTAAACAAAGTCTAAATTCTTCAGGGAAGATTATCCTCACTTTGTTTCAACATTAATTATTTTCATGCCGATTTCAACGACAGAGCCATTCGTTTGCGATTGGCGTTGAGTGGTCGTGGCCCATTGGTGCACACATTGTGCTACGAACTCAGCAGTTTGCCTCGAACAATTCGCGGCCACAGCTAACATCAGTGGTTAGTGATATCTGAACTGATGCGAGCAGGCCACCCTCTTCAGCAATCCGCACTAACCACCATGGTAAAGTACAGTGCAACAAATCCCACAGCGTGTGGAGGATTTCGTCCAGACATGGATTGACAATGGGCTGTAAATTCTTCTTCTTATATGAGATAGCCTCATATTGTAGTATATGTATATAAATTATTCACGAAGACCTTAGAGAACCGTTTAAATAATAATTTAGAAGCCAGCCAATCGCATGAGCTTGCTGGTTTTAGAAAATAAATTGCTTTTATACTATAAATCAGATTCTGGACAAGACTTAATGAATATTAATGAAGAGCCGAAGGACCTCTCATAGCCTGAGGCCTTGATAAAAAAATTATATAGAAAGTATTGCAACCCTTTTTAGAGATTGAATAGTTCCACTGGGATTGAATGAAGAAGGCAACAAAATACAAATTAAAAAAAAGGAGTCGGGCAAGAAGACACACTCTCACTGGGGATATTCACTACCACAAAAGATATAAAGAAATTGACCGATAAAAGAAATGCGATGAACAGAAATTAAGTATTTCCATCTCAAATCCGCCCGTGACATAGACGCAGGCTTTTTTTCAGCTGGTAAGGCCCACTGAGCTGAGCAACTTTTTTTTAACAAGACAGCCAGCCAAAGACCAATGCATATGAACGACAGAAAATGATTGCACAACCTTAAACAAGAAGGCTGCGATGTTGGGCTAAGGATAAGTATTAATAAAGCAAAAGTCGCGGACAATAAGTTCGCCAAACACAAGAAAAAATTGATTGGAGGGACTCAACTGGAAAACACAACTGAGTCTAAAGTCACGTAGAAGGGAAGTAATAAAATAATAAAAATAAAACATAATAAAATAATGTTTTATTTTTATTTTTATTATTATTATTTTATTACTTTCCTTCTACGTGACTTTACCGAAAGAACCAAGAAGTTGAATCCCTGCAGTCACGAAAGCTTTAAATCGAAATACAACTGAGTGTGTATACCTCGGGCAATTATTTGAATGCGGACCAGAATCAAAAGTATGAAATGAAGAGGCAATGTAGACTAAGTTAGAGAACTTTTGTTAAAACCGAATTTGATTATGAAAAGCAAATTACCAATATTTCTAAAGAGTAAAGTCTCAATCGGTGCCTCGTACCTGCCGTGACATATGGATCAGACACATGGACTCTGGCAAAGGACAGGAATATTGAACGAAAGTTGAAAAGTGCACAAAGAAATATGGAGAGGTGGATGCTTGGAATTGAAACTGCGAGAGAAATGAGAGGAAGACATAGGTCGTAGAACACACACATTTTTGAGACATCGTAGTGACCATTAAGAAAAGCGAGTGGGCCTGAGCAGGACACATTCAGAGAAGGGGACATGGTGATGGAATGGCACCCAAAGGAGGCAACAACTCCCGAGATGAAGGCCAACGCTGGTGATGGAGAAATGAGATCAGTTCATTCGCAGGATTGCGGGATTGCGGGATTGTGAGAGGCGTTCATCCTGCAGCAGTGGATAGATCATGGCTGACGATGATGATGACGACAACGATGATGACGATCGTGATTTCACGGTGGTGTTGACGCAACAAAAATAGTAACGAGGAATTTCATCTTAGTTATTTGCAATCTACTTTATATATTTTTTATATTTTGCTGCAAAGAGGTCAGGAGATGGCTGTAAAACAATGGATTCTTGACTCTTATCTGCGCAGAGATATGAGCGTTTATTGTCATGCACAATAAGTTTGCTAAATGCAAGGAAATATATATTTGGGGGACACAACTGGAAAACACACCAGAGTGCGTTGATGGAATTTGGCCAACATCCCAATCAATGCAGGACCTTCATACCAATGAGTCTTGAGGCTCAGTGAGATTTTCCAGGATAAAATAAGGACATTATTATAGATTTTACACTTGCAATGGTTCTAGCATTTTTTCATTTGTAGACATTAAGAACAGACTATCGGGTCAAATGTTTTTATTTTATTTAAATAAGTGTAGATTTTTAGTTTCCATTCTTTGGAGATTTTCCCATTTTTTTTTCATTTTCTGCAAGCCCCTTCACCCACCTGCACTGGCCGCTGTGGTGAAGTATGGTCACATGACCCCCAGCACGAGCACATCATTGAGAGCCCTTCGTATAGCAGTGGCTTGCAACACTAAGCCAAAACGATGAATACCGCACACCTACTATATTCAATAATTCGTTATTCATTATGAGATGTAGCTGTGGCATAACATTGAGCACCCTGAACTTGCACTCCAGAGCTCACTGGTTTGATCTGCCGGCAAGGCAGCTGAAACTTGGCCGAGTTTCCTATCCTTTGTCCACCCAGCGGTCGATCGACAGTGTGGGTACTCGCACCTTCCCCAAGATGTCTGGCTAGTGTGAAAGAGTAGGCCAAATACACAACTATAGGGGGCTCTATGGTGCTCTATTGATCCCCCTCGAGTGGAAACCCTTCCACCAGCAGTGGTGTGAGCGAGCACTTGCGGGGCTGCCACCCTTAACCCACTTAGCAATCGGCCAACGATTAATTCCACCATTCATCGCGGTGTGCCACAGGTGCTGAAGGCATTCACATCTCGTACGTTTGGGCAGAGCGTCCCCGATCAATGGAACCACAAAACCATGGAACGTGGCACACACGCACGCATGCACGCCCACTGTGGCTGTGTATATGCGCGCGCGCGTGTGTGTGTGTGTGTGCCTGGGCAAGCGCCGTGGACATTTCCAAGAGGCCCCTCTCCTTTTCCCTGCTAGCTGGAATTTGACGACGACGTGCCTTGGGGTACAAAAGCCACCGGCCGCTGTCCATGTACTTTCCATGGGGGTGTGGCATTTGGCGTGTGCAGCCCCTGGTATCGGCCCTCGTGCTGTTGTTGCGCAGTAGCATTGGCGGCAGAGGAGGAGGCGGTGGTGGTACGGCGCTGTTTGAGAGCGCTCTGCAAAAGTCAACACAGCCTTCTCTTGCTCTACCCCAGACAGCAGCCCTCCGCTGCCTTCCCCTCTCCGCCCCTCACCCTCGCCAGCATCCCAGAGACCCCACCAACTCGCACCCCTCCACGTCGCCCGCCCCTAACCTAAGACGTCTTACTGTCGCGCGCTCTGGCTGAGTGTTTATTCATCCGAACTGTGAGCCAGCTCCGGGCGCTCTGCGTAATTTCTTTGCTTTGTTTGGTCTTTTGCAGTAGGCCAGAGCACATGCCTCTAGCCACTGAGCAGATAATTCAGTAGAGGCCATCCCCAGAGCATTGGCGCAAATTTTTGACCATGAGAAAAATGAATTGTAGATTGTGAAACCTTACCGAGCTCTGTAGTGGATTACAGCTCTCCGAAGTGCTTTCTGGCTGTGCCGCCCGTGTGCTGTTCAGCACAATGCACGACGTTTTTGTTCGAGAGCAGGGAGCTTCTTTAGGAACTGAGTTGAAGAAGCTGCCAGTACGCGGAGAAACACGTCCTACATCAAGCCGAACAAAACGCGGCACATTCCAAAAACACGTCAGAGGTCTAGACAGAGCAACCGCGAAAACTCACTCGGTAGAATCCTGGATAACACGTGAAGGATATCCCATTCCATTATATATCTTCACATGCAATAATATATTGTGCACAGCCTCCATGCAAAGATACACAGTTATGCGTGCTTGCTGGTGTAGTATCCTAAATCCCAAATTTTATAATGGTGCAGATTTGCTTAAATTAAGTAAATATAGCTAATGGCTGTTACATCCTGTTATTCAATGGCAATGCCCTAAAATTGCTAATAAAAAAAAAATTTGCTAAAAAAAAAATTGCATTAACATGCAACTAACTGAAAAAAAATCCGGATTATTGACAACAGAATGAATCGCTTTCCAATGGGTAATTATGTATGTATCGATGCACCGAGTAATTCATTAAAATCGATTCTCACTCATATCGTACGTGTAAAAATCATACATGATGTACGTGAATTATCACGTGACACGCAGATACATGATGCAAATGGGGCGGTACAAACAAGAAACAATACAAATGAGAAAGCTAAAAAGAAAAAGACAAAAAATGTATCCACTCTTGAATTGAATCGCGACCCCCAAATTGTGAAAAAATGCACAACACACAATCAAGGCAAAAATTGCAGATCCTTGAGTTGAAGCCCTAACCACGAAACCATCTAAAATAGAAACGATGCAAGTGAGACAGTAAAAATTAGACTCAAAATATGAATAGACTCTCAAATTGCAACCCCCAAATCTTGACAATGTGCACACTTACTGGCAATACACAAATGACAGCTTTCCCCAGAGTATTCTGTCCTCCCAATTGTCATTATAGATCAACCTCCGTCTGCAAGTCTTTGATTGTATGCGGCCAAAATCAGTGTTGAACTTGGCCCGACTGCCTTACATCGGGCCGGGCGAAGCGTCTGTTTTCGACGTCCTCAGGAAGTGTGCACGCTGATAAGTGCGCAAAGAAGCAAGGAGAGCTATGTTCTAGCAATGGCATTAAGAGGCAGAAATGGGAACAAATGAACTAAAGTACATCACATTGACTGTTAATCAACGTGGGCTTGGGCAGGACCGGAGCTATGATTCAGAGACTAATGATGTAGTGGCAGCTAAAGGAGGGAACAACACCCCAGAGGATCTTTCCGGTAGAGAGATGCAGTGAGGAAATGAGGTCGGGTGCATTGTTACATTGCATCACCACGAGTGATGGTAAAGCCTTGTGAATGCTAAGATGTAATGTAATTGAATATTCTGGATAAAGGCCTCCACATGCCGTGTCAGTCACGTGGGTTGTTTGACAATACTTCACCACGCTTATCAGTTGAGTTTGGTGAAGGTGGGAGGCCACAGGCCCCGTTCAGATACCCGCTCGCCACTGGCGTTAGCCGTGTCCGGGAATTTAATTGTGGGTAGCTGGGTTCATTCATAGGGCAGTGTGCCAACCACAGCGCCATCGCTTATCGATGTCACCCAGATTATAACAAATTGTAAAGAATCAATTTTCGCACACACGATTCGATGCGTGAGCATCGTGTGCATGGGAATTGTTTGTAGTCGATGGGTCCACGCCCCACTCCATCCCGGCCATTTCATTCTCCTGATCCGAATCTGATTCACAATGCACACCTGAAACAATTAACCGTGCCTAACGATATTGAAATGTAAAACGTAATATATCTATAAAACCCGCTATGTACTTAGGTCAACAGTTTTAATAATTTACACCATTCCATACCACTGCACGTGTACTATTTGGAGAACTTTCAATACGAACCTCAATGGGTTATGGAAAGAAGAACCCCCCCCCCCCGGACCCCAAATTAATTAATGAAAGGTTCAGGTGGAGCCCCGCAATTGCTTGCCCACGTCACTGCTGGTGGATGGGCCTCCACTGGAGGGAGCTCTAGAGGTTATTGACCTACTCATGCACGCTGGCCAAACGTCTGGGGAGAGATGGGAATACCCACGATTTACCCCACCGTACACGCAACCCTGCCAATTGATTGACTGTGGTGGGTTGTACCCTTTTACGCGACTGGGATCGAATCAAACTTAATAAAAACGACACGTTAATTTAATAGAGGCTTGCACTCCGCGCATATCTGAGCTTTTACACACCCTTTATTTTTATATATATTTTTTCAAACACACACCGTCAAATCCCAGCCCCGTCCTCTTACCGCTGGAATGAATAAAGATGGAAGAGTGAGATGTATTACGAGAATCGTTTTCATCCGTGTCATGTCGTTCCAAAACAAACGTTGCGCACAGTCTCGTTAGTAATGCCTTTATTATTATTATACCCACATTGCCACTGACATACACACTTTTCAGAGTCAGAGATTGGTTCTACGTTCGTAATACGATATGACTTTAAAAGGCATTACCATCCAAATGAACCTGGATGCAATGCCGTTCTCAATTTTTTTCCCCCACCCTCCCGCTCTTGGCACGAATCCTACTTTGGTGGAATGATAGAGGCTATGAATACCCTCAATAATAAATAAAATAAATCCTAACAGCCAGTAAAAATTGGAGTTTCAAGGCTGAATCGTTGACACTGGGTAGTTCTGAGCATGCTACCAACTATTTACATCCAATCCCGAATATATATTTAATTCCTTCCCGGCAATACTTTTCACATTTAAGTCATCGTGATCATTTCTTGTTACAATTAAGAAATGTCTGTCATCGGCTTGCAAGTGATATTTTATCTGGGTAAGTAAAGACTCCTGCCATTTGAAAATAAATCTTCACGACTTCATTCCTGATGTCCTCCTCATCCTGTTGCCAGCATTTTAATTGTGCTTTTCCTCCATCTCTTCCCCACCCTGACCTTTGCTGTTCCCTGTATTTCCAATATATATTTTTTTCATTTACCTTGTTTATGTGTGCGAACAAACCAAGTGTTTCCTGACCGTTTTCCTGCAGCATCTACCATTAAAAAAATGCCACTTGACCTTACTTCTCATATTCTAGCCGAGAAAACAATTTGTGAGAGATGTAATCAATTGCCCTTTTGTGGTGCCCAAACACACACACACCAGACATCAATCGGCTAGGTTTAGGTAAAAAAGAAAATACAACAAAAACACAACTTAATAATCACTTTACCAAAATAAACAAGACAGGTAGGGGCTTTATGCATGAATGCGATTTCTGGTGTAGGCAAATTGAGTTGCGCCTCAGTTCAAGGTCGTTATTTCCTCTTTGAGACGAAACAACCACCAGAAAACAGAGACAAAGAATGAAAGAGTGGGTTTCGCAAAACAAACAAAAAAACCCCGCGGCGTTTGTTTCGACCCAGTGGGGTGACCGATCGAGCAGAAGCTACCGCTGCTGCCACTACCGCTGCTGCTGCTGCCGCTGCTGCAGACGAGGCCAGCGCCAGGCAGGGCAGGTTAACATCGCGCACGCCCTGTCCCGTCTCCTCCGCAGAAACATGCGCCATCAACAACGGCGGCTGCGACCGCACCTGCAAGGACACCTCCACCGGCGTGCACTGCAGCTGCCCAGCCGGGTTCACGTTGCAGCCAGACGGCAAAACTTGTAAAGGTGCGTTCGTTGGAGCGTTTGTTACTCCGTCACTAACGTCGGTACGTGATTTGCAATCAACCTTTATATATATGTATGTACTTTATATTAATTTGATGGCAAAAAGCCAGGAGGTGGCTGAACAGTAATGGATTATTGACTATTATCGGTGCAGAGATTTGAGTGTTTACCCCTGAGTCATGCACAATAAGTTTGGTTAATGAAAGAAAATATTTGTTTGGGGGACACAACTGGAAAACACAACAGCGAGCATTGATGGAATTTGGCCAACATCCCAATCCAGGACCTTCATACCAATGACTCTTGAGGTTTGGTTTTTGTTGGACCTTGGAGTGTGTTCACATCTCACTGAGGCCCCCTTTATCCACTCATGAACCGGGATCCCATTCACCCCCTTCCTGCCCCTCCAATTTATCCCGGCATCCTGTAATGAGATGAAAAATCCAATCAGAAATCCCAAAGAGCATGTTAAGTCTGTGCGCTAAAGATCGGCCTGTGGAAGGCATATTTTACAGGACTTCTGAAAAATCCTTCAAGGGAACTTTTTATCCTTTTCCACAGTCGGGAACACACTTGACCATGATCTGTACTATGGAATTGTTTGTTGCGTGACAGCGAACATCAATCCATTGCTTGATTCTTCGAGCTGGAATTTTGCCAAATCAAGTGGAAGACTCGATTTCATATGATGGGGGGTTTTTTTGTCTGCAGTCATTGGTGATTGAGCTGAGACTACTCACTCGCGACACCTGAGAACCTAGTGTAAGCATCGGCAGCTGCCTATAGCTTATATAGATAGTCTATATCACAATGCTACTCTGCATCAGCAACCGCGGTGGCGAGATGTTAACTACCTCGCGTCGTATACAGGCTATTGTGGTTCGATTCCGAATCTGACGCCTGTATATTTGGAGTTTGCATATATTTGGAGTTTGCATGTGGTCACGTGGATTTCTCTCCAGCTCCTCCGGTCTGTATCTCCACATTTGGAAACATGTATTTAGAGTATTTGACTGCTATCAATTTCTAAATGATAAGCCAATTCGTTGAGCTATAACTTGTGACCAGGTAGCTTCTTAAAGAAGAGCTATATAGCTCAGTGGACCTAAGCTAGTAAAATTAAAATACTTTTTTTTAAATAGTTTAGTTTATGTAAATATAAATGTGGTCTTAGGTCAAAGTGCAACCCCGAAATGACTTTCTCACACCACTGCTGGTGGAAGGCCCTCCACTAGAATGAGCACTAACACGTCTCTTCATGATGTATTTGGCCTAATCTTCCACACTGGCAAAGCGGGAGTACTCACACTTTACCCCACTTTTTGGCTGCTTAGCTGCACCTCCCCCCTCACCACCCATGATGCAGTCTACCTTGCGGCTGCATCACCGGCCGTCATTATTCGCCATGCTCAGTGGTGTTTTGATCGTTTGGGGGAATTGGCGAGTGAAGCATCGTGCTTCTTCACCTCTGCTCGCTGTTCAAGGATCTGAGGAGGGGCAGGGCGATATAGAGGATGCTCGCGATGGTAATCCATCACGAAGGGTCCACCGCAGGTTAAAGGAGCACTATTCTGTTGGGAAGACATCGACATTTTACACTTGCACTTTCAATTCTCAGAGAGAGAGGAAAAAAAAGTACCTATTGAAGTATTATTCTGCTAAAGGCCATTTGATTAAAAAAGCAATTCTCTGCAACACTCGTTATTGATTTGTTACTCTATGTGCCTGCCACGAGGCCCACAATTTGTACTGAGTAATGGGAGGACATTCAATCCCCGGTTAATTTAATCTCGCCTAATATGGAAACATTGGTCAGTCGCCCCAAATCAAATTTCTCCCGACCTCTGATGAACGATGCAATTATTGGGCTGCGTCATTAGCGCAATATAAAGGAGACATTGACTGCGGCGATGATACATTAGCTGTGAATAAATCGATAAATTAAAAACGCGAGTTGTACGTTTGCCACGTAAACCCCCTTTTATTTGTATAGATTTTTGGTGCAGCAAAGCAACTTCATCTAATTGCAAGGATTCGCAATTGTTTAAAACGCTGCAGAGAACCGTGCCTACGGAGGAGCGTGTCCAATCGGCACACATGGCCTCTCCTACATGGACACGTGGTTCAGAAGCATTGGCACCGATCTTCTTCTTTCATACGGCTGATATAGATGCAAGAGCATAAACGACAATTTCACATTCAGGTCAGATTGAACGCTAAATTCATTGGCACCAATGGAAAAATACAACGGAAGAGTGTCCAAAAACAAAGCGTGGGGGAAGATTTCCCCGCTTGGAGTTAAATTGCGAGAGGACAATGAGGCACACAAAGATTTAGAGAGTACATACGGGTTGATGACATCATTGGAACTATGAAAGAAAAAAACGAAACGGGATTGAGCAAGGCACCTCGCTATAGAAGGGACAATGAACGGAGGTCAAGATTCACGATGGGGTGGCAGCCAAGGGAGTTCAATGCACGCGAGAGCACGCCCGCTGGGGAGACGGAATGATCAATTGAATGCCCACGATTAGCAAGGTTGCCTACGTACAGTGTGAAAGAAGTTCAACATACGTACAATTCAGCTCTTGCTGAGGTGGAATATTCCATCGCAAGATCGTGACTTGGGAAGGCCTTAGTCCAGCAGTTGATTGAGCGTGACTGATTTGCACGGTTGGTTGCGTACGACACGAAAGAAGTTCAACACACATGCTCGGCCCCCGGTGATTGTAAATTGACTGATGGAAGTCTTTGGCCCAAGTTAGGGTGATCCTGGTCGTCACTTTGCGTGCTTACTTTATTGTTCAACTGAGATGCTCAAAAGAGCTTGACAGCAATAATAATCATTTCGTTTTCCAGTGTTCCGTGCTTCATACAGAGTAATTTTTTTGCAATCTGAAAAGAGAACCTAATAGGGGGAAAAAAAGCCGCATTCATTTTTTTCTAATAAGGCTGAGGATATTTTTTTTCTCAAATTAAAAGTGACATAAACCAATATGCAGGAATCGTAGTATTTGTTCTGTTAACCATGGAAGGGCTTCACTTTAATGGCACCATATCAAAGCCTCCAAATCCTCTGCCACCACTATCCACCACCACTGCCAATGACAAAAGTCCCCTGTATAGCCTTCACAGACTTTTTGGGACAAGTTCTGTTCGCGAGCACCTATGAAGGCCGGCACGGCACACGATGGCGTGGGTGGTCAGCACCACGCCTGATCGCCTTTGTCTTTATAGTGGCCATGTATACACACTGCACCAGATACTCATTTAAGGCTGAGTCGACCTAGGGAAAGCCCAGTTAAAATATTCACCACTATTATTGGACATGAGTGAGAATTACAGTGCGCTAACAACCTCACCACCGCTCCTCACATCCACCACCACTATCACGTCCACAACCACCTTTACCACCACCATCGCCACCACCACGATCATACAAATCGTTATTATCAAATAATCATCATTGTAACCAAGACCACCATTACCACCACAGCTATTATCACCATGATTAGCAAAATCACGATTAGATCACGATTATATTCACCACCACCACCACAACCACCAACCACCAACCACCGTATTTCTCACCCTCACTGTGAGGATAACAATCTCACAATCTCATACCTGTCACTCTTGCTTATATTTGAAACTCCAATGTACCTTCCAAAAACTTTCTCTGCAGTCAATCCCGAGATATTCATCTGCTGCAAATAAGCACAGGCGTAGATTATCCATAGATTACTTCTGTGTGTTAAACAGCCTCTGTGTTATAGAGGTCGACACGAAGATGAGGTGTGGGCAGGGTTAGCCATGTCAGTCTTGTAAATGTTGGGGAAGGTGTGGGATTCCTGTGTGCTTGCCGGTCCGGTCTGGAAATCGGTGCAAAGAGTTAGGTGCATACATGTATGTTGTATGTACGTTGAACTTCTTTCGCACCGTACATAGCCAACCGTGCTAGTCGGAGGTGTGCGTGTGCCAATACTTATGGTCGAAAAAACTTGGCACGACTGGTCTGGCTTCATGAACACAATGCCTCATTGCAATAAACCAGGCAAGTGAGTTCCTGTTTAAAAAATGAAGATATAGGTACTAATATCATTGGCTCTGGAAGATAAGGCAGGGGTGAAAGAGGTGGTATAGACAGAATGGAGTGGATGAGCCCACGAAGTTGCGTGCGGAGACAACAACTGAGCTGTGCCGGGACATCCCAGGTGTGACTCGGCACGGCTTGGGTCCAAGTCCGTTGTACTGCCGGTGGAAACGTAGCACACGTGTGCCATCACGGGTTTATAACATTTGCTCATTTACAAGCCATTTCAATCTTGATTTGAAGCTTTCGTGACTGCAGGAATCCATACTCTTTGGTTCTTTCGGTAAAGTCACGTAGGTAGAAAAATAAAATGAAACAAAAAATAATAATATATCACGACGTTTCGATCATAACACAAGCGGTCGTCCTCAGGCGGAAAAAATAATCAACCAGTGGAACTGCTGAACCAGCGAGAGAGCTGTTACAACAAGGTTATATATGTGGCGATAGGGCAAGCAAGCGGGTCTGAGCTGGAAAGGAATTCCATCCCCGGACGCAAGCACGTCAGTTGTGTTAATAGGGGAGATTAGCACTATGTTAATGGCAGAGATTAGGCAGGGAGATTAGGGGGATTAGTAAGTTAATGTCATGCCTATGTGTAACACAAGCTGCGGCACTGCCAACTGCGCTGTGAGGCAAGCACGTCCACGCAAGAGAACCACCGCAACGGTGGTCGCGCCAGTGAGACACACAGCCCATCACACAGCCAGAACTATCGATACATCGAGGCTAAGGGAGCAGAGGTGGCCATGTTAGTGAGACCCCAGCCTGTTAATGCAGAGGCACCCAACAGGACAATGCAACTCAGAGAGTCGGAAATAACCGACAAACGGCAGGGAAGAATGGAAGCACCACAGCAAGTTACGACTTTGCTTGGTTAATAACGTCCTTCCAATGATTGCTCAGCTTATAACCATCTTCTCGATTTAAATTGTCTCTTTGTTTATATATCTGGATGGCTTCATGGACAAATCTTTGATGGTAGCCTGAAGGTTTGCAGAGTACCTTGGTCTCGGAAAAAACAACATCGTGCGAGCCCACTGCGTTATACCAATGATCAGCCACTGCAGAGGTATTGGTTCTGACGTGTTTCAAATCTGCCTTGTGTTCGCGAACACGGCCCGAGATATGTCGTTTCGTTTCCCCAATGTAACTGATGCCGCAGACACAACTTAGTTTGTAGACACCAGGGTATTGCATGTCAGGAATGACATCCTTCACAGATGGGATCAAATCACGTAGTTTGTGTACTGTATTGAATCTGACCTGGATCTTGTGTTTGTTTGAGGTTTTGGAAAAAAAATTGGTAACACTTGCTATGTATGGTAAGGTGATGGTTTTGATTGGGTCATCAGATGGTTGTCTCCCCATGGTTGGGGCTTCAGCTTTGCGGATTGTGCGGTCTGAGAATCCATTCATCTTGAGGGCTTGGTGTACGTGCTCCAGTTCACTGGCTAGGTGGCACTGTTCGGAGATGCAGTGGGCCCTATGCTGTAGTGTTTTGATGAGGGAGTTGTTCTGGGATGGATGGTGGTGGGAGTCAGGCTTTAGATAGGAATCCGTGTGGGTGGCTTTCCTGTAGGCCTCTTCTCGATCAAAACATCCAGGAATGGTAGCTTGCCATCATTTTCCACATCCATGGTGAATTTGATGGATGGGTGTATGGAATTAATGTGGTTGAAAAACTGATTCAGTGCTGGCTGGCCATGTGGCCGGATGACGAAAGTGTCATCTACGTATCTCTTCCACATGTTAGGACGTAGGGTGGATGTCAGAATAGCATCTGTTTCAAATGTCTCCGTGAACACATTCGCTACCACTGGTGATAAGGGAGAACCCATAGGGGTATCTTAATTTTTTTGTAGAATGTACCATTTCAGATGAAGTAAGTGTTGGTAAGGCAGTGCCTCACCAAAGTTTGTACATCAGAATTCAGTCCCTGTTGGACCAAGTTTTCAATGATTGCTCTGGTGTCAGGTACAGGTACCTTGGTGAACAGAGAGACTGCATCGAAGCTGACAAGCAAATTATCTGGAGACAGTGAATGGTCCTTGATTAGAGAAACCAAGTGAGCTAAATTAAGCACTGCTGAGGTGGTCTTGGAAGCAGGGTCTCAAGACAGTTCCACTGCTGAGGAGAGGCTTGTGGAGCCCCAATGCGGTTTCAGGAAAGGGCGGTCCTGCACAGATGCCATATTTTATGTCCGTCTGCTACAGTAGAGGTGTAGGGAATTCCAACAAGACCTACATCTCTGCTTTATTGACCTGGTCAAGGCCTATGATGCCATCAATAGGCCTGGGCTCTGGGTTGTTCTTTTTGCTTTCGGAGTCCCTGACCCACTGCTCATGATCATTAAGGACCTTCATGATGGTGAGTGGGCCCGTGTAAAACTATGTGGCCAGGAGTCGGAGCTATTTTCTATTCACTTTGGGGTGCGACAGGGATGTCCTCTGGCTGCCACATTATTTAACATCTATTTCGACCACATAGTTTGTGGAGCCTTCAATAGCTGTACCGGAGGAATTTCCATCTGGTACAGATACAATGGGAGGCTGATCGATGCCCGGGTGCGGTCAAGGGATGGCTCCCTATTGCTCAACCATGTTATGTATGTCCATGAGCTGGTAATTGCTGCTCACTAAGAGGAGGAGTTGGAGGCGCTGCTGCTGAACCTGGAGCTTGTCACTAAGAGGTGGGGACTTACCATCAGCCCCACAAAAACTAAGCACCTGCCTGGGTATTTTGTACCATCGGACACTCCACCTCCACAACTCCCAATCAGTGATGGGGCAGTTGTGGAGAGAGTGGAGAGTTTCCCATACCTGGGCAGTGTGCTCATGACCGGCTCCGGTTTGACAGCAGAGGTCTCACTCCGAATCAGTCGAGCGGCATTATCTTTTCATCGGTTGCGTAACGCTGTGTGGAAGCTACCTGGTCTGTCGCTCCGCTGAAGCTTCAAAACTTCTCGATCACAGTCATTCCCTCCCTTCTCTATGCTTACGAAACGTGGACCCCCCTGATGGAACATCTTTGCCGGTTAGAAACATTTTGTCTGGCTTGCCTACAATCCATCTTGGGTTTAACCAGGCTGGATTGTGTGAAGAGCTCACATATCCTTGAAATATCTGGACGAAGTCCCATTGGTGAGCTCCTCCAGCAGGCAAGGCTGCGTTGGCTGGGCCATGTAGCCCGCATGCCCAGCCACCGCATGCCTGAATATCTTTTGTTCGGCCGGATCGAGGGGGCTAAACAGGCGCGGCAAGGGCTAGAGAAGAGATGGAGTGATGTGGTACAGGAGGATGTGGAGCTGAGTGGACTTGCCGATGACTGGTACCAGAGGCTCGTGAAGGACACTACTGGGCAGTTGGAGACAGTCGCCCTCCAACAACAACGGAGGGCAGAGCAGCAACACTCACAACAACGAGTGGAGCGCTGGGTGGCTAATACACAGCAAGTTGCCACAGTCGGGGACACAGGTGGTGCATCGGATAGTCATCTCAGTCAGTCGACCCGTGGCTCCTGGGTCTGTCCCGTGACCTCCTGCCAGCGGGCGTTCGACACTTCACCTGGCCTCAACGTGCACATAGCCTGGCACAAGTGTCGTGGTGACGACACCGCCACTTAGTGGCGAATGGTGGTTGTTTTTGGATTTTCAGGCGTTTACCTGCAGTCATTGACTGAAATGTGTCGGCCAGAGAAAACATGAGCAAGGTGTTTGCAAATGTGTGCGAATGTTCTAGTGAGAGAAAGCCAATTGTCTCACTTGCAACGCCTACATCAGATTTGTATTGAAATATGCAAAAAAAGTAGATTTTTCATTTAAGATCGTTATATTTTGCTTTATTCAAGACTGATTAAATATCTATCTAGGTCTAATGATGGCAGATAAAACAAATGGAGTATGGAAAAATAAACCACATGCAATCTCCTTTCCTAAAGAGGTTTTTGCAATTGAAACGACACTTATTGAGGAAAATATTTCGAAAGGTTGTTAAAGTCAGTGGAATTTTTTCCATTCACGGTTTTTCATTCATGTATTAGCATGCGGCTTCCGAACGAAAACAATCGTTCGTAACGACGTATACAATTGTTTTGTTCGTTTCTCAGTCCGCTTGTCCTGGCGAGGGTCGCGGCGGCAGCGTGTAGAGTAGTGGAGGTCCACACCTCCCTTTCCCTGGCGACAGACTCCAGCACTGCTACACTATACACTGCTACACTATATACTACTATACACTATACACTACTACACTATATACTACTATACACTACTACACTTTACACTACTACACTATACACTACCATACAGTACTACACTATACACTACAGCAGCGTGTTGAGTAGTGGCGGTCCACACCTCCCTTTCCCTGGCGACAGACTCTAGCACTACTGCACTATACACTACGACACTATACACTACACTACTATCCTATTATACACTACTACACTATACACTATTACACTATACACTACTACACTATACACTACACTACATACTACTATACACTACTACACTATACACTACTGCACTATACACTACACTATATACTACTATACACTACACTACTGCACTATACACTACACCAGGGGTCCTCAAACTTTTTAAACAGGGGGCCAGTGCTCGCCACAGCAGCCCAATGAGTGCCCACCAGCGCAGCCCAATGAGTGCCCACCACCGCAGCCCAATGAGTGCTCACCAGCGCAGCCCAATCAGTGCTCACCAGCGCAGCCCAATCAGTGCTCACCAGCGCAGCCCAATCAGTGCTCACCAGCGCAGCCCAATGAGTGCCCACCACCGCAGCCCAATGAGTGCTCACCAGCGCAGCCCAATTAGTGCCCACCACCGCAGCCCAATTAGTCCTCACCAGCGCAGCCCAATGAGTGCCCACCACCGCAGCCCAATGAGTGCTCACCAGCGCAGCCCAATCAGTGCCCACCACCGCAGCCCAATGAGTGCTCACCAGCGCAGCCCAATCAGTGCCCACCACCGCAGCCCAATGAGTGCTCACCAGCGCAGCCCAATCAGTGCTCACCAGCGCAGCCCAATCAGTGCTCACCACCGCAGCCCAATGAGTGCTCACCAGCGCAGCCCAATCAGTGCCCACCACCGCAGCCCAATGAGTGCTCACCAGCGCAGCCCAATCAGTGCCCACCACCGCAGCCCAATGAGTGCTCACCACCGCAGCCCAATCAGTGCCCACCACCGCAGCCCAATTAGTGACCATGGGCCGGATAAATGTCCTCGGCGGGCCGCATGTGGCCCGCGGGCCGTAGTTTGAGGACCCCTGCACTACACTCTATACTACTATACACTACACCAGCGTGTTGAGTAGTGGCGGTTCACACCTCACTTTGCCTGGCGACAGACTCCAGCACTACTACACTATACACTGCTACACTATACACGACACTACTATACACTATACACTACTATACATTATACACTACTCTACACTACTATAGACAGACTCTAGCTCTTCCTGGGGAATTCCCAGGCGTTCCCACGCCAGCTGAGCGACGTAGTCTCTACAGAATGTCCTGAGCCGGCCCTGAGGTCTTTGCCCGGTAGAGTTCCAGAGGGAGTCTACCAGGGACATCCTTACCGGGTGCCCGAACCACCTCAACTGGCTCATTTCGATCCGGAGGAGCGGCTCGACTCTGAGGCTCGCGATCGTTGTACGTGCCGATGCGGCGCGTTACAAACGCGAGCCACGTCCCCCGGAGCGATGGCATTTCATCGTCGTTGTGCCCTGCGATGTTGCCCTAACGACGGGGGGACCCAATTTGAAACGTTCGTCGATTCATGCCCTCGCACAAAGGACATGGCTCCCCGTTGTGCATCAGTGCCGCCGAGGCAATTCACGCACGGCTAAAGACACGAAGCACAGAAGCACTTATAGCGTCAAAAGAAAAAAAGAAAACACACCGGATCCTGAACCTGCGATTGCTTAATAATAGTGGCCACATGTAATTTGGCGGTAAGCAGGTGAATAGCATTGCGCCATGCTGCCCAGGTTGGTTACAGAAAAAAAGAAAAAAAAGAATTGTAGCTGTGGGCATCAGATACCAGAATGCGTTAGGAAACTGCCGGATTGTGTTTTTCATTTAACAAAAGAATGTCCTATCGGCACTGAGAAATTGCACATTGTCTATCGCAAATGTGTTTTTTTTTTGCTGTGGCATTTGAAAGTCGCTGTGACATTGACAAGCCAGCGGTATCACTTTTGCACCTTGGCACACCGAGAAAGCGTCCCGTGGTCTGATTAGAGTCAGATCGTCGCGTGGTTTTGGTTTTAGGCAGAAATAGAATTGTTAAGATATTAAATCCCATTTCAGAAAGCTGAAACCTGTGGTGATTTGAGTGCTTCCCATATGAATGTTCGCCATACGTCATTGCAGACAGCTTTATAAATAAGTTTCCTGAATTGTCTCAAATACGCTTTTAATGACTGTATGTGGACACGTGTGAGCGCTTGTGTGTGCACGCTTGTGTGCCTGTGCGGTCGTGTAGTGATTAGCGCACTGTGCTATAAACCCAGCGACCCAAGTTCGATTCCCACTCATGGTGAATATCTCACCCAGTCCCAGGCCTTCCCTAGGTCGCCTCAGCCTTAAATTAGTAGTTGGTGTGATGTGTAAACTTTAGCATTGAGCGGACAAATGCGGCCGGGCATGGTGCTGGCCACACCACCATGTGCCCTGTTGGCCTTCATCGATGCTTAATTACAGCCCTCGCCCCAACAGTGTATGAGGCTATGTGTGGGATCTTTCTCCTTGTGAAATGTACCTGTAATAATCACTCAATGTATTCATTGTATATTGGCCTTCTATCACCATGGCTGTATCTGTATTGGCAACAGTTTGTATTTTTCCTCAATTCAATTTCAACTGTGCTATTTGGCATCGTGTTACCAGATGAATAATCCATTCGGTTCTCCCATGAAGCCGTGCATCATCTGATGTCAGAGAGCAGCCCATGGAAGTGAATAGTACTAAACTAAATTTCGATTTAAAGATTTCGTGACTGCAGGGATTCATCTTCTTGGTTCTTTCGGTAAAGTCACGTAGAATGGAAATAATAAAATAAAACATAATAACATAATTCTCACGACGTTTTGGCCACAACGCAAGCAGCCGTCCTCAGGTGAAGACTAGGTCTGTCTTCACCTGAGGATGGCTGCTTGCGTTGTGGCCAAAACGTCATGATTTATTTTATTATTTTATTATTTCCATTCTACGTGACTTTACCGAAAGAACCAAGAAGATGAGTACTTAACTAGTTTTGATATTTTTGCTTAAGTGACCTCTAATCTTCACTCGGGGGCAGCACTTCATCTCCTGCCCTGCCACAAAGAGAAACGCTCATTTATTGACATTCAAACCGATATTGTATTCCAATTGAGTGCAAAACCAAACGTAATATCGTCATTGGTGACCAAGCTGAGCCTGCCAATTCCCAACACAGCCCAGGTTAATCACGGTCGGCTGTCTGGATTCGATCGCAGGACCTCATCGGTCCCAGCTCACTACCCTGATCTCTGCGCCAACTCTGTTGCGTTTTAGTGCAATGCGTCTGATATCGCGGTGACGCGCTGGCACAACTGTTCGCATTGCATCGCGACATGCACTCAACAAGCCGAGTTTATTTCCCGACCATGACTAACGTCAGTTCCAATTGACACCTGGGACCCGCTTCACTCACCTGCACTATCCAGCAAGGTGACGTGTGCTCAAGCAACCCCCGTGACAAATATCGCGTGTGGGGCGTCCGTCATCCAGCAGCATATTGCCACGCGGCTACAAATGATGATTTATTGAGTCACAAAGGTAAGACGGTGCAGCCCTGTGATTCCTCGCTGCGCACCGCTGCTGCCAGAAGCGCCTCCATGGGCAGAGGAAGCTCTAAACACACCCCCCCCCCCCTCTTGAAGGTTTTTTGCCCATTCTTCCACTTCGGTGAAACATCTGGCGTTAATAAGTGTCGGCGCCCACGCTTTACCTTCCACCACACACTCGCGGCCTTGCCGATCGCCCGTCTTTTGGTGTGCCCATTTCATACCTAATTCGCGCACGAATCGCTGAATGTATGACTACCTCCGAGTGCCTTTTGGGGATACAAGCGAGACATGTTATCAGTGACGAGTAAGAGAGGGACACGATCATGTGATGGATGAAACTGGACACCAGGCATGCGCACACACACACACGTCGCTGGGCAATCCACCCACCCCCCCCAGCACCGAGATAATGATGTTTGCTTTTGTGCCAGTGGGTGTATTGCTTCCCATACTTAAAAGGCTGTATTAGTTTATTCAAAAAAACATCTCCATTTATAGTTAAAGACGTAAGCTCCGGCTTCAAAGGCGTGCGATCTGCAGTTGTAAGTCACGGGCTATATACACAAAGCTAATTGGGGCATAGATACAGTCATTGCTTCATTCATATTAAGCATGAATAACAACTCCGCGGAGGAAGTCCTGAAAGTTATTATTTTTTTTTGCAGTGATAAATAAAACTGGGATTTATAGCTTGAAAAAAACGTATTATGTTTTTTGAGCATTTTCCAAAAACGTCTAGACATAAACTATAAATGGTTTATATATGGTAAGCACTGAGCCGTTCCAAGCTAAATGCTCCCACCAGCAATGCAAGATTGATCTAGCGACTTGTGATGCATATAATAAAAGATAATAAAGCTCCCGCGTTACAGAAACCGGATACATCGTACCCATAATTCCTGACGCTCTGCTTTGTGGCAGGACAAACCCCTGCAGTAATGAAGATGTATTGTATTAATTCCAATTTCATCAATTTGCTTTCGAAAGAGAAATAGTACGCAGAAGTCTCAAAAAAGTAAAAACGTATTCATCATCTTGACTTTTTTGTCATGAGCGGTCAATAATTTATATATTTGCGCACACACACACGGGCAGATACATTAATATGTATAGTTAAAATTGCTTAATATAGGTCAACGTATTTACTTTTTTTGAGTTGTGTCTAAAAATGTAAAGCACGGAAGAAAAAGCGCTGCGTTTGCTTTAACTGCTTCCCATCTGCATTTCGTTTTTCAAGCATAATATTTTGCTTGCAAGTTACCTGAACAGTAACCCTAATTTGGCGGTGGCTGGGTGAGAGTGAATGGTGGGGGGGGGGGGGGGGGGATCCGTACCGAGTTCCACACGATGCGGTTAACGCTGTTATGGAAAAGCCCGGTTCCATTCATTTGAAAAAAGCATCTCACCGGCTCGAAGGTGCAAAAAAAAAAAAAAGCGGAAATCCACAATTTTTTTGCATTCAATTTCGCCCTCCTCTTATTTTTTCCTTTCATTCATAATCAGGCAAGTTCAAGCCGCGTGGATTTTATTCGCAGTCTCGGGAGGAGACGTGGAAACGCTGCAGAACGCTGGGGGAAAGTGCGAGGCGGCCCAGCTTTAATGGCCGTGGACTGTGAACCCCAGCGGGCCCACACTCCTTCCTTCTCCTTCTGTGTAATCGTAAGCGATTGGTCGTAAAATTCCCTGGATGGAAAGGCTAAACGAGGGATTTTCCCTCCGGTGATTATGCACCTGTGTTGCGGGAGGAAGGGCCCTTTCAGAGGGGAGGGCGGTGGCGGTGGAGGCGAATCAAAGAAGCGTTGTGTTTTCTCACTGTGGCTCGATTAGCGCGTTGAATAAAAAGCGTGTCACAGTCCATAACGTCACGTATATCGCGCGGCGGAAACTCGTTCAAAGCAGAACGACTCCTATAAAGCGAATGAAACGCGCGCCCCTGAAGCTCAAACTCTCTCTCCGCTTTTATGGACAAACTGTTAATGTGAAGGATGAGACTCGATGGTTCAGTTGTAAAGTTATTGCAACGCAGGAATACCCGAGACTTGTAAAAAAAAAAAATGTACAAAGTCTTTTTTTTGCGTCCGTTTAATCACTAGATCACAAAGAAATCAAACTGCCTCTGGCATGTTAGATGTTCGCTTTGAAGCAGAGCTTTTAAACATACATTACGATATTTATAAATTTCATTTTAATTTAAACTCCACCGCACTTTACAAGCGTTCACGAGCCTTGCCAGTTTAAAAGGTTTTTATGTGCCACAATTAACTCCGTTCACATGCTCGCACACAATGACAACTTCTATAGACACTAGACGCAGGCAAGATGATAGACTCACAAAAAAAACCTCATAAACGGGATACTCTTCATACGAATGGTAGCGCGCCGTGCGCCCACGACAGTCAATGTATGGCATTCAATAATCATGAGCGGTCACGTCTGACTAAAGATGTGTGCGTGGCCATGTTTGCTTTGGATCGAGCATAAAACTTAAGTGACGGCTGGAGTGAAAACAGGGGGTATATAAAGGAAGGCCTGTGATTTGGAGGCTGACATAATTTGGCACGCACCCCACTTTGTAGCGTGTCACTTTTTGCACTTTTTCTCACCGCCCGCCCGTCCCCACCGAGAGCAACGGGGATGTGGTCGTGTTTTTTTTTCCTCTGACACTCTTTGCTTTTTTGTTTTCCGTGCCGGGGCGGTAGGCTGGCACACGACCGTCGCAGTGCCAAGCCACCACCGCCGCTGCTGCCACTGCTCGTAGCAGCGGGGGGGGGGGGGGGGATGTTTTTTTTGTTTGCCTTTGCCAGAACACTGCGAAGGAAGTATTAATCATGCCACGGACGTTCAACGATAGTGCTGTTTGTGAAGTGGGTTTCGCGGGACACGTGTGAGCAATGCTTTGGCTCGCACCAACGTTTAATGTCGGAGAGGGTTAAAAAAAAAAGTATGATTATTTTTTTATTAATTTGCCACTTTCCTTATTTTTCGCCATCATAACAACTGTGTCTGTTTATGAGCTTCGTGGAGGTGACTCATTGCGTTTTGACTCAAGATTTGAATTATTCCAGAAAAAATGTTTAACCACCACCATATCCTGGAATGTGGTTGTGGCCTGGCGGTGGAATGTAGTGAATAACCATTGCAAAAAAGAACTGGATACAAGGGTGACTAAACCCTCGCCTTCATAATGGTATTTTATTTATTAAAGTGCCACGGTGTCTAAGTAAAGGTGCAGCTTTGCAATTGCTCGCTCACACCACTGCTGGTGGAAGGGCCTCCGCTAAAGGGGGCTCTTGAAAGGGCCTCCTGAGATTATGTGGCCTTATTTTCCGTGCTGGACACAATGTCGTGGTAGATGTGGGTGGCACTAAAAGCCACCGATGGACTCAATGCGGGGCACCCATTTACACTGCTGAGTGGACACAGGTGGGAGGGGGGGGGATTTAAGAGACCTGCCCCATCGTTTCAACTGCAGTGTCAGGAGATTAAGTTGAACTGGTGACCTCTGGATTGCAAGTCTGAAGTGCCGAACCATTACACCATGTCAGCTTTTCTTCCTCCGTGTGTAAGTTCTGTGAAATCAATGTGAATCAATACCATGGCCTTGTGACTCCCTCTTTCTGGTCCAAGCTGACTGAGTCAGCCAACCATGTCTATTTTATGTGCATTTATACGTGGATTAGGCAAGGCTCATGATGCACCTCTTTGCCAATGTCTATAAATTATTTGGATGGGGATAAGAAACTGGATTAATAAAACCACATTTCGAAAGGCAGTAAGAGTAACACAAATAAAACAATATAATCTCTTGAAAATAATTAACGCTATTTCATTTCTCGTCATTTTATAGCCGTCGTGCTAGCGCACTAATGCATTTAAAACCAGCTTGGTTAAAATCGAATTAAGTGTGGTATGCCTATTGTTGTCCAAACATTTGTTTCGCAATGTCCACGGAAAGCAGTTGTCGCTTGTGCTTTAAACATATTCCATAACCAAACCCGAAATACACGCACGTTGCACCTCTCAGTACTCAATTCTCAAAGGTCATCACGTTTTCTTTTTAGAGAATTAAACACAGGGGCTTAAGCGCTCTCATTTGGTGTATGACACAGGGTTATCGCTGTGGGTTTTGGTTAGCATCATGGCCATCAAACTAATTTCACGAATTTGACAAATGGCCATGGCAATTTGCTGACCTGCTGTCGGAAGCAGAGGGGCAAGGCCCTCTGTGTGACCACAAGGCAAACCCCACGGGGTGAGGGCAGATTGTACGTGAAAGGGTTAACAGCAACAATCAGCAACGATTTCTCTCGTTGTGTTTGGCTTGTGCCTTTCCACGCTCCGGTGATCACTCACAGAAGGCCCAGCAGATTACATCTCTCCTATGTTCCCTTTAAGGAAATTTTCATCAATCATGATTGACGGGACTTGTGTTTTCTTTCCTATTCAGCCGGCTGCTCATGATTTTATCTCCTCTGACCTTAGCGTGTAATAACGAAGGACGAGCGAGAGTGAAATGCAAAGAAACGAACGCCTGGCTTCACGAAATATCATCAATTTTTTTTTTTACAATCGCCAAAATGTGCTTTGTCTCACGCAACTTCACAACGATATTTGTAACTATTACATATTTTTGTTCGTCACAAATTTTGTGTCGTGCACTCGTTTTAACGGCCGTTTTGGCCGACCTCAAAGTCGCACGTGCCACGCATTTCCACCGGCTTGTTGGTAGTTTGCAAGCAAAGTTGACATGAAATCATTTTCGAATATCCTCTGATGGCTGTGACTTCATGTTTTAGTTATCAAGTGGTGTTTGGACAAAGGGTTTCATGAGCGTAACATCTGTTCTAACGATACTGCTGACATTTTCGCAAAGCTATTAACTTTGTAATGCGGCAGTGCTGGCCAAACCAAAAAAAACAGCTCAGCAAACTCAAAGTAACAGCAGCGTTCAGCAGAAATGTTCTTCTTAGTGGCTTCGTAGTGATTTCTCAACACCAGACCAAGGAGCGGCTTATTACGCATTGTTTATCTGTCCCACACTTTTGTAACTGAAACATGTTCGTGCTGCAATGCCACTCTGGATGATATCGAGTGTGTCGTGATTTTTGTCGTGTCAATATATGTGCACATTAACTTTCACCACGAATGGCTTATTTATTATGTTTTAAAAATATATTTTAGGGAAGAAAGTGAATTGTGATTGCTTGCTCTAAATCACAATCATGGCACAAATATAGTCCAGTCAATGCTAATGACAAATAATCTCGAATCCCATTTTTTTTTCAGGGCCTCACAATGTTATAGCCTGGAGGTTAATAATGTGTGTTTCACTCACAGGGCAGGGTTAACCTCGAGTTCAAAATATCCGACAGCCCCGTGGCTTTAAAACTGACATAAATAGTAATCCGCCTCATCGGTGAACACAATTAATTCACCTCTTGTGGAGCACGACGCCAGAGCCGTCAGAGTTCAGGCAAAGTCTGCCACCGGTCACTGCCCCCGCAATACGTACACAGCTGTGAGGAGCTTTAAATATGCATTTGAGGTCAGAGTTGAAAATTCTAATGAAGGGCTTGTCGGTCGAGTGCCAGATAAAGGCCTCATCAATCAGTGGCCATGCTGTCCTGTTCCTCTATTCTCATCACTGAATGCCCGAGTGCTCTCTGGTCCCATCCATATATTTCAGCTGCAAGATTGATGCACCCGACTGCCAGTGTATTACGGACCCAGGTGCCGAGCCTTAAGTTCGTCGCGCTGCTGCTGCTGTGCACAGCGGCAGATGTAATCGGTCCGCATTTTTATGTCAATTAACGTCCGCTACGTCTCTCGCGGTTGTGTCAAGCACTTGAATGCAGCTGATGGCTACGCTGGATTAAATCATTTACATGGACGAGTGCCAGGTAGACAGGTATATAAGAATGATCTTTAACACGCGTACCGCGTTACATTACCGTATTGCATTTTATGAAAAGCACCAGAAGATGACGTACGCCTTAAAACAAATATCACGCGGTTCGCTCCGAATGCAAAGTGATTCATTTGATTTATTTTTACACTTATGGGTATTGATTTTCGCCACGGTGCTGTTTCGCCACACAGACATTGATGAATGTCAGCTGGGCAACGGTGGCTGTGACCACGTCTGCCGGAACACAGTGGGCAGCTTCGAGTGCAGCTGCCAGAAGGGCTACAAGCTTCTGACGGACGAACGTTCCTGCCAAGGTAATTGTGCCGTTCGCTAACCTGCACGCGCTTTGTGCACTCAGACACTGCACACTTGCAGGGTTACTCCACCCATTCATAAACCTACACGTGCCTTGTACCCCTAGCCACTGCTCACAACGCACTTGCAGGGTGACTCCACCCATTCATAAACCTACACGTGCCTTGTACCCCTCGCCACTGCTCACAAAGCAGTTGCAAGGTTACTCCACCTATTCGCTACCTACACATGCCTGGTGAGTCATTACTAATACCCCTTTTCCACTGGCACATCTCAGCAGTGCCAGTCTGGTTAGCACTCCGAGGCCAAGCAAGGTTGAGCCTGTGCAGTATTTGGGTTATCAAATGTGATTGGCTTGGGCTGGCAGTACGGTCATGGATTCTTGCATCTATCTGCGCAAGCTTTTGAGTGCCTTTTCCTCTCGTGTGTGTAGCTTTTCTCTTGACTCTCCAGTTTTTCTCCCATATGAAGCCAAACGACGTGTAAATGACATTGGCCAAACATCCTGAATGAAAGAGTCTTGAGACTCAGGGGAGCTTTCCTGGATAAATACAGGGCCATTATGGCATACTTATTTTTTATTTAGCAGAACTGGCTCTTTATCTGATCCGAAAGAGCGAGAATGGATGGTTATCACCCCTTTTATAGGACCGCAGTCCGAGTTCACCGAATTGCCCTCGTTATTATTTCCCGGGTCGTTGCTTAAGAAAATATTTAGACGATTGTTTTTCGGGGTGATGGCTGCGTCATGCCCGGGGCCCAGTGCATCACGTCAGTGTGCACAAGACCGTGACCCTGCATCCTCTCGTCCAGCAATTTCCACTTTCCCTTACCTTTTCGTTTAATAGGCTGCCCGGAGTCATGGGTGAGTTGGTGTCAATCCTGCCCCAGGGCTTCGGGACAGTGTCTCAGTGTGCACAAATGCGCTAATATCCTCTGGCAAGTGGGGCTCAGGCCGTCAAAAAAAAAGTTCTGCACATGGGATCTTTCAACAGTCAGCACTTTCAAAAAAAGAGTGAAAGCCAATTGATGTTGCATTTTCAGAAGCTAGTGCTCTCATTTGGCCAAAGGAAGAACAAAAAAACTTACTTGGAGAGAGGTCAGTGTCATGCTATTTGTCTTGCCTTCCCAGAAAGCAAATGTGCCAAGGGTTTTGCTATGGTAACTTGAACATACACGTACACATGCACCAGCGCATGCACGTGAATACACACGTGCGCATGCACCAGCGAGAATGAACGCGCGTGCGCAGGCACGCACGTGAATGCACATGTACACCATGCCCGACCGCCTTTGTCTCCCCAATGCTGATGTTTACACACTGCACCAAGTACTCATTTACAGCTAAGTTGACCTCGGGAAGGCCTAGAACCAGTTAACATATCGATCACCGATGTTGGTTTTCAGTGGGAATGGGTTCGGAACACAGTGTGCTAATTACGATATTACCAGTCCCGCACACATACACAACAACAACCGCCATTCGCCACTAAGTGGCGGTGACATCACCACGACGCTTGTGCCAGGCTATGTGCACCCCGAGGCCACGTGATGTGTCAAACGCCTGCTGGCAGGAGGTAATGGGGTAGACCCAGATGCCACAGGTCGACTGAATGAGACGCCTGGCTGATACACCACCTGTGCCCCCAACTATACCAACTTGCTGTGCTTTAGCCACCTGGCGCTCCGCTCGTTGTTGTGAGCATCACTCCTCCGCCCTCCGTTGTTGTTGGAGGGTGACTGCCTCCAACTGCCCAGTAACGTCCTTCACGAGCCTCCTCCACAGAGGCCGATCTTGACACCGCTGGTACCAGTCATCGGCAAGTCCACTCAGCTCCACATCTTCCTGTACCACATCACTCCATCTCTTCTCTAGCCCATGCCACGCCCATTTAGCCCCCTCGATCTGGCCGAACAAAAGCTGTTTAGGCAATGGGGGGACTGGACATGTGGGCTACATGGCCCAGCCAATGCAGCCTTGCCTGCCGGAGGAGCTCACCGATGGGACTTTGTCCAGATCTTTTAAGGATTCGTGAGCTCCTCACACAATCCAGCCTGGTTAAACCCAGGATGGATCGTAGGCAGGCCAGCTTAAATGTTTCCAACCGGCGAAGATGTTCCATTAGGTGGATCCACGTTTCGCAAGAGTAGAGAAGAGAGGGAATGACTGTGGCTGAGAAGACCTGAAGCTTTGTGCGGAGCGACAGACCAGGTAGCTTCCACATAGTGTTACGCAACCGATGAAAATATAATGCCGCTCGACTGATTTGGAGTGAGACCTCTGCTGTTAAACCAGAGCCGGTCAGCTATTGAAGGCTTCACGAACTACGTGGTCGAAATAGATGTTAAATAATGTGTGAGCCATAGTACATCCCTGTCGCACCCCAAGGTGTACAGGGAATGGCTCCGACTCCCGGCCACCTAGTTTTACCTGGACCCGCTCACCATCATGAAGATCATTAATGATTGTGAGCAGAGGTTCAAGGGACTCTGAAAGCACGAAGAACAACCCAGAGCACAAATCTACTGATGGTATTATAGGCATTGACCAGGTCAATAAAGCAGAAATGTAGGTCTTGTTGGAATTCCCTACACCTCTGCTGTAACAGACGGACAGAAAATATGGCATTTGTGCAGGACCGCCCTTTCCTGAAACCACATTGGGCCTCCGAAAGCCTCTCCTCAGTGTGCCTAGCAAGGCGATGTTGAATAATCCTTGCCAGGACCTTTCCCGGCACACTGAGGAGTGAGATGCCCCTGTAGTTGTTGCAGTCTGTGCGGTCCCCCTTCTTAAGCAGGGGGACCACCAGGGCATCCTTCCAGTCCTGCGGAACCCATCCAGTGGTCCAGACTGTTGTTATGATGTCATATAGGGCAGTCTGTGCACAAACGCCACCCTCCCTCAGCAATTCGCTTTGGAGATCATCTCTGCCTGGTGCCTTTCCTGGTCTCAGACTCTGGATCGCCTTCAGTACTTCCTCGACAGATGGCACTTCAGCCAACCACTCACAGGGTGTGACTTCTTCCAATATTTGAGGCACCGCAGCCTCGGCAGTATCATCCCCACTTTGTCCCACGTTATCCAGGCTGAGGGATGTCTCCTCCCCCAGGACCTCACAGAAATGCTCAGCAAATCTGCAAACCTGTTCCTGGGGGTCAGAGATTGGATCACCGTTCTTTCCCCTAATGATGGTAATAGGTGTGGTGCTGCAGGTTACTTTTTAGGGATTTAAAGAGCGATTTGTGTTGTGATCACGGGCCATTGAGGCAGACTCCATCTCCTCAGCAACCCGCGACCACCACCCATCCTTGCAGCGCCTCACGGCTCTCCGAACCTCCGAGCGAAGGCTGCGGTAAGCCTCCTCATTCTCCGATGTGGGATGCTGTAGCTGATGAGAGTGGGCCTGTCGCTTTTTCTCAGCCAGCTTGAACACCTCCTCTGTCAGCCAGGGTCTCTGGGAAGGTCTGGACCGTATACCCAAAGCAGCCATTGCAGCTGCATGAGCCACAGTCCTAAACCTCACCCGTTTCCCCTCGACATCAGGAGGAGTGGGAGACGATGCCAACCCCAGCTACAAGCGATGATACAATTCTCGCTTGCAACTTTCATGAGCTAGCTGAGACCATGCCACTAAGGGTTTGAATGGGGTCCTGGGTGTACACCCAACACTGGAGTGGAAGAATGGCAGGCACATCTTACAGATGACAAGTTGATGGTCAGTGGGCAGATCAGCTTCACGGTAGGTCCTGGTGGACATGGGCCCGCATCTGCTGTTCTGTCACAATGTAGTCCAGCAGATGTTCTTGCTGGGACCCGGCATGCATCCATGATGTTGTGTGGATGCGCTGATGCCGGAACAGCGTGTTGGTAATTACAAGCCCATGGGCTGCACACAAATCTAGCAGCCTCCTGTCGTTATTGAGCTGATCTGGCCCATGCCTTCCAATCACTCCAGACCAGGTACCAGCATCATGACCAACTCGGGCATTGAAGTCACCCAACAAGATGACTCTATCCCGAGGGGCCACTTTAGCTAGCACCTGTGACAGGAGGTCATAGAAGGCATCTGACTCATCAGCCTTGCCTGCATCTCTCCACGGATGTTCGTCTTCAGTGGGGGCATAAGTACCCACGGCCACCACTCATCATCTATGGTTGATGGGAAGGCGAGCCCAAAGTAGCCTGGGGCTTACAGCTTCCCACACCTCACCGCCACGCTCCCACGCCCCCTTCATTCTTTTGTTCAGAATAAGAGCCACTCCCTCTTGTTTGGCAGTCTCCTTCCCCGAGAAGACGACTGTCCACCCCTCATGGTGGCAGGAGCCAGGGCCGGTCCACCGGACCCCCTGAATACCACAGAGATCCAGTCGGTACCAGTCCAGCTCCCGACAGAGGAGTGGCAGCCTTTCCTCCGCACTGAGCGTTCAACACACAAGGAGTGGTTTTTTGTTGTTTCTGTAGGAGTCCCGAGGGCAAGGATTCAGTCTTCTGGCTTCGCCAAATGGGGTTTGGCCAGGACACATACACACACAGACACACCAGCAGTCAGATACAAACAATGAAAATAATGACTCTCAGGCTGTGTGTTTGAGTTATTGTCTTCGCTCGTTCATATTTGTTTGAGCCAGCACTGCTATTTATTTCACCATCCAAACACTGCAGTCATTCATTTGTCAAAAAATTAATATATAAAACCAGTACGTTCTTGGCTAATGTGCAACCCAAAGTTACAAGGCCAAGATCCTTATCAAATAACGTGTAAATGAGGCACATTGCAGTACCATGACATACGGCTCAAGCCACGAGGTCATGTTGTTCCATTTAAATCGGTGTACATTACCGACTCTTGTACACGGATCAGAAATTGACAAGGAAAATGAATCTGAAAAAGGAGGAGAGAAGCACGGAGATATGTGTGCCCTGAATTTCAGCTGAGAAATGAGTGCAGCACCTGGATCAGGATGACAAAGCAGCGTGCAGGCGTCACACTAACTGTCAGGAAATGCCAAATTGGGCCTGGGCAGGACACGTGGCTAGAAGTGAGACGGTGGGCTGATGGACAAGACCTGTAACAGATTGGTAGCCCAAAGGAGGGAGTAACCAAGATGACACATCCTGGGGGTGGTGATCGATCGGTGAAAAAGAGCCTCATAGCTCATCGTATCTCTCCAGGATAAATAAAGATTCTGATCCTGGGTCAGTTTACGTAGCGGTGTAGATTGTGCCGTCGAAAGAGTCGCGCGGGATGGCACGACGTGGGCAATCCTACAACAAGCAGTGGAATTGAACGTGGCTGTGGATGAATGATAATGACGACACTAATTATAATTTCAACTCGTGACGAGCTGCACAGCCTTCGCTCACTTTCGAATAGAGAGAAAGCAAGAGCGACTCACCAGAGGTGCGAAGGGAGCCAGGCGGAGGGTGCCAATAATTCCCCAAGCTCTGCGGTTCCCTGTGTCATCAGATGTAAACCAATGAATTATGTTTTATACGTGTTGGAGGAAACCGGAGCACCAGGAGAAACCCCACCATCCTATCCCATGTAGATGTAACAGATGGAGTCCACGTTTGCTGTGTCGCCTTCTCCTGGCTGGCCAGGAATTGGCACCTCAACGTCACCTCCACAGTGCTGGATTAAAGGCGTGCATCCACCACTGCCCAGCTATGATGTCATTATACCTAAGTTCTCGATTTTTATTATTAGGAGGGTTCACATGGATCAACTTGTTTTTACGTGTTTTTTTTATTCAATCTTCCTCTGCAAAAGTCATCACTTTTAAACATCAAGGAGAGCGTAAGCTCCGAGTGTGCAGCATGACCAAGCTATTCCAAAAATGCATCACCGCATTGCCCATGAAATCATTTTGAGGAAGCCGGTGTCAGAACGAATTGAATAACACTCTGTGTTGTGCTTTTTTATTTTAATATTTTGTTACGGTCCCCCCGCCCACCAATTTCATCCCCAATTGCACTATCGGTGTCATGTCCCGAGACAAAGCATTCAACGTAGCCCTTGCGTGTTAGAAAACAGCCCACGGAGGCGAATATCAAAGAGCTGCCTCTGGAGATCCCTTCAGAGTGACCTCTGGTCCACACGCAACATTTAGTGAAGGGAGTATCCACAGAGATAGCGCGTAAAGTATGCACTTGATGCATGAGCTACTTGCTTTTGTTTAAGCCAACTCTGACACTTTCCCTAAATGATGGGAAACTCTTCGGACAGAAATTTCATTTCAGGCTGGAAATCAAAGAAGAGTCATACTAATACACGCAAAGGTGATTTTTAGACATCAAAGGCACAATTATGGCCATTGGATCGGTCCTCTCACCGTGCCTTGCACGTCACGTAACATCACCATACCGTGTGTATAATGCCGGCATTCTGTTTTCAAACAACCAACTTGAAGGTATAAAGTATGACTATATATTTTTGACATACATACGTTGCTCTCGGGAAGCTGCCGCGGGTCTAACGGTTAGCGCACTGGACTTGCAATCTCGACGTCGCCAGTTCAACATCTTGAAGCGGCAGCTGAAGCAGATTGGGAGCACGTTTCTTCAAGTCCCACCGCCTCTCTCCAACCCAGCAGTATACGTGGGTTCAGCAACGACTCATGGTTTGGAGAGGTCACGTGTGTTGGTGCGGCAAAGTTTGCTCACTTCCAACTCGATTAAAAACTAAACTAGTTTTATGATAATTGGTTCTTTACCCTTCTATCTGGCAACAAAACTGACACCTTTTTTACAAGGAGTCATGTTTGCATAGACCACAATACCTGCAACCATAATGCAAACAAAAAAACACAACTCTGATAATATATGCACTGTCCTTGAAGTTGATTGGTCCGATAGAAGGGTAAAAAACCAATGATCATATTTTTTTACTGGCAAATGAGGTTCCATTGGTGTAAAATATTTATGTTGTGCATCCCTTTTTTAAGATTTTACTTGCTAGAGAGGAAATGTGTTTTTGTCCGATACATTTTAAATATTTTATTATTTCCCGTCTACGTGACTTTACCGAAAGAACCAATAATATCTAGGGGTCTAGTTGATACGAACCCCGTTTTTGGGGGGCATTGACTCGCATTCGAGGAACTGCGCTAGGAACCCAGCCGCTTGATTTGAATTCCCTGGGCCATTCCATGGCCCACCACGGTGGCGAGCCGATATCCGGACCCACTCCTTGGGGCCGTCGTGCCCCCTTCAAGAAAAAGCGTCACTCCGAATAGTCCGGCGAAATATGGCCAACCATCCCCCCGACGCCCGACATGGAACAAGGGAGGTTCTCAAAGCAACCGTGGATTGAGAAAAGGGCTTTAAATGTATGTATTGCGCTGCTTTATTGTAACGGTCTATGCAAACAAACCAATTATCATATTTTTACTGGCAAATGAGGTTCCCATAGTGTAGATGCTTGCCCCGAGCTCTCATACTCTGATGGTGCATTGTCTTTGAGTTGTGCGCCTTTTGGCGTCATCTGGTCCAACCCATGTGAGACTAGGCTCTAGTCTAAGGAAAGCTGTCTCGGGTGTGGACCAATCAACTTCAAGGACAGTGCACATTTTCAGAGTTATGTCTTTTGTTTGTATTATGACTGCAGGTATTGCGGTCTATGCAAACATGACTCCTTGTAAAAAGGTGTCAGTTTTGTTGCCAGATAGAAGGGTAAAGAACCAATTATCATATTTTTACTGGCAAATGAGGTCCCCATAGTGTATAAACTAGTTTTATTTTACCAGGTAAGGCCCACTGAGCTATGTAGCTCTTTTCAGAAGCGACCTGGCCACAAATGAAATTTCAACGAAGTAGTTTATCATGTGGAAATATAGGGTAACGAAACATACTAAATGCACGTTTCTGAACGTGAAGGCAAAAACCGAAGGACCTGGAGAAAAATCGACGTGACCATCGGGAGAGAGAAATGCAATCTCCAAATATACAGCAGCAGGCGTCAGGGTCGAGATCGAACCCACGACCTCCTTCATACCAGGCGAGGGAGTTAACGTCTCGCCGCCGTGGTGCCAAACTCTTCCAAGAAGTCTGGGCCGGCATGGATACTCAGGCCAAAACCACCGCCGAGATGGGCTCTCAGGAGCTGCCGCTAGTGGAGGCCCTTCCACCAGTATCGGCATGGCCAAGAGCTTGCAAGGGCTGCACCCTTGTTTAACCTCTTTACCTTGCCCTCCGGTAGTTGAGCTGCTCTACGGAGCGTGGCAGCTACCTGGTGGTCTCGGCAGAACAAAGACGTTCGTGCATCCATCGCCGCACAGGAACTCCCAGCGAACGAAGATGGGGGGCGGGAGGGGGGTGTTTGGGACGAAAGGCATCGATCAAAAGTTGTGAAATCGGAGCGTCATGTATGCCAGTGTCTTTCGCCGCGTGCGCCAGCGTAACCGTGACTGCGGATATCCCACGGACGAGCTGTCAAGCGGCGCACTGCCGTGACTGACGCACGAGCGGGAGCGTATTCATTAGGGCTGCCATTCGGTCGGCAGATAGGGGCCCGCCAGTATGGAAGGGGGGGCGGCAGGGGGGGTGCTGGGGGGGCAATGGGGGCAGGGGGTGGAGAGAGAGCTGTCGCGCGAGCGATGGGGCCGCGTCGGCACACAAGGCACTGCGGGTGCTGCCGGCACCCCACTCTCCCTGCTCCTCACCGCCACTCCTCCTTTCATGCCGTCCTCAATAGGGACATGGTTTTTAAGTGGCCCAGTGTGAGAGGCCTGGCAGAGAACCACTCCATTCAGCGGCACATATATATACACACACACAAGTAGATGATTCATTATACTTTTCACCGTTGCTACCAGTCACGAAGCGATGCTGCCGTGATGGAACAGTGATTATTGAGGCCACCACCGGTTTGATCTCCCGGCGTGGCAGGTAAAACGATGGTGGGGTATGGTGTGATTGCTCCCACCTTTCCTGGGATGTCTGGCCAGCGTGAATGAGTTGGCCAAAGTACACTCGAGCCCAGTGTTCTTCACCAATTTTCAGAGGGGGGCCACATCAGCGGTGTGAGGGTTGCCACACCACATGCAAGGGGTGTTGTCGCATTTGTGTATTGCCGGGCGTCGCAAATCAGGCGCCGCACTAAAGGCCACCATGGGCCACCAAGTGGCCCGTGGCCCTTGCAATGAAGAACACTGCTCTGTGGAGTGAGCAAGTAATTGCAGAGCTGCACCTTTACCCTACGTGTGTCACTGAGAACGCTGCTGGACAACATCATCATTATGCCCTTTGTTTATCCACGACAGCTTTGTAAGCTTATCAGTAAAGATTAAAATGTGTATTATGTTGGGCTTCAATGCTAAATTGGCGACGTGTTTTATGACATCAGTCAGCATAGTGATACTTTTATCCAGAAAAAGCCTCATTCGGGTCTTAGTCCAGTACTAGTTTTCAGGAGGCTCCTGCACGTTTGGCCACTGCCGTCGATAAGTGTTCCGGCGTGTTTACGGAAACCAAGTAGGCAGAGAAACCCCGCGCATGCGCAGGGGATTGCGCTCAAAGCTCCACACAGGTGGATTTCAGCTGCTGCTCTGCTTCCATCTCCTGGCCAAGCCCCCTCCAGAGTGCTGGATGGCAGGAACGCACCAGCGCACAAGGGTATCAAGGCAAAAGGAGCGGCCCCTGCAATTATTCGCTCACACCACTGCTGGCCGAAGGGCCTCCACTAGAGGGAGTTCTAGGGAGCCTCTCTAAGAGGGTATTTGGCCTACTCCTCCACGGTGGTCAGACATCTTGGAAGAGGTCGGAGTACCCACACTTTATCCCACCACGCGTGATTTGTTAACCGCGGTGGGAGTGGTGGGGGGGGGAAGGAGGGGGGGGTGGAATTAAGAAACTGGCACCGTTGTTTCAATTGCCGTGCCAAATGGGGATTGAATCGAACCGCTGTCCTCTGGATTCCAAGTCCAGTGCGCGAGGCATTGCGCTGCCAGCAGCATTGACGCCCGTGTAAATGTTGTGTTTGTGGTGGGTGACATGAGCACTCTACCATACGGCGCTTGCCCACCCCCCCGCCCCCTCGGTGTCTTCTCACCTGCGAGCGTTGGCGGTGTTTCCCGTGGCACTGATTGAAGCCGCGTGTGCTCGCGACCACCTGATCGGTTATCCATCATGAACTATACAGTCAAATGGCTACTAGTTGTATAAACGCCCGGGGGACGTGTCTGTAGTTTAGATTTATGTGCGTTCGGACTTCCCCGCTCATTCCTTTCATGACCCAGCAAAGATTTTTTCTGCTAAAATGGTTGTTTCCGATCTTTATCTAACATTCAACCCCATCAATTCTCTTAAGCATATCCAGGGTATCCTTGGCACAAAAAAAGCCAACTTATTTCCATTCTTTTGAGACTTGCGCACCGGTTAAGTTATGTGTCCCTTTCATGCATCAACTTGAGCCAGAACATTCTATCGCTGCGCAGCACGGATAAGTGGTAGGAGGTGGTGGTGGTGGTTGTTGGGGAGTAGGAAAAGAAGGTCAATAATAAAGTGTTTTCTGGCACCAATCTCCTGTTTATCGCCCAAAGCCAGTGTAGGAAATTCCACATTAATGTGATGTGGCAGAGTTAATGCATCGGACAAATAACCTGTCGGGATCCAGTGGCTAAGGTGATGGGTTATTAGTTAGGCATGCAGCAGTATGCATTAACAGTAGGACCGCGTGCAAGTTCCTATCTCCCGCTCATGAGCCTCAATATTCAAGTTTATCTTTTCACACACAATCTAGCCATTTGCCAGAGGAATACATCGGTGAGCAACTTCCCACAGAATAGTGCTTATTTTATTGACCCGAAGGAGATGATGGGCCGAGTTGGGACTTGAACTTGTGACCTTGTGAGTGGAGCTGTTGACCAACTGTGCTACTCGGTCAGCGGAGTTGGGTTGAGAAAGGAAAGTAGTGGATGTAAGGCCTGTACTCCTATTGAGTGTTGATCTTTGATTTATTTTCTTCTTAGGAAACATATATAGTATGAAAAAATTGTTTCATTATTGGTGAAATACTGGCGCGACTGCAATAGCAGTTAAGCTAAAAGCCACCTATTTGGTTTAGACAGATCAAAAATATAATACATTTACATTAATTTTTTAATCTCATTTATTCGCACACGTGCACACGAAGAACCTCCGTACAGTCTTAACAAACTGTTGGTGCAAGTGCAGTTGGCAAGTGTCTATGACGGCCGGAACAGCACGTGAGGGTTGGGTGGCAGGCACCTTACCTCCCCGTGCTGATGTTTACACACCACACCAGGTACTCATTTAAGACTGAGTCGACCTGGGGGGGTGAGCCCAGAGCCGGTTGGGATAATCGTCATGAGCGACAATCGAACTCGGGGCCGCCGGGTTCGTAGCGCAGCGCGATAACCGCCGCACTACCGCCCCCCCCTCGCAAACCCAAAGACGCAGAGACAAAGAGACACACGCAAACTGAGCAATTGCACGTGCGCCGGTGGGTTTTTTTTCTCCTCCTTTTCTTTAAGCGTGCATTCTGGGTAAACGTGCACTTCAGAGTTGAAAGCCTGTGGCGGTGAACGCGCACGCACACACGGACACGGACGTGCACGCACGGCCTGACGTGTCTCTCTTCGGCTCGTGCCGCGTGAGAACGCGCGCACACCGGGCCTCCTTTCACTCGGCACGGCGCTTTGAAAGAAAGAAAGAAAAAACATCTAAAAAAATTCGTAGGTGATGCTCCAATGAGCCGGATTTCCGACCCCCCCCTCTGCCCACCCCCCTACCCCCCATTCAGCCCATGCCATGCCTTAGCGCACACGTGTGTTTTAAACACGCCTGAAGACGGATACCGAAAGCGCTGCCGCTGTGCTGTTCGTTAAAGACTGGTGAACTAGAAGTGGAGGTGGTGACGGGGGTGGGGGGATGGGGGATGGAACGGGGTGGAGGGGAAGGGTGGTGCCGTAGTGCAGGCGGGGGTTAAGGTGATTTACCCAGCGAGATTGGCCTCCTATTGTGCGCCGTGCATCTGGCTCGGCTCACAAGGTTCACGGGGCGCCTGGAGAGGCGCTGAACTCCTCCTCCCCCCCCCCTCTTGTTTTAAAACAAACAAGCCCGCAACCCGGAGCTCAAAGGGACTCGACCCCTCTTTTCTTTACCCCACTTCACCCACCTACCCCCCTCCTCCTCCCACCTCCCTCCCACCCCTGGTGCCCTCTCTATCTCGGCAGCGTCGTGGTAAGCTGTCTTGGCCGGCCCGGTCTGGCCCAGGCTGGCCTCTTAAGTCCAAATTTGAGCGAAACTGCATGACCCCACTGCCTCCTCCACCTTTTTCTGCCTTGATTTAAGTCGTACATTCTCTCCACCCCCCCCCCCACCCCCGATTTTGTTGCGCGATCGATTTTTCTCGCCGCGGTTTAATCAGTGTGCCCACTCTAATTATCCAGCTTCCCTCACCCCCTTTCCCCGTCTCTCTCGGCGTTGACGTCACCCTGTCTGACGTTCTCCTTTCCTTTTTTTTGTCCGTGCATCCGTTCATCTGCAGCGAACGCAGTTTAGACCCATCCTTGTGATTGTTGAATCATCGATACCTTTCGGCGTGCGCCGCTCGCGGCAGTTTTGGCGCCGCCGGATTTCATCACGCCGCTGTTGGGTAGCGGAGAGCGCGCTGAGCTTGCAGTGCGAAGAGTCATAAGTTCAATTCGATCTTCCTGCGCGGCAGTTGAAAAAAATGGTTGTGAGTTCATTCAAACGCCCCGCCTGGCCCAAATCAAGTACGCCACGGTTCATTGATGAACAGGCCGTGCCAAAGCTCGTCCACGATGTCTGGCCAGCGTGGAAGAGGAGGCCAAAATCATCTCTTCGGGGGGCTCCGTTAAGTTCCCCCGTTGTGGAAGGACTGCCACGAGCAGTGAAATGAGCAAGCGACTTGCAAGGCTGTGCACCTTAACCAGGAACCGGAATGAGAGGAAGACCTAACAGAGAAATGGCTTGACGACATAAGAAATATGTGCCACTATCTACTCGAGCATATTGGCACAAGGCAGAAGAAATTGGGAACAAATGACGAAATGTGCAGCGGAAACATGCGGGCGATCTGGCCATGGATCGTGTTGATGATGACGATGACCTTTGCCGCTGTAAGCTGCTGGGTGCGTGCGTCCGTTTGGCTACAGCTCACTCCAGAAACACTCTCGTGCAATGTGTTCACCGCTTCCATGAAACGATTATCGTAAGAAACAAAAATTGCAAATGGCAAAAAGGGAGCACGTCGCCTCGACTCATTTTCTTGACGTGTGACGCATATTCGATTTCTCAACTTCGCCTTTACACCGCACAAAACCGTTTCTATGGCTACCAAGCTGCCCCCCCTACGTCCCGCTCCCCATTGAATGTTTGGTCAAATATTTGTGCCGTTGGACCAGAGTCGGGGACCCGGTAAATTTGCAAACATGCCTTGGAAGACGTAGTGCCTCACGTGGCAGGGCGCCACGGTGGCTAGGATATGTTAACTATCTCGCCTGGTATACAGGAGGTCGCGGGTTCGATCCTGACCCTGACACCTGCTGTATATTTGGAGTTTGCGCGTCTCTCTCACCATGGTGACGTGGATTTTTATCGGGGCCCACCGGTTTTTCTCTCCACATTTAGAAACGACGTGCGTTCATAATATTTGGCTGCTATACATTTCCACGCGATGATCCACTTTATTTAGCTATCATTTGTGGCCAGGTTGCTTCTGAAAAAGACCTATATAGCACAGAGGGCCTTTCCTGGTAAAATAAAAAAAATGGTTTAGTTTAGATGGCAGCATGAAGGAGGTTGGGGGGGGGGGGCACTGAACCAGTTGGAGGTGACAACGTTGTGAGGAGAGAAGCGGGTAAACAGCCCTGTGCGTGTGCACCTTCAGGGGACTTAAGGACGCTAGTTTTTTGACTAATAGAACAGCTTTGGCTCATGCAGATTATAGTCCATGGTGATGTAAAAAAAAAACACCGTAACTTTTTCCCGAATCTGGATTGTTTCGGCCGGCCTGTGGACTACTTGTTCGGACATATTTAGGCGCGGGGAATTTGGATACGTTTGAAAAATGACCAATTTATACTTAAGGAAGAAAATAAAAAAAATGTGCGGCGCTACGTTTCTTTACGTCGTCTTTTAAGCGGAGTGATAAATTTCAAGTACCTAAGTACACAGTTGGCAAGCCGTAGCGCCGATCATGGAAAAGCAAAGCGGATTGGTCGAACACACGTGGCTTGCTTTTGGCCTTTCCTCGGAGTTGCCAAGGCCGTGTTCTCTGGGTTATTATTGTAAGAAATCAGATTTGACACGAACCAAATCTAAAGCAACCCTCGGCAAGTTGCGTCGACTCCAAATATGTCAGCCCCAATAGAACGTTTGACAATAACAGCAGCCGGTTTGAGAGGAAAAGTGGCAAAATGTTTGTGTTCGTGTGTTTGTTGTTGTTGTTGTACTTTTCTCCTCCCCATGAGTAAATAATTCCACGCCGAGTGTGCAAATGACCGCATCTTTTTGTAGCCCCCCCTGTCCTTGGTAAAGTATGAAATGATTAATTAATTAATTTTTGGGTAACAGTGCCATTACAATATTCAGGGCTGTAATTCGTACGTATGTTGAACTTCTTTCGCGCCGTACGTAACCAACCATGCTAATTGGGGGTGCGGGGTTATAATCGCATTATTTTGACGGATTGATTCATAACATAGTAGTAAATGTAGCAGCCTCTAGTAGCTGCAGAGGGTGACATGAATCCCTTCCATGTGAATTGAAAAATATAAAATCTTGCATGTGCGATTAAATACACATATCATGAGCTAGAAGAATCAATAAACGAACTGTTGTTACACCCTTATTAAAATGTTAAAATTAATTACAGCCTTTTGTCTATGAACGTTTTCCTATGCCGTGTTGCCCATGGGGGTATTTGGCCATACATCACCACGCTGGTCCGTGCAGGTTGGTGAAGGAGGGAGCCCAGGACTAGTTCAAATATCACTCGCCACTGACGTTAGCCGTGGCTGGGAATCATACTCAGGTCACCGGCATAATGGTCATTTATAATAACTTAAACTTGTAACGTGCTGCACAGCATAGCTCACTCTCGAAGACAGAGGAAGACTCAGAGGCATAGGTAAGAATCACAAATAGGAAAGGCAGCCACATCTTCTTGATTCTTTCGGTAAAGTCACGTAGAAGGGAAATAATAAAATAATACAAATAAAATATAATAGAATAATTCTCACGACGTTTCGGCCACAACGCAAGCAGCCGTCCTCAGGTGAAGAACAGGTTCAGACGCTGTCTTCCCGTCTGTCTTCCCGACAGCCCTGTTCTTCACCTGAGGACGGCTGCTTGCGTTGTGGCCGAAACGTCGTGAGATTTTTTTTTATTATGTTTTATTTTTATTATTTTATTATTTCCCTTCTACGTGACTTTCCCGAAAGAATCAAGAAGATGAATCCCTGCAGTCACGAAAGCTTTAAATCGAAACGCAGCCACATGTCGAGCCATCGCCTAGCTCCTCCCAAGCTCTGCAGTCCCCTATACATGAAGATGTAATCAGCCGATTAACGAGTGTTGACGCATTGAGGAAAACTGGTGCACCGGGGGAACATTAACCCCACGTGCTAGGGTGCAACACTCTATCCCCATGAACACGGAACAAGCGGAGTTACACATTTACTGTGCCACATTCTCCTGGCACGCCAGCGAATGGCATCTCTGTGTTTCGCGACGTTCGTGTGATCCGCCGTCCCTCGTAGTTGCACAGCTCCTCCAGGATGCTCAACCTCTCCACCGTCCCCCTTCCCGTCGACTTCTCGTGACGATTGTTCCTCTCGGTGGATCGTCGTGGAAGCCACGGCCGTGCTTCAGCGTGCACTGCACAACACTCGTATCGATTGGTGTAGTTCTGAGCTGTTGGTGAAATTTCCACATTCCTCTGGTGATGATCGGTCTATTCACGGGAGAAGAAGAAAAAACATCACTGTTGACTTCTCACCCAGTGACACTGACCAGGTCCATTCTGTTTACCATGGAGGGATGAGGGGCTTACCCTGCACTGACTGGCCAGAATGTGGCTGATATTGTCTGATCAATTACAGTGCTGAGATTTGATCTTTTGTTATTTATTGCATTGCTAAAGATTGACCCACTTAAGTTTAATCATTTTCACCCAGAATTCTAAGTCAGTGCTTACTGTTCGTTTATTTTGTAATTTATTGCATTGCTAAAGATTGACCCACTTAAGTTTAATCATTTTCACCCAGAATTCTAAGTCGGTGCTTACTCTTAGTTTCTTCCCCAATGCATTCCAATCGTTCAGCTTACATTCGCCCTATCGACAAATCAGCCTTGGCAGTGCTCAAGCTCGTCAGAGCTCGGAAGATAAGCAGGTGTGAGCCTAGTTAGTCATTTGATGAGATACTGCCTGGGAGTGATAAGCATTGCAGGCTTGGGTTGTGAGGTTTTCAGCAGAGCATGGCAGTCGTGTTTTTTTTGTGCGGATCTTTAGGTGTGACCCCCCCCCCCCCCTTCGTATGTGTGATGTTTTTTTTGGTTTCTCAGGAATCTCTGATGAATTTATTTTCACACGAAATCAGATACTGGTTTATTGGCATTGGCCAAATTTCTGAACGTAGGACCATACCGAAAAAGATATTCAAGACTCATTTAGGCTTCCTTGGGTACACAAAGGGCATTATTATTTTAATTATCATGACTAATGGTAACATCACATCGCCATTGCAACATGCTAATGCTTCTAATACACGTATTAATATTAGCAGACATGTTGTATACATCTTCTATGCATTTGCTAAATATGGCTACTTTGAAAAAGTTCTTCGAAAGGCACTTAAAGTTGAGTACTTTGTTTTAGTGCTGTTATTTCTCAAAATTCAGGTACCTTCTATAAATCACATATCGGCCATTTTCTGTTTGTTCAATCTCTATCTTCAACGAAGCAACATCCAAAATACTGGCCACCGAAAAGTAACAACTTGGGGCATAAATGATTAATGAATTCCGTTAAATCGATGTAACCCAATTATAGACGATGGCTGATGTCTTCCAGATAGTCTGATGGAGGAGTGGGGGAGAATGGTGAGATTACCAGACCTTGTGGATTACTGTCCCAAAAAAGAGGAGTCTTCTCTAATCCCCCTCATTTTTCACTCAACCCGTTTCGTACATTTCTGAAGTGCAGGTAAATACCACTCTGCAGCGCAGCACAACACGGCAAGCGATGTGCAGCGCACACACCAGAGGTCGCAACCAGGTACCCGATACCCGTACCCTACCCGATACCCGGCTACCCGTACCCGGCCGGGTACGGGTACGGGTAGCCGTTTGCGACCCTGGTGCGGCCGGGTATGGGTACGGGTAAGGAATCAAAACCCGTTTGCGACCTCTGGCACACACTCCCAGATCGTTTCCCGCATTGTATATTTTTTGGGAATGCTGACCGTTGGGCTTTTTGAGCAGTTTTGCAGTCACCCAGCAAATGGCAACTTGATCAAACCTTTCGCGTGACCTTCTGTTTTTACACAGTCACTGAGCACAGGTGCAAAGGGCTGAAACTTGAAGTGCCGATAATACTCCTTGGCAGTTGTGGAATTAAACACCGCTCTCGCCAGCGCGTTTAAGCGTAGTTCTCTCCACTCGCGGGATCGTGAGGTATTCTTCTTCCTATGACACCACCTGGTACTTTGGTCATCAGAGGTGGCTTCCTTAGAAGGTGGTGCTGCGTTGTCGAGATTCATTCTATTACCACCACATCATCATCATCACGTGTCACCCCTAATCAACAGCCGTGGATTTCCATCTCTTGCTGTCCCTCATCTCTCTCTTGTCACATGCTGCAGGTTCCCTTGTGAACCAATACACCTCAATATGTGTGTTGGGTACTCACACCTTTGTCTCCCTGATTCGCACTAGTAATGAACATGTTCGCCAAGCAGCCCTGTTCTTATCTCATTAATATCGCCCAAAAAAAAACATTCCCTATCAAAACTAGGTGGACATGGACAAGACACGTCTTGAGAAGAAATGGTGGAGACTAATAACATAATTACTGCTAAATGAGGGAACACACACGCCAATACACCCACTGTGGAGATGGAGTGATGAAATCAGTTTGTGTGCTGGCATTAGATGGATTGTTGTTGCCAGACCATGAGTAATGGAAACAGCTTTGGGAGAACTGCATCCAGCAGTGGCTAGATCAAGGCTGATGATGATTGCTTTTACCGTTGTAAGTTTACAGCTTTGCATTTATCTTTGTAATAGTGCTTCATTTGTCATTATTTTAAATCCTCGCCGCTTGTTTTCAGCATTCTCCTTAAACCCTATGGGTGCTCGCACCTCGTCCGAGACGTCTGACCAGCGTGGAAGAGTAGGCCAAATACCCTCCCGAGGGGTCTCTTTGGAGCTCCCTCTATCGGAGACCCTTCCACCAGCAGTGACCATGAGCAAGTAGCTGCAGGGTTGTATATTTATCTCGACTTGGTGCAGTTGTACCAATGGTCCCCGTCACTGAGTTACGTGCGTAGCGTCGCAAGCAATGCGAAGGCAATGTGAAGATGTCAGTGTCCGTGCGACGGTGGTGCTGCGGTTCATCACGGCGTAACCGTGGTACAGCGTCTTATTCAGACAGAGCTTTTGTTGGGGCAACAATGCTTCTAAATTTGGCATCGATGGCCAATCACCGAGTCGGCGTTACGCAAGTTCTAAGATAGATTGGTTAAAGTGCTCTGCTGGCTGACGTTGCTCCATTAGCGCATTCCTACTTCTTTGGCGAAGGAAATAAATAAAAACGAAAATAGTGTGAGCAACGACGTCACAGTGTGAAGCGGGAATGAAAGTGGTGCGCTGACAGCTCTTGGGCAGCGCCCCGCGCGCTCGCCTGCCTTTGGAGGATTTCCAATTGTTTGTGCGATGTGGTTAACGGTCTTGACGTTAAATCAGGCAATTGACTCGTTCAGCTTTGGCAATCAGCGCACCGCTTCATTTGGAGGAGTGCTTTAATGGGGTTCCCTGCCATCTGGCAAACGCCGTCCGTGCGCAACCTTTGCCGGGCCGGTGGTTTGGTCCCCGGGAAGACTTAAGGATTATCCGGAGCAGCAGCTTCCTCAATAAGAGGGCAATCTTGGAAAAGGGAGGATAGGTGGCAGCTCGAGTGATGGCCCGGGTCTGGCAAGGGTTACCACCTCTGAGGTGCAAAAAAAAAATACGGAACATATCACGGGAAGAAGGAATAAGTACACGTACCAAAACAACAAAAAAAACCACAACTTTTAACGTTAAATGTTCTGGTCAAGGCAAACAGATTTCCCAGGACTGTGACCTCTCTGAGCAAAGAGGGCGATCCTGAGAAAACCAGGATGGGTGACCACCCTCGGCCATACCCCGTCCACCAATGTCTCCCGTTCCTCTTCGTCGCCCGGTGCCCCCGAGGCCTCGCTTGGGCAGACTCGTGGCTGCTGCTGCCCCCCCCCCCCCCTCTCTCCGTGTTGTTGGTTTAGCGTCCGCAGAGTGGCACGCCACCACCACATTTAGCAACCGTGTGCCAAGATCCCCTGCGGATTTCTTACAAAATATTTTCGGCGTTGACATTTTGGAAATCATTTAAAATAGATGCCCGATTTCATTTATTATTTATTTCAGTTTTTTTTTACAACCCCCCCCCCCCCCCCCCACTGCACCACGAGCCCAGCAAACTTGAGTTTGATTCCCGGCCATGGCTAACATCAGTGGCAAAGCGGTAACATAACTTGTTCTGGGCCGCCACTTGGTCAACTCGATCTTAAATGCGTACCTGATTCTGTGCGTGTACATCAGCAACGTGGATACAAAGGCAGCCAGGTGATTGCCACACCACACCGTCGTGCACCGTGTCAACCTTCATAGGTGTTCGCTAACAGCGCCTGCCCCAGCAGGCGATATAGGTATGCGGGGAGTTTTAGCCATTGCACGTGTGGAAGTTGTGGCACAGTGGTTGGCACACTGCGCTGCAATCTCGGTGACCTGGGCTCAATCCCTGACCATGCACGTCATGGTGAATGCGGCCTAGAACGAGCACCTCATGTTAATATGATGAGACTCGTCATGGGATGGGCAGCTAAAGCAGAGGGCACAACCACTGTGGAGATGAAGCAATGAGATCCGTCCTTGTGCAGGCACGAGATGGAAGATATCAGCAGGGATGGAGACGATGCCGAGAGCCTTCATCCAGCAGTGGATAAACAATGGCTGATGATGATGAGTCTCATCATGGATAGCAGCACTGGGAGCGTGTACATATGGCGGGGCGTGCTTCTGGCTGCAAAGTCTCCTCGCATGCTGTGCCAGCCTGAGTAGATAATCACTAACAGCACTTGTCCTGGCGTTCTCTTAATGCTACGGAGGGATTCGCCGTGGTTCAGCATGCACAGTTGCCACGTGCGGGCACACGGGGAACGGGAAAACAAAACATCCCAGGATTCCCGTTGGAGTGGCTCTGCACGGGCATCGTTTCGCGCAGGAATTCCTGCCTGACGTTGTACTCTTTTTGAAAAGTTGTAGCGAAAAAAAATCTAGGTCACTGTAAACATTCAGCCGGGCTTTGTTCCCAGGCGAGTGTGCAAAGTAGGCGTGCGTTGCGTGCGAGTGTGCACGCACTGTTTGCTTTGCACAGCGAAGACCTTGCACAGTGGAGGATCAAAAGCCTCCGACGAATGTTTGGGGCGTGCGGCGGTGGTTCACGGGGCGATTCCGTTTGGCCCCCCCGTTGATTGGGACGCGGCCGCCGTGTGGCGGTTCGCGCGCTGCACTTGCAATGCAGAGGCCGCCGCTTCGATTTGATATCGTGGCACGGCGGTCGAAAGAATGTCATGTTACGTGTTGAACTTCTTTCGCACCGTACGTGGCCGACCGTGCTAATCGGAGGTGTGGAGAACACTGGTGCGGGTTGCTTGTGGTGAGGTAAAGTGCGGGTACTCCAATCTCTTCCAACCTCTTCTGCCCAGTGTGGAAGAATAGGCCAAAACACCCTGTGGAGGGGCTCTCCAAGAGCTCACTTCGCAGACGCCCTTCCACCCAGATTGATGTTGACAATTTCACCTTAACCTATGCACCTCTACCTTGTGCATGCAACTCCGAAATCCGTCGTAGAACAACACAGGTGTGTGGAAATCCTCAGCGTTGGATTCCTTTCTACCCGCGTTAGGATTTTCATCCGCAATAATTCCATTCCCCCCACCACCACCACCACCGTCCCATCCCGTCCCTTGTACTTCTCCGGTGTGTTTCCCTTGCACGCAGATATCGACGAGTGCTCGTTTGACCGCGCGTGCGATCACACGTGCATCAACTACCCGGGCAGCTTCGAGTGCCGCTGCGATCCGTGGCTACACGCTCTACGCGCTCACGCACTGCGGAGGTAAAAGCTCGCCGGTGATGTCCAGGCCCCCGCCGACCGACTGCGCCGTTGCGTCACCGTGGGCTTCAGGCGACCGGGAGGCGATGAGACGGAGGGCGGCGGGGGCACGAGCGCTACGCTGGACGTAGAATCATCTGTCGCTCTTAACTTGCCCTTTCTGCGCAGGTGTGCCGTGCCGTTAAAGTGCAAGTCTCGGCTGTAGGCACCGGTTAAATTCACACCCGATTAAAAAAAAATTCTCCCGAATGCTGCTAATGCTAGGCCTGGCGTAAGCGTAAGGCACTACCACTAGATTACAAAGGACACCTGTCTATAATAAACCTATACGTTTGTACCATATATTTCTAGAATCGTATGCTCGTGTTCATAATGTATAAATACCAAAATACTAATTTTTATTTAAAGCTTTGATTTAAAGCTTTGATTTAAATACAATTATGAAGACGAAGTAATTAAGATGGATGTTGCATTCCGGACGGTTTTCGGCCGGAATTTAAGAACTGAGTATAAATAATTCAATCTGGCTGCCATGCCTCTCTGTGCTTGAAGAAGGGACATAGTCCGAAACGTCGGCCTACCGCTGCATATGCTTTTATTGCGTTACAAGGTGCTGTTAATGATTATCAGTGGCGAGATATTTTGGTCTGGACTTATGGCTGAGCAGCACTGGCAAGGCAGCCCCTAAAGTTTAAAATTGTCGTAGTTCCGCCCGATCACATCCAACGACGATGCACTAATCCTTGAACAGCGAGTACACAGGCGAGAGCTGTATCGTAAGCGTAATATTAAGTTGTTACAATTATGTATTATGGAGTACAGTCTCTCATTCTCAGAAAATGTTATACAATTAAAAAATATAACGTTAGATGAAGGCCTCCCCATGCCATTGTCGGTCATGGTGGTTGTTAGACCATACTTCAACACGCTTGTCAGTGGCGTGTTGGTGATAAGTATGGCCCACCACTGAATTAGATATCACTGATCGCCGATGTTAGCCTTGGCCAGGAATCGAACACAGGTTGCTGGTGTTACAGCATCGCCTGCTAACTAGGGCGCCACCGCTCCCATATTCACGAAAAACCTACGCTGCGGGAAAATAAAATGTTTCTCTGCAGGCCTGTTGGCACGAATGCTCGCTTTGTAACAATTGTCAAGTCAATTCACTTTTGCTTTTGCTTAAACACGCGATGCCTTTCTGGCACAAGTCTGCCAATCAAAGTGCCGCCGCATTCGTACTCATGAAGATAAAAAAACTAAATAGAGACAATTCTATGCGGTGAGAAAAATATAAACTTATCTTTAGTTGTTTAAAATAGTAGTTGTGGTTGGGAGTTAAAGTTGTTGTACTTTCAAAGCTCCGAAAAAAAACGAATTACGATACCATCAAGCGAAGCGTCTCTCTGGAAAGCTGCTCGCAAAATAAAGGGGGGCGAGAGAAAACGAAAGAATGGAACGAAAGCTGTAAAAAAGAAAATCAAATCACTTTCATCGAGCCTCCCAGAAGAACGGTCGATAAGTAATTTGTCGCGTGGCTGTTGCTCTCGTGTCGGGCGTCTCGCAGACGTGGACGAATGCAGCATCAACAACGGCGGCTGCCAGCAGCAGTGCGTCAACGCTCCAGGCAGCTTTGATTGCCGCTGCTGGGCCGGCTACAGGCTGCACTGGAACAAGAAGGACTGCATCGGTGGGTGACGCGTGCGTGGGATGTGTTTGCGTGTGTTTGCGTGCGTGTGTGCGCGTGTGTGCGGGTACGTGTGGGGAGCGGTAGTGTAGCGGGTTCGATTCCCGCTCAGCGGCCACCAACACCATGTGAAGATTATCTGAACCGGTGCTGGGCCTCCCCTAGATCGACTCAGTCTGAAATGAGTTCTGGTGTTGTGTGTCAACATCGCCAATGGGGAGACAAAGGCGGTCGGGCGTGGTGCTGGCCACCCACACCCTCGTGTGGCGTGCCGCCCTTTATAGGTGCAACACTAACAGCACTTGCCCCTATAGATTGTTAAGGCTGCACGGTGGATCTTTGTCTTTGTGCGAGCACAGGGCAGCGACCACACAGGTAGCAAACAGGGAGAGCCGCTAAGGTGCTGGGATACTTAATTAAATATTGTAAATACGTACATTTTAAAAATCGCGTTTTTCAAATTATAGTTTTGTTCGGACTTTTTATGTAATATGCTTACACTTGTATGCTGGCTGCCTTAGCTAAGTCACACTCTCCAGCAGTTGATTGACAAAAGGGATGTACGTAGAGTGAGACCTTTTAGAGCCAAATTAAATTACGGAGCAGCGCAGCTCTGCATGTTCGAGAATGGCCCACAAAAGCAGATATCACAGAACTACTGCTTGCATCCCTGCAATGCTACTCTGGTTCACACAGTGGGAAGGCTACACTTCCCCACTCAACCTGCCACTGAGAATAACATTTCTCACACGACTCTCAAACCGGTAGCATTAATTAGCAGGGCTGAAATGTAGCTAAATTAAGTGCGGAAGCAGATTTAATATAATGGTTTGTTTTCGTGCAGGCATTTAGTGACCAGAGTGAGACCCATCAACCCACAAACTTGGAAATCCAGATTAAGCACAGGTAGCTGCGGTGGTGAGACGTTAACTACCTCGCCTGGTATACAGGAGATTGTGGGTTCGATCCCGACCCTGTGACGCCTGCTGTATATTTGGAATTTGCACGATCTCCCCGTAGTCGCGTGGACCTTTCTCTGGGCCCACCGGTTTTCCCCTCCATATTTCAAAACAAAATGCATAGAGAGTATTCGGCTGCTATCAATTTCCACTTCGTTGGGCTATCATTTGTGCGTTGGCCAGGTCACTTCTCAAAAAGAGCTACATAGCTTAGTGGAGCCTTGCCTGGTAAAATAAAAAAAATTGTTTCAAATAGTTTCACCCCCACCCCCGGTTCCCTCACCTCTGCCCGTTGCTTTTCTCCCGGTATGTTCATTATCTCCCCCCCCTTACCCTTTTGCCCTCCCCATGTAAACCTCCAAGGCCCCTGCCGTGTCCAACTCGGGGAGGGGGGGGGGGCTGTAGATCGCTCAATATTCTGCCCCCCCCTCCCCTCCGTACGGTGATCGGCGCTTTGTATCGGGCTCGCGTTGAGTGCTAAACAAAAGCAATAGAATCATTATGCAGCGTGTAGTTTCACATTTTCCAGCTTTATTCGCGCGCAGGACGGCCTGCGGTGGCTTGCCATCTGCCTTGTCGGTAAAAGTGTGTGAACACCGCTGCTGCTGCTGATGTTACGCACCCTGCACGAGCTGACGAACAGCTTTAGCTCCCCTCCCGGATTGGGCCGTGCATCTGCTCGACGGTCCTGCTCTCTGTTGAAGACACGTCTCCAAAAACGTATCTGCCTCGGATAGCAAACTATGACGATAAATATGCTACGAGTCCCCGTAGAAATGCTTTAAGGATCGCGCTCAAACCGTAGAAAATCACGTGGAGCGCTTCCATCTGGCCTCTCGTGTAGCTCGTGGGCTTTTGAATATTTTCGAGAAAGGAGCAATTTCTGCAACGTTTCTGTTGTTGGAGCTTGGCTCAAGTGGTGGCCTATTGCAAGCAAAGACGTCGGCACGTGCAAAGATAAAGCGTTGGAGTCAGAGTTTTCTTTTAGATTCGGCTGTTTCCCGTCGCGCGTAGGTTTGAACGTTAAATGTGAAGCTGTTGCTTAGCAAAGCATTTGCTCCGATTATAATCCTGCTGTTGGCAGTCCATGTGAGAAATTACAAATATTCCCATTCGGACGTGCTCACAGATCGCAGTGTATTACCCCGTGTCAAAAGAACGGTCCTGGAAGATGATAATATAAGAGATGTTTTGATATTGCGCCCCATATGCTGTGGCGACTCACAGCACGTTATGTTGCATTATGTCTTGTCTCAGAAATAAATATCAATGATGTCACTTCTTCAGGAGACCTCTTTAGGAAAACTACGGGCACACATTTTAATGACCGACAAAGTAATGCTTTCACGTGTCTCAACAAATTGATCTTTAATGCTCACAGCTGGAAGTGAAACTAAAATGAATTTTGATCGGTTGTGTTTCTTTCAGTCGTTGGTGGCTGAAGTGAGTTAATCTACCATCTACAATTGAAAACCGAGGTTGATCACAGTGTAAATCTTTCATTCCATAACTCCCAAGAAAAACTAAATATCTGTTTTTAGTCCATCAGGTTATTGGCCTTCCAGACTATACATACATATTTTTTTCGTAGAAAATATTTGGAAGTGGAATCAATAATTCCAGGATATTGTTTCCTAGGCGAAACAAATATGAATCCTTGATGGAAACAGACGTGCAGGAGGTGCGAGAAGCCTCGTTGTAGTCTCTGATTCCGGCTCAGTGGCCTGATGCGAGCCCAGGGGTCGACAATCAAAATAACAAGAAGAGCCAATTTTATTTCGAATTCGGTAAACAAAAAACTCAATCTTTTTGGTATTTCGGTAAAGTCACGTAGAAGGGAAATAATAAAATAATAAAAAATAAAACAATAAAATACAATTCTCACGACGTTTCGGCCACAACAACGCAAGCAGCCGTCCTCAGGTCTGTCGGAAAGACAGTGTCTGAATGAGACGCTGTCTTTCCGACAGACCTGTTCTTCACCTGAGGACGGCTGCTTGCGTTGTGGCCGAAACGTCGTGAGAATTATTTTATAACGTTTATTTTTATTATTTTATTATTTCCCTTCTACGTGACTTTACCGAAAGAACCAAGAAGATGAATCCCTGCAGTCACGAAAGCTTTAAATCGAAAAAAAACCTCAATATTTCAAGAGCCGCGATGCGGTGTGAATAGCAGACGGTGGTGGTCCCTAAATAAATAACGTCACGGGAGCGGTCCCTTAAAGGGCCGCGTGCAGATCCGGAGCCGCAAGTTGCCGACACCCACCCGAGCATCACGGCCACCACCACTGTCGTTGTTGTCGCTGGTGGCGGTGTTGTTGTTGTTGTCGTTGTTGTCGTCGTTAAGTGAAGAGCTGTGCACAATGAATGTGAATGTTTGGTGCCTCTGGGCTTGTGTTTGCCGGGTAGAGGCCCAGCGGTGTTTGCCGACAAAAACGCCAGCCAAGGCCATCCTGAGCTGCGGCAAGACGGGCGGGCAGGAAAGCTGTGCCCTGACGTGCCAGGCCAAGGCTCACTACACGTCAGGTGAGCTCTTCCCCCATCGCCCTCGCTCTTACCCTCACCTTACCATTCATCGGCATACATGCGTAGAGAAGTTCCGACGGACGTACTCGTAGACGGAGGTAAGTTAAGGGCTTCCGCCAGGGTTTATTAAAGCTGTTACAATATTACACAGCAGGGTACACAACTCCCAGGGGCTAGGGGGGGTCCTACTCTGAGTCCGGGTCCCTGCCGGCTGGCTCCGGTCTCTCTCTCTCTCGTGGCGGATCGTGGAGTCTGCCGACTCCACCGAGCGGAGAGAGAAGCACCTCTACGGCTACTACCACCGGCTTCTCCCCAGACTCCCTATTCGATCCCTCTCTCTACCCCTGGTTCCCTCTTCACCCTGCTTACTCTACCCGTTCCCACAATGACCCCGCTTACGTCACGGGGTCTCCCTTAAGTACCCTAGGAGACGTGACGTCATCGCACTGAACGGCACACCTGACGTCACGTCCCCATTTTACTCCTCTACACATGTATGTGTGTTGAACGCCTTTCGCGCCGTACGTGGCCATCCGTGCTCATCAGCGGTGCGTGGGAAGGACAACACACTAGACACACCAGCATCACCGTCATCAGTGAATACCGCTGCACAGGATTTCTCTGCCATGCTGTATACGGAGCTTGTTCAGGTTGTACCGCGCGTTGTTCAACGGCAATTTCTGAAGTCGATTGGTGCCACGTGCTGGGAGCTTTCTGCAGGAACCGAATATTCAGTTCAGTTCATGAAGTTCCTAAAATCGCCAATGGTCTATCCACTGATGGATGAAGGGCTCTCCAAGCCATCGCCGTCTCTCTCACGATCCTGCGGTTTTAACATTCCATCGAGGTGGGTGCACGCGAGTTGATTTCATCACTCCCATCAGTCGCGAGCGTCATCTCAAGCGGTTCTGGGCTCCCCCTCCCCTATACCGATCCACACACTGACCGGCGTGGTGAAGTACGGTCAAACAACCCCAAAGAGCAGTGAAAGCCATAGGAACAGCTTCATCGAGCAGTGGAAAGGGCTGTGCACCACATTGCATCATCCTTTAACCGAAAGCGAAGTTACTGCCATTTCCACTGCGTTTACAATCATTCTTTGCCCCCCCCCCCCCGTCCTCCCCACCGCTACGATCCTAACGTAAACCTCACCCTAACTCTTGCCCTCCTGTCCTTGCCCTTGAGCAGAGAGATACAGTTATCACTGGACACCCCGTGGGTCCGTGTCCCATCGGCAGCAGCCGAACACACACCCCCTTCGCTCCGTCTGGTTTATTCATTTCGCCGTGAATGTAAACAGTGGGCCGACAACTCGCGGCGATAAGTGCCGCAGATTTACAGCCAGGCTCTGCGGCGCAGCACTCGCCACTCCACAGGCTGCAAAGAGCACCGCGCATCGCTGGCAAGTGCCACACTATCGGCAAAGGGATAAACGCGTTGGACTCTGATGCGAATGCCGGGGGTGATTGAGTGTCGTTCAAAACTTTTTCTCCTGCTAGAACTCCACTTGAAGAAATCGAATTTCGTAATGCGGTGACTAAAAAAAATATTGTGTTGGTAAAAATTGACGATTGCCAGGGATGCCGCCTTTTACCAATATCCTCAAGACACTGTAGTTTAAATTTCCATTAAGTGAGGCTTTGCCTTTTCCTAGCTTCTTACTTGGCGACCTCTGACCTGGACGTCCATAAAGCGGCCGAAGGCAATCGAATTCCAATCGATTTACAGACAAATATTAAGAGGTGTTAATTACGGCCAAGACTCTAAAGCTATGTAAGAATACTTTAGAAGCTGGATAGAAGCGTATTTTATATAAGCACATTCATGTTATAAGCAACACATGCTTATATCACGCTGGTTTTATGTATGTATATTGAACTAGATAATTGTTTTTTTTACCCTTTTATCTGGCAACAAAACTGACACCTTTTTTTACAAGGAATCATGTTTGCATTGACCACAATACCCGCAGTTGGAATGCAAACAAAAAACACAACTCTGATAATGTATGCACTGTCCTTGAAATTGATTGGTCCACACCCGAGACAGCTTTTCTTAGAGCCTAGTCTCACATGGTGCTGGACCAGATGACGCCAAAAGGCGCCTTTTGGTCAATGCAAACATGACTCCTTGTAAAAAAAAGTGTCAGTTTTGTTGCCAGATAAAAGGGTAAAAGAACAATTATCATATTTTGCTATTGGCAAAGGAGGTTCCAATGGTATATTGAACTTATTTCGCACCTTGTGTACCCAACCGTGCTAATCGGAGTTGTGATTCGGGCGGGCGAGAGCTTACTTCGTGTGGATATACATCCAGCTTCTGCATTGCTGCCACATGGCTATTAACACACTTTTTGGCCATGCTCAAATCGCCTTCAGAATCAGAATATTTATACTGGAGGAATCCGGTGGGCTGTCAAGCTTATTTTCACTGATGTCCAGTAGAGGTATTGATAGTTGAATGTTTTCACTGTCGTTTTGCTGCCTTGCCCAAGCTTGCAATTAGTGTCGAAAAATCATCAGCAATGTATTATGCAATGTGTACTTCTGTTCCTTCCTTTTGATATATATTTATCTTTTCTCTACTTTGCACTCCTATCGTTTGTTTTGTATTGTTTCTTTTTCTAACTTTGCTGACCCACCCCTGCTGAACAATCTGTTAGAAAGAGCTTCATAGCTCATCGGATTCCTACCTCCGGTTTTAAACGAAGATTCTGATTCTGGTTCCGTCACAACGGCGAGCCGAGTAAAAAATAAAAAAACCTGTCCGTGCCGAGCATCACCGCACGGGGCAAGAGTGGCGTGGGTGGAGGGTCAGAATTAGCACCCCTTGAGTCACGTCCATCGGACACGACCGTGGGCTGGTTCGGCCTCACGTCACTTCGGAAGAATCCAAGATGCGCTTTGAAGCCACGCTGCGTTTCCAGATGGCGAGTCCCCGTCACAGTTCTGCGGCTCCGGGCGTTATCTGCTGCCGAGCGATGCTGTAAAGTCTCCGCCAGCGAACGCGATGGGAAAGTTTGAGTTTGTTTGATTTGTTACGCGGATAATGATGACGATGATGGCCCCGCTATTTTACCACGGGAGATCCTCGGTGATGCTTGAGCACAGTAGCAGCAGCAGCAACAAAACAGACAAAAGACGAAATAACAAACGAATGTTCGGCCACGTGCTCAACGTCGGCAACTGTTACAACGCAAGCAACCTCTTTGAATGATGGGGCGGTGTGCACCACGTGTGTGTGTGTGTGTCCCACTGTGGTGCGATGTTCATAGAGCTACCTCGGTAGCCAGGTTGCTTGACGCTGCGTGAATGTATTTGACTTTTTTTTTACTGTAACCCCTGCGCAAGTCGTACATTCTAAAATGTTTGTGTGTACGTGTCATATTTGCTTTGTGGGGAGCGGTGGTGTAGCGGTTGCTGCGCTACTACGAACCCGGCGACCCGAGTTCGATTCCCACTCACAGCCAACACCGGTGACGATTATCTGAATCGGTCCTGGGCCTCTCCTAGGTCGACTCAGCCTCAAAATTAGAACCTGGTGCGATGTGTAAACATCACCACCGGGGAGACAAAGACGGCCGGGCATGGTGCTGGTCACCCCACCCCCTCGTGGGCCGTGCCGGCCTTAATAGGTGCTCGCTAACAGTTCTTGCCCCAACAGTCCGCTCAAGGTTGTATGGGGGATCTTTGTCTTGGTTCGCTTTGTGTGGAGCGACGGCCGAGTTCGATTCCCACTCACAGCCACCAAGACCAATGACAATTCTCTGAAGTGGTCCTGGGCTTCCCGTTGGTCGACTCAGCCTTAATTGAGTACCTGATGCGTTGTGTCAACATCGACGCTCGGGAGATAAAGGCGGCCGTTTGCCGCGCCAGCCTACATAGGTGATGCTCGCGAAACAGCACTTGCCCCAACAGCCCACTGGAGACTTTACGGGGGATCTTTGTCTTTGTTTGCTCTGTGTCTCAAACGTGGAACCCTGGACACGCTTTGTTAACGAGACGTCTCCATCTCAATCAGGATTTTGTAAGTAATAGTTTAATAAATAAGCAAAATTAAAGGCTGCATGAACGTTGGGCACGCTCTCAGTTCGACGATGCGACCAAGGCTACCAAAATTCAGCGCAGCAACGCAACGGTTGTGGACAAGTGACGTGTTTATTTAAAATCTACCTCCATCCCTGCTCACTCGATAAAGAACCCTTTGCAAGAAAGGAGGCTGGGGAAGTAAGGGGGTTAGGGGGTGTGACGGGGTAGGGTGGTGGGGAAGCGAGAGAGAGAGAGAAATTCAGCTTAAGGGGATGTTGTTCTTGTCCAGAAAGGTTCGATTGAAGATGGTTTCTTGGAAAGACGTGTGAATGGCTTCGGTGTTAAGGGCTCCAACGTGTTGCTGCTATGGCGACAGTGCCACGCTTGTTTCTTGCCACACGTCTACGGTGAACGTGCAACCGGGGTTTTCCCTTACCCCCCGTCTGCCCTGTTCACATGCAAGGGGGCACCGCAGTGGTGAGATGTTAACGACCTCGCCCGGTATGCAGGGTAGTCGTGGGATTCCATCCCGATCTTGACGCCTGTATATTTGGAGTTTGCATGTTTCTCTCCCCGTGGTCGCGTGGATTTTTCTCCCGGTCCTCTGGTTTTTCCCTCCACATTTAGAAACACGCGTTTAGAGTATTCGACTGCTATGAATGTCCACATGATAAGCCACTTTGCTGAGCTATCATTTGTGGCCAGGTCACTTCTAAAGAAGAGCTATATTGCTCAGTGGCCCTTACCCTGGTAAAGTAAGAAATAGTTTAAATAATAGTTTAAATGCACGTATAACCGTCGTATATTTTCCCAAGTTCTTACAACCGGGCATAATGCAAGATGTTTAGTAGCTCGATATGATTACTCCTTGAACGGTGCCGGTTGTTGTTGGCCACTTTTTGGTTTGAAAAATAACTATTAAATATTTCCACGAGTCACTCACTGCACGTAACGTAAGCTTAAGATCAGATGTTGATATATGTTGATGATTTGAGCGACCCTTAATTGTTAGCAGCATCAAAGGGTGCACGCTGGCATTGAACTTACAGTATATTTAGCAGTTGTTTTTTTTTTGCAAATGTGCATGAATGGGCAAATACCTGAACATAAACGCAAGTGAAACCATCAGTTGGGCGCAAGACCTCAAGTAAAATTGTGATTATGGATTTTTTTGGTCCTGCTTATGCTTCTTTTTCGGGGACGCTTATCGGCATCCGCGTCGCGAGACAACAAATCCATTCGGGAATCTCACAGAGCAGCGCGGACCCCCACGTGTCCGAGATTGGCTACCCAAGAGACTTTCACAGAGCAACTTCTGAAAATCACAGTACGGAGGGGATGCATTTTCCTACACACTCTGCTACCAGACTGTGTTTTCAGAATCAGAATGATTATTTATACTGGAAGAATCCGATGAGCTATGAAGCTCTTTTTTCGCAGATGTCCAGTCGGGACGTTACAACAACAAACAATACAAAAACACACGATTAGGAGTGCAAAATATTTTGTCATATTACAGTAAAATTGTAAATTTGGGGGATTGAACCAAATTAAGTTCAAACAGACATTTTTGAGCAGGCAAGGACGGTCGACTCAATGCATTGAAAACCCCCAAATTAATTTCAACCTTCCATCCAGATCTTGAGCTCAGGATCTCAGCAGTGTCAGCTCAGTGATCTGACTTGTGGGCCATCCAGGAAACTCAATCTGCGAACAATCTTAAACGTGTCAATGCTCGTAACGGTAAAACCTATGATCATATATAGGATGAATTGATGTTATTCATACTCTTTGGTTCTTTCGGTAAAGTTACGTAGTTAGAAATAAAATAGAATAAAACAAATCACGACGTTTCGATCGCAACACAAGCAATCGTCATCAGGTGGGACAACTACAGCAATAAAACAATTGCTGAAGTTTTATTTTATTTTATTTCTAACTACATGACTTTACCGAAAGAACCAAAGAGTATGAATTCCTGCAGTCACGAAAGCTTCAAATCAAGATTGATGTTATTCACTTTCCAGTATTTCAACTGAATTCTGAGTGCTCTTAATACGTTTCAGCAAATGCATTATTAGTGGGAAATTCAATTCACAATAGAGTTTTTTTTGGGTTAGATCGCGTAAATATATAAATGTGTCGTTAAACCCGCCACCACCCGACACAGCCAACTAGTAATGGTTGTCACGTAAACAGAACATGCCAATTCGTCACGGGTATAGCACACCGGTGTGTTGGAGAGCCAAGCCACAACATTTACAATCTGAGTACGACGTTTCGCCAGTTGTAATTACTGTAAATGTTGTGGCTTGGCTCTCCAACACACCGGTGTGCTGTACTTGTGACGAATTGGCACGTTCTGTTTACGTGACAACCCTTACTAGTTGGCTGTGTCGGGTGGTGGCGGGTTTAACAACAAATTTATATATTTACGCGATCTAACCCAAAAAAAACCTCTTATGGATGATATTGGTCGCGAAAGCCTAAGGGAATTAAATTCCAGGCCACTGGCAAAAAAAAAAAAACGTTATAGATGTTGAAAGGATATAGTTAAAGAATCAAAACGTATTTGGTTATTTTCTTAAACGTTTGACGCACATTTTCTCAGCGGATCGTATACTTTGCGCTAAAAAGACTCTTTTTTTTTCTTTCTGCCAGACAAAGTGCACGCGGCATGATCTTCCCCTCGCCGCAACAACGTTGACTTTGTGCGAAATCGTGACGGACGGCAGGAGCACCACGCCGCTGACGGGCGAACCTTGCCAAAGCGTAGCGAGTCACTTTTTTTTTTGGACAAAATAACTCTGGAAGGCCTGAGCATGCCCACCGATAACATTTTCTTATCTGCAAACATAACAGGATTTCCGACTGTTTTCATACGAGTAGGAACGATGTATATATATATATTTTTTTTTCTTCTTGGTTCTTTCGGTAAAGTCACGTAGAAGTGACTTTACCGAAAGAACCAAGAAGATGAATCCCTGCAGTCACGAAAGCGTTAAATCGAAATATATATATATTTTTTGTTCGCGAGATAGGAAGGTTTGCTTAACAAGGAGGGCAGTGAAATGCCCGCTGCGGTTTGCGTGCCTGGAAGCGTTATGTTTAACATCGGGCCTGATATATGTGCCAGCCTCGTGGCAGATTCAAACTTAATGTACCTTTGATTTACTCTTTTGAAATCCTCTGCGGCATTCTGGCAGCATTTGACGTAGTGTATTTCTATAAATGCTCGCCCTGTTGAGGTCGACGGATTTTTTTCCACCTCCCCTGCCTCCCCCCACCACCACCACCACCGCGTGCTAAAATGCGTCAGCTTTTGTTGACGATTCACAGGGTATAAACGGCAATAATAAAGCGAAAATTCTTCATTCACATGGAAGCTTTGGTGAGGATAATGCCGCTCTGTCCACTTCATCCGTAGCGCCCCACCCCCCGCCGTCACCCCTCCATCCGTCCGATCCTTTCTCCGACGGTGTCTGAACGTCCCTTAATTTGGCGCTCTCGCGACACAAAGAGCTCGGACGAAGCAGCCTAATTGACGATTAATCTCCATTAGCTGCGCGCTCAACGCCGCGCTTCTGATTCCCAAAAGCTCCACGGCCAACGATCGGCGAAAAGGTTCCCAGCGAGAAATCCTCTCGAGCACTGAGGAGTGGGGAGTGGGTTTTCTTCCTCCTGACGCAGCGCCCGGCAGCCTTAATGTGGATTAATTTGGTGCCGAATAATGTCTGAGGCAAATTGAAAGTGACTTACGGCCACTGAGCGGAACAAACTGAGCTCTCTGATCTCGCTGATTTATGTTTGCGTGCATGTACTTAGCGGTGGCTTATGCTTAAACACCCTTGTCACATTATAACCTCGGCGGACCCCCCCCCCTCCACCAGCCCCCCCGGCCCCCCTTGTCTTTCCTGCACCCCCCTCACCTCAGGGCAGCCCCCACCTCCCTGTCCCCCCTCCCTCCCCTCTCCGCCGGACCCCCACTGCTTTTTTATGGCCCATAAAGAGAAAAAAAAATCCCAAAAATGTTTCTCCTTCCACCTTACCGGGAAAAACGGGTCAACAGAAGTTGGAACTGTTCTGTTCAATTAAAAAACTTGTTTTTTGAAATCAAATCGCGGCGCCGCGCCTTTTGTGCAGTTTCGAGTCGTGAATGTCGCGTGGAGACGAAATTATTTGAGCAGGTGTCAGAAGCGTTCCAAGTCGTTTCAGGGCCCTCATTTCTCTTAATTTGTTGGCTTTAGTTAAGCAAAACCTGACATTCCAGGTTTTGCTTAACTCTTGCTGAATTCTAATATTTGGAAACTTATATATATTTATAATAATAAAAAAAGAAATCAGCTCGGGGTGGCATAACAGACATTTCGTCGCGTCCATTCTTCCCCCCCCGCCCTCTTCTCGATTGCAGCGTCGATCGTCTGCGACTTTTAAACACACACGCAAAAAGAAAAAGACAAACCTACCTTTACGGACCCACACGATAATTGAATCCCCGCAAAGAGCATTAAACCCAATCAAAGGGAGCCGGTTAAAATATCAAAAAGCCTCGCTGTGTCTGCAGCCGGCGTTGACAGCTTGACATGCTTGGCAGATATATTTGCTGGAAAGCGGTGCTCGGCTGGAATGTAGCGTGAACGCGACGACGGCCACGGACGAATCGGGCCCTTTTTTACTTTCAAAATCAAGTGCCCTTTTCGTTTTGCTTGGCTCCATTTTAATTGCCGCCCGCCGCCCGCTCTGGCCAGCTCTGATTGGTGTGCCGTGCCACAGCTGGGCTGCCTCTGTTGGGCCGCCACTGATGTGCCGTTTCTGCTGTGCCGCCTCTACTGTGCCGCCACGGCTTTGCCACCACGGCTTTGCCACCACTGCCATGCTGCCAGTAGCTCTCAGCAGGCTTTGGCCCGATTGTCGTGGAGGAAGGTGGAGACGCGGTGCCAGCGCGTCGAAGCACAGGGGACGTCGCCCTGTGCCAACACTGAGTCGTGTATGGGGGGTAATGCTCGGTGGGTAATGAAAATGAAAATTTCAAATGCCCTCTAGAGGGGCTTTCTCGAGCTCCTTCTCATGGCATAACCTTCTGCCAGCATTGGTGTGAGCAAGCAATTGCAGGGCTGCACCTTTACCTTATCAACCCACCGTGTGATGAAGTTCTCCCCGTAGGTCGTGGCAGTATTTTTTGACGATACTTCACCATTCTGGTTCGTTGCAGTGTGGTGGAGGGGGGGGGGGCAGGAATGGTTCACGTATCACTCACCACCGATGTTAACCACGTCCAGGAATAAAACTCCCAATAACTAGCTTCATAGCAAAGTGCACGCACCAATGCACCACCGCCCCCCATTCCCATTTAATAAGCTATTAAGTGAAAATTTTAATTCAACGTGATCTTTTTTTTTAAATAGAGACGTCTGCTCAGGATATGGTAATGCCTATTTATAGCCACGTTTTCCAGACCTACTCTGGGGCACAGTATCCCTTTAAAGGAACCAAACACTGGGAAGTAAATGATTGTCAAATTGGTGCTTGCCACTGGGCTGTCACTAAGCCCCTTGATGCTTCGTAAAAAATTTGGTGATTCTCCCACAAAGCTCCGTCTCTCTTTACTGCCCGAAAACCACGACAATCTTCCCACTTACGGGTCGGTCTGCCCCCCCACCCCCCAACCGCTCCCTCCCACCGCCGCCCTCCGCCACTCAAGAAAGCTCCTGGATCCATCCGTGATTGCAGCTCCTTCACCGATGATTTCCGTCATCTATTCAACGGCTTTCACGAGAGTGAAACGTGAACTCGTCCCAAAGGGGCTCCGCTAATCCGGTGTAATTTCCTCGAATATTCCATCAGCCAAAGGGTTAACGGTTAACTCGCATGGTCCAGTTGAATTAGGACGAACAATAAAATGCATATAGGGCAAAATTAAATCCACATTTCTCTGGGAGCTCCTTAATGATCTTTTTTTTCTGAAACCGATATGGCTTCCCTTTGCGAATGGAAATATCAAACGATGGCTGGCCAACATTCTGCGTGGGAATGTCGTCAAGTACTTTTGCCCTGTATGAAAATAATATATATATACATTTTCGGGGGCCCGATTATTAAGGGACATAAAACAATCGCCTCTCGCCACTTGGCAAACGCAAGCTTAATCATGCCAGAGGCCTCAGGTGGGTATGATTCGCGACGTTGACCTTTGTAATGTTTCCGACAAATTGTCGCTCTCCGCATTTGAGCTAAAACGGCCTCGTGTCATGGCCTGTGAGAAATACTTGATCACTATCGGCTAATTTGAGCTGTTGGGGCTCGCCTGCCCTATCCCGTGGAGGACTCGGGTCTGTCAGCTGGCTGCATCCGCGTTCGCGCCGATGGATTGTCAAGCTGTCGAGCCTAATAAATTGCACGGATTCCTTGCACCGGGTCTCTTTTGTTCCAGAGCTCATGAATGTGTAGTTTGTAGTCGTGTAGTTAATTTGTCTGCATTCCCCCATGGGGTCTTTAAAATGCGGTTGTAAAAGCTTTTTAGCGAGCGCATTACTTTACATTTTATTCCCTATTTTTTTTTGGGAGGGGAGGTGGAGTTTGGAAATTTATAGCGGCTGCTTCGAGCACTTAGCGGATTCTGATATTAATTCGATACCACTCCGAGTCGTGGTGGTACAAAAGAGAAACGCAAATTGGCGTTCGATTTAATTTACCAAACATTCATAAACGTGATTACAATTGAGATTTATATCGTGTTTTAATACTGGGAGCATTACTAGATGCCGTGCGGGAACAACTGTTCACATAGAGTCATTTACCACCTCATCACTCTTCTATCACTACTAACAAGGTTTACCGTGAACTTTACTCATTGATCACTCCACCGATGTTGACGCCTTTGCCTACCGGACTGTTTTATCTGATCCACCACAGGGCGTTCCAGCAGAGCACTGCAGGCCTCAGCAATACACACTCACTCGCCTGCTCACTCATCTGCTCACTAGTCTACTCACTCGTCTACTCACTCACCTGCTCACTAGTCTACTCACTCGCCTGCTCACTCGTCTACTCACTCGCCTGCTCACTCACCTACTCACTAGTCTACTCACTCATCTACTCACTCACCCACTCACAGACAAAGACAAAGTTCCCCTTGTAGCCTTAACAGACTATTGGGGCAAGTGCTGTTAAGAAGCACCGAGGAAGCCCGGAACAGCGCACGAATGCGTGGCCAGCACCACGCCCGGCCGCCTTTGTCTCCCTTCTTGGCCACTTATGTTTCCGCTTCTCTCACACAGCTCCACGCTGACCGAGCGCACTCACGGAACAGTAAAGCGCGGAGTTTAAAGCAGGGGCTAAACCTGGATGAAATGTGAAAATAACATGCTACAGCAGCGAGTGTGGCGGCACCGAATGGCCGTGGAAGGTTTAGCAAAAGCCGGCAGAGCTCGAATGCAAGCGCTACGGGCAGCTGCCGCGGTGCAATGGTGAGCACGTTGGGCTTCCAGTTCGGAGATGGCCGGTTCGTACGTACGTATTAGGGCTGAACGATTAATCGATTTCAAATCGAAATCACAAATTGAAACAATGCGATTAGCAAATCGCAAAGGCTGCGATTTTTTGCGATTTGAAAAGTCCTGTTACTTTATTGTTGGAATTGTTTTATTTTTTATTATTATAACTTTATTTATTTAACTTCACAATTGTTCTATTTCAATTAAAACATTTCCATAAATGCATGTGGTAAGCAATTAATATCTTTTAAGTTCTCATCCTTGCATTAGAATATATAGAGCAGTTAATATTTTGATGGTATTATGTGGTAATGCTCCATCACACGTTTTAAATCTATTACACAGTGAATATTGAACTGAAGCTTGACTTTTAAAAATGTAATCGCAAATCAAATCGCAATCGTAATATCTGTCAGAAAAATCACAATTATATATTTTTGTTCAGCCCTAGTATATATGTGTTTTAAAAATTTTGTGCACTGTACGTAACCATCCGTGCTAATCGAAGGTGGCCAATTCTATTCAATCTCCTAGTGCCGTTGTTGAAACATTGAATTAATGTTTCTCCTTTAATTCCCCCCCCGCCGCCCTTCCCCGCTCACTCCCCCACCGCCTCTTAACAACCGGTGGTATAAATAATAAGTACACCACAGGTCAGATAAGTCGATCCGGCAGATCGAGAAGTGGTGGGGTAAAGCGTGGGTACGCCCACCTCTTCCAACACATCAGATCTGCGTGGAAGAGTAGGCCAAGATGCCCTCTTGAGCTCCCCTCGAGCGGAGGGCCATTTTTTTCCAGCAGCAGTGGCGTGAGACCAACAACTTCTGGGCTGCACCTTTACCTTGACGTTTTTTTTGTCCTTGCTGCTGGCTGGATTACATCGTCCCTCTCCACCGAATACCATTACGCTCGCATACATTGGACAGACGTTGCACAAACAGTCCGTGCCATTTCCCTCCTCCTACTTTCTTGTGCTTTCTCTTTCTCTGTTGAATTTTTTTTAACTCCCTCTTTTTTTTTTGGTTCAGTAGCAGCTTTTGCACGCTGTCTGGACAACCAGCCAACGCTGTGGTGAGAAAAAAGAAAAGCATTATTCGAATCTCCCCCATCACACTTTCCTTCAAAGCTAACAAAAGTGCCATTGCCTAGCTCTCTAAACAGCCTGTTAGGACTTGTGAGCTTTACAAGGCTTATTACGCTAAAAGGTACCGAGTGTGATGTGAGCCACTCTGCATGCAAGGGAGCATTGCAAAGGGTACTGCAAAGTTGACCCTGCCACCAGTATTCGCCCGATCTCGCCAGATCTCAGAAGCTAAGCAGGGATTTTGGACGCCTGGATAGAAGTGTCCTGGATTGGTGGCCACTATGCAAGCCGGGTTGCCGTAGGCTGCTGCGGGGCTTGTGCGATGGGGTGATCAGCAGTGCAGCAAAGTATAACGTATCATACTTCACCATTATGGTCAGTGCAGGTTTGTGCAGGAGGTCGAGGGTATGACTTAGTTCTGATGTTACTCACCACTGATGTTAGCCTTGGCTGAGAATCGAACCCGTGTTTTGCCAGCTTCATAGTACAACAGGCTAACCAATGCACCAGCACCGCTCCACTCCGCTGACCCTTTATTGTGCCTAAAAATGACCGGGAGATTTTACCGCTGCAGTCCACTGTCGGACATTAATTATAAAACCCGTAACAATTAACGATAGTGAAACGGAGTGTCTGGAGGCGAAGCCGCATGGGGTGCGGGGAGGCAGTTAGGATGATGTGGACACCCTCAGACTGTAGGGGCCTTTGTTTATCTTCAAAGTCAGGGTACCTCTACAGCTCATGAGCAAAGACAAGCGTAGTAAGCGGTGGGAGTCCCATTGACACATTGTGGAGGAAAAGGTCAAACAATGACCTGAGCACCCAACAAACCGCACGCCCCCCCCCCCCCCCCCAACTCTTCCCTCACCACCACCTCGCTTGCTTCACCATTAACCGACGGACGCTTTCGCAATAGTTCTACCGCGCGGGTCGTCGCGGTCGTGCTTGCTAACAGCACTTGCCCCGGCAGTCTGTTCAGGCTACATGGGGGATCTTTGTCTTTGCTGCTGCTGCTGCTCAGCTGCCCGATGCGCCGCGACGTCGTTCTGCCGCGAAGTCTGACGTTTCGCTCCGTGCGCCGGGAGCGTTCTTCATCGCGAACTGAATTGAAAGGCGAAATCGGGGCACGCGAAAAATGTATTCCCGGAAACAGTGTTCCGGACTGTTCCGGCTGACATTGAGCTAGTGCCCCCAATGTTTCACCGTACGTGCCGGGAGCTTTCTTAAGGCGGCAATTGAATTGAGAAGAAGCTCCTAACTTGCACATGCAGTGAAACGTTGGCAGAGTTAGGAACCGGGTTCTGAAATATTAATTATTGCATTCCTTATATTGTTCACCTCTGATGTACAATAATATATCATGGAAGAAAAACAAAGTTATCTAGAGTGGTGTATATTTATTATTATTTACACTACGCAACTGACAATCACCAGGACTCTTCATTGTTACGGAAGACTTACAGAATGAGAATACTTATTTATACTGGTGGAATCCGATGAGCTATTAAGTGCTTTTTCACAGATGTCCAGTCAGGGCTGGTAAGAACGTTACAACAACAAACAGTGCAAAACACGATAGGAGTGCAAAGTACAAGAAAGGTAAACAAATCACCCAAACACATACAAATACAGCACTCAACCATGCCCATTCTACCAGACAAAGCCCACTGAGGAGTTCACTTATTGTTCAAAAGCGACCTGGCCACAAATGATAGCTCAACAAAGCGGCCAAAAACGATGTCCCAGTGCAGTCCGCCTCAACAAGAGGACAAGCCTGGAAAATAACCATGACAGGTGGCAGTCCGAGCTCATGCTCCAACATGGCTTTGACAAGGTCTGCCTGGTTTTTGACGACACTTGGGAAGTGAATTACGTCTCAGTCTGCCGTTGATGTCCAGCTCACGGCTGGATTTTTTTTTTGTGCCACGGCCTCCAAAAACGCTTGCTCTAATTACAGCTCGTTAGCCCCGTGCCCGCCGATGGGATGTGTGTGAAATGCTACGAAATAAAAAAGATGCAGGCCTGAAATTAGGTGCTCGGTGCCACTCCTGGTGAAAGGGACTCCAAAAGCATTTTCACGCTGGCCAGATGCCTTGGAATCAGCATAATAATTTATACTCAATGAATCCGATGAGCTTTCAAGCTATTTTCCACACACGTCCAGTAGTTTTCTCAGGAAGGGTTGGGAGTACCCACACTTTGCCCCAACCCGCACGCAGCCTGCCGATCAGCTAACCATGGTTGCAACCATTTCATACTGCCGTGAAATATTCAAGAGTATGGCTTTTTGGAGAGTTTAGATTGTTCACCCCCTTCTTACTCCGTATCACAAAAGTTTTAAGGAGCAGGGCTAGAATTTATATCTTCGCTGCTCCTCAACATAAAACATTCGTTGGCTACGCAACCCTCCCCTCCGTGCAGCACTCACTATTCTCTCCCGTCCGGCACTGTTTACGCGTGAAACGTTCAGATAAAAGATTGCAATTTTTTTTTTTAAACCCGAGGCAACTGCCTAAACTTAACAGACGCAGAAGCTTCTTCGGCGTGAAAGCACGGCCTAGACATGGAATTCATGTCCTGAATTTTTTTGTTGTTGCTATCTTCTCCTCTCCCCCCCCCCCCCCACCTCCTTTTTCTGCTCAAAAGAATCGGAAAACAACTTCATTTTCAGCTGCGGGGTGTCTCCTCCACCCGTCAAGGGCAGGGGAACGCAGGACACTGCTGCCCTCTCTGTGTGCTCAGGTGGGATGGCCTTCGACGCTGCTCGTTTGTTGTTGTTGCGTGCGTGCGTGCGTGTGCAGGTTTCTTGTTGTTGTTTATCAGCGTTTGAATGCGTGCACAATTGAGCCACGCACACACAAGACGAAGATCCCCCGCGTAGCCTTAACAGACGTTTGGGGCAAGTGCTGTTAGCGGGTGCCTATGAAGGCCAGCATGGTACACGAGCGGGTGGGTGGCCAGCACCAAGCCGGACCACCTTTGTCTTTCCAGTGGTGATGTTAACACACTGCGCTAAGTACTAATTTTAGGCTGAGTCTACCTAGGGGAGGTCCAGGACCGGTTCAAATAATGGCCATGAGTGGGAATGGAACTCGGGTCACCAGGTGACGCAGCGAGCCAACCGCAATGCGTCCGCTGCCCACGTACACAACATGCACGCACTAATGCTTGCACTGCAGATACTGCTTTGAGTCATACGCTTCAAACAGTAAACAGAATATTAATAACATTTTTGGTTGCAGAATTGAAATACATTGAGGGTTTTTTGTTTTTCGAGATTTTATTACAATTTGGCCATTGGCATCATGTCGCGAGGTGTGTCCATTAAAGACTCACCAGTCGAATACATAATAATTTAACTGCTACTGTCCCTACGAGTGACCTTTTATCCACAGCCGGGGTGGCAGCATTTTCCACCCACTCTGCTACTGAGCAGTATTAATTTCACTGCAGCAAAATCCATTCGTGAATATTTTCAAGGCTGCGGCTTCGCCAAAATAAAGTGAAATCCACATGTAATATGATGGATGTTTGTGCATTCACTTGGCAACCATGCTTGTGCTATGAAGAAGGCCCATTGTCTAAAACGTCTGCCGATTTTATATTCGTAGTTTTTATTTTTAAAGTCGAGTGTGTTTGAGTCAGATTGTTTTTTTTTATAGTTGTTAATTGTGCACCACTGCCAACGCAGCATCACTAAACAAAGTGGTTTCATCGCAGGTGGCTGCCCCAGACTTGAACCCAGGGACTCTGTGTTCCGTGGGCCAATCGAGCCCCGCCCGTACGCTGCTTTGTGACACAGTGATGGGCATAGGTCCTAGGGCTGGATGCTGTGAAAGGATTGGAGGTCCTGCATGACTTGGTACAACGAATGGCAAATGAGTCTCACCTGGGAAGACTCTCAACGGCATGGGGTAGATGTCAGCACAGATAGAACGCCATTCTCTTTGGGAGTGTTTCATTTTATGCGGAGCTGATGCAAGACTTTCGTAAATGCCCCTTAGATCATGAATCTGACGATTATTTTATTTGGCGATAAAAATGTAAATATATGCAGTTACCTTCTACGTGGGATTTTGGCTCTTATTTTCCAAATGTCATCGTTGAAATGAATGTTTTTTTATATACTGTAAATATCGTTTGACAAAGGTTGAATGAACAAAGAAATTTGAAAAACGAAACACTCCAAAAATTATCACCACCAACATCTTTTCGCGTTTTGAATTTCATTTACGCAACATTGAGTTGTTATAGATGAACGACTCAAAAGTGTTCATACGGAAAGCATATGCAGGACATATTATCGACCAAAATCTTTATTTAAATCAGGTGAGAGCCCGGTTAAACTAAAGAGCAACTTTTATTTATCTAGTCCCGGGTCACGACAACATCGCAAAAACAACGCGATAAGACAACGAGCAAGATGCCCGGGGGAGCGTTAAAAAACATTCCCCGGGTTCCCTCTCAGCACTCCGAGCGCAGCGTCGCCAGACGACCCCGAGGTGCACAATCGCACGAAGACAGCTCTAGGTGGCGTTACAATCAGAATGTGTATCCATACTGGAGGAATCCGATGAGCCATGAAGCTCTTTTTCGCAGGTGTCCAGTAGGGGCTGGTCAGAACGTGATAAAAAACTAAAAACACGATAGTAGTGCAAAGTATAGGAAAGGTAAACAAATTACTTAAACATTTACAAATAAAACTCAACTATTTCTACCTTACCAGGTGAAGCCCATTGAGCTATGTAGCTCTTTTTCAGAAGCGACCTGCCCACAAATGATAGCTCAACGAAGTGGCTTATGTAGGAAATTTATAGCAGCCAATTTATCTAAATGATCTAGACAAATGTCTCTAAATGTGGAGGGACAAACTGGAGGATCCGGATAAAAAAGAAATGCACGCTACCGCGAGGAGAGAGGCAAGAGAACATGTAAACTCTAAATATACATCAGGGTCAGGATCGAACCCCCGACCTCCTGCATACCAGGCGAGAAAGACAACATCTCAGCACCGTGCTGCCCCTTAAATAAAACAAAACGAAGTTCAAATTTCTTCAGTACATCAATTCCCAAGCTTGGAGGTGCGCGACCCGTCGCCGTTGTCTGTGGCTGACGCCGTTGTCTGTGCGTGGCGGTGCTCAGACGCGGGAGACCGCGCCACGGTGAAGAGGAAAGCTCGCTTCGAGTTCCCCGCAGCGAAATGCCGGCTGAGGCGTCGCAACCCCGGCAAAGTCATGGACGGCTCCCTGAGACAAGCCCGCCATAGGTGAGTTAACGCTCACTGCACGCATGAACGTTGAACTTCTTCCACACCGTACGTAGCTGGCCGTGCTAATCGAGGCGCGGGGGAAGGACAACAAACTAAACACAAAAATTACACGCGCATCTCTGTGTGTGTGTGTGTGTTATGGGGAGCGGTGGTGTAGCGGTTAGCGCGTTGCACTACAAACCTGGCGACCCGGGTTCTATTCCCGCTCACGGCAAACACCAGTGACGATTATCTGAACCGGTCCTGGGCCTCCCCTAGGTCGACTCAGCCTTAAATGAGTACCTGGTGCGGTGTGTAAACATCGCCGCTAGGGAGCCAAAGGCGGTCGGGCGTGGTGCTGGCCATCCACTCCCTCAGTGTACCGTTCCGGCCTTCATAGGTGCTCGCTAACAGCACTTGCCCCTACAGTCTGTTAAGGCTATTAAGGGAGAGGCGTCACGCTGGTATGAAGTTCATTTCGTCGTTTTTATTTTCGACGTTCCGTGTCTGGAGCGTGACCCCCGGCCCTCTCCTGCTGCCGGGTTTCGTGGTTGCGCCGCACACGGCTCTCTCCGACGCGTGTTCGGGGGTCGTACCCGCCGCCCGCTGTTCGGTGCGACGTCCGACGTTTCGCTCCACCGTGCTGCTGCGGAGCTTCTTCGGGAAATGGACGAGTTCGGGAATTGAAAATGAATTGCGAGCGGTACAACGTGGGAGCGTGTTTCTCTCTTTCATGAATTTAAAACCGTTTCCTTAACTGTGCGTGCTTCTCGTGCGCTCGATCTGTAAAAATTTCGTCTGTTCACCCGTCCCTTCAGCTGTTCTACGTCTGTGTTAACCGCATCAGCACGTACGTGCTCACTCGGGGTGCGTTTACGATCGCTGGATTAAACTAAAAAGTCCAAAACACTAAGCGCAAAAGAAAGATTACACCAATATGAAATTAGGTAATATTATTGAATTTAGTTAAACTACTTAACATGTTGCCACATGAAAAAGAAAGCAATATTGGTATACGATTTGCAAACTGAATAATATACAAAAATAATCCACCTATTCACACGCAGTGGGTCAACACCTTTTATCTGTTCTTCATTCAAGTTTATTTGTCTAACGAGGTGAGAACTCGAGGGGCGGCTCCGACCAGGAATAGCCTCGTTTACAGGAGTGACCCCGGGTCATCATAATGACAAATGCAATAACATAAAGTGCAGCAAGTGAATCAAAGAGAAATGAGTGGGGGCAAGGTGGTGGTGGTGGTGGTGTGGGGGGGGAAACACAACCACACGCTGTTAACTTTGCTACTGAATAGAAGAGCGATATCAATCAAGAGGATTCTTTTTTTTACAGGTTTCGTTCCGCTGTTGATGTTAGATATTTCAAAGACGCTCAACACATGAGTGGCAGAACCTTCGCTGCTCGTGCCCGAGAACACAATATCTGCGTTGCGTGTCGGCGGGCTGTTTATTCCTCCGTGCTTTTCTCTCGTGAGATGAACGCGTCAAACAGCAAACATCGCCTCTGGACGCAAACAAAAAGAAAACGGCAGCGTGTTTTTTTCTCCCCCTCTGCTTTATCGCCTTCCTCCACATCTCCCTTGCTCCTAAGGAACATGAAAGAAATTCAGCGTGCGCGTGCACGCGTGTGTGTGCGTAACAGGGAGAGGCGTCACGCTGCTATGAAATTCATTCGTCGTTTTAATTTTCACCGTTCCTTCTGTGGAGCGTGACCCCTTCAGCTGCCGTTGTGCGTGTTCGCACTGCAGCGAGGAACGCGTCGCTTATTCTCGGCCCACACTCTGCTGACTGACGGTCGTGCTCACGAGCCAGCCAGCCATCTAGTCAGTTAGCTAGTCAGCCAGCCAGCCAGGCAGTCAGTCATCCAGCCAGCTAGCCAAGCCAGCTAGTCAACCAGTCAAAAAGCCAGCCAGTCACTGAGCCACTCAGTCAATCAGTCAGCTTTTCAGTCATTTAACCAGCCTGCCAGTCATCCAGCCAGTCGGTCAAGCAGTCAGCCAGCCAGTCAACCAGCGATCTTTTCATTTTTTCTAATACCGAGCGGTGAAAATCAAAGGCGGGAGGCGAGGCGGCTGTGTTTGCTCGGCCGACGACACACGACCTCGCCCGGTGCTCGGGGGATCGGCTATTGGCACCTCCGCCCCGGGTCCCTCCCGATAAGCGGGCGCTCACGCTCCGGTGCTCGTCAAAGAAGCCGCGATGGGAGGAGAGATAAACCGCGGACGATCGAGAGGACGCGGAGCGGCGTTCAGCTCTGTTGACGGTGTGCCGCCTTGTGTCCAAGAAAAGGAAAGAACACATGATTTACGCCGTTGCTCTTCGTGCGTCCGTGCGTGCGTGGACACGAACTTGCCCCGCGCGGTTGCGCGATAATTCAAACGAGAACGGACCTCGCGTTAGAACGCCAAAAAAGCCACCGCGACATGAGTCGATCCCCAGCGAACGTGGACGCTTGGGCCAACGTGGGGCCAACGTTGCACGTCAACCACATGGCAACGTTTGCCCAACGTTGCACGTCAACTTTGGCCGCCGCTCGCTCATCAGGCGGGACGGTCGTCTTGGACGCGTTGATTTGCCCAACGCGGTTCCGAAGTGCTCGTGTTGCTGGGATTTGCTCTCATAGGACCTTCAATCAGTCTAGCCAAAGGGCACCCCCCCCCCCCCTCAATGGCAGCTGTCCCTTTGCAGGATGGTCATTGGTGACGGAGGCTTGGGGAGGCCTCAAATACATCAGTGGATTGACCGTAGCTGACGACGCTGGTAATGGGTGGCGGTGGTGAGGATTAATCAGAGCGGCAACTGGACTCGAACCAGGAAACCTTCGCGAAACGGGGCACTGGAGCTGCTTCAGCTGCGTGCCGCCGCCGTCACCACAGGGAACCGATTGTTTACGTGTTTTGTTTACCCGCTTGGCGAGTTGCCCAATGCCGTGTTTAGGCTTTCTTTGGGCACGACATCCGGAGGGTTGACGGCGGGCGTTCTCACTTTTCGCTCAAAAATCAAACAAACCCCAAAATCCCCTCCCATATTTGCCAATTGCGCTGATTCAGAGGCTGGAGTTGCTCCACAACCCCCAGCTGACGAGACTGACGAGTGGGCGTGTAACGCTGAGTCCGGCGGGTCACGAATGGCGATGGAGCGGTGGGCCCGAGTACTCGAACGCGTCCGAGTTGCACGTCCGTCGGAAGTTAGACGGAGCGACGAAATCGGATTGCGTCCGCAGATGCTGGGTGGGTTGCTAATGTGGGGAGCGGTGGTGCAGCGGTTAGCGCTACACTGCACTACGAATCTGGCGACCCGGGTTCGATTCCCGCTCACGGCCAACACCGGTGACGATTATGTGAACCGGTCCTGGGCCTCCCCTAGGTCGACTAAACCTCAAATGAGTACCCGGTGCGATGTGTAAACATCGCCACTGGGGAGACAAAGGCGTCCGGGCGTGGTGTTGGCAACCTACCCCCTCGTGTGCCGTGCCGGCCTTCATAGGTGCTCGCTAACAGCACTTGCTCCTACAGTCTGTTAAGGCTATACGGGGGATCTTTGTCTTTGTTAATGTCGCGCAACAATTGGCTATGACTTGGGGAAGCCTTCATAGAGAAAGTGGAGTGATCATAGATGATGATTACGATGGTGATAAACAACAAGGCAATTCATAAATTTCAATCGATTGTTTTTTTCCGCTCATGATAAATGTACTTAGGAATTAGTCACTTCATGCAAATCGATTGCCCCTTTAATGTTTATGCTCACAGTCCGAACAAGATATAAGGCAATTGAGACGTATGATACAAACGTGATCGGACAAAGACGGAACACGGGATGGGCCCTCCAAGCCAGATTTGGCCATGCAAACGAGGCGGACTGTCCAAGCAAGACAACACAAACCAGACAGACTCTCAACATTGATCAATACACAGAAAATACAATTTAAAACAAATATCGGTGGGAATCATGGAACCGGAACTCGTGACGGTTTATTGAATCTCCGGAGGAATTTGGTCCATGCCGACTAATCTAGGCTCACAAGCAAACATTCTAAACGTATTGCGGAATTGGCCAAACATTGCAATTGAGGCTTCTCGCAAAACAAAAAAATCGAAACCTTTGGCCGTCACAAAAAGGTTATCTTTGTCTGCCCAGACGACTACGGACGCTTCTTTCGGCGTGCACGTGATGCGGCGCGCCACCTAGCGGGCTTGAGATGCACGTGAAAGTCACAGTCTGACGTCCTGAGCTTTTTTGCTATTCATTATTTGCGAGTTATTATCCAGCAAAAAAAAGCAAAACGTTGTTTTCTGCTCAAAAGACTACGAGGTCTTGGTCACCTCCTCTTCACAAGTCCATATTTATCTGGTGGGGACGACAATGGCGGAGCCAGGATTTTCAGGTCGCGGGGGGCGGGCAACCCCTCCAGCAATGAACAATGATAGAGGAGTTGTTAGTAAGTAAGGACTTGTCCCTTGCTTTTTATTCGACGCGTGTGCGGCGATGGCGCAGCCATCGATCGAGGGTCGATTTCGAACCGCGTTGTGTGATCGGCATCGCGCTCGCTGAAGGTGTTGATGCCTTCAGGGAAGTCGTGTCCTGTATACGCAACTGCGCGCAATTCTGTGAGTCACTTATAACCGCTTTGCCGTTACTTATTGCCAATTATGGACTCTGTTGTCCTATAATCTCATAGAGTCCCTGGCACCGAATAATATGCTACACAGTGGCAGTGGCGGTCCCAAAATTCCGATTTATTACTAATAAACCCCGATGATCCAATCGAAATTAGGGAATTCCATCGGATCATTGGGGGGGGGGGGCACGTGCCACCCCCCCCCCCCCCCCATTGGTTCCGCCAGTGGACGAGCCTCTCCAAAGAGCAAAACATTCTCGATTTGCCACCACGTCCGTGCCACCACGGCAGCTTCCTCCATACCCTCTGGCCTGGACTCATCACTGTTAGCGAGCACCTATGAAGGCAGGAACGGCACACGAGAGGGTGGGTGGCGAGCACCACGCCAGACTGCCTTTGTCTCCCCAGTGGCGATGTTTACACACCGCACCAGGTACTCATTTGAGGCTGAGTCGACCTAAGGAAGGCCCAGGACCGGTTCAGATAATCGTCACCGGTGTTGGCCGTGAGCGGGAATCGAACTCGGGCGGCCGGGTTCATAGCGCGGCGTAGCGCTAACCGCTAACCCACCGCTCCCCACTACACTTCCGCTCGTATACAACAACAACAACAACCGCCATTCGCCACTAAGTGGCGGTGACGTCACCACTACGCTTGTGCCAGGACATGTGCACCTTGAGGCCACGTGAAGTGTCGAACGCCTGCTGGCAGGAGGTCACGGGTCAGACCCAGCAGGTGCCACGGGTCGACTGACTGAGATGACCGAGATGACACACACGTATGCACACACACACACGTATACACACGCCGTGACAACCGCCGCCCTCCGTGCGCGTTCCGCAGAGAACAGCCTCGTGAACTTCGTGAACCTCAAGTGCGACTCGACCAAGGGGAAGCCGAACCGCAAGGGACGCAAGGCGCCCAACCTGGAGTCGAGGATCACGGCCGAGTTTGAGATCGAAGTGAGCGCCGAGGCGGCGACAGGTGAGTGTCGCCCTCCTGCGGACGCGTCGCTCCCTTCCACCCGCGACGGCTCAGGTCCGCCGGACGAACCGCTTCGTCTCGACGGGGACCTTTTGTCGGCAGTTTCAAAAATGTGAAACTTTTCACGTAAGAAGAGGTATATACTTGGTTCTTTCGGCGAAGTCACGTGGAAGGGAAATAATAAAATAATAAACATTATAAATAATTCTCACGACGTTTCGATTGCAACACAGGCAATCATCATCAGGTGTGAAAACCACGGCAAGAATATTTGAAAAAAGTGGCGTTTTCTTTCTTCAAATTTTCTTGCTGTGGTTTTCACACCTGATGATGATTGCTTGTATTGCAATTGAAACGTCGTGAGAAATACATCTCTAATTTTTATTTTATTATTTTCCTTCCACGTGACTTTACCGAAAGAACCAAGAATATGAATCCCTGCAGTCACGAAAGCTTTAAATCGAAAAATAAGAAGAGGTTTTTTTTTACCCTTTCTGGCAGCGAAAAAAAAAACAGGAAGTGTTAAGATGTTCAAACACCAAATAGAAACCTTTTGCAAGCCATCACTTCCACATTAACCACACTTACTTGTGGCGAAACATGTAAACAAACATCATCTGATAATATAATATATGCATTATCTTTGAAACTGATTTGCCAACACCAGAGACAACTTTGCCTCATGGCCTTGCCTCACCACTGTTAGAGTGGAGAACGCCAAACGGCGAACAGTACAAATACAATGCAAATATCAGAGCATTTATAGCTCGGGCTGAGCAGTTATATCGATGGGATCTTTTTACTGATAGGAACCCACTGGTTCCACCAGCCCACAGGGGATTATTGTGTCCGTCAGTCGCGCAGGGAGGGGCTGGGTGGGGAGGGGCTGGGTGGGGAGGGTGGTGCTGGGTGGGGAGGGGAGGGTGGGCAGGGGCTGGGTGGGGAGGGTGGGGAGGGGCTGGTTGGGGAGGGGTTGGGTGGGTGGGGAGGGTGGGGCTAGGGTGGTGGGTAGGAGGGGTGGGGCTGGGTGGGGAGGGGCTGGTCACCCCGTGGTGCCCTTATAAAACTCAACGTTTAACCTACTCACGCCGGGTTGTGCCCGCCCTCACAGTCGGGCATATTTGCGGAATGCACCACGCCGCCGTTAACCCTGGCCATTGACCGAGCAACCCAACGTTCCTACCAGCTCCCTCCGCAGGAATGTGTTTTACGAGTATCAAAAGTTTGAAAAAACAAGAAGAGGTTTCGTCTCGTCAGACCTGCCACCACCACCACCACCACGCTGCACGTCACAACACGTCACAGTACTCCTCTGTCAGCCACTGTCCCCGCACATGTATAATGCCCTCACCACCGTCCCGTATTCATTTTTCGTTGCAAAAGTATTTTATTGACCACACGATTTAGGTGCACTAGAGAGCCCCCTCTAGAGAGCCCCCCCCTCCCACTCTATGGGGTATATTGCCCACAAATCTTTGAAGATGTGGGAGCAGCCATACTTTACCCCACCACCCGCAAACCTGCTGATGGACTAACTCTGCTCTACCCACTTATACTGCTGGCCGCGCCGAGGTGGGCGGAGGATGTAAGAAACGTCGCCATTGTTGCAACTTCCACGCTGGGTGTTTGGGTGAGACAGCGGCGACCTCTGGATCGATCGCAAGTCCAGTGCACGAACCGTTCCGGCATCGCAGCGTCACGGAGGATCATGTAGCTCGTCGTGAGAGAAAAGGCTGAATGGATGCAGGCTGACCATTAGACTGTCCTGTGGCTGAGGCTGGTGCGTCAGTTGCTCGGGAATTGAAATTTGGAACCCAGTGTCAATAAACAGCTTTTGTCGGCAAAACACTTATTCATTTATTTATTTTACCAAGGAATGGCGCTTAATTTGCTTCCTTTGAAATCACATTTTTTTTCCATATCAAGACAGAAAACAGGACATTGGCATGAGGAACAGTTGTTGTTTCAATGCGGCATTTATTTTAGCAGGCAAGCAGTACGTTCGGCGGGGCGCGGAATTACTGGTTTATTGCGAAGTAAAAATAAACAAGGAAAAGGAGGCCTTCAAGTGAGCGACGGCTTCAAGAAACTTTGCCGGGCTCAAATTATGACTTTTCAACTTGCAGCTGCATGGCTGCATCGAGCCCGTGCATTGGTTCAACTTAACGCCGCGCAAAGCAACGTCGCAAAATCGACCCTCACGTATCCGCCCTAGCCAATTAACCGCCCACACCCAGTGCAGGATTTGCACGTGATGGCGTGACTGTCAATGTCCACATAGATGTTCACATCTCCGACTTTTTTTCAGAGAGTAAAGTACAGTATTCCTAATCGCGCGCGCATTTTTCTTACGTCTATGGCACAGTGGAGCATTTATTTTTGTCCAGTACCGTACGTGTACGCAGTGGTACGATACAACCCGTCATTTTCTGTCGATCTTCGCACATTCGACATTTTCACACGTCCGCCGACACCTCAGTCCATTCCAGCGAGTCGGATATGCAACTCGCGTAAATACTTCAACAATCCGGTATAGAATTTGACGCGTCCTTTTGCGAGCACAATGCCCGTGCATTGTCTTACCCATAAACCGTTTTTCCTAATTTTATGGTTTGGCAATCACTGCAGCGCACGCACGCGCGAAAATATATATATACATACCCATGTGTAAAATAACGTTCTGTAAATATGTCTTGATGCACGTTGAGACTCTATACTGCCCGCAAGTCAAGCATTCACATTGGACTGGATTCACTTACAACAGCAACTAAGGTGCGCCGTGTGTCGAAATACAGCCCAATTGGTTTGCACCTCCTCTTTAAAAGCGCAGGTAAATAAAAAAACGTATTTTAAATTAATAACTAATATTCAAGAGGGCGAGAGTAAGGGGTCGCTCAACATCAGCGTATGACGACGAAGGGTATCTTTAATCACCAATTTTATATTGGCTATATAAATGCACATGCGCGATATACACACCTAGTTCTATTTCTGTATATTTTTCTCGTGTTTTGTTTCTCTTGTGGGCTTGGACCTGGCCTTGACGGTTCCGCGCAATCTCCTTCCCCACCGTGTGTAGCGTCTGGAGGGTGTTGTGCGCATTTTTTTGAGCGGCATTCCGAGGGGTCATCCTGTAACCAAACGGCGGCCCCCCCTTCAAAACAAACACCGCCCGGTTGCCCGCGCTCCCGCCGCCAAAAGCGACGCCGCGGTATTCCACGTCCGCGGAGAATGTTGCGGCCACCTCCACGCCGGTCGATGATGCCCAAGAGGCACGAACCCGGCGCTCGGGTTTCTCACGCGCGTCGCGCATCGCTCGGGGCGAACCTCTCTTCTCTCTCTCTGGGCTCTGGTCTGGAATCGCCCCGCGCTTTCACGTGATGATGGTCGCACAAAGGGTCCGAACTACGGGCGAATAAACCCCTCCACGTCCTGCTGCGGTGTAGGGTCGATTGACAAAACAAGGCTGTGCGTGGTACGCGTGTGGGCACAGTGCAACGCTGCGATCTTAAACCAAAGTGCACGGCCGTTGGGGGGAGGGAGGACGAGACACTTATTCGTACGCGACTCGCGTTTCCCCCCCCCCCCCCCCTTCCCGGCTCGCAGCCTCGTGCGACGTGCAGTGCGTCAAGAAGAAGACCGACAAGAAGCTGCGCAAGACCATCCGCGCCCTCAAGAAGTCCATCAACAAGGAGCAGTTCGTCGTGCGCTTCTCGGGCACCGACTACGAGGTGACGCGCAAGGCCCCCAAGAAGAGCGAGCGCCAGGGCCCTTGCAGCGCCGGCCAGGTGCCCACGGACGGCAAGTGCGGTGAGTGGCCCGCATGGACGCTGCTGCTGCTGCTGTCGTTAGCTGCGTGGGACTCCAAAATTGCGGAGGCCCTCGCGGTGGCCTCGTGAGGTTACCGTGGGGCCTGGTGCTGCCCCCATCCCACCACCACCGCCACCATCACCGCCTCCCCCATTTCCAATTTCTTCTTCTCTTTGTATGCCAGCGAGCTATGCTACAGTACAGTTGCGGGTTTAACGACACATTTATGCGATCTTACCGGTGGTGGCATTGTGACATTTCCACTAGGAGAGGCTGAAAATATGGTGTTCTAATAAAAAAAAGCTTGTCATGTTGGCCTTCCCGTGAAAGTAATATAACTGTCTTATCTACCGACGATAGGCATTTATAAACAATGCGAAACAAAACAACAAAGCACTCAAATGCTGTACCCATGACCCCCTGGTCCACGCTACACAACCCCTTTGACACTGCCAAAGCCGTGAGCTGCCATATTTGCACAGTGCAACCTCGCGTTGTGACATCGTCATTACAGCCATCGTCTCTCATCACAGCCATGGGCGTCTTTTTCACCACCGTGAATTGGTCTCAAACGGCGTGGCTACAATGCGAAGCGAATCACAATGACTGAAGGGAAATCTCTCACTCGGACGCCTTCACAGCCGCCCCGAGACATCGCCACCGGGCGTCCGCGCTGTCAGCCTACGATAGATTCTACGTGCACCGCATGGGCTAACATAAACGGAACCAGTTCATGAATTGGGTAATGACCGAATCGTGACAACGCATTGATCCATTGAGGAGGTGGCGAATCATCACACATCTTGTTGCAGGGGCACAGGGTGTTTAATACAACACCTACCACCACCGTCATTTACAAACGCTGTGCTTGCAACTGAAAGACTAAGACTACCGTACGATGCGTCCACTTAATAAGATGGAAATTGCATTCAGGCCTCCGGTATTGGCACGGGGGCCACACATTCACATAAAGGTTTTTGTTCGCCCACAATAGCAACTCCAAAGGGGCAACCAAGAAAACCCAAAATCATTGTGACGTCTTCTTGGTTCTTTCGGTAAAGTCACGTAGAAGGGAAGTAATAAAATACCGAAAGAACCAAGAAGATGAATCCCTGCAGTCACGAAAGCTTTAAATCGAAATCATTGTGACGGTCGCATAAAAACCCCATCTCCTCCTTCAGGAGCCCAGTGAGATTGACGAATGGAGAACACATCCTCTAACAGTGCTGTTTGTGGTAGTGCGTGCTGCTCTGCCTGAACAGGGTGGCCCAAAAGTGAGGACACACAGGGTTATGTTTGTGTTAACAAATCACATTGGGTCATTTCATTTATTTTAACAAATACTCAAACTGACTTCGATTAAGATTAATGCATGCATGTGTTCTCTTTTGAAATTAACTATGCACTTTTTTTTTATTACAGCTGCCCTCTTAGTGTACATATACACTAATTGAACTTGTTCGTCTTTGGTCAATTGTCTTTCAATTTTTAATTGCCACCTGAAAAGGAAGAACAAATTTATATTAATGATGATAGATAAAATATGAATTTAAAGAATATTTTTTTTTTATTAATGCCAGTGTTATAATAGATTATATCAACCTCGGTGCCCTGATTTTTGGGCCACCCTGAATAGCTGCGCCACACTGCCACCTGCTGGTGACATGCTGTATAAGGGTTGTGAGTTCATGAGTCCCAATGGGTCGACTGCACTTTGGGCTGCTAGAGTAAAATGAAAAGCCACTTATGGACGGACGATCGTGACTGAACGACTGACGAACATTGGAATGATGCTCTAGGAGGACTAGAGAGTTGAAATTAGGCGCAAATATAGACTGGCTCATAATAACTACTCTCATAAAGACAATGCTAAATGAACGAAACCTTCGTATAAAGTTACATTGCCATCGGGGAATCACAAATATCAGAGCATTGCCAACAATTTGGAGACGCAATCGCACGCTCAAAGAACTTTTCGCAAATGTACAATTATGTTTGACGATAATAATAATAATAATAAACTCTGTATTCTATCGCGCAATTCGCACAAGGCCTCGAAGCTCTCTTCCCGACAGCATCCCCTTTGGCTTTCACTCTGCGAGCGACTTAAACGCATTCGAGGGGCAGAGAGCGCGTTGAGACAGCGCTACGCCATCCGCGCACGGACACAATCTCTCTCTCTCCTCAAGCTCATTCGTTTCGTTTCGCCACGGCAGTGAGCTGCAGGCCCGGCACGTTCTACAGCGGCGCGCAGGAGAAGTGCCTGTCGTGCTCGCCCGGCACCTACCAGGACAAGGAGGGCCAGCTGGCGTGCGAGCCTTGCCCCGGCACCGACGTCAAGGGCCTGCTGGGCGTGCTGGGCGCCCGCAACATCTCCGAGTGCGCCGGTGAGAGCGCCCGCTCCCCACCGCATCTCCGCCACGCGCATGCCCACCCCCCCATCGATGCGGGTAGCCCTGCAATTGCGCAGCCCTGCAATTGCGCGCTCGCCTGCTCTTGTCGCTGCTGGCAGCAGGGGCGTCCACGGGAGGGAGCTCTAGCGCGCCCCGCTGGAGGGGAGCGGAGGGTAGCGCGGTTGTTGGGGTTCGTGCACCGCTCGCTCACGGCACCCTCCAGTCGAAGGCTGCACACAGAGGGGCTCTTTGTCTGTGTTTCTCCTTGCGCAGGGAAGTGTCCTCCGGGGCACTTTTCAGCGGACGGGTTCCGCCCGTGCCAGCACTGCCCGATGGGGACGTACCAACCCGAGGCGGGCCGCTCTTCGTGCTTCCTGTGCGGAGGGGGCCTCATGACCAAGTTTGAGGGCTCCACCGCGTTCCAGGACTGCGAGACCAGAGGTGGGGGGCCGGGGGGGGGGTGGCTGGGGGTTGGGGGGGGGGTTTGGGGGGGTCGCCCAGGAGGAGATGCTGAGTTTGGGGCGGCTGCCAACGCGGAGCGGTCCACCCTCGAATTCTCGATTGGCGAAGGAAATGTGTCCCCTGCACTCGGAGGCGGCTTGACGCTCACCGCCACGTGGATGCCGTTAGCCGTGCCTCGTGCGCGTGACGTGTCCAGGGTTCATTTAATCGGCGTTTTGTGTTTTTTATTTGAGTCGTCGTTTATTTTGTTGGTTGGGACTCGAGAGACGGGGCCTTGCCTCATTTGTAACAGTGACTCGGATTTGCAAGAATGACCTGGTATAAGTTAAATCGACGACAATCTGTGGAAGTTTTAATACACCCGGCTGTGTAACTTACTCTGTAGTTATCCAGCTTGAGGAGCTACACACCTCGTTGCTCATCGGGTTCCTCCAGCTTCGATCAAATGTCTGTGTCTAATTTTAGTCAAGTCTTCAGCCTGTGGAAATTCATTTCGTTTCATTTTAGTTTAGTCTAGTCGACGAAAGCTGCCAAACATTTAGCTGCTTTGAATTATATTTGATTTAAAGCTTTCGTGACTGCAGGGATTCATCTTCTTGGTTCTTTCGGTAAAGTCACGTAGAAGGGAAATAATAAAATAATAAAAATAAAACATAATAAAATAATTCTCACGACGTTTCGGCCACAACGCAAGCAGCCGTCCTGTCGGGGAGACAGCGTCATTCAGACGCTCTCTCCCCAACAGACCTGGTCTTCACCTGAGGACGGCTGCTTGCGTTGTGGCCGAAACGTCGTGAGAATTATTTTATTATGTTTTATTTGTATTATTTTATTATTTCCCTTCTACGTGACTTTACCGAAAGAACCAAGAAGATGAATCCCTGCAGTCACGAAAGCTTTAAATCGAAATTCAATCACCATTGTTTAGCCTCCCAGGGTGCACTGCGGTCGCTCATAACGTCGCCAAACAATGCCAGTCTCTGCCTCTTCATTCAGAACTGGCCAACTCCGTCTCGTCTCAGCCGGCCACGCTGCGGTCCGTCGCGGGCAGCCCTTAGCCATCGTGACGCCCGACGGAGTTCCGACCACTCGCAGTGACCGCCGCCAAATTCGCCCGCCGCCGATCCGTTAACAAAGCGAGCGCGTGTGCCGTCGCCCCCACAGTGCACTGCTCACCGGGACACTATTACGACAGCGGGACGCACCGCTGCGTGCGCTGCCCCATCGGGACCTACCAGCCCGAGTTCGGACAGAACTTCTGCGTGGGATGCCCCGGGAACACCACCACCGACTTCGACGGCTCCACCAACGTGACGCAGTGCAAAAGTGAGCGCGACCGCCTGCCTGCGTTCTTTTTCTCCGTGTATTTCCCATATCTTTCAATCTCTTACAGGGGCTGTGGAGAACTCCCTCTAGAGGAGGCCTTTTCACTGAGAGTTGGCACTGGACATCTGTGTGAAAAAGAGCTTTTATAGCTCGTCGGATTCCTCCAGTATAAACAAATATTCAGATTCTGAAGCACTTGCAGGGCTACACCTTTACCTTGAATGTCTTAACAGACTATGTTACGTATTTATTCATAATCATCATCGTCAGCCATAATCGATCCACCGTCTCTGCGGTGCAGCAATCCACCTCGCGTCCGTGCACAAGTTGAGTTCATGACTCCCATCTCTTTGGTGGATGTCCTCTCAGTCACATTCCATTCCTTGGCTGCCACTATTATAATGCAATAAACACGATAAGACCATTCATTCTGTCAATATATAAGCCCCCAGATGTTGTTTTTTCTATGTTTTTCCCAATGACATGCATTGCAAAAAGGTCATCATTAAACTAGTGTTGGCTTCACCGATTCCTATCAGCAAGAAGTGGCCTTGCTGGACTTGCTGGCACTAAACTCAAATCACGATGGATTGACGATGTGCATTACGATGTTTTGACATGAGAATGAATCCCAACTAACCGCTGAAAGAGTGATAACAATCCATAGATTCACGAGTCAAAATATGGTTCTCTCGCTTACTATACACGCGTAGACTTGTGCGTGCGTTAGGATGTGTTAGGGTGTGTTAGGGTGTGTTAGGGTGTGTTAGGAATGTGTTAGGATGTGTTAGAATGTGTTAGTGTGTGTTAGGATGTGTTAGGATGTGTTAGGGTGTTTTAGGACGTGTTAGGGTGTGTTAGGATGTGTTAGAATGTGTTAGAATGTGTTAGTGTGTGGTAGGGTGTGTTAGGATGTGTTAGGGTGTTTTAGGACGTGTTAGGGTGTGTTAGGGTGTGTTAGGGTGTGTTAGGATGTGTTAGGACGTGTTAGGACGTGTTAGGGTGAGTTAGGGTGTGTAGGGTGTGTTAGGATGTGTTAGGACGTGTTAGGGTGTGTTAGGGTGTGTTAGGGTGTGTTAGGATGTGTTAGGACGTGTTAGGGTGTGTTAGGGTGTGTTAGGACGTGTTAGGACGTGTTAGGGTGTGTTAGGGTGTGTTAGGATGTGTTAGGGTGCGTTAGGATGTGTTAGGATGTGTTAGGATGTGCGTACAATTCCACTGATTTTGGCGACGGAGCATCGCAGGGTTCACGCTCAGGCCTCGCGGCAAGACGGGTTTGGGTTCGATTCCCGACTCGGGTGCCTCTCCTGTGTGAAGTTTGCGTGTTCTCCCCCTGTTCTCTATGCGCTTCCTCCGGGACATCTAGTTTCCTCCTATCGCTAAAAAAAATCATAGATTGTTAATTGGTATCGGCGAAAGCATCCCAGTGCTGACAAGTTACCTGTGAATCACTCAATTGGGACTGGCGGTGGCAACCATCGCCCCGTGCTGTTAAAACTTGACAGGACCCTTCTGATTTAAAGCTTTCATGACTGCAGGGATTCATATTCTTGGTTCTTTCGGTAAAGTCACGTAGAAGGGAAATAATAAAATAATTGTTTCATATATTTTTTCTTTTATTATTTCCCTTCTACGTGACGTTACTGAAAGAACCAAGAATATATGACCCTCCTGGATAAGAAAAACATCATCGACATGATTTTTATTGTAATTATTTTCAATATTAAAAATATTAAGTCGTCTTTTTTTTTTTTAATATTTTAAAAAAATTGTTGTTTTGGTGATACATTCATAAATACTTAAGTTTGTGCTCACCAGGTTGACTCTGGGTGGAAAGTGAGAAACGTCTTTGCCCAATCCTGGCCAGCTGACTCAGCAGTCATGAATAAATAAGTGCAAATTTTGAGACTCAGTGAGGCTTTTTTGGGTAAACAATCTTAGCAGTAGTAGTAGTATTATAAACGATAACGTGATGGATTGCACATGACCCTTGCAAGCCACTGGAGCTGCTACACTCATCATCATCACGATCCGTGGGCAGGTAGCCCATAGGCGTCCACTGCACATTTCGTCATTTCTTTCCACTTTCCTCCGTCTTGTGCCAATATGCTCAAGCAGTGCCACATCTATAATAGAGGTTTTTTGGGTCAGATTGCGTAAATATAAATATTCACGCGATCTAATCCAAAAAAAAACCTCTTATGGATGATATTGGTCGTGAAAGCCTACGTGTTAAAGTGCCACATTTGTCTGGCACCAATCTCTTATTTCGTCATCAAGCCATTCTCTTTCCGATTCCTTAAATTTTCGTGAAAAACACACTCACAACAATGCAAATATATATTGATCCTCCAATCGAATCACTACCCAGAATTTAATCGAATATTTAGATATCCAAAGACCCCCTGAGAGGCTGGTGCTATTAAAACACGACAATACTAAAAGTTTTTTTTTTATTTTCCAGGTAAGGTCCACTGAGCTATTTAGCTCTTTTTTAGAAGTGATCTGGCCACAATGGATAGCTCAACAAATCGGCTTATGTTGAAATGTATAGCAGCCAACTGCTCGAAAAGCATGTTTATAAATGTGGAGGTAAAAACCGGAGGACCCGGAGAAAAATCCACTTGACCACTGCGAGAAAGACACCGCAAACTCCACATATAGAGGCAGTCGGGGTCAGGATCGAACCCACGAACTCCTGTATACCAGGTGAGGTAGTTAACATCTCGCCACTGTGGCGCCCCGACACGTGACGGTGACCGTTGCGTGACGTCCTCGCGCTCGCAGACACGCTGTGCGGCGGGGAGCTGGGCGAGTTCACCGGCTTCATCGAGTCGCCCAACTACCCGGGCGACTACCCCTCCAACGTGGAGTGCACGTGGAACATCAGCCCGCCGCAGAACCGGCGCATCCTCATCGTGGTGCCCGAGATCTTCCTGCCAATCGACGACGAGTGCGGGGACTACCTCGTCATGAGGAAAACCGGTAGGCTCATCGCTGGGGAGATTTGCCGCCGCCACGCGCCGGTTAAAGCCGGTAGAGGGTTGCTGAACGGGCCCTCCCCTGTAGTTTATTCTTGCCGATAACATTTTGGTAATTAATTTTTTTTGTTATTTTAAAAAGCCGGACTTTCCTGATGAGACCCGGAAGGTCGAAACCGGTCGAGAGCTTTATCTGGACCAGCGGTCGACCCAGCGATTTGTTGCGGCGGTGCGCGCTTACGAACTGTGAATGTTCCGCCGCGATCCTGAAAGCGCCGTTTCATTTCCTTGCGTCGCGCAACTCTCCCCCGCTGCGGGCGTGGACGAAGCGGCCGCGGGCGACGATTTCAAGCCGCGCGTTTTTTCTTTTTTCGTGAGCGTCGCTCGCCGCCTGACGCGTTGTCTCCCCTCGGGCAGCCTCGCCGTACTCGGTGACCACCTACGAGACGTGCCAGACGTACGAGCGGCCCATCGCCTTCACCTCGCGCTCGCGCCGCCTCTGGGTGCAGTTCAAGTCCAACGAGGGCAACAGCGCCAAGGGCTTCCAGGTCCACTACGTGACGTACGACGGTACGTGCCATCGCTGGCGGACTATCGTAGATGATTTTGTTTTTTTTTCAGATGAAGGTGGAAGGGAGGAGTGCCAACCCTTTGCGCCGGGAGTTGGACAGGAGTCGATCACCACTCGTGGGGCTATGATAGGCCGATAAGTTCACCAAGTTATTCCTTCCTAAGTGCCAGTTCCTCCACCCCTTTCCCCCTGTGCCCTCTCCTATCTTTTTGAAGTAATTTTTCCTCACCGTCCCCCCCCCCACCGCTCGTGACCCCCACTGGGTGGGGCAGTGAGCCCACCCTGCCCCCTTCTCTAAGCCCAGGTGGCACAGCGTCTGTTCCACCCTCCCTGCGGCGCAGGTTTGTGCGCTGTACCGGGCTCCTACCGAAATATAATAATACCAATATTTTTATTTTAAGATGAAGAAGGAAGGGCCTCTAATAGAGCTTTAAATCGAAAAATAAAAATGAAGTCGTTACGTTACAATATTAATCATTACAACTGGATACAACGAGTGTTATTAATTACAGCTGAGCCTTTACCAATGTAATCTTGCACGTTCTGTGTTGTCTCTTTGTTCCCAGAGGACTACCAGGAGCTAATTGAAGACATCGTCCGTGATGGGAGGCTATACGCATCAGAAAATCACCAGGAAATACTCAAGGTCGGCCTAAGAGGCTTTTCCTGAGCGGGCAACACAGGCACATTTTCCAACAGACACTCCAATAGATTATGCTAATAATATATTAAACTTTCCAAACATGTGCGTGTTTTAAATCGTAATTTACACGTTGTCTTTAATACTGCGTGTGTTAAAGTGTTAAAAGTTACAAAGGATGCATTTGCACAACATAGAGCACAATAGAGTCATGAGGAGGAAAGCCCATAGTTAGGCCTAAAAAAAGTCCTCTAGGCAAGTGTTTGACTCCACCTCGTCGTGATGGCTCATACACGTGGGGAGTGATATCCAGAATCAGAACATTTATTTATTCTGGTGGAATCCGATGAGCTATAAAGTTATTTTTCACAGGTGTCCAGTAGGGGCACGGGATCAGAATGTTACAACAGCAAACGGTACGAAAACACGATATGAGTGCAATTTATTGGAAAGGGATACAAATCACTTAAAAATATATCCAAATAAAATTAAGATTCTAGATTTGAAGCTTTCGTGAGTGCAGGGATCATACTCTTAGGTTTTTTCGGTAAAGTCACGTAGGTAAAAAAATATAAAATGATAATAAATCACGACGTTTCAGAGGCAACACAAGTCTCTGTCTTCAGGTGGGACCGTCACAGCTAAATTTACAGTAAATTTAGCTGTGACGGTATTATTTTTTACCTACGTGACTTTACCGAAAAAACCTAAGAGTATAAATATAAGATATTTTGTATCTTACCAGGTAAAGCCCACTCAACTATTAATTTATTTTTCAGAATCGACCCAGCCACAAATGATAGGTCAACAAAGTGGCTCATCATGTTCAAATTTATAGCAGCAAAATAATCAAGACGGATATTTAAAAACGATATCCGAACTGGTCCTGCCCCCCCCCTCACCTCTCATTCACAAAACCACACTGGTCAGCGTGGTGAAGTATGGATAAACGACCCCCATAACCTAATAAGCCTTCAGTAGGGAATTGACAAAGGGCCATACATTAAAAACTCCCAATATGATTCTCTGTGGAGGGCACAATGACCGGATGCTATTGTCCAAATATTTGTCCGCATATTTTACTCCTTTTATCGACATGGTGAAGTGTGGATGCGCTTGGTAAATATGGTCACTTCACCTTATCCGCATGAAGGATCCGACAATACATAACGACTGTAGTGCATAGGCTCGCTTCGAGTGCACGGTTAATCGTTAGTACAGATAACGGAGACCGGCATCAGAGGCGTTTGCGTGTGCCTGCGCCGCGACGGATTTAACGCGCCGTTGTCCCCCTCTCGCCCGCAGGATAAAAATTTGATCAAGATTCTGTTCGAAGTGCTGGCACACCCGCAGAACTACTTCAAATACACGAAGGCGGACTCCAAAAAGATGTTCCCGCAGTCCTTCATTAAGTTCCTGCACTCCAAAGTGTCGCGGTTCCTGAGGCCCTACAAATAACGTGCCGGCAGCCGCAAGGGAAAACTGCACCTTCTCTCTTGAGTGACAGCTGGAACAACCCTTGCCTTCTGCTCGCCGGATGAAGCTACGCGTGCTAATGATGGGTTCGGGGTGGGGGGGTTCGGGGGGGGGGTGTGAACCGCCCCCACCACCCCCCCCCCCCTGTTACCCCCACACACACCTACGTCCTGAGCGGATTTTGACTCTTTGTCTTCTAACTCGAGCAGTGCTTCGACACCTAACTAGAGCTTCGTCAAGTTCACCCGAGGCAGAAAACGGCTCTCCCTCTCTTGCCCGGCTAACGGCGGCTGCTGCTGTGCATTTGTTAACACTTCGTAGAACTCTCTTGGCCTTGTTATGCAAGTGTTCGCCCGAAGACGTCCCAAGAAAGTCCAGTGTTTTAAAAGAAACAATAAGAAGAAGAAGAAAACTAAGATTAAAAAACGGCTAAATGGAAAATCTGTAAAAGGACCGTGTGAATAGAAACCTTTGTGCGTACAGCAACGAGTCTTCTGGAAAATATTTCTAAGAAAAATCCCAGAAGATTTTCTTGCATGGACAGAAAGGCACTCTTGCTTGTTATATATGCACTACTGTATTTTGTATACAAAAGGTTAGACTTTTTTTCCCCCCAGCAAGTGGTTCATATCATCAGCTTGCAAGATCACTATTGTATTTATGGACATTAAACAGAGGCTCTGTGGATTATATTACTAGACTAGATGGGTTATAAAGCTGAATTTGTGTTGATTGCTTATTATACACGGCTTATTAACGGAATGCTGTGTGTTGGAAAGGCGGGGGGGGGGGGGTGTTGGGAGGGTGTAGGGTTTGGGTGGGTGGATGGATGGGGGAGACTACTTAAAGAACCTGGCCACAATTTTTTGGAACTGATACCAAAGTGAAATGTGATGCCTGAAAACGAATAAAAGAGATGTAGAAAATTGCACTTGAAAATGTGAATTCCAAGTCTTCTAACCTCGTGAGAAAAAAAAAAGTCGCATAAATAAATGAGCAAAAAATATGTTGCATTATTTGTTCACAAGCAACCAAACCTGTCGTCTTGGCAACAAAAAATATATATAAGAAAGAAAGTGTGGTTAAACACATAAAAAGCGTCCGTTGATAAGCAGCCCTTAAGAAAATGCAGGAGAGCTCACACACAGGATTGTGGTATTGTCGGTACAAACTGTACAAAATGAAGTTGACACATTAACACAAATTAGCGTGTGGCGTGGCAACTAACCGACTGTGAGTTGATGGCTGAAACACATTGTTAGGCCTTTGACTTAAAAAAAATGTGTACATTATTTTATTATCGTCAGCAGTTGCTGCTTTATAATCGTATATGCTTTAACCAAAACATGTATATTGTGTAAAAAAAAACTAAAAAAAAGAAAAAAAGGTTATGAGATCCTTCACCAAAACGTTGTAACTTAAATATCAGTGGTATATTTAGTTCATCCTTGAATTTACTGTGTGGTGGGAACCCTATTCGTTCATTTTCTGCTCATGAAATCGATACATTTTACAATTATTTAGGATGACATGCAGCAAGTAAATTATATAAACGCAGTTGCCGTGGTGTTCACCACGTTCTATTCTGAGCATTTAAGTCACTTGTACAAAGAGTTTGCCACCTGCTTTGATATTCCCAGGATCATCCTCTTGCTGAGGTGGCAATCCTGGGAAAATATGCAAGTCTTCCCAGGACATTGAGGCTCGATTTTTTTGTCGGTTACGTAATAATACAGATAACTCAAGACGTTATTCTAAATCAGGATGTCGTCAACCAAAATAAGAAGGGGCACATGAATTCGAATTGGCTAAAAGAAAACGTCAATATTTCCAGAGCCGAAATCCCAACGTGAATAACGTTACACGAGGCAGCCCTCTTAAAGAGCCGCATGCGGCTATCGGAGCTGCAGGTTACTGACCGCTGTTCTAAATACTTCCTCCCACGATGTGTCCTGGTATGTTTTTATTTTATTTTCTTACCTCGCCAGCGGCAAACTGTAATTGTACTGCGAGTTATCATTGTTCCGAGACGGATCGGGATGGTTATCGTTCATGCACACGGTGACGATTTTCCAAAAGGGATGTACATCTGAAGAGGCGAAGCGAGGCATCCAACCCCCCACCACCCCCCGTACAACCACACGGAACGTCACCACATTTGTAAATTCACCGAGGGAAGAGACGTTACTGGAGCTGTGGGCAGAAAATAAAGGACGAGAGAAAAAAAAATAACCACAATGTAATCATGCATGTCCAATACAGTATATCAATATTCCTGCGGTACATCAATAGTACTTTTCTGCTAGGTTACAACAAAATCCCGAGTATGCGTAGATGAGCATTCTGAAGCTTGACGGATTAACACGAAAGGTACTTTCATTGGCATGTCGCCGACCCATTGGTACGATGGCAAAAAATTCCAGTTGTGTTTGCACCTCAGTAGCGTCAGGTAAGAAGATATGGACGTGAATCTGTTAAGCCAATCTATATTACTATGTTTTGGTTCATAGTCTTCGTCTCTGCATTATAATAAAATGCTATCAATTCTTTTTCGACCATGCCTTGCATTTTATGGTACAGTTTTGACATAGTTTTTGTATTATAATAAATAGCCACTTTTTATGTACCTCTATAATATAGCAAATATATTTGTTCTGTCGTTTTCATAATATTCTACTGCATCGTAACCAACTTATAGGGTTTAAACATTTTGTTTCGGAAAAGCGCCTTCATTTCGGCAAGGCTGAAAAAGTACAGCGTCGTCTTAACATTATTGAAAGAACATAAGTGACCAAAAAAAAATCTTTAAGCTCCTGCTCATTTACTTATAAGATGACTGTTACCTATGGTAAAAAGTGGCAAACATGTTAACACTATATCTCTGTCGTATACCTGTAAAAAGCATCTAGCCTAACCTGAACTGCCGTTTGTAACTTTCATCTGTAGCAATTAGCAAAACGTTCCTGTAACAGAAAAATAAATGTTTTGTCTCACGTCGTCTTGGCTGGATTATTACCGTTGAACCTTTTCGATTGTCACTCGGCTTGCAGGTTGCGTGAAGTGGGGGAAAGTGTGGCTACCTTGGAGTTCCTCCGAGGCTCTCACCCTATTTTTGGAAGCTGTTGACCTAGCAGTGGTCTGAACAGATACTGCAGGGGCCGGCACCTTAACCTATTAAAAGGTTTACATCTGGATTTTTAGAATATCGACTCAGAGAAACATTTCTATAGTAAACATTTTACAATATTGGCTTTCAAATAAAAAAACAAGATAATTATTCAAATTTCAATTACAAATTTTTGAGTTACAAGTTTGTATTTTCTTCTCCAAGAGTAAAAGGGTAAGCACGTTAATTATTTGTTATTATTCTTGGGTGTTTATCTTTCTCTCCGATCTATTCTCGTTGTGCTATTGGCATAATGTCTTACGACAACGAACCCATAAGGAAATCTGTCAAAACAGTGGATTGCCCCATGTATCAGAATACAACTGGGAGATTTATTTCATTGGAAAAATCCTACAAGTGGGCCTAGTTTCCTTTAAATAATCGGGTTGCACTTCCCCCACCCCCCACCCCATACAGTCTGCTATGAGGTTATCGCATGACAATTTAAACTAACATCGTAATTCGCAGAGCCGGAATTTACCATCATTGAACACAAACCCAAAGATGTTCAGTCATTGCTGCATTTGACAACTCGGCTGAATGACGGTTAGCTGAGATACCTGGCCACTTTCGTTTTATATTTTTAAATCTGCACATTTTCTCCTTTTAAAAGTTAACATTTGCCCAGTATTTAAAAAAATACGTGCCAGTATGTTCGCATCTGAAAATGCCTTACCCTGCCTCCATCATCACCAATTGTAGAGCCAGGTCCACACCCGAGCAGATCAGTTGCACAACAACATCGCCGAGCAGATCGATTAATGCAAGTAGAGTGCGCCTCTACGATAAGAAACCGGGTGTGCAGCTGGAGCAATTCGGTTGCATGCAACCAAGTTTCGCAACTGATGGTTCGGGTGTGAACCTAGCCTAGGCCGTGGTTCAAACGGAATCGTTGATCACGCATAACGGAACATAATGGCCATTGTGCTTAGTCGGGTTTCCATCTGTCCAGGTTTGACCCGGACAGTCCAGGATTTGGGATCTATGTTCCAGTGTCAGGAATCGATTTGTGCCAAGAACTTGGCATCAGCATTGTGTTGAACTTAATTACAGTCGACTGCACAATATTGATTTGACCTCGGCAGACTGTGGAATAGATATGGACGCCAATCGCGAGGTTTGACCTTAACGACCGGCAGCCAATGAATCACGGGGTGACAATGAGGGTAGGCAAAGCCTCGAATTTTTCAAGCAGCTCCCGTTGAAGAATTCTTGCGATTTAAATTTGATGAGTGACTTAAAACAGAAGTGAGGGCATCTTCACGCTCATGGCACTGCACAAGACCTGATGTTAAGGATACGTGGAAGAAAATATTGTCTTGGAATTTAATTTTCATCATCGACCATGATTAATCCATTGCTGGATACAGGCCTCCCCAGATCTGCCGCCATCAATTACGAACCTACTCTGGGTTATTGAGTTGATGAGAGGAGGTAGGGAGCAATAGGATGTGGTGGATGCCTGGACTTCATCTATAGGTTACGTTACGTGCGTTAAGAGTGATCCAGCGTGAACCCACCTTAAGCCTTCTACTGATAATTCCGTTTCCTTCTCCCGAACCTAGCGCCTGTATATTTGGAGCTTGAATGTCTCTCTCCCCGTGGTCGCGTGAATTTTTCTCCAGTTACTCCGGTATCATCACAAAGCTCAAATAATTTTTGTTTTATACGCAGAGTAACATTTTTTAGTGCATGCCAAATATCGTTCGTGCATCGTTGAGCAGTGACTTTGTAACTTTAATCATTCAAGGTTTAGTGTCTTTATATAATAACCGGGCGGTGGTGACACGCACGCCTGTAATCCAGCCACCGCGGAGGCAGCAACGAGGAGTTGATGGATCACCGCACAGACTTTGGGATATTCCTTCCCCATGGGCGTCGAGAGGAAGCCGTGCCCCCTGGCAAGCCAGGAGAAGGCGGTCACAGCGAAACTGTTTAGGGATCGATCGGTGAGTCCTCCCCCCCCCGCACGCGTGGTGAGATTTTCTCCAGGCGCTCAGGTTTCCTCCCACGTTGTAAACAGCCATTCGTATGATTTGCCATCATCTTCGGAGGTGCGGGGAAAACAACACGCAGCGCGTAACGATGCAAATCCGAAGGAGACGTCGCAAGCGACGCACCACTCCGCTGGCTCCTGACGCGGTTGTCTGGCCTTGAGCACCTGAATGTGATTTTGAAGTTGATGCTCTGCATCTACAGCAGCAGCCATCACGTAAGATGAAGAAAAGGAAGATTGAGGACTTGGGCTCAGTGATAACGATCCCCCCACTCCCCCCAACGCGTTGCAACACTCCACCACGTGGTGCCAACGAGCAATTGCAAGCAACGAGCGAAAAAGGTTGAAGATTTTGATTTAAAGCTTTCGTGACTGCAGGGATTCATATTCTTGGTTCTTTCGGTAAAGTGACGTAAAAGGGAAATAATAAAATAATACGAACATAAAACAATACAAATTCTCACGACGTTTCGACTGCAAGACAAGCAATCATCATCAGGTGTGAAATCCACAGCAAGAATATATAGGTTGAAGATTGATTAAATCTTTCCACCATGCTCTTCTCGGCTCGGGAAATGTGGCTGATGGCAGTGACGTTCCCGCAGCATATCACTCATTAATAGTTAGCGAATGATTTTTCAATTTGAAATAAACACACGCACAATACACCCGATCTCATCACGTCTGCTAAGCTGTGAAGGTTTAACACGGAGGCTTTCGCGAACAATATCATCCATAAGTTTTTTTTTGGGGTTAGATCGCGTAAATAGAACACGTTCCTTCGGAGTGGGCAGGAAGGAACTTGGTTGGACAGCGCATTCGTGCACAACAGACAAATAATCCCTGGTGGGCAGTGTGAAACCTGTTGTTCCTACCTGTATAATTGCGTCGTTAAACCCGCCACCACCCGACACAGCCAACTAGTAAGGTTCCTCACGTAAACAGAACGTGCCAATTCGTCACTAGTACAGCACACCGGTGTGTTGGAGAGCCAAGCCACAACATTTACAATCTGAGTTCGACGTTTCGCCAGGAACTACGAAGGTTTAAGCCTGGAGAGTTCTGAGATAGGCGATCGTCCGAGGGTAGCGCAGGAGGAAAATAAAGCGTTGTACTCTACTATATTCCCACATGTATGCCCCCCCCCCCTACACTAACTTTGTACGATGCACCGCATGACCAGAGCCAAACGTTGAGAAAAGCGAGGCAAAAAAAGTCAGGTCATCTGGACTTGGCAACAGCTTTGGAGCATGACTGATGGACCGTGACTGCGTGCAGCTTATTGCTCAAACGCTGTTCAGTATTTTCAGTCCAATATGTAAAAACTACAAAAAATTCTAACGAGAACTAGTCCGTATATTTATATGGAGCCATTTTAACTTTTACCTTGTTTTCATTGCTCGTGTTGAGGTTTTGTGCAACTCTCCCACGCTAAAAGTCGTAAAAATAAATCACCAGTCATGTCATGATTCAACCAGGACTCTCCTCTTCACGTCTCCCCTTGTGCCGTTGATCTCCACGAAACAGGACACATTCTTCAAGCACTAATTTAGTTGGGCGGTGGTCGTGCACGCCTGTCGGTTCCGGCACTGCGGAGGCAATGAGGATTAGCGAATCGCGGAGATTTTGTTAAAACTCCCTTCCTGCGGGTGTTGAAGTTGCCATACCTTGGGATTGCCATGCGGCGATAAACTACAGACTCCATCTGTGTGGGCTGGTGTTGTCCCCCTAGCACGCGTGGGTGGCTCCAGTTTCCTCCCACGTGTATTAACACTCATTAATAGGCTGGAATACACGTTCACACGCATGGTGCTTCAAAATAATGTCAACACTCATATGGGACTATCATTTTTTATGAAAAAAGAACGATTACACTGTAAACTAATGTATGTTCATAGCTTCAAAAAGTCAGTCTAGACTTGTTCGCCATCGTCAACACGTGCCTGGAATCTTCTCCAGCTGGTCCCCAGAGCCACATTTCTCGTGGTATTGTTGCAAATTCTCAGAAGTGTTAACGTTTTTTTGAAGCACCCTGGCCTTAAAACGGCCCGGACGTTCCCCACCTCTAAAGGGACACTGGAGGCTTGAGAAATTCTTGGTGCTGGTTCACAACCTGGCTGGCTACCTTCCAGCTTGCCTGCGGTTCCTCGCATCTTATCCAGTCTATGTCGAAGTTCTTTCGCGCTGTACGCAGGCAACCGTGCTAAATCGGAGATGTGGCGGAAGGACACCTAAACACAGAAAGTTATTCTACAGAAATGAGTTTTCAATCTAGATTTAAAAGTGCTTAGCTCCAGTGGCTTCCTAATATCAGAATGAAGAACGCTCCAGACGGCCACAGAAGCGCATATCAAAGCACGCGATGCGGTGGACCGTGAAGTGACAGTAAGGATAAAAACAAGTTTATACTGCTTAGGAAGACGAGACAAAAATTCAAAACTGGTTTCGGTTCTGTGCAGTGTTGTTCTAACGTTCATAAACTCAAATACGTTGCTAGTTATTCACTGTTAATGGTCCTGCCGAGAAAATAGCCCCAATTCAATTCTAGGCATCAGAAGACGTGCCAAGCACTAACGACTATCAGTCATGTTGTAGTCACCATGTCGTCCAATTTCAAACTATTGGGGAAAAAAAAAAACTTCAAATCTAGAATTAATACCCTATACGGGAAGGAATTTCACTTATCTGTTAAGAGTTTTTAAAAGACGAAACATTTTACCGAAAAAAACAAAGATTATATGGATCCTTGCAGTCACTAAAACTTCAAATTTAGAAAAAAAATTGTTGAAACATTTTAAAATGTAATGTTCATAGGATATGCAAATGTGGATATCCACTGCCTGTATTTTAACATTACTGTAATGTTCGTGATATACCTATTCGCACTCTACTCCGAAACAGCACAAAGTCAACGAAATTTATGACAGTGATCGAGACTGCACAGCTTGTGAAACCACACGCTCAGACAAAAAGGCACGCACAACACGCGCATTTACGTTTCAGTGAACTTTTAATGGTGAATAAACAGCGCAACAGTGGGGAATAGTTACTGTGGAGAATAGTGCGTTACAAAGGGTGGCCCGCTTCTGGACATCATGCACAAGCTGTGCTCAGATATTTAAAATGTTAGAAGGGGGTGAGAACAAAGCTAGGGAAGACTATTTTTCAAGACCATAAAATGCGTTCACTTTAAACCTTGCAATTTTTTTTGAGATTTTTCATTTTTTATTCGTTTTTTATATGTATTTTTTTTAAACAGTGGTTTCCTTATCAACTTCAATGTTCGTCACTTTGCTTTAGTTAAAACTAGGAGTGGCTGATCCATAATAAGCAGTCCTGCTCGTTCATATTCTTTTTCTCATCAAGCGTTCGAAGAAAAAAGGTCCTTGCTTCTTGCCTTAAAGAGTAACAAACACTTAGTTGTTATAATGGTTACCTAAGGAGGTTTCTACTTTTCCGCGTTACAGAAACCGAGCGATGGCATGGAAATAAAAACCTAAGTGGGCTCTAAACCTGGGGGGGGGGGGGGGGGGGGGAGGAAGGGGAGAGGGTCCGGGCAAGCTGGGTCACACAGAGTGGGAGTTGCATGGGATGAGCATCTACTCGACGGACTGAGCTGTCATCGAGCTGGTCATGGGACTCTTAAAGCGCGGCTTCATGAGAGGAGAAGTGCCACGGCCTGCCAGCGCACACAGAGATAAAGCCTGTTAGCGAGACTCGCGATGACCAAAGCCCCGCCATTCGCATGCGTCACGAGAAGCTTTACAAAATTTTGCCGATAAATGGAGAATGCATCGATTTTTTGTAAGCAAATTATACTAACTGAAGCATTGCTCTCACGGTTTTGCTATTAATGGCAACGCGCATTAAATGTTACTTGCTAAGACTCGATAAATCCAAACACGGCTGTATACTGTGAAAAAACATTAGGAAACGCCAATGGTGAGTGCAAATTGTGTCATTTTAAAAATGTGTTCCATAGTATCTCCGTGCTTTCTTCCTCGCTGCTTATGTAGATAATGTCCTATGCCTGCGGTCATGTCTTACTGCCACCTCTTCCCCATCTCCTGATACTTTCCAGTCACAGTCCTGCTTCTACGATGGTTTCTTATCAGCAGCACAGTTCTAGCAAACTCCCCGCTGCTTTCTCCGCGCTGGCAATACCAGCATGTAGTTAGCATATCCCGTTTAGTTCCATTTACAAAACCCTACAGTCAAACAATACTGTGCAAACAAACGAGGGCAACTACAAAAACACAATACGTTCAACCAATTTGATTCCAATGTGCATATTTCTGAACCAATTAACTTTTGAATTCACTAAAGTGTATTATGTTTATCATCGGTCTGTCAACTGACCTTTTTCTTTTCAACCAAGACAAAGGTCATGCTGGCAAGGGATTAGAAAGTCCTCCACCAGAGCTGAACATGAAATGTAGGACAGAAATAAAAATGCTAGCAACAGACATCTGCACTAAAAAGAACTTTATTTGAACAAGAGGCAATTGAAGTGAAGATTAGCAGTTCAGGGAAAAAGCTCCATGAATATAATGCAAAATGATTAAAACCAAGGTACAGATTTCAGACATGGTCATTTTAAACCTTAAAATGTCAAGCAGTGGCAAAATACTTGGGATGTTCCCAAGACTTGAGAAAATTTAAATTACATGTACAAGATTTCTCGTTGGAAAACAACATAACCAAAATGCAATAACTGAGTGTGTGACAGGTCAAGGGAAACAAAGTCATACATCCTTCCTTCAGGTACAAAATAAGTTGCCACCTAAGCTGGTACACAAGACAATGTATAACAAGGGAAACAAGATACCTAGTGTCTGAGATACTACTTACTGTATGGTTATCTCAAGTGTATAGACACAATTACCATCACCACAAGTACAAAATACCATACTATTTACCAAAAGGCAATCTTGTATTCCATAGCAGTTTGAGTTAAATTTAGTGATTGCTTGTGCAACGTTCAGCGTGTAAAATCATGTCAAGGTGCATAAGAAAACCAAAATCACAGTGCCAAACAGTGTCATTTTAACAAGGCCCATAGCAAGTATGAATTCACATTTTGGTATGACATTGTATACACAACTGTATCATGAAGCTCTCCATGTATGCGGTACAAATAATAGATTTCAAGTTCAGTATATTGCAGTATCATCCATGCAGTGATTTGGTGTGGGGCATGTGTCTGTGCACTTAACAATACTCTACGTATGGCCTATGTCTGTCTATACACTTAAGAAAGGCGATGTCTGAAAAGGTAAATTCCAAGTAACTATACTGATGTTTTATTTGATGTTGGGGAAAATGACAACAGAGTTGAAACAGAGCCATCCGAAAACTACACACGATAGTCAACATTTAAACTAATAGGTCATCCCATCAGGCACAATCATTTGAGGAATGCATGTTAACGATGCTTAACAGCCATGGACACTTAACGAATTGCCAACATCGACAGCGACTACCCGAGTGGTATAACAGTGTGCGATCGCACAGAAGCCTCAATCAACATGTTTTACATTGTATGTTGTGCACCACTGTGTGATCGCACGATTAACCTTTCCCAGGATGGCTTCAAAAACTTTTTGCTAAAAGACCGACGAGAACATTAACCCAAGTGTGTCGTTTTCGTTTCAAGCGTCCGTTTTAACCCGACTGTATTTCTCAAAGACGCTCGGCACGCGTGTACGTACACGTACAGCTGCCCCGGTGAAGCAAGCGCCCACCCCCCACCATCCCCCTCCCACCCACACCGTGGATCAGGAGGGTCTCCTCCAGCCAGAGGGTTTAGTTACCTCCGCCCCTGGGCGCACCACGAGGCCCTGCTGGTCCCGTGCCGCCACGCTTGTAGCCCGTCTGGTAGCCTCCCTCCTGAAAGATATAAGCACGGTGCCATTTTTTAGGAAAATACCTTTACTGTCGCTTGTAATAGTTTTCACAAATACATGAATCCCCTTTCAACACTTATTTTGGTACATTTCGATTTAAAGCTTTCATGACTGCAGGGATTCATCTTCTTGGTTTTTTCGGTAAAGTCACGTAGAAGGGAATTAATAAAATAATAAAAATAAAACATAATAAAAAATTCTCATGACGTTTTGGCCACAACGCAAGCAGCCGTCCTCAGGTGAAGACCAGGTCTGTCTTGCGTTGTGGCCGAAACGTCATGAGAATTATTTTATTATGTTTTATTTTTATCATTTTATTACTTCCCTTCTACGTGACTTTACCGAAAGAACCAAGAATATTATTTTGGTAGGTCAATGATGGCCACCCTCCACTGCACTCAAGGACTCAACTCCTTTAAATGCGCCGACAGCGCCCCCCCCCCCCGCCCCCCAAACACGTAGGCCCCTATTACTTGCCTTCAAAAGTCTTCCAGGTAACATCATGTAAACACACGTGTCAATCCATTTCTGGACGAGTGCCTTCCCCCCCACACACCGTACGGGTCATGGGGGTTTACTTTTACAATACTTCACTGTGCTGATCAGCCCAGGATTGTGAAGGTGGGTAGCATAGACGTTGGTGCACAGAACGATGACTTCTGTTGCACTGCCCTCTCAACGTGGTGCTGCAGCCATAATAACAACCTAGGCTTAAGGTTTCAACAGCACTGATTGTAAATCGTATTCCAACTTTATTCGGGTATGGCCGATATGAGTGACTTCATCACGAGCTGTTGCTCAAGTCGCTCACCTTCCACCCCGTCTCCATCAACTGGGTGGAAAGGTAGGCGACTCGTGTAACAACTGTTGACAAAGTCACACAAAGTTCATGCCTGAATAAAGTACGACTATCAACGATGACAGCTTGCCCGTTTGTTTCCCATTAAAGCACTATCGAGACTCAACCCTGCCGAGCTCCCGAGATATGAGATCAGGTGCTTTCGTATACATGTTGAACTTATTTCGCAATGTACATAGCCAACCGTGCTAATTGGGAGGTGATTTGGTCATCGGCAATGTTCATTAATTTGTCACTGCACAGCTGCAACAATTCATATTTTCCCATGCTGACCTCACCATAAAGAACTTGTAACCAAGGAGAAGACTTTACCATGCATTGATTTACCTCTTGCTTGCAGTCAGACAAGTTATTGTGGTAAATTATCATGCGGTGCAAGTTATGATCAATATTACTTACCTGCTGGTGGAAGCCCATGCTGTAGTTGCGAGGGGCGAAGGAGTTTTGTCCGTAATTGTTTGCCGATCCTGGATAGCCAACGTGGAATCCTTCGTAATTGGCACCTGGCGACCAGAAAGAAGACATTTCAGAATGCTACAATTTGTAAGACACGTGGATTAAATGTGGGACTGTACAAATGCACGGTTTCTTCATAGATATTTTAATATTTTTTTATATTATAACCTGAAAAACTGCCATTGTTTACTCCCTCCCTATAAGACGTTCACCAAAAGGAAGAGTGCATTATAGCCACTGCAAACCGGTAATCAGTAATTCAAAACAGTTGATGCCACCTGACAAATCTACAGCCAGGCAAGTTAGACTACACAACCACCATGTGCGCACGTGTGTGTGTGTAAATTAGGCATGTTTCTACGCACCGGTTCATCAATATCTATCCTTACGCTCATGAAACGTATACGATTTGTGTCCGAAAGAAATAATTCATTACAATGCAAGCAAAAAGTATGCACGAATGATAGGCTAAAGTTGTTGCATTTAAAACAACGGAAGCAATAATAACTGTGAAATTAAGAAAAACCGAAAGGCATACAAACATAAAGGTAAAACGAGAGAAATAAAACGAAGTTTCGATTTAAAGCTTTGGTGACTGCAGGGATTCATCTTCTTGGTTCTTTCGGTAAAGTCACGTAGAAGGGAAGTAATAAAATAATAAAAATAAAACATAATAAAACAATTCTCACGACGTTTCGGCCACAACGCAAGCAGCCGTCCTCAGGTTTGCCAGTCAGGGCCCGATGATTGCAATGCATGACCCCAACTGAGTAATTTTATAAAAACCACTGACCACCATTGGAACCTCATTTGCCAATACCCCGAGCTCTCATACTCTGATGGTGCATTGACTTTGAGTTGTGCGCCTTTTGGCGTCATCTGGTCCAACACCATGTGAGACTAGGCTCTAAGGAAAGCTGTCTCGGGTGTGGACCAATCAACTTCAAGGACAGTGCATATCATTATCAGAGTTGTGTTTTTTGTTTGCATTATGACTGCAGGTATTGTGGTCTATGCAAACATGACTCCTTGTAAAAAGGGGTGTCAGTTTTGTTGCCAGATAAAAAGGGTAAAAAAACGACCACGGTCCAGCCACGGGCAGAAGCGGCGAGCCGCTCCGCTTACCGTTGAAGGGGCCTCCGCGGGCGCCCCGATAGTTGTTGGACGATCGGTACCCGTTGGTGGTGCTGCGCATGCCCCGCGCGGTGCCCCTGGGCATCCCTCGGCTGTTGTAGAAGGTCTGTGCCTGCCTGGAGAAGCCGCCCCCCCCACCCACGCCTCCCTGGGGCTGGCCGGCCGACGTCGAGAGGGTCTCCTGGGGCGCCTGGTAGCTGCTACTCACCACTGTGGTGGGGGGGGGGGGTGGGCAGGGGGAGGTTGATGAACAAAAGAGTTAAGTCTCTCACAAGACCTTGGGTGGACAAATGTTCCCGTCCGATTAAACAAGCGCGACTATAATATATGCAATGCATTCAAAGCAGACCGTGTTTACGTCACTGAACCATTCAAGAAAAATTTTAACTAAATCCCAGGCTTAGAATGTATCCTTTAAAATGTTTTAGTCTTCAATGTAGACAAAATTAATAATTTCGTAAAACTGCTACTTACCAGACTGTTTAGTTATCAATCTTTACGACTTGGTTTCATCGATTACTTAAAACGTTTTCACTATGTTCAGTTACCAATCTTTAGGACTTGGTTTAATCGATAACTTAAAACTTTTCACCGACACACACACTACACAACTGGGTACTGTGGAAAGGAGCAATGAGCCTACGCAAGTTTTATTTCAGTGCTTGCACGGCCATTATAATTACACATGTAGTGCAAGTGTGTTTCGAAGGATTGAGAAAAATGGGGTTTGTTCTGTGAAATGTGGGAGTGTGTATCTGTCATTGCAGGGAGCTGGCAAGGGCATGCTCCTTTCATGTTACCAGTTTGGAAGGCATCTGTCTCCAATGTCAGCTGTGCCAAGGCTCCTGGCTGGGACAGCGGGTGGGTCTGGGGCTGCGTGCTGTAGCTGGCGGTGCTGTATGGGGGCTGCGACGGTGGCAGCTGCTGCTTGATCACTTCCGTCTCAGGCGGCAGTGGGGCGTTCACATTAAAAACCTGAAGAGGAGATTGCAAAAGCTAGGTCATGGTGTGGCGTAACACACACAGCGTACGCCTACACATGCAGAGGAGATTCTATTATTGCGATGAATTTATATTCTGTACAGCGTGTTTGCAGTTCAAATACAAGAGGATAGCGGTATAAACAAACACCTGATTTGGAGCACGATCAGCTGTGTGCTTGTATCAGATGTTGCTCTTATATAAACATGTGTTGCTTAAATACGAACTGTGCTTATATACAGCTTCTACTGTACCTGGTCGGATGCTATATTGTTAGAACATGTGGCTGACAATCGAAAAAGTAGCAAGGTGAAATCTCCCATATAGGGGAGTCCAATCAATCTATCATGCCTCCGGAGTCAATTAAATGAATGCCGATCTGTGGGACGTTGACAGCGGCCATTCCTGTGGATTGACTCGCCCCGTCATGTGAATGTGGAAATTCCACAGTTGTCTTAGGGATGCATAATAGGGAAGCAGTACGGCCCCAGGCATCCCTTGGAGTGGGGGTAACCAATGCTTAATTTCACTTCATTTTTTAATGTGCAGGTATTTATACTATAAAGCCCATCCGTGAGTTAATGGACTGCAATGCACAAATAAGTGGATTCTATAAAATAAAAAATAAGGAATCACATGAGACTTAAGGCAATGCAACTGTAAAATTTTAAATGGATGCTTCAGCGGCATACAGATGAAAACATAACACTGCACTAAACTCCCATGACCGGAGAAAATTCTAAATCAAGTTGTGAAAATACAACTTAAAAGCACATTAAACCTCAGAAATACCACGTTAAACCCTGCTGGCTGCAGACATTGCAACTTTCAGCCAAATTTTCTCCACGTTGCGTGCTCGTACGGGGCAGCGCTGCCAGATTAAGGATTTTTATTTCCATTCTGAGCACTTTCAGGTGCTCTTTGGAATAAGGAGAACCCACAGGGATTTTTGTTAACAATCTAGGGATTTCTGGGGACTTATTGCTACGGTAGAAAAGCACGTTACACCGAAAAGCAATCATAACTAAATATGTCCAATATCCATGTTTAAAGGACAAGCAAAGCTTTTCATAACTGGAATCAACACATGCGTGTCCAGAAATTGGCAAAACTTTAAACGTAGTTTTATCCCCAATCGACGGACTTTTCTCCCCCAATTCCATGGCTTAATGAGACTACAGAGATTTACTTTTATAACGTAAACATATATTTTTCTCTGAAGTACTGGCAACCCGAATATAAAGAAAGAGGGGGGGGGGCTTGGTGATAAGCCAGGGTTCGTACCGTCTGCATCGATTGGAAGGGTGCAGCATTGACGTTAATTCCACCACTGCTCAACGGCTTTCCCACCACTGGGATCTGCTCGGAAGCGAGAGGCAAGCACTGAGGGCACGGACACACGCATACATACGCAAGGTTATAAAAAGAGGCAATAACTGGTATCGCCAATGCACAATCTGTATATAAAACAAATACCGCTACGCGCAGCAAACACTATGGATGCGTGTGAAATAAACACCGTTTTACAGTGTGTTTAACTTTTAAAAACTACATTTTTTTAGGACTCAAAAAGCTACGAACTTCATTTTCTGGAAGTGAAACTACGAGGCAAAAGATATAATTTGTATAACAAGGTCAAAATGTACATTTGTAAGGGGTGAAACATTCACAACCAAGCGTTCATAAAAAAACAACCACAGGGTAATGAGTGACATAAGCACACATGATGTATAAGATGGATCAAATATGATATCGGACATTCTTGGTGATTTTGTCAGACAAATGTTAAATTTGGACTGAGGATACAACTGAGGCAGAAAAGACAAATAAAAAAATAGATAGTAGACACAGAACAAAAAAAAATCTCCAGTGAAATCATGACTCTGCAATGTAACTATTTATCTAATCATGGAATCATGGGGGGGCGATCGTTACATGCCTAATAGGAAGCGGTAGTGTAGCAGTTAGTGCGCCGTGCTACAAACCCGGCGACCCGAGTTCGATTCCCGCTCACGGCCAACACCAGTGACCATTATTTGAACCAGACCTGGGCCTCCCCTAGGTCGACTCAGCCTCAAATGAGTGTCTGGTGCTGTGTGTAAATATTGCCACTGGAGAGACAAAGGTGGTCGGGGGCAAGGTGATGGCGACCCATTCCCACGTGCGCCGTGCTGGCCTTCATAGGTGCTTACTAATAGCACTTGCCCCAAGTCTGTTAAGGCTATGCGGGGGATCTGTCTTTGTTTTGTTACATGCCGAATATTTCGTAGACACACCAGCAGAGAGGGGGGGGGAGTCGAGCAAAGCGTTACCTGTGTAGGGTCGATGGTGGGCTGCTGAGGCAGGGCGTCGGGGATGTGTGGTGCACTCTGGTAGAGCGGTTGTGCGGGAATGTACGCTTCACTCACCGCTGTACAAACCATGGGAATCTGTGGGCAAAGCCAATGGCAAAATCAAAGCAAAATGTGTCAGAACATTCCACGTCTTTTGTTTAACTATTGAGTCTGTTAAGAGATATACAACTCTACAGGATTGCAAGCCTGGATAGGCATAGTTTCGTAGGGTACTGTTAAAGGTGTTTATAGTTGGAGTTTAGCTGTGGATAATCGTTTAACCTTTTGAGTTTGGCTGCAAGAAACAATAAACAATGGCCCACTTTGAGGTAGGATGTCAAAAAGGTTTCTGTCTATTGCATTGCTCTGTGCTTTGTAAATGACCCAAAGCAATCCGCAGCCAAATTGCAGAAATCAAAATCAAACGATCCACATTGTGAACACTGCCAGGGTATTCAGTCACCAAAACACTAGGCAGGCAAATAAAAACTTGCAAAGAAACAGAAAATAATTTAGTTAGTAATCAGCATCCACAGCATCAGACTTTGCTGATAATGCGCTCCAAGAAAAAATACAGACCAACAGATCTTTCTCCACCATGTGACCTTTGTACTTTTTACGACCCAAAGCTAAAAGCTGCATCTGCTCCAAACGAAAAAGCAAAGTTCGCTGATATAGTCCTGTATACAAAAACTTTAACGATACAAACCATTACAACAATCTACATTATTTGAAACTGACAATACTGCAGATGTGCTCACTCAACTGTGAAAGGGATGGTTTGACACTGGAAATTTGGTTACACTGATGCAAAAAAGTATTTGATTTTCATAATCAAAGGTGAGTGAAAGGAAGCTGTGGCCAAAGAGCAATCTATTCTAATTATATGGAATTCCATCACCAGTTGATAATAAAATACAAAATACAGAAATTACCGTGTTCCTTAAATACACCAAGAAATATGTAAAAGCCCCCTTTATAAAGCAGAGCCAGTTGATAATAAAATACAAAATACAGAAATTACCGTGTTCCTTAAATACACCAAGAAATATGTAAAAGCCCCGTTTATAAAGCAGAGCTGTGTACGTTCGTAAAAATAGGTGCATTTCATACATCAACATGTGCTCAACATTAATTTTTTTGTTGTTGTCAAAACCGTTCAGCCAAAAGTGCCTCTGCCCTCACATGCGGCCCAGAAAGAGATGCTTTCCCTTACCTGTCCCAGCTGCTCAGTGGCACCAGCATCTGTGGCCAGCACAGCTAAGCTAGGGACAGGGTTAGACTGCAGAAGGGAAGAGGGGGCAGGAAGGAGTTGTGCTGCGGATAGGAGGGGCATCTACAGATGAACAGCAGAGAATGTGTACGAAGTGGAGGAGGAAAAAGGGGAGTAAATATAAGATAGCAAAAAAAGAAGAAAAAAAGATAGCTTAGAAGCATTGTTTTCATAATCGATGCAAACCATGGCACATATTTGTTTTACTTTTCCCAAACCGTAACGAGGCAAAATAAATGAACTCGTGATAAAAAAAATCGTAAGATAAAAATTAAAGCAAGCAACCAATTGTGCCGAACAATCAATAGTTTTTAACACACCACAGAAGAGTAAAATGTACTTACTTGATTAGAAGACTGTTGGGGAATATCAGACTGATTCACTCTGTTATCTGGAAAGACAAATATATGCCCAGTTAGACAATTGTACACGAAACGTACACGGCAGCAGCAAAGACAGCACTGGACTACTACACCCAAATTACCTGCTGTGCCAACAACGTACTATAATTGTCGATGTATACATTACACTGCTGCCGAAACAGCCCTTAGCAACAACACACAACGTTTGGAACCTCATTTGCCAGTAGCAAAATATGATAATTGTTTTTTTACCCTTTTATCTGGAAACAAAACTGACACCTTTTTTTTTACAAGGAGTCATGTTTGCATTGACCACAATACCTGCAGTCGGAATGCAAACAAAAAACATAACTCTGATAGCGCGTTTTGGCATCATCTGGTTCAACACCATGTGAGACTAGGCTCTAAGGAAAGCTGTCTCGGGTGTGGACCAATCAATTTCAAGGACAGTGCATACATTATCAGAGTTATGTTTTTTTGTTTGCATTCCGACTGCAGGTATTGTGGTCAATGCAAACATGACTCCTTGTAAAAAAAAGGTGTCAGTTTTGTTGCCAGATAAAAGGGTAAAAAAACAATTGACACACAACCTGCTGTGTTGACAGCATGCGTCGTCGGGTATTCCTAATAAGGGCCACTGACAAACAGCTCACCTGCAAACAATTTTAATGAATGCTCCAAAATGTGGCACACTTGAGAAAATATTGCTAAGCGACTCCAAATTAACCGCAGGCAACAAGCACGTACACTCATACATCTCTCTCTGCCCAACTGCGACCCAGCAGCCACGCAAGGAGACACACCCTGCCCCAAAGGCCTCAAAAAGGGAGGAAAAACTCACCGACTGCAGATGCCATGGTAGACCCCTCCAGCAGCTCCACAGGAGCCATGGGTTGAGCCGCCACAATTGCAGGGTCCACAGGAGGCTCGTAATCCAGCAGGGAATCCTACAAATGCGGACGGACATTAGAAATTAGCCACCGTTTCCGAACAAGAGTGGTTTCCAAAAAGTCCACAGCAATGTGTCCAGAATGTAAATCGAGACGATTTCCACACTTCTATTTTAATCATATAAAATATAATTACAGGGCTTTATCAGTTCAATAGTGGATGACCCCCCCACCCCCCCCGCGTCGTTTGCATTGGTCATTGGGACTGTTTAGCCATTGTGAAGGTGGGTGAATGTAGCCATAACCAGGATTTAAACTCAGGTCACCAGATTCAGTGCAAATATGCAAACCACTGCAGCACCACTCATCAGTAGTACGTTTTTTTTTATATTTTAAAAATAACAATATTTCTCATCATCTTGGCCTCCCACGTACAGAAAGTACCCTGGAGAGGTGGATTCATGTGGTGTATCTACCAAGAAAAATACTACATTTGTTCCATTATATGGAGGTACTGCACTCTGCTTCTACATTAGAAAACCGTACAAGTGGCAAGCTGCATGCTGTTCGTGGGAGGCAGCTGCTGCCCATTCCTAAGTTAATTCCTTTGCCAGCACACATTGGTCTCACATGTGCAAGTGTCAATCAAATACCTCTCCTCAAAACATGGAAGGGGACAAAACGTTTGCTACCTTCGCTTACATAATGATCCACATCAAGTGTCACATTATTCATACCCTACAAATATTTGTGGAAAGATCTCTCTTCACATTAATATAGGAATGTTTCTCTCTAGCGTACCTTTTAAAAAACACCCCAATATGGAACCGTATTACTTGGAACGTGAACCGGTTTCAAATATGGATTAAATTCTGCGTAAATGTCAACAAGTCTTGGCAATAGAAACTGCAAAATCGACATTTCAACATTTAAAGAATTGCTTAAATTTCGAGCAGTGGGGGTCATGAGTCGGCCAGGAGGGGAGGCAAGGTGGGGGGGGGGGGGGTTTGATGGAGAATATTCCATAAATGCAATTAACCAAAGTACCCTCTGAAGTCATTTTCCATTCGGTCATTAGCAGATGGTGTGGCAAGGTGCTGCCAACTTGTGGCATCCAAGTCCCTCTCTTCCACAGTCGACCAAAATATATCTTTACGATACAGTTTTAGAAAGCACAAGTGTTGTGCAACCTTATCATCTACCCTCGACTGCAAAATCATAAATCTAGAGTGAAGGAAACGGGAGGACGAACAGCCTCCCGGTTAAACTTGCGAATATAAGCTGGGCAGAGCAGCCCACTTTTGTTAGGCTGCATATATAAACTAAAATCTGTCAGCAAGATTCTGGAGACAAAATGTGTATTAAAAATCCACTGCTAAAATATTTTAGTAGTTTGTTTTGGTCTTTTCTCAAATTGTTACAACGGATCACTTTATGCAAAACCAATCATTGAAATAAGAATGTCATCTCTACCACTGGCCCATTAACCCACATCTGCTTGCTTGAGCAGGGAGGGACACGCTCCAACTTGTCATGGTTACTTTAACAACAGGCGATGATCCCAAGTGACTATGGTACACAAAGACAAAGACCCCCCATATAGCCTTAACAGACTGTTGGGGCAAATTGCTATTAGCGAGCACCTAAGACGGCCGGCACGTCACACGAGGAGGTGGGTGGCCAACACCACACCCTTTGTCTCCTAGTAGCAATGTTTATGTACTCATTTGAGGCCGAGTCGACCTAGGCGAGGCCCATGACCAGTTCAGAAAGTCGTCACAGGTGTTGGCCGTGAGCGGGAATCGAACTCGGGTTGCCGGGTTCGTAGCCACCACCCCCCCCACTTGGTGCACAAACACACACACACACCTGCATGAAATCAAAGGTTCCCTGAATGCGAGCCATAAGGTCCTGGACGTGCTGCTGGCGGAGCACTGGGTCCTGAGGGGCAGGAGCTGGAGCGGGGGGGACCACCTGGACCTCTACTACGACCGGTGAGGGTTCCGTCACAGGCATGGGCCGCTGCTGGAAAACACAGGGATGCGCATACTAAGCATCAGTATTTTTCTGGATGCATATAAGCATCTTTAACGTATTTTTCAACCCTCCATTATAAAGGCAGTGTCAATAATTACTATATTTTTGTAATGCTTTAATGGGTGCCCTGTAACATTGCCTAGAATTTGGCACGCAGTAATCTTTGTTTTTACGTGCACAGCCCCTTTTTTCAAATCCATGCTGAATGAGGGCACCCCCACACAGTGCTGGTCTTGGGAGCTATTTGACCATACTTGACCAAGCTGGTCAATGCAGGTTGGCAAATGCAGGGAACATAGATGTTGTACCATAGTAGAATACAACAAATAATTTTCTTGCACTGCCCTCTGCTGACAACAAATTAGCCAAATAGCTGAATTGATCAGATAATCCTTCATCCAAAACTGCATACATTGCTTTGAAAATGCATAAAGCATTGCAGTCGTGCTAAAGAAAAACTAACCACATTTTTCATCAACACTGCCTTATAACAGAAAAAAACTATTTTTACTTTGAAGCTCCAAACGAAGGCCACTGACTGAAACATGAGCATTGTATATATTTTAATATTACAAGGCAGTGTTCATTATGAATTTGGCACGTTTTATTTTTGAGTCATGCTTTTATGAATCTATGATTTAAAAAGCCAAAAAAGGGCACCTCGTTTATCACGAATGCCTTATACTACGAGTTATAATCAACACTGCCTTACAAAAATAGGTAAAAAGCAAACTTTTGGAGCAACGGCCCTTCTACTATGATGAATGTGGTGGGCTATATCATTAGTACTTGGCATACATTACTAGTCTTCAGACTCAATGAGGCTTTCTGGAAATATAAATTACATTAAAAAGTTTACATCCAGCAACGGCTCAGAAGATTCAAATATAACCGGCTCAGTAGATTCAAATATAACAGAAATTTCTCAAAAATATATATATTACGCCTGCACATTTTGCTTTTAACGTCTTCAGAAATGTCTTGGATTATCACTGGAAATAAGACTACCTCAACAGGCTCGGAATTCCATGAAGGAATCTCTTCCGTCTGTTTGGGGATGAAGTCTGTCTTGGTTGCTGCTGCCAGGAAATGTGTATTGACAAACTGAAAAGGTACAAACAAAGTGTTTCCAGTTAGGACTTTTACGTTCCACATATACTGCGTAGAGGAAAACAAGTTTAAACGTTGCTATCAAGGATCAACTCTTGCGCCGGCATACCTCACGTGGCTGGACTTCACACACATTTTCAAATTCCTCAATAGGTTCAGGTTCTGCGGTAAAACATCACAGCGACACTTAAAAACCACAAATCATATCCAGCATGTTTACACTCCAAAACACAAACTTGAAGATTTTTTAAGCGCTGTTTTCCTGTACTGGGCATCGTGTTCCCTATTTTTTTTTATTCAAAAAGAAAAATAATTTTGACTAATCTGTCAGAAGTTATTTCAGATCGATAAGTATGACATTGGTTATATTTTGTCAATTCCATGCTTTTCCAAACAAAAGCAGTGTCATGTGATGTTGGGTAAAAGTGTCCTTACAATTTTGGATTATTTCTTTTTGCATTCAAAACTCATTCCTATCGTGTACAGATTTTATGTTTATTTAGAGAATTTTCCATTAAATTATTGCAGTAGTACTCAAAAAATACTTCTGAAATCATGGGTCTTAGTCTTGAGTCACCACTATCAGTGGGTCCTTATGCAGCAGGACGTCAATTATCCAAGTTGACCGTAAGTTGAAAATATCTATCGCCCGACAAATATCATTCACGCTTGATGTGGTCATACCATGTTATTGCTAGAAGTGTAATGCACTCTGAAATAGTGGACAATGTCTAAAAACATGCCTTCTAGAGTAGCTTAAGAAACGATATACAGCCCAATAAGCTCAAGGGTGGTCAGAACTCAACTATAGGTAAAGGGATTTCCTTAGTTGGGGTTTGCCTTTTCTTTCTAAAGGACAGATGCATAAAACACAGCTGGTTTGTAACCGATTAAAACGGTAATATAAGGGGACAAAGAAAATATGTAAAGGTACTTATATCGCCATAAAAAATCATGTAATAGTGAAATGAATAAAACATGGGGTCTGTAGAGTACCAATTTCTGGGACTTGCTGCTGCAACTGCTGCAGCTGTGGCTGCGGCTGCGGCTCAGGTGGAAGTGGTATTTCTTTCTCCTCTTTTTCCGATTCGGGAGAACTGGCAAGGTCTTGTTCCTCTGAAGGTGCCTCCTGAAGCCCATTCTGTGGCGTGTGGATGTTATCGAAGTAGCCACATTCACGGACCCGATCGATGACCTCCTTTAAGATTTTGTCTGTACAGAGGGAGAGAGAGAGAGGCTCTTACATCGAAAACACTTCAACAATAATTTGCTTTTACATTCATTTGAATTACATTTATTTTATGTACAATTAATTAAGTGAATACAGAAAACACAATATTAACTGCAAGTATTGTGACCTAACAGTGGAAATGGTTTTGAGATGTAAATACATTTGTGATATTCCAGATGTGGGATGTCAAAAAATATATAAAACAATGAGTAATTAAATGTTCACTTACAAGTAGTTCCTGCAACCGGTTTATCCTTCCCTTCCACCAGATCCCATAAGTGCTGCGATGCTTGCTCCATCTGGGTTTCAAAGCTGTAATAATAAATCAAAGTAAATTATTCATTAAGCATGTAAATAAAATCAAAAAGTATAAGAACCCACAGCAGCGGAATGGCTAAAACTAAACAGCACTTACATGCAAGGTGGCCAAGGTGTGGCTTAGATCCTGTCTGTGAATTCAGTCAGTGACTTGTGATTAAACTAAACTCTCAAGTAGTGAGGTAATGCCTTAGTCCAGTCAATAACTGCATTAAAAATTTACCTGATTGGGCTTATTCCAGCACTGAGAATTAAGTAACTTAGTCTGATTCACATCTGATGATAAATCTTTGCAGGGCATTAAAAGGTTTTCCACTAATGAGAGCAGGTGGGCTTTGCAAGTGACCCCAGAAGTAGTTATGTTACGTAATGTTCTGGTGCAGTCCTGACACGAGACTGCTCAGCTGCAAGTGTTCCAAATACAACTAATGTATTCTAATAATGTGACGTGCACAGTATATTTTAATATTACTGGGAAAGAAAAAAAAAGAAAAAAAAAACTCACTGCGACAAGCATAACGTCTAAATCCGACCAATGGAATACTGAGGTCATGTGAGGAAGAAATTGGACAAAGCGGACCCCCCACCTCCGTATTTCAGGTCTTGCACCAGGGCTCATAACAACCACAACATACCACTGGCATAATGTAATTTCAAAGAATCCAAAACTCTAGGGGAAACTTTAACAAATATTGTATCGGTGAAGTATTGAACGCACAGCTCAGCAAGTCGCGCAAGGGACAGAGAGAGGCGGGCCCCACCTGGTGGTCTCCACTCGCTCAGGGTTGACGAGCTTGTAGAGGTCGTCCAGGAAGGCCATTTCCTGGCTCAAGAGCAGAGCGGCACCGTTCTGGCCGGCCAAGAAGTCGAGGCGTGCTGCCGCCCCATCGCCCAGGCTGTCGAGGATGTACTGCACCTCCAGCACGAGCCGCAAGCGCTTCTGCTCGGCCTCGTCACGCAGCAGCTGCTCCCGCCGCGCCGCCTTCTTCTGCACCTTCTGCACCTGGAGAAGGAAAATGACGGGCACGCAAACCGAGACGCTTGCTGCGGAAAGTGGAGCATCGAACACGACGGCCACTCCGGTTCCCAGTGGAAGTTATAGATCCCGTAGCGTTATTTAAAAAGAGGCTGTGTCTGCTGAAGTCACGGTCTAAATTATTCACAATTTTGAACCAACTCACAAATTACCTGATTGAGTAAAGCCGCATAAGCAACATCACCCCCCTCCTGTGAAACTCCTGCAGACTAAAAAGTTGTCTGTAAATATAGATAGCCATGCACTATAAGAATAGCAAGAATAACATTTTTTCCAACGACCTTGCGGGGAACTGCGATAGCCAATTGGCACCCGCAAGCGCTCGCTCTCCCAGCGTATGCAACAACGGGTTGCTTGGATAAATCAGAGATGAAGGTTAGGTCGTGAAGGGTGTAACAAGACAGTTGCGGAGCTATCGAGCATGAAGGCCATGCCAACTGTGCATGGGCACACAGCCTGGAGCGGCCCAGGCTACAAAAGGTGGGAAAATTGGACAGAGGGACCCATTTTCATTCCATGTACCAGGGTGCATGCCAACCACACTACACCACTGGTGTACTGTACTGTGGAAGAATTCAAAACTCAATGGGACCTTGAATGTGGGTTGTTATTGGGGAATTACCTACCTATTTTTGTCTTTTCCTGGGATGATGTAACCGCTAAAGTGTAGTCCAATGAACGAAATAGGTCATGGGGCAAAATTGTCGTTATATAAACGATGGACTTTGACATGAAACTGTTATTAGGCTTCGCAACCCAAGGAACCCACAAACATTTTGAACAATTTGGTCCACATGCATACAAGTGATATTCCATAAACTCCCCTAGCAGTGAATGTAAAATGTAACTATGTTCATAGAATGTTTTAAAAAAATAACCCTAGTGAATTGTACAACTCAAGATTATAGCAACAATGGTATCTAAAATGAGGGAAAAACATTTAAATGTTCGATGAGTTATGGAAAAACTATAGCCCGCCCACCCTCTTACATCTTGGTTGAGTGAAGCAAAGGTCTTCAGTAGGTCTCGGGCAAATTCCAGGCTGCTGACGACCTCCATATACTTAGCAACGGCTTCCTGATGGCAAAACGACAGATGTTTCAATTTAAAACACTTGCGTGTAAACCACACTGGCGACTTAAAAAACCGAGCTACTAAGAGCACAGCAGCTGCCACACCGAATGACAGGCTGTATTGTTCTGCAGGGCATGCCGAAGAATAATGTACCTGCTGGTCTTGGTTGAGAGCATGTCCATCGTTAAGCTTGGCTTTGTAGTCATCCAACTTGGACTGTTGAAAAGAAAACACACGTTGAAACTACTGATACAATACACTGGACATGCATGCCTGGGGTATACTCACTTTAAACGTTTAATTAATGTTATGTTTTCTGACAAAAAAAACAGACGTCAACCTCATAAGGCATCAATGAGGAAAATCTTACTTTCGTTTTAGAATACCTCTATTTAAACAGAGTACACTGTAAAAAGTTGACAAGCACTTTGCCGACTGCCAACAGAGCAAAAAGCTATTGCTGAACGTGCGTTACAATTTTCCTCTGGGGCTTTGCTGGAATGGGCCAATAACTTACAAGTTTGTTAAAACATATATGTAATGAGGACAACACTAGCATGGTGGGGACAGCACTGGGTCGCATAATCACCACCATCGTGACGGAGCCTCTCTCAATGCAAAGCCAAGCTTCTGTGACCAAGGAAATTGTCACAAGAACACAGAAATGTTCACACTAGGGACCACCCCATTCGACGAGGCCCATTCCCATATTCATCCAATACCTTTCCACCAACCAGAGTACGAGAGGCTCGCACGGGATTGAGCGGTATGGTAATGGTTACAACCAAGTTTAACCTCGTATATAAAACTTAACGCAATGGTTAAGCTTCCTTGAGGAATAATAATCTTCGGCGAGTGCATCTATTTGCAGTTGATATCCACTACCACGACATTAGTCCATTTCCTCTTTACCAAACACTGCAGAACTGTGAAATGGCAAGTAGAGGAAAATGTTAGTTGTGGAAACTGTTATGCATTCGTGCGGGGGTTGTTTGCATGTTGTCTTTTTCCACAGGGGTTGGATTTTTGACTCAATAAAACAAAGCCAATGTAGTGTACAAACCTAAGGTTTAAGTTTATATAGCAACATAAAAGAATACATCTCAAGTACCTTGAAGTTACACATGAGCACGAAAACAGTTTATATATAAGATGAGCATCAGTCACAATGCAGGCACACCAACGGACTTGTTACATAGACGGAACTTATGAAAGTTAAAGGTATTAGCTACAAACACCAATACAGCCATTACTTAAACTACTACAGTTACATATATATAGAATGTACGTACATAAATGCATGGATATAACCACACGCTGGCACACACCGCTGTAAGGAATGATGACCGATGGTTGAGCCTACCATCAGTGGGCAGGCAAAGGTGGTAACGCGCCGGAGATGAAATGGAGCGGATGCCATCAGCTCGTGTTCAAGGACTAGATCGAGTGTTACATCGCATGATCATAAGGAATGGCTACGGCTTGGGAAGGCCTTCATCTAGCAGTGGCTTGATCATGGCTGGTGATAACGATGAACCACGAGACAAGAATATTCACAGGAAAACATTAGGACTGAGCACTTAAGAGAGGGCACTGTGGAAATGAATCCTAATAGGTCAGCAACAGTTACTTATATAGCAATTTAATAATAAACAGGTCGTGCACTCATGGGAAACGGATCCCCAGTCACCTCGGCTTTAGCGAAGGGCCAGGCTATTGACAAACACATCCCATGCAGCTCTATTCATGGCGATTAACGTCATAGCAGAATATATAAAAACGAGGACCTTGCCAACAAAAGGCCCTAATGAAAAAAACAGGGAGGGACTCATGAAACACAGCTCTGTATAGAGGATATGATAATTGTATTTTTGTGCAACATTCAATACAAGGGGGCTGGAGGGCTCTGACAGGAAAACAAGACGAAATAATAGAAGATAAAAGATACTATGTAGCGATACACCGAGGCATGTAAAGAATATATATATCTTAAATACACTGGCAGTGAGGTAAATACACAGCTAGAAACAGACATTTATGGCACATCGATAAAGAGTCATGCATGACAGATGAAGAGATATATTGACAGATTTATACTGGACACACACAGAATAATAGACAACATTCAGAGATATACAATACATATACAAACAGCAACTCACAGAGACTGATGTGTACAAGAGTCGAATACATGACAGACAAGCAGGGACAGATGTACACTGTGCGCAGCCTAGACATAGTACAAGATACAGTACTTAACTATAGGTCAATGAAATAAAGCCATGACAATTAGAAGGCACACACCAAGTTACTGGCACGGCAAGACAGAATTATACTCGACACACAGCTAAACTACGCCATACCGCACTATAGAACGACAGCAAGACAAATACACACCTATGAATGACTAAGATTGTACACACAGCTGATAGACGCCTATTAAATACATTTACATAGCACACTCTCTAGAAGAAGGCAAACAATGTACCTGTACAGACACAAGAACGAGCTACGCATACAATGCAATGATCAGCAGCATAACGACATATTTATACTAAACTGTGTATTTAGAAATATAACTTGAGATATTTACACGAAATGTACTGTGTTATATAGAGCTAAATAAACCACGAGGTATATAACACACACACAGACGGCTTAAAAGTGTTGGTGGAAGAGACAGGATCTCGGACGAACGGAACACTGAATATACAGAACAGTACATAACAGAGATAGCGACTGTGACACGGCCAGGGCGATAAGGAAACAAAGTGGGACGTGTGACTGGCACACAGAGGCTGAATGACGCAAACGATGACTTGGAATCAGATACAAAGACCCACCCCGTGTCACCTTAACAGACTGTGGGAGCCAAGTGCTGTTAGCGAGCACCTATGAAGGTGGGCACGGCACACGAGCGGTGGTGGGTGGGTGGGGGGGCACGGCACACGAGGGGTGGGTGGGTGGGGGGGCACGGCACACGAGGGGTGGGTGGGTGGGGGGCACGGCACACGAGGGGTGGGTGGGTGGGGGGCATGGCACACGAGGGGGTGGGTGGGGGGCATGGCACACGAGGGGGTGGGTGGGTGGGGGCATGGCACACGAGGGGGTGGGTGGGGGGCATGGCACACGAGGGGGTGGGTGGGTGGGGGGCATGGCACACGAGGGGGTGGGTGGGTGGGGGGCATGGCACACGAGGGGGTGGGTGGGTGGGGGGCATGGCACACGAAGGGTGGGTGGGGGGCATGGCACACGAGGGGGTGGGTGGGTGGGGGGCATGCCACCACACCCAGGACTGGTGCAGATAATCGTCGCCGGTGTTGAGCAGGAATTGAACTCAGGTTGCCGAGTTCATAGCGCGCTAACTGCTACACTACCGCTCCAAAGACAAGTACAGACGTGCACACATCGAGACGCAACACCACCGTGGGGTACAAGCACAACGCTGCCCGTAAAGCTGAGTCGGGTGGCAACACGAGATAAGATGGCTTCGCGTCTCTTCCCTCTCTCGCGCGATTTAGTTTTTGCTCAATAATAACGGTTATCAATCGGACATTTGTGCAAAAAACAACTTGTGTGTAACGGACTCATCAACCCCCATCACCCCAGCCAGCCACCACCACAACGCACACACCCCGCGGCGCGTGGGTTCGGGGGGCCCAACCCATGCCGCGTGGTCGTCGTGATGGGGGGGGAGCCATGTTCAGACTTCCGAGAACCACGTGAGTGGGCGACAGACAGACGGGATTCATAGGCGCGGGAGAAAGGGCTGTGTGGATTGTACAAGACGCTACGCGCCACGCACACGGACAGGTCGACGAGGTCACGGAACACAACAACAACAACGTGCGGAGAGGAGAGACCCGGGGGGGTGGGGGCTCTCGCTCGTTTTGCATGGCGCACAAACGAAGACAATGGCCGAGGTTTTAAACACGGCAGGAGGGGAGGGAGGAGGTGACTGTGGAGATTATTGTAGCGTGGGGAACGCCGCCGACTCGCACGGCTGTGCAGTGGACTCGCATACAAAGAGCGAGGGGAGGAGGAGGGGTGTGGAGAGAAAGACGAGACAAAGCAGAGCTTAAGACACAGTCGGGGTGGGTTTATACATCAATGGATTGCGTCTGCAACGGTTCTGCCTTAAGATGAGGACGATGCATATTAAAAATACGAGAAAATAAAAAAACTATTGAATATTAATAAATAATGTAGCGGGAGCACGTGGACGTATTAAGGACACTGGATTCGACAAACCGCAAGAGCACCGCGTAATGGAGAGAATATGAGATTGAGAATGATGTAATTAGACACTGGGCAAAAGGTTTCCATGTGAAGGACATCACACGCGAGCAATGATGGTAAACGACGATCATGACGGTGGTAGTGACGCTACAGGTGAATCTACTGTATACGTACGGTATTAATAACGATTATACTTTGGAATATTAGATGGTGGTGATTATATAACGATCTATACTAGTAGAGATAACTCTGATGCGTGCCTATGGTCTGGAATCTTCTAAATACCGTACACTCGTTTAGAGACCAACAGGGACATGTTGAACTTCTTTCGCACCCTACGTAGCCAATACATAGCAGCCACTGGTGGTGGTTCATGGATGTTGTCAGCAGCAACGACCCGACTGAGCAGAGTGGCAAACACAGCCAAGGTAACACGTTAAGAGTCGTGATGAGGGCAGTTTCCTCCACTTTACTCGCCTTCTTAATCCAGCAGTCATGCCAACCACCCACCACAACCACCACTACTAGCTAAAGTACACAGATCTCGTCAGATATAGCCAACGAACAACGACCTTCAAACCCAGGAGCTACTTCCTACGTTAATAATGAGCGAAAGTATTGAGTGAAAGGTCCTTTTGCCTTGGCTCGGCTGTAAAATAACAACGTATCCTCCTTGCCCCCAAACAGCTGAACCACCAAACTCAACAACCCGAAACCAAGCAGCAGCTGTAATTTAAGGCATTGTTATCGAATCGCGTGTTGGTGGTGTTTTAGTGTCTGTGTTTGTGCACCACCGCCAACAGATATCACCAAAAATTATATGGCATGCCAATATACTACACAAGAAGTTAGTGGATCAGCATAGCGAGCGAGGTTTACGTTGCGTTTGTCCAGCTTCCTTAGGCCAACGGTAACAACAACCATTGTAGCTATGCAGCAAACAACAAGACCGATATATGCCTAGCAACAACTCCACTCTACATTAACGATGATTAAATCACGAGTAGTATCGGTTGTCAGCTGCTGGCCCAGTAGACAACCACCACCACCCGAGCCAAGCTGCCAAATAAATCTCGCTAGCACAAGCTATACCTTAATATTAATGACGACGACGATGATGCTGCTGCTGATGAGGAACACATCACACAAGCCAACCTGACTAGAGCTTCCACACCTCTCTTCCAACTCGAATTCATCAACACATGAAAATCACCACCCATCAACTATCCCGAATGTTTAAGTAGCCAAGCCGCCAACGGCTGCCAACAACATCCCATGTTAATGTCATCTAAATGATGATGATGATTCTAGATTTGAAGCTTTCGTGACTGCAAGGATTCATACTCTTATGTTTTTTCGGTAAAGCCGATGATGCTGCTTCTTGCGGATGAGGTATGTGACGAGGGGAAGGGGGAGCATCATGGAGCAGTAAACGTGAAGATCAGAGCCGCATCAACTTCCCCTTCTTGACGTTTTGCTCGGACCAGGCCAGCAGCAATGTGAATCGTTCCCATCGCTTTAGCCGGAATAGAACCTTGAGCCAACAAACGGACATCCATTCCACGTGAATACGGCATTGATGCCAGTGACAATAGAATGTACACAACCAGAAGTTCCGCGTACGTCCCTTCAACGAACGAGGAAGAGTAAAACCACACAAAGTCGTCCTCCCGTAGCACTTTCGTCGCGGTCAGAAGGCCTCGACATTGGCACTGAACTCATGAATAGATTGCCAAGAGTATTGTTACTCGTTACTTGTTACTCGCACTGAAGGCAATCGTGAGTTGTAACATGAACGTTTCGGCATCCCCACATTTGGCCTTCTACAGGTCCATCACCCAGAGGTTGGCGATAACAAAGACAAAGGCCCCCCGTGTAGCCTGTCACAGACTGTAGGGGCAAGTGCTGTGAGCGAGCAGCACCTATGAAGGCTACAGGCACTGTGGCACACGAGGGGGGCCAGCACCACGCCCGGCCGCCTTTGTCTCCCCAGCGGCGACGTTTCGCACCCCGCACCAAGCACTAGTTTGAGGCCGAGTCGACCTAGGGGAGGCCCAGGACCGGTTGAGATAAAAACTTCGAGTGGGACTCCAACTCGGGTCGAGGTGGGGTGGGGTGGGGGTGCATCGGTTTCGTAGCGCGGCGCGCTAACCGCTGCGCCACCGCTCTCCCGCCCCCCTAAACACGACCAGGGGCCCACCACCACCACCAGGACACACAAAGTCGCCGCCACGCTGCCCGACAACAGCAACAACAGCAGCAGCGACAACGAACAAGGGCGGCGTGCAACGGAGCGCGCCAACATCCCCGCGTCAATCAAACGACGACGACGACGAAACAAAAAATGACGACGACGACAACGTCGAGGGGAGTCAACAAAAGACGCGCAAATCCCGCCGACGCATCTGCGGACCTTTCTCTTCTCGAGGTTTCTCGCCTTCTTCTCGAGCACGAGCAGCGCCTGACGGAGCGGCTCGGACCACACCGTCTCCACGACGGTGGTGGTGGTGGTGGCGGTGCCCGAGGCCGCGGCGGCGCTCACCGCCTTGCTAGTGATGGCCGGCATGACTTTCTCCCGCGCTGCGCGTTCTAGTCTTTTATTGTTGTCGTTAGATCGCCGACGAAGCGACGGAAAATGGGGTTGAAGGAGAAATTTGCGTCGAGTTCGGTGTGGGGAGTTGGGGGGGGGGGCGGTTTGTTTGTTTGTGTTTTTATCCGAATTTTTGTTGTTTAAAGCAAAGCGGCGAGAGAAGCGACGAGCGACTTGAAGTGAACGAGGAAGAAGAGGGGGGGAGGGAGGGAGCCGCATTGCATTACATACAACGCACGCGCATAGCCGCCGCCGCTCTATTGGTCCAAGCGACGCCACGTGACTCCAACGCACGAGGCGGTAAGGGGGGCGGGGGCTCGCCTATCCGTGGTGGGAAATGCAATTGCGATTATTGAAGGGCGGGGGGAGGGGGGTTAAAGAGGGGGGGGGGTGTGAGGGGGCGGGGACCGGAAACCGCCGCGCAATGCACGCTGGGAAACCTCCCCCTCCCCATTGACAACGCGCGTTCAAAACAATGAAATTATTAACGCGCTAATTGCATTGCCCGCCGCCTTCCCCACCTTCTTCTTCTCCAGGTTACGGATCTTGTGCTGCACGATGGTGACGCTCTGCTCCCTCGTGGCCCTCAGCGCCGCCTCCTCGGGAGGCCGCGGCTGCCGCGGCAGCTGCGAGGCTCCGCGCGGCGCCGCCTCCGCCGCCTCGGCCGCCCTGCTCCTCCTCATGGCCCCGCGCATGCGCACTGCGCGCCGCGCCTCCATTGAGCGGCGTGCGCGAGACAGGGCCACGTGGTAGCTACTCCACGTGCTGCGCGGACCCCCCCCTCCATAGCCAGACCCCCCCCCCCATAGCCAGACCCCCCCCTCCATAGCCAGACCCCCCCCCATAGCCAGACCCCCCCCCTCCATAGCCAGACCCCCCCCCTCCATAGCCAGACCCCCCCCCCCCATAGCCAGACCCCCCCTCCATAGCCAGACCCCCCCCTCATAGCCAGACCCCCCCCCCTCCATAGCCAGACCCCCCCCTCCATAGCCAGACCCCCCCCCATAGCCAGACCCCCCCCTCCATAGCCAGACCCCCCCCCATAGCCGGACCCCCCCCCCTCCATAGCCAGACCCCCCCCCCCCATAGCCGGACCCCCCCCCCCATAGCTAGACCCCCCCCTCCATAGCCAGACCCCCCCCCCCCCATAGCCAGACCCCCCCCTCCATAGCCAGACCCCCCCCCCATAGCCAGACCCCCCCCCTCCATAGCCGGACCCCCCCCCCTCCATAGCCAGACCCCCCCCCCATAGCCGGACCCCCCCCCCTCCATAGCCAGACCCCCCCCCCATAGCTAGACCCCCCCCCCATAGCCAGACCCCCCCTCCATAGCCAGACCCCCCCCCCATAGCTAGACCCCCCCCCATAGCCAGACCCCCCCCATAGCCAGACCCCCCCCCCCCATAGCCAGACCCCCCCTCCCATAGCCAGACCCCCCCCCCCCCATTGCCGGACCCCCCCCCATAGCTAGACCCCCCCCCCATAGCCAGACCCCCCCCTCCATAGCCAGACCCCCCCCCATAGCTAGACCCCCCCCCCCATAGCCAGACCCCCCCCCCCATAGCCAGACCCCCCCCCCCATAGCCAGACCCCCCCCCATAGCCCAACCCCCCCCTCCCATAGCCAGACCCCCCCCCATAGCCGGACCCCCCCCCCCCATAGCCAGACCCCCCCCCCCATAGCCAGACCCCCCCCCCATAGCCAGACCCCCCCTCCCATAGCCAGACCCCCCCCCCATAGCCGACCCCCCCCCCCATAGCCAGACCCCCCCCTCCATAGCCAGACCCCCCCCCATAGCCAGACCCCCCCTCCCATAGCCAGACCCCCCCCCATAGCCGACCCCCCCCCCATAGCAGACCCCCCCCCCATAGCCAGACCCCCCCCCCCCATAGCCAGACCCCCCTCCCATAGCAGACCCCCCCCCATAGCCGGACCCCCCCCCCCCATAGCCAGACCCCCCCCCTCCATAGCCAGACCCCCCCCCTCCATAGCCAGACCCCCTCCCTCATAGCCGGACCCCCCCCCCATAGCCAGACCCTCCCCCCATAGCCGGACCCCCCCCCCCATAGCCAGACCCCCCCCCCCCCATAGCCGGACCCCCCCCCATAGCCGGACCCCCCCCCCCCCATAGCCGAACCCCCCCCCGCCCATCAACCCTCCCTGTCGCTTACCAACTCTTAGTCCGGCTTAGCCGCCTGGGCTTGCAGCGATAGCCCGGCTTTTAAGATAGCCGGACTCGCCCCTGTTAGTCTGCTTTAGCCGCCTGGGCTTGCAGCTATAGCCGGATTTTTCAGCATGCTCAGGGGGTCGGCCACCAAAATAACAAGAAGAGCCATTTTCTTCGAATATTGTAAAAGAAAAAATCCCCTCAATATTCCAATAGCTGCAATGCACGTGGTGAATACCACGTGCATTGTGACGTCACGAAGCAGTCTTACAAGAGCCGCAGGTAGCCGACCCCTGAGCTAGCCCGACTCGCTCCTGGTAATCCGGCTAGTCGCTGGGGTTGTCAGCCATAGCCGGACTTTTGTAGTTACTAGTTAGCCAGACTCCCTCTCCCTGTAAGTCCAGCCTAACCGCCTGGGGTTGTTTTTAGCCATAGCCGCACTTTTCAGCTATCCGGAAAGCCCCTGTTCGTATGTTGAACTTTCGCACCGTGCATCCGCCTGGGCTGACAGCTTTTTCAGGAATTTCCATCAAGTTAAGAGAACAAGGTGTCCAACAGTTACCCGTCATGCTTAATTCTGTCATATGGCTGATTGTAGATGCAGAGGAAACAACAACGTCACATTCAGGTGGCCAAGCCAGACATCCCCGTGAGGAGCAGCGGAGTGTATCGCTGTGATGTCTCCTTAATATTTGTGGCTCGGAAATTGTATCGTTATACGTCGTGTGGTCTGTTCTGGATGACCTCAGTCGCACAATGGAGTGTTTTATATATTTTTTTTCCGTTTGTGCATCGGGTATCCGCATCTGTCGTGGTTTGTCCAGTGGATGCTGCCTCCATTGATAAATATATAATTGGGGGAAGCCCATGTGGTGCCTGCTTCTTCAACGCCTGTGCTGCTGCTGATTATGCTGACAGCGATTCCAGTTCGCGTAGAGCGCTGCATGGAAGCTCAGCGGGGAGTGGATATGGAATTTAGGCTGTAGCGTTCTGGGTTCAATTCCAGCTCCATTGGCCTGTTTGGATTTTTATTACATAAAAAATTAATGGTAATCAAAAGATTACTTATTTTTTTCTCATTTATTTGCATTTGTGTAACTACCACAATATGAACGATGCAATAACCATATCATTTACAGCCCTCCCCTGAACCCTTGTAGTGTCGGGAACAACACGGTAGCGTTACCAAGCAGTCAATCCGGGGTCGAATCCCCGAAGTAATATTTTAGTGATTTATTTAAACGTCACGGAACGGACCGCATAACATGATAAGGTCATACTCTTTAGTTCTTTCGGTAAAGTCACGTATGTATAAAATAAATTGAATCACAACGTTTCGGGCGCAACACATCAGGTGGAACAACCACAGCAATAAACAATTGCTGAAGCGGGCAAGAGATTTAATTTATTTTATATGTTATACCTACGTGACTTTACCGAAAGAACCAAAGAGTATGGATCCCTGCAGTCACGAAAACGTCAAATCTCGAAGGATAAGGTCAACACGTGATTGCGGCACGTGCAATAATGATATTTCAATCGCGCTGAAAACCCCACGTGCGTGCAGTGCAGTCCCGATTCCACGTGGGGCCCTCTGACGTTTCACACTGGTTGGTGGTCGAGTGGGGAGCACGAGGGGCTGTGAGTCACGGAGTCGTGGGTTCAAATCCAACGCTTGTATTTAAGAAAAAAAATGTTTACAATAAAAATCAAACGATTTTTTAAAAAATGTATTCGGTCAGAAAATATTTTTTTAATCAGATTGTACAAATGAATGATAACACATTCCTGCGGAGGGAGCTGGTAGGAACGTTGGGTTGCTCGGTCAATGGCCAGGGTCAATGGCCAGGTTCAATGGCCAGGGTCAATGGCCAGGGTCAATGGCCAGGGTCAATGGCCAGGGTCAATGGCCAGGGTCAATGGCCAGGGTCAACGGCGGCGTGGTGTATCTCTGGCAATATGCCCGACTGTGAGGGCGGGCACAAGCCGGCGTGAGTAGGTTAAACGTTGAGTTTTATAAGGGCACCACGGGGTGACCAGCCGGAGCATGACAATTGCATAGGTTCAAATTTTGGCAAAGGTGAGTTGCTGAATATACATCGGAAAGATGGTACGTGCCTTTGTGAATGTTAACTGACGTCTGTGTAGGTGGAGGTGTTGAAGAACCTGGAGGGAGTCCTGTGTGTGTACACAAATGGATCATGTGTGCAGGTGGATGTTGAACCCAAAGAGTTGAGACTTGATCCAGATGTGATGAAGGTGGCCTGGAAGAGAGTGGCGACACAAAGAAGGTTGAGAGTTGGACCGGACATGAAGGAGACCTGGAACAGAAAAGGAGGAAATGTTATAGGGTTTTTTTACGCATACACATTTTTTGACCGCTAGGGGCACTGTTTTACCACCAGGGTGCGCTGATTTATTAGGATACCCAAAACTGAAACAGGTTTTTAAGCCATTGAAGCGGTTTTCCATGGTTTTGCGCAAAATCACGGTGGAAACTGACACTTAAACTGCAAAAGTGATGCAAAAACAGTAAAAGAGTGATATTCAACGACAATAGTGTCCTGCTTTGCTAAAAGTTGGCATTATAACTGCTGTTTACATGACGAAAAATGTTTCTATGACAAAATACAAACAAAACATGCTATATCAAAAATAATGTCCAAATATTTACAACTTACAAAAATACTGTATATCTGTTTAAAGCTTAAAAACAGTCGTGAAGTCTAGTTAAATGAACCCCGATGACTGGACATACACTCGTCCAGCAGTGGAATGACAAAATCATTACATATGTACAAACAACAACCAGTAAACGTGTTAAAACGTAGTGAAACATAAAACTCCCATCAGTTGCGTACATTTTCAGAAACGATTAAAAGCTACTGGTGATGTTTTCAACAGAAAATATGACAAAATTTTTTTTTTTTAAACGGTGTCTAAAATACAGCACGTAACTTTCAATGTAACATCTTAAACCCACTTCGGCAAACATTCAGAAACAATCTTTCCCTATCTCCCCCTCTTATCTCGCTACCCTCCTCTTGCTGTCTGCTGCAGCAGCCCATGCACCCAATCCACAATCCCCAGTGTTGAAGCTCACCGCAAACGAAAGATCGCTTTTCTTGTTCCGTGGCCTCTGCTGTTTGGAGCTCCCTCTCCTCCCCCTGTTCAAGTCGCAACTCAAGTCATCCCTCTGGGATTTTTGCACACAGCGTTGATGTACGGTGCTTTTTCTGGAAGACTTTGCTGTTTTTTTCCTGGATTTTTCTGTTTGCGCGTAGTCACTTTGAGATGTTTCTTGGTCATGTTTTTGTTTGTTGCGGTTGCACCCGATTCAAGAGCCGCATGGCTCACAGGGCTATACCTAATACATGAAACTAAAACAAAAAAAACTAAACTCTCCTCTACCCCATTGGAACCTCATTTGCCAGTAAAAAATATGATAATTGTTTTTTATCCTTCTATCTGGCAACAAAACTGACACCTTTTTTTACAAGGAGTCATGTTTGCATAGACCACAATACTTGCAGTCATAATGCAAACAAAAAACCTAACTCTGATAATGTGCACTGTCCTTGAAGTTATTTTTTTGCATTATGACTGCAGGTATTGTGGTCTATGCAAACATGACTCCTTGTAAAAAAAGGTGTCAGTTTTGTTGCCAGATAGAAGGGTAAAAAAACTATTATCTCCTCTACCTATGATTACGAAGTTCCTTTTTGCTGTCCGCCCTGTATCTCCCCTGCCCCTATCCTGGGCAAATAACGGAACACGCACTTCTCTGGTAGATGCCCTCCTACGCCCCTTGCTGCCAACAATGCCGCCCTGTGTTTGTACACCATCTTGAGATCCAGTCTCAACCGAGAAGCTTCACAACCCCGCAATATGCTGCCGTGCGCGCTCGGATTTCACTGCGAGTGTCGCCCTCTAGCGGCGATGGGAGATGCAAGCCCCAAGAGCGAATCATTGGATCCCTGAACCTGGTGCCCGCAGCGCCACACTCGCCCGTGTCTGCCTGCCTTGGATAGCCTTGGGTCGCATGACGAGGAAACAATTCCCATGCTGTGGCCAACTGAGTTTTTTTTACTGCGGAGGCGCCACTCATCCGCGTGGGTAATTCATCACGTAAATATTGGGGCTGCATCACTATCAAGTGGAGGTGTAAACAGCTTGCGACAAAGACACTGACACATCCAGACACAATCCCATGATAGACATGGGCTGTGATGTGAAATTACCAGCAACAATTTGTATATATAGGTACATACTCTTTGGTTCTTTCGGTAAAGTCCACGTAGGTATAAAATAAAATAAATATAAAAGTGATTTGATTTATTTTACTTTCTACCTACCTAGCCTGGCACAAGCACTGTGGTGACGACCCCGCCACTTAGTGGCGAATGGCGGTTGTGTTGCAGGTCATTGGCGATTATGTACAGGGCGTAGGGGTGACGCCCCAATTTGTAATAATCTTTAAATATATTTTTTAAATGAAGAAAAAAATCAATAGCATAAAAAACTAGTAAGCAATTAACTTTGTGTTACATTTCTGTTCGGATCTATTGAGTAGAATCCATTTAAATAGAATACGCTGGGCGTCGTGAGAAGAGGCGGCACTCTGCGACGGCGGCGTGGCAGCTCTCGTATCGACCCGTCTGCGCCTCGGAGAACCGCGGGAGTTTAAAGTGCGATGGCGAACGGATAAAAAAAACCCCACCGGACATTGGCAAATGCAATGGAGCAAGAGCTGAAAAGTGTGCAAAGATGCGCGCAGAGATGACACGGAGACAGAGACGCACACGGTTCAAGGGACGTAGGCAGGTTAAAGACATCATATTGGCCCGTCCGGAAGAGTCAGGCACCTTGGACAGGACACATAGCTGGAAGGGACGATGGGATGGCTGATGGCAAGTACTGTGTGAGAGTGGGACACGCCCGGGAGGGTACCTCCGCCGTGGAGATGGAGCGATAAAATCAACTCTTGCGCAGAAACCAAATTGATTGTGGCATTGTAAAACCGCGCGCTCTCATGGTGGTTGGTTTTGGGTGGTGGAGAGCTCTTCATCCAGCAGTGTGGGGTAGGTCATGGCCAGGGGTCAGAAGCCTGATGTTCTTTAATGACTGCTTCGTGACGTTTATTCACGTAGCATTACGTCTCTTGGAACATCGAGTTATTCGTTTTTTGTTGGACCAAATTTGAAAAGAGAGAAAAAACAACAACCCCTACTATTGTTGTTTTGGTTGTGCGACCCCCTAACGTCGAGTTGTTTGTTTTTTGTTTGACCAAATTCAAAAATGGAGAGAGATAAAAAAACCCAACCCCTACTATTGTTCTTCTTGGTTCTTTCGGTAAAGTCACGTAGAAGGGAAATAATACAATAATAAAAATCAAACATAATAAAATAATTCTCACGACGTTTCGGCCACAACGCAAGCAGCCATCATCAGGTGAGGACGGCTGCTTGCGTTGTGGCCGAAACGTCGTGAGAATGATTTTATTATGTTTTATTTTTATTATTTTATTATTTCTCTTCTACGTGACTTTACCGAAAGAACCAAAAAGATGAATCCCTGCAGTCACGAAAGCTTTAAATCGAAACCCTACTATTGTTCTTTTGGTTGTGCGACCCCCTTTGTGCTGATGCGTGACGCTGGGTGACCCGGGTGTGAAGTCGAGCGCACGGGCCCGTGTGTGATGTTGGGAGCCTTCCACCAGGCGGCGCTGGACATTGCTTCACGTCACACGTGGGCAACCGGTGGCTTGAGTTGCTCCTGCAAGGCGTACATTTGTGAGCATACTTTGTTGGCAAATTCAGCAGGAAGTATGGAAATTGTAAGATTAGATGCACCACTCAGCAGAAGTAATAATAGTAATAGTGTAGAGCATTGTATGAATTCGCTGCTGGCTGATGGCTTTGAATGCTGTGTCGGTCCATGTGGGTTGTTTGACCATACTTCATCATCGCGCGGATTAGTGGCTCGTACTGATGGAGCCACACTGCACCAGGTTCGCATTTAATGTTGAGTAACCCTAGGAGAAGCCCAGGACCGCCTTAGATAATAACACCGACGGCTAATGATATCCGTGTCCATGAGTTGAACTCACAGTGTCCCAACCCTGGTGGTTTGGTGGTGAAAGTGGTCAGCGCGTGCCAGAGTTCGCAACCGGGTACCCGATACCCGTACCTTACCTGATACCCGGCTACCCGTACCCTGCCGGGTACGGGTAGCCGTTTGCGACCCTGGTGCGGCCGGGTACGGGTACGGGTAGGCCGTGAGTCACTGGTGAGTCACCGTTTGTCACTCATTTCCCAACTTCTTGTCTCTTCTCACAATTCAAGTTCCTAGAATCAACCCACCCGCGCCTGCCGGGTACGGATAGGGTACGGGTACGGCCGGGTACGGGTACCCGTTTGCGACCCTAGTGCGGCCGGGTACGGGTAAAGAATCAAAACCCGTTTGCGACCTCTGGCGCGTGCCAAAGGAGACGAGCAGGAGGAGGTGGGGGGACGGAAGTGGGTCTTACAAGCCGGAGAAGATGGTAGTATATTATTGTTAGGCAGGAAGTCACGAAGCAAACCAAGCTTCCGTCCCACTGTGCGGCGGCAGGGCTGTGGAAACGCCCGTTGTGAGCGAACGCGAAGACGACGACTCCGTCTCGGAGTGACAGCGACGCCCCGATTGTGAATCCAGGCCCCCATCCTCCTCCCTCCCTCCCTCCTGAGCGGGGTGCCGTCACTGCCGTGCTACCACCACGCCAGAGGTCGCTAACGGGTTTTGATTCCTTACCCGTACCCGGCCGCACCAGGGTCGCAAATGGGTACCTGTACCCGGCCGGGTACGGGTACCTGTTCCCTACCCGTACCCTACCCGAAATGAGTGACAAACGGTTACTCACCAGTGACTCACGGCCTACCCGTACCCGGGTATCGGGTAGGGTATGGGTATCGGGTACCCGGTTGCGACCTCTGCACCACGCTCACTGTGGCAGCACTTGCTGCGCTCGTCAATGGATGTGTTCCCGGCGGTTATTAGGGTTAGATTTCAGATGAGAGGAGTTCATCTTAACGTAGCAGGCTTTCGCGACCAATATTCTTCATAATAAACGTTTTGGGGTTAGGTCGCGTTACTTATAAATGTGTCGTAATCCTCCACTACCCGACACGGCCAATCAGCAAAAAAAAGTGTCACGTTGACAAAAGACAAATAGTTCACTACTTTAGCCCACCGGTGTGTTGAAGAGTGAAACCACAACATTTACAATTTTTGAGTACGAAGTTTCGCTGGTAATTGCAGCCAGCATCATCGGGCAATTCGCCCGATGATGCTGATTGGCCGTGTCGGGTGGTGGAGGGTTACGACACATTTATAAATAACGCGATCTAACCCAAAAACGTTTATTATGAAGCAGTTCATCTGTACTAAAAATTCGGTATTTCTCACATCTACACATCTACTATCAACTCAATACGCAGCCCATACTGCTCATGTGCTGCCATATTAGCATAATTGGCGAATATATTTTCTTGTAGAAGTGATGTCCAAAAAAAATGACTCATACTAAAACAATACCAAGATGTTCACCCAAAATGTCGTGGGTGCCTCTTGGCCGTAACTTGGAAACGTGGCGAATGTCTCTAGGCCTTATCTAACATTTCTGCGTACGCCCAGACACCCACGATGCTCCTCCACATGTGCCAGCAGCATCGCTGCTTCACATGGGTCCGTCGCAGCAGTAGCGGCAGGCAGGCTCGTGCCGTGGCTAAAGAGGCCACACACACACACACGACGTGAGAGAATGCAACGTCATGAGATGGTCGAGCAAATACAAATACACTGCCTAGTTAGTCATGGGCGTATATTTGAATGTAAACGTTTCATTCCATGTGTTTTGCAACACTGTGACGGATGGTGTTTCATTATGCTGGTGTTCTATGAAAGCTGGAATTTTGTTACAAATCAAAGGTTATGGGGCGTGTCTGGTAAACTGCGAATAATTAAACACGGGATACATAATTATACTCCAGTTCTGTTTAATTGCACATGTAATTGCCATCTAGAATATTTAATAACCAATCAAAAATCATCGTCATTTCAACTCAGAACGCGCACACCATTTGCTCGCTCTCGAAGAGAGAGAACGACTCGGATGCGCGAGGAACCACAGACGAGCGGGATGGCGGTAGCAGCCACGCGGTGAGCCAATTGCCCAAGGTTTGCGATTCTCTACATATTCTCTACATATAATAAGGCATTTGTCATCAATATGCCAAATTCCTCTGTTGATATGTAAACTCCTTTGTCAAGGCGCTCTCCTCCTCCCACCCAGCTTAAAATACGCTGCCAAGCTTAGCAGTGTTCATTAGGACGCTGTCTTTCCGACAGCTCTGTTTCTTCACCTAAGGACGGCTGCTTGCGTTGTGGCCGAAACGTCGTGAGAATTTTATTTTATTATGTTTTATTTTTATTATTTTATTATTTCCCTCCTACGTGACTTTACCGAAAGAACCAAGAATATATAATAAGGCGTTTCGGCCGATTAATACGTGGCTCCACGTACAACGAAACCGGATCACCTGCAGAAAATCCACAAGTGTGAGGGGGCAACTCGCGATCTCAACTGGAAAGCCAAGGTACGGTGGCACTTCCTCGACGCACCGCGGGAAGTGAGTTTACCAACATTTTGAGTGATACACAAACCATCGCCTCCACCGTGCTGGATTACAAGTCATCACCACTCGACTAAATACCCATTACAGTATAAATACCAATTATAGTATAACAGTTTAGGGAATGCTTAGAACAAAATAAACCTAAAAATAAAGGTTTGGAAATTTGGGGCGAACCAAAAATGATGGCCTGGGGTTTCGAATTAAAGCTTTCGTGACTGCAGGGATTTATATTCTTGGTACTTTCGGTAAAGTCACGTAGAAGGGAAATCATAGCGCAGGGCTGTAATTTCGAATTGCTTTAGGTATCGAGTTAACCACGGTTCACATCAGTGAACCAATTAATTCGCCTCCTGTGATGTGTGAACCTAAATATCTCAGAAATTAGGCAGTTACTCCGATAACAAACTTGTCTTTTTTATACAGCAAACCCTCGCTATTTTTTACACAGGATGCTGCGTTTGATGTTTGGCCAAATACATTAATGCTTTGCCTATACTGCAATGTAAACAATACAATTATTACATTTACAACATTGTACTACACATGCGAATTACTATGAACATTTTAATTATTTCATTTAAATCAACCACCTACTCCCAGTTCACCAACCCACACTGGGTAGTGTGGTGAAGTATGGTCAAACAACCCCCACATAACTAACAGGGCGTGCAGCATATGTTATAAAGGGGCCTTAAAAAAAACACATAAATAAAAAAACACACATTTTTTACTTGCACAATAAAGTAATTGTATTTGTTCATTTGCTATACAGCCAGATAATACGACAAATCGCTCACCATAAACACCCAGTCGTTCATAAAAGTTGAAGGCGGTATAGTACTATAATAATAGAGCGAGTGCAGAATCACTGAACGGGAATTGATAACTTGAACGCATTTAGCGCGGGACCCTTGAAAGTGCGGGGCCCGTAGCATTTGTAGATACTTTTGCTACTGGGATAATCCGACACTGGGCGTGGAAGATTCCTTTAACCAGCGCTGGATCAACACAGGGCTATAACTCATCTGCAATAAGTGCACAAGGAATAACACGGTACGAGTCATTCACAAGCAATGATTATATTATTGTACTCCTCTAGCGTATGTGTATATTCACCACTGCTACTTGGCAAGCCATTGGCTATCAATTTAATTTTCTTCGTGCTGCTGTAATAACCCGGCCTGTGTGGCCCCGGCTATTACGACTCGGGCTATCAGCTTCGGGGCACATTGCACCCACCCATCGTATCGCTGGTGCCGGTCTGCTTCCGCGGTTAACCACTCTCCAAACCCACTGACTCAACGGGCAAAGTGGAGTTTGGAATTAAATAAGGGTCTGCAGGCCATCTCTCTCGTTGGCTTACCACCCCACCCCCCCCCATCTGAACACCTCTTTACAATGTTAAAACGACCTGACGCATGGTGGCACGGGTGGGTGTTGCTCTCGTTCTACAATGTGGAGTGTGCATTGTTTCTTGTGGAATTTTTGGGGGCGATTGAGAGACTTGAGATGGGTTAATTCATGAGCGTGGCAATAACATGACGCTATTGCACTGTGGCATTGTGAAATATGTATGTTCAAATATACCGTGGATATAAACTGCATGCATCGTAGCATACTTTCGTTTGTATATTGAACTACGTTTATAGTTCCGCGTGTATCACTCGATAACCAAAATGAGCACGATGATGATCACGACACCAAAGACATTTACATTTCCCTTTCTAAAATGCAGAGCGCGAGATCTGATCGAGAGAGAGGACAAAATATCCAAAGGGGTGATTGGCATGGCTACGATCACTTGTCAGAGACACTGAGTGCCAGATGTCAATATCAGCATCTTGTTTTCAAACCATCATACCGTACTACTAATTGATTTATTTCACAATTTTACATCATCATACTTCTACTAATCATCATCAGATATGATCTTTACATGGCTCGATGAAGGTCTCTCCAAAGCCATCGCGATGGAGGTGCGGGTGCTTGGAATAACACCGAGAGAGGCAGGGAAAGGACCACGTGCTTTTTGTGAAGCATTCTTCCGCTTTTTGACTCGAGAACCAAAAGTAGCAACGGCAAAGAGGGCACCAAAGGGCACCACCGAGGGTAATACCGTGCCCCTCATTCTGACTTCCAGGAATCCAGCTTCGCGAGGTCTTTTTTTCTTTAATCACATTTCAATGTGCGTACAGGTCACGTGTCGACAGGAGCGGTGGCGCGCTGCTAGGCCCTTTGATCAATCACTTCGGAGGCACGGTTTATCGGAGCACGCAAATTGTCTGAAAATTACAAAACACGCTTCCCTGCGATACGGTCACGGCAATGCAGTACAGCAAGTGGGTTCCTAAAACGCACGTGCTTTAAAATAAAATGCCACCGGCCTCGGGGTGGGTTGTCTCCGGGTTCGCGAGTTTCCTCCCGCACGAAGCAAAACACTCGTTAATTACCGAACGGAAATGGACCAACATCCCAACGCAGGACCCTCCTGCAAAACATTCTTGGAACTCAGCAAGACCTTCCTGTATAAATGGACGATGTTTTTTTCCCCCCTTCTGATTATGAGAAACAATGCCACGGTGGGTTGTTTCCGTGATGAAACAGTCGTGCCCGTGCATAATTGGCACTGCCGTAGAACGGAAGTACGTTATCGCAGTTGACGTTTCGGGCATCGAATCTCGTGCAGAGCTTAGAGATGGACGTGTAGTTTAGAAGACTGGGGGTTTAAGTCAAGAAATGAAATGTTTGGAATTTACATGCAAAGTTTAATGTATATATGTGTTTAGCATCAAACAAAACCTGAACAAGTTATAAATCAAACAAATCTACAAATTGACTAACGTCAAAATGACCACATTTATGTGCAAAGGTGACGCGGTTTTCAGGCTTTGATTACCTGAACGTGAAATTGTCGTTGTTTGCTCTGCATCTACATCAGTCATACGAAATTAGAAGAATGACAACCTGTAGCGTGGGGAAAAGAGTTCAGAATGCATGAAATAATATTTTTCAGCAAGGGGCTGGAATTCGCCCGAGAGGGACGTCACGGTGGGAGATGGAGCGATTGTATAACTTCGTGTGCAGGTGCTGTGTGAATTGTTCGCAAGATCGTGGGAGATGGTGACAACTTACTTAGAGCCTTCATCCAGCAGTGGATTAATCATGGTTGATGGTGATTCGTGAGAGCTGTGCAGGAGGTTTTCACGGTTGTTACCGCACGGCTCTCCAATGTGTTTTCACACGTGTCGGGAGCTTCTTCAGGAATTGAGAACGGAATAAGAATAATAAGTTTCCTGAAGAACTTTCAATTCTTGAGTAACTTTGCCAATTCTTAAAAGCCCTTGGAGAGGGATGCACGTCCTGTTTGGGCATAGAAAAACACCCATAAAGTGGTCACAATGTCATTTAACGCCAGGGAACGACTCTATAGAGTCGACGTAAGACTTGTAGTGAAGTGCCTATCGGGCACAATCAATCCATCATCAACAACGTAACTGGGGAAGGAATGAAAACAAAGGAAAAGTGCTGCTTGGTGGTAGCGCTGTTTAATGGCATCACGGGGTCGCGATTCCGTAAAACGACTTTACATCAACAAAGCGCACTTCACAAACGTAGCCCAAACACTGCGGATTTAGGCCGGGATATTTGACCATCTAAGTCAGTTATTTATCACCGCTTCGATTACTCGACATATCGGAGAACGCAAAACTACTTGGGAGTTAGGGGGGGGGGATTAAAAAAGTCTCATCCCTGTTCTCACGTGTGCCGCTGGACGGGAGGTGGTCGGCAGGGCTTAGTGACATCGACCTTTGGAATTATTTACGTATAATTAAAAAAATTACACCATTGGAACCTCATTTGCCAGAAGAAAAAAATATGATAATTGTTTTTTTACCCTTTTATCTGGCAACAAAACTGACACCTTTTTTTTATAAGGAGTCATGTTTGCATAGACCACAATACCTGCAGTCGTAATGCAAACAAAAAACATAACTCTGATAATGTATGCACTGTCCTTGAAGTTGATTGGTCCACAAAGGCGCCTTTTGGCGTCATCTGGTCCAACACCATGTGAGACTAGGCTCTAAGGAAAGCTGTCTCGGGTGTGGACCAATCAACTTCAAGGACAGTGCATACATTATCAGAGTTATGTTTTTTGTTTTCATTACGACTGCAGGTATTGTGGTCTATGCAAACATGACTCCTTGTAAAAAATGTATCAGTTTTGTTGCCAGATAAAAGGGTAAAAACAAATTATCATAAAAATTTACGTTTATAGATAAGATATTAATGATCCCCGTTCTGCTTACGAGATTAAGCATAACAAAACACAACTCCAGAAGCCACGATGAAAAAACTATATAACGGAAGAATATACTGTACTCATTTTCACAATGTCTCTTTATTTTTTTACAAATATATCTAACATTTGTAATTAATTAATCATTGCCGACACCGGAACGCATGAATGCACAGCATGGTCAAAATGTCAGAGTGACTAATTTGTGTTCTGGTTCCATAATGTAGTGCTCGTAGCAGGGAATGATTTGCCCTTCTGAAAAAAATAAACTGCGTCGAGGCATGATGTAGGGAACGTACCTCCGTTTGTAAAAGTGAGAATGTAATGCTGTTATTATAATACTTATCAGGCCTTTGCCAATCCGCTGCCGGAAGAATGGCTCCCCTCCCCCACGCCCTGTCAATCGTATGGATTGTTTGACCATACTTCACCACGCTGGTCAATGCGGGTTGGTTGAAACTATAGCATATTTTTTTGCATTAACCTCACACTTGCTAATGCACTTCGCCCCATGATTACCTGCTCTTGCAACTTTTGGAAACTGTTTCCTACTTTTTGGAAACTATTTACTCCAGTGTGATTTTTACAACTACTGGAAAAAATAAGATCACACACTCGGTATAAAACAATTTACAGCGCTTTGTCAATCCACTACTGGATGAAGACCTCTCCATGCCGGGTCCATGGGGGGGAGGGGGTGGTGGGGAGGCGTTGACCATACTTCACCACGGTGGTGAGTGTACGATGAAGGGGAAGATGTCATAGCAGTATCGCTTGGTATATCACTCGCCATTGATCTTAGGCGTGTCCAGGAATCGAACGCAGGTCACAGGGCTCATAGCTGCTCCCACCACGCATGGTGCGTGTCAATTAAATTCCCATTTCGATGCAGTGCAGGACAATAATGAATGTATTGTTTGTACGTGTTGTAACAGCGCTGATTCGTTTTATACTGTAGATCTTGTGTATACGTGTGGGTACAATCATCAGGCGCGTACAGCGTGCAGCGACTTAAATTACAACTCGAGCGAAAAAGGTCAATAAACGTCGAAAAATCCGTCCACTGCCTCGGTGGCAAATCGGCAGGGACTGGCGTTTGGGAGACAACAAAACGAAGCATTCCTCTCAGAGATTCGTATCTCACTGAACATTTTCATGGGTCGCTGGTAGTCTGGAGTGTCTGGCACCGAACTATCAGCAGCCAAGGCCATAGCGAGGAGTATACTGGGTGTGGTATGCCGGGTACTGTGATAGTTTGCGTGTCACTGTTACACTGATGTAGGTGGGACACTCCGAGAAGTAGCTGCAGCCATAGCGGGAAGTATACTGGACGTGGAATGCCGGGTGACGGTCGCTGACAGGGGACGACAGACCCGGCTGAAATGAAGCTCCGCCGACCCCCGAGACGAGAGCACCACTCTCAGTGCTTCGTGTCTCAAACCCGACGCGAGACTTGCAAGCGGCTATTGCGCTAATTTCCGCCCATTGTGCGACGAGTCACGACGAGCGCGCGGAGAGGAAGTTTGGCTTTGGCCAGGGGGCCCTCTGTGCGCGCCACTTCTACAAAACGCTGCTGGAGGCTTGGCTGTGTCACTCCGGTGCGCGCGCGCGTGTGTGTGTTGTGTGTTGTGCGTGCGGGTCTCTGCATGAACATGTCGACATCAAGCTCCCGGAAAACGACTGAGCCAGCAGAGTAAGTTCCTATACATCTATATGCCCGTACTCACACAGAATTGCACCGTAGGACAAGGTTAAAGTCCTTGCGTACGTACAGGTTGGTGTGTGTGTGTGCGGTTGTGGGTACATATAGGGTATAATAATACAGTGCAGGGTAATTGTCGATTGGAGTACATCGTACTGCAGTGGCCAGTGCCTTACGCCGATGATCACTACACCGAACCAGCGGTACGAGCAGCGTCCCGTAATATAAAATTAATACGCCCTGGCAATGGGTATACAATTACCGCTTCGCCGAGGAATTGTTCCACAGCGATACAAAGTACTGGGCTGAGTTGCAACCCATCGTGGAGCAGAATGCACTTCGAAATGCCGAGTGCATCAGGGCCCTGCGAATATTCACGCAGAGGGGAAGTTGTGACACTGGCGCGACAGAGAGAACGTCAGCCATGGGACGGGTGTCGTCTCGGATCGTTACATCGCAAGATCGTGCGAGATCGCGACTGCTTTTGGGGGGGGGGGGGCTTAATCCAGCAGTGGATCGATCATAGCTACCGATGATGATAATTGTGAATTGTACGGGAGGTGGAGCGGTGGCGCAGTGGTTAGCGCACCGCATGAGTTGTAAACATGATCGACTCCCTGGGCCATGGCTCACATCAGTCAAGAGAGTGATGTGGTAGCGTCTCCCCCCCTCCCCCTCAACCATAAACTGACCAAGGTAGTGAAGTATGGTCGAACAACTCTTCCTACGAGCAAAATGCGTGGGGAAGTCCTCATCCAGCAGTGGATTGACCAAAGAGCCGTGGTATTAACTCATAGACATGTCACGCGGTCAACGTTTTCACTTTGCCAGGAGGATAGACCGCGAAACACATAGCCTATATGATATAATTATATAAGTTGAAAGTGTATATTTTTGGCAGGTTGACGGGATATGTGACGGATGTTGTGGGCTGTATGTGTAATTCATCATACAGTAGCTGCATTGGGTTACCCCCGTAATGTGAACATGAACCCATTTTTACTGCAGCGATGTCGTCGTATAGAGTCGTCTAGTTTTATTGCATTGATCATATCATCATCATCAGCCGTGAATTATCCACCGCTGGATGAAGGCCTGCCGAAACCGTTGCCATCTCCCATGATCTCGAGATCATGGGCATGAGCCATGCTTCCAGTGAAGAGGCACACGTGTGTGGGGAGCTGTGGCGCAGTGGATGTGCACTGCCCTACGAACCCAGCCACTCGAGTTCGATTCCAGCTCACGGCCAACAGTGACGATTATCTGGGCCTCCCCCCCACCCCCAGGTCGACTCAGCCTCAAATGAGTACCTGGTGCGGTGTGTAAACATCGCCACTAGGGAGATAAAGGCGGCCGGGCGTGGTGTTGGCCACCACCCACCCACATTTGAAGTTGCCGGACTTAACGTGCGCTCGCGAACAGCACTTGCCCCAATATTAATGGTAAAGGCTGTACGGGGCATCTTTGTCTTACACTCTTAAGTGGACCTACACCTTTCCCAAATTGCGTCGGACGTGTTCAGCAATTATCCGGTGCGTGAAGTGTACAATGATCGACGTAATGTGTACTGTGCATGTACTTGAAAGGGATGGAAGTTTGGAAGTATTATTCGTTCACAAGCCACCTTACCACGTGTCATGTGTAAGTTCCTCTTTGCAAAACAGTACCGTCAAGTATTTTATCTGAGACTGTATAACAATAATCCGACCAGGTGGGGAGGATCCCATCATCTGGGGGGAGGACCCCAATCATCCGGGAGGACCCCATTGCTACAGAGTAAATAATAGCCAAAGCCCCCCCCCCCCCCATGCCATATTGGTCAAGGGGGGCTTTGCCCATACTTCGCCACGCTGGTCAGTGCAGGTCGGTGAAGGGGGGAGCCAAGGACTGGTTCAGATATCGCTTGTCACTGATGTTAGCCTTGGTCCTAGAATCCAACTCACTGTTCCTATTCAGTGCAAAAGACAATGAGCGTATTGATGTTTAGGCTGATAAACTAAATCATGTTTCGTTATTTGAGGAGATAAAAGAGCAGAATTCTGGCTCTGTTAGGTTTTTTTTGTTACCGGTGCTGCTGCATGGCAAGGCACATTGAGTTAGTGAACGGTGTTGCTTTGCCATTGAACTGGGTCCCATATTTTATTTGGCGTGCTCTTGCCAATAACATCCGGTAACCCAGCAGCATTTTTTTTCACCAACCCTGACTCTGCTGATGAGACCCAGATGGTCGAAATCGGTCCCGAGTTTGCTGATTGATAGCATTGGCCTGGAAAGCCAATAGGCTGATGGAATTAAACAACAGAACATATCAAAAATACAAATTTTATTTTACCAGGTAAGGCCCACTGAGCTACATTGCTGTTTTTTTTAAAAAGCGACCTCGCCACAAATTATATCTCAGCGAAGTGGCTTGTCATGTGGAAACGTAATGCAGCCAAATACGCTAAATGCATGTTTCTAAATGGAGGGAAAACCCGGAGAACATATCCACGAGACCCCGGGGAGAGACATGAAAACTCAAAATATACAGGCATCAGTGTCAGAATCACAACCCACGACCTCCTGTATACCAGGCATAGGCAGTTAACATCTCATGTGGAAACGCTCAGCAGAAAATACTCAACGGGCATGTTTCTAAATGTGGAGAGGAAAACCGGAGAAAGATCCACGCGACTGCGGGGAGAGACACGCAAACTCCAAATGTACAGCAGGCGTCAGGGTCGGGATCCAACCCACACACCCGTGTACCAGGCGACGGTAGTTAACATCTCATCGCGGGGAGAGAGAGACACGCAAACTCCAAATATACAGCAGGCGTCAGGGTCGTGATCAACCCACAACCTCCTGTATACCAGGCGAGGTAGTTAACCTCTCTCCACCCTCCTTTCAAATATAAATACGTGAGGTGGGGGGGAGGTCATTGAGTTCAACCCCCCATCACGGCTAACATCAGTGGCAAGGTCTTCGTACGTCTGCTTGCCCCGCAGAGGTCGCAAACGGGTTTTGATTCCTTACCCGTACCCGTTCCGGCCGCACCAGGGTCGCAAACGGGTACCCGTACCCGTACCCGGCCGTACCCGTACCCTATCCGTACCCGGCCGGGTACGGGTAGGGTAAGGGTATCGGGTACCTGATTGCGACCTCTGGGATGAAGCCATGTTGCAGGCGCGGGTGGGTTGATTCCAGGAACTTGAATTGTGAGAAGAGACAAGACGTTGGGAAATGAGTGACAAACGGTTACTCACAAGTGACTCACGGCCTACCCGTACCCGGCCGCACCAGGGTCGCAAACGGGTACCCATACCCGACCGGGTACGGGTAGCCGGGTATCGGGTAGGGTACGGGTATCGGGTACCCGGTTGCGACCTCTGTTGCCCCGGCAACGGGCGCACTGACTATGAGCTGCGCGTGCCACTGCGCCCCCAGGGAGCCCGTGGACGAGGTGCTGCGAATGCCGCCGATGATGCTGATGTGCGGCGGGTGCCGGCAGCCAATCAGCGACCGCTACCTCCTCAAGGCCATCGAGCAGTTCTGGCACGAGGATTGCCTCAGCTGTGACCTCTGCGGCTGCCGCCTGGGCGAGGTGGGACGAAGGCTCTACTACAAGCTCGGACGCAAGCTCTGCCGCCGGGACTATCTGCGGTAACCGTGGGGGGAAGAGGTCTTGCTCGGGAAATGGCTGGAGTCCTTGACTTGAAGCTTTCGTGACTGCAGGAATTCATATTCTTTGGGTCTTTCGGTAAAGTCACGTAGATTGAGGTTCAAATGAATGAAAATAAAATAGGCAAACAATTACGACGGTTCGATCGCAACACAAGCGGTCGTCATCAGGAGGTCATCGGGGCGATCACTTGTGTTGTGATCGAAACGTTGAAGTTTTATTTTATTTTTATTAGTTTGAACCCATCTACGTGACTTTAGCAAAAGATCCTAAAGAATATGGCTGGAGTTGCCTGGCTGATTGAGGGGGAAGGGGAGGAGTGGGAAGAAACGAAATGTCATTGGTTGATTTAACAAAATGTGTCGGTTTTTGCGTTTTTAATGGGGGCGTGTGGTCACCATTGTGACGGAGTGCTCTCGGCCGGTGACTTTCACTCGATCTGACGCTGACGCAGGTGGCCCTCGCGAAAGAGGCAATGTCTCACGTGTTCTAATGGGGTTCTTTCTGATTCAGCAATGGATACTGACGAATGACTGACTGACATGTCAACCCCTTTATTGGACACCCCGCGCCCTGATAAATCTCAACGTTCCTTCTACAAAGTCCCACCACAAGGGAGTAAAACAAACAAATATAATTTTAGTTCGATTTAAAGCTTTCGTGACTGCAGGGATTCATCTTCTTGGTTCTTTCGGTAAAGTCACGTAGAAGGGAAATAATTAAATAATAAAAATACGACATTATTAAATAATTCTCACGACGCTTCGGCCACAACGTAAGCAGCCGTCCTCAGGTGAAGAACAGGTCTGTCGGAAAGACAGCGTCACCTGAGGACGGCTGCTTGCGTTGTGGCCGAAACGTCCGGAGAATTATTTTCTTATGTTTTATTTTTATTATTTTATTATTTCCCTTCTACGTGACTTTACCGAAAGAACCAAGAAGAGAAATATAATAATTTTGCCTCTATCGAAACGGCTGCACGCCATATGGACCTGCACACTCAATTTCCCCGTACAAGAATACGGGTACACCGAATGGGTTGACAGGTTGGACATCTGATAAGCCATCAGAATTTGTATAACAAGCCTCATTTTGTATGTGGGGGGAGGAAGATTAGGAAATCGCTATGCTTGAGAGCGTGGTTTCATCATGCGTGGCTGAAACCCACAATTATAATCGAGGAATCATCATTGCAATACTTTTGGTTCTTGATTTAAAAGCAGAATGATGGAAAGACATGTTTCCATACATCTTTACAAGTTCTCCAATCCATGTGTTCCTACTTAAATGTCAGTTAAACCTTAAACGTTGACCTCTCCACCGCTTCTTTGCTTTAATGTGCAGACCATTTTACCGCCTCTTCAGGCACCTGTATTGTGCACACACAATCATCCTGCCTATTTATTTAACAAGTTATATACCTAGTTCTGAGAGCCAACATGTGATGAAATGAAAAAAACAACTACAGGAATTTTGTAGCTTAAATAACTTCCGCTGCAGGGTTTTTCAAGGGCTTCTTCATGTGAACTACTGAGATGAGTGCCATGGTATCTCAGCCAATAAGCTCCCTCAGCCTAACGGTTTAGAGGCATTTCATTGGTGGGAGGTGGCTGGGTGTCTCGGGTCAGAGGACACCTGGACAACACTGCTGAGAGCCCGAGTTTAGTTTAATGGTTTGTTATAGTTGGAGTCGGAGTTTCAGCCGCATGTGATTTAACATGCTTCAGTAGTGCAGTGTGACTATTTGGCCTGATTCAATGACTGTCCCAAAAAAATCAGAAATAAATGTTTTCCACTTTATTTTGACGAAATTCCAGCTCTAAGAATGTGAAATTCGCGTTTGGATTGGCATACGATGGACGATATTTGTAGCAAATTTAAACAGTAGACCCTGTTAGTCTATTGGAGTCACTTGAGATGTTGTTATGTCGTGTCTTCTTCGAGGACTATCCTTTGACACGGGGTCATCCACAACTAGCTGCAGAGTTCATTTTCCCTTCTGACATGAAGTCCATAACACAAATTGAATTTAATACAGCAAAGGCACAACATTCAATAACATACATTTCAACAATGGAACAACGATCCTGTTCCCTAACAAGTAAAGTAATAAACATTCAAAAAGGGATACACTAAATACATAGAAAATATATAAATACGGGGTTTCTAACGAGAAATATTCTGCAATAACTACATGTTGTGCACATTAAACACAGAACTATTTGTATTTAATGGTGCAGCGGCGAGCACACTGTGTTGTGGACCCAAAAGCCCGAGTCTGACTCCCAGCCATTGACAACATCAGTTGTGAATGTGGTGACCAATATGAACCAGAGGTCGCAAACGGGTTTTGATTCCTTACCCGTACCCGGCCGCACCAGGGTCGCAAACGGCTACCCGTACCCGGCCGGGCACGGGTAGCCGGGTATCGGGTAGGGTACGGGTATCGGGTAGGGTATCCGGGTATCGGGTAGGGTACGGGTATCGGGTAGGGTATCCAGGTATCGGGTAGGGTACGGGTATCGGGTAGGGTAGCCGGGTATCGGGTAGGGTACGGGTATCGGGTAGGGTACGGGTATCGGGTAGGGTACGGGTATCGGGTAGGGTAGCCGGGTATCGGGTAGGGTACGGGTATCGGGTAGGGTACGGGTATCGGGTAGGGTACGGGTATCGGGTAGGGTACGGGTATGGGGTAGCCGGGTATCGTGTAGGGTACGGGTATCAGGTAGGGTACGGGTATCGGGTAGGGTAGCCGGGTATCGGGTAGGGTGCGGGTATCGGGTAGGGTACGGGTATCGGGTAGGGTACGGGTATCGGGTAGGGTACGGGTATCGGTACCCGATTGCGACCTCTGCTATGAACGGGCGTTGGTCTCCCTTAAATCTACCAAGCCAAAGTGACCAGCACGGTGAAGTATAGTGGAACAACCCCCACGACTGATACGGTGTAGTTGAGGCCTTCATCCGGAAATCGATTGACAAAGGGCTGTAAATAAACACATTCCTGCGGAGGGAGCTGGTAGGAACGTTGGGTTGCTCGGTCAATGGCCAGGATCAACGGCGCACAAGCTGGCGTAAGTAGGTTAAACGTTGAGTTTTATAAGGGCACCACGGGGTGACCAGCCCCTTCCCACCCAGCCCCACCCCTCCCACCCCCCACACAGCCCCACCCTCCCCACCCAGCCCCTCCCCACCCTCCCCTCCCCACCCTGCCCCTCCCCACCCAGCCCCTCCCCACCCTCCCCACCCAGCCCCTCCCCACCTCCCCTCGCCACCCAGCCCCACCCTCCCCACCCAGCCCCTCCCTCCCCACCCAGCCCCTCCCTGCACGACGGACGGACGGACACAATAATCCCCTGTGGGCTGGTGTAACCAGGAGGTTCCTACCAGTATAAATTGTTACTATTATGTAACTTTACATATAATAATGGTATTTCCTGCAAAACACGACGAGGTTTATTGAAATGTAAATAGAGTTGCGTGGAGACAATTCGCTTTCCTGTCTGGCGGCAGTGGGTTTCTACGCGCAGGTTTTACTTGTAGGAATGTTACCGTGGCAATGAAGTGCGAGAGCTACAGCTGAACGATTTTTCAAAATTAGTGCCAGTGCGTGCTGGTTGGTGAGACAAATAAATAAATAAAGTGGCTTCCGCTTTCCCGCAACTTTAAATAAATATAGACAACACGTTCTACTTAATTAAATCGACTTTTTAATAAATGTTTTCTCCTACAACATCAAAGTGCAGCACCACATTAAATACGCACAACGATGACAATAGTTAAAGCGATTTGAACCATGTTTTATTTTTTGGGGCAGGGGGGGGCAGTGCTTTGTGACGTCATATTTGAGGGGGGGTCTGACTTTTGTGACGCCGTGTGACGAGGGGGGGGGGGGTCAAAAATCGTGGACGGCCCCTATGGATCGGGAAGTTACATGGAAGGAAGAATAAGGAGGGGGAAAAAAAACACGCGACAGGGCATCGCTTCATGGAATTGTGTGTCGCTTGCGTGCAGAATCAACACAACAAAAATCTCCAGGCGTGGATTTACAATCGGAGTGGAAATTATTCATCCATCCACCCACGTCCGGTCGATTCGATTAATCATTGCGTGTCCGGATCGTGATTCGATTATTTTATGCACGTACATTATGGTGAATAGGAGATCCTCTCGTAGCCGCACGTGTTATTTATTTATATTACGTAAAAAATACCTTGAGATGGAGCATGACATTTGCAAGGGTGTCCAGGCTGACACTCACCCATTACATACAGCGTATACTAATTGAAAAGAACACGGTTGGGTGCACGTGATCGCAAGCGTAAGAATAGATGTCATTCGATGGATCGGTGCATCGTTCGCACCGTTAGTTATTACACCTCATCACGCCAAACATGGGCTAACAAACCACTCACAGAGTACACAGCACTAAATGCTAACGTGGGAAAACAACAAACCGGACTTATACTTTTTCCATAACGCACTTCTGCCCCACGTTCGACCGGCAAACCAGTGGCTAGCGGATGTGTGCCAGCATCGTCAGCAGTGGTAATTGAGTCAGCATTTTTGTTATTTTTACAAATATATCATCATAGTCTTGATCCAGTGAAGTTTTCAAGTCTTTTTTTTTTGTTTAACCAGGTGAGAAATAAAGAGACCCGAGGAAAAGCTCATTTGCAAGGGTGACCTGGGGCATTAGTAAAAATTTGCGGGCAGGTTTTGAAATTTGGCGTAGCGGCAGCCAGGGAGTGGGACGCGTTGGACTAGCGTCCACGGGGGGGAGACGGAGCGATGAAATCGGCTCGTGCGCAGGATCGTGGGTGGTGGCAGCGGCTTTGGGGAAGCCTTCATCCAGCAGTGGATTAAGCACGGATTTATGATAACAATACAACGCAGCTTGGCACAGCCTTCGCGCGCGGCCAGTAAAACCTGTGGCTGACGTCTCTGTCCATCGGCGGATCCAAGGGGCGGGGAGATGGGGGGAGGGGAGGGACGATTGCCCCCCCAACTACCACTTGAGACTCCCAACAATTGGCATGATATTGATATTTACCAGAAATAATGCGTATGTACAAATAGGGCCCTATTTGTACATACGTGTGTGTATGTTGAACTCACGTAGCCAACCGTGCTAATCGGAGTGTGTGTGTGTGGGGGGGGGGGGGGGTGATAACTAACTAAACACAAAAAATGCTGCGCTAAAGAAATGAGTTTTCAACCTAGAGGTCAACACCGATGACCCAGTGTGGACCTCTGCAGACAAACATATCTCGACCGTTAGGGCTCCAGTCTGCTCTTGTTCAGTGCCGGCCCACTAACTAATGTGCTTGAAACCCCCCCCCCCCCCCACACACAAATCCACCCCGCACCTTCCACCTGCATTGAGAAGTTATGAGATCCGCCTGTGTCTGTGCCCAGGCTCTTTGGGCAGGACGGTCACTGCGCGTCGTGCGAGAAGCGCATCCGAGCCTTCGAGATGACGATGCGCGTGCGGGACAAGGTTTACCACCTCGAGTGCTTCAAGTGCGCCGCCTGCCAGAAGCACTTCTGCGTGGGCGACCGCTACCTCCTCGTCAACTCGGACATCATCTGCGAGCAGGACATCTACGAGTGGAGCAAGATCAACATCATGATGACCTGAGTCGCCTGGGGAGGAATGGCAGCAGCAGCAGCAGCACGAGAAGCTGATGGATGACGGAAGGCCTGGTGCTGGGAGGATAGAGGCTTGCGGGCTCCAGGAGAGGGAGTCCAACCCAACCCAAAAGGCTTCCGCGCTCTGGCTCCATGCAGGATATTTCGTTCCAAAAACTACCGACAGAGACGTTTAAGAAGGATGCGAGTTGCGTGTGGTCCAAAACAAGAGGAGTGCGATGGAGGTGTAGCAATCGCTCGCTCACGCCACTACTGCTGGAAGGGCCTCCATTATTAGGAGCTCAAGAGAGGCCCTCTAGAGGTGCGTCTATTGGACCTACTCTTCCACGCTGTTACCCCATGGGCACGCGACCTGCCGATCGAGGAACTGTGCCTGACGCCTGTTTACAACTGAACCTCATGGCGGGACCCTGGGGTCCCATAAGCCCCCGGCTCTCGCACAAACTGCGTTGCGACGTTGTTTTATGTCTGTTGAAGGCGAACGATACGACAATCTATTCCGCTCGACGAGCTCTACACGATGCACTAATCAAAGTTTCTAAGTTTTGTTTGTTCTGCGCATTCGTCCTCGCTGCGCTTGGACACGACACGACAACAGAACGATCCACGCCAGCTGGGTCGCGGCGTTTATGTGCACGGTGGGACGGAGTCGGAAAATGTTTTTAATAATTTACGATTTTGACTTCCGTTTATTGGTGACCCCGGGCTCCCGCCATAAGGTTCGTTTAATAAACATGCGTATTGAGGATTTATTTGGCTGTTATACATTTCCACATAAGCCACTTCAGCTATCATCTGTGGCCAGGACGCTTCTGAAAAAAAGCGCTATATAGCTCATTGGGCCTTACCTGGTATTTAAACAACAAAAAAGTTGTTTTCTTTAGTTTAGCGAGTTTTGTCACGCGCACAAAATGTGCTGACGAGTGACCGATTTCAGCACCACCGGCGGTGCAGACGCAAGCTTCGCGTCCGCCTTACTTTCCGGAGCGTCTTATAACCCGGAGAATACAGTGTATGTATATATACAAACGTATTATTTTTCCTCAGTTTTATTGAGTCAACAAACCACCTCTGAGGGGAGGTCCGATCATGTGTTCTGGGCCCAAAAAAGCCGACATGAATTACAAGCAATGGTACTGAACAGTGAATAATGCTGCCTGGTCTGGAGATTGATTTTGTCGTAACACACGATGTTGCGAAACGAGCGTTGGACTTTCTGACATTCATGGTTACTGTGGTCAGGCTGTAGAAGGATTTGCATTAAGAGGATACATTTTTTTTTAAGAAAGCCAACTTCAAGGCAGTCAGACAAAATAGTTTTGCGATACTGTATTTGTGCAGGTTTCTGCTGGTGCATTGTGAATGGATATTTGTTCAGGATAAAATGACTTGTTCTCAAATCCTCATCCCGCATGATACCCATGTTTCACTGGACTGGCATTATTCATTCAGGGCAACTATTCAATTCAATAAAATATAAATAAATGAGATTGTGGTTACTCTAGCGGCCTCTCGTGGCCGAAAATATCACGCAAATCCATGGCATTACACTTATAATATAAGAACTGATAAACATTGGTTCTCACGCATGTGATTTGATGTGTGTATCGTGAATATAAGAATCAATATTTATTGATGAATTGATGCAATGCTACGTCCGTAATATGTATAAATTAATCATGACATTTTGCCATTTAAACATGGTTACACATTTACAATCCATTTCGCATATGCGTCTGTCGATGAATGTAGATGATAACGGAATATAATAATTAAATATGTAATGCAAGAAAATTATTGGAAAACAATCTCAACTGATATGCTGAAATGTACAGATAAGAGTTGTGCGAACGGTCACTCTACAAAATGAGGTAATCTCTTAAAATATTGTTTCGGGGACTAATCTGTCATTCGGAAGCCTAAAGACTGCCCACACGATGCAGATTTCCTACCTGTGAAACATGCCCTACACATTTATACACAGCTTGTCATCGGCCTCTTTGATACTTAACTGTAGACGTCCGAATGACGGCTCACTCTCCTGAACAGCGCCTTGAGAGATTACCGTATCATCGTAGCGTTACCATTTGCTAAACTGTCATGACCTACATTAATCTACAGGAGTCATTAATAGAGGGATTGTCAATAGTTGCCCGGCCTGCCCCGATGAAGGCCGGCTGTGGCATGCACAGGTGATATCGTAGATAAAAGAGTTACCTGTAAAATTGGGAAGGGGGTCGTGGTGGTGTTTAATCGTGCTTAGAGCGGTTGGGTCCCCCTAAATGTGTCCCCTGGAAATCTATTAAAGAAATAGACATTCGTCAACAACACTGCCTTAAAAGAAAAATACAAATCATCGGCGACATTAAGGGAAATGGCCCTTCACAGCACATGAAGAAGGGTCATTGCTTGAAACGTCGCCTATCATGTTTATTTTTAAGGTGGTGTTACTGACGACTGTGGTGAATTTTTACGTTTTCTATTAAAGCAACACGGTTCGCATGAGAATGCTACTCCCTAATGGGAGAATACACGTATATATGTATATGTATTTTGCAAAAGCTCTTAAAAATCTTGCACAGGATGTGTTTTCAAATCCATTAAATCGACTGTGGACACGCGTGCGGGAGATTGAGAAACACTGCCGTGGGGAAAGAGGAAAATATAAAAAAAAACCCACGCACACACAGGTCTGGGAGTTGGACCATGTGCAACTGCTGCCTTGCGTCAGAAAACGTCCTCCGATGAATATCTTGGGAGAGAGGGGCGAGGAATGGCGTGGTCATCCACTGTGCCTGCACCAACAGCGCTCAGTGTGTTTTTTTTTAAGTCCCGCAGTTATAGACGTCTGGTTGGAATGATAAAGATTAATTCTAGATTTGAAGCTTTCGTGACTGCAAGGATTCATATTCTTAGGGTTTTTTTTCGGTAAAGTCACGTAGGTAAAAAAAATGTAAAATTAATGAAAGTAAAAAAAAATCACGACGTTTTCATTTTTTACCTACGTGATTTTACCGAAAAAACCCCTAAGAATATGATAAAGATTAATTTACGGCGTGAGGTTCGTCTAACATAATACTTTCTTACAGCCCCCTTGCCTGGCTACTGCTGGATGAAGACCTCCCCACGCCGTGCTTGTCACCGGGGTTGCTTGATCATACTTGGGTGGCCGCGGGATGTTAACTACCTCGCCTGGTACACAGGAGGTTGTGGGTTGATCCCAACCTTGACGCCTGCTGTATATTCGGAGTTTGCATGTCTCTCTCCCCGTCATGTATGGATTTTTCTCCAGGTCCCCTGGTTTTTCCCCTGCACAATTTCAAAACGTGCCTTTTAGAGTATTTGGCTGCTATAAATCTACACGTGATAAGCCACTTCGTGGCCAGGTCGCTTTTGAAAAGAGAGCTATACAGCTCAGTGGGTGCTTGCTTGTTAAAAATGAAAAATAATTGGATAGTAATTGTTCACCGCACGGTGCCACAGTCGTTAGTGCACGGTGATGTACATCTAGCAACCTGAGTTCGATTCCCAGCCATGGTCAACGTCAGTGGCAAGTGATAACTGAACCAGTTCGTGCCCCGCCCCCAGCCCGACACCAACCCGTACTGACCAGCGTGGTGAAGTATGGTTAATCAACCTCCATAACCGACATGGCATGGGAGGGCCTTCGTCCAGCAGTGGATTGACAGAGGGATGTAACATATTGTCATTATAATACAGAATTAAGGTTTTCATATTATATTTCGTCTTTTTCCCTGAATACGAAACAAAGAATCCAATCGGAATTCTCGCAGAGCGATGTACCGCTGTTGTTGAGAATGGTCTGCGAAGGTGAAATCACAGAATTACTTAAAGTTACCTATATTACACATGGTGGGGGAGGAGGCGCAGTGATTTTCCACTCGCCTTGCTACAGAGATCATTTGTCAGTAACATGACGGTCAAACCAGTAATTTCTATTCTTAGAACCGTAATTTAGCCAAATTAAGTGCCGACAACAGAATATTATACGTTGTGTTTTTTTTGTACAATCAATGACTGGGCTGAAACATCTTAGTTTAGCCATAGGTGGCTGTCTAGACTCGAACCCAAAATATTTTAGTGGTGCCAGTTCAGCGCTCTGACCTCTGAGCTACCCGCCCACCTCCAGACCATCTTTTGTTCTAATGATAAGCAATAAAAACCGTTTACAACCTGGTATGTTCTTTTGGGATGGAACGATCTGTCGATAAAAATCTATTCTAAAGCTCATTGTACATGCACATACGTAAAAAAATGTGTTCCAGTATTTATAATTTATAGTAAGTCAGTACAAATTGTATCACGATAGATTCCTAATTCAATTGTGACCCCGAATCAAAACAATTAATCAAACCTGTTAGGGCTGATATGTTCCATTCATAATGTACAGATTATTGGGTCAATTGGCCAACGTTATTAACTTCTCTCACCGTGAAGATCATTAATGTTGCACTTGCCAGATGGTCACTAATATTAATTATACATGTAACTGAACAGTCCAATGTCACATATCGAACTCGCTGGGGGCTGATGGTATAGGCCAATATTCTTAATTGTATTTTTTCATTTGGCATACAGCCGAATAATGCGACAAATCGCTAACCTTAAACACCCAGTCGTTCATAATAGCTGAAGGCGATATAGTACTATTGTAATAGAGCAAGTACAGATTAATTGAACCGGAATTGATAGCTTGAAAGTATTTAGCGCGGGGCCCTTGAAAGTTCGGCACTGGTCACATCTTGTGTTCAAAAACTACACAGGGCTGGTTAATTCTGCGCCGCCGAGTTTCGCGAAATTCGTGCACGTTATAAGTGGTTTAATTATCATTAATTAGGCAGGGTGGACATGTGACGTTTTGTATATATTGTAATGGCGCGGTTATGAGACAAAGCACCTGATGGGAATGGCAATGGTGTTGTATCAGCATTTACAGAGTTGGGTGCAATCTGCCCCTTTCATATTTGCATATCACCATATACATGCTGTTCGTAGACGGAAACGAAAGTTTTATGTGTTAATTTATGTATTTATTTGCCACGACAGCTGTGTTGTACATTTGATCCTTATGGCTGATACCCCGGGGTTCCAAATAATACAAAATGGGCCGAGGCAATTCAATATTTTATTTCTGGGACACTATTTTTTTTCCAGGGGTGTACTTCACTCCGCGACTGGGGTACCAATCAATCCGAAATCGGTGCCACACTCCGCGATGTCGAAACGCAGCGAACACGATTGCGCCGAAACCCTGAACGCTCGCGTACGCACCGTAGTGGTGCATCGTAGTGTACAGCTCGTCCAGATGAGTCGATTGCCGCCTCGCCGACCATCAACAGAGACTAAACATGACTGCATCACGGACATTATGCGAGAGCCGGGGCGCTGTGGTACCTCGGGGTACCGCCATAAGGTTCATTTGGCCAAAACATTAAGCAGTATGAATGTGTCAATAAAACACTGAATGAATAATGTGTGGCTTAGGAACTCGCGGGGTGTGAATTTTATGATATTACCAGCACAATAAATATCTTACCTACGAGTTAAGTCTCTCCTGCCAGCAGTTGCGCGAGAAAACGATTGCTGGGCTGCACATTTACCCATTGGGGCCGTCCATAAATGACGTCACGCACCTAGGGGGGGGGGGGGTCAGACATTTGGGACGATGTGTGACGAGGGGGGGGGTTTGAGAAATGTGACGTCACATCAAAATGCGCAACTTTAAATAAATATAGACAACACGTTCTACTTACTGAAATAGACTTTTTTAATAAATGTTTTCTCCTAAAACATCAGAGTGCAGCGCCACATTAAATACGCACTACAATGACAATAGTTTAAAGCGACTTGAAGCATGTTCTAATTTCAAAATGGAAATATGGTTTTGGGGGGGGGGGGGGCAGAGCTTTGTGACGTCATATTTGAGGGGGGGGGATCTGACTTTTTGTGACGCCGTGTGACGAGGGGGGGGGGGTCAAAAACCGTCCAAAATCGCGTGACGTCATTTATGGACGGCCCCGTTGCTCTACATTGGTTGATGAAACATAACAACGCTTTAATTCCTTAGTGTGGGTGATCAGAGCAGCACGTGTGTGTGTGTGCGATTTCCAATGACACAGCTGCGTCTTAATAACCTGTGACCATCGGGCTTGTGAGTGGCGAGAATGGAAGTTCACAGCCACGGATTTACTGATCGTAATGGATTTCACAGGGAATTTCAATCACTTTGTTCAATGCAAAGAGAGAGATAGAGAGTTCTCTGAACCACTAGGAGGCAGCAGAGTCACGCTGGGTCAGGTAAAAACTTGCGTTCAGGCAAATGATGTGCCAGGCTACTTCCACAACCGAGGCTTGAAAGCTGCTTTGAAGCAGAGCTTCTTTACTGAAGCAGCCAGATGATGATTGAATACGTAAATCTTGACATGGGAAAAAAGGTAAAGGCGCAACCGTGCAATTTTTGCTCATGTCACTGCTGCCAGAAGGACCTCTACTCCGGAGGGTATTTGATCGTTATGGCGGTACCCCGGGATACCAAATAATACAAAATGGGCCGAGGCAATTAAATATTTTATTTCTGGAACACTATTTTTTTCCAGGGGTGTACTTAACTCCGCGGCGATGTCAAAACGCAAAACATTAGCATACAAAAAATCCGCTATCGAAAAATTCTACTTTGAATAGTGCATCGTGTACAGCTCGTCGAGATGAGTCGATTGCCGCATCGCCGACCATCAACAGACTAAAAGTGACTGCATCGCGGACATTGGTGCGAGAGCCACGGCGACTATGGTACTATGGCTACTCCGGGGAACCGCCATAGGGTTCAATTGACCTACTCTTCTGTGACACTTTACCCATTACAATAATAGCAGCAACTCTTGGACGACTATGACTGCATTAATCATCGATGCTTATGTTGAGTAGATAACAGCAATTAATTATTGAGACAATAAACTTAATTATCCATGAATAATGAGACGTCTGTTTTTTTATATCCACGAAAAAAGAAAATCCATGAATGTGTTGCATGTTGAGAACAATATTACCCTGTGGCATTCATTGAATCGAGTCAAACAATTTTAACCTTCGTGGCCTCATCAGCAGAGTCAATGAATTAATTAGCTACAGTTTGTAAATCTGCCCCTGAAAAATGGTTAAACAGTGGCCTAGCCAATTCTGCCGTTAGGTAAAGTCACGTAGGTAAAAAATTTAATTAATAAAAATAAAACAATAAAAAATCACGTCGTAATTTTTTATTGTTTTATTTTTATTAGTTTTATTTTTTACCTACGTGACTTTACCGAAAGAACTAAGAGTATGAATCCTTGCAGTCACGAAAGCTTCAAATGTAGAATTCTGCCATTCTCAGCAGGGTGAAGTATGGTGAAATAACCCCAATGAGCTGCACGCCATGACGGGCTCTAATCCAGCAGTGGATTGACAAAAAAGTGCTTAACGTGTACACACGCACAAGTCAACGAAAAACCGAAACTGTGGCGTCCGGTTCAAAATGCCTTCGCCGTGGGAGAATGGATTCAAAATGTCTCCTCGCCAATCCCAACGTGCACTGCGAGATTCAGCTTCTTGAACATGAACATGCCCACCGGAATGCTGTCGTGCTGCGATGCTTAGCGCACGTGACTTGCGACGCAGAGGTGAACCGGTTCGATCCGCTGAAGCAAGCGGTGGCATCATGGGACCTCCTTTGCCTGTACCAAAATATACTAACAGGGTTTTCCCCTTTTTTCTGGCAACAAAACTGACACCTTTTGCAAGGAATCATGCTTACATTAACCACAATACTTGCAGTCAAATGCAAACAAAAAAAATACTCTGATAATTTGTGCATTGTCTTTGAAACTGATTGGTCCACACCAGAGACAGCAGAAAGAAAGCTGTCTCCGGTGTGGACCAATCAGTTTCAAAGACAATGCATAAATTATCAGAGTATTAAATTTCAATTTAAAGCTTTCGTGACTGCAGGGATTCATCTTCTTGGTTCTTTCGGTAAAGTCACGTAGAAGGGAAGTAATAAAATAATAAAAATAAAACATAATAAAATAATTCTCGCGATAGCGTCAGACGCTGTCGCCTCGACAGACCTGGTTTCACCTGAGGACGGCTGCTTGCGTTGTGGCCGAAACGTCGTGCGAATTATTTTATTATGTTTTATTTTTATTATTTTATTACTTCCCTTCTACGTGACTTTACCGAAAGAACCAAGAAGATATCAGAGTATTGATTTTTGTTTGCATTTGACTGCAAGTATTGTGGTTAATGTAAGCATGATTCCTTGCAAAAGGTGTCACTTTTGTTGCCAAAAAAAAGGGAAAAAACCCTATTAGTACAAGCGGTGGCAGTCGAAGCGAAGTTGCTTAAATCCCGACTCTTATCCACCCAGCAGTAAATGGGTTCACCATAGTCGGTGGCCAGATCGCGTGTGTCGGGGGTTCAAGTGTTTGTACTCCCACCACTGCCAAGAGATCTGGAAAGTGTGGAAGAGTAGGCCAAATACCCTCTGGAGGGACTATCTAGAGCTCCGTCGAGTGAATGCCATCTTCCACTAGCAGTGGCCTGAGCAAGAAATCGCAGTGCTGCCCCTGTACCTCTTTTTCTAAATCCTTTATATTAAGTTCACTTGCTTGCGTGCTTACGACCGTGCAAATCTTTCGGTCGTTTTTTAACCCACTTCCCGTGATCCAGTCGAGCTGACATTTTGCACACAGACTCGTTGTGCGTGACAATTTATTTTCGTGAATTTTTTTCCCCAAAATTTTACACTTTTTAGGAAAAAATAAATTATATTTAATTACCAATTGCTTAATGGTGGCAGGCAATCATCTGACCAATAGGTGGCAGCCATCTCAAGCCAGAGGACGAGAGGACTCTAGCCGCCACGCATATAAAGGATTTATAGTGAAAAACTGTGTTTTTACGGGTTAATTTTTGTATGTGAGCCCTGGCTGAGAATGGATTCATAGTTTCGCCACACATTGTCCCCTGTTACTGATGTTCATGTGAACTGCGTTAAGGCATTAGCTGCCAATCAGTGGTATTAGATGTTTAATAGTTAATGGCGCTGAACACACAGTTGAGGTGTGGTCTTAATGGTTAATTCTATGCAGGCTGCACTTAAAGTGCATAGCTAATAACAAAAACATTTTAAAATAACTACACAGCACCATTTAAAAAAAAATAAAAACAGGTACAACAGAGTCAATGGCCCTGGAAATAAACGGACATGGAAATAAATAATGAAATAACGCAAATAATGTTGCTTATTAAATATATTACATACTGCAGATCATGGCCATGAATGTGCAAATCTTAAATAGTTGTATGCACATGTTCAAACAGGTAAACTATACTCATCCTGTGTTTAATCCACTGGCTTTTTCACATTGTCAGCGTTATGATATCCATTGCATCATATCTGGCTTGGCACAACCGACAACAGCACACCTTCCAGAATTACTCCACTCTTGGGCATGATTAGCCCAAAGTCACACTGAGATCCCACTTAGCCCTGCCAGTGCTGATGTATGTGTGCATGTGTGTTTAACTTCTTTTGCACCATACATAGCGAACCGTGCTCTCAAAAGATGATAAAAATTTAGATCCACAATTATCTTTAAAAACCTGAAATTTGGAAGCTTGAAACTCACCCCCCTGGGAAGATATTTATAGCATGTGGATTATTAAAAAAGAAATGTACTCGATTTGCCAATGCTACCATGGGATTGTAACCATAGCACACTACCCGCTCTGACTTATGGCTCAGAAACATGGTCATGACACAAAACAAAAATGGAATAACAGAGTGTAAATAATAATTGAGAGATGCATGCTTAAAATGAAAACAGAGGAACACGCGTATTTATGAAGATACACAGGCTAATGACAACATTTCATACCCTATAGAAATGTCAGAGGGCCTGGGCGGGACACATTGCCAAAAGGGATGATGGCTATTGGTCAACTGTAATTATGGAGTGGCATCCAAGGAATCACATGCATCTGAAATAATTTATGTATGTTGAACTTCTTTCGCACCGTACGTAACCAACCATGATAATCTGAGGTGCAGGGCAAGAAGAACAGCAAACTAAACACAAAAAGCTGCCCTCAAGAAATCAGTTTTATATTTAGAGAAATTATGAGATGAAGCGGTGTGCTCATCTTGTGGTGGCGAGATGTTAACTCCCTCGCCCGGTATACAGGAGGTCGTGGGTTAGATTCCGACCCTGAAGTTTGCACGTTCTCCCGTGTTCGCGTGGATTTTTCTCTGGGTCCCTCGTTTTTTTTCCCTTGGCTGCTATACGTGTCCACGTGGTGAGCCACTTCATTGGGCTATCATTGGTGACTGGGTCGCTTCTGAAAAAAAAGCTATACAGCTCAGTGGGCCTTACCTGCCCAAACAAAACATAGTTTTCTAGCTTCATTTTAAAGGTGCCGGGCGGATCATTATCACATCACAGGATCGTGAAAGATTGGTGGCGGATCGGGGAGGCCACCGTTCATCCAGCAGCGGAGTGACCGTGGCCGATGCTGTTGACGACGACGGGCGTTCACAACGAGGAAGCGACGCCACACGTCTCGCACATTGTGCGACGCTTTGCACGGGCAAAGGAGTCGCGAACAACCCCAAAAACGGTGAAATTATGCACAAAAGACGGGACAAACCCTAATTGGTCACGGCTAAATCCCGCGGCCGTGTTCCCCACTGGGGGAGCCTCTGTCAACTTTAGTCACAGTCGGTAGCTGCGGTGTTTGGCCGCGGTCGGGGAGGAAAAGGCGAAACGGGCACCGGGGGTGCGCGATAGTTGCCTCGACTTCAATTAACTCACCATATGTTCACATTCAGGCACAACTCGCAACCCCTACAGCTGAGCAGATGCTTTTTTTTCTCTCTCTCTCTCCCTTCTCAGCTTTACAAAGTGACGGGACTTTTTTTCTTCTACCCCCCCACCACCCCAACCCCATCATCCGCCAATCTCCATTCAAATAGAAGAGGGATAGGCATCGCTTCAGCTGTCCGTGGCAAAAAAAAATTGATGAAATCAGAAACATTGTTGTCTTCGGAGTGCATTATGCATACAGGGATACATGTCGACACTTTGACAATGTGATTGTTATTGTTTTGACTTAAAACTTTCGTGACTGCAGGAATTAATTTTATTTGGTTCTTTCGGTAAAGTCACGTAGATTGAAAAAAATAAAAAGTAAACAAAAAAACCACGACGTTTCGATCGCAACGCAAGCAACCGACAAGCGACCGCTGGTGTTGCGATCGAAACGTCGTGGTTTTTATTTGTATTATTATTTCTATCTACGTGACTTTACCGAAAGAACCAAAGAATATTTTTATTATTACGACAGGTTTTCACACTCGTTCGTTCGTGGCTGTTTTCTTGCACATTACTGGAGATGTCAACATCGGAAGCCTGCTCTCCGCAATTTTGCCGAGTCTGATTGCTGTCCACAGGAGGACTGAACAAATAAGACGACCATTGCGTTGGCGCGACTGCGATGTTGTTTTCTAAATTTGCTCACTTCGTTTCGACTCGTGTGGTCATCGTCAGCCATGGGTCAACTCCACTGCTCGATGAAGCCTCCCCAAGCCACCGTCACCATACTTGCGCACCTCCGATTAGCACGCTTGGCTTCGCACGCTGCGAAAGAAGTTCAACATATATATACACTCATATGTCCCGCACTGCAAAATAAAAAACTGCCCATGTGAGTATATAAAAATGCAGGGAATTTATGAAAGTGCTGTATATATGTCGAGAAATATAATTGGACAAACACGTGTCGAGATATTTTGATGCCAAGGAGAGAAGACGAGCTTCACAGCGTGCCTGCTCATCTTTGCCGTGGTCTCGTCGGCCACGCCATGTGTGTAACAGCAAACAGTGGCATTAAGAAACAACACTCGAAATTCAACTTCTAAATGGAAAGGGAGCGAGAGAGCGAGAGAGCGAGCCACGACTGTGTGCCAGCCGTCGCCCATTGGGCGGCAAAGGGGCTCCCTTGAAGTCAATTTGTAAACAAAGTTTTTATTTCGCTGAAAGCCCCATTGGACGCTTGATTGATGCAGAAAAGATAAAGAAGCGAAATTAGTATTCCCATTGAAGGGCTGCCTGAAGACGCCGCACACGGAATGATAGACTCCCGCGTGAATGGGTCAGCCTTCCCCCGGCCCATTGTTGCCCGGCCGGGTGAATGAGCCTTTCAGCGGCCAGTGAAGGGCTGTCACAGGTAAGGAACTGCGGAGCCCAGAATTCACACATCATGCTTCATTAATTTCTCAGAAAAACGGCTCCCCAGGGGGGGAGGGGTGGGGTGGGGGGCTGACTGCGAGGCGTTGCGGGGACAGGCGCGCAGGGGCACAGCAGTTGAAATGCACACTCAGACTACACAGAGACAAAGATCCCCCGTGTAGCCTTTCAGCAGACTGTTGGGGCACGTGCTGTTGGCGAGCACCTAAATGAAGGTCGGCACGGCACACGAGGGGGGGGGGGTGGGTGGCCATCACCACGCCCGACCGCCTTTGTCTCCCCAGTAGCGATGTCTACAACACTCTACTGCACACCGCGCCAGGGACAGTACTCGTTTGAGGCCGAGTCGACCTAGGGGAGGCGCGGGACCGGTTCAGATATTCGCCACTGCTATTTGATCGTGAAGCGGGAGTTCGCATTCGGGGTCGCCGGGTTCGAAGCGCGGAGCGAGGCGCGCTAACCGCTGCGCCACTGCTCCCCACCCAGCCAAGCCACACACGCGCACGCCACTAACAAGCAGAGAGGCACGGCCGTCACACGTTGGCAGTTTGGGGGGTAGGAGGAGGAGGAGGGTGTCCGATTAGCGAAGGGCTCCCGGTGGTTATTGGGTTGGTGACGGATTGGATCGGTGAGGTTCTCCCCGCCGCAAATTCGTCGCGGCCAAGAGAAGTTCCATCCCGGACGATAATCACGGGGGGGGGGGGGGGTGCGTCGGCAAATCTGCGGCTCCTTGAGGAGTCGCTGTCTCGTGTGTCACCACGCAGTGCAATTGCGGCTCTTGACATTTTTTTATTGAGTAAAAAAAAACAATTCTCTTCCCGTTATTTTGGTTCCCGAAACCCCGGACTCAGGATGATATTAACATCAACATCATGACTACCGACTGCTGCTGACTCAGGATGATATTAACATCGACATCATGACTACCCACTGCTGCTGACTCAGGACCTGATCTTCGCTCCTCGTGCGCCGCTGTGCTGGTGAAAGGTTTCCGTCATCGGCACAATCGGAATGTTATGTCACCTTGCTGAAGGGAGTACACACACACACACATATATCGTGGGTGTCTCTTAGCCATATCTACAGATGTGGGGGGGGGGGGGAGGCCCAGACACCCACGACCCCCACAGTGGCTGCGTCCCCTCCTAACGAGGGACCAACCTCCCTCCCTCACCCCCTCCCTCCCTCCCTCACCCCTCCCTCCCTGACCCCCTCACTCCCTCCCTCCCTCCCTCATCCCCCTCCCTCCCTGACCCCCTGCGTCCCTCACCTCCTCCCTCCCTCACCCCCTCCCTACCTCCCTCCCCCTCTCCCTCCATCACCCCCTCCCTCCCGCCCTCCCACACCCCTCCCTCACCCCCTTCCTCCCTCACCCCCTTCCTCCCTCCCTCCATCTCCCCCTTCCTCCCTCCCTCCCTCACCCCCTCCCTCCCGCCCTCCCACACCCCTCCCTCCCTCACTCCCTTCATCCCTCACCCCCTTCTTCCCTCACCCCTTCCTCCCTCCCTCCCTCCCTCACCTCCCTCACCCCCTCACTCCCGCCCTCCCACACCCCTCCCTCCCACACCCCTCCCTCCCTCACCCCTCACCCCCTCCCTCCCTCCCTCCCTCCCTCCCTCACCCATCCCTCTCCCCGTGGCACTGCGCGCAATGCAACGCATTGCCAGTACGCAGCATGTGCATGCACCGTCCACTGCTGGATGAGGTGCCCCCCCTCTTCCCACGCACGGCGAGGGTGTCTCGTGACGTGAGGACTCGAGATGGCACAATGAGGATGACGTTTGGGGGAAAGACCAAATAAAATAAACACTTAATACTGTAATCAATGATCATGTAATAGTGTACATCCAGCCCTTGTGTTGATCCACTGTTAGATGAAGCCCTCCCTACACCATCGTGGGCCTATGGGGGTTATTAGACCAAACTTCCCGACGCGTTTCAGTGTGGGTAGGTGAAGGCAGAGAGCATAGGCACACTGGAGCATAGTGCAGTACAACAATAAACTGCAATGACTTCGGCTGACAACGTAGCCTCGCCGGCGCCCATAGAAACATGTTGTATGCATCGTGCTTCGTGCGGGTCGCCCATGCAAAAACTATCCAGGCTCAAACCAGCTTAGCTTTTTTTGAGAGTGTGAATATTCCGCATAATTTTGGTCGTAGGCAGCACACGCGGCACCGCGAGACAATTCAACAAAAGTACATCACAGTCCACGGCCAATCACCCCCTCCCCTCCCTCCACTGGGTGACGCGGCACCGTGAACCCACCGCACGCAAACCACTCCAGCAAAAAGCCACGCACAGCATCGCACAGTCTGGCAGTGGACAAACGGCGCGGCTATGGACACACGGAGACCGCGACATACCCGCGTCCACACGTGACGGGGACACACTGGCCGTGTCCTGACAGACGGCCGCTTAAAGGGCCCGTCGACAAACGACAAACTAAAGGTGGCGAAATCAAAAGGGGAGATAATGTTTTGACGGTCATTATTGATGACCGTGAGTTGCCCCTGACATTGCTCAGCTCACATTGAAGTTTCCCCGCACGCCACGCTGTGTCAGTGTGAACGCATTTGTCCTCGCTTCAGACTCTGCTGTTGAGAATATCAGGGCGACGGTGACGAAACCCAATCGAGTAATTTCACGTTTAACAAAAACGTAACTTATTATTTTTTTTCAAATATCGTATGCTCGCATTATTTAAATATTCGTTTATCTAGACAGTAACTGCAGAAGAAGTCTTGGGCGTAAGTGACAAAATGACTTAATGTTGAATTATCTAATCAGACCACTGGTTAGTGCAGTGGATGGAAGACTGCCAGGAAATACCAGGCGTTGTGGGTTATGGCCATGAGGTGGCCAGAACACAGCGGGGCAGCTATGGCTCTCGTGAAGATATCTTTTCAAGAGGGCCCTACATTGGAATATTTAAGCTGAAGTGCCAGAGAGAAACCACGCACGTGTGGATGTGGCTTCTCTCTGTGGTACTTCAGCTTAAGTTGAATCGGCCAATTATTGAAATGTAGGATCCTTTGGAAAAATAGTTTATTTCGGTAAAAGCCATTCATTATTAAGTGCATTATCATTAAAATAAATGATTGTTAAAGTAATGCAATTTTTCACTTTAGACAATGTCGCTTTTTAAATTCACGGCCACATATTTAATTTGGCATCTACAAATGTATTCATATACAAGATAAACTTCAGCAGTAGAATGTCGTATGGTATTAAAATACCAACATCAGTCTGTCCCCACGCTACTGCTGTTAAGTGTCATCCTGCACGGACCTCCTATTTAGCGATAACATGCTGTTAAGGCAAGCGCTGTTAGCGAGCACCTATCAAGGCCGACACAGCGCACGAGGGGGGTGGGTGGCCAGCAACACGTCCGGCCGCCTTTATCTCTCCAGCAGCGATGTTTATACACCGCGCCAGGTACTCATTTGAGGCTGAGTCGACGTAGGGGAGGCCCGGCACCGATTCAGATGATCATCACCGGTGTTGGCCGTGAGCGGGAATCGAACTCGGGTTTCGTCCGGGTTCGTAGCGCGCAGCTTTCTCACCGCCAACACTACCGCACACCCCACATTGTTGCCCCTTAGACACAACACCAACACCCCCACCATTCGCCACGAAGTGACGGTGACGTCACCACGGCGTCTGTGCCAGGCCAGGTGCACTTTGAGGCCACGTGAAGTGTCGACGGCTCTCTGCTGACAGGAGGAGGTCACGGGACAGTCTCAGGTGCCATGCGTCGGCTGACTGAGATGACCGGTAGATGCACCAGCTGAACCCCCTACTGTGCCAACTTGCTGCATCCCAGCTGCTCCGGCTTTCTCCGGCTCGCTGTTGTGAGCGTCGCTTCTCTGCCCTCCGTTGTTGCTGGAGGGCGACTGCCTCCAAATGCCCAGCAGCAGCAGCAGCAGCAGCGCCTTCGCGAGCCTCCTTCCACAGAGGTCCATCTCGACACCGCCACACACGCGCACGCACGCACGCACAGACATGCGCAAAAAGGTGGCTCCCTCTCAACGCACGTCAGCGGGCACGGGACCCAGCGTATGCGCAGGGGCATTAATTATGAAAGGAATATGGCCGTATCAAATCGGACACTAATTTTCGTCGGGAGCGCAGAGTCTGCACCGCGGGGTGCGGCTGGTAAAGGAACAGCTAATTGCTGAATAAACCGCGGGGTTAATGCGGAGCGTTGAATGGGAGCTGGGCGCTATAGGGGCGGCAGTAAGTAGAATGGGGAACTATTCAGTGTGGCGAGCCATTGTCGTGGGGGGGGGGGGGGGAGCTTTGTGAGGTGGAGCTGAAGCAGCAACAGAAGTATATGTGTGTGTGTGTGCAGGGAGCAGAAATGCCTTTTGAAGAATATGGGCTCCCTTTCAAGGCGCTCGACAAAAGATCCCTCAGATCATTCTCGCCGCCTCGGTATAGGCGGCACGGAGAAAAGGAGAAATGCTGCGAGACTCATGGAAGGAATTTGATGTAAAAAGCGGCGGAGATATTTGGCCATCGACATTTGTTTAAATAAATTTGAATAAATCAACTTTCGTTCTTTTCATTTTTCCACGAACAAAATGTATTTTAAGAGAATATATTTTTTAGTTCATCAACCTAGTTGCTTTCCAGGCAAATGTTATTCAGCGGCATTTGTTTAAATAAGCGAATCGGTATTTTGCAGCTGTGTTCTGTGCCAAACATGTGATTGGCGGTATGTTAACTATCTCGCCTGGTATGAAGGAGGTTGTGGGTTCGATCCCGATCCTAACGTCTGTATAATTGGAGTTTTCATGTCTCTCATCCCGTAGTCGCATGGATTTTTCTCCGGGTCCTCCAGTTTTTCCCTTCACATGTAGAAACACGCTGCTATAACTTTCCACATGGTAAGCTACTTCATTTAGCTATAATTTGTGGTCAGGTCGCTTTTGAAAAAAAAACAGCTATACAGCTCAGTGGGCCTTACCTGGTTAAACCAAAATTTCAGTTTAGTTTCATAACAGCAGAAGGGAAACCCAGGAGCGGGTCGGATAGAAGTAGCCACCAGGGCTGCCACTTGCCCAGAGATACGAGTCGGACAGTCCAGGAATTGGCAGCGATGTTCAGGTGGCAGGAGTTGATTTGTACCCAGATCTGGTGTTTATTAAATCTCTACCGCATGGTTATGATAGACATAGAGGCTAGCTGAGAAATATATCCGGGTGTGGTTCTGTGGAAAGGTGGCAACCACACTCACAATGACGATGTTAGCTGTGGCTGGGAATCGAACCCAGATGGCCAGACCCAGATGGCCAGGTTCAAAGTACAGCGAGCTAAGCGGTGTGCTAGTTTTCTACCACTCTCCAACAACAACTGCCGTTGGCCACTGAGATGGTGGTTACATCACCAGTGTGCATGTGACAGGCTAGGTACACCGTGCGTTTTTTTTTAACCAGGCCGTAGACGGACTTTATAATCTCTTTTATATATTTTCAAATGTGTATACTTTTTTTTAGTTTTTTTGTAACTCAAATTGTATTGATTAAATGTTATGTTTACTTACGACGCGTCCTGCGACGACTTTCACGTGAAGGGCGCTATGTTATGCATGCTGAACTTCTTTTGCACCGTACGTAACCAACTGTGCTAATCTATATTAAACAATGACGTTTGATCGATACATTGAGTACAAGTGAAGCGTCGAAGGCTCGCTGCTGGCAGGAAGGGGGTCACGGGACGGAGCCGTAACGCGATGTTTGCTGTCGCATGAACCGCGGCCAAATGTTGGAATTCCTCCACTTGCGGTGGTCTCACCTGAGCGGATCCTAGGTGACTCCACGCACCGACTCGCTGCATCTCCCACGCCATTCTCTCCCCGACAGAATCAATATTGAAAGTGGCTCAGTGGAGGAGGAGGCTTATGGCCAAGCAGGCACGCATTCACGCAACGCACACTCGGGGCATGTCGGTGTGTTTGCTGTGATTAAGGCCAAGTGTTGTTCCCGCATAACACAGAAAGCCAATTGATGCCTCGGGAGCGGTGGCGCAGTGGTTACTGCACCACGCTATGAACCTGGCGAGCTGAGTTTTACTTCCAGCCACGGACTAAATCAGCCTGCACTTCACTTGAGTTCATAGTATTTACATGACGTGTACACGTGTGTTTGAAGATAAATATAAATAGATCAGATAGACAGGGACAGATGTAGGGACACAGAAAGAAACAGAGGTGGAGAGACACTGATATGCTGTAGAGAGACACAGGGACAGATCGAGAGAAAGAGAGTATGTAGAAATACATACACAAAGACAGACATGCAGAGATAGAGAAACAGCAACGGACAAGGGGACATAGAGCCAGTGATAAACAGAGATGGATATAGAAGACAGCCACAGAGAGGAGAGAGAGAGAGAGAGAGAGAAAGAGGGACACAGAGAAACAGCGGGAGATAAAGAGGGGCGAAACAGAAAGGCGGAGAATAAGAGAGTTGAGCAAGCGAGAGAGGAGAAGAGGGAGAAGGGGGGTGTGAGTGAGTGAGGACACGGGGCTTCCTGCCATTGGGGAGCCTCCACCGCTCTCCATTTGTCGCCCCTCGTTAGCACTGGGGGGGGAGGGTAGGGGAGGGGGACACGGTTCTCCAGCGCCGGGGAGACGGGGTGCGTGTGTGGGGTGGTGGGTGGTGGGTGCATCGTCCACCCTGCCGTGCCTCTCCGGGAGACGCACGCCTATTACCGCGTCCTTTGTGCAACTCACGACCGCCTGTGTCTGACACCGGCTCCGGCTGTGCGTTGGAGGGAGCCATCGATCGGTTCAGCACGCGCGTGCTGTTTGCCAGCCCTGCGATTGTTGCTGTTGGTGTTGTTGCTGGTGGTGGTGGTGGACGCATTCCCTCTCAAGCAAGGCGACCGATGTCACCGCATACCACCAGTGGCTTGCAAACAGCTGTATATTTGTATTCTAGACAGACAGACGGATTTTTGTTAATTTCAACAGCAAGGGTTCGCGAAGCTGTGAGCAGCTATTTTCATTGGCGTCCTGGGATGGTGCAGATGATCTTGGATAGTACAGATGTATTATTATTACTATTTCGTAGCTTAATTTATAATGAACCTGCGAAGCCAGGGATGTGATGATTACGCAATTGCGTTGTACTCTCACTTATCTCGTATTGCACTATGTGTGTGCGTATTTTGTCGTGATCCAGAATTCTAAAGCTGAAGGTGGCCCAACACGATGCGAAGGAAGTTTAACGGGCATCGCTGTGCGAAAGATTCATGGGGAACTTTACAGAGAAAACATTAGCACACAATCTTGCACGCGGCACCGTCAAAGGTTACGGGGTTCGAAAAACTTTCATGCCAGCCATGAGCAGTGAAAAAAATAATAATCCTACCCACAACGTAGCGTTACACACAACGTAGCGTTACACACAACGTAGCGTTACACACAACGTAGCGTTACACACAACGTAGCGTTACTCACAACGTAGCGTTACTCACAACGTAGCGTTACACACAACGTAGCGTTACACACAACGTAGCGTTACACACAACGTAGCGTTACACACAACGTAGCGTTACACACAACGTAGCGTTACACACAACGGCACATCTATTCCGTGTGCAGGCGGTGCAACTGCACCAGAGTCCACGATGGACGGGAGGGAGGGCTCCAGGCACGAGGCTGTGGGGAGAGTTGAAGTTGGGCAGCGGGTCGGGTGGATGGAGGGGGCAATTTAATTCCTTGCACGAGGGTCCATGCCAAGCATGCTACGCCACTGACTTTCATAGACAGCCGTCCACCAGTTACTCTGCTGCACCAAGTTCCTTGCATGAGTGACCGGAAGCCACGGTAAAGTCTCCGCACGCCACCAAAGTAACATTTTTATTTAGTTAACTTCACTAGGTAAGGCCCACTGCGCTGTAGAGCTCTTTTTCAGAAGCGACCTGGCAATCCCAAATGATAGCTCAACGAAGTGGCTTGTCGCGTGGAAATTAATAGCAGCCAAATACTCTAAAGGTATGTTTCTACATGTGGAGGGAAAAAACCCGAGGCGACCGGAGAAATATCCACGTGACCACCGTGGGGAACATGCAATCCCCAAATATACAGCAGGCGTCAGGATTAGCGATCGAACCCACGACCTCCTGTATACCAGACGAGGTAGTTAACATCTCGCCACCGTGGCACCAACCCAGTCACTGTTGACCTCGCCAAGTTAACCCAGTGGAACGGAAGCCGCGCGAATGAAGCACACGTCTGGGCCATTTTTGTGTTAATTTAAACAACATTAAAGTTACCTCTTTGACTCCAAGGGGATCCTCTGTTGCGTACGCAGATAAAGGCTACTTCGACAAAAAAACCGACAACGCGTTAACCAAATCGCCGGCGCTCTAAGTCAGATGCGGCTGTCAGGCCCCGCGCAGCCTTGGCGCAAGCGGCACCGTCTCCCTCCGCCGCTCAGCCAGCGCCACGTCGACTACCCCATGGTCGTGCGCCGGCCACAAAAGCAAATTAGTCACGTGACGTGGCGGGGTAATGGGATTTTATAACACGCACGTCAACCCGTGCAGCAAGGAGGCAAAGTGCTCGCTCCTTTTTTTCTCCTACTTCTTCTTCTTCTCCATATATCAGGGCCTCCCTCCACCGCTCATTTCGTCACAGTCGCCCCCTCGTTCGCCCGCTTTCTCCCCCATGGGGGTTCCGGATCGTCCAGATTGTCCGTGCAAACTCACTAGCCCCGTGTCAGGTGGGACTGGATGGGGCTGGAGAGGGCTGCCCCCCCCTCTACTCCATCCCCACCTCTGATGCCCTGCTGAAGAATCAGCCCCCTCTTCTTATGTCAACACTCATGAATTGACCGGTAAGATCTTAATATATAGAAGACCGCAGAGCTTGGGCAATTGTTGGTGCCGGCTCATCGCGTGGCCGCTTTGCTGCTCCGCTGTGGTTGATCGTACCTCCGGGTCGTTCTCGCTCCGCGACAGCGAGTGAATACTCTGCGCGCTGCAAGTTGAAATTGTCATTATTATTCTCAACACTTACAGTGAAGTAAAAATACATTTGTGTAATATTGAACTCACCAGTGGTGACATTTTCACGTGCAAAACTGGAGCAGAATGCACGGTGGACCAGTCCAGAATCGTCCATTACCCGTTCCGTTTAGCGTCAAAAACATTTGTTTAAGTTTGCGGTATTTTTGGCTGTGCTTTTTGAGGTTTTGTTTGCCATCCCTCCAGATGTAACAAGGACGCACTGCAGGGATCGACTGACCACACGCTTGATGGTTCCGGTGACCCAGCTGTCCCAGCTGTCCCGGTTGTCCCGGCTGTCACCGCGCGAGTGAGCTGCCACTTCCCGCTGTTCCGATTGATGCCCCAAAACTCACGCTCGCCCTACGAACCACCCCCCCCCCCAAAAAAAAGCTGCGTTAATAGCAATAGCACGCTGCATCAAAAATGAAAATAGAGCGGTTGTGATTTGTGTATATTGCGGTGCACGGCACGCATAGCACATGAACCAAGGGGGTTGAACGGTACCGCCTGGGTTGGTACATGCCTCCAGTGGACAGAAACCTTCGTGTACACACCATCTGTTTAATAGACACACTCCGCGTAGTTTCCATTTTCCATATATGCTTCTATCAGACACACAACTGTCTGCTTCTTAAAAAAAAATCTCGTGAAAAGCTACGACAGTGACCTTGCTATCATAGCTATTTGTATTCTTGACGTAAGATGCTTTGAGAAAGTCACTGATAGCATTTGCCACCCTGGAGAGTACCAATAAAACATATTTGGGCCAAAAGCCAAAGGATCGAAAGCAGGGCCTTAAGCACAGGTAGATGATTATTAGTGTCCGATTGGTGGCTTTGGCTTTGCATAGCCAATCCAGTGGCAAGTGTTGCTTTGCCTGTTTCTCTAAACGTGTGTCATGATGGCAATTCACAGCGTGTCAAATATTCCCCAGAAACCATCCACTGGCTCCACCCATCAACCTCCACATGAACGCATCAAACACTGCTAGTCACCTTCCCACGATGCAACAGAGTAAGCGTCTGTTTAAGTCTATGGGTCTCGATGTAAGTCCATGGATGTCTATTTAAGTTTGTAGGTGTCCGTGTAAGTCTATGAATTGTGATATGCGAGCCTATATCTCACATCTTTGACCACATAGTAACACCACTGGCCGATTCGATCGTTTGCCGGTAGCGTTTTAGATATTCACCAGGTCACTCCCGTATTCATCCACCATCTCGCTACACCAAACCTCCACCGTGGACATATTTACACATTTGCTCATCGACTCCTCGCCATACGAAAGACGAAAGAAAGAAGAACTATCATGAAGCGAAGAACAACGGGGCAGAGGTCGCAACCGGGTACCCGATACCCGTACCCTACCCGATACCCGGCTACCCGTACCCGGCTGGGTACGGGTATCCGTTTGCGACCCTGGTGCGGCCGGGTACGGGTACGGGTAGGCCGTGAGTCACTGGTGAGTAACCGTTTGTCACTCATTTCCCAACGTCTTGTCTCTTCTCACAATTCAAGTTCCTAGAATCAACCCACCCGCGCCTGCAACATGGCTTCATCCCAGAGGTCGCAATCGGGTACCCGATACCTGTACCCTACCCGATACCCGGCCGGGTACGGGTAGCCAGGTATCGGGTAGGGGCACGGGTACCCGTTTGCGACCCTGGTGCGGCAGGGTACGGGTACGGGTAAGGAATCAAAACCCGTTTGCGACCTCTGCAACGGGGCGAGTTACACAAGCGGCGTGCGTCTCGCCGATTCCGACGGCGATTGAATTAGCGCGCATGGAGGGGGGGAGGGGGCTCCGTGCATTCACGTCAAGACAAGGTGCCGTTCCCCACCGAGGTAATTACCGACCGTTGCCCACGCAGAGCGAGTGGCGGGCGACGGTGCATCAATAATGGGTGGCCGATGCCCAACCTGGTGAATGGGCCGATTTTATCAAGTGAACCCAGATCAGTGGGAACGGTCAAAACAGCTGACGTTCAATTAATTCAACGATGCCTCTTGGCGGCGGTGGGCCACAAAGCCGGCAGGCAGCATGCGAGGCAGATCTTGTCCGGGCGATCACTCGCAGCTGTTTTTGTTTTGACAGAGGGGCTTGCTCGGTTTTTGTTGTTGCGGAAATGGCGCCGGCAGTAAGCCGTGCTCCTGCTGCTATTTAGCGCAATTTCCTTGAAACAAAAGTTTCCACAGTTAGCGCGATAAAATATGCTTTTGTAAATACTCGGGGTGGGGAGCATACAACTAATCTCTCTGCTGGGCATTAACGGACCCTTGTCAGGTGCTAGAGTGGGTTGCCCTAGATTTGAAGCTTTCGTGACTGCAAGGATTCATATTCTTAGGTTTTTTCGGTAAAGTCACGTAGGTAAAAAATTAAAATTAATAAAAGTAAAATAAAAATTAAATAAAAATCACGACGTTTCGGAGGCAGCTGTATCACTTGATACAGCTATCGTGCTGTGACGGTTCCACCTGAAGACGGAAGCTTGTGTTGCCTCCGAAAAGTCGTGATTTTATTTTATTTTTATTTTACTTTTATTAATTTAAAATTTTTACCTACGTGACTTTACCGAAAAAACCTAAGAATATGGGCTGCCCTACTCGTTGTCCTGCACGTTTGAAAGGCGATCCACAGATGCATCTTACTGCAGCGTCCATTCTCACGGTTGTAGGAAGACAGAGTTAATGTAGGAAGAAGAAAAGTTGCTGAGGTTTTAAAAAGATTAAAAAGAATAGCTCCTGGTTAAACTTGTATTTTTTACACTGCAGTTGGCCGTGGTGCAGAAACCCAACACATTATAATACGCAACACATAAGAGTTTTTTTTTTTGGGTTAGATCGCGTAAATTTATAAATGTATCGTTAAAAACCGCCACCACCCAACACAGCCAACTAGTAAGGGTTGTCACGTAAACAGAATGTGGCCAATTCGTCCCTAGTACAGCACACCTGTGTGTTGGAGAGCCAAGGCACAACATTTACAATCCGAGTACGACGTTTCACCAGTAATTACAACTAGCTTCATCACGCGACAGCTAGATTTGGGAAGTCCACCTGTTTAACGACACATTGATATATTCACACGATCTAACCCAAAAAAACCCTCTATGATGGATGATATTGGTCGCGAAAGCCTACGTGTTAAACATACGTAACACAATTTCCAATAACATTATCCTACATATATATAAAATAGATGTTTTAGGACATTGTGCTTCTCCTTATTAAAGTCCTTGGTATTCACAACTGCGTCAAAAAAAGTGTAATTTAGAGAACGATGGTGTCTCTTGCTATTTTACCTTACAGCCACAAAACATTAAAGGCAGTGCAAATACATATTTGGATGAACCTCTGTCACCACGGCACGATGACTGGTCATAATTCATGGCCACGGTTAAATTCAGCAGTCAATAGTTGTTTTTATTGTGGCCATACAACCCAAACAATTGTCTCTAAAGTAAACCAATGTAGCCTGCTCTCCTTCAAGAATGGCAAAACGACACAAACTCTCTCCTTTCATGGCGAGCAGGCCTCAACGTTGGCATTTAGCTCCTGGACATGTTGCAAGAATAGAGTAGAATCGTCTTCCGAGACGTCTGGCCATCATGGTTTTTATGACTTTATTTTGGTGATTTCGAAAACGTTTTTTGGTTTGGCCATGTTTGTTTGTTGTAGTACGGAGTTAGACTGATGGCCTTAATCTAAGTTGTCTTGTGGTTGTTGTTGTTGTTTGACTTGCATCCCACTGGGATTTTTGCACACAGCGTTGGTGTACGGTGCTTTTTCTGCAATATTTGGCTGTCTTTTCTTGGATTTTCTGTTTTTACATAGTCACATAGTCACTTTAAGATGTTTTCTTGTTCATGTTTTAGTTTTTTGTTTGTTGCGGCTGCACCCGATTCAAGAGCCGAATGGCTCACAGGGCTATACCAAATAAATTGAAACTGAAATAAAAAAAAATACCTTCTAGAAGTGGCTCTCCAGAGCTCCCTCGAGGGCAGGCCGTTCTGCCAGCAGTCGCGTGACCAAGCCCTTTCAGGGCCGCACCTTTGCAATGTTGCCGTTGCCGTACTCATTGTGTACTGGTGGCAAACTTTACCGGCGTAAGAATCGATTTTTTTTTTATTATCGATGACGCAGTTTCGCTAGCAGTAGCGTGAGCCATCGTATGCCTTGCACCTGTGCAAACCGAGATCCTTTCAGTGCAGCACAAGTGTGCACAGGATTAGTAGCAGTCGCAGTGTCGTTTGGCGCGCCATCCATTAGAGAGGGAGGTGTGCTATTCTCTGTCCATCTGGGAATTGCTGGCAGCGGTATTATTCTTGCAGAACCAACACGAAGCCGTGCGTGCACCTGGGCCAACAGTCCTGCCGGCCGTGTTTCGCCATTACCCAGCTCAGCTATCGGCGAAGCGGCTCAAAGAGAACGGCTCGTCATCTTAAAAGCCTCGTTCAAGGCGGCCATTTTTAAATCCTTTATATTAAGTTCGCATGTTTGCTTGCTTGCGTGCTTCCTTGCTTACGACCGTGCAAATCTTTCGGTCGTTTTTTAACCCACTTCCCGTGATCCAATCGAGCTGACATTTTCCACACAGACTCGTTGTGCCAGACAATTAATGTTCGTGAAAAAAAATTCCCAAAATTTTACATTTTTTAGGCAAAAAAATGTATTTTACATATATTCAAATAGAACTCATTCTTGGCTTTGGCTGAACGTCACAGTATAAGAGCCCAGAGCGTAACCCCTCCACAGGCCGTGGCGGAGTAGCGCAGTTGGTAGCGCCCTCGCTTCCCATGCCGAAGGTCGCGGGATCGATCCCCGCGTCCTCCACAGGCGAATATATTTTTAAATCCTTTATATTAAGTTCGCTGCCACGCATATAAAGGATTTATAGTGAAAAACTTTGTTTTTACGGGTTATACTTATTTATTTTAATTACACGCTTTTTATTAACTCACTCTATCTGTTGTTGTTGCATCCTCAAATCTTGTAACTCAATTTTTACCCACTTCCCAATGTGGTATCGACTGCAAACTTGGTATACTTATGTCATACTGATGACAATACTATATTCTGTCATACAAATTGAAAATTATATATTTTTAATCATTATTTCTTATATGGTATGTTGCGGCTTGGGTCTAATTGTCCACGCTCAACTGACGTTGGCTGTAAATCACCATGGCCCCTTACGTTATGGCAAGCCTCGGGGCCACTTCCTGGAGTCGTGGATTTCTGCCATTACTAGTACAGTACATTTCATTAAAGCGTGTTTTTTAAAAAGTTGTTTTAAAATATCACTTATTACATTCGCAAAGGCATACAACACGAGGCAGAGAGATCCCCACTATCGCGATGCGGGCTGTCGGGCTAACTCAAGTTGGCGAGCACCTATTAAGGCTGTCGCGGGGTTAACGGGGGCTGTGCTACCCCCCCCCTCCACCCACCCACCTTTGCCTTCCCCCGTGCTGTCAGTCACACGCCGCAACAGGTGCTCATTTGAGGCCGAGTGAAACACCTCGGGGATATCGCTCGTGGCTTTTCAATCTCTCCTCCCTGTGAACGGGACCAAGTTTGTACGAAGGTGTGTGGAGACACGTGAGGAGCCGGCAATCAGGTTCGGATTTTGGCACGGACCCCTTCGCACACTCGTGAAACGACGAAGGGCTTCCCACATGGGGGTTGTTTGACCATACTTCACCGCACTGGTCAGTGCGGGGAGGTGAAGTGGGGGGGGGAGGGGGCAAAATCAAGTTCAGATGTCACTCACCGCTAACGTGGCAGGCAGGCAATCGAATCAATTCTCACCGAGTTTTAAGAATCAAAATCTTTATTTATCCTAGAGAAATCCGATGAGCTATGAAGCTTTTTTCACATTTGTCCAGTATATATTTCAGTGGCTAACCCCTGTGCCCTGTGCGGTACGCAATGCGCAATAATATAAGGCGGGCCGTGCATTGTTCTTAAAGTGCAATACGACTTTCCTTGCCATGCTTATTTTCAAAATCGATGATCATGATGATGATTAAGATAATACACCTTGTGTACATAACATAACCGGTCATTGTGTGTTAGGGGGGGGGGGGGCACGAGGGGAGGCAGCGGAGAGTTGGTGTCACCAACCAGACAAGATTTTCAAAAGAGTGAAATATAGCAAAGGGGTCCACCCATACAACTGCCGGTGGAGCATATGCTGGCAAGGCAGCCTGGCCATGTGTAATGTCTCCATTCATTTGGCGGCATTGTCTCCACGAGACCATCTGCTCGGTGGGTGTGCAGAGAGGGGAGGAAAAAATATGTCTCGCTTCAATCCTCGCTCCCTCTCTCCCACCTCCACCCAGTAGCTGGTTAAGCTGCGGAAGAATGAACCCCTTTGCCAGGAAGGCAGCTCCTTCCCTTCTCCCATGGAGCTTCCTCGGTGGCTCAGCGAGCGAGCACTGCCGAGGACTGAGTAGACCACTTCATGTGGGGAAAACGCTCTTAGATGCCATGGCACTGGGTTGGGCATACCAAGCCATTGGGACACGCTAGTAAGGACGGTACAACGTCGCATATCATCATCATCATCATCACATATTCACCCCTGCCGATTAACCTGCCCACGCCCAGTTACAATATTTGTCCATGTCTATCGTAATAATAACGATCAATTATTATTTTATTATCATTATTCTAATTTCAACTTGTAACGTTCTGCACGGTATTCGCTCGCTCTCAAAGCGAGAGAACGACTTGGAGGCGCAAGGAACCACAGACGCGGCAGGAAGGCAGCCACGTGCTGGTGAGCTGGCACCGACAATTTCCCAAGCTCTGCCGTCCTCTATAGACGTTGACAAATACGACCTTTTCGTGCGGGAGTAATATGTTACTGTTCTACTTACATTCAATTCTAAAGCACAGTCAAGCATTTTTTTTTCACGTTTAAAACAGTGTGCACTGTGGTTTAACTGTCATTTTCCATATATGTTCACATCGCTGACCTTTTCGCACATCCTCCTATGTATCGGTCCCCAGAGAGTTGGCTATGTTCAGTGTGCAAGACTTACTCTGCAGACCTGAGGGTGTAACAATGCATCGATTCATCGATCGAAATCGATCCTCATGCTCACGATAAGGGTAACCAATCACGCGCGTAACGATCACCTGCTATGGTGTATACATCATAAATATTGATGCTGAGCAGGAAAATAAACGAGGAGAGCTGCAGGCTTGGGGCTTATACTGAGCGACTGCTAGGAGGATGAAACACGTGAATCAGAGCACATGCGCACGTTTAAGAGGTAATATTGATCATTAAGAAATGTAGGGATCCGCAGGAAACATCGCCAAAAGTGCTGATGGCAGCGGTTGTGGAGATCAAGGAGAGGACATCCTCCAAGAAGACGGAGCAATGGAATCATTTCTTGTGCAGAAGCGAGATGGATTGATGGATTTTTGCGTCGCAAGACCAACAGTGGATTTACCATGGCTGATTACGAATGAAGTGATGTAAACCCGGCAGCCACTCGAGAATCTACACACAAGGCAATAGCAAAAATAGTGATTGTTATTAAAACTTGGCCCTGAATCTTGACATTTCACTTCACAGGGCCGTTAAATAAAATGTAATGATACACACACCACTACTGTGTATACTCTCAGCGCGAGACTGAACATGTGTTCACCACCAAATATTATTACGTATTTTTCAATCAAATTTAAAGCTGGAAAACTTCGGAGTATACGACTGGTAAACACGTTGGGATGGAGTGCCGCGTGGTGAGGAAGACACATGCATGCACAAGTATTAAACTTAAAGAACTGCCAAAACAAAATAGCAGTGAAACACCAACAATGCCACCGCTGCGTCGGTGCAAATGCTCTGGGGTAGGAGCACTTCTGCGAACTTGACAGCTCGCGGCAAATCTTAACCCCTCATGCAGCGAAGGCTTAAAGGTCAACGGAGAAAAAAAATCACTTGTAAAACGCCGAAGGGCAAGATGGCGTGAGGTCGGTTGGCTCAATGTGGACGTTAGGGTGATGGGGAGTCAGCGGGGGTGACAGTGGGTGGGTGTAGCCCCCCCCCGCCGGCGGTTATATATTTATTTATTTCCATAAATCAATTTCCACGCCACATCTGGCGCTAAACGGGCGAGGGCACTTGGTCAATTCCACTAACAAATTGGCCAATTGAGCCGAGGCCCCCGGAGCTCGTTGGTGGTACCATTGTGAAGCTCCAGGTGGCGGCGGTGGTGGCGGTGGTGGCGGTGGCGGTGGTGGTGGTGGTGGTGGCGGGAGCGTCCGGGGTGGAGAAGGGAAAAGGAGGGGGGGGCGGCCACTGAGAGGACAGAGAACGACGGCCAGGCGGCCGTTTAGGAACGGGAGGAATGGCTCAAGTCTCCCGAGTCCAATTGTTCGCCAATTAGTTCCGGCGCGGCATTCAATGAGCGTTGCCGGACGGGCCATGGCGTGGGGCCGTTACTCCTCGTGTGCCCCCCACCCCCACCCCCCCCCCCACAAAACCTAACCGCCCTGCACCCCTGCCCCCCCTCCCCAAGTCCTACCCTGCCACCCCATTCGTCCCTCCGAGGGGCTGCGAATCTGCCGTTTGGCGCTGGGAACGGAAGTTCGCGGCGTGCGTGCGGCACGTGCGTAACGGCCTGGGCGCTGAAAATGAACACTCGCGTAAACAGTTCATCAGCATCATGATCACGATAACGATCACGAGTCACGATGATCATCGGCCGACGATCAAAGCACTGCCGGATGAGGGCTCCCCCAAGGCGTCGCCATCCCCCGCAATCCTCGCGACACCTAGGAAAGCCACCGGGAGCTATGCACTTTTAAATGATCTAGTTTGAAAACGTATTTCTTTACAACTTGTTTTTGTGTTAAGTTTGTTGTCCTACCCCTGGACCTCCGATTAATATGGTTCGCTATGTACGGTGCGAAGGAAGCTACACGACCCGATCGCGATGGTAAATCGATTGCGTTCTAGCGCACTACCGAGTATAAACTGGTGTGAAATTTGCACGCCTCTACCCGCTGTGAATACGGACGCACGTGCGTCCCGGCGCGCACGGGAACCACGACGTCCACGCGGACCGCGTAACGCGCGAAACGTCGCGCTCGAGCGGACACAGAGCCGGGGGCACCCCCTGAACGCACCCGCGGATTCGCGCAACGCAGACGTGGACGACGGGACGTTGATGTGGACGTGGACGGGACGTGGACGTTCCGCTCGTTCTCCAGGGATTTGCCCGAGCACGCTCTCCCGCAGGTGTGCGTCCACGCGAGGTGGGGAGGGGAGGTGGGGGGCCCCTTCCCGTCATCGTGTTGTTTTTTTGCCCATTAACTTTCGGTGACCCAGCGGGGGTGGTGGTGGTGGTAGGGTGGGGGCATTGGCGGAGCCAGTGGGGGGGGGGGGGGTGGCCCCCGAGACGCAACTTCTTCGGCCTTTGTGCGAGCTCAAGAGGACGGCTGACAGGCGCATAAGCGGCTCTTAATTAAAGCATAACCATCCCGTATTAATAACAAAAACTCCGTTCGTCACGGGGCACGCCGGGGAGAAGGAGGGGGGGGGGGCGCATGCGCCCCATTCCGCCGCCTCCATTCCCAGCGCTGACACTGCCCCTTTTCTGCACACTTCCGTCACAGTCCCTGGGTGGCCGGCAAGAACCAGGCGGAATGAATCTGGGCCCAGCGGGGAACCACGCATTTAGCTCCAATTACCGCGTGTCCCATTCCCACCGACCGAGGACTGCTACCCTGGCGAGGTGACGTGGGGGGCGAGGGGTGGGGGTGAGAGGGCGTGTTGGTGAGCGGCGAGGAGAGGCGGTCCATGGACACTGAGCCAAGCTGCCTTGCGTTGGTGGCTCCTGCGGGAGGTAGTGGAGTGGTGTAAGTGTGGGTATGTTCTGAGCTTCAACAGCTGGGGGAGACAGAATGGGACTTGGTCGTCTGTCTGCCATGACTCTGGGTTAGAAATAGAAAACAATGCATATCGTTGTTATGCTTAAGCATTACATCTGTCGTTCATAAAAAAATATATATTGTAGCCAACCCCATGCAATAGTGGGGCCTTTTGGCTCAGGAGAAAAATGAGACCCTCATGCAACACGTTTTACATCAACAGCAAGATCTGTGCTACAGAGGCTTCAGCGTGGTTGGCATCGGCCCTCGTGCAAAGAATTAAACGGGATCCCTTCTCCACTTTTCACCCCCTCCCCGAGCTCCAGTGCTGGGTTGTCCCAGCCTGCTCGCTCGCTCGCTCGCTAAAAATACCGATGTACTCTTCCTGAAGGGTCTCCGCTGTCCACTCGGCCAATGATCAAGCTCCCTCCATCTCATCCGGTCCTCACTCCCAACTTTCCTCCACTTCACCACACAGCACGACACACCGCATTGGGTTTCCGGAGCCATGGCCAGTTGAGAACATCTGAAATTGCTTCTCCTTGCGATGGTGTATTTTTAGGTGACACCCATCGCCGGCCCTATCTATATATGCACGTTGAACTTCTTTCGCACCGTACGTAGCCAACCGTGCTAATCGGAGGTTCGGGAGAAGGACAACAAACTAAACACAGAAGGTAGTACTGAAGAAAGGAGTTTTCAATCTAGATTGAAAATTGCATAGCATCAGTGGCTTCCTAATATTGGAAGAAAGAGCGTTCCAGACGGCCGCGTAAGCGCATCTGAAAGCGCACGATGCGGTGACCATCTTTGTTCGACGGTTAGCCAAAAGCCGCTGTTGCGAGGATGACCGGAGTCCGCGTGATGGTTTATGCCTCTTGACGAGATCAGCAAGGTACTGTAGTTCATGTGTGGCAAGCACTTCGTGTGCAATGAGTGCGAGCGAGCAGTTTAACATCGCACCCAGGACATTCGCTACAACTACAGCAACAGTTATTTATTCTTCCACTCCGAGAGAGTGATCACACACTAGAGTTCGTTACACGCGTGAACTCTCACACCAATGAAAACGAATGCCCCCGTTTTTTTCTCTTGCAGCTTCACCGTTAACGAGACAACCTTCGAGTGAGGTGTCGTGTGACGTACGTCACCGCTTTAAACCCCGCAGTCCTTTTTTTTTCCCCGACGCGCGTATTCTGAAAAACAACCGAGCGAAGGTTGAGGTCGAATTCACACATTTTGACTTCAAAAGTGAAGGAGAGCCTAAGTTTTTACGTCAAAAGCCTCGAAACTCATTAAAGCTTTCAACCCGACGAAGATTCTCCAAAGGGCGGCAGCGGCCGATGCATCACTTAAAAAAAACAAAAACCCCGTCGAAATTCTTCGTGTTAAAAAAAAAACCCCAACACATCAAGTCAGAAAAAAAACACGGAATTAAATATTTCAAGGCAGTACTTTTGAGCCAGTTTGAAGGATGATAATGTAAATGCTTTTTTGATACTGTTTCAAATGCTTCACTTAAAGAGGGTTGACCCTCTGAACCTGTTTTAGTGGGCTGATGGATGGCTGAAAGTGCTGCCGTTTGTACATTTTGAATGCGGAGATAAAAGAAATGCAAAGCAGGGACTTTCAGTTATTTGAGCGGTGAAGACGCCGCACACGGAATGATAGACTCCCGCGTGAATGGGTCAGCCTTCCCCGGCCCATTGTTGCCCGGCCGGGTGAATGAGCCTTTCAGCGGCCAGTGAAGGGCTGTCACAGGTAAGGAACTGCGGAGCCCAGAATTCACACATCATGCTTCATTAATTTCTCAGAAAAACGGCTCCCCGGGGAGCGGCAAGGCGGGCGAGCGGGGCGAAAGAAACGCGTGGGGTGCAAGCGCGCGCGCACACACACACACAACGCGCGCACACACACACACAACGCGCACACACACACACAACGCGCACACACACACACAACGCGCACACACACACACAACGCGCACACACACACACACAACGCGCACACACACACACATACAACACGCACACGCACACACAACACGCGCACGGCCTCCTCCTCCCGTTGCTACTCCCCCCTGCCCCCCCCCCACATCCCTCCCCTCCGTCTCAACCACCCTCGAGCCCCCGCCCTCTCTACAAGAACCCCACCCCCCACACAAACCCCATCCCTACCCCCGAACCACTGCACCCCCACCCTCCAACCACCAATCCTAACGCCGAACACAATACAACAAAAAAACACGGCTGAAATGAACTGCTGGCATCGGCCAACCCACTTCTGCAGCTCACTGGGTTTTCCAGGGATGTGAGCAGTTTGTGAGATTGGGTGGTGGGGGGGGGGGTGCGTGTGTGGGGATGTGGTGGGAAGAGGAGGGGGAGAGGCCGGGGATGGAAGAGGAGGGCGGTAGTGGCCACGGAGATGTTGGGGGTGGCGGGCTGGGGCTCCCGCCGGAGAAAAGATGATGCCACGATTTGGTGCTTGAGCAGGGACAAAAAACGCGGGGGCCGCTGGGGTGGTGCCCGCCTCAAGATGGCCCCGTCGGCAGCGGCAGGTTTTTTTCTCTCTCGCCCTGCTCGCCAAGCGGTCAGGTTATGCACGCCCACGGCAGATGGGTCCGCGTCGACCGGTCGCAGTTAACTGGGCGCCCCCTTTCCGTCGTCTGTTTTTTAGCGGCACAAAGCGAGTAAATTATCATTACGCCTTTTTTTTCCCCTACTTTTTTTTTAACTAGCCGGCCACGTCGATCCGTGTGGCTCGACGCATCTTCATTTCAAGGCACAAACAAAGCCACGTGCTGGGCCTCTCGCTTGTGAGAGCATCGATGGGAGTGCGAGCCGAATATCTCCCGTGTGAGGTGCAGCAGAATAACGTGGTGTTGTTGTTGTTGTTTTTTTATTGAAGGGTTGCACACTGTCTGTGAATAACTGTAAACACGGTTGTGATTATTTATTCGGGAGAAAAATTGAGAATTTACGCTACCATGGCAGGACTCGAAAGCCGCGATTGGCACAAATATAGTCGCCCTTGCAGAAAAGTCAATGTATCATCTGTCCCAAAGGGATTATTTCATTTCCTGCGTAAATAACGGCCACTGTCTGAGTCGAGGCTCAAAACGAGAGAAAAAATCCAAAAGCCAACGTTTTCAAAATTGGGCCCTCCAAATAATTACTGCCTGGAGGTCGATTGGATCCACTCAGAGGGCACGTTCAGCGGAAGGTTCTACATTGCTTTGAGTCTCATGCTGAACACGTCTAAATAAACAATCTTCATCGTGAGTGAGCGAAGTAATTTGTTTGTGTGTGCGCGTGATACGAAAGCCAAAAGAAAAGTTACTGGTTACCAGTAACAACCACACTTACACCAGAGTAGCCAAGTGAACAACTTATTAAACGCAAATGAATGTACCGATAATTTAAAACAACAATTAAACGCAAATGAATGCAACGATAATTTCAAACGAGTTCGACGTTAAAATGTGGTAATCGGCATTGGATTATGCCATCATAATTTTATTCTTGTTCTCTTGCATAATTTGCAATGCCCGAGCATTGTTAAAAATCCCATGATGGGCATTGGATTATGCCATCATAATTTTATTCTTGTTCCCTTGCATAATTTTCAATGCACGAGCATTGTTAAAAATCCCATGATGGGCATTGGATTATGCCATCATAATTTTATTCTCGTTCTCTTGCATAATTTGCAATGCACGAGCATTGTTAAAAATCCCATGATGGGCATTGGATTATGCCATCATAATTTTATTCTCGTTCTCTTGCATAATTTGCAATGCCCGAGCATTGTTAAAAATCCCATGATGGGCATTGGATTATGCCATCATAATTTTATTCTCGTTCTCTTGCATAATTTGCAATGCCCGAGCATTGTTAAAAATCCCATGATGGGCATTGGATTATGCCATCATAATTTTATTCTTGTTCTCTTGCATAATTTGCAATGCCGCGAGCATTGTTAAAAATCCCATGATACACCTGTAAAGAAGAGCTTATCCGCCTTAATCTCAAAATCCGTTACAAGTTTTATTCACTTGCAAAACAACCAAATACTAAACCTGGATCCGCGGCCCGCTGCCACATGGCCATCACGCCTCTATTATTCACGCTTCTCTCTGCCTCAATTCATTCACCCCCCCCCCCCCCCCGGCTTTTCGTCGCGCGGCCCCATCCGCTCACGGAGGCTGCCACCGCCGCCGCCACACGTTCTAATCCGCTCGCGCAAAAATCGGAAGAGCTTTCTACCCCCCCCCCCCCCCCCCAAAAAGCGAAAAGGAGAGAAAACACATATATATTTTTCTCGATATATAACAGCAAAAAAAACGAACCCACGCCCCAAAAATAAACACGCGACCAAAAATTGCAAAGACATTTTTACAGCGGGAGGACAAAATGTGTGAACGCGAGCGCTGCGAGGGGGGCTTCCGACCGCCGTCGAAACGTCTGAAACCACCTCGACACAAAATGTGGGTTTGAAAGACGGCGGAGCGGTGAACGAGCTCTCGCCGGGCAACATGAATTTGGCGAGCCCTCTCCCTCGCCCCCCCCCCCCGGGGACGATCTGCTGCCGCCGCCTCCTCTGTCTAAGCTGCCTCCTGTGTTAACACATTCGCAGGGGGGGCCGCATCTGTAGCCGTCCTCTTACGAGGCTTGCGGATAAAGAGGGGGGGGTGGCGGGTGGCGGCCGGGAGGAGGCTCAATGAGCCCGCGACTCGTTACAATAACTTTTGTGGAGGACCCCCCCCCCCCTGCTCACGACCCCCCCCCCCCCCCCCAACGCAAGGAGAACCATATGCGACGCGCTCGAGCAAGCGATCCGCAGCTAATCTGATCCCGGAGCAAGGGGCGCGGGGGGGAAGTGAGAATTATTGTGCGACCTCTGCGGTCGCCTGTGCTTTTGAGCCGCTTACACCCATATGCACGTTTTCCTTTAGCTATTAACCACAAATTTGTCCCATCTGAATAATAATGGGCCCGCTCCTTTGCGACGTTTAGCACACAGATGGTGCGTTTATGTTTGGCTTATTCACACATACACACACAGACACAAAAAACCCCGAAACGAATGTAATGGAACATTGATGAAGACGGAGTTTTGGCGGTGACGACTTCAAATTCGGTATTCGCGCAGTTTAGGTTTCGTGGCCAATGATGTCGTTCAAACGGAGTGTTGTCTGACCACCGGTATATCCGCAGGATGTTGGGTAGTTTGAACAGTGATGTTAAATTGAGTTAAAGTCCTCTCTATCGAAGTAACCCGTGCCACTTGATTTCACACACGTGTAAATATTTACCGAGGTTATGCGTACCGTTATACCCCGATTTCAGTGTCGCACATTTGCGTCGTTTCGCAAATACGTCGCCACTTTATAAACGCCTCAACCCCAGACAACTCACGTCGCTGACAGCACCATCCGTCCTCACCACCACCACCTACCATGCACCATAAGTCGCTTACTACCCTGTAAGTCGCTTAGATTGACGTCGTTTCGATATTCGTCATCGACTTTTAAGGAACGCACCCCCGACGTAAACCAGGGTATTACTGTAAATACTAAAAACTAACTAACTAACTAAACCATGTTTTAGAATAAACTTATGTTAACTCACATATGTGTAATTGCCGCTCAAAAAAAGATGTAAACAAGCGATTCAGTATCTACACGTTCAGGTATGAATTCGTAAAATATTATGCCCCTTGCTGTTTGTCAATGGCTCATGCCCATGAGCGCTGAGAAGACCATGACTATTCTATGCATAGTTACACCTTGCAGAGATGCAAGTACGACGAAGAAGACTGAAACCTACCCAGTGCGAACATTTGCATTTTGCCAGTGACACAAACATCTTGCGGGCCCCCTATCCAAATATATATTATGCTGCTAATCCGTAGCGGATTTGTTGTGCGCTGTTTATCAGCTTTAGTGTCACACTCCATGGCAGGCGGATTACGCAGTCGGCTGGTTCAGTGTTTAGCACCAGACTTTAAAGCAATTCACAACTTTAGACTGAGCCTGCCCCTGGACTGTAATTATTTGGAGCCAAAATTCAATAATTTTTGTTTTCATATAGATTGTTTAGTTGCAAGTCTAAGACTCTGTGATATTCATATAAGCCGCGTTACAAATGTGACCAAATGTCAGCTTTCTAGCCATAAAATGTACATCAGTGTATCAGTCATCATCATCTATATTGCATGCACGTACGGTTAAACACATACGAAGTTAAGTGTTGCACAATATGCTGTTTCCGCACTTTAATGTTTGGAATTGTGTTTAATTTAAACCCTGAGTATCCGCTATGAAGATACTCACTGTCACATGATGGTCTCTAACCCGGCGAAGACCACTACATTCAAATTAACCTGCTGAATATATACAACACCATTCATACAAGGCCGTCATGACCTTCCACCACCCGATTGTGATATAATTAGCCCTCCTCTGTATTTTAACGATTATACCGTCTTCCCAAGCCCAGTGTTTGTGTTTTGCAAGCTTTGCCATTTTCTCTGCACTATTGGAACCTCATTTGCCAGTTATGTTCTTTGTTTGCATTATGGCTGCAGGTATTGTGGTCTATGCAAACATGACTGCTTGTAAAAAAAAGGTGTCAGTTTTGTTGCCAGATAGATGGGTAAAAAACCAATTATCATTTTCTCTGCAGTTGCATTTTCTCCTCGATTGTTTATCTTGGCCTCGTACGTGAGGCCTTCATGCCCCCCCCCCTGACTTTAGCTCACGCTTGCAAATGAGACGCGAAGGAGGTCTCAACGAGTTCTCTCACCAAGGTCAAAGCCAGTTGACGAAGATGCACGAAGGGCCTCCGCGTGGAAGTCGCTCACGGGGGTTATGCGACCGTACTTCGGCACGCTGTTCGGCGCGAGCCGGTGAAGGGCGGACACAGGGCCCACGACTGGGTTCGGATTTCACTCGCTCCCAACGCTCGCCGCGGCTGGGAATCGATTTCAAGTCGCAGTGCGCTAACCACTGCGCCACCGCTCCACTCTGAAAATGAGCGAATTGGAAGCAAAAACTTTGATTGAGAAACAAGGACAACGTTATTAACAACTTTAACGCATTACGCGAGTGCAACCATGCCAAGTTAACAATGTAGCCTTGATTAGCTTTGATGGCAAAGCCGTTTCGAAGTGAGGTTCATTAACTCCCTTCCTCTTTATCGCTCGTGACATCGAGGTCCCGAGGTCACCGTTACCGCTTAATCTCGGCTCCTTTCTCCGCCATTCAAATCCCGCCGCAGGCAAGTCCCACTATGCCTGGGCGTAGCGCTGCTAACACGTTTCGTACGATGACTCAACTCGCTGTGCTTATCTGCTGGAATTGAGTCCCGAGCCAGAGGCACGCGCGTGAATGTTGCCGCAAGAGCCGGACGGCTCGTGCGTTTTGCCGTTCGTCGCTGAGTTGACCGCCACTGTTTGTACGTCCGTGTCGAGGTTGGCGAGCGAGCCGGAGAATAGCTTCATAGTAATAGTCTACGTGATAATCACGGTCATACTCTTAGGTTTTTTCGGTAAAGTCACGTAGGTAAAAATTAATTATAAAAAATAAAAATAATAGAAATAAAATAATAAATCACGACGTTTCGGAGGCAACACAAGTCTCCGAAACGTCGTGATTTATTATTTTATTTATATTATTATTATTTATATTCATTATTATTATTATTTTTTACCTACGTGACTTTACCGAAAAAACCTAAGAGTATGAATCCTTGCAGTCACGAAAGCTTCAAATCTAGAATCATGGTCATAATAACAGTAATAATCATAGTCATAATCATAGTAAAAAAAATCGTAATAATCATAGTAATACTCATAGTAATAATCAGCACGTGTATTTGTCCAGCTCCTTGTGTCAGAGACGATACCAAGAAGCTCTCCACTCGAGCCTCTTGAGCTGCGAAGATGAAAACGCAAACGTGGCCGTTGACTGGCCGAAGCGGGCCACCGCGTGAGTATGTGCATCGTGGTTTTAGAGCATTTGGCTGCTGTACATTTCCACGCGATAAGCCACTTTGTTGAGTTATCATTTGTGGCCCAGGTCGCTTCTGAAAAGGAGCTAAATAGTTCAGTGGTCCTTACCCGGTAAAACAAAAAAAACTTTTCATTTCGTTTTCGAGACGATTGGCTGCAAGTCACACCGTGTTGAGATTTCCGATGATCCACTGCACGAGGAGATGACGATGTTTGTGATGCGATTCGGTACAAACCGACCGTACCACTGAAACCGGGAGGATCGTCGTCCGTGGGGGGTCGGCGGTACAGCGCTCATCGTCGTCGTCGTTGTCCGGTTGCTCTCGCCGAGCCTCGGGAGTTTCCTGCAGTGAAATCGAGCAGCGGATGCTGTGCACAGAGCAAATGGCTTTCGACAATATGCGCAGCAGTAAGGACTGGACTGGTGAATCCTTTCCTGCTTCAGAGACATCTGCAAGTCGCAGGGTGGGTCCCGTTCACCGCTGATTCTCGGAACGTGCAAGCGGTTGGCGTTATTTTTATGTACAGACGTTGAGTGCCGTTGTTTTTGAAGACATTGTATTGTACTCAACGCAGAAAACTGTAGCGACATGACCGCACTCTATAATAGCTGACGCCAAACCATGCCACACACCCTCTTTAAAAACGGCGCGTACCAAATTGGAACGGAATCGGACGGAAAACTGATTATGTACACGCCGTCAGTCATCGGAATGGGAAATGGTTAAAGAAGCTAAATTCATTGTTCTCTATAATTCCAGGAAAGCCTCACTGAGCCTCAAGACTTGTTTTCTAGGAGGTTACGGATGTCCGGCCAAATCCGAATTTAGTATTTTGAGCCAAGTGAGACGGTGATGTAATCAGCAAACACGAAGAACCAAAAACATGTACGTGTGAATTGGTCAGCAACCTATTGTCTGTCCTGCTATACGCTTATTTCTGTAGTAACGGTTCTAAACGCCATGTCAAAAAACACTGCACGAAACTAATTTCAATCATTTTAAAACTTTAATGGCACAAACATTAATACAAGTTAGAGCTTACAAAGGGCTCAAATAATGTCCGCAGAATTATATGGCTGGATATGTCGTGTCCTACATATAACGGGGATATTTTGGAACCCATAAACATCGCAGAAGAAAAAGAAGCTAAAAAGTTGGGTTAAGGAAACGGGTAAACTGGGGAAATCCTGGTATTTCCACGGCACATGGGCAACTAAGCTGTTAAGACATCCAGCCACTGCCTCACAACTGTGACACAAGCCTAAGCAACAGCCATTAAGCCATCAGAGCTTGACACAGCTCACAATATGCCCTCTCTTCTCGATCTCTTGCTCTGTGCGTCTTCAATCCCATAACAACCGAGGGATTTGGCAAGCTCCGGGCGGCTGTATCTGGGACAGGGATATCGCTAAACTGTTGGTCTCATTAGCGATTTTTCAACGGGGATTAAATGATCAGGGCTCCCAAAGTGAAATTTACGAATCAATCCGTGTTGCCTGCCACATCCTCACAGCCTCTGCTAATTGAATGGGAGGGAGCGGAGGAACGGTCTTGTTTACACGCAAGCTTTCACTCCTCTTGTTGTTGGGAGATATTTCCACTTTACCCCCCCCCTGCCCCCTAAGGCATTTAGCTGCTAATTGTTTCTGCGGAGGTTTTGTTTCCGATTAGCTTTGCTAAGCTCGCCGGAGCTCAGGGATACAGCCAGAGCCATCGCAACACCAAGCGGGGGGGGGAGGGGGGGGGGCTGTGCAGATGAGCAAACCATCAGCCAAACGGGTGGACACTGAGAGACAAGGATAAGAGACAGCTGCAGCAGAGGGACACAGAGACGTGCTTTTGTTGGGGCCACTGAAGAAGTGGAAATCCTCCACCACAGCACATCGACGCCGGTGCAAGAGATATCTGATTGTGCTCGACAGGCCAGATTTAAAATACTCTCCTAAATTAAGGACCGTATTTAACTAGGGCAGCATCTTCATCGATGAATGACAATAAAACCATGCGAATAAGGAGGCAAGAGACTTTATAACCCACTTCACAGCCATTTTTAAATGCCCTCATGAATTCCACATTTAACAAGGCAAAGCCTCGTTGTCGCCACATAACGATTGGAAAAAGTTAGGGGCCGTCCATAAATGACGTCACGCACCTAGGGGGGGGGGGGTCAGACATTTGTGAAGATGTGTGACGAGGGGAGGGGGGTTTGAGAAATGTGACGTCACATCAAAATGCGCAACTTTAAATAAATATATAATCGTTTTAACAACACTAATTGTTATAACAACACTCCTGCAACATCAGAGTGCAGCGCCACATTAAATATGAACTACAATGACAATAGTTTAAAGCGATTTGAAGCATGCTTTATTTTCAAAATGGAAATATGGTTTTGGGGGGGGGGGGGGCAGAGCTTTGTGACGTCACATTTGAGGGGGAGTCTGACTTTTCGTGACGTCGTGTGACGAGGGGGGGCGGGGGGGGGGCAGTCAAAAATCGTTCAAAATCGCGTGACGTCATTTATCGACGGCCCTTTACACGTAATACTTCTAAATGTGAAGTGATAAATGACTTGGGCATATTAAGCACGCGTACAACGAATGCACTTTCTAGAAGCACAAGGCCATGGTGATAACTTTTGTCAACGAGAACGAACACACAAAGTGTGATGCGTTCGATTCGAATGGGACGTGATAATCGGCCGTGTTCGGCAGTGTAACACCTCTCTCACAAGGACACGATGAGTCGCACGGTTAAAATGTTGCATATTGTTAGATCTCGGAAAACTAAACGAGGTTCATATTCTTAGGTCTTTTCGGTAAAGTCACGTAGGTAAAAAAATAAAATTAATAAAAGTAAAATGAATTACTTTAAAAAATTTTACCTACGTGACTTTACCGAAAAAACCTAAAAATATGAATCCTTGCAGTCACGAAAGCTTCAAATCTAGAACTAAACGGGGGCTCAGCTTGGTTAATACTTGGATGGATGAGCACTGATGCTTGTCAGATTTTGGTAGGCGTGGGACAGTGAGGTGGGCAGAAGATGGCATGGCTCAGCGTTACCTCCTCGCAATGCGTGCCTCATTGAAGTGTCATGCCTAAAGCAATGTCAGCTTCAGGGTTGATGCCTCTGTTAAAGAAGCGACGCAGAACATGGTAGTTGAAGAAGACATTTTCACGGTGCCTTTTTGATTGGTGTGGCTGGAGCAATCATACAGTTGCACTTTATTCAAGTGACTACAGTAATCGGATTAATATCACGTATCGGGTTTCCATTTCACCGTTTGATTCAAATAAGATCCCCTTATTTCAATGAAGGTTGCTTAAAATATGGTAAAACCAATACCAAATGCGTGCTTTCCTCCCATCACAGAGTCTCAAGACTCAGTGAAGGTTGAGGCTCAAGTGAGGCTGTCCTGGTTACACAATTGGTTCTATTATTTTAAGACGGTAGTCATATTACTCTAGAATAATAATAAAAAAAATCTTAGCTCTCCAATGCGTGTACTTTGTGCTGTTTCGGCACGATGTCCGATGTTTCGCACTGCGCCCCACGTGCTGGAAAGCGTCTTCCGGAAGACCTAGATGCTGTACAGCGCAACACAAACACACCGGCAAGCGGTACAACAACAGCAAAAAAAGCGGCACGCAGCAAAGTAAACCCCTCAACGAAAATAACGAGCATACGGTTGCTGCACATTAACCCACTCAATAATAACGACTCCATGACAAAACAACCGCGGGTGACAGGCATCACGCGTGTAAGCTTCTGTCTGCTGTCCAAACGGTGAATTCCATTGCAACCGTGAACGGAACCTGCACAAACATTGGCAAACGAGTAAAAGCCACGTCCAACATTAATCACACGGCGCGTGACACCGCGTCCCCGCGGGGACCCCGGACACACAGGTGAATAACGCAGAGCAAAGCGTGGCGTGCCCGTGTGCAGACGCCCCTTCTCCAACGGTCGGAAAACACCAAGCCACGCTGGCCTGACGCATCGTGGCGTTCGTCCACAGAGATGACGCAGCAGGTTATTAACGCAGCTGGGGGGAGGGAGGAGGGCGCAAAGGCACCTCGCACACATCCGTGGCAAAAGCCATCTCGGCGAAGCGACTAACCCAACCCACCGTCCACTGCTCACAGGCGCTGGGAAGTAAAACAACTATTCGGGTGCCCCAGAAGATGAACCACACCTGTCAACCCCTGATCAGTGCCCTACCTTAGAACAGACCAATTCAGACCGCATTGGTCACCCCCGTGCCCCTTATACATCTCAACGTTCATCCTACAAAGTCCCATCACAAGGGAGAAACACAAAGGCATTTTTTGCCCGTATTGAAACGGTTGTACGCCGTATGGATCTGAAAACTCTATTTCCCTATAAACGAATACGGCTAAACCGTATGGGTTGACAGGTATGATGAACGAACACGGACATAGCAGCAAAGAGCGACGCGCTGCCCGATGTCCAATGCCCGTTATAAAATAGTACAACAAAAATAGTACTAACGGAGAAACTCTGCGGATTTCTGACCTTAACTTTTAAAGTGATTGAAGACTCATCACCCATGCCATCTGACACGGATGTTATGCTTTACCAAATATTTTCGAGAAATATAACTCTCTCTGACGTATGGATCAGAAGCGTGGCCGCTTACAGAGAAAACCAAACATTTGGAACTGCACGAAGAGACTAAAAGAGGAGCGCAAGGGTCAGGGGAAAAAATTCCAATTCGAGACATCGTTTCACCGTCGTGAAAATTAATTGGGATTGGGCAGGACACAAAGCAAATTTGGATTTAAAGCTTTCGTGACTGCAGGGATTCATATTCTTGGTTCTTTCGGTAAAGTCACGTAGAAGGGAAATAATAAAATAATAAAAATAAAACATCTTTTATTATTTCCCTTCTACGTGACTTTACCGAAAGAACCAAGAATAGGACACAAAGCAATTGGTGGGCTATTGGGCAAGACTTTGCGAGGACATCACGTGACTGAGAAGACGAGTTTCGATTTAAAGCTTTCGTGACTGCAGGGATTCATCTTCTTGGTTCTTACGGTAAAGTCACGTAGAATGGAAATAATAAAATAATAAAAATGATAAAATAAAATAAATTATTTATTGTTTTATTTTTATATAATAAAATAAAATAAAATATTTTATTATGTTTTATTTTTATTATTTTATTATTTCCATTCTACGTGACTTTACCGAAAGAACCAAGAAGATGAGAAGACGAGCCCAACGGAGATGAAGCAACCAGATCCGTGCAGGTGGCTGTGGTCCCTCCAGACCACTAGGGATTGTGGCATCGTAGGGAGGCATTTATCCACCAGTGGATAGACAATGTCTTAGGGGCCGTCCATAAATGACGTCACGCGATTTTGGACGATTTTTGACCCCCCCCCCCCCCTTCGTCACACGGCGTCACAAAAAGTTAGACCCCCCTCAAATATGACGTCACAAAGCTCTGCCCCCCCCCCCAAAAATAAAAAATGCTTCAAATCGCTTTAAACTATTGTCATTGTAGTGCGTATTTATTGTAGTGCGTATTTAATGTGGCGCTGCACTCTAATGTTGTAGGAGAAAACATGTATTAAAAAGTCTATTTAATTAAGTAGAACGTGTTGTCTATATTTATTAAAAGTTGCGCATTTTGATGTGACGTCACATTTCTGAACCCCCCCCTCCCTCGTCACACAGTCACAAATGTCTGACCCCCCCCCCCTAGGGTGCGTGACCTCATTTATGGACGGCCCCTAATACCTTTGATAGCTTCTTCGTAATGATATAAAGAAACATTGCCAAAATTAGGAGCCAGTTGTTCTCCTCATTCAGATGTCAGAACGGCATGGCGAGTAATACTAATAAATGCTTCTTCACGATATTTGTTGAGGTCAGCCTCACCGTGCCTCAAGACATTGGGATATCTGGCCTTTCCCTATCATGCGATTGGCATTGCGTGCGTAAATCGGAATACAAATCTGGGGCGAAAAAAACACACACACGGAAGGCAATACTAAATGTGTGCAAACAAAAAGCCAATAACCCATTGCTACTTTTAAAATAAAAAAAACTGAGTTTGACCAGTTCTTAAACAACAAAAACAACTGTAAAAAAAACACAAACCCACATGAAACTATTTCAAAGACCCACTTGAGATATTAATTAACATTGAAAAATGTCACTCCAAACACAAACGTGTGAAGACAATAATTTTTGAGGCTGCTGTCACTTTTCAACAATCGCCGAGGTCAGGCCCCCCCCCCCACCCCCATATGCCTTTAAACCTACGGCCGCATTCGAGGGGGTGAAGCTGTTGCAAATTACATGGATGTTTCAGCCTCCGGTGAGCACAGCAGTGGGGCTCTGTTTGGCGTCTGTCAGGGCGAGTGGGAGGGCTGTGTGTTTGCCGCGTGGTTGGTGGTGGTGGTGTATGGTGGGCGGGTGGGTCAGTGGTGGAGCCAAGCTGGTAGTGGGTGGTGGCGGTGGTGCGGTAGGGGAGAGGAGGGGGTGGGGGTGGTGAGGCTGCTTTATACGAAGACAGCAGGCGGCCGGGCTGAAATGGCGCCATGGCGAATTGGCGGTGTTGTTTGGGGTCCTTGTTGCGGGGTCTACGTTGCGAGGAGGTGCACGCTGACCGATCGTATGTGGCCAGGCGGAGGGCCACCCGATCGAGGGGTGGGTGCTGCATGGGTGTGCGGGGGGGGGGCAGGGATGGGGGTGTAACAAGCCCACACGCCTCTTACACCCTTTTGTCAGAAAACTGACAGAAGTAAATTAGCCAAACGCGCTACGCGTCCCATGTGTGGGGTGCACGCGCGCGCGCCTCGGGAACCGTGCGAGACCATCTTCGAAGCCACCCAACAAGGAGGATGCCAACGCAGCGTTTTGCACGCTCGTGCAGTGATGCTCTCTCTCGCTCTCTGTCCGATTCGCACGATGTCCGACGTTTCGCTCCGAGTGCTGTGGGGCATCTTCGGGAAGTGAAGCGAGCAGCCACATTTCACCCTCGATCGTATCGCACAATCCACCTTCTGACGAAGCTCCCAGCACACGGAGTGAAATTCTGGATTTGAAGCTTTCGTGACTGCAAGGATTCATATTCTTAGGTTTTTTCGGTAAAGTCACGTAGGTAAAAAAATTTAAATTAATAAAAGTAAAATAAAAAATAAAAATCACGACGTTTCGGAGGCAACACAAGCTTCCGTCTTCAGGTGGAACCGTCACAGCACGATAGCTGTATCAAGTGATACAGCTGCCTCCCCGAAACGTCGTGATTTTTATTTAATTTTTATTTTACTTTTATGAATTGTAATTTTTTACCTACGTGACTTTACCGAAAAAACCTAAGAATACGGAGTAAAATGTCAGGACATTGTGGTGAACATGTGGCATGTCCTGAAAAAACATGACTTCACAGTCGCATGCCTAACGTTCAAATCCAAAGATGACAGGCTGAATAAAGGTATCTTCTGGAGAACGCAAAGGTTGCATGCTTGTTGACAGTGCCGGCTTATCCTAGTAGCAAAAGTAGCTACATATGCTACGGTCCCCGCACTTGCAAGGGCCCCGCGCTAATTGCTTTCAAGCTATCAATGCCAGTTCAGTGATTCTGCACTTGCTCTATTACTATAGTACTATACTGCCTTCAACTTTTGTGAACGACTGAGTGTTTAAGGTTAGCGATTTGTCGTATTATCTGGCTGTATAGCAAATGGAAAAAACACAATTACTTTACCGTTAGTAAAAAAATGTTTATATTTACGTTTTTTTATGTACGACTCCTTTATAACATATGCTACAGGCCCCGCACTAGCTTAATCCGGCACTGCCTGCTGCCCCCGAATCAGTTCGCACAAATGATCTCAAGGAGCATCAACGATCACGCGAACTCCGGTCATCCTCGGAGCGGCTTGTGGCGGAGCCATCGAACACATTTGGTCGCTGCGTGGCGCGCGTTCAGATGCGCTTCGGCGGCCGTCTGGAACGCTCTTCCTTCCGATATTAGGAAGCCACTGGAGCTATGCACTTTTAAATCAACTAGATTGAAAACCTTTTTCTTTCGAACTGCTTTTTGTTTTGTTTGTTGTCCTTTCCCCGCATTTCTGATTAGCACGGACGGCTACGTGCAGTGCGAAAGAAGTTCAACATAAACACACACACAGAGGATCATGGTTTGAGCCCTATAAATGTCTGGCCATGTTACCAGAATTAAAACGTGACGTTAAAAACCCTGGGATGTCATTTTGCGGGGTAGTTGCCAACATCCAAAATATAAACATGTCTTCAGTCTTGCTTGTACGGCAACCAGGGTCTCCCGAGTTTGACATGTCACCGCTAAGTGATCCCCTCGCCTGGTTAAATAAAGGAAATTGAATCGTAAACATTGTAATGGAGAAGCGCAAAGCACTGTAAACAACACACTGAGCATACACATCGACAGTTACATCGTAGGCAATGCTTACCTGTGTCAAAGAGACGAATTAGACATTTGCTTTCTCCGTTTAATTTATTGAATGACCTCATTCAAAATAGCGAATAATTGAAAACAAAACACTCAATCCCTTAAAGAGCACTTTATATCGATATACATATGGCAGCCTTGAGAGAGAAACAGAATTCACACACAGACCCAAGCACAGTAAACAAAATGCCAAATATCATCAAGGCACTCAAAATATAACATTCGCCACACCAGGACATTTCCCACCAGGACAGACGTACATTCACCACATTGACAGTTATATATTCCCATTGCCAGTTTTTTTTTACGCAATTCCACAAGTGCATGTTATGCACTTGTGATCGAAACCACGATACAATTTGTCTTTGGCGTAACAAAAAAAAAATGGAAAAATAAATGGCGAGCACGAGGTCACGTAACGTTGCGTGCCGCCAGCAAGCACGCTCGTGCAATTCATCTTCGCGTTACAACGCGCCCCAACACGTATCCCAGGTCCGGTCCCCCCATGTCCATTGGGCACCTCGGCTGTTAAGAAAGCACGGAGCAACATTTTTCGGGGCCAAGCCCCAAAAAGAGGAGCCCGTTAAACGTATTTGCCGAATAAAATCCCCCCTTTTTGAAACCGTGCAGCAGCAGCAAATATTAGCACTGCCGTGCGAGCGCCGATATTGACCTCCGGAAATCTAACGAAAGCTCCCTGTCGAGCCTCCACAAAGAAGCGGGGCGAACCGTCGGATCCGTCGGTCGGCCGCAATTAAGGACAATCGGTCATCGGAAAGGCCGGGAGTGGAGCTCGAGAATGGGCGGGGGGGGCCTTCCAAAGACGTCAACGAACGACTCCAAGAAGTCCACCCCGAGCCACCACCCGCCCACGCAAGGTGCACGGTACAGGCGGTGGGGCGGTGGGGGGGGGGGGTAACATTTGGTGCGCACCTTAGGAGGATTTCTTTTATGAGACGCACCGGGGTGGAGGGGGGGTTCCTGACGGCGGCGTTTGCAGCTCGCCCTCCCGCCCCCCCCCCCTGCGGCTTCTCCGTAGCCGAGAATTTGACAGCCGACGCCTGAAGCCTGGCGACATGGCGGGGTTACAGCGCACGAAGAGAGTCGAAGGTCGAGGTGCAACCAACCCCCACGATTTCGTGCCAACGCCGCTGCTGGCGGAACGGCTTCTGCTCGAGGAGGCTCGAAGAAACCCCCCCCCCCCATCTCTGGAGCGCATTTTGGCCTACTCTTCCGCGCCGGCCAGACCTCTTGGAATTAATGCGGAGGTTTACCCACACTTAACCCCGCCGTACGCAATGCGGTGTAAGCATTCATTTATTTCGCCGCGCGGACAGAGGCGGCGGGGATTGGAGAAACGCGAGCCGTTGTTTCACCTGCCGTGCCAGCAAGCTGGTCGAACCGGCGACCTCTGGATTTGCAAGTCGAAGTCTGCTGACCAATACAAAATGAAAAAGTAGTGCGTTTGTATTCACGTGGTACATTCGGTCACTGAAAGAGCCTTGGAAAGGCATGCTCAAGTTCTCAAGTGCCCGTTTGCCTGTTTGGTTACTGGGCGATCGCTGTACGTCTTTGTGTACCGATTTGTTTACCGATTCATTCCCTTGCTCAACCTTCTCAGTAGATGTCAGCTCCAAACACAATAGCAACCCTTTTTGACTGGAAAAGACAATAAACCGGTTTAGTTCATCCATTTTACACCGACATGTCTGAGATACACACACCACCTCCTTTGACGCGGGTTGTAGGCTCATATTTATTTTGAAATAGATGAGCGAGAAGAATAAGAAATTGAGCTATGTTCAGTAACATTCCCAGTGTGTGTTTTCCCATTTCTATCCAATTTCTGATAAAAAAAAAAAAGAATACAGCCACAATCACCCAATTACGGTGGACGACCCTCTCCAGGTTTAATATGTTTCTGCATCAAACGTTCAATTTGGCCAATACCCTGAAATATATTGAAGCTACGCTTTAACAAAAAGTGAAATGGTACCCCACTTCATAATTTCCCACCTCTTCCATCGCCTGGCACATAGGCCCCTCCGGCCCATGGACTCAGGTGCAGTTTCACCGCCTCCCCAGTGGATTCCATACCAACTTAAACCCACTGTGCGATGCTAAATAATTTCAGACTCATAATTTTCAATGTGGAATTATAATTAATTCTAATTATTATAATCTCCCAGCTGTGGTCGAAGGATCCCACATGTGAAATAATCCCTGTGCCCCAACTTGTCGCGAGTGGTTTAATCACGGCCTAACGTGATCAGTTCAGTCAAATGAGTTTTACCAAACCGGTTTAATTTCTTTCATGCGTCAAGGGTTAATGTTCCAATGACTCCCGACGACCATCAATCACTAAGGGTCATACACCATTGGGCACGTCTAGCGAATACGCATCGTATTAAGGATGCTGTACATAAAAGCAGAACAACCCAAGCAAGATATGTAGTGCATTTAATTCACATTATCAAATGTAAACCAACTATTTATGTCAATGATGAGACACTCATTAGATAGACAAATTAGTAAGTGCAGGCTGGAAAAAACAACAAATACGTTTCCTATTGCAGTCGACCAATACTCCCTGAGCCTGTGTGGAAGCCTGCGATGATGTCTATTATTCCAGCCAACAACAATTCACGACCAACAAATGCTGGTTGCGATAAATGCCACCACACGTTCCTAGGCTAGACCCACCAAAGCACAATTACAGACACACACGGCCGAGCTGTAAGGCGGCAGTGGCCTTGACACTGCAGGCCGCTGACAACTCAACAGCCTGGTGAGGTTAATTATCAATTACAGGAGCACTCCTCTTATCCGTGATGTGGGGGGGACAAATATTGCAGATCCTATTATCTGAGATGTTGCTAAACTTATCTACAGGAAAACTTCGGGTAAGCTGTGGGTAATTTGATGACATTTTTCCATGCAGCTCTACTTATCTGCGCTTCAACATTAGGAAGCAAATTCTAGATTTGAAGCTTTCGTGACTGCAACGATTCATACTCTTAGGTTTTTTTGGTAAAGTCACATAGGTAAAAATAAATAATAAATATAATAATAGAAATACAATTTGAAAATTATAGGGTTAGGGTTAATAGAAATAATAACGGAAATAAAATTCGAAAATTATAATTTTATCTCTATTATAATTTCTATTATTTTTATTCTTATTATTTATTTTTACCTACGTGACTTTACCGAAAAAACCTAAGAGTATTCGGAAGCCACTAAGTAGCTATGCACTTTTAAGTGTCGATCGAAAACTCATTTACTTTAGAACTGCTTTTTGTGTTTCGTTTGTTGTCCTTTCCTCACGCCTCAGATTAGCACGGTTGGCTACGTACGGTGCAACAGGAGTTCAACATACATACATTAAATGAGCGCTTGATTGGAAGCCGTTCCATTATGAATTATATTATAATAAACTGCGGATAATTGCCAAAAAATTGGAAGAACGGAGTGGCTAATAATATCAGTTTATCCCACAACATCCTCGGATAATAGGAGTCGTGGGAAACACGGGAAACGGATAAGAGGAGTCCTCCGGTGTACGTCAATTACCGCGTTTACCGCGGCCACCGGGCACGCCGTCGCAAGCCGGGCTCAGTGCGGGGGGCCCTTGCCAGCCACGCGGTGGATCTCGGCGTTCTCCAGCAGCTGCACGCTCTTGGACGCCGGCGTGACGGCCACGTTGATCATGGCGCGCACCATCGTGTCCACAGGGGTCGTCATGAACGTGGGGAAGAGGGCGGCCAGGGGAGACAGCGCCTTGCGAGCCATCCACTCAGCAGGGCGCGACTCTTTGCGGTCACACAACAGTACCCTGGGGGGTGTGGGGTGGGGAAATCCGGCACAGGGTGGTGGTGTTGTGGGTTGTTGAAGTTTTTGCGCCACTGCCGCGGTTCTTAACCCTTTCCCATTCCGATGATGTGCATGTACGTCATCGGTATTTCTTCCGATACAGTTCTGATGACGTATGTGTTTTTCTTCCGGTTCGGAAGTGTATGTTAATGGAACGGAATCGGAAGAAAACGAAAATAAACTAACTTTATCGGTACGTCTTCAGGTTGGAAAACGTACCGAGGCTCCCACAATGCCGTGCGGGAAGGGCGTGTGGCACAGTTTGGCGCCAGCTATGTTAGAGTGTGGTCATATCGCTACAGTTCTCTGCAGTGAGTACAATGTCTTTTTTCTGCTGTTATTTTGCTGCCTTGCCCAAGCTTGAGAATTGGGTGTACTTATCCAATTTGAACTTACATACTTTATATATTTTACGGATTTTAATTTTTTGTGATTTGCTTACCTTTCCTATACTTTGCACTTGTATCGTTTCTTTAATTGTTTGTTGCTGTAACTTTCTCACTCACCCCTACTGGGCATCTGTGAAACAGAGCTTCATAGCTCATCGCATTTCTCCAGGATAAATACAGATTCTGATTCCGATTGCTCTTCAGCATCACGAACAAATACTCATCACCTCCCCTGAAGCGTTTGTCATGCACCACTGCGAGCATCTCAACATGTCCCCAGTCGTGCGTGGCAGAAGCTCGCGGAAATAAATGCCCGACACATGGCCCCAACCTGGGAACACCACTCTCCGATTATGAGCATCTGGAAAAACCTTCGTGCCAAATTAGAAGTTTTCCTTCTTGTCTTCTCTCATCTTCCCTGGTTGCATTGTCAATGTCTGCAAACTGTGTGAGATGTCAATCTAAGTGAACTCTGCTCATGAATCCCGTTCCCCGCGCGTCACGTGAACCAACGCAGCACCACTGCAATGCGGTACCACACATGCTGCGCGATGGATGGGCCACGCTCTGAATCCCAGACAGCGCCCTCTATTGGATCAGCCGGAAAACCCCATCCTGTTCTACGCGGTTCTCCATAACCACCCGTTGACCTGACCAAAACCATTATTTTACCACAATTTGCAAGAACCTTCTTTGAAAGAGTAAATAGTCTGAATGGTACAGATTTTGTGTAATTATACAAGCCAAAGTAATGAATAATACCAGTAAGATGTAATCGACAGCTAAGAGACCATTTGTAAACAAAATATAATTTTCTCACTGCTGTCACTTATTGGGACACAGCTGTAAAGCATATACGTAGATAAAGGAGCAGCTCTGCAATTTCTTCCTCACACCACTGCTGGCAGAAGGGGCCTCCACTACAGGGAGCTCTTGAGAGCCCCCCTTGAGGGTATTTTGGCCTGCTCTTCCACACTGGTATTGGGGTGCCACGGTGGCTAGATGTTAACTCCCTCGCCTGGTATTCAGGAGGTCGTGGGTTTGATCCCAACCCTGGCGGCTGCTGTATATTTGGAGTTTGCGTGTCTCTCTCTCCCCGTGTTCGCGTGGATTTTTCTCCGGGTTTTCCCTCCACATTTGGAAAGATGCATTTAGTGTATTTGGCTGCTCGAAATTCCACATGATAAGCCACTTCGTTGAGCTATCATTTGTCTCTTCTGACAAAGAGCTACACAGCTCGGTTGGCGTTAACCTGGTAAAATTAAAAATAGTTTTTGTTCATTTATTTATAACTCAGGAGGAATCCGATGAGCTATGAAGAAAATGTTCACTAATGTCCAGTAGGAGCACGGGGTCAGGACGTTATGCAGAGGTCGCAACCGGGTACCCGATACCCGTACCCTACCCGATACCCAGCTACCCGTACCTGGCCGGGTACGGCCACGGGTACCCGTTTGCGACCCTGGTGCGGCCGGGTACGTTTGTGACCTCTGACGTTACGCCAACAAACACACACAATACACAAACACGATAGGAGTGCAAAGTATTGGAAAGGTAAACGAATCACTTCGTCCAGCTATCATTTGTGATAGCCAGTTCGCTTCTGGAAAAGAGCTATAGAGCTTAGTGGACCTTACCTGGTTACAGAATAAATTAAATCTTGATTTGAAGCTTTCGTGACTGCAGGAATCCATACTCAAGGCAGCTGCCATCGTGCTGGTTCGCAGCAGACATCGCGGCTATCGCGATTTTCACCTGAAGACGGTGGCTTGTGTTGCTATCGAAACGTCGTGATTCATTGTGTTTTATTTCTACCTACGTGACTTTACCGAAAGAACCAAAGAGTATACGTAATAAATCCTTTAAAAACTATAGTTTCTCAATGGTAAGATGTCTTGGAGAAGGTGGTGGGAGTACCCCAGACTTGACCCCATGACACGTGACCTGCTGAGTGACTGTGCCATACCCATTTAGGCTGCAGCTGGGTGGAACAGGGGTGGGAGTATTTAAGAAACTTGGCCCATTGTCTCAATTACTATTCTCGAGGGATCGAACCGGTGACCTCAAGATTGCAAGCCCAGTGTGCTAACCATAAAACCATGACAGCATCCCTCCCCCATAGCAACCTAAAAATACACTGGGAACTGAACAAGTGAATTCAAAGTCGAAATGCATGAAACAGGAGTGTCAGGGCAAGCATTGTTTTGCGGAGGAAATGAGGAAGCTTGTGTGTCTATAATAGACCATTCCGTTTTTATCGCAATGCCCCGTGTGACACTTACGCGGGTCGATAGACGGTGTATCTCTCAAAGTCCAATTTGTGCACGTCCGCTTCGATCTCGCCCTGCGATAAACAACATCAGAATCAGAATATGTATTTATGCAGGAGGAATCCGAAGAGCTATGAAGCTCTTTTTCACAGATGTCTAGTCGGGGCGGGTAATAACGTTACAACAACAAACAATACAAACACACGATAGTTGTACAAAGTACACGAAAGGCAAACAACTCATCCAAACAAATAAAACCAAACCATCTCTCTATCCTGACAGGCAAAACTCACCATGGCGTTCCCTTATTTTTCAGAAGCAACTTGGCCACTACTAACGATAGCTCAACAAAAGTGGCCCATCATTTGGACATTTATAGCAGCAAAATAATCTAAATAAATAATAAACATAGAACCTTTTCAAAGGCAAAATTAACCGTATCCAACACCCGCCATCAAAATGTCGCAGAAAGTTATTTTGGTGTAGCACCAAAGACAACGTCCAACTATTCCCGTTTGAAGAACTGAATACAACGGCGTTGGCACGTGCGGGAGCATGGAAGTACATCACAATGCTGGATTTTGCTGCAATGCCCTCTGCTGCCAACACCGCAGCGCCACACTCCGAACAACACGGACGATACCAGCACGGTCCTCCGACGTCGTTTTCCGGTTTGTGCCACGCGTTTGTTTCTGCACGGTGTCCGACGTTTCTCTCCGGGATCTCCTTCAGGAACCGAACCGAACCCGAAGAAGCTCCCCGGCACGTGCAGCGAAACGTCGGACAACGTGCCGAATGCGCGACACAACTTGACAACAACATCGGAGAGAGAGCCACGCGGCGCGACCAGCGAAAAACACGGCGATTAGCAACGACGGTGGACTGCACCGCGCGTCACGGGCAAATCTGTGCTCACCTCAGAGGTCGCAACCGGGTACCCGATACCCGTACCCTACCCGATACCCGTACCCGGCCGGGTACGGGTCCCCGTTTGCGACCATGGTGCAGCCGGGTATGGGTACAGGTGGGCCGTGAGTCACTGGTGAGTCACCGTTTGTCACTCATTTCCCAACGTCTTGTCTCTTCTTACAATTCAAGTTCCTAGAATCAACCCACCCACGCTTGCAACATGGCTTCATCCCAGAGGTCGCAATCGGGTACCCGTACCCTACCCGATACCCGGCCGGGTACGGGTAGCCGGGTATTGGGTAGGGTACGGGTATCCGATTGCTACCCTGGTGCGGCCGGGTACGGGTAAGGAATCAAAACCCGTTTGCAACCTCTGGCTCACCTTGACCTTGGTGTAGAGGAAGCCGCTGTTCTTATCTGCACCCTTGGAGGACTGCAGGTTGAAGTGCGTACAACCGCCCGCCTTGGCCAGCTCAGCCGACTTGAGCACATAGTCGTGGTCCACGCGCACAAAGCCATCCTGGACAAACACGACGCTCAACGGCTCATCTCAGGGTTGCTTGTCGAAGTACATCCGTACGTACGTGTACAGACCGTGCGTCAATTTATTTCTGGATGTATGTATGTATGAATGTTGAACTTCTTTTCGCACCGTACGTTGCCAACCGTGATAATCGCAGGTGCCTGTCAACGCCGTTGCTGCCGCGGGGGGATATTTTACCGACGTTCGCCATGCTGGTCAGTGCAGGTTGATAAGGACAGGACTATTAGATGTGGGAGCGCGGAAGTACAGCACAACAACGGATTTTGATGCACTGCCCTTTGCTGCCCAGAATGTAGCGCCACAGCCTAATACACCGGTTATGTATGCGGATCATCTAAACCAGAGTCATACAGGCTCAAGCTAGCTTAGCTTTCGAGATCTGATGAGACAGCGTGTATTCCGGGCTACTTGGTGATTTTGTCAATATCGTCCTTTGAACTGCACACAAATGGGTCTCTGTATGAAAAATTAGTTATGGTTCTCCTATTGGGGTTATCATTGTCATTAAACACTCATATTACGCTGAACATTATTAAATGCAACCATCGTACAGGAATAAATGCATAGCATGCTTCTCTGTTTGTCTTTAAATGCCCTTTGGACTGGCATTATTCTCAGCATTTGTTTGAACACTCAAACTCTGCACAGGCATTGACCCTCTTCAATGCCAATGTGCAATGAGGCTTGTTAAACACTTATGTGTTTCCAGATGGTATTGGCAAGGGCACTCCCTCCTCTTTGCAGAAGCACCACCCTCTCTATTCAGCACACCAAGCTACATTTCATAACATCTCACGTGCCATTGTCAATAATCACTGTACTCGCCACAATGCTCCACGTCATCACTTAAGGGGTGCTTTGTACAATTCTGTGATACCTAAGAAAAGGTACAACCCTGCAATTTCTCATCCACGCCACTGCTGGTGGAAGGGCCTCCACTAGAGGGAGCTTTGGAGAACCTCTGCACGGAGGGTATTTTGACCTACTCTTCCACGCTCGTCAGATGTTTTGTACGAGTTGGGATTAGGCACAATTTACCCCACCTGCAGATCAACTAACTGTGGTGTCTCCATTTACAATAATGGGTGGAAAAGAGACGAGGGCATTTAAGAAATCTGAACTACTGTTTCAACTGCCGTGCCAGGAGATCAAACAGAATTGTCGACCTCTAGATTGCAAGCCCAGTGCCATAACCATTACTCTACGGCAACATCCTCCACAATCTTGTACAACGGTAAAATCTTGCACGCAAGAATCTTCAAGTGGTTCAAACTAGCAAAACGACCGACCGGGTTTCTGGTCTCAATAATAAATCGTTAATCTTAATTATCCACACAACACACAGCTGATGTGAATAAACCTCAAATACATTTGTGAAACAAATCTGAACAAAGCAAATATTTGTAGCATTTCGCTATCACCCTCCAAATATTTAAAAAAGAAAATATGAAGCTGAACAATTGTAAAACTTGGCACATGACACAACTTAAATCCCAAAATACAATGTTAATTAACCGAGGGACGCAAGTTGGTCAAACTGCATTTGACTTGTGACAAACCTGTTTAAACTTGGCATGCCAATTTCCACACTCACCATTCTGCATTGGAGTCTTTCCATGGGAAAATAATGAGGCCTGACAGCAACGCGGCACTGGTGCCCAAACACACTCGAGCGCCGTGATCGGGCAATTAAATCCAATTACCGCTGCACAAACAGATTAAAAGGTCAGACATTGTGACCGTGCTATTGCAGTCGTGTTTTTTTCTAAGAAATGTGAGAGTAATAATGATGATAGCTGCCAGCCTTTTGTCAATGCCACGCTAGATGAGGGCCTGCCCCCACTGCTGCGTCGGTCATGGTGGTTGTTTGACCATACTTCACCACGTCGGTCAATGCTGCTTTGAAGGCCGAGGGCCAAACATGATTCAGACATCACTTGCCACCGATGTTAACTGTGGAAATTGGCTGCTGGTTTCAGAGCCCAGTGTGCTAACCACTATAGTTGCAAAATAACGTGAAATATGAGGTTATCAAATACAACCATGTAAAACGGTTTGACAATGTTCTAGGTGGTGTTATATAAACGTGTATTATGATGACGAGCTTCCTCTGTCATATTCAAAATATTTGCAACAGCTTTGAAATTTAGCTGTTTACTATGCAGATTAGGGATGGAATTGACCCCTCTCTTTCCCAGCGATGTTATGAATTGACAATCACACAAATCAGACTTTTTATTCATACTGGAGGAATCCGATTATCTACAAAGCTCTTTTTCACAGATGTCCATTCAGGAGGGCGATTTTAAATGAACAAAACTAAATGTTTTACATTGTAGTTAATAATAGCACCTCTAGTGGTTGCTAGGGTGACATACATCGCCTTGGCAAACATTGATGAGTACACACATGAATCGGTGCACGTACTATAAGCTCAACAAAAATAATAAATGTGTATACGCATACATACACATGCTTATGCTTTTAACCCATTGATATATTGGCTTTCCAGACCAACATCACACAGCAGCATTTGCTTAAGTGAGAAAACTCTGGACCGGTTTCGGCTTTCTTGGTCTCATCGGCAGAATCAGGTTTGTTAAACAACTGTTATTGGCGAGAGCACTCCATCAAAACTACGACGGCCCCTGTTCAACGCATCGCGCAGGCGAGTTTGCATAAATCGACGAACTGATGGATCGCTCAACATCTAGCCCGGGGTGCGAGCGTCCGGGCAGGAGATAGAAAAGTGCGCTTGGCGGATCTCACTCACAGCTCCGGCCTTGCCCCGCGTTGTCCCGAGGCAGCAAAAGCCGACGTCGTGACCTTTGAAGGCGTTGGCGTAGTCGTCCAGCTTCTCAAAGTCCACCACCTCCTGCACCTGCAGCGCCCACCAGCAAGCACAACAGCACATTCAATGCAACTCCAGCTGGGACGATTCGTCGATTAATCCGATTCATCGACTATAAATTGTAACAGACTACATTATTTGTGGTTAATACCTCTCAGGCCCCTTTAAAGATAAAGGCCGTCCTGACATCCTGCCTTTCGAAGGCAGGAAACCTCCCTATGAGCCATCCCGGAGTTTATTTTGATGATGTAACGAAGCAAACCCCATCTCGTCCCATTTGGCGGGTGCATCCCAAGCGGTGCAGAGAACGTTGATTAAAGTTACATTTCTTGACACATTTCTTGAGAACTGCTTTTTGTGCATAGTTGATTGTCCTTCCCCCCTGCCTCCGATTATCACGGTTGGCTATGTACGGTGCGAAAGAAGTTCAACACACGCACATACACGTTAATAATGATCGCTCTCCACGTCACGTGCGAGCAAGTAGCGACTTCATTTCAACTTGGACGGCGACTGAGCAACGGTGACACATTACACGCGGCCAGGACATTTCAGCCAGGTATGTCCGGGTAACTCACCACGCAAATAAAATGTACGTGCCCGGCACACCTCTCGCGACGGTGGCTGTCGCTGTCAGCCACATGCCTGCCCCGGTCTACCAGCGACCCGTAAAGCACTCATTGATAAATTCAAATCTGATATGTACAGAAGAACTCCTCTTAACGACCAACCCTGTTAACGACGAATCGCTTTTTGAAGGGCCTCTATAGAGCACATTGTGTAGTGTATACTGTGGTGTATAGTAGTGTATAGTGTAGTGTATAGTAGTGTAGTGTATAGTAGTGTAGTGCCTCCATAGAGCCGAATGTGTTCGCTTACTGACCATTCCCCTTTTAACGACGAGCTGTTGTAGGTACAGTAAATATTAATTAATGCATTAACCATGTTATTCATAACATTATGTCTTTATAATGTTATTAGTATATTTATGTATTAAAAACCATTGTTTAAACATAATAAAAAAAAAATGGGTGAAAAAATGGTAACTTCCGATGCTATCGGAACAAATTAAGCCTGGGACATGCATTTCCCGTACTCGCTTAACGACCAAATCACTTAACGGTCGGTTTCGTGGAACCAATTACCGTCGTTAAGAGGGTTTCTGCTGCAAGCACGCCAAACTTCCTTCGCACCGCACGGAGGCCAACAGCGCCAATCGCGGGGTGCGAACGGGGCGGATCGTCTAACCGCGACCCACCACGTCCTTGTAGGAGTCGTCGGGGAACTCCAGCTGACGACGCCCGATGCTGGTGACGCGCGAGAAGAGCCGGCTGTTCACGATCTCCCGCAGGAGGACGCTGCCCGTCTCCCCGGAGGCGCCCAGCACGAAGCACGAGCGATTCTGCTTGCGGAAGTTCTCCCGGTGGCTCTCCAGCTCCTGCTCCATCCTCCTGTGGATTGATCGCACGGCTTGGTAGTCAGCCACATTGTGGACAATACACCGGTAGCATTGATTTAAATTTCGATGTAAAGCTTGTGTGACTGCAGGGATTCATCTTCTAGGTTCTTTCGGTAAAGTCACGTAGAATGGAAATAATAAAATAATAAAAATAAAAAAAATTTTTTTTTCCATTCTACGTGACTTTACCGAAAGCATTGATTTACTGAAGGATTTTCGGCATTCTACTGATAAGTCTTCAGCTCCCACTCCCCATCATCCTCTGCATACACTGTAATGGGTTGTCACGGTGGCGAGATGTTAACTCCCTCGCCTGGTATGCATGAGGCCGTGGGTTTAATAGTTGGGAGTTTGCATGTTCTCCCCGTGATCGCGTGGATTTTTTGGCCCGATCCTCTGTTTTTTATTCTTCCATATTTAGTAATTGGCTGCTATAAATGTCCACATGATAAGCCACTTCGTTCAGAAATCATTTGTGGCCAGCTCGCTTTTGAAAAAAAAAGAGCTACATAACTTAGTGGGCCTTACCTGGTAAAATAAAAAAAGGTTTACTTGAGTTTAATGTCACACTGCAATCAAACGAATTAGCGTGGGGCTAGGGTGGTAAATGCATGCTTTGGGCACACAATAACTAAGGGCGGAACAAGAGTTGCTAAGAACATAACATTACAAACGAGAGGGGTCCAAAAGGGCCCAATCCGGTTCGTTCGGTTGTGAGTTGAAGATCGATTCTAGGATCTCATTGAGGCATTTCCCGAGCACTCCTACTGCTCTGCGAATACAAAAAATGCCTCTTGGATGCGGTCCTGAACTTGCCAATTTCGAATTATTGGGCTCACGATATATATAACATCGAATCACCAATGTTTGTTGCATTCACACGTGTTGCATAATGCCCGTGTCAGAGAGCAGTTGTCGAATGGCACATCGTGCCATGCGACTGAAAGATGGTCGGCAATCTTGATTATATAACCTGATAATCAAAAACGACGCTTGGTTGAGCTGAAATAGAAAATCATGTTTCCAAAATGCAATTTGTTGTTGTTGTTGTTGCTGCTGAGAGAGTACATGCCCTAACCTGGAAAAGTGCCCTGTTTGTGACTGCGAGAAAGATTCTAGATTTGAAGCTTACGTGACTGCAAGGATTCATACTCTTAGGGTTTTTTTGGTAAAGTCACGTAAGAGTATAGTGCGAAAAAGATGTATATTTATGACAAGCACCGGGTCTCCTGGAATTTTACCTACGTGCTTTTTATTTATTTATGCGGTTACCTGCAACGCCAAAAACAAAACCGGTTTAACAACGCTGCAGTTTAACCGGTTACATGGGGACCCTGCGTTGGCAGTGGTGCACAAACACACGCAACAAACCTCGACAAAGTTCGTCAAAACACATCATAGGCGACGTTTCGGGCAATGACCCTATCTTCATAGGGTTGCTCAACTCTGACCGAAGCAATTCCGCAGGGATTGTGTGGTTTTCTTCATCTTCGTTTTAATTAACGTATCCTCTTAAAATGTGATCTCTTAGTAAAATCTCCCCAAGCTGATGCCAACAATGACCGGGGAGGATGATCGATATTATTGGTTCTTTCGGTAAAGTCACGTAGATAGGAAACAAAATGCAATTCAAATTTAAAAATACAAATAATAAATTTTTTAAATTTAAAATACGATAACAATTGTAAAATAAATTTTTAAATAATAAAAGCAAAAAACCCCACGACGATTACACTGGTCAACAAAAAAAACATTTTTTTCTGGCCAGGACTTTTGCAGCTGTTTTAGACTAATTTCAAGGTGCTGATTCCAAATCTGATCTCAGATTTGCTTGATCACATCTCATTTTTATGCTATCGGCATACCCCATTTTCATTGATTTTACCCGATATTAACTCTGTCACTTATGATTGCAAGTTGTTGCGAGTCAGTGACTGCTTTAATGTTAAAATACGATGCTGTATTTTTAGGATAGCGTGTTTATAATATAATTTTATGTAGCTATCCACATTGATTTAATATTTTTCTTCTGCAGTTTTTATTGAAAATGCAATATTTGATATCTCAAAAACCTGATGTGATAGACAAAAACTGATGCCAGATTTGGAATCAGCACCCCAAAATAACATTGACACCTTATGCCAGAAAAAGTGTGTTGACCAATGTTATCGATGCCAATTCCGGAAAGAGACTACCGGCCAAACCGGAATGGTTGGGCAACCCACGCCACGCTACGCACGAACGAAGAAGCCCCATTTCACGACGTTGCACAAAACCATTTCGTTCTTACCTCTCGCTCTCGGGATAACTCGAGTCGACTTGCATCCACCAGGCCACGCAGGCCACTGCGATCACGAGCAGCGCTCCGCGTCTCCCCTCCAAGGGCGGATAAACCATGCGGCTTCTATTACAACACCAACAGCGAACGATTAACGACGAAAGCAAACGAGAGAGAGAGAGAGGAGAGTAATAGAAACGCTTACGAGCGACACAATAACGCCGCTGCAGTAAAATGTTGAGCGATGCGATCACCGCAAAATCGCTTCCGCGTTGGTAAAAAAAAATATTTGCGAAGCGCGTTTAATTTTCCACGTGCGATGTTTGGCACCGCGCGCTTTCCGTAGCGCGCCGTGATTCGTTTCCCTACCTGGGCCCCACCTCCAGGGCGGGTCCACGTGGCCAGCGGTGTCAGTGGCAAGTGCATGACCCCCCCCCCACTCACCCCCTTGACTGCCGGTGGTGGGTTAAGATTTTTTATTATACTGGTAGGAACGAAGTGGACCAGACCACCAATAGATTAATGTGTCCGTCCGTCCGTCCGTGGGAGGGGTGGTGTTGAGGGTGGTGTTGGAAATGAAAGACTACGAGTCTTTAAATCTCACAGCGTTTCTTGTCAAAACAAACACTTTTAATTAACGTTACACTAGAATACAGTAATTTTTTCTTTAACTCCTCTATACCCGGTCGATATCTCTGTACCGGTACTAAGTATTATTCCTACCAGCCCACCCCGCAGGGTCGTGTTATTATTTTATTTTATTATTTTATTAAATTATATAAAAATATTATTTTATTATTTCCCTTCTACGTGACTTTACCGAAAGAACCAAGAAGATGAATCTCTGCAGCCACGAAAGCTTGAAATCGAAATTTAAGTTGGGGGAGGCTTTGATTCGTGATTTGTGGCCACCGGCATTGATGGAGCCGGTTGTAATCGCGCCGGCGAAACGTCGCTGCTCGTATTGTCAACGGCGCTGTGGAGTTTTTGGCCTCCGGACCACTCCGCCGATGGTGCTGAAGTTGGTCACTCATCGGCACTTTGTGTGCGCGTGACAAACCTCGCTAAACTAAAGAAAAAAAACGCAACTTTTTTGTTGTTTAAATACAAAGTAAGGCCCACTGAGCTATGTAGCGCTTTTTTTCCAGAAGCGTCCTGACCACACATGATAGCTGAACGCAGCGGCTTATGTGGAAATGTATAACAGCCAAATAAATCCTGGAAACGCATGTTTATTACGTGTGGAAGGGGAAAAATCCTCGCTTTCTAATTCATGCCTGTCAACACCTAATCAGTGCCTACCTTCTTACAGACCAATTTAAACCTCATTGGTAACAATGTGTCATTAATCTCAACGTCCGTCCGACAAAGTCCCAGCACAAGGGAGAAACACAAATAGACAAATATTTGTGTTGCCCGTATTCAAACGGCTGTACGCCGTGGACTTTAAAACTCAATTCACCTGTACAAGAATACTGGTAAACCGTATATTTTGTGCATCGGGTATCCGCATCTGCCATGGTTTGTGCAGTGGATGCGGTTTAGGGTGGACCGTGAGCTTTCGTGGAAGATCAAATCCAGGGATCTGCGGTGGGTCCATCACAAGTGCTGTAATGATACTTTACCGACACAGTATCACCAAGTAATTTGTTTAACTAGAATTTCGGCGGCCTCAAATATTTTTTTTTGTTGGGGGGGAGGCGGGTCGACAATTTTTGGAAATCTGTTGGATCAACTTTTTACCCCCACATCAGGGTAGGGGGAGGGGTCACTTTATATAACTTTTTGATTCAGGCTTTCTGAAAGTTGACGGACAAACGGAACACCGGGCTTTTACAATAGATGCATAAAGTACATACCTGTCAGGTCCATACGGCGTACAGCCCTTTCAATACGGGCAAACAACGTTTGTCTATGTTTTGTATTTCTCCCTTGTGATGGGACTTTGTTGGATAAACGTTGAGATGTATAAGGACACAGGGTGACCAATAAGGTCTGCATTGGTCTGTAATAAGGTCGGCAGCACTGATAAGGGGTTGACAGGTATGTAATGGTGAGTGTAAAAGTGGTGAGTGTAGTGGTGAGTGTCCTCGTGGTCAGTGTAGTCGTGGCAGTTGTCTACTTGTTTGTGTTTCTCCCTTGTGATGGGACTCTGTAGGATGAACGTTGAGATGTCTAAGGGCACGGCGTGACCAATACGGTCTGAATTGGTCCGTAATAAGGTCGGCAGCACTGATAAGGGGTTGACAAGGGGTAGTCGTAACGCGAACTCGAACCATGAAAAAAAACACCGATGAAGCTGCAGATATAATGAGTGTCCCATAGACCTGAGAATGGAAATTATTGGATAAAAAGTGCTGTACAGTAGACAGAACACATTCCTCAAATGATACAATATTCTCCGTATTGTAAGATGGCTTTGAGATTAAGACGTACACAAAATGTGTGCCCAGCATCAATTGAGATAAACATATCTGGTCCCACACATACACATAAAACACATTAAAAGATGCACCTCCAATGCTGAATTAAAATACAGGGGGAAAACGTGCGTCTTAAAATACGGTGAAATACCTTTTGATGTCTTACCGCAGTCACATCATCATTCGTTCTATTTTTTGCTGGTTACTCATTCAACGTAGCCGTTGATAGACTTGACAGCACATTCTTCATATGCGTGTGTGTTGTCTTATTTAATGGTTTTCATTTTGTAAACAGTGTACGCTAGTGCTGGATATATACGTGTGCCCTGCACAGCATCTTGATATGTTCTCGTATTCAAACACTTGAAAAACTTTAGGTTACATATAATAATTACGTGGAATGTTATAGCCGGCGTTATAGGGTTGCAGGATTGAGCGGTGGTAACGTGGTTAGCACACTGCGCTGTGAACCCGGTGAATTGAGTTAGCCACGGCTCACATCAGTGGTGGATGATATCGGAACAATACCCATGACTGACAACACGTGGGGATGCCTTCACCCATCAGTGGATTGGCAAAGGGCTATAAAATAGTATGACTGTGTTATGATACACCCATTCATTCATTTATATGTTCTCTAGACTATGGGTTCTCAGCTTGAAGAGTCTGATGCTACTTTTAGGGCCACAGCCTTTAATGGATGTAACATTTGTAAAGTTGCAGCTCGACAATTTATTGCTCACACCACTGCTAGCTAAAGGGCTTCCCCTCGAGGAAGTTCTAGGGAGATTTTTTTCTACATATGTGGAATTTAGGCCTCCTCTTCTAAGCTCCTGGCCATGCGTTTTTGCAGACGTTTGGGGCAGTAACCACACGTTGCCTCACCGCACGCGACCTGAAGAACGTCGAGATACGGTGTACCCGTTTAGTATTGCCGGGGAGAGAGAGAGGGGGTGAATTAAGACATTCCCCACACTATCACAACTGCCGAGCAGGGAGATCGAAGCGGCGGCCTCTGCATTGCTAGTCCGATGTGCTGACCATGAAACCCTGAAGTTTCTACATGCACGTGCAGAATTCACCGCGTACTCGGATGACTTCAAACTGCGGAGCATATAAAGTACACACGCGTGCACACACTTTGCAGCAAAGTCAACAGCAATAGAGGAGCAATTACAAGCGCCATCCACGGCGTCTTTTTTTATAGATCATTGCGCATTAAGATTGCCACACATTATATTATTATTGCGAGGCACTGTTAAAAATACAGCTCATCGTGGTCATTATGTCGATGACAGTTGCGGGTTCTGTGTGTTATGAAATAAAGGTCTCAGTGCGATCATTAGGAACGCGTGAAGGAATCTACTTGTTGTGTGCGCGTGTGGTCTTAACTGATTATTTCTATACAGATTATAAAGATCCATATAGAGTCATAGACCCTCTATAACTCGCCACTCCCCCTGTTCCCCACCACCCACCCCTCCCCTTGCCTCGACCTCCCCTTTTCATTAAACATTCAAAACTCAATGTGGCCAATGAGGCTTTTATTTGTGCCAAGCGAGGCAACGCGAGATTAGGAACACTTTTGGGGGCAGTTGCCCTCAAATCATTCGCCTCTCTTACAACAAACACACACACACACGGTCACACTGATGCATTATTAATGAAAGTGCTTAACACTCAATTACGGATTCCACTCTAGCTTATTAAAATAATCATGATATTGTAGGTTTTTATTTTTTACATAACGTCTTCAATGAGCAAATATCAGAATCAGAATATTTCTACTGGAGAAATCAGATAAGCTATGAAGCACTTTTTCACAATGTCCAGTAAATTCAATGACCGCATAGTTTTCTCCACATTGTAAGATGTTCTGGTAAATAAGACGCATCCCAAAATTAAGTTGTTTCCAAGTTTCAATTAAGTTATGCAAAACGAATCTGGTCACACACAAACCTAGCGGAAAATAAAACGCAGCCCAAATTTGTACTTGAAAATATACGGGTACAATGATGTCTTATAATGCCATTTTAAAAATGTGTATATAAGTTATATTGCCCCCAAAAAAACTGTGCATAATGAGTAGTCATACAATACAGTTATTTTAAGTATACAGTATATTTAAATTATCGGTCAGCTGGACAGAGACGTGGTTTGTTCAACTGTGTTGTGAACCCAGCCCCATGAGTTCGATTCCCGGCCACTGCCCTCACAGCAGTGGCTCGTGATATCTAACTAAACCAAATCTGCACACGCAAACCCTTTAACCAGCCCGCGCTGACCAACCTGGTGAAGTATGCTCAAATCAAACCGCCATGGCCCATACGGCGTCGGGGGAAGATTTCCACCACACAGCAATGGATTAACTAAAGACTTGTAAATCATTATTATTTATATAGGATACTTTCTTAAACGTTTACTAAAAGCATCCGTTTTAGTTGGCTCTTCTTACGCATGCACGAGAGTAACGTGTACGTGTGTAATGCACTGCCATTATTATGACAATTTAACCGTTTGGTAAATGGCGTTTTAAAACGGGGAGATAATGAAGCGAGCTCATAAAATGCAAAAATTGAAATCTGATTAGTCACGCTGAAATATGCGCCTTTAGCGCACGCCGGCTTTAAAAGGCAGCTTAACTAACGGCAGATGCATGGTCCAAAGACTAAGCAAGCGGGGATAAACGGATTCGAACTCATTTCGCAAGAAGCCGAGCGTCGCCTGTATTGATTTCTGTCATTCCCCATACGCAATCTTAACGCGATCTGACACATTTTCTCCCCCGCTCCAAAGAAAACACAAAGGCGACAGGTTTAAGAAGCACGGGCCTGTGTGTGTGTGTGGCTGACTGTGAGTCTCTTGTGTTTGTGTGGCTATGTATGTCTGTGAGTGCCTGTGTGGGTGTGTGATTGTGTGCGCTGGTGAGTGCCTGTGTATGTGAGTGATTGCGTGTGTGACTGTGTGGCTACGTGTGTTTGTGTGGCTATGTATGTGTCTGTGAGTGCTTGTGTGTGTGTGATTGTGTGCGCTTGTGAGTGCCTGTGTATGTGAGTGATTGCGTGTGTGACTGTGTGGCTACGTGTGTTTGTGTGGCTATGTATGTGTCTGTGAGTGCTTGTGTGTGTGATTGTGTGCGCTTGTGAGTGCCTGTGTATGTGAGTGATTGCGTGTGTGACTGTGTGGCTACGTGTGTTTGTGTGGCTATGTATGTGTCTGTGAGTGCGTGTGTGATCGTGTGCGCTTGTGAGTGCCTGTGTATGTGAGTGATTGCGTGTGTGACTGTGTGGCTACGTGTGTTTGTGTGGCTATGTATGTGTCTGTGAGTGCGTGTGTGATCGTGTGCGCTTTTGGTTGCCTGTGTGTGTGATTGCGTTTGTTACTGCGTGAGTGTGTGGTTATGTGTGTTTATGTGCCTATGTATTTGTCTGTGATTGCCTAACCATAAAACAGAGCACCTCAAATTGATGTGTTATGAAGGAAGGCTATTGCCTCAAAACATTGATGATAGTAATTCTGGATAAAATTTTATATAGCGTCATTCATGCCAACATCATCCCACAACGCTGCATGTTTATCATATATAAGGACCAAATCACATTTACGAAGTTGGCTATGAACGACGCAAAAGAAACACGCACGTACATAGCAAACAAATTAAAACCCTACTACCAAGCGAAACCTAAAATAAATAAATAAATGGCACCAAAAAAAACGAAGCACAAACAACAAAAACTTATCCCAACAAATCGTAAGATCGCTTCTCACAAAAGGACGACGAGAGGGCCGAGATTGGTGACGGAATGGCAGACAGAGCGGGGGGGGGAGGGGGTGTGGAAACACCACGGAGGACGAACATCACGGAGATGGAGCGCGCGTGCAGGAGGAGCACGACGGATCGATGCGTGTGTTGGGGGATCACCACACAGATTCATTATAAAGGATTTTTTAGGGGTTCGATCGCGTAAGTATAATGCGTCGTAACCCTCCACCACCCGAAACAGCTAATTAGTAAGGGATTTATCACGTAAACAAAACGCCAATTAGTTTAATACTTCAGCCCACCGGTGTGTTGGAGAGTAAACCCACAATATTTACAATTTGAGTAGTACGACGTTTCGCTGGTAATAACATCCGGCGTCATCGGGCGATTTTCCAGAATAGTCACCACGCAGATGTCGCGAAACTCCCTTCCCGTATCCCTGGCTCGCCAGGAAAGTGCAGCGCAGCGAACATGTGACTTTACCGAAAAAACCTAAGAATATGTGGACTCCCACCCGCCCCGTCTGTACGGGATAGAGCGTTTCCCCTTCGCACGCGTGTTTTTTTTCCAGGTGCTCCGGGTACCCCCCCCCCTCCCCCAACTTGAAAACACTCATTACTTGGAACCCCCACGCCCAAGGCTAAAATCCAGAACACCGTTCTGGATACGCGCCTCCGCTCTAACAGCCGAAACTAAAGATACCGCCACTCGGTAGTCTGAATCGTGGCGGGCTATAGACGGTGGCAAACGAAAACATGATTCACGATCCGACAGTCACAAACAGCACGCGTGAATGTGTAAATATACGATTGAATGTTTGTTTTGTTTCTTGAAATATAGGACGTTCATGAGAATTTAGGAATTCAGACGACGGGAGGAGGAAATTCCACAGCGGAGCAGTGTGAGGATAGAAGCAGAAAGAGAAGTGATGGTGACCTGCAGTGTGGTGAGTTAGTGGGTGGGTGAATGAGTGGGTGGGTGAATGAGTGGGTGGGTGAGTGGGTGGGTGGGTTGGTGAGTGGGTGGGTGAGTGAGTGGGTGGGTGAGTGAGTGGGTGGGTGAGTGGGTGGGCGGGTGGTTGAGTGGGTGGTTGGGTAAGTGGGTGGGTGAGTGGGTGGATGAGTGGGTGGGTGAGTGGGTGGGTGGGTTGGTGAGTGGGTGGGTGAGTGGGTGGGTGAGTGGGTGGGTGAGTGGGTGGGTGGGTGAGTGGGTGGGTGTGAGGAGCGGTAGTGTAGCGGTTCGCGCGCTGCGCTACGAACCCAGCGACATTAGTTCGATTCCCGCTCACGGCCAACACCCAGTGACGATTATCTGATCCGATCCTGGGCCTCCCCTAGGTCGACTCAGCCCCAAATGAGTACTTGGTGCGGTGCGTGAACATCGCCACTGGGGAGACAAAGGCGGCCGGGGATGGTGGTGGCTATCCACCCCCTCGTGTGCCGGGCCGCCCTGCATAGGTGCTCGCTAACAGCACTTGCCCCAACAGTCTGTTAAGGCTATACGGGGGATTTTGTCTTTGTTGAGGTGACCTGCAGTGTGGTGCTTGAACATAGTACGGATGAAGCGACCAACTCCGTCTGGCAGACCGAGTTCTCAGCGTGGGATGTATGTATGGCGAACTTCTTTCGCACCCTACATAGGCAACCGTGCTAATCGGAGGTGCGGGGTGGGGGTCAACAAACTAAGCACAAAAAGCAGTTCTAAAGAAATGAGTCCGTCAATCTAGATGATTTAAAAGTGCATCGTTCCAGTGGCTTCCTAACATCGGGAGGAAGAGCGCGTTCCAGACGGCCGCAGCATCGCACCTGGAAGCACCACGCGATGCGGTGACCGACGTCTTTGTCCGTCGTCTGAGCCGAAAGCCGCTGCACGGGTGACCGGAGTTCGCTGGAAGAATTCGCGGGACGAGGAACCAGTGAGCAAAATTCAAGGTACCCATGAAAGTAGCGATACATGAGTGACGAGCAAATATAATCAGGACGTCATACTGTCGCTAATCATATAAACAATATTCATATACCATTGGAACCTCATTTGCCAGTAAAAAATATGAGAATTGTTTTTTTTTACCCTTCTATCTGGCAACAAAACTCAAGGACAGTGCACATTATCAGAGTTATGTTTTTTTTTTGCATTATGACTGCAAGTATTGTGGTCTATGCAAACATGACTCCTTGTAAAAAAGGTATCAGTTTTGTTGCCAGTTAGAAGGGTAAAAAAACAATTATCAACAATATTCATATACTGTGTGTGTGTATATATACACACGGTCCATCAACCCATTTGATGTCCAGACACACACATCATCACGCAGCCATATGTTCAAGCAGGCTAACTCTTGGATCGGTTTCGGCCATCTGGCGATCATCGGCGAGAACCAGGCGTGTTAAACATTGGTGCTCAAAGTGAGTGATACGGGGGCGAATCACCGCCGGTGGTTGCTCGCTAGCGGTACCCTCGCCACCCCCCTCAACCCCCAACAGTCTGTTTGGCTATACGCTGGGGGGCTCTTTGTCCGTGGCGTGAGCTAAATATCCCCTTTTTGGCAGTGAACTCTGAATGAATGTGCACGTGCGGGCGCTGCGGGGCTGCGATTGTGCCCGCGCGCGTCACCATTGTCTCACGTGAAATCCATATCGACACCCACTTCAAAAGGAACCATAGCTATTTATTGCATGCGTCATTTAATCCCGAACAGGGCTGGCCTCTGGTATATGTGCGTGTGTATGTGCACACACATGGAGAGCGGTAGTGTGGCGGTTGGTGCGCTGAGCTACAAGCCCGGCCACCCGAGTTCGATTCCCGCTCACGGCCAGCAACTGTGACGATTATCTGAACCGGTGCTGGGCCTCATCTGGGTCGACTCAGCCGCAAATGAGTACCTGGTGCGGTGTGTAAACATCGCTGGTGAGGAGACAAAGGCGGCCGGGCGTGGTGTTGGCCACCCACCCCCTCGTGTGCCGTGCCGGCCTTCATAGGTGCTCGCGAACAGCACTCGCCCCAACAGTGTGTTGAGGCTGTTAAGGGAGATCTGTGTCTTTGTGTGCCCCTGTCCACGAAATTATATTTATTTATTTAACTATAAGCGTTAAGCCTGCAAATGGGCCGAAGTTATAAAACGAAAATGTATTTGTAAGGGTTCACGGATTTTTGTCTCTCTTCGTTTTATACCCAGACCTTTTTTGTACTCTTTACGACTCAGCTTTGAGAGTGCAGTTTTGTATAAGTTAACAAGCAAAACGTTACCCCACACATTCGTCGACAGCACCGTGGCCTTAAAAACGGCAAAAACAAGTAATAACGCCCAATGTTTCGGGCAATGACCCTTCTTCATAGAGGGTTATTTATTGACTATTTGTGCTTGTGCCACCAACTTCCAACGCAGCAGCAGCACCACCGAGTCATCAGTAAAATTAAAAAAATGTAGTTTGAAGTCTTTAGACACAATGCGGTAGGCTACGTACGGTGCGAAAGAAGTTCGGCACACTTGCATATTTGCAAATATGCAAATAAGGCTTGGCCTGACAGCGATACTCATCCTGTTCCGTCCTCCCCATTCGTTCATTCATTCAATGAATTTGAGTAAAAACTCGCCCCCCCCCCTACTCAATAGGGCATTGCAATAGTTTACAGTATACATTAAAGGAAGCTAGTCCTATAAAATCAAGACACACATGTAAAAATATATATATATAATGAAGGCGGGGTGTGGTACATACTCAAGGGAAAGCTAAAATGAGTATTGCAGAGTTTCCATACACACATACATCCGAGGACACGCGCACGTTGGAAGCCAACCTCTGGCCCCACGCGAACGCATGGTTCTCCTCCCTCGTGAGAGTGAAGCTTCAGCGGACACGCATTGAAGCGTCTGGCGTGGGTGGCTGAGTCGGTGGGCGTTGTTGTTGATTACTAATTAAACGGTGATTGATCGCACGGCGTTTAAAACATCACTCGATGGAGAAGGTGCCGACAAAGTGGCCGAATGAAAGTGCCAAGACTGCAATCGACTTGCTGCTGCTGATGCTGCTGGAGCGGTGGCGCAGTGGTTAGCGCATTGTAAGTTGAGATCCTAGCGAACTGAGTGAGTTTGATTCCAGGCCACGAATTACAATAGTGGTAAGTGATGTTGTGAACCGGTCCTGCTCCTCCCCTCTCTATCTCCTGCCCCTTCACCACCCCCCACTGACCAAAGCGGAGAAGTATGTCAGACAAATCCCATGTACTGTATGTTGAACTTTTTTCGCACCGTACGTAGCCAATCATGAAAAACGTGTGGTTAATTCCTATTATCATTATTATTATTGCATCGATCCTGTAAGCGCAAGCATTTACTTGTCTATTTAACAATTAAAATGGTAATAATCAAATCGACACGTATGTGCCTTTGATTTGCTAGAGGTTACATTTCATGATACGGTGTGGACGTACAACTATCCTCATCCGATATTCTCATCATGCATTGCCTCGATACGGCACGAAATGTAAACCGTACACCTTTACGTTCAGCATGTTGGCCTCAACATTACCGACGATTCGGAGAGGGTCTACCAACAGAAATCCGTTACAATTCGGTGTAAGTTTTAACAAAATGCTCATCAAACATTCAGCACAATTAACAAACAAAAAACTGAACGCATTTGTCAATGACACTGATTAATTATTGCCTTCTGGCCCTTACTTGTAGCACATCAATTATTGCTTTGTAATAAGTACCATGAAGAAGGGCTACATTATTGGAACCTCATTTGCCAGTAAAAAATATGATAATTGGTTGTTTACCCTTCTATCTGGCAACAAAACTGACACCTTTTTTACAAGGAGTCATGTTTGCATAGAACACAATACCTGCAGTCATATGTTTTTTGTTTGCATTATGACTGCAGGTATTGTGGTCTATGCAAACATGACTCCTTGTAAAAAAAGGTGTCAGTTTTGTGGCCAGATAAAAGGGTAAAAAACCAATTATGAAGGGCTAAATTTTTAAAGCCACAGTGTAGTTGACTAGTTTTGTTGTTTATTGTGCTTGTGCACCGCAGCCAACGCAGTAGCGGCATCGCCAGATAATTTATTGAACATTTCGAACGCGTTTGCGTAGAATGCGATGGATAGGTTTATTACGTTTTGTTTGACAATCGTTATTGTGAATTTAATTTTTTTTACGACACCGTTGGTGATTACGTTTCCAAGTAACGCGATGACTGCACGTTTTTTAAACACATGCATCTCGTGTGTGCTGTGTTTCATATTTATAATTGTATAGGTAAATAAACCTGACTACTGTCAAGCATGTAATGTCTTACATTACCCCCTTTAAAGTAATTGTTTTACATTTCACCAATCGGTGTGGGTAGCGTTCATGGAAAAAACCCGTGTGTTGACAGGGCACTGCAAACGTCCGTGCTTTTCGTGCTCTTTGCACCACTTCCGTGTGCTGTTGTTAGAATCTTATTGTTTTCGAGCCTGGACAATGTTCATGATGGGGAATTGTCTCGTCATTTACACATTGGGATTTAGCAGCCATGATCTATCCACTGCTGGACGATGATGATGATGATGGCCTCTCTCTGAGCCGTCGCCATTTCTCACGATCCTGCGATACAATAATTGGTGGAATCGCACGGGCATGTATCCCGTATTCTCCGGATCACGAGACGCACTTTCTCCGCTGTATTATAAAGCAGAGATTTGGAGGGGGTGCATTTTATAATCCGATAAGCGTGTGTGTGTGTGTGCGAGACCATATGTGGGGATCGGTAGTCATCTCAGCTATTCAACCCAAAAACCTGGGTCTGTCCCGTGGCCTCCTGCCAGCGAGCGTTCTACATTTCACGCGGTATCAAAGTGCACTTCGCCTGGCACAAGCGCTTTGATGAGGTCACCGCCACTTAGTTGCCAATGGTGAATGTTGTTGTTGGAGCGGTGGTGTAGTTATTCTTTGGGTCTTTCGGTAAAGTCACGTGGATAGGTTCAAATAAAATAACAAGAAATAACAAAAAACTACGACATTAAGATCGCAACATCAGGCTAAGGGAGGTGTAGTTGTTTCGCGTTCTGCGCTACGAACTCAACTACCCGAGTTCGATTCCAGCTCACGGCCAACACCAGTGATGATAATCAGAACCAGTACTGGGGCTTCCCTCGGTAAACTGAGCCTTAAATGAGTACCGAGTGTGATGTGTAAACATCCCCTTGATAGGTGCTCACTAACAGTACTGGCCTCAACAGTCTGTTAAGGCTATAGAGGAATATTATATGTGGATAACTTCCTTGACAACGGGCACACGTTTTGAGTGCGTCTTACTTTCCGAAGCATCTTTACAATCCGAAGTATTCGGTACTCCAACGCATCCATAATGTATACTCTACCATTCTGGTATAACCTAGCTATTTAAAAAAAAAATCTCCCACTTGCACAAAGTAATCTAGTGCAACACACACGTAACATATACAAGTAGAAAATAAATTGCACGTAGATTGACACGCACAACACACCCATCCCGATAGCCTCAGATCTACCCCGCCTTCTATAAGCGAGACACGCAGAGGCGAGATAACGCGATTTGGAGGCGGGGGGGGGGGGGACACAAGGCCGTGAGTCTATTCTGAATCGTAAATCGCTTAAATAGTAATTTATTTATTTAAAAAGCCAAGCCCGACTTTGTGCGGCATGATAATTGGCTGATACACAAATAATTGGCTGATGCTGTCGGCGTATAGGGGCAACCCAGAAGGCTCTAATCTCAAGCTGCCGTGCGCTCAGTTCTCATTTCACGGATACCCGTTTACACGGCACTCACCCACGCCCCCCACACTTTTTTTCTGCGAGCCACAGGCCCCCTCCTATTCCGCTTCGGTCACTCGCTCGACCCACGAATCAACACTGCCCCCCCCCCCCACCGCCACCACCACCTCCCCACCGTTTCTTTCCACCAGCTTCGGTCAACCTCCCCCCACCACCACCAACCCCAACCGCCCGCTGGTCCGGGTCCCATCTGCTAAGTGATCATCAGCGCAACTTTATTGCCCTTCAATTAAAATATCGACGAGACGTAGAGATTAGTATTATTTAGTAAGCTAAAGGCGCGACCCTGCAGTCGCTTTCTCACATCCCGCTGGCGGGCGGATGGGGCCTCCACTGGAGCGCCTCTTCTCAAGAGTACATTGGCCTACTCTTCCAAGATGTCTTGGGAGAGGTGGAAGCATTAGCCACCGTTATCCCACCGACACGCGACCTGGTGGTTGTGCCGTAGTCACACTGTTGCGTGTGTGGTTCTCTCGGTAAAGTCACGTAGAAGGGAAATAATACAATAATAATAATAAACATAATAAAATAATTCTCACGAACTTTCGGCCACAACGCAAGCAGCCGTCCTCAGGTGAAGAACAGGTCTGTCGGAAAGACAGAGTCTGAATGGGCCCGAAACGTCGTGAGAATTATTTTATTATGTTTAATTTTTATTATTTTTTTTATTTCCCTTCTACGTGACTTTACCGAATGAACCAAGAAGATGAATCCCTGCAGTCACGAAAGCTTTAAATCGAAAAATATTGTTCGTCTTGATCTGAAGCTTTCGTGACTGCAGGAATCCATACTCTTTGGTTCTTTTGTTAATGTCACGTAAGTATCAAATAAAATATATCACGACGTTTCACGACGTTTCGGGCGCAACACGAGCGCCCGAACCGTCGTGATTTATTTTATTTTCTACCGGTGCCGGTAGAATGAACTGGCGACTTCTGGATTGCAAGTCCTGCGTTGCTGACCATGATCGCGCCGTACTGGGAGAATTCCCAGTGTGTGGTCTCCCCGACGCCTTCGAACTAAACTTGAAGTATTACACCTGACACCGTGACATCGAAGCGCGCGCCCCCCACCCCCTGCCCCCCAAAACGTGGGGCCCGGGGCAGTCGCCCCTATTCACCGTACTTTAGGGATGGCTCTGTTCGCAGACTCCTGTCATCCCAACACCACCTACCGCGGGTCGGCACATCGATCACGAGAATCACGATTTAATTTCGTTCAGTTATACAAAGAAAAAAACGTCAACGCGCATATGCTCGGCACGCATGATGATTGCTAAACGCGTACGGTGAGGAGCGAGGAGAGCGCCGATTGAAGTTCAGATCGAGATCTTTCGCGTCTCGAGAGCAGATGTCGGGGGCGTGCAGGTCAGTGCGCTGCGCTGCCTGGTACGAACGACGTTCACGAACCGCGGACTTTTAAAAAAATTAAAATAAATTTCTTCAGACCTGCTTTTTTGTGCTCAGTTTTTGTTCTTGTGCTCAACCTAGTCGTGGGATTCTCCTAGGTTGACTCAGCCTTAAATACGTATCTATTTTGTTAATCTCCGGCTACGGCGAACAGTGCCATGTGATGCGTGAACCGGTCCTGCAGGGCCACGCTAGCCCTACCCCCCTTTCATCATCTCCCTCTGACCAACGGGGTGAAGTATGGTCAAAATAATCCCTATGACCGACACGGCGTGGTGAAGCCTTCATCTGGCAATTAATTGATAATAAAGGCTGTAAATAAGGATTAATGAGTTTTGACTGTAATTCACTTGTGCACATACTGTATACACTCTTCGCTTCTGGATATGCGTAATACATGGGACTGGACCTGCGACAATTGCCATATTTGTCAGACTGCAAGATGCTTTACGCACCCCATATGTGCCCGGTGTTAATACTATTATACAAATTCAGTCTCTCTCACACACTCACACACCAGGGGGTAAACGAGAAGCACTTTTGCTTATGAAGCGACAGGGGCAAGCGCGTCTTGTCATCCAGAGAATACGGCGCAAACGCCAAAGCTGGCGTGCGCTCACGCGTGAACGCATTTATTTATTACCGCAGGCAATTGTCGTGCAATTGCAATTACTTTGCCCCGATAGATTGGCACGTCTTTATGAGGCTCATCACCATTAGTCATCGTGATTGATGAGTCGTGGTCGTGTCGCACGCCGCGCGTGCAACCACGTGAACGGGCGTGCGTGCGGCTCAACCTTGCTCATCTCCTCTTCTTGGTTCTTTCGGTGAAGTCACGTAGAAGGGAAATAATAAAATAATAGTATATTGCATTTTTATTATTTCATTATTTCTCTTCTACGTGACTTTACCGAAAGAACCAAGAAGATGAATCACTGCAGTCACGAAAGCTTTAAATCGAAAAATACTTGTTATCTCGCGACGTTTATTCCACGCGGTTAGCATTGAGGGGACAAAGAAATGCGGATAACTGTAAGAAAGAGGAGGAGGAGGAAAAATAAGATGATCATCGGCCACCAATGATGTTATTAAAAAACTAAAAATATATCAAGTGGAATTGACCGTGGCAACATCTGATGCGAGTTGACGATGATGATGATGGTGATTCGCCGTATCCTAGGGAGGACTCTGACCACAGAACTCCGGTCCATGCAACACCACCGTTGGAGGCACGCCTTCACGAGAATACCGATTTAATTTCGTTGAGGTATAAAAATAAAGTCGATACACACACACTCGACGCGCCCCACGGTGATGATGATGAACAAAGTTGACTAACGGAGTGGAGACCGCGAGACAGCAAGAGAGGAAGACAGAGGAAGGAGAGGGCAGGAGCGAGACGAGATCACAGAGTTTGGAGGCCACGACTGGGACAGGACATTACGGAAAGGAAGGAATGGAGGGAAATGCGGGGAGGCATTTGCACAGGAGCGGGAAGTTACAAGTTGAAAACAATAACATACGTAAGAATGACACAGTCATGCGTCGATTATCCTTTAAAAAAAAGTTTCGCAAAATATGAATCTGCTACAGTTCAAGCAGAGCTGCGCTGTAATGACTTAATTGCGCACACGTGGGCGCTTTTGAGTCTGGCGAGATGGGTTCGATCCCCGGTCACGGCTAACATCGGGGGCCGTGTGATTCTGAACCGCAGCGGAGTGACGCCCTTCGCGAACATAGATTGCCCAGCTTGGGTTGCAGAGAGTAACGATCGATCAAACAACCCCCAACTTCCGACACAGCGTGGGAAGACCTTCGTTCCGTAATGGACTTTACAAAAGGCGGCAGTGCTTTTTGTCGTTAGTCATTATATATTGTACACGCCAAATGCATCAACAGCGCAATAAATAACTCTGTCGCACGGCTACAAGCTTGGCGGGAAGAGTTCGCTTTGCGATGAGCAAGCGAACGAGCGAACGGGGAAGTAACGTCTGCGACTTGGGTTCCAGCAGCACGGCCTTACGCCTGCCCCCGCTTTGCGAGCCCACTGAAAACATGCGTATGTAGCGACATCGAAATCAACACAGATTACTCTTCAATAAATCCTTAGCTCGCTCTCTCTCTCTCCCACCCCGCGTGCGCGCGCGCACGCGCGCCACCCACCTACCCACCTCCTCCCCAAACTCCCTTCTCACCCCCCTCCTCTCAAAAAAAAATCTTAGGCATATAACTTTCAAAAAAAAACTTAGGACGACGTGTGGAGTTTCCCTTTCACTGCACGGGCAGCATCCCCATCACTGAATTCATTGGTCCGTAAAAAAAAAGAGGACGGGAGGGAGAGAGAGAAAAAAATCCTTCGTCCCTCCTTGGGGGCTGACGGACACCTTTGTTATTCAAAGCAGCCGCTCTCTTGTGGGGGACGGGATGGGGGGGACGACAAAGCAAAATTCACCCACGTGAATCGATTTCAGCCAATGGGGAGCATAAAAAAAAATAACTCCCTCGTTTAAGGCGCACGGCTCGTAAAAAGTGCATTGTACGAAAGCACGCGCACGTAAAGCCACGCAAGGTGGCCCGAGCCCTATAAAGAGCAAAAAAAAGCCACCCAAAGTGATTTGTAAACACGGCGCAGAGCTCTCTGCTGCGGTCACCAATTGGCTCACTCCTGTCCTCCGTGTTTGTGTTGCGCAAAAAGCCAGACACAGCCTGGGGACAGCACCTTCACACCCATGATGTTCCCGAGTGCCCTGGCCAACGTAGCGCTCTACCACCACCACCACCAGCAGCAGCATCACCAGCAGCAGCAGCAGCAGCAACAGCAGCAGCAGCACCTGCTCCACGCAGTGTACCGGCCCACGCCGACACTGGGATTCCCCGTGTCGGCTGGCAACTCCAGCTCGTCTCAACAGCAGCAGCAGCAGCATCATCATCAGCAACCGCAACAACAACATCATCATCAGCATCAGGCAGCACCGGGCATTCATCAACCATCGCGCACGCTTGGGGCAAGCTTTCTCATAGACGAGCTGCTCAGGATAAACCGGGGTCCCCCTGGGGGCTACGGGCACGGGCGACAAGGTCCCGCGCCTCCTCCAAACGCGTCCCCTCCGGCGGGGCTGCTACCCCCGGAGCCGCTGTGCTCGGCGGCTGGGGCGTGCATGCCCGTGACCACAGCGAGCGACGCTGCTACCGCGCTCAAGTTCGGCATGAGGGCCATCCTGTCGTCTCCGCCAAAGTCAGGTGAGATGGGGGTCTCTCTTTTTTTGGCGTTTGCCGGTGCGGCTTATCTGGTGCGTGTCAATGTGCGTGTGAGTGTGGTGCTGGTCACCCAGCCCCGTCGTTCATAGGTGCTCGCCAATAGCACTTGCCCCAACAGTCTGTTAAGGCTATAGGGCAATCTTTGCCTTTGTGTGTGGATGTGGTTACGCAATGGTTGTGTCTGGTTGTGCGCGCGCGCATGCGTGTGTGTATGTTTGCATTTTGTGTATTTGTGTGTGTGTTGGTGTGTATGTGTTCTTGTGGGGTTTGCGTGGGTCAGCGCGTTTGTGTGGGGTTGTGTATGGGTACTTGTGCGTGTGTATCTGCGTGCGTTCGCGTGCGCGGGTGTAAGTCTGTTCGCTCGGAAAACAAGATAACGTCTCGCTTACGCCGTTCTTAACTCAGTTTACAGCAGCGTGTACAGCGCACGGGCAATTTCCACAGCGAAATAAAGTTCATGGTTATTGCAGCGATGCATTGCAGAATTTAGACAGCGATGATGCTGATATTGTCGGCGTGTCTGTGCGTAAATGTTATATTGTTTGTTCTAATGACTGCCCATCCTGTCGTGCGCGTTTTTTTAAACCCTGTCCCATAACTTCGCACGTGTGTTTGTGTGTGTGTGTGGGTTGCAAGTTTAACCGATGCTTTGCACGGGTGGAAATTAACCGCTCACGAATACCATTTCCGCAACGTGGCACAACAACAGCAGCATCCACGTCTCTAAATTGCCTACATTGGATGCGCTGCAGTGTTGCCGTTGAAATTGATGACGTTAATTAACTCGAAGTTAATGAATCACGCGCTCGCTTTTCATTTTGCAGATCCCTCGACGCACTTCATGCAAGAGTACTCCACCAAGGCACTTCCCTACTCATACTTCGACGGTCACTTTCAACAGTTCATTCGGTCGGCGTATTACCCAGGTATGAGCACCAGGGCAATTGCCCGAAACGTCGCCTAGTCTAATCTAATTTAGTTTTCCCCTTTAATGCCACAGTTGTCATGAACGAATGTGTTGAGTTTTTTTTATGGTGACCCAGCTAAGGGTCAGACACCTATTTAAGGGAAAAAAATCGAAATAAAGATGGTGACAAAATCATGGCAATGCCGTGTTAGGCAAAAGTAAACATTTGCGGTCGCTTTGTGAAGATCTTCATCCAGCAGTGAATGGACCATTACTGATGAGGACAATGTAATGGTAGTGTGGCTTTTGCATGTAATAATACGGTGCAGTAGTAGTACACTACTTATCATGCCTTCAAATTATCCAGGGAAAGTGTCGCTGATTGTTTTGGAGGGGTCCTGCATCGGGATGCTCGGCAAATTCATTTTAGAAGGAGTATTTTTTTTTAGGTTTAATTCCTAATATCATATCATCATGCTGTCTGCGGTGAAGAAGGCTCATTGCCTGAAACGTCGATATTGGCTTATGTGTCTTTTCAGTTCTGCCTGCGCACCCATTGAAACACGCAGTTGCCACATTTGATCAATCATTGTAAACCACGTCTCGGTTCGGAAATAAGTTACATTTAAAGTTCTGGCACCCAAACCACGCGTGCACATCTGCACGCAAACGCCAAAGGAGTATAGACGCAAACACAAACTAACATCAACCAACCATCATCACCAGCCATGATCAATCCACTGCTGGATGAAGGCCCCCGCATGCCACGTTGGTGTTGTTTGTTTGTTTGTTTTAATCACACTTTAATCGGCGCGGATTGAAGGTGAGGGAGCGGGTGCGGGGCTGGTCCGGTTCCAATATCACTCGCAACCTGATGTCAGCCGTGGCCGAGAATTGAACTTGGGTGGCGCAGGGGTTCACAGCCACTGCTGCCACGGCTCCACCAAAGATCCCCGTGCAGCACTTGAACAGACTGCTAGGGGAAGCGTTTTTAGCGAGCACCTCGCGACAGGGTGACTGTCCAACACCACTCCCGGTCGTTTTGGTTTCCCCAAACCAGGTGCTAATTTGAGGCTGAGTTGACCTAAGGGAGGCCCAGAATAGGTTCAGTTAATCGTCACTGGGGTTCACCGTGAGTAGGACTCAAACTACTGGATGTCTGTGCAAAAAAAAATAGCTTCGTAGCTCATCGGATTCCTCCAGTATAAATGAAGATTCTCATTTTAATTGTGAACTCGGGTGGCCGGAAGCGTAGCACGCTTAACCGCTCATGCCACCCGCTCCACCTTTCGCTAACAAGCCAAACGCGACCCGCAAGGTCCTTTGGAGTGGCCGACACGCACCCTGTTTACTCGCGGTTGGGTGGAACGGGCTCTTGAAAAAGCGGTTTGGGTTTTTTTTATTTGGTGGGGGGTATGGTAGGTGTTCACGCCGCACGATTTCTTCTCGTGTCGCGCTCGCAGCTAGCCTCTCTCCCTCCCTCCCCGCGTGTCGCCAAGGCTGCTGCCCGCAGCGAAATATCCCACACGGGAAGCTCCTTCACTCCCTCCCGGTTCACATCGCGACGTTAACGTCCAATCCCCCATCAACTGCCCCTCGTCCCTCTCATCCAACAGCCCTCACAGAGTAAGGCAGATAGACTTGCCCGGTCAGCCTCCCGTGTGTCGGATATATATGTGTGTATACTGTATACAGTATATAAAACTAAACTCGTATTTTTTATATTTTACCAGGTAAGGCCCACTTAGCTATATAGCTCTTTTTTTTTCAGAAGCGACCTGGCCACACATGCCAGCTCAACGAAGGTGCTTATCACGTGGCAATGTATAGCGGCCAAATAGTCAAAACCAAAGAATACACACACATACAAGGCGATCTGGTTGGAGATACACCCATAAAATAATATGGATACACTTTAGAACAATCTTTTTAATTTAAGCAAATTCTACGCGTCTGCCATCAATCTCAACACATTATTTTTCAACGACGTAAAGCACTGCTTTGTAACATACGGAGCCATCGCTTCCACACACTTCGTAGACCTCGTGAGATGAAAAAAACTGTGAACATCAGTGGGGTATCTACAGATGGATCAACCTACATATTCCGTACACATGGCAATTGCGGTTACGCCTTTTTCCTTCGGCACTGTGTAGCGTACAACTCAAAGCCCTTTGCGTGTTACGAAGGTAGCAGTGCGTTGACAAATGTGGAACATCGAAAACTGCCCTTGAAACTGCATTTAGTGCACGAAGAATCTCCCAGCACATGGAGCGAAACGTCGGACATCGTGACGGACAGCACGCGGCACAGCCCGCAAATCACATCGGAGAGCCGAACAGCAGCACAACTGCGAACAGCTCCTCGGTGCTTGTGATGCGCTGTTCAGCGTCTCCAAATCTACGGAACGCAAAGAGAAATGCAATAAAATTACCAGCGTTTTTTTAAAATTCCGTATACTGTCAATTTAAATAACCCAACATTTTCATTCAGCGGCCTCTTAGCTCGATGGATGGAACAATGCGGTTTAAGTTTTTTTTCAGCAGGTGAATTCCACACAATGTCCGACGTTTAACAACTATCCATAAGCACAACAGAGATCGGGCACAACCGCGATGACCTAAGCTGTGATGGTAGTTTCGTTCAGAGCCTGTTTCTAAACAAACTCTGCCGGATGAACGTGAATAGCTCAACGACAACAGCCACAGTTACCTGCCGCATCAAATGTACACTGTCGATTCACCACTTCAACATTGCGCAACACACACACACAGAGACGGGTGAATTCACCGCCTGTGATTTACGTCTGCACGAGGTCCCTGTCGTTTTAACGGCGTGTGTATCCCTTCCCGTGTGTCCGTGGTGTTTGCGCGCAGCCCTTAGTAGTTTCAATTCAGGGCATCAGGGCAGGCTTAGGTAATGCGTAGCGACGCGAGGTTTTCGGCATAGCCCCCGCCACCCCACAAGTCAACGTGCAGGGTTCCCCAAGTCCCTGACACGGGGGCTTAGTGCCAAATAATCCGACTAGGAAAATCCAGAAAACGCGATTAAATGTTTCTTTTTTTTTCTTTCTCCTCCTTCTTCTTCTTCTTGAGCGGAACAGACCCGGTCCTTAACCTGCTCCCCCCCCCTGCTGCTTAGAATGAGCAGGTGTGAATGATTATGGTCTATTTAGTTTTTACTTAGTGAGTAATATAACACCCATTGCATTGCTGGTGTGTTAAGGACGTGTACTTATGTCGGGGTTTTCATGCTGCTGCCGGTGTGGTGGCAGGTTGTGAAACGTGCGGGGATTTTAATAAAACGAGTTTTCAAGTGAAATGTGGATTTACCACGTAGGCTTTCGCGACCAATATCATCCATAAATAGGGGTTTGTTGGGTTAGATCGCGTAAATATATAAATGTGTCGTTAAACCCGCTACCACCCGACACAGCCAACTTAGCAAGGGTTGCCACGTAAACAGAACATGAAGCTAGTTGTAATTACTGGCGAAACGTCGTACTCAGATTGTAAATGTTGTGGCTTGGCTCTCCAACACACCGGTGTGCTGTACTAGTGACGAACTAGTTGGCTGTGTCGGGTGGTGGCGGGTTTAACGACACATTTATGTATTTATGAGATCTAACCCCAAACAAACCTCTATTGTGGATGAAATGTGGATGTACCACGGGTATGGAACCGCATTGCTTCTGCATCACATTTATAAATAATTTAATCTTCTTTAGCTCAGTTTCAACAAATTTGTAGATTTTTTTTCTCTGGTGTACGAGTGCTTACAAAACTCATTTGAAGATATTTGTACGGATAATATATTTTTAATTGAAAATTACTGATATTAATATTCGTCGATAACACTGCCCTAATAAGGGAAAATGGATATGTTTATATTAGGCAACGTTTTGGCCACTGGCCGTCGTAACAGAAATTGCATAATTTTTGCTCTATTATAATATTTGTTGTGTTATCTTGATGTAATAACAATCGTTTTTTTTTATCTCGAATGAACTCTCACTTGGTTATAAATAAAAGACGGTGACTTGAGGTGAGGACACATCAATGTAATGGGAGTCACTGACACGTATGACAGTCATAGGGCACAAAGGGCAGAAACAGGAATATGTATCATCATTACCAGCCATGGCCACCTAAAATGAAATGTCAATGGAATTGGGAAACAAATAAACTCCACTGATTGCTGTCTTTAAAATGTAAATCGATAACTGCTCAAAATAAATCACGTTAAATTCATCATCTTGTAGGTGTAATGCACGATTATGACTATTTACACATTTTTAAAGCTGTGAGATAATTTTTGAGAAACATGCGTGTCAATATTGCACGGGCAATGCTTGCCAAATTTTTGTACAAGTTTATTGAAATTGCGGATATAATCACCACTGATATTTGCCTATTCGTGATGAAGAAACGGTTAAATGAAGTCTGCCCCTCTAAACATCGATAATGCCAAAGCTAATTGCTGTTTAATCGATAAAAGCTGTCGATGCATATACGAATGCTATTTATTAAATATTATAGGCAAGACCCAATTGAAGTTACCTATGGCATTTTGAAGAACATTCGTCCTCTTTTAACTTAAAATTTTGGATTTTCAAATCCACACTAAAGTAACATATAACGCGACAAGCTCTTGAAGCAAAGAGACATAACAGCGCAAACAAGATTGAATGTCAAGGCCTTTACCCATCTCCCACCAGTCTCAATACAACTCAGTACATCCTTTCACACCCTCCTCTACAACACACGAAGCCATTGCTGTCGGCTACAGTGCGGTGTGCTAACCTGACCCTCCTTATATTATGCAAACACACTCGAGGGCAGTTTTACTCCGCACGTTTTAAAAGTGATTTGACCCAGCCAACTTATGCTGCAAGAAATATTCGATCTCACTTTGATATGTTTATTGTTGCAGCAGCATTTATGTGTCTATCGCCCCTGTAGCGCGGTCGTTCCACTCCGATTTTGTTTAATTTTCCTTGCTGTGTTTTGTTTGTATTCCTTCCCGTGATTTTGATGAGCCGGGTCTGTATGTATGTACGTAGCACTTTTTTCTCACCGTACGTAGCCGACCGTGCTAATCGGAGATGCGGCGGTGATGGGGGTAGGGGACAACAAACTAAACACAAAAAGTAGTTCTAAAATAAATAGGTTTTCAAACTCTTACAAATAAGACTCGTCCACCGTCTCTCGAGTTCTCACCTCGGTCCGACATCATCAACTACAATTTCAGACGATTTTCTATTTACCAAGTAAGGCTCACTGAGCTATATAACTATTTTTCAAAAGTGACCTGGCCACAAATGATCGCTCACTGAAGAGACTCATCATGTGGAAATGCATAGCAGCCAAATACTCGAAACGCGTGATTCTAAATGTGGAGGGGAAAACCGGAGGACCTGGGGTAAAAATCCACACGACGACGGGGAGAGAGACACTGCCAAACTGCAAATATATACAGCAGACCTCCTGTATGCCTGGTGAGGTAGTTAACATCTCGCCACCGTGGCACCCTAAACTAAACCAAACTAAACTAAACCAAAGTGTGAGTGACTTCGCTAACGCATCCACCAAATATACACAGCAGGCGTCAGAGTCGGGATCGCCTCTGACGCCTACCGACCTCCTGTATGCCTGGCGAGGTAGTTAACATCTCGCCACCGTGGCACCCCAAAACTAAACTAAACCGTGAGTGACTTCGCTAACGCATCCACCGTCGTCATCCCTCCCCCCTCTCACCACCTCCCCCCTGTGTAGCCTCGGCCGTCATCCCCATGCCCGGTTCGTTCTCGTGGGCCCTGGCGGCCCGCGGCAAGCCGCGCCGGGGCATGCTGCGCCGCGCCGTCTTCTCGGACGTGCAGCGCAAGGCCCTGGAGAAGATGTTCCAGAAGCAGAAGTACATCAGCAAGCCGGACCGACGCAAGCTCGCCACGAAGCTCGGCCTCAAAGACTCGCAGGTGAGCCGCTGCTGCCGTACATCGACGAGTTGACTTATAATTGACGCCGTTGTTTTGTTCACGTTCCGTGACTTTTATTAACATTTTATCTATCTTAAAAAATATAAAAATAGAAGTAATAGAAGTAGTAATAGAAATAAAATAATAAATCATGACGTTTCGGAGGCAACACAAGTCTCCGTCATCAGGTGGGACCGTCACAGATAAAATTACTGCATCAAGAGACAACATTTACAAAACATTTTTTGTAAATGTTGTGGTTTCACGCTTCAACACACCGGTGGGCTAAAGCAGTGAACTATTCGTCTTTTGTCAACGTGACACTTTTTTACTGATTGGCCGTGTCGGGTGGTGGAGGGTTACGACACATTTATAAATAACGCGATCTAACCCAAAAACGTTGATTATGAATAAAATATTGATGCTTATTTTCCCATTTAATTTATTTCTCAGAACCTTGTTTTGGGGTCAGGCAAAAGGGGGTTACTCAGTTGAAACTAGAATGCAACAAGTAGCCAAAAGAGGGTTGAAAGCCACCGCTGTCTGTGGACACTGCCGTGCGGAGTGAGGGTGAGCGCGCTGGGGGCTTGCGATGCGGAGGCACCTTCCGATTGAGCGTGGTTGGCTGCGTACGGTGCGAACGCAGTGAAACAGCGAGGTGTTTATGATGGACGCCTGCGTTCCTCCACTCTGTTCACCAGCAATTTAGGACAGGGGTATAGGGACATGTCGCCCATTGCCGTATAATCCATTTCATAGCAGACCAAACGAATATTGTTTATGGGTTAAACATTTTCAATTTCAACCTTTTATTTAAATAGGGCCACAAATGAATAATAGAAACAAAACCAAAAATTTCGATTTAAAGCTTTCGTGACTGCAGGAATTCATCTTATTGGTTCTTTCGGTAAAGTCACGTAGAAGGGAAGTAATAATAATTATAATTTATTATGTTTTATTTTTATTATTTTATTACTTCCCTTCTACGTGACTTTACCGATAAAACCAAGAAGAAAAAAACCCAAAATCCCACGTATTTTCTCGAGTAAACATCAACAACATACACATTTCCGGGGGAGCGGGTGGTAATCACCGTCCCCCATCCCTCCCCCTCACTGGTATCCACCGCTTGGTGCCAGCTCGTCACCCACAAACCGCCCGACGAACTCCGCTTCGTTCGCAAACCATGACCCTTGCGTCGCTCGTCTCCGCACCGCCCGCGCGCGCAGGTCAAGATCTGGTTCCAAAACCGGCGCATGAAGTGGCGCAACTCCAAGGAGCGGGAGTTGCTCTCTGCCGGCGGCTGCCGGGAGCAGACGCTGCCCACCAAGGGCAACCCGCACCCGGACCTGAGCGACGTGCAAGGCCGTCGCGGGGCCGTTTCTCCCGGTGGCACGGCCACCGTCGCCATGGCGGCGGATGAAATGGGACGACGGTCTCCGTCGACGCCGCTCAGCAGCAGCAGCGGCAGCGGCCGCAGCAGCGGCGGTGGCGGGAGCTTCCGCTACGAGGAGTTTCACGAGGAGCGGCATCTCACGGCGTCGTTCGACGACTCGGAGGAGGACGACGTCGAAATTTCCGTGCTGTAAATTCGGGGACGGTTGGAGGTGGTGATGGTGGTGGGGAGGGTGGGGAGGGGGGGGATGCTGTCGTGTCTGCTCTGGTCGGCACTCTGGACTTGCCATGCCGGGGGGGTCCCTGGCTACAATTCAAACTCCCTGGTGTAGAAATTCACACTCGCTGGTGCTGCAATTCAAACTCCGTGGCCCACCTCCTCCCCCCCCCTACCCTCTGCCTGAGTCCACCCAACGTCTCTGAAAGAGAGCTTTATAGTTCATCGGATTCCTCTAGGATAAATCAAGATCATGATTGCGAACTGTATCAATGGGTCCACCTCAGATTGTCAATCAGCAGCTTGCGTGTGGGGTAGATTGCGAGCACTCCCGGCTTTTCCAAGGCATCTGGCGAGTGTGGAAGAGTAGGCCAAAAGTGCCCTCTTAGTTGAGACACTTCTCCCAGCGGTGGCTTCAGCAACAACTTGCAGGGCCGCACCTTTGACCTTCGCTTACACGTTGACGATCGCCTCCTGTGCTTGACACGACCGCGTGGCACTGCCGGGGTCGAAGCGCTTCCTGCGAGGTCGCGACGTCTGGAGGAGTGGGGGGGGTGTCAGCGCGTTATCCCACCACGCGTTGTTGATAAAAAATAATGTGCCCCTACCGCCCCCCTTTTTCTTATTCTTCTTCCACGCGTTCGTCCCACTCACGTGGGCTCTCTCTCTCCTTGTCAACCTTCTCCACGCTGCCCTCGTCCTGCGCTGTCTTTCTTTTCGCTTATCGGCCCACCACCGTCTGATCGCACCACATCGCCCCCCCACCTCTCCTTCTGCCTTACCTCTTCATCGCTTTCTTTCCACTCGCAGAGACGCGAGACATTCGCCTCGGGCTCAGGGCCACCAAGGGCGATGAACGCCACGTGACGGCCCTTCGAGCAGGGATACACGCTCACTGGACTCTTCTTTTTTTTTCTCGCATCGCGCACGCGTGTGCACGTACGTTGAACTTCTTTCGTACCGCACGCGGCCAAGCGTGCGAATCGGAGGTGCGGTGCGTGTGATGCGAAGGGTTGAGACGTGACTTATTGAGGGAGCGGGTGCGTTGTTGTTGAGTGTACATTTTGCAGAATACCATGTGCCTGAAACTTTATCGCTTGTACATACGTTCAACACTTGCCTTCATGCCGGTGTTGTGTGCTTTGTTTTGTATAGGAAGGGGAAATGAGGTGCTTTTTATATTCCTTTTACTCTGTAGAGCTCTTACGCCTAGTATTTATCATGCGAATCCGATATTTTTGAACGAGATGTTATTTTTCACGTAGAAATAAAGTTATTAAAGTAAGTATTGAGAAACGTGGATTGCACATATTTTTAATATTGTACATTTTTTCGGAAGAGAATACGGTTTAAAAATTTCAGAAACTTTAGTATCCTTGTGTATTGGTATTTCTAAAATGTTTTAATAAACTACTGCTGATTTATGAACACGTGATTGCATTCAAGATTGCTTCTTTGGCCGTGCACTTGATATAAATAAAACACATTGAAATCTTTGTTTTCTTCACATGAACAAGAAACAATTGCGGGTAAGTTTTTATTTAAATCGCCCCCCTCCCCTCACCTGTACTCACCCAGCAGTATGCATTAGTACGTAACAGAGTAAGTAGGTCCATCAGCAGGGCACGTGTGGGCATACCAATTGGTTCGGAAAAACATTGAAGGAACCGGGAAGAGAGGAAGACCCAACGGAGAATGGCTTCACGAAGAACATCGTAAGTGATCGGTGCCAGAAAGATGTGGCCGCTACTTGAGAATATTGGGCACAAGACAGAGGAATGTGGAAACAAATGACGAAATGTGCAGTGGATACTTACGGGCCATCTGCTCATGGATCGTGATGATGATGATGATGACATCTTTACCATTTTCCAATGATGCCAAAGTCTATAGATGATAATAAGTATAACCCGTAAAAACAAAGTTTTTCACTCTAAATCATTTATATCCTCTCGTCCTCTGGCTTGAGATGGCTGCCACCTATGGGTCAGATGATTGTCTGCAGTATTAAACAATTGGTAATTAAATATTTAATTTGTTTTCCCTAAACAGTGTAAAATTTTGGAATTTTTTTTCACGAACATTAATTGTCTCGCACAACGAGTCTGTGTGCAAAATGTCAGCTCGATTGGATCACGGGAAGTGGGTTAAAAAACGACCGACAGGTTTGCACGGTCGTAAGCAAGCAAGCAAGCACGCAAGCGAACTTAATATAAAGGAGTTAAAAAGGGCATTTGCGAGTGGTAGGCAGAGGCCAAAGAATGGTCTTCTTTCTGCATAGTCTTTGTCTCTAATAATTATAATGACAATTTCTTCAGCAGGAAAGTATCTCAGAGTCTCAGGAATATGTTTTGAGGTCGATTCTGCATTAGCAAGTTTAGCCAGAGTACCCAGATAATGTATGTGTGTGTGTTGAACGTCTTCATTCTATTGGGGTTACATATGCACGTGTTAATGAAAGAAAACAACAACGTTCTACAACACTCCATCTACAGGAAAGATGATTGTGTTAAGCTGAAGAAGCAATCGATTGAAGAATCACACTTCCTGTAGACGGGACAATTACTAAGGACGACCTTTTGATTTAAAGCTTCCGTGACTGCAGGGACTGATATTCTTGGTTCTTTCGGTAAAGTCACGTAGAAGGGAAACAATAAAATAATACAAATATAAAACAATAAAATTCTCACGACGTTTCGACTGCAACACAAGCAGGTGTGAAAAAACACAGCAATACATTTTTATTTTATTTTATTGTTTCCCTTCTACGTGACGTTACCGAAAGAACCAAGAATAAGGACGACCTCTTTCACAGAAACGGCACGAAGAGGGGAGTAACACTACCGCTGGCAGCGGAGTTCAGCCACTGCGGGTGCTGTGGTTGTCTGCACACCCCCAGCATCGCGTGGCAAAGAGAGACACCCACAGCATTTTAGACGAAAAGCCTCGGGTATATTTTGGTCCACGTTTAACTCCCGCATGAAAGTAACAGATGTTTACGGCTGTGGTGATGATGGGACACTTGAATATATAGAAGTGCATGAACACGAGGCCCCGTACTGCGTCAGTAGTCGGTACATTTCATCATAATAATTATTATTATACAACAGAACTCCTCTTATCCGTAACAAAGTGGCAGGCGAACTTCGCCGATCCAAGCTGTGATTGTAAACCAAACCAAGACGTCCCCTGGCTGACACAGAGCGTCTGTGGCCCCACGGGTGACATTCCTCATTGCCGCACCGTCGCCAAGGACTGGGCTCACTTTCGCACCCCATATTTTCTGGAATGCTGCTACGCCGCCTTCGGACGCAGGGATCATTGACGCGAGGCACCGTCGCTGATGCAGTGGCTTATCCACGCAAATCCTCCAATTGTTTATTGAACTCTACGCTGCTTTCTTCGAATGAGAATGAATAAAAGAAAGTAACACGAAGACAAAATAAGGCGAGATGGATGTGGCGTGCCAAAGCAATTGCCAGAACACTGTTCTAGCCGGAGGCGAGCGCTGATGCTAGAACTCCCATTATCCGTGATGGAGTCGGGGTCGAACGTCACGTAACTCATCTGTAATCGAACCAGTAGCCACCAGGAACGATGCGCAGCCAGGACATCCCCAAAACGTCCAAAGTGTGTGGCTGGGGTCTCCCCGACTTACATATCCGACAAACCAAATGCACTTCACAATACTCTCAGGTTTTTTCGGTAAAGTCACGTAGGTAAAAATAAATAATAATAAAATTAATAATAAAAAGTAATAGAAATAATAATAGAAATAAAATAATAAATCACGACGTTTCGGAGGCAACACAAGTCTCCGTCATCAGGTGGGACCGTTACAGCTGAATTTATTGTAAATTTTACGTACTGTAAATTCAGCTGTGACGGTCCCACCTGATGACGGAGACTTGTGTTGCCTCCGAAACGTCGTGAATTATTATTTTATTTCTATAATTATTCCCATTATTTAATTATTTATTATTTCTTTTTTCCGAAAAAACCTAAGAGTGTGAATCCTTGCAGTCACGAAAGCTTCACATCTAGAACACTTCACAATAACCAAATACACTTCACAATAACCAAATACACTTCACAATAACCAAATACACTTCACAATAACCAAATACACTTCACAATAACCAAATGCACTTCACAATAACCAAATACACTTCACAATAACCAAATTCACTTCACAATAACCAAATGCACTTCACAATAACCAAATGCAACCGTCGAGGGCTCAGCAGCCAGGGGCTGAGCCGGCGGACCTCTGCAACGGAGCCCCGAGGCCAAGCAAAAGAGTTATGCTACATGACACCTCATGCCTATTACCGTCTCTTTGTGCCGCGCTCCGGCTGCGCGGTCACAGGCCATTGCCTCTCTGCATGGGGCTTCGCTGTACACGCCGCAAAACAGCAACGTGGCAAATTGCAGGAATGATTCTCTGACGTCCGCATCATTGCCAGACAATGCGATCCCCTCCCCCGCATCCCCATCCCCCCCCCCCTTTGCCCTGGTCTCAGCTCGGGCAGGCGCTGCACCCTTTTGAGAATGTATGGACATTGGGTGGCAGGCTGGCGCAGTGGTAACACTCGTTCCCCGCCGGGTGCCTTGCTGTGTAGAGTTTGTATTGTCCCACTCTGTTCTGCATGAGTTTCGGCTGGGTTTTCGCAGGTTCCTCCCAATAACTAAAACAACATCCAGTGGCAATGGTGTTGGCCAAAAATATCCAAATGCAAGACCCTCCTGTTAAAAAAGTACTTTGGCTTAATGAGCCTTTCAAAAATAACTACGGAATTATTATCGTAATTGTTATTGTTATTGGCATCAATCGGGAAATAGTAAGGATGGCAGGCCAGTTGTAGGGTGGTAAAGGTGCAACTCTGCAATAGCCGGTGGCTCTTGTTTTGCTGATCTTTTTTTTGTTGATTTTGGTGGGAGGGGTCTGCAGGCGTTAGGATTATATTTTGCAGGTCTGCATTGCGTGAACAATGTCAGGCTTTTGAGTTGTACGTTGGATCCAAAAAGTGTTAACTGCGTTCGCAAAGATCACGTTGCAATTGTAAATTGAACTATTTATTGAAAGAAGACCTTCAAAACGTAATTATGCTCAGTTGAACAAATGTTCTTTAACCGGTACTTTAACAAGTGCTGAATTTGTATGCAGTTGCAGAACAAAATAACCACTCTCGTGTAATGCATTTAAGGCATATCAATGCCCGTGAGGGTAAAGGGATGATAACCACTTAGACATAAAATAATAAAAAGAAAACACGTTAAAGATTTAAAAACAAAATCTTTTATATACGTATATGATTCTGCTATTTATTATATTATAGCATTTCTCGTAGGCACTTTTTTGCAATTTAGATAAATTCTGGCACCAGTAAAACTTCGAAAGTACATTTAACAATAGCGGCCATACGAAACATTCTCCCAGTTTGCCGCGGGAAGGAGGAACGCTGCCTCGACGGCACTAACAAGTCGCTGGCCATTTCACATCGCGGGCACTGTGAGCCTTTTTAAAATGCATTCCGACAAATTGATGGGCTGAGTGCGTTCCACGGTGCGAGGCCAACAAAGGGAATAAAACAGTATTAGTCATGCAGGCCACTGCCTAATGAGGCAAAAAAGCCGGTTTTTGGATTTGGCGAGTGTGATTTTTCTCCCCGGTTTTGTCTCTGATTTGTCACAGTCTCTGGGTGGCTCAGCCCTGGCCGGACCCGGCTGGGTGGTCAGAGACCCTCCGCTAGGCGTTTTTGCATTTAGTGTCCACAATTATTAACTCGTTACACGAAATGGGAATCAGAGTTGATGCAATCGTGGATGTGTTTTTATTTATCTCTTGGGAATAATGGTCAATCAGGGCAGAGTATTTGCTGGGCACTACCGCAGCATGGTTGGTATGGGCCCTCATTGCAAGGAACGAGATGGGGCCTCTGCGTAGGACAGTGCTTGAGCCCCCTCTGGTCTCTGAGCCCTCTCGTGCAATTGCAGTGCCTGCATGTTGGGCAACTAAGTCAGCAAGTAAAACTTAGCATTTAGTGCCGTGGTTCTTAACTCGGGGTGCACGCACCCCCTGGGAGTGTGAGATGCCCTCTCTGGGGGAGCGAGACATGCCAGACAGATGTGTTTAGAAAGTAAATAACTAAAAACACCAATTAAGCACGGGCGCGTAAGTACAACTACTTTGTTTAATCAAACTTGTGTGTTTATTAACATTTTCTTGGTTCTTTCGGTAAAGTCACGTAGAAGGGAAGTAATAAAATAATATTATATTATTATATTCATTTATTTTATATTATTTTATTATGTTTTATTTTTATTCTTTTATTATTTCCCTTCTACGTGACTTTACCGAAAGAACCAAGAAGATGAATACCTGCAGTCACGAAAGCTTTAAATCGAAATTTATTAACATTGTAATTATTTTACGATTGAGAACCAAAGGAGTGCAAGGCTGCAGTAAAGGTTAAGAACAACTGATTTATTGAATTTAAATATATATAAATTACTAGAGGCGAGTGGGTCCAGAACTGATTTATATATCACTTACCACTGCGGTTAGCCATGCCTGGGGGCTTGGGAATTGAATTAAAGTTTCCAGGTTCAGCACTGCATTGTCCCGCCACCATTACACATTATACATATATACTGCATTTAAAAAAGAATAACATCCCTCCATCCACGAATAAATGACACGTCCTTTAGGACTATTGTTCGTCAGCAGCATCTATTTAAAGCAGGTTAATTCTGGATCAGTTTCGACAATCCGCCGTTCGTCAGCGCAGTCAGGACTGCTCAGTTGTGCTGGATATTCATAAACACGCTGGGGCCCATTCAACGGAAAACAGTAACATTGTGTAAAGACGCATTGTGTTGTTGTCACCATGAACTATCCACTGCTGGATGAAGACCTCAAGCCGCCACCATCCCTCATGGTCCAGCGATGCACAATTCATTGAGCTCTTGCACGCGAGCTGACGTCCATCACTCGAGCCAATACGATGTCTCCAAATTTACAAAATTATTTTTTGGAGGGACAGGCCGAGGTGAAAACTCCGTACCCTTTGACCTGTTCCCCCCTCTCCCACCTTGTGTGTTTTAATGCACCGCGTTCCCCCTGGCCTCCGTGAGTGTACGACCACTTTGAAGGAGCTCAATGAATAAAATAAACAACCTTTCCCGTAGGTGCGGCACGGTCGCCGCACAATCGCCCCCCTCTCGGGCGAGTTGGCAAGAGAAGAGCGACATCATTGGCGGCGTGGACTCGCACGCCACTCCACACCGAGTCAAACACGTTGCGCAAATTCTCCCTCGGGGGGGAAGCCTAGGGGGGGAAGCCTAGGGGGGGAGCCTGGGGGGGGAGCCTGGGGGGGGGAGCCTGGGGGGGGGGGCCTGGGGGGGGGAGCCTAGGGGGGGGGTCTTGGGGGGGGTAGCTTGGGGGTGGGGGGAAAAAAAACGTTCGTGGTATAATTCAACACCGTCGTCAAGCACGCACGGCAAGCGGAGAGAGGGGAGGCCGTCTTAGCCTGTTGCCATTGTTCCACCTCGTGCGGGCAAATTTGCTCAACGCACAAAAGCAACGTCGTCGTCGTCGTCGCTGTTGTTGTTTACCGCGGAGCAAGCGGCACTCGCATGTGCCGCTGCGACGTTGTGGTGGGGCGTTGCTGGTGGCGCGTGATGGCTCGTTTGAATGGGGCACGGTGACAACAAGAGGCTGTCCGAGTCGATGGAATTGCACAAGGCGTTGTTGCGATTCCAAGGAAGTGCACGTGCGTGTGGAGATGATGCTTTGGTGGAACAATCGGCGCACTGAACTTTTGATTCAGATTGTCGCCGGTTCGATTCCATCTACCGGCGCCGCAGTTTCAAGTTTTATTTATTAGGTATAGCCCTGTGAGCCATGCGGCTCTTGAGTCGGGTGCAACCGCAACAAACAAAATATAAACAGAGAACATCTTAAATCATCCCCCTTCCCTATCTCTGCCCACCCAGTAGCATAAACTAAACTATTTTTTATTTATTTTAGCAGTGGCGAGATGTAACTACCTCGCCTGGTATATGGGAGGTCATGGTTCGATCCCACGACCTCCTGATTATTTGGAGTTTGCATGTTCTCCCTGTGGTCACGTGCTTTTTTTTAAATCAACATCACCCGTTTAGAGTATTTGGCTGCTATAAATGTCGACGTGATAAGCCACTTCTCGTTGAGCTATCCTTTGTGGCCAGTTCGCTTCTATGAAAGAGATATATAGTAACTCAGTGGGCCATACCTGGTAAAATTTAAAAAATATAGTACATAGTTTGAATAGTAAAAAATTAGAGCTATACCGCTCTTTTTCAAAAGCGATCTGGCCACAAATGATTGCTCAACGAAGTGGCTTATCTTGTGGAAATTTACAGCAATCAAATACTCTAAACGCGTGATGTTGATTCTAAATGTGGAGGGAAAAACCGGAGGATCCCGATAAAATATCTGATGTTTTTTGTGGAAACATTCAGGCGGAATCTATGACTAAATCACTCTGAGTGTGTGTCCGATCTTGTTACATCTCAGCAGCTTCATATGCCTGGGCTTATTCCAGGTTCTCCGGCCAAACACCCATTTAATAGAATTGGACAAACATCCCATTACAGGAATCCTCCAGAAACACAGTATTGACATTCAGCGTGGCTTTTCTCAGTTAATAATTGACATAATTATTATAAATCCAGCTGCACTGATGGCCCTTTATGTAATGGTCTGTGAAATAAATAGTTGAAAAAACCAAGTCAGATAAAAAAAAATCGGGCTTTACACTTCGCTCCACGTTGACTCGTCTAAAAGTTCGACTTGGGATTTATCCGAGCCACTAAACTGCGTGTCCAAATGAGTTAATTTGATGACCGATTACTCTGCGAACGACTCATTAATTTTACTTTACACACCGGCCAATTGGCATAATGTTAATCGTTCACAGAAACGATAAATCACTCAATCAAACGTATTGACTACAAGAAGTTCGACTCGCCGGGCTGGTTAAAATATAAACATTATCTCCGACCCGATGTTTTCTTTGACACGGAGCGCTTGCAACGTGTAGGCACAATGGACTAAGCTTGAGATAGTGTAAAGATGTGTGCGCGTGCGCTTGTGTGTGAGTTTTGTGCCTTTACTTTGCTAAAATCAAACGTCAATTATCCCCACTAACGTGCTCTGCTTAAAACATTAAAGATTAGGGCTCTGTCAGAGTTGGCATGCATCTACACTTCAGCGGTTCTCTCATTGTACTCGCGGAATGTCTAAGGCGTGGGATGGTATGAATCCTGCGGATTAAATAAGCCCCGTCTCGAAATCCGCCACTTAAAAAAAAAGAGTAAGATGGAAGTATTCATCACGTATGAGCACACAAAGAATGTTCCCTTACGGATCCGGGAGTTTTGTGAAAGGTAAGCAAAACAAACACGTACACACGCGGACATTCGAGGGACAAAAACACAAGTCGGCTAAAGAAATAAATAAATGTTTCGTGTGGTTTCAACATGGGGTTCTTGTAAAGGTTTTAGTTGCCGTCTGTTGTACGTTGTTTTTAGCTTGCTGGTTTGATACGTTGGCTCTCTTTGCTGGGAACATAATAGCACGGGCAAAATGATGAGTAAACACGCCGTTAAATCTGTGGTCGTATAGCGAGTACGAACTTCTGAGCAGCAATCATACGCGACTCTCAGCGGGTGTTTTTGAACGCGCAGTAACTGCTCCGAAAACACACCGGAGTGAGCTTTGTGAGCATTAACTTCCAACAAATTGCTTTGGACACAACTGCCACGTTATTCATGCAGCCGACTGCATTGCTGGCGACAACAAAAACAACAACAACAAAATCCTACGCATTCTGTAATTTAATTTTCCCTTTGAATGGGAATTTCTTTTGACACTCGCTGCTAGTCAAGGCACAAGAGGCCCCTTTTGAGTAAGCAAACTCGTTTTTTTTGTCTGGCTCGGGGTATTTGACAGAGATGCTCCCTTGTCCGTGGTGCGTTTTGGGAAGGCTTCCCAATCCCCAATCTTTGTGAATCACGCCGACAAATGAGAGCAAATCTCGTGGCGATGAAACGACAGGGTAAACTGAGCTTGCGTCTCCCCCCCCACCACCACCCCCAGCAAATCCCGTTTTCCCCCTCCCATTCAATTAACCAAATCCGGATCGGGAGAGGGTGGGCAAGGGATTGCGGCGGTGCTGGAAATTGCGACATAATTGGCTCATATGTATCAGAATAAAACCCTGCCTCTAATCCCCCGGGGAATGAATTACTTCTTTCAATTAATTACGCCAAGACACTGATAGCGTCCCCATCCCACCCAGGCAGCGTGACATCATGCGGCCGGCCGTCATGCCGTAGGGACATTGGCGGAGGCTGGCAGAGGCAGAAAATGCCAAACATCCACTCGGCAAAGACTTGGGAACGGTCAGAAAAACACTCTCATGCGATGAAGCGATGGAAACTGCCGTAGGTTTATTTGTGCGAAACACCAAAATCCGCGAGTCTAACGGCCAAGGAAGATGGGAACCACAGAGTTAATTGTCTATGTACGTAATGTTGAACTTAGTTCGCACCGCACGTCGCCAACTGTGCTGATCAGAATATTTATTTATGTCCAGTTAGGGACGGGTAATAACGGAAGAACAAAAAAAAACCCGATAGGAATGCAAAGTGCAAGAAATGTAAACGAATCACCAAAACACATACAAAGAAACTAAACCAGCCACATCCTTCCAGGCAAAGCCCACCGAGGTATTAACTTATTTTTCAAAAGAGACCTGGCCACAAATGATAGCGCAACAAAGTGGCTAATCATTTGGTAATTTATAGCAGCAAAATAATCGAAAGTGTATTCACGCATGTTTCTAAATGTGGAGGGGAAAACCGCAGGACTGGGAGAAAAAAAAATCTACGCGACCACGGGGACATTCGTGCAAACTCGGAGGTGCGGGGAAGGCCAACAAACGAAAACACAAAAAAGCAGTTCTAAAGAAATTCGTTTTCAATCTGGATTTTAAAGCTCACGTAGCACCAGTGGCTTCTGGGTGCTTGTCCATTTGGGGGCCTGAACCAGGCGTTATTATTTGGTGGTTCCCCGATTACGTTACACAAATCCTAGAGGACAGGGCTGACTTGCCGCAGGGTCTGTTCGGGTCGGTGACACAGAACACATTTTCTCACCCAGCACACCGGTACTTGACAAGCCCTTTTCAGTGCTGCCTACCTTGTTACGGACCAATTCAGACCTTATTTGTCGTCACCCCGTGCCCTTATAAATCTCAACGTTCATCCTACAAACTCCCATCACAAGGACAGAAACACGAACAAATAGACAATAACATGCTTTTACTCAATTTCCCTGTACAAGAATACGGGTAACCCGTATGGGTTGACAGCTATGCACACTGCGTCCCGGTATATTTCTCACTGTGGCTTTTGGCCTACTCGCCAAGTGACTGATCAAGCCAATCGTCAAAACGGAAAATATTCAGTGCGAATTTAAGCCACACTAGATAGATTTCAGTTTCAGTTTCAGCTTCATTTATTGGTATCGCCCTGTGAGCCATTCGGCTCTTGAATCGGTGCAACCGCAACAAACAAAAACATGAACAAGAAACATCTTAAAGTGACTACGTGCAAACAGAAAAATCCAGGAAAAAACAGCAAAGTCTTCCAGAAAAGGCACCGCATATCAATGCTGTGTGCTAAAATCCCAGTGGGATGCAAGTCAAACAATAACAACCATAAGACAATTGAGATTAACGTTATCAGTCTAACTCTGTACTACAACAAACAAATTTGGCTAAACCAAAACGTTTCCGAAAGCACCAAAATGAAGCAATAAAAGCGATGTAACAGTGATCATATAGGGTTATGCGACTAGAGATATAGATGCAGTGAGAGAGGCAAGGGATCTTATGTTGTCAATTTCCTTGTGTTTTGTGAGGATTTTATTTCATAATTAGCGTTTTTGGGTTTAGATCGCGTTATTTATAAATGTGTCGTAACCCTCCACCACCCGATACGGCCAATCAGTAAAAAAGTGTCACGTTGTCAAAAGACAAATAGTTCACTGCTTTAGCCCACCGGTGTGTTGAAGCGTGAAACCACAACATTTATAATGTTTGAGTACGATAATTGAGGCCAACCCACTGTTTTGACGCGAATCCACGGCCCTTTGCTCCGCTCGAGTTCCCTGCACTTCCCCTTGAGTTGCCACTACGCACATCCGAGCTCCTTGTGCGATCGTTTTGGTTAATTTTTTTGTTACGAATCCTCGAGCTCCTTTGGGGTGCAGGTAGGGGGGAGGGGCAGGTGGGGGGGGGGGGCGGTGGGGGGGGCAGGTGGGGGGAGGGGCAGGTGGGAGGGGCAGGTGGGGGGGAAGGGAAGAGGGGGGGGCAGGTGGGGGGGGGTGGCAGGTGGGGAGGGGCAGGTGGGGGGGCGGTGGGGGGGGAGGGGCAGGTGAGGGGGGCAGGTGGGGGGGAGGGGCAGGTGGGGGGGCAGGTGGGGGGGAGGGGCAGGTGTGGGGGAGAGACAGGTGGGGGGGCGGTGGGGGGGGCGGTGGTGGGGGGGGGCGGTGGGGAGGGGGAGCGGTGGGGGGAGGGGGGGCGGTGGGGGAGGTCGGGGGGGGGGCCACACTTTTTGCTTGGTTTACTTTTGCCTAGCGCCGCCACTGGGTACATCTGAGCCCCTGGTGCGAGATATGTTGCGCGGTGATAATCTCACGATGATGGCAGCAGGATCAGCGGGACGACGTCTCAGAGTTGGAAGAGAGATTCCCTCCTCCCCTGCCACGCAACAAAACCTTTCGCGGCTCCGAGGCAGGAACGACAGGTTTGTAGTGGTGAAAAAAAAAGCTTACAGGGCTTGCTGAGCGCCGTAGCATGCTGAGTGGCTCTACTTCACCCAGAATGCTTCCCTCTCCGTGAATTCAATCTTATTAACAAAGCACTGTAGGGGGTGATTTTTTTGTGTTTGTTACAGCTTTACGGGGTTCCACTAAAAAGGAAAAACCAGTTCGGAATGGCCACTTGTTGCTTTGGCTGTTGCGTTTCTGGATGTGCACAGAGATACCAGCGTTTCTGCCAGATCTCTTTTTGCCTGTTGTGACTGTAGCATAAATGAGTGAAGAAGTTTATATAAATTCAATCGTCGGCTTTCGCGACCGATATTATTCACAATAAAAGTTAGTTTTGGGTTACATCGCGTAAATGGTGGGTTAACGACACATTCATATTTTACGCAATCTAACCCGAAATAACTTTTATCGCGAAATATATATAATCTAACGCCACACACAAACGTGTATTTGTGTTGTTATTGTTGTTTTCCTTATATACGCATGCCCATCAGATTGCCTCCGTTTGATTCACCCCCAAATTCGGCTGATCTCGTAAGATCCCACAAGCTACGCAGGGGTGAGCCTGGCGGAGTCGATGAATGGGTGACCACTATCAGGGCCGGATTCAGGCACGGGGGCTTTAGGGGTTGCAGCCCAGTGGCCGCCTCCAGAAATTAAGTTAAAAGTTGCTTAATTTGTGAATGCTGAATTTTCACTGTTTTTAGCCTTGTAAAAAAAAATATCAAATTTTTTTTCTTAAACTTTGTTTTCCTTTTGATTTGATTTTATTAAGAAAAATAAAAACATTACATTTTTCTTAAACTTTGTTTTCCTTTTGAAAATTATACTGGGGGGCCTCAAAGTACCTGTAGCCCAGGGGGCCTACACAATCTGAATCCGGCCCTGACCACCACCATGCACACCACGTGTTGTCAATGGAGATCTGTGGGGGCCGTGAGGTGCCACTCGATGGACGCAGAGCAATGGAATGCGCTCACGGATGGATTTTAGAGAGAGAGAGGCAGATAAACAGATGCATACAAGTTAGACGGAGGCCACACGCAAGTTAGAGACATCGTATTTGTATGTGTGTTGAACTTCTTTCACACCGTACGTAGCCAACCGTGCTAATCGGAGGAGCGGGGATATTTACTGTGAAGAAAAATGGGCTTGGGCAGGATTTATTAATGTATGTTGAGCTTCTTTCACACCGTACGTAGCCAACCGGAGGTGCGGATACGTCGCCGTAAGGGATGATAGCTGGCGGTCAAGACTAAGGGTGGAGTGGCAGCCAAAGGGTGGAACACACCCAGGTGGCCATCCACCAGAGAGATGTCGCATTGCAATCAACCCGCGTATGGGCAGCTATCGTTGCACAACACGATTGTGAGAGATGGTGACGGCTTGGGGATAACTTCAGCCACAAGTGATTTGACCGTAGCTGATAATGATGTTCACATTTTTTTTTCCATTATTATAAAATTCTACAGGTATCTGAGCAACGCATGCTGGCTACCCACCGCCCCCACCACCACCCCTCCCTTGACTCCCGGTTGCCACAAGCGTACAGGTGCCTGTCAACAGCGTGGAAGTCCTCAGGGGCAGCCCAGTTTACCCCCTGTAAACACGTGGCGCATAGATTAGGGGTGACCACACCTGTTGACCAGTGTGAGGGGGGTGGGGGCAAGGTGCGGGGTAGGGGGGGGGGGTGTCAGCAGGAGTGTTGACTCGGGCTGTGTGTGGACACCGCTTTTGTGAACAGCCCTAATGACTTGCGGCGTTCTCAGCGTTCAGCGGACGCTTCGAGCATCAAGCGGCCGTTCAGTAGGTCAATCAGCTTCGATATCACAATGCGGCGCTGGCGGCGGTGGCGGTGGCGGTGGCGCAAGCGGAGCGGGCGGGCCCTTGTGTGGGTTTTGACATGGCTCTCGGTCACCATTTGATTCCTTGTTGATGCTACTCCACGCGGTCTCCACGAGTCGCGTCGGGTTGTGTGTGTGCGCGTGCTGGTGGCCACAGTGGCCGCTCACAAGCGTGTACGTGCGCGTGCGTGTGTGAGTTTTCATCTTCTTGGTTCTTTCGGTAAAGTCACGTAGAAGGGAAATAATAAATAATAAAAATAAAACATAATAAAATAATTCTCACGACGTTTCGGCCACAACGCAAGTAGCCGTCCTCAGGTGAAGACCAGGTCGGGTGCTTGCGTTGTGGCCGAAACGTCGTGAGAATTGTATTTTATAATGTTTTATTTTTATTATTTTATTATTTCTCTTCTACGTGACTTTACCGAAAGAACCAAGAAGATGAATCCCTGCAGTCACGAAAGCTTTAAATCGAAAAATGTGTGAGTTTTGTTTTGTTTTTCAACGAGGGAAAGAAAGCCGCGTTACAAAGGTACACTTGTAAAATGCCGACGCAATTTTCTTCAAGAGTCGCCAGATTTCCGCAAAACGTTGACCACCGTGCGAGATCCCCCCTCCCGCCCTCCCTCCCGCTGAAGCAAGGGTTGGTTGTATTTTTACGGTTGGTTTTGTGGGTGGCTGGCTCTGTATAAAAACAAAAAAAATGTCCACGTACATTTTTTTGCACGTTATCCTTTGAAATGTTTGGACTAGAGAATGAACCTGTCAGTACAGGCTATACCACTTCACGCAAGCGAACCCCGCAACCTCAACAGTTGCCAGGGGAAGAAACTCTGAAAGAGGAGGAAACAAAGCCCCTTACTTACATCGCTTACGAAGCGAACTATTTTTATGTATATTTTATCTATCAAAAGGAATTGATGGCCGGTGGCCAGGACGAGCAACAGAGCGACAGCCAAAAGAAGGGACACACCAAAGAGCATGTGATCTCGCCACCGTGGCGAGATGTTATCTACCTCGCCTGCTATGCAGGAGTTCGTGGATTCAGTTCCGACCCTGATGCATATCTATTTCGAGTTTCTATGTTCTCCCCGTGTTCGCGTGGATTTATCTCCGGGCCCTGCGGTTTTTCCCTCCACGTTTAGAATCAACGTGCGTTTTAAGAGTATTTGGACGCTAGAAATGTCCACGTGAACGATAAGACACTTCGTTGAGCTATCATTTGTGGCCGGGTCGCTTCTGAAAAGAGAGCTATACAGCTCAGTGGGCCTGACGTGGTAAAATAAAAAAAATCGATTTAAAGCTTTCGTGACTGCAGGGATTCATCTTCTTGGTTCTTTCGGTAAAGTTACGTAGAATGGAAATAATAAAATAGTAAAAATAAAACATGCTAAAATACATTTTTATTATTTTTTTATTTCCATTCTACGTGACTTTACCGAAAGAACCAAGAAGAAAAATAAAAAATGTTTTAGTTTGTCGGATGTCCCCTGAGGAGATGGCACGATGAGATCGGCTCGTTTGCAGCAGCTCGGTGGATTGATGACTCGTCACGTGACCGTGAGAAATGACGATGTCTTGGTGCGGCCTTCATCCAGCAGTGGATTAGACAATGGCTGCTGCTGATGTCGATCTTTTAACAAAAAAGAATCCCAGTGTGTGAATGCAGCAGTGCCAAACTAGGAATTAATCAATTTTAAATTACGCTATCTTGCGAAGTTGAAAACAAATTAAACATTCCAGTTTTTATTTTATTTTATAGATATGTGTAATGTATTCAACAATGACCGGACAAAGGAATGTCAAAACTAACGGCACACGTTCATACGTGGTAAGCTCTGGCGAGGTGCAGTGGCATGGGCAGCGCGAGCCGTGATGACCTTTTGACGTTTGACCTTGATTTTGTCTCGGATGACAACAACGCGAAGTGGCATTCACCGAGCTCTGCTAGGGTTCACAAACTCGACAAATCAAACATTCACCACTGCGAAACGCATGCAGCTGATGACCTCTCGCATGCGTAACTCATGACCCAGCTACACACACACAATTCGACGTGTCAATTGTCAACAGCTTCTTCTTCATCATGTGTATTATACCCCGCAAAGAAAGCGAACACAAATTCAACAATACTAACAATACTATGTGCGTGGGTCTTTCATGAAAGCCACGCAGATGTAATGCTTATCAGCCTCGACTTGCGCTCCAGAGGTCACCAGTTTATTCTCCTGGCACGGAACTTGAAACGACGGTGTAAGTATCCTAAACCGGCCCGCATCTGTTCACCTTGACGAAGCCAAAACATCTTCTACCGGGGCTCTCAAGAGCTCCCTCGAGCGGGAGAGACCCTTCTGCCAGCAGTGGCGTGGTCAAGACATTGCAGGGCTGCACCCTTTAACCTCACGGTAACGCTACTCTAATGCAACCAAGGAAGGGCATTAACGCATCAGACCACGTTGCGTCGGCGTACCGTGCATCTCGCACAAACGAGGGGTTTATCTGTGGGGCCTGCTGTTCCGTGCCGGGCCAGTGGGGGCCTCTTTGCCTCTCCCCAGGCCTAATCCTCCGTCGGAGGTGGCCATTGTGAGCGATTCCCGTGTGGGACGCCAGTTAGCGGATTTGAGGGCAGGTGTGAAAGGGTCGCGCGCAGTGGGCGAGCGACAAAGCGCGCCGGTAAGCCGGGGAAAAGAGGCGAAAAAAAAACCCATCCTGGGATTTTGTCGGGCTGGCCTCGTGATTTGGGAAAAGCCCTCAAAAGGGACGCGGGCGAGGCCCTCTGAGTTCCGTATCAAAGCGGCGCGGAGAAAAGTAGGGTCCATTCCGCAGGACGGGCACATTCGTTTTGAACCGTTGTGGTGGACTGTGAAGTTCAAATCCTCTTAAATTTTTTCGCTGCCGGACAATGGGACACCCACTGGCCACGGTTGCAAGGGGGTGGAGGGTGAACTGTGAGCCAGAGTTCGCGAACTTTAACCAGGTGCAGCGAGCTTTGTGAGAATGTCTCGAAATTGTTGCCCCCTTCCGGAGGGAATATATTTTTTGGTTTAAGCCGCCACTAAAACGACTTCATAGCTCTCCAATGCGTTCGCCGATTGTACCACGTGCTGTTTTGCATTATGTTCGTCATTTTGCTCCAAGTGTTGGGAGCTCTTTCAGAAACCCTCGGGAGCTTCTTCAGTTCAAGAAGCTGCCAGCGCGCAGACAGAAACGTCGGACATAACGCGGAACAACACGTGGTACAACCCCGAAAACAAACATCATAGAGTGGTACAGGACAACTGCCAGAAAAAAACAACGCAACATTGCTCGTTTAACAAAGTCGGGCTGACACAAAAAAAGACGTGCATCTGGTATATTTGTTGCTGTTTGTTCATTATTGACGTTATTTTATTCTTAGCCATTTGTCAATCAACTGCTGATTAGCACGGTTGTCTACTTACTGTGCGAAATAAGTTTAACGTGGATGAAAGTCTCCCCATACCGTGTCAGGCATTGGGGATTGTTTGACCCTACTTACCCAGTCCAGGTTGATGAAGGATTTCTTTATAGTCAGATATAATTGCGTTTCCCTCGACTCCTTTTCACCGTACCAAAGGAAACACGCACAACGACAGCAGTCGCAACATATCTAACGATCATAAGGTACGCAATTACAGGAGATTAAACGAGCCGAGACGCATACATTTTCGAATTGCATCGGTCCCAATCCTCGCTTACGATCTTGCACCAAAGTTATGACCGAGTAAATTTCGCGGTCGATTGGGCAAACCAAAGCAGCTTGAGGCACCGGTCATTTACATCCAATTTACATATTCATGAGGATGCATTGTGGGAAGTTGGCTGAGCAATACTGGAAGTGGGTTCTGTCTGACTTAATCAAAAGACAATCTGCTAAAGAAAACTTGGACTGGCTTCCTTTTTTAAATCCTTTATATTAAGTTCGCTTGCTTGCTTGCTTGCGTGCTTGCGTGCTTGCTTGCTTACGACCGTGCAAATCTTTCGGTCGTTTTTTAACCCACTTCCCGTGATCCAATCGAGCTGACATTTTGCACACAGACTCGTTGTGCGAGACAATTAATGTTCGTGAAAAAAAATTCCCAAAATTGTACACTTTTTAGGCAAAAAATTTTATTTACATATATTCAAATAGAACTCATTCTTGGCTTTGGCTGAACGTCACAGTATAAGAGCCCAGAGCGTAACCCCTCCACAGGCCGTGGCGGAGTAGCGCAGTTGGTAGCGCCCTCGCTTCCCATGCCAAAGGTCGCGGGATTGATCCCCGCGTCCTCCACAGGCGAATATATTTTTAAATCCTTTATATTAAGTTCGCTGCCACGCATATAAAGGATTTATAGTGAAAAACTTTGTTTTTACCGGTTATACTTATTCGTCTCTCTCTCTCTCCTCGGTGGAAGCCCGAGCGATCCCTGCAGAAGCGCGTACAACACTGATGCTCATTCATGCCGACACTTTTATTCTTGTTCATCCTCCCATTTAGGGGCGCGTTTCTATTTACCCCCTCTGGGAGAATGCGGCGTTCCCTGGCCACGGCCACTGCGGCCGCCGCTGCTGCTCAGATTCCCCCCTTTAAAAAAAGGAAGAAGAAGAAAAAAACTCGGCGGGCTGCTCACTTGAAAACCAGCCTCTGGCGGGGTAATTCTGCCCATTGTGGCGCGTCGACTTTGCGCTGCGCTGTGCGTGATGCTCCCCCCCCACCACCCCCCTCTACAGCCGAAGCAGCCGCAGCACACAGCAGGCAAGCGGGAGAAGGCGGTAAAGCTTCAGCTTCTCACTCAGGACCCGCCTTAACGGCAGCCACCCACCCCCCCGCCCGCCCGCCCGCCCGCCCGCCCGCCCGCCCGCCCGCCTCCCCCGGCCGTTTTTCTGAGAAATTAATGAAGCATGATGTGTGAATTCTGGGCTCCGCAGTTCCTTACCTGTGACAGCCCTTCACTGGCAGCTGAAAGGCTCATTCACCCGGCCGGGCAACAATGGGCCGGGGGAAGGCTGACCCATTCACGCGGGAGTCTATCATTCCGTGCTCTTCTGCCTGACCCCCATTATCCCTCGAACTTTTAATCGCACAAAAGTCGGAGCTCACCCCCTCCCCAACCCACCCACACCCTCCCCGCCGCCTATCTATCATGGGCCGCAGTTCACAAGGTCAAGAAAATGCATAATTAAAGAGCTGCCCGCAAGCAGAGTCCACAAGACGGAAATTCGTTCGAATGGAAGTAACGAACGCTCGTGCGATGCAAATGTCCGCGTGGCGTTGCAAAGTTTGTTTCCGTTAGTTTGGCAATTCTGATTTACTTCAGTGAGCCACGCTTTATCGTGTTGTGTGAAGCGACGAGTTCACGTGATGCACAATCATTTAAAGTGAGTTTTAAAAAAAGCTATTATGTTGACGATTTAATGTAGTTGCTTAAGCATGAATTCATGAAACACAATTGCACTTAGAATGTCTTTTAGCAGCACAAAAATATTCATAGTAGATTAACGTTTTATCCAACGCATAATACATTATTCTGCTATAAATAATCACTGTGGATATAAAATTCCGCTAAACAGGAAGAAACAATAACATGTGTATTACTGCATCGACAATGATGCATGAGCACAAATAGCAAAAACTCAACACAACCATTAAAAACACTTTAGACATTGAGAAGAAGCAGACGATGTTATATGCGATGAGGAAGGGCTATCGCCCAAAACGTCACCAATATCTGTCGCAAATCAGTTTAAAACATGCCAAGCTATTGTATAACATTTATGCTCCAGTCTTTTAAAATTACGAACAAAAATTGCCAATATTCATCGTAAATTCCGCATTTCATTCTGCGCTCCGTGCTCAAGGCCAGCGGCACAAAGGGAGCCCATTCCGAGTTCACCGGTCGATCGATTGGGGCCCCCCTCCCTTGTTCGATCCCCAGCCCCCACCCCCCTAGCCCCCCCCCCACCCACCCACCCCCACCCCCGGGAGCCCCCCTCGCCACCACCTGGGGGCGACACAATGCGACCACCACCGCCTCGACACGGCGCGACGCATTGCCGCAATTTGTAAGGGGCCAGCGCGCCACGGACCCGCGCATTAGCACGAGACGCGCCATGGAAATTGATTTGGCCACGGCGAGACCTGCGCGGGGCTGCCCGCACAGAAAGCACAAACACACACGCGCGGGGAAAGGGTTTAAGAGAAACGAAACAAACAAAAAACCACGAGAACTCACCAACGTGTTTAAAAAAATTTGTAAAAAAAAAATAAACACAACGATTATACAGCCGTCGCTGCCGCTCGCAAGGTTGAAATTTTGTTCCGACGGTTCTTAAAGTCGCAGGTGCATTATAAATGAGCTAATTGTGCAGCCTTGTGGTGTGGATCATTTGAACGCGTTAATCAATGTTTAACACGCGTGTTTTCTCAGCCTCGAGTAGTCCATGCGTCGTTTCTCGGGTTTGGATACTGGTCTCGGCAACTTTTTTCTCTAAAAGCTTTCGCCACGCACTACCGTGACCATCTTCAGGAGTGGAATTCAGGAAACTGCGTGAATGAGTGGGTGATTTGGAAAAAAAATGTGCCACAGTCTACTAAGCTATAGCACTGCTTGAATGTTACTGGCATTCATGACAATATATATGTATATACAATATGTCCTTTGTTTTCAATCGGATTTTTTATCACGAATTTTCCAAAAAGTCACACGGAAAGCAATGTTAGGTGATATAACACAGGCAATAAGACACTTCTTAAGCACTAAATAAATTAAGATTCTTTCTTTAATCGAATACAGGAAAAAAAGATTTCCTCTATAGTGACAAATGGAAACATTTAAAATAAAACAGTAAAGTACAGTCGTGTGGATGAAGTGGAAAAAAATATTACATTTAAACTGCTTCTCATTAAAAAAAATATATGACGACCCTCACCCCACCCCCGAACAATTCCACACAGTTACTTATCGACTACACGAGGGATTGTCTGAGAGAGACAGAGAACTTAACATGTAAACATTACTCCTTGGTTCTTTCGGTAAAGTCACGTAGAAAGAAATGTAATGAAATAATAGAATACGACGTTTCGATTGCAACACAAGCAACCATCATCAGGTACAAATGAATGAGAAAACAAACATAGTAAACTTGCAAATATAATGCAATACAACACAGAGAGTCGGTCAACACAAAAGTCAACACCTTACCTGGTTGATTACGTTCTTCCAAAGATTGCTAAATTTGAGAGAGAGACAAAACATAGACACGGAGACACACAGACAGACACACAGGCAGAGAAACAGATTCACACAGAGACAAACAGAGAGAGACACACACGTAGCAGATTTGAAGCTTTCGTGACTGCTTTTTTTCGGTAAAGTCACGTAGGTAAAAAAAAAATTACATTTAATTTAATTTAGTTTTCATTAAAAAAAATGTTTTTACCTACGTGACTTTACCGAAAAAAAAACAAAGAGTACACACGTATCTTCTTGGTTATTTCGGTAAAGTAACGTAGAAGGGAAATAATAAAATAATAAAAATAAAACATAATATTATGAAACATTAAATAATAAAAATAAAACATAATATTATGAAACGTAATATTATGTTTTATTTTTTATTATTTTATTACTTACTTCTATGAAACTTAATATTATGTTTCATTTTTATTATTTTATTACTTCCCTTCTACGTGACTTTACCGAAAGAACCAAGAAGATGAATCCCTGCAGTCACGAAAGCTTTAAATCGAAAAGTACACACGTAGTCAACATTTTCCAACGCGTGCTGACAAACGTCAAAGAGCGAGTCGACGAGGCTGTTGTCGCGGACTGCACACCGTTGTCACCCCCGCGGCCGTGTTACAAAAAAACCCACCACGGAGCCCGCGCGTTGCCACACACGAGGCAATCGCCATTACCCTGGCAGGGCCCTCTAGCCGGGAGATTTTAATTAATCCATCTAATCCCACGGGACGAATGCTGCACACGGGCCCAGCATTCAGGCCGAGCAGAAGTGGGAAAGCAAATTTGCTCGACACTCATTTAGATAAAGCTCCGGTTTAATCAGTACATTCTTTTTTTTACTTATTTCGTAGCGGTGGAGATGGAGGGGAAAGGAGGACTCGTGTAAGAGATCTTTAAAAGGAATCTAGTTCAGGAGGAGCGAGGTGAACGCTCCCATTCATTAGTTCTCACGCTCGGCGATTTGTAATTTAACTAATAATGAGATCCGTTGAATAACATTAGAAAGTATTTTTAGACATCAAGGGGAATGCTGAACTAAAGCTGTACGCGCAGAGTTTAAAGCTGACCGTGAAATGCGGAGCATTGCTTGTTTCCTTAATGAAGCCCACTTTGATATGTTTTAATGAATATTTGTTAAAACTCTAATCCATGTAATGAATATTACGAAATAAATAAATACACCCATTTGTCAATGCACTGCTGAATTAATGCCTCCCCTCGCCGTGTTAGGCCGGGGAGTTTGTCAACCTTATTTCACCACGCTGGTATGTGCAGCGTGTTAAAAGGTGAGTTCCAAGGACTGGTCCAGATGTCACTCAACAAATGCACGTTAGCCATGGTCAGGAATCGAACTCGGGCTGCGGGATTCGTAGCACGGCACCCTCGTCAATTCGCCCTCTGCTACCAACCACGCAAGATCACCACGTGGTATTGATCAGACGCACGGGCACACTTTTGCTCTAAGGAGAGCAAAGTTTATTACAACTTGGCGACTGCATGCCAATGAGGTTACGGCTAAAAAGGCAATCAATAGATGTGTTGTCCGGTGGCTTTGCCACGGAAAGCAGACTTAATGGAAAAGGACACGTAATGAATGGCGTGCTGGCCACTTGCACAAATCAAATTCAAGCGGTACGGTCCAAAAAACTCGCCTCCGTTTTGTTCACGATCACTTGTTGTGCCTGAAACCAGTGAGCTGATGTAATGGGAAGCAAGACTTGGATTTTGACAGATTGCCTAATGCCACTCTGCGTATGTTTTCGCCGTTTTGTTTGCAGGCCTCTGGGATGCGTTTGTTTCTGTGTCGTGCCGTGTGTCGTCTGGCACGACGTCCGACGTTTCGCTCTCATATATTCACGGGAGAATTCGAGCTGCTCCATTCGGTTGTTTAAAAAGCCCCCAGACCAGTGCGGCGAACATCAGACATCATGCGGATCAACGCGCTGCACAACTCTAAAAATACATTTGGGGAGCTAGGTTATTATTGGTACGGATATTACACTGGTCAACAACAAAAAATTCTGGCCTGGACTTTTGCAGCTGTTTTAAACTAATTTCAGGGTGCTGATTCCAAATCTGATCTCAGATTTGCTCTATCACATCTCATTTTTATGCTATCGGCATACCCCATTTTCATTGATTTTACCCGAAATTAACTCTGTCACTTATGATTGCAAGTTGTTGCGAGTCAGTGACTGCTTTAGTGTTAAAATATGGTGCTGTATTTTTAGGATAGTGTGTTTATAATATCATTTTATGTAGATATCCACATTTATTTAATACTTTTCTTCTGCAGTTTTTATTGAAAATGCAATATTTGATATCTCAAAAACCTGATGTGATAGACAAAAACTGATGCCAGATTTGGAATCAGCACCCCAAAATTACCTTAAAACCGTTGGAATACCTTATGCCAGAAAAAGTGTGTTGACCAGTGTTATCTGTGATGAAATGTTGGGGTGAGTGAAAACGCTGTTTCGGCTTCTGAGCCTTTAACGGCTGAACTCTAGAACGCAGGTTGATCATGAAGAAAAAAAACCCATCGTCTCTGCTGTGGGCAACGAGCGAGAAAAATGTGCATTGCATACGCATGCATATCTTGCAGGCACGATATTATCTCGTGAATGTAACGAGTTTACTTAATTCAATTAAACGCACAAAACAGTGGCCGAATTGTGTATGTGCCTCTTCGGAGGTTAAATAGCTCACTCTATCCGCCTTTAAAGTTTCCACGAGTTTGAATGCAGCTGGAGAGAGAAGAGCTGAATAGATGATTTCAAGCTGAAAATGTCAGCTTGGCATAAAGAAGACATCAGCCTTTTGGGGCGGCCAAAACCCTCGGCCGCGGCAATTGACTGTCGCGGGTCAAATGCAAAAAGTTCAATAAAACAAATCGGATGAGACAGACGACAGACACGCCATCGACACCCTATGCATCATACCGATCGCATCGTCCATATATATCTATAGATACGATATGATCGCTTGCAAGCCGAAACTTATTTGGCAGTATCGTGTTACCGCTTTTGGTTCTTGGGATTTAGCATTTCCCTCCCCCCCCCCCCCCCCAAAAAAAAAAACTTGAATGGGATTTTTTGTCGTTCGTACGAATGAGAGTCGCGGCACAGCGAGGAACGGGCACATATGCTTCATTTGCTCCTTGGTTTCTGGCTGACAAAATGAAGCAGCTAATAACACCCCTCGGGTGAATGGCTTCGCTGAGCCGCTTGTGCAAGAAAGGGGTCTAATCCCCGCGTCCTCGTGGCTTGGGAATCGCCGCGGACGTAAAACCACCGGCGGGTTTTTGCTGCCATTGGCTTGGCGAGTTTGCTTTGCTTGTTTATTTCTATGTGTTCGGTTATTCATTCATTCGTCATTTATATGACAATTATTGGACGAGCCCGAAAGTTTTTTTTTCTTTCGGTTGAATAGGACATTGCCACTCCCCAACCTCTTCCGACCCTGCCACCCTCGGCTATCAATGCAAGGGGGCTTGCTCATCAACACTGGCGAAGTACACAAGTCATCGGAATCTCGATTTAGACTGGAGGAATCCGATGAGCTATGAAGCTCTTCTTGGTTCTTTCGGTAAAGTCACGTAGGAGGGAAGTAATAAAATAATAAAAATAAAACATAATAAAATAATATAATTCTCACGACGTTTCGGCCACAACGCAAGCACCTGAGGGACGGCTGCTTGCGTTGTGGCCGAAACGTCATGAGAATTATATTATTTTATTACGTTTTATTTTTATTATTTTATTATTTCCATTCTACGTGACTTTACCGAAAGAACCAAGAAGATGAATCCCTGCAGTCACGAAAGCTTTAAATCGAAATTTATGAAGCTCTTTTTACTCACGGATGTCGAGTCCGGCACACGACGAATAACGTACACGTGCTGTTTTGTGAACAACGTCGCACGACTGATGGAGGTTTTTTTTTTGCGGCAGCTGCTGCCGTCCCGAGCTCTCTGATGTTACTCCACATGCCGAGAGCTGCCGGCAAAGTGGATCGAAGCGTCGGGCATCGTGCGGAGCGACAAAGTGGCAACCACCCAGAAAACACATCGGACAGAAGCGAGGTAATCATCATCATCATGTTTAGCCATGAGCAACGATCCACTGCACTGAGTTTGGGCTGAATCTACCTAAAGGAAACCCTGTCCAGAAATTAAACAACATGCTGCCACGGTGCAATGGCTCGTACACTGGACTTGCAGCATGCCACATCGAACTCACCGGCTCGATTCGATCTGCCTGGCGTAGCAACTGAAACAGCGGTTACAAGTTTCTTCAATTCCAACACCCCCACCCTCCCTCCGGACTGTCGACCCATAGCGGTACACATGGGTAGAGCACCGTTAGTCGATTGGCAGGTCACGTGTGGTGGAGTAAAAGGTGGACACCTTCCACGTCTTGTAAGACGTCTGCCCAGCATGGGCAGGTAAGCAATACCACCTTGTATAGGGGCTCTCTAGAGCTCCCTCTAGTGGAGTGCCCTCCCTGCAGCAATGGAATGAGTAAGCCAATGAAGAGCTGCACTTTTAGCTTATATATGCCATGCTATATACACACACACACATTGCAATCGTATGCAGAGTGGATGGGAAAATGACAGGGATTGCAGATTTACTTTGAGAATCAAATAAAGCATTCAAGCCAGGGTTTAAATACTATTTGTGTACACGCGTTAGATTAAACGCGTCTATCAGCCGCGGTAAGCCGTTAATGAGCGGACCGGGCTGAGCACAAATCTGACAGACGGAGGCGTCCGATCAGAAAGTCGGGGGGGGGGGGGGGCGGGGGGGGGGGGGGGAACTCTCACATAAAACGGCTGCAGTGGGCCCAGGGCAAAACGCCCCAAAGACTTTACGCAAACAAATCCCCTCCCGGCTCACTCGGCCATTTCCCCCAAAGCTCACGAGAGCAATAATGATTTTCTAATGACACGACCACAATAATGCTGGATGTTAATGAAAATTGACCTTGTTGGTGGGGGGGGGGGGGGGGCGGGGGGAGCCTTTAATGAGAGTGGAGGGGGGCGTTTGGAGTAAGACAAAAAAAAAGAGCCGTATGCTTTGAGCAATATCGCAATCGCCCTGACTCGGTGTGGGGGTGGCGCGCCTGCTGTGATTAGGTCAGCAATGCCGAGAAATGTATGGTCGGCTCGCAAATAGTAATTTAGTAGTGTTCTAAAAAAAGAAATAAAGGCTCAAGGAATTAAAAAATATGACACGGCGAATTTATTTTACGTAAGCGGTCTCGGCGCATTCTAACGCCACAATGAACTTCAGTTCATTCCTCACCGTGGCTTTAAAAAAAGACAATGACTGCATTTTCTTAAATCATTTTATTTTCATGCGGTGAGACGTACACGGGCAGTTACAACGTTTTGTGAACAGCTTATTAGAAGTATACGCTCATATTAACGATATTGTCATAGATTGTATCGCAGTGTCTTACATAATGTCTCATACAATACGTGTTAATATGATGGCTTTCTTAGAGTAATCTTTAAACCGGGTCAGCGTAACCATTGTTTTAGACTCCTTCGCCAATCCACTGCTGGATGATTGCATTCCCATGCCGTGTCGGTCATGTGTTTTTTTGACCATAACAGTTACTTTTCGTGAATGTGTGGATGCCCAGGATCGGTTGCGATATCACTCAACATTGATGTTAACCGTGACCAGGATTCTAACTCGAACGCCCAGGTTGAACAGTGCAGCGTGCCATCGCTCCACCCACAGAACTGCGTACATATATCCATCATAAGGCAGCGGTGATGTCGAAATGTGGCGTTATGTGAGCTGTGCCTATTCTTAGATTTTTTTCGGTTAACGGTTCCACCTGAAGACGGATGCTTGTATTGCCTCCGAAACGTCGTGATTTTTATTTTTATTTTACTTTGATTAATTTTAATTGTTTTTTTTTTACTTACGTGACTTCACCGAAAAAACCCTAAGAATATGAATCCTTGCAGTCACGAAAGCTTCAAATCTAGAATGAGCTGTGCCTGCATACTGCCAATGCAGTCCCTCGATTTATTTGGCCTTTGTATATATATAGGGAAACAAAAAACACTCGTGTATAATTCAGTGCGTGGATGATATCATCACCTGCCACATTTCACCCTGCCGCAAACACCTTCGCTAAGTATCCATTCTATTTCCTGGGCCGTTAAAGGCAAGGGTGGATGAGGACACGCGAGCGAATGTATTTGAGAGACTGTAGGGCAGGCTGCAGCACCCTCTGTTGGCAATCTTTAATCGCACCCAATGGGCATCGACTGTGGGACCAAAGAGGTGAGCATTTGTCAGCTGCGCGGCACTATACTACTAAACTAGAAGCATTTGTTGATGTTACCAGGTAAGTCCCACTGAGCTATACAGCACTTTTTCAGAAGCGACCTGACCACAAATGAAAGCTCAACGAGGTGGCTTATCACGTGGACATTTATAGCAGCCTAATACTCGAAACGCGTGACGTTGATTCTAAACGTGGAGGGAAAAACCGGAGGACCCGGAGAAAAATCCATGCGGCCACGGGGAGACAGAACACATCATTGTAAACGTTGTCATCAACACGTCAAAGGTTGTTGTTGTTTGCTTATATAATTATCAACAAGGCTCGGTGGTTGCGGATCCAATGGTGATGTTGTGGGGGAGGAGGGAGGGGTCGCAATGGTGACCATCGCCTTCCTGTAGCCTTTGAGAAAATACATATAATTTTTTTAAAAATCACAAATGTAGGGGCTTATATATTTTTTAAAAAAAGTTTGACACTTTGGGACCGCCCCCTTCCCTTGCACATTTTCCTAGATGCCCCTCTATCGGGACCGTGGCATGTCAAGCCATCTGCTGCTGGGCAATGTCGTCTCTCGTGCACAGTGGACATCGGGAACGGTCAGCAAAGAAGCGCTTGGGTGCCATGCAATTTTGAGCACAGCACGTAAAGTTGTGTGCCTCCATTCATAGATAACATACTCCCTGGAGAATAAGACGCTCCACTGTATCAATAATAGTATGCCAAATGTAATGGGCATGGTCACAACAACCGCCGTTGTATGTAGAAATGTTGAACTTCTTTTGCACTGTACGTAGCCAGCCATACTAATCGGAGGTGTAGGGGAAATACAACAAACTAGCACGCAAAAATCAGTTATAAAAGAAATTCGTTTTCAATTTCATCACGTGGTGGCGATGAACTCACCACAGAAGGTTCCCCTAATCTCCTCCTTTCTTCCAACCCTGTCCCTTGGTCTCTTTCTTCACTTTTCACCCTCTCCTGTCGCCCTCCTTCCTCTTTCCCTCCGCATCTCCCTCGGCAAGTAGGTATGTTGAATTTCTTTCGCACCGTACCTAGCCAACCGTCCATTCCCGTGCCTGCCAGTGCACTCCGTGCTGTCGCTCATTAATTGCATACTCACGTGACCTTTAGATTACTTTAAGGTGTCCTCACGTTGTTCAGGAGGGCTACAGTGCTGCAATTGGACACAAATATACATGAGTGAAGTCTACGCTCATAATTAGAAAAATACCAAAAAAATGTTGCAGGTTTGTGATTGGACATTTTTTTGGGTTTTACGCATCCGGGCAGGGTCAGCCGAAGGTTCTAAATTACTTTTGTCTTTTTGTTAAACACTTAAAAAGTTTCCGATCCCCATAATCAGCGAACCAAGGAATTCACCGTCCGCGGAGCGTGGCTAAAAAACGAAAGGAAGTCGTCTAACAATTATACATCTTTAACATTCGTCTAGCAATTACACATCTTTAACATTTAATTACTGTCGGTATACTCTCTGTGGCCGTCGCTAATTAGTGTGCGTGTGTTAACCTTAATGGTGTGCAGTGTGAATGAATAAATAAGTAAATAAACAAGTCTCCCAGCAAGCATATGGTTTGTGGTGGGAGACCTCTGCTGAAATAAATCGTCCGCATTGAAGCTATTTCAACAAAATCGGGGATTGTCCGTGCATGTTACCAACGAGCCATCTCGTGAATAGCCCTGTTTAAGAGAACCATCTGCTTCCCCAGCTGTTTTCTGGCATGGCGTTATTCAGTTAAGTCACTCCATCCTAAAAACAAACTGCCTCCTCCGACGATTAGTACATTCTCTAGGCTCGCCGCTCCTTGGCTCACGCACTGGTTTAACACACGCTGAGCTGATCCTATTATACCACCCTCCTATTTATTCCCTTTCTCTCTCCCAATCTGGCTAACTGCTGTTCATTTCACCGCAAAGACTCATCGGGATGAAATCCAGCAAGGAGGACGGAGAGAAGGGGGGGGGTGGGAGGTGGGGGGGGGGAGTAACCGAGAGGTCATTGTGAGCTGCTGTGTGGAGTTTTGTGCTGTGCTGTGTTTTGCTTTTTTTTGTGTGTGGCAGGGAGGTGCACGTGCAAATTAGTTGCGTGCTCGCTCGTGCGTCTATGTGGTGAGCGTGCAAGCACGCCTGTGTGTGTGTGCGTGCGTGCATTAGTTCGTACGTCCATGCATGTGCGTCCATTCGTTCGTATGTATATGTGTGTGTGCGCGTGTGCGCGCAAGCACGCCCGTGTGTGTGTGTGCGTTGGTTCGTTCGTACGTCTGTGTTCGTGCGGAGGTGCTCTCGGCTGCCTGCCTTATAGCCGCAGTCACTTCTGAGAAATTAATGAAGCACGATGTGTGAATTCTGGGCCCTCTGCAGTTCCTTACCTGTGACAGCCCTTCACTGGCCGCGTGAAAGGCTCATTCACCCGGCTAGGGGACAATGCATGGTCTTCTCGGCCGCCCCATTCACTCGGGGAGTCCATCATTCCATCATTCCCCCCCCCCCTTCCCTGCCCTGCCCGTAAATCATTGAAATTCCGCAGCCTTCAAAATTAATCGACTTATTTTTCCACATACGCATAAGATCGATCGTTCACATTCGCTCAATCGGTCACCTAGACAACTTGATTTTTTGGCTTTGTAAACCGGTTTATGTGCTCAAAAAATAGCGTCAGCATTTCACCAAAAATCGATGTGTGAGATATAATGTTACTTTAAAGGAGAACTTGAACATTGTTTTACTCACAGCATCATCCAATCTGATAATTGTTTTTTTACCCTTCTATCTGGCAACAAAACTGACACCTTTTTTTACAAGGAGTCATGTTTACATAGACCACAATACATGCAGTCATAATGCAAACAAAAAACATAACTCTGATGTGAACTGTCCTTGAAGTTGAATGGTCTTTTGGCGTCATCTGGTCCAACCCATGTGAGACTAGGCTCTAAGAAAAGCTGTCTCGGGTGTGGACCATTCAACTTCAAGGACAGTGCACATTATCAGAGTTATGTTTTTTGTTTGCATTATGACTGCAGGTATTATGGTCTATGTAAAAAAAGTGTCAGTTTTGTTGCCAGATAGAAGGGTAAAAAAAACAATTATCATATTTTTACTGGCAAATGAGGTTCCAATGGTGTAAACATCCAATCTGTCAACCGCGCACATACTGTATTGTGCCACGTCACCTTAATAAGCGATTCTTGCAAATACTCGTTTTTTTCCGCTAGTGATGCATTGTTATCAAATCACTGCGCATTCAAGAGAGAGTTAAGAACAAATAAAAAAAGGGCCCACAAAGAGCGAGACTGTGACAAACTCCTTACCTCGTCAGGATCCAGGAGGAGCGGACAAAGATGGATAAGCAGGGAACAGATGGCCGTGGGCTGTTGCGGCAGGGAGGCGGAGTGGTGGCCGGCTCACCACACGCAGACTGTGACCAAGTGGAGAGAATACGCAGAGAAAATTCACTTTTCCAAACATTTTATGCCACGTTTGAGCCCCCATTAACCCTTGGCCACCGTGGCCAATCGAGCTTTTTTTTTTTTTTGGGGAAGAGTCCGACGAATCTCGCCCGTCGCTTCCCAACGCGCTGTCTGCGCGCCGCGTTAAAAAAAATAAACGTCGAGGCGAAGGAGCCGCTCAATCCAACTGAAGGCCGTTTCTTTTCAATTTACGCTCAATCAACGGAGTGTCTTTTCGCGAAGTTTAATCCGATTTCTCGTCATATTTTTCAAATGAAATGAGCGGATCGTAGGGGTGAAAAAATTGCTCGCGAAAGAGGATTTTAATAGGCTATCCGTGATTTATTCTCAAAAAAGAGACGCAAAAAGTAAGAGTTATACAATTTCCTCGCCGCTGCTTAGATTTAGATATAACTACTGTATCGTCTAAAATAGTATGGAAATGGCAGTTGCTCACAATGCCACTAATTACAGACATTTTACTTTTGTGCGCTGTTTTTTTAATAATGTGTTGGGTTTTTTTGTGATGTCTGCTTGCACACTTTTGCCAACGCGGCAAACGTGTTTAATTGTAACATTAAAAATAATTTCAAGTCACTGATGGGGCCTAAATCGACCATTCAACAGTCGAGGAGAATGGTTTTCTTTGTATCTTTAGGTCGACTCAGGCTCAAATTAGTACCTAGTGCAGTATGTAAACATCGCCACTGGGGAGACAAAGGCGGCTGTTCGTGTCGCTGGCCACCCACCCCCTCGTGTGCCGTGCCGGCCTTCATACTTGCTCGCTAAAAGCACTTGCCCCAACAGTCTGTTCAGCCTATACGGGGGATTTTTGTCTTTGGTTGTGTTTGCACGCTCTTTGTGATGTTTGGTTATTTATGATTGCCAGCGGTTGGTGTGTATGGTAGTGGTTGTTGACAGCTTGTTGTTGTGCATAGCTGATTGCTTCTTGTGAACGTATTAGATTGACATTGCATTCTACGATGCAGCATTCAAATTGATGACCTTTCTAACATGGTTATCATTTCTAACAGAGATATTTTTTTTGGGTTAGATCGCGTAAATATAAATGTGTCGTTAAACCCACCACCACCCGACACAGCCAACTAGTAAGGTTTGTCACGTAAACAAAACGTGCCAATTCGTTACTAGTACAGCACACCGGTGTGTTGGAGAGTAAACCCACAACATTTACAATCCGCGTACGACGTTTCGCCAGTAATTGCAACTAGCATCATCACGCGACAGACAGACGAATTGGCACGTTCTGTTCACGTGACCAACCTTACTAATTGGCTGTGTCGGGTGGTGGCGGGTTTAACGACCCATTTATATATTTACGCGATCTAACCCTAAAAAAGACCTCTATAATGGATAATAATGGCCGAGAAATCCTACGTGTTTGGTTAACATTTCTCGCTGCACTAAGTAATATAATTAAGTAATTTCGTCAGAGTACAGGATAAATAAGCAGACTACTTCTTAATAAATTTCGATGTAAAGCTTTCGTGACTGTAGGGATTCATCTTCTTGGTTCTTTCGGTAAAGTCACGTAGAAGGGAAATAATAAATTAATAAAAATAAAACATAATAAAATACAATTCTCACAGTTTTATTTTTATTATTTTATTATTTCCCTTCTACGTGACTTTACCGAAAGAACCAAGAAGATACTTCTTAATAAATCCGTCTCTCCACGTAAAACATATTTCTCGCACATCCCATCAGTCACATGACCTTCTAGGGGCGTACGATTTCAGCAGCGTGATTAATATAGCAGCAAACTCTGGACCAGAGGTCGCAACCGGGTACCCGATAACCGTACCCTACCCGATACCCAAGCTACCCGTACCCGGCCGGGTACGGGTAGCCGTTTGTGACCCTGGTGCGGCCGGGTACGGGTAGGCCGTGAGTCACTGGTGAGTAGCCGTTTGTCACTCATGTCGGGTAGGGTACGGGTAGGGAACGGCTACCCGTACCCGGCCGGGTATGGGTACCCGGCCGGGTACGGGTACAGGTACCCATTTGCGACCCTGGTGCGGCCGGGTACGGGTACGGGTAAGGAATCAAAACCCGTTTGCGACCTCTGCTCTGGACCGACCGCTCTTGACTATCAGTGTCTCATCAGCAGAGTCGGGCTTGCTAGAACCAACGGTGGTAAACTGCCCCTGCCCGATGTTCAAGGCAACAACAGCCCCGACTTTAAGATGTGGGCCCGAGTTCGATGTTAAAGCGTCTTTTCGCAAAGCATGAACTCATCACTGAGCGTCGTTGCCGAGAATATAACGAACAACTATGCAGACAATACGTCTCCTTCACATATCTGTCTCTCCGCGTAAAATGTTTTAAGCAAAGTATTTAAACACGGAAAAGGTACGAAATTTAAATGTTATTTTATGCAATTGTCATAACCCAACCATGTCGGTCACAAGCAATAGCAGACGTTGGAAAGTTGCGTCACAGTATATTATTGAACTACACCACACGCACCAGCAGATGGCAGACTTAGAATGCCGTAACTCCTACCCTGGGTTAATTTCGTGGTGAAACCGAGCAATGTCTAACAAGGGTTGAAAATTTGACGAAGGACGTGAGCTTACTGCGCTCAGTAGTCGTAGCCTCTTCCCGCAGGTGGAGCGAAACGTCGGACAACGTGCCGAAAGACACGCGGTGCACCACTACACCACAGCGGAGAGTGCGACAGCGCAACCGCGGAAGCCGACGGAAGGTTTTTTCGCGATTCTCTGGCACCCAACGAAAGTCACTGATGGGGCCTCAATCGACCATCCAACAGTCGAACATTTAAATATTCCAATGCATGTGGGATTGCTAGGGGGCATTCAGGATGGCCCACTGTGTGCCTGTCGCGATGGGGGGAATGGTGCGCAAATGTTGAAAGCCTGAGTCTTTCCGAGCTGGATATTATATTTTATAGCGAGTCTATGGGTGTCTTTGCGAACATTCAACACTATTTGACTGGTGCTGATATAGGAAACACGAAATGTCACTGAAGGTGGCTGACGTTCATTTGACATTCAGTGCGCTCATGCAGCCGTCACCTTGGCTGTAATGCTTCGACATTGGCACACCTGGCCAATAGCTTACTCCTGTGCATGGCGTCACAGTTTTAGCTAAAAAACAAATCTGCTGCATAGGGGGCGGAGCGGTGGTGGCGATGTTGCTGCGAATCCGGTGACCCGAGTTTGATTCCCGTCCATGGTTAAAATCAGTAGTGAGCGATATCTGACCCACGTCTACACCTATCTGCACTGACCCAGGTGGTGACGTACGGTCAAACAACACCCATGACAGACACGGTATTTAAATCCATTAGAAACCAGATAAAACACCTTGTCAGTTACGAGTGTATCATGGATACACTCTTCGAGACAAATAAAATGAGTGTACTGTATATCCCCGTGCCTCTGACTAATTCACCTGAAAAATGCTTGATCTTGCCAGATCTCAAAGCCAAGCAGGATCCGAGCCTGCACAATGCTTGGATGGGCTACCACCACGCACAAAAGCGGTTGTCACAGCCTGCAGGGCAAAGTTCATGGCAGCAGAGGCACTGCAGGTAAATCTGTTGTCGTACTATGATGACACAACGCTCCCCGCCTTCATCAACCGGCACTGACCAGCGTGGCGAAGTATGGTCAAAAATCCCACCCCCCTCCCCGGATGACGAGCACGGCATGGGGAGGCGTCCTCATCCAGCAAGCAGCATTGCTTCGACAAAAGGTTCCGCACGCGGACAAACTCACAGCAACCGCGGCATGTAAAGTGACCGTGCACGCTTGACGGAGGTAAACCAAATGTGGCCATTTGTTCACTGGCGGGACCCTCCCCCTCCCCGCCGCGTGTGTGCGTACCACGGCTATCGGAGCTCCCCTCTGCAGCACGTGCGGATGACGGTCGACACGGCAGACAGAGGCCCTGTGCTCGCAAGCCCGGTGGGATTTCAAAGCGTCTACCGCATATGCACGCTTTGCGTAACACTTGCAGCCAACATGTTTTCTTAATCGAACCACGGCGTCGGCATTCCCATGATGAATGATCGCAAGCGTTGGCAACCGGGGTGTTAGCTTTTAATCAGCGCGTACTATTCGCAATTGTTGTCGTTGCCACTGCTGTATCTTTTATTAAACCAGAAGGTGAAATTAACTCGTTGATACGAATAAGAGATTGCCTCTTTTACAAGCGGTGGCCTGGGTTACATCGGGAACAATGTTATTGCACACGGGTCAGAAACATGGTCATTACAGGAAAACATGTATTGTACAAGACACTTAAACGTGCCCAAGAAAGCATGGAGAGACGCCTGCTTTGAATTATACTGAGATATGGAAAGAGGAACACATTGATTAGAGAACACACACCAGTTTAATGACGTCATTCACACTGCTAGGGAAATTAAGTGGGCTTTGGCAGGATACATTGCTAACAGGTCAAGAGTAATAATGAAGTGTTAGCCGAGGAGTGGAATTAATTAATGAAAGAGAGGACATCCACCAGGAGATGGAGCAATGGGAGAGATTGAGTGCAGGTGCAGGGTGGATTGTAACATTGCAGGATCGAGAGAGTTGATGGTGCCTTGGGGAGACCTTCAGCCATCCAGCAGTGGCTTGTTCATGGCTGATGATGACGATGATGACGTTTAGCATCAAATGAAGATAACGGCTCTGGATATATACAGTTTCCCTATTTACATGAGAAAAAAAATCAACATTTTAGTGGCATTGATTTGATAAAAAAAAACATTCATATGTAATGACAACAATTATTTAATAAAAATATCACATGACATGTGCCTGCAATAGAAGGTTAATATTTTCCAAAGCATCCTAGTTAAAACAGTCAACAGTAAATCACCTTATTTTTTTTCAGGTGCCAAAAAATTTCAGGTTAGTAGATATATCTAAATTATATATATATATACGTGTTCACTATCATTTGAAGCATTTCCATTGACGCAAATCTGAAAGTAAAAAAAAGAAACCCAAGGCTTCTCCGTGACCTTGGGCATGGTGATCGTCATCGGCAGTCTCTCCTGGGGTTTCATTATCCTGCCGGAGCGGAGCCTCCAAATTTAGCCTTGTTCACTGAAGGCTTTGCAGCTCGGAAAAACAGGGGGGGGGGGGTAATGTAAGGGCGGGAGTGGGGGGGGGGAAAGTGGGAATAGGGGGGCTGAGGAGTCGGGGTGATTAGAGAAGGGGTGGAGGGAGCGTGGGGCTTAGTGGGTGGTGGTGGTAGGTGGTGGTGGTAGGTGGTGGTGGGGGTGACAGTGGTAGGGGCTCGTGGTGATTGTGACGGCGGTGGTGGTAGCGGTGGCAGCGGTGGCGGTAGGAGGTGGTTGGTGGTGGTGGTTGTGATGTCGGTGGTGGTAGTGGTGGCAGTTGGCAGTGGTGACAGTGGAAGGTGGTGGTGGTGGCAATGCGGTGGTGGCGATAGTGGTGGTGGTGGGAGGGGTGGTGGTGGGCGTGGAGGGAAAGAGGGTGGTGTTACGTTTTCGAAATCGATAGCTGAGAGATAACAGCCCATTTCAACGTCGCAATCCCATTCCATCACATATCCCGAGCTGATCATTGATCAAATCATGCAAGGCTGCGTTGAATCATTTCAGGATGTGTCACTTGGCGAGAAGAAATAATAATGAGCTAGAGGATGAAAGTAAAGACATTTATCTTCTAGAAATAACTTGAGAAGTCATTACCGATGGTTTCTTTTTTACAGGCATGATATTTTATCCCACACAGTTCTTTGGCCGTGAGTTAATGATGACGTCACCCTGCTGCTGCTGCTGCTCTATATAAGAACGGGAGATACAGTAGAGCCCCTCACCATTCTGGCGAATTGCCCGATGATGCTGGATGCAATTACCAGCGAAACGTCGTGCTACTCAAATTGTAAATGTTGTGGTTTCACGCTTCAACGCACCGGTGGGCCAAAGCAGTGAACTAATTTGTCTTTTGTCAACGTGACACTTTTTTTACTGATTGGCCGTGTCGGGTGGTGGAGGGTTACGACACATTTATAAATAACGCGATCTAAACCCAAAAACGTTGAGTATGAGTGATACACCATTGCTCGCACGCGCAACGCCAGATTACCATAGTAGTATTTGCCGTTGCTCTGCGAGAGAGAAAAACAATAACTAAAACTTTTAAAGGGCCAATTTAACGTTCAGCAAAACTTGCACCGCGTCGAGCTGGCTTCGTGTCTAAGGTCGGGCGTTGCTTTGTGTTTCTTTGTGTTTCTTTGTGTTGCTTTGTGTATGTGCACACTGTGTCGAAGCTACGAGGGCGATAAGTATGCTCCAACTCCAGAGTGCCATTTTAATTAATAAACTACACAAAGTGAAACTCAAGCGTGCTTCACAATGTAATACACTTTCACTGGTAGGAACTTCCTGGTTACACCAGCCCACAGGGGATTATTGTGTCCGTCCGTCGTGCAGGGAGGGGCTGGGTGGGGATGGAGGGGCTGGGTGGGGAGGGGAGGGTGGGGAGGGGCTGGGTGGGGAGGGTGGGTGGGGCTGGGTGGGGAGGGTGAGGCTGGGTGGGGGGTGGAAGGGGAGGGGCTGGGTGGGGAGGGGCTGGTCACCCCGTGGTGCCCTTATTAAACTCAACGTTTAACCTACTTACGCCGGCTTGTGCCCGTCCCCACAGTCGGCCATATTTGCGGAATACACCATGCCGCCGTTGACCCTGGCCATTGACCGAGCAACCCAACGTTCCTACCAGCTCCCTCCGCAGGAATGTGTTTAAATGAGAGCTAAAACTTGCACCTTTGGGTCAATGGCGGGGAATAGAGCCCTATTGATCTACTGAGCCTCGCAATTAATGCTGAGTCGTGGTTCAGGGGATGCTGCCGCGACGTGTGATGGTTAAAACGCCGGACTTGCAATCCGAAAGTCGCCAGTTCGATTCGATCTCCAGGAGTGGCAATTGAAACAATGGGGCAAGTTTATGAATTCACCCCCTTCCCCCCCGCCGCCTCTGTCCACGCAGCAGTATGAATGGGTGCGGCACAGTTCGTTGATCGGCAGGTTGTGTGTGGCAGGGATAAGAGGATGGGTGCTTCCCCCTCTTCCAAGGCGTCTGCCAGTGTGAAAGAGTAGGCCACAAATCTAATCCCAGAGTGGCTCTGTGAAGTTCCCTTTAGTATTAATAATTGTAATACTTTCATTTGATTTGGCGTCGTTCATGCCGCCATATACGGCGTGAAAGAACCCCAACACACACGTACACACCAAGCAAATGAAAACCCTACTGCCAATCAAAACCCAAAATTAATAAACAAATGAGGAAATTGGACCATAACAAGAAGCACAAACAGCAAAAAGTGTAACACATTGAAGGCTTTCGCATAAATATATAATTGTGTCGTTAAACCCGCCACCACCCAACACAGCCAATTAGTAAACAGAACATGCCAATTCGTTACTAGTACAGCACACCGGTGTGTTGGAGAGAAAAGCCACAACACTTACAATCTGAGTACGCCGTTTCGCCAGTAATTACAACTAGCTTCATCAGGGGGCAGCCAGATTTGTGTAGAAATCCGCCTGTTTCGTTCCTTAAATAGAAGGATCGATGCGATGGCGTCACTGGTGAGTCCTTCACGTGCGAAGGGGGGGGGGGGGGGAGTATTATTAATGCATATTAATTACAATAGGTATCCATTACCGGTTGGTTTAATCACGTGGTAATCAACGTATATTATGTGTGCACCTTGTTCATGTACATTGTTCTTGTACCGCCTGTCGTTTATGTGCACAGTACCTGCTCTTGTCTGCTCACAGGTATTCCCCATTGACGCATGGTGACCTGTATAGGCATGCATTTAAACAATGTATGATTGGATTTTTTTTAATCTACCGTGTATTATTTGATGATGAACAAAAAGCCATCGAAACAAAGAAATTAGTAGATGCCCTCATGACAGCAGTGGCATAAGAAAAACATTGCAGGGCTGCACCTTTACCTGTGCGTCGTTATGATTGCTTGTGGGGTGGCTCAGAATGTCTCCACGCTGAGTTGTATCGCCCGCTCACCCACCACCACCCCCACGAGCTCTATGGTTCTCCCATCAAACACTCGAATCTGTTATAATTCCGATGTATTAATTATCACGGGTCTCATGACCACGAACTTAGGTTGATTCAATACAACAACAACGACGATGTTTATACCATTGGTACCTCATTTGCCAGTAAAAAATATGATAATTGTTTTTTTACCCTTTTATCTGGCAACAAAACTGACACCTTTTTTACGAGGAAGTCATGTTTGCATAGACCACAATACCTGCAGTCATAATGCAAAAAAAAACATAACTCTGATAATGTATGCACTGTCCTTGAAGTTGATTGGTCCACACCCGAGACAGCTTTCCTTAGAGCCTAGTCTCAAGTGGTGTTGAACCAGATGACGCCAAAAGGCGCACAACTCAAAGACAATGCACCATCAGAGTATGAGAGCTCGGGGTAAGCATTTACACCATTGGTACCTCATTTGCATTACGACTGCAGGTATTGTGGTCTATGCAAACATGACTCCTCGTAAAAAAGGTGTCAGTTTTGTTGCCAGATAGAAGGGTAAAAAAACAATTATCAACGACGATGTTCTCAACACTTCGAATGAGATTAAATAGACCTGCCTTGAAACGGTGGCATAACCTGTCCACAGTAAAATACATTCCAGCCATTCTCAATGGACCATACTTTACCATTTTTTTTTACCATACTCCACCACCGTTGGTCAACGATGCAGTGGGGGCACATGTTCTGATAAGGGCGCCGCCGCGGCGAAATGTTAACTACCTCGCCTGGTATACAGCACCACGTGGGTTCGATCCCGACCCATGACGCCTGTTTATTTTTAGTTTGCGTGTCTCTTCCCGTGGACGCGTGGATTTTTCTCCGGGTCTTTCGGTTTTTTCCTCCGCATGTAGAAACGTGAGTTTAGAGTATTTGCCTGATTTACATTTCCACGTGATAAGCCACTTCGTTGAGCCATCATTTGTGGCCAGGTATCTTCTGAAAAAAAATAACAACTATATAGCTCAAGTGGGCTTTACCTGGTAAAATAAAAAATAGTTTAGTTTAGATATCACTTACCAGACTGGTGTTAGCCATGGCCAGGAAGTGAACTCAGATGTCCGCTAACTACTGTACCCCCTCGTTCTACCTTAGACTTGGCATGACTTAAGCATTGGCAGAGTATTCAAAGCCGTTTTGATTCTCTCTTCCCACTTCTGCACCATTAAAACACCATCGCCTACAGCATACACATGCTTTGTACGTCGGCAGTGAGCCTTCGAAGGTAACCGAATACCACGTGCGTATGTTGTTGTTGTTGTTTTAAAAAATTGGCTTCAAATTTAAACAATGAACGAAACTGCGTCACCGTCTGCTAAACAATTGAATGCCCCCGGCCATGGGGATGAATTTACGTATATCACGCACGGCAATTTCACTGCCTGGTTTCGCTGAAGGGAAATCAATAGCAAGAACTCATGCCTCACTTTAATATCTGGCGAGAGGGTGCTGCTGCCATTTGGCATTCGCCCATAATAAGGCAATTCCTCCTGCACTGAAGACCACTGTTTGTCAATGGCTAGCAGGTGAGGCCCGACGCATGCATTCTTGCTCGCAGCCCAGCAGCCGAGCTTATCTTTGCGTGTGGACATTTGCTTGAAAGTTTTTCGGCTGTCACCTTGAAGAGATGCACGTTCATGCGAATGCAAGATTATCTCTGTGGTTGTTTTTCACATTACCGGTTGGCTGGTATCTTTATTTTACCCGCGTGAGAGCGGTTAAGACAGCAGGTCTCTTTTGTAAGGTGGACGCATGCTAGAAGGGCAAATACAAGTACATAAATATGAATAAAATTGCACGACAACAAAAATTAAAACATGATGAAAAATCGTTGTGAATAATGTGGGGAGTAGTGGTGCCTTGGTTAGGACGCTGCACTATGAACCAGGTGACCCGAGTTCAATTCCCCGCCACAGCGAACACCGCTCGTGATAGTTTAACCTGTTCTTTCTGCCCATCCGCCTCCTTGGCCAACTCGGACTAATGACCAGCCTGGTGAAGTATGGCCAAGCAAATCCCCCTTGACTGCCACGGCGTGGGTAGGGCCTGCGTCCAGCAGTGGATTGACAAAGGACCGTGATTAATGTTGTCGGGACATGAATACACACGTGATAAAAGCAAAGCAATTATCAGAGATGAACACATTTACACGCATCGTATGAGCGCAACGTAGAAACTAAATGAGGTACACAAGCAATCAAGAGTGAATCCACTTAACATATTGAAGGGATTAATTAATTTTACAAGAGAATAATCTTTGACATGTTAATTACAAACGAAATGCCACATTTTTCCGTTTTCAAAGGCTATAATATTTTAAGTATTCATGTCTGTTCCAGGTTTCCGAAGGTCAACATCCATTAAGGATTAAAAATTTACTGGCAAACACAATTTAGAGAGGTGGTGCAAAACATCTTTTTGAAACGTTTTAAAAAGTCCAAGAGCCACCTTTCCAACGAATGAGAAGCGAACTAAAGGCCATTACAATCAATAATAAAATAACCTATCACTTTGTAATTGCGATACAATGTGTAGGTTTCAACCCTCATTAAGGAAACACTGTCAGAAACTTTGTTAAATAAGTTTCATCGCTTTGATTTTGGCACAGGCGAAGCTCATTGGGCAATGCATGCTCATTTTCGATGGGGCCCCGGTTCCAGAAATCTGATTACAGCAAAACTTGTACGAAACAATCCCAAAAACAATCTTGGCTGTCAAACTTTTGCGAGAATGAGCAATATTGTTACTGCTTCGATAAGAGCTATTATACTGGTAGGAACCTCCTGGTTACACCAGCCCACAGGGGATTATTGTATCCGTCCGGCCGTCGTGCAGGGAGGGGCTGGGTGGGGAGGGAGGGGCTGGGTGGGGAGAGGAGGGTGGGGAGGGGCTGGGTGAGGAGGGTGGGGCTGGGTGGGGAGGGGCTGGTCACCCCGTGGTGCCCTTATAAAACTCAACGTTTAACCTACTCACGCCGGCTTGTGCCCGCCCTCACAGTCGGGCATATTTGCGGAATACACCACGCCGCCGTTAACCCTGCCCATTGACCGACCAACCCAACGTTCCTACCAGCTCCCTCTGCAGGAATGTGTTTTGCTACATAGGGCCCAGATTTCTCCACCACTCAAACTCCACCACGGTGTACGACTGACGTGAAGTGTGGTGAACAACCAGCATGACTGACGGTGTTTAGAGGCCTTCATCCAGCAGTGGGTTGACAAAAGGCTGTAAATGCTGATGATTAGGGGTAACCATTCACCACTCCTTGGCGATTCCATCAATTGTCACAATTTAGGTTCAAGATTCAATTGAATGAGAATGTAATTTTGTTGTTGAAATTGCTGTGAACGTAGCGGCTACCAGTGACTACAGGAGACCCATGAACCCGCCACATTTGATATGCATATCGAGAAACATTGAGTCTCATCCTCACCATTCAACGCGTGCATCGTGAACTTAAAATTCGATCGACGAATTGATGCGTTGTTACATCTGCATTGTGTTGTAGGGCCCTATTATCAAGGGTGACGTAGCCAGCACCACGCCTGGCCTGATGTTTACACAACACAACCTCGGGGAGGCCCAGTGCCGGTTTCAAATATGCTTCACTGATGTTAACTGTGAGTGATAATTGAACTCAACTTGCCCGGTTCATAGTTAACACACGACAGACAAAGATCCCCCATACAGCCTTAACAGAGTGTTGGGGCAAGTGGTGTTAGCCAGTACCTATGAAGGCCAGCACGGCACACGAGGGGATGGGTGGCCAGCACCACGCCCGGTCGCCTTTGTCTCCCCAGTGGCGATGTTTACACACCGCACCAGGTACTCATTTGAGGCTGAGTCGACCAAGGGGAGGCCCAGGACCGGTTCAAATAATTGTCACTGGTGTCAGTCGTGAGCGGCAATCGCACTTAGGTCGCTGGGTTAGGAGCGCAGTGCGCTAACCGCTGCACCACCGCTCCTGCAGACACACAGACACACCTCATGTCGGTAAAGTAAGGCTAGCAGTTCACGGCTGCGGCTGCCGAGGTCTGTGCATATACATTTTTCACGGAGGTTCAGCCCGTGACCTGTATTACAGAGGGCTAATGGGAGCCTGCAGTGGAATGAATATATTTGGACAAAATGCATTCATGTTTGGAACAAAGGAGATTTTTTCTTCTCTCCTCTATTTATGTTTCAGAGGATTGTGCAACACACACTCGCGCACGAACACACATACACACACACACTTACGTTCACTGCTGCACTCAAAGTTCCCAATTTAATCTGTCAAATGTAGTGGTCGTCTCTGTATATTTTATGTAGCCAAAGGATTCCATTAAAAGCCACTTAAATATGGTTATGTGGTAGAATGTTAAAATACCACATGGGGATAAAGTTTGGCCATTTAACGTTTGGCGTCTTACGGGAAGACAAACAATAAAGTGCATGCATTTTAAATGTATTTATACATAATTTGACTGTCACGTGGCTCTTTTAAAATGAAATTGTGTGAAGAGATTGAAAAAGTTGAAAGGCAGATAAATTCCTTGGGTATTGAACAAGAGCTGCCTCCATTCTCGTTAGCCAACAGTTTTATTGTGCCACTGCCATGAAACAAGAACATTGCCAAGGCTGGTTTAATCGGCTGTCAGATGACCTCAGGGACCTGAATTTGCATAATGTATGTTAACGCATGCGAATATTGGTCTTTGCCCTCTCATTCTTAATCAACTCGTGTCCTGCAGCTACACAAAGGCCTCTCCGTGCAAAATCAATTTCATCCTTAGAGTTAAATGACTATGACCGTAAGGAATATGACATTATAAATTATTTAAGACACTGAATTCAGCGCAACTGCGAATTGAGTTTTAAAGGTTTCGCTATTTGCCTACCAATGCGCTTTTGAATATTTGCATTACTCTTATTTTCACGCTTTGAGCACCGTACGTTTAATTTTTGTTGAAGGGTTCGTTCCTTATTAATTTGGCCAGAAAAAAATACAAACCACCCTACCTCTGGGCAACCTCACTGCTCCATGTTAAACAGAAGCACGGCAAATGCCACGACTATACCATCACGTCACGGTTCGTGCAATCTTTTGTCACAGAATAACTTCATTAAACACTCAACAACAAATAGACAAATGACTATTATCAATAGTATCATCATCATCATTGTCATTGGATGTCGCCACGGTGTAATGGTGAGCATTACGCTGGACTTGCAATCCAGAGGTCACCGGTTCCATATCCTGGTGTGGCAGTTGACACAGTGGGCAGATAAGTGTCTTTAATCCCGTCCACGTGTGTCCATCCGGCAGTATAATCGGTGCCCTGCAGTGTGGTGGAGTGAAGTGTAAGTACTGCCACCACTTATCTCAAGACGTCTTTCCATCACTATGAGACCTCCTTTACCAGTGGCAAAATATAGTGATAGATTTTTACCCTTTCAACCTTTATGCAAGGCATCATGTTTGCAATAACCACAACACAATCAGTCAAAATGCAAACAAAAAGAAACAAGTCTGATAATGATAATGATATGCACTGTCCTTGACGTTTATTGGTCAACACCCGAGACAGCTTTTCTTAGAGCCTAGTCTCCATTGGTGGAGACTAGGCTCTAAGAAAAGCTGTCTCGGGTGTGGACCAATCAACGTCAAGGACAGTGCTTATCATTATCAGAGTTGTTTCTTTTTGTTTGCATTTTGACTGCTTGTGTTGTGGTTATTGCAAACATGATGCCTTGTATAAAGGTGTCAGTTTTTGTACCAGTTGAAAGGGTAAAAACCTATTACTAACGTCTTTCCTTCGTGAAAGATGTAGGGGCCCTCTTGAGCGCCCTCTCGTGGAGGTCTCTCCACCGGCAGTGCTGTGAGCAAGCCATCGCCGCAGGGCCGCACATTTTTGTACCAATAAACAGGCAAATTCGTATCATCATTATCATAATCACCACCGCAGTATTCCACACAACAAGTGCACGTGCAACATTTTAAATAAGATGCAAGCGGTCCTCTAAGTCGTCGAGTTTCCATGGCGACTGGAAGCCATCTGGCCCCTCTGCTGTGCGCGGGGTTTCAAACCCAATGCGGTCCCCCGTGGTTCAGCAGAAGGGGCTTCATGGTCGCTGACAAATGCCGTCCTCGCGAGGTCAAATCGAGCCCATTCCTCTGGCCGCACACACTGCGTCGAGTCGGAGGTTGACCTTCACGAAGGGCACGTGATCGCTGGGGGCCCCGGTGTCAGCACCCAAATTGACTCTGCCCGCAATAAGTGATTAATGCATTCCTACCTAAATCTAAAGCTCGTTAATTTAGCGCAAGATTGTCTCGATAATTGCGCGCTCGCCCCCCCCCCCCATTCCCCTGCCCCCCTTGCCCCAAAAAAACCGTGCAATCGATATTACTCGCAGCGCAAGTATTTGTGGTTGTGCTGGACGGCCCTCTGGTGTGTTGTTGGGGCTACACCACGTGTTGTCCGGCAGCACGAAGGTCCGACGTTTCGTTCTACATGTCGGGGGATTATTTCTTCATGTGCCGGAAGCTTCTTGAATTCGGTTCCTGTAGAAGCTCTCCAAGCACGTGGAGCGAAACGTCGGACGTTTTTGCCGAACAACACGCGGCACATTCCGAAATAATATTGGAATAGCGTGAATCATCTTCTTGGTTCTTTCGGTAAAGTCACGTAGAAGGGAAATAATAAAATAAAAAAATAAAACATAATAAAATAATTCTCACGACGTTTCGGCTGCTTGCATTGTGGCCGAAACGTCGTGAGAATTATTTCATTATGTTTTATTTTTATTATTTTATTATTTCCCTTCTACGTGACTTTACCAAAAGAACCAAGAAGATTAATCCCTGCAGTCACGAAAGCTTTAAATCGAAGCGTGAATCATGTCAAACAAAATCAGAAGCCATTGTCTTTTTTTTGCCATCAGGGATGCTTCAGAGCAATTGCATATTTTGAAGAGAGAGAAACACAAAGAGCGTTTGCCTGCTACCGTAGGTTGTGTACATCGGTCGGCTAATTAAAACACTGCAACGCGTGGAACGCGAGAATGTCCTTTAGCATTCGTCGGCCCTGCACGTTCAATTGCGATCTACACGACAGATGCAATTGCCATAATTAAAGCAAGGCACGGAGAGAATTGACAATAGAGCATTTGCATTGTCCTTTTCCACACTTTTCTCTGCAGAAAGATAATATGATTTAACACGCAAAGTATTGCTTTAATTATTGTACGCAAGAATGCAAATGCAAACAAGCACAATACATTTAGAATCATTGGTGCGTTTATGTATCAGCATATTAAGCAACAGCATGAGGCCCGAAGTTGCTAAAGGGGCCCTGGATTTACTAAAATAGAGGGATTTATCAAAAATCAGCTCAATTTCAGATTATTATAATTACCAATGAAAAAAATCTCATCATTTCAGAAGCACACTTAAAAACATGTGACTTGTAAATAGTCATACTAATTCAAGTATTTCACATCACTGTGATACTATGAAGCTATGACGCTTGTCCATCATGTCATTTATCTAGCCACGTGATGCACTCACCCAAAAAACAATTACTGCTTCGGGCTATGAATGGGCTGTCACCGCCACTGCAAAAATGTTTGTTTATTTTACAGACACTTCACACTATTGTTAAGCTCGGAATAGAATGTTTCTGCTGGAGTGGCGTATACAAAAATCTGTCTTTTTGCAAGATAGTGTCAGCATGCAAAAAAAAAGCACGCCCATACATCAGAGCGCACGGCACAAATTGAAGCGGGGGAGTTGATGGGAAACGCTTAACATCGAAGTGTAAAATAATTGGAGCGCTTTATTCCAAGCACAACAATTTCCACGACGAATAGTTCCCCTGGAAGAAGGCGAAGAAGAAGAAGAAGCAGAACGAACAATGATGATCGTTAATGGAAACTCGCCCGTGCTGTCGAGAGCGGACGGCAGGAGGCTTGGGAATCATGAACCGCGGCTGTGATTGCCTCTCTCCTATTCGCTTTCGTCGTTCGGCTACAGAGCGGCGGGCGGTGACAAAAGAGGCTTGCGGATGGCGAAATTTCCCGGACGACCACTCCCTTGGGGAGGGGGGGCGAGGCACCGATGTCCCATGGCGCTGGAGGCACCACGTATTCGAAAATCGTCACCCGTACCACCGTTTCGAGGTCATCCCGAGGGCCCAATTAAACGATCCGGGCTTAAAGCGAGCACCTGGTGTTGCGTTAACAGCGGTGAAGTCAATAATCAAGGCGTGTGTAACGCCGGCCAATTATCCCGCACACGTCAGTTCTCAAGGTCACACGATAATTTAGAGCTCTTTGTTGATACGCTGCTGGGCGAGGCAACGCCCCCCCCCCCCCCGAATGCCGTATCGGTCACGTGGATTGACCATACTTCATCGTACTTGGTTGCTACTGGTCGGTGAAGAGGGTGGGTGGGTCCTGCACTGACGCGGGGCGTAGCAGAAACTCAGGTTTCTTAGTTCATAGCACAGTGTGCTCGATACTTCACCAATCACGTAAATCAAAGTGGTTCGTTGCTAAAATGAGCTCCACTTAACAGTTCTGCGCCAATGGTGGAAATTCCACATTCCTGTGACAGGGGTACGTTTATACTTAGGATGGCCACTGTTGACGTCCCGATAAAGTGGTACCAAATTTATTGTCCTCAAAGGTTGTGATGACCCAAGTCCATTCCTAACCAGGAATTAATATTGAGACCATCAGATTGTGACTCACATTATATTACTGTGCTTTCAAGCTGTCTGTGTACTTATGATAAAGTGATATAATATTAATTACATAGAATATATAAATGAGAATGGATCTGAAGTAACTATAGCAGCGGTGTGTGCATATGTATTTAATATAGAGAAGCAGTTTAACGAGTGAATTTGGGAATTTCGGCAGGTGGCAGTTTTGATCATTTGGAGTTGTGGAGACAGGGCGTTCCGGGGAGGCTGTAAGAGGAGAGAGTTGCAAGCGTTGAGTCGGGATGTTGGTGAACGCGTGGAATGAGGCTCTCCGTGCCTTCTGTCGCAGTTAGAAAAAAGTGCGGATGTGGGACCATTTTTTCCAGTATCAAAATGATGAAAAAAATAGGATTAGGATTTCCCTTTCTGGCAATAAAACAGGTGTTCAAATATTCAAACACCCAAATCGATACCTATCGCAAGGCATCCAAATAATGTATACTTTCATTCATCATTAATTTTAAGAATTGATACTTTTGGAACTTGCATTGCCTTTGTACTGTTCGCATTTTTGGCATTATCTGGTCTAACACTGCTGAGACGAGGTTCTTAAAGAAGGCTGTCTCTGGTGTAGGCCAATCAATTCCAAAGACAAAGCGAATATCATCAAAGCACGTTTGTCTGCATGTTTTTTCCACGAGTATGTGTGGTTAATGCAGACTGGATGCCTCGATGCAAAAGGTATCGATTTGGTGTTTGATAATCGTAAACTTCTCCCGTTTTTTTGGTATCGCCAGAAAGTGTCAAGCCTTATTCATATTTTAGTTTCATCATCGTGGTAGATGTTGTGCAGATGGAGATACGAGTTCCTTCAGATATGTGGGAAGACAAGCAGAGTTAGAGAGCTTGGGATAAATGATCCTCACGAAACCTCCACTCTCAGCCGAGCTGGTTTATATCCGTTAAGTGCTGGCAATGCAGTGCATGGCCGTGTCATAGTAAACTGATTTGCTAGGCATGGGATACTTTAATGTGGCATTATTTTTAAGAGTAGGGAAATTCAATGTCTTCACGACCCAAGTTCTAGATGTGACATAAATAATCAATAAAATACAATTACGAAACACTTTAGAGTCAATTGATTCTTAAGTGAATCGTTGCAGTTGTCTCTGTCTCTATATATCAGGCTGGGCATTGCAAATCCATGTCAGTCGTGGAATGGACAGGAAAAAAAGCAAGCTTTTGTGAGCATAATCTATTTGTAATTTAATATTGCCCACACAAGGCAAAAAGAGTACTGGGTAATTGGACCAAACTTGACAAGTGCTTCAAATTGATACCAGTCCTCTCAATACCCCTAGGTTAATGACATCCAATTTACCCTTGCTGGGAATGCCATTTGTGTTTTTTTGTTCTAATTGCGTTAAAGTTAACTGCCTTTTCTCTCCCCTGCACTTTGCCATGAATGCGTTTGTGAGCCACTTACCCTCAACGTATTCTTGTCTCGTTACTGGCAACATCTCTCAATTTCACAATTCCTGCGTTAGGTAATTTATACACGCGAGAACGTGCACTTAATTGACTCTTAAATAAAATTTAATCTGGACTGTTTGCGCTTGAACTCGCAAAATGTAACAATGTTGGCTATTCACATGGCAGTGTCTTTTGGAGCCACTTTCTAAAATCAATATTCCATCACACTCGCAACCGAAAGAATCCCACCGTTAATTTCTTTCCCTATTATATATCTATATTAGATGCTGCACACTAAGTGGTGCAATAGTTAGCACGCTGGACTTGCAATCCAGAGGTCGCCGTTTGGTCATTCCCGCGTGGCAGTTGAGACAATGGGGCCAGTTTCTTCAATCCCTCGGCCACTGTCCAACTCAGCAGCGTAAATGGGTTCACCGCAGTAAGGCGAGCGGCAGGTGGCGTGCGGTGGGGTAAAGTGTGGGTACTCCCCACCTCTTCAAATACGTCTGGCCAGTTTTGTAGAGGAGGCCAAAGCAGTCCTCTGGAGGGGGCTCCTAGAGCTGGCACGAGGGTAGGCCCCTTCCACAAGTCAGTGGAGTGAGCAAGACATCCCAGGGCTGCATATTTTTTTAATATCTAGATTATGTGCTATAGAGACTTAAACGGTGCAAACACTGTGGCCCTATTTGCGAAGGGCTAATCTTTTGGGCGATCTTCTTGGTTCTTTCGGTAAAGTCGCGTAGAAGGGAAAAAATACAATAATAAAAATAAAACTGAATAAAATAATAAAAATAAAACATAATAAAATAATTCTCACGACGTTTCGGCCACAAGGCAAGTAGCCGTCCTCACCTGATGACGGCTGCTTGCGTTGTGGCCGAAACGTCGTGAGAATAATTTTATTATGTTTTATTTTTATTATTTTATTATTTCCCTTCTACGTGACTTTACCGAAAGAACCAAGAAGATGAATCCCTGCAGTCACGAAAGCTTTAAATCGAAATTTCGGGCGATCATTGAGTTAAACGAATGCAGTGCTCGAATTGAGTCCGTTTCACAAGAGCAGCCTTCTGATAGCTCGCTAACAAATACCACATCGCTTGCTGGCTGAGGCCAGCATGGGCTGTTTAATTACACCCTTCACTTTGTCGGCAAAGTCTCATTACTCCTCCGGGGTTATCGATTGGAGAAAGCCCGTGACATTCCGCTCATTTTGTGTAATTAGGCAAAATCAGAGCTGTGTGGGATTAATTGATTGCGCCCCCCCCCCCCAAATCCGATAAAAAAAAAATAGATAATGGAACACAGGAGCTATGGTAACGTGAGTGGAATGGGGTCATTTAACACTTGAACCTGATGGCGGGGTCCCGAATAAACGGAAGTCAAAATCGTAATTAATGAACTTTTTTCACTATGAGACCTCTTTTACCAGTGGCGTCATCTGGTCCAACAGCAATGGAGACTAGGCTCTAAGAAACGCTGTCTCGGGTGTGGACCAATCAACTTCAAGGACAGTGCATACATTATCAGAGTTATGTTTTTTGTTTGCATTTTGACTGCTTGTGTTGTGGTTATTGCAAACATGATGCCTTATATAAAGGTGTCAGTTTTTGTACCAGTTGAAAGGGTAAAAACCTATTACTAATTAACTTTTTCTTGGCGACTCCGTCCCACCGCGCACAGAAACGCCGCGACACGCCCGGCGCGGATCGTTCTGTTGTCGTGTCGTCCAAGCAGCAGCAGCAGCGAGGACGAATGCGCAGAAGAAACAAAACTTTGAAACTTTGATTAGCGCATCGTGTAGAGCTCGTCGGGAGGAACAGATCGCCGCGTCGTTCGCCTTCAACAGACGTAAAATGACGTCGCAACGCAGTTTAAGTGAGAGCCGGGGGCTTATGGGACCCCGGGGTCCCGCCATAGGGTTCACTTAACAACAACGAAAGTAAAACGGTGACGGCAGAGAGCGCCGTGGAAAGGCGATGCCAATCTTCACATCGTGATGATTTTTTTTTTATCGCAGAACGCGTACCACGTGCCGTGTTCACGAATCGTCATCGGCCGGGAACACCGCCGGATGAACGGTCTATCGATAATCTTGATTGGAAGCTTTTGTGACTGCAGGAATCCATACTCTTTGGTTCTTTCGGTAAAGTCACGTGGGTAGAATCCACCTCGGCCGCTGCTACCTAAAAAACCGAGTTCAGTGCTCATTCATCTCCACGATGGGTCGCCCACCGGGGACGTTGATCACTTTTGTCCGCCACGGTCATTGTTACAATGCGACCACTGCTGCCCATCACGGCCGCATGCCCGTGCACACTCGAACTCGCATTGGCGGTCAACGTGGGAGCTCCTCTGTGACGTGCTGATTGGGTCGTGTCGCACGCGGTACGTTCGGCTCCACGGACGATGCGTTTCGCTCCAACATGCTGATTGATTGAGCGGTTTGCTCACTCTCTTCCGCTATTTTAAACCGGGGCGGCGGCAGCAGCGGCGGTGGCTTATGTACTTATGTAATCCGGCACTGTCCGAGGCGAGGGTGGGTGGCGTCTTGAATGGGATTAAGTGTTTCCCCCTCGCACGCGTCGGTTTTCTCGAGGTGTTCCGGTTTCCTCCCACATGTAAAGACCTTCATACTAGAGGACCGCAGAGCTTGGGCAATTGTTGGCGCCGGCTTTCGCGTGGCCGCCTTCTTTCGACGATTCCTCGCGCCTCTCAGTTATTTTATCTCTCTCTCTCTCTTCAAGAGTGAATTCCGCGCGTGTTAAACGTGTATTAAGTTTAACACTTAGAAATAATTGCCGGCTGCTGTTGGTGTTTTATGCAAGCCAACTCTTCCACATTCGGGTTACCCGAAGAAGCAACCATCATACGGAGCGAAACGTCGGCCATCGTGCCGTACAACGGCACGGTACAACCCGAAAAAAATGTATAACACATCAGAGAAGCCATGAGGGCAACAGCTGCGTAGACCTCCAGGACAGGCAACGTCGCTATCACCTGCCGACGTTCTCTAATCCACGTGATCCTCGTATTGCCTCTTAGTACAACATTCCAAGACTCCGCTGCCACCACCCCCTCTACCACTAACCCTGTAAACACGGCAAGTTGTAATTAATATTAAAGTAATAATTAGAACAAACGCGGATGATAAACGGGACAAAGCTAGCTGGCTGGCGGGGTGCGGCAATCGGCGAGAGCAACCGGCGACAATGTTTGGAGCGGCGTCGTGGTGGACAGACAAAACAAAAACACCGCGATTATCCGGCTGCTTCCGTCGATTATCCGGCTGCTACCATCGATTATTTGATGGATTTAATCGATTGTCCGGTCGCTTTAATCGATTGTCCGGTTGCTTCCATCGATTATCCGGCTGCATCCATCGATTACCGGCTGCTTCCATCTTTTATCCGATGGCTTTAATCGATTATCCGATTGCTTCCATCGATTATCCAGCTGCTTCCATCGATTATCCGGCTGCTTTCATCGATTACCGGCTGCTTCCATCGATTATCCGGCTGCTTCCATCGATTATCCGGACGCTTTAATCGATTATTCGGCCGGTCCCCTGGCCGATCCGGCAAAAACCGCTCCAAAGGCTGTGACACCAACCGGGTGATCAGCGCTTCGTGCGTGACAATGAAAATGAACGTAGCTACGCTTGATTTCAGTGTTCGATATAATGTACAGTACATTATACACTACATCACGGGACCGCCCTTGCCAGTATATCAAAATATAAGAATAGGTTTCACCCTTTCTAGCAATATAACAGGTGTAAAGATGTCGCTATTACCCGCGGATGTTTTAACATCTTAACAGCTGTTTTCTCGAATACAAACGATTCAATCGAGTGCCTGTATTATCACTAAGCTTGTAGCGATATGTCCAAATTTGCGTTTCGTGTGGCACGGTTTGAAGTTGCGACTGAATTTGGGGAACATTTTTTTTAAAATGACGTTGTGGTGCAATGTAGCACCGGAGCATGCGGGCAGGGGCATTCACTCTTGCGTTTACAGGTTGTGCCACATGTTCAGGAACCGCAGAAAATCCCAAAATGTTGGGCGAAACGTCGGACAATGCCGAACACACCGGTAGAACGGCACATCCGCTCAAACCTAAACGGGAGTTTTACTTAAATTGGAGCAATTTTTTGCTTTACAAATACAAAAATAACCATCGCACGTACGATTTAATCCGTGCATCGGTAGCATATTAATGTATCTTAATCATGAAACAAAATGCAACACGAGCAACTCCTAGCGATCACGCATACGCGAGTTTACAGGCAGTGGCTTCTCATCAGTGTGCACAGCCTCCGAGAACCCAGTCAAGCTTAGCGTGCAAAAACGATATCGACAACAGCTCTCATTGGAATTTGGCCTTCACTCACCTGAATTGGCCACAGCCGGCCAAAGATTAACAGACGCAATGTGGGTCAAGCAGCAGTGAGACCCGCGAACTGGCGCCCGACGCTTTGCGGTCGGAAAGGGGGCACAAGGGGATGGGATGGATGCCTCCATGGCAAGGCCGTAACCATGGGGTCAACATTGGGGGGGGACCAAATCTTCCAGAGGGTCTGGGGGTCCCCCCCCCAGAAAAAAAACGTCAATTTGAAAACGAATTTACTGCCATTTCCTGCCTGAAATATTTTAAAAAATCACTAACACATAGGATGGATTTTTGTGTTGTTACAATAATGTCTAATAGTGTATTGTATTGCATTGCCCTGTTTTTTCTTTTTTACCTTTTTTTGTTTCATTGTATGTAACGGCAGACATTAGGGATTAATAAAGTACAACCATAACCACAATCATATAAACAGAAATCTATTTATAACGATATATTGGGGGGGGGGGACATTTTGAGCATATTTGAATATTGGGGGGGATTTGCCTCCCCCCAATATCTAATAATTACGGCCTTGCTCCATGGGACTCCCACACACTCACGAGTTTGCGGAGATCTCGGCTGAATTGTGGGGTAAAAGCGAGCACTGAAAATGACCGTACTTCGTCGTGTGACATCGCCACCATCACGGCGCGACAGCCAGGGCCCCTTGGACATTTGCAGCATTCAGATGTCGGGAGGAATTTTATGTTCCAACTACTTGGAACGTAAAACGGCTTACCACGCCTCGAGCCTGCACGGATCGCACCTCTTGCCCAATGCCACGCGTCTATCCGTTGTATGATTTCTAAATGTGGGGGGAAGGGGGGATGGCTTGCACCACGCCCGGGGTTATTTTAAATGTTACAGTGCATACGCTGCACTATAGAATTCCTGCCAGAGGTCGCAACCGGGTACCCGATACCCGTACACTACCCGATAACCGGCTACCCGTACCCGGCCGGGTACGGGTAGACCTTGAGTCACTGGTGAGTAACGGTTTGTCACTCATTTCCCAACGTCTTGTCTCTTCTCACAATTCAAGTTCCTAGAATCAACCCACCCGCACCTGCAACATGGCTTCATCAGTTACCCGATACCCGTACCCTACGAATATTAACAAAATATACCCGTACCCTACCCGTACCCGGCCGGGTACGGGTAGGGTACGGGTACGGCCGGGTACGGGTACCCGTTTGCGACCCTGGTGCGGCCGGGTACGGGTACGGGTAAGGAATCAAAATCCGTTTGCGACCTCTGATTCCTGCACGCGGTGAGAACGGAATTATACGTAGGTGGACAACGTTGCCTTCATAATCGTGACCTCATTCGCATAAAGCGAATAGCATGACCTTTCAAATGCCATCCCATTCATTGCAATTGGTGAATTAGCTTAGGTGGGGTTCTCAGGACGTATATATATATTCAAATGTGCCCGTTTATATTTTGTTAATATTCGTAACTTTTGTTCTCTACGCATGATGTTTCGCCCGTACCTCCGATGGGCTGTTACACGTTCCTCTGTATGCATCACTTGGTTGGTGGTGGTGCAAGTGGAGTAATCGTCATCTCTTTCCATCTGTACGGGGACGATAGCGTGTTGCCCCCTCGCTCGAGTGGGCTTTCTCCATGTGCTCCGGTTTTCTGCCACGTGTATAATAATAATAATAAATAATAATAAACAATCATCCCTAATTGTCTGTAAACATCATAGAGTAAAAACATTGCCAGGGCCTCCTAAAAAAGGGTCCAATGACCAAGTGAGGCTCTCCTGGATTAATAAATTATCGTTTTCTTACTCTGTTGTTATTGCTCTGATGTTGTTCTTCTTACTCTGATGTTGTTGTTCTTACTCTGATGTTGTTGTTGTTCTTGTCCTGTGCTGACGTCCGAAGGGTTTGCCTCGCAAACGAGCTGGGTAACTGTAGAAACGGTAGTTTTCCGGGTGATAAAAACCCCCATTGAATTTGATTGGGCATACAAATTTCCCATTTATTACGAAGATGCCTTCTTCAGGAAGAAGAGCGATTCACCATTGGAACCTCCTTTGCCAGCAGCAAAATATGATCATTGGTGTTTTACCCTTTTATTTGGCAACACAACTGACACATTTTTTTACAAGGAGTCATGTTTGTATTGACCACAATACCTGCAGAATGCAAACAAAAAACACAACTCTGATAATGTATGCACTGTCCTTGAAATTGATTGGTCCACACCCGAGACAGCTTTTCTTAGAGCCTCGTCTCACATGGTGTTGGACCAGATGACGCATTTTGGCGTTTTTTGTTTGCATTCTGACCGCAGGTATTGTGGTCAATGCAAACATGACTCCTTGTAAAAAAAAAGCTGTCAGTTGTGTTGCCAGATAAAAGGGGTAAAAACCAATGTTCAAGAAGAGCGATTGCCCACAATGTGAACTTGAAGTGCATGTTTTGGTTCGTAGACAGTGGCGATGATGCTCGTGGTAGTGTTCTCATGCACCGTTGCCAACGGACGTAGCACGTGTTTGAGGCTTTGTTAGCGAGACGATATTTAAAATCACAGTCGGGGGTGACATTATTGCAGTGGCGTTATATTGAAAAGCATTGGCCTGACGCAACAGTGTGATTATGCGAGTGTCTCTGTGATGTTAAAGTATTTTTTTCTCGTTAATAGAGCTTCAGGCCCATGTTGAACAGCCGAGGTATGTATCTGTGAAATGTGATCTATTTTTTTTGTATATATTTTCTCCGAATAAAAAAAAAGTCTTGCATTGAATTGGTGGCCGATTGAATGGGTCGGTTCAATAGTTTATCAAAAGCAATGACTGATAAATAAACAGAAGCTACTGAATTATACAACCAGTGCCAAACAAATCCTGGGAAGTGTGAATTGCTGCTTCGTGCTGTACTTGTGAAAACATCAGTTTGCAAATTAAAAAGTGACTGTGCAGAATGTTCTCGTTTTATTCAACTCCGATTTAAATTTAGTTCACAAAGACAACACACATGCCAGAGAGAGAGTGGACTAGTGCACTGTCAGTACAACACGGGGGGAAGGGAAATTTGCTCGCACATTCTCACATTAATCATTTTTTTGCGCGCTTTGTTTTCACGTGTACTTCGTCATTGTGACTTCCAATGCCTTGGAACACTTCCAAAACTGAAACACTTTAAGAATCCTGGCCATGAGCCAAGGTGGCACACGCGTAAGGGAGAGAGGAGACGTGGGGGGAGGGTGCGCGTTACTGCGGCTCCTGTCAACCAAAGGCAGCATGGCAAGAACAATCTGCCATTCTTGAGTGTGATGGTCGCGAGCTGCGCTGCAAACCCGGCGACCCGAGTTCGATTGCCGCTCACGGCCAACATCAGTGACGATTATCTGAACGGGTCCGCGACTTCCTCTAGGTTGACTCAACCTCAAATGAGTACCTGGTGCGGTGTGTAAACATCGCCGCTGGGGAGACAAAGGCGGCCGGGCGTGGTGCTGGCCACCCACCACCTCGTGTGCTGTGCCAGCCTTCATAGGTGCTCGCTAACAGCACTTGCCCCAACAGTCTGTTAAGACTATACGGGAGATCTTTGTCTTTGGGGGGAGGGGGGTCCGTGAGTCATTATCAGTGCGGATACATGGGGACAACGCAAAGCTGAGTGCATCGTTTCCACAACATACCATCTTTGCAGTGTGGATGGAATGGCTTTTATCAGTCAAAGCGGACAGTCTTTACTTGATGAATATACTCTTAGTTTTTTCGGTAAAGTCACGTAGGTAAAAAATGAAATAAAAATTAATAAAAATAAAATAATAATAAATCACGACGTTTCGGAGGCAACACAAGTCTCCGTCATCATTTCATTGTTTTACCTACGTGACTTTACCGAAAAAACTAAGAGTATGAATCCTTGCAATCACGAAAGCTTCAAATCTAGAATTTACTTGATGTCTTTCTGTTTGGGGCTTTCACAGTTGTCAAGATCCATACGAATAAGCATACCAATTGATAAAAGCGATCCAATCAGTTTAAAATGGGTAGAATTCCAGTTACTTGAACGTGTGCGCGTATGATTATGCGCAGGGGAAGTTTGCGAGTGCAAAATAACACCCTTGCATGCTCACACCGAAACACTGCACGGCGCTCCAATGTGTTCCTGCGTGGTACCGCGCGTTGCTGCCCGGCACGTTGTCCAACGTCTGGCTCCGCGTTTCTCGAGGAAGCCGAAGAAGGTGCCAAGCACGTGGAGCGAAACGTCGGACATCGTGCGGAACAACACGCGGTAACATCTGGCGCATCTTTAACACACCGGTGTGTGCTGTATTAGTAACGAATTGGCATGTTCTGTTTATGTGCCAAACCTTACTAATTGGCTGTGTCGGGTGATGGCGTGTTTAATGACGCATTTACATTCACGCAATCTAACCCAAAAAAATGTATTATGGACATCTTTACAATTACATTTTTACGTACACAATGTAATTCTTTTTTTAATTCGAATTGAAAATATGTTCTCCCATTTTTCATGCAGAACTATTACATTAATGGACAACTATCCACACGTGTGATGTTTGACCTCACAAGCTAAGCAGCAATGAGCATGGGTAGGTGACCAGGGCTTGCCAGGTGTTGCAGGTGGCCAGGAAATGCAAGTGTCGCCCCTAATATGTGCGGATTTTCTCCGGGTACTATAGTTTACTCTCGCATGACAAATACTCATTACATGGTACTGGCCAAATATTCCAATGCAGGGCCCCACCGAAAAACAATCTTGACATTCATTTAAGTATTTCTGGAAAAAAATGGCATTATTATCTTCATCATCATCATCATCACCTGTGAATATTTTTCAACAGTAAAATAAACATGTAACATCACACCTTGTCTAGAATTGTGGCTCTTTATTAAGCAATCAGCACAAATGAAGCACAGTACCGTATTTCAAAAATGTCAACGTGAGCTCACGCAAGACCACCGAGCATTGATAGAAACCGGGCCAAGAGCCGGGTGAGCAGGCGATGTGGTTCATGGACATTTGACACGATGTGAAAGCAAGAACTCAGAAGAGAGAAACTGGCAGGACCAATAGAATGGCATCTCCACGTTACGAGACAAAGAATCTGCTGGGGAAATCGCACAGAGTGATGCACAAGCTTTGAGACAGCGTGTGGCCGTGGAAGAGATTTTTTTTTTCGAATGGGCCTTTTTTATCCTTTACTCTGCACGTGGTGTACTTTCGCGCATACATACTCTGGTATGATAGTTGGTCACATTGCAGAGTTGTCATTGTATGATAGATTTTTGTTGTTGTTGTTGTTGCAAAGTCACCGGTGACCAGGCTGAGATCATGCACCGTGCGCACTTGAGAAATTGGTTTAATCACGAGTGGCTAGCCGAACTTTTTTTTTATTTACTGTCATATTTAGGTTCAAATGTAATGCAATCAAGTAACTTGGAGGAAAGTGTGACCACTCATTTCAAAAGCTTGAGACTTTTGACTTCCTCATTTCGATTTATGTTCTTAAGATTTTCTCAGCGTGTCTATTGATCCTGAAAATAATTGCGAAAGTACAACAAACAGCTGGAAACATTTCAATGCGATCAACTTTCATCAATATTAATATTTACATCTCATAATTTTGGCACACATAATCATCCGAGGGTATAATAAAAACGATAATAAATTATAAAGTAGGCAAACTTTTTTAACGCAGCATAGCATATGCAAAAAAAAAATCACAGATGGAAAAAAAATGCATTTACATCATATTCAAGTAACTTTACAGAGAGTGACTTTAAATCCACAATAAGTTATTCTGGACATGTGTAAGTTTTTTGTATTTCGGATGCTATTTTCTGTTAAAGAAAATAAAACACCAAAAAAAACATTTTAAATAAACAAACGGTTCTACATCCTAATGATGCTTCGATAATAGAGCTCTTATTTTTTGCCCCGACTGTTATTACATTATTTTAAAATTAAACGTTTGTTTGCAATGGCTTTCAACTTACCGAAAATAGAACGGCACAGCCATACTACCGATGTGTACATATTAATTGTCTTCTTAGTGATAATTAACTCCCTAGTTGTTGAAAGGACACAGAGGGTCGGCTGAACAGCAGATGTTCCCATCCTGTGAAAAGAAAAAATATATAATTAGGGGGCCGTCCATGAATGACGTCACGCACCTAGGGGGAAGGGGGGGGGTCAGACATTTGTGACGATGTGTGACGAGGGGGGGGGGGGAGTATAAGAAATGTGACGTCACATCAAAATGCGCAACTTTTAGACAACACGTTCTACTTAATGAATGTTTTCTCCTACAACATAAGAGTGCAGCGCCACATTAAATACACAGTACATTGAAAATAGTTTAAAGCGATGTGAAGCTTCTTTTATTTTCAAAATGGAAACATGATTTGGGGGGGGGGGCAGAGCTTTGTGACGTCATATTTGTGGGGGGGTCTGACTTTTTGTCACGCCGTGTGACTAGGGGGGGGGGGGGGTCAAAAATCGTCCAAAATCGCGTGACGTCATTTACACACGGCCCCTAATATGTTTGTACCCAATTATACGATCATAACTACCACCATCGTCATCATCCTAATCAGCCATCATACATCCACCGATGGATCAAGTTCCTCCCCACATTGTCAGCAGCATCCATCACAGTGCATTCATCTCACTCCTGCACGTGACCTGACCTCATCGCTGCATCTCTGCGGCGCTTGGCCTGATTCTCTCCTCTGGCTGCCATGCCGTGTGATCAGTCTCATCCATCGGCCATAACAATAGCCACCTTTATACATGTATCAGACAATCATCAGGAATGTGCCCGATCTCATCAGATCTTACAAGCCAAGTCAGAGTTGAGCCTGGATGGTGTTTGCATGGTGAGCACTATGCGCAAATAGGCAGTGGAGGGGGAAAAAAAACTCCGTTGTTGTACTGGACTTATACAAATTTAACATCTCTGCTGCCCACCTTCAACTTACATTGATGCTGCCCGCCTTGACTAGCCCAAACTGACCAGCGTGGTGAAATATGGTAAAATAACCTTCATCATCCACTTAGGCGTATGGAGGCCCCTGTTCCATAGTGGACTCACGTGAGGGCTGTACATGCACGTATACGATGTGTTGCTGTGGGGCATGATGGGTGAATAAAGTAAAGCGAACATCATTTATCTCCCCACGTAAATATAAGATGTGTTTTGGTCTGTCAGGCTAAGGGACTTCTGGACTAATGCTACCCAACAGCATTCGTTTCAACGAGATCATTCGGGACCAGTTTTCACTTTTCAGGCCTCATCAGCAAAGCTGGGCTTGTTCACAACTGTTCAGGCAATTGATCTGAAAAAGCAAATAGGCTGATAGACTTTAAAATATATACATGGTCTGTTAATACATAAGCCTATTTCAGTACCAAGACTCTCTCAAGAGAACCCAGAGCAGGAGCAGCCGGCTTCAACAGACCCCAATCCACGCCGTCTCCAATCGACAACCCACGGTGATCTGCCGCTGTGCCCGCTCGTAAACCTTGTGCGGCCACACGCCCAGCACAGCCTCACTGGGCTCTCCGGCCCGAACACCTGAAACGAGCTACCGGTGTCTAATGTTCAGGCACCATCCTCGAGTCCGAGCCAGTTTTGCGACAGACTTAAAACGGCAGTGTTATTCAAAAGAGCCGACTCTGCGTGATCACCGCGGCGCATTCGCGATGGACTGGACCCACAAAAGTGGCCGTCTGGAACGCTCTTCCTTCTGATATTAGGAAGCCACCGAAGCTATGCACTTTTCAATCTAGTTTGAAAACTTATTTCTTCAGAACTTATTTTTGTATTGAGTTTGTTGTCCTTCCCACACACCGCCGATTAGCATGGTTGGCAACGTATGGTGCGAAAGAAGTCCATCATACATAAGTAAAGAGTGCACGATAACAAATGTTCAGACTTCCAAGCTCTAAGTGCTCTCTAATGAGTCGGCACGTGAAATAAAACTTATGGCAGGTAAAATGTGTGTTGCCCGTGCCCTTCAGTGAAGTAATGCACATCGTCCCAGAGTATGGATTTTTCCTACAATTGCAAAATTGTATTCAAGGCTCGTGGGGTCATTATTGTTCTTTCTCAATGCACTTCCCCGCAGGGCCAAGGTCAGAATTCTTCAGTGGAGCAAGACTTGTTTTATATAACTCATTAAAAGTTTGTTTTATGTGTATTGGGTTTTTTTTTTCTGGCAACGTATACAGGGTGACCCGAGAGTTTACATGGAAAATAACAATAAATATTGATGTGTAGCTATCTCTGAAAACTAACTTTGGGGCATTAGACGGCTGAGCGAATTAATGAGCAAACACGTTTACATCATCTGGCAGAGTGCCTGCACGACAACTCGAGTTACGCGAGTTTACATCCAGATTGGGAGGTTGATTTAGCCTATCATCTCCACTCCAGGATGGATAAAATTGGTACCACTTCGTGGGACGTCAACAGTAAATGTCTTATGGAGGAAACTGGCCCCTGTTAAGTGAGTCATGAGACCCAGATTGTGCCAGTTTTGCCAGGAGGGATAGGAATCTGGGCCTAGACTACCTTGCCTGGTTTCGAAAGTAAACCAGCCTTCTTCACAGTCGTCATGTGAATGTGGTATGAATGTAATTAACAGTGATACATTGAAATATATATTCACCCGATTGTACTATCAGGTCACGCTTGCAACTACGAGACTATCCCGGTACATTGAGTTGTTGCCTGGTTCAACAAAACAAACTTGGAAAAACGTCCACTTGGTAATTGGAGTATTATTTCAAGAGACGAAGCATATCTTTGTATCTCTCGTACGGCGATGCAAATTTCTCTGCAATAAATAATGGCCCAGCGAAGGGGACATCACAGAACTACTTCTGAGATCCCTTCACGTGACCTCTGGTGTAATAGTATAAGGCAGCACTTTGTCACCCACCCCGAGACAGAAAGTAATGTTTGTCGTGCGAGTCAACCCAACTTTGCTTTTTTTATTCTGAGAGCAACATTTTTGCAAACTCAGTGCAAAAACCACGTAAAATGTGATTTCTTTGGTGACTGGGCTGAGACCATCAACTCACGACACTTGAGAACCCAGTTTAATAACGGACGACTGAAGCCAGAATTCAAACCCAGGATACCAGTAGCACCAGCTCAGTGCTCTTGCCTAGGATCCACCTGGGAACCCAAAAACACAGCGATAGTCTGAAGAGCCTGAATTCTGCCGACAAGCAACCACCACCTCGATTTAAAGCTTTCGTGACTGCAGGGATTCATCTTCCTGGTTCTTTCGGTAAAGTCACGTAGAATGGAAATAATAAAATAATAACAATAATTATTTTATAATGTTTATTTTTATTATTTTATTATTTCCATTCTACGTGACTTTACCGAAAGAACCAAGAAAATAATTATTTTATTATGCTTTATTTTTATTATTTTATTATTTCCATTCTACGTGACTTTACCGAAAGTACCAAGAAGATGAACCACCACCTCCTCTCCCACCCCCCCCCCGCCCCCCGCGTTTCCCTACCTGGCAGTGGCAGAGGATACACGGCCCCCCATCCGGCCGCCAAGAGGACCCGCCCAGCCGCTGGGCCCCCCGCTCGTCCCGGCAACTCTTGGTGAGGTCCGGCACGACGGCTGCGCCCGAGTCGCCGTCCGTCTCGCAGGGGCTGCTCACGCAGCGAGCGCAGCAGTTGCCCTCGAGCAGCACCGTGTGGCGGCAGTGCAGCTTGGGGCATGGCACGGGCCAGCAGTCCACCTCACCCTGCTGCCGGACGACGGGTCAAATGGAACGCGCGCGCGGGGACAACCGTGCCGTCACCGTCAAATTTGTCTTCTTGGTTTTTCGCCCCCACCCCGATAAATAAAGGTTTACGAGGTATGATAATTGTTTTTTAACCCTTTTATCTGACAACAAAACTGACACATTTTTTACGAGTCATGTTTTCATAAACCACAATACCTGCAGTCATAATGCAAACAAAAACATAACTCTGATAATGTATGCACTGTCCTTGAAGTTGATTGGTCCACACCCGAGACAGCTTTCCTTAGAGCCTAGTCTCACATGGGTTGGACCAGATGACGCCAAAAGGCGCACAACTCAAAGACAATGCACCATCAGAGTATGAGAGCTCGGGGTAAGCAATGCTAACTACGAGGTAGTTAACATTGCCACGGTGGCGATATGTTAACTACCTTGCCTGGTATACAGGAGGTCGTGGGTTCGATCACAACCCTGACGCCTGCTACTGTATATTTGGAGTTTGCATGTTCTCCTCGTGGTCGCGTCCTCCGGTTTTTCCCTCTACATTTAGAAACATGACTTTAGAGTATTTGGCTGCTATACATTTCCACAGGATAAGCCATTTTGTTGAGCTATCATTTGTGACCAGGTCGCTTCTGAAAACAAAGCTATATATAGCTCAGTGGGCCTTACCTGGTAAAAAAAATGCTTTTCATAGTTCAGTTTAATAGTATCTCACGTGTGCTGGAATATCATAAGACAAAGGCGAAACTTCGCCAAGTTAAACGCAGAACAAAATTCGATGTCTTATGGGACGAAGCATCCATCCAGATCCGACTCCGATCAGTGGGACCCACTGCCTTGGAGAATTAGCACAGATAAGTGGACATCAGGGAGCTGCATCTGAGATCCCTTCAAGTGACAGACGGGACCACAAAGTAAGGGCAGCACTCTCCCACTCGCACCGCAACACAGAGTAATGTTCATCGCACGACGGTTAAAAACGACATCAGGATCAAAATCTTTATTTAGACTGGAGGAATCCAATGAGCTATGAAGTTATTTTTTCCCAGACGTCCAGTTGGATATGTTTAATTCCCATATATAAAACCAACTTCAACGTGATGGATTTTTTTTACGTACAGTCATTGCTCACTGGGCCAAGACCATTAACTCACGACTCTTGACAAGCCGATTTAATCATGGAACTCTGAAAGGCAGATCTTAACTTAGGATATTAATGGAGCTCCCTCAGTGCTCCGACATCGTAATAAACCTCCTGAACTTACATGAAGTACACACCGTACAGTTATACGATCACATATTCTCATAGAAATAAAAGGTCACTTGTGTACATCCCAAGCCGCGTTCTTTCGAAAGGCGAAATCGATCGCCAACAAATCCACGGAACGAATGACGCTCGCAAAAGAGTCATTAAAAACTTCGCCGAGCAAAGTCTGCCTCGGGCTGCCGTCGCCCTGCAGCGGTGGCTGCTCGTCATTGGTGACTGGTGGGGCCAGGCCCCCGCCAAGTGTAATAAGACGGAGAAACAAAAAACACTGAACAACCTACCTGTAGTAATAGGTTTTTACCCTTTCAATTGGTACAAAAACTGACACCTTTATACAAGGCATCATGTTTGCAATAACCACAACACAAGCAGTCAAAATGCAAACAAAAAGAAACAACTCTGATGATGATAATGATATGCACTGTCCTTGAAGTTGATTGGTCCACACCCGAGACAGCTTTTCTTAGAGCCTAGTCTCCAGATGACGCCTTTTGGCGTCATCTGGTAACCAATGTGTGGACCAATCAACTTCAAGGACAGTGCATATCATTATCATCATCAGAGTTGTTTCTTTTTGTTTGCATTTTGACTGCTTGTGTTGTGGTTATTGCAAACATGATGCCTTGTATAAAGGTGTCAGTTTGTGTACCAGTTGAAAGGGTAAAAACCTATTACTATATTTTGCCACTGGTAAAGGAGGTCTCATACTATAAACACCTACCTGCCCATTTGAGGATAATGATGTACATGTATTGGCTGTTTCGGTAAAGTCACGTAGAATGGAAATAATAAATAATAAACATAAAACATAATAAAAAATAATAATTCTCACGACGTTTCGGCCACAACGCAAGCAGCCGTCCTCAGGTGGCGAACAGGTCTGTCGAGAAGACACCTGAGGACGGTTGCTTGCATTGTGGCCGAAACGTCGTGAGAATTTTAATTTTTTTATTATGTTTAATTTTTATTATTTTATTATTTCCATTCTACGTGACTTTACCGAAAGAACCAAGAAGATGAATCCCTGCAGTCACGAAAGCTTTAAATCGAAATGGATTGGATGCTTTAATGCCCCAGTAAAGCAACTGATGTCGACACATTATCACGAACATTTTCCACGCCCAGGCGTAGTTTTTATTTAAACCTAGGGGACCCCCTGATGGCAGCCTATCCCTATATGGGCTGACGTAGCACTGGCCTGCAGGTGGGCCTTAGTTTGGTCAGTTCAGTCGGGGGAGATGCTGCTCTTGGTTAATCCAATTAATCGTTTCCCGTTCCGAGGCATCTGCAAGTTGCAAGGTGTTTCCCCGTCACCACTGAATCTCGGAACGTGCAAGCGGGTAGCGTTAATTTTATTTAGAGGCATAGCGCCGTTGTTTTTAAAGATATTGTCCTCACCGCAGAGAACTGTAGCGACACGACCGCACTCTATGAGAACTGGTGATAAAACGTGCAACACCCCCTCCCGCATGGCCTCCTTCCGATTCTGTTCCGACGACATACGTGTACGATGCTGTAAACGTACGTCATCGGAATGGAATCGGAAGAAAATTTGATGACGCACACGTACGTCATCGGAATGGGTTAAGTATACACCTCTCCGTCCCACCCACTCCTCCCCCTCCTCCGCCCACCGCCCCCCACCATTTTCGTCTCCATGGCCAACCAAAATACAGTATGTCCCCACCGGCCGCCACTGCCCTGCGGACACTCTAAGGCACAAGGTGCAAGGTGGCTCTTACCAGACAGCGGCAGGACTGGCAGTCGTGGACCCACGTGTCCCCGCTGCGGTACGTCACCTGCCCGTTATGGCTCTGGCAGTGGCTGGTGATGCGGTTGTCACACTCGGGGCAGCAGAAGAGGTCCACGTTGGGGTTGTCGCACTCGCACATGGTCCGCCGGCAAAACACCTGACCGTTCTGCGCGGGACACACGGGCGACGGACGAGCGGGCGTGAGATCCCAGAATCGATGTCGTCTCGTCCCCGTCCGTGTTCACGCCATCCCATCCGTCTCATCGCGTCTGCGTTGGCCGTCTCGTGGAGCTGCGGGCCAGACGCTTTGGCGCCTTGGACAAACGTGCCCATCCCGAAGGCTCAAGGAAATTAAAACGTTGAATGTTCATGTTGATCTATGGATGGTCTCCCAATTTATTAAGGGCAACTATTTACCGCGTGTGATACTTTGCACTGCTGCCGAGTAAACGTTCAACAGGTGAGAGTGACACAATGGAAAGGCAAATGTAACAAGTTTAAATGCTGGTAACTACTCACAGCGCAGGTGACAGCCAGTCTAGGTCAAATCTACAATGCAGGTGAGTTACCCCCGGTAATACCCAGCACAGGTTAGACCCAGGTAAGTAAGCACATGTAGGTAAACAGAGGTGAGCTCCATCCCCGGTGAGACTCACCAAACAGATAAATAAACACAGGTAAGTAAGCCCAGGTGAGAAGCATCCCAGGTAAGTAATAACAGGTAAATAATCATGACAAGTTAGCAAGCCCAGGTGAGACCCACCACGCAGGTGCACACGGAGCAGCGGTCGCCCAGCAGGGTCCACACGTGGCCGTTGCGCTTGGTCTGCCCGTCGTGCAGACACTCCCCGCTGCAGTGCTGCCCGCTGGGGCAGCGGCAGTCGTAGCTGCCCTCCAAGTTCACGCACACCGTCTGGTTCTGGCAGCTGTGCCGCCCGGTCACGCACTCGTCAATGTCTGGTGAGGGAGGGAAGGGGAGGGAGGGGGAGGGAAGGGGGAGGGGGAGAGAGGGAGGGGGGAAGGAGGGAGATAGGAGGGAGGGGGAGGGAGGGAGGGAGAGAGGTGGGGGAGAGGGGGGGGAGAGGGGGGGGGAGAGGGGGGGAGGGAGGGAGGAAGGGAGGGAGGGGGGAAAGGGAGGGAGGGGGGAGGCAGGGGGGAGGGAGGGAGGGGGGGAGGGAGAGAGGGAGGGGGGAGGCAGGGGGGAGGGAGGGAGGGGGGGAGGGAGAGAGGGAGGGGGGAGGGAGGGAGGGGGGGGAGGGAGAGAGGGAGGGAGGGAGGGAGGGGGGGAGGGAGAGAGGGAGGGGGGAGGGAGGGAGGGGGGGAGGAAGAGAGGGAGGGGGGAGGCAGGGGGGAGAGAGTGAGGGGGGGGCGTGATACACAGACACCTGTCAGTATGTCCGGAGAGGACTTGTAACAAAATGCAATGATGAGGCTTTGCGTCAGTTTCCTCTAAATGTGATTGTGTTTTTTTAGCAGTAGTTTTTATTCCGAGTTGGTGCAGCATGAATTTCGCGCATATGACCAAATCATGATCACAATCATATTTTATACAATTATATTATTATTTATAATGTGCCTGCCACGTAGTACATCCTCGATGCATTAAATGCAATGTACCCGATACTATTCCAATTTCGAACCGGGCTCTTACTTAAAACAACGGGTAACCACATTTCTGTTCATCAGACCTTCCACCACAAGACACAGATTTGGCATCTTGATGACACAAATTTGCTCCGGTCATTTTCGTGGCCAAACCCTGTTTGGTGTTTGAACATCTTAACACCTGCTTATTTGCCAGAAAGGGTAAAAACCCCATTCTTATACGATGCGTGAAGTTTGGTTAGATAATTTAGACAAATATCGTCGGATCGTTTAACGTGACCTAACCGTCCCCCCAAAAAAAATCCTCTCGTCACGAATCAATCGCTCGACGCGTTCGCCCCTTCGGAGACTCGATTCAACGACGGCCCCAGCGGACCGGTGCCGGCTGATTCGGTGGCGTCGCGTCTGACCGGTGCAGCTGTCTCCGTTGAGAGCGAAGCTTCCGTTGTCGTGGTACCCGGCGCGGCACTCGCAATGGAACCACCCGGGGAGATTGACGCAGTGCGTGTTGGGGTGGCACTGCGCGATGCCGACAGAGCACTCGTCCACGTCTAAGCGAGGAGACAAATCACAAGCGGGGAGTTGGGGGGAGGCGGTGCGGTTGCTTCATCCCAACGTCGCTTCCCAAAAACAACAACAACAACAACAAAACGCTCGTCAAAAGAAAAGCACTGCAATATTCAAAGTGTATCGTGACATGTCTGAAAAAACAGACACACACACACTGGCACATGCCTCAACACTTTCCGGCGATGTGTTTTTTCTGTCTCTCCCTCCCTCCCTCTCGGCAGTTTGCTTTGAAACGGATGTTTTTCACCCGTATTTCTTTATTCACGTGCCATTTATAAGATGCACTGCCCGACTTTGCTTCCGGCGCAGCAAGGCGATAATGCGATTGATGCGAGCGAAGGGATTTGTGTAAAAGCGGCGAGACGCAATGGGAGGCGCTCACGTGGAGGAGCTCGGAGAGAGACACAGAGAGAGAGAGAGAGAACGAGAGAGAGAGAGAGTGCGCGGGGATTTCTAACATCAAACAAAAAGGGCGATAGCATGGCGAGAAGAAAAAAACCGCACGCGGCTCGTCGCGTAATCCACACTAAACCCTGAGAACACAAGGAACTTGAGACCGGCAAAGCCCTCCTAGCTCATCGGGGAATCGCTCTTGCCCCGTCGACGCTCCAGCGAGCTCTGCAGCGCGAAGCGAAACCTCCTTTAATTGAATTACGCCGCTAATTAACGGCGCCCCCCCCCCAAAAAGACGGTCTCCGGCATCGTGGTGGAACACCGCACGGAACAACGGGTTCCTCGTCGGGGGCCCGAGCCTCAAGGCCCGCCGTTTAATGTTGCCGCCGCTGCGTTTCCCGTGGCAGGTAGAAATTTCATTTACCTTTGTTCACGCTCATCCCGTCTAGCAGGACAAGTTTTTTTTGCTTCCTTGAAGCAACCTGATCGTGCTGACGCTGCCCGAGTGTTGAGTTTGATGAGGGTGGGCGCACACTGAAGCCGGACGAGTCTCTACGATTGAACGCAGTGGGCTGCTCACATTGTTAGCAGCCAACAAAGGCGATGAGTTAAGATCCCTCAAGATAACTTGGGTTCCATTGCGCGAGAAGAGACGACTTTGTTGAGATGAGATTGGGGGCCGTTTGACGAGCTGAGAGCAGCCGGATGAGAGTGTCCTATTTATGGAAGTTTTACTGCTCTGTGTGGATCAGGACTTGACGTTTGTAGTTTTGGGGCCGCATTGTGCTGCTGTAAAGATATTTATACTGACGCATTTTCTTGAAGGCCCGCCCATACTGGACATCGGTGAAAAATAGCTTAATAATAGCTCATCGGATTCCTCCAGTCTAACTAAAGATTCTGGTTATGATACTCTTGGGTTTTATCGGTAAAGTTACGTAGGTAAAAAATAAATTAAAATTAATAAAGTAATAATAGAAAAAAAAATTCTTGATATGGTAAATCTAGCTGTGACGGTCCCACCTGATGACAGAGACTTGTGTTGCCTCCAAAACGGCGTGTTTTATTAATTTTAATTTGTATTTCTATTATTACTTTTATTAATTTTAATTGTATTTTTTTACCTACGTGACTTTACCGAAAAAACCTAAGAGTATGAATTCTGGTTATGAACTTGTAATCTTAAGTCGACATTTAGAGTATTCTTAGGTTAGTTTTGAGATGAGGAGAGACGAAATCAGAGAGTTTGGTGGCCACTACTGGACAAAAACCACGAAGGAAAGGAATGCCTCTTTTCCCAAACAGTGGGAACTTACTGGCAGACAATGACAGCAACGACATTGCCTAGACATTGCCCAGGCATTCTATGGGAACCTCATTTGCCAGTAAAAATATGATAATTGTTTTTTTATCCTTCTATCTGGCGCCTTTTGGCGTCATCTGGTCCAACCCATTTGAGACTAGGCTCTAAGGAAAGCTGTCTCTGGTGTGGACCAATCAACTTCAAGGACAGTGCACATTATCAGAGTTATTTCTTTTGTTTGTATTATGACTGCAGATATTGCCGTCTATGCAAACATGACTCCTTGTAAAAAGGTGTCAGTTTTGTTGCCAGATAGAAGGGTAACAAACCAATGCCCAGGCATTGTTACATAAAGAGTAACTTAAACTTAACAGCTTGGGTGAGAAGTGGGGACACGGGCCTGGGGGCTATTGGCTGAGGGGTTGCAGGAGAAATGGCCCAGCACATGGGCATCGCGTGTGATTTGTCTAGATGCATGTGTCTTACGGTTGTTCGTAACTCGGCTACGATAAGTCGACCGTGCGCCTTCCAGTAAAGGCTGTGTGTAAGCTAATTAATTCAGTCGCTCCGAGAAAAAGTTGGCCCATTTTTAATAGGTTGAGAATGTTTTTCTCTTTCCGTAGGCATTCTCAACAATAGATAACAAAGTTATATTTTCTGAACTTCAACAATACACATGTTTTGTGCGATAAAAGTATTGTGACGAGATTGACATTTTAAAATCCCATTTGGCAAAAATGGCCTTAAGGGTTTATTGGTTGCAGATCTGTGCGTGTAAAAAAACAGTCTTAATATATAGACGGCGTATTATTTGTATTCGGTGAGCAATAATCCATCTGCCCCCACAGGCAGCAGATTCAATAATTTGTCATAATTCATCATCATTATCAAATTTTTAAATGTATTTTTTTGAGTATGTGAAATTTGTAATGGTAGCAATTCACATATAAATATATACCGTATGTATACCTCACAGAGGATGGCTTGACGACATAAGAGATTGGTGTCAGAAAGATGTGGCACGACTTGAGCATATTGTCACAAGACAGAGGAAAGTGGGAAACATGACGAAATGTGCAATGGACACCTACGGGCGATCTGCCCATAGTTCGTGACAGAGGTGGGACAAAGTCATTGTTATGCAAGTCCAAGTCGAGTCTGAAGTCATCAAATTCATGACTCGAGTCTGACTCGAGTCCAAGTCACATGACTCGAGTCCACACCTCTGGTTCGTGATAATGATGATGTGATGATGATATCGTGTATGATCCAGTCACATATTATCACGAGAAAATAAGGGCAAGGTGCAGCCCTGCTATTTTGTTTCTTCGTGCCACTGCTGGCAGAAGGGCCTCCAACTCGGGGAGGATTTTTAAAGAATAGATTCCCAAATGCACCATTCAGTGCATGCATGGTGCGCGCACAGATCTCCTTTCAATCGACAAACCGATGCATCGTCACGTGCACGGTTGAATAATTCTGCCTTTTACGAATCTTCGAGAAAATAACAAACAAACAATAATCTCAACTAAGGCCAACGGTGCACGGTGGAACACAATTGCTGCGATACTGCTGGTGGCACGAGCACAAATAACAAAAAAAAAACAACTTAACACGACCATCAATAATACTGCCCTAAAGGGGCAGGCATTTTTTGTTTTGGATCTAACACGCGACGTTTATTGCAGGCAATGGCCTTTCCTCGTGGAGACTCTGCAACGGTCCCGTTTATGAGTCGCCAAAGTGTCCGCACGTGTGTAACTCTCCAGCCCCATGCGCAATTGCTACGTAAATTAGAAGCAGCAGACGCCCCGCGCTTTCTATTGCCAAGCTTAGCCCCAGAGCCAGCACCCGATGAATTATTTATGCAGGTGGCAGTTGGGCGCCTATAGCCGTGGGCTGTGCGCCCAGCCACGTTTATTGCACAGCGGCAGTTGATGGCGCTGCTTCTCTCACTGGCTCATAATTAACAAATCATGCAAGTGGTGGCGTAGGGTAATGGTGGTGGGGGGGGGGGGGAATGCATCGTGTCCGCCCGGTGTAAATTTGGGCTTAATTTGCGGCGCTGTCTTCCCTGTAATCACAACCAGGCCGGCACCAGGCACTCACTCATTGCTCGAGCCAGTCGTGAAATATTTCATTAGCGAATTTTGTGGGCGGTCCAAACGCGCGTTTTTCAAACTGCAAACGACCGCACGTCCCAATGTCCGCCCCATCGTCGAAATGAGACGCTGCGCGAAATCGTCAATCAATCATCAATCAACCGATCCATCAATGCATTTGCCAAAGAGGCCCAGAATGACAGGCCACTGGGATAACGAGCCCCCCCTTTGTAAAGGAGACCTTGGACAAATACAATGAAGAAAAAATTCACGGAGGGAAAAAAAAAATCAGTACACTCAACAATGGGTCATTACGGCTAACAGCAGACTAAAGCCTCAAGAGTCAGTCCACTGTTGGATGAAGGCTTCCCCATGCCGTGTCGGTAGTGGAGGTAATCTTTTACTGATCCTAGGGTGGCCACGACCGGGTCAAATACCACTCGCCACAACGGCAGCCATGTTTTGGAATCAAACTCAGGTCACTAGGTTCATTTCGCAGTGTGCTTTTGACGATACGATTATAATATTCCACAAACAAACACACGTAATGTATGACAGTAACCAATGATATATATTAAAAAAGACACTGGGGCATACGATGGCAAATACACACACCACTGGCTGACGGCCTCCAATTGGGATGAACTCCATCCCTTTGCCCATTAAGGCAACTAGATACTTTGACTCTAACTTGAATATTTATATGCAAATAAAAATGTCAATGTGGCTCTATATGAATAGAGTACGATAATGGCGGTGCACCGTGCCATGAACCCAGTGAACCGAGATGCATTCCCGTTCATGGCGAGCATCAGTTGTGATTGATGACCGCAATGATCTCTGCTCGTCTTCCCTTCTACAACCCACACTGACCAACATGGTGAAGTATGGTCAAACATACTCTTTGGCTTTTTCGGAAAAGTCACGTAGGTTAAAAGAAAAAAATTAATTATTTTAACCTCCGTGACTTTACCGAAAAAAACTAAGAGTATGAATCCTTGCAGTCACGAAAGCTTCAATTCTAGAATGGTCAAACAACCCCAATGACTGCCAACGTCGTTCGGGACGCTTTTATTTAGCAGTTGATTGAAAATGGGCTGCGAATGATTATTTATGAAAGACAACCTTGGACATATATAACTGCTGCTTTATGCTTACCGTTAAAACTCGTGAAGGAAAACGTTTTAAAATGACCTTTCATGTTGAATATATTCCACATGGTAATATGCCTGCTTCCCTCTATTCAAACCAAGTTCTAGCCGATATATGTTTTACTGGTGGTGTCATGTCTTATTAACAAAGTCGTTTTTGCTTTACCCTGGAAGCAATGCCTCATTTGCATTTGTCAATTAGTTTAGTGTATGGAAGCGATACACGACGATGGATATTAAATCATGGCAAAGTCGTGAATATTTGTCAGACGGCAGAAGTGTTCCCTTGAACACGACAATGGCAGTCAACCAGAACAATGTCAGACCGCATACAATGTGGAGAACATCGGACTGTATTGTGAAGTGGAATGTGCTGTCCCATTCACCATACAGCCCAGGCCTGTCACCATAGCTCCTCGGATGCTTCCAGGATAAGTACAGATTATGATTCTGATGTTGATCTATTTGGCATATTGAAACAATAGCCTGTGTAGGAACCTTTTTTTTTTAAATGATGATACTGGTGCTGTTCCGTAAATGGTCACGTGACGGAGGTGCAGAGTGACCCCTGGTTCCACAAGCACGCAGAGAGGGCCGGAGCGGAAACTTTCAAAATAGCAAAATGTTCACGATGTTCCCATTTTTCTTGGTTCTTTCGGTAAAGTCACGTAGAATGGAAATAATAAAGTAATAAAAAGAAAAATTATTAAATATTATTTTATTATTTACATTCTACGTGACTTTACCGAAAGAACCAAGAAGATGAATCCCTGCAGTCACGAAAGCTTGAAATCGAAAGATATTCCCATTAATGAATTGTCTAACATTTTTACGGAGTTCAACACGATAATAATTTAGGAAAAATAGGATACATTACTTTTGGGGAATCCTTCACACACTGGGCAAAGGGGATTCAAATAATATGATTATAAGTATTGTCGGGAAGTGAATTCTTATAAGGCAGCAACGTTTAATAATAAGAAATAAATAAACTAACATATATTTTCACGATTATTTGTTGATGCTGCATCGGCACTGATGTAAAAGCACAATTAACAAAACAACTCAACACACTCACCAACAACAATGCCTAAAAAGAAAAAAATACATGTAATTGGTGAAATTTTGGTCAACGGCTCCAGATCCAAATGCCCAATATGCCAAGCACCCAGCAACAAACAGCACGAATGAATAAAAACCTATTATTATTTTGCCACTGGTAAAGGAGGTCTCATAGTGTAAACGCATACCCCGAGCTCTCAATACTCTGAGAGTGTGCTGTTTTTGAGTTGTACGCCTTTTGGCGTCATCTGGTCCAACACCATTGGAGACTAGGCTCTAAGAAAAGCTGTCTCGGGTGTGGACCAATCAACTTCAAGGATATCATTATCATTATCAGAGTTGTTTCTTTTTGTTTGCATTTTGACTGCTTGTGTTGTGGTTATTGCAAACATGATGCCTTGTTTAAAGGTGTCAGTTCTTGTACCAGTTGAATGAAGTTGTAACAGATAAAAGCAAACACATATCTAAGATTGAGTAAGGTTATTCTAAGAAACGTTGGCAAAGAGCCGATGTGGAGGGCATTCCAAAAATGAGCAGCATGAAGAAAGATACCAGATGGAGAAGTATGTACGGTGGTCGAGCACGTATGTGGAATGTTGAAATATCGTCTTGGTTCTTTCGGTAAAGTCACGTAAAAGGAAAATAATAAAAATAAAACATAATAAAATAATTATCATTTTCCTTCTACGTGACTTTACCGAAAGAACCAAGACGATGAATTCCTGCAGTCACGAAAGCTTTAAATCGAAATGTTGAAATACTTTCGCACCGCATGTTGCCAACCGTCCCAATCGGAAGTGCGGGGAAAGGACAACGTACGAAACACAAAAAGACGTCCTCGAGTTTTAAATGTAGAAAATTAGTTTTCATTTCAGAAAATGAGTCGAGATGAAAACGGAGCATCACACAACATAGGTGGTGTTTCTACATGGACACGTGGGAATATTCACAAATACTTCCCTTTGCTAACTACTCAGCTGTCACATCCAATCTGGGTGCGTGCGTTCTTGGCAATGGCCTATGGCTTTTTTACATGGAGAGCTAAAAGCATGGCTTTCTGCAATTTTTACTCCGCATTAAAATGTAATGAAGTGATACAAAAAGAAAGCTGCTCACGAATTACTCATTACACATTCCTGTCCGAGTGAACCAAAATAATGATAAAAAATGTCAACTTGTTACATGCCGCGCTGTATTCGCTCAGCCTCGCAGAGAGAGAGAGAACGACTCAGGGGCGTGAAGGAACCACGGACAAGCAGGCAGGCGGCAGACCAGGCAGTGAGCCGGCGCCAACAATTTCCCAAGCTCTGCGGTCCTCTATATAAGTGAAGATGTGATTGGCCGATTGATGAGTGTTTACATTTGGGGGGAAACCAGAACACCCGGAGAAAACTACGCGTGCCAGGCGGGCAACACTCTATCCCAAACAGATGGAACAGATAAAGTACACATTTGTTGCACTGTCTTTTGCCTGGCGAGTCAGGGTATGATACCTGGGCACCCACGGGAATGGAGCTTCAGAACATTTGTGTAATCCACCAACCCTTGCCTCAATAGTGCTGGATTGCAGGCATGCGTAGCCACCACCGGCCAGCTAAAATAAGTATAAAAAATATTTGATTTGGAGCTTTTGTGACTGCAGGAATTACTCTTTGGTTCTTTCGCTAATTTCTCTACCCCCCCCCCCCCCACTCTCTCTGCCCCCTCTCTCTCTATCTAAGGCCTCGACACAGAGGCGTTGTTTCTCTGTGTGCCTATGTGTGTGCCTCTCTCTGTGTGTCTCTGTGCTATCTTTCTCTGCTTATGTGTCTGTCTATGTGTCTCCGTGTCTGTGTTTTGTCTCTCTCTCAAATTTAGCAATCTTTGGAAGAACGTAAATCAACCAGGTAGGGTGTTGACTGTTATGTTAGCCGACTCTCTGTGTTGTATTGCTTTATATATCTAAGTTTACTAGGTTTTGTTTTCTCTTTCATTTGTACCTGATGATGATTGCTTGTGTTGCAATCGAAACGTCGTATGCTATTATTTAATTTATTATTTTCTATATCTACGTGACTTTAGCGAAAGAACCAAAGAGTAAGTATAAAAATAGACAAAAATTATGGTGCATCCCTAGCTGTTATGTTTAATTATTATTCTAATTTATAGCCCAATGTGTGAACCCACAGCTGGAGACCATACTTCACCATGCTTGTCAATGCGGGTTGACAAAGGCAAGGGTGGGAGTGGGGGGGGTGCGAGGGGGGGGGCTAGGTCCGGTTCAGATATCACTTGCCGCTGATATATATTCATTGTGGCCGGGCATCAAACCCAGGCTTGCCGCATTCACAGCGCGGTCAGCTAAGCAACGCTCCACCGCTCCCCCCCCCCCCCCCCGTCTGTTTCGTGGCGTTGTGTTGAATCTTGATTTGGCTTGAAAATTTCTGTTGCACCCTTGTGCCACGCAGTACGGTCCACCTTTCAAAAAAAACCTTTCAAGTCACCTCGCACATAGAAGCCCGCAAGTATGACATTTGATAGCGCAGAAACGATAACATCCTTCACAAGTAGTTTTTTTTCCCGTCAAATGTGTCAGAATTACTTTTCTCCCCTTTTTTTGCGTCGTAATTTTTTTCGTGGTATACTTTTAGGACCTTCATACAACGCGAACAGTATTCTTTATTAAATGTCAACTGTAATTTGAATATGTTAATGTTTGGGCAATGTCGAAGGAAGTAGAAGCAGAGGCATCGTAACAGCTTTGTCACTGTCTCAGAATTTAATGTCAGAGCAATTAGCCTTTCACGCTCTGACGGAAACACAAGCCATCTCCCCACTCGGATTAGTTTTTTTTTCTTATTTGCTTTAACCTTTGTTGCAACTTCGCCGTCCTCCTGAATCAGCCTGGCGGTCGCCCTCGCACTCAAAAGCATTGCCTCGGAGATCTAAACTATGGTGGTACGATAAAACCACGGCTCCATCCTCGCAGAAGCAATCAGTTTGAAATATTATATTTCTTTTTTTACACCCGCTGTTTGTATGCATCGCACGCGGCCAATCTGCTACAGCACAATTGATGGCTGCGACTTAACCCTTAACCCGGCAACCCTCTTCGTACAGAAATTACATTAAAATATATCGATCAACGAACTCGGCGTAGGATCCCTCCGTTTGGCCGTATCATTTCAGTGCTGTTACTCATGAACACGTTTGACAGGTTTTTTTTGTTTTGTACCCTGGCACTGGAACGCAAGGGCTTTCACAGGCCAGGAGAACTGCGGCATATTTGACTAAACCGAGAGCCACGGGCTTGGGTTCATTATCTCCTTTGGATGAGAAACAACTTTCGGGGTTTGCGCGCTCATTGCTGCCAGTGTCCATTGCGAGGCACGGGACCTTGCACCCACCTTTGAATGCACCACAGCTGAGACGGTACACATCATATCATGTCGCTGCTCTCACCATTAGCTCTCCGATGTGTGTGTTTGTGGTTGTACCGCATGCTGTAGGTCGACTCAGCCTCAAATGAGTACCTGGTGCGGTGTGTAAACATTGCCACTAGGGAGACAAAGGCGGTCGGGCGTGGTGCTGGCCACCCACCCCCTCGTGTACCGTTCCGGCCTTCATAGGTGCTCGCTAACAGCACTTGTCCCTACAGTCTGTTAAGGCTATACAAGGGATCTTTTCCTCTACCGCATGCTGTTCGGCGCGATGTCCGACGTTTCGCCTCGCCCGCTTCTTCAGGAAGTAATCCGAAGCTTCTCAGGACGGGCGGCGAAACGTCAGACATTTGTACCGGACGCCGGGCGGGACAACACGAAAGCACATCGGAGATACGACGTAGCCGTGTTTGCTGTGGCATGCACGCAAAGACGCTGCCACTGTGCGTGGTGACTTCTTACATTGGCTGCAGACACCTCTCGGTTTCAAGTGAGAGGCGGTGTAAATTCGTTAAAAGAAAATAAACAATTGAAAAAAAAATTTCGAAATAGCTAACAAAGCTAAGCTTCAATCGTCCCTGCTTGACGAAGCAGACGGTTTATTGCAAAGCACACTTGCTGTGAAGGCATATCGAGGAAGCAATTGAAACAACGTGTAATGAAGGCCATCTAACGGAGATGGGCTTAAGATTTTGTTATTTTGTTTCAGAAAAAAAACAACTTTACAGCACACACGATACCCACGATTATGCTGAGAAAACGAGCACTGACATTAAATGCCTTTGAAGCAAATGTGAGCGTCTCGAGAAAACTGCAATAACAAGAGTTGTAAATAAGCGTGTAATGGTAACAATGAAAGCCTACTGATGGCGTTTTTGTGATCACGTACAATTGAAGAGTTTCTTTTTGCACTGCGCTCGCAAGGGTTATTTCTGCCTTCTTGCGAACGTCATCACTAAATCATGGTGAACACGCGATGCCACTTAGGGGAGGGAGTGCGTGGTGGTGCTCTATCCATGTGCTTGCTGCTGCGAGCACTGAGGCGGGGAGGTCATGTCCGATTTCGCGACAATCTCACGGAAAACATCCTGCACAAATTTTCATCAAAAAGGTCGTTTTCAAAAACCTCCACCGACTATGGCGGGGGGGGAGCGAGCATTTTGGCGCAGTGGTTAGCGCACTGTGCTCCAACCCCTATCACTACCCCAACCCCTATCACTACCCCAACCCCTATCACTACCCCAACCCCTATCACTACCCCAACCCCTATCACTACCCCAACCCCTATCACTGCCCCAACCCCTATCACTACCCAACCCCTATCACTACCCCAACCCCTATCACTACCCAACCCCTATCACTACCCCTACCCCTATCACTACCCCAACCCCTATCACTACCCCAACCCCTATCACTACCCCAACCCCTATCACCACCCCAACCCCTATCACCACCCCAACACCTATCACCACCCCAACCCCTATCACCACCCCAACCCCTATCACCACCCCAACCCCTATCACCACCCCAACCCCTATCACCACCCCAACCCCTATCACTACCCCAACCCCTATCACTGCACCAACTCCTATCACTATCCCAACCCCTATCACTACCCCAGCCCCTATCACTACCCAACCCCTATCACTACTACCCTAACCCCAATCACTACCCCTACCCCTATCACTACCCCTAGCCCCTAAGCCCCTACCCATAACTACCCCACCCTATCCACTGCAACCAACTCCTATCACTATCCCAACCCCTATCACTACCCCAGCCCCTATCACGACCCCAAGCCCCTATCACTACCCAAACCCCTATCACTGACACCAACTCCTATTACTACCCCAACCCCTATCACTACCCCAACCCCTATCACGACCCCAACCCCTATCACTACCCAACCCCTAGCACTACCCCAACCCCTATCACTACCCCAACCCCTATCACTGCACCAAACTCCTATCACTATCCCAACCCCTATCACTACCCCAGCCCCTATCACTACCCAACCCCTATCACTACCCCTACCCCAATCACTACCCCCTATCACTACCCCAGCCCCTATCACTACCCCAACCCCTATCACTGCACCAACTCCTATCACTATCCCAACCCCTATCACTACCCCAGCCCCTATCAATACCCAACCCCTATCACTACCCCTACCCCAATCACTACCCAAGCCCCTATCACTACCCCAACCCCTATCACTACCCCAACCCCTATCACTACCCCAACCCCTATCACTACCCCAACCCCTATCACTACCCCAACCCCTATCACCACCCCAACCCCTATCACCACCCCAACCCCTATCACTACCCCAGCCCCTATCACTACCCAAACCCCTATCACTGCACCAACTCCTATTACTACCCCAACCCCTATCACTACCCCAACCCCTATCACGACCCCAACCCCTATCACTACCCCAACCCCTAGCACTACCCCAACCCCTATCACTACCCCAACCCCTATCACTACCCCAACCCCTATCACTACCCCAACCCCTATCACTACCCCTCCTGCTACTCCCTAACCTCCACCCCCAGCTATAAACACATTGTCCTGCGGAAGGAGCTGGTAGGAACGTTGGGTTGCTCGGTCAATGGCCAGGGTCAACGGCGGCGTGGTGTATTCTGCAAATATGCCCGACTGTGAGGGCGGGCACAAGCCGGCGTAAATAGGTTAAACGTTGAGTTTTATAAGGACACCACGGGGTGACCAGCCCCTCCCCACCCAGCCCCACCCCTCCCACCCTCCACCCAGCCCCACCCTCCCCACCCAGCCCCTCCCCTCCCTACCCAGCCCCTCCCCACCCAGCCCCACCCCTCCCACCCCCACCCAGCCCCACCCTCCCCACCCAGCCCCTCCCCACCCAGCCCCTCCCTCCCCACCCAGCCCCTCCCTCCCCATCCAGCCCCTCCCCACCCACCCCTCCCTCCCAACCCAGCCCCACCCTCCCCACCCAGCCCCTCCCCACCCAGCCCCTCCCTCCCCACCCAGCCCCTCCCTCCCCACCCAGCCCCACCCCTCCCACCCCTCACCCAGCCCCACCCAGCCCCTCCCCACCCTCCCCTCCCCACCCAGCCCCTCCCTCCCTACCCAGCCCCTCCCTGCACAACGGACGGACACAATAATCCCCTGTGGGCTGGTGTAACCAGGAGGTTCCTACCAGTACCAGACCCTACACAAACCTCTCCTTCACCACTCCCACCTGTGCTCCTGTCACCATAAATAACTACACCACCAATTTTAATAACTCCACTCTTTATTTCAACCACTATCATCTTATGTACAATTTTCTAATTGCTGTAAAGTGCCTCGGATTAAAGTGCTTTATTCCAAGGTACTTGACAGCAATTTATAAACGCAATGATCTATTGCAGCTTCAGCAGTGATGTTTGTTGCTGGCTGCTTTGCGTTTTGGGCCTCTGGGCCTGGTGATTGGTAACTAAAGCGGTACTATCCCTCCCCAACCATACATAAACCCGCACTGACCAGAGTGGTGAGGTACAGTCAAACGACCCCCATGACCGACACTGTGTGGGGGTGGCCCTAATCCAGCAGTGGATTTGCAAAGGGCTATAAAATAATCATGCGTTCTTATTAAACTGATGATCAGTTGGCAGAGCGTAATGGAGTTGTCTTGAGAAGTGATCTTCGTGGCAAAATCCATTATCGGAATGCAATTTATTCCACAATATCTGCAAAGCAGGTAGAATTACTTATTCTTTCTCTGATGCTATTGGCATTTCTGGATTAAATAATGATAATAATGGAGCAATTATTTACAGACTATTTAATCTAATCTTTTTATCTTATTATATATGTTGAGAATGCCTTTCATCAAGGGGCTTAACTCTTTTTTCCCTCCTGATGACGATCGCTTGTGTTGCGATCGAAACATCGTAGTCTTTTGTTCTTTTCTTTGAACCTATCTACGCGACTTTATCGAAAGACCCAAAGAATATGGGCTGAACATAATAAAAAAAAACGCTACAAACGAGAAATGATTTAGATGGCGGGTGCAATCAAAGTCTAGATGAAGGCCTCCTCATTGTTTTTTTGTTTAACCAAATCTCCGCCAGACGACCAAAGGGAACACGTGCAAGGCCAGATGGTGGGATAGGACCTGCCTGGGAGGGGCAGATCGCATGTCGACTCTGCAGCGTCTGCGCGGGGATCTGGCGGAGGGTACAAAGTGTTGGCGAAACGTCGTGGCATCAGTGGCTTTGGGCCACTGATGGCATCTTGATCGCCACGCTGGTCGTATCGGGTTGGCGAAGGCAGGACCCAGGACCTGTTTAAATGTCGCTCGCCATAGAGATATCACTCACCACTGTTGGCCGTCGCTGGAATTCGAATTCGAGTTGCAAGGTTCATAGCACAGCAGTAGTAGCACTGTGGCACCTCTTCCCTCTTGATTAAATAATCAGCCGCATTATTCAAGGTGTGACTCACGGGTCGGTATTTATAAGACAACTACTAATCACTCAGGTGCTCTAAATCAACTGAACTTGAACTGTCTCATTACAGCACTCGGTATGGATGATTGAATGCTCTAGCGGAGGCCTGTCCTACTAAATTTCCCCACGCCAATGCAACACGGTAATGAGAGGGCCAACGCTCAACTCACAGGCAAGCCTTCCACGTGCCATTATTTAACCCGTTTCATCGAGAGCCCAGGAAAGCCTGAGGTGGAGTTTTCACATTGAAATTAACCCCAAGGCAGAGCATGACACGGGGACCGTGATAAGTAATAAAGAGTGCTTATCCACAAGACTTGCCCATCCTGCCACTTCATCCAACAAAGAAAGACCAAAATCCCCCGTATAGCCTCAACAGACTGTTGGGGCAAGTGCTGTTCACGAGTAGCAGCTATGAAAGCCGGCATGACAGACGATGGGGTGGGTGGCCAGCACCACGCCTGGCCGCCTTTGTCTATCAAGTGGCGATGTTGACACACCCACCGCATTGGGTACTTTTTTGAGGCTCAGTCGACTCAGGGGAGGCCCAGGACCGGCCGCAGCTCGGCTCTCATATTGAATGGCTGTGGAAGCGCACAGCATCGGAGGCACTCACCGGTTTCGCAGAGCTCGCCCTTGAAGCCGGACTGACAGAGGCAGACGCTGGGGGACATGCAGCTCCCTCCATTCTTACAGCCGCCGTCGCAGAAGGCTGGGACCGCCGTGGGGAGGAGTTGCGTGCGGAGTCCAGGGCAGACAAGGGTGGGGAAAGTCAAACTAAAAGCAGAATTGATTTCATCATCATCTTCTTCAACATCATCTTCTTGGTTCTTTCGGTAAAGTCACGTAGAAGGGAAATAATGAAAGAATTAAAATAAAACGTAATAAAAAATAATTCTCACGACGTTTCGGCCACAACGCAAGCAGCCGTCCTCAGGTGAAGAACAGGTCTGTCGGAAAGACAGCGTCTGTCTTTATTATGTTTTATTTTTATTATTTTATTATTTCCCTTCTACGTGACTTTACCGAAAGAGCCAACAAGATGAATCCCTGCAGTCACGAAAGCTTTAAATCGAAATTCTTCAACATCATCATCATAATCGTCATCGTCATCGTCATTGTTAGCAATGTTCTATCCAAACTTGGATAAAGAACTCCCCGCGTATGTCACTGACATTCGGGACAGCCCTGTGATGCCACATATCTGTCTCTCTCGTGGATGTGCACAGTGGTGGTCATCCTGCTGGGTGCTTTGTCTCCTTCGGCTGCCACTCTACCCAGCACTTGTGTCCATCGGCCATACACCCCCATTCCCGTGATGTGTGCTGCCCAGGTCCACTTCCATCTTTTAAAGAATTTGAAATTAAATTCTTGAATATTTCTCTACCTCTCAGTGTGTTTCCAAAGGATTCATTGCATTACACTGCAATACGTTGTTTTCAATGAACGGATGAGTACTGCAACATCCGACCATGTCCTTCCAGTGTTCGTTGAGCTGCATTAGCTTACGATTGCTGAACAAATACATTTTGAGGTCGCACTCAATCCGCACAAAGTGCTTGCCACAAATGAACCGTAGTGCCTCGTTGATCTCGTCAAGAAGCATAAACCATCACGCAAACTCCGGTCATCCTCACAGTGGCTTTTTGGCTAACCGTCGAACAAAAGACATTGACTGCATCGAACGCTTTCAGATGCGCTTCTGCGGCCGTCTGGAACGCTCTTCCTAGGACGCCACTGGAGCTATGCACTATTAAAATTTAGACTGAAAATTATTTTCTTGAGAACTGATTTTTGTGTTTGATTTGCTGTCCTTCCCTTGCACCTCTGATTAGCACGGTTCGCAACAATAAGGTGCAATAGAAGTTCAACATACATACATGTGTCTCTAAGAAGAAGGGTTTTCCTTCCTGGCACAAGCACCGACAGCTGTAAGCAAACCTCCTGGACATACTTCTCTCACATTACGAAAACTGCAATTGATGCTCAATCCGGTCAACATCGACGTGCAGTTTTACGACGGCGAGCCGACCGATCCGTCCCCATTGCTTAAGCACCATCCTGATCTACAATAAAGGTTTATGGGTTCGATCGCGTAAATATAAACGTACCGCTAAACCTGACACCACCCCGACACAGCCAATTAGTAATTTTGTCACGTAAACAAAACGTGCCCATTAGTTACTGGTTCAGCAACACCAGTATATTTGAGAGTAAACCCACAGCATTTGCAATTCGAGTACGACGTTTTCGCCTGCCAGTAACTACAACCAGCATCATCAGGCGGACAGACAGATTTGTCCTGGTGCTGCTGCCTGTGCAGTGATCCGGGGGGTTTGAAAGGGAGTAGGTTGGTGCCTATGAGCCACTAGGCTGCTGCCAAACGTCAGAGAGAGAGAGGAAGGCTGCTCGCTGACTCAAGGCAACTAACTAAGGCACGGATGAGCCTTCCAGAAATACAGTGGCGTTAAACAGAGGTCTGCTCACTATATGACGATTCGAGGGTCAGGACATTTGCTCTGTCACAGCAAAGGCAACCTTTTCTGCAGCTTATGATAATCCATAGGTGTCCTCTACCACGACCAAACCAATTAGAGAGAAAAGGGCTTGCCTGGATCATCGCTGATTGTGCCACTTAAAAGAATTGAAGTCCTACCCGCAGTGCACTCCATGTTACAAATTACAGTTCAGTCATTGTGGCTGCGGCACAATGCCCCGACCACCCTCATGCCTTTAAAAAGAAATGTAAAAGCCTTTTGTGTGTGTGCCTGCGTTATAAATGGAAGTGAAACCAAAGTGGTGGATGGTTAATGCAATTAAAGGTTCGTATAAGAAATGGTGCAACGTGCAACCTACATCATTTGAGCCGTTTAATTACGAGGCTTTGGCAGCTGCACAAATTACACTCCAATCTCCATCAGTTAGCAGTGGCATCAGCGTGTTTCTGAAGAACTGCCCTGGGGGAACGTGACGTAACAGAACTACATCTGAATTCACTTTAGGCTGAAATGTTTTTAGGTGTCAGAGGTGACATTTGTGAAGTTGAAAACGACATTTAATTTGCTGGGTGTTGTTGTTGTTCAGACATTTGAGACCAGGCTGACACCATCAAGACGCTATACGTGGGAGCTCAGTTTAATCACAGGCGGGCTTGCCCGCATTCAAAGCCAGGATCTCAGTGCTTCTGAGGCAGTGTTGTGACCTCTGTGGCTTCTGACCACCTCCAGTAAAATGGTTTATTAATTTAATGTGGTGCACTGTCCTTTTAGCAATCGGTCAAACGTAAGTGCCAGAGACTCTCAGGAAACCAATCAAGTGAATGGGTGGCATGTACAGGAGTTACCATCGTCAGCGTGATGAGCCAAGTTCATTCCACTTCTGGATGAAGGCCTCCCCAAGCCATCACCATCTCTCTTTAGCCGTTAATGCAACAATCTACCTAGCACGTGCAGACATGCTGGTTTACTCACTCCATCTCCTCGGCGGACGTCCTCTAGAAGGCGCATTTTATTTCTTGGCTGCCACTCCGTCACGATTCTGACCATCCACCACCATCCCCTCCAGCGACGTATCCTGCGTAATCCCATTCGCTTTTTCATAGCAGTTTGAATTGTGTCATGAACCCTTGTATAATCTCTAAGCCAACTGCTGGCCTTTCCGTCTCAATCCAATTCCAAGCGTGCATCTCTCCATGCTTCTTTGCACCCTTTTCGGTTTTTGTTCCGTTTTATTTTTCTGTTGTCAATGACCCCGCTTTTGAACCACATGGTAAAAGCAGGCAGTACGCACCGATTAAAAACTTTCGTCTTTTGGACATTTTCGCTTGCAAAGTTATAGTTCTTTGGTTTTTTCGGTAAAGTCACGTATACGTGACTTTACCGAAAAAACCAAAGAATAATTTCTGCAGTCACGAAAGCTCCAAAATTAAGAAAGTTATAGTTGTTGCTCAACATCAACATCAGCCACACGAAGAAGATTGGTTTGCTACAGGAATAGCCGCGCGTAAATCTTCTTCTAATTGCGGAGGCGCTTTCGTTACGAGAAGCCAGCACAGTCTTTAACAGACCGTGCTATCCGCCCCATGTTTTATTTATTACTGACGCCGGGCGTGCCTAATTGAGTCTGGACTGAAACAGTGGTTTATGCATTCAGGCTTCAGTTGCCTCAATTAGCCGCGGCTGAAGCAGGAGGTAAATAAAGTGCGGCGCAGACAATTGCCGTTGTCGTCGGGATGGAAACGCAGAGCGGCGGGATAATTCGCCTGTTCCCTCTCTCCCGGTTGCCTCGGCCATCGGCCATCACGCCTTCTGGCAACGGTATCCGGCCAACGTCTCTGGGACTTCTTACCCCCTGTCTCTCTCCGTCTCTGGACTGCGCCTCACCGTTCGCACGTCGCCTCTGATTCGCGGATGTTCTCTCATGCACGCTTTTCCCTGTCCGTCTCTCAGTGCAAATCCACCCACCGCCCCCACCGCCGCCGCCGCCCGGCAAACAAGGCAAAAGTTGTTGTAATTCATCTTCAAATAATAATTAATCGCATTAAAATGCGCCGGCCGGCTGGCGGGGGCGTCACACGGCAATGTTTTACAAACGTCCACGTGCCAGTCGCCGAGAGACGCATCGGGCAGCAGCGCCGTCTCGACGCCGGCTGGCAGGAGGGAAACTTGGCGAGCGAACACGGCAATCATCGCGGGCGGTTTGGTGAATCAAACCCACGGCAATCTCCGATGTGGGTTGGCTCCCTGATCCGTCCCGCAGTGGAATTCTACACTCCACGCTGCTTTGAGCAATTTTTACTTTAGACTTGTTTTACTTTTTTTTTGTATTTCATCTCAAGGCACCGTGCGGTGTTGCTATTCATTGTAAAGTTCAGTTTTCCCAAAAGCATTCCAACCTGCTCCCATCCGCCTCGATCTTTCATCGTTATGCTGTCTAAACTAACTAAACTTTTGTGTTTTACCAGGCAAGGCCCACTGAGCTATATAGCGCTTTTTTAGTAGCGACCTGGCTATCATGTTGAAATGTGTAGAAGACAAAATATCTAAAAACGTGTTTCTAAATGTGGAGGAAAAAACCAGAGGACCTGGAAAAAAAATCCACGCGACCACGGGGAGAGAGAGACATGCAAACTCCAAATATACAGCAGCAGGCATCAGGGTCGGAATCGAAGCCACGACCTCCTGTAGACCAGACAAGGTAGTTAACGTCTCGCCTTTAATAGCCATTCCAGGTCCACATGCTCTGCTGTGTTTTCCCTCTGACACATATCAACAATCGCTTAGCATAGCGGTTGAACTTGACTTTCGCTTTGCTAACACAACACTCCGTACGCTCCCTTGGGACATTACCGAGTTCAGATTGTTTTTTCCATAAAAACGCAGAGTGGTGTGATTGTGCGTGGACGTACGCTGGCAAGTCGTTCCGTTGCCGATGTAACCGGGGCCACATGTGCATCTGTGGCTGCCCACGGTGTTGGTGCAGATGGCATTGGGGTCACAGTTGTGGGTTCCGCTGATGCATTCATTGTGCTCTGTAAAAAAAATACCACACAGACAATACACACGCGCATAATACAGTATGTCATCATCATAACAATTGCGGCAAAAGTTGATTAAATGAACAGGGTAGCAATGAGCGAAAAAATTGGAATAAAATTTCCGAACATTGTAAGGGAGGGGATATAAAATATATTTGTGCTGTGGCTAAGTAAAAAAAAACATCTTACTGCTTTCAATGCCATCTGGTCTGAATCCGTAATCCGATTAAAAACAGAAAGTGTAAAAAATATAAATAACACAATCCATAAAGAAAGCCACTACAACTACGTCTCCTCTCCACCCTTCCCAGCCGGGCACAAAGAGAGGGAGTGCTTCACGAGATGGTGCGCCGAAGAAAGCCGCTACATCTCACGGCGTCAAGGAGTGCGTTAATCCGCAGAGAGCTTTACGGAACAACAAACAAACAAAAAAGCGCTGTCTGCCGTTTTCCCCTTTCCGTCACGAACGCTGAAAAGCCCGGTGGTGGTAACCGATGCAAATTTCGTTTTGCACCAACGGCGTAAAACTTCTTTTGTTTGACGACTCCATTAATTCCCCCCCACACACCGTGAGCGAGGGTGGCCATTAAGATCATCGTTTCTCCAGGGTGGTAATTAATGGGCTGAGAGGTGAGGCCAGCTATCATTAGGTTGCACTCATTCCAGAAGCAATAACTGCGCAGAAACTTATCGAAACAAAGGTTATAGAGACGAGATTGGTGTCTCTCAGAGTCCCCCGGCATCTGCTGCTTTGTGCTGAAGCCGTTTACCCCAACAACACGATTTAGTTTTCTGAATAAGCACTACCGAGCACCGTGCATTATTGAAAACATATAAAGACATAAAATGACTGCAAATCATTCTCAGGGGTCATTGGTGTCACGAAGACTTCACCGTGTGCTTTTTTAATCCTTTATATTAAGTTCGCTTGCTTGCTCGCTTGCGTGCTTGCTTGTTTGCTTACGACCGTGCAAATCTTTCGGTCGTTTTTTAACCCACTTCCCGTGATCCAATCGAGCTGACATTTTGCACACCGACTCGTTGTGCGTGACAATGCATTTTCGTGGAGAAAAAAATTTACTAAATTTTACACTGTTTATGGAAAAAAAAATTAATTACGAATTGTTTAATGCTGCCAGACAATCATCTGACCCATAGGTGGCAGCCATCTCAAGCCAGAGGACGAGAGGACTCTAGCCGCCACGCATATAAAGGATTTATAGTGAAAAACTTTGTTTTTACGGGTTAATTTTTTTGCGATAATGTTGGCAGTGGTTACGCACGGCACACATACCAAAAGCCCAACACGTTCATCAATAACACTGGGTGGTTGGTAACGATGGTACGGGGATTTTAATTCTTTTTTTAAACATAAGTTCGAAAAATTCAGTTGGCTGGAAGGAACCATTTATTTCCCCCCCAATGTGAACGGGGTACTGACAAATGGGGCGACTGGAACGCCGATTCCATTGCCACCGAAACCAGTTCCTCGTCTCTTGGAATTTCTTATTTACTTGATACAGCAAGTGCGCTGTGGACGGTTCCACCTGAAGACGGAAGCTTGCGTTGCCTCCGAAACGTCGTGATTTTTATTCTTTTATTTTATTTTACTTTTATTAATTTTAATTTTTTACCTACGTGACTTTACCGAGAAAACCTAACAATACAGTTCCTCATCGCGGATCTTCCAGCCTCGCCGCCTTTCTTTGCCCTGCCACGCCATCGGTGGGCCTCGCTGAACAGGCTCTGGGACAGGGCGAGGTTCTCTCTTGCAGGGACGTGCGGTCAGGGGAGGCAGAGGAGGCAGAGCCTCACCTGCCATACTCCAATGAAAATAGCTGTTACGAAAAGTAAAAAAAAGGAATAATCAAAGAAATATTAAGATTTTTTCCACTGATCGGTGTTATAAATGTCATTTCTGTACGATTCCAATCATTTTTAAATCCTTTATATTAAGTTCACTTGCTTGCTTGCGCGCTTACGACTGTGCAAATCTTTCGGTCGTTTTTTAACCCACTTCCCGTGATCCAATCGAACTGACATTTTGCACACAGACTCGTTGTGCGTGACAATGTATTTTCGTCAAAAAATTTCCAAAATTTTACACTTTTTAGGAAAAAAAATTATATTTAATTACCAATTGCTTAATGGTGGCAGGCAATCATCTGACCCATAGGTGGCAGCCATCTCAAGCCAGAGGACGAGAGGACTCTAGCCGCAACGCATATAAAGGATTTATAGTGAAAAACTTTGTTTTGAAGGGTTAATTTTTTATAGTCACAATCGCCAAATTTGCGGAGCTCCGCTGCAAATACAGGAAGAGACGAGAGGTGAGGCAGCGACGAGCTCAGCCTCCCCTCTGATTGCGCAACCCCTCAGTAACTGGATGGAGCGCGGGCAATAAGCGTGTGCCTGTTACTATCTCTCTGTGTGTCAGCAATGTAATGTTTGTAGACCCCTTCGTTTCATGTCCTCGCCTTCCATACTCCAGCTAACTTATTTCACGTGCGTGTATAAAGATATTTAGGCTCGCTGGTCCCGTCATGAAACTGCAATGAAAAAGCACCAGGGGAGACAGCTATCACACTGTTATGTTATCCGACTCTCTGTTGTATTACATTACATTTCTAAGTATACTAGATTTGTGTTTCTATTTAATTTATACCTGATGATGATTGCTTGTGTTGCAATCGAAACGTCGTATGCTAGTATTTAATTTAATTTATAATTTTATCTTTATACGTGACTTTACCGAAAGAACCAAAGAATAATTCCTGCAGTCACGAAACCTCCAAATTAAATTTGAGGGGGGACGTGTCTAACACGCCCCCCTCCGTGAGGCCACACCCCCCTCCGTGAGGCCACACCCCCCTCCGTGAGGCCACACCCCCCTCCGTGAGGCCACACCCCCCTCCGTGAGGCCACACACCCCTCCGTGAGGCCACACACCCCTCTGTGAGGCCACACACCCCTCCGTGAGGCCACGCCCCTGTCAGTGTGTGAATGTGGCTCTGACACGAGCACGTCCACTGCTCTCTTGTGCAGTCACGGAGGACGCTGGCGCATGGCTGGTCGGTCACGTGCTCGCTGAATGAATCAATGACACCGTGGCCCTCAAAGGAGAGACGTTTTTAATCGGCGATCTTTCAGGCAACAGCCACTTCTTCGCAGGAGAGAGATGAGGCGTGGTCCACTCTCCGAATCGTAAATTGTTTACCTTTCATTGTATGTATGTAGAACGTATTCGCACCGTACGTAGCCAACAAGCTACGAAGAAGGCCCATCGCCTGAAACGTCGCCTAGTGTATAGATTCTACTTTGACGGCAGAGACGTGACGGCGGTCACTTCGGCCCTCATGTTTCAGTTTGCCTGCTTCAGATGCATAACGAGCACATTTCATACGGTTAGTTGCGAAAGCGACACCTTTTAATTGTTGCTTAGAATAGGGAAAATTTTAAGATCCTGGCCTGTAGATGTATTAAAACTGTTCATCATTTCATAAGCCAGTTTGCAGCATATCTGTTTAATTGGAACATTTCTTTTCCCGTGTCATTCTATTCGAAGGCCCTTTCTCAGCAAAAGCACACAATGTGGTGTTAACATTATTATCGGAATGATTAACTCTGGCGGGATAAGCAATTATCGAATACGGCATTATATATTCCAGAAAAAAAAAAGAATCCATACTTGCGTCCCTTCACCTCATCCACATTACATCGCTTCCCGCAGCCATAATGAAAGAAAAAAAAATTAATGAAAAATTATGCCGAGTGTGATACAATCCCCCATCCGACGCTTGTTTTGCGCGCTTGCAAAAACGTGCCGTTATCTCAAAGTTTCTGACGCTACTCATGAAATGCACGCGGCGCGAAAAGCTGGAGCATAATTTTCTGCTGAATTCCAGTCGAGGTTTTCTGTTATTATCAAACAATTTATGTTATTTATCACTTCACGAACGTCGTCGCTGAAATTCGCCATAATTTGATTAATGTAAATATACACCGACAACTTTGCTCATGCGTGTCAGATTGACTCGCTAAGCACATGCCAAAAAATCATTAATTATAATTATCCTGCACGCACGGGCAGTAATTTAAGAAATTCCCTCATGCTATTAAGGTAGCGATAGTTTCAAAAAGACAGCCGCAGCATTAATGAGGTCACTTCCCTTGAGTCAAGAAAAAAATGTCAATACATCAATTAAGGAGTTATACAAAATCTATACGTAAAGGTCAGCTTAAAAATTTAATAAAATAAAAGACCTTTTGAAAACAAGATAACAGGCGGTGTGATTAATTCAATTACAGCTGAAAGCCGGCATATGGGGAAGCTGGTCAATAGAGTGTGGCAAATTATAAATTAAAGGCCACCCTTCATATTAAGTTGGCTTCAGTATGGATGGCGAAGCTGGTGTGTGGAATAATAAGAATTCAAGAATAAAATGCTCAGATGCATTGCACAATCCACCTCTTATTAACCTCTTTCTACTGCGACTCTTACAACGCCTCCCCCCTGTATTTAATGAGCATTTACTCACAGAAAGTGCCACCACATTTTGCCCATTATAAAGAAATATATAGTTTTACGAATCATACATTTAACGATTATATGGGTTGTTTGTCTTTAACGCGTTCGGTTTTGTAATCTGGGGTTTCTTTATCGCGCGGTGAGTTTTAGAGCGGTGCCCTGCGGAATAAAACTGCCGAACGCTGGCGATGGAAAGCGAAGCCCGACCGATGTTATGATGGAGAACAGTTCTACCGACCTAGACGCAATAATCCACAATAACAGATGACCCATTACGGGGCGACAAAGACGCCCTACAACTCCCCCGACAAACCACCTCCCTCTGTGGAAGCAGCAAAGTGCGATAAACAACATAATATTCCTGCAAATTGACCCCAAACGTGGTTCAAAGAGCACACTCACGCGATAAATGTTCATGCATGCCTTCCACTTGCCGCGAGCCGTCAAGTGCACGTGGCGTACTTAGTGCGAAGTTATCCATTCGGGACATTGCAGGTGCCACTCAAGATAAATGTACCGGGCCTTTTGTCGAATTGGGCCTAATGCATGTCTCACCGCTGAGATGTTGGTGCAGACAGCCTCGTCCGGATTGGACCTTTCAAACGCGCACCGCCGGCTCACGCGCACAAAAAAATGTTCACGTTGCATTTTGCTGGCATCCAGGCCTCGTGACATGGTAGGGTAGGGCAAGGGGGTTGTGTTCTCGCTGTTGCCGTTGTCTTTCGTGTCCGAAGACGACGTCGCGGGCGGTCACGCGCCTTGTGTGCGCGACCGAGACATGCATGGCAGGTCTTTTTTCCCACGTTGGTTGCGCTTGTAACGGGTGACGAGATGGTGGGGGAAGTGGTGGGGAGGGAGTGGGGGGCTATAGCTGTTCCATGACCCCAAGCTCAGGTCTCTCCCCTCCAAAAATAAAAAAAATTACAACCAGATATTCGCAGCCCAATTTCATAAGTCTTTGCAATATTTTACATACAAAGCTGTCTGTTACCATACAATTTGGATAACGGTGACATTTCCGCAATAAATATCGTACACATTGAACCATTTCCTACTTAAAAATACTGAACTAAAAGTAGGGTACATCGCGATGTAGTTTGGTGGTTTCCATCTAAGCCACCTATTTAATTTAAGAAGAAAACAATTACTTCCATCAGGTATTTGTCCCAAATAAATATTTGCGAAAGCAGGCGCCTCGTAAACATTGCAATGCCGGGTGCAACCTAGGCCTGGCCAAAGTTAGGTGGTTAAGCCAACAGTATAACATACCAGGGCCCCACGTGTCTCTCTCCCTCTCCGTCCAAGTTACCCGCATTGTTTGTCAATTTCGACGCAATCTACTACAAAGGAAAATTAAACACCGCGATCGAACGATAATCCTCGCTTTTCGTAAAAATATGCCCACGTACAATAAGGCTGCACCATCGCTAATATATTTCCACCGGTCTCTGGAGAGGGGATGATTGATGCCCCTGGGCTGAGGGCAGCGGATGATGACAGCCACCCACCGAGCCGCTCTGATTATGGCAGATTTGACGGAGCAATTACTGGTTGGCAAAACACCCCCCCCCCCCCCCAATAATTATCGGGAAGAGTACAGCCCACCCCCACTATCCCCCGACATCCCCCCCCCGCCCGTTGCCTCGCAATGCCGCATATAATCAAATCAAAATGGGTCACTGCGGATAATTGCACGCAAGGTAAAATAAATTAAACAATACGTGTGGGACTTTTCCTCCCCCCTCCCGTCCCCAGTTTGCTCCAGCAAGCCCTTAATGAGGCAACGGTTTGCGAGGAGTCTAGCGGCCAAGATGTTTCGCGGCTCTCCCAAAGTGTTAATTCTAGATTTGAAGCTTTCGTGACTGCAAGGATTCATATTCTTAGGTTGTTTTCGGTAAAGTCACGTAGGTAAAAAATTAATAAAGTAAAATAAAAATAGAATAAAAATCACGACGTTTCGGAGGTAACACAAGCTTCCGTCTTCAGGTGGAAACGTCGTGATTTTTATTTTATTTGTATTTTACTTTTATAAAAAAAAAAATTACCTACGTGACTTTACCGAGAAAACCTAAGAATATCTCCCAACGTGGTTTGGGGGTTGCGCGGCGCGCATGTTGTTCCGTACGAGTTCTGACGTCTCGCTCTCGCGTGTTGCCACTCTCTTCAGAGTCTGTTCCGCCCGCACGCAACCAGCGAGCCAAATGCCACGCAGCGCAAATCCGATAACCTACACGGCTGACGTTTCGTTATATATTTTTGTTTGCAGGGTTGAGTTTTGGCGATCGGTGTCTTCCTTTGGACCACGGTCGCCACGATATCGTGATATCGTCTTTCACGATGTCGTGATATCGTCTTTCACGATATCGTGTAAAGACGATATCGTATTTCACAATCGGCTATAGATTTTACGTTGGGCTGATTTTTCGCGATATTAGTTTCCCGCAATTTTGGAACTGCATAAAAATGTGTTGTGTTGTTTTTGTGCATTGCTGTACAAATAAAATATTACAGTACTTAAACGTTCTTCAACTGTAGTTTACTCACCCATACGCCTGCCATAATTCATTATTACCCTTACAATTGATGGCGCTTATAATGCATATGCCGTCAGTTACACTTTAAATAAGTAAATTATTAACCAAACTACCTGAATGATAGCATCATATGATTACCATGCCATTAATTACTCTGAAATAATGTTTCAAATAGCAATTAAATGGATAATTGCTATTTATTCACAAATGTATTATATGAGTTTGCTATTTCGTAACATTTTTGTCAGGAAATAATGTACATCGGAAAGATAAAATGGGGCAGTGATAATCACGATTTGAAGATATTTTGAAAAACTGACGATAATGTTACCGAGGACCTCACATCGGATTGCCATATCTGAGCAGCGCTACTTTACTTAGATACGCCTCTGAGATAACCGTGAGCTCCCACCGACGACAGTCATTGTGGGCTGTGGGTAACGCACGTTCCAAATACAATTCAATTTCAGGTTGATCCAATGACTCATACTCTTAGTTCTTTCGGTAATGTCACGTCGGTAAAAAAAATGAAATTAAAATTAATAGAAATAAAACAATAAAAATCACGTTTTTTTTTCACCTGAAGACGGAAGCTTGTGTTGCCTCCGAAACGTCGTGATTTTTATTGTTTTATTTTTATTAATTTTAATTTCATTTTTTTACCTACGTGACTTTACCGAAAGAACTAAGAGTATGAATCCTTGCAGTCACGAAAGCTTCAAATCTAGAAATGATCCAATGACCTTTATTTAACCAGGTGAGGGCCCGGGGAGTCATTACATCGTTTTCAAAGGCCACATGGGGTGACCGTGGCTGATATTATGAAAGCCGCCGGGATAAACCTGCAAACATTTCAGATCAGTATTATTGCCATCTTTGCAATGCTCCGCGAAATTTGGTGCGAGCTTTTATTTTTATGAGGTCGGTGAGGCATTTGGGGAGACCTTCATCCGGCAGTGGATTGATCATGAAACGTATTTATTTTGATCTTATCAAGGAAACCACATCTCAAGATTTTGTCAGGGTGGCTCAGAGATCAGAGCACTGGGCCAGGCACCGCTGTGGAGATATTGGGTTTGAATCCGGGCTCTAACTGCTCATGATTATTCTAGATTTGAAGTTTTCGTGACTGCAGGGATCCATACTCTTTGGTTCTTTCGGTAAAGTCACGTAGGTATAAAACATAAAATAAAAAAAATTAACAAAATTCAAATGAAATCACGATCTTTTGATTTGATTTTAATTTATTTTTATTTTTAATTTGAGTTGGGTGGCACTGCTCTGTGAAATGTCCGAATGGATTCTTTCGTCTCATGACGTGACGCCGATAAAGCAATTCTGCCTCTCTACTGCTGGATGAGAGCCTCCCCATGCCTGTCCGTGTCACAGGGGGGTTAGCCTGTGGCCATGCTTATCCACGCTGGTAGGTGCGGGTTGGTGAACGCGGAGGAGCATAGAAGTACGGTCCAGCAAATGGCTTAGCTGCACCGCCCCTCTAGCTCCCAGCGTATTACACAGCCCCACAGCCACCTACGACCACCCCGCTTGTGCACGTTGTTCAACCGTGCAAACACCACCCACACACCGGGGCTCAACCACGATTTCCCAAAAATGGGATGCGATCGGGCGCGTTAAGAAGTGGTGGTGTTTTTTTTTTGTCACAGGCGAGCGTTGAAACGTCGTCATCGTCGTCATCGTCGTCGTCTTCGTCGTCGTCGTCATCATTGCCGTCGTCAGCTGCCCACTCCGTGACTCACCGGTGCACGAGTAATCGTCCACGCGCAGGTACCCGGGCAGGCACTCGCAGTGGAACGAGCCCGCCGTGTTGGTGCACGTGGTGAACTCGTGGCAGTAATGGGCTCCTTCCGCACACTCGTCCACGTCTGCAGGTGTACACACACCGGGGGGGGGGGGGGGGGGCACCGTCCAATTAAAACCGAGCGCGGACGACCGATAACCGTTCATCAAAGGGGCACTAAATAAATAAATAACTCCACCGCCCTCCCATGTCTTCCCCCCCCCAATCCGCCTCCGTTACGGCGTCCTGACCAACGGGGTGGAGCGGGAGACGGCCACTAAACGTGTCGTGGGCTCGTGATGGAGATACGCAAGGAGCTTGTAAAGGGCAGTGAAACCTTCTTCGCGTGCACCGGATTTAAAGAGAGAGGAAGAGGACGATGCCTCCCGCGTTCCGTCTCCTCACTCGCTGATATCCCCACGAGCTGCCCCAAGGCACCGTTGCAGCAATGACGGCGGTGTCGATACAAACAAAAAAAAACGTTCACAACTCTCGGCGCTTCCAACGAGGCGAGGGGCAAGTGACTGTCAATCTCTTCGAAAACTTTTGCCGTTCACGAAATCACAGCTCACGAAATTGCAGACGGCACACCGTTTTAAAGAAGCTTGCAGTAAAGTGCCCGAGAAAAAGGGCTTGTCTTGGCGATCTCTGTGTGATTTTGATTCTTCTTCTTCTTGCCAAAAGAGTGCAGAAATTTCATTTTTTAAAGTCATCATCCTCTTCATGAGGGGAAATCACTTGAAATAAGTATAACCCGTAAAAACAAAGTTTTTCACTCTAAATCCTTTATATGCGTGGCGGCTAGAGTCCTCTCGTCCTCTGGCTTGAGATGGCTGACACCTATGGGTCAGATGATTGTCTGCAGTATTAAACAATTGGTAATTAAATATTTAATTTGTTTTCCCTAAACAGTGTAAAATTTTGGAAAAAAATTTTCACGAACATTAATTGTCTCGCACAACGAGTCTGTGTGCAAAATGTCAGCTCGATTGGATCACGGGAAGTGGGTTACAGAACGACCGAAATGTTTGCACGGTCGTAAGCAAGCAAGCAAGCACACAGTTTGCCGATTTTGGGCTCATGTTTTGCGAACTGTGGTCTGAACTAGGCGACCTGAGCTTCTTTTTCTTGCCACGGCCAAACGTATGCAGCGAATTTTAGCTGACCCTCTTCCCACGAGAACTCATTCATAATGTTCATAGAAAAGATGTCCTAATGTTCCACATTTAGACGTGTGCCATTATTTAATGCACGACAAGTACAGACGTTGCAATAATTTAATGTTCACAGAGGCAGGGACACTTTTCTGTTTGCGTAAAAAAAGACGTGGATTTTAAAATATTAACACAAGCGCTGTACTTAACAGTCTTAAAAAATGTAAGCCCTCTGAATTAAACGAAACGAGCAATAATGAGGAGAGTCGCTTTGCCGAGTATGGGAAAAAGTGTTTTTTTTTGGGAATTTCAGCCAACAAATTTTGTGCAGATATAAATGTCTGCCACCCAGTGGAGTTCAGGGTGGGGGGGGGGGGGGAGACACCAGGCAATCCGGAGCTCCGTGCTTTGATCTCCAAGTGCAGCAGCTGAAACATTGGGCAAGGTTTCTTAAATCCCCTCACCGGATCTCGGAGGCCAAGCACGGTCGAGCGGCTGATCAGTTAGTACTTGGACAGGTGACCGTCAGAGCTTGCCAGGTGAGGGCATGTGTATCAATTAATCCAATAATTAATACAATTAACGCATCATAGCACCCATTTGCCAATGGCAGCCACAGTTGGCTCCCAGGTGTTAACTACCTCACCTCGTTTACAGGAGGTTGTGGGTTCGATCCTAACCTTGATGCCTGCTGTATATTTGGAGTTTGCATGTTCTCCTCGTGGTCGCGTGGATTTTTTTCCAGGCGCTCCAGATTTTCTCTCCACATTTAGAAACGTGCGTTACGTATTTGGCTGATGTAAATGTCCACGTGATAAGCCACTTCGTTGAGCTATCATTTGTGGCCAGGTCGCTTTTGAAAAAAAGTTCATACCTCAGTGGGCTTTGCGTAGTAGGATGGGGATGGTTTAGTTCTATTGGTATGCTTTTGGGTGATTTTTTTTTGCCTTCCATGTACTTTGCACTCCTATAGTGTGTGTTGCATTGTTTGTTGACGTGGCGTTCTTTCCCGCCCCTCCTGGACATCTGTGATCAAAGAGCCTTGTAGCTCATCGGATTCCTCCGGGATAAATAAATATACATGGCCACACCAGAGCTAATCGATGGGCAGGTTGTGTTGGTGGGGCTAAAGTGTAGGCACTTCCGCCCTTTTAAAGACATCTGGGCAGCGTAAAAGAGTAGACCGACAGTGCACCATAAAGGGGCTCTCTTAAGAGCTCCTACCAGTGGACGTCCGATTGCCAGCAGTGGCACGAGCAAACACTTGCAGGGCTGAACCTTTGCCGTGTCTTCAACGAGCACGCTCCCTGCCAGAACCCTCAGTGAACTGGCACGCCGCTCAAACAATTGCACACGAGAGCGCACGCGCGCACACGCCAAGCATTTTAAATTCACTGCCGAGCTGCAGAATCTTGGCACGTGTGGCGTATCTACCCCCCCCCCCCTCTCGCCGCGTGCGATGCGATGCCGTTTCTCCCAATAGCCCGTGAGAGTTTCAGGGAATGTCCGCGGAGCCGCTGAAGTCTGCAGTCTGTCCGTGCATCGCCAGCACACACGCGATACCAGGAAGATAATGGCTCCCGGCAGGACAAAAGAATACGAAAGCAGATATATTTCCCAGTCTCTTGCTACTTCCGTCTCCTCTCTCTCTCTCTCGCCTTTGAAATACAATGAGTCTGGAACGATCAGCAGGCACGTTTGCTTGCGATACATGTGTTGTGAGGCTCGTGAAAGCTTTAATTGGATACCCCCTCAAAAAAGCTAACTCACAAATAATATATGTAATTTTTTTTTTTTACAATTTTCACAGTTAAAACAAAGAAAGTAAAATAAACGTCTTGCTCCTCCCCGCGGGGATGAACAGACGGAGTCAACCCCTGACCTGGATGATGAATTCACAACCTCCCGACTAAATTTCAATTTAAAGCTTTCGTGACTGCAGGGATTCATCTTCTTGGTTCTTTCGGTAAAGTCACTTCCCTTCTACGTGACTTTACCGAAAGAACCAAGAAGACGAACCTCCCAACTGTGAGCCACCAGCCCTACCGCTGAGCCACCGGGCTGGCCTTGGCAATTGTTACACACACGGTATGATATGGATCACCAACTCTATTTAATGCCCCCCAAAGCAATGAAATGCCAGGGGGGTGGAAGAGAGGCTGTGTTGGTGTGTGTGTGTGCACTGGTAATGGCATGTTTGGGCAAAGCAGTGGGGGCATTAAACTCTGCAAGGCATCGCAGCGTGTGCTTTGAAAACCTCTTTGGCTCGGAGATCCACAAGAGACCATCAATCGCGGGACGCGTTCCTCCGCACAATTCCTTTGTACACCTCACAACCGCTGCGATTCGAGGCCAAACTGATGACACAATACGGTTGGTGTGTGAAAGAAAAAAACCCAATAGCTGGAACATCAATAGTGGCCCAAGAGTAGCAGAACCCAGCGCTGCCAGCCAGCCGTCTCTGCTGCTGCTCTACAAGGGACCGCTGGGACACTGGCTCTAAAGTTCACGTGGTTTTGATGTCTTGACAAGTGCCTTTCTGTCGACTACCTGTGCGGATCATCGCGAGGCTAACCTAACATGAAGGAATCCCCCGTTTCTACCGAACGGTGTAATTGTGTTAAGTTGGCTTGCATTTGTGAAGCTCACTACTCTGGGGAGTTATAGGCTCCGAAAGCTGTTTGTAACCACTCGGGTTGAATTTCTCAAATCGGTATTACTGGGAATGCTGCTTGTCTGGTTGGAGTAGGGTTGAGTCTTGTTATTATTATTATACCCTATATACATATAATGAATGTTTAACAGGTTCATGTTAATGGTGAGGCCATAATAAGATGCGATATATGTGGCACAGCCAAATTAAATCCTGTAACATCATAGCAGACCATTCCGACTAAAATGAAGCACTGTTTAGTGGGGAGAGAGTGCATATATCTCCGCCAGAAGCTGGGAATGTGTATGTTGGTAGTCAGAATCAGAAGTTAATTTCCCGAGTACTTTGATGCAATAGAACTGGGCATGGGTAAGAGTAGCCGAACTAGTTTTCTTTGTAAGCACGATGCTATATTTCCAATGAATTGCACACTGAGAATAGATTTAATGTTTAGTGAAACATCCTTCAATTAGAGCATTTGTCATCTATTTTGCATAACGGCCATTGGAAGTGCTTATAAAAACAATGAAAGGCGTAACTGTAGCATGCATAATTTATGTAATTTTGTCCGCTCTGGAAACAAGAGAGCTGAGCTCAAATAAGGATTTAAATAAGGCTTCTGTAATCTTTCTCTTTCATGTGTTGTTGGTTGTTGTTGTTGTTGTTGTTTTATTTTCTTCTTCTATTGAAACAGCCATATCCATACAGTTGTAGATTGAAATTCAAATTCAAAAGGCCCACAGCATTTATCACGAACGAGTGCAACTGGGTGTAAACTTACAGAAGAAAAATGGGCTCTGTGCCTCACTGGCAGATCAACTTATTTACCACCATGCTCAAATCAGTCACGGGAGGCTGCAAATGTGCGTCTCCCAGATAACTGCGTAAAAGCGCGGTCCGCATTCAGTTGAATAATCACGAATTTATTCTTTGTCACCACGCCAGATAGCCTCGTGCATTCTTACGGACTAACCAAACGAACACGGAGTGCTGCGTGTCTGTCACGGCTGCAGGTTGATGAGAAGCCAACGATTTTGTCCGATGCGTTGAATCATCATCAGCAATGATAAATCCACTGTCGGATGAAAGCCTCAGCAATCATCCACCATCTCTCACAATCCCGCTGCACACGAGCTGATTTCATCACTCCATCTCCCTGGAGGACGCACTCTCTCTCGGATGCGTTCCATTTCTTGGATGCAACTCCTGATATGATTCTTAACCATCGGTCAACACCTCTTGTGGCGATGTGTTCTGCCCATACCCACTTACTCCCTTCACCAACCTGTACTGAACAGCGTGGTGACACGGTCAGACAACCCTCACATGACCGACGCACTTAAAGCCATGGGTTTATAGTTCATTTAACAATTGAGTTAATTCTTGCAGTGGCAGACCTTGGGGTATTGCCTATTGGTTCCACAGGATTCTGAATTCCCAGTACTTTCCAATGCATATTAATGACCTGAACCGTGTCTATTTTAAGTCAAACTAGGCACACATGTTTGTAGAGCAGCCTATGGGCCTATTATTGTTGAAATGTGAGCACAACATTTTTTCTATGGTTCAACTTCCAACGATGGCATTGTATATTTACGCCACGCATTATAAATTATCTTAATAAAATTAAATAAAAGCCGACGACGATGGTGACAATTACTATATAACGTTGTTTCTGATGATGATTGCAATGTTGATGATGGACACTGGGCGTGTATCTTCAGTTCGATTCAGAATCGGATCTATTATATTTTTTCAGCAAAAATCCTAATTGGTTTGGTGACACCGTCCGACTCTTTCCGAACGTCAACGATAACGATGACTATGGCGGTGTTGCTCTATGCTCCTCAATGTGCACCGAAGCCGACTTTATTGAGGGCGACAATTGGCACATAAAATCGATTGATTGACACAAACAGAAATCATGATGAATGCTAACGATGACGCTGATGATGATAATGATGTTGATGATGACAGTGATGTAGACTATACTGATGCTAATACTGCTAGTTATGACGAATATGATCATGCCAACGTTGAAGACAATGGTGACTATGCAGATGATGATGATGGTTACGGTTGTCAACTTTGAGGTACAGAAAACTGGGACATATCATGGGGAATGAGAACATCTCACTAAACTGGAAGAGGGTAGAACTACATATAAACATATGGTCTTGCATGGTGCATTATTGCCGAAATTGAAATAAACCTGGACTCTTAAAGTTTTGGGAAGAAGTACAGATTTCCTTAGAACAACAACAACCTCAACAAGAGGACAATCCTGGGGAAACCAGGAAAAGTGACAACCGTAACGATGGCCCAGATATGAAGAGGGTTGCCACCTCTCTGGTACAAAAAAAACTAGGACATCTCAGAGGAAAAAGTAGATGCAACTTTTCACGTTAAAAGTTCCATGAAGACGGAGAGACTTCCCAAGACAACTGCCTCAAAGAGAGGACCATCCTAGGAGGGAGGGGGGAAAACAAAACAATAACCCAGGACAGGTGGCAACCTTAGCCGTGACAGTGGCAGGTGGGCGGCAGGCTTTCACCTTGGCAGTAGGCCTCGTCCTCGCGGATGGGTGTGAACCCCGGACGACAGACGCATGCCGCGCGCGTCAGCAGATTCTGGCACTGCGAGTGATCGCCGCAGATGTGGCCCTCCCCGCAGAAGTCGTGTCCTTTGCACGCAAGAGGAGAGAGGGCCACATTGTCACGGCGTCAACGAAACTTTACGTACGTCGAACGTCTCGCACGCACACTTTGAACTTCTTTCGCACCACGTGCAGCCAACCGTGTGCTTAGCGGAGGTGCGGAGGGAAAGGAGAACGAACTGAAAGACAAAAAAAAAGTTTTAAAGAAGTGAGTTTGTCAATCTGGATCATTTAAAAGTTGCATAGCTCAAGTGGATTCCTATTATCGGAACGAAGAGCATTCCAGACGGCCGCAAAGGCACATCGGAATGCGCGCAATGGAGTGACCATCTTTATGAATAGTGTTATGATGATTGCATCGATTCATTTATTAATATTAATTCTTAAGGCGCTAAATTTATTGTGTGATGCGTAACTGCTTGCAATTCACGAGGATTACGTGCACACAATCACAACGGTGTCACAAACTGAACGAGAGTTGCACTCGTTGAATCCTCCGCCCATGTTGAGGACTCGGTGTCTACCAGACTATTCAGACTGAGTCTAACAGACTATTCAGACTGAGCCTATCAGACTACTCAGACTAACTATTTAGACTCAGTCTATCAGACTATCCACACTGAGTCTATCAGACTATTCAGACTGAGTCTAACAGTCTATTCCCCTGCACCTACGATTAGCACGGTTGGCTACACACAGTGCGAAAGACGTTCATCATACACACACACAGACTGTTTCATCTCATCCGCCACACCGCATTTAGCCACCAGCTCACAACACTCCTCTTTCTGCTTCTTTACTCGCACCGCTCGACTTTTGAATTTCCTCGCATCGTTTCTTTCGCCCAAGTTCTATTAACCTTGCTCAATTCATTTACCCTTTACAGGTGCTGGTTTTTTTTGCTGGTCGCTTGGTAGTTTTTGGCCAATGGGTCTACGCTCAGCAACTATGCTAACACATATATATATAACGATGGGGAAACTGCAGAAGCATTATACAAATGAGTGAGTAATAACGAGACAAAAAAATAAATAGCTTCTTGAATTTCGATTTAAGGCTTTCGTGACTGCAGGGATTCATCTACCTGGTTCTTTTGGTAAAGTCACGTATGTTATCATGAACGCTTAGCCGTGACGAATCAGCAAATCGCGACGAAGAGGCGATAACTCTTAAGCGTCTATTACTAACCAGACAACAATGAAAATAACAACGTTGCTTTCCCATTGTTGTGGTCGTTTTGTTTAGAAACGTTTCAAAAGTCAGGAGCCGATAGTCCTTGGGATATAACGGATTCCTTGGTGCGTAACGCATTCTACATCCACAAGCACACGCGTGAAAACCGTAATTTGAGAAGTGAATAATCACGCCATTAGCTAGATAATTAGGCTGATTAATCTTTATAGCAGAAAAAAAATACATTAACTGCATGCGTTGAACAGAGAGGTTTGGGTGTCATTGCCTGCCACATTCTTCCAACGGATTTTTTACTTTTATTCCAACCATGTACGCTTCACCACCAAGATTACCGCTGACACTGACCAATAAACCGCGAGGATGAATGTACGTTTAACTTCTTTCGCACCGTACGTAGCGAGCCGTGCTAATGGGAGGTGCGGGGGAAGGACAACAAAATGAACATGAACACTTTGAAACATTTGTGTGGCTCATTCGGTGCCAAATGGTTAATATTCGGTGTTATTAAGAAATCACTGGTGGCGGTGGTGCGGCGTGGCTGGAATGGGCCCTTTTAAGCCCTCCATGTAGCCTGGCACCTGAGCTCGTCTGGCCCATGGGCCTCCAGTTCAGTTATACCCCCTACACGCGGGAGGCTGCACATGTGAGTCTCCGAAACCCCCGACACATGAAAATCTGCAAATGTGAGTCTCCGTACTCTCTACACACGGGAGGCTACAAATGTGAGTCTCCCTACTCTCCACTCACTCGACAGATGTGCCGCTAACCGACTGACAGCTGTTTCCCACGAACGCACCTAGACACATGACTGCACCACCAATCGACCGTGTAGCGTTGCGGGCGGCTGGGAGATGGAGTGCGGGGGGGGGGGCACTGTGTGGTCCTGTGCACGAGCCTTACACAGGAGGATAGAGCTAGAGCAGAGAGCACGATAAGCAAAAAACAGATCGTGTCGTTGCTCATTCTGTCAAGCATTTCATCTCCGTTAAAAGTTTGTTCAACACTTGACTGTGTCCTGCCCCCCCCCCCCCCCCGCTCTTGAGTTTTTGTATGCCCCCCTCTCCCCCGCCCCCCATTAAACAAGGTCATGTTACAGCATTGCCACCAATGGCCATTTTCTGCAGGGAGTGGTAATGAAGCGCTGAAAGGCCATTACTCCCATTTAGCGAGTCACGCTGTGTGTCAAGCATCTGCTTCACCGTCCTCCTTCTCCTCGTCGTTGTGTTCACGCCGCCCGCGGGTTACTCACCGCGGCACACTTTGCAGCATCTGTCCGGAAGGTCTATTTGTTGCTCGGCGATGCAGGACAGAGTGGGACAAGGACCTTCGTCAGCCAAAACCATCAACCCGTCCTGCGCGCGAGACGGGAGAGAGAGAGAGAGCAGAGGGCGCTTAATGAGACGCGCGTTCACGCGAAACGGAGCCGTTATTTACGAGCAGGCGAGAGAGGGCCACTGAGGCCACAACTTTTCCAAGGGACGCCTGGATTTCGCAAAAGCGAATAGAAAGGTAAACATTTTTTTTTGGAGGAGAGGGGGATGGTTAAAAAATAAAACGAAACACAAAATGTCACGAAAACATACATACGCACTTACATTGTATATGATACCAATGTAAGACGATTTAAAGTGAACAATATGAACTTACCGTTAATATTAATACGATTGGAGACAACAATTACGCAGAAGGCCATGGTTGAGCAGGGCATGTAGGAAAGAGTGCCTCGCCCCTCAGTGTGCCGATAAAATAACAGATCGATTGAAGGGATCTCAAAAGTAGTTCGTATATGACAATTGTTTTTTTACCCTTTTATCTGGCTACAAAACTGACACCTTTTTTTTACAAGGAGTCATGTTTGCATTGACCACAATACCTGCGGTTGTGGACAGCTCTCTAACACACGGAGATGCCATTAGCGCTGAGTTTGGTACCACTGGGAACCTGGGTTCGAATCCAGGAAAGCCACCTTTGATTAAACCAGGTTCTCAAGTGTAGTGCAGTTGAGGTCTCTGCCTGGCCACCGTTGACTTTCCCCAAAAAAACATTGCACTTAATTTGACTCCAGATGTGAGAAGTAAAAACAAAAATGCGTTTTACTGCTATTCAGCAAAAAGCTAAACATTCCTCTCAATGGCAGAAGCAGGTGCAAAAGTGCCACCCTCTGCCGGTGTGGACCAGAGGTCATCTTGAACGGATCTCAGAGGAAGCCCTGCCATCCCATCCTCTATCTACATGAAAGGTCTCACATTCTTGGTTCTTTCGGTAAAGTCACGTAGAAGGGAAATAATAAAATAAAAATAAATCAAACATAATACAAATTCTCACGACGTTTCGGCCACAACGCAAGCAGCCGTCCTGCGTTGTAGCCGAAACGTCGTGAGAATTTGTTTTATCTTATTGGTCCTTTCGGTAAAGTCACGTAGAAGGGAAGTAATAAAATAATAAAAATAAAACATAATAAAATAATTCTCACGACGTTTCGGCCACAACGCAAGTAGCCGTCCTCAGGTGAAAACCAGGTCTATCGAGGCGATAACGTCTGAATGTTATTATTTTATTATTTCCCTTCTACGTGACTTTACCGAAATAACCAAGAAGATGAATCCCTGCAGTCACGAAAGCTTTAAATCGAAATTTGTTTTATGTTTTATTTTCATTATTTTATTATTTCCCTTCTACGTGACTTTACCGAAAGAACCAAGAGTATGAATCCCTGCAGTCACGAAAAGCTTTAAATCGAAAAAAAAAATAACACGAAGGGTCGTGCACCTCTGTGAGAGACACAAATGGGTACGTGGCGTGACGGCGACTGCATCATCGAGATGAAGTTGGGGAAATGATTATGACATTTCCGTTTGTTTGTTTTGCTAATGCGGTGCCCATGGACGCCTCGCCAAGTGTATGGGCACAAGCAGACACGAGCTTCTCTCGGTCTGCAGATTGTAATCGTCTTCAATTATTCTGGAGCTCATTGTTTCCTTCAACATTGACTGCTATAACTTAATCTAATCATGGTTATTGAATGTATACACAATTCAAACGTACATTTCCCGCGTGCTGAACAGAACACATATTAAAAAAATATATAGTGGTACATTAGCAATGATATTATGACTTGTGCAACCCTTCTAATATCTCTTTAAACGTGGCACGTTTGCAATATAATTCCATTACTATGCATTAACTCAGGATAAAAACCACTCCATTTATTGAAATCCCAAGTTCTCCCTCTCCATCGATATTCCTTATTTAAACAGTGTACGCAATAAATCACTTCAAAACGCGATTAAACTTTGCTACGAACCGAACAAAGAAGCGGTGTTATTAATAATGGCTTTCTTTAAATGCGAAGAGAATGAGGCATGCCCCTCTAACCAAAACCTTGCTAAATATGAAGTCGTGGTAATGGGTGTTAAGCCAGTAGTAGCTGACATCGCTGCACGAGCCACATTTTCTATGAATATACCGACGAATTATTCTGTCTTCGGATACGGCCTTAACATTGAATTTTTAAAATAAATCTCCTTTCACGAGCTGAAGTGCTGTTCAGCGTGAGACAATTTATGAAATAGCAGCAAAAACGGGAGAAAGGAAGGCTTTGTGAGACATTGTGGTTTCATTTAAAAAAATCCCCTGTTTCGTAATGTAAGTGAAATAAATGTGATGGCTACAACGGGACACGCTGACCTTTTCATATCCACAGCGGGATAGGCCAACGTAATTATATTTGTTTACACAGCCCTGTTTAAATAATACCACCCTCGGCAATGAGACGAACCTTATCTGCAGTCAATACATCAATATCGCAAGCAGCGCTTTAAATGTGAACACCGATAAGGAAAATAACACCCCAACGAAACAGACCTTACCGAGATTTGAAGCTTTCGTGACTGCAAGGATTCACATTCTTAGGTTTTTTCGGTAAAGTCACGTAGGTAAAAAATTAAAATGAATAAAAGTAAAATAAAAATAAAATAAAAATCACGACGTTTCGGAGGCAACACAAGCTTCCGTCTTCAGGTGGAACCATCACAGCACGATAGCTGTATCGAGTGAGAGACTTGAGAGACTTGATACAGCTATCGTGCTGTGACGGTTCCACCTGAAGACGGAAGCTTGTGTTGCCTCCGAAACGTCGTGATTTTTTTTTATTTTTTTTTTACTTTTATTAATTTTAATTTTTTGCCTACGTGACTTTACCGAAAAAACCTAAGAATATGAGGCCTTACCGAGTCACGGAGAACAAAAATGAAGATGCAAAACCGACGTAAAATACTTCAACTCGCCTGTTCACACGTTTAGAAGATAAATGTGGTGAAGAGAAAATAGGTACAGGTGCAGCCCTGTAACGTCTTTCTCACACCACTGCTGTTTTGGCCTACTCTTCAGAATACCCACACTTTACCCCACCACGCTCAACCTGCCGATCGACTCACTGTGGTGTCGCGATTGATATATTGCTGGGTGGGAGGGGAGCGGGCAGATTTGAGAGACGTACTCGTCGTTTCAACCTGCCGTTCCGGGAAAATCGAACCGGCGACCTCTTGGGTTGCACGTCCAATACGCTCACCATTGCACCGAAGCAACAGGGTGCCATACGACCCCTCTGCCAAATGAAGCTGCTTGTCCAAAAGTAACCACGAGGGAGCGGATTCATTTTCCAGACCCAAGGTCACGCTACAGAAACGCAACAGAGCCAGAAAGCTCACTTAAAGTTGACGGCCTCGGGCCGTGCCAACATTTTAATGGCCATGGTTTAAAAATAAAAAAGTGACATCTGCGTGCCGACAGGACACCTGCCTCAAAGCGCCCTCCCGCCGGATAAAAGGATGAATGACAACAGCTCACAGGTCGCGTTGGCTGGGGAGCAGTGGTTATCTTTGATGTGATAAATATCACACGGTGCTCATGGGCGGCGAGTGAAAAAGATTATTTTCGGGGGGGGGGTGCGGGGAGAGAGGCGGGGAGGGGTTGACTTTTTGTGTGAAATTACATCTCTTAAAGTAAGTAAATAAACATATTTGGGGGAATGGTTATTCTCTCGTATCAATATTGGCTCATCGAATGCGTAATAAAATGTTGAGCTCATCTCTGCTGTACTTTCCCGTTATCAGAATGCACATTGCAATTAGCTGATTGATGGAGAGTGAAAATTGCAGTTGAAATTTGCTATCACCTCCTCTGACTGAAAGCCACAAGCCAGCGGCCGCAACGCGGTATTTTTTCTTGGAAACTTCTGCTCATGTCTCATGAACGGCGGAAGGGCAGAGGTCACGGAAATGGTGACGTGGCTCAGCGGTGACGCGTTTTTCCGCTCGTTGTGTTCTGAGCCCCACGGCCGCCCTAGTTAATACCGCGGGTGTTTAACCAAAACACACACACACACACCACCCGCCGTCTGCTTCACAGAGCGGACATTAATGACACCGTGATGTTACACGGACAGAGTGTAGTTCCACGTGTCTTGGCATCATGGCCCGAATTTTGATCAATTCCGCAAAAACGTATCGACACAATTACTCAATTGGAGAAGCATGTGTGGCAGTCATCGTCTGCGCATGTGAAACTCAGCAGGACTCCCACTGACTCAGCGAGACGTTCCTTAGGTAAACAAAGAAAACAACAACAAAAAACACAACATAAATTGTGGCAATGTGGTAGGATAGTACGGCTCACGCTGCACTCGTGAAGTTGACACTGCTGCTCCCTCTCCTTCCTCACCGCCACCTTCGCGCCGGAGAGGATCGCCCGGTTCCCGAAGACGCACGTCGCTGTGAAAGAGAGGCCACGTTTATTTTAGAACAAACGTCAGCATCACAATTGAATCTCTGATTAGACTACGAGGAAGAATCCGATGAGCTATGAAGCTCTTTTTCACAGATGTCCAGTAGGGTGGCGGGTGAGCAAGTCACAACGACAAACAAACCCCCAAAGAATGATAGGAGTGCAGAATAGAATATTCAAATGAATAAAACATATAAGTACACACTGCAATAGTACGAACATTCTTGCCAATTTTCAACACTTAATGCAAGCTAGGGCAAGGCAGCAAAACAACAACAACAACAAACGCAGTCCCAGACCACACCACAACAACGCACAGTCGTCCCTCAATAAAGTTGCACTTTCAAAATGTAACTACCGGCAAGAGGATAAAGATCAAAGTTACAAATCACAGCAACCGGTGACAAACTGGAATTTTTCACTTTCACTCAAAATGCAGGGCACACTCGCCAAGAACAGACGTGCCATGTCAAAACTGCTTTTCTGTAGAAACTAAAGTGTTTTTACAACTTATACAAGCAATCCGCTGGTGGAGAATGGCAAATGAACACCTCCGATAGAAGCACGCTACTTCGGATATAAGCACCACTGACTTTGCTCCCAGGGTGTGTGCTCATATCCAGCTTCTCATCATCGTCGTCGTCATCGCTATCCATGGGCAGATGGCCCAGAGGTGTCCACTGCATACTCTTAGTTCTTTCGGTAAAGTCACGTAGGTAAAAAAAAAAAAATTTTACCTACGTGACTTTACCGAAAGAACTAAGAGTATGAATCCTTGCAGTCACGAAAGCTTCAAATCGTCATTTGTTTCCACTCTCCTCTCCGTCTTGTGTCGATATGCTCAAGTAGTGGCCACATCTTTCTGGCACCAATCTCTTGTGTTTTCTCGCTGTGTATTTTATTACTATTATCATCATCATCACCATTCAAATAACGGTTTAAAGATGTAAGCGTCTGACATTTATGACTGATGCATTATAAGAACAACAATTGACGACGAGAAGGTAAAGAAAGAGGGCAGTCCTGCAACTGCTCGCTCGCATCACAGCTGGAGGATTGGCCTCCACTCGAGGACATTTTGGCCTGCTTCTTCCACGGTGGCCAAACGCCTTGGAACAAAGAGGAGGGAGCACCCGATTTATTAACGAACTGCGTTGAACCCATTTAGACTGTTGGGCGGACAGCAGGCGTGGGCATTTCAGAAATCTGCCCAATGGTTCAATTGTCGCTCCGGATGGTGGGGGGGGAGGTCGAACTGGCGAACTCTGAATTGTAAATCCACCGTGCTAACACAGTTGCACCATAGCGGCATCTGATTTGAAGTAAAATCTTCGGGCAAATTTTTTTTTAAGTGAGAGAATAAAAAAAAGGACGACAAAAGGTGAAGCCATAATTGGGAAAGAAAATAAATAATGAGAAATAAAAACGGTGAGAGAGAGAGAGAGCAAAACTAAAATAAAACACCTACCCTGAACGACCAAAGGACTTTGTGTCACAGTCTAATTTGTGCTATCTGCCTGGAACATACGCCAAGGCCCGCTTATCTACCCGGCAATGACAACCCACCGCGAGGCGAGCACTGCACATGGATGCAGCTGTGCCCAGCGCTTCATAGAGAGTGCGGCCCTCTCCTTGGGAATTTTCTCAAAATTACAAAACATAAATCACGCTCGTGGCTTTAGGTAGATTACAAGAAGCTCAACTTGCAATCCTGACAGGATTCATCAAACAAAAAAGGAAAATGTCACTGTGTGTTCACCGTAGCACCGCCTGAGTCTCTCCCGAGATGCCCAGTTCCTGTTCAGTGGCTTGTGGCTTGAAATTTAATTACGATGACAAAGGTGTGCTGCAACACTTCAATTAATACAGCACGCATTTTTCAGCCCGCATCGACTGAATGGTAATTTGATGCAGCCCGTGGTTAGCTGAGGTTACAATGCGGCAATAGCGGCCGAGAATCTGAGGCGCGACTATTTGGGCTGTAAGAAAATTACATACAAAACCGTCACTACATTTCGATTTAAAGCTTTCGTGACTGCAGGGATTCATCTTCATGGTTCTTTCGGTAAAGTCACGTAGAATGGAAATAATTAAATAAAGAAAATAAACAAAACATAATAAAATACAATTCTCACGACGTTTCGGCCATAACGCAAGCAGCCGTCCTCAGGTGGAGAGCAGGCCTGTCGAGAAGACAGAGTCTGAATTATTTTATTATGTTTGATTTTTATAATTGTATTATTTCCATTCTACGTGACTTTACCGAAAGAACCAAGAATATGAACCGTCACTACCTCAATTTCAAAATAAATTAAATCTGTATACCCGCACAGAAATGCTGCTTACGTTATTACTCAGAATACATTAACTTTCTTGTGAGCGACTATCTGGCGCAAGCCCACAGGATAGGCCAATCACCAGATGTTGTGTATTGGTATTGTTTTATCATTCGACCAAAGCCACCGACCATGTCAAAGCACCCACATTGACTGGAGGTCCTCATTACTGCACGTTATTGATACTCGTGACACCGATTTCGACCCATCATTATCAAATTTCTGAGTCATGGCCCCAGTTTAAGTATTGGGCTATTCACTATAGTGACCAGGATGCGTTTACGCAACAATTCACGAATTGATTCGTTTGCTGCAACTGTGTCGGTAGACTGCTGGATCAAGGCATTCCCACGCCGTGTCAGTCACAGAGGAGTGTGTGACGGATGCCTCACCACACGCTGGACGTTGTAATGCACGGGCATAATATGACTTTGAAACCCCCCACCCACCTCCTACGCATTTCACAAGTAGTACTAATCACATACCTGCATTTCCCATAAATATGCTAAATTCCTCTTGATATGCAAATTATTTTGTCAAGGCGCCCTTCCACCCTTCCAACCCAGCTTAAATGTACGCTGCCAAGCGTGGTGGTGTTTCATTCAGACGCTGTCTCCCCGACAGACCTGGTCTTCACCTGAGGACGGCTGCTTGCGTTGTGGCCGAAACGTCGTGAGAATTATTTTATTATGTTTTATTTTTATTATTTTATTATTTCCCTTCTACGTGACTTTACCGAAAGAACCAAGAAGATGAATCCCTGCAGTCATGAAAGCTTTAAATCGTTGGTAAAGAGTGGCACCGAGGACCAGCTCGTTATTATTTACACGGCCAGACGTAATAGTTCAGGCGATTCACACACACCGGGCTGGCAAATGAGCGCAAATTTTCCGTTTTCAATTTAAAAATTCACACGTTCGCGTTAAACGATTACACAAACCACGCGCTAAGTATTACGGTGTCATTATCTCACAGTCGACTTGTGAACGCTTTAATGAGAACACACGCCGCGCGCGATATCGCCGTACTAAACCGTGGCGCTGCTACAACCTTACATGACCTGCGTATGCAATGTTATCCCCCCCCCCCCCCAAAATCATGTTATTTACTACGTTGTGTTATTTTTCGTGTAATCATTAGACTGGCAGGCATTGGGAAATGTAATTGTGAGTTGCATTTCTCTGCAGTCTATTAAGGTTTTAATTTGGCCTAGTTGTGTAAGGCCGCACAGACTCTCTCTTTAAAGCCAGGCAGTTGACCCTGACGGATTACCCCCCCCCCACCCCACTCTTAATTTTTTTTATTTTCTCACTCTTGCAAAAAATTTCGTGGAGGGGGAAATCACTTCCCTATAATATTTTATGGAAAGCCCTCCAGTGGATTTTTTTTTTGTTACTCGGACCACATTGCAAAGTAAATGATGTATTTAGATTTAGAATTTTGATAATGTGTAAATAAATAGTGTACAAAAAAGATCCTGTGAATAATTGGAGATGTTGCGATAGTGTTCTATTGTACCTCAAATGGACAGGGGAGTTGTCGTTAGAGCACTGCGCTAAGAATCCAGTGACCCGAAATTCGATTTCTGGCTACAGCCGATATCAATGGTGGGCAATGCCCGTACCGGTTCTGGTCCCGTTACATCTTCACTGACGCGCACACGTAGCCAGGTCACTTCTGAACAAGAGCTCTTAGCTCAGTCGGCCTTACCTGGTAAATATATATATGGAAATATTATAAAATAAAAATATGGTCAAACAACCCCCCCCCCCACCCCCCAACAATCAGAGGCTGTGAGTTAAAATTCTGGTTGAAGATTGGCTCAGCCCATCATTCTTCCAGGGTTGTGGGGGGAAACCTTCATCCAGCAGTGGATTGACTAAAGGCTAACATTGGTGTAAACAATATATTTTATTTATCAAGGAAAGCCTCGTTGAGTCACGTAACTCTATTTCAAAGACAGATTATATTAAAACCATTTTAACCTTCTTATCAATTACAGCGTTAATGATTTTGGAGCCGGAAGAAAATTGTAAGCCAAGCTTAATGTTTTTTTTTCTGACAAAATCCAGTTAAGCCAAATGTCAAAATCTATTTTCCATTATTGACAGGAAAAAAAACCCGTTATTATCATCTTTATTTCCTGCAGGAATTCATCTTCTTGACGGATGCTTGCGTTGTGGCCGAAACGTCGTGAGAATTATTTTATTATGTTTTATTTTTATTATTTTATTACTTCCCTTCTACGTGACTTTACCGAAAGAACCAAGAAGATGAACCAGCATTCATGTTAATCCACCACCAACACCAAACGCATTTGAAGAATACGCCGTTCACTGAAAAAGATATGGAACTGTGTCTGATGACGAAGAGGAAATACCATGTTTAGTTGTTTTCTCCTTTTCACACTATTGTTATGTAGGCCAGGTTTAGTCACAAACCGTACCTCTCCATAACAAAGGCTCACCCTCTTAAGCCTCACCTTACCATATGAATAAAAAGTGTGCCGTACTTGGCCCTTCCCCCCTCTCCAACCATTATATATACGGAGTGGTAGCTCTTGCAATCTCTCATTTACTTGATACAGCTGTCGTGGCTGTGACGGTTCCACCTGAAGACGGAAGGTTGTGTTGCCTCCGAAACGTCGTGATTTTTATTTTATTTTACTTTTATTAATTTTAATGTTTTACCTACGTGACTTTACCGAAAAAAACCTAAGAATAGAAAATGCGACTCCACCCTGTAATATGTGGCCTGGTGGCTCAGCGGTCAAGCGAACGGCTCGCAATCAGAGGCTGTGAGTTCAAATTCTGGTTGAGGATCGACTCAGCACATCACTCTTCCGGGGTAGATAAAATGAGCACCAGTTTGTGGGGGGAAGTCAACTGTGGTTGTCCTATGAATAAACTCGTCCCTGCCACGGGAGCGTGGAATACGAGAAACGAATCAATGACTTTTATGACTAAACATGAAAATGCACCAAAAACAAAAATCATCCCCCCCCCCCTCGGTATAGCCTTAACCGACGTTTCGTTTTGAACACTACCAACACACCAAGAAACGATTTTGAATACTATGTCACGTATTACAAATGTTGTGGTACTACATCACGGATACAAAGAACTGCCACCCCACTTTTGTCGGCTAGCAAAGGAGTTTACAGGTTGTTTTTTTTTGTTCATAAATAAACCATCCCATTGCAGTGACTAATTTGACGGCAAGCCCCAATTTTTCCAGCTCGGATGCAATCCAGCACAGTTGGATCAGTGCAGGGCACGTTGACATAATGGGGCTCGCAATGCCGGCTTGGAAGGGGAGCCTCGTAACGCAGCGTAAATGATGCGGAGTTTAGTTTAAAATGAGAACTCGTACCACTCTGTGTCCCAGTTACAAGTTTCCTGGGTTAATTTAGTGGCATTAAAGAAATAAATATATGACTCTGCACTTCAGACTTTGAGATGTGTTAGCGAAATAAATAAATAAAGGCAGAACAAAAATAGAATTGCCATCTCCTCCTCCTCCTGCTGTACGCTACGTACGAAGCCAGGTTCGTGAATCCTCTGACATGTCACATTTATTGAGTGAAAAGTGCATTTGATTGCATTTGAAAAGTAAATAAAGACGCATTTCTACAAATATGTCAAAGCATAACTCGTAATAATGACTGACACATTAATATGTCCTCTCTGCCAAAAGTCATACATAGTCTCTGTAAATGACATGCATTGGAGAGCTGTGTTATACTCTTAGGTTTTTTCGGTAAAGTCACGTAGGTAAAAAATAATAATAATAAAATTATAATAAATGAAAATAAATCATTTAAATCACGACGTTTCGGAGGCAACACAAGTCTCCGTCTTCAGGTGGGACCGTCACAGCTAAATTTACTGATACAGTAAATGCGTTGCCTCCGAAACGTCGTGATTGAATTGCTTTATTTTCATTTAATATTATTTAATTTTGATAATTTTTTACCTACGTGACTTTACCGAAAAAACCGAAGAGTGTGAATCCTTGCAGTCACGAAAGCTTCAAATCTAGAAGCTGTGTTATACACTAGCGATGCATACAACAATGCATGCAAAAGGTAAAGCTGCCGCCCTGAAATTCGTCTTTCGCACGCCTTCGCTGGCAGGGCTACCAATGGACCGAGTTCTGCAGCGTCCCCCATCTAGGTTGGGGCCAGTTGTCTTGGAAGGGGTGGGGGAGAACCCACAATTTACCCCACCACCACACGTGACCTGCCAATCGACCAGCGGTGGCTGCACTGCTGCGTGGACAGAGGCGAGGTATAGAGGGAGGATTGAAGAAGAAAAACCTTCTCAACTTTTCAAACGGCCCCTTCGAGAGATCGAATGGGTGACCTATGAATTGCAAATCCAGCGTGCTAACCGTCGCACCATGGCGGCGTTCCTTATATATATAATGTAATAGACTCCAAATAAATATCGCATAGGCACTGCGTATGTGCATTAAATAATTCAGACCAATCCATAAAAAGACAAAATCCACACACAACAAGCTGTGAGATGGACTATGGGCGAGAAAATGGTAATTGCTAATCAGCGAATGCACACACACACACACGCGTAGCCTGTAAAGTACTTACTAAGGATGTAGTAGTGAGAATACAGGAGGGGTTAAATGTGCTGTCAGAATACACACAGAGCAATCATCTATAATTAATATCCTAGGCGAACCAAAAACAGAGAACATTAAATGCACTTTGTGGGCAGAAGTATACCACATTGAAGTCATCAGATGTGGCAGTGAAAAGGCAACTGAATAAGGATCTTAACTATTTATTTGGAGAGGATAGAATATGAATGTCATGAATATCGTTCTCAAGGTCTCGTGCTTTGTAATGCCACTGTAACAAGCAATTGGACCGAGTGTGGCTGGTGTGAATAAGGCTAAAAATACGTCGTTGCATTTAAGACAACACTATTGTCTGCCCTTGGCACACACAGAGGTACAATGTTAGGAAGGATGTTTATTTATTTATTATCCGCTTCATAGGGCAGATTGAAAACTATAACCGGTAAATCACACGGTAGATCATGTTAAATAAAAGTGTAAAAAATCTACAGTAAATGGGAAAAAATATATATCCGAACTCGTAAAATGTTGCCGCTTTCGCGAGGAGATGTTATCTCCCTTGCTTGGTACGTAGAATGTCGTGGGTTTCATCCCGGACCATGACGATGCCTGTTGTATATTTGTAGTTTGTGTGTTTTTCTCCCGTCGTTGTGTGGCTCTTCGCCAAATCCTCCGGTTTAACCCGCCGCATAGAGAAACCCGTATTTAAATTATTTGGCTATGACTATCAATTCCCAACGATGATGATAATACAAGCCACTTCGATGAGCTGTAATGTGTGGCCAAAGCGCTCAGTTAGGTTTCACCTTGGAAAATAAGTAACACAAAATACTAAATATAAGAAACACTCATCTTCTTGGTTCTTTCGGAAAAGTCACGTAGAATGGAAATAATACAATAATAATAAAACATTCTAATTTTATTGTTTTTATTATTTTATTATAAAACATAATAATTTAATTATGTTTTATTTTTATTATTTTATTATTTCCATTCTGCGTGACTTTACCGAAAGAACCAAGAAGATGAATCCCTGCAGTCACGAAAGCTTGAAATCGAAATAAGAAACACTGCAAACTTACCCCTTATATTACTATCTGCACAGCTAAATAATTTATCCTGATTACTTCCCCACCTCCCCCCCCCCCCCCATTATTATTTGATTTAGTTTTGTTCCGCAGAATTTTCTACACGGACATGGTGTCAAGCCCCTCTGACGCACGAAACTTCCACATTCCACGATATTTATGTATATATTTAAACATCTGCCAAGAACGATTTCAAAAGTATAAAGGCACGTACATTTCTATGCTACAGGGAGCATGGGGCCGACTTATTTTCATGCCACTGAAGCAAAAAAAGCAACCTTTCAGATAGCGAAAGTATCAAGAGGTAAGCATTGGGAGCTGGAAGCATGCCCCTGCCAATGTTTTTCTCTCTTCCACGTGGATCTCCCAGTTCACAAGATGCGGGAGTCTAATCTGAAGAATAAAAGTGGGTGGAAAACCTTGCGCTACAAAATAAGTTGATAAAAAATAAAGAAAAACCTGGCACCTTCAGGCAAAGTCCTGGTTGAATGCTAACTCAGGCCATAATCCCTTTGCGGTCGATAAAGTAGGTATCGCTTTGTGACAAAGTCAACGATGCTTTTACTATGGAAAATCTCAGGGCTTTAAACTAATTATGATCTCCACAATGATCATTTGAGCAGGATTTTTTTTGTTTACCTAATTTAACAAACGTATCCTCCAGAATCTCAAAACGTTATCCTAATCAAGGGCGCGTACAGCACGACTAAGCAGGAAAATCATAGAGCTGCGGCTCACTGTGGGCATCAACATACGAGTGCACATGTGGCATACCGTCAATAATGAAAAATTAACCCTGTAGTGGCTTACACAATGGTTCACTGTTTGGCATCCCATCAGATATTTCCACAAGGAGCCACAGAAACCCTGGAATTGCCCCTAGAATTGGCCCTGTCAGCAGGCGAGCGAACATGAACGTTCTCTAAAGATGTTTGCAATCAGGTTTAACCAAAACGCATGCTTGTCATAAAGCATATGTTATCAAGGCAAGGGTTTGTGGGTGACGTAAACTCCCAAACTCACGAACACTTTCCTATGAAGTTCACCCGTTGATTTTGCCACCTCATATTGAGGACTCTACCGGACTGTCTGTTTCGCCTCGTCCATGTTCAACCACCACATTGCAGGGCACAGCACTTCCCTACTGCTACCATGGCTTCTGTTGACATGAACTTCACTCATTGATTCTTCCACTCACGTTCTGGGCACGGTCTACAAGACCGACCTGGTTCAACCACCACACTCTAGGTCAAAACAATTCACTTTCTGCTCATTTCCGCCGCACTGCTCAACTCTGGAATTCCCTCCCTATCCCCTCGTTTCCCAAGTTCTCATGAATCATCGAGAGCGCTATTTGTTGCTGGCACGGTTGGCGTCAGAAAAAAAGGCTCCCGCTGGACTGTGATGGGGTGGTCAGGACACGACAGCACAGCAAGCGGGTTCATGATCCCGTCTGCTTAGTGGACCCTTAGATAGCGCTATCGGGTGCTTCGCACGTGTGGGTGAGCTTACTCCGGGCACTCCAGGTGAATCAGAGAAACATTCGCAGACTAGGTCAGGGATACATTTCGATTTAAAGCTTTCGTGACCGCAGGGATTCATCTTCTTGGTTCTTTCGGTAAAGTCACGTAGAAGGGAAATAATAAAATAATGAAAATAAAACATAATCAAATATTTTACTAGAAATAAAACATAATACAATATTTTATTATGTTTATTTTATTATTTCCCTTCTATGTGACTTTACCGAAAGAACCAAGAAGATAGGTCAGGGATCTCAGCTGCACTGTGCTTCTATGCCCTCGCGTCTATATTCTACTACGCCCATCGATTTGCACTGACCCACAATGTCAAGTTTGATCACAATAACTCAGATTTCCCAGTTGCTCATCCAGCAGTAGAATCGGCAAAACGGGGCTGTGTGTCTACTGCACTGAGAACCAATGTTTCTCACTCATTATTGGGCTGATCTGGACTAAACAAACTCACGGTGAGATTTAAGGGGTAACGAAACATACTGAAAGCACGGGTGCTCAATACGAATTACATGCTGTACACTCAGCTTGCCAGCCCATAACAGTAAGAGCAATTGGCTTGTATGTGTGTGTGTGGATTATTGAGCTGTTATGCGTTGGGCTTAGGGAGCTTTCCTGCATGCAGCTAGTCCTAAAAAATATAGAGTAAATTGACCGAGTCGTTATTTTCGTTAGGTTGAGTCGCGCGTTCGTGCGTGCTTATTAATAATTGTATACCTAGTCGTGGTTCATCATTATATAAGCGGCAACTATAAAACACATACGACCGTGTTGCCCCACCCTGCCCAACCGCGCAGTCACACCGCCGTGAATTTCAAGTGCTGGTCCACAAACGCCAATGAAATTTACAAGTATTGATGCCGGATCAATGCGAACAAAAGCTTATGGGTTAGTTTGGGATAAATGGAGGGTGTCAGCAAATTCAAGGATAGAGCTTCACAGGTGAATGGCTTTGGAGATATCTGAGCATATTTCGTGTCAGCAAACACGGCTTCTGTATGATTTAAAAAAGCCTCAAATGCAAATAAAATTGAGCTTACTTGGACAACCATGCCAAGACATCAAAAGTGTATGGTAACATTCGCACGGTATCAGGATGGTGGGCTGTGGTTGTCCTCGTAAAACATATGTTAAGCTCAATGGGCCTCAGAAGCTGAAATAAAGTCTGAGACTGAGTCGGTGTATATATAACGCACGCGCATGTTAAGGTACAGCGTGTCTACGAAGGTGTCATGAATGATTAAATAACTGTAATTATTCATAATAAATATTTTTTTGGGTCAGATCGCGTAAGTATAAATGTGTCGAAACATTTATATGTGCACAATCAAACCCAAAAACCTTTACTATGAATAATGTTGATAAACTAACTGTAACTAGAACAGCCGTCTGCGTGGGGTAGATTACAGATATAAGCTACAACGCACGCACCAATTAATATGAATATCGTCCCGGAGTCTTTCATCGTGCTACATCCGCCCCGATGAAGCTGCGCGCGCCTCTGCGTTGGCGACTCGCGTCGTGGCGAGATTGCGGCTGCGATTGCTTCCAAGTGCCCTCGGTTGTTGCGTGCCCTTTGAAGGCCGCCGAGCGCTTTTCGTTTTCTTGTTTTGCGACCGGTTTACATTGGGCCCACGGGAAGGAAAGCGTCGCGAAACGAGGTTTCGACGACGCCGTTCGAAAATTTGTCGCATAATTTTAATGACTTAAGAATGGATGACACCTTTACGGACACCTCGTGTTTACAATCCTAGCGCACAATTATATTCCTCGTGTTTTTCGTTTTTATTCTTATTATTTTGCACCGGTTCTAACCAGATGCTGTAATTAAAACGTGTTATCCCAAAATAAAAAAAGAACAACCCGTGACTCCGTTACAGATTTGCTAATGAATGTGTTCATACCATGGGATGAAGTCCCGGTAAAATATAACACATTATTAAACCAGTGCAGATTTGTGCAGTTGTAATGTATAGCTCCCCGATGTGTTTTCAGGTCGTACAGCGTGTTGTTCGACGAGAGGCCTTCATGAAGAAACTCCCAGCATTTGGAGTGAAACGTCGGACATCGTGCCGAACAGCACGCCGAAGTACAACCCAAAAAAAACATCGCAGAGCCAAATATAAAAAAGAGCTTTGAGTTTGTCTTAGGTCCTGGTGTTTCTCAATAGGACCTGCATGGTTCGTCTGCATCAGCTAATTTATGTTCCCTTGCATTCTAGCGTTCCCCAAATATTGCACTTCATCCGTAATACAGCGTTTTTGTTGGGTTAGATCGCGTAAGCATATAAATGTGTCGTTAAACCCGCCACCACCCAACAGAGACAATTACTAAAGTTTAGTGTCGCGTAAACAAAACGTGCCAATTCGTTACTAGTACAACACACCGGTGATTTGGAGAGCAAGGCCACAACATTTAAAATCCGAGTACATTCCACTTCACTCTATGATTAGTTCACTCCATTTACACCCCCTCTGCAGAATGAAAAGTTCCAAATATATATTTGTTTCCTGACTCACTGCTTTTAAGTGGTGCACTCGAATGATAAACTAAGTGAGGCCCGTCTGTCCGCTACAACTCGTCTTCACTTAACAATCGTCCCGGAGAATTTTGGAACGTTCCATTTTGTCTCGCTCTGGGGGGCGGGTGAGGGGGGGGTGAAGTGACGTTGATGCACCAAATCGAGCTCGACGGGGTGGGGGAAAAAAGGCCGCCCCTGTCCAGTAGCCAGTGCCGGATGATCCGAGAAGCAAAAGTAGCTACATATGTAGCTACGGGCCTCGCACTTTCAATGGCCCCGTGCTAAATGCTTTCAAGCTATCAATTCCGTCTTCTTGGTTCTTTCGGTAAAGTCACGTAGAAGGGAAATAATAAAATAATAAAAATAAAACATAAAATAATTATCACGACGTTTCGGCCACAACGCAAGCAGCCGTCCTCGGGTGAAGAACAGGTCTGTCGGAAAGACAGCGTCTGAATGAACACCACCAGGCTTGGCAGCGTATATTTAAGCTGGGTTGGAGAGGGAAGAGCGCCTTGACAAAAGAATTTGCATATCAAGAGGAAGTTAGCATATTTATGGGAAATGCAGATATCGAAATCTATCAATTCCGGTTCAGTGATTCTGCACTTGCTCTATTACTATAGTACTATACTGCCTTCAACTTTTATGAACAACTGGGTGTTTAAGATTAGCGATTAATCGTATTATCTGGCCATTTATCAAATGAAAAAAAATTGTGTTTTAATATTTACGTGTTTTTTTTTATTGAGGACCCCTTGATAACATCATGCTACAGGCCCTGCATGAGCTTCATCCGGCACTGCCAGCAGCTGTCTGCGAATTAAGCCGGAGACGATTGACTCTAGACGCAGGCCTCTTGCAGGAACCGAGACGGTCTATGGCCAACGAACCCTGAAGCTCGTCACGCTTCAGAAGCTCTCAGCTTCTGCCGTGATGATGGGGCTCTGAGCCCAAAGCGCCATCGAGCAATTAATATTTAGCTTTTTGAAAAATGTCTTGGTAAATTATTTTTAAATTCTATTGTTGCTTGAAATTATTCACTTTGAGCAGTTTAGTTGTTTGCTTTTTTCTTTTACACTCGGAGAGGAGGGTTGCTTACTGGGTATGTTGAGAGAAGACTCAATCGGAATACCAAGTGGTGTTGCCCTTGCGCTGAGAGGTGGCTAGGAGATGGCAGTGCAGCAATTGTTGAATCTATCTGTGTGCAGCTTTGTGTGTAACCTCCTCATATGTGATGCTCCAGTTTCCTCCCAAACACTCATATACGGAATTCACCAAACCATTAGCCCACCACTGATAACGACTTGTAAAACAGATGTACAGCCCTTTGTCAATCCACAGCTGGATGAAGGCCTCACCATGCCGTATCAGTTTTGGGCGTTGTTTGACCATAATTCGCCGTGCATGTTGGCGAAGGGAGTCGTGAGGATGTCAACAGCTGTTCGGACATCACTCATCATTGTTCGAGAATCAAACTCAGTGGACTCGCAGCATCACGTGAGGAACACTGATGTCATCACTGAATCGCATTTGAATATGAATAACATATTTTTTGTAAAAAGCAAAAAAACGCTAAGGGAACGAATTGGCAGTGGTAGGCAAGCATGCAAAAAAACGTAATGTTTTTTTAAAAATAAATAAAATCGAGTGATTACAACCCCCTGTACTCACTTGTGTTGTGAGTAGTCAAAGGTTATTGAGTAATTTGTAAAACTCATTTGTATGCAAAGCTGATAACTGGTAAAAGGCAAAAAAAATGCTTTCGCTATCCGTAACATCAATATCATGAATCCCAATAACTGCATAGCAGTAATGGTGAACTCAATAAAAAAATAATATTCATATATACTGCACTACATATAACGCCTAAGTTATATACATGCTAACAATGTGAATTCAAAATCCAAAGATGCACATGACGTAAAAAATAAATCACTTACCCACTTATCTTATATACTGTACTGCGTTACAAATAAAATACCACGCAAATAAATGATGATGAAAAACATATAATCGTTTTTTTGGGGGGAATATCGGGGGAAAATAAACAGCTATCGATTAATCTCTCCACATCAAAAATAAAATATAAAATGTATATTTTGCAAACAACTCACAATATGAACGCATATGGAATACAGGCGTTATTTTGATCAAAATAATTTCTGCTGCGGTGGAGTAATGGTCAGCAGACTGGACTTGAAATCAAGGTTGCAGGCCTGCTTCAATCTCCCGGATTGCCAGTTGAAACAATGGTGCAAGTTTTGTTTTATTCCACCCGACTGTCCACCCATCAGTATAAACGGCTTCATCGCGGTTAGTCGACAGGCAGTTCGCGAGTGGTGGGGTGAAGTGTGGTTATTAAGACATCTGGTCAGCATTGGTCAGAAAATCAAATCCCAAACCAGAGCTCCCTCTATCAGAGGTCATTTCGCCAGCAGAGGCGTGAGCAAGCGAGGAAATAATTTCAGGCAACACCTTTACCATATTCTTAGGTTTTTTCGGTAAAGTCACGTAGGTAAAAAAAAATTAAAATTTATAAAAGTAAAATAAAATAAAAATCACGACACAGCACGATAGCTGTATCAAGTGAGACTTGATACAGCAATCGTGCTGTGACGGTTCCACCTGAAGACGGAAGCTTGTGTTGCCTCCGAAACGTCGTGATTTTTATTTTATTTTTATTTTACTTTTATTATTTTTTTACCTACGTGACTTTACCGAAAAAACCTAAGAATATGAATCCTTGCAGTCACGAAAGCTTCAAATCTAGAATTAACACCTTTACCTTTTTTAACTGAGACCCGAGGTCATTAAGTAGCAAGGCTAAATAGCCCTTGACACAGGGACTCTTTAAGGGCTATCTCGAGGGGAAGTCCTTCTACCAGCAGTGGTGTGAGCAAGCCATTTCAGGGCTGCACCTTAATTTTTGCACCTGGGGGCACCACGGTGGCGAGATGTTAACTCCCTCGCCTGGTATACAGGAGGTTGTGGGTACGATCCCGACCCTGACACCTGCAAATTTGGAGTTTGCATGTTCTCCCCGTGGTCCTGTGGATTTGTATCCGGGCCCTCTGATTTGTGCCTCAACATGCGTTGAGTATTTGGCTGCTGCTCGACATTTCCAGACGAGCCACTTCGTTGAGCTATCATTTGCGGCTGGGTTACTTCTGAAAAATAGCTCTATAGTTCAGTGGGCCTCACCTGCTAAAATAATAATAATAATAGCATAATAGTTTTAGTTTTATCTTCACCTCGCCGTATGAAACACTGACGGATTATTTTTTTTCTGGTCGCGAAGTGGCATCTTTTTTTTGTTTCTTTTGCGAAAACATCAGCGGCCTTTAGCGCGAGAGCACCTTCGATCGCAGCTCTCTCGGCGCACAACGACCGGAGGAGCATCTCCTCTGCTCGAAGTCACGTGGCAAATCTTGACGCCGCCGCCCTCACTGGGCCACGTGGTGCCAAACGGCAGAGCCGAGTCGGTGTGTCCACTACTGGGCTAGAATTGGAGCTCATTGGGCACTGAAAGTAAACGACGTTTGAGCGAGCAACATGCCATTCACAGATCAATGTGCGCGGCGGCCAATGAACTGCAACTGCGCTGTGCGATGGGGGGCCTGCGTTCACGCGCCTGTCCCCTGTCGCATTCGACCGCTTTAAATGAATCACCTGGCTTGTGTAGGCCATCGAGAGTGGATTCGTCTAGAAACACCGGGCGCAGTGAAGTCCATTGCCCCTAGCGTAGCTTTAACTCCTCTTGTCAATGAACCACATTCAGACACAGCAGCAACGGCAGGGAATGGTGGTTCCAATGCAAGCATGCGTTTCTTTTTTAATAGGTTGTTTTTTTTGCAACCTGATGTTAACCTATTTACCTTCTTATCTTACCTTGAAATAATCCATATAGCGCCTTATCCAAGGTGCTTTACGCAGAATCGACAACAGTGCAACGTACGAAAGTAACGGTGGAGATGAGGTGACTAAAACAGATGAGAGAGGGAGCAATGGGGGTAGATCTGTGACGCGTGAATTCGGTGAAAGCGAAAATTGATGACGGTCAATGATGATCCATGGATTAATGCAATGAATGGGGGAATTAGTAATACAACATAATGATGATCCATAGATCGATTGAATGAATGGGGGAATTAGCAATAGACATAATGATGATCCATAGATTGATTGAATGAATGGGGGAATTAGCAATAGACATAATGAGAATATGAAGAGGGAACGGTGGTAACGGTGGTAACGGTGGTGGTTACGTGGGGGAGATTAAGGGGGTGGTGGGGTGAGCTCGGGAACAATGAGATAGTTTTGAGTGTGGAGCGGAAAGCTAGCGAGCGAAGGTTTCATGTGGAGGGGGGAGGGTGAGAAGAGAGAGAGCGAGCGAAAGCGTGGATTGATCACAAGTAGGAGCAGGAACAGAGAGAGAGACATCAAAGATTGAGAACGCAGAGGGCGAGAAGGCACATCAAACGATACAAGCGTGCTTGTATCATTAGTCGCCCATCACCTTCCTCTGCTGCCACGGTAATATGAGGATGTATTGCTTATGACAATGATTTGTTTTTTGAAATGGAGCCTTATACACCGGGGCATCTTGGAGAACATTACATGACATCATATCTCAACACATTTCAGAGGGCACTCCTAATGGCAGCCTTGTGGGCACAAAGACGCTTAGCATCTGGTCTGCATGCGGGCATTCATCTGCCAAAGGCAATGATTGCTATGTCTAATACCAATTGCTATATATAAACCTAATTGAGTAGTGTTATTCCAGAACTGTGCATATATACACATATTTTTTTTCATTATGTTAAAATATTCTTATTTTTTCCCCCTCCTTTCGTTATAATTATGCTCATGTGGTGTATTAATGTCTTTGCTTAAATGGTGTATGCATTTCCAAGCTATTGTCTTATTTGCTGATTTTGTATAATTTTTTAATTTGTGAAATTTTGTTTTACACGTAAATAATTTCAGCGTATTAAATATAGAGAGTAAGCAGTTCTCTCTTACCATTTTTTTATGCAAAAAGAACATTAAAGACTGGTGAGAAAAAATACAAATTCAAACACGTGCCGGTACAAATGCACCAATATATATTATTTATTTCAGCAAATCTGGCTTCCACAACATGAAAGGCAAAGGACACAACGCCAATTAGCACCAATGATACGGGAATAAAAAAAAAAGTTGGCAGGTCAATTTGTCATTTATTTTTTCATGAAACTATAATTAACAAGGATCTTTTCATGTGTTAGACCTGATAGTACAGATTTCAGTAAAAATATCCATGAAACAGTGTGTTACAAAACTATACCTTTGTAATGCCATTTTAATTACCCTTGCTGGTTTTAATTGCTAATAATGGTTTTGGTTGTTGTGTTTTTTTTCAGCAGGGAAATGAGGAAGGTTGGTGGAATGGGATCATGCTTTCAGGAGAGTATTTAGTTGCTATAAATATCCACGCGATAACATCGCCACTGCGGCTAGGAGATGTTAACGTCTTCGCCTGGTTTACAGGCGGTCGTGGGTTCAACGCTGATGTCTGCATATTTGGAGTTTGCATGTTCTCTCCGTGGTCACGTGAATTTTTCTCTGGGTCCTCCGGTTTTTCTCTCTACGTTTATAAACATGCGTTTAGAGTATTTTACTGTTAGAAAATTGCACGGGATAAGCCTCATATTCTTTGGGTCTTTCGGTAAAGTCACGTTGATACAACCTATCTACGTGATTTTACCAAAAGACCCAAATAATATGAATTCCTGCAGTCACGAAAGCTTTAAGTCAAGGATAAGCCTCCTTGTTGACCTGGTTGCATCTGAAAAAGACATATACAGCTCCGTGGGCCTTACCTGTTAAAAAAAAAATTGTTTAGCTTAGGAGGGTGGGTGGGGGTAAGGAGATATTGACCATACTCTTAGTTTTTTGAGTAAAGTCACGTAGGTAAAAATGAAATAAAAATTTATAAAAATATTTTTTTTATTTTAATTTCATTTTTACCTACGTGACTTTACAGAAAAAACTAAAAGTATGAATCCTTGCAGTCACGAAAGCTTCAAATCTAGATATTGACCAGCTGCTTAACACAGCGAGATGTAGAGTTGGATCAATTAAGCATTAACTTTGCTGCACTCTTCCAAGACGCCTTGGTAAAATTTGGAAGAGTAGACCAATACCCCCGAGAGGGGCTTTCTTAACGTTGTTTTTATTGTGGGGGGCCTTGTGTTGACAGTCCCGTGATCAAACAATTACAGCGCTGCGTTATTTAACTTCACCTCCCCTTGCCCATAAACTTTGGCGCTCCACAGAGCCGGCTCACAAACCAGGGCTGTTTGCACTTTTACTGACATCGAAGATGGATGACTGCTGCCGTATATATTGTTTTTTTTTACCCTTTGGTCATCACAAAACGGAAATCTCACATCACACCACCCTATCTATTTTCTATTTAGTCAATGCAAACCCTATACACATTTCAGCTTCACTTTGTTTTTTTTTCAGGTTTGTTCAGCTAATTTTGTATTTTTTCCTTACGAATATCAAAACGTGACCGGTCTGTTTGCGCTGTGTAATGAAATTGGTGTGGCTATCCCGGCGGTGTTCATTTCTTGGTCTTCTAATGGAAGTGATTATCAGAGAATATACATTTTCACCATGCAGCCCAAACCAAAAAACCGCACGTTGATCGTGAAGTGGTGAAAATTACATTTCATATTATATCCTCCCGTCCCTTATCTCTTTCCTAAACTGTTTAATTTTCATGTCCATTACAGTAACGTGTTAATTTGAAAAGTATGTACCCAGAGAATATACACCAAGCATTCGCAACACGTTGACCCATATTATGTGCATTGACAGTGCTTGGTCAATTCACTGTGTGATGAAGGCCTCCCCGTGCCGTGTTATTTGTCGATTACTCGCCATGCTGGTAAATGGGATATAAAAAATGGAGCTGTAGAAGATTGAAACATTTCATGCACATCGTGCTGACATTGTACCCCACTACAGACCATATCTATGGTATAACTATGTTTTTTACAGACCATACAGTAACTACTTGTATAACTATGTTTTTTACAGACCATAACCATGGTCTGTAAACGGACACATTAAATATCATACTTATGTATAATCCATTTACAGTGAACTGCAATTTTAAGTTAGACATTTAATAATCCACACACATATACTACAACTTCGAATATCCGACCATCACATATCAGCCCTGACCAATTAATCGTCAACAACCAGTGCAGTAATTGTGCATGGTGTACCTGTACGTTTCTATAGATGTTCACAAATATGACTTTTTTACATAGATTCATGTGTTCTCAAAATAACGTACATTTGTAATGACGGTAAAGTCTACCTGCAGTGTGAGTGGACTAGTGGCCACGGGAGGTAATGACAGGGCAGTCAGCCTGCAGTGTGAATGGACTAGTGGCCATGGGAGGTAATGACAGGGGAATCAACCTACGGTGTGAGTGGACTAGTGGTGGCCACGGGAGGTAATAACAGGGCAGTCAGCCTGCAGTACAAATTGACTAGTGGCCACGGGAGGTAATGACAGGGGAGTCAGCCTGCAGTGTGAATGGACTAGTGGCCACGGGAGGTAGTGATAGGGGAGTCAGCCTACAGTGTGAGTGGACTAGTGGCCACGGGAGGTAATGACAGGGGAGTCAACCTATGGTGTGAGTGGACTAGTGGTGGCCACGGGAGGTAATGACAAGGGAGTCAGCCTACGGTGTGAGTGGACTAGTGTTGGCCACGGGAGGTAATGACAGGGGAGTCAGCCTGCAGTGCGAATGGACTGGTGGCTACGGGAGGTAATGACAGGGGAGTCAACCTACGGTGTGAGTGGACTAGTGGTGGCCACGGGAGGTAATGACAGGGGAGTCAGCCTACAGTGCGAATGGACTGGTGGCCACGGGAGGTAATGACAAGGGAGTCAGCCTACGGTGTGAGTGGACTAGTGTTGGCCACGGGAGGTAATGACAGGGGAGTCAGCCTGCAGTGTGAATGGACTAGTGGCCACGGGAGGTAATGACAGGGGAGTCAACCTACGGTGTGAGTGGACTAGTGGTGGCCACGGGAGGTAATGACAGGGGAGTCAGCCTGCAGTGCGAATGGACTGGTGGCCACGGGAGGTAATGACAGGGGAGTCAACCTACGGTGTGAGTGGACTAGTGGTGGCCACGGGAGGTAATGACAGGGGAGTCAGCCTGCAGTGCGAATGGACTGGTGGCTACGGGAATGACCGAGAACAGGAGCGTGGCCAGGTGACGGAAAAGGATGGTGGAGTCAGCTAGTAGAGCGAGCGGTCTTGAACCATCGAGAAGGTTCGGGAATGGGGGTGTGGCCTCGGACCGTATATAAGGGAGATGCGTGGGAGACTCGGAGCTGTTGCAGTGGGGGTCTCCACTGTTCAAGTATGAGCACGTGGCTCCTTAAATAAGGAAACCATCTCAAGACAAGTGCGTCGAAGTCGTCATGACACATTCACTAGATTCTAGAGCACAGGGAAGCATTCGCTTATCTTTAAAGTAGAGTGTAATTTCTTATTACCAACAACATATTTGTGCATGGTGTTGGAACTCATTTTCTATACTCACAAGAACTTATCACATATCTGCCTATACATCGGTGAGAGCCAGTCAAATATGCTGCGGTGCACTATATGTGTATATATATATATAATATTTGCTCTTTAATAAATAGATCATTCGCTTTGAGAGAGGGAGATAACAACCCAAAACAATAGAGTGCTCAGCCAGGAGGCTTCCATCACAAAGAGCAGATAAAATAACTCTTGCCCTTAAACACATCACCTAAATCTGGGAGGTGTTTGTTCCAAAAGCGGAAATAAGATTGAAACACCATTCTATTCAGTCGCTTGAAATAACTAAACTTGTTTTCATGGCTTCTGAGGAGGGCAAGGGTGGAGGGATGGGGGAGGGTTACAATTATATTTTTTTGTGATATATACACCAGGGGGTTCATTCAGAGAAACCCGTGACGGTATACTGTACAGGGTAATGTGGGCCGACATGGGAATGTACTTGACCTTTACTCTGCAATTCTTTCGGTAATCATCTTGTGCCCAACGTGGGACCGCCCGTGGACAATCGTTTTGAAAGGGGAATGACGAAGCCTGCACAGGAGCTTGTTTTCAATTGAATAACAAATGGTTCTGATTGTGTACGTTTTTGTTGTTTAAAGAGCCGAGTTCTCAGAGGCAATGCTCGCGAGGACACCTTTGGCACCGTAAGCACGCTGGGGTAAACATTAACGGCGAGCGATACTCAGGGCTTCATTTCCTCACTCGATATGCTCACGGCACACTTGCTGGTTTGAAGTCGGGATAATCACCACGAGGCTCTGTCACTAAATCACAAGGTACAGCCTATTCATCATATATTATATTCCTATAATGATAAGAACAGGATTATAAAACGTAACGAGGACAAAATAAGGCGGGATGGATGTGGCGTGACAATCGTTACTGGAACAGCGCGTACCCGACCTGTTTCGGGCTGAAATTAAGAATTGGCGACACCACAATTCAAACGTTACAAATGAATGACGGTCGTAGAAAAATAATTACAATAAACACACAAAAAACAATCACGGGACATCATGATTAATTTCACAGTACTTGCGGCATATTCAAACTAAGTTAGTGGCTGTGCGGCTATTAGTGACAAATATTTGTTCTATGCACGTGAAGGCACAAAAGGACAGCATGATATTTTTTGCCGCATGGCGGAAATAACTTAACGCAGTGCCCCCCTCTCAGATTTGCCAGCAAAGTCCTCCCCCGCTCTGCGCACGTGGCATTCTAATCCGAAACACTTAAATGCAGGGCCCATCAAGCTGATTCGCGCTCTCCGTCTCGCGCCAATGCAAATGCGCGTTTACACCGAGCATACATTACCAAGAACGGTTGCCGTCGGCTGCTCGGCCCGTGACGGCCACCGCTGTTGCAAGGGCTTTTTAAATCTTTTATATTAAGTTCGCTTGCTTGCTTGCTTAGGACCGTGCAAATCTTTTGGTCGTTTTTTAACCCACTTCCCGTGATCCAATCGAGCTGACATTTTGCACACAGACTCGTTGTGCGTGACAATGAATTTTCGTGAAAATTTTTTTCCAAAATTTTACACTGTTTAGGGAAAAAAAATTAGATATTTATTTACCAATTGGTTAATGCTGGCACACAATCATCTGACCCATAAGTGGCAGCCATCTCAAGCCAGAGGACGAGAGGACTCTAGCCGCCACGCATATAAAGGATTTATTTTGAAAAACTTTTTTTTACGGGTTAATTTTTTGTTTGTTTGTTGCGCGGCTCCAGCAAGCGCAGGTCCGTGAAACAAATCTCAGCCATGCCCCTCCCCCTCGATGGCCACGTGCCCAGAGCCCCCCACTCCACCCACCCCACCCCCGTGGCGTCCCATCCATCACCGGTCCGCTCGTTTCACTCTAAAGATTCCCCCGGATGGTAGAGCGGCGTGCTTCAGGTGCGCTCCGAAAATAATAAAATAAAAGAATGACTCACGCTAGGGGAAAGGCATTGTCTTCCAAAAAGTAATTATATTCTTTTGTTTAACTACAAAGCCCCGTTGATATTTTTTGTTTTGTTTCTTTCAACTCTTTCATTCAAAGGTTAAAGATATAAAAGCACTGCCCTGCAATTTCTCGCCCGTGCCACCGCTGGCTGAAGAGCCTCCACACGAGAGGGAGCTCGAGAGAGGCCCCCTACGACTACACATTCGTCTATTCCTCCGTGCTGGCAAAATATATTGGAAAAAGTGGTAGTACCCACACGTTACCTCACCGCACACGGCCTGCCAATTGACTCACCGTGGTGTACCCATTTATAAATCGAGGTGGATGGGAACAAAACAAAATGTTTAGAAACTTGCAGCATTATTTCAATTTTATTATATTTTATTTTTATTATTTTATTATTTCCCTTCTACGTGACTTTACCGAAAGAACCAAGAAGATGAATCCCTGCAGTCACGCAAGCTTTAAATTACCGTGCCGGGAGATAAAACCGGTGACCTCTACATCACAAATCACGTGTGCTAACCATGAAACAATGGCAGCAGTTCAATCACAATGCCCTTCATACTTATGAGTCTGAAGACCAATTTCGAGGACGGTCCTGCTTTACGATGTTTTGACAATAACATTACAACCAGTGTTTGAGATGTGCGGAGAAAACCAAAGCATATGGGGTGATAACACTCAGATGTCTACATCGGTAGTTTCAATAATCCATTACTCTACTCTCACCTCCGATTCCAGTAAAGTACATCGGTTCAACTGTTTGGCTGTTTCCATATTCGAGTATTTAAAGGAAGCTTGAGTGCCTGCAGAAAACCCCACGTGTCTACGAATAGACAACATTCGCTCTCTACACAGTTAGGTCATAAACCTACTTGATGTACTCATTCTGAAAATGCAGCTCATTCGTTACCCTGGGGATAAGTGTCTGCAGTGGTGGCGTTAGGCATAAGCTCAGGTGCTGAAAGAGATCAAGGGGGCCCATGATTCATGGAAAAAATAGGGGTGTATCAAATATATCCTCAAATTAAAATCCTAATAAACTCAACAAGCCAATTTATTTTTTTCGATTTAAAGCTTGCGTGACTGCAGGGATTCATCTTCTTGGTTCTTTCGGTAAAGTCACGTAGAAGGGAAATAATAAAATAATAAAAATAAAACATAATAAAATAATTCTCACGAAGTTTCGGCCACAACGCAAGCAGCCGTACTCAGGTCTGTCGGAAAGACAGTGTCTCAATCAGACGCTGTCTTTCCGACAGACCTGTTCTTCACCTGAGGACGGCTGCTTGCGTTGTGGCCGAAACGTCGTGAGAATTATTTTATTATGTTTATTTTTATTAGTTTATTATTTCCCTTCTACGTGACTTTACCGAAAAAACCAAGAAGATGAAGCCAATTTATCTCCCTCAAATCTTTCTCTTCTCCGTATCTCTCTTCTCTTGCACCTCTGATTAGCACGGTCGGCTACGCACGGTGCAAAAGAAGTTCAACATACATACGCGAATACTCTCATCGCACTACCGTCTCAAAGTGTGTCGATATTTCTCTCGTCTCACGACATCTACATCTCTTGTTCATATACATTCTGTCATCTTGCTAGGATTTAATAAATTGCAAGGGGGGGGGGGAGTGGGGGGAGGGGAGGAGGGAAGGGGGTTCAATGGGCTAGCACCCCCACCCTGAGCATCCACGAAGACAAAGGCTTCGGTCACACGCTGCCTGCTTGCAGCGTTGACCCGGTACATCCACACAGCTTTACGAAAAACCTGGGCTTAACTGTGCTCAATCCTTTAGCAGAAAATTTCATAGAGGATAACCGTTTTTTTTCCGTATCAAAATGAAAACGCTGAAACTGAACCTTTGATAGACAGACCCGCATTATGTGGTATATATATTAAAGATCACTTTAAAGAGCCAAGTGCGGCCTGCGTTCGAGTCAAATTATGCGTGGCAAAAAAAGAGAGCCGTAGAAGTTGAATAGAGCCAGACCGAGAGATGCGCGCAGCTGAACCGTCCCTTCACAGCTTGCCTCGCTCCCATATTCACGACCTCACGCGCCCGGCACTTTTTAAATCCTTTATATTAAGTTCGCTTGCTTGCTTACGACCGTGCAAATCTTTCGGTCGTTTTTTAACCCACTTCACGTGATCCAATCGAGCTGACATTTTGCACACAGACTCGTTGTGCGTGACAATTAATGTTCGTGAAAAATTTTCTTCAAAATGTTACACTTTTTAGGACAAAAATATTATATTGAATTACCAATTGCTTAATGGTGCAATGCAATCATCTGACCCATAGGTGGCAGCCATCTCAAGCCAGAGGACGAGAGGACTCTAGCCACCACGCATATAAAGGATTTATAGTGAAAAACTTTGTTTTTACTGGTTATACTTATTACAAAATGAAAATCGGACTCACCCCCACTCGAAAATAAACACCTGCCTGCCACTCGCCACCGCAGAAACACCCCAGGACATGCCCACACCCTGTGCCAACATTGCCTTCAAGGACATTGCACATTAATTGATTTACGGGGCAAAGGCGGGAGGGATAAACGTACGTAGGAAGCTGCGGGGGGTGCTGGGTTGGGGGGGAAGGAGGTGGGCGAGGGTTCGTCAAAGGAGACACCGTTCATTACGCAAAGCGAGGCGAGGGGGTTACAAAAATGCACTTACGTCGACATTCCTTGCAGCATTTGTTGGGGATGAATATGCCAGCGGAGTCCGAAGGACACTGCAGCGCAGGGCACGCAAGCTGCTCGCACTCCACGCTCCCATTCTGCAAGGTAGAAGCGTTGACTCCATCAGGATGTTATTTACCCATTGGCAACAGCAAAAACTCCCCGGGGGGCTGCGCAGAGCTGAGCTGGGCTGCCCAAGTTAAGGAGCATCGAGAAGACGTACGGTGCATTGCGCTCGTTGGGCCAGAAGAGCCTCACCGAGTCTCGGGACCATTTGTTTGCAGGAGAGTCCTGCCAAAGGTTTTTTTCTGTAAAGGCCGACGATTTGCTGAATTCCGAATTTGGCAAATTTGTGACCGTGACGCTGGCACACACGAGGGGCCTACTCTTGGGAATGGCGTCACGGGATCTTTGACGTCCTCTGTGCAGCAGGCGACATGTAAGTAGCGTTCTGGATTATTCACCCGCAGTGATGATCAGGGCAGCCGCTGAAATCAAACAGTGGACCTCTGCAACAAGCAGCCAACGCGATACCGCGAGGCCACGTCACCAACCCATGACATCACGCTTAGATGCCACAAAGACAAATTGTCAATAGTACGGAAGTTTCAGAGAGCCAAATTAACTAACGATCAGTCAATTACAGGCGCATTGCTCATGCAAGGTGCAGCCCTGACATTGTTTTCTCATGTCACTGCTGGTGGAAAGACCTATCCTCAAGGGAGCTCTAGTGGGAATTTTGGCCTACTCTTCCATTCTGGCCAAATGTCATTGGAAGAGCTGCAAGTACCTACGCTCTACCCCACCACACGTGACCTGTCTATCGATTATTTGCGGTGTACCCATTCATACTGGCAAGTGGACAGAAGCGGCGGAATTTTAAGAAACTTGCCCCGTTGTTTCAACTGGCACGGTCAGAGTTCTCATGGGAGCAGTGATCTCTGGACTGCAAGCCCAGGGTGCTAAAAATCACACCACGGCCGGTATCCTATTGCTCATGCACCGTTGCCAACGTGGCAACGTGAAACCGACAAAGGTGAATAATGAGCATCCCAAAATGTGTTACCTGGCAAAATGTCAAAAGTGTCAAATAAAGCACACGAAGGAGACAGGCGATTGGAGCAAGTGACATAAAATTGCCGAGCACGTGTCAGTGTGGTCGAAACGAGATTCACGTTGACGCAAATCTAGCATCGTTAATGCCAACTCACTCTCAGTGTATCGTGCATCGTACCGCTTAACAAAATGCAAGCCCATTCCTGAGAAACACATCACGTTACCATCTACCGTGCGCGGCACGCACATTCATTGTCTGAGGAATTCGCAATCGAGGTCGCGAGCACGAACAGAATGGCAGCTTTTAGCACTTAGATAACTCACCGACGGCACACAAAGGCAACAACAAGTCACTGCCGTAAGTGAATAGTTGATATAGATGACATACAATATTTAATGTAAATAGCATGCATTAAGAGTGATGATGCCAGTATGAATAAGTACTAGCTGCCATCGGCATCATTTATGGGAATTAATTTAGCAATTTGAATAAGAGACAGTGATCACGTAAAGTATTGATGGTATGCCTTCACTGGTAATTCATAACTGGCAGCGACCTGATGATTCCTTGCTTTCCAATCTACGGTCGTGTCATTTATAAAGGGAATGAGAAATGTGTTTGTGGACTAAATAACGTTATAGAATTATAAATGTCCTATCCAGAAAACTGGTGAACCCATCCATAATGCTGGGTAGACTGAGGCTGGGGTGGGGTGGGGTGGGGAGGGATTTGGCATCACGGTGGCTAGGAGATGTTAACTCCCTCGCCTGGTACACAGGAGGGCGTGGGTTCGATCCCAACAATGACGCCTGCTATATATTTGGAGTTTGCGTGTCTTTCTCATCATCATCACGGTGGCTAGGAGATGTTAACTCCCTCGCCTGGTACACAGGAGGGCGTGGGTTCTATCCCAACAATGACGCCTGCTGTATATTTGGAGTTTGCGTGTCTTTCTCATCATCATCACGGTGGCTAGGAGATGTTAACTCCCTCGCCTGGTACACAGGAGGTCGTGGGTTCGATCCCAACAATGACGCCTGCTGTATATTTGGAGTTTGCGTGTCTTTCTCATCATCATCACGGTGGCTAGGATATGTTAACTCCCTCGCCTGGTACACAGGAGGTCGTGGGTTCGATCCCAACAATGACGCCTGCTGTATATTTGGAGTTTGCGTGTCTCTCTCATCATCATCACGGTGGCTAGGAGATGTTAACTCCCTCGCCTGGTACACAGGAGGTCGTGGGTTCGATCCCAACAATGACGCCTGCTGTATATTTGGAGTTTGCGTGTCTTTCTCATCATCATCACGGTGGCTAGGAGATGTTAACTCCCTCGCCTGGTACACAGGAGGTCGTGGGTTCGATCCCAACAATGACGCCTGCTGTATATTTGGAGTTTGCGTGTCTCTATCCCCGTGGTCGTGTGGATGTTTTTTCGGGTCCTCCGGTTTTTCCTTCCACATTTAGAATCAACATCACGCGTTTAGAGTATTTGGCTGCTATACATTTCCACGTGATAAGCCACTTCGTTGGACTATCATTTGTGGCCATGTCGCTTTTGAAAAATAGCTATATAGCTCGGTGGACCTTATCTAAAATAAATAATAGTTTAGTTTATTTAAGCACCGTTGTACAACTGGTGTGACAGGAGATCGAACCGCCGACTTCTGGAATGCAGGTCCACGATGGCTTCCCTGTAATTTGTACAGAGAGTGAGCAATCTGTTTTTGGAATCGGCGATGTTGTAAAAAAGAAAAAAACATAAATTTGCCTGCAATCGTGGTCACGAAAGCTCTGTATTATTAAAACATAAATTATTTTGACAGACAGCCCAGCCAGACAGATGGAAGAATAAATGAAATAGCTGCCACAGACTGCTGCCTGGTACCTTGCATGAGCAGATCTTACAGCCCGTCTCCCAGCGCTGCCCCTCTGTGTACGTGACTCCTTCCACTCTGCACGTCAGCTCACAACGACAGTTTGCCATCTCGGCCAGGCGGTGTTCAGCACCTCTTAGCTGTTGGACAGCACACACAAACACACAAACACAACAACAACAATAGCAACAGCTGCCATTCGCCACTAACTTAAGGTGATCTCACCCCAACACGTGTGCCAGGCTAGGTGCTCTTTGAGGCCTCGCATACAATGCATACGCACACAAACCATTGCATGCAATTATACACATATACCCGTGTGCAGAAACAAACGCGCGCTTGCACGCAACGACATGAAGACAAATATCCCCCGTATAGCCTGAACAGACTGTTGGGGCAAGTCCAATTAGTAAGCACCTATGAAGGCCGGCACGGCACAGGACGGGGGTAGCAAGGGACATTCCCAGCCACCTTTGTCTCCCCCAGTGCTCATGTTTGCACTTCACACCAGGTACTAATTTAAGGAGAAGCCAAAATATGAGTCACTATTACTGGTCTTGGGTGGGAATTGCACGCACGCAGACGCTCAAAGCACGGGCACATACATACACATACACACATATGTATAGACACACGAATTCACACACGTGACCTTGGTTACTTTGGCTAAACAGAGCCTGATACAAAACGCCAGTGACACGACAGTGATTTGAGTGAAAAAATCCAGCCATTATTGTATTTCTAGCCAGAGAATGTTGCGATATTCCACACGTTCAAACTTATAGCAGCCAAATGCTCCGAACGCACGTCGATTTTAAATGTGGAGGGAAAAACCGGAGGACCCGGAGAAAAACGCACGGGGGAGAGAGAGACATGGAACGTCCAAATATACAGTAGACGTCAAGGTCGGGATCGAACCCACGACCTCCTGCGTACAAGCCGAGGGATTAAACATCTCGCCACCGCGGCGCCACCATGCAGCCCAAGCCTGTAACACCTGTTATTCCCCAGACGTTTTCCATCAACGTTATAACCAAACTCACCGCTGCTTACCTATGAAGATGCGATGGGATTGGGTGCATTCGGAATAATTTGCTCTGGATTATCCGCACGTGTGGGGCGTTTTGTCAATCCACTGCCGGATAAGTGGAGGCGGGGAGCATGGACGCGATGGCAACACATGTACAGTCGAACAAGAGAAGTTGAATCCCAGCATTATTTTGACCACCACATAGCACGGTCCTATATCCGCATGGTGGTCACCCATCCGAGGTCCAGCCAGGCTCAAACCTGCTTAGCTTTTGAAATCTAGCAAGAATCGTGCACATTTCCAGGCGATTTCGTATTAGGGCCGGATAGAAATAAATGAATATCCAGAAACTCCATATCTTGGGGAAAGCTTTTTTTTTTTGGCATAACGCTTTGAAATGTTACTAACTTGCGAATGCCAGCGCGTAAAAAGGCAGAGATAATTTCGAGCAGTCTCGATTGGAATAGGACGGCTCGCAACATTGCCCGTCGCCTGTTGCATAACACGGGTCATTGGCACGAATCACCGCAGTGACGCCTTCCCGCTAACGTCACAGCGTCGTTCAAAAACGCCGCGAGTGAGACCATTACTCCCCGCAGGCTGCCGGCTGCGTCTACCCTGTGAGTAAGGTGGGGGGGGAGAGTTCCACGTACGGAGTGGAAGTGCAAAATTAAAACACCCCCCCCCCCTGTGGAGCAAAATGCGTTCAAATTTACTGATGTGGTTCAAAAATCATTGAAGCAATACGCGTCGCTATGTGTGTTGGGGTTGGAGGGGCGGAGAGGGGAGCGGCGGTGCAGTGGTTCACGCACAGCATGACGAACCTGACGACCCCGATTTAATTCCAGGCCGCGGCTTTCATCAGTGGTGGGTGATATCGTGTCGTGATTATTTGGCTGCTGCTATAACAATGTTGACGCGATGAGCAACTTGGTTGAGCTTTCATTTGTGGCCCGGTCGCTTTTGAAAAATAGCTGTATAGCTCAGTGGGACTCATGTGGTAAACTATTTTTTTTACAGTTAAATCGTTTTCAACGCTGTGGGATGCAGGCGATGTGATCATGCGGATGTGCGTGGCAATGCCACCAAGGAGTTCTCGCCCAAACCGTTCCCCAGCCAGCAAAACTTGTTTTTGTTTCGTTTGAAGAAAAAAAAACCTTGCACATTCCTTGATAGAAGAGGATGGAAAATGAATTCGAATTTACCATCCGATAACTTGATGCTGTACAAGGAGGTAAGCAAACACATGACACGTTTATACAATCACAATTTAGGCAATATAAAAACTCCTTCACATAAAATACATTTAACTGCAAGCATCTGCATAAAAAAATGATTATTTTCCAATGCATATGTGTTGCCTTATTCGATTCCTTAATGTGACCTCTGCAGACACTTGACTCAATATATTTGCCACAATGGAAAAATAATGAAGAATGATTCCTGACTCCGATGATGACCCCAGAATCGTAATAATGCTTCAAATCATGAAAGAAGGTGAAACGTTGGCTGCCTAATAACAGTAATATTTCTTTTGACACCGCCTTGTTTAATACGGGCAACAAAAAAAAATCGACTGTGGCTCTCATTGTTACGAGGATTAATGTGGAAAGCCCAATGTGTATTTGGAGCCACTTTACAACAGGCAAATGCATCGCTGGCATTTCTTTCACTTTTCAACACTCTCAGCAGATCATTGCGAGCAGATCGTTAGTCAGGTAGCATTTCCATATTTTTTTTTAGTTACTTGTATTTTTTTTTACTCTTTTCCTTCTCATATTTTTTGCTGACCGTAAAACATTACATCAATAAAGCTTTCTGCCATTAAAAGTGTGGTGCATATTTCACAACAAGATCAAAATTAACAGCTCCCATGCGGAGTGCCTGCCATCAACATCGGGGTTCAATTTTAACTGCTCAATGACCAGCGAAGTAATCCATCTCTCACTCTACTGAGAATCGGCATAAGATGCTGTGCATGTCTAAATATATTTACAGTGTGTGGGGGAGCGGTGGCACAATGGTTAGCGCACAGCACTACGAACACAGCGACCAAAGTTCGAGTAACATTCACGGCCAATAACAGTGCCGGATATTTGAATTCGTCCTGTGCCTCCCCTCGGATCGAACTCAGCCTCAAATGAGCACCTGGCATGGTGTGTAAAGATCAGCACCACCCACCCCGTCGCATGCCGTGCCGGTCTTAACAGCGATGCAACCAGTTCACGTGCAGGCACTAGGTGGATGTTGCTACATCGCAGGATCGTGAGAACGTGACAGCGGCTTGGCGAAGCTGTCATCCAGCAGTAGATTGATGATGATGATTATGATGGGGCATAGAAAGGGAGGGGGCGGGGGGGAAGTAGTAGGAAGTAGAAGGAAGGGGGTGTATGCAGTTTATAATCTGTATAATGAGAAGGTCAGTGTAATTTTTCGATTTAAAGCTTTCGTGATGGCAGGGATTCATCTTCTTGGTTCTTTCGGTAAAGTCACGTAGACGGGAAATAATAAAATAATAAAAATAAAACATAATAAATTATTATCATTGTGAGAATTCTTTTCTTATATTATTTTATTTTATTATGTAAAATTTGTATTATTTTATTATTTCCCTTCTACGTGACTTTACCGAAAGAACCAAGAAGAAGGTCAGTGTAGTTAAGGCGTTTGTTCCCCATCATCCTATTTTCCCGGGGGGTGTGGGGGGTGTGAGCAGCTCCCCGACAATGATGAGCCGCCACTGAGTGCAGGGCATCTCAGCAGACTGAGCAGACGCCTTCAGAGCTGAAGATCGTGAGTTGGCGTGCATGAAGGTTCTCCGAGGTTATGTGCATTTGAGTTGTGGTTTTTCACGTGGTGCGACCTGTAATACACAAGGTGTCGCAGATCTGCGCACGTGTGTGCGCAATTTTCAATCACAAAAAAAAAAATTCGGAATGCTTTAGCGGTAATATATATATGCACAAATGAACAAAAAATATAATTCCACACCGGATTGATTAACTTACAGCTGTAGAAAGCATTTCGCTGTACGTTTTCTCACCACTCCCTTCGAAGAAGAGTGCATGCATTATACTAACTTACCAGCGTTTTCAAGGCACCGTATTATGGAGTGCATTCTATAACCATCAGTCAACCTGGCTCACATCGCTCTGCTGTGGAGAAGGGACATTCTTCCGTTGCGGGGCACAGTGAATGATGATAGCGGTGAGTTATTTCAATGAACGCTGCGTGCAGCTGCACAAAACATTTTTTTTGCAAACGCCTTAAAAATATGCACATCCATTGTTCTCCTCCTGCGCAAGTTACATTTTAAGATAAAGGTGCAGCCCTGCAATTCCTTGCTCATGTCACTGCTGACGGATGGGCTTTGAGGGTGTTTAGATTGCTCTTCCACAGTGGCCAAGCAGCTTGGAAGGGGTCAGAGTACCCACACTTTACCCCACCGTGCCCGACCTACCGATGACTAACTGTGCTCGCACACATTTTACGATTGAGTTTGACAGAGTCGGGGAGGAAATTTAATAAACCTGCACCATTGCTTCAACTGCCGACTTCTTTCATCCTCAACGGACTTTCATCCTCATTATGACTCATCACTCGAGTCCACCATCCCAACGGGAAGCGGTGAGACAAAGACACCACTGTGGATCAGTTTCGTCTGCATTAGGACCCATCCATCCCATCCCCAGCACCGTTAGCGACGCTGTCGCCTCGACAGACCTGGTTTTCACCTAAGGACGGCTGCTTGCGTTGTGGCCGAAACGTCGTGAGACTTATTTTATTATGTTTTATTTTTATTATTGTATTACTTCCCTTCTACGTGACTTTCCCGAAAGGACCAAGAAGATGAATCCCTGCAGTCACGAAAGCTTTAAATCGAAAAAGTTCAACATACATATGTTCTGGATCGCAAGTTCAATGTTGCTACCCATCACAGCACGGCAGCATCCGACAATGCTCTACCACGGCTCAGATAGGTGCCATACCTGATCCGTCATCTTGGCCAGCAACTCCTGGAGGTCCATGATGTTCTGCACCAGAGTGTGGAAGTCGCTGCAGGATGGACACGCTAACGTGCGCAGCAGAGGAGAAAGGGCAAGTTACTGTGGCTGTGTAGATATCACTGAGATGACACTTACAATGCGACCGCCTGTGTGTAGCCATATGTATATATCTATGTTGAGATCGTATGCACGATATGTAGTCAACCGTGTTAATCGGCGATGAGGGGGAAGGACAACAAATTAAACGCTAAAAGCAGTTCTAAAGAAATGAGTTTTCAATCTAGATAATAAAGCGCATAGCTCAAGTGGCTTCCTAAGTGGAAGAGCGTTCCAGACGGACGCAGAAGCGCGTCTGAAAGCGCTCGATGCGGTGACCATCTTTGTTCAATGGCGAACCAAAAGCCACTGTGAGGACGAGCGGAGTTTGTATGATGGTTTACTTTCCTTGACGAGATCACCAAGGTTTTATTAACAGCATAGAGGAGACTGTTATTGTGGACCGGAATCAGAAGAAAAACTGATGATGTAGACAAACGTCATCGGAATGGGAAGGGTTGCATTTCCTTTTGTGCATCAAGTATCCGCACCAGACGTCTGACAACTTACGACTCAGCACTTATCACAATCAGCACTTTAGTTAGTCACAAAGACGAGGGTAAGGACTTACTGTGATTGAGATCCGGACATTGTGAGACGTATCCGTTGGGCGTGATGATGATCCTAACGTCTTGCAATATGCCCTGCACAATAAAAACACAAAGAATGTTCATGCAAAGTTTAACTTTATTCCAAGATATATTAACTGTATTTAATGAGTCTTACTCTCGCACAAGAGTGATTTGTCACGTTTGCCATCAGCTGCATTAAACTGTATGTGTTTCATATTCTTCTTACTTGGAACAATAACAGACTCAAGAAAGGAATTGTCTGGTAAGCGTTCTCAATTAACTCCTACGAGTCGATGTTCTCTATCTCGCTGCAATAAGTAAAATTCTAATTGACAAGAAACGAACCAATTAGTCGTTCTTTTGGCAAACGTATTTCTTTCACTCCATAGCGCGTCTTTGTATCATCACGATCGAGCGATGATTAATCCATTCCCAAACTAAGGCCTCTTCAAGCCAACACAGTCACTCGCGATCCTGCACTGATCCACCTCGCATCCGCACACAACTTGATTACTCATACTCTTAGGTTTTTTCGGTAAAGTAACGTAGGTAAAAAATTATAATATATAATAATGATAAATGAAAATAAATCAATAAAATCACGACGTTTCGGAGGCAACACAAGTCTCCGTCTTCAGGTGGGACCGTCACAGCTGAAATCCTTGCAGTCACGAAAGCTTGAAATCTACACTTGATACAGTAAATTTAGCTGTGACGGTCCCACCTGAAGACGGAGGCTTGTGTTGCCTCCGAAACGTCGTGATTTAATAGATTTTTTTTCTTCTATTATTCTTTTATTTTATTATTTTTTACCTACGTGACTTTACTGAAAAAACCTAAGAGTATGAATCCTTGCAGTCACGAAAGCTTCAAATCTAGAATCACAACTTGATTTATTTAATCTCTGTGTATATTGTGCGAATTTGTCCTGCAGCGAAGAAAACAATAAGATAATCAAGGGAGTTTCTGCCGTCTTTTCTTTGTTTTACAAACGCAATGCTGGAAATCTATAGAAACAACTCTCAGGCATCGAGAAGGGCGGGAGGGGGAGCGCTATGTACACAATCAAAATCCATGAGGTTCACTCCGTGTCATCTGCGGTTCTTAAATCTAATGCGGCGGAAAGTCTTTTGAAATATCTTACGTGCAAGAGAACGCTCGCATCAGACAGCTTTTTCTCATTCCTTCTGCTCACAGTGATGTTGTTCTCAAATTTACAAACACTCTCCTAAGTGCCGCCGCCGATAGATCTCACCGCAATATAAACAAACAAAAAATCAGTTTAACACTTAATTAAAATGTTGTAGCAGACAAAGGCGGCGAAGCGCACGCGCCTTAAAAATTCACAAGCACGCAGAAAATACAACAGTGGTACCACACCCCCCACCCCCCCACCCGCATCTTGAGATGTGGTTACATTTGGACGCCACATGCATCCAAAGCGTACTCTATTGCACTGTGCAGCCAAACGCAGCTGCTGTTGGTGAGCACCCATTGAGGCTGGGAAGACATATGACAGGGTGGTGACGTGGTCAGCAACACACTATCAGCAGATACTCATTGACACTTTGCACCAGGTAACGAACAGAGGCCCACGACGGTTCATATACCATTTGCCAACCGATGTTAGCTGTGGCTGAGAATTTAAAATAGACCACAGGGTTCACAGCACAATGCACAAACCCTTCCAAACCTGCACAGGCTGTTGGGGCAATTGCTGTTAGTTTGCACCTATGCAGGCCGGCACGGCAAAGCGTATTAGGGGGTGTAACAGCCAGCACCATCCCTAACTTGTCACCCGAGTATTGATATTCGCATGCCGCATCAGAAATGAATTTAAGGCCGAGTTGATCTAGGACCGGCGCATATATAATGATCACCGATGTTAACTGCGGCCGGGAATCCAACTCGGCCGGGCGGTGTTCGTAGCGTGGTGCGCTAACCATGACGCCACCGCTAGCCCATAACACACGCACGCCAAACACAGCAAACAATTTTATAATGCACTCAGATCCGCCAAAGTCCGCGCTTTTAAAGCACCGACTGTGATCTAGCACCAGCCGGAGATTAAAACAGCGCGGCCAGGCACGATCCTTCTCTGCCTCGCGGGGAGGTTTATCAGAGCGAGCCGGTCGCTTTCGCCTTTGACAATGATCAATGTACCTCCGGGTCTCCGGTTTGTTAGCAGCCCTGGAAGACGTCTCTAGTGCAGATTGACCCCCGCACCCAAAAACGGCACACTGCTTCCTAGCGGAGAATGCCCTTTTCGTTCTCTATTACTCCCTTATTAATTCATTGCTTGGGAAATAACAAGTTACCCCGCCACTAATTGAGAATTTTTTAAAGGTACGGTTTGTTCCGACGGAGCTAAAATTATGATCCTCCGGTAATGGAATGAAGCGACACTTGAAATAAATTAATTAGAATGTAAATTACTTGCACGCTTCGAATTTCACACCTAAATTAGACACTTTACAATGCATGCCGACGGTAATTAGCCCACATTGATGTATCTAAACAGCCATCAACCATTAATAGATTTGTACACTGAGTCATCACGCACCTCGCTTGAGATGGGGGCGGGGTGGAGGGGGGTGTTGCATTTTTCAGCGCCAATGCTCCTCTAAACCCCGTCCTACTATCTTATTTGCGAAAATAGGTAAAAAAAAATAAGAGCGTCTCTGCATCGCTAATAGATTGCGTTGTTTTTTTGTAGAAACACCAACGCGATCGCGAACAAAATATAAGATTGGTTGAGAAGGTGGATGTCGGAGTGTGCACGAGCGCGCGTGCGTGTGTGTTTTCTCAGCTGTGACACAGTTTATGTCGGTCAGAGCGGTTTCAAATGGCTGCAGATATGCACACCATGATATGAAGGCACTTCCAGCCATGTAGAACGAGCCATTTCAGTACGAAATAAAAAAACGCGAATCTGTCGGGAATAATGAATTAACCGCACGAGTCCAAAACCGAGTCACACGATTGCGCTGGGGCCCTTTAAGTCACGGCGCATTCCGCTACGGTGTGGGCAATGCAATTTGCATGTGAATACAAGAGATATTATTCACCACGCGTTCGGCGTTAAATTACACGAAGAATTATTATCTTGCAGAGACCCTCGCGAGAAGGCACGTTGCAGGTACGGGGCCCACATCGTCTCCCGCGGACGGAAGCAGAATGTAGCCAGGGCGATTTCGCGTTTTGTTCTGCCTCTCTGGAGGGCACTATCTTACAATTCACACAATGGGATCATCATCCGAGTTAATTTATTAATATAATGATTGATTGTTTTACAACCCCTTTATCAATCCGTTACTGAATTAAAGTCTCCATTTTCTGTGTCAATTTATAACTGGAAACTATTTTTTAATTGTTTTACCAGGTAAGGCCCACTGAGCTACATCGCTCTTTTTCAGAAGCGACCTGGCCACAAATGATAGCTTAGCGAAGTAGCTTATCACGTGGAGATTAATAACAGCCACATACTCTAAACGCACCTTGATTGTAAATTGACAGGGAAAAAACGGAGGAGCCGGAGAAACAGGGAGAACGTGCAAACTCCAAATATACAGGCGTCAGGGTTGGGCTCTTACGCTGGCCAGACATATTGATAGAGGTCAGAGGGCCCACACTTTAACGCCACCACACGCGACCTACCGATCGACTCATTGTGGTGCACGCGTTTACACCACTGAGTGGACGGAGGTAGGGGGCAGGGGAGGTGATTTAAGAAACTTGGCACCGTTGTTTAATCTGTCACGCCGGGAGATCGAATTTAACCGGCGAACTCTGAGTTCCAAGGCCCAGTGTTCTAGCCGTGAACCCACAAAAACTTACTCACACCAACTGTGCTTTTATTTTCTTCTTGGTCGACGATGAAGCTGGATGAAATCTTCACCCGGTTTCCGGAGGTCAATTGAACCGAGCGGTGAATAATCTTCTCTCGGCAACGAAAGATAAACCGTTGGGTAGGCCCGAGGAGGCCTCTTTCACCCTTGGGAGTCCTTTCATCCTTCCAATATTAATCTATTACAGTATATGCACTGACATTAGGCGGTTAAGAATGTCTACCAACCCCTGTGTAGAGAGATCAAGGCTCGGGTCAAGGGGAGTCACTAACAAAGTGGCATCAGAAATTGCCGGGGAAAGGTGGGGGGAAGGAAGAGAAAACATTGCCTCGCGCCAGAGATGGGGCATGAAGATGCCAACGGCTGGCTTTTGTCTCGCGGAGAAAGAGGTCGTCTATAAATGTCCAGCTTTTAACATCACTGAGAACATTTCAAAGTGGTGTTTGTGTTTACTTTTTGTTTCTACCCTCCCTTAAACCTTTTGATATTCATCTCTTCTTATTTTTTGGGGACATGTTGTTGTGCCGCGTTATTTTGTGGGCATCACAGGGAGTGTAACTTAATGAGAGGTTGACTTAGTGCTCGCCCATGAAGAGGTAAAGGTGCATCGCCGCAAACGCCTGCTCGCGACACTGCTGGCGGAAGGCCCACCGCTTAAAGGGAGCTCGAGAGAAGCCCCCTCGAGCAGGTTATTTTGGCCTACTCTTCCACGCTGGCCATACATCTCGGAAGAGGTGGGAGTATGCACACTTTACCCCACTGCACGCGGCCTCGCAAACATCGTTCCAGAAGACCCAACGGACTAATAGAGTATAACGTTATTTTATTTTAGTTTCACGTCGTCAAATACACCCTTGTCAGTTTATTAGCCAAAGTGTAACCAGGCCAAGACGAGGCAAATGGAACTGCACGTCACAAAATAAATAGTGCTTGAGGGGTAGTATCATTGAGCCAAATTAGAGTTCTTACTCTTGGTTCTTTCGGTAAAGTCACGTAGAAGGGAAATAATAAAATAATATAAATATAAAACAATAAAAATTCTCACGACGTTTCGACTGCAACACAAGCAATCATCATCAGGTGTGAAATAGACCGGTTGTGCAACACAAGCAATCGTCATCAGGTGTGAAATCCACAGGCTGTGGATTTTACACCTAATGATGATTGCTTGTGTTGCAGTCGAAACGTCGTGAGAATTTTTATTGTTTTATATTTATTTTATTTTATTATTTCCCTTCTACGTGACTTTACCGAATTAACCAAGAATATGAATCCCTGCAGTCACGAAAGGTTTAAATCAAAATTCAAATTAGAGTTCTTACTCTTTTGTATAAGTAGGTGGGCAACGTGCACTTGTAAATTTGTCACGCTTGTGTCGATCTGCTCGTACCTTGTAGAGGGCGTGCTTGGAATGACGCTGGCCCAGCCACAAGCCCGTCGATTCGGGCAGGTTCATGTCTGGCGGACCAACCACTCGCTCGTAAATCCTGAGCGCAGGGGGCAAAGATGAATTAATTAGGAGGCAAAGGTACGTACGGCCTGCGATTGCTTACTCACATCACTGCTGGAGGAAGGGCCTCAATCAAAGGGAGCTCAAGCGAGCCCCTTTAGAGCCCCTTTAGAGCAGTAGTTCTTAATCTGGGGTGCACACAGATCCTGGGGGTGCGAGATGCCCTTTCTGGGGGTGCGAGACGTGGCCAGATTCTTTTAGAAGCTAAGTCATCGAAAGTGCAAATTAATCATGGGCACGTCAGTACAACTACTTTGTTTCATCAAACCAATGCATTTATTCACATCATACATTTTTTTTTACGATTCATAATTACCAAAGGGGTGCAGGGCTGCAGTAAAACGTCAAGAACCACTGCTTTCGAGAGTACTTGGCCTCGCCTTCCATGCTGGCCAAACATCTTGGAGAAGGTGGGTGTACTCACACCTTCCCCCCCATCGCACGCGACCTGCCTATCAACTAATTGGCTGGATTGCACCCATTTATCAAATTCATATTGCCGAGTGAAAAGAGGCAGTGGGGGGAGGGAAGTGAGTGAAGGGAGATGAGGGAGGGGGGGGGGTGTTGAAAAAACTTGCCTAGAATTTAAATTGCCGCGCCGGGAGATCATATTGAACCGATGCCCTCTGGATTGCAAGTTCAGTGTGCTGACCATCACGCCAAGTCGGCATCCCTCATTGGGAGGACAAGTAATCCCACAATTAAAGAGTCTAGTTTAAGTGTCAAGTTTGTTTTGTTTAAAGAGGTGAGGACTCCGGAGATCAAGGGATAGCCTAATTTTGAACCCTGACCTTGGGTCATCAAAATGACAAAATCAAAATAAATCAAATAAACGACAACAATAGAAATATGATTCAGAACAACAACAAAAACGCCATCACACGTGGTAAAAGAACAACAAAATATTGCACTGACTGCAAAAACTACGAGTGCATCTCCAAGCAGGGAATACGTCAATTAAAAACTGTGGATCAAGTACTTGTAACGAAAATAAATTAAATATATATTACACAAACAAACAAACAAACCTGGCAACAATGAACAATTCAAACTCACGGAATAAAACAATCTATCTTAATAAATGGCGTCAATGCCAATGGTTCAATTCAAGATATGTAAATAACTGCCATCACGGTGCCAAAATGGTAACGCCGTCTGAATAGTACTCTTTGTTAAGCGTGTGTCATAATTAATCTGTCTAAAGCCAATCACACATCATAAACAAAAGGTCTGGGCTAAATAGGTGCGACTAAAATTAATTCAGGGGAAACAAAATAATCAAGGGCCGAATTCACATCTCAAGGATATTTTACCTTGCCTTTGACAACGGACAAAACTGAATAATCAACAACGCATGCGTCTGGGTTATACAGACAATAAGTCTCGTCAGGTTAGAATATAAAAGTATTTCTTACACGATCCATCAGCCAAACAGCATTCTGGCAGTGCATAGCTTCAGTGGCAATGATTTGGTACACTCAAATTTTGGATCAGAGTCAGACTTGCTTGAATCAATGCTGGCGAGCTGCCATAGGCAAGGATCATCTCTTTAAGCTCTGGGTCCTAGTTTGACGCACACATATATCATACATAGCACAAAAGAATCATTAGCGCTGTCGTGGAGAATATATATATAACAAACAATAGATAAGCAGACGATATGTCTCCGTCTTTCATCTGTCTCTCCACGTGAACATGAAAGTATTTCTTTACCATCATGTTACAATCTCGCAATGCAATATTGTAACATGATGGAAAATGCTATCGGATAGTTGTTCATTACGCGCATACATTTAAAACGTTTTGTTGGTTTTAACTTCACGAGGCGTATATCACATTTGCAAAAATACTAGAACCGAAATAACCACGGATAATTAACGACGAGGTATCCAGCATCGCACGTGGGGAGCTGGTGAGACTGGATGGATATAAACCAGCAGCACTGCAATTACTCGCTCACGTCACTGCTGGGGGAAAAGATCTCTGCGAGACATTCCTTGGCCTACTCTTCCACGTTGGCCAGACGTCTTGGCAGAGGTGGAAGTACCCCGAGGTGACCTCAGCACACTGAACCTGTCGACAGCTAAAACTGTGGTGAGCTCATTAATACTGCCAGGGAGATGGTGGCCGCGTGGTTTCAAGAAACCTGCCACATTTCTTCGACTGCCACACTCGGAGGACGAATCGAACCGGTGACCTCTGGATTGCGAGTCCCGGTGCGTTAACGATGACACCACGGGCAGCGCAGGTATCCAAGGGTGCCAAGAGGAACCCCAAAATCTATAACATCACCAGCAGACACCCCTCCCCCGCACCCATCGAACTTAACCCGACCCTGTCAATTTAACACGCTGAGTCTTCGCATGGTGTCGTTTCCTGCGTCGGGCTGGGTGTTCAGCATTTCTCTATCGAGCGTTTTCGCCCCACGCACTTCTTCTGCGTGCACCTCATTGTGCGTGTGTGTGGGAGGGGGTAGGAGGTGGCAGCCCAAGCGGGCGGTGGGTGCGCGTGGACGACACGGACGTGCCTGTTGCAGTCAACGTGAAGCAGGATGCGGGAGGGCCCGATGGTGAGGGCCATGCGGTGCCACTGGCCATCGGCCAGGCGGTACGGGAAGGCCTCCGTGGTGGCGCGGGCGCCTCCGTCCCCACCCACGCGGTAGTGCACGCGGATCTCATCGCGCTGCCCGCTGCTCTCCAGCTCCAGGTATCTGCACGTGGGAGGGAGGTTGAGAGCGTTCGAGATTCAGTGAATAACGGGCAGCAGATTCGTGTCTGACATCAGCAGCAAATTTTTCGATTTAAAGCTTTCGTGACTGCAGGGATTCATCTCATTGGTTCTTTCGGTAAATCACGTAGAAGGGAGATAGTAAAATAATAAAAATAAAGCATAATAAAATTATACAATTCTCACGACGTTTCGGCCACAACGCAAGCAGCCGTCCTCAGGTGAAGAACAGGTCTGTCGGAAAGACAGCGTCTGAATAACCTGTTCTTCACCTGAGGACGGCTGCTTGCGTTGTGGCCGAAACGTCGTGAGAATTGTATTATTTTATTATGTTTTATTTTTATTATTTTATTATCTCCCTTCTACGTGACTTTACCGAAAGAACCAAGAAGATCAGCAGCCATGTTCAAAAGCCGAGTTCAAAAGTGACACCCGAAGAGCAATTGACACCATGCCATGCCGTCCCGCTCGACTGCCCAACAAGTTGCCCCAAGACGCCAGCCGATCTGCTCCAGGAGATTTTGCATGCCCCCTGGCCTGAGGCAAGGACGCCGCTACACACTGCATGCCACAGGCTCGTTTACGAATCACACACTCGCTAAACAAATTTACGTTTATATTTCCCTCAAATTCCCAAAAGTATAAAAAAAACTCACCTCATAAAGCTCAACAAAAGTATTCCTGATGGTTAAGCAAATAACATGTTACATTTTGCGGTGTTAATAACAGTTATATTTGCAAACGTCGTATGAACGTAATATTTTTTTTTCTCAAGAACGAAATAAAAATATCACGTCTAAAAAAAAAACACAGCGAGCTCGATATAATGTTTATATTGTCCGACAATTAAATAGTATCTTGCTCATTGTGATCAAGAAATGTACAGTAAATTCAATACGTTGATTAAAATAATTTGCTCTTTTTATAGATTATTCGTCCGAAGACCCTGGAGAGGATGATAACGAGTACAACTGCACAGCTGCCTGACCATTAGTGTTTGAACGATGCATTGAGTCATTGATAATTGATTCTTAAGTTCATGATGTAAGCATCAAGTCATGTGTGTAAGAATCAATATGTATAAGTTACATGCAATGGGTTTCACGTCACTCCACCCTCCCTTGGTCATTATATGCCGCTATATTCACCATAATGGATTCATAATTGATTTTTGCGTCAGATTGCGCTCGTGATATGCGTGTCATAAACCCTCCTCCACCTGACAGAACCAATTGATAGAGTTGTCATGTGATGAACAAACATGGCAAATTTATTTCGGCCCAGGACCTGAGGCCATTTTCACAATTATTTTTCGCAAGCGCCTGATGATGCTGATTGTCACGGCCAGCGAAACGTCCGGACCCAATTGTTCAATCTGTGTGGATTCCTCTCCAACAGCACACCGGTGGTGCCACCGAAGCGGTAACGGTTATTAACGCTAATATTCGCCGCGGAAGCCCTGCCCGTTAAGTAAGTAACATTAACAGCAAGTCACCGAATCGTGGGGGTGGCAGCCCCATAATTCCGACCGCGGCAAACATAATTCCTGACGTGCGTTAAATATTCAATTTGGTTTCGTATTTGGAGGGATGGTGCGTAAAAACTTTCTCGACTTCAAAAGAACGCGTCCATCCTCCAGCGCAAGCAGCAGCAAGCAGCAGCAGCAGCGCTCGTTACGGAGCCGCCTGATTAATTGCGGTGGGACCCACGGCAGAGCCACGCCGAGACTGCAGAGCGGCACACGCGATGCACGGGGCATTGATCGTGCAGCCCCCCATGTGTACAGGAGGAGGAGGAGGGCTGGACTCGATCTCACAGGCCGATTGTGGTTCACTCGCGCTGCCGCAAGGAGATCGACTTCACGCAAGGATGCGATGTACATTTGCACAGGAACGAAGATTATTATGATGAGTGTCCTCCAGATTTTGCAATTGTATCGTGAATTGTTCTTGTATTGTGTTTGTGCTTTGCTGCATTTCAGGTATCTTATCTTGCATTTATATAGCGCCTTAACCGAGGCGCTGTACAGTGGACTATGGTACAAGATGGTTGGCGAGATGAGGCCAGATGAGTGGAGGGGATATTTGTAAAATGAGGCGGCGGTGGTGGTGACAATGCGTGTAATAAAAGAAGATGGAAATGAGACGAGTGGATTGATGATGGGTGACCGTGGTGAGTTGAGGACAGGGAAGGCGTTAGCACGAGTGGGGAGGACAACAAGGTGAGACGGAAGGATGGGCAAGAGAGAATATAATACGTGGGCTTTAAGAGAGGAGCGAACAGGGTGATTGTTTGTCAAGCAAGGGCAGTTTATTCCAGCGACGAGGGGCTAGGAGAGAGAATGAGCAAAACCGAGACCGTGCGCACAGAGGAGAATGAACGGAAAGAACCAGCAAAGATTTAGAATGCAGACAACGGGCAGTGATGTGAAGTGGGACGATGAGAAGAGAGATACGGAGGAGCCAGGCCAAGGAGAGATTTATAAACTAAAGGTAAGACGTTTAAAGAGGCAACGACAATAAACGGGGAGCCAGTACAGCTGAACGAGGAGGGGGGGGGGCGATGTGTGAGAATGGAAGGGAAGATTAAAGATGATACGGGCAGCAGGCGTTTTGAATTTGTTGGGAGTGGTTTGAACGCGTAGGATGGTAGACCGATCGAGGGAGAATTGCAAGAGTCTAGTCGAGTGAAGATGAGGGAGTGAATGAGGAGTGTGCTGGCAGTGATTGTGATGAAACGGTTGATTGTGCGAATGTTGTGAAGGTGAAAACGGCAGGAATGGGTAGTGGCAGTTATGTAGTCAAATAAGGAAAGTGATGAGTCGCAGATTACACCAATCTTGCAGACAGGCTACCGGAGGTAGAGATAATGGGGGAAATGAGATAGTGGGACAGGGAGAAGGAGAATGTGAAACTGGGAAGAAGAGGATTTGTGTTTTCGAGGGTTGATGGAGAGCAAGTGTTAGGTCATCCAAGACTGGGTGGCGATCGCACAAGAGAAGATGTGCAGGGCAAAGATCAGCAGTGAAGGAGGAGAAAGATCGAACAATGTGGGTGTCGTCAGCAAAGAAATGATGCGGGAGATTGAACGACGAGTGGAGGGATTCAAGTGGAGATATATAAAGAGAGAACATAAGGGGGCCGAGAACAGAACCTTGGGGGACATGGACATTGACGGGTGGGGGGGGGGGGTGCAGCCTGGGCATCTTCCGCGCTCTGGTCGGAGCCAGGGTGTGTGGGCTGGAGTTCCGCCATGCGCGGCTGACCCACGCCGTGCCGGCCTTCAATGAGCAGTGGGCGATGGAGGAGGCCGTGTGCTCGGTGGCAGATGACGGGGAGCTCTGCATGCTGATATGAGCTACCCGTCGGAGGCCGTCGGACTGCGAGAAGGGCGGCGTGCAGAACGAGAGAGAGCGAGAGAGAGAGCGAGTGAGCGAGAGAGAGAGAGCGAGAGAGTGACCGAGAGAGTGAGCGAGAGAGTGAGCGAGAGGTGGGGGTTTACAGAAAGCAAAGTTTAAATAAAATAAAAATAAAAAATTACGAAATGATGAACGAAGCAAAGTGCCGACTACACCGAGCATCTTCTTGTTTCCACTGATCGTAAAAAAAAAGAGAGGTAACGTGATTGAGTGAGACAGCTGAAGTGCGCGAGGAAAGTAAGGACTGGACCCAAGAAAGAGCGGTGCCCGAGATGCTAAGAGAAGAAAGGGTATAAATGAGAGTGGGGTGATCAGTTGTGTCAAAGGCTACAGTGAGGTCAAGCAAAATAAGAAGCATGGATAGCAACTGCGTAAAAGTTATTCAAACAGCTGTTCGCCCAACGTAAACCTGAGTCTCCTAATGATTGCATCGTTACATTATACAATGCTTACAACACACGTGCCATCAGTCGAACTAAATAATATTAAGTGAACGAAGACAATGATATCGTAGAATTGCCATGCTGTCTATTGCTCCATGACACATTTACAAGCTACTAATTTCAATGGGTAACAGGTATTTATTTTGAACTGTAATTATTATAATCTGTACTTTCATCAACATTTTGTCAGGATATAAAGTACCCTTAATAATAGGCAGGAAACGATAATTACGACGCAGCAATATTGTTAAACGATTCATCGTAATATCGCGATAGCACGGCGCGTCCGAGTGTGGGTGCTGTTGTGAAAGTGGGTTTTCATTTGTTGAGAAAGGGCAATCATTACGATCGATGGGCAAAGGCGAAAGCTGTGACATTAATGAGAATACTTGGCGCTGCCTACTGAGTGCCGCCGTCTTTTTTTTTTCTCCCTCCGTGCCCCTCGAGGAAGCAACAAACAAAATCAGTGGCACCTACGTTGCCATCGTACAGCGTCGTGCCCGCTGAGCCAGAGAGAGAGAGGAACACTCTGAGGTGGGTGGAGGTGGTAGTGGTGGTGAGAGATAAAATAAACTAGAAACTAATTTTATTTTACCAGGTGTAAGACCCAGTGTGAGCTATTAGCTTTTTTTTCAAAAGCGACCTGGCCACAGATGATGGCCCAACAAAGTGCCTGATGTGGAGATTTATATCAGACAAATACTCGAAAGGCATGCCGACTCTAAATGTGGAGGGGAAAACTCAAAGGACCCAGAGATCCACGCGACTATGGGGAGAGAGACATGCAAGGTCCAAATATAAAGCAGGCATCAAGGTCGGGATCGGGATCGAACCCACGACCTCCTGTATACCAGGCGAGGAAGTTAACTTCTCGCCACGGTGGCGCCCTGATGCGTTGGCTTGGAGGATGGGAGTGATTATTGATTGCCCTGTAGAACATTTGACTCCATAAACAGCAGGTTAGCTGCTGCTTATTAATCACGATTGTCATCATCATCAGCCACGATCAATCCACTGCTGGATGAAGGCCTCTCCAAGCTGCCACAAGCTCTTCATGGCCCTGCAATGTAACAATCTAACGAGTGACAACACTTCACACTGCAAGGCAAAGTATTCCGAAACCGAACGATTGTCCAAAAAAAACGTCGTGACATTTTTTTATCGCACGCATATTTTCTCACCTTTTCTCCGCTTCGCGGATTGACAGCAACACTCCAGAAGTGAGTGGCTTTTGCTTGACGGTTGCTAACACGGTGAACTCCGTCCTGTTTTGCAGGAGGTGAACAACTTTCCTCCGTAAGCGTTCCGGCGCTTTCAGATTCCTGGCCGAGTCTGAGATGGGGGGAAAAAAATGAAAAAAACGAGAATTACGGGAAGAAAATTCGTGACCGAAACTGGGTTCGCGCGGCCAAAACGGAGTGCAAATGGTCACGGTTATTCTTGAATCCGCCTAGAATGTCACCGCCTCCGCTTGCGTGAATGGTACCAGTTCTGTGCGTCAGTACAATCCACGTGTGCGAGAAACAACAGTCAACATCGATACCGCCGTCAGCGGCGAGTGCTATCCGAGCCGGTCTTGGGACCACCGTTCGCCAACCCACGATGACCACCAGCACGGCGAAGTACGGTCACAAAACCCCCACGGCCGACACCGGCTTTTGGAGGCTCTTATCCAGCAGTGGATTGAGAAAGGACCCGCCAGCTGAACTGTATACACTTCACATTTTTGTGATATGTATAATAAAACCGCAGTTCTATGTTTCAAGGTTAACTTGAAGCCAACACTCTTCTCCAATGCAGTGGAACCTCATCTGCACCCCTTCGAGGACACTGAATGCAACAAGCGTCGATCAGCTTTTTTTTGTATCGCAGTTTTTTGTGCTCATGTCAAGAGGAGACATTACATCTGAAAACCGTTCCCCCTGTCACGATGCTTCTCGCACGTGGACAAGCAATTGCGTGTCTCACATTTAAAGACTATTCCTTGTCATTTCCGCTTTCAGTGGGAGATTGCACGTGCTACTTGGCCACGATGAATGTGAGTTCTTGTGAACTACACCCCTTTACCATGGCGGAGATGTCTTATTGGAATTGTAACATTTCCTATGGCCACAAATTGTCCATGAGCTAAACGATCATGTCGAGCTACTGCTAGCTACGGGAGGGCTTTGGCAGATAGAGTTCCTTTCCGACAGACCTGTTCTTCACCTGAGGACGGCTGCTTGCGTTGTGGCCGAAACGTCGTGAGAATCGTATTTTATTCAGTTTTATTTTTATTATTTTATTATTTCCCTTCTACGTGACTTTGCCGAAAGAACCAATAATAAGAAGAAAAAGAGTTCGTTTAGTTTTACTGATCCTCCTCCGTTGCAGGAGCACAGAATGCAGTGGTTTACGATATGGTCCGTAGTTTGGGTTGCATGGCCACATTCACACTGCTGTGGCTTCGTCTTTAATTATCCTTTTCCGAAGGAGATGTGTGTAATGGGTTGTAGCGGAATTATATCCGATGCAATTACGTTTAAATGTATTTTTCTTTTGTTACACGGATGCCTGTTCAGAATCAGTTGCCCGGCTATTTTACAAAAGGGAGGTAACCGTGGTGCATGAGCACAGCAGCAACAAACTAAAAAGACACAAATATCGGTATTGCAGAGCGTGTGGTCCTTACGAGACATTTTGCACAACACACAAGAAAAAAAAAGAAACCAGTGCAAATATAATTTGAGAACGAGGCGTGCCAGAAAAAGTTCGGTACAGGTGCAAGTGACCAGCATATTTGAGTCCATCAGTAACAATAAACACACGCAAACCGAGAAAGACGGCGCCTATCACGTGGAAGCAAAACAAGAGTTAGGTGCATGTGCAATGAAAGCGCTGTTGCGTTTTGGTCTACTTGGGAAATAAAGAGGGGCAGTGAAAGGGGGGGGGGGGGAGCTGTAGCTAAGCGTCAATGGGATTCCAGCAGCCAGGAGAGAGAAGCAGGACGATGATCGCAACACATTTTGAAAAAAATGGACAAATGCATAAACGTATTAAAGATGAAAAGCACGCGACAATCGGGTGGAAACCAAAGGAGAAAGAAGGGAACGTCGCATCCGAAAATGTATTTTTTATCTTCGTGTAAAGCTCGGTGCCGTCGCGGACAAAGCAAACATTGTCGTCATTAATCGGGGGTGAGGTGTGGGGAGGGGAATGTAAATGGTACCCAGAATCGGTCCCTTGGTGAGAACGTTTGTATATTATTTAGCAAAAGTGGGGGACATGGCCGTCTCGTTCGTGGCTACAGGGGTCATGTAAACCCATCACATACACCACATTTATAAAAAGGCAAAGGTGCAGCCCTGCAAGTGCTGGCAGAAGGACTTCAACTAGAGGAGGCTATAGAAGGCCCATCTAGTGGGTATGAGGCTTACCCTTCTATGCCGGCGAATTATTTTGGAAGACAAGTACTCAATCTGCCAATTCACTACTCCTGGGTGTGGCCATTGTTTGTATATCTGGTACTGGGTTATCGAACGGATGAACCCTGGATTGTCAATCCAGTGTTGTAACCTTTAAACCAAGGCAGCATTCACTACATACACGAATTGGAAACTATTTAAACTAAAATGTTTTAAAATTTTACCAGGTAAGGCCCACTGATAGCTTCTCAACGAAGGGGCTTTTCACGTGGACATTTATAGCAGCCAAACACTCTAAATGCCATGGAAAGACCGCTATCCAAATCCTAAATGAAATAGAATGTTTCTAAATGTGGAGGGAAAACCCGAAAGAACTGGATAAAAAATCCACGTGACCACAGAGAGAACATGTGAACTCCAAATATACAGCAGCAGGCATCAGGCTCCGGATCCAACCCACGACCTCCTCCATACCAGGCGAATCGGATAACATCTCACCACCACAGTGCCCTGCACTGTAGTACATGCGATTCTAAAAATGTATTGTGAGCTTAAGAATCGATATTAATCGATGTTAATCGTACATTATTCCGCCCCTAATGAAGAAGCGCTGCAAGCGAGTTGCTTTGCCCGTGACTGGCTCTCGCCATCGCCGCTGAAGATTTCCTCTGCCACACCCCACGTGTGCCACCTTGTTTACGGCTTTTCATTTTAAAGGAGAGCGAACGTGAGCCTGCTCCTAAAGAAAAACGACGCATTGAAATTGTTTTTTTCACAATTGATGACTTCTAAGTATATGAAGTGAAACAGTTTATGCAACGAGCAAGCTTATTGATTTAGGCTGTGCCTAAAGGGACGCCTTAGCGAGCTGATTTAATCCTCACTCTGCAACGCTGCCGCGTTTGGTTATCGCGGTTGTGCCGCTGTGTTGCTCTTCAATGTGCTCGTCAGTGCCACGTCCGAAATTCTAAATTTCACAGCCCGCTCGGAGAAAAAAAAACGCGACTTAAGAAGCTCCCGGCAACGCAGGGCGAAACGTCGGACATCTTGCGAAAACAACGCGGTGCAAACCCACACACGAGTGTCGGAGAGCGAACTGTTGCGAGTTCCAACGAGGGGGTCTTCGTGAGGCGACGTACGCACGCAATGCATGGGAATCCGTGTCTCTCACACGTCACTTTGCAAACTACAAAACGCGAGCCGCTAAAGATACGCGGAGGTTGCGTTTCCATACGTCACGATCGCACGGGCGCCCACTGGATACGTTTCAACTGTCATTTCCACGTGCAATTAATATGAAACTGTATTGGATAGAAGCGACATACTTAGTCACTGGATGTCATTGGTGGAACTGTGCATCGATTCGTAGATTAATCTTGACTCGTAAGTTTATGATACATGCATATAATTGGTTTTGTAACAATCAATGTTTTAAATTCGTACATTTTGTATGCAATGGGTTCTGGTCACATTTACAGCCGATGAAGGCACTACAGTTCGCCACGTGATGAATTCATAATTTATTCTTGAACTCTTGAAAGTATAATTCAAGCGAAGATGTCCCCGCATTCATTAAATCGTAACTTTTATTTTGAACGCGCTTCTGAGGATTGTGTTTAAAAGCGATAACACACGACTCAAAGTACAAATTAAAACTGGGCGTGCAATGCTCCATCACCGTAAAGGAAAACACGCACTTGTAATTACTGGAGAATGCGGCGCGACCCCTTTGTTGCTGATCGTATATTACATTTACGTGACCCCTGACACTACTCTAAAACAAATCTCCGTGATACTTTTATGCCTACTAAGACACACACGCGGCGAATTGGCAACAGACAGAGGCCCAACTTTAAGCGCACGCCACTAATGAGAACAATCGCATATCCAGGTCCGAAGAGACATTTTCTACAACAACAAAAACATTATCCCGAGATCTCCTGGAAACTGCGCTACAATTATCGTTTCGCAAGCCATTTGAAGGGAAAAAAAAGCATAAACAACACTCATAAGCACACACTTAGGAGCCAAATGTAGCCCAGAGCCCCTTTTAAAAGGCACAGCCCATAACGCTACACGCCGCACAAACACCGGTGATGATGCAGCGGTGCCCACTGACAATTTCAGCGAGAATTAAATATTAACTCGGTCGCCATTTGTTGCGCGTTGTATAACGCCTGTAACATCGCCCTTCGTTTATCCAGGACGGCCACATTGAGTTGCAAGAATGAGCTTTTCACGAGGGCCCGATATTGGCACGTTTGGCCAACGGCTTAATTGAGTGTGTGTTGGCTTGCGGAGGGAAAGCAAAGTTCCTGGGGCAAAATCCCTGCATATCAAGGGACGACTCTCTCAAAGCTCCACACATATTGATTCATTCGACTGCTACAACCCCATCGCCTGGTCATCTTGCAGCTCCGAAACCTAACGTACCTTGGATTTTCCAGACTGTCTCCCACCCACATAGTAACCAGCCTCAACCATGCCAGCTCCCATTATCTGATGCAGATCTGATGCATTTACGACGTTTTCGTGAAAATCACAGAGCCATTGTGAGAGTGAGAACATTTTAATAGCTGGCATCAGCCTGTGAGGTCAAAGTTGGTCTTCATATTATTTCCTAATTAACGCTATATGGCAAAACACAGCTCTTGTGATGACATTATAATAATCAATAAGAATATAAACAATAAAAAGGGTGCACTCATTTCTATTCTGCTTTATTTTATCTCGCTAAATCCCAAAACGCCCGTTCACTACCAAAAGCCAATGTGCCTTAAATGGAGCGGGAGAATATGAAGCGACACAGTGGCTGCCCCTTTGCATCTGGAAGCAGGTTTTCCCCAGTGATAGCAGAGATGCGAAAGCGGGAGTGAATATATATATGGTACATCTATGGGTGACGGAACACAATGAACTGCAAGCGCAGCAATGGGCAGCCGGTTATCAAAAAAAAACTATCTTAAGTGAAATCCAATGGACGAAAGTGGGCTGCTTAGCAATAGAAACATCTGCATTGCCAGTCAATTAGGAGGCAATTAGGAGGCAATTCTAGGGAGGCAATGAAGTCTGAATTTAAAACCGTCGAATGGAAAACAAATGCTTTCACAAAGTCAAATGCAGCTCAAAAACCCAGGGACAAAAAACACATTCCTGCGGAGGGAGCTGGTAGGAACGTTGGATTGCTTGGTCAATGGTCAGGGTCAACGGCGGCGTGGTGTATTCCGCAAATATGCCCGACTGTGAGGGCGGGCACAAGCCAGTGTGAGTAAGTTAAACGTTGAGTTTTATAAGGGCACCACTGGGTGACCAGCCCCTCCACACCCAGCCCTCCCCACCCTCCCCTCCCCACCCAGCCCCTCCCCACCCAGCCCCTCCCCACCCTCCCCTCCCCACCCAGCCCCACCCTCCGAACCCAGCCGTTCCCCACCCTCCCTTCCCCACCCAGCCCCTCCCTGCACGACGGACGGACACAATAATCCCCTGTGGGCTGGTGTAACCAGGAGGTTCCTACCAGTATGAAAGCATCGTCAGACATCCTTGGCTGAAAGTGCAGACTCGCTTTGTCTCTACACTACCAAACTCAGACATGGCCCACCCCTCCCTCGCTCCCTCCTCCTCCCGCTAACCATGAATTAATAATAAATCATCGCTTCGCTATTGACTCTGGACGAGCCACCTTTATAACAAATAACACCCGATTCACCCGGGAAGGTCTCACCGAGTCTCTCATTCAATCTTTCTTTCATGATTGTTTGGCATTTAGGAGGAAGCCAGTGTTCCTGAAGGAAACCCTCGCATACCGCACGCGTCAAAGGGGTTCAAAGCATGCGCTCTGCACAGATGGACTCAAGAATCCTCCACCTGGCAGAATTTTGTCGTAGTCGTTGTTGCACGGAGCTGTGGACGCGGGGCCTACGGCGCGGAGTGTGATGAACGATGGATGAGCGTGTGTGTAAGTACGCGTCGCTCGAGTCCACGGCGGCCCGTCCGTTATGGTTCAAATCCTCCCTCTCGAGCGCTCGTTTCGCTCGTGTGAAGGTGCGCGTTTGGCAGCCACCGATCGCGGCAAAGCGCGCGTCCGTGCGCATTGCGTCTGCGGTGCGGTGCGATCCGCGCGCGTCCGTGCGCGTTCGTCGCGCCGGATGCCGTACAACAGCGGCGTGACGAGCGCCGTCGCAATCGATGGTGGTGCGCACGCCAAAAAATAAAATACCTGGACGCATTCTAGAGAAGAGACAGCCGGTTCGAGGCGGCAGCTAGGGAGGTGGAGAAGAAGCATTTCTGGAGTTCTTTTGTCAAGGCGCTCTTCCCCCTCCATCCCAGCTTAAATAGACGCTCCAAGCCTGGGGTGTGTCATTCAGACTCTGTCTTCTCGACAGACCTGTTTTTCGCCGGAGGACTGCTGCTTTGCGTTGTGGCCGAAACGTCGTGAGAATTATTTTATTACGTTTTATTTTTATTATTTTATTATTTCCATTCTACGTGACTTTACCGAAAGAACCAAGACGATGAATCCCTGCAGTCACGAAAGCTTTAAATCCAAAATTTCTGGAGTTAATATGAGCGCGGCGTGCCACCATCCCTCCCGTTTCTACTCGTGTCTCTCTCTCTCTCTCCGACGTGACGCGTTGGGGTTTGACATTATTCGTCCTGCTGTTGCTAACCCTGGTAAAGTTTTAGCTGTGGGGGGGTAGGGGTGGGAACTTTACACGGAGACTTCACCTCCAGCCGCATCGTGTACGTGAATGTCGGCCGCGTTCATATTTAATGAACGGTGCTATCCGCGCGAATTCAGCCGACAGTGCAGCCAAATTGCTCTGAGCGCGCCGAATTTCACCGTATCTCGGAAGCCAAGCAGGCTCCAGCACGTGATCAGTTAGTTCTTGCATGCGTGACCACCACAGCTTGCCAGGTGTTGCAGGTATGAGGATGTTTATCAATTCATCCAATAATCAATTCAATTAACGCATCGTAGCACCCATTTACCAATGGGAGCCACAGTGGTGCGATGTTAACTACCTCGCCTGGTATGCAGGAAGTCCCGTGCTCGATCGTAACCCTGATGCTTGCTGTATGTTTGGAATTTGCACGTTCTCCCCGTGGTTGTGTGAAATTGTCTCTGGGTACGCCAGATTTCCCTCCACATCTAGAAACATGCGTTAAGAGTATGTGGCTGCTATAAATGTCCACGTGATAAGCCACTTTGTTCAGCTAACATTTGTGACCAGGTCACTTCTGAAAAAGAGCTATACGGCTAAGTGGGCCTTACCAAGTCCAGTATGTCATCACCGTCACTCCATGGCAGCTTATAACAAATATAGTTCGTTTTTGTTTTAATCCCTAAGCATGCTTCACTACATCAGAGCACTGCATCCTCGATGCTTTGTGGCGTGTGTTTTTTCAATGCACGCACATGTACACCCTGTTATTGTTTTTGTCAATCCACTGCTGGATGACTGTCCCACCATGCCTTGCGTGGCCGTGAGGGTTATTCGACCAGGCTTCACCATGCCGCTCTGCTCACTTGCGGGCTGGAGAAGGTATAGGGCAGAGGTCGCAAACGGGTTTTGATTCCTTACCCGTACCCCTACCCGGCCGCATCAGGGTCGCAAATGGGTACCCGTACCCGGCCGGGTACGGGTAGCCGTTCCCTACCCGTACCCGTACCCTACCCGAAATGAGTGACAAACGGCTACTCACCAGTAACTCACGGCCTACCCATACCCGTACCCGGCCGCACCAGGGTCGCAAACGGCTAACCGTACCCGTACCCGGCCGGGTACGGGTAGCCGGGTATCGGGTAGGGTACGGGTATCGGGTACCCGGTTGCGACCTCATGTGTAGGGGAGGGTCGAGGGGAGGTGCAGAACAACAACGGATGTTGCCCTCTGCTGCCCACAACGCATGTGACAAATCTGACTTTAGCGGCGCATGGCGGTCACCCATCCGAGAAATCCAAAGAACTGTGCAGGCTCAATCCCGCTTAGCTTCCAAGCAAGGTCTGACGAGTTCGGGCGCGTTCCAGGGGTGACTTGGTCACAGCGCTCGCTCTCTTTAATGCGGCAATGCAACGGCGGGTGGAGGCTGCGCACTCCACCGAGCCCTGCTTCAACGGTGACACCGCAGAGGCCACGCTCCTCAGAGTGGCGCCCCTTTCACGCGGCGGGGTGGGCGGGTGGGATAAATGATTCATGGCAGGTGCCTTGTTACGTGCACTTCGCGGACGCGTGCGCGTGAAAATCGCCACCGCAAGCTCAATGCTCACAGCCCCCCACCCCTCCATATCTCTACCCCCCCCCGTCCGCCCCCATGGCCCCCCACTCCAACCACAACGGAACACGCACTCTACTCACCGAGCGTGCAACCGCGGCAATGAGCTCTGATATAATAACTACAGCAGGAGGTGTTCCTCGGGCAACAACCTTGAGCCCAAAGGAATCCCACAGATGCCGTGGTCTGACTCAGAGAGCCTCGGGCATAGGTACTGAACGCTAACAATCCCATGGGTGGATTGGTCTGAATCTGTGATAGCCTGGGACGAGTGGGGTCGGCAACCAAAATAACAAGAAGAGACATTTTTGTTCGAATTCGGTAAAAAAAAACCTTAATATTTCAAGAGCCGCAACGCAATGTGGTGAATAGGAGACACGGTGGTCCCTTAATGCATAACGTCACGAATCAGTATTTAAAGAGTCGCACGCGGATCAGGAGCCACAAGTTGCCGACCCCTGCCCATGGTAAACTGGACTCCCATGGTAAACTGGACATCCATGGTAAACTGCACTCCCATGGTAAACTGACCTCCCATGGAAAACTGGACTCCCATGGTAAACTGACTTCCCATGGTAAACTGGACTCCCATGGTAAACTGACCTCTCATGGTAAACTGGACTCCCATGGTAAACTGACCTCCCATGGTAAACTGACCTCCCATGGTAAACTGGTCTCCCACGGTAAACTGGACTCCCATGGTAAACTGGACTTCCATGGTAAACTGCACTCCCATGGTAAACTGGACTCCCATGGTAAACTGGACTCTCATGGTGGACTGGACTCCCATGGTAAACTGGACTCCCATGGTGAAATGGGCTCCCATGGTCAGGGGTCAGTAACCAAAATAGCAAAAACAGCCATTTTGTACAAAACTCAATATTTCAACAGCCGCAATGCACGTGAATACGAGACGGTTGTCCTTAATAAGTAACGTCCACGAAGCGGCAGTCCTTAAAGAGCCGCATGCGGCTTCGGAGCCTCAGGTCACTCTCGTAAAAACACCGTAAGAATCGCAAAGGTGCCTTCGTCTGACTCTCTGAGCTTTGGGTAAACACATTCCTGCGGAGGGAGCTGGTGGGAACGTTGGATTGCTCGGTCAATCGCCAGGGTCAACGGCGGCGTGGTGTATTCCGCAAATATGCCCGACTGAGGGCGGGCACAAGTCGGCGTGAGTAGGTTAAACGTTGAGTTTTATAGGGGCACCACGGGGTGACCAGCCCCTCCCCACCCAGCCCCACCCTCCCACCCCCACCCAGCCCCACCCTCCCCACCCAGCCCCTCCCCACCCTCCCCACCCAGCCCCTCCCCACCCTCCCACTCCCCACCCAGCCCCTCCCCACCCTCCACACCCAGCCCCTCCCCACCCTCCCCTCCCCACCCAGCCCCTCCCTGCCCACCCAGCCCCTCCCTGCACGACGGACACAATAATCCCCTGTGGGCTGGTGTAACCAGGACGTTCCTACTAGTATAACACTGAGCGTTAACAATCCTCAAGTTGCCGGGTCTGAATCTGTGAGGATGGAACATTAAGATTAAACTCCAAGTATATGATGACAGTCGCCTTAATCTGACTCAGTGAGCCTCAGGCATTAACGCTCAACTTTAACGATCACAATGTTCTCTTAGTCCAACTCTGTGAGCCTGTCAGATGTTCCCCGACGACAACTTCCCTCTCAAAACTCTACAATATCCTGAACTGGTTCACACAAAATAAGCAACCCTACAGCCTCCGGCAAGTTGAATTGGATTTTCTTAAAACGTACAACCGCTCTCCGCACACGTCATGCAGCTGCGCTATTTGCCTATTATGCGAACACGAAATCCATCGAGATGGCGAAATATTAACACTTCATGTATGAACTGTGCCTCTCTGCAGACTCCATGCACGGAAAGTAATGTTCTGTTGTGTGTCTTGGAGAACGGCACATGCCGTATGCGTGCGTACAGGGTGTGCATAAAGGTGTCATTCATTATTGAAGAATTATAATGAGACTGCTGTTTGAGCAAGGTCAACGAAACGATGCGCGCGCGCACACACACTCTCACACGCCTGGTAGTCCGTAGGCTTTCTCATACGAGTCTCAATTTTATACGTAGGCTTTCGCGACCAACGCTATGATTCGTGGTGATTTTTTTGTGGGCATTAGTTCGTGTAAGAATGTGCCGCAAGCCCTCCTCCGCCCGACAGAGCCATATTCAGAGTCACTTGAATCAAGCGTGCCAAACGCATTTCTGATTCTCTCTCTCTTAAAGCCTCCACTCTTCTTGCGTTACGAAATTCTCGTCATTTGCCCCTGCACTCCTTCCCGTCCCTCCCCTACTTTGGCGTGATCCCTAAGTGCCCTCTATGATTGTCACTCATTCCCCAATCCTTGCACGCACCTGCCATAAAAAATCACCCTATTCAGCCACCGTTTTTGAAACAATGTCAAGCGCCTTGAGCGAAGAAGGCACTTGACGCTTGGTGCGAAAGAAGTTCAACCTACATACATTAATTCAGCAGAACCACCGATGTTAGAGAGTAATATCACGAAAAATGTGATGTGTAAACTATCTAACTATTTTTTTTATTTTACCAGGTGAGGCCCACTGAGCTCTTTTCCAAAAGCCACCTGGCCACACGTGATAGATCTACGAAGCGAATGATCACGTGCAAATTTATATCCAAATTTATATCTGCCAACTATTTTAAACACATGTTTCTAAATGTGTAGGGACAAAACCACGGCACCTGGAGAAAAATCCACGCGACCACGGGAGAGGACATGCAAAATCAAATTATACAGAGGTCAGGTTTGGGATTGAACTCATTACCTCCTATATATGAGTCTATATACAGTCTCAGTTGTTGAAACCTCGACGCGTCCGCTAAGGCACTTGCCAGACGCATCATGTCGAGATTTCGAAAGAGTCCCATGTGCTCCCCCCAATATCTCTGCTGCGATTGTTTCCGACGCTCCTGTCGACCGTGCTGTTGAGGATTACTCGAGTGTTTCATGTTTAATGGAAGCTCAAGTATATTAATGAATATGCTGGCAACATTTCAACGATGCACTTCGAATGGCTGTCCAATTATAATGCATCAATAATGGATGAGACCTTTTGTGGAAACCCCGTAAAAGCAACGCCTTCGAGTAATGAAACTGGGCACGTTTGCCCACGCGTAGTTCCACGCAAACGCCCGGCGATGTGGCGGCACCACGTGATCACAACACAACACGACACAATTCACGTCCCATTGTAAGGCTTACTGATCGACGACGGCCTCCTCTCGCTCGGGTTTGCTCGACAACGCTTCACCCACCGCGCTGGTTAGTGAAGGATCGAGATCACCTCGGATCGGATAACCACCCGCCACTGACGTTAGCCGTGGCCTCGAAATCAAACCGATGCTGGTGTGCAAGTGGCTCGGCGCGCTAACCCGCTGCAACGCCACTGATGGATGACGGTTTAGCCACGTGGGTCTCGTGGTGAACAGCGATAGAGGTGGTGGGTTCGTAATGCGCATCTGCCCATTGCGTAGTTTCGATGTCCTTCCACCCCCGCACCTCCGATTGGCACGGTTGGCTAGATGCGGTGCGAAAAAAGTTCAACATCCATACACTGCCCCATAAATGGTTACGATACAAAGAGGCACGAACACCATACCCGTGCATCAATCAAATCCTGACGGCGTTGAATGGATTACCGAGGCCAACGTAGCTGTTCCTCCAACGCCATACATAAGAGAGAGAGAAGGGGGGGGGGTGTGCACACAGGAGCGGCGAGTGTCTTGTGGATCCCTTACCTTGGAAGAGGTAGGCACCGCTGCTGGGGTAGAGGCCGTGAACCGACTGCACGCCGTCAGTCTCGTTGTGGAGTCCCATCTCGGCCATGACCTCCACCTGCAGCGTGGAGTCGCCCGCCACCCCAAGTGCTGGAGCAGCAGCAAGAACGGCAAAGAAATGTGGTGACGATTCCGCGGCGAGTCGCAATCAAGCCGCAGGAACACTAAAACTCTTAGGTTTTGTCGGTAAAGTCACGTAGGTAAAACATAATGAAATTTAAATTAATAAAAGTAATAATAAAAATCCAATAATAAATCACGACGTTTCGGAGGCACAGCTCGATTTATACTTTCACCAGGCTCACTGTTCATGAACTCTTGGAAGTGCTTGCACAAAGGATAGTAACATCTCATCCTGTGTTCTTTGGAATCTGAATTTGATACAGTAAATCTATCTAGATTTACTTGATACAGTAAATCTTTACTAAATCTAGCTAGATTTACTGTATCAAGTCAATCTAGCTGTGACGGTCCCACCTGATGACGGAGACTTGTGTTGCCTCCGAAACGTCGTGATTTATTATTTTATTTTCATTATTATTTTTATTAATTTTAATTTTATTATTTTTTTACCTACGTGACTTTACCGAAAAAACCTAAGAGTATAAATCCTTGCAGTGACGAAAAGTTCAAATCAAGAAGGAACACTCAAACCTGGGCCTTGTGGGGCACGATTCTAGTCGGTAAATTAAGTCGAGAGATGAATTGCGAATGATGAGCCATGCTTCATTGACTGCACTTGGGACCCCAGTTCGATTCCTGGCAGTGAACACAGATTAGCCAATGGCTATCTCAACCTGGGCCTGGACCTCTCTACCTCTCTGATAGGCGCATGCACTCGGCGGCTTGTAAAGGCGCCGAGTCTCTGGAGAGACACATGCCACTGGGACTTTCCGTGTGCGTGGTGCTTGCCTCGCCACCACCATGACACCAGTGTGGTGTGGCACGCGTGCCGACTTGAATAGAACTTCGCTAACAGCCTATCCAGGCTGTGCATCAGACTTGGCGTTGGGTCTTCTTGGCGTGAGATTGATTTTAAAACGTGTGAACAGATTAACGCGTGCACTCTGTACTTGAAGCATTGCCCCGATACATCAAGTTCCATTAAGATAATTAAAGATGTCTAAATATAATGCGTGCCCGCCGCTGGTTCTAATCGCTTTCTTTCCACTGCTCCAGCCTCCTACCTGTGCACTTAACAATAATGTGCACGCTCCTGCCGTGCAATGCGCCTGCTCCACTAATCAATACAGCGAAAAATTATCAATCATGAACACATCCATTAATGTAATTGATCATAACGCTAAGTGTTCATCCTCCATCGAATTCCAGCGGGGTTTTTTAGCTCGCTGCTAAAAAAATGCAACTCGTGAAGTGCATTTAATCATTTAATTTTAATTCCTTATATAACGAATATAAAAAGCTGTACAAAGGTGAAAGCGCAGCCCTGAAATTGCTCGCTTACGCAACTGCTGGCAGAAGAGCACCCACTAGGAGGAGCTCAACTGAGGATATTTTTGGGCTATTCTTCCACTCCAGGTGGTCAATTGTTTGCCTAGTAGCTGGTCAACCTTGGACCTGGCATACTCAGTAGGTTTGAGCCTGGTTAATAATTAGGACTTGATTGGGTGATTCATGAGGACGTATTAGGTGTTGTACAGGCGATTCTACGAGTTTCATTTTACCAGGTAAGGCCCACTGAGCTATTTAGCTCTTTTTTAAAGCGACCTGGCCACAAATCATGGCTCAACGAAGTGACTTACCATAATGCGGCAATTTATCGCAGTCAAATACTCCAAATGTGGTTAATTGATGGCAGTGATGAGTGGTGCCACCCCCTCGTTTATGTGGTGGGTATTCTTCGGGTGTTGTGATTTTATATCACAGGCCAAACACGAATGAATTAATAACATTGGCCACAACATCCCAATGCAGGACTCTCCTCCTCCGTCAGCAGTTCTCCTGCTGTGTTTGTTTCACCTGATGACGGTTGCTTGTGTTGCGATCGAAACGTCGTGATCTATTCATTTTCTAATCTAGGTGACTTTACCGAAAGAACCAAAGAGTATGGTCTCCTGCAAGTCTCTAGCCTCAGAGAGGCCTTTCTGGGTAACTAATTGGCAGTATAAAATATATTTTTGTAAGAGCAGCAGGGCAGTGTTATTCGCAGCACGCTATGGACATGCATATCTAAGTTCGACTCGTGGCCACGGATCGTGGCATATGCTGTGCCACCCACCCCAGGAGTGTACTGCATTGCCAAAAAAATTTGAAATACTAAATTGGCTCTCACTCTTAATTACGGATACAGTCGCCAATCACCAAACGGTCTGCCGTTATGCGTGTCTGGTTTCCCAATCTTATGTTGCCAAATCACGGGGCTTAAAGGCCACCTGGATAAAACAACGCGCATCTACGATGAGCCCCATCGCTTCAACGCATCAAGTCCCGCGGCACATCTTCTACAGTGCACATGCATAATCCACTTGAGAACGATTCCATGGCGATGCCCGAGGAACCCGCCACCCACGTGGATACGGGTCGCGCCGCCAGTGGGCTGCTTAAACGCGGCAGATATTCCATGCGGGAGCGGCTCCAACGAGTTATATTCGGTGATAAATTTCCGATGTTGTGCAAGTCCGGAAAATAATCCATGAGAAATTAAGCTCCGTATATTTTTTATTTATATATATATATACGGTACGTACGCAGCATTCGTGCAGCCCCTTTAGTCAATCGATTCACTGTTTGGATGAGGGCCTTTCTCCAAGCCGTGCGGGTCCCAGGGACCGTACTTTATCACGATGGTCACTGTTGGGTGGATGATGGCGGGGAGCGTAGAAGCACCGTACAACATTGCATTTTATTGCACACTTCTGCTGCCCGTAACGTGTCCTCCCCACTTACTATATTATCGACACCCGTGCTATGCGGGGCGGTCGCACATCGAAGTGCTGTCCCAGACTCGGCACCCCCGATTTAGCTTCCGAGGTGTGGCGAGATCGAGCGCATTCCCAGTTGATTTGGTCATGAGCGTGCTGTCGCTGTGAGCCACTATCCCCGTTACGCACTGCACACTGGTACACGGACAGTATCGCTTCGACTGCGAAGCCTCTGTCGAGTTGCGCTGGCGTCGACGTCCGACGTTTCGCTTGCGCGTGCTGGAAGGCTTCTCCGGGACGTGGAGCGAAAAACGTCGGGGACATCACGTTCAGCAAGCCGCGTGGGTGCAACCCGAAGGCGCGCGATAGAGCAAAGACAAAGATCCCCCGTATAGGCTGCACAGACTGTTGGGGCAAGTGCTGTTAGCGAGCACCTATGAAGGCATGGCACGGCACACGAGGAGGTGGGTGGCCAGCACTACGCCCGACCGCTTTTGTCTCCCCAGTGGCGATGTTTTTACACACCGCACCAGGTACTCATTTGAGGCTGAGTCGACCTAGGGGAGGCCCAAGACCGGTTTAAAGTAATCGTCACTGGTGTTGGCCGTGAGCGGGAATCGAACTCGGGTCGACGGGTTCGTAGTGCAGCGCGCTAACCACTTACACTACCGCTCCACACACACGTGCACACACGTGCACACACACGTACACACACGTACACACACACGTACACACACACGTACACAAACACACACGTACACACACGAGCACACACACGTACACACACACGTACACAAACACACACACGTACACACACGTACACACAAAGATCCCCCATATAGCCTTAACAGACTGTAGGGGCAAGTGCTGTTAGCGAGCACCTATGAAGGCCGGAACGGTACACGAGGGGGTGGGTGGCCAGCACCACGTACACACACACGTGCACACACACGCGCGTGTGTGGGCGCGTGCACACACACGCGCGTGCACACGCACGTGCACACGCACACACACACGTGCACACACACGTGCACACACACACGCACGTGCACACACACGCACACAGAGACGGCGACGGATATTGTACTCGACACTCTTGAGGCAAGGTGCCGAGAGAATAATCCGATGCACCTTGTGCGCGCGCTGATGATTAATGGGGGGAGCAGGGGGGCATTAACAAAGCACTGAGCAAGGGATGCCTTACTGTGCCGTGGACTGTTTAATGCCGTGAAAAATCACGACTGCTGTTGTTTTACAGACCGCACATCTACTTAGTCGGGACTCGCCGTTCGCCTTCCCTGACAGTTCGCGGCCGAGTTGCGTGCGCAGGTGATACAGATAACACAACAGATGAATCAAGACGGATCGGCGGAATCATTGGATCTACCACCCGCGTTCACACGCAGCACAGCGATTAAATAGATGAATAAATATCCCTCCGTCATTCTCACCGCACATTTTTTTGTTCATTTTAGTCCAACAGTCGATCGAGGATTCTCAGACCAATTGTATCCAGCGGCGTTGGTTTTGAGCGCGCAAATCTTCGGATCGATTTTGACATTCAGTTCCCTTCTCGTTATCAGGTCAAAGCTTGTTAAGGAAATTATGTTTTGCGTTTGCCAGATGCTATTGACAGGAGCACTCCATATACAAATCGGAGCCCTAGGTCAACGCAAAAAAAGCAATCAATATTGCATGTTTAAAAAACACACACACCCGTTATAGTGGAGCGTTGAGTAACGTAAGCAAACACAAGTTTACTTAATATCACGTAAATTAACATCTACACAGAGAGAGAGACAGAATTAGGTTTGCTCATTCGCACGCGAAACCCACATCACAAAGCAGTTATCAATTACAAAAATAGATATTCTCCAACACCCCTGCATTCACGTTTCAACACCCAAGCTATTCCTGCATTATAACGCGCATCACAACTCAACGCATCCTCTCCATCATCATCATCATCAACAGAAGCAGCAGCAGCTGCTACAGATAGCACAACCGCATCAGTGTTAGCAAGCAGTACTTAATTAAAAGCGCATCACCACCACCACCATCATCCTCACACTCACCTGCGTGCGCTGACAGGAATACCCTGCACGCTAGAGCAAGAACCAACACATCCATGGCGATGATGCTGCTGCTGCTGCCTGTGCGAATCTCTGTTCGCCGTGAGCGCATACGGTAGTAAGCTATCGAGTCCGCCAGCGCAGTGAGCTGAGCGAACACAGGGGCTGAGATACCCCGGCAGGAGCAGGAGGAGGAGAGAGGATGGAGGGAGGGTCTGTGGGAGGGAGGGAGGGAAGAATGGAGGAGAGGAGGAGGAGGAGGAATAGGGGGAGGTTCAAGCGTGCATGAGGTGTCTCCTACCGCACACCCGGCGTTCGCTACGAGTGGTCAACGGCTGATAGCTCTTCCCGAATGCTCCGGGAGATACCATCTCCTAGGCAGCAGTAACTCTTCCCACCCCCCCCCACCTCCGCCTATCTCTCCCAACAAGCATTCAAGCAGAGGTGTAGGCGCGCATTGCTCTTTGCATGCGAAGCAAATGGACATGTTCCTAACTGCGAAGTGTCATTGTACCAACACGTTCGCCAATTACAGAATGACAAAATTCGTATCGGTCTGGAAAGCCAATAGACGCGACATTGGTGGAGACTCAGAAAGGGGCTTCTGCGTGCACGTGTGTGTTGTGTGTGTTGTGTGTGGTGAGGCAGTGTTGAATTTTGTGTTCATTAGTGTTTGTACACCACTCCTAATGCAGTGCCTATATATGATTAATTGTAATTTTAACAAAAACCTCACTTCTCAGTGTAAGCGAAAACGTGACGCAACATAGCTTTCAATGTTAACACAAGTGGTCATGCTTGTCTGTATAACCGCATGCACATGGTTTTTAGTTTATGCATTTACAATTGATGTCTAAAACAAAATAACACCCGGTAAATGTTTATTACTAACACATTTATATTGCTTTTGGTTTGCGTGGTTTTTTTCCTTCTTCTGTATATACTGTGTGGTTGCTTTGTGCAGCGTTTTTATTTACATTTAAATTATTGCTGTTAACTTTAAAGCAGCTCAATTATTTCCGCCGTGCAAGCTGTCCGGATCGGTGTTTTTTTCTTTATAGCAGCACCTCTTAAGGCTGACATGACATGCGGTTGTGGGTGCGCGTGTGGGGAGCCGTGGTGCAGAGCCGTGGTGCAGAGGATACGAACCCGGCCAACACCACTAACGATTATCTGAACCGGTCCCGGGTGTCCCCTAGGTCGACTCAGCCTCAAATGAGTACCTGCTGCGGTGTGTAAACATCGCCACTGGGGAGACAAAGGCGGACGGGCGTGGTGCTGGTCACCCACCCTCAGGTGCGCTGTACCAGTTTTCATAGGTGCTCGCTAACAGCACTTGCCTGAACAGTCTGTTCAGGCTATACGGGGGATCTTTGTATTTGTCTTTGTGAGGGGAGCGGTGATGCAGCGATTCGGGCGCTGCGCTACAAACCCGGCTAGCACCAATGACGATTATCTAAACTGATACCGGGCTTCCCCTAGGTCGACTCTGCCTCAAATGCGTACCTGGTACGGTGTGCATTAAACATCGCCACTGGGGGAGACAAAGGCTGCCGAGCGTGGTGCCCTCCCCCCGTGTTGCCATGTCGGCCTTCAAAAGTCTAAAGACGATACCGGGGGCTTCTTTGTCCTGTGCGGGCAGCACTTGATAAGCCTGGTCATCTTTGTTTCTCAAGAGCTGCTGGCCGTCACCACACCGCTGCTCCGAGGTCACGCCGACCTAGGCGTGTTTGTACTTAATACACGCTGCCCGTTGAGTGCCCTGTGCGGTGGCATAGAGCGGTGATCGGAATGGGACCCTGGTGCAAGAAATTAACGCGGGGGGCCACCTTGTCCAATCGAAGGCCGCCCCACCCCCCAAGCTATTGAAACACCGATCATTAATAATATAACCTGCAGTCGCTTTGAGCCCGCTGAGCACTGGGGCAGTTACACCGCCTGCACACTCGATAGACCTACGGCCACAACGCTATGGGCCACTGGAGTTTGCTGCGAATGTGGGATGACCATTATTACGCCAGTCTTCCCCAACACACTGGCCCATATTTTAATTTCGTGTCGTATGCACTCACTCCGTTGCACTGTACTGCGTAAATACATCGGCAAATATGTAATGAATGGCATGCAGAATTTATGTACGTGTAATGATTGCCACGGGGATTTTTTTTTAATATATATCAAATAAATACAATTTGCTTTTACACCACACGCACGTAGCTGGGTTGGTTGGTCCCATCGCATTGTGAGATGTAACGCACAGAGATGAGTTAACGGTGTGTGCAAAATAGCTTTTTTATACATTATTCATGTACTGCTTTTAAAGTGCAGAGAGAAGCTTGAAATTACATTGTTGTGACGTGAAATATGCCCCCCCCCCGTTTCTGTCTGTCTCTCTCATTCTCCAATCCGACAATGGTACTACCAGTACTACTTACTGTGGTTATTTTCTCGACTTTCTTTACGCGCAAAAGCGTGTGGCTCAAGTGCTCGAGAAGAAGAATGCGGAGCGGTGATTCCTAACCTGAGCTGCGAGATGAACCTTTCTGGGGGTGCGAGACATGCCGGATTTTTTTTTGAAGGGAAATAATCGAAAACGCAAATTAGGCAAGCGCACGTAAGCACCACTACTTTGTTTAATAAAACCTATGCATTTATTAACATTATATAAAAAATAATATATAAAGAACCAAAGGGGTGCAGGGTGCAGTGAAGCTTAAGTACCACTGCTCTGGAGGATCTGGAGGAAAAATAACAACCCCCATAAACTAACGAACAATTCCCAGAACCACGAAATAGAGGAACAGAGGGAGAGACGTCCACTGCCCGAAAACCTTCGTTTCGATCACGCAGCTGGGGAAGAATACAGCTGCGGTGGCCGGAGCACGAGGTTAAAAGGGTACATGCAAGGGGTTGGATTTAGAGGCACACACTGCCCTCAATCTATCCCGCGCTGCAGAGTGCTCGCTGCTCAGGGTAGGAGCCCCCCCTCCCCCCCATCTCACCTCCCATCTCTCTCTCTCTCTTCAGATGACAAAGGTCGCAGTCAAAACCCAGGTCACTGGGACAAAAACGAAGTGCATTAACTGCCAACGCGATATGAACCTGGAGCATTCAATTGTTGTTTGCGTGCCATTTCCTTCTCAAAAGGCACGAGCCCAAAGGCCGATTTATTTCAATTTACCAAAGGCAGTTTGAAGGAAGTTAAGCGATATGGGAGGTTGTATCATTCCCCGCCCTCGGCCCGGTTCGCCGCACAACCCAAAACCACATCGCCACTATCTTCATTTCATTCTTTCAAATTTTAGTAAGTGCATCATTGGAACATTAGATGGAGGTCAGAAATTGCTTTGGGGAAATTGAGAAGGGTAATGCGAATTGGGCTGGCTCTGTGCAGGTTGTGTGTGGTCTCTTGTACCTTCCGCCGTTGCTCTCGTTCGCTCGCTCGTAGACGTAAAGGATTGCGAGATGCTCACGGCATTAGCAGAGCGATGGAAGTTCATGCCAGAGCCAATATAAATGGGCGCATTGCTTTAACTGTTATTCCCTGCGCACAACTGAAACCTCTTTGCAAATAAGATATATGTATATATATCGCAGCCCTTTGTCCATCCCCTGCTCACATAGTTTAACCATGCCTCGCCACGGCCGGTAAGCGCGGATTGGGGGGAAAGGGAAGTTAGGCCCAAGACCGATTTAGATATTACTCACCACTTCTAATTTCAACTTGTGGCCGTTTCAACTTGCAAGGAACCACGGTTTTCGGATCTCTCTCGGAGACAAAGACCGGCTCAGAAGTGCGAAGCGTTAGGCCATTGCCAGGAATTTGAACTCGTGCGCGTGCACACTCCGCGCTGTACGGCTAATGAACAATGCCACGCGAAGGCGTAATAAATAGATGGCAGACAGGACTATTGACTTGTTGAATAAGAATAGACGCTTTATATTGTGTGCAGCTCAATGAGCAGAGAGCGAGAGAAAGAATGGATGCAGAATACAGAGAGACCATTAAAATAAACAGTAAAAAAATGCATTTGGTGGCTTTAATTTGCACCACGGGAACTAAGTAATAGCTTGGGCAATAATGCTACATTCGAGTTCAAATTCATCGCTCTGAAATGTGTTTAAGGAGTATAGCCAAGAACTCCCGACATATCACAAGCCACACAGAAATATGTAAGTAAATTAATTAATACCAAGGGTAAGAAGAGCACGGCGTTTTTTTGTTAGATTTTAAACAAAAAATGTTTTCCCCCCACAGTGATATTAATGGTAGTTTCACAGGCCAAGCGCGACTATATTCATCATTGTAGAACAAAAAATGCAACCGGGTAATAGAAACATTTTGAGCAATCATGGGCACGCTGGCCGGTAGGAAGCAACGCCGGCTCGGGCTGGAACCAGATTGAACATTCCATTTATTCTTGTTAGGAGGAGACCTTTGAAAAATCAGATAACAGTTCACAATGCGCCATTTATTTCGCTCTCCTGTTTTAAAGGTGAAGCCGCAGACAAAGGGGAGGGTGAAGAGCGGGCGGCCGGTTTCACCCCTCGGTGAGTGCGTCACGTGGCTTCATTGCACGAAGTAGATACCCCCCCACCCCCCCGTCTGGAGATGTCTATCGGTAGAGCTGGTCAATGACCACGAGAATGAGATGAAAAACACTGAGAGCGAATTTTTTTTCTCTTTTTGGGACTTTCAGGAAAAGTCACGTAGAAGGAAAATAATAATAATAAAACATAATAAAAATAAAATAATTCTCACGACGTTTCGGCCACAACGCAAGCAGCCGTCTTCAGGTGGAGAACAGGTCTGTCGAGAAGGCAGAGTCTGAATGACAGCGAACACAAGCTTAATTAATGCATCTGAATTGTCCGGGAAGATTTAAACATAAATTACTGGTTTTTTTTCTCTCTCTGGATAAATTAAACAAAGCCCTGCTGCGTGAAGGCTGTGTCGTTCATGAGGGTTGTTATGACCATACTTCACCACGCTGGTCAGTGTGGGGAGGAGGGGGGGGGGTAACCCAGAACCGGTTCAGAAAATTCACTCGATATTGACGTTAGCCGTGGCCACGAATCGAACCCAATTCCCCAGGCTCGTAGCACCGTGCAGATAACGAGCTGCCTCTCCACACATAACGCAACAGCTCCGTAATGTAGTCAACATTTAGGAAATAAATAAATAAATGCTCACGTCTTTTGTTGAAACGACAGATAAAAATAAATAAGCCCATTCAAATTCGGTCTTGGTTGCGTAACGAACAAAAATAACTGACTCACTACCCATAACACACACACACAGGAATGAATTCTCTCAAAGCCAGGGATGGCTCTTCTGATATACTCTTGGGCACATGCACACACAAAGAGGGACTCATCATGATTGTAGCTCTTCACCACAATGTAAATAAGTACTGCCATATCAAACAACCAAAGGGATGAGCGTGTTAAACGCGTTACGTCATGCCTTGCGAAGGCGCGCACATGTACGTGTGTTGAACTTCTTTCGCGCCGTACGTCTCCAAACCGTGCCAATCGGAGGTGCACGTAGCCGTCCACAAACGCAAGGGAAGTCCCCGCAACCCGGCGCTTTACTCTCCTGGTTCATCTGATGCAGTTGCCTAGGAAGCCGCTGGCATTATCATGGTAATTTACCACATCGAGCGCTCAGAGATGATGGATTTATTGACTTAATTGGCGAGCATTTGTACCACACTGCCGCTTGTAAAGTATTCATTTCTGGCCGCTAATAATACGCTTCGCACAAAAGCAGCTGTGCATTTTTTACGCTCAACGTTTGTTAAGTGGAGCTTATTCTCCTGCGCGAGCGCCGTTACTTCAATTCCGTAATTTCTCTGGGCAAGGCTGGGGAAAGGGCGTTTCATGCAGAGCGGCGAGTTTCACGGATGGCTCGGCGTAAACAAGGCGTCGGGTAGCCGTGTGCCCTGCGTGTATCGTACGACGAGGCGTTTGAGGACCCAGGGCTAACTTTGAAACGAGGCGAATGTCTGCTTACTGGAAACGTGGACAATGATAAGTGAACGGTAGCTGAATAAAAGTGCGCTTAAAAGCTAGGAGAGGAGGCAGACTTGGAATAAACACTGAGAGACAGGCAGAGGGCCACGTGGATGACTGCATTCAAAGTATCTATGTATGTTGAACTTCTTTCACACCGTACGTAGCCAATCCGTGCTAATCGGAAGTGCGGGTGGGAAGGACAAACTAAATATAAAAAGCAGTTCTCGAGAAATGAGTGTTCAATCTGCATGATTTTAAAATGTATATCTCCAGTGGCTTCCGAATATCGGGATGAAGAGCGTTCCAGACGGCCGCAGAAGTGCACCTGAAAGCGCGCGATGCGGTGATCGTTTTTGTTTGATGGCTATCCAAAATCCGCTGCGAGGTTGCGTTTAAAAGTGTCAAGGAAAGTAAGTTGCGATTTGGCAGCGCAAGGCGTGGCTAGGAGTGTGGATGGCCGATGGTCAAGGCTAGTGACAGAGTGGCAGCCAAGGGATGAAACACTTCCTAGAGCAAATACATCAACTCGTGTGCAAGTGCTGGATGGATTTATGTATCGCAAAATCGTAAATGACGGTGACGGATTATGGAGGACATAATCCAGCAGTCGATAGATCATGGGCCACTCATGTTTGGTGGTTTCATTTCAAATCAATAAAAACAAAGCACGATACACAACAGCAGCAGCAGCAGCAACAATAACCGCAAATTACTCAATGACACTCACTGGCTACACTTCACGTACGTTCACACACACACACACACAGCTGGATATTTGCGTCTCTCGACGTAAACATCAGCTGGCGCAATGTTTGACCAATCACTTCATACGACGCTCGGTCTGCGTACAAAAAAAATGCACTCACATGTGGCCGTGAAGCACATCAAATAATTTCTACAAAACACAGCTGTATTATACTTTCAATCTGTGACAACACGCGGAGGGGCTGTTGACAGTTCGGTGACTGCTATGCCCACAATGAAACCGTTAACTCGTAAAGATCAAATATTTCGATCAATGCAGGTGGCCTTGTGATAACCTCACGGGATTGCAATTTATTGAAAACATGAGCCTGGTCAAAGTTTAATGTGAACTCTAAAATCCTCAGGGTTAATTCCGGATTTTGGGAAAGAATTACACTCCTCACATACACACAAGCAATGCAAATCTCGAGGGCGTTGGGTTTTTCCTGTTGTGCCGTGTTGAATTCTGCCCAAAAATACGCAGAACAACCTGAAAATACATTGCAGAGCTATGCAACATTACCAGGAACAAAAAAACCCTCCACAGTAGAGATTTGCATTTATTCTGTGTGCACAAACAAAGGCACTTCAAATGTGTGCTTTTATCCATTTCCAATTCCATAAGAAAACGACAGCATTGCGTAGCATGGCCCATAAACTCGGCAATGTGCACAACAGCGAGCAATTCAAGATCACATTTTGAAGCTGTTAGGAAGACATATGACGGTGGGAAATTGATTTTTACACACAAAGTTATTTCACTGTTAAGTCAAAAAAAAGTGACAGATTATCTGAACAACTCATCTCCTCTGAAATAAATGTCAAGTATGTGCCAAGGCGAGGAAATTACAAAGTAAAAATGGTGGAGTGGCAAAAAAAAGGCCGCACTTAAGGTTTAATTTGTGCACGAGCATGGCAACGTGGCTCAGATAAAGCAGGGGACAGATTAAGAGACAAGACTGAGTGGCAATTCCTAGAATAAATAAAAGCGTGGAGCGAAAAGTGTGTGGCTGGCTCAGAGCTATAATACTTCCCATGTCAGGAAATTGAACCAGCACGTCTGAGATCTTAAGTGAAAGCCCTAAGCTACCACTCAAAGTCAATATTAATAAATATAATTATTTTAAGATACTCGCCGTTTTGATCCAATTTCATCCCAATGTTTTTATTGTGCAGTCATTGGTGACCAGGTTGAGTATAGATTGCAAAAACCCCAGCCCGCTCGCCAATGATGGAATGATGAATCCCTCCTATAATTGTAACATTTTCACTTCATCCGGATGTGTCCAGGTGTAAAAGTGTAAATCACTCTCGGTCCAGCCCAGCATCTGGCTGCTGGGATGACAGTGACATCACTGGCAATGTGTGTACTGGCCAGTCAGAGCAATAAAGCCACCGATGATATATTTCTATCCGTGAGTATACAGTGATCCATGTAGGTCATAACTATTTAGAATAATTACGCTTTGGTTCTTTCGGTAAAGTCACGTAGAAAGCAAATACATATTTTCTTTCTACGTGATTTATTCCTGCAGTCACGAAAGCTTCAAATCAAAATCAAGTTTATTCGTAATAATGTTTAGCCCTTTGTCATTCCACTGCTGGACAAAGGCCAGTGGTGTAGTACGGTTGGCATGGGCTCCGTTGCAAGGAATGCAAATATGGTTCAATTCCCGCTTAACGGCCAACACCAGTAACAATTATCTGAACCGGTCCTGAAAGTCTCCGAGGTCGCCTCAGCCTCAAATAAATACTTGATGCAGTGTTGGCCGTAAGTGGGAATCGAACCTGGGTCGCCTCTCTGCACTGTGTCATCCATGGACGTTGTTTCACCTCGCTTCACCACACTGCTCAGTGTGGAATACTGAAAGGCGGATGTCAAGTACAGTACAGTTTCAAATGTTACTTCCCACTTAAGTTAGCCATGGTAAGGAGTCAAACGCAGTTTGCCTGGATTCATAGCACAATGTGCAAACCACCGAACCACCAATAAAATCACTGCACCACCACTTCACCCCTTCAATATAGGCAAAGCCAAGCTGCCCGATGTGTTTTTGGATTGGACCGCGCTGCGTCTTGCGTGGGCTCTTTCAGGAGTGACTATTCAGCTCCTGGAAAAAAGCTGCCAGAACATGGAGCAAAACATTGAGATGGTATCGAACAACGCGCGGCTCAACCGGCAAACACATTTGACAGCTACAGAGCACAACCGAGAAAACGTACGTGGAGGCAAGCTATGCAGGCAGAAACTATAATCTCAATCTAGCCAGAAGCACTTGGCCAGCAACGCAGCTGACCATTTCTGATTTCCCATGAGCTTTCTAACCACGGTCTAATTAAAGGGATCATATGATGCTTGCTAAGGGGTGGTCCGCATGTGGACCAATGGGACATTCTGAAAGATTGTATCATTACAGGCTCAAATGAAATCCGCATGACTCATGTTAGCAGGCCATTCCCACCGCACTTGGCCTCTGACTCGCACCTGATCCCAGGAAAGTTAATTTGTGGAGCCAATTGGCAACAGGGATGGTTAAGTTGCCTTCAACTCGGATTGCGTGTGACTTCGTCAGATCTTGGTTGCTATGGAAGGTTGAGTCAGGTTAGAACTGGGGTGGGTGACCACTCGTGGCTTGCCAGGTGTTGCAGTCTCGAGGTGTGGTAAGGAGAGATGACACTACTGAGTATTTGGGCTATGCGTGCATCGCGGATTTGTTCCAGGTCCTCTGGTTTCATCCCACGTGAAGCCAAAAACTCATGGACGGAAATGACCAAACATCCCCAATGCAAGATGCTCTTAAGGAAGTCTTTACTTCTCATCGAGGCTTTCTTGGGCAATAAAAAAAACAATTTTTATTTGTTTGGGAAAACAAAGACCAGCGATCCTATGAGACTCTCACGTCTCGTAATTAAAGCACTCCACCCATTCGTCCATTCATTGCGTGTATGAATCCTACGTAACGCGAGTGTCAACAAGGATGTTTTGTTGTTGTTGTATGAAGTTACTTAAAGGCATTTTCCCTACCTATTTCCACAGCGAGTTACAGGCCTGGCCGCACGAATTCAATTTACCCCATACGGCAAAGGGGCCGTCCATAAATGACGTCACACGACGTCACATAAAGTCAGACCCCCCCTCAAATATGACGTCAAAAAGCTCTGCCCCCCCCCAAAATAAATAAAACATGCTTCAAATCGCTTTAAACTATTGCCATTGTAGTGCGTATTTAATGTGGCGCTGCACTCTGATGTTGTAGGAGAAAACATTTATTTAAAAGTATATTTAATTAAGTGGAACGTGTTGTCTCTATTTATTTAAAGTTGCGCATTTTTACGTGACGTCAGATTTCCCAACCCCCCCCCCCCTCGTCACACATCTTCACAAATGTCTGCCCCCCCCCCCCCCCTAGGTGCGTGACGTCATTTATGGACGGCCCCTAACATCAGTGGCGGCGAATGACATCACAACTGGTCTCGCCCCCCCCCCCCCCCCCCCTCTTTCCCAACCTGCACTGATGATGTATGATCAGACATAAGAGGGTTGTTTGGTGTATGATCGCTGTACAAATATAATTGTGTCGTTAAACCCGCCACCACCCGACACAGCCAATTAGTAAAGGTTTGCCATGTAAACAAAACATGCCAATTCGTCACGAGCTCAGCACACGGGTGCGTTGGAGAGTAAATCCACAACGCGGTGTGCTGAACTAGCAACTAATTAGCACGTTTTGCATTCGCAACAAACTTTACTAATTGGCTGTGTCGGGTGGTGGTTGGTTTAACGAGATTTCTGTTCACGCGATCTAACCCAAAAAACCTCGTTTATGGACAATAGTGGTCGCGACAGCCTCCGTGTTAAACTAACCTCGATGGTCAGACAAGCCACGTGACCAATAAGGTTGGGAAAGGCCTTCCTTCATCCAGCAGCAGATCGAACAAAGGGCTGTCAGTTATTATTGCTGTTCTAATGCCAACCGCATCAGCTTATGGCAATGTGAGCTGCCGGCACAAGGGGTAAAGTGCACCCCGCACAATCGGAAGGTTTGCGAGTTCAAATCCCTGTCGTGGATTAACTCATCCCTTCATCATAACCCTGGGGATGAATAAAAAATTAACCCGTAAAAACAAAGTTTTTCACTATAAATCATTTATATGCGTGGCGGCTAGAGTCCTCTCGTCCTCTGACTTGAGATGGCTGCCACCTATGGGTCAGATGAATGGCTGCCACCATTAAGCAATTGGTAATTAAATATTATTTAATTTTTTCCCTAAAAAGTGTAAAATTTTGGAAAAAAAAATTCACGAAAATAAATTGTCACGCACAACGAGTCTGTGTGCAAAATGTCAGCTCGATTGGATCACGGGAAGTGGGTTAAAAAACGACCGAAAGATTTGCACGGTCGTAAGCACGCAAGCAAGTGAACTTAATATAAAGGATTTAAATAGAGTATCGTTCTGTAGGGACGGCACCAGCTATGGTCAGACTCACTTCGGCCATAGGAATGAGACATTTCCACCACAGGCAATGATCTAGATCTGAAGTTTTCGTGACTGCAATGCTCCATACTCTTTGGTTCTTTCGGTAAAGTCACGTAGGTATAAAATAAAATACTATTATATTTTATATATATATTTTAATTAATTTATTCTAATTATTTCTTAAAATTAAATTTTTATTTCATTACATTTTATACCTACGTGACTTTACCGAAATAACCAAAGAGTACAGGCAATGATGTCTGGGTTTTCTGGGGGTTTTATTGTAATACTTACACTTGTCGCCATAGTTTAAAGCCCTTTGTTGCGTCGCTGGTGGACGAAGCCCTCCCCGCACCATGTCGTTTTTTTACCGTACTTCACCACACTAATCATTGCGGGTTGGTGAAAAGGGGGAGGGGGAGGGTGGTCAAAAGCACCAGCAGATGTATCCCTGTCCACGACTGATTTTAGCCATGGGCAGAAATCGAACTCGGGCGACTGGGTTCAAATCGCAGTGCGCTAACGGCGATTAGCAAAGCGCCAGTATCATGAGAAAAATATCAGTCAAATGGATTTCCACCGGTGAAACTGTGCACACAGCCCCGTGAAGCAACAAGTCTGCAACGACTACTGAAATCGATAGGAGATGAGAACAGAACATCTGGAATGAATGCAGAGGAAGATCCCCTTATTTGCCACGAAGTAAAATAGCAGGAGGCAATATAAAATGCAAGAGCTCTGTAATAGATCAGTGCAGACACCACTTAGGGCAATAATTCAGAAATAATGACTTTCTTTGGGCCATTCACGTCTCCAGTATGCCAGATAAGAGGAAATCCCCAAGGTCACTTTAACCGAAAAACCAATAGGAGACATTAAACTGGCACGCCGAGGTGTAGATAGTATGATCTTGTGAAGATGGATTGACGGTGAGTGGAAGCTGTGTTGCCGGTGAGGCCACTGAGAGTAACGCATGGCATGGCGTGGTTTACCTGCCTAAGGGATTCCCTACACCAATACACCTTTTTTGTCTCCATACCGTCCCAGAATCATGACAACTTTTCTCAAGCAAGCTTGGGGGGTGAGGGGGGGGCGGTGGGTATCATCCATTTATTTCAGCCCTGTCCCCGCTGCTGAATGAAAACCTCTCCATCAAATGTCAGTCAGTTTTATTGCACCACTGCACTTCAGCATTCTGGACCTTGCGTGGTGTTGAATGTGGGAGGTTTTTTTCTTCTTGGTTCTTTCGGTAAAGTCACGTAGAAGGGAAGTAATAAAATAATAAAAATAAAACATAATAAAATAATTCTCACGACGTTTCGGCCACAACGCAAGCAGCCATCCTCAGGTGAAACCAGGTCTGTCGAGGCGACAGCGTCTGACAGACCTGGTTTCACCTGAGGACGGCTGCTTGCGTTGTGGCCGAAACGTCGTGAGAATTATTTTATTATGTTTTATTTTTATTATTTTATTACTTCCCTTCTACGTGACTTTACCGAAAGAACCAAGAAGATGTGGGAGGTTTGTTTGATTTTGTGGGGAGCGGTAGCGTAGTGGTTAAGCTCACTGTGCTACAAAGCCGGCCCACCCAGGTTCGATTCCCACTTAACGGCAAACACCAGTAACGATTATCTGAACCGGTCCTAAATGTCTCCGAGGTCTCCCACGCCTCAAATGAGTACTTGATGCGGTGTGTAAAGATCACCACTATGGAGACAAAGGCGGACGAGCGTGGTCCTGGTGACCCACCCTCTCGTGTGCCGTGCCTGTCTTCATAGATGCTCGCTAACAGCACTTGCCCCAACAGTGTTCAGGCTACATTGAGGATCTTTGTCTATGTCTTTCGTTTAGGGGTAGCCCAGGACCAGTTTTGATATCACTTGCTACTGATATTAGCCATGGCCACGAATACAACTTCCAGTGACCGGGATTCAAAGCAATATTGTAGCCAGCTACGGTGCCACTTGCTCCACCCAGTTACCCATTATAGAGACTTCGTACTCGTATTCTAAGAGTTAGTATGCTTGACTAATCTTTGCGAGTGTAACACCACCCCGGCCACCACCTTCCGCACCCTCTCCCCTCTCCCGAAAGCCTTCCTCCACCCGTTCAACATCGATTCAAGGCATCGTCATAATTCGTGGGTGGCCATTCTATTCGTAGCCCGATTTTGTAAATTCACTGCTGGATGAAGGACTGCCCCCCCCACACACACCGCGCAGCCTGTAAAGAGGGGACTTGACCATATTTTACCAGACCAGTAAGTGAAGGTTGGGGGGGGGGGGGGTAGGGGGGGGGGGGCGAGTGAAAAAAGTTCATAGATTTTTCTGCACTGCCCTCTATTGCCACACCACGCGCATTACACACCAGTCTTTTATGCACAGTGGTCACCCAAACTAACTAGCTGTCTCCAGTCTAAATTCCTGCTGAGCTTCCAGAGATCTGACGAGACCGGGAGCATTGCAGGTGATTTGGTAGTGGGCTTTATTCAGATATGGACTTTTTTTGGTTTCGTTTGCACTCTCTCGTTAGCATTGTGTTTCAACATGTTTCCCCCCCCCCCCCACTCTCTCATCATCTCGTACGTACAGCTTTGTTCATTCCACTAGCTTGAACGCAACATCAGCATATCGTCTCGAAAATAATAAGCGACAAAATAATTAAATCGTCAATTCTCACGTGCACGATTTAATACGCCTATCACTTTCCACCGACGAAGCAACACAACGGTACGTGCCTACTGATTCTCTCGGCTCGAAAACGGCACGGCCCTTCGGAGCCGAGGTGCAGAAATACCGGCCGACAGTGCCGGATAAGCTAGTGCGGGGCTGTAGCATTTGTTATAAAGTGGCCCTAAATAAAATTAAACACACTTAAGTATTAAATACGTTAGTAAAGTAATTGTATTTTTTCATTTGCTATACAGACAGATAATACGACAAATGGCTAACCTTAAACACCCAGTCGTTCATGAAAGTTGAAGGCAGTATAGTACTATAGTAATAGAGCAAGTGCACAATCACTGAACCGGAATTGATAGCTTGAAAGCATTTAGCGCGGGGCCCTTAAAAGTGCGGGAACCGTAGCATATGATACTTTTACTACTAGAATAATCCAGCACTGCCGGCCGACCAAAGCAAAGATTGCCAGCGCTCACAGAAGTTGGATTGCACGAGACCCACGAACCGTCCATTGTCCAGCCTTCACTGGACGAGTGCCCCCTCCCCACGCTACCCATTTGACCATACTTCACCACGCTGGTCAGCGCAGATTGGAAGGTATTTAAGACAGAATAGGGGAGCACAGGAGGGCAATACACCAGTAGATTTGCCTGCTACGTAACCTGTTTAACATCCAAGCACGATCCAAGTTCAAACCTGCTTAGCTTCTTCTACGGATGGTCGATATTAATATAAAGCGATAACTTATTTTGCATTGATGTGGCCGAGCCAGATGATTGCATCTCGAGCAGTTTGCTAAGATCAGATGAGATTTGGCACATTCTGGCCGAATCGATGATCGGCTCCGATCTCTGTGCATGGTCACAATGCTGGGGATCGCATCATGTATGACAACGTGGTTATACAATGGTGTGAAACATAGCCTTGGGGGCATTCGACTACAAATAAGCCATCGTGAAATTATCGTACAATGGGAGAAGGATTCTTCACAGTGATTTTTGCACGAATATTACTATAATTGTTATTAATGTTGGCATGTTGAACCTTTAATGGTATGCCTACCAGCTAAGGTAGCAGGATTGAGAGCGTTTAATTTGACACATAATGAAAAAAAGTTCCCGGATATAATGTCATAAAGGGTGGTTACTTTAAATTGATACGCATTACAGAGTAGCACTTATAAAATTACAGAGTGGTTTTTTTTAAATGGGCAAAAGCCAGAACACAGATATGTATTGCAATGTACTCTGGGTATATTCACCGTTTAACTTGTATTAATGTCATCAAGATCATTTCGATTCTTCTCAGACATATATGCAAAAATCAAAGTTGTTTACAGTCCTCCATAATACACTCACCATCAGAAATTGCACACCACATCACAAAATATTCATCAGTCATATTTCTCAGTTTTTATTCATGAGCAATTTTTATAGCCTCCGGCAATTTATTACTTTGCCTTGCCACTAGATGGAAAATATTTAATGCTCACATGCATGATAAGGCTCGCATTATAAATAATTATTTTTTGAACTTCTGCACATATTTCACATTTGTGCTTACACAATATTGTAAGAAGAAGATTACAGTGATGTCCATGTAATGCTGGATATCACGTTCGATGCATCGTATTGACCAATTTATCATTTGGATGATGGCTCGTGCATAACATCCATCCTTACCCCGTCTCCCGCTGCGGTGAAGGGAATGGATGCATAAAACATTGTCACTCAATTCATCAATGTGGCCTGCGAGCAATAGCTTCCGCGCGAGATGATATTTTTTCTAATAAACATCCCCCACTTTACAGCATCAAAGTTCATTTTCGAGCAGGCGTTTCTCTCGGTGTTTTTGGGGTTAACGGGCAAGAAGGGCTCGAAATCCTGGCAAGGTGCCCTGTTATTTTATCCACCGGTGAAGCGTATAATGGGTGGACCAGGAGGGAGCCGGGGGGCATTTTCAGAGAGCGCGAGATGCGGCCCGAAAAATAAATATATCTGCGGCAGAGGTTTACAGTTGGATCGCGTTAATTACCAGGCCAAGATGGGTCAGGTTGGCTTCCCTTAGCACTTCCTGCCCCTTCACACCACAAAGACCAATAGCCATCTGCAAGCCAGAGCCCTCCATCGTATGTGGACAAACAATATTTCCCACTTACTGCTGCGTGAGTTGGTTGAGGTTGTGTTTCTACCGCTCTCCCGCGTGTTCGTGGTTTATCCGCACGTGTTGTTCGGAACGATGTCCGACGTTTCGTTCCACGGGCTGGGAGCTTCTTTTGGAATTCAAATTAGCCGTGACAGTGGTGGTGGCGGCGGCGATGATGGCCATGTTGATGGTGGTATTGATGCGAATTATGATGACAGTAAGTTCTCAACGCACGGATTTCATGAAGAAGCTTCAAGCACGTATTGGTATTGGTACTGGCATGTAGGACGTTGGTGGTTGTGCTGTAAACAGCTCTGCGACGTGTTTTCTGGTTGTACCTCGTGTTGTCAGACACGCGATATCCGACGTTTTGCTCCAGGTCCTGAAGAAACTCACTTCATCAGACCTGCTTGTTTCGGTTTAGTTTGTCATCCTTCCCCACGCACGGTTGGCCACGCACGGTGCGGAAGACGTTCAACATGCATGCACGCAAGCTCCCAGCACGCGAAGCGAAACAGCCAGAGACATCTTCTTCTTCTTGGTTCTTTCGGTAAAGTCACGTAGAAGGGAAATAATAATAAAATAATAAAAATAAAACATAATTAAATAATTCTCACGACGTTTCGGCCACAACGCAAGCAGCCGTCCTCAGGTGAAGAACAGGTCTGTCGGAAAGACAGCGTCTGAATGAACACCACCAGGCTTGGCAGCGTATATTTAAGCTGGGTTGGAGGGGGAAGAGCGCCTTGACAAAGGAATTTGCATATCAAGAGGAATTTAGCATATTTATGGGAAATGCAGATATGGGATTAGTCACTACTTTGTCGAGAAGCACGCGGTAACACAACCCCGAAACCCACATCGGCAGGAGCAATTCCGCTCACCGCTCCACCAAACCCGCACAAAACTGTGATTGCCGTTGACGCCCGCGGAAACAAAAAGAAACACCCGGCACTTCTGTACGCCATTAGCTTCATGCCAGACAAACATAGCTTTGCAGAATAAATATATACACAAGCCATTACTCACTTTTAGAGAGCAGCACTGCAACAAGAACCCTCCGGAGGAAAACGTGTAATCACGTAAATAAAAATTATATATGGTGCATTACCGAGCATACAATTACAAAAGAATTGCAAGAACAATTCGGCTTCGGAAAACAGATACGGCTACTATAATATTATTTGAAGCAATAACAATAAACCATATTGATGGAGCGAATTCATTGTGGCCGTCACTGCTTTCAGAGGTGACATGTGGGCGTAAGTTATAGCACGTTATTTTTTTATATATGTACACAGGAAACCCACTGAGGGTCTCTGATCTTCCTTTGCAAGAGGGCCTTGGTTTTTTGAACGCTTGGCTAAGTTAGGGGTAGGCAACCTGCCTCTCTGGAGCGGCATGCAGCTCTTACAAACTGCTTCGTGACGCAATGCACCTGTGTATGTATTCACGTTCATTGGGGCTCTTAAAATAGTTTTGTATCGAATTCAGAGAATTCGAAAAAAAACGGCTCGTCTTGTTACGTCGGTTGCAGACCCCTGGGCTAGGCTAACAATTCGAGCATTGATAATTGTTTTTTTACCCTCTTATCTGGCAACAAAACTGACACCTTTTTTACAAGGAGTCATGTTTGCATTGACCACAATACCTGCAGTCATAATGCAAACAAAACACATAACTCTGATAATGTATGCACTGTCCTTGAAGTTGATTGGTCCACACTCGAGACAGCTTTCCTTAGTGCCTAGTCTCACATGGGTTGGACCAGATGACGCCAAAAGGCGCACAACTCAAAGACAATGCACCATCAGAGTATGAGAGCTCGGGGTAAGGATTTACACCATTGGAACCTCATTTGCCAGTAAAAAAATATGAGAATTGGTTTCCACCTCTAATTTACAACAACAACACAAACCCATACTGGAAGAGGGCAGGACTGCGGGTAACTGAGTTGTCTTGAGTGGTCTATTATTACGCAGCTGACAAAAGGCGCGCATTTTTGATGTCCCAGCGAGGCTAGAGATTACCCAATCCGGAGAAAACTAGGACAACAACTGGTAGACCAGAGTTGTATAACATCTGCAACCCTGATAATAGTTTTTTTACCCTTCTATCTGGCAACAAAACTGACACCTTATTTTACAAGGAGTCATGTTTGCATTGACCACAATACCTGCAGTCATAATGAAAACAAAAAACATAACTCTGATAATGTATGCACTGTCCTTGAAGTTTTGTTGCCAGATAATAGGGTAAAAAAAGAATTATCATATTTTTTACTGGCAAATGAGGTTCCAATGGTGTAAATTTGGGCATTGTTGTTATGTGACAGTAACGCAGAGTGCTTCCCCTAGCCCCTCCATAACTTTCTATCCCTCCCCTTTCTTGAGTCCTAAGTTCCCTCTATCGCGATTACTCATTCCTCGATCATTCCACTCCCCCGCCATCTACATCATTATATTACGTCACCGTTTTTCTTTTTAAATCCATGGGTCAAGCGCCTTCAGTGAAGCTGCTCTATCAATACAACATTAAATTTCGATTTAAAGCTTTCGTGACTGCAGGGATTCATCTTCTTGGTTCTTTCGGTAGAGTCACGTAGAATGGAAGTAATAAAATAATACAAATAAAACATAATAAAATAATTCTCACGACGTTTCGGCCACAACGCAAGCAGCCATCCTCAGGTGGAGAACAGGTCTGTCGAGAAGACAGTCTGAATGGCACACCCCAGGCTTGGAGCGACTATTTAAGCTGGGATGGAGGGGGGAAGAGCGCCTTGACAAAATAATTTGCATATCCGCATTTTCCATAAATATGCTAAATTCCTCTTGATATGATTTTCCCCCCTCCATCCCAGCTTAAATAGTCGCTCCAAGCCTGGGGTGTGCCATTCAGACTGTCTTCTCGACAGACCTGTTTTCCACCTGAGGACGGCTGCTTGCGTTGTGGCCGAAACGTCGTGAGAATTATTTTATTATGTTTTATTTTTATTCTTTTATTATTTCCATTCTACGTGGCTTTACCGAAAGAACCAAGAAAATGAATACAACATTAGGTTAGAAAACATAAACATAAGAAGGGGACAAACTTTCTAACTCCACACATGAACTTTCACTGCCCCAGCTGCTGCCGAGACCCTCGTGAAATATGTTTAAAATAACTTTTTTACTCAACTACTTTTTTTCAAATCTCTCTTCTCTAGATCCTCCCAAAATCCGGCGAAATGACGTGATTGTGATCTGGGGTGTGGAGACCGAACGGATTGATTGATTTTAATTTATTTTCTCTGCGATTATTTTTTCTTGTTACGTGTACATTTTCTCGTTATTTACGTATTTTAAAAAAATATGTTCTAAATAGTGGGGGTTTGTTTTTTGTATTTCCTGTATACAGAACTGGATCATTTATGTGCAGCGTTGTGGGATGCAATTGTATGAATGACGCTAAATAAGATTAAATTTGTATCCCTCACCTGCATCCATCAATGTGGTCACAGCCCTCCCCACCGACTCCAAATCCAGTCCCGGTTCACCAAGACAGCCCCCTCACGATCCAATGCAGACTACTTACCCACTCCTACCTCTCCCTTCTCATCTCATCTCCTTCGTGTGATCCAGCAAGCGAGGCTTTCTGTCAAAGCTCCCCATCAATCTTTACTCAGTTGGAGATCGCTTTTAAAAAAAAATTCAGCTGCACCTGAAGTCTGAAAGTCCACCAGCTATGCCTATCGATTCCCCCCCCCCCCTATTCAAGATCAGGCTGAAAACCTTACTCTTTTCCCCTATGTCTATGGCGGTCTCCTCTCTTTACAAAATATTGCATTACATGCCTCCATTTCTGCCATGAAGAACACGTCACGGTCTTTTCTTCTTTCCTCTGCACAGCCTCTGAAGATCGGGTCCAATATAGGCGCTCTCTAGGAATCAACATTTGATGTTATTTTGTGTCGTAGTGCTTCCTACGGCGGGTGCTCACGACTGCTTAATTTCTTCAGCACCCCATCAATTTGCTGGGTTAATGAAGTACACCACCACCACCACACCCGGCCCAATTACAATGGGTAGCAGCAACGAGAGGCGGGACTATTCACCGATTAAGCCAACGAATCGATTAAAAGTTGCAACGGCCCCGTTTAAAATTAGCAGCCGCCTTGACATCATATCCGCTGAAGGCAGAAAAAACAAAATCTTGTAAATCACACCCTGTGTGACGCGCCTGATGATGGCGATGTCATCAAGCCCCACAAATCTGCCTCCTGGTCAGCAGCGCACGTGGGAACAGAAGCGAAGAGGGTTTTTTTTTTAAATCCTTTACATTAAGTTCACTTGCGTGCTTGCTTGCTTGCTTACGACCGTGCAAACCTTTCGGTCGTTTTTAACCCACTTCCCGTGATCCAATCGAGCTGACATTTTGCACACAGACTCGTTGTGGGAGACAATTAATGTTCGTGAAAATTTTTTTCCAAAATTTTACACTGTTTAGGGAAAACAAATTAAATATTTAATTACCAATTGCTTAATACTGGCAGACAATCATCTGACCCATAGGCGGCAGCCATCTCAAGCCAGAGGACGAGAGGACTCTAGCCGCCACGCATATACAGGATTTATAGTGAAAAACTTTGTTTTTACGGGTTAATTTTTTATTAAAACGATTGTGTTATCTGGTCGGTCAAGCAATCGAAGCAATAATTCGGTTGAGTAAATCGTTACTTGAATAATTGGATGACCCCCATGTCGTTGCAACACTGCTTATGTAGGGCACGCTGAAGTGAACATCGGGATTCGCAGTCTGGATACAAATTGACACAGGAGGCCACAGAGATTAAAAGGGAAAGTGGAGCCAGTAAGTGGCCACAAAATGGCATGTGCGTTCAATTAAAATCGCATCTCTATCTGTTGAGAAAACGCGAAGCTCGTCAACGGCTGCTATTGCGCGTGTACGCAATACTGTCCACTGGCTGCTTGGAATTTTCAAGATACCGCGGCGGACGAAATGTATTGCCCTGAACTATGATTTCGCAGACTTAATTTGCAAAGGATTCATTATCCTCACCTACGCGCAGCGCGAAGAGTGAACGGTACATTTCCATGAATCTCAATTCTAGGTGCGACATTACCATCAATCAGTTGGGGCAGAGCTGTTCATCTGCACGTCGGCAATGATCAATAGGGCAGGTTATTAATTCCGGCCTAAATATATCATGGCAAGCCTAAAGTAATTTTCGCTGGCATTCTGGATGTTCACTCAACACAATGCACATAACGGCAGCGATTATGCAAAATGGCAACTGCAGGACTAAAAAAAAATCAATGATGTGCTCAAATCATTTTAACGAAATAAATGCGCGAAAGAATTGGTGGGGTGAAAATAATAATAATGCGGTGATGTATTGCCAAGTAATGTATCGAAAGGTCAGTCTACATTATCAGTAAAATGTCAGCGTAGTCATATTATTGTTGTCTTTGCTTTCACTCTGTAAACACAATGCAGTTTTCTATATATCCAAGATGATTCTGTGACCTCAATAAAATTTTATTTAAAAAAATTCTGCGGCGATTTAAACAAAAAAAGCTGTATACCACCTTCGGTGGCGATTATTACATCCAAAATATGGGAGGACTCATCCAGCCCATTCGTCATCGTGCTTACAGGAGGAGGGCATTGTCAGGTGTACACAATTTGAGAGCTCCATCTCAAATTGTGAGATCGAGACTCAGCCCTGTGGCTTAAGCCAGACCTTTGCACACAAAAAAAAAACAGCTAACGATGACTAACCAACGAGCAACTCGCGCTTGTCAATTCCTAAAACGGCCTTTGGAATACCGATTACTTCCTTAAGTATGAGAAAATACAGTTATTACTTGGAGTTGCATTCATTTGATTACGCAAAAAAAAACCTGTTTTGGATTCTAAGTTAAAACCATGAATACTTTTAGATTACTTTGAAATGAAACACTCCACAATCTCAGCAGCATTGTCAGCAAGCCGTTAGCACCCCACTGATGTTTCCAAATGAAAAAGTCTGCAGTCCGGCATCTGCGAGCACAACAACAGGACATCGCTTTCACTTGGTCGTCACAAATTATAGCGGATCGGCCCGTTTTATTTTTTACGCTCGAATACTAAACAATTGAGAAACGGATGCAAAAGAGGAGGTATGATATCTTCCTTGCCTCGTATGCGGGATGCACGTGGGTTCGATCCCGGACCCCGACGATGCCTGTTGTTGTGTATTTGGAGGTGACGTGTTTTCGCTCTTTCCCGTAGTGGTCACGTGGATTTTGCCTCCGGGGTTTTCCGGTTTTGGCAACCTCCACATTTAGAAACAACGTGCGTTTTAGATTTCTTTTTGGCTGCTACTATAGATTCCCACGTGTAAAGATGATATAAGCCACTTCTATGAGCTATCCTGTGTGACCAGGTCGCTTCTGATGAAGTGTTAAGAAGCTCAGTGGGCTTTACCTTGAAAATAAAAGAGTTTTATTTCGTGATACGAACTTACATTTTCCTAACAAAAACTTTTTTTGACATCTGTACAAAACAGTTTTTTTTCCCCGAACGTATTTAATTATTGTGGGAGGAGGTGGGGGGGGTTCACCCCCCATTCAGAATGAATGAAGCACAGAAAACAACGGGTGGTTCTCGGAGCAATTATATTACGCGAACGCTTATTAAGATGCCTCCGAGCTAAATGGCGTGCATATCAAAGGAAATAAATGTCATAAAAGCCCTAAGACCCCTCCAACCCCCTCCTGCGCCACCCACACTCCCCCCCCCTGCCCCCCTTCCTCACTGGAGGTACCAACCGCTCCAGCAATCTGACAATGCATTGCCTCTGCCAAGCACCAAGCACCCAATTTCTCCTCCACCCCCTCCACCCCAACCGCGAGCTCCAAATCCATAGGAGCACGCACGCATGAGGACATTACGTGCATTCATCTGCCCGGGCTGTACGCAGCTGTGCGCGCACTCGTGGGCTGGCAGCACAGATGGTTTGCTCGGCTTATGATATTGACGCCACTACAGCTGCCACCACCATCGATATATCCTCGCGGGGTGTAAATCTCTCCGGCAATAGCCCAGAGGGCTCCGTCTCTATCTCCAGCCTCGCTCGCGTTCTCTCTCGTTAATTACAGCGCGCAAAGTTACAGGAGAAGGTGACATGGTTAATTACTGCAATTAACTTTTTTCGCACCCCTCCCTCCCCTCCTTTTCTTCTCCCCCGCCCGCATCATCCGCAACCTCCTCCTTTCGTCAGGGTCGTTTGAAACGGCGATTAGATAAGGGCGGACGCACTCGCCGGCGGCGGAGGATATTCTATTTGCTATCGGAAAATCTATACGGCCTGTTGTCCAGCGCCGCTATCAGCGCACCGTTCTTGTCACCATCAGCCGCGACCAGAATTTGTCAGGGTCTCGTTAAAAGATTTTAAGATTGCCCCAACCGTGACCCCCCCTTCCCTCCCCCCCTCCACCACCGCCGCCAATTCTTGACGAGTGGCCAGCGAGAGCAAAATGTTTCGTGTTGACGCAAAACTAAATATTTGTGCACAAAGACTTTGAAACCCCCCCCCGCCCACCTCCTACGCATTTCACAAGTAGTACTAATCACCTACCTGCATTTCCAATAAATATGCTAAATTCCTCTTGATATGAAAATTATTTTGTCAAGGCGCCCTTCCCCCCTTCCAACCCAGCTTAAATATACGCTGCCAAGCGTGGTGTAGTTTCATTCAGACGCTGTCTCCCCGACAGACCTGGTCTTCACCTGAGGACGGCTGCTTGCGCTGTGGCCGAAACGTCGTGAGAATTATTTTATTATGTTTTATTTGTATTATTTACTTCCCTTCTACGTGACTTTACCGAAAGAACCAAGAAGATGAATCCCTGCAGTCACGAAAGCTTTAAATCGAAGAATAAAACCGCAGTGTTATGCCATTCTAGATTTGAAGCTTTTGTGACTGCAGGAATTACCCTTTGGTTATTTCGGTAAAGTCACGTAGAAAGAAAATAAATTAACAAATAGAGTACGATGTTTCGATTGCAACACAAGCAACTGTCATCAGGTAGAACTAAATTTGAGAGAGAGACAAAACACAGACACGAAGACACATAGACAGACACAGAGAGAGAGAGAGAGACAAACAGAGACACAGAGAGAGAGAGACACAACATAGACACACAGACACCTCTGTGTATCTCTGTTTGTCTTTCTCTGTTTGTGTGTCTATGTTGTGTCTCTCTCTGTGTGGGTGTGTTGTCTTTCTCTGCTTGTGTGTTTGTCTGTGTGTCTCCGTGTCTGTGTTTTGTCTCTCTCTCAAATTCAGTTCTACCTGATGACGACTGCTTGTGTTGCAATCGAAACGTCGTACTCTATGATTTAATTTATTTTCTCTCTACGTGACTTTACCGAAAGAACCAAAAAATAATGGTTCATTGTTATGTAACAGCTCCAGCAAATAATTATCCATTTGTAATGCGGTTGTAAACGGCCCTTCTGAGGTGCCGTCAGGGGGGGGAGGAGTTAGGTCACGTGGGGGGAGAGGGGTTGAGTATAGAAGGAGGGGAACCGGAAGAGCAGGGGGAGTGACGGGGAACCAGGAACAGAGGAAGGCCACGAAGGGCGAAGCGGGGTGTGGCGAGATCGCCACGAACACGGGGGGAGCGAGGATCGGCACCGTTGGCCAGCGGTGACCGACCCGAAGCAGCGAGGAGGCTGCAGTCAGCAGCGGGGCTGCACAGAGAGAGTGGGCAGCGGGTCTGCATACAGTGACAGCCAGAGGGTCTGCACATAGGGGTAGCAGCAAGTCTGCAGGGAGGAGGTTACAGTAGATGAAGCAGAGAGTCAGAGGGGTGAGGAAGCTATAATAGCAGTGAATAGCCGGGGGCTACAAATACAGGAGTTATAACAGAGTGCCGTGTGGGTAAAGACGTGAACCTGAATAAAGACACGAAGACAGAAAGAAGTGTTCGAGTCCTTTTATTACACTGGAGTCAGAAGTGAAACGGCATGGCGAAACAACTGAGGAAGAAGAATATCCCATCTCCGGCGTCGGCTTCATCATCGGACGACGACGATCTTCCTCCTGAGGTCGGCTTCACTTCGGCGGAGGGAGAGATCCGTGAGGGCCCGGGTGTGGAGGAGGTTGCCGCTGCGCCCGACCCATCTGCGTTGAAGGACGAAGATTTAAGATGGACCCGGATGGCGGAGCAACTGGCGACCCTAAAAACCGTCATCACGGAGTTGTGTGACCTTGTCACGCCAAGGGCGGCGTTGGAAGGTGATGGTGGTGATCGGCAGGAGCCCGGGTCGTCTTCGATGGCGCCGCCATCGACCACGCGGCGGGAAGACGCCATCTTGGGCGTGGCGCACCACGGAAGGCGGGAAGCCGCCATCTTGGGGCCGCCACGAAGATCGTCCGCCATCTTGGCGACACCGCGTTGCGACGCCTTGCTGAACTTGCCGCCGGAAGAGTCGGTGACGGACGGAAGCAGGCCAAGGAGCCGCAGTCGTCACCTTACAACTGTTAAGGAGTTCTCCATCGGGGGCGATTGGAGTGCGTTCGCTTGTCGATTTTTGGCGGCGGTACGAACGGCAAGGTGGACGGACGCCGAGGCGCTGGAGGTGCTTCCGACTCTCCTTGACGATGAGTCTGTTCGTTTTTTTCGCTCTATAAAAGCTGCGAAGAAGAAAACATTGCGTGGAGTGTTCGACGAAATGGCGGACGCGTACGAGCCACCGGATGACGCCCATCGCCGCTTCGTGCAGCGGCAACGCGCACCGGAGGAGTCGCCTGTAGCGTACAGGGGCGCCGTGCTGGAACTCGCGATGGCCGCTTACCCGGAGACGGAGCCTGACCTGCTGGAACCTCTCATCTTGGGGAAGATGTTGGAGTTATCCCGGGATCTGGGCATTCCTATGCCGGCTTGCGGTCACGAGAAACTCACGTCCCGGACCGCGGCTAAGTGTTTGGACGCCCAGTTCAATCTCCGCCGCTGGAAACAAGTCACGGCGTGGACGGGCGGTCCTGTCGTCGATGGGGGGGCCGTAGGGTGGGACCCTACAAAGGCCGTGTACGTGCCGGATGCGACCGGCCCAAAGGAGCTGTCGGCCGCCTCCACTCCGTGGCCGGCTCGAAGCGAGCCGGGGCCGCGGGCTCCGCCGCCGGCGCGGCCACGTCGGGACGGGGTGCCTGCTGCGCGCCGACCCGACGTCGACTGTTTCCGCTGCGGCCGTCGGGGCCACTATGCCAGGGACTGCTGGGCCCGGGTTCCGGGGCCGCCCCAGCAGGAGGCCTCGATCGCGGACGTCCCAAAGAAAGACCCTCCGGCACAGGCAAGTCGGTGCGCACCAGACACCCGGCAAGGCCTGACACCTCACTCATCGCCATTGTTGTGCGACGCGGATGTTCTAAAATATGGGAGGCCAGTATCTGCGCCTTGTCGCTCGATAACGCAGTGGCGTAAGTTGGCTCGGCGGGTTGTCGCGGCCGCTACAGGTTCGTCCACTGTACCGGGGTCGATCCAAGGGGTGGACGTGCGTATTTTGGTGGATTCCGGGGCGTCCGCGACCATTATTTCGGATGTCATATTCCATCTTTTGAACATCCCACCGGGGGCCGTGAGGCCGGCTTACGCTTCCTGCATCGCTGCGAACGGGGGTAGTATGGGCATCGTGGGACAGGTGGACGCTAATATTTCTATCGGGGGGGTCTCGGCCTCGGGCGTTGTGTTAATTTCGAGGTCCCTGGCGGTTCCTTGCTTGTTGGGCACGGATTTTTTGGCTAAGATGCCCATTTTAATTAGAATCAATGAAAATTGCATTGAACTGCCAGGGGGCCGCAAATTGGCGTTTTTACAGTCCACCTGGGGGCGACCGGCTCCGGTTGCCCAGGTGCAGGCGTTATCGGAAGTTTCAGTTGATATTCCACCTGGCTCGCAGATGCTCATTCCCCTACGATACCGGAAGCCGGTTCCGGGTCGGCAGAGTGCTTGTGGAATTTTGCTGTCGCCGTCCGCCGCTGTTACGGGCGGATTGGCACTGGTGGGGGCGCAAACCATTGTCCGTCCGGATCAGCGCCCGTTTTTGCAGGTGTTAAATGCGACTTCTGAAAGCGTGTGTGTGCCGGCTGGTACCGTTGTGGCACACGCCACTAAGGCGTTTACGGCTCAGAGTGACATTCCGGACGGGGGGCTGGTGGGTGGTGTTTCACACGACGGAGGGGTGGACGATCGTTGGATCGCCGAATTATGTGCGGAAAATTCGGCCCTTTCCGCTGAGCAGCGTTGTGCGATTCATAAATTATTAGCGAGCTATTCCGATGTGTTTAGCTCGGACGATTTGGACTTGGGACGCACCTCGCTGCTCTCTCATCACATCGAAACGGGGGACGCGGCCCCTATCCGCTTGAACTCGCGTCGGATGAGTCCGGCTGAGCGTGAGCACGTTCGAGGGGCAGTGGAAGACATGTTGAAAGCGGATATTATATCTCCGTCTAATAGCCCGTGGGGTGCGCCTGTCGTGTTGGTTAAAAAGAAAGATGGTAAATTACGATTTTGTGTGGATTTTCGGAAGTTAAATAAAGTGTCGGTGGCAGATGCGTATCCCCTGCCGCGTATGGACGATTCTCTCGACGCCTTGTCAGGGGCTAAGTTTTTTTCAACGCTAGATCTCTCTTCGGGCTTCTGGCAGCTTCCCCTTGACGAGCCCTCGCGGGAAAAGACAGCGTTCCGTACGCCGCAGGGGTTGTTCCAATTTAACTGTCTGCCGATGGGGTTGAATGCAGCCCCTGCCACCTTTCAGAGATTGATGGAGTTGGTATTGACGGGGTTGCAGTGGGAGACATGTCTCATTTATTTAGATGATATTATTGTCTTCAGCCGCACATTTGATGAGCATTTATTGCGGTTGGAGGCCGTTTTTGCCAGAATGCGTTCTGCTAATTTGAAATTCAAGCCTAAGAAATGTCATCTACTGCAACGTTCCGTTCGATACTTGGGACATATTGTTAGTGCGGACGGGGTGGCCACGGATCCAGAGAAAACTGCGTGTGTCCGGGATTGGGCAACCCCCGCCACGGTGGGTGATGTGCGTCGGTTTTTGGGGTTCGCCTCATATTACCGGAGGTTTGTTCCGAATTTCGCTACTATCGCCAGGCCTTTGCATCTCCTTACTGGGAAGGGGCACAAATTTGTGTGGGGACCGCCGGAGGAGGCGGCGTTTCGGAGCCTGCGCGACCTACTGGCTACTGCGCCGACGTTGGATTATCCGGATTTTGAACATCCCTTCATTCTGGATACTGATGCGAGTGACACCGGGATTGGGGCGGTGTTGTCCCAGTCAAAAGGTGGTGTTGAGCGTGTGGTGGCGTACGGGAGTCGGGTTTTGTCTCCCGCGGAAACTCGTTACTGCGTCACTCGCAGGGAACTTTTGGCTATTGTGTATTTTCTCCGCCAATTTCGACCGTATCTGTACGGTCGGTCGTTTATTGTCCGAACGGACCATGCGGCCTTGCAGTACGCTCTTAAGATGGACCAGCCATCCGGACAATTGGCGAGATGGCTGGACACGTTGCAAGAATTCTCCTTCCAAATTCACCATCGGAAGGGTGTGCGTCACGCTAACGCGGACGCACTGTCCAGGTTGCCGCAACAATCCCCTTGTGCGTGTGCGTCGGGGACGCATAGGTGTGGACCGGCTCAGCCCCCCCCTCAACCTGTCGCGCGGGCAGTGGATGTTCTCGAACCTCCGCTTACACCGGGACCGGTTGAAGGGGGACCGGCTGACGGGATTTTGCGTCTTCCAAGGTCTGTGTGGATTCGGGAGCAAATGTTGGACGATTCTTTGGTGTCGTTACGGAAACGAACGGAGAAGGCGGGTAAGGAAGTCGGTGCGGGTGGTAATTCGGAAACTGCTCTCCGAGATGGGTTACTGATGTGGAGGGAAGGGATACAGGAACACTGGCGTCTCGTTGTGCCTGCGTCATTGCGCTATGAGTTGATTCGATCTTTGCACTGTGACACACTTTTACACCTGGGGGTGCAGAAAACCCTATTGACGCTGCAACGAGACTATTATTGGCACGGCATGACGACGGATGTCGTCGGTCACGTTCGCGCGTGTCCCGATTGTGCCCGCCGTAAGCCGCCTAAACATCCATATGTTCCGCCGATACAATCGATTAAAGTATCTCGGGTTAATGAGTTGGTGGCGTTAGATATTTTGGGACCCTTTCCGCCATCAGCTAAAGGGAATAAGTATTTACTGGTGGGGGTGGAGTACCTCTCTCGCTGGCCGATGGCCTGGCCCTTGCCTGACCAGTCAGCGGCGTCTATCACGGACGCCTTTCTATTTGGGTATGTAATGGACAAAGGGGCTCCGGAGAGGCTCCTTACGGATCAGGGACGTAACTTTTCGTCTAAATTGTTGGGGGAGGTGTGTGCGGCTCTTGGAACTAAAAAGATACGGACGTCCCCCTACCACCCGCAAACGGATGGTATGGTGGAACGGTTGAATCGGACTCTGTCCGCCATGCTGTGCCATACAGTCGGGGAAAACCAATCTGATTGGGATTTGCATATCCCTGGGGTGCTTTCGGCGTATCGCATGACGCCGCACGCGGCTACTGGATACTCGCCGTTTTTCCTTATGTACGGCCGTGAGAACGTGCCGCCGATTCATGACCAGTTGGGAACCGGTGCGAGGGGGCCTGTTAAGCCTCTTCCTGAGTATATTAAGGACAACGTTCGGCGTGTCGCTGAGGCGAGGGAAAATGCCCGCATGGCTACTGCCAAGGCTCAGGCCAGGAATGAGCGGTGTGCCCGACGTTCAAAGGGGGAGTGTCCCTGGAAAAAGGGGGACCTGGCCTGGCTTCATTGCCCACAGGTGCGGCCAGGTACATCTCCTAAATTACATCGACCTTGGCAGGGTCCGGTCCGCCTCATTGAGGTTCCCAACCCACAGTCGGCGCGTGTTCAGGTTGGTGCACGGCGTTGGTTCGTGCACACGTCCCGGTTGAAGCCATACATTGCCCCACGGCCGGATGCGTCATCTCCCCAAGTTGCCTTGCCGGGGTCTGTTGCTGCCGACTCGCCCTTGCCTGTGTCTGCTGACCTTGCGAGAGCGCCTGTCGTACCCTTCACAGACAAGCCGGCCGTGACAGCGCAGGGAGGAGGACCTTCCGCTTGTGGGACGCCGACCGGAGCCGCAGAACCCACGGGACCTGCAGCTCTTCCTATCCCTCCGCGGACGCGAGTACGGGATGTTTCTGGACGCGAGCGGGACAGTGGCGGGCCTCCAATGGCGACGGAAGAACTTGCGCCCGTCGCCCCTAAAACCCTTCCACGTTCCCGCTCGGCGGGTGGGCCGCCGACCGTCCGGGACGGCCCGGCTACCCGTACTCGCTCGAAATCCCTCACGTTTCGTTAGATTGTGTTGTGTTGTGTTATTGTTATAATGTTCTTCAATGCTTCGTGTCTTTTTGCGTGTTGGCCCTTTACACCCGCATTGCTTTTCAGGTTGCAATTCAGCCGAGGTCGGCTGGATTTTCTTTAGGGGGGAGGGTGATGTAATGCGGTTGTAAACGGCCCTTCTGAGGTGCCGTCAGGGGGGGGAGGAGTTAGGTCACGTGGGGGGAGAGGGGTTGAGTATAGAAGGAGGGGAACCGGAAGAGCAGGGGGAGTGACGGGGAACCAGGAACAGAGGAAGGCCACGAAGGGCGAAGCGGGGTGTGGCGAGATCGCCACGAACACGGGGGGAGCGAGGATCGGCACCGTTGGCCAGCGGTGACCGACCCGAAGCAGCGAGGAGGCTGCAGTCAGCAGCGGGGCTGCACAGAGAGAGTGGGCAGCGGGTCTGCATACAGTGACAGCCAGAGGGTCTGCACATAGGGGTAGCAGCAAGTCTGCAGGGAGGAGGTTACAGTAGATGAAGCAGAGAGTCAGAGGGGTGAGGAAGCTATAATAGCAGTGAATAGCCGGGGGCTACAAATACAGGAGTTATAACAGAGTGCCGTGTGGGTAAAGACGTGAACCTGAATAAAGACACGAAGACAGAAAGAAGTGTTCGAGTCCTTTTATTACACATTGCGAAGATAAATACTTACTCTGAATGGACCATCATTTGTTAAAACAATGTGTAATTTATTGCACGCGCTTAAGATCTCAGTTTAAAAAAAAAATGTAAAATTAAAACTCAAGCCACGGCTGAATCAAAGCCTCCCCACACCAGGGGTTGTTTGACCATACTTCACCACGCTGGTCAATGTGTGTTGGTGAAGGGGGGTGGGTTTAGGAGGAATCAAACTCAGTTGGCGAGATTGTAGCGCGGTGCGCTATCCCACTTACACCAACGATCCCACCTCGAGCCAAAACGATGTGCATCGTATTTCAAACGCTTAAGAACTCTTCACGGCGTCGTACAGTCGTTCTGAAACTCGCAGCCAAACGCGAGACTACAAAGCAGTAGGGAAGGGCAATGCAATTCTGTGATTTGTGATTGCATGGATGTGGTCTCTTACACTCGCATTCGTCTCGTTTATCAGCTCTAACCATGACCCCTGGGCAGCCTGGCCTATGTCTGGACATGTTTTGCATGCAGTACATGGGAACTGTGTGTGCGCCATTCATTACACTATGCAACACATTTTTTGTTCCTGGGTAGTAAGTGTTATTTCGTAATTGCGTATGCCTAAAAAGTATAGAAAATGGCTATTATACCCCACAAACTTTGCTTTCGTGACCAGGACAGTGGTATTTTGAAATTTACATATGTTCAATGAGAAAACGAGCAAATTTGTGTATTTTCGTTCACATAAAGTCAGAAAAAAAAACTTGAATCAAAATTAACATGTATTTATACTAAAGTAATACAAAATGGCCAGTCTCACTTGTGGTAGTGCGCCTTGGTGTCCCTACTGTCCCAAAGGCAAATATAGCAGGGAAACTTGGTCAAACCGCCTTGGAGACCCATCAGGAATGTCACCATTTTGAAGTCTCCGATGGCCTCCCAGCCGTACTCATCAAACTTCAAAGCGTCCAGCAAGGTCTTGATGCTGTTGTAATCCTCTTTGAGGTGCACCGAGTGAGCCAGGGGAAGAGACGGGTACTGTTACCATTATGGAGCAGCATGGCTTTGAGGCTCCTGGATGTGCTGTCAATGAAGAGGCGACACTCATTCTGGTTACAGGCGATTCCGATTGCTTCGAACAGACTGGTCACATTGTGGCAGAAGCAAAGCCCATCTTGACGGGTGAAGAAGCAGAAAAAAGCTTGGTGACGCTTCCTCTGATCTGCAACTTGCTCGGCATTGGACTTGATGAGACCAAGATCTCTGATCAAGTCGTTGAGGTATTTTTGGTTGGGGTAGTATGGGTTCCTCTCCTCAGCTCCACCTCTGAAATTGTCATCTGGATCTACAACGTCTTCCTCGTTCTCTGACTTGCTGATCTCTTCTAAAGACGGCTGCTCTCTCTCCGGAGGAGTGGGTACGGGGAGCTTATGGCAGTGTGGCACCGGGGCGATGGATGAAGGAAGGTCCGGATATGTGATAGCAGGTGCATTCTTGCCAGTCCGACGTAGCATTTGCTTGAGTGGTCAGTGGGTTACCGCCAAATTATTGGGATAATGAACTTCATTGCTCTCTTTTCCCCTCCGTACTATCCTACAAAAATACATTTATTTCACCCATGACTAATGTGTAAGAGATTCTCACAACATTCTTCATATATGATATCTGTTTTCAAGAACATTGAAAATTGAAAAACATTTTAAAATTAAAAACTTTTACAATTTAATTTTTTTGTGCAAATTTTATAACATAATATTCCGAGCAATAATTGTCCATCTTACTTTCCAGAGTTGTTTTACATTGCTCGCAGGTGAAACGAGGTGCCCAGGGTTTGTCTTGATCCCCAACAGGCATGCCGAAATATGCCTTGTAGGCCTCACACATCTTAGCAGATGCTTCCACAGAGTACTTTTTCGCTCTTGTCTTGATAAATTGGCCACATATGTAGCAAAATGCGTCCGCTGGATGCTTGCAACCTCTTAATGAAATCTCAGAAAAATTCAGATATGTATCCACTTAGGCAGCTGGAATTAAACTGAACTGGTGGGCTTAAGGCCCCTGTATTTATACTCCTATTTATATTACTTGACAGTTCTAGAATGGTCTAGAAGTTACTCCAAGTTTACTCAGCACTGAATCTATCTGAAATATTCTGGCAAATAGGTAAGTTTAAAAATATAATTGTCCTGGTCACAAAAGCAAAGTTTGAGGGGAATAATAGCCATTTTCTGTACTTTTGAGGCATAAGCAATTACGAAATAAGACTTACTACCCACGACCAAAACAAAAAAAATTGTTATACAGTGAATCATTGGCTAACAAAAGAATCGCATGTATCACCACAAACACAATATATATGTAAAGTCACGTAGAATAAAACATAATAAAATAATTCTCACGACGTTTCGGCCACAACGCAAGCAGCCGTCCTCAGGTGAAGAACAGGTCTGTCAGAAAGACAGCGTCTGACAGACCTGTTCTTCACCTGAGGACGGCTGCTTGCGTTGTGGCCAAAACGTCGTGAGAATTATTTTATTATGTTTTATTTTTATTATTTTATTACTTCCCTTCTACGTGACTTTACCGAAAGAACCAAGAAGATGAATCCCTGCAGTCACGAAAGCTTTAAATCGAAAAATATATATGTATTCTACTCCATCAGCCTGCTGGTGTTCTGAACGTCCATGTTAACCAACAGAATGTTCTGGAACATCCATCGTCTGGGCCGAAATCGCCATGGGCGTTGCTGGCCCATTGAGGGCCCAAAACAGAAATTTTTTTCACAGCCCTCTGTCATCGCATACAATCCTATGGAGGTAACAGCAGAGATCTATTGTTAAGAGAAATAAATACAGTAAAATAAGAGATGTGTAGACAAACAAAGAGACGTTGCGAGATAGATTGGCGTTTTATGTTAATCATGTTGTTATGTCTTTTTTTTTATTTGAACTGATATTTCATGCACCCTCATTTGTCCTGAACCAGAGGCATATTGAGCTTCTGAGGGCGGGCCCCAAGCTTCTGCTTGTCTTGCTAATGGGCTAATTCCGCAATTACGGTTCACCCTTCTGGGACCCATCAGCAGAGTCAGATGTAAATAATAATTTAAAAAATACGACCACGCAGCTCGTTGAGGTTTCATAATTAGGAGCAGCTCTTATGGAAACGTGTCTTCTGCTTCAAAGAGTTAAATGCAAGTTACGACATTTTAATATCTGTGTTTCCTCTCACGTAATCGCCCTCCCATTACTCATTAACATCCTACACACAATTGTAGACAAGCAAATAATTACCGAAACAAAGAGGCTGTTTTGGCTCAATTTTCACAAATCGCTTTCCGTGTCATTTAAAATCAAAATAAACCACGGGGATTGTTTGCATCGTAATACCCTCACCACCTGTGACGAGCGAGGTTAGGGAATTGCCTGGTGACTTTAATGTTTACATTGCATGCGAGATGTATATGCATTTTGTTTTATTCATTGCGAGTCGTAGAAAAAATAACACCGGCGAATAAGCAAAGATTAAAGTGCCAGAGTAAGAGCGTTTTTTTTGTCCGTCAGAGCTCGCGGTTAACCGCTGTAAACATTCGACTGCCGAGGTAGAAATCGTTTTGGTTGTGCAAACCATGTCCTTGCTCCTTTGTCCTCAACCCTGATATGTGAAATGCCATACAAATAAAACAAACACCAACTTCTATCTACAGCGGAGAAAATACGATCCATAATTCTCTCTCGCGCGCGCACTCTCTCTCTGCCTTTCCATCTCGCGCTCTGCCCCCCCACCCCTCATCCGCCTCTCGTTCTTTCCTCGCTCTCCTCGCTCTCTACCCGGCATTATTCTACGCAGGTCACAGCCTTGATATCACTCCATGACCACGGGAGGAGGCAAGCGGTGAAGAGCGAGCACGCAAATCGATCACGGACGGCATCAAACACTCTTATGACAGCTTCGGTCAGTTATACGTCGCCACCGATCACGGGCCACAAGTGCAACTGAAGGCTGCCCCTGTCATTTCTCCGTGATCAGTGTCTCGAATTTTGGACACATCACATTTTACTAAACAATCCAATCGGTTGAAAAATAATAATAATAATTGTCGAGGCCTTAGGAATGAAATGCGCCAGGTACTTCGCGTGACAGCACATGTTGTTTTCAGAAACGATAAAACGCAGGGTGCGTAAAAAAAACGTGAACACTTATATGGGACTATCTCGGCAATGGAAAAAGGACGGATAATAACACTGTGACGTGATAACAAATGTAATGGTAATAGCTTCAAAAAGTCAAAGAGTCTCCACGTGTTCGCCATCATTGTCAGCACGTGCCTGGAATCTCCTCCAGGTGGTCTCCAGAGCCCGGAGGTCGACAATTCTTGTATTCACCATTGGAACCTCATTTGCCAGTAAAAATGTGATAATTGTTTTTTTACCCTTCTATCTGGCAACAAGACTGACACCTTTTTTTTACAAGGAGTCATGTTTACATAAACCACAATACCTGCAGTCATAATGCAAAAAAAACATGACTCCTTGTAAAAAAAGGTGTCAGTTTTGTTGCCAGATAGAAGGGTAAAAAAACCAATGATCAATTCTTGTATTATTGTTGCAAATTCTCAGAAGTGTTCACATTTTTTTTGCAATTGTGCACACTTATCTGCTGTGACATAGTGGCATCAGAAAGCACGGTCATTAATTTTAATTATCATAACAAAATCTGAAAAGAGGCCCATGAAGAAGAGCAAGGAGGATGGATGCCTGGAGTTAAACCGAGAGACAGAGAGGAGGTAACTCGTGGGATTGGAGAGTAGAGGCCGGTTGTGGATGTCATCATTCAACACGGGCAAGTAAGACGAGCGAGCTTGGGCAGGAGGCCCTCGCCGCTCGAAGGGCTGATAGCCGGTCAAGCGTAATGACCGAGTGGCAACCTGGGGGGAATGGAACGCATCCCAGGAACTTCTACCGTGGAGATCTGAGTGATGACATCGCCCTGTGTGCAGGTGCTAGGTGGGTTATTAAATTGCAGGAGAGCGATAGGAGTTATCCAGCGGTGGCTTGACCATGGCTGATGCCGATGATTAATTGCTCAGCCTTTTGACGGAGGTGTCCAAGAGATATAGATGCTTCTAGATTTGAAACTTTCGTGACTGCAAGGATTCATATTCTTAGATTTTTTCGGTAAAGTCACGTAGGTAAAAAATTAAAATTAATAAAAGTAAAATAAAAATAAAAATCACGACGTTTCGGAGGCAACACAAGCTTTCGTCTTCAGGTGAAGCTTGTGTTGCCTCCGAAACGTCGTGATTTTTATTTTATTTTTATTTTACTTTTATTCATTTTAATTTTTTACCTACGTGACTTTACCGAAAAACCTAAGAATAGATATAGATGCGTTATAAAAGAAGCCTTAATTAGATAACGCTACCTACCCTCAAACATTGGCATGCGACTGCGAGCCAGCTTTTATTGCCATATAGTGTGTTCACGAGCGAACAGCGACACACATAAGCGGGGCTTAATTTCTCACTCGATATTTTCCGGAACGATGCTTAAGGCGGGCTTGTAGTCGGGATTATCAGCGTGAGGCGCTACATTAGTGCCGGGCCGTGGTGGCCACGTGCGCCTGTAATCAAGGGCGGCGGGGGCGGGGGGAGGAAATCAAACAAACGTTGTGAATCTCCCTTCACCGTGGGGCTCAAGGAGGTGCCATACCCTGGCTCGCAAGGAGAAGACCGTACGGCAAAACATGTGGACTCCTCCACCCGTTCCATCTGTATGGGGATAGAGTGTTTCCCCCTCGCACGCGCGACGGGTTTCCTGCCACATGTCAAACAGTCATTGCCTTGGCCGATAACAACTTAATATGTGGAGGACTGCAGAGCTTGGACAATCGTTGGCGCTTGCTGATCACGTGGGTGCCGTCCTACTTGTCTGGGGTTCTTCGTCGCACCACGGAGTCGTTCTCCGTTCACAAGAGCGAGCGAATACCGTGCGGATTACAAGTTGAAATGAGTGTTGTTTATCTTTTTGGTTCTTTCGGTAAAGTCACGTAGAATGGAAATAACAAAATAATAAAAATTCAACAATAAAATAATTCTCACGAAGAAGACAGTCCTTCAAAGTCCTTCAGACTCTGTCTTCTCGGCAGACATGTTCTCCACCTGAGGACGGCTGCTTGCGTTGTGGCCGAAACGTCGTGAGAATGATTTTATTATGTTTTATTTTTATTATTTTATTATTTTCATTCTACGTGATTTTACCGAAAGAACCAAGAAGATGAATCGCTGCAGTCACGAAAGCTTTAAATCGAAATGAGTGTCGTTATTATTATCATCAAAACAAAATACAGGACTGAAAATAGCTCAAATAAGTGACAAATGTTCTTGCGATCACACGGCAAGACCTTACTTTAGACGTGGGGGTCTTGGGAAAGTCTTTGTCAGAGTTTGTCTTTCATTTGAACGACCTCTTGAAAAAACGCAGCCTCATGGAGACGCTTTACAAATAGGCAACGTGTTGTATAGTCCCACTGGCTGAATCACTAAATATATATAAAATATTTAGTACAGAGGTTGGGTTGTGCAGGAGGGAGGCGATGTGGCTGTGTGGGATTCATCTCCCGCAATTCGCCGAGATGGTTTTTTAACAAAGCTTCATTGCATTATAATATGCGCACGCACACCGCCTAATTACGTCTAACAAGCATGGCTATTGTTTAACAGCCTTTGCCCGTGGAGGAGATTAGCCGCACGGAACTGACGCAACAAAATCCAGCGGCGACAATACGCTGCACGGAATGTCAGCAAATCCACTGCTGGATGAAGACACCCCTCCACCTCCCCCCCCCCCCAGCCTTGCAGGCCGTCAGGGTTACTTTACCATATTTCACCACGCTCGTCAGCGTTGCTTAGTGCAGAGTGTAGGGTGTTCAGAACAATGCTTGTTTTTAAATCCTTTATATTAAGTTCACTTGCTTGCTTGCTTGCGTGCTTACGACCGTGCAAATCTTTCGGTCGTTTTTTAACCCACTTCCCGTGATCCAATCGAGCTGACATTTTGCACACAGACTCGTTGAGCGTGACAATTTATTTTAGTGAAATTTTTTTCCCAAAATTTTACAATTTTTAGGATTTTTTTTTTATTATATTTAATTACCAATTGCTTAATGGTGGCAGGCAATCATCTGACCCATAGGTGGCAGCCATCTCAAGCCAGAGGACGAGAGGACTCTAGCCGCCACGCATATAAAGGATTTATAGTGAAAAACTTTGTTTTTACGGGTTAATTTTTTCTCTCCGCACTATCATATATTGCCCGCAGGATCTATGACACCCGATCCATGTCGGTAACCTGTCCAAGCACTGCCACGATCCAAACTGCTTAGCTTCCGAGAACTGATAAGAATCCAGCAAATTCAAGATTCATTCGGTCACAGGCTCTGCACGCTTCTTAGTCTGCTCATTAGACTCGTTTCACTTTCAATCATTCCCCCACCTGGGCCGTTGTAGTCTTTTACGAAGGCTTATTAACCAGCTCGATACGTGACCGGCCCAATGCATAAAGAATGCAATTCCGTGGGGGCTTCCAACTAATTCATTGGCCTGCAGGCTTCGCGACTCCTGAAGGATATACAACAAAAATAGTCGTTGAACTTGATGCAAATACAATTTTGGATTTTCATTCATGAGACATCCTTTGTGATGCCAGTAAGGGGCCATCCATTGAGTACGTACGCATGGAGGGGAGAGGTGGGGTTAACTCAAACGCGTACGCTTGCGTATGGGGGGGCACACTGACAATGTGCGTACGCATAGGAAACGGGGGGGGGGGGGGTGAAGCCTCGATAATAATTTGTCTACATTGGTCTTCAATTGAGTTAGATAATTCTAGATTTGAAGCTTTCGTGACTGCAAGGATTCATATTCTTAGGCTTTTTCGGTAAAGTCAAGTAGGTAAAAAAATTAAATTAACATTAATAAGAGTAAAATAAAATAAAAATCACGACGTTTCAGAGGCAACACAAGCTTCCGTCTTCAGGTGGAACCGTCACAGCACGATTGCTTACTCCAAAACGTCGTGATTTTTATTTTATTTTATTTTTTTTAATTTTCATTTTCATTTTTTACCTACGTCAATTTTCCGAAAAACCTAAAAATATGAATTTGAGTTAGATAGTCCGGCGGTGGACAATCTGTTTGCTTAAACACGTTAATATGATTAATCCTTGATTGTTTCTGCGTGGATTAAATATCGGCCGTTCTATAGGATTCAGGTGAGGGGAGGGGGGTGCGTCAGGCGTACGTACGCAGGTGGGGGGGGGGGGGGAGGTAAAAAGTCTGCGTGCGTACAGGGAGGTGGGGAGGGGTCAAGTTTTGACAGATTTTTGAGTACCTACTCACCGCGGAGACGGAGCGATGAAAGCGGTTCGCGTGCAGGTGCGAGGTGGATCGTTGCCGTCTCGCGATAACTGTGGGGTGCTGGCTTTGTTGATGCCTTCGTCCAGCAGCGGATTGACCGTGGCAAGTGATGAGGACGACGACGATGATGATGATGATGGAGGTGGTTGGTAATCGTGGGGAAACCCGACTGCAGCGTTGGGTGGGGGACTGCCATGGCTGGAGTTGGGGGAGTGCTGTAAATAAAATATATCTTTGGTTTCCACCTCTGATTTACAACAACAACACAAACCCAGGATATATCATTGCATAAAGAATCTCTCTCAAGACTGGAAGAGGGCAGGACTGCGGGTAACTGAGTTGTCTTGAGTGGTCTATTATTACGCAGCTGACAAAAGGCGAGGCTAGAGATTACCCAATCCGGAGGAAACTAGGACAACAACTGCTAGACCCGAGTTGTATAACATCTGCAACCCTGATAATTGGTTTTTTACCCTTTTATCTGGCAAGAAAACTGACACCTTTTTTTACGAGGAGTCATGTTTGCATAGACCACAATACCTGCAGCCATAATGCAAACAAAAAACATAACTCTGATAATGTATGCACTGTCCTTGAAGTTGATTGGTCCACACCCGAGACAGCTTTCCTTAGAGCCTAGTCTCACATGGTGTTGGACCAGATGACGCCAAAAGGCGCACATTATCAGAGTTATGTTTTTTGTTTGCATTATGGCTGCAGGTATTGTGGTCTATGCAAACACGACTCCTCGTAAAAAAAATGTGTCAGTTTTGTTGCCAGATAAAAGGGTAAAAAACCAATTATCATATTATTTACTGGCAAATGAGGTACCAATGGTGTATCTGCAAGCCTACACTTATTTCCACATCATTATCGAGGGCCGGTTGCAGTCGCTGCATTAACTCCACACGCGCCACGAACTACCCCATCAGCCAGGCAGTCGGTACTCGTTATTTAACCGGGAGATGAAAGAAACACGCATCCTGGTGGAGGGTGTGCTTTGTCAGTGTAACTTGTTTGGATGAGGATGGGCTGCTGGAAACACATTTATTTTGAAGCCTCTTGACGGATTTGTATGGCACCCGGCATGCACCGCGTCTGTTCGACATCATTTACCGCGTCAGCTCGGAAAACTTAGGAGGAAGAAGAGGTTAAATAAAACGAGCCACAAGGCATTAGAGAAAAAGTGCGAGGTCAGTGAGCAACACGACACAACGACACCGCGTAGACGCATTCAAGCTTGGCACCTGTGCATAGCCATTCATTGCATGTTTTATTTATTCTGAAGATTACTCGCCACAGTGAGCACTGTCGGTGGCAATCGTACCATATTTTGTTATTCAATCGCAGTTCCGCATGAATCCAGGAGAGAAACCCATTGAAATGAACAGTTTCAGTTGGAAATCGTACCTGGCCAACATTTTCCTATGTGGACATATTGCGGTAATAATTTTTTAATTCAACGTTCTAAAGTCAGAGTGAGTTTTCCCACTTCATCGAGCAATGGACGTGGCAGCACTCATCACCCGTTTAGAACACTGAGCCAACGGTGGAAATGCCACATTCCTATGGCTGGAGCGAGTCTCTCCCTAGGGTCAACTGATGATGACTCCTCCACAATGCGGTACTCATTTTATCGGCCCCCAGAATGTAAGCTGCACACTCTCCCCCGGCATCACCTGCTTTTACACCGCGGTAGTATCTGTTAATTTTAAAATGCAGGAATAGTAACAGGGACTTGACAATTTCGCTAGAAATGTATTTGCGTCGTTTAATCATAATCTATGTCGTTGCGTAACGTTGAATGTTATATGAAACATTTTGGGAAACTCCACCGATAAAATTGGTAATTTTCATAATCTATTTTTCCACCCCTCTAGATTGTGTGCCAATTTAAATCCCTTCACAGATCAGCAACCATCCTCAAATACAGAGAAGGTCAGGCTGCTTTTCCAAACTCCGTGCGCTCTTTGCATTGATGAGGCTTATCGCGGTGTCACGCGCCACCAATCTGCTATCTCGGCGATTGGCATCACAACCCCATTGCATATCTGGATTTCAACTTTCGGTTTCGGCTGCTCAATATGCGGCAGGGTTCGGAAACACGGGGGGTTAGTGGTTATTGCAGGGGGGTTCTTCTTCACTCGAATACGTGAACGTAATGCTACTGTGCATATTGTCGAGGGTTGGGCTGTGTGGCTCTCGATCGCATTTTCTGGCACGACGCTTCGATTTTTTTTGCTCTTGTGTGAGCTTCTTCTGGACACGGAAGCGAAACGTTGGGACATGTACGCGTGTATGCTGAACTTCTTTCGCACCGTGCGTGCTAATCGGAGGTGCGGACATCATGGCTAGTAACACGCGTCACAACGCAACAAGACATCGGAGAGCAACATCAATGTTCTATCCAATCGCATACGCAGCTGTGGTTGCAGTGGCTTCATTCAATTAATATTTCAATTTGAGAACTTTTTTTCTTCAACCTTGGTTAATTTTCGTGAAGCAAAACATTAATTCTCGATTCCTTTGTTGAGTTTTCTGAAAGAGTACATGAAATAATAAGGTCTTTTCAACAAGGACATGCTTTTTGTGTAAGAACAAAGCGTTCGTTATTTTTATATATACTTTTCAATCACGGAAATGTTTTTAATGATACTGTGCCAAAAAAGGCAACTTCAATAAAGAGGACACATCAAATACATTGCATATTCTCAACCTATTACCAACAGCATATCCAAGGAATGAGCCACATGGATTAGTAAAATAATACACACGATAGATAGATGGGTTGTATTGAACATTACAAAATTGCACGGACATATATTATTTTCCATGTAATTGGAACGTTGCAACGAGATGAATCGTACATTTTGGTCCGCCTTGCAAAACTTTAATTCCTTATCCCAAACAGACGCAGTGCTTTGCAATCCAATTTTTCATGCACCATCTGTGTGGGGAAATTCTACATTCACATATTTGATGAGATTTTCTTTTTATATATGGATGCAAATGACAAACAGCCTAACATCTCATTGGGCCCTTCCTGCAGAAATGTATAAAATATTTTTATATCCATCTTTCATCTGGCGGAAGAGAATATTACACTTAGATGTTAACGGGTTCGCATTAACTTACACGCCTTCTTAAATTAAACATAGGTAATTATTTCTTATTCTTGGTTCTTTTGGTAAAGTCACATAGATAGAAAACTAAAATCTAAATTAAAAGCCAAAAAAAACCACGACGTTTCGATCGCAACACAAGCGGTCTTACTCTTACATAACTCTCAGACTTTATAATCTTAACACCCCAAATCACTTATGGCGGTTGGGGCACTGTTAAGCAAAGAACATTGAGAGAATATTTAAGCAGATATAAAATCATACAAACTCGGGAAAACTTCTACAACGTGCTCAGGCGACCAGCTCTACCCACCGCTTATGTTGTTTCAAGAAAACAAGAACAATCACCCGCGGTAGAGTGGTTAATGACTGCATTAACCCAACTGCCTAACAACAAGCAAAGCTATAGAGGTCACCAAATAGCATTGATTTCCTGCTGGACCAACACAAATGACTTGGCGACTGGCCACGACTGTTACAATATATTTTGCAAATGTTACAGAAGTTCGAGAAATGTATGAGAAAGCGTTATATAGTATTGCAGCAGTGAAACTATGGGGATTCTACTGCAGTCTGCTACTTCCGTGTGGCTGACGTACAGTAGAAGCAGAGCAGCAACTACAATTTCGCATCCAGGTGTTCAAGCCAGATAACAAACGTGTCAGGAGCAGTAGCGGAGGAGTGCATCGCTCTGATGTCTCCTTCGCATTTGTGGATCGGGGCATCGCGTCGTTATACGTTGAACGGTCTTGTTCTGGATGACCACAGTCGCACACCGCTGGAGTGGATTTAATTTTCCATTTGTGCATCAGGTATCCGGATCTGCTATGGTTTGTGCGGATGCGGTGTAGGGTGGACCGTCCACCCCCCCCCCCAACACGTTTCATTCATTGGCTACCACATTCAGATAAGCCACTCCCCCCTCCTCCCACCTTAACTTGTATTTAAGAACTAGTCTCTTGGAATTTTGCCTCACTTGAGACAGTAATTTTAGCTGTGACGGTCCCACCTGATGACGGGGACTTGTGTTGCCTCCGAAACGTCGTGATTTATTATTTTATTTCTATTATTATTTCTATTATTAGTATTTTATTATTTATTTTTACCTACGTGACTTTACCGAAAAAACCTAAGAGTATAAGGTGGACCGTGAGCTTCGTGGAAGGTGAAACTCAGGGGATCTTCTCCGCTGGGTCTTTCACCTTTACCCAATGACCCCTACTGCAGCAATACGAGGTAGTGGGTCAAGGTGCAGCCCTGCAATTGCTCGCTCACACCGCTGCTTGTGAAAAAGGGCAGTTGCAAGAGGGAGGCACTGGAGAGCCCCTCCACAGAGGGGTATTCTGTGGCGCTCTGCTACGCTGTTCAGACGTCTTGGAAGAGGCAGGAGTGCCCACACTTTGCCCCACCGGACGCGACCTGCCCATTGACGAACTGCAGTGAAGCCATTGGCACCGCTGGCTCGGTGAAGGCGGGGAGGGTTTAAGGAATCTCACCCAGTGCTTCAATCGCCACCCAGGAAAATCTCTGCATTTCGAGTTCAGTGTGTTAGCTATGACACCATGGCAGTGTCACTTCAGTAAGAAGAATGATACAATGCAATTGGTTTTATTCCTAAAACCTTTATTTTTTAAAATAATTCATGAGTCATTTCCCCAGTGTGTGATTCTGGGTGAAATGTGTTTGCCATGATAGTGACGGGTTGTAATGCAATCGTACAACAGAATATCTCATCCATGCAGAAAACACTTTTTTTTCATTCGCATTTAAAAATAGGCATATGATTGCATTTCCATTTTGTCAAAAAGAAAACATCTAACATTTCAATTCGTACACTTTGAAGCATTCGTTTTTGTGCAATCCCGGCATTTAATAACTTGAGAAGTTTCCAATTTTTGCTCACAATTTCAATTTACCCTGCGGTTATTTCAGCGAAACTTAGATGTGACGTTTTTTTTAAGGATCATACATCCAAGTTTTGCTGTATGTTGACTCAAAGGCCAAACATCGGATTACCAAATGAATACTCTGAGCTGCGCAAACACATTTACACCAGAACTCCACACGCCACAGCTCTGTCTGATGCTCTTTGAGTTATGCCTCTCACGGAGAAATTCGCGTGCAGAAAGGGCGATGTCTCATGCTGGAGAATTCGTATGTTCTGGGGCTCCTGGATCACTCAAATTTAGTGGCAAATCCATTGATACCATCGCAGCAGAGGGTACATTACAAGCAGCGCATCACGTTGAGTGAATCACGCGTGAATCATACGTTTTGTGTAAGTGTTCTGTTTAGCAAACCTTCATGCTCACACACACACACACATTATCGCTGCTGCAGCAGGGTTATTCTATTATCTGGGATTTGTTCCTCATATATAATTAATGTACAGCGTTGTTGGTATGCTGTTGGCATGAATTACGCTATATAAAACGAAAGTATTATTATTATACATGCATTAGACATGAGAGATAGTAAAACATGCTTTGAGAACAAGATAAGTGAAACAAATATACCATGTCAAATTTAGTATCGAGTTCATATTGAGATGCGGTGTGTTTTTGTGTTGTTAGTGTACATGTAGAAGCAATATTAAATAATGCATTCATACTGTGGCTGCCCTTTCCCAACCCATTGCTTGATGAAGGCTTTCCCATGCCCTGTCGGTCACAATGGTTTTTCGGTCTTAATTCACCGCGCTGATCAGTGTGGGTTGGTGAAGGCAGTTGGGGGTGGAGGGGCCGTGCCAGGAGCAGTTCACGAGAGATGTGGCTCGCGAGAAATGTCCGTTGTGCCTGAGGATCGAACTCGGGTAGTTGGGTTCATAGCACGGTGCGCTAACCAATGTGCCACCACTCCACTGCACGAACTCATTGCGTTCCCTTTTGACAAAGCCACGTATATTTCAAAACTGAAATGGGTGGAAAATAATAATAACATGAAGCCATTAACATAGCCAAGAATTTAACTAAAAATGCCCCATGTGCGAATGAACGACACGGTTATTTCGCGTGCCCCGTTAACCTTGGCATCAGGCCAGGACACATCCTGAAGACCCGTGGCGGACCAAGTTCTGGTGGCTAGAACTTCCCTTGTATGCGGACATGCACCACAGCCCGTGTGTCAATCCACTGCTAGATAAGTTGCTCCTCGACGATGGGGCGGGGGGGGGGGCATGGGAGTTATTTGACCATACTTCACCACGCTGGTCCGTGCGTCTGGGTGAAGGAGGGGGAAGACCAGCTATCGATCGCCACCTTCATTATCCATGGTACAGATGCCGGAGCATAGAAGTAGAGTGGGAGCAATGGATTTCACTGCACTGCCCTTTGCTGCTGACTATGTAGCCTCGTAGTCCTGTGGCAACCTGCTTGTGCATTGGTGGTCACCCATCCAGCCACTGTCCAGGGTCAAAGGTGCCCAGCTTCTGAGATCCATTGATATCGGGAACATTACATGGGATTTGTTCATAAGTGGATGTCTCTGAATCATCCATAGGTCAGGCACTGACCGTGCTCTTCCCCCTTCCTATCTGTTTCTCAGGAAAGCTTCCTATGAACCTCACAAGGGAATGAACGTGCAAGTGAATGCATGATTACATATTCCTTCTCCGTGCGCTAGTTAACTCGCCATTGTGCCGAGTAGCTTGTAGCACAATTGCGGCACGATGTCCGACGTTTCGCCCAAAAATTGTGGGTGCTTCTTCAGTAAGTGAATTAAAAAAAACAATGCACGCGGCAAAACTCGACAGCACACTGGAGATCAACGGAATTCTTATTTACAAGCCGGCATTTGGAAGTGGTTACATCTGTTGCACTCTCTTTTAGTGTATCTTTTACGCGAGTAGAATCAACAACATTGTACAGCCCTTTGTAAATTCAGAACATTGCAACAGACTTTCATCTTTCGGCCAGTCAGTCAGTCGTTTCAAATATGGTAAAAAAAAAATGTAAAAAAAAGCACTGTTGTAATCAAATTCCGTGAAATTAAACTTTTCTTTTAGTTTTTTCGAAGCCCATTCTGTTACTACCGCCTCAATATTTCAAGTGACCGATGGACACAACAAACAAAGGGTGCAACTACGGAGAGGTCCCCCCCCCCCATCACAGGGGAGGAATGTTGGTGCCGCAGAGAGGAGTTGCTTGACATTGGTGGAAATGAAGACCGTGCCGGGGCCCGCGAGGTCTACGGTCAAGCGCGGCTGCAATAAATCACGGTTACGCGTGCGGCTCCGCGTGCCAGGCAAGTGTCCGCACCGCTAACGGAGAGTGAGTGAGCGAGGAGGCTTGCGCACTCACCTCTCCACCGCTGTTCTCGGAATGCAGATTTTAAGGGGCTCAAACCCCTGCGGTGTCGGAGTATTTGCTCGTCGCACGATAACCACGCGGTGACGTCGTTGGACCGTTCTGAAAGAATGCCCCCCCCCCCCGCCTTTTGCTTTCGTGTCAATTCCGATGTATGTTGTGGCGCAGAATTCGGTTCATGGCTGATGATTGGCCATTTCATGTAATTCCCAGATTTCTACCACTCGGATATCTAAAGAAAATATAACAACGATGCTTTACGGTCATATTCTGTCTCAGGCTTTCACAGCTCTACTAATTCATACCGAGAGTATGTTCAGGTTTGCTGTGTGGGTCGAGTCAAAATTGGTTGATAAGCCTGGCCCATCCTCAAACTGGAACACTCCGTCACCACTTATGTGACTGAGGGCCAATGATCACGCAGAAATAGAGCGAGTTCATTTCGTTTCGCTGATCACGCTGCCATGCGTCGTCAGATTGGGTCTGGCTGGGTCGGACGCAGTAGCAACTGCACACAGCAACCACACATTGTGTCTATGCCCACACACGCGCGTCTGTGGTTAGCGCACTGCGCTACGAACTCGGTGACCCGAGTTTGATTCCCGTCCACGGCGAACACCAGTGACGATTATTTGAACCGGTACTGGGCCTCCCCTAGATCGACTCAGCCTCAAATGAGTACCTGGTGCAGTGTGTAAACATTGCCATTGGGGAGACAAAGGTGGTCGGGAGTGGTGCTGACCACCCACCCCCTTGTGTGCTGTGCCGGCCTTCATAGGTGCTCGCTAACATCACTTTCCCCAAAAGTCTATTAATAGGTGATATGGGATCTTTGTCTTTGCTCGCAAAGCTTGCGTGAATGACTAAAAGTAATAACAATCATGAACAAAAATCAGACCTCACGAAAGGGAAATAAATGAATAAATAAATGGGTCATTACCCTTTACATCATTTAAAAGCACGTTCAATTTTGAAGCTCAAAGTGGAGCAAATGATCTGAACTCTTGGAGCGTTGCGTGGCTGGTAACCATACTTAACCCCTCGTTAGCCTGACCTCCGACAGAGCTCGGAAGCAAGCGTGACCGGCTCACTGCCGATAACACGTCCACAATTTTAACTTATTAAAAAAAAATTCAGTATGAATGTACGTTGAACTTCTTTCGCACCGTACGCATGCCAACTGTGATAATTAATCGGAGGCGCGTGGAAGAAGAAGGGGTGGCACGGTGGTGTGATGTTTACTCCTCGCCTGGTATGCAGGAGGTTGTGGGTTCTATCCTGACCCTGACGCCTGTATATTCGGAGTTTGCATGTTCTTCCCACGGTAGCATGGTTTCCTTTTTTAACCCGGTCCTCCAGTTTTGCCCTATACATTTAGAATCGTGCGTTAAATGTGTTAGATTATGTGGCCGCTGTAAATTTCCACGTGGTAATCCACTTCGTTGCACTATCATTTGTGGCCAGGTCGCTTCTGAAAAAATAAGCTATTAGCTCAATGGGCTTTTACCTGCTACAATATCAATTGATGTATTGAATTTAGTTTTTAGTGATTTACTTACCTTTCCCCTACTTTGCACCCCTGTCGTATTTTTCTATTATTTGTTGTCGTGACGTTTTGATCCGCCCCTACTGGACATCCGATGAAACAGAGCTTCATAGCTCAACGGATTCCTCCAGTATAAATAAACATTCTGATTCTGAATACAAGTGTTTGTTTCATTTTTTTACCCAGCACTACAAAACCCGCACCACTGACACTACAGGCGTCATCCCTCAGACAGCATCGCAATGAATGTCTCATTCATCACCCGGCTTGGAATTGCATTGGCGAGTCATCTCAGTCAGGTTAAAATGCAGATGACAGCCACGGGTGAATTGAGAAGGCGTGCTTGCAAAAGGTTTAAATCGGGCCACCGTGGTGTGATTATTTGCTGCATAATTGCCAGCCGACAAAGCAAGGGGGGGCTGCGAAATGGCCTTGGAGTGATTGTGTTTGGGGTGAGTGGCCTACAGATAGGGCCGTCACCCAGTTAATAATGCATGTTCCGTCACACGCAATGCTGCACACACAGCCCAGAGGCAACGCAAGGCCGTGTTCACCCTTCTGGCTGCCGAGCAGCCGGGGTTGAAATTACGTCGAGACGTGCATGGCGGCAGCTTGACAGCTGTTGTTTGAGTTTATTGCCTGCAGCGAACGAATCGGGATATGAGCTAGGATATTGTCGCCATCATCATCATCACCAGCAGCAGCGGCGGCAAAGCAGCAGGAGGAGGAGCGATGTCTATTGCGTGACCCCTGGCTGGGCGAAGGCCTCTCCATCACCATCTTTCACCGTTGTGAGATGATCCTAAAAAAAGTGCCTTTTTCAAGTCAAATATTAATAACAAAATATATATCCACAGCGCACTCGAGATACGGTACAGCTTCGCGAATCCGACTTGCCACTAATCAGCCCTGACCAAATTGGCCGCCCACACCCAGTGCGGTGTTTTGTGCACGGCGTTTGTGTAACTCGTCTTTTTTCGTTCGACGTTCACAACACACGGGCCTCTTCACACGCGGTCGTGCATTCTTCATCTCTGGCACGGTTTTCTTCTTAAGCACAGTGAAGCACTTCACCTTGATGGAAAGCTATTCATAATTTGTGTTGTTGTTGTTGTTGACCAGTAACTTCTTCTTGTTGGTTCTTTCGGTAAAGTCACGTAGAAGGGAAGTAATACAATAATAAAAATAAAACATGTCGACCTGGTCTTCACCTGAGGACGGCTGCTTGTGTTGTGGCCGAAACGTCGTGAGAATTATTTTATTATGTTTTATTTTTTATTATTTTATTACTTCCCTTCTACGTGACTTTACCGAACGAACCAAGAAGATGAATCCCTGCAGTCACGAAAGCTTTAAATCGAAACAATAACCTCTTGTTGCTACCATGGGGAAAACATGCACACTCCAAATACTGTATACAGCAGGTGTTAGGGTCGGGATTGAACCCACGACCTCCTGTATACCCGGCGAGGTAGTTTACATCTCTCCACTGCATGTACGGTTCAGCGTTTTTGTCAATCCGCTGCTAAATGAGTTGCTTTCCCATGCCGTGAGGGTCGTGGGGGTTATTTTGACCATACTTCACCACGCCGGTCAGTACCGTTTGGTAAAAGTGCGTAGAATACACCCAGGAGCGTAGAAGTACAGTAAAACAACATAAATTGTTGCACTGCCGTCTGCTGACAACCACGTATCTAATACAAACCGGCTAAATCAAATATGCGAGTAATTTATCTTAAACAAAATACAGCATAAATTTAGCATAAAAACAATAGCTTTGCGTTGCATTGTGGATAACAGTCTGCGCTCTCGAACATGACATTCAGTCCGTTCAAATCAGCACACGTACACAGAGAGATATACTTTTTTTAACGTAATTATTATTTCCCTCACTCTTCAAAAACTGCACCTGCCTTGGCCACGCAGTGGGCCTGTTTGTTAGTTCAATGCGCCGCGTGTGTCGACCCTGTATAGGAACCATCTGGTTACCCCTGTTAAATAGGCCGGGCACACTAACTAAATAAGTAAACGCCGTGGAATGTCTCTCTCTCTCTCTCCATGGCAAAGCAACGCAAGGAGTGCAAAGCGATGGCAAGGATTTTCAGGATAACAAAAACCTTGACGCCTGTTGTCATCGTTTCGGCTCGTGCGCGCAAATTAACACGGAAGATATTTCACGCGATTTGTCTTTTCCAGAGACTCGGCGGGGGTGTTGTCTCGACCATGGAAGTTTGCCTGCGAATTATTGTCACCGCTGCCTCTGCGGGGAGGCGAGTGCAACAGAAGTGGCAATTTCCTAATGTAAAACAAAACGCTCAAAAAAAGTTTATTCCGTGAACAAAACATTGAATATATTTTTTGTAAAAAAATATATTTTTTTCTCAGAGTAAGGGCGCGGTTAGTAAAGTGAACGAGGAACCTGGGTTTTCTGAGTTTGATTCCTGGCCATGTCCATCGTCAGTGGAGTCTGAGCTCAATGTGGTCGCACTCGAAATCAACCGGCACTCACCAGCATGGTGAAATATGGCAAAACAACCCCGCATGACCAACGTGGCACGCGGAGGCATTAATTCAGCAGTGGCACGAAAAAGGGCCGTACATCAATACTGTGGATGCAAAAGGACATACAATTGTCTGAATAACAATGAGTATGATAGACACAAAGCAAATTTCTTTCAACATTTAAATTAAGACACCTTTGAAAAATGTGCAATTGCCATTTTACGAGAAAAAAAAAACATTTGGATGCTTTAAATATTAATAGTTAATACGGAATTTCTTAGAATTCACATGAGTGGGAATTACATTGACATTAGTGGGGCATGTTTGGATGTATTCCCAGCACTGCACTGGCATGCAGAATTCATAAGGTGGTCAGTGTCTGATTAGAGAGCTATCTGGATTGTGCACAGCGCACGACTTGACAAGCGACAATCAGGCTCCACGGAGTGGGCAAGAAGCCAGGCGAACTGCTTACAAGCGTTAATGAGCACGTGCAACAGCAAAAAAAAACACACAAACACGTTCCGGCAATGTCCTGCTTCAGATGATTTTGTTTAAAGGCCCCCCCCCCCCTGCGAAAAGAGATAACCGGGTTGAGGTTGCGCGCACGCATGTTTACAGTTAGTCGAGAGGCGTTGGGTAGAGGGTGAGTACCCTCGTTCTCTTCCAGAGTTGACTGGCCAGCGTGGGAGAGGAAAACGACAAAATAACCACCACCCCCCCCCCCTCTCCAAAGAGGGGCTCTCTGGAGCTCCCTCAAGTGGAGACCCTTCTGCCAGCAGTGGTGTGAGCAAAACATTTCAGGGCTGCACCCTCACAATTGCCTTTTATTATGTGCGTGAAAATTGAATCGCCAGCAGGTGCATCGTTACATGTGTAGTGGCGTCTGTGCGTCGCACACACAGCCAGCTGGAGACAAGGTGGTCACAGGGGGTCCTCTTTCATTGTTGTTGCCGAGCTCACGCCACCACCCGGGCCCCCTCTGTCTCCCACACGCAACCACACTGCCACACGACCCGTCCCAGACACGACCCTGTCCGCGTTGCACCGACGGCGTCGACCGGAACAGCCAACCGCTGTCCGGCCGCACAATCATCGGGCGAAGGCGGCGGCGACGACGAGACGAGTCCACACCCAGAACCGGCAGCCCGCACCTCTCGCTCGCCGCTGCTTTTATTCCCCTTGGCTCGGCTTGGCTTTGCCCGAGCCGCGCCCCCCTTCTCGAACCCTCTAGAGCAGGGGTCGGCAACCAAAATAACAAGAAGAGCCATTTCTTTCCAATTCGGTACAAAATTCAGTAGTTCAAGAGCCGCAATGCATCTGAGTACATACTGTACATACGTACATATCGTCAAGAAGCAGCCCGTAAGGAGCCGCATGCGGCTCCGGAGCCGTAGGTTGCCGACCCCTGCTCTAGAGGGTTCCAGGGGCTTCCACACGAGGTCTATCATGACCCTTGCCCCAGTTCCTCCGCCCTGCCGGCACACCTGCGTATATGCCCACCTGCAGTTGCTGCTGCTGTCCAACAGTCAGCGCTATGTCACTACACATGTATGAATATTGAAGATTAACTGCTTTGGCACCATACCTAGCCGACCGTGTTAATCGGAGATGCGGAAATTACATATCGAGTACGCTGGAACTCGTTTCATCTGCTAATTATACTATCCGCGGGACCTGTAGTGCCCGCAATAGCTCCAATTATCCATGCCGCTATTCCGTTCATCTGAAATATTTTATGCAGAGATGGCATTGAGGGTATAACATCGCGGATTAAAGGATCCGCGAAGTTCATTCCCCGCGTCGTGGTGGATAAGAGGAGTCCCGCTGCATTTGGACTCTCCCAGTAAATGTGGAACTTTGGGCCAACATTGGTTCCAATGCTTCCAACTCCACGGCGCCAACGCTGGCGTGTTTACCGGCCTGCCGTACTCATCGGTCTGCTCAGAATTCCAACTCCCTTTGCCTCTGCTGCAGAAATGTTGTCCACACACGGTTCATCAATTGTAAATAGTGCACCGCACCCGTTCAAATAGCCCCCAATCAATACCAAAACAACCCGGCTGCATTACGCCTCAATGCATCGCGACCCGCTGATTGATGTCAACTTCATCCGAAGAGGGATACTGAGATTTATTTCCACCCTATTTAAAAAACGCGACAAAGCGTGCAATGCAAATCGCCGCGTAGAATTAGGAGGCACGGCGAGTGTAATTTATGCACAAGTGGTGCATTTTCATTAAATACAATGATACATTAAGTGAACAATGCATTAGCAATTACCTCAATCTCCCAATTGAAGTGGCAGAGTTAGTCGGTGTCACAAACCGCAATAATGAATCATCCAGGTTGGTTGCGCGGTCGGCTTTATCACATTTTGCATAGCGCCTCATTGCCACGACTAAGTGAAGTGTTTCGGTGAATCTATTTCATACCCAAACAACGACAACAACAACAACAAAACCGTTGCCACAAAAAAATACATGTTATTTTAAAAATTCCTAACTTACGCTCCTAGGGGAAAACTAGATTGATAAACTCGGGTATCGCGTTTATGTTATTTTATTTTCAGTTGTGTTGGTTTACATCCCCCCCACCCCACTCTTCCCCTTCTTCCCTATTTTACCCATCGTCTGTAAATCTGCTGCTGCCGATCGCTGCCCCCGCGGTGGCAGGAGGGCGGTGAGCCCAAGTGCTTCCAGTTTGTCCCCTACTTGAGGGCGGATTGCTCCGGACTGCTACGCGATCGTGACTTGTGTTGCCCTCTCGGATGTCAGTGTCGTGGTTTTTGGGTTTTTGAAAACAAGAATAATAATTTTAAAAACAATAATAATGCCGAGCCTACACCGCACAGCACCATCTGCAGTAATTCAACAACCATGTTTTATTCCTAATATAGGTTTTTGAGTCAGATCGCGTTATTTATAAATGTGTCGTAACCCTCCACCACCCGACACGGCCAAACAGTAAAAAAATGTGTCACGTTTTTCAAAAGACAAAGTAATTCACTTATTTAGCCCACCGGTGTGCTGTCGAGAGAATCAACAGCATTTTGCCCGATGAAGCTGATTGTAATTATCAGCGAAACGTCGTACTACTAAAATTTTAAAATTCTGTTGATTCTCTCTACAGCACACCGGTGGGCTAAAGAAGTGAATAATTTTGTCCTTTGAAAAACGTGACACATTTTTTTACTGTTTGGCCGTGTCGGGTGGTGGAGGGTTACGACACATTTATAAATAACGCGATCTAACCCAAAAACCTATAATATGAATAATATTGGTCGCGAAAGCCTATGTGTTAAATCAACCATGTTTTAGTCGTGCTATCAATAATCTCGTAAGAATGCCCATTAGGGTGCTCACGTATTTGCCTATCACTTAGATACAGATTAAGTCGGTACATGCTGCACACGCTTGATGCTGGCACAGCACAGACGTGACGTGGGCAGTGCTGGTGCAGATCACAAGACCGCTTTGTCAAGTGAGATATACGTTTCGTGATTTAAATCAGCACTCTCTATTTGATGCGGGAACCACACAGAGATGAAGATCCCCCATATAACCAAACAGACTCTGTGGGCAAGTACAGTAATAAAGCACACATTAAGGCCAGCATGCTTCAAGATGGGAGTGGTGTGACAAGAACCATGCCTGGCTACCTTTGTCTCCCCAGCACTGATGTGTATATACTGCACCAGGTATGCATTTAAAGCTGATTTGACCTACGGGAAGCCCAGGACTGCTTCGAATGTCCCGTGCCACTGATACTAACCGTGGCTGCGAATCAAACCTAGGTCACCGGCTTCATAACGTAGTGTGCAGACCACTCTGCCACCGCTCCGCACATATTAACATACCGTGCACATTTATTTGTATTAATGGCCACATGGGTTCTATACATCACCTGGGATATGTTTACCATTCATCAGGTGCGCAAGGCATGTAACGACTCAATTCAGAGTGCAACTGAAATCGTTAAGCATCGAGAGGCTGCGCACGTGATTTAAGAGCAGTGGAGCTTGGGGAATTGCATCGGGAAGGGACTGCTTAGTTTAAAATCCGTGGCTTAATTGACCAAGATGCCAAACGCACGAAAACACTCTTTTGGAGTTACAATAAAAGTCTGCATTTTTATTTTAGAGCGTGCATAACCCCCCCCCCCCCCCAACGCCCCTAAAATGATTATAGAGTTAATTTTCGATTTAAAGCTTTCGTGACTGCAGGGATTCATCTTCTTGGTTCTTTCGGTAAAGTCACGTAGAAGGGAAGTAATAAAATAATAATAAAACATAATAAAATAATTATCACGACGTTTCGGCCACAACGCAAGCAGCCGTCCTCAGGTGAAGGTGAAGACCAGGTCTGTCGGGGAGACAGCGTCTGACGCTGTAATTTTATTATGTTAAATTTTTATTATTTTATTACTTCCCTTCTACGTGACTTGATAGAGTTAATGTTCAGGTGTGAGCATGCACTGGAAGATTTGCGTCATTTATGCGTGTGATTGTACCCACAATTTGATGCTGATTGTGCTATCGACGTTTGATGGTCATGAGACAAAATAATCCACTCGAAACCGTTGTGGAGCATTGCATCCCATCACGTTAGGAAACGGCCCAACGGAGGCGAATGCAACACAGCCACTTCTGAGATCCCTTCAAGCGACATCTGGTCCACTCGGCAGTGTGCAGGCATGCCCCACCAGCTCCGCAAACGAGAGTTAATGTTCATCGAGCGGCAGTCAAAGCAAAGTGCGACATCAAATTTAACGTGATCATATTTCTTGCGAAGTAATTTGGGGGGACTTGGCTGAGACTATCCACTTAGACTAGCCGTAGTTTCAGCCGCACCAACCTTACCATAATAATATGAATTCCTATCCAGAGGCCTGCCCTGGCTCCTCCCCCCTCAACCAGTATATATACGGAGTCAGATCTCTTGGAATTTCTCATTTACTTGATACAGCGAGCGTGCTGTGACGGTTCCACCTGAAGACGGAGGCTTGTGTTGCCTCCGAAACGTCGTGATTTTTATTTTAATTAAATTTTTATTTTTTACCTACGTGACTTTACCGAAAAAACCCAAGAATATGAAAGCTTCAAATCTAGAACTATCCACTTGCTACATCTGAGAACCGGGTTTAATCACAGCTGCCTGGCTGGGTTTGACCCCAGATATCAAGCGGCGCCGACTCAGCTTTCTGACCTCTAAGCCACTCAGACATCTGAAGTTTGGTGTTGTGACATCGTCCTGCAGACTGTGGTGCATTTGGACTGTGCAAGTGTTTGAGAATCGGGAGGCAGATGCAACCAGGGCCATGTGAAATATACATGAGCGAAAAGACGACTTTGGAAGTGCACGTAAATACGTTTGCAACATAATCAATATTGAGTAACTGGAGTTTGACTCTTTAGATTAGGCGCATTCGTTTAGTAGACAAAGCTACATGTACCGTAGCACAAACAAGCCAAGACAAACGAGAAAAGTGCTGATATAGGTCTGCTACCTAAAGAATTAACGATCAAGAGATTGTGTTTTCTTTTCCCTTCTGAAACGTACAATAACTCTGCTTCTTTTATTTGTAACAGACTGCCAAAAATCGCTGACTCTGCAGCCAGATGGAGATATTGTTTGGGGAGCAATGCAAGCACTCTACGATCCCAAAAAAAAGAAAATAATAAAAAAAAATTCGATTTATTTATTTTGTTGTCTAATGCGGTTACTTCGCTACGGTTACTTCGCTGGCTGCCGATCACCCAAAAGGCCCTGCTCGTTTTAATTGGCTGCCCGAGACCCGCAGCTCTGAAAGTGAAATGACAGCTATGCGGACGAGCAGCTTTCCGCTTGGAATATGATAATAAGGATGATGATGATGACACTGCACCGGTTCGCAATTCTTCCAACGGAGCCCTTGGGACCGCGCTGACCTGCCTCAAATAAACCGCACGTCGCAATTAAAAAGCAGCCGTCGCCGCCGACGCAAGGAGACGGGATTAGCGAGTCGCGCTGGTGTCTCGCGCACACACACACCCACGCCACCGCACACAGAGAGCGAGAGAGAGACTTTTGACTTGTAAACAACTTTTATTGCCGCCAGCAGCAACAGCACTGGAGGCGATTCCGATATGAAATACACAAAGTCACCAGCAAACAAATAATCGCTATAAATCCACGCGCTGTGGCGCTAAATGCAGCGCGCACAACAACGAAAGAAAAGTCACGTGGTGGTGGTGGTGGTCATCGCGCACGCTACGGTGACGAGCGAGCGCTTTAGAAGGTGAACACGAGGGTGCCGTCCACGCTGGTACGGAGGGCTTTTCCGGCTCCCCAGCGTTCGAAGAAGACGTGCACATCACCGACATATGTGTGGTATGCGTGCTCCAGCCGGAGCCGCGACTTAGAGCGAAAGAGCGAGCGAGTCGGGGACTGTGCTGTGACAGTTGCGTGGAGCAGAACAGAGTGAACAAAAAAATATCGTAAAGGGCTCAATGATGAAGAATTGGGACGGCTAGACAGGCAATAGCTTTTAAACTGATTTTTTTTGCTCAAACAATGTACACTGGTCTCGTGTGACGCAACGCTCTGTTGCATGAGGAGTTTTGCCAAAAAATGTTTTTGTATAGACATATGTTTGGTATCACTGTGAAATGGACATGGCAGGTTCGTAACATATTTTTGTGAGTATTCAGGATCACGTCCTGTGTTTGTATAGGTGGGAGCACATTGAAAATTATTGTCTGGTTTTTCGAGAATTAACTGAGAATCTGTACTTATGCAGTGACACAATAGTTATCAAAAGAAAACACGTAGCAGCTAATGTTGGATTTCAGCTGTGACACACAGTGTCTCATGTCAAGGTGTTAAATAGCTCAAATCAAAACACAAAATATCCTGCAAAGGGCGCTGAACAGTGCTAAATTCAAATGGTGTCCTAACCCATTGGTGGAAATTCCACATTCCCATAACAGGGAGCAGTTTCATCTTATTTTATTTTCTGGTAAGATATTTCGTTTCACTCCGCATTTGAATGTGTTCCTTTGTATAACCTTTTGCTGTTATGGTGTTGACCGTTATGATGCGTAATCCTGCAATTTCATTTGTTCCATTCGAAGGAATATTGATATTACATAGGTCTGCCAATGGGCTTTTGCTAGCACGATTAAAACAAAACACTCAATAACACTGCCTTGAAAGGAAAAATGTACAAGAAGCGACGATTCGGGCAATGACCCTATTTATGCACCACTGCCAATGCAGTATTATTGATGCCTTGGCTCTACGATAACAAAACTGCGTTGCATTGTGTTGCCTACCCAGTGGACAAGGAATGGTCGTGTCTGTCCAAGTGGTACCACAGCTTCTAACCCAACGCCTTTCATTATTTACAAACACTGGCGTTGTACAAGAGGGAGATGCGCAGAAAGAGCAATGACGACGTTCTAGAACAGATTAGCTCAGACAGAAGTCAAATTCAAAAAAAAAATTGCATAAAAGGCAATAGACGTGGAACGGCTCATTGTCAGAGGTGAAAAGCGCTCGATGGAGTAAGTCGTGAACGGAAGGATGTTGGGAAAGAGTCCAAGATGCAGGCAGGGAAAGATGCCGCTTGACGACTTGAAGGATTGGGGGCGTACGGTGAAATGAAGACGCTCAAGACTGGACTGGACGGAGGGAGTTTGAGCCAAAGACAGACGTGCAGTTAGGCAGATGACTAAAGCAAGAGAGAGAGAGAGACATTATCATGAAGCCATCCGTGCATTTTCCCCATATTAAATAACAATAATTTTTTACGGCCTTTTTCTCGATCGACTGCTCCACGAGGCTGTACCCCAAACGCCTGTTGGCCAGGGGAGGATTCATATTCTTAGGTTTTTTCGGTAAAGTCACGTAGATAAAAAAAATTAATTAATAAAAATAAAATAAAAAATAAAATAAAAATCACGACGTTTCGGAGGCAACACAAGCTCAATTGATACAGTAATCGTGCTGTGACGGTTCCACCTGAAGACGGAAGCTTGTGTTGTTGCCTCCGAAACGTCGTGATTTTTAATTTATTTTTATTTTATTTTACTTTTATTCATTTTCATTTTTTACCTGCGTGACTTTACCGAAAAAACCTAAGAATATGAATCCTTGCAGTCACGAAAGCTTCAAATCTAGAATCAGGGGAGGTTTGTTTGACCACACTTCACCGCACAGATCGATGCGGATCGGTGAAGCTCCGATTCGGGATATCGCTCGCCGCCGATGTTAAACGCCGGCTGGGAAACATAAATCGGGGATTCATATTCTTAGGTTTTTTTCGGTAAAGTCACGTAGGTAAAAACATTAAAATGAATAAAAGTAAAATAAAATAATTTTATTTTACTTTTGTGAAATAAAAAACCTAAGAATATGAATCCTTGCAGTCACGAAAGCTTCAAATCTAGAATAAATCGGGGATTGCCGGAGGTCCACATCGCCGGGCGAGTCGTAACAACGGCGCCCGCCGATGCTCCACCTCGCACGTTACATCACAGATGCTAATCACGCGCAGTGGGGCACGCAAGGGCATTCGCCGTGTCGACTTGGGCGCAGACGGGCGAGAGATCCAGCTGGTTCCCGGTGCCACGCGGGAGTTGTGGATGCTGTCAATTTCAGCAAGAAGCTCCCCTAACCCCCACCCACTCCCCCGGTGGGAAGAGGCAATGTAAGCGGTGGGGCTTTGGCAGACCCTGGTTTGAGCAGCCTCTCGCTTGGATGTGCAAATTGACCGTGGGTGTGTTCCCTGAGCACAGGAACGTTCGGCTATTACGGGCACAAATGTTCCCGCGTGTACCTGTTCATCCGCAAACGGTGTGCTGTTGCTTTGCACCGCAGCCGCTCCTGTTATTATTATAATAATCGCGGTTGGCGAATCAATGCGATTAAAGGTTTCGTATTAGGAAGTATACGGTTTGCTGGAGCAGTCAACATCTGAGGACGGTTGATTGTGTTGCTTCCGAAACGTCGTGATTTAATTTTATTTGTTTTCATTTTAATTTATTTATCTTTTTTACCTACGTGACTTAACCGAAAAAAACTAAAAGTATGGATCCTTGCAGTCACGAAAACTTCAAATATAGAAGTATAAACCCATTGCAATTACGTGAGATTTAATACAAATACTGGAAAACAAGTTTGTTCTATACGTACGGATATAAAGAATAAATGAAGATGTAATTCCTTGTTAATCTTCACGTACTTTATGTTTTGGCATTTCAATTATCTCAATATGAATGCTATTCGTACATATGTGTTTATACCGCGGACATTTTTTCATCACGACGTATTTAGTCCATGACATTCCTAAACTTTCTTTCTTTGACGAATTTCACCGCCGCAATTAATATTCACTCACCGAGACAATTCGCCGGTGTTATTGCGGCGTTGAGAAGAAGACCATAATGAATTAACCAGCGTGCAATGCGGTCTAAGGGTTCAGCTGCATGAATGGCACCCACCCTCTCCCTGCAGTGCTCATTATCGCGGATCAGTCTGGCAGAATAAGGGCACATTCTTTTTAATGATCAATTAAAGTTGTACGCTTTAAATTCTGCGAAGCTACGGGCCTAAAAAGTGACACTCACCTGGGCGGTACGCTGCGAGGTTTCTAAATCTTCATGGTATTGCTAACTATAAGTTAATGCTACCCTGCCTTGTACAGTACATATGCACGCTGAACTTCTGTTGCGCCATACGGGCGCGAGGGCACCAAACTAAACGCAAAAAAGTAGTTCTGAAGAAATGAGTTTGAAATTTAGTAGATTTAGAAGTGCAATTGCTCCAGCGGCGTCCTTATATGGGAAGGAAGAGCGTTCCAGACGGCCGCAGAAGCGCTACTGAAAGCGCGTGATTCAGTGTCTGATTTGACAGCGACAAGGCAAAGTCCATTGTAACATCAGGCTGCTCTGCGGCTGTAGCTGTTTTGCAAAAGCTGCGTTTTTTGCTGTGGAATAATGAGCAGCCACCCAGCCCGCTCGAATGTACACAAAGACAAAGATCCCCCGTATAGCCTTAAACGACTGTGGGGGAAAGTGCTGTTAGCGAGCACCTATGAAGCACGGAACCGCACACGAGGGGGTGGGTGGCCAGCACCACGCCCGACCGCCTTTGTCTCCCCAGTGGCGATGTTTACACACCGCACCAGGTACTCATTTCAGGCTGAGTCGACCTAGGGGAGGCCTCGGATCGGTTCAGATAATCGTCACTGGTGTTGGCCGTGAGCGGGAATCCAACACGGATGTACACAGACAACAACAACCGACATTCGCCACAAAGTGGCAGTGACATCACCACGACGCTTGTGCCAGGCTAGGTGCACGTTGAGGCCACGTGAAGTGTCGAACGCCCGCTGGCAGGAGGTCACGGGGCAGACCCAAGTGCCACGGGTCGACTGACTGAGATGACTGAGATGACTGGCCGATGCACCACCTGTGCCCCCTACTGTTCCAGCTTGCTGTGCTTTAGCCACACGGCGCTCCGCTCGTTGTTGTGAGCGTCGCTCCTCCGCCCTCTGTTGTTGCTGGAGGGCGACTGCCTCCAACTGCCCAGTAGCGTCCTTCACGAGCCTCCTCCACAGAGGCCGATCTTGACACCGCTGGTACCAGTCATCGGCAAGTCCACTCAGCTCCACGTCCTCCTGCACCACATCACTCCATCTCTTCTCTAGCCCGTGCCGCGCCCGTTAAGCCCCCTCGATCCGTCCGAACAAAAGCTGTTTCGGCATGCTATGGCTGGGCATGCGGGCTACATGACCCAGCCAACGCAGCCTTGCCTGCCGGAGGAGCTCACCGATGGGACTTTGCCCAGATCTTTCAAGGATTTGTGAGCACTCACACAGACGCACCAACAACTCACTCGCTAACCCACACAGCAGCTAATTCGCTCACAAACGACGCCACTCACTTGCTGGTCGAGAAGCTGGGTGCTGCTCACGCGAAAACAAACTGCACTGTTTCTTTTTTTATAAATCAAAACAAACATTACAAAAATATATTGAAACGAAACGATTAGCATAGAACTAAAAGACTGAGGATGGAAACGTCCTACGTTGACTTATGGGGTGGCCTTCATCCAACGGTGGATTGATCAAGGCTGCCGATGATAATGATGATGGTAATGTTGATGATAATGATGCTAAGCGGGGTGCTTCCGAAAAAAAAAGACTCGGGTCAAAATTACATAAGCGGTCGACAATTTTCCAGCGATGCCCTTTGATTGTCAGGGAGCTCACGTGACTCGACTTGATCTATATATATAAATAAGGGAAATTTGTGAATGTGTGTCTGTTCAAAATGTTTAGCGTACTTCCCGACATGCAAACAACTTGAAATTTGCCATGTGGGTACTTTCCAGAATGTACACCATGCAAAAATTATAAAAATAGACTTTTGTATTTTTTTTTTTGGGGGGGGGGGGGCAATAATGCATATATTTTGCATTGCAAGTGAGCTATGACGTCACATCTGTCATGTGATCCGTGTGCGGAAGCGTCACGCAGTGTGCCTGCTGATGTTCCCCCCCGGGTAAAGTGAAATACAAATGTGTTGCAGGTCTAAGGCGTTCTTCGCGCAGCATTGGTTAATTATTTCACTCGTTTACTGCCGTACGCACCCTGAAAATTGTGTGTATCTGCAGCAAGCGCGTGTATGTGTACCTATGGACGCGCGCACGTGTGTGTGTGTGGGGGGAGCGGTGGTGTAGTGGTTAGCACGCAGCGCTACGAGACCGGCGACCCGAGTTCGATTCCCGCTAAACGGCCACAACCGGTGACGATTATTTGAACAGGTCCTGGGCCTCCCCTAGGTCGACTCAGCCTCAAACGAGTACCTGGTGCGGTGTGTAAACATCGCCACTGGGGAGACAAAGGCGGCCGGGTGTGGTGAATCCAAGTCCTGGGCGAAGCCGGCTAGTAAAGCTGGTCATTTATAAAATGCTGCGAGCATCCCCGGAGCTGTCAAAGACAAAGTGGTAAACTCCAGCGATGAGCGAGAACGCAGCTGGGGTTGCGCAACGCGAGAGGAGAGAGACGGAGAGACGAGTAGGGGAGAGAGGAGTCTTTTGACTTGTAAACAACTTTTATTGCCGCCAGCAGCAACAGCACCGGAGGCGATTCCGATATGAAATACACAGTCACCAGCAAACGAATGAAAACAATCGCTATAAATCCACGCGCTGTGGCGCTAAAAGCACCGCGCACACCACGAAAGGAAAGCCACGTGGTGGTGGTGGTGTTCATCGCACGCGCCACGGTGACGAGCGAGCGCTTCAGAAGGTGAACACGAGGGTGACGTTCACGCTGGTACAGAGAGGGGCTTTTCCGGCTCCCCAGCGTTCGAGTGCCTGCGAACATTCACTCTGGGCGCGTTCCCGATGTGAAGGCCGAATGGAGCTTTAATAGTGGTGGGGGGCGGTGGGGGGTGACAGCAGCACTGCCTGACTGCACCTTGAGAGTTGAGCTCACCTGCAAGGGTCGGCTCCTTGTGCCTGGTGTCGGTTGATTTCTTGATTAGAGCATCGCCGCTCAGCCGCTGTCATGGTGCTGGGTTCTCTCTGCTGCGTTCTTGTTGTGTTTATGACGCCGCCCGACTTAAAGGTTGGAGGCCGTTTGCGCATTCGCTCCGCGTGCCACTCAATCCCGTCGGCGTTGCTGTGACGGATCACCACGATAATCGCACGCGGGGAGACGCTACAACGCGAACACGAAACGTGTTGTTAGAAACGTTGCTCCGCCATGCGGGGACTTGGACCGCGCAAAAGCAGCCCTGCCGATCGAGAGGGGTTTGTCAGCGTTGCTTACTCGGTCAGAGCCTCTGCTTAACCCACCGCTTGCTGGGCACCTGGGCGTGAGCGATACCGCTAATCGTGGTAAGCTGTGCACATGTCCGGGGTTGACACGCTCGCGTTAGAAAACATTACAGAATCGGTGCGTAGTCACCATTTGTCTTCCTCGTTAGGTATTAGACGTCAAATGACCGTATTGTGCGGTAAATTAACGCACCCCCCTCCCCCCCTGCGTTTTACAGCAAAAGTTTGAGGTTCGTCTTATAATACTGTCGGGTCTGTGCGTGTCCATATTTGTATAACGGTATTGACACCAGGCACAACGTCTGGGAGCGTCCAATAATGAAGAGGACACGCCACCACTCATCCGCCCGTGTGTTGCGATTCCCGCGAACAGAGTGAGATAAGATCAAGGCGTCATTGCGGCCAAAACCATTGACGCCACCGCACCTCGACGAAGCTTTCTTTCTACCCTCGACGAAACCCCACAGCCACCTCCAAGCTCTGCCCTAACAATCTCCCACCATCTGGCCTCAGGTCTTCCCCCTGCTCGCTGGAGCCGGTGGGAGACCATTTCAATGTCTGTCTCAGCGATCGGCCCTCACCAATGACTGCCGAATCACATCGACGACATTCACCTGCCATGTTATCTTCCCAAACTTCAAAATTGCTTCCCCCCCACCCCCATCCTGCACACATCCCACACGGCGCAGCAGTTTTTTTCTCTCTCCAAATAATATCTACAACACTCACCCGCCATGTTTTCGTCCAGGCTCATGCATTGCCTATCCCGTCTTGCCAGATATTCCCAGCATTCATCACACACACACACACCACCTACGCTCAAATGCCGTGAGTTGTCAGCAACACACAGACACGTGGAGAACCACTCAGCCTCTGTGCTTACGCAAAAAAAAAACATCAGCAGTTCCTGAATAAGTATATTGCGGTCCTTTCTTCCTTGGGTCACCGTCAATATAAATTCAAATAAATGAGACCGACTGACAGCCAGTAGTGATACAGAGCATCATCAGCACAGCCGAGGCACCAATGCCCCCACGCATTAAAGTCTGCCTCTGGAAACCATAATATTGGAGTCCTCGCTTACACACTATGGGACCTCTGAGCTTTGCAAATGCCACCGACAATAAAGCCTGTGAATATTGAGGGAACCCCACCATAACAGAATAACAGTGTGGGCTCGGAAAACCCAAAGTTTCAAACAAAAGCCGCGTAAAGAGCACACCGCCTGTGTATCGTGCAAAATACAATCAGCGGCTCCTGAAGGAGCGCACCGTGGATTTGAAGCTTTCGTGACTGCAAGGATTCATATTCTTAGGTTTTTTCGGTAAAGTCACGTAGGTAAAAAATGAAAATGAAAATTAATAAAAGTAAAATAAAATAAAGCAAGCGTGCTGTGACAATTCCACCTGAAGACGGACGCTTGTGTTGCCTCCGAAACGTCGTGATTTTTATTTTATTTTAATTTTATTTTACTTTTACTAATTTTCATTTTAATTTTTTACCTACGTGACTTTACCGAAAAAACCTAAGAATATGAGCGCACCGTGGGTCCTCGTGTCTGAGGTCACCATCGAAATACATTTGGGCAATCGTGACCGACTTGACAGACAGCAGCTCAAACGCCAGCCGCGTGGAATCCAGCAGGCGCAACAGTTAGAGTGGAAATCCACCCGTGCTGGGACGGAGACAGAAAATCCGTTGTTTAAAACCAAAAAGGAAACTTAATCCGCACCGATTCCACGGTGGCAAATTTAATATGCATGGCACTATTCATCCTCGTGGACTTAATAATATATACTGCGGCCGTATATTGCGTACGCTGCTTACATTTGCACATATAATAACGGCATCTGTTCAGGCTGTTTATTTATTGCCTCGCCCTCGTGGGCGAGAATGTTAAGGGCTGCGCTGCGCCAAGAGATGTCTTTGTCGACGGATCGCGTTGCATTGGAAATTCAGAGCAATTTGGTCGAGTGCGCAACCACTGTAGTTCCAACGTCAACTCAATTCCGTCGACTCTGCCTCCCCAAACGTTCGTACAGCAAGCCTCAACATCGGGTGGTGCCCGTGGAGCTATGTGCGGGCACTGCCACCCTAGACACAATGTAATAATCAATTCATAATGTGCAACACCGAGTCAATCTACTGCTGGATGGAGGCCCTCATCCGGCAGTGGAATGGGGGGTGAAGGGGTGGGGTCCAACTGGTTTAGTTCTGGCTCTCACGACAGCCCTGGCCAGCAATCGAACTCGGGTTGCCGATTGTTCAGCGTCACGTGCGAACCGCTGCGCCACCGCTCCGTCGCAAAATGCAGCGTCGTCATCGTTATCATCCGCCATGGTCAATCCGCTGCTGGACGAAGGCCTCCCCCCAGAGCTGTCGCCATCTTTCACTATATCCTGCGATGCAGTAATCCACCAGGACCTGCACAGGAGCGAATTCCATCGCTCCATCTCCGTGGTGGACATGCCCACAGATGCACTCCATCCCTTGTCTGCCACTCCGTTGTTATCCTTGACCAGCGGCCATCATCACTTCGAGCGACGCGTCTTGCCCAAGCTACTGGGCGCCATGGTGGCGAGATGTTAATTACCTCGCCTGGTATACAGGTCGTGGGTTCAATCCCGATCCTCACGCCTGCTGTATATGTGGCAGTTTGCATGTCTCTCTCTCCGTGGTCGCATGGAATTTTCTCCGGGTCCTCCGGTTTTCCCCTCCACATTTAGAATCAACAGAAATTGGCCGCTATACATTTCCGCATGACAAGCCACTTCGTTGAGCATTAATTTGTGGGCAGGTCGCTTCTGAAAAAGAGCTATATAGCTCAGTGGGCCTCCCCTGGTAAAATACAATCGTAACGGTACTTACTTTTCTTAGCAGTAAAATCCAGCCGTGTCAATCAAGTGCTCGTTGAGCTGCATTGGCTTCTGGTTGCCGAACGAATACATTTTGAGGTCGCACTCATTACACACAGAAGCGCTCGCCACAAATGAACCGCGCTACGTTTCTGATCTCGTCAAGGAGCCTAACCCATCACGCGAACTCCGGTCATCCTCGCAGCGGCTTTTGGCGAACCGTCGAACAAAGCGGTCGCCGCATCGTGCGCGGCTTTCGGATGCGCGTCTGCCGGATTCTGGAACACCCTTCCGTCCGATATTTGGAAGCCACTGGAGTTATGCACTTTTAAATCTGGATTGAAAACGCAGTTCTTGAGCATTACTTGTTGTGTTTAGTTTGTTGTCCTTCCCAAGCAACTCCAGTTAGCACGGCTGGCTACGTACGGTGCAAAAAAAGTTCAACATACATACAATGATGTCTTTGACTTGCGCATGTCCACTACCACCGGGGTAAGATGTGCCCAATGGGAATGGCGACACATCCACTGCCCTGACAGAAAACCCAATGAGCATTACATGCAGGACCACGAGGTAGGTGGATGGGTGACCTTGAGCAAATATGAACGTGTGTTTTTGTTTTCTTGGGGAAGAGAAGACGTAAGAGAACTGGTTTATAATACACTACGATCCCGTTCAGTCGGGTGGCCTCGGTGTAAACATGCAGCTTGACATTTTTTCTCCAGTCACAATCCTGTTTTAAGTTTCAAACAACATGTGAAAACTTGTACAAGAAGCACTCAGCCTTTTGTGCATTATGCATACAACCATCAGCAGTTCATGGAGCACTGCATTGTGGTCCTCTTGACTTCGGTCAACATAAAAAATAAATGAGAAAATGTGACCGACTGACAGGCATCAGTGACAGACTGTAGATCAGTTTCAGCACGAGTATGACCCATCAGTACGGTATAGTCCCAAACGCTCACTTCCACCAAATTTCCCTGTGGGTAAATTACACCCAACATTGCCTCTTAAGTTTCATACTCTTTGGTTCTTTCGGTAAAGTCACGTAGGTATAAAATAAAATAGATCACGACGTTTCGGGCGCAACACAAGTGTCTGTCATCAGGTGGGAAAGCATGGTCTGCTGCTGATGCAGACTGTTTTAAAAGGTTTGAAATGGGTGTAGCCCAAGGGTCATAAAGGAGTGGCTGGGTCGATTTAATGTGAGAAATTATCATGTAACTGGGCACGGAAGTGGCTATGTTAATGTGAGAGATTATCATGATGTTAAAGTGAGAAATTAGCATGTAACTGGGCACGGAAGTGGCTATGTTAATGTGAGAGATTTGCATAAAATGACAGTTATTTGGTGTTATACAACTGTCAAACCTGACCTTTTGTCTGAAAGCTGCCAGTGTGGAGACAGGTGTACATACAGTTTGTATGAAAACATAATCCAAGTGGCAGTCCTGGTAGTCTCGGTTGCTCGAGTGGCGATTCGAGTTATAGTCTAAAAACGTCTCCGTGGTGGTCGTAGTGGTCGCGATGGAATATCATCCGTTATCCCAGTTGTGAGTCCCAGATGTGAACCCTGATACCACTGGGCTGGCATTGACCAGAATCACCAATGACACGTATTAAATAGGCACAGGACATATGTTGCAATGGCAATTCTACTTGGGTTGCCTAGGGCCAATTGGCCTTCTTGACTCCGTGCAGCCCAGCCTCCGTACCGATTCCGCGATTCTACCGATGCCCCTAGGAATCGAATGCGATCCCAGTTGCAATCCTTATTGCCGAGACTGGGAAGTCACACTTCGATCTCACTTCATGAGAAATGCTCAGCTCCACTCCCCATGTTGTTACCCTCCCTCGCAGTCTCACGGTGCAATACTCCACCATCTCGCTCCTGTACGTGAATCAACCTCCATCGAATAAACGATATACATGGTATGTATATACATGTTACGTATATCGTTTATTGTTAAATTTGAATCACAGTTCCTATGATCACTGTCACATTGCTTTTATAGCTTGGTTTTGGTGATTTCGAAAACGTTTTGGTTTAGCCATATTTGTTAGTTGTAGTACAGAGTTAGACTGATACCTTCAATCTAAATTGTCTTGTGGTTGTTATTGTTTGACTTGCATCCCATTGGGATTTTTGCACACAGCGTTGATATACGGTGCTTTTTTCTGGAAGACTTTGCTGTTTTTTCCTAAATTGTTCTATTGCGCGTAGTCACTTTAAGATGTTTCTTGTTCATGTTTTTGTTTATTGCGGTTGCACCCGATTCAAGAGCCGAATGGCTCTGTGGGTAAATTGCTGCAGCTCTGCGGTTGTCGTACTCTCGAGCGTGCTCCCCTCTTTTGGCCGACGATCCGCCACCAGTTTCGTCTCGTGATCTTCTTGCTCTTCTTTCGTATGGCTGTTGATGTCGACGCAAAGCAGCAACTACAATTCGGGTGGTCAAGCCAGATGACCGCGTCAGCATTAGCGGAGTCGATCGCTGTGATGTCTCCTTGTTATATTCGGATTGTGCATTGCATCGTTACACGTTGTACGGTCTGTTCTGAATGTCCACAATCGCACACTGGACAGTTTTTAATTTTACATTTTGCGCATCGGGCATCCGCATCTGCCATGGTGTGTGCAGTGGATGCGATTCAGGGTGGACCGTGAGCTACGTGGAAGACCAAACACAGCGGATCTTCTGCGTTGGGTCTTTCACGAGGTGTCGTCGTTTTTTTTTGCGAGTTTTTTTGAACTCCATTCGGCTCACCAGGCTTCATCGGGGGTTTAATTCTCATTGTTGAGGTTAAGCGCATGGATCCAAAAGGGCTTGCGAGACTTCAAGCAAAGAAGAGTGTTGTCGATGTGTCCTGCCAAGTCACGTAGAAGGGAAATAATAAAATGATATAAATATAAAACAATAGAAATTCTCACGACGTTTCGACTGCAACACAAGCAATCATCATCAGCAATCATCATCAGGTGTGAAATCCACAGCAAGAAAATGTTCTTGCTGTGGATTTCACACCTGATGATGATCGCTTGTGTTGCAGTCGAAACGTCGTGAGAATTTTTATTGTTTTATATTTTTATTATTTTATTATTTCCCTTCTACGTGACTTTACCGAAAGAACCAAGAATATTAATCCCTGCAGTAACGAAAGCTTTAAATCAAAATCTCTCATTTGCATTCATGTTTTTGACACACGTGTTCCCATTTCTGTCTTGCCAGTTTAGTTCGCAGCAAGTAACTAACTACCCATACCTCTTTAGTGTACTTCTCAGTTGTTGTTCCACTGCCTTTATCACTGTCCACGTCTCGGTTCACATACCACAGCAGGCAATATCGCCTATTGACGCTGTTCCTCTGCGGGTGCGTTGGTATGCTGCTTTTCATTACTACATTCAATTCGTAGATTTGTACCGTTACTGAATGCACTTAAATACTCTCAAGTGTAAAAAAACACCATACTTTAGATGCGGCACATACTTAGACGAATGCGATTCATTTATTAATTAAATACTAAGACATTAAAAAAACAATATAAACACAAGGCACCAACGAAGAGCGCCATCGAGACTCACAGAAGAAGACGGGAAACGTGACGAATGAGGAAGACACCGGACTGCGTACGCACGAGACCGAAGACAGCACCGACAGAATCGTGGGAGATCGCGGAAAACACGCGTCGACGCAGCTCTTCCGAGTTATACTCTCAGTTTTTTCGGCAAATTCACGTAGGTAAAAAAATGAAATGAAAATTATTAAAAATAAAATAATCAAATTCACGACGTTTCGGGGGCAACACAAGTCTCCGTCATCAGGTGGGACCGTCACAGCCAGATTTGCTGTATCAAGTGAGGCAGGGATTGGAACAGCCAGATTTGGTGTATCAAGTGAGGCAGAGATTCCAAGATGCAAGTTCTTGTTATCGTGGCATCTTGGAATCCCTGCCTCACTTGATACAGCAAATCTGGCTGTGACGGTCCCACCTGATGACGGAGACTTGTGTTGCTTCCGAAACGTCGTGAATTTTATTATTTTATTTTTATTAATTTTATTTTTTTACCTACGTGACTTTACCGAAAAAACTTAGAGTATGAATCCTTGCAGTCACGAAAGCTTAAAACCTATAATCTTCCGAGTTACTCTGGTAACCGCGCAAATATTCCTCCGAAAGAAAGTTGAACTTACTTCTAACAAACTACCGTCGCAAGAACTTTCAGATAAATATTTCGGACAATTGTTGGTGGGTGTGGGGGGGGATGTGATGGGGGGGAATTAACCGCAATGTCTCCATTTTCAAACTTGTGAAACTAACCGCTAATTCTATTTTTGGTGTCCTCTGGTCTAACACCATTTGAGACGAGGCTCCAAAGAAAGCTGTCTCTGGTGTGGACCAATCAGTTTCAAGGACAATGCATATATTATCAGAGTATGTTTTTTGTTTGCATTCTGACCACAAGTATTGTGGCTAATGCAGACATGATTCCTTGTAAAAGGTTTCAGTTTAGTGTTTTAGCCATCTTAACACCTGTTTTGTTACCAGAAAAAAGTGGAAAACCCTATTCTGATGTTTGTGTTGTTTATAAATTACTTTCAAACGGATACCTCGGCGGAGAGCGTCTTTTGGTAATGGCTCTACGAATAATAACGAGAGGTGTCTGTGTGTTGTGCGCAAAACACCCACAACCAAGCGAGCAATGAGCAACTTCCCCCCCCCCCCAATATTAAACATTTAGAGCTGAGTTTGCAGCGAAAAAATACCATTGCGTCGGTGACAAAAAAATAAAGGAAGCCAAACATTTTTTTGCTAAATTTGTTGCAGAAGTTTTCAGATTCAATTAGGTTGCTGGGCATACTGGGTGCCGTTTTAAAATGCCGAGCAGCTCAGTGAAATACAGAAAACATGTTTCATTACAGTACCTTCGGTTTTTGAAAAGGCTCCGCACATAAGCTTTAATTATGCAAGTGGTGTGGGATCCTTCTTCTGGAAAGACGCTGAATACGCGTTTGTTCATTTGGTGAGTCACCAACATGCTCCGGCTCGGGCATTGTTGAACTCCATCCTCTGTGCCGGGCATCCGCACCTCGGATAAGCACGGTTGGCTACGTACGGTGCGAAAGAAGTTCAATGTACGTACGTCCTGTGCCAGCCACCCAGTTCAATTGCATCCGAGCCAGGGAGTTGTCGGTGACCAGTGACGATAACAAGACGTTTGCGCGAGTTCTTAAGTCTCGTATTTGTCCGTGCAGGAGCGTACATCCCTTGGTGTACCCCGGTGAGCATCGTTCATTTGTCTGATTGCGAGTGGCCCTCAAACTGCCCACTCAGACAAACTGCCCGCTCAGACAAACTGCCCACTCAGACAAACTGCCCACTCAGACAAACTGCCCGCTCAGACAAACTGCCCGCTCAGACAAACTGCCCGCTCAGACAAACTGCCCGCTCAGACAAACTGCCCGCTCAGACAAACTGCCCACTCAGACAAACTGCCCATTCAAACTGCCCACTCAGACAAACTGCCCGTTCAGACAAACTGCCCGCTCAGACAAACTGCCCACTCAGACAAACTGCCCGCTCAGACAAACTGCCCGCTCAGACAAACTGCCCGCTCAGACAAACTGCCCGCTCAGACAAACTGCCCGCTCAGATAAACTGCCCGCTCAGACAAACTGCCCGCTCAGACAAACTGCCCGCTCAGACAAACTGCCCACTCAGACAAACTGCCCATTCAGACAAACTGCCCGCTCAGACAAACTGCCCGCTCGCGTCACCCGAAGGCTGCGCGAGGATTTGCCGTCCTTGTCCACAACAACAAAACCGCAACAGCCGCCACCAATTGGCGGGGACGCCACCACGGCGCTTGTGCCAGGCCAGGTGCACTCCGAGGCCGCGTGAAGTGTCGAAGGCTCGTTCGCAGGTCATGGGATGGACCACGTGAACAGCCCTTGTTGTCAATCCGCTGCTGGATGATGGCCTCCCCACGTCGTGCAGGTCATACAAGTGTTATTTGCCCATACTTCACCGCACTGATCGTTGATTTTTTCTGCTTGCGATGAGAACCAACGACACAGCCATTCCAGGCTATGCCAGGTGTATTGTTGCCAACTTAATAAAGGGAGGATATATTCAATACGCCGGAGCATTTATGGGGATGTAACACCTCAGTAGTTTTAAATGGGCTGGCAGTCAAGCACGAATAGCCTTCTGCATTACCAGCACAGCTGTCGACTGCATTTGAACCATATTCACCACAACAAACCAATCTATATTCGTTTACAGTTAAGCAACAAATATTCATCACGTTTAACCTACGCACGCGTGCACGGTTACGTACACCCTCCCCACGCTCCACGCCGAGCGAGACAACTGCGATCCGCGTTTGCGTGCACACTTAACGCGACTCCGGCTCATCGCGCTCGGGCAGCTAGTTTACTTGTAAGGCAAGGCGTGTACGTGTTTTCTTTTATTGATGTCGTTACATTTTACACAACAGGCGTAATGCCGGTTTGAAGGCATCAACGTAACCGGGCGGGTGGGCGGGCGGGCCGGGGGGGGGGAGGAACCGGTAGATTTATCACACTCGTCACAGGAGCTCTGTTTCATGCACTGGGTTGGGTCGGGAGTCCGAGGCGCCACGGCAGTCGTCCTCCCCGCCGCAGTTCGTGTCAGAGTCTCGGCCGACCTTCGAACGCGGCTCAACATTTCCGAGGTCTCCTTCTGCCTGGAAATCGTCGGGGGGCTTGTCGCCCGCTTCGGCTCGCCTTCGGTACGAGCCGTCGCCGCTGTTCTCGCCGTGGCTTTTGGGCACGCGGGTCAGCAGCATGGTGTTGAAGCACGGGAAGCCGACGCTCTCCACCTTCTGGTACATCTTGACGTCCCCCGGCAGCAGCTCGCCCTCCTTGAATCGGCCGAAGATGACGACGAAGATGCCGAACATGGTGAAGGCCAGCAGGCTGGGCAGGAAGGCGAGGCATTTGGTGGAGAGGCCGGTGTCCACGAACTTGCTGAACATGAACAGGTCACCCTGGGTATACGTGCGGTTAGTGTCTGGGTTGACGTGTGCGGTGCGCCACTCCCAGGTGAAGGTGCTCGCGTTGAAGGCTTTGAAGTGGCTTACGTTGGTCACCGTGTAGATGTTGAGGCTCGGGGAGAGGTACTGGCCGTATTCGTAGGGTTTGTAGAAGATCTGATTCTTCCACATGTTCAGGTCCAAGATGAGCACCAGTATGATGACTGCCGTAGTTGAACCATTTGCCTGATACCACGAGAAAAGTCGCGTGAGATTGTTTTTTTTTACTTGCGTTTACATTTAGCATAATTCAGTTGAAATGCACTGCATACAAACTCGTGTGTGAAGCAGTATGGGTAAACGTTTATAAAATCAGAAATCTGTTCTGCGTCTTCGCACGTAAATAAAAATGTGTTTATGTCCATCGGCCTATTGGCTTTCCAGACCAATATTATCCAGTAGCATTTGTTTAAGCAAGCCAAATTTATACATGTTGGTCCTGCGGAGACCCATCAGCAGGGTCAGGCTTATTAAATAAATGGTACTGGGTTCCCAGATGTTATTGGTAAGCACACTCCATCTCATCTTTGGGACCCTGTTCAATGCAAAATATATATATATATAGTATGCATTATGCATTACTGTGGGGCATTATGGATAAACACACTTCTTAATCATATCATCATGATAAAAAAATATTTTGTTAAAATTACAAAAATCATTTCTGGGAACAATTACAATAAAATCTGTTGAAATCAAGTGTGCTCTCCAGTTAATTAACATTGGCTCCCGTGTGTGTTATTGTAATGCTCCTTCACTCCGCTGCCCATGAGCACACAGTTACCCGTGATGTGGATGTGGTAAACCTCTTTGAAGATGCATCTTGGCAGCTGTAGCTGAATGTGGGAGGTGTGGAGGCCAGGCAGCTTCACGTCCATCGCTCCAATAAAATGAGGGAACTCCCAATCCTAACGGGGGGGGGGGGGGGGATGGGGGCATATATAGTGAACATCAACAATGTGTACGGATGTGCATATTTTTTATGTTTCATTTCACACATTGCAATTACGCGTATATTTACAAGCAACCAGCCAAATCACCCAGATTGCTCCTGGTCTCGATAGATCTGGGAGGATACGCGGGGTTGAGCATGGATACTGTCTGGATGGGCTACTGCTGTGCATAATAAGTAGTGCTGGCTGCTGCGGAGTTGTATGGTGGGCAACGGAGCCAGTGCAGCAATCTCCATTCTGATATTGAACATCGATGCCCCCAAAGACTATGATACAGTAAAACCTTGGATTGCGAGCATAATTCGTTCCGGAAACATGTTTGTAATCCAAAGCACTCGTATATCAAAGCACTCGTATATCAGTTGTGAACACGTGACGCTCGGCAGACAAAGCGTATACACGTACTACTCGTATTGTAAGACCTCGCTCGTTAATCAAATTAATATTTATAAAAAAAATTTGCTCGTCTTGCAAAACACTCGCAGACCAAGTTACTCGCAATCCAAGGTTTTACTGTACTTGCCTTCCCTATCCTGCACTGACTAGTGTTGTAAAGTATGGTTAAATAACCACCCCCCCCACGACCCGCACAGCAACGGAAGGCCCTCATCCAGCAGTGGGCTGTACATATACAAATTAACAACTAACAATGTGCCGGGCAAGTGGTGATGCAACCTTGTAATCGAGCACTGTGCAGGCATTGATTGCTGGATCAGAATAATGCTTTGCAGCTCCCTTCCCGTGGGCATCATGGTGCCATACCCTGGCTTGCCAGGAGGATGCAGTACAGCAAGTGAGGACTCCACGTGTTCCGTATGTATGGGACAGAGCGTTTCCCACCTCACACAACTCGTGGGTTTTTCTCCACGTGCTTCAGATTCCTCCCACATGTAAACGTTCACGGGTTGTCCGACAACAATTTCATGATAGAGGGTGGCAGATCTTGGGGTTTTGTTGGTGCCGGCTCATTGCACGGCTGCCTCCCCACGTATCTGTGGTTCCTCGCTCCTCTGAGCCATTCCCTCTCTCTCTCTATGAGAGAGAGCAAATATTGTGTGGTGCGTGAAAAGTCGAAGAGAAAAAATACACTGTTAGATGAACGATTCTTTATGTCACTGTCCTGTGTACATGAAGGGCACGAGCATTGCAGTTCATCTCACAGTGTGTCAAATTACAATCATTCTAACAATGCCAATTATTTATCCACGGTAGGCTCAATGATTCCCAAGACTAGTTTTATGGGGTAGTCCCACATTGGAATGTTTGGCCAGATCCATGAATGAGCGCTTGGCGGAAACTTACATATATGAGGGGCAAACATTCAGCATTAATATATCCTGGCTAATTCACATGCCCAGGCCTTCAAAACCTGGTACATCCAGGCAGTATCATATTCAAGTACAAAGCAGGCTCAAACCTGCTTGGCTTCTGAGATGCAATAGCATGCGGTGTGTTCTAGGGGATTTGGTTGGAGGCACGCTTAGTTAACTTCATCACTCAATATCCTCCTTGTGCATTCCAATTTTAGGATATAATTACCTTAATAGGATTTCTCCAGGATGTATAAATACATTAAATAAATAAATAAAACTGACAATATTTAAATTTGATTAATTGTGATTGAATCGCATTAGTTTATTTGAAATTAATCAAATAAATACGCATGATAGCTCAACAACAATATTTTTTTGTATCATAACGGCCCACAGACCGGGTTTATCAAAGTGGTAAACGGTGGCTTCAGACTGCATTTAGTAGTTGTGAAAAAATCTGAATGAATCTCAAGGGTTTTTTTACCTTGTTAAATAAAGGTGAAATAAATGAATAAAAACTTTTTTTTTTCAAAGTAATTTACGGCCTTCTGTCAATCCAACGCTGGATGAGGGCCTCCCCACGCTGTGCGGGTCATGGGGATTATTTGACCATCACCTTCAGCAGCATAGGGGTCAAAATAGGTTCATGTCACTCACGACCGATTTTAGCCATGGCCCGGAATCCAACTCGGGTTTCCAGGTTCATAGTGCAGAGCGCTAACCACTGCTGCACTGCACTACCCCCACCCCCCACCCCCTTGCACAAACTTATATAATTGGGGAATGCAAAAAAAAAACACGAGTGGATAACAAGCAAAGTAAATTTGTTCAACTAAGTATTAATATGAATTATAATGGCCTTACACAGATGAACTTTAACAGCAAGTTTAAATAAACAGTGGAAACAGAATGACATTTTAAATGGTGCTAAAAGTCAAATCGACTCGTCTTAAATTTTTTTTATTTTAAATGCAGCTTTCCTTCTGATCTGCAGCCAGCAATCAGATCTCAAACCAAGCATGGGAAATGGCTGATTGGCTCTTGCTCCGTGACATTCTAATATATGAGCGTGAGATGCACTCGGAATATGTCTCCCTCAGCATGAACCGACGCACAAAGGTCTCTGAGATGTCAACGACTATTGAGCACTCGAAGGTGCATAAGTGACTGTAATGGATTTTAAATATCAATCTGGAGCTAGCCACGATGGCAGTCACTGTTAAGGCTGATCAAGCAGGCTTAGCATGTGCACTGCATTGCTTTGACGTGTGTCATTTTTTGCTGCGATGGTGATATCAAATTACAGTATGGGGGAGAATTTCGAATTGGGGAAAAGCAACCGTAGCAGTCACAAAAATGTACCTTAACTTCACAAAAAAAAACCTCGACACGTTTGTCAATGTGTTTTGTTCTTCGTGTTATTTTTGTGAGTTTGTTGTTTTACCTGTGCTTGTGCACAACTGCCAATGCAGTATCACCAACTAATTCGTTTGCTTTACAAAGCACTGTAGATAATCTTTTGGGGGGGGTTTGGTTCAAGTAAGTGCCATGTATTTGAATATTTTATTTTAGATAGTTCACAATGTTGGATAACAAGTACAGGGCCTACGTTAAACACGTGTCTAACTTGCAACAAACAGGACAGAAATTTGTTGACGCAATTAATATTTTTTGGAGTGAATGCATTTTCGATGCGCGTGAAAGATTTCATCCCACGGCGGTCGGCGATAATGGAGAAGTAGACAATAAAAATAGCGCTTTCTTGAGAAAAAAATGTAATGTTTGGAAAGCTCTAAGATACTCGAATTATTTGAATACGAACAGGGCAATAATTTGTTTTTATTAAGACAAGTTGAATCATTAAACGTGACACTTTTCTTAATGGAACACCAAATAGCATGCAATAAATAGGCAAAATCTAAATGTGCAGCCCTGTAATTGCTACATCATGCCAAATCCAGCAGGCAGAAAGGCCTCAAGCGGAGAGAGTGCGGGAGAGGTCCACTAGACGGTATTTTGGGCTTCTTTTTCACAATGGCCAGATCTATGGAGAGCGGTGGCAGTACCCATTAACACACCACACGTGACCTGCCAGTCGACTAACCGTGATGGTACCCGCTTGTACACCGTGCACACAAGAGGCATGGAAGAACTGCCCCAATTGTTTCAACTATCACGCACCGGAGGGGGGGGGGGAGCGGGCGGTGGTGACCTCTGGATTGCAAGTCCGTTGCGCTAAAACATTACCGCCACCAAAGTGCCCGCGGCGTTCGTTCAATACATCACAAGAGGTTTAAACGCTACGGTGTTTAAGTCACGGACGACTGAACCGAATGGCACACGGGGTATCGGCGTGCGCGGCACCTGCATGACGATGAGCAGATCGAAGACGAGGATGAAGGAGGCGAGGAAGGCACGCGACACCTCGTCGCTCGGGAGGAAGCCGTGGTTGATGGCGTCCCAGCTGATCCAGTCGGTGCACACAACGAGCACCACGAGCGAGGTCAGGCTCAGCCACACCACCCTGCACCACAGCGCACGTCAATGTCAACGCAGCACACGATACAGCACACCATACTACAACACAGCACACCACCCTGCACCACACCACACGTCAACACACCACACGTGTCAACACACGTCAACACACCACACCACACGTCAACACACGTCAACACACCACACCACACGTCAACACACGTCAACACACCACACCACACGTCAACACACGTCAACACACCACACCACACGTCAACACACCACACCACCCTGCAGCACAGCGCACGTCAACACACCACACGATACAGCACACCATACTACAACACAGCACACCACCCTGCACCACACCACACGTCAACACACGTCAACACACCACACCACACGTCAACACACCACAGCACACGTCAACACACGTCAACACACGTCAACACACACCACAGCACACGTCAACACACGTCAACACACGTCAACACACCACACCACACGTCAACACACCACAGCACACGTCAACACACGTCAACACACGTCAACACACCACACCACACGTCAACACACGTCAACACACCACACCACACGTCAACACACCACAGCACACGTCAACACACGTCAACACACGTCAACACACCACACCACACGTCAACACACGTCAACACACGTCAACACACCACAGCACACGTCAACACACGTCAACACACCACAGCACACGTCAACACACCACAGCACACGTCAACACACGTCAACACACGTCAATACACCACACCACACGTCAACACACGTCAACACACGTCAACACACGTCAACACACCACAGCACACGTCAACACACTTCAACACACGTCAACACACCACAGCACACGTCAACACACCACACCACACGTCAACACACGTCAACACACGTCAACACACCACACCACACGTCAACACACGTCAACACACCACACCACACGTCAACACACCACAGCACACGCCAACACACGTCAACACACGTCAACACACCACACGATACAGCACACCACCCTGCAGCACACCACACGTCAACACACGTCAACACACGTCAACACACGTCAACGCAGCATACTACAACACACCACAACATACTACAACACACGTCAACACACGTCAACACCCCACACTATACACCCACCAACACAGCACCCAACACTATACACCCACCAACACAGCACACCACACTATACACCCACCAACACAGCACACCTGACACTATACACCCACCAACACAGCACACCTGACACTATACACCCACCAACACAGCACACCTGACACCACTGAACATACGAAGAAGAGACAGCCCACACACCGCTCTGGAAAGAATCACACCCATCAACACCAGACAGACACCGACAGCACAATAGCCAGCGCTCTACCCATCCATCTTACCGCGGCATCCACCCAGGCAGCACAGCCGGCATTAACCCCGCGTGCTAATCAAGTGAATGCACGAGCGAATCGACTCTTAACATTGGGAACACCTGAAACACGTGGAGGGGAGTGCCGTGAGCCTGTTCAATAAACAACTCGTGTGGTTCCGACCCACAGCAAGAAGCCCCCCCCCAAAAAAATGCTGGGGTTTGAAAAACTATTTCATGGGCTGTGTTTGTGCTCCACAAATATATTAGGTTGTGGTTGAAATAAAGAAAAAAAATATATAATGAATTTATTTTAGTTTTGTCCGCACTAAAAGCAAAGTTGTGGAGAGCACTCGGCCATGTGAGGCTGGCGAGACGTTTGTGTGTGTGCCCTGGGAATGTTAACGCGCTTTGGTCCTCCTATAGCTCCGATGTTACTATTTTTTTTACTTAACAGGTAAGAGAACACTGAGCTTCTAAATAGCTCTTTCTCATAAAATGATTGCCCAACCAAGTTGATCATCATGTTGAACATAGGTTGTCATGGGCGATCAGCTGGATGAAAATCCAGGTCCTCAACGGTGTTGGCCTTTGCATTATTGGGCGACATCTAACAAGCAAAATAGTTCAGAAGAATAAAACCCCACAATGGACAACAGGCGTGTACACATCTACGAACACAGCAGCACCTTGATCACGATTTAAAAAAGCATGCAGTTGCAACACCACACCAAAAAGATCATTGAAAAATAAACGAAGCATGGGAGGTAGGTTAGGTTGCAAATATAACAGAGGCAAAGGTGCAGCCACTTTCTCCATCCACTACTGGCAGAAGGAACCTCGAATAAAAGAGGGCCTATTTTTCCATGCTGGCCGGAGTTTTTTTGGAGACGTGGGTGTTGCCCACACTTTTCCCCACCATACACGGCCCTGCCTAGCGACTAACTGCTGCCTGTCGCTCATTTGTTTCTGCTCGTTGGACAGAGACGGTGGCGATTTCAAGACACCTGCACGCCGCCGGAAGACGAAATCGAGCAGGCGTCATCTGCATTGCAAGCCCAGTGGCACGAACCGTTACAACCGCGCGGCGGTGAAAATAATATCCAGCAAAAAACCCGCACAAAAAAGCCAACAATAAGGCCATAGGCGAGCCCATTGACTGCGTGGGACAGCTGAGCTTGACACCTCTGCGCTGACGGATTGTTGCTTAGGGGCTCGGAGCCGTATGCACTCGGCTGCCCACGCGGTGTGGTGCGGAGTGGACGTTGTGCCCAGAGCACGAATCCCTGGGAACGCGTTGGTGCACTCTGTCAGCTCGCATCCCCCCATTGCAAGGTGGGGGGGGACTGGGGGGGGGGTCATTTACCTCCACTCTTCTCCCATAGCACGTGTGTTCTATTTTTCGATTTAAAACTTTCGTGACTGCAGGGATTCATCTTCTTGGTTCTTTCGGTAAAGTCACGTAGAAGGGAAGTAATAAAATAATAAAAATTAAACATAATAAAATAATTAACGTCGTGAGAATTATTTTATTATTTTTATTATTTTATTACTTCCCTTCTACGTGACTTTACCGAAATAACCAAGAAGACACGTGTGTTCTGTTCTAAAACTCTGCTGTACGTGTGTATGTTGAACTTCTTTTGCACCGTACGTAGCCAACTGTGCTAATAGGAGGTGCGGGCGAGGGGGAGGAACTAAACACGAACAGCGGTTCAGAATTAATGAGTTTGTCGATTTGGATGATTTAAAAGTGCACAGCTCCAGCGGATTCCTCATATCGGACGGAAGAGCGTCACAGACGGCCGTAGAAGGGCATCTGAAAGCATCTTGACAAGGACGGCGACCGCCTCAGATGAGATCCGGATGGTAGAAACCGGTCCAGAGTTTGTTCGCTTAAACAAATGTTTCCGGATATGTTTGGTTTGGAAGCGAAAAAGGTCGATGACCAAAGCAAGTTTTATTTGTATGTCGACGGAGGTCTGTTTAAGCAAGTTATTGTTAGACAACTGCATTTTATTATACATCATTTCAAAAAAAAATCCTCATTACTGCGTAGGTTAAGGAATATTTTTTAAGTTTCGGCCAAATGGCCTTCTTTTACATCTTGTGTAATACCGACTATAATCACACAGGAATGTCTGTCCTTAACGCTCGTGACGTCACTCCACATCGACCAGCCCCCCTCATTAATATTCATGAGCAGGTGACGTCATCCAAATGGACACCCCCCCCCCATTCATAATAATTAGCGGGTGACGTCACTCCACATGGGGGGGTGAGGCGCCTCCTCCCCGCTCCTCGGCGTCAACTCACAACCCTCACCACAAAGGCAGAACCCTCACGTCACGCGATCTCCGTCACGCTGTTGAGACATCGAAGTAAAAAGGACGTCATGATGAACAAGGGATTATAACCTTGACATGAAATAAGTCTGTGTCACCGCGGCCTTACAAATTGCACACGAATTGATGCAATGAATATCAAGTCGCGGTTTTCTTGGGCTATGCCGCTACGCCCATCTCTAAACCTTTATAAACAATTTGCCTTTAGAGGCTAACCCCTCTTTTCCTCATGATGACCGCTTGTGTTGCAATCGAAACGTCGTGGGTTTTTTTTGTTTCTTTTTATTACTGAAAGAACCAAGAATAGGTATACATTATAGACTGCCAGTACAATCACCGAGGTTAAGAACCAAGCTACAGTCTTCATTATAGACTGCCAGTATGCTCACCCAGGTTAAGAACCAGGATACATTCTACGTTATAGACTGCAATTACACTCACCCAGGTTAATAACCAGGCTACAGTCTACATTATAGACTGCCAGTATGCTCACCCAGGTTAATAACCAGGCTACAGTCTACATTATAGACTGACATTACGCTCACCAAACGTAATAACCAGGCTACAGTCTACATTATAGACTGCCAGTACACTCACTCCGATTAAGAACCAGGCTACAGTCTACATTAGTGTTTTTTTGTATCAACTTTATTTTTTATTTATTTTTTTATATCTACGTGACTTTACCGAAAGAAACAAACAATATGAATCCGAATATTAACTTTTCGGAATGCATTATTGATCTGACAATACCATTTAACCCGACCTCGCCTCCCACGACAATCTATATTTCCTGAAGGCCAGTCAGATAAAATGCCAAGCACTTCCTTTTCTACTGCGTAGGATCTTCGCGCTCCCGCTTGAAAAGCATGACGAGTTTCACTCCACGCACTGGGAGCTTCTTCTTCTTCTGGAAGCTGGCGGTACAACCTGAAAACACATTCGAAAAAAAAACCCCTAAAAAATTAACCCGTAAAAACAAAGTTTTTCACTCTAAATCCTCTGGCTTGAGATGACTGCCACCTATGGGTCAGATGATTGTCTGCCAGCATTAAGCAATTGGTAATTAAATATTTTTAAAAAATTCCCTAAACAGTGTAAAATTTTTGAAAAACATTTTCACGAAAATTAATTGTCACGCACAACGAGTCTGTGTGGAAAATGTCAGCTCGATTGGATCACGGGAAGTGGGTTAAAAAACGACCGAAAGATTTGCACGGTCGTAAGCAAGCAAGCAAGCACGCAAGCACGCAAGCAAGCGAACTTAATATAAAGGATTTAAAAATGATGTATTATGGGCCGTTATGGATAATGAGACAATCAGAGATATGAATAAAAGTATCTCTATTTTTTCATCATTATTGCCCATATTCGTCACAACCGTACATAATGAGAGTTTAGACTACTTGTACATTGCTTTTTGATTGAGGTTTAAAAGAGTGCTCTATTGTGCAGATGGAGTGCTTTTGCCAATAATATGAGCACGGTTGGCTACATATGGTTCGAAAAACGTTCAACACACGTACATACAATTCAGCAGCATGAGTTTATTAGGCCTGACAGCTGGTGAGACACTAAACGTCAAATCGAGTCTTGACTGTGCTTGTTTAAACAAATGCTGCTCGTTAATATTGATCTAGAAGCCAATATCAAAGCTGATGGACTAAAGCCGATGTTATTTTAAGCGGAGAAATGGAGGCGTATTTATAGTAATTGTGGTCTTTTACTCATGCTGCTGCACAGACTACAGGACTAAAAGTCAGGCCAATTATCCCAAAAAGGATCACGCAAATTAAAACTCATGGAGGGTTTTAGGTATATATATTATTTAATTCAATAATTTATTCATAACCAGTTGAGAGCCTGTTGAGATTAAAATTATTTATTTCAAAGCAAAACCTGAGTCAGAAATTGAACAGAAAAACTTGCGAGAAATAAACAAAAACTGATGATCTCAGGATATTAAACATTTATACCTGTTAATTCACATTTCAAAAAACGAACTCGCAATGCCTGTGTGCTTGTAAGATGATGACACAGAGATGATTCTTCTTGGTTCTTTCGGTAAAGTCACGTAGAAGGGAAATAATAAAATAATAAAAATTTTACATAATAAATTAAAATAAAATTCTCACGACGTTTCGGCCACAACACAAGCAGCCGTCCTCAGGTGAAGAACAGGGCTGTCAAAAGACAGCGTCATTCAGACGCTGAACAGGTCTGTCGGAAAGACAGCGTCATAATGAACTTTCATTACCGAAAGAACCAAGAAGAAGAACAGACAGAGTGAGCTAAATAAAAACTTTCCCTGCACTGCACGGTTGTATTGGCTCAGGCTCAGTCATCTCATTGTTTTCATCCGCCGCCGCCGCTACGCACGTACACGCTCCCATTGCATCGGCCGCGCCGTTGTGTTCCCAACCCTCTCGCACCATCACTCTCTTCCTTCCGATAGATCTCGCAGCTCCACAGAGAGGGAAACTGACAATCTGAGATGCGCTTCTTGCAGTCTCCCACAATGTGGGCTTCACGTCTTCCCCGTGGTCACCAAACTCTGGGTCGTTGGCAGTAACAACAACAATAACACCCGCCATTCGCCACTAAGCGGTGGTGACGTCACCATGACGCCTGTGCCAGGCCAAGTGCACTTTGAGGCCACGTGAAGTGTCGAAAGGCTCACTGACAGGAGGTCACGGGACATTCCCAGGTGCCATGGGTTGACTGACTGAGATGAACAGGCAGAGATGCACCAGCTGTGCCACCCACTCTGCCAAATTTCTGCACTTGAGCCTCCCGGAGCTTTGCTCGTTGTTGTGTGCAGTAGCCTACTCCCCGCTATCCTGCACGTTGTGTAGGCCACTCAGCACCCGTGTCCCACTAAATATTCCCTTGCTGCCGATGCTGGGAAACCCAAAGATATTGGTTTTTTTAAACGGTATTGCCTCTAGTGGCTGCAAGGGTAGCTTCAACACATTGCATATGCCAATTAAACAATATGGATTCTACCAAATGCAATTCTATGAATATATAGTGACGTTAAGAGTAAACATTAATCAATGAATCAATCATTGCCCCACCCCTAATATACAATATGCAAACTTTCTTAAGGCATGAGCTGGTATGTGCATACGCAATGTGCATATATGCCACGTGCCATTAAGAAAAGTGCAATTGCCCCAAAACGCCGCCTATTATGAATTGTTTATATTCAGGTGGTGTTATTGACTAATTAGAGCGACAATGACCCATTAAGCTTATTTGCCTGTTTATTTCTCCTCGTGGTCACGTTGATTTTGTTCTGGTTCCTCCGGGGTTTACCCCTCCACATTTAGAATCAACGTGTGTTCAGCGAATTTGTCTGCTCTAAATTTCCAAGTGGTAAGCCGCTACGTTGAGCGGCAGTTTGTGACCAGGTCGCTTCCGAAAAAGATAATATATATAGCTCAGTGGGCCTGACCTGGTAAAATAAAAGAAATAGCTTAGTTTTAAAGCCCATGCATTTGTAAATGAATCACGCAGCACGCTATTACCCAAACGTCGGGTTAAATAACGGTAGGCGGTGGAAATTCAATTGGAAGGTGGTTAAAAAGGTGCGACGCTGTGAACCCTGCTGGAAATACAGGGACACCCCTCTTCTCCGGGATCACGTTCTCCCTGTGCCACATTCTTCCTATCATCCGAACCATGTCGCAGATAAGAAGGGCGAGCCAAAAGCGGTGGAAAATTCACCCTACGGCGCGATCCATTTGTAGATACCCCACTCATTTCTAATGACCCATCTTCTCAAGAACTGATTGGATATTGTGAAAGCGACGGTTCCATTATCTTGCACTGGAGACCTGCCAATGATTTAATATGCGCACTGAGGTTCGAGGAAGACGAGCAGAGGCTTTGAAATAAAACGTAGTTTTTCTCTAGAATTTCTCGCTCTCGTTTTAGCAGGGACGTCTGCAAATGGATCGGCCCCGTATTTGTTGCAAGCCGATGTGTAGATATGAGGAAGTGACCCAAAAATTGTCAGAATCAATCCCATTAGCTAAACCTTGCTGCAGTGTAATGGCGAGTACAATGCACCTGCATTCCAGAGGTGACCTGCTGTTTGATCTCCCTCAAACTAGCCTCTGTCCAAACCACACCACAAACAGGCAGAACAGTTACATCGGCCATATATCCTGATGAAGGCCGAAACATCAAGACATTCCTTTCATCTCAGTGACAACATAAAACTACGTGTGTGTGTGTGTATACATATATACAACAACAACACAAAGCCTGCTATTATTTTCAATGTTCCTGTTATATTCAATCGGAGTAATCTGAAGCCGTGTATCTTTTTTTACCAAACCCCCCATACAAACATCTGGACACGCACCCGTGTACACCGTATAACGTGTCGTGGCGTCGTACGCGCCGTGCGTGTGTGTTAACAACAGCCCATGGGCAAATTGGTGACGTACAAGTGAACACGTTTGTGCTTGTGCATGAGGGCCAAAGGTGACCCGAGTCAGGGCCAGTTGTTGTCCTCAAACAGTGCCCTTGTAGGAATTCACTGCAACGCTGTCCAACGCGATTCTCTTTACACGGCGTTTTTGCTGCAACGCCTTCTATAAATACACCGGCTTCGGGTGAGGGGGTCACCCTTTAAAGGCGTCCAACGTTGACCGCATTCAAACCGGCGGAACTCGCTCGGCACTTCCTGGTCACTCCACTGCTGGATGAGGGCCTCCCTCGACCACGATGGTCAGTGGCGGCTTCGTGTAGGTGGGGAGCATCAACGTTGGAGCATGGAAGTACAGTACACGTAGCTGTAAGCATCACCATATGTTGTTTAATAATAAATAATTTCGCTTCACTGTCCTCAACTGCTCAGCAAGCGGCACCACAGCACGATGGCAACCTGCTCGTGCATGCTGGGTCACCCAAGCAAAGCACAATCCAGGCTTAAGCCTGCTTAGCTTCCTAGGTCTGACAAGGTGGGGCAGATTCCTGGTGATTTGGTCGCGGAAACGACTTTCATCATATGCTATTAATAATAAAAGTGATGACATTATTTACATAGCTCAATTGGCGCATTAAGTAGCATTTTATATGCAATCGCCAAATTGAATTATGTTTGCACATCAGTTCAGTCGTAAAGTGAGAGAGAAAAAACACACGTTATCATCCGCCTAAATAATAACTCTTCTCGAAAAATAAAACACCCAATTACGTTCTAAAAAAAAAAATATTCAAAGCACACCGCAATTTACATGCACGACCCGGCATTACATTCAAGGAACTATTTGCATGAAGCACAAGGGTCAAACAATACTTCGTGAAAGAGATGTCGACGCCCCCCCCATCCCTCATCCATCCGCGCCTTCTGACCGTGCGCGAACGTTTTTTTTATCAAACCCAAAGGTTCTAGATTTGAAGCTTTCGTGACTGCAAGGATTCATATTCTTAGGTTTTTTCGGTAAAGTCACGTAGGTAAATAAAAAAAAATCACGACGTTTTGGAAGCAACACAAGCCTCCGTCTTCAAGCACTTGATACAGCTGTCGTGGCTGTGACGGTTCCACCTGAAGACGGAGACTTGTGTTGCTTCCGAAACGTCGTGATTTTTTATTTTGTTTTATTTTACTTTTATTAATTTACATTTTTTACCTACCTGGTGACTTTACCGAAAAAACCTAAGAATATAAACCCAAAGGTGCCGTGCGGAAGAGAGGGAGGGAGGGAGGGAGGGAGGGACCTCCCGTGAACCGCGGCCCCATTCCGTTCAGGGCTGTTTTCCCCGATCGTTCCGAGGCCCCCCTTTGGGATCAGTGCCTAGCAGGCGCAAGCGGACCTGACAGGTCATAAAGCTGAAATGGACAACATTATCTCCTAGAAATCACCGGCTCAGGGTGAAACATGGAAACAAAGCTGGAAGCAATTTCAGCTCTGGGAAGATTCAATTTCTCCGCTCATATGAAACACAAATATGCTGTTATCTGCTGCCTTGTTGACGCTACAAGCCATGCACGAATCTGCCCGCAAATCCTCTGGACTAAGGAGTAATTTAGCTTCTAAGAGTTGGCAATAATGAAACTGTCCTAGAAATAAAAGAATGAGATCTGAATCCGTTTCATGTGGGACAAGGTCACATAGAGCCGGACACAGGTTACCTTCAGAGATGGCTTGCCCGTGGGCTACAAGATAGACCCGGCTCCCTGGAGGGCACGTAGCATGGAGAATATGTCAACGTGAAATGCGCTTGAGATGTATCCGTGCAATAAATCCAACAGCATATTCAATTGTGTGTACATATTCCAATATTGGATGTGTCTATTGGATATGCCTTTGAGAAATTCTACGCGTGCGTATCTCAGGGGTAAAGCCATGGGCTCTATCTCTAACGAATCGTTTGTGACTTGCCCGTGCCGAACGGCACCTTTGTGAGCCGTGTGGGATACTGTGCGTGGACTATGCGAATGGGACTTTGTGTCTTATATGCTAAATATAAAATGCTAACTATTCTGTTGCCCATTTGTCAATCCGTTGCTAGATGAAGGCCTCCCCATGCTATGATGGTCATAGGGGATGTTTAGCCATACTTCCCTACACTGGTTAAAGCTGGTTGGGGTGATCAGGGCTGGTTGAGATATCACTCGTCACTAATGTTGGCTGGGAATTGAACTCATGGAAAACCATGTTCGGAGCACATTGCAAAAACCACATTGTTTAACATGGAGGCTTTCGCGACAAATATCATCCATATTACAGGTTCTTTTGGTTTAGATTGTGTAAATAAATAAATGTGTCATTAAACCCGCCACCACCGGACACAGCCATTTACAATCTGAGTACGACGTTTCATGAGTAATTACAACTGGCTTCATCAGGCTTACTGGTGCAATGTAACGCAAAAAAAACTGTACAGTAAAACCTTGGATTGCGAGCATAATTCGTTCCGGAAACGTGTTTGTAATCCAAAAGCACTTGTACATCAAAGCACTCGTAGATCAGTTGTGATCACGTGACGCTCGGCAGACAAAGCGTATACGTACTACTCGTTTTGCAAGACCTCGCTCGTTAATCAAATTCATATTTAATTTAAAAAATTTGCTCGTCTTGCAAAACACTCGCAGACCAAGTTACTCGCAATCCAAGATTTTACTATATTATGGAAAAACCACGTTGTCACTTAATCTTTCCTATTACACACACACACAGATAAAAATAACTGGTAAATTAATACATAATAATAGTGTGATGTTTTGGCTTTGGCTGGAAATAAATAAACAATGTGCCTTATCCATCTGGCCTTCTTTGTCACCATGTGTAATGATGATACCAAATAATAATTTACAGCCTCCCTGTCAATCCACTGATGGGTCCATCACGCAGCACGTGAACTACTGCTCCACCGTCCCCACTACATATACATATACTACGCATAAATTAGGTAGCACTACACTAACTGCCAATTAATCCACGAGCAGCAGCACATGCAAGCCCTGTATTTATGGCAGCCTCACCAGGCCAATAAACCCCATCTGCAACGCCCCGTCGGATTACAGCGCGGCCACCGTTTATAAGCGAATGTACGGCTCGAAAATAAAAATAGGGGACGTGTCAAAATAAATACAAACATCGCAAAATGTGCATCACTGCGCCGCCACGGTGGAATGGTAGTGAGGTTTTTTTTAGTTTTTTTTTCGTTTTTTTCGCTTCTCGATGCCACGAACTGTTGAAACTTTCCATTTCAAAACGCTGATTCTTGCTCCCTGCAATATAAACGCGCAGGCTCTCGCGACAAGCAAATTGCACATGAGATGCGAGTTTAATAAGTAATGATAAAAGACATCCCTGCGCATGGCTACTGTACACTCCTTTGTGGGCCACATACTTTTGACTAAAATATCCCAGTGAACGGCTCCTTTTTTGAAAATCAAAAGCGTCTTTGCAATTTCGGAGAAACCTTCGTCGGTTTTTTCTTTTCATATCGATAGACGGCGCATGACGACGCCGCTTTTGTGCCAAGTGTACAAACGCACCGCAACTCAATCACCGCCGGCTTATTGCTTCGTGGCAAGAGAATCGCTGTGGGATTCCCGATGCCGCAACCTGTCGGAGAGGAGTTGCAGGATTTCTAAGCCGGCAAGACGACTCGAGGAATTCTAGGCGTGTGTCTCCGTGCGATTGAAATGTAAAGTATCGACGTGTGTGATGTAATGACCAGATCTTCAAACGACTGAGATGCATCGGACGAGCGGCGCGCAGTGCTGCCTGCTATCGATGTTTACGATCCCTGCCACCCTGTGTCTCCATCAGGCACTTGCTATTCAAAATGAAGGGCTTCCACTGATATATTTATCGACAAAGACACACCGTAGAACCTTGACATGATTTAACAGGGTGTCCCTATACACATTTTTCCTTTTCATAAAGAAACATTTTTTGGAATGAAAAAAATATGACCGTTCAAAATAAATTAGAATCGATGGCATTCATTACCATTACAATCATTACAGTTTCAATAATTGACTTGATTATAATTACAATATGGGTGCAGTGGGTGGCATCCAGCGATCTGCATTCAGTTTAAGGACACATCGGTGGCGAGTGATATCGGAAACGGTCCTGGGACTCCCCACCCAACTTCACCAACCAGTTATTGACCAGCGTGGTGAAGTACGGTCAAACGAGCCCCTTGACTGACACAGCATGGGGAGGCCTTCATATAGTGGGGAATTGACAAGGGCTGAAAAAAAACATAATACAGAGTAGAGTGGCAATAATACCTCTCCTTGGTAGTCTTTGTTTGAGATTAGATAGCTTATGTGACACCTACTAGGCGTGCCTGAGTATTACCCAGAGACACAATAAACTATGGTTGTCATTCTCCCTACATCCACACTCGTTTCGATTATCTCTTTGTTACGATGTTATCCACATATGGTCATATCAAGAATATAAAATGCCCTTTATTTACCCTGTAGAGTTACTGTTTGGTTATTTCGGTAAAGTCACGTGGAAAATAAAATAAAAATCGAATACGACGTTTCGGTTGCAACACAAGCAACCATCATCAGGTAAGAATGAATGATAAAACACAGACACGGAAACAACACAGGCAGACACACATGCAGAGAGAGACACACACAAAGACACACCGAGCGTGACACACATCAAGGAAACACAAACACGGAAACAACATAGGAAGACAACATGCAGAGAGAGAGACACGCACACAGACACACACCAAGACAAACAGGAAGAGGTTAATTTAGTATCGAAACAGTTTTTTTTTTTATGAAGCCCCTGCAATGGGATGTTTGACCGGTTACGTGAATGGGCGATTGGAATGTGGGAATTAACTGTGGTACTTGAAGACAAAGATCCAAACGGATAGATTCAATAATCAATTGCTGTACTGTCATCTCGTGGCCACTGTGCAGTGCAAACTTACAGGACAGGGTATTCCCAGGAAGTCTCCATATCAAAGCACCAACCAGTCTCAACTCTGCTTAGCTTCAGTGATGCGACACGATTCGGAACATTCAGGGTGATGCGTTGGAAGGCAACGTTTGCAGTTTGCAATCATGACCAGATCGCCAAAAATAAGCCTGCTCTCAATCTTTATTTCACGCGGCAAATATCACCTTCAATAAAGTAGGCATCGGTTCTCGTTACAACGAAACGGGAACGGCACACAGGGGGGCTTAGAGCAACAGCAGTGACACAATAAGAAACCCAGTTTAACACGTAGTAGGATTTTGCGACCAATATCATCCATAATACACGTTTTTTTTGGGTTAGATCGCGTAAATATATGAATGTGTCTTTAAACCCGCCACCACCCGACACAGCCAATTAGTGAGGTTTGTCACGTACACAGAACGTGCCAATTCATTACTAGTACAGCGCACCTGTGTGTTGGAGAGCCAAGCCACAACATTTACAATCTGAGTGCAACGTTTCGCCAGTAACTACAACGAGCTTCATCAGGCGCCAGCCAGATTTGTGGAGAAGTCCACCTGCCATCACATCTACTGCACGGGGCAGGGAGGTCTCCTCATCCGGTCGTGGGATTAAAAAGGGCGTGGTACATTTCGCACACACTTAATGCAGCGTGAATTAGTGACGGAGGGAGATTATAAAGGTGCAGCCCTTGCAATTACCTGCTCATGCCAGTGCTGGCAGAAATGCCTCCACGAGTGAGCTCTCCCTGGACAGCCCCTCACAAAGGGGATCTTAACCGACTTTTCCACACTGGCCCAATGCCTCGGAAGAGGTGGGAGTGCCCTCCACTTTACCCCACCACACATAACCTGCCGATTGACCCATTTATATTCCTGGGCGGACAGGGGCGGGGGGACGTGAGACACTCGCCACATTGCTTCGACCCCTTGCCGGCAATTCGCAACCGTCGACCTCTGGGTCGCAAGTCCGGTGCATGAACCGCCGCACCACGGCAGCGTCGCGTTGAATGAATGCATGAATAAGTGATGGTCGTCTCACCAGAACACGACGATTCTGTTGTTCCCTCTCCTCCAAAAGCAGCGGAGCGACTTTGCCCAGGCAGGGTACTTAGTGTCCTGAAGCATCATATCGGTGACCTGTGGGGGAAGGCCCAAGGGCAGGTCCAGGAAACCATGTGAGCGGAAAGCATCAAGGACAAAGATCCCCCATATGGCCTTAACAGACTGTTGAGTCAAGTGCTGTTTAGTGAGCACCTAATTAAGGCTGGAACAGCACACAAAGGAGTGGCCAGGTTAGCACCACGCCTGGCCGCCTTTGTCTCCCTCGTGGCCATGTTCAACCATTGTACCAGGCACTCACTTGAGGCTGAGTCAACGTAGGGGAGGCCCAGGACCGGTTCAGATAATCGTCACTGGTATTGGAAGTGAGCGTGAATCGAACTCTGGCTGCCAGATTCATAGCGCAGTGAGCTAGCCGCGACACACACGCACACGCGGGATGACTTTACAAGCACACATTTGTATTCATTTTCAGGCCGCAGTAGCTCCAGTGAATTCTAGATTGAAGCTTGGTTCTAGATTTGAAGCTTTCGTGACTGCAAGGATTCATATTCTTAGGTTTTTTCGGTAAAGTCACGTAGGTAAAAAATTAAAACCCTGAGCTTGTCACTGGCCGAAATAACTTCCACGATCAATAACGAAGGAATAACTAAATGAAACAAATAAATGAAACAAAAGTTATGAAGTGCCATCTTTGTGGGTTTTATAGAATATTTCTGAACTAAACTGTTAGGCCCCATGGTGTCAGATCAGAATAAGAATATTTATACTGGAGGAATCCGATGTAGCTATGAAGCTCTTTTTCACTAGATGTCCAGTAGGGGCAGGTAAGAATGTTGCAACACCAAACAGTACAAAAACACGATGGTAGTGAGAACTACAAGAAAGGTAAACAAATCAACCTGAACACACACAAATAAAACTAAACCATCCCCATCCTACCAAGCAAAGCCCACTGAATGTATCAACTTATTTTTCAGACATGACCTGGCCACAAATGATAGCTCAAGTGGCCCATCACTTGGACATTGATGGCACCAACATAATCAAGAAAATAAGTTTGCAGGTAGCCCACATCTTGCTTGGTGAGACTCAGGCAAGTCGAAAATCGGGCCAGAGTTTTGCCTGCGTCAACAAAAGCTGCTGACAAAACAAATGTGGCCCCTTTTGTTTTAATTGTGATTGGTGAGGCAGAACCTCCTTCACAGTTTGTGTACGAATGTTCAAAAAAAGTCTTAAGATCTGTTTTGGCCCATCTGCACGATGATTGCAATGACAACCCTTTCCCGACTCTGATAGGGTATTTTCAAACAACATCACATTGGTTAGGCTATGGTAATAAATCACGAACGCATTTAAAATCACGATCGTGCCAATTATTGATCTAGGTAAGCCCCATTGAGTCTCAAGCCACTATTTCAGAATGGTTATGTTTTCAGATGCCTGGCCAATACCATTATTGAGTATTTAAAACGAAAACTAAATTTAATTTTATTTCACCAGGTAAAGCCCACTGAGCTACTTCGCTCTTTTTCAGAAGCAACCTAGCTACAAATGATAGCTCAACCAAGTGGCTTATCACGTGGAAATGTATAGCAGCCAAATACTCGAAACATGTTTCTAAATGTCGAGGGAAAAACCGGAGAACCCAGAGAAAAATCCACGAGACCACGGGGAGAACATGCAAACTCCAAATATACAGGCGTCGGGGTCAGGATCAAACCCACGACCTCCTGTTTACTAGGCGAGGTAGTTAACATCTCGCCACCATGGGAGAAAACTACGGTGCCTGGATAAAACCCACACGAACGAGGAGGTGGCACTCAACATGGCCATCTCAAGGCCACCTCACAGCCTCACGCCTACAACCCCTGGCAAGCCATCATGATCTCCTTTCCAAGTACTAAACTGGGCTCAATTACGCTTAGATTTTAAAACCCGAAAAGATAGGCTGCATTTATGGTGGGTGATTTGGTCACATGGCACTCGAGACAATAATGTTCTTAGAATCTCTGTGACTGGCCTCTCTTAGCCACATTCATCGCGAGCTTTGACCTTCTGACACGAAGAACAATCCCAGGGTGAGACATCGCCATCCGTGAAAACTGGCGAATCGGTTGACGAGATGCTTCAGGTGAGAATTCGTAGCGATGGCGCGCTGACGACAAAGCACTCCGACCTTGGCCTCTGATTTTTTTTTTTTAGCCCCAAAAGCAATCCTGGGTGAGTTATTGTAGCCAGAGACCATTCCTGAGAGCCATGTCAGTCCTGGTACAGCGATTAAGCGGCTATCGTAAGGACAGTAAAACAAACTGGGGCGTGGGGGTGGGGGTGAGTAACTTAACAATCACGTAACCTTGACTACAACACTCCTCCACTTCACCTGTGGCAAAGACTTAAGCCGAAGAAACAGGGAATTGTTGTTGATGTTGTTATTTTTTTTTCTTGTGAAGTTGCATGAAGATGGAGCTCTATAAGTAACGTGCACTCTGGTACAGAAAAACGGAGGGTACGTTTAAGAACTTGAGAAGACATGATCCATTTTTTTTTGGGCTTTCAAAACGGGGTTGTGACATGCTCCTGCCGATGTTTTTCTCGTCTGTCGGCGTTGTGAATAAGTGAGTTGCACTGCATTTATTTGTGTGTACATATCAACACATTCCTGCGGAGGGAGCTGGTAGGAACGTTGGGTTGCTCGGTCAATAGCCTGGGTCAACGGCGGCGTGGTGTATTCCGCAAATATGGCCGACTGTAAGGGCGGGCACAAGCCGGCGTGAGTAGGTTAAACGTTGAGTTTTATAAGGGCACCACGGGGTGACCAGCCCCTCCCCACCCAGCCCCACCCCTCCCACCCCCCACCCAGCCTCACCCTCCCCACCCAGCCCCTCTCTCCCCTCCCAACACTGCCCCTCCCTACCCTCCCCTCTCCACCCAGCCCCAACCAGCCCCACCCCTCCCATTTTTGGATGCAAGACAGACGGACGGACACAATAATCCCATGTGGGCTGGTGTAACCAGGAGGTTCCTACCAGTAATACATACTTCAACACTGATTCACATTTATTCTCACCCAGGTGCCGCTGGCTATAGGGATTATTGCAACTCAGCGGGATCTCGTGTTGGGATCCGAATAAGGAAAGGAAACCACCTACGGAAATGCTACGACGTAGGTTCACAACCGTGAAGACCTACGCAAGTGGAATGCACCAACGATGAGCAGCGGTCTATTATAGAACTCTGCTGATGAGGCCCAGAAGGACAAAACCGGTCCAAAAAGTGTTTATTTAAAATTAAAATCTCTGGATAATATTTGTCTGGAGAGGCAATAGGTCGATGTATTGTTTGTAGATTGAGACTCAGAGCAGAGGTATCTTTACATATACACATATATTGTGGAGCTGTGCTTTTCTTCTACAGCTCTTCAGTGCGTATTCACGTTGTACCGCGTGTTTTTTTGGCACGGCGTCTGACGTTCCTCTCCGTGTGCTCGGAGCATCTTCAGCAACTGATTAGAATAGAACCGGGGAGCTTCTACGCACATGGCGGCAAGCAGCCCTCAGCAGCGCGCGGAGCGAAACGTCGGACATCGCGCCGAGAGACATTTGGCACGACCTTGAAAGCACGTCGGAGAAGATCCACCTGTGGAGCGGATCAACTTGTCCGTTGGGAAGCAGCACTCACCATCCAAGCCGTCACGGAGTCTCCCATCCACGTTCCCAGGGCGGCTCCTCTCATGAAGTTTTCATTCTTCAGTCCCATGTAATCGCTCACGATGTATTCCCTGGGACGCGGGCAGAGAAAACGGGGCCCGCAAGTCACCGTCGAGGCCCGCGGAACGACGCGGCTGTCGTTGCCGGTGCCCGCCTGCCCGCCCGCCTGCCCGCCCGCCTGCCCGCCCGCCCGTCGTGTCTGGCCGGCGCTCGCTTGCGCTGCCAGCCGTCCCGTCCGTCACGGACGGCGTCCGTCAACGTGAGCATCGTGGCCAGTCGGGGTAAGAAAAGGTGCATCCGCCGCGGCGATTTCGATGAGTGAACGAGCGCCCATCAGGCAGAGTGCTCTCGGGAGGAGAGCTGACACCCCTTGGATGGGTGTCAATTGTTTGGAGGCAACAAAAAAATTAAAGGACGTTAAAATTTAGTCGGCAAAAGTGCTGGGATTTATGCAACCGAGATGTACGTGTACAATGTATTGCGAAGCCATATCTACAATGTCAGGAATAAATAAATGATCAAATGCTTTTGTGTGTGTGGTATAGTACAATGCTATTTTTTATGAATCTGCCTAAAGCACTCCGCTGTTCTCACCTGGGTATGCAGTGTTTATTAAACATTAAACATTTAGGACATTTTTGACAAAGCTCAGTGCGAATATTTACCCCAGCTTCCAGCCTCGTTAGGAATTATATTCTCCTTGACATCGCCCACCAATTTTGGCATAAAGCTCCACCATAACCAAGGTTATTGGAAAACAATTATAAGTAGACAACGGTTGAAAAAGCATAAAACTATTGTGATGGAATATAGTCAGGTACAAGTGTCGAGGGAGGCACTAACGACACGGAAGAGATTGAAAAGTAAAATAAAAATGACAGTGGGCTGCATTGAAAAAAACAATTTAAGCAAGCGAAGAAAAACAAGAGCGAGCAGTGCAGGGCCCTGAACAGCGGTCAACATTACAATGACCTTGTGGCCAAGCATCATCTGCTTGGCCATGCCATTGTGAAGGCCAAGCTTGAGGATGCAGCCAACCGACTCCAAAGGTGAACCAGAGGTCGCAACCGGGTACCCAATACCCGGCTACCCGAACCCAGCCGGGTACGGGTACGGGTAAGGAATCAAAACCCGTTTGCGACCTCTGAGGTGAACGTTTTTACCAATCTACCCAGCTCCCTCCCTCCCTCCCTCCATGCATCGTCTCATCTCCCAGCTCCCACCACCACTCTCTTCCCACCACCAGGTGGAGCTGGCAGAAGAGAGCCCCTTTTCGTTACAATTTGTTTTCGGAAAGGAACAGGCGACTTAGGCTCTGACGAGTGTGACCGTGACCACGGTTGCCCGAACCCCCTATTCCCCTTAGCGCCGTCGTATCGCCAACTGCGGCGGTTTGGACAACCACGACGGCTTCCAGGAACGTGACCCCCGCGTTTGGCGAGGGGTAGTTGTGTATGTGTAGGGGTGTCACGGGAGGGAAACGGACAAGCACACAGGGGTGTCCACATCCACGTCCGCAAACGGTTAACACCCTGGGGGGCTGTGGGGGGATGCTGGGATCCCACACAGCCCCACCCCTCGGTGGGAAATTGGTATAAAAGGCGGGGAGCGAGAGGGCTCGTGGTTCAGTGTTGGGGAGCTAACGAGTGAAGAACCAGTGAAGTCTGAAGACCGGCAGATAGGCCCTGGAACTCCTCTGACTCGCCGCCCTTCTCAGGACTGAGCAGAGCAAGCCAGTGGCGCGGCCCCAGAGCCTCAGAGTTGATGTTCTTCTAAGAGCCGGGTCTGTCTGGCTGGGTGTCGTGACCTGTGCCTTGACCAGGGCCGGGTCAGATAGCCTCCCCTAGCACCCTTAGCGGAGGACCTGGGAGCAGACCGGTTGGGCAGAGAGCCTAGGGGTGTATCCCAGTCCAGTACGGGTGAAGGGGCCGTTACCCCTTCAAGTGTTGTATACGTTGCCCTGTGCTGAATGTAAAGTTATAATAAATAGTGTGCCTCGACTACACCGTCTCTGTCGCCTGTGAACCCACTACATATGTACATGTGTATATTGTTGCTACTGAGAGAGCACTGTCAGTAGAGACACAAGGATACGTTCAACGGTGTGGTCCGCACATCCATACAACGCTGTCTTGTTTGAAGACATTCTCACAGAGTGTGTGCCACGACCGTTGCACAACGGTCACGTGATTCATGACTAATGCACACTTTGTTGAGATTAGTAAGCACTGTGCATTTGAATGCTGCAGGCTTGCGTAAATCAATAATGTGGCCTTGTGTAAAGCAAACCAAAAGAACCTAAGAGTAATATTTGTGCAGTATAGCATGTCATGTACGCACGACAACTCTGTAACAATTCAGCCCCGCAGAGATTTGGGGACTTGTTGTGAATCATGGTTGTGATTTAGTTCAATAGTGGGTTATTTATAATTTTTTATAATTTATTTTTTGCACAATTTTATATAATTTTCTTTGTAACGTTTCTTGTTTTTTGTTGTTGTGTGTCACGTCCGTGTGGGTTTGTTTACTCAATATAAAATTTACTATATGTCATGCACATATTTTCGCACAGGTAAGGAAAACGATAATTTTTTTATTGATGAATCAATAAATGCATTCTATATAATATGCGTCATGTATATACAACAAGTCAGATGGCTCAGCGGTAGAGCAAGCGGATCGCGTTCAGAAGGGTTGCAAGTAAAATTTACGGTTGGGGATTAATTTAGGAACATCATCATCCCTCTGGGGTTAATAAAAACTAAGCACCACTTTGTGGGCAAGTCAACATTGGTTGTCCTATGAATACATTTGCCCCTTGACGTAGGAATGTGGAAGGTTCCCCACCGTCCCAGGCTTGAAAATGAATAAAAATGCTCGTTTTGATCAGAAAATCTACTTAACAATAAGATCAATTCCAGACGTAATTACAAAAAATTGCTATTCCAGGCCTGAGCTCCAGAAAATATTTCCCTGCTATACCAGTGGGGGGAGGGGGGGGGGATGGGTTGGGGGGTGGGGGGAGGAGGTGTGGGGGGGGCTTAGTGGGCCCTGGAAAATATTTCACGACAAATTAAGCCATGCGTTTATACGATACGCGGCCGAAAACATTTGCCAGAGCCCGTCGCTCTGAAACTACTTAAGGCTGCGCAATGTTCTGCGTTGCTGAATTACATCGGTGTCCCAAAACCAGGCAGGCGGAGGATGCCAAAACTCTACACCCACTCAGAGGAGACAGAGCGACTTTAAAGTGTACTGCTCCGCTGGGAACCGGTTCACGCGCGTCGCAAGTTTAATAGTTGCAACCACACTAGCACGCAGTCGTGACAGCAATTACACAGCAGTCAGCGCTCTGAACCTCGCCAAGCACACTGAAAACAAAGGAGGAGGTGGCGGCGGAGGCACTGCGGGGCCAGATGTGAAAAGCGCTCGCGAGTTTAAAAAAAGGATGACTGGCGAAGAAGTGAGCTAGTGGGGGAAGTGACCCGCTCTGCGTGAGCGCGGGATCTTCACCTGTTTGATGGCGGTGTCTAATAGCGCCGTTGGCGGACGCAATTTAAAGAAAAAAATGATTTCATGGGTTTCATCTGTCGCTCATCTATTTCTTGACAACGTTTGTAATGAAAAACATTTCGGCAGTATGCCGTCAAATATGCATTTTTTTAGGTAGGCAATTGTGGCAGGATCTGATGGAATCATAATTGGAAACCGGGGGAAAAAATCGCATCTATTTAACCTGCCACGGTGATAATTAAACTTTCAATTGCATCGCAAAGTAGATGGAACAAAACCATTTACATTCGCCGGCCTATCTTCTCTCACCACCTGTCTGCATGCATTTCAGTTTTTACTCGTTGTGCAAAAGATGTCACTTCACCTTACACAAAAAATGGGATTCTCAAATAAATGGGAAGCTGCGTGAAATATAATTTGCACGTGGCAGATACGCCTATATATATATAGCCATTCATTATCCTTATCCACACCGAAAAAAAAAACACATTCCGGCAGTATGCCGTCAAATTTCATACCAACTTGTACTCCCACTCCGCGCTTCCAATTAAAATACACCAATTGTAAAATGTACCATACGTTTTCAAACATGGTAACCACAGTAAGTGGACGGTAATTCTTGTCACACTCATTACACACAAAGCGCTTCCACAAATGAACCATAATACCTTGATCTCGTCAAGGAGCTTAAACCATCATCACACGAACTGCGGTGGTCATCCTTGCAGCAGCAGCGGCGGCTTTTAGCAAACCATCAAACAAAGATGGGCACCGCATCGCGCACTTTCAGATGTGCTTCTGCGGCCATTTGGAACGCTCTCCCTTCTGATATCAGAAAACCACTGAAGCTATGCACTTTTAAATCTAAATTGAAAACTAATTCATTTAGAACCGCTTTTGTGTTCAATTTGTTGTTCTTTCCCCGCATCTCCGATTAACACGAATGACTATGTATGGTGCGAAGGAAGTTCAACATACATGCATACATGTGTGACTCATCATATGGAAATAAACCGAGTGCAGCCTGGTAAAAAAAACATGAGAAAAATCATGGTCGTATGCATTATACACTGGAGTGGTATCATGCAAACATGCGAGGCATGATGGGAGGACCAATGGCTCCGGTCACAATCGCGCCTTTCAGAACCTTCTGCGGAGTAGGTTTCGGTGCAGCGTTGTGCATTTTCTGCGCTCCAAAATAAGCACTCCGAGGCTTTAAAGGTAAAGAAGCCATTGCAGATTGAGTTATCATTCGTCCAGTGACCAAGATGAAACCGAGGGCACGGACGGCGCCGCACTGCCAACACGCTTGCTCGCATGCGGCCCATGAGGAGAGAGCGTGGGAGGATTTTCCCTAATAAAAGATTCATTCCGTGGGTTCATGCAAATTTTATCAACGTTGAAAAGTACTTGCTGTGAAAAACCCTTCAGCGCACGAGCGTGGCGCCGTCTCGGAAAGAGGCAAGGTGACCTAGTTTCAGATGCGATTGTCACCGGCGCGAGCACGCGTGCAATTTAATGGAATCATTTAGAAGATTCTTCAAAGATAATGAGCTTTGCTGTTGAACAAAGCGCTGCTTTATGAGATGGACAAAGACAGCTACTTCAAAAGTCCTCTGATCTTCCGTAAGCAGCTTTACACCGGGAGCTCTCAGATGTGCACGATTTCAAAAGGAAATATCTGCTGCGAGCGAAAGTCAAATACAATAGCCTGAGCTCTTGAAAAAGAATATTGATTATTCGTATTATGAAGATGCGATAGGGTAGGACAAAACGAAAACAGTCTCCCAAAAATATCTCGTGAGCACGCAAAATCACAGAGTTCGTAACGAGACCTCTGTCGGCCAAAACGAATATCTTTCACGCCCGAACTAACCCGCTGTTGGCAGTTCAGGTGTTTATTCATTGCATTTCATCCAGTCACTCAGCCACATGATATATTCTGCCACGTGACAAACCTGACCGGCCTCGTCCGATCACGGAAGCGTGCACAGTGCTTGGCATGGGCGACCCTCCACGCACAAATACGTGTCCACGCGGCTGTGGGGGCTATGTGGTGAGCAGTAGGTCTGTCGGGAAGACAACGGGGGGTCCATTCAGACGCTGTCTTCCCGACAGACCTGTTCTTCACCTGAGGACGGCTGCTTGCATTGTGGCCGAAACGTCGTGAGAATTATTTTATTGTTGTATTTTTATTATTTTATTATTTCCCTTCTACGTGACTTTACCGAAAGAACCAAGAAGATGAATCCCTGCAGTCACGAAAGCTTTAAATCTGTTGAGGGCAGTGAATCAAAATCCATTGTTGCTCCGTGCGCCTCTATGCTTCCGAGTCTTTGTTCACCGACTTCGCTGAGCGGCACAGCCCAGCGCGGTGAAGCGTGCTCGGATTACCGCCATGGCCTCGCAAAGGCGCGTGTGGGGGAGGCCGTCATCCAGCAGTGGATTGGCTAAAACACGTACGTACACGCATCGTGCGTGCATGTTCACGCATACGTATACACACGTTCGCGGACAAGGGTTCCCTGAGACAGCGCGTCGCGTGTCATCCCAGCGCGATGTGGAGTCGTGCTGCATGCGTTCGTGGCACCCATTAAAAAAAAACGTGAATGCAATTTTGTCGGTGCGCGGGCACTTGTCTGTGGCAAGGCGCAGTGAACCGTCTTTGTGCGGTAATTAATTCATCCCCAGCGGGAGCCCCGGTGGAGGGAGGGCAGCGATGAGAACATTTGGGCCAGGTGCCAGAGCGACGATGGTGGGCGCGTGAAGATGCATTTATTTGTTATTCTCACACCAATTATTTTGATGACGACACTTCTGTGCCGTCACGGAGAGCGAGGTATTATTGCTTTACGAGTTATGCAAATTGCACGTAATTATCCGATAATCATACGTTTAGGCCAATGGAGTAAAAACTAAAAGTGCTAAAAACTCGACACGAACAAATAAACAAGACAAACGGCAATATGAGACAGTGAAAACGAATCGATAATTCTAGATTTGAAGCTTTCGTGACTGCAAGGATTCATACTCTTTGGTTTTTTCGGTAAAGTCACGTAGGTAAAAAATAAAATAAAATAAATGAAAACAACTAAATTAAATCACGACGTTTCGGGCGCAACACAAGCGTCCTTCTTCAGGTGGGGACAACGTAGCGAAAGCACAACCGCTTAGACACACTTAAGCGGTTGTGCTTTAATTTAGTTGTTTTCATTTATTTTATTTTATTTTTTACCTTCGTGACTTTACCAAAAAAAAACGACGAATCGATACTTCAATTGATTCGCAACCCCGAATCTCGGCATTTCATAGAATTAGCCACGAGCGGCGGGTGGGTTGTATGAATCATCATCTCCGGACAGAGTGGACGAGGTCTCCTGAACAGGAGATCCCATATCCTACGGCATATTCGGCGGTGTTTTTTTTGTTTGTGCAAGAGGTAGCAACCCTTATACTCACGTCATGTTGGGAGAGAACGTCAGCAGGAGGTTGTAGATGTGTGAGAAAAAGAAGAGGAGCATGATGGAGGTGAAGAACATGACCATCCAGGAGCCCCGGTCTTTATGGAACATCTTCAGCCTCAGCATGTTGCCTGGGCGGGCAAGGAGACAAGAGCGGTGGTCATTTCCCGTCGCACGCACCCTCACGTTGCCAGCCACCCCCGACGGCGCCACGAAGAATGAAATCAGAATCAGAATCCGATGAGCCATGCAGCTGGTTTTCAGAGATGTCCAGTAGGGGCGGGTAAGAACGTTACAGCAACAAACAGTGCAAACAAAACAACATGATGGTGGTGTGAAGTACAAGATATGCAAACAAATCGCCCAAACGAATACAAACAAAACTCAACCATCCCCATCCTACTCTTTGGTACTTTCGGTAAAGTCACGTAGAAAGAGAACATAATAAATGAAATAATAGCATACGACGTTTCGACTGCAACACCAGCAATCATCATCAGGTACAAATGAAAGAGAAAACAAACCTAGTAAACTTAGAAATATAATGCCCCCCTCTATCTTTATTTAAGGCCTCGACACAGAGACGTTGTTTCTCTGTGTGCCCATGTGTGTGTTTCTCTCTGTGTGTCTAACTGTGTCTCTCTCTCTGCTTATGTGTCTGTCTATGTGTCTCCGTGTCTGTGTTTTGTCTCTCTCTCAAATGTATCAATCTTTGGAAGAATGTTATCAAGCAAGTAGGGTGTTGACTGTTATGTTAGCCGACTCTATGTGTTGTATTGCATTATATTTCTAAGTCTACTAGGTTTGTTTTCTCTTTCATTTGTACCTGATGATGATTGCTTGTGTTGCAATCGAAACGTCGTATGCTATTATTTAATTTATTATTTTCTCTTTCTACGTGACTTTACCGAAAGAACCAAAGAGTAATTCCTGCAGTCACGAAAGCTCCAAATTAAGTTGCATCCCCATCCTACCAGGCAAAGCCCACTGAGGTGCTAACTTAATTTTTCAGAAGCGACCTGGCCATGAATGATGGCTCAACAACAAAGTGGGCCATCATTTGGACATTTATAGCACCAAAATAATCAAAATAATCTCAATGCACGTTTCCAAATGTGGAGGGGGAAAACCGGAAGATCCGGAGAAAGAAAAAAAATCAACGCGACCACTAAACAAAACCGAGCAAAAGATTTGGATGCCAGTTTAGCTCGGGGGCAGGGGGGGAGGTGATGGTGGGGGTGGACACCGGATTAATAAAAAAAATATTGGGGTGCATCAATTACCAGCTTCAATTTAAACCCTAATTAACGTAATGAAATATTGCTCTGGAAAAGCAAAAACGTCACTTGAAATTTCTATTAACACCCACCGCTCCATCTCTGTACCTCATCTCTTGTTTTCTCGTGACACTGACATCTCTGTCTTTTTCTGGTTCTTTCGGTAAAGTCACGTAGAAGGGAAGTAATAAAATAATAAAAATAAAACATAATAAAATCATTCTCACGACGTTTCGGCCACAACGCAAGCAGCCGTCCTCAGGTGAAGACCAGGTCTGTCGGGGAGGACGGCTGCTTGCGTTGGAGCCGAAACGTCGTGAGAATTATTTTATTATGTTTTATTTTTATTATTTTATTACTTCCCTTCTACGTGACTTTACCGAAAGAACCAAGAAGATAGAAGATGAATCCCTGCAGTCACGAAAGCTTTAAATCGAAATCTCTGTCTTTGTTTACATTCCTCCTCTCGTGTCCCTACATCTGTACCTCGTCGATATTTCTTCTGTCAACCGACTAGGATTTCACGAATCGAAAGAATGGGTTGAGTGGGTGGGTTGGGGGGCGCAGGAGGTGCCCTGCTCAGAAATAAATTCTGCCGAGAGCCCCCCAGGGGGGGGGGGGGGGGGGGGGGGCTGTGGGGCAGCAACACCACCGATGAAACTCAGCCACGGCGGTTTCTCCAGACGGTGAGCCCGCGACGCCGCGAGTTGCCGACATCAGGAGAAGGCGGCACTTGGCAGGCTTCTGCTGGAGGGTGGCCAAAAGCCAGGACGCATTGGGTTATTTCATTTATTTTAACAAACCGACTTCCATTGCACGATTGCATGCAATTAATGCACGCATGAATTATAGGCTTCAGCAGCCGAAATAAACATGAGCTTTTTGTTTAAGATCACATCTTTGGACAATCATCAATCATGTTGCCTTCTCGATTCTTTGATTCGGGGTTCTTGGTCGAGTTTTGTCAGCGACAGACTTGAAGTGATCACACGGGAAGAATAAAAATGGATATTAATAATAACAGATAAAATATTAACTTATAAAATAAACAATACAAATGTGTTACAATATATGAAATAACCCTACGTATCCTGATTTTTAGGTCATCCTGTATATTTTTAGTAATTGCATCGCTAATAAATGCTCCAGAATGCACAGTAAAACATTATCTGCGCCTGAAGCACAGGTGGAGACAAAGCTCAATTCGATATGATAATTTACATTAAAGGTTGCACACACCATCTGCTTTCCATTACATAAACGCGTTGCTTTAAAATTGCACACATTTAATGCCGAATGCTCCGTCGATTATTGTTGAGCAGCATGGCTGCTGTCAAGATAACATACAAAAGCACGCTTCAAACGAAGGTACCTTAACGTGTGCAGGTACAGCATTTTTGTGTAAATCCACTGCTGGATGAGCCTCCCCCCCACACACTGTTACGGGGGTTATTTGACCATACTTCCTCCATGCTGTTCAATGCTGGTTGCTAAAGGCAGAGGGAGCAAAGATGTTGGAGCATAGTACAAGTACTCCACTGGATTTTTCTGCCCTGCCCTCTCTTGACCGAGTAGCCCGACAGGAACCTGCGACAGCTTTTTTTTTAGCATGCGTCGTGGTCGCTCATCGGAGCCACGGAGGAGACTCAACTGTCGCAAAGTCACGTAGGTAAAAAATAAAATAAATAAAAACAACTCAATTGAAGCACAACCGCTTAAGTGTGAAGCGGTTGTGCTTTCGCTACGTTGTCCCCACCTGAAAAAGGACGCTTGTGTTGCGCCCGAAACGTCGTGATTTAATTTAGTTGTTTTCATTTATTAAATTTTTTACCTACGTGAATTTACCGCAAAAAACCTAAGAGTTTCCGCGGCCCCACGAAATTGGGTGAATCCGGGGCAACTTGATCTTAAGGTCCAAGATGTTGACGGCCATCGCACGGCAACCCCCATTTCAAATGAAGCCCTTTAGAAAAACAAGGCAGCTGAACGCGAGGGCGTAGAAAAAAAGGAAAACGACCAAATAAAAAACACGCACATCGGAAATTAGCATTTTTCAGTTCTGAGAAATCGAACCGGGCATTTCGTTCACACTCCTGGAAATGCTCGGCGCTAACGAACAATTGTTTTGCCATCGCGCGTTCTGACACGGCAGATGTGCTTGTCAAATGGCGCTTAAATGAGAACCGCGGGGAAGGGAATGCGCGTAATTGGTTTATACATCATTGTTAGGGAAATGTCACTCGCCGCTGCAGACAAATTGGCTGATCATTGCCGCCACCTTCCGGGGGAAGTACACGCAACAATTTTTTTTGCCTTATCTCATATTTATACAGCGCTTTTATACAAGGCGCTTTACAAGGGTTATGAGTGGTAGGTACAATGAGCGTAGCTAAAGGTGATATGGTGCATAGGGATGGGGGTATGGGGAGAGAGGGTTAGTGGGTATGGAAATTACGGGGGTGCCTCGGGATGAAGGGAAGGATGAGCCAGGGAGTAGAGGTGGGTCTTGAGGCAGGAGCGGAAACTCGACAGGGAGAGTGCTTCTGCCTTAATGTGGAGGGGAAGTTTGCTCCAGTGCAAGGGGGCATGTAGGGAAAAGGAGCAGAAACGGTGGGTGAATTGTGCACAAGGAGAGGGGGCAATGGTGAGGAGTAGGAGGAGAGATTGAGAGCGGAGCGGAGCGGGCGGGCAGGGACGTAAAACAAGACAAGGGAAGTGAGGCACGGAGGTGCAATTAGTTCTCCAATACGTGCCGAAAGGGTCCAGCAGCCACCGCAAGCAAATTCCTGACCTGCACAAGAGGAATGTGATGCCTCAATGAGGGGGTTATAATATATACAGAAGACTATACTTTGAATTTGTCACGCTATCTATGGGACATTTAATGCCAGTATAAAAATGATGAAAAGGGTGGAATAGGCTTTACCCTTTCTGGCAAAGGCAGTAACTGCTCAACCTGAGCTATTAATGATTTGAGACTTGCAGTGCCTTTATACTTACTGTTAGCCTGTTGGCATTCTCTGGCCTAACAATGGTGAGACAAGGCCATACAGAAGGCTGTCTCTGGGTGTAGGCCAATCAGTTGCAAAGACAATGCATATATTATCAGAGCATATTCTATGGTTCTTTCGGTAAAGTCAAGTAGATAAAAAAAAAATGAATATAAACAACACAAGCGGTCGGACCGATTGTGTTGCAATCGAAACGTCGTGATATTTTTATTAACTTAATTTGTATTATTATTATTATTTTATTATTATTCTTTTTTTTATTTACGTGACTTTACCGAAAGACCCATAGCATACGAATTCCAGCAGTCACGAAAGTTTTAAGTCAAAATTTATCAGAGCATGTTTGTTTGCATGTTTTGACACAAATGTGTGTGGTTAATGCAGACTTGATGCCTGCAATACATAATCTTCACGGTGATTTGTTTAAGGAATTGTTTTAGTAGTCGTATGGCAGTGATCACTTATACAGCAAGGGCCAGGAAAACTAGAATAAGCCAGATAAATGATGATAAAAATACACGCATGGGGAAATAATTCATGATTGTCTATTACATTTTTCTAAGTTGCCAATTCACTCTTGCAAGGTCATTAAACATACACATGTGCATCGCATTACAAGGAATGGACGTACAATTGGATTAGTATGACGCATTTAACTGTCTCATTTATCAAAAGTTTTTTTAGTCTCAAAATCCACATATTTGATTTAAACATATCAAGGAATGCTAAGCAGTGTTGAGCAAGTGCTGAGCTGGATAACTACCAGGGCTTGCAAGATGTTGTAGGTGTGGGACTGCGAGGAGGCTGAGAGACATGAGTGTGGAGTGTCATTCCCCCTCATATGCAGCATGCCATGGTGGCGAGATGTTAACTATCTCGCCTGGTTCGTGGGCTCGAACCCAACCATGATGCCCGTGGATTTTTCTCCGAGTCCTCCGGTTTCTCCCTCCGTATTTAGAAACATGCGTTTTTTGAGTATTTGGCTACTATAAATGTTCACGTTATAAGCGGCCACTTAGGAGAGCTATCATTTGTGGGCAGATCGTTCCTGTGGTGGCCTCCTACATGAAGCCAAACGACTCATTCATGGAATTGGCCAAACATTCCAATTCAAGGCCCTCCAGAAAACGAATCTTAAAACTCAATGAGTCCTTCCTGGGTCATTAATTAGCATTATTATTATATATACGGGGTAGTATCTCTTGGAATCTCTCATTTACTTGATACTTGATACAGCAAGCGTGCTGTGACGGTTCCACCTGAAGACGGAAGCTTGTGTTGCCTCCGAAACGTCGTGATTTTATTTTATTTTACTTTTATTAATTTTAATTTTTTACCTACGTGACTTTACTGAAAAAAACCTAAGACTATGAATCCTTGCAGTCACGAAAGCTTCAAATCTAGAATTATTATTATTATTGTCACTCCAACTTTGCAGTCCAAATAATTACAGTGAAATCTCTTCGGTAAAAGTTGGCAGTTTCCGATTAAAGATGAACTCGCCACCATTCCGTAGGCTTCGACTATTGCATTCATGCCATTTCAAATGTAAACAATATTGATGTGTCTGCTGTGAGCCAGTCATGTCTATGAGAAGACGTAGTTCACATTATATGCAAATCCTCATTTAGCAAATAAAATATAGGAGAGCACTGAAAACTGATTTTGTGAGACATTTCAGTGTTGCCTTCAGCACCACTTAGCAAAACCATCCCGCATCGTTTACCCAGAATGTAAATGTGAAATGCGGCAATTGCATCTAATTAAATGATGAATAATTGTTTTAATGAAACACTGCATTACATACAGAGGCTATATTTTATTCACGCGTTATTTAAAGTGTCATATTTTCCATGTTTTATTTAGCACTCCATAATGAAAGTGCACAGTTCATACATACCCCGTATTTATAAATTAACAACAAAGGTTACCGTATTCTCCGGATTATGACATACTTTTTTTATCCACGGAATTTTAAATAAAAACGTTGGGGGTGCATCTTATAGTCCTGTAGGTGTGTGTGTAGATTACCAGATTTGTGGGAGAGCGGTGGTGTAGTGCCTCGCCCACTGCGCTATGAACATTGCAAAACGAGTTCGATTCCCACTCACGGACCAACACCAGCGACGATTACGACCTGGTCCTGGGCCTCCCCTAGGTCGGTTCAGCATCAAATGAGTTCCTGGTGCGGTGTGTAAACATCGCCACTAGGAAGACAAAGGCGGTTGGGCACGGTGCCGGCCACCCAGCCTCTCGTGTGCCGTGCCGGCCTTCATAGGTGCTCGCTAACAGCACTTGCCCCTCCAGTCTGTTAAGGCTATAAGGAAGATCGTTATTTTCGTTGCCAGATTTGTATAGCTTTATTGACACCGGGCACAAATTTTGGGTGCGTCTTATTTTCCAGAGGGTCTTATAAACCACCGTATGCCCTGGTTTATGCCGATATCCATCGACAATGTTTAAGCCTGTCTGATAATCTTAACGAAATGGGTTCGTATTTTCTGAGCAAAGAAACAAGTGTGAATTTCATGAGCTTTGAGTCACAATCCATTTCATTTTACAGCTGCAATGTACAGAATGACTATAAAAAAAAAACTTTTAAAACACATACCGCAGCTTACCCTGCAACAGTTTAATTTTATCCACGTTTCCAAGGGGATTTCTTGAAACGTTAACTTAAGAGGTAATTCAATGCCCCTCAACCCATTGCCTAGGGCAGAGTGGTACGGGAGAAAGACACACTTTGTCGCCACACTCTGCAGGCCGACAATCAACTTTCACCCACTGACACCTTGCTCCTCCAGCCAATATTGTACTCACTGCCACAGCACACACATCGCCGGCTGCTGGTTTGTATCGAAATTCTTTCGCACCGTACGTAGCCAACCGTGCCAAATCGGTTTCACTTTTTTTAACTTTCAGTTTTTTTTTATTCCTCTCTCCAGAAAAAAATTCATTAAAAAAAATTACCAGGACGATGAAGTAGGGTCAAATAGCCCGGGAAGGCCCGTAACGGCGTGGCGAGGCCCTCATCCAGCAGCGGATTGACAAACGGGCACTACACGTACACCATCAGGATGCTATTGCAAGAAAAAAAACCCGATGCACAAAGCAGAGTACACGACTCCAAGAACGGCTGTCAAACAGAATTCTCTTAGAAAAGTGGTTCGTTCAATGACGCCTCCGTGGCGTAATGGTGGCCAACACTTTCTTGTCATCCAGAGGTGGTGGTTCGATCTACCGGTGCGGCAGTTCAAACAACGGCGCAGGTTTCTTAACCCCACCTTACCCCACCCTGCCTCTTGTCCGCCCAGCAGTATAAAAGGATGCACCGGCAATTAGCCAATCGGCAGAGTAGCAAGGCGATTGACTAATTCCCACCTATTTCAAGACGTTCGTCAAGCATCACACAGTCGGCCAAATGATCTCTGGAGTAGCTCTCTAGCTCTCACTCTCGCGGAAGCAATTCCGCCAGCAGTGGCACGAGCAGGCGATTGCAGCGCTGCACCTTTAACCCCCTGTTCTGTTGACTCCAAAACGTCGAGCTACTTCTTAATGGAAACCCATTAGCTGCCAATGTAACCATAGCAACTTGCATGCCACGGCTGTCACGGCCAACAGAACTGGAGGAGTGTTTCTTTTTTTTATGACCAATTTCAGCTCAATTGCACTTTTGGAACTTCCAAAGCCATCAGAGTCCCGCACGGCACACGGGAGAATGAACCCCCCCGCCCCGCACCTGACACCCGGTGACCGTGCCGAGACTATTAACTCTCTCGACTTGACAACCGGGTTTTAATCACGGGTGGCTGCCCAGGTTCGATCGCCGGATCTCAGCAGGGGAGGGGGGGGGTCTCTGGCATAATGCTCTCACATCTCACATCGGCAGAGTATAATCCCCGGTGGTGAGCCACTCGGCCAAACTCGACAATTTGAATTTAGAGCGGCTGACGCAACAAAATCTTGAAGCTTCCTTCTGTGCACCGCCGTTCGACTAGTTGAGGTTCCTAACAGCATTAGCCCCAATCGTCCCACCTTGTTGCCCTTCCACCTCCTGTTCTGATTGTCACCCGTCTCGTTATAGCGGTTTCCCCCGGTTGCATAAATTAGAAATGTCATTACCTCAATCGTTACCCGTTACGGTACAATTTGCCGTCCGTGTGGGGCCAGGCTGTCTGTGTCACACACGCCACTGCTCGCTCAGCCCCTTAATGATCGGGGCTCCCTCATAGTCAACCAGGAGATGAAAGAAACCCATCGAGACACGTGAAAAACATCGCCTCTCTTGCAAGGGCGACCTTGGTTGCGTCATCTCTCTTTGACGACACGATATTTGAAAAACATTTTGAGTACACAATCGTTTAAAAGAAATCAATTTGCCCAACGTGCTTTTTGCTGTTTCTTTTTATTGTCGATTTTTTTTGCCGTAATGTTTATACGACTGCCCCTGCACAGCATCTTGGCAATGCATTTAGTATTTTGACACTGCAAGGTAAATGTGCAGCCCTGAAATTGTTTATTCATGCCACTGTTGACGAAAGGGCCTCCACTGGAGAGAAAACGCCTATTGAGGCTATCTTGGCCTACTCTTCCACACTCGTCAGACATCTTTGAAGAGGTGGTAGTAGCCACACTTCATCCTATCACAAGCTAGACCTACCGTGTACCCAATAATCCTTCTGGTAGGACAGAAGGGACGGGCGGGGGGGGCGTGTTTAAGAAATGTAAGAACCTTGCACCGATGTTTCAACTGCCGCTCCCGGAGGTGAAATCGAACCGGCGACCTCTGCATTGCAAGTCCGGCCCGCTAACCGTTAAACACCACTGGGGCATCACCGCAGGGAAAACCTTCGCGAAAGCCACACAAACGACGGGACGGGCAGACGACCTACCGAACAGCGCCTGGTGGATGATGAATTTTCCCACAAGCATGCCGCCCGCGATGCCGCAGAGCCACGTGCACACCTTGAGCACGCTCCACCAGCCGCCCGGGTACTTGTTGACCACGAGGGAGAAGCAGTTCCCCACCACCGCCACGTTGGCCTCGGTGCGGCTGTGCGACACGGGGTCCTCGGCGAACATGAGGAAGTTGAGGAGTGTGACGAGGTAGGCGATGAAGAGGCGCAGCCACGGGTGCTGGAAGTAGTGGCGGAATAGCGCCAGGTGGCGCACGAAGCGGCCCTGGCCCTGTCGGAAGAATTCACCCACAGGAGTCAGGAGATCGACCAAGGTATGTTTCTAGAAGTGGTCAGGTGGCTCGGGGGTCAGGGCGTTGTGCTGGCACCGCTGAGATCTCGGCGTCGCTATCTCAATTCGGGCAGCCGCCTGTGGTGAAGATCGGTTTTCAAGCGTAGCGAATTGGTGGTCTCGGCTCGGTGACCGGGGACTGCATAGAAAGAAATCGTCACGTTAAATTTGGATTTTTTACTTAATTTGCAAAAAAATCCAGATCCGAGATTTGAAAAGTGTCAGTTTGTCTGTCATGTGGACAATCTCACAGCAGGAGTGTATGGGTAAGTGCAGCCAATCCCACGAAAAATGTGTTCTGCAGCCAGTCCCTGGAGCAGAGGGCACATTGCTTTTCGAGATTGATTAATCAATTTTCAAAAAATAAATGAACAGATTCTATTCTGTGCTGAGCATTTGCCGCTGTAGAAAAACTTTCCCAAAGTTCATCTGAAGATATGATTGAGTGTCTTTTTTACGTAAAGCTTGGGGGAGGCCTTCATCCATCGAACAGTGGCTTGATCATGCCTGATAACCACGATGATGATGGTAACTTTACGTGCTCCCTTAACAAGTCTCATCACGTGCACTAAGGGAAATAAGATAGATCGCTGGGCGTATAATGTAAAATAAAGGTTAATGGCCATGCTAGGCTACTGTGGATTTATAGTTGACTGCAAATGATACGTGTAACAATAAATGTCAACAATCTATATTAGAATTTTAAACCAACCTCACATAAAATACTTGAGCATGATAATAAAATGAAATTAATGCAAACAGCACAGCATCTAAAATATATAATAATAATAATCTCATCATCTCTATATCAAAATTGTAACCCTTTTTATTGAAAAAGTGCTTCATGCCTTGGATATAATAAGAAACACGCCAAAAATTTAGTCATTTTAAGGGAGCTGACAGGCTCGTTATTGCTATGCTGGTGAAGTAATAAACTCGTCCGTCTGTCTGCCTGTCCATCTGTCAATCCGTTCAAGGACATTTATTTGTAACGTTTTAACAAAACTACAACATTCATAAACCAATCACTCGAAGATTTACTACACTTTTCACCGATAATAATGAGTAGATATGTGGATTTTAGACAGAATTGGCAAGTCAATGTTTTTTTTTCTTCCTAAAAGCGTCTTTATAGCTACAGAAAATGAATCACCAGCGCAATCAATGCTCAAATTTTTGTCTGTGAATGCCGGCGCTCGCGTCAAATATAATGGAGGTACCCTTCCCCCAGGATGCCCGCGTCTTCATGCTTCTGATAGATGCAGTTGCATTTGGACGCTGTAGCAAGTCTGAATTATGCATGGGCATTTTTTTTATTATAGACATTTAATTAAAAGTGTTATAAGCTGCTGTGGGGCTACGCAGCTCGCCTATACCAATGCCCAGATCTGTATAGTGTGGGGCAATGCAATAGTTTTTTAAAGCATTAATATATATAATAACATAACCAGCACGCTCAACACACAGGCGCGGGTGTATGGATGTAAGCACGTGCCGCCACCAAAATGGAGGCTAACTTTCCCCAGGGGAACCATGTCTCCTTGCTTCTGTGAGAAGCAGTTGCATAAAGACAGATTCTAGAGTGAGTCTAAATTGCCCGTGGTAACTTTTAACCACCGTACAGGCATTTATCTTTTTTATTTTTATTTAAAGCTTTCGTGACTGCAGGGATTCATATTCTTGGTTCTTTTGGTAAAGTCACGTAGAGGGGAAACAATACAATAATAAAAATATAAAAACAATAAAATCCTCACGACGTTTCGATTTCAACACAAGCAATCATCATCAAGTGTGAAAACCACAGCAAGAAAATTTGAAAAGAGTGGCGGTTTTTTCTTACCCTTGCACAACGGACAGCGACTTGGCAGTTGCTATTATTTGATTGTTTCCATTCTACGTGACCTTACCGAAAGAACCAAGAACAGGCATTTCTCTCTCAACGGTGCGGGGTGACGTTGTCGGGCAGCAGTGGGCAGCGCGGGGAACTCCATGATTGTCCCATGCTGCCGTGCTCCCTCATCTATGCTGCTTGCCTCCACAAACCCACGTTGGCCAGTGTGAAGGGAGGTCAAACAACTCCCTTGACCTGTACGGTGTGGGAAGGCCGTCATCCAGCAGTGGAGTGACAAAGGAGCTGCACCATGTACATTCATGGACATTATACTCCATCAATGAACGCGCAGATTATGGCCAATGGGCAATACTTATAATGATGATGCAGTGGCAGGCAAGGAATGGAAGGCTTCTGACAGGAAGTCAACCGAGTCAAAGGAGGAATACAATTCGCGTGCAGGTGCTGCGTGGATTATTGTATTGCGGGTTTGTGATTGGTGGCAGTGGCTTGGGGAGGTGTTCATCCAGCAGTTGATTAACCATGGCAGAGGATGATGACGATGATGAACGAACTATCGTGTCCGTTTAGTAATCGAACGCAGGATTCAAGAGAAACATTGCAAGATTTGAAAGCTCTCCAAAAAGTAGCTCGTGTCGTAAAACCAGGCCGAGACCGCGGTGTAAATAAAACCTCTCCCTCTCTCTCTCTCTCCTGATTGAGATGCTGCTCGCCTCCGCGGTAATAGCAGCCTTTTTGCGTTGGAGACAAAATCAGATGGAAATGATCCACATCCACCATCCACAGCCGGCTAAGAGGATTACAACGGCACGACAAGCGGAAAGCTAGCGGGCGCACACAATGCCCATAGCGTAGGAAAAATCGTTAGCAGGGTCGCCGTACGAGGCGGCCCAAGCCAAGGAGCGTGGAGCTCCAAGAAAATCCACGACAAAAGCCATCTAGTTGCGCCAGGAGCGGTGTGTGGATTCTGTTAATCCTTTCATGCGCGAGCGCGTTTGATTTCCAAACCACCGCCGTTGTCCGTAACGTGAGTAACAAAAAATTAACCCGTAAAAACAAAGTTTTTCACTATAAATCCTTTATATGTGTGGCATCGGGGCGGCTAGAGTCCTCTCGTCCTCTGGCTTGAGATGGCTGCCACCTATGGGTCAGATGATTGTCTGCCACCATTAAGCAATTGGTAATTAAATATTTTAAAAAAATTCCCTAAACAGTGTACAATTTTGGGAAAAAAAAATCACGAAAATTACTTGTCACGCACAACGAGTCTGTGTGCAAAATGTCAGCTCGATTGGATCACGGGAAGTGGGTTAAAACACGACCGAAAGATTTGCACGGTCGTAAGCAAGCAAGCAAGCACGCAAGCACGCAAGCAAGCAAGTGAACTTAATATAAAGGATTTAAAAAAGCGCCCGGTGAGCTAAACTACTCGAGCGCAAATGTTGGCTCGTGTGCAATGTCAGTAAAGCCGTCACTGCGCCGCCTCTCGATGTGCGAACGGTTACATTCCAGCGTGCCAACTGTATTCATGCAAATTTTACGTTGGGATAGGGTTAACAGTAGCTAGATCTTCTTGGTTCTTTCGGTAAAGTCACGTAGAATGGAAATAATAAAATAATAAAAAATAAAACATAATAAAATAATTCTCACGACGTTTCGGCCACAACGCAAGCAGCCGTCCTCAGGTGAAGAACAGGTCTGTCTTATCGACAGACAGCCCTGTTCTTCACCTGAGGACGGCTGCTTGCGTTGTGGCCGAAACGTCGTGGATGTAACTGTGACCCTCTGGCTGTACACCTGAACACACACACACACAGCACAAAGATTTTCAACACTCCATAATATTCATTTCCCCCTCAATTGTATTCCGATTATGCTATCCGTGCCACGCCATGAGATGGAAACGTTTTCGCTTGGAAGTTTCACAGCGAGCAGGGCACCACCCTGTGTCAGAAAACGGCCCCAGTAGGTGAGATCACATCGTAACTTCTGAAGCCACTTCCATAGATGCCTTCATTTCCCCTGCAAGTGTTTTTGTTTTACATGTCAATAAAAGCACATGTTTAATTCCCAGAGCAATACTTTTGCCAAATTAAGTTAAAAACTAAGCGTATTACCCCCCCCCCCCCACCTTCTTCCCCACCACGCCCGCTCCCTCTACTCCCTTACTTCAGTGTTTCTTCCCTCACCTTCCTCTACCCTCGTAATAGTACATGTGGACGCAGTGGCGGTACACCGACGCACCATAATACACCAGTCCTAATAAAACAATCTAACGATGCCGCTACTGCGCCTTGAGTGAGCTGCAGACTCTCCATCAGAAGTTGCCTTGGATCCAGCAGCTGTTCTTCCAATTCGAACGTGCGACACCGCGAGTCATTTTCTTTCGATGACATCGTCCGCCAAGAAATGAGTCCGACAACCAATCGAGGAACCGTGCGGCCAAATCTCGGGCACGAGGAGTCAAATCTGCCTTTGGAACACTGAGCAGCCAATCGTCACCAGGCTCTACGGCAACAGACTGTGAAGCTTCGTGTTCAGACGCTCGCAGCATTCGCCTTCCGACTGCTTCAGCGTCACGAGAACTGATTTTGACCGCACCACCCCGCAAGCTTTTCTGACCGAGTTTGCGAGTCGCGGGAAAATAAATAATTACTGGGAAAAATTGTGTATATTTTTTATGTCGTGCATCGGTGTCCCGCCAATACGTTTGTATACTCCGCTCGCGGTCCCCACTCGGTGAAACGGCGAGCCTAATCTCTCCCCCCTTCTCTCAACTCAGGACCACAGCTTTCAGCACTTATGTCCGTGGAGTTTCTGTAACTCGCCCACCCCCGGTCCTCCCCATATTTGTCGCGGTTCGTGCTCTGTACCAGACTCCTACTGAAATATAAAACAAAATTAAACGAGATATATTCCAGTTGTTTTTTGTGTGCATTCATTGGGAATGGGATTAAGACTAAAACGTCACTAACCTTGAGCACGTGGTATATTCAAAGGCAGCTGAAACCAGAATTCAAAGCCCCAGACTCTCAAAGTGGTGTCAGCTCAGTCCTCTAACCCTTGAGCCATTAAGATTCATTATTATAAAATAATCTAATTCGAATGTCTGTGATTCCTAGCAAGAGCTCTCCTATGTCTGTGTGTATGTTGAACTTCTCTCGCAACGTACGTAGCCACCCGTGCTACCGGCTGCACCAAGAGGCAACTGGTCCACCTTAATGCAGCAATTAAATAACAGAAAGAAATATTGGATGGAAGAAAATCGACCAATCAAGCAGATGCAATCCAAATTGAATTTCACACACCAGCAGGAATGTGCTTTCATGAGCCTAGAGTTAATTTTCTGAATTTAGCACGAAATAACTCTGTGCACTATACAAAGTAGCATTTATCTCAGTGTAATGAGAATAAAGATTTTTCATTTGCACGTTAAGTCGAGGCTATAAAAAGCATTTTTAGGGGTATAACAAAAACACAATTGTGAAAACACGATACAACACTACTATCTATACTCTTAGGTTTTTTCGGTAAAGTCACGTAGGTAAAAATATATATATAATAATAGAAATAAATATTTATAAATATTATTTATTTATTTTCCCCTACGTGACTTTACCGAAAAAAACCTAAGAGTATGAATCCTTGCAATCACGAAAGCTTCAAATCTAGAACTACTATCTATATTAAACTCCAGTACGAAATGTCTTTAAAAGGTCCAATTAGAGTGTGTATACCAAAACCAGCCATTGAAAACTGTCCCACTTTAATTGATGCAATGCCACAAGATCATTAAATCCCAAAACAAAAAACTATTCATGAGCTTTTTAGATTGTTTTCATTGAATGTTGTGTGAACGAAGTGCTCTCGCTAATCACACCGAGAAACCCTGCAGCATTTAACATGCGTGACTCTAAATTAATGGAAGTCTGTATATTCGTGAACTTATTTTTGAATGGAGTTATATTTATTGTCCACAAACAATGCATAATACGTTGTTAGGACTTCGTTACCTTTTGATTTGAAGTTTGAACAGTGTCTCGATTATTTAGATGGAGTGCTCTTGCCAATAACATCCAGCAGTATTTGTTGAGCAGGCCTGACTGCTGATGCATCCCTAAAGGTCAAAACCAGTTCACAGTTTGTAAGTTTAAACATATCCTACTGGACAATGTTGTTTGTTACGTAATCAACAAAATAAGCCAATTCATTACTAGTTCAGTATGTGTTATTAGTTCAGCACACTGGTGTTGCTCTCCAACACACCGGTGTGCTGAACTAGTTACGAATCGGCATGTTTTGTTTACGTGACAAACCTTACTTATTGGCTGTGTTGGGTGGTGGCGGGTTTAACGACACATTTATATTTACGTGATCTAACCCAAAAAAAAACTCTATTATGGATTGTATTACACTGAAAATATTTTCCAGGAACACGAGTGATGGTTGCCAAATCATTATTGTGATATTGCTGAATGGCAATTTATGGGATAAATAAAATAAAATAATCGAGTCAACGACTGCAATTCTGCACTAACTTTTTGACAGCGCAGGGTAAACGCCACTTAGTGCAATCGCCCGTAAAGAAATGACCTGGTCACGCAGGTTACCTGCTATCGCTGGGATGATTCCCCAAGGTCACAGGAAGCCAACCACTGAACACTGACAAATAAAACACAGTGGGCCTGTCTGTGAAAGGGCTGCTTTGTTCATCTGCGGAGTAACAAAGCCAAGCAGCAGTGTGAGCGCTGAACTATTAGAGCCCCCCTTTCATGGTATGGTGAGTTCACAATTTGATTAATAATAACATCATAAATATTACACCTTAGAGGTGCATTTAATTTCTGCTCCCTGTTGCCATTATCTCCGCTCTTGGATTTGAATTTCAAATGCAATTATTTTGCACACACTTCTAAAAGTGCATTATATGCACGTGGGAAAAGGCTCGTTTTTTTCATGATTCACATTTACAATTTTATACGTACGTACTTCCAGTGTATGTCAAGGGAACCGTATGGTATATTCCTTACAGTATATGCTTTTCCAGCTTGATTAGAAAATTTGCATATATTATGGCACAATAAATTTTAACGCCATCAACAATTCTATATAGAGTAACATTTTCACGGTCAAGATTAAAGTTAAGAATCAATAGTTTTTTTTTCATTGTGGTACAAAATGTATGAATCGAACAGAATCAATACTTGATTTGCTCCCCTCCCATGAATAACCCACATTGACCAGTATGGTGAAGTATGATCATACATCTGCCATGACTGATATGGCGTGAGAAGGCCTTCACCTGGCAGTGGACTGTGCATTATCATTATATTAAATAGTATTTTCCAGTCGTTTATTGTGAAATATCAACACAGAAAGCCATTTTCAAGTAACTTTCGCTGCTCCCTCGTGCGTAATTCGTGGACATTCTTTAAAAAATAATAACATTTATATATTTAAAAAATTATACATTCAGTCGTGGACACATTGCGACAGGCACCTAATAAGTGCTAATTATAATTTTATTGCATGTGGGATTTACTCACGAGAACAAGGGGGCGATTGTTCATTATTACGCCTGCAATCAATGTGCGGTTTTATAATTGAGAAGAGATCAACTGACAGCATCTTATGGGAACACGAGTTCCAACATCAATGTCATACTTTGACGGATGGGTCAACTGCACGGGCAGTCAATACTCAAAGAAGGGACCGAACATAAATGGCTTTCGAATGCTATTTTTGAAACTCATAGGACAGCGTGTGTCCATATAACCCACAAAACATACCCAGGGGTCAGTGAATATGAAATGTACCCTTGTTGGGTGTTTTTTTTCTTCTTAGCCTAGTGGGTTTACTGTTATTTTTCTCTGGTGAAATGATACACGAAGTATTGTTCCATGATTTGTTTTCAAGAAATAAACCAGCTGACTGGGTGTAAGGATATAGGACATCTCTGAAAGTGCATGCAGTCAGGTTAACATTTCGCCTGAAAATTCCAACAATCCAAATATTAATGGGAAAAACACATTTGTAGGCCAAAGGTTGACGAATTAAAATGTAAATTTTAATGAAGCCAGACCCCTATATTTATTTATATCATTAATTTATGATCGTCTACAATACAGCACAATGGCGCACGGTGAGTTTTATGCGATGCTGCAGGTGCTGCGATTAATGGGCCCCATGATTTTTGCGGAGTGCTCTGGCCTATAAACACAAGGTGGAGCCAGCAGTATTTGCTGAACTGGTCCGATGCCCCTCATGAGACTTGAAGTCGAAACCAATCCAGAGTTCATCTTATACAAACTCTGCTGGAAACCATTGCTCAATATAACCCATAGGATGTTGCACAAGCTAATGCAAAATGTAAATTCTGTCATAACTTAAATCCAAATAAACTGAACAGTGTTTTAGAATGAAGCATCAGCTATCATCTATCCACTGCTGGATAAAGGCCGACCCAAACTGCTGCTATCTCTCATGGGCTTGGGATGCAATACGCCATCTAAAAACCTCCACATGAGCCGATTCATCTTTCCATCTCCACAGTAAATGTCCTCTGAGGTGTATTCCCTCCCTTGGCCACCACTGTACCGTTGTTCGCAACCACTGGGCTATCTTCCCTTCGAGTATCGTGTCAACAGCCAATATGACATCCCCAACTCGCATAGATCCTGGAGAGAATTATAAAGGCACGGAGAGTTTCATGCTTATAATTAATACAGTCCATAGTTACAAATCACAATGTTGTGAAGATAACATTCCCCAACACCTATAGACTTAAAAGATAATTATGCCAAAATTGCAGTGCTGGCAAACACATTTAATAGCTCAGATACAAGCGTAACATAAATTGCTACCACTTAACAATAAACGGTAGTAAACAACTGCATGGCTTCTGTGTGTGCACTTTAGCGCGACGTTTTCGCTGAATCGCAAAAGCGATGAGTAACACGGCGATGAAAGAAGCCTGAAAAGATTTAAGATTGCGATGCATTTTGGAATAACGGCTTCCTCCAGCTGCATTCGTTGCAAGTAAAAAGGTTCATCAGAGGGTGTTTGAAAAGGTGCAGCGGCTCTGCAATTGCTTGCTGGCAGAATGGCCTCCTCCATAGGGAGCCCTTGGACGGCCGTCGTGGGTATTTGGCCTTCTCTTTCACGCCGGCCAGACATCCTGGAAGAGGCGAAGCTTATGTTTGCGTGAACAAACTACATATTCTTAGGTTTTTTTCGGTAAAGTCACGTAGGTAAAAAAAATAAATTAATATAAGTAAAATAAAAAAAATAAATCACGACGTTTCGGAGGCAACACAAGCTTCCGTCTTCAGGTGGAACCGTCACAGCACGATAGCTGTATCAAGTAAGAGAAATTCCAAGAAAACAGTCCTTGTATATATGTAAAGTAGTAACTCGGCGGGAGACGTCTTGACGGGTAGCACACTCTTTATTTTCACCAACTTGTAGTTACACGGATGACTAACACCCACTTCGTTGCACGGGTGACTAACACCCACTTAGCTACTCGGGTGACTCACACCCACTTCGTTGCACGGGTGACTAACACCCACTTAGCTACTCGGGTGACTCACACCCACTCATCTACACGGGTGACTAACACCCACTTCGTCGCACGGGTGACTAACACCCACTTAGCTACTCGGGTGACTCACACCCACTCAGCTACACGGGTGACTAACACCCACTTCGTTGCACAGGTGACTGACACCCACTTAGCTACTCGGGTGACTCACACCCACTCAGCTACACGGGTGACTAACACCCACTCAGCTACACGGGTGACAAACACCCACTCAGCTATACTGACACGGGCTCTTACGCCCCGTAGCCTTCCGGGACACACCCAGCCGGGGGTGCCCGTCTCGGCTCTGGGTACCACCGTCCCGACCCACACGGGCGTCGGACTACGGGTCCCCCAGTCTCGGCTCCGAGCCACACAGGGCCCCGGTCCTCCCAAGGACGGCGGGACTAGGGGTCTCGGGCCACTACCTCCTCCACCCCGTCTTCGGTCTTCAACTGGTTAACACTGACCACGAGTGCTCTCGCGCGTCTCCCTTTATACCCCTCCTGCGGACGTCGCTGAGAGCACCCACTTATCTGACCAATCACTGCGCACTCGCTACGATCCTCTTTTCCCAGCTTGTGTGAGCGCGCCTTACCACCGGCGCGCGCGTCCATGCCACGCCCACATCGCGTGCCCAACCCCGCGCCCCGTGATCCATCACTGTCGGCGCACGTCAATACCACCACTACATATATACTGGTTGAGGGTGGGAGGAGCCAAGGTAGGCCCTGAATATTATTTTTGTGAGGTTCGCTGCAGCTGAAGCACGCTGTTAGGAATGAGCCTTTGTTGTGTAAACTAGGTGCGGATGATGTAAAGGTGCGTGTAAATGGGACTGAGCCTTTTGTTATGTAGAGGTGGTGCAGCTGAAATCGCTGCCAGGAATGAAACGTCGTGATTTTTATTTTATTTTACTTTTATTAATTTAAATTAAAACATTTTACCTACGTGACTTTACCTAAAAAACCTAAGAATATGAATCCTTGCAGTCACGAAAGCTTAAAATCTAGAATGAACAAACTACGGTGAAAGTGCAGCCCTTGTAATTGCTTGCTCTCGTCGTTGCCGACGACAGGGCCTCGACGACAAAAACCTCTCGGCCAGCGTTTCTCTCAAACTTGTTTGGCCCGTGGACCACCCAGCCCACCCCACCGCTGGTGACAATACGCATTCACTGATCTCTCTAAATACCGGTCACACAAAACAACTCATATGAGCGGAACACAAAAAAAACATTTTTTTTAGGGCAAGGCATTTATATGTTAGGGTTAGATTCGTTTAATCAGGGTGGGTTTACCTAAATTAGTTTTGAAATGAAACGTTATAAGTGAAATTTTGATTAACGTCCGAAACAAAAGGTATAAACGTTGTTACTACAGTCCGAATCAACCTGCGTCTGCATCACAGCCCCACGCACCACCTGGTGGACCATCGCGGACTACCGGTGGGACCAGGAACCGCACTCTGAGAACCACTGCCAGAGAGCCCCATCGAGAGGATATCGTGGCCTCATCTTCCACCTTGGCCAGGTTATCACCGTAGATATTGAAGCACCCACACTTTACCCCACCACTCGCGAACTGACGACCGACTGTGCTCTGCACACAGATACTGCTGGACGGACAGTCATGGACGGGCGGGTGGGTGTTGGGGATTTAAGAAACTTGCCACTTGTTTCAACAACAGCCGCGCCAGGAGATCGACCTCTGCATTGCAAGTCCAGTGCGCTCGCCATGACATCATTGTCTACACGTGCTCTCACGGTGATAAACACATCGATCCCCATAAAGCAAGGTCACATTGGGCCGAAATCAAGGCACTCGTCATCCCCGTGTGAAGTGTCCGCCGTTTCCAAATATGTTCCGAGTTTGTATTTTTTTTGGGTTGTTGTGTAAAACGCGCAGGAAGCTGTTTCCCCTCTCCCCCTGTCAGTGTCATCCCGGATTTTAAAAGGGCCACACATTCTCGTGGGAGTCAGTCTGCTGAAAAGTTCAACGTTCAGTCGTGCATGAGACACTCCGGAGTGTTATAGAATTATTGACCAGAAGCAATGACCTTTTCCCATCTGGAGGTCCAATCAATACATTCAGTAACGTTTTACTGGCTGCATTTAATGGCTTGAAACAGTGTCGTTTATGTATAATGGTATGAAAGGCAAGGCACGGATAATTAGTTTTTAAAACTATGACCGATGGTGTGATTCTCATTTGAGAATAATTGTTTACATCATCCTTAGATTCATCCGGATATTATTTAATGTGACCTCCAGATCACGTCTCTATAATGACTGGACTTTTATTTACTTTGTAAAGCCTATATAATACTCGATCATAATCATTCCTGCCATAAAACTAGATGATATTATCGTGCCCCCAATACATATTTCTTTATCACATTATAACAGTTTTTGTTGTATTCGTTTCGTTCAAAATTGTCAAGTATTTTGGTGATCCACTGCTGGATGAAGGCCTTCCGATGCAGCTTCGCATGGCTCTCTTACATCGCGTTGGGCGTAGCATAGACACGTCATTTATGCCTGTATTTCTCCCTCGCATAGTTCGCAGGAGTTCATAGGTTCGATCCCGGACCCTGACGATGCCTGTTGCCTTTGTATATTTGGAATTCCCGTGTTCCATATCTCTCCCGTGGTGATCACGTGGATTTTTTTCCCCCGGGTTCCCCCCTCCACGTTTAGAAACAACGTGCGTCTTAAGATTATTTGGCTGCGGCTGCTTACGATACATTCCCACGTGTGTTGACGATCTTATCAGCCACTTCGATGAGCCACCACGTGTGGCCAGGTCGATTCTGAAAAATAATAACTCGGCGGGGACTATACATGTTCAGTGAAAAAAAAAGTCGTTCAGGTTAAAATATCTCTAGGGGTCAGTCGGGTTTCTCTCTCTCAATTCTGTCGCAACGTCAAACTCACTTTTGTTACCGGGTGCCTACCCCCGACACACAACGCACTCGCCGCACAAATTCCCGCGATCCGCTCATGCGCATCGCAATGTGAGGCTGAAACTTTGCATCACTCCACCCCTCGAGCAAAACCTCCCGGGCGCTGACCTGAACAGGTGCGCCGTGCTGGTGGTGGTCACCGCTGCCGGTCCCCATCTCCACCCAATCCAGCTCATCTCCTCCTCCGACTCCTCCGACTCCTCCTGACGCTCCATCTCCCGCTCCTGCCAGACGGCTCTGCTCAACTTGCTCCGGTGTTCCCCACGCTTCCACGGGGCGGCTAGCGACAGAGCCACCTGCTGGGTCCACCTCTTCGGGAGCCACGGGTGCCACCCCGGCCCTGCATGAGCCCGGGGCCACCAGCCGCGGGGATCCACGTCCGTCGAGCCCTCGCAGTCCCTCCGGCATGACCGCCCGATCCTGCGCCGCCTGTGCCCCCGGCCGCTTGCCCAGTCGTCAGTCTCCACCCCTCGTCTGTCTCGCTCTCCGTGCCGGTCGGGGTCCCCTTCCACGAGAGGGAGGCCTTCTGTCCTCGCAACCGCAAGCACACGCGGCATCAAGAGGCTGGCACGTGAGCGCCACGGGGGCTTGGAGTGATCTGCTCGGTACCGCATGGGATGACAACAGCTACTAGTGTCCAGAATCTGCGGAAACTTTAGCATATATACGCGCGCACACTTAATTGTTATTTTTGTTATATTCCAGAGACCATTGGTTCACAACCTCTCTGGGCCTGTGGATTGCTGTCAAACGTCACAAATGTTGCGTGGGACGACTCTGCACCAACAAAGTTATACAACATTATGAGGACTCGCAAGCAATTGGCAGTCAGTCAATAATAGCCAGTGGTGAGCACCAGTGGTCCATTGACCACAGGATGGGAACCATTGCTGGAAATCTATCATCCACAATTTTTGTTCACGAAACGATATTTTCTGTAAAACCTACTACGGTACCTTTCTTTGAGATATTTTTGTTCATATACAGCTGCTATGTCGACCTTGCCATCATCCATATTTTAATCTACAATATTATATGCTTAACAATCAATGTTAGATTTCGATTTAAAGCTTTCGTGACTGCAGGGATTCATCTTTTTGGTTCTTTCGGTAAAGTCACGTAGAAGGGAAGTAATAAAATAATAAAAATAAAACATAATAAAATTATTCTCACGACGTTTCGGCCACAACGCAAGTAGCCGTCCTCAGGTGAGGACGGCTGCTTGCGTTGTTATTTTATTATTTTATTACTTTCCTTCTACGTGACTTTACCGAAAGAACCAAGAAAATCAATGTTAGCATTTGCCGCTATTGGTAGTTCCGATAAGCCCCTTTTTGCTTTTGAGTGGAATTTATTTGTGACACAAATTATTCCGTTGAGCCATTTTCCCGGCCAATATTTCATAGGCGAGATCCGTGGTGCATTAAGCAGACCAGCAAAACAATACGAAAAAAGCACCAATGGCTCAGTGGGTATGAGATCTCTCATTTCCATGGCTGCATTTTCTTCAGGGGAAAAAGCAGTCGTCAAAGCAGGCATTCATAACATGCCAGACGGCGGGAAGGTGTTCATAACAGGTGAAAGCATAAAGCGAGCAATCATTACGAGAGGGGCAGACTTTCAGAATAAGCCAGAGCAGATGTCTGTAATAGGGGGGGGAAGGGAATTCCAGGGGCAATGTCAGAGGGCACAGAAGGGCGCCGAAAGCTCCATCTACATCAAGCGACTGTGCTTACGCTGTGTATAATAAAAACACCGATAAAACTGCATATCCCAGCACGTACATTATTGCAGATATCACAGCAAGAAAATGGGCGTACGATAGCAGCAGAAGCAGCAGCGAAAATAACGTTGTCGATTGAGAAATCACAAATGGTGGTCATTGAATTATATAACTAGCTTTTTTGCCCGTCCAAGGACGGGTGTATGTATATTGCAGTACATCTGAAACATGCAATAGAAAAATTGTTCAGCTCATGATTACTAATGAAGGGGGGAGGGGTTGCTCCATGTGGAGTGACGTCACCCGCTAATGGTTATTGTGGAGGGGTGCTGCATGTGGAGTGACGTCACCCGCTAATGGTTATTGTGGAGGGGTGCGGCATGTGGAGTGACGTCACCCGCTCATGGTTATTGTGGAGGGGTGCGGCATGAGGAGTGACGTCACCCGCTCATGGTTATTGTGGAGGGGTGCTGCATGTGGAGTGACGTCACCCGCTAATGGTTATTGTGGAGGGGTGCGGCATGTGGAGTGACGTCACCCGCTCATGGTTATTGTGGAGGGGTGCGGCATGAGGAGTGACGTCACCCGCTAATGGTTATTGTGGAGGGGTGCGGCATGTGGAGTGACGTCACCCGCTCATGGTTATTGTGGAGGGGTGCTGCATGTGGAGTGACGTCACCCGCTAATGGTTATTGTGGAGGGGTGCTGCATGTGGAGTGACGTCACCCGCTAATGGTTATTGTGGAGGGGTGCTGCATGTGGAGTGACGTCACCCGCTAATGGTTATTGTGGAGGTGTGCGGCATAAGGAGTGACGTCACCCGCTAATGGTTATTGTGGAGGGGTGCGGCATGTGGAGTGACGTCACCCGCTAATGGTTATTGTGGAGGGGTGCGGCATATGGAGTGACGTCACCCGCTAATGGTTATTGTGGAGGGGTGCTGCATGTGGAGTGACGTCACCCGCTAATGGTTATTGTGGAGGGGTGCTGCATGTGGAGTGACGTCACCCGCTAATGGTTATTGTGGAGGGGTGCGGCATAAGGAGTGACGTCACCCGCTAATGGTTATTGTGGAGGGGTGCGGCATGTGGAGTGACGTCACCCGCTAATGGTTATTGTGGAGGGGTGCGGCATAAGGAGTGACGTCACCCGCTAATGGTTATTGTGGAGGGGTGCGGCATGTGGAGTGACGTCACCCGCTAATGGTTATTGTGGAGGGGTGCGGCATATGGAGTGACGTCACCCGCTAATGGTTGTGGAGGGGTGCGGCATTTGGCGTGACGTCGCCCGCTCATGATTATTAATGAGGGGAGGGGTGTGGCATGTGAAGTGACGTCACCCGCTAATGGTTATTAATGACGGGTGCGGCATGTGGAGTGACGTCACTCGCTCATGATTATTAATGAGGGGAGGGGTGCTGCATGTGGAGTGACGTCACTCGCTCATGATTATTAATGAGGGGAGGGGTGCGGCATGTGGAGTGACGTCACTCGCTCATGATTATTAATGAGGGGAGGGGTGCGGCATGTGGAGTGACGTCACCCGCTCATGATTATTAATGAGGGGAGGGGTGCGGCATGTGGAGTGACGTCACTCGCTCATGATTATTAATGAGGGGAGGGGTGCGGCATGTGGAGTGACGTCACCCGCTCATGATTATTAATGAGGGGAGGGGTGCGGCATGTGGAGTGACGTAACCCGCTCATGATTATTAATGAGGGGAGGGGTGCGGCATGTGGAGTGACGTCACCCGCTCATGATTATTAATGAGGGGAGGGGTGCGGCATGTGGAGTGACGTCACCCGCTCATGATTATTAATGAAGGGAGGGGTGCGGCATGTGGAGTGCGTGACCTTCTTGTGCGTTCGTGTAAATTTCTACGCGGGCATGAATATTAATAGGGGGGGGGGGCTTTTTGCAGTGACGTCACACACAGACGTAGCAATGTGCTGCGTCGATGTATTTTTTACCGTCACTTTCTGTAAAGAAACGTCACATTTGAAGCGACTTTTGCGTAATAAATTATTTAATTTAGCACGACCTTCCTCTGCGTTCGTGTAAAAATCCACCCACTCGTGAATATTAATGAGGGGGGGTGGGCCTCATGTGGAGTGACGTCACGCGGGGGGGTGGGCCTCATGTGGAGTGACGTCACGCGGGGGGGTGTGCCTCATGTGGAGTGACGTCACGTGAGGGGCCTCATGTGAAGTGACGTCACGCACAGATATAGCACTGTGCTGCGTACATTAATTGTATACCGTCACTCTGTAAAGAAACGTCATGAATATTAATGAGGGGGGGTTGCCCCATGGAGTGACGTCACCTCTCATGGTTATTGGGGAGGGGTGCGATATGTGGAGTGACGTCACTCGCTCATGATTATTAATGAGGGGGGTGCAGCATGTGGAGTGACGTCACCACCTCATGGTAATTGTGGAGGGGTGCGGCATGTGGAGTGACGTCACCCGCTCATGATTATTAACTAGGGGGGTGGAGCCAAAGTGGAGTGACGTCACCCGCTCATGTTTATTAATGAGGGGGGGGGGGTGGAGCCAAAGTGGAGTGACGTCACGCGGGGGGGTGGGCCTCATGTGGAGTGACGTCACACGTGGGATGAACTTTTTACCCCCACATCTTTTTAGCCCCACATCAGGCCTTCTAGAAGGCTCTCATAATTTAGTTGACAGACAAACGGACAAATAGAACACCGGGCTTTCATAATAGATCGTTTAGTTTTATTTGTATATATATTTTTAGTAATTTGTTTATCTTTCCTAGACTTTGCACTCCTATTGTGTTGTTTTGTTGTTGTAACGTTCTGATCTGCCCCTACTGGACATCTGTGAAAGAGCTTTATAGCTCATCAGATTCTACTAGTAGAACACACATTCCTGCGGAGGGAGCTGGTAGGAACGTTGGGTTGCTCGGTCAATGGCCAGGGGCAACGGCGGCGTGGTGTATTCCGCAAATATGCCCGACTGTGAGGGCGGGCACAAGCCGGCGTGAGTAGGTTAAACGTTGAGTTTTATAAGGGAACCACGGGGTGACCAGCCCCTCCCCACCCAGCCCCTCCCCATCCAGCCCCACCCCACCCAGCCCCTCCCACCCAGCTCCTCCCCACCCAGCCCCACCCCTCCCATTTTTGGATGCACGACAGACGGACGGACACAATAATCCCCTGTGGGCTAGTGTAACCAGGAGGTTCCTATCAGTATAAAGATCCTGATTCTGAACCAAGCCTAAGCCAGCGTGTATTCTCAGACAGGCCCTCCATCCAAACGCTGTACTAACCAGGCTCAATCATGCTTAGCTCCTGAAAACTGATTACATTTGGCACATTCCAATGATTGTGATTGTACACAAAAGGTGGAGATGAAAATGCGGAAGTCCACTCACTGGACTTAACCAGGAGCGAAGTCTCAGAGGCAGGACTTGAGATGGGGCTTTGCCTTCAAGTCATGTGAACAAGACCCTGTTAGGAGCGGGGCAGTTCAGTTCATATTAGGTCTTATGTGAGCTGACACCCAAGTGTAAACACTGCCTATGTGTGTGCGTCTGTACCCCCCCCCCCAAACTCCAATCGATTGGAATAATTTAATAAACGAGCAAACAGCACGCGGTGGCCTTTGGTGTAAATCAAATTTTAGGTGGGTTACATGTTAACAAAAAATCCAATCATGGACTGTAATGGCCACAATATTACTCGCTTCAGTTATTTTGCGGGCAAATTGGAGATTGTGGAAGACTTCTCTACCTTCGCCTGCCACTAAGCAGTCACACAAGCAACAAGTTAACCGTTAAATGTGGCGTATGCGTTTATAGGGCAGCAATTATTCGGATGATCACAGTATACAACCAAATCGCATTCATGTTCAAACACGTTGGCATGTTGTACAAAAATCCCAGTACGAATTAACTGGCCATTTAAATAAACCAAACGCACGCTGCCCATATTTCCACATGGCTACAAGTGTTTACCAATCTAAGTGACTAAATATATAGTTGGATAATTCACGCAAGCACATTTAGCTCTGCGCACAAGCACAGCCATGTACGTCTCTGCCCCTGCCCGAGCCACCGCGCTCTCTCACACACTAAAAAAAAACACACCACTGGATATTCTCTCTCGGGAATTGCCTTAAACTGCATAAATCACACTCTCACTGCAGCCACCCAACAAAAGCCATCAATGCAGGCCACGAATAGACGCGCAGCAGCAGCAGCAGAGGCTGCTAAAAAACCATCCTATCCTAAACCTCTCTTACCATCAAACACGCCCTTTAAACATAAACGCAATGGCAGAAGCATTTCACAGAAATGGCCCACCCGGTTTATAAACGTCAACTACGACATAGGCGTCAACGGGGCAGTGGCAAGCTTCCTCGGAGCACACTGTACCTTCAAGAGGAGCAGGCAGACGGGAAGCCCCTACAGCATGTCAGCAGGGACGACATTAGAGGCATGTTTCAGAGATGACTTCCACAGGCGAGCAGTATGGTGGCCGACTGGCGCCAAAACAGCACAGCACGTGTTACCCCTCCTCCCTCCTTCCCTCTCTCACCTGTCGGTCATTTGTCTATTTGTTTTGGTTGTATTTTATGTTGGCCGAAGAGGTGTGCATTCTGCAGTCACCAAGCCGTTCTTTTATGCCTGCAGTTAGGGTGTGTTCGTAATCATGCTTCACTCAAAAGGCAAACCTGTAAAACAACATACTGTAGGCATCTGTCCATGAAAATATAAATATTTGACCATTTTTAAACGTAAATTTTATTCCAATAAAGGCACTGCAAAAAATTATAACACCAGACCAGCAGGATATTTGCAAGTGCATGTCATGTATTTGACAGCTGCTAGCACAAATATATTTAGTGGCAGATAAAGATACAACCCCGTGGGACAAATAAAATGAACCATTGAAGATTGACTAGATATTTCAATAATCGGTTAAACTAAATCAATTGGCAGAATGTTAGTGCCTACATAAAATCTACAAACATTCAGCCGATTGTCATATAGGAACGTCACACTGGCATCAGCCATGGTCCAATCCACTGCTGGATGAAGCCCTTCTGAAACTGCCACCACCTAACCATCCCGTGGTGTAATGATCCACAAAGCACCTACGCACAATTTGATCTCATTATTCCATCCCCTCCGTGGATATAACTTTTATGTTTTTGTTGTCTCGACAAGATATTATACAGATAGCATAAACACAATTACAAATGTGCAAGTCAGCACCTTAACGCATCATGCTTTCACGAGTAACGCGTTGGGACTCGGCAATGATTCCCTGTATAAACGCCATCACGGCAATACATCGAGTCCTAAAGTTGTAAAGCGATTACCGAGACATGATCTTCATAGCCAATTAACAAACTAATTGCTGGATTTCTTTTCCTCTCCACGAGCCGTGAGACCTAATAGCCATGGCCCCCAAAGCCCTTTTTTAACTCTCTGCTCAAAGCACCCTCGGATTTACCTCCACACAAAATGAGAACGCCGCAAGATAAAGATCCCCTCCGACCTATATTGTTACTAAAAGGGCACACGCGTCTCACGAAGTAGCACAGGTCAAGCCGTGCACGGAGCGGGGGTTGAGGGCTCGAGTCTTTCTGGCAATGTGGAGAATCCCAACAATTGAAAAATGCGGCTCCTGTTGGGCCAAGACGGCTTTGTGATGTGAGGTGTGCACACTTCACGCTTGCCATCTCGACTCGGTAGTTAGCGCAGCGGACTGTGAACCTGGCGACCCGAGCTCGATTCCTAGCCAAGGGGAACATTAAGTGGCACGTGACATCTGAACCGGTCTCTTGGGCTCCCCCCCCCTCTCCCCTTCGCCACCAACCCACACTGGCCAGCATGGTGAAGTATGGTCCAAAAGATACACAGACAACACATAAGGTCTTGTCACCTGTGGTCCAAAAATCCGAGACATTGTGAGAATATCTCAGTCACTGAAAAGAGCAAAATTACATGTAAATAAAATTTCTTGGTGTATTAATACTCAACTGATGAGTTGCAAATTTCCAAGGACGGCTACCTCAAAAAGGACGTCCAGGGAAGGCCAGCTTGCACAAGCGCCAAGGCTACAGACAACGGATAAGCAAGCCTTCATCCAGCAATGAAATAACAAAGGGTTGTAGAAATTACCGCATATCAAATGATTCTCATTGACTTGATGATGTGGACGAGTTGCTCTTCTTGCACAAGCGTCATTTACTTGATTGGGAACATTACATGATCACTCCGTGAACATGACAAAACGATATATGCAAACACTGTCGTACACGTATTGCCAAATACCGCAAGCATCAACATAACCACTGCACCCACTGGGAACACGACAAATGAGGCACAGAGTGGCTGGTCGAGAATCCATAAAGTTGTATTGTGGAAATGTCTTACAAATCTAAAGTGCATCGTACAATATATTTCAGAGCTGCTCCAACCAAAAGCGTTTTAAAGGTTACACAAGCAGGGAGGCGACCGGGCTCTTTATCATGCGAAGTAGAATACTGTAGTGTTTCATATTATTGGTTCTTTCGGTAAAGTGACGTAGAAGGGAAATAATAAAGTAAAAAAATTTAAGCAATAAAATAAAAATGAGAATTTGATTTGTATTATTTCCCTTCTACGTGACTTTACCGAAAGAACCAAGAATATGAATCCCTGCAGTCATGAAAGCTTTAAATCGAAACTGTAGTGTTTGTCAAAACCAAATAATAAAAAAGGTCCAAAATGTAAATATCAGTTGATATTTTTTACGAGAATAAAGCATTGCCCCTTACGTGTTTCACACCATTTAAAGTATGTTTTGCTTCGAAATAATATTCGCATTGCAATTTCATGAATAATAAAGGAGAACGTGGTATTGTCATAATTTAAGTTGCTGTAAGAGTGTGTCCATTGTATCGCCCTTTCGTCGATCCACTGCTGGATGAGGACCTCCCTATCCCATGTGGGTCTGGGAGGTTATTTGACCGTGCTTCACCATGCTGGTCAGTGTGGGGATGTGAAGTTGCGGCACGCAGAAAGTTCAGTGCAACAATGGATTATGCTGCCCTGCCCACTGCTGCCCACCACGTAACCCCACAGCCTGGCACGTACTTTTTTACATGGAGGTTGCCCATTCAAGAACTTTGTAGACTCAACTCCAGCTTCGTTTCTGAGAACAGGCACATTTTGGGTGATCTGGTCACAGGAAAGAGTAAACGACTGCATTTGCAGAGATATATATTTTTGAAAAGGCACTGCTCGAGAAAATCGTTGAATTTGTGATTTTTAGCGTGGTGCCAGTACATTACAATGAATCGTGATATTTCATTTGGCATAATACCTAATTACAGCGGTTAGAGATGCAGATGATCAGAGCATTCTAATTAACTGAAGATGCTCTAGGGTTGTAGCTAGTGTTTATGATTTGAACAAAACAAAACTAAAGAAATATTTTGTGAACTGCTACAGTAAACCTTGTGACTTGACACACAGCTATATGCCCAAACACACATTTGAAACATAATCTAGCTTTACAACGTGAAGGCACTGATGTATTATATAGAAGACAGCTTGAGCATTGCGTATAATTACCAGTTAAAAAGTAAAATCTAATGAGGCACATCAATTCGTGCACTGAGAAATATTGCTCCTTAGAATACATAAACGGGAGAAAAAAAAGAAACTGAAAAAAACCGTTTGGTACTGCACTTTCATTGGTGTGTATAAAATCACTGTGAGTCAGGATAACCTGTATAAAGGTGAAGGCACTGGTGTTCACCAAACAATGAACACAACTGAACAATGAGGCATTCAAGAACATGTCATTTTAAGTTACTAATTTTCAGCTATTCCCACGGGAAAACAAGTGGATTTTGTATGCTATTAAAAGATAGTCAAATCATTTTCAAAAACCTGAAAATAAATGTAAAGAACAAACTGTCATTGTTTTTTCAATATGGAAATGCATACACTATCACTACAGGTATGCAATGGGGCTGCTCATATGCCGTTACTGAGAGCTAATGGCATGAACAGCAAAAAAAAACACGTTCACAATTGTTTCTTGCTGGCAAGAATAACCGTAAAATCTAGCAAGTAATCGCAACTAAGACTAAAACAAGTTTGGTCATAAGAAACAGAAACTAAGGGAAACATTACGTATAATGCATTCATTCAGACTATCATGTACACATTGCTTCACTTTTCACCGATTGCATTCAGATGGCTCTGGCCTTGAGTGAATGGTCCAAAAAGGTTTATATCATACAAGCAAGCTTCTCCTAATGACCCCATTCAGAACTATATATTTTTTACAATACTTGAAGCCCGCAAAAGTTCAAAATACAAATGGCTGAACATGCCCCATTAGCTCCGCTCTGGACAGCAGATTTTCTAAAATATATAAGCACCAACTGCCAACACATCATGCGTCCCACACCACTTGCCCATAAACAGCTTCTCAGCGATTCTAACCAATCAGCAATTAAAAAAAAACAGTATTTGTAACACAGTTGTCTTGGCAGTCCATGGAGTTCACCAAATCCAGGGCATCACCCTGCAGTCAGCCCATCCGGACGAACCATTTGTGACGAGACAGTTTGAGACCATCCCACTTCTAGATTGAAAACTAATTGCTTTAGAACCGCTTTGTGTTGTAGTTTGTCGTCCTTCCCCAGCACCTCCAATTAGCACGGCCGGCTACGTACGGGTGCGAAAGGAGTTCAACATACATACATCTCGCTCCGTACGGCCCTGCCTAACTCGCCACCTGCTTGCGGCTTTTGTAGCTGCCGGTGGAAATCAGGTAGCCGTTGGGTTTTGCCGGGGAGTGAGGGGCAGGCAGGGGGGACTGGCAGCTGGATGTCGCCGGGGAGGAGGGCGCACACGCGGGCACGGGCAGGCCGGAGATGCGGCCGTCGACGCGTGATATGTGCAGCATTCGGCAGGGGTCGTGCTTGAGAAGGTAGCCCTCAAAGGTCTCCCAGCCTCCGCCCACACGCACCATCACGTGTTTGTTGTGCAGCATCTGTTGGGAAAGTAAAAATACATACATATTCAAATGTAAATACGTTTCTATAGCGTGGTTTTCAGCCTATTTGATCCTCTCATTCAACCGTAGAATGAGTTGGTTTTGGGCTTTCTTTCACAGCAAAGCCCAGAGAATTTGAAAATCAAATACCACCACCGTTGCCAATAACATGAATAATTACCGTTTATAGAACTTAATTTTTACGAAGGGAATGCGAATGTGCAACCGATCAGTTCTTTAACTGGATGACCTTCGAATTAAAGTACCCAAATTAACTTTTGAGTGCACAGGACTAAAGTGCACGCACAATAAAAGTAACTCATTCAACCAAACAGCTTGCTACTTCTGTTGCATTCTGTATGAGACCAGCAGGTGGCAGAAAAACACTGCGTACACATTTCTATTCAGAAGAAATAAACGCCTAATGTAGAGGTTCCTGGTGGCTCAAGGGTCAGACTAAGCTGCCACTGAAGGGAGCCTGGGTTAGAATCAAGACAGTGGCCTGTGCGTCTTAGTATTTTACCAGGTATATAGCTCTATTTTCAGAAGTAACCTGGCCACCAACGATAGCTCAACAAAGTGGCTTGTCATGTGAACATTTATCGCAGCCAAATACTATAAAGGCATGTTTCTAAATGTGGTGAAAAAGAACGGAAGACCCGGAGAAAAATCCACCAGACCACGGGGAGAACATATACACAGGCCCGCCAGGTTCGGGATCGAACTCACGACCTCCAGTACACCAGGCGAGATAGTTAACATTTCGCCACCATGGTGCCCTTAAACTAGGCTCTCAAGTGTAGGGAGTTCATGGTCTTGGTTCAGTCACCAGTAAGTATATAGAAACATCCATCATTAAAATGTGTTTTTTGCTGTTAATTTGGATATAATCCAGCTCTGAGATAGAACAAAAATATTGGTTTTACTGTCATACAATTAATATTCTCCGTAGCAGTGCAGGTGGGAAAATTGTTTCCCCTCGTATAGATACGAGGTCGCTTGAAGGCATTTTAGAAATAGCTCTATGATAATCTCCAACATGGTGTGATGCATTTACTCTGAACGAGTTCCCAATGGATTGTGTAATTGACGTTGATAGTGGAATCTAGATAACATTTTGGGGGAAAGGCAAAAAAAAAGCTTAAGAATATCATATCTAACTCCATTTACGCTTTGCTTTACAGTGAGATTTTAAAAAAAAACATGAATCCAACTCGGAAAATGCTTAACGATTTTTTTTTCATAGAATATGTGCACAATTTCTAAAATACATACTTTCACTGAGGATTTATTGAGAATGTTTGCACTTGGCACCATTTGCAAAACATTTACTAAAATAACAGGGGGGAAATACACGAATTGAATATTCACAGAAAATACGGGTAACTGTCATCTGTTGACAACATTTTCAAATAAGCTGCTAAGCATCCTCATTCGTGTAACGTTAATGCAAGAAAAACGTCTAACTCGCATTTCAACGGCTCACCCCTAGCGATTCGATAAATTGTTAGAGGTCTCAATTCAATTCAAGAATCGATTCTAAATATGACGGCATATCATTTGCATATTTGATAAATATTATATTCTTACACACAAGAGTTGGTGAACATATCATGAGCTGGGCAACCTATTTAAATTGATGAGTCAATCCGTTATTATTACAGTACTACACGCGTCGACTTCAAGCATACATTTTGATCACATGGAGGCGCACATCAGTTGGTGGAGTCTCTGCACCCAGACTAAACAGGACAGGGGGGGGGGCTCCCCCCCAGATGCTTCCAGTCATCGTTGCCAACTCCGTGAGCAAGAACCACTCCCACCAATACGCAGGCAAGTGCGTCAACAGTCCGTGCGCACCGCCCCTGGTCCCTGCAGCCCAGCCCGACGTGCGCTCCCCCCCACCATCCCACGCGTCCCTGCAGCACCCGCCCGCACTTCCGCTGAAAGCAAAATCCCATGTGGATTACCACCTCGCCCTGTGATGAATTTTTTATTGCGGCTCCCCTTCCCCTCGGGCACTCTGGCCTGCAAGTGTCTGTTGCGTTCGAGCCAGTGAAAGGCGGGGGACCGAAACAGAAAAATGCTATCCTTTTTTTTACAGCGCCCAATAACAACGGCTTACGCATGCCCACAAAATATCAAACGGTGATTCATATTAATGAACAGGCAGGTCACGGATTTCTATTCATCGTAAAAAAAATTACAATGCCTGCGATTAATGTAACGCACAATAACCTCACCGCATAAACACAAGTGCTGGCAATTGCTACGCCAGATTTCTGATCAAGCTTTTGCTGCCGTATTATACCGTCGCTTCACCATCTTCCGTGTGCAACCTGCAAAGAACAGCGGACCATTTCGCTAAATTCCGCAATGCAACCCCGGCAGCATAAATTGAGCACACGGCTTGGCATTCGTTGTTTAATGTCTGGGGCTTTTTAGGGAATGTTCAAAATGCATTTGGTTAACTTACACCTGTGCTCAAGGGCAACCATTAGGCTGTGATTGAGCGCACATGCAGACTTTGCTTTTCGCTGACCTGCATGCATGAACGGTAATTTATTCAACCTCGTCTTCTGCAACGTTAATTTGTGGACCCCTGACTGCCTTCTTCTCTTCAGTTTGCTCACGTTCAACCTTGCCTACCAACTTAAAAAAAAACACACGCACAAGCGTGTACATACATACCATGTAATCATACGTATATAAATATAGTTGCGTTCAAGTATTCATCAATTCTGTTTATTTACTTCATCGGCAGTGGCTGTATTTTATGCAGATAATATGTAAAGGTTAAAATCTGGAAAAATAATGAACACGGCCTTTTTACCCATCACTCTACCCCACTGTTGGTCTTATTGTAGGAGAGTGATTCATAACACCGCGCTTCCACTTCTTCCCCAACCTGAAAGATGGTCTCCAAGGATTTTGGTGTGCGAATGTGACCTTTAAAAAGCCACCCGGTGACGCATACAACGGGCAGGGAAAGGAATTATTTTAATTATGAATCCAACAACCAAACTGAAAATCTTTGAAGAGCATTTTTTGCTTACCGAATTGGGCTATTCACCACATATTCTAACTTGCCATGCTGCTGTTATACAAGCCAATGATTTTGGAGAATTGGCAAAGAGGTATTATTTTTCACATTTTTGGACCAAAAAAATATACACTGTTGCTGTATAACCACATTGGGTTGTGATTTGCACACAAGAGTCACGCTAACCTCAAGTATATCGTACAAGACTTTCATTCATCCACTGCTGGATGAGGGCCTCTGAACACCGTGCAGGCCATGTTCGTCATTTACTTTACCACGCTGATCAACGTTGGTTGAGGACGATGGGCAGAATAGATGTGGAAACACAGACGTATAGTACAATGTATTTTGCAGCACTACCCTCTGCTGTCTGCTATGCAGCACCGCAGCCTTTAACAATGTGTGCGAGGTGGTCATCCATCGACGCACTTTAAAGGCTCAAAACTCCTGCTTGGCTTGTAAAATCTGACATGTTCGGGCACATTCCAGGTGATTTGATCATAGGCACACGAGCCGCACCACCTGTTAAAATCCAGCTCTCTTCAATACAAATGCATGCTGCTATGCTTTTGAGTTGCAACCCATCGGCTACACAGTTTATTTTACTGGGCTGCCGCAGAGAGTCTCAACGCAATGTGCCAAAAGCCCACCCCACAAATGTTTACAGGTCAAACCAGACGGCACACTGTTTCATATGGCGATGCAGCTAGACATCCGTTGGTTATTACAATTTTGATCCTAACTCAAATATTATGGCTCCGGAATATGCAACAGTGCAGCAGTGTAAATACGAATATTGTTTTCCATCACTAATTATATCTCAGTTGTGCCACCGCGGTCAAATTACGAGAAAGGCAAAACCATTCTGGTAATTTCCCAAATATAGAAAGGTGAAATTAATTGGCAAACCATCCCAGAGGATGACAGCACTGAATGACTGGCCAGTTGTGTGTCCCCCTATAGACCCCTATTACCCAATGCCTATGGTTATTTTCAGCTTTCAAATAATTATTGCTCTTTATTAACCTCGGACAATTTTTTTTATTGATTTTAAACAAATAAAACATATCAGGATTGCTTCCAAATATGATTTGTGTCGTATTATTAAGTAGATATTTTTGAGGTTTTAATGTCAATGTTGCATGCATTATATTTTTGGTTTTAGCTGATATATATAGTCCATGCTTATTTATGAAATAAAACACAATATTCATTGTTTTTTGTCAACCAAACATATTTCAAAACGAGATTTCATTTGTGATCAGTCTGATAAAGCCAGCTCAGTAAACTGAGAATCCTGTTTAATTAAGGGCAGCTGTATGGATCAAACTTTGCAAAAATCTCAGTGGTGCCGATTCAGACAGACATATTTTCAATTTGGTCTAAATAATATAAGAATGTATGACTCTACAATCGACTTCTGGATGAATGCATCCCGAAGCTGTCCTGGAAATGGTGGAATTTTAAAAAATAATCATGTCAGGCTTAATGGGTACGACAGCATGAATAATTAAGATAAAATATCATGTTCCTACCCTGACGAAGACGATCTTGTCCCCGAACCGGTATCTTCCATCGGAATAATATTCCACCTGGAAGCTTGCCTGGCACTGACACGGAAGCTTCTCTGATATCCGCTTGATCTGCTCCGTTACAACGAAAGAGAATAGTTGTAGGCAACATTCCAAACGCAACTTCTCATGTTGCAAACAGCATTCCTGTGTATTACGGAAGAGAGGAGAGATTTGAATCTTGAAACTGGAGTCTGAAAAAAAAAATCAATATTAAAATTCACATGTCTGCTTTTCCATGCTGGGGAAAAGTGTTAAGGATAGCGTACATGTACAAACAAATACAATCTAAAAAAAACAATATAAGCAATATTTGTAAAAACATATATATATTTTCTAATGTATGAACCAAATTAATAAAATGCAATCTTTCAACAACAACAACAAAACATCTTCTGAAAGATCAGGCAGTATCAGATGAACAAAAGACCCATACAACACTCGGATCAAAGCGCCGTGTTGGAATAACTTCAATCAAATCTGCCACAAAGCCCGGGAAAGAGCGAAATTGTTAATGCAGTTATTTATTTTCCCCTCACTGGGCTAATTAAAAAGCCAATACTATGTGTGTATCCTAACTAGCGTCATTTATATCACTTTTCAAAATTGAAAGAGTTGACTTTGCATTTATTTTAAACAAATCAGCAGCGTAGCAAGCAATGAACACCACGTTGCTTTACATTTTATTTATTACAGGTAGTCCTCGAGTTACGATGGTCCGACTTACGATATTTCGATCTTACGATGGCGATAGCGATATGACAAAATTGCCATCAACAACCTAACATCGTTCAAGTATGCAGACGACGGACAGAATCATGTAGCTTTAGCGATTTCATTTTAAGGTTACCACGATACGTTCAATGCATGTTAAAAGTTTTTATAGCAGATAGGCTTGTTTCCTGAGAAAACTTTCTATTAAATTGCAGTTCATATAGGTAGGCTAAGAATTTACCTTGTTTTTTATACTTTACATTTTACTGTGCAATACAGTATTGTAATTAATAAATACATACAGTATATAGTTTATACAGTACGGTACTGTAAATGGCTCTGTTTTGCTAAATGATCACCATTCTTTAAGACTCCTGGGTAGGCTGGGCCGTCTTCGACTTACGATATTTTCGACTTACGACGATGGGGTCGTCGTAACGCATCTCCATCGTAAGTAGAGGACTACCTGTACTTCCAAAATCCAATTATCTCCTCAACTTCTCACGCAAAAACAGCAAGTCTAAACTGTAGTAACTTTATATTAAAACATAAACTGAGAGCCCTTTGCAATTCTCTGCTGGATGAAAGCTGCAAAGTCATAGGGAGTTATTTTTGATCGAACGTAACCGCACTAGTGAGTCAGCTAACCGGTTCAGACATCTCTCGCCGCTCAAGTTATCTGTGACCAGTAACACATTTGCATAAATTAGTTTACTTATTTATCCAGCAAAGCCACATTGAGTAGTATGACTTTTCCAAGAGGTTTTCTGCATTGTTTTTTTATTTTAATGTTTTCTGCCAATAAATGAGTGTGTTTACAAGCGACAGGAAACCGGAGAACCAGGAGAAAATCCACGCGGACAAGGAGGGCAATGCTCTATCCCCATAAAGATGGAAACAGATGGTGATAAGTCCACTAGCAGTATTGCCTTCTCCTCGTGAGCCAGGGTATGTCACCTCGATGCCTACGGGGAAGGGAGTCGCACAACATTTGTGTGATCTACCAACCCTTGCCTCCAGTGATGGATCACCGGCATGCACCACGCTCATAAGCGCAGTGTGATAACCACTGTGCAACTGCTGCACCAAACAATGTAATAATGGGTATTAAATGTAACCATAATGCACTGTTTTGTAAACAAATCTTTATGCTGCGTTTCCACAGTCAATAGAACCCAAACCCATTCCGTGCAGGGTCATTCTTGGTACGGCCCTACAGGACACTTTATTTTTTTAATTCTAATCAATGACATGTGCTTTTGTAATCACGTCTGTTAAAAAAAACAAAACCATGTCCTTTACGCTGATCTAAATGAGAGACGCCATTGGATGCGTGCATGTCACTTCTGAGCTGACCCTGTGATATCACCACTGTTTATTTGGGTGGCCCTGCTGGAAAATTTGCAATGGACCATGCTGATGGCTCGCTTGGCCTGGTAAGAATTCTGTGGGAACCCAGGTAAAGGCCACTTGCCCAGTTCGCAAATCAGGTCAGACCAATCTAAGAATGGATGAATAAGTATAATATTTTAAATAACTGCAAAGATGTGTTCAGGGACCCGTAGTATCACAGCTAAATTTTGGCCCCAGAGTGTCTATGGCTGGATTTTGTCAATAACATCTGGTTACCCAGTAGCATTGTTAAATAGGTCACATCCTGCTGATAAGACTTAGTGAAGTTGAAACTGATCCAGGATTAAACTTGTTTTTACACTACTGGCATAGATTGATCCCAAAGGTCCATTGGATAATAGATTAAATATTATATAATTTCAACATGAAACAAATGCATTCGTATGACAATGTATATGTATAATAAGGAATATAAATGGCCCATCATCTTCGGCACTGTAGGACCCCTTTCACCTCATGGCCCTTGGGACCATGAGGAGAAAGGGGTCCTGCCATTGCCCTCACATTTGGACAGGTGGGGAAGTGCATACCATATAATAAAGGCATAAATGTATCCAGCAAAGCGTCATTCCATCTCAAGAATGTTGTAATTTCTCTTTTAGTGTGCATTGTGTAGAAAGAGAGCGGAGCGCCGAGAGAAAGCCCACGTACACGAGAAGATAATATAAAAAAGTCTGTACATCATGAACCAACTTGCGGCACAGCGATCTCCTGGTCATCTTGCAGCCCAGTACATTGAAATCGACTTGGCTCCAAAGCAATGCATTGCAAGCAGATATCTCGAGGCATGCAACGATTCACGCCGAACAAAGTGATTTGATAAAATCTTACTATTTAGGGGTCAACATTTGATTATAGAATAGAGTTTTTGGCCTTTTTCATTACCTTCTTTGCATTGTTTGTTATACGTCATATCTCATTTATAATAGTTGTGTTCACTCCGTTAGCGTACATGTGACATTAATACATAATTTAGAAATATGTTGCAACAATTGTAAATCGAAAGTACACTATTCAGTGCATATATCGAGATCATAAAATTATTTGTTATCAATAAAGCAATGTATCGTTACATGTCCGAATATTTAACACCCATCGTGGGGTTCTACTCATGACCCCTCGTGACCTGCATTGTTAAAATAGTCTCCACGTGCCTCCAGGAATTTGTTCTCCATCCCCGCACCTCCGATAAGCACGGTTGGTTACATGCCAGTGTGAAAGAAGTTCACACATATACATACAGGAGCATTAGCTGCCAATGCCATCTCCAATCAACTTACGGCCGATTCCAGGACCTTGTCCCGCACTTGCTTCTTCTCCTTGGGAGCCCGCGGTGTGGTGGGTGTGCTGGAAGAGGCTGCCACCACCAACGTTGCGGAAGAGGAAGGAAGAGGGCGATGGCGGGCACGAGGTGCACGGCGACGCCGGCGACTGCAGAGTAGGCCGACGAGCCGGATGACGAGCGGGCGTTCGCCCGGGCCTCCTCCTGTTCGATCTCCTTCTCCAGCTTGATGAGCCCCGGAGGCTCGATGCCGAACCTGCGCAGGTCACAGCGGACACCGTGGCCACATCGCGCGCACGCATACAAAGATCCCCCCCTCAGGTGCTGTTCGCGAGCACCTATTGAAGGCCAGCACGGCATAGGAGGGGGTGGGTGGCCAACACCACGCCCGACGCACACATACACATGTGTGCTTCGGCCTCCGGACCGTGAGCACGAAAGGAATACAAATAGAGTTCAGAGCAAAGCAGTGGCGGCATGTCAACTATGGTGGATGTTACGTGTTTTTTTTCCGTATTTAAAGTGAATTTTACAAGCCCTTGCATGAAAGGGCTTTTGACAGGTCAGCCTCCGAGAAGAAAACGCACATGTATGATGTACAAGTGATTCATGCTTTTTTTTCTTTTTATCATTCATTGGCTTTCCCTCCTCTGGGTGGGCAGTGGAAATGATCGGTCTTGAACTTTTTGGTCCAATATTTCTCAGCGCCGAGACAACACGTGGAATTATTCATGCTGGCTTGTCGAGTGTAGGTGTAGCGGTCCCTTCATAAAGTGATCTACCAATATAAACCTCAGACCGGCCACCTAAAATGAAAAATAACCACACATGTTCCTATTCTTTGGTTATTTCGGGAAAGTCACGTACGTAATAAAAATAAACGAAAAAAAATAAAAACACTAATGTAGACTGTAGCCTGGTTCTTAATCGGAGTGAGTGTACTGGCAATCTATAATGTAGACTGTAGCTTGGTTATTGAGTTTGGTGAGTGTACTGGTAGTCTATAATATAGACTGCAGCAATGGTTATCACAGTCTACATTACAGACTGCCAATATGCTCACCAGCTTAAAAATCAGGCTACAGTCTACATGAAAGACTGCCAGCACACTCACCGAGGTTAAGAACCAGGCTACAGTCTACATTATAGACTGCCAATACACTCACCCAGCCTAATAACCACTGTCATCAAAATTAACGTTGCAAGGTACTTTTAAATCATAGTTTTCGACATTTTTATCTCAATGTAATATTACCAATGGAATAAAAAATACTTAAATGCTGCAAAAAATGTAATTAAGATTTTAAGATCATCTTAATCAAATAGTGCAGACGTAATAATTACACCCCCTAAGAAAGTCAATAAATTGTTACAACTCAGGGCCACAATTCTTCGCAAGAATGATTTTTTTTACTTTGTCGTAAATGTAGTCGTCACTAGTAACGTGAACCCATTACATACAACATTCAAATACAAAACATCATTTCTTACATATGCAATAGAATTAACGGATCGCTACCATGGGCATCGATATTATTGTTTAATCAATGTGTTGTTCCACCTCTGATAAATGGTATAAAGAATTAGCAGTGGGATATTAATTGATGTCCTCGTGTTGTAAATATCACTTGGATCAATGTGTGTATTAATGAGTTGTTCGTAGATTAACACCACAGACTTGAGTAAAATCTGATTGCCCTATTACAGGAGTCCCTTAATGCAAAAACAAAAACTTAACCCAATGTCACTGCAATCAGTAATCTTAGTTAAGTTCAATAAATGAGTAGCATTTGATTCTTGGTCACAGCAACACCAGTGGCGAGTACGATCTGGGACACCCTTCACCAACATGTGCTAACGAGCATGAAGTATGGTAAAAATACAACGCCGTGACTGACATGGTGTGGAGAAGCATTCATGAAGCAGTGGATTGACAAAGCGCTGTATTATAATCAAGCTCTAGATAGCAAGCACAAAAAACATATATGGAATACTGATCAGAGACCTTCAGGTGCCAGAACATGCCCATCCCTAAAGACTGCAAGATGAATCACTAAAAAGGTCAAACTTTCACTGCAGGCTGCTGCCTCCTCAAAATCATATTCTCTGTGGTAGAAAGCAGAGTTATTCCCAGTGGCCGAGACAAAATAAAAGATTTGCTCTTAACACTGGCAGTTTGTCTACAAAAATTAGAAACCCAAACATCCCTCAAGAAAATTGCATATTCAAATGTTGATGCTACTTTCCCTGCATATCAGCAGCATTCATTGTTCAGTGTAGATTTTGTCTTCGGCTGCCTCTCAGCCTCACCGCCACTCAGTACGACAGGGGACTTAAATTATTCTGAACATGGGCTGTGCTCTGGTAAATGCAATATCGCCCACCTATATTGACAAAGTCAAATGTCAATTGGAATATAAAACAGGTGCAATCCCCAAGCTGCAAGCCACAACTGCGGCTCAAAATTGGAGAAAACTTAAAGTAGGCTTGTATAATTATTGATTTGAAACCTCATGTACACTGGCCATGAATACTGTAAGCCAATAAAAAAAGGACATAAGTCAGATGGAGAAAAAAAGGTAATTTATGCATGAAACACCCAGCGTAATGGTACAGCTACTATCGACATCGGCTGTACACTCATTAAACGTGTCAGTAATCCCCTGGCAAGGAAGTGCCAAGCTTGTCAAAGGGGCACTAATGGAAGAGGGCCTAAAGTTCCACATGTAAACGAGGATAAGCTGTGCAGGATGCCATGATCCCTTAACAATCAGCTCTATTTCTCCCGGTTTGGCTGTTATTAATCATGCAAACGCGCACGTTGGCTCATTAAATAATGCTCCCGTGTTAAAATATCAGACCTTTTGCTTGGCAAAGGATAGGCACACATCTACTGTATGCCCCTATTTACCAAGCTAATTTGCCAAGTACTGTTATTTAGCATTGCCACTGAAAAACCTGGCTACACCTTTAAAAATACAATAAAATTAGCAACTATGCAGCGTCTAAATGTGACCACTTGTCAAGAGCTTGTACAGAACACTTGGGGCATGGGTCTCCTTCGAGAAAGATGTTAATTTACTTTTTTTTGAGCAAGAGAGACAGTGAAAGGCAAATGAAAAATTAAAGGTCTCGAGTCTGGACAGAATTCCCTACGCATTATCACGGCATTCCACTACGGTGTTTGTTTGTGGAGAGACAGAACTGCTTCCTTTTTCATCTGCAGTGCATTCCATAGGCGAGTATTCATTCCTTGTGTAAGCTCACGCGGTGAGTGCAAGGGTTTGTACTCCGTACCTGGCGGCGATGCGTCCCAACTCGAGAAGACAAAGGCAAACCTCGCGAGGTTGCTTGTGTAGCACTGCAGAAGGGGAACACAATGTGATCATTATAGACGATGACTCAAGCAAAAAAATGCACCTCTAAGCAGGTAGAATGATGGAAAATTACTGACGGATACTAGAGGGAAGCTAACTCCAGTATGTGTAACCAGGTGGTTGGTGTCCATCCTTCCCCAACAATCAATCAACTGAATTAAGATGCACGTGCAATTTTCAAGACAATGGACTAACTCACGGTGGCTGCATCTGGGTGGCAGATGCCAGTCACAGTTTATTGACATAATGATGTAAGCAAGAAGAGTAAATTTCATGGAATGATTTGTAGTTACTTTGGAGACCTATGGAAAAGAAACTTCAGCGAATGTGCTTGGTTGGGAGTACAACTGAGCACATGCAATGAATGCCTCAGGAGTGACCAATGCTTAACAGCTTGTGAACCTTGGGAGCACCACAGATTACCTCGGCTAGCTATATACGGTGCGAGAGAAGTTCAACATACATACAGACTAAAGTGATCTGAATGGTCAGTGTGTCTGTATTAACCACATTTGCCACACAATTTAGTTTTATGTTAAATTACTTCATACCTTTAAAATAATTCCCCCCCCAATGTATTCCGATTTTGCTGTTGCCGTTGTATCATGACATGAGAAACACCTTGTCACGTGGTATTTTAACCCTAAAGGAAAGGTGTCACATACTTTACCATATACTCTGCCGTGAGAGTGTCACAGGGCGGTCAACCCGATAGGTTTAAATTTCATCGCTGAAATTTAGCCACGTGAAGTGAAAATCCAAATTTAATACAAATTATAGTTTAATGAGCAAAAATTGGCCAGGCTAATACCATAAACCCACTATATCTGAGATCCCTGATAAATCTCCGAGCCACAAAGCCATCTAAAATTTTTAAATAGCATTAGCTGCAGGAATTCAACTTGGAGAAATATTCTTAAACGTAATCATTTTAGTGGACACTTATAAAACCTGCTTTTTGTTTGATGAATTTTTACATACAGGAGCAAGAGACTAAACTCTTTAGAAGCTGATGAATTTAGGTCATCCCCCTGGCAGAAACAAATATACCACATACCAGCTTAGATGAGAAATATTGCACCTCTTACGAAGTTAAAGATGTGGTACACCATGGGGGAAATATCACACGAGCTTCAATATCTACAGAAAAATATTGCTATTATTACCTACAACGGCACAATACTATAGTCTCAGCTGCACATTGCTACTTTTGTCGATTTGCAATGGTGTTATCATCATGAGTGCAAATCTGCGCTATTAGATGGCACAAAACAGCCCGCAGGAAACACTGCAAACTTTAGATTTTCTGGAAATTCAACCTCAAATGGAATAATGCATTGGGAATTGGGGGGGTAGGGGGGGTTCTAAACAATAGGCTATCTGCTACATGTAGGGTCCTTTTCCACGAAGATATGCGAAACTTAGACACTTTTGTTGTAAACTGCACTGTATCAGATAAGCTACAACAAATAAATATAGCCAATCTACACTCTACAGTTAAAAGAAGTAGTTTTTTTTACAGTTGCGTTCATTTGAAGGTTCATTTAAAGGCCTCATTGAATCGTAAAAAAAACATTTTGTAAACAAATATTCTCAAAAGGCTACTCTATTCCACGTAACTTTAACATCACCATTCATACACACGGAAGGCAGTCCCAGACAGCAGGACTTGTACTGTGATGATTGGAGCGAATTGCATCAGCTAACACATTCCTGCGGAGGGAGCATTGGGTTGCTCGGTCAATGACCAGGGTCAACGGCGGCGTGGTGTATTCCGCAAATATACCCGACTGTGAGGGCGGGGGCACAAGCCGGCGTGTAAAGGTTAAACGTTGAGTTTCATAAGGGCACCACGGGGTGACCAGCCCCTCCCCATCCCAGCCCCGACCCCTCCCTCCCACCCCCCACCCAGCCCCACCCAGCCCCACCCTCCCCACCCAGCCCCTCCCCACCCAGCCCATCCCCACCCTCCCCACCCAACCCCTCCTTCCCCACCCAGCCCCTCCCTGCACGACGGACGCAATAATCCCCTGTGGGCCGGTGTAACCAGGAGGTTCCTACTAGTAAAATACGTCCTTGAATGCACTCGTCTGTTGGTGACCCATCAAACAAAACAAGTACCTTGCAACATCTATCCACACCTCCGTGGATTCTCACTATGACCTTCAGACAACTGGCTGGAGTCAAGTACGGAATGTACGGGACCCGAACAGATCTGTCATACATTTAATTCCCTGCAAAGATTAAAGTTATTATTTAACATAGAATAAAGCACCTGTTGTTCGCATGCCAAGGCAGGTTATATTTCAGAGCTGTTGGAAGGCTGCGGAAAGAGTGACGTCATCACTGACCATAACACGCACGCGTGTACTCATTAGCAGGCCATTGGACCTAGAGGGTAGAGTTCAATGCCAAGACGTGCCGATAAAAGACGGTGCATTTCGAAGCCAATTTCAAACCGGTGCATGGCCACATGAAGCGTGTGTGGTAACAAATCCATAGGCATTGCCTTGTTGAGTGCTACATCTGTCATGAGATTTCAGTACCATGCCTTGCGATCCCTCTATCTTGCACACTTGGCAAGAATATTTTAATCTAAAGACACGGTCCAAATTTTAGCCTTGCAATGATGCGTCCCCATTGCAATTCGACGAACTGTCACGATTCGGAGTTGTGATTCGATGAAAGATTTATTTATTTTTGCCACTGTTAATTTAGTGCCTGAAGTGATTGAAGGGGTTTACGGAAACCAATTACACATACAACTTATGTAAAATGAAAAAAAAAATTTTTACACTCGCAATTCTGTGTGCATTGTGAGCGTAAGAATTAACTGTATTCGATGAACTGTTACATGCCTACCATATATCTATTTTAAACAACTGATCTTGTGTAATGCACAAGTAAAGCCCTTTTGCTAATCCACTTCTGGATGAGGGCTCCTCCACACCGTGCATGTTAAAGGGATTAATTGAGCATACTTCACCACACAGGCCGATGCGGGTTGGTGATGGCGAGCTTGGACGTGGGAACATAGAAGTACACTCAATGTGCATTTAAATGGCAATGACTGGTAGGTGTAGAGTATGAGGACTAGATTGTATGAAGGCCCTGAGCTAATGATATTTTTATTATCATTTCTAACAAAATAAATCACCACAAAATATACTTTTGAAATCAGAACAAAAATGTTTTGAAATATTTATTATCATTTACTTTTCAATGTGAAATGTTGTTTTCCTGTGCAGAAGCAAGGACATTACAAACTATACACCCCATGGTCCTCGTCGATTTGGAAACACTTGTGCAAAAGAGCTGCTGCATTGCACCAATATTATCACGCGCTCCAGACGAGTGGGGCAGGGCACCGTGTTTGTCCAGTCCAGGTCTAACCAAATATCACCAAGTTCGAAACACTAATCCTGCTGTGAATGATGCAACTCGGTGACACAGATGATAGAGTTACCAAAAGGGCGTGGCTTTGTGTTAACCTGCCCTCAAAACATAACGGGCCTTTCATTGCACAATACTGCAATATAAAATGTATCCTTATAACTCCGAAAAACATGCAAAAACGTATACAACTACTGCCCACGGCTGAATGGACAGTTATATGGACTATTTATATCACTGCTTTACACTAGCGGCACGAGTTCACATTCTTAAATCAAAGCTGCTTTCACGACCCACAAGTGGTGTCCTTTGTGTTGGCACACATGATCGCGTGGACAGAACTTAATATGGCAAAAAAAAAGCAAGAGGACGATCCCTGTTTTCCATCCAAAAGAATAAAAAAAATAACAACCAGAGGACAGACGAAACTACTCCACTAAAAATGAAGATAATAAATGTGGACCTATCTCACAGGGGGTTTAATTAACTGAAAATAAACGTCTCAACCACCGACAAGCGTGCACACGGCAAACTTACCGATTAAAAATACGTCAACAGCCATTTTGTAGATATGCAATTAAAAACGTGGCCATCGTCACACATTGACCAACAACTCAGCAAAATAAAGACCTGCATAGACCTGTGAACTGCAGGCATGCCATGTCCTCCTCAACACAGCGCAAATCATCACAGACGTGTGACAGTTTACCAAGAGTGTCAATAAAAAATATTAATGCGTAACCAACATCGTCGCAAGGTCAACTCTGCAGGACACTGCAATCGCTGTGAGACAATGACTAAGCAATATGAGTGTTTTTCAGGGGAGCTGGTAACTGTAACTCAGCCCTCTCCACTCATGCCACAAACCTGTCACATTGCTACGGCTGCTTCCAATAAAAAGGTTGTTGCTGCGCTGGCTTCCTGATAGCTTGGCCAAGCAGGATTGCCAGAAATTTCTGTTGACTTCAAAAACATTTTTTGTTACCCTAATTCTTGCAAGCCGGATTTTGCCGACTTCTAGCACAGATGAAGAACCTTTGCTAAACTGTCGCAAGCGGCATAATGCGCAATGCCTTCCATGCAGATAGATGTATCAAAAAGGGCTGATTCTGCAACACACAATGCTGATTCTGCAACACACAATTCAATTAAAACTACTCAGAAATGTTCAAAACGCACTGCTCATATTTCCATTTGATTAAACTCACCATAAATTAAAAGGCTCTTGATGAAGCAGCAAGGTGGCTCAAAGGTCAGAGCACTGAGCCAGCACCTGAGACCATAGGCAAATATCTGGGTTTCATCCACCTGTGATTAAACCGTTTCTCACGTGTGGCGAGTTTATTATGGTTTCAGCCTGATCACCAATGACTGCATTAAAAAAAAACATCATATTAAATGAGTTTGGTAGGTCATTTGGCTGAATTCCAGCATTGAGGGGTAAATGTATCGGGTTGACTGCTATGCTAGGAACATTTCTCTTTAGCTGGGAGTATGGCAAATTGCAGCCCTTTGCAGGGATCACAAAAGTAGCAATGCGACATCTCCTTTCACGGACTGCTCTCTAACAGGCAAAGCTATGCACTGCTCTGCGTAAGTTTGCGAATGGATACTTTATCTTATACCATGATGCTGATAATGCTGATGACACAACATTGGAAAAAGGTAACAAGGTGAGTGAAAAAGACGCGTGGGGGGGGGAGATTTAAAAAACGTGCGCCATTGTTTCAACTGCGGTGCCGTGAGATGGAACCGGCGACATTCGGAGCACAAGTCTGTTATGCTAACCGCTACACCATGGCAGGCACCTCCAACTCCCACTGGGACCTAAGAGAATGGGGGTCATTGTGCCTTGAGTGCAGAAGGTGAAATGGAAAAGGTTCTGCTTAATGCCATACCAAGCCCTTCGGACTCGAACATGCAGGATTCATCGACGCCAGCCTCTCGGCACCAAGCGAGAAAATTGGCCGTGTTGTCCCGTGCAAAGAAGGTCCCAGCAGGGGCGTTGGCTCTGCAGGGGATCTTCCGCCGTGGAAAGCGCTGTTGGGCGGAAAAATGGAAACAAGGCATAGGGGGTGGTGGTGGTCGTGAAAGTGGGGAAATTATTAAATAAACACACAAATGTCCAAAATACATTGCAAGCTCAGAGGAGCACAGTCTAAGATTACATTTTTGTAAATTAGGTTTTAGAATATTATTCTAAACTCCGTGTTCGAGATGACACTTTAAAGACATGAGCGACGCACCCTCCGCGCGTGCAGTTCACAGCTGAAAACACAAAATACTCGAAAACAGCTCAGCCTCGCAGAGGAAAAGGAAACTGGCTTTTTTTGGCACACGTGAGCACATCACTGCAAGTCATCAGCGTGTGCTAGGGGACGAATGGTGCATACTGCTGGCTTACTCGTGCAAAATGTTGGTGTTATGTATTCACAAGGCCGATTTGGGATAGCTGCCAAATTAACTAGATATAATGTGTAAACCAACTAACTTATTATGCAAGCTTGTGGTTGGAAAAATACTTCACAAAGTGAAAGTGACGAAATTCTAATTTTCCAATGTATATATGAGTGAGCAGATTTCTGCAGAGCTGGCGATGGTCATTTTTAAAACGTTATGTTTTTTGTAAGTATGTTGAACTTCTATTGCACCGTACTTTAGCCAACTATGCAGGCAGCAGGTGAATAGACACAAAGCAGGTTTCCAATTCATTCACGTTTCGTTCAATTAACTGCTGTTTATTTAAATACGAATTATTCGGAAAAAATAAATACAGTGGAAATAAATGTCTTTCCAAAAACAGTATTCTACACGCAAACAGGATAAGAATGTTTACGTATATTACGTACTTTATATGTTGTGGAAATATCCTGAGCATGCAGTGAATTAGTTAAGTCAAAATAGGCTACAATTGGCATATTCCATCCAATTACAGGAAGTCGCTGTAAAAACAACGTGTTAATCACAATACAAATAGGCCAGTAATGGTTGTTAAAGCAAAGCAATTCAGTTTTGGAAAAGTATTTGAATAAAACCTGGATAATTTGGATCAAAATACATTTTCTTCACCTACTTATTGATGCAAACCCAGTGAATGCGAATTGCTCTGACGCTGCATGCCTTGGCCTGTGTGCTGTGCAGCTTCCTACAATCAACTGCATTAATTGCGTGGAAAATCTGAACGCAAACACTTCTGATCATTGCCCATCTGCTAAACCTCAATGTGAAACCCAACTCTATTCACCTTCCTATTCTATGCACTTCCTGTTACCCCATGCCCTCAAATTAATCCATGGATCCCATTATCTGTGCGAATATCTGCACTTTTTTTGTGACTAATAGGAATAACCCAGAAGTAGTGCAAATTTACCCTTTAAACAATCTCTCCACTATTCTTTCATTGATAGCAAGTGGACAATGCACAGATAAGCCGAACCACCAATAGTGCCACCCAAAACAACAAAGAAAAAACGAATAACTGCATTAAATATTTCTGTAAAAAAGTTTAACTGTAAACTGGCAAAATGCTGTCTCGTGTAATTTTAGGATTTAATCTAGCATGAATTGTTTAATTGTTTATTGTATTTGTCTGTTTTTTCCCTCCTAAGATTATATGTTTAATTATGTAACAGTTCTCCCTTGAAAGAGACTTATAGTCTCAATGGGATCTCAACATCTTCACCATGAGCTAGCCACTGCTGGATAAAGGGCTCACCACACCATCACCATCCCACATGGTTCGCAAAATCACAATTCATCTCGCTCTTGCAGATGAACTGATCTCACCACTCTTATCTCCATTGTTGGTTGTCCTCCAAGGCATGTTCTCTCAAAGGGGCTACCTTTCCATTAAGTCTGGTCCATCGCCCATGTTACCTCCTTTGGCTACCATTCCATCACCAGCCTCAATCATTCAGCCAATAATCCCGTCAAATGATGCGTAATGCTCAAGCCCATGAATAGTTTGTCTTCAAGATGATACATCTCAGAATTGCGTCTGTTCCTTGATCCACGTATTCAACTTTTCAGTCAGAGTAATTCCAAGCGGCTTCTTTCCACGTTTCTTTATGTACTTGTATGGGTGCTAACCGGGTTGTATATTAAAACTGCTTAACCCACCTTAGTGACATTGTCTGCATAGTTGTTCTCCTTAGCCTTTGCCTGCAGGATGCTCCCAAGGCGGCAGAGAAGGACGCCATTGTCAATCTGCTCCATGAATGTCTCTGCGCGGATTTCCGTACCTGTGTAAAAAAAAGAAGGATAAAAAAATTAACCCGCAAAAACAACGTTTTTCACTATAAATCCTTTATATGAGTGGCATCGGTTTTATTTTATTATTCATTTCTGTTTTTCTTGAGTAAGAGTTTCATTTTTATCACATTGGAATTTTAAATTAAATATGAAAAAAAAATTCCTAAAAAGTTGCAAATTTTGGAAAAAAAATTTCACGGAAATAAATTGTCACGCACAACGAGTATGTGTGCAAAATGTCAGCTCGATTGGATCACGGGAAGTGGGTTAAAAAACGACCGAAAGATTTGCACGGTCGTAAGCGCGCAAGCAAGCAAGTGATCTTAATATAAAGGATTTAAAAATGAATTTAACAATACGACAAACGAACGGAATGGATATAACTCCTAGCCATTATCATGGACCAGCAACAGCATACGTTATCACCAAGGTCAAAGGAATCCCACAGAGGCTCCCGTTTCCGTGAGTTGGGGACATGGTGATGAAAAGATATTTTTTTGTATGTCCAGCTAAAAAATTCATTGTGCTGCCATTGTAAAAAGCGCCTTTGGCAAAGAACTATAAGTGAAAGAGACTCTACGACCATGCGATACCAAAGCTGTTCATTGCTATAACTATCTAATTATGGTACGATTAACGATTAAACGAAAGGTCGAAATAAGTATTACACGAAACATTTTTGATAAACTTTTCTATTTTTTATAAACGCCAATTTTTAAGTGTCAACTCAACTAAGGTTCAGGGTGGGTGTGTTGTTTCGATATAAACCGCACAATCGGTCACATCAACTTTTTCAAAATGTGTCGAAGCGAAGCTGGTTATTAAGAAAATTTTACGTGCAATTAATGTACGACTTCTAGGGATTTCAAATGGCAGTAATCATCAGGGATGGAAAAAGCGGTGTTGTACATAAGGTGCACATTTATTCAACCCAAGTGATTGAGGCACGCAGAGCTGAGCATGCTGAAATGCTGTGTTGCAGTGGTCTGTTTCGCTCCACAGCTCTTGTCAGGCACCTTGCCAAGTCTAACATTTAACACATGCTCCTAACCCAATGGGGAATACCGCTTCCTATGCATAACTGTTCAAAAATTACAAGCAATTAAACCGTGAACTGCACAATGTAAATTCATTCTGACAATTATGATAGCATTAACAGCAATAACTATTTTAAATAACATTCACAATCGCACTATCTTCCAACAAGATTTTGTTTTACTGCTGATCGTATTAGTCATCTTCTTGGTTCTTTCGGTAAAGTCACGTAGAATGGAAATAATAAAATAATAAACATTTAACATAATAAAATAATTCTCACGACGTTTCGGCCACAACGCAAGCAGCCGTCCTCAGGTGAAGAACAGGTCTGTCGAGAAGACAGTCTTGAACGTCGTGAGAATTATTTTATTATGTTTATTTTCATTATTTTATTATTCCATTCTACGTGACTTTACCGAAAGAACCAAGAAGATGAATCCCTGCAGTCACGAAAGCTTTAAATCGAAGGTATTAGTCATATTGAGTTTATAGACTTTTAATATCTTAATGTTGAACAGCATACCTAGAACTGAAGCTCTGGTGAACAGTTACAAGATGTTATTTAAACACAGACACTATGTTCAAGTGAAAAACGAGTCAGAAAAAGCCTCTTCAAATGTAGGGCAGTGAAACCCTACTGAAGACAAGGGGTTTTCAAAATTTTGAATCTTACACATGCAACCCCACAAGCCTCCCATAAGGGAATTCCTGTTCACATACGCTGACGAGCACACGTACATTCATGCACATGTACGCACACACACACACATGTACAGGCACATGCAGTACTCCCTTTACATCTTTACTTACAGCTGGTAAATGTGAGAAATGGCTTGCAGAGATCATAAATTCAGGCAGTGTTTAAAATCCCTCCGCATGAAAGAATTTCAAATATAAATAAATTAATGCAGATGTTAGGGCTTACGTTACATATTTGACAATGACACAACTCAAGTGCAACACTCAACATATCAATCGAGGCTCTTGCGAATACAATTTCAATAACCTCCTGGACTCAGCCAAAAACTTTTAAAACGTCAACTTACCATCTTAAAAATAACTGTGGATGGAAAGGAATACACAATACTTTGGCACACACTTCAAGGTTGAGAAGTAACTATTCTTCCTCAAGTGAGAGTATATTCTAAAAATGTAATTCCATCAATCAAGGAAACTTGCAAATGTCATTAATTTTCATGATTGTAGCCATCTTGAGTGATCAGAGAGATAAATAATGATTATATGGAAAAGCATTGTTTTGAAATCATAAAAGGTTAAGGTTTTCACAAGTGTAGGTCTTGTTTATAATTTCTGTAATTACTCCACAGAGATTAAATATCTATACGTTTATGCATTAAGTGCTAGTGCCTGTACACATTTAAATCGGCACTTAATTTCCATAGACCGCAATACACTTAATGACTATACTGTAATCAAAGTCCATCAACAAAATCTTATCAGAGCTACTTTTCCGTACATGGTCAACTTGGCTTAATGACATCCATTGTTGATATCCCTCGAGGACAATGTCATCAGTAGGCCTCATTATAATTTTCATGCCGATGATAACAGGCGCACACACATACGTATGCATGTTGAACTTCGTTCGCACTGCACGTAGTCAACCGTGTGCTGATCGGAGGCGCGGTTGCTTTAAAGGGCATTACTCACCCAGAATCTCGGTGAGCCACATGGCGAGGTCCTCCTTCATGGGGATGAGGGTGGCTTCGTGACGGCTGGCAAGCCACTGCTGGTACGTGGCCATGTCCGACAGGCCTGGGCGGCTCTTGGGGCCACCAGGGCTGTTGAGTCCATTCATCTCCACGTTTGCAGTCGACTATTATCTTGCCTTCGCCACAACGAGGAGACACTTCTTTTCGCTTCAACGGTTGCGACGAGAGCGCCTGCAGGGTAATGTCGTCTTTTAGCCGGGCGCGGGTTGAACTGGAGTTCCGATTCGAGAACGAAGTTCTTCGCTCACCAAGCAGAGACTGCTGAGCTGCACCGGTAGACTCCTGCAAAAGCAACGGGCATGCTCTCTCTCTCTCTCATCTGGCGTAAGGAAGCATGGCACACCTCCCGAGAAAGGCAGCTGCTCTATGAGCGTCTCCCAAGTTCTGAAATTTGTTCGGACATGCCGTGAAACGAGAAACGTGATGCAACACAAACACCGTCTGCGTCGACGACTTGCTTTGCATACCTGGGCAGAATCACACAGCTCAGCCTTTCAGAGACTCCGGGACATGGATGGTCTGGTAGAGTCGACTTTATTTTTTCTTAAAGAAGCTTTTCTCTCTGCGGACATACTTTGCTCCTGTCTGCTTGGCTCTTGTCCCGGTATTTGGATAACTTCCTTTGTTTCGAACGTCAGAGAACCTAAACCAGATGTACATAGACGTGCAGAGATCAACCATTAGTATCAGGCACAGCTGAGCCTGTCAGTGACATCTGCTGCAACCGAGACACATTTAAAATATTCAGAAGCTTAAGAAGATTACAGCAGCAACCAGAACTATTCTCACAATTATGTAAATGTGTTGTTTTCAATAAAAACCTACACAAAATGTATTCATTTAACTTCTGTTTTTAAAAAAATTGCTTGAAAAACTACTTTGTTTTAAATTAATTCGGAAAACATTACTTACCTTGTTAATTTAAGCATTAAACACAAAATATTATAACCAGAGGCAATAATATTAAATCAACTGTGCGACCAATACATTATTGTACACCGTCTAATTGAATGGCTTGGTCAAACCACTCGCGAGAAACACACTGCACTGATTATTGGTGCGTCCACCATCTGAAACACAGATCAGTGCACGCGAAACACAGCCCTGGCTGTAACCGGAGAGAGTGTCCCAACTCAGTAGGGGGGAACAGATTTTTGTGCCCCATCACATGGTATCTGATGAAGCCAAGGGATACGCGCCACACAATGAGCAATAACAAAAACCCAGCTTACACACTGGGGCTATTTATCTCAACCACGAACACTCAAAAGTCTGATTCAGGAGGGTCATTCTGTCACAACATCGAGAGTAATAAGAAATACTAAAAATTGTGTGTTCCGTGAAAGAAAATGTACCCTCGCCCTCTGGTTCAAATAAGGAGCTCATTATTATACCGCATATGTATTAGAAACTGCGTGCAAAATCTTCCTTTGTGCAGATGTCAAGAGATTGAAGTTTCGACTGCACACAAATAAAGATAAAAAATGCACTGGTTTATTTTGCAATTCGTGATTTGACTCAATTGCCGCGTAATAAACATTTTTTTAAATGCTTATAAAGCATATATGCAATTAGTTTCAGGGTTGCAGAACAGCTGTTAAATTAAAAAATCAGGACTCAAAGTAACCATTGTTAAGTGGCCGAAAAACATGAAACACAAACATTTTATGCATTTTGCATAAAAGTGAAAGGTTGCTCTCAATAGTAGGGCCATGTTCAATGCTCCGGTGTGAAATTATAGAATGGAGCACACTGTTCTAGTAAGTTAAACTTTGGAAGTGAAAAAACTCAAAATATTATGGCATTAAACAGGAAGCACTGTATAGAAGCCAACAAAAATATACAATGTGCTAAAAAGCCAAAGGCTTTTCGAGAAAATAATTTTCGAAAATACGTTTGGGTTTTGAACTTTCAATATTTATCATATAAACACAACAATATTAAATGAGCAGTAATTACATAGATAACATTTTTAAATTGTGCAAGTATCTTGGCTTACCTTATGAGCACATTCCAGAAGACAAGTTAAAAACGTCATACGCACTTAACTCTTGCGTACCCAACACCTACAAACTCACGTGTGTAAGAAACGCACAGTAGCGAATGGCACATCACGGTCTATCTACTACAACAGACTAAAGACTCGGGCAATGAATTTTGCAAAACTACAATACCAACTGTTATGTTGAATACGATCCACAGCCGATCTCCACACGGGAAAAGACATATTGGCAGTGAGCCATCACAGAAGGTTATGTTAACACTATACAGTATGAAAAGAATGGTTGTTACTGTGCTACTGCTGCCCAAATCCAGCCCGCAAGACCCCATGATGGGCAGATCTCACCAGAGAGAGAGAGAGCGGCGTTCTTCAGTGCGGAAGTTAAGCTGGGGGCCCCAGCTGTCCAGGATGGTCTTTCTATAAGCAGTCCAACTGGTAGGGACAAAAGAAGTGGGGGCAGTGGTAAGAGGTGGAGGCAGTGGTAAGAGGTGGCCCATAAAGGGAGGCCCCCATAGGATTGGGTTGGGGACACCTCTGGCTTATTACTCAACACTGGCAGATGCACGTACCGCCTCTTCAAACTCACATTTAAAGATGCGGTACTATTTTCACGTTGTTATTGTATTCGATTATATCATAAGTTGGTATCCCCCAATAAAGCTGCCCACGCTGCAAAACAGCGAGACTATACAGATAACTATGTAGCGGCCCACATACTGATGCGGCAACGTGCTTGCTGTCAGGAGTATTGCGGTACACTTCAGCGTGTGGTTGGTGGGGGGTGCGATTAAGCACATGGAATTGCTTGGGGAGCAGCCAATGTCTAATTTATTGTTTAACCTCAAGAGCAACTCACCACAGCCATGATAATGGTCAGTGTGTCTGTTTTACCACGTGAACCAAGCAGAGTAAAATACTGCAGCGTTACTTTACTTCGTACACTGAGTGAATGATTTACAAATACATTTCTATACATTTCTCTGTTGCTTAGTCCTCTGTAGGAAGGCCCTATTTGTAAATTGTATTCATTATTAGTAGCATCAACAGCCCTTTGCCATAACACAGGGATAAAGCCTCCTCACATGCCATCAGAATCAGAAAGGGTTTTATTCGCCATGAAAGTTCGCACAGACAAGAAATTTACTTTGGCCGGAAGGTGCATACATTCAACATTTAGGATTCTTAAATCTTAAATAAGTGGCGATTTAAAGCTTTCGTGACTGCAGAGATTCATCTTCTTGGTTCTTTCGGTAAAGTCACGTAGAAGGGAAGTAATAAAATAATAAAAATAAAACATAATAATTTGATTTTATTATGTTTTATTTTTATTATTTTATTACTTCCCTTCTACGTGACTTTACCGAAAGAACCAAGATGCTTAAATAAGTGGTTTACAAGTCTAACTACTAAAGGTACAAGTCTAACTAATACTAAGGAACTAAAGTATGTAAAAATTGAATAAAATAAAATCTAAAATATACAATAGCTATAATATACAATATAAAATTACAAAAATGCAAATAGGGTAACATAGTGCCAATATGGCAGGGTGTCATTATGCAGATATTGTGTTAAAGTCAGTTTGAGCGTTAAAGTCAGTTTGAGCCCCTGGCCTTGTTGAAGAGGCCATGCTGGTCATTGAGGTTGTTCTGTCCATACTTCACCAAGCTGGTCAGTGTAGATGTATTAAGTGGACAGGGAACTAATCACTGGTTCAGATGTCATTCGCAATTGATGTTAGCCATGACCAAACACGTGCAGCGTCTCGATATAAAGCTTTCGTGACTGCAGGGATTCATCTTCTTGGTTCTTTCAGTAAAGTCACGTAGAGTGGAAACAATAAAATAATAAAAATAATACATAATAAAAAAAAATATTTAAAATAATATAATAAAACATAACCATTATTAAATAATTTTATTATGTTTTATTTTTATTATTTTCTTATTTCCATTATACGTGACTTTACCGAAAGAACCAAGAAGACGTGCAGCGTCATTACTGTGCCACCACTTCACCTCTACGTACAAGATAAAACAAAAATCAGATAAACCTCTGGTCTCGGAGATTACCATAAAACTCGCACACCTGCCTTCATTGCTTGTCGAGTTATTGTAGCCAAAGGCTTAACGGCTCAAGAGTCTTGAGGTGCAACAGGGGCGTGACAGATACACATGGAATGTGGATCGTACCATTTCCCAAAGGCAAAGGGATGCTGCCCTAATTCTGCTGTGAACAGATCTGGTGTGAAGTAACGCCAATCCATGCAATCATTGTGATGGATGCAAGAGTTTTCATCTACACGCTGTGTAGTGTGCTATATATCATTGCATAAGCAATGTTTGAGGGGCAAAATTGCCAAACACGGAATGATGGATGGTGTGAAGATTTGGCCTGTGGGGCTTTACAAGTATTTCAATTAAACACACCGAGTTCGTGTGCATAGTCAGCAGCTCCGTTTCTGCTATAGGTAATTACTTTAGTAAAATTGCAAGGTTAGTCGTGTCATAGAAGTTGAAATCCCATTTTTTAAGAATACACGTAAAAAAAATGTTTTACAAATGAATGCGCCGACATCGCTACCCAGGGCTTCCTTACAGAGATTATGTATTCCATTTTCCTGTCATCAGGATAGCAGGCAACACATTACTATACACTACAATAGGTTCCCCGGAATATAAAAGTGAATATAATTTGCAAACGAGACCTGGAAAACAATCACTGTGGTCGGACATGGTCAAATATACTGCATTTCATTCAAAAATACTTCTCTCAATGAGTCCTTCCATAGTCAGAAGACCACTACAAGAGAATACATTCTCATGTGCTCTCCGATGGTTACAAAAATAAAATAAAACCTTCATCCAAAGTACTTTCTCATTAATGTGTAAACGTAGTCCAGGTTCATGGTTTCATATCCTAGGCTTGTGTTCGTCATCCGAGCATCAGGATTCTCAGTCCAGTTTCTGCGTGTAGGGTGTTCATGGTACAGCGTGTTGGGTGTTCATGTGGAGTGCACCATGAACACCGTCTTGATAAGGAAAGTGTTTCGGTTTTAAAAGAGGCTAAATATGTATCTAATAATGTATTTTACCAATTTAAACCTTTGAATGCTTTTAACTATTGTGTATCTCAAATTGTAATGATTTAATAATGTTACGTTTCCTTGTGAAGCACACGGTGACGATTGAATTCTGAAGGGCGCTATATGAAATAAAGTTCAGTTGATTGACGAATGAGGCTGTCATATGGCTAAAGAGTGTTGCAAGTGAATGTATGTATCTCTGTTCGGTTCTACAATATATCTCAATGTCTTACACAGGCTTTAGAATAGTGGATTTTTATTATTATCGATATAATTTCACCTGATTACCTAAAGCATATTACTAAACTAACCTCAAAGTGATTCTGTTATAGTTAAATTACAACATTTAAGTCAATACATCTTAATTAACTATTGTAAATAAATAATATTGCAAGTTTATTCAGTTTCACACGTAGGCTTTCGCGACCAATATTATCCATAAGAGGGGTCTGTTGGGTTAGATAAGTGAATGCACCTTAAATTAGGCGCTTATGTGGTTAAATGAAGCACTTTAGACGGTGGTGCAGTATTGAATGCACCAAGCTATGAACCAAGTGAATGGAATTCAAAACACAAATGATGGCTAATATCAGCAGCGAGTGGTATCCGAATTGGTCCTGAGCACTCCCTTCACCAACCGGGATTGACCAGTAAGTGAAGTATGGTCAAACAACCCCCCCCCCCCCATGACAAAAAGGCATGGGAAAGGCTTTCATCCAGCAGAGGATTGACAATTTATAAACTTTATTCTTAAGACTCGCAAGCGAGTAAATAAAGGACATTACATGGTTATCTTCTGGTCAAATAAAGGAAATTATTGTACAATCAATCTCAATGCACTCTTATTGTTGAACGAACCACTTTACACGATCATTAAACTTAAACTCTCAAATGGTTAAAACAAGGGTTTGCTCATTTATCTAAAACGGTTAAAATGTCGTCCAAACAATGATCAATGTGCAACTGCCTTAGTTACATAAATTACTTGAAGCTCATTAGTCTCAATTAGGCTTACCCTTAGTAGAATAGGACATTTTACAAGGTGGGGAATCTTAATAAGTCTCTCCCATTATTAAATAACTAACGATTAATTTTAAATTAATAACTAAATAAATGTACAAGTTAAACATTTTTATTATTTTACCAGGTAAGGCCCACGTTGTTGGAAATTCCACGTGCTTATGGCAGGCATCCGAGTCAATCTACAGGACAAGCATTACTCTTTGGTTTTTTCGGTAAAGTCACGTAGGTATAAAATAAAATAAATTAAATCACGACGTTTCGGGCGCAACACAAGCGTCCGTCATCAGGTCCCACCTTGTGTTGCGCCCGAAACGTCGGGATTTAATTTATACCTACGTGACTTTACCGAAAGAACCAAAGAGTATGGATCCCTGCAGTCACGAAAACTTCAAATCCAGGACAAGCAGCGTTGCCTTCCCGACAGCGGGACTGATTGTACAGACCCTGGAGGGAGAGATGGATGGTTGACGGAGTAAACCCCCAAACCTGGATCTGAAATCTCTGAAACCTTCTTCCATTGCGAGTGGCTCCGCTCTACTGCGAGCAGCAAACATCACGACTATGAAGGTGAAGTTACAGTCAGCTCACACGGCGTGTGGCAAATCATCCAGCCGTGGGCCGATAAAGGGGCCCCGATCCACAACTCAGGAGGAGGACATCACAGCGGCGATACACTACTCCGGCTGCTCCTGACACGGTGTGTCTGGCTAGACTTGACCCGAATAGTGAAATTGTATTCCGTTGCTCTGCCATCTCCATCAGCCACACGAAGGCAAGACCCGCCACCAACCAGGCAGATGCAAGAGGCTGATATCTCGTATTCAAACAAAGGCACAAAAACACCGGCTCGACTCTGGCTCAGGTTTTTTTTACACATTCCTGCGGAGGGAGCTGGTAGGAACGTTGGGTTGCTCGGTCAATGGCCAGGGTCAACGGCAGCGTGGTGTATTCCGCAAATATGCCCTACTGTGAGGGCGAGCACAAGCCGGCGTGAGTAGGTTAAACGTTGAGTTTTATAAGGGCACCACGGGGTGACCAGCCCCTCCCCACCCAGCCCCACCCCTCCCCACGCAGCCCCACCCCTCCCCACGTAGCCCCTCCCAGCACCCAGCCCCTCCCCACCCAGCCCCATCCCTCCCACCCAGCCCCTCCCCACCCAGCCCCACCCCTCCCAGCCCCACCCAGCCCCTCCCCTCTCCACCCAGCCCCACCCCTCCCCTCCCAGCCCCACCCAGCCCCTCCCCACCCTCCCCTCTCCACCCAGTCCCACCCCTCCCATTTGTGGATGCACGAGGGACGGACGGACACAATAATCCCCTGTGGGCTGGTGTAACCAGGAGGTTCCTACCAGTAAGAGATTGCCATCTCGAGCTACGCAAACACGCGTAGAACACGCGCCGAAGTGGGCCATCTAATGTGCCAAAATCCACGCGGGGAGACGATATGCCGACAGATACGGGCGATAAGAGGTGTTTTTGTTTGGGTTAGATGCGTAACTATAATTGCTGTGTCGTTAACCCCGCCGCAACCGGACGCAGCCAATTAGTAAAGTTTCGTCATGTAAACAGAGCATGTCAATCAATGCGTTACTAGGACAGCACACCGGGTGATGATGCGAGTGGTTACTTATGACGAAACGTCGTAATCTGATTGTAACTGTTGTGGATGTTGGTATCCAACACACAAGCGCTGTAGTAGTAACTCAATGGGACCCACGTCCTGTTTACGCGACAAACGTTTATGATCTTCTTGGTTCTTTCGGTAAAGTCACGTAGAAGGGAAATAATAAAATAATAAAAATAAAACAATAACATTGTGGGAATTTTATTTTTTATTTTATGTAAAATTTTTATTATTTATTACTTCCCTTCTACGTGACTTTACCGAAAGAACCAAGAAAGATGAATCGCTGCAGTCACGAAAGCTTTAAATCGAAACCTTTACGAGTTGGCAGTATCGGGTGGTGGCGGGTTGAACGACACGACATTTGCCAAAATCTAACCCCTCCCCCCCAAAACAACAACCTTATAGTATGGCTACTATTTGCTCACGAAAGCCTAACGAACTACTAACTTGCTGCTGCTGCTGCGTGTTAAACAGAGAATTAGAGGAACTCACTCACCACGCCGGCCTGTGCCCGACTTCCCGCGCCTCCGTTTAAACCCGGAGGGGCTGGCAGGAGCTAGGCCACGCCCCCCCCCCCGCGATGACGTCAGCCCACGGAAGTGGCTACGGCGAGTCGCGCGGCTCGGTCACGCGCAACTAAAAGCAAACGCGTTTATGGACGGCCCCTAACCTCTATGGGGAGGATACTTTTGTTCAATACAATTGTAACATTTTGCTTTTTTTTTACGAACAAATACGATTGCCTCTTCCTGAAGATATTCGCGTGGCTGACGCTGAGTGTGAAATCGATTTAGTGCCATCGAATTAAAAAACATCCTCCATGCAAAAAGCTTTTGTTTGGTGTTTTAACATCTTAACACCTGCTTTATTGCCAGAAAGGGTAAAACCTATTGTTATATAGTACTGCAGTTATACTGAACATGGTAATACTGCATCGTATTTGCAGTAGTGCACATACCAAACACATTCATGCGGAGGGAGCTGGTAGGAACGTTGGGTTGCTCGGTCAATGGCCAGGGTCAACGGCGGCGTGGTGTATTCCGCAAATATGCCCGACTGTGAGGGCGGGCACAAGCCGGCATGAGTAGGTTAAACGTTGAGTTTTATAAGGGCACCACGGGGTGACCAGCCCCTCTCCACCCAGCCCCACCCCTCCCACCCCCCACCCAGCCCCACCCTCCCCACCCTCCCCACCCAGCCCCTCCCCACCCTTCCCTCCCCACCCAGCCCCTCCCCACCCTCCCCACCCAGCCCCACCCTCCCCACCCCTCCCCTCCCCACCCAGTCCCTCCCTGCACGATGGACGGACGGACACAATAATCCCCTGTGGGCTGGTGTAACCAGGAGGTTCCTACCAGTAGAACTCGTTCGTCAATGACACAGCTTGAGAGCCTCTGGCCTCGCTACCTCGACTGAAAATAATAGCCATGCCCTGAATGTGTCAGATTAAATGTGGTTGTTCAACTTTATGGCTGTGGCATTGGCGACTCTGGTTGTGCCATATACTGTACTAACTTTACTACCCGGCTTCGCCCGGGACTTGGATTCTTGTTTTAGGATTAATTTTATATTCTCCTTATGTTAACTGAAAAACCTTGAAAAAAATGGATGTTTGCAAGAAAGAAAAAAGCCGAAACAAATTGATTTTACTAAATCTGATGTTTTTCACTCAATGGAATTCAACCTTAACCCACTTATACGGAAGGGGCCGTCCATAAATGACGTCACGCGATTTTGGACGATTTTTGACCCTCCCCCCTCGTCCCACGGCGTCACAAAAAGTCAAACCCCCTCCCTCAAATATGACGTCACAAAGCTTTGAACCCCCCCCCCCCACACAAAATAAACATACTTCAAATCGCTTCAAAATATTGTCATTGTAGTGCGTATTGAATGTGGCGCTGCACTGATGTTGTTGGAGGAATTTTTTTTTATTAAAAAGTATTTAATTAAGTGGAACGTGTTGTCTATATTCATTTAAAGTTGCGAATTTTGATGTGACGTCACATTTCTCACCCCCCCCCCCTCCTCGTCACACATCGTCACAAATGTCTGACTCCCCCCCCGCTAGGTGCGTGACGTCATTTATGGACGGCCTCTAAGCCACTTCGTTGAGCTATCATTTGTGATAGCCAGTGGGCCTTACCTAGTCAAATAAAATAATATTAGGATTTAATATCATGGGACTAATAGTTTACTGTCCTGTAGATGTGCTTTCTAGAGCTCCCTCTAGTGGAAGGCATTTCGCGAGGGATGGCATCAGCAAGAAATTGCAGGGCTGCACATTTACCATTTATTATCCACGGAACTTATGGCAGGTGTCGACCTTCCAGCTCATCAGCAGAGGCAGGCTTGTTAAACAGACACTGTTCTCGACAATAAAGGTTTTTGGTGGGTTAGATCGCCTAAATATAAATGTGTTGTTAAACCCGCCGTGACACCCAACAAAGCCAATTGGGAAGGTTTATGACATTCTTTGGTTCTTTCGGTAAAGTCACGTAGATAGAAAACTAAGAATAAAAATAAAGTCAATAAAAATAATAACAAAAAAATACTCATGTAAACTGTCGCCTGGTTCTTAATCGGAGTGAGTGTACTGGCAGTATATAAATATAGAATGTAGCCTTGTTATTAAGTTTGGTGAGTGTACTGGCAGTCTATAAAGTAGACTGTAGCAATGATTATTAAGCTGGGTGAGTTTACTTGACAGCCAAAAAGTCACCACATTGTCATGCTTATTTTTTCAGGGATTTTTGAGAATCTTAATTTAAAGCAAACTGACATCTATCGGACACAAAAACACATAAAATGTATGTTATAAAAGCATGCCATTTATTTGGAGCAATCACAAAAACAGTTTTTCTCAACAGCAATTGAGCAATACGTATGCAGTAAATAAAGCAATATTTTCTGTACCACAGTGACCTTTTTCTTACAAGAGAATGCCCTGCAAAATACTCATTTGATGGCTCAACTACACGGTTCAAAATATCTCTAGCAGGATCTGCTGATGCTGTGTTGAGCACTAGAAGCCTGCTGGTGCAATCACGGTGCTTTATTTGCAATATCAGTGGATATGTATTGCGCCTGGGATCTTGCACGCAAGTGCCAGGTAATGAGGAATACACTTTTATAGTTCAATATCAAGCCGCACACTCAAAACAAAAAACGCATGTGTAGAATTGACTGGCATAGCAACCACAAGGAGAGGCATATTCCTTTTTTTTTGCAAATGCTTGAAATGTTGCATCAGCAGCCTAAGTGTCCACGAACATTCATTCTCACGAGAATGCCATTACCAGGAAATGTGCACATGTTTTGAATGGATGAAATCAGAATGCAGCCCTTGTTCTATTTGTGTAAGGATAGCCAGTTCTGCATGGTAGGTGGTGGTGGAGGAGGCTGTTAGACCTGTCAATGTACTACGGCTAGTTTGGCGTACACTGCCTTTTACTGATACTTAATTTGAGTCGCGTTCGACAAAAGGGCTGAGGTTTACGGCAGCGATGCAAAGACGATGTTATGAATATTGCGCGAACATAGGCAAGCCAACAGGTACAACGAATCCTGCAAACCTCTCGTGAGGAGATCGAATACGCTCCACAGACAAAAGCATTTGATCAATACAAGTAGGCGGGAGGTTGACGACGGGCGTTTGGCCGATGGACTGGTTTCCGAGACTCATCGATTAACATCAATTTAGGAAAGGAAATCTAATTATCTCTCACCCCAAGGCGAGGAACAGCAAGTAATCATCGCCTGCGATGTTTTCCTTTCCATCTGCTGCTCGCCTGTCTGACTCAACCATCTGCACCACCTGCTTGTCCTTCTGCACATACCTACGACGTACACCTCACAAGAGTAGCTGGACACATTGTGACAGTTCAATCTTAACTTTGGAGCTTTCGTGACTGCAGGAATTATTCTTTGGTTCTTTCGGTAAAGTCACGTATAAAGAAAAAATAATTAATAAAAAATGCTTTTTTGTTTTGAGTGTGCGGCTTATTTAATTTATTATTTTTTCTTTATACGTGACTTTACCGAAAGAACCAAAGAATAATTGTGACAGTTTTTTCATGCCAGTCCATAGACCTACATTACGTGATATACGTATTGGTTGCATATTAGATCAAAAGCCAGTGAGTCGCGTGAAGAGGCGCTATGGGCATAACTGAAACGCACCGGATTTTCTCTTCCATGTTAACCGTGAAGGCGAATACCATCTCCATCAAATAATGCCCTTATAACGCAGGGAGATGCAGCCGTGGCACATTGATCAGCACATGCTGTAATGTTTCCAAGTGAAAGAGGATTGGCTCTTGGGCCTCAAGAGAAATTGGTTATAAGGTCAGTAAAGTGTCTGGCATAAGAGCATGGGGAGCTGTCTACACACTCAGAAATATTCTTCACTGCCAATGCTGAACTTCTGCAAGGACAATTTGTGCACTATTACGGAAAGAGAATGTGATGAACTGTGGGGAAATAAAATCCGAAATTACGTGTGAAATCAGAATACTGAAATAGTGGCCAATGTACGCGGGGCCAACAATACTCATGAGGAATCATTTACATTCTCTGAAATGCTCCCACTGAAAGTGACACCATATGAACGCCAGAACAACGCACACTCATTGAGCAATCGAATGTCCTAAGTAGAGCTTTGGCTGTGAATTGTAAAATGGTTGTACAGGATTAGATAGCAAATACACGAGGGAAACTGCAGTGGCGTAATAGTTCGTATACGAGGTTTGCAATCCAGAGGTCACCGGTTCATTCTCCTTATGTGGCAGCTGAAACAATGGGCTTTTTTTAACCCCGCTGCCCCTGTCCACCCAGCAGTATGAACCAATATACCCATTCGTCAATCGGCAGGCTGCATGTGGTGGGGTAAAGTGTGGGTGTACGACCACTTGTTCCAAGATGTCTGGCCAGCATGATAGTGTAAATCAGAATACCATCCATTAGGGGGCATTTTTCCAGCAGTCACATGAGCAAGCAATTATAGGGCTGCACTTTTAACTTTTTTTTTACATCTGGGTGCTAAAGAGTAAGGTTTACGCCTGCAGGTTTGTAAACATACAGATTCATGCAGATTGCCAGTAGTGGTACAGCAATTGTAAGGCCAGTAGAAAATGTTGTGAAGCTGGTGAACTTTAAAATTGGTCTCCTTCAAAATGTGTTTCAATATTGTAATTGTAAATTAGTGGAAGTGGCTCAGGTATTCTGCTCCAAGGATGCAGACGTCACGACAAAAGTAACTTAGAAGAGTAAGTTAATTAAATGAAAGATCCATACTCTGTTAATTTAATACGGCAAAAGCAACACACTGCGATTACGTAGCAATCAAGTAATTGCACTTATATTTTAAAAAATAGGGTAATAAAAATATATATTACAGTGTTCAAAAAATAATCGGACTCTATAATTATACATTGCATATAAAACACACAGGTCATAGGTATGTATCGTGCACATTTGGAAACTATATTTCTTATAGCAGAATAGTTAAAAAGACATCGTAATTTTTTCATGACTCGCCTGAAAACTTACATTTTAAAGTTGACACTCCGAGAACGTGGCACTTTTCACGACTCTCAGGACTTCCACGTTACCAATTTAACTGACAAATTCTTTGCAGATGTGTTTCATTTCACCAGAGTTAAATTCCCAACCAGGGTTAACAACTTAACATAAGTGGCGAGTGATAATCCAAACCTGTTCCTGTTCCCCTTTTTAACCAAACCGCACTGACCAGCATGGTGAAGTATGGTCAAACAAACCCCATGATTGAATGCAGTGGATTGACAAAGTACGATGAATTACGACTTTGTGTCCATTGAAAACTGCTTGCAACAGACTAATGTCGCAATGTCCATTTGACATTGATGTGGTTATTGGCTGCAAAAAAACATTATTTAAATTCTACAGAGAAAGCTCTGCTCGTGAATATATTTGGGGAACTTGGAAAAAGTTCAGTAATAAACTACTTTCATTACAAAAAACGAATCCGCATGTGTTTGCAACTCTACTGGCACTGCCAAGGATGTGAATTTTCACACCGCTTAATCATTGCCCTGCGTTGAAAAGATCAGGGTACAAGGGAAATGGATGATGAATAAACAAAAAAACGTGTGACATTGCTTTAGAGTCATGAGTAAGATTTCAATAGTAACTGGGTCACCCTGGAAAAACAGACCTACGGTCTTCACGGGCTACCATTTGGTTGAAAATAAAAGGCACCAACCTACCTACTTGGGATGCTGCCATGGTGTCATGGTTAGCATGGCTGGGCTTGCAATCCATAGGTCACCGGTTCAATCTCCTAGCCCGGCAGGTGAAACAATGTGGTACATTTGTTGAAAGCCCTACCTCTATCCATCCAAGAGTATCAATGGGTACACCACAGTCAGATGATTGGGAGGTCATGTGCGGTAGGGTAAAGTGTGATTACCCCCACCTCTTCCAATATAACTGGCCAGCGTGGAAGAGTAGGCCAAACACCTTCTAGAGCAGTGTTCTTCACTAATTTTCAGAGGGGGGGTGGGGCACTTTCGCCAATAAGACATCATCGGTGTGAGGGCTGCCACACCGCATGCAAGGGGTTTTTCAACATTTGCGTATTGTCGGAGGCCGCACGCTAGGGGCCGCACTAAAGGCCACCAGGAGCCACCAGTGGCCCCGCGGGCCTTGTGGAGGCAGTTCTGCCCGGCAACAACGTGAGCGAGTTTAGTCATGGCAGAGCCGCACCCTTATCTCTGTTAACCTACCTACTGACGTGACTTAGCTATACAGATTGAACCAGATTGTCACCCTAACAGATGATCATCAAGACACATTGCCAAACGTGCTAATGTAATGTCTCTTTCAGCAACAATGGGGCATATCGCCAAAAACTATCAGTTTGGGACATTTTTTTTACGATAGAAATCAGGTATTTGATATTTACAACACACCAATAAAAATCATGTAGGTGTAGATAAACATGGATAAGCCAAAATATGCAATGTTTTAGTATTACATTAATATTTTTACTGGTTCACCAGATATGTGTATGCAACCTTAACTACATTGGAAAGCTATACAATAGAACAAGGGTAACATAAGGTACAATTTTAATTATGACAACAAAATAACATCTACATTTGATTTGTAACATTATCAACGCCACTTTTTTACATCTATAAACAATATGGTATAAAATAGAAACAAAAACATCAGCAGCAACTGCCATTTACTTGAATGTGGATGTGAAACCCACCGGATTTGTGCCAGGCTTGACGCACTGAGAAAGTTGCGTACGGTTGGTAACGATTTGTGGTTGATAGGTCACGGCAGTAACCCGTGTTAGGGCATTGAAGGGCAATAATGCCCCTTTGTTTACTCGGCAAAGCCTCACAATAATCATGCATCTATTAATGTTGGGCCAACTCCATAACGACGGTGAGGGTAGTGTGGTTGGCAGAGTTAGAAGCCTCGAATCAACCTTCAATCAGTGGGCAGTTCTTGGTTCTTTCGGTAAAGTCACGTAGAAGGGAAGTAATAAAATAATAAAAATAAAACATAATAAAATAATTCTCACGACGTTTCGGCCACAACGCAAGCAGCCGTCCTCAGATGAAGACCAGGTCTGTCGGGGAGACAGCGTCTTCACCTGAGGACGGCTGCTTGCGTTGTGGCCGAAACGTCGTGAGAATTATTTTATTATGTTTTATTTTTATTATTTCATTACTTCCCTTCTACGTGACTTTACCGAAAGAACCAAGAAGATGAATCCCTGCAGTCACGAAAGCTTTGAATCGAAATTCAGTGGGCAGTTGCTAATTCTCCTTTGCTGTCCCCATGGTGTAGAATTGTTTTTTCTCCCGACATCTCTGCTATGGACTCCCTGGTCCTCTTCAAGTCCAGACTCAAAACCTTCATTTCCATCCCCCCCGCCCTCTGCCCTTGACCGCGACTGTATCTTTCCATCAAAAAATACATATGCCAATTATTTCCTTATTGTGCTTTGAGATGACGTCGTATTTAGGCCCTAAAGCATATACATCCAATTCATATTACAGAATTTTGTACAATTCGGATGGGTGAGATACAATTGGGAAAAATGCATCATAATTAAAGAAGACAGTCCCACATACTGCTGTTTTTTTATTTCTCTCTTTCCTGTGTGTAAGCAAAACAATTCAGCAGGTGGAAGGGAGGGGGTACTATGAAGTGGCAGGGCAAATTAAGAATAATTGAGAGTGCGGTGTGCGCTGCCACACACGGAAGACAATGGGACCCTTGGGGATTCTCCTGATCCAGCCATTGGTTCAGTTACAGCCTGAACCGATAAAATATATTTCACAGAATGTGTACAATATTCTGCCTCAATTAATCGAAAGGGATTTGAAATATTTCGCGAGGTAATGGGGGGAAAATGTTTTTTTAACCCACAATAAACTTTGTAAAAGAAAATTCTGTTCGGATAGTTAATTTCTGAGTCGTAAATAATTCAACGGCATGTCTGAAGTATTATTGCTGCCGTGACCATAAGAGAGTGGCATTGTATCAAATAACGTGAGCGCCTTCAATAACGCAGAGCGACCATGGCTTCCACTGTCTAGCACGTGTCACCGTAACCGCAGTCGTACATTCACGCCGCACCGTGCACACGTGACGACCCCACATTGTTACACTTCAATACAAAACGTATAAAATATACATGTAAGCCAAATTCTGGAGAGTGGAAAAAAATAACTCGGCGGATGAGGAAGATGAGTGGGATACAAACGAACGAGCGAGTGGATCCTGAGCAGCTGGCGTCACTGGATGTCCCAGATCTCGCAGAGCAGCGGAGTCAGCTTCTGGTCCTGCAGGCGCCAGGACATGAGCACCTCCGAGTGATTGTGGTTGAGCGTCCGCAGCTCGGTCAGCTTGCCCACGAGGCGGGCAAAGTGCTGGGGGTCCTGCCGGTGTTGCTGCTTGGACAGCTTGTAGAGGATGTCCAGCAGAGGCTCCTGCAGTGACTCGACGAGGCGGTGACCGCGCACGTACGGTCGATCTGCGGGGAATGGAAGTTTGTTTTTAAATTGGCATCATTCGGTCGACTGGAAAGATCCATGCCAGTTTTCGTCGCCGCATCTTTTCACCGACTCTAGAACGGCTGCTATCGGCGTCGTGTTACGAGACGAAGGGCGGCTCACGTTTTGAATTCGCCCATGGAGAAGGGCATCGCCTAGTGTTTTCGGAGCAGGACTGTGGAAGGTGATATCACTGAGGCACTTGTTTGAGATCATACTACTGCGTCGGCTTTTGCGGTGGCGCTGCTGTATAGCTCGCAGAACGTGGAGCGAAATGTCGGACGTCATGCCGAACAACACGCGGCACATCCCGAAAACGCATCAGAGTACCTCTTCTTGGTTCTTTCGGTAAAGTCACGTGGAAGGGAAATAATAAAATAATAAAAAGAAAACATAATAAAATAATATAATAACATATAGAAACGTCGTGAAAATTATTTTATTATGTTTTATTTAAATTTTTATTATTTTATTATTTCCCTTCTACGTGACTTTACCGAAAGAACCAAGAAGATGAATCCCTGCAGTCACGAAAGCTTTAAATCGCATCAAAGTACGTCGGAGATCCCTGCAAGTGCTCCTTCGGCCACGCCAGAGTTCTGCACCAAAGGTTGCAACTGGGTACCCGGTACCCATACCCTACCCGATACCCGGCTACCCGTACCCGGCCGGGTACGGGTACCCGTTTGCGACCCTGGTGCGGCCGGGTACGGGTACGGGTAAGGAATCAAAACCCGTTTGCGACCTCTGTTCTGCACTCCCTTCACACCTGTGCTCGCGAGAAATGTTTGTTTCATAGAAGTTAAACTGACATTTTCGATTCTCACTGTCGGAATTAATTAAGTGGAAATATTAATGAATATTGATTATTTTTTCTGCCTTGCGGTCATTCGTGGCCAAGCTGAGACCATCAACTCATTACACCTGAGAAACAGTGAACTTGCAGCCGGTTACCTGGAGGCACCAGCACAGTGCTCTGACCAGTGAGAAACCCGGCCACCTCAAGTGTTATGCGTCGACTGACTGATATGACTGGCAGATGCACCAATTTCTCGCCCCACTGTGTCATCTCGCTGTGTTTTTAGCTGCCCGGCGCTTTGCCCGTGCTGGTCACCCACCCCCTCGTGTACCGTTCCGGCCTTCATAGGTGCTCGCTAACAGCACTTGCCCCTACAGTCTGTCAAGGTTATGCGGGGGATCTTTGTCGTTTTTTACAGTACCTGCTGAAAGAATGGCGGTCGCCGTTAACAAAGCGTACTCTGTCTCGGTCGCGTTGAGATCTCCCATGCTGCGGTAGAAGATGAACATGGGCTCGATGAACTCCTCCGCAATATCTGCAAAAACAGAAACGCTGTTATATACCAGGTGAAGTCCACTGAGCGATTAGTTATTTTTCAGAGGTGACCGGGCCACACGCGATGGCTTACCCCACCGGCTTATATGATCACATGTGGGAATTTGTAGTAGCAGCCAAATCAAGGGGCCGTCCATAAATGACGTCACGCGATTTTGGACGATTTTTGACCACACCCCCCTCCCCTCGTCACACGGCGTCACAAAAAGTCAGACCCCCCCTCAAATGAGGTCACAAAGCTCTCCCCCCCCCCAAAAAAAAAGAATATAAAACATGCTTCAAATCGCTTTAAACTATTGTAATTGTAGTGCGTATTTAATGTGGTGCTGCACTGTGATGCTATAGGAGAAAACATTTATCAAAGAGTCTATCTAATTAAGTAGAACATGTTGTATATATTTAAAGTTGCGCATTTTGATGTGACGTCACATTTTTCATCCCCCCCCCTCGTCACACATCGTCACAAATGTCTGACCCCCCCTCCCCAGGTGCGTGTCGTCATTTATGGACGGCCCCTAATATAAATGCATGTTTCTAAATGCAGAAGGAAAAAACAGAATCAGAATCTTTATTTATCCTGGAGAAACCAGAGGGCCCAGAGAAATAGCCCCATGACCACGTCAGGGAGACAGCCAACATGCAAGCTCCAAATATACAACTGGCATCGTCAGGGTCCAGGATCGAAGCCACGACCTCCTGTATACCCAGCGAGAAAGAAAAAAACATCTCGCCGAAATTACAGTCTTCATGTCATACAAGGCGATGCGTTGATGCAAACTGCAAAGGAGCATAATTTATTACAACACACCGATATTGCACATTACTCAACAGCGCGGCAAGGTGATGCATCATTGCAAATGTGCCATCAAGATGTCAGAGCTTAACACTGTTTGCATGAAATTTAAATCATGACTGTGACATTTCAAGCGGTTTACTTCTCGTCCATATTATTTGTCTGCGATGTGCACTGGACTTTGGCCATCGCCACAAGACAAGCGCTTCTCTGGCATCAAGATTCTTTAGCACAATTGACAAACACAAGAGTAGTGTGCACATGTCGATGTGTTGTAGGGGGATCCACCATATTGTCTGGATAACAAGACCCTGCAGAATGTAAGATACATCCCACGTGTGTGCTCTAACATACAGGGGAATAAGTGTGTTTCAACAACCCCTCATTTTAAATGATTGATTATGGATTAGATATCGTCAAAATGAGAGCTCCATATTTCACAAAGTGACGAAGTCAACTGAAGGAAAAACAAGAAAAAACAGAACGTTTGAGGAATCCCAGACGGACAACATCACTCACATAGCCACCGGCATGTTGTTGTCCAATGTAAAATATTTTGTCAGATTCTAACTTCAACCAAATACACACAATCCCCCTACTCCTGCCAACACCCTGACCACCAACTCCATCCAAACCCCCATTTCTGCCTATCGTCTAACCTCCAACAACTCCACCCAAACCTTCAGTCTTGCCTAGATCCTGACCTCCACAAATTCCTCCTGGTCGAGCCGTTACCCCCGGTGAATCCCCGGCACAAACAACCCAGACCAGCTACAATGCGGATGACACAAGCAGACATCTGGCCCAGCAAAGCCCTCCACAACAGACGCAAAATCCGGCCAACCCCTCTGCTAGACATGCAGATGCCTTCCGGCCTACCCCTTCACCCCTTCGTAGCACCTAAATTCAACCCAAAAAAAATTAACCCGTAAAAACAAAGTTTTTCACTATAAATCCTTTATATGCGTGGCATCGGTTTTATTTTATTATTGATTTCTGTTTTTCTTGAGTAAGAGTTTCCTTTTTATCACATTGGTATTTTAAATTAAATATGAAAAAAAAATTCCTAAAAAGTGTAAAATTTTGGAAAAAAATTTTCACGAAAATAAATTGTCACGCACAACGAGTCTGTGTGCAAAATGTCAGCTCGATTGGATCACGGGAAGTGGGTTAAAAAACGACCGAAAGATTTGCACTGTCGTAAGCGCGCAAGCAAGCAAGTGAACTTAATGTAAAGGATTTAAAAACAAATGCCGTGCTCTCTTCCAGGAGACGGCTGCAGGGTGACTCCCCTTACCGACAAAAGGGCTTTGATGATAAGATTGTGTAACACCGATCAGAGGAGTTGGCATAGCGTTACAGTACGTGGATGACAGGAAAGGGTCGATAAACGCGGTACGTATGCAAGCAGTTTCACTGTTTGACATATACAATGCATGCCAATGGCTGTAATAGGTGTTGTGGGCAGTTTGAGGGCAGCACAGCTAAATTTATTTTTGTTCTATACCCCGACCCCCACCTCGTCTTCAATCCGCACTGACCAGGCTGGTGAAGTATGGGCAAATGTCGCACATGGGCTGTACATGGTCAAATATTCTTCACGGGATGTACATGTGTATGATACAAATCTAATGTATTAAATGTCTTACAGCACTATATTTAAAAAATATATATCATTGTACATTTGTTTATAACTTGAAATATTGCTCATAACTTGCGTTATACATTAATTTGATAATATAGTGCACACAACGGGAGAGAATGCTGCTGGAATTCACTTAAATTACAGGCAGTGTCGCATGCATAATGCAGTAGTTGTTATGGTAACCGGTGCGGGATTCCCTGTCCACCTGGATTCTGCCGTAATATTTCATGGTTTCTAGAAAATACACGGACGCTGATTTAGTTTTTTTTTTAAACAAGCAACCCACGCGGAATGGCTTGGGATGCGTCTCCAGCAACGGTTCGAATCGCCGTTCGATGCATTGCTTGAGGTTAGCTGCCCACCGAATCTCAAGAATTGAAGAATTTTAAACACGGTCCGGTGTGTTTGTTCGGCGCGATGTGCGACGCTTCGCTCCACGTTTCTGGGAGCTGCTTCAAGAACGGGACCGAGCTCATGAAGGTATGGTTTTGCTGTTTGTGGTGGTGAGATGTGAAACACCTCGCCTGGTATACAGGAGAGCGTGGGTTCGATGCCGACCCTGACGCCTGCTGTATATTTGGAGCTTGCGTGTCTCTCTCCCCCGTGATCGCGTGGCTTTATCTCCAGGTCCTCCGACGTTTCCCTCCACATTTAGAATCAAAGTGCGTTCAGAGTATTTGGCTGCTTTAAACGTCCACGTGATAAGCTACTTCGTTGGGCTATCATTTGTGGGCAGGTCGCTTCTGAAAAAGAACTCTGTAGGCTCAATGGGTCTTACCTGGTCAAATAAAAAATTAACCCGTAAAAACAAAGTTTTTCACTATAAATCCTTTATATACGTGGCGGCTAGAGTCCTCTCGTCCTCTGGCTTGAGATGGCTGCCACCTATGGGTCAGATGATTGCCTGCCACCATTAAGCAATTGGTAATTAAATATAATTTATTTTTTCCTAAAAAGTGTAAAATTTTCACGAAAATAAATTGTCACGCACAACAAGTCTGTGTGCAAAATGTCAGCTCGATTGGATCACGGGAAGTGGGTTAAAAAACGAACGAAAGATTTGCACGGTCGTAAGCGCGCAAGCAAGCAAGCAAGCGAACTTAATATAAAGGATTTAAAAATAAGTTTAAATAGTTTTTAGTTCAATGATGAGCGTTAGTTTTCACACGCCCGTATCTTAACAAGTGCAGCTGTTGGCGTTGTGCTCGATGCGCCGAGCGCTAATCGATTAGCGGTCGATTAGCACGGCTGGCTACGTCGGGTGGGAAAGCAGATCAACATACACACATGTGTCACAAATGTAAATATCCTCATGTTGCAACTAGATGTAAAGAGCTTCCGTTCAATATAAAAACGGATATTGTTTGGATGAAAGGAGTTTCCGCTTTGCTTTTGTTTCATCAGAGGCGTGAACTCACAGACCAGGATGTGTCTCGTTCGCAAGTGATACAAGCCTGGGGGTTACCAAAATGACCAAAAGAAAAACAAATAAAACAAATAACAGCAAGGAAGCAAATATAAATCAGAACAAACACAACTTGTGTCTCATGGCGAACTGAAAAGACATCCGCCCTGACCTGATGTAGCCGTAGATTTTGATGATGGTTTAACACATAGGCTTTCGCGACTAATATCATCCATAATACAGGGGAGGGGGGGTTAGAGCGCGTAAATATATAAATGTGTCGTTAAACCCGCCACCACCCGACACAGCGAACTAGTAATGGTTGTCATGTAAACAGAGCGTGGCCAATTCGTCACTAGTACAGCCACACCGGTGTGTTGGAGAGCAAAGCCACAACATTCATGTTCTGTTCACGTGACAAACCTTATTAACTGTCTGTGTCGGGTGGTGGTGAGTTTAACGACACATTTATATATTTAAGCGGTCCAACCCAAAAAAAACCTTGTAATTATGTTTGATGGTGTTCACAAATCTGACTTTCACAGATCTATCCGTACCAAAGTCCTTAATTGAGTCGGATATGCGATATTATACTGTATCAATGTGTAATTCATCTGGCTGATTACACAAATATATTTTTGTGGGAAAAAAAAAAAAAACTCCAAATGGTTCAAACATTCCTATCTGTCCAATCTAGTTTCGGAGGTCTGCAATAATACTGCGATCTAGTGCAATTATAATACTTTGCCGGACACTCTGGAATGACCGAACGAAAAATGAAAAGTCATACGTTGCTACAAATGTGCCCTCAAATGGCAGCTACTGCGAAGGTGCGTGATGTAGAGGCACATTTTCCGAGTGCATCTCCACAATGCATTGAAATAGCTCTCACCCCCCATTACTAGTACTAGAAATGTACTAGTAATGGCAGAACTCCACGACTCCAGGAAGTGGCCCCGAAGCTTGCCATAACGTAAGGGACGGAGCGTGGCCAATTCCAGCCAACGTCAGTTGACCGTGGACAATTAGACCCAAGCCGAAACATAACATATAAAAAACAATGTTTTTAAAATACATTATTTTAATGACAGAATATAGTATTGCCATCAGTATGACATAAGTATACCAAGTTTGCAGTCGATACCACATTGGGAAGTGGGTTAAAATTGAGTTACAAGATTTGATGATACGACAACAACAACAACAATGACAACAACAACAACAGACAGAGTGAGTTAAAAGAAAGCGTGTAATAGAAAGCGTGGACGCCAGGCCCTCCTCTGACAACGGACAACGGCTTTGCACATCCACCCCGCTCACTCAGCTGACTCTCGCCGCATCGGCAGCGCAATATTCAACATTAAGTGGATAATGGATTAACCGCTGTTGGGCAGGGCGGGGAGGGGTGGTTTGGGATTTATTCATTAAGTCCGGGGCGAATATTGGAGCAACGGCGCTTCGCCTCGCCCATCTGCACGGCGCAAATTTGGGGCACCCCCTTCCTGCATCCTGATTGCGAATTATGGCGCGCGAGACTCGCTTGGCCGAGATGGGAATAGTTATGCGCGGCACGGAGTGTCTTGCCGGGACTACGGGGTCACCCGGGAATAATTTAGGCGAACAGAGCTGCGGGGATTATCCCATCTCGGCCATGCATCAACGTCAGACGAAAACATATTGTTTTACGGGCAAAAAAAAAAATACATAAAATACGTTTTATTTATTATTGTGCAACTACTTCAGTCTGACCCGGTGTGTGTTGCGTAACGTGCTGTGCCATGCGTCTGCCTGTGTGTCAAGGCAGTGATATTTATTGATGGATCTATGTTGAACTTCTTTCGCGCCGTACGCAGCCAATCCGTGCTAATCGGATGACATCTGTGCTATGTTTGTGCGGTGTATATAAACACATTGAATGCTGATGCATGTTTGTGGCTATCTACAAAATGTAGATCGATTATACAGTCGTTGCATGTTTACAGAATGTATATGCACATGAGTTACGTTCTCCCTATGTAAACATCAGTTCTCCAATGGGAGGGAAGATATTTTGGGCACCCCCCTTTCCCGAGCAAACACTGCCCAGCTTTTCGATTTAAAGCTTTCGTGACTGCAGGGATTCATCTTTTAAAATAATTATTTTATTGTGTTTTATTTTTATCATTGTATTACTTCCCTTCTACGTGACTTTACCGAAAGAACCAAGAAGATGACTGCCCAGCTTGGCCAGTATGGTCAAACAACGTCCACGACCCACGTGGTGTGAGAGCCGTCTTCACCACGACGTTGTCTGACAAGGGGCTGTACGCTATTACTATTATTATATCCAATATCAATGCAGATCTCTCTGATTGGCTGAGTGATGTCAATTATATTGATGTTCCAGATAGGTAAAAATAAAAATCTGATATTTGCCACAAATATAGTCAAGTCCGTGATCATAACCAGAGGCATTGAAAAACTCAACGTTAAAATTGGGGCCTGCAAACATTGTAAGACAGGGTTTGAATGGCTTCACTGAAAGAGTAGGGTCAGCCACGAAGTTTTACATTTCTTTAGGTCTCATGCTGACCATTTACAAATTATATGATACCCATCAGTACCAAGTTATTTTTCTCCCATGGACTGTCACGCTAAAGGCAATCGAACTGAGGCAAAGACGAACACGGTCACTAGCAGTTATTAAAAAAAAACACACACACACGTATATGTTTTTGTTGTGATGGATGTTTTTCTTCATTTACAATTTTAAAGACGTATACAGTGTATTTGTATATCTATACATACGCACGGCATTAGTAACATTAATAAAAATCCCCATTACACAATCGTAGATTTATGACATATTTTACCGCATAAGGTGCATTAAATGAAAAGCAGGTTGTGCCACGCAGTAAAGACATTAGCACGCTTCCACCCTTTATGTGTAAAAGATGGCACGAATTAGTCACACATCATGAACCTCTTTAACAGTGTTGTTGCAGTGCATGAGCAGACCTACCAGCCAGCATGTTCTTTGGCTCATTGACCGTGACTAACTGCCTGCAAAGGAACAAGCAACCAAAGCCGGCAATGCTAAACCTATTTCACCTTATTTAATGACACTCGCTCCTCCATATTAAGCACGCAAATAACACAATACTGTAATATGGTATCATACAATTGAAGGAAGGTAATATTTAGATCAGCATCGTAGTCATAAGCAGAAGCCATGATACATCCACCACTGGGTGAAGGCCTCCGTAAGCCGTCATCATCTTTCGAAATCCTGCGGTGCAAACATCCACCGAGCATCTGTACACAAGCTGACTTCACCGCTCCATAAATTTCGATTTAAAGCTTTCGTGACTGCAGGGATTCATCTTCTTGGTTCTTTTGGTAAAGTCACGTAGAAGTGAAGTAATAAAATAAAAAAATAAAAACACAATAAAATAATTCTCACGACGTTTCAGCCACAACGCAAGGAGCCGTCCTCAGGTGATTTATGACAGGTGAGGACGGCTGCTTGCGTTGTGGCCGAAACGTCGTGAGAATTATTTTATTGTGTTTTATTTGTATTATTTTATTACTTCACCGCTCCATCTCCACGGTAGGCGTGCTTTTGAATTTGTTCCGTCCCCTTGGCTGTCGCCGTTGAAACATTATCCGGCGCCTATTATCGCGTCTAGCAATGTGTCCTGTCAAAGCCCTCTGACTTTCTTTACAGAGAGTTTGTATACAATATATATAAAATTGTAGTAATATGTAATATTAATAATAATATACAGCCTTGCGTCCATCCACAGTCGGGTGAAGGCCTCCTCACGACCAGTTTTACCATACGGCATGATGATGATTACTGCAGGTTTGTGAAGGGAGAGAGCTCAAAACCAGATTCAATTCAACACAGCACTGATGCTAACTAAAGTCGTGAATCAGATTCAAGTTTCGAAGAAATAATAAAACTCTTCTTTATCAATAAAATAGCTTCAAAGTCACAATAATTTATTCAGGACTAAAGTCGTGAATCATGTTCAAGCTTCATAGAAATAATACAACTCTTCTTTATCAAGAAAATAGCTTCAAAGTCACAATAATTTATTCAGGAGGCTAGTGCATTTGGATGTTTGGGCAATTCCATGATATAATATATTCCTTGTGGAGGAAGCAGGAGTACAAAGAGAAAACGTACCACTCAAGCACCCAAAGTTCAGCACAGATGGATTCATCAATTAATTTTCTGTGCTGCCATTTCATGGCCACCTCTGAGCCCAGAAAATCTGGGAGGTTCTTGACCATTATCTGCTTGAAGACACCTGATCTCATCAGATCTCAAAGCGAAGCAGGTTTGAGTTCTGTTAATATGCGAATGGGTGACTACCAGGGCTTGCCAGGTGTGGTAGGTTTATGGCTATGAGGAGGCCTCGAGGTGGCGGAACTGTTACCTCCACCATGTGCATCGTGAGTTTTATCCGGGTTCTCTGGTTTCCTACCACAAGGACGACGCTCATCGATCGCATTTGCTAAACATCGCAATTCAGAACCACCCTGGCAAAATTTCGATTTAAAGCTTTCGTGACTGCAGGGATTCATCTTCTTGGTTCTTTCGGTAAAGTCACGTAGAAGGGAAATAATAAAATAAATAAAATAAAACATTATAAATATCTTCTTGGTTCTTTCGGTAAAGTCCCTTCTATGTGACTTTACCGAAAGAACCAAGAAGATGAATCCCTGCAGTCACGAAAGCTTTAAATCGAAACATAATAAAATAATATAATAAATAATATAAAATAAAATAATAATATAAAAATATAAAAATCTTGAGTCAGTGAAATCTTGAGAGTCGGTGATTAGCACGGTTTGCTACGTATGGTGCAAAAGAAGTTCAACATATATACATGCATAACCATCATCATAAACAAGGCCTTGTATATGAATCTTAATTCTATTGAAAAAATGGCAGCCATATTTTAACCATATAATCTTCCTTGGTCATTAAATTACATGAATTGGTTATGTAAATTTCGCAGCGACAATCTGTCAGGTGACGCGGCACGGCAGTTACTCAAAGGCCGAAAATTACAAACCTACGGGGGCTGTCGGGTGCGTGTTATTTTGGGAGCATTACGCTTCTGGCTTGGCACAGAGCCACTCACACCAGATGCATAGGGACCCCATGCGTCCCAAACCGCGTGATTAATCGATTCCCTTGGCTGCACGGGAATACATTTGTCTGCACGTTACAAGCATGTTACAATCCTCACAAGCGGGAGATGGCTCTTATAAATGCAGTCAGCGCACAGAGCTTAAGTCTAAACTAAACCATTTTTATTTTACCAGATAAGGCCCACTGAGCTATTTAGCATTTTTTCAGAAGCGACCTGGCCACAAATGACAGCTCAACGAAGTGGCTTGTCACGTGCAAATTTTTCTATTTAAAGCTTTCGTGACTGCAGGGAATTCATCTTCTTGGTTCTTTCGGTAAAGTCACGTAGAATGGAAATAATAAAATAATAATAAAGACAGACCTGTTCTCCACCTGAGGATGGCTGCTTGAGTTGTGGCCGAAACGTCGTGAGAATTATTTTATTACGTTTTATTTTTATTATTTTATTATTTCCATTCTACGTGACTTTACCGAAAGAACCAAGAAGATGTGCAAATGTATCACAGTCAAGTGCTCTAAACGCACGTTTTCAAATGTGGAGGGAAAAATCCGGCAGGACCCGGAGAAGAATCCACTGTGACCACGGGGGAAAACATGCAGCCAACCTTGCAGAAGGCGGTGGCAAAATCAAATACGGTTCTATTCCCTGACAATATGTATTCATGAGATGGTCGGGTGGCTCAGAGGTCAGAGCGCTGAGCTGGCAATCCTGAGATCCGGGGGTTTGAATACGGGCAGCCAGATGCCTGTGATTAAACCAGGTTCCCAAGTTGATTGTCTCAGCCTGGTCACCAATGAGTAGACGAAAACTAAAAGCCCATCACGTAAAATTTGCTTCTGCACTTAATTTGGATACATTTCATAATAAAAAGAAAGATATCGTTCGATTGTCACGTGATTAATTCCCTCCCCCTTGAGCCAGGCTTTGCCTATGACTGCCTCCATCTACAAAATAAATATTCTCACTGCTTCAGTGCAGTGTCTGGATCACATTTAGATACCATTAAATAGAAATTGTGTTGCATTGTGTAAACGGTTTTTAATAAACTCAGTTTTTTTGACTGGACAGACTTCCCACCACTCTATTGCATTGCCATACCAAATGCACATAGGTGGCTCATGGTAAATGTGTTGCAGTGTCGATTTCCACTGACAAGCACCGCTTACAAATGCCCATGGCCTTTAGGAAGGAATGGAATATTTGTCCAGGGTACCCCACTCAACATTCAATGCAGCTACATTCAGGGCCAGATGAACTTTGATATGGACCCAGGGTTGTTGTAGTTTTGGGAGACCCCTCTTTGTTAAACTAAATTCCTTCCCTTTTCTGTTTTCCCATCACCCATGCCCAATGCCAAACACTCCATCGTCATTCATCTCGGACCATTTCGGTTCTAGTTTTTAAATGTGATATGAATTGTCAAGCTAAATGAACGTCAAAACTATTGAATTCATTTTTTTCAATTCGGCACATGATTGGCAATAGCGCAAATAGTGAGCACAAATAGTAATGCGATGACATTAAATTAACAAATCAGCGGAGAAGTTTGATTGCGTTGGAAGCATTAAAAATCAGTGAATGTATTTTTTGGGGGAGGGGGGGGGGGCTCTCAAAAACGGAGGCCCCAGGCTGCAGCCTCTAAAGCCCCCCCCGCCCCCCCCGCCCCCCCCCCGTATTAATCCGGCGCTGGGTACATCCAAGCCTTCGCGCGTTCACCGGACCTCTGGCCCATGCTGCTCTTTTCTCTCTCCAAAGCAATCGACCCCTCTTGCGCAGATTCAAGCGAAGGATAACATTCACGTGCGCGGTGCGTGTGCGTCTGGGGCACCGTGTAAAGGCTTTCAACTGGCGCTGCTACGAATCCTCGATCGAAATTCATCCGTCTATCCTTCCAGTAACACAGTAACCCTGGACTCTCCGTCTCCACCGCCTTGAAGGCGCTCATTTGTCATCCGAAATGAAATTATCAGGAATCCTGCTGCTGCTGCTACCAAGGCCTGCGCCCCTCCCCTGCTCCTCCATCGACGGCGTCCAATAGGGAATGCACCCCGGCTGAACGTGCGGTGCCGCACAAAGCAAAGAAAAAATTCCAGTATCGATCGTTTAGGTGGTTAAAAGACAGAACGTCACCGACAACTGTGAAGGCGCAGATCCAGTTGACGAAACGTGACTGGCAATTTAATGCTAAATATAGTCGCGGCTGATCAAGCTCATGAATCTGCAATGCTCCGGGTAAATTTGCAAGTAGGATATTTTGATTAGTGGCTCATTAGCGGTTTCCACAGCTCCCCAGAGTGGTGGCGCATCTGCTGTGCAATCTCTGAGCACTGCCTGCTGAGGGTCCAGTCTACGTCTGAAAATTAACCTGTTCGTCTTTCCAATAAAAATATTGGCCTTTTGTTAAAAGGTAAGCGCGAGGAAAGAAAAATGCAATACAAATAGTGTTCTTCCGCATGTACCATCTCAAAATGAGTCGGTGAATTTTTGTTTTCAATAACTAAACGATTTTCCAAAACATTTGTAAGATTAGACGAATGCCTGGTGTGCAACATTATGCTGATAATTTCCTGGTGGATAAAAAATCTCACTCACTCGTGTTGGACAACAATTACATTTTCAGATCATAATTCACAATGCGCAACAATGCGCTCGTAAAAGCTTTTGCATAAGAAAGTAGAGCTGCATTAACATTTAATGTTATATTACAGCAGTGATATATGACTCTACAGGCCCTAACTATGCCATTCTCATCTTATTATGAACCTACATTACAGTAAAACTAATTGGGTCGCAGTAAGCAAATGGTTTGCATTACCAAATATTTACTCTTTTCTATTGCTAATCGCATGAGCAAAGATTGTCCAAGTAATTAAATACGTACCATTAATGAGTGGACCGGTGGTGCAATCATGAGCACAATGCGCCGGATTGGATTCCATGCCACGGCTAACATCAGGGTCTCCCCACCCTTCATGAACCCTCACAGTGCCAGCGTGGTGACGAATAACCAACCATTCACCATGACCGACATGGCATGGGAGGCCTTCATCCAGCAGTGGATTGAGAAAGTGTCTGCAAATTACCATTGTTTTTATATACAGCAAACAGTTCTGTAATAATCTTTTTTTAAAATATAAATTGACAATGTATTCAGCTATATCACAGACTGAGCAACTACTGGCCTCTAGGAGCTTCACATAGTCCATCTTTCTAACTTTACACATTATTCACATTATAAAAAATGTAACAAAATACTTACAAATAACCCACCCAAAAAAAATTACCTAACGTTATTAATTTTAAACATTAACGGTGGGGCCTATCAAGCCAGCGGCAACTGTGTGAGAGAAATATTTTTTTTTAAATCTATAAACCATGAGGCATTAATGCTGCAGCAGCCAATCCATTCCTTGAGATCTGAGCTCCCGTGAGCTCCACTGTCCGATCCTCCCAGGGGAGGTCTCTGTGCCGTGGCCATATGCCTGGTTACGAAGGTTGCCACCACCACGGCGATACAAAGAAACCGGGACGAATCGTGGCAAGAAGACTATCTCACAATAAGGGAATAGGGGAGAACTACGTGGGGATTGCATTGTCTTGAGTGGTGTGTTGTTGTTGTTTTAATGTCCCAGGAAGACTCGCAGATTTCCCAGGAGGACCATCTTCGGAAAACCGATACAAGTAAGCAAGCGTGCTGGTCACCAGCACGAACTATGGATTTTTTTTATTTCGATAAAATAGAAGTACATTTTAATTAAAAGTACACATCCCTTTGTCTATCCAATGCTGACCGAGGGCTTCCCGACACTGTGTCAATCATGGGGATTGCTTGACCCCTAAGTTCACCACGTTGGATCAGTGTGGATTCGTGAAGTGATGGGGGGGGGGTCGAGTGAGGGTTCCGATATCACTCGTCACTGATGTTGGCGATGACTGGCATTCAAAGTCAGGTCGCGAGCGCGATAGACAATTGTGCCACCACTTGGCCAGTGTTTTTTTTGAATTCGTGTATTCCGTGCGTGCAACTCGTGAATTACGGGCGCACGCATTTCCTACCGGTTTTTGATGAAGTATCCGATGCCATCATAAGCGCGCGAGATAAGAGACGGCCCACTGACAGTGGCCACGAGCGAGTTATTTATTATTTTCCCTTTGAAGATAATTATTTTTCTCACCAGGCTTGCAATTTTAACGAGCGCAAGAACCTACCCGATCTTGTTATATGGTACATTCATCATCATAATCAGTCACGGTCAATCCACGGCTGATTGAAAACCTCCCACAGCCACCAAGGGTATATTATGCTATGTATTACATTTTATATGCATGTTTTCATTATGTTTGAATACTGGGGGTTGGCAGTGGCACAGTGGTTTTCTAGCACTGATCTATGAACCTGGCCACCTGGGTTTGGTTCCTGGCTAACATCAGTGGTGAGTGAGTTCTAAACTAGTCCTGGGCCCACCGTTCACCAAAACACACCTCAAACAACACACCCACATCTCCTCGTTCTGACGTGTCTTCAGGTCGTACCGCGGCGCTGGTCGGCACGATGTCCGACGTTTCGCTCCGCGCGCGGGGGAACTCCTTCAGCAACCAAACGAAGCAGCTTACGTTCTGCCCGCGGTACAAACCCGAAGCCACACGCAGAGAGCTGCAACCCCCACGATCCACACAGGATGGGGAGAGGCGAGCGGGCGGGGGTGAGCGGCCTTCACCAAGCAATGCATTGAGAGAAAAAAGGCCATGAATTGTGATGTGTGTGTCTATATATTATACACACAGCGTCACGTTCAAAAGAGCCGCGTGACTGCGCGGAAGCTCCCAGGTAAGTGTCGGAAGGCTCATTTGCACTTCTGAACCTTGGAGGGAACACAACCCGGGCCATCCCGGCCTCGACGATGCTAACGAGCGCGGCCGTAAGGAGCTCTCGCCGCGACGTTCACGCGACATCGCGCCCGCTCGTTAGAATCGGAATTGTACAATGCGAGGAGCGGGACTAGGATCTTTCAGCGTCGCTCCCCCCACCTACCACCACCCATAACCACCCACCACCCCTCACTCCACCCCCACCCCACCAACTACCACCCCACACCCACCACCCACCCCACCCACCAACACCCCCATCCCACCCCTCATCACGACCCACCCCACCAACCCCTACCCCCCACAACACCCACCACCGCACCACCCCCCACCCACCACCCCACACACCACCCACTCACCACTACCACCCTCCACCCCACCCCCCACAACACCCACCACCGCACCACCCCCCACCCACCCCCACCCACCCCCACCCACCACTCCACACCCACCACCACCCACCACCCACCACAACACTCACCACCGCACCACCCCCCACCCACCCCCACCCACCACCCCACACCCACCACCACCCACCACCACCCCCCACCACCACTACCACTACCACCCCCCACCCCACCCACCACCACCCCACCCACCATCCCCCCCGGCTCTTGTCGTTGAGTGAGTTGGTGTCGAGAGGGCCTTGGGTTGTCGCGGTGGCCACGACAGCCGAGAGGGGTGTAAATCCGCTCAGAATAATGACCGTAAGGCAGAGAGCCGTAGGCCACGCTGTGGAAGTCAGTAAGAGTGCTGTTCTCCTAGCGGATGGTTCTAAGTGGCTATTGGATAGATTACAGATGAACAAAACACCGTATTTGTGAATGCTTAAAGATCTCTACGTGGGTGAATGTCCTACTCGTGGACAATTCCCCGTGGTTATTAGATAACCAATAAGGGGCGCCACTTTGGCGAGATGTTAACTACCTCGCCTGATATACAGAAGGTCATTGGTTCAATCCCAACCCTGACGCCTGCTGTATATATGAAGTTTGCATGTCTCTCTCTCCGTGGTCGCGTGGATTTTTCTCCGTGTCCTTCGGTTTTTCCCTCCATATTAAGAAACATGCGTTAAGAGTATTTGGCTACTATACATTTCCACGTGATAATCCACTTCGTTGGGCTATCATTTGTGGCCAGGTGGCTTCTGAAATAGAGTTATATAGCCTTACCTGGTAAATTACAAATAATATAAATGTGTAAAATATATAATATAAATAGAGATCGTATTGTATTCTACTTTTATAATCCCCCCCCCCCCCCACCAAATATTTGAATAGCAATGTTTATGCATGGTATCTTTATACTCAAACGATGGTTACTACACGTGTGTACAATTCTAATAAATGTACTTCATAACGTGGTCAGTTGCACCCCGTGGATTTTTTAATTGACTTAGTGATTTTTCGACGGTGCCACCACAATATCCGCAATGTTCGACCAAATAATCACACGCGTAATTAGCCGACGACAACGGAAATGTCTGCGGTGTTGTCTTGCGGTTTAAAATAAATGGAACCCGCAGCATTTCACCACCTCGCCAGAATAACAAACAAACACACACACAAACGACGGTAGCTCCAATAGAACGCATCTAACGCCGTCTTTCTTTTAATAGCACGTCCCACTAATAAACTGGTTTTAATTTAGGTCCCCACTTCGCCGTGATTAAATAATGCGCGGTCTTCTTGGCTCCATTCCGCAAATTAATCGATTGTCACGCTCAGCAATTAGCACCCCCTGCGACGGAAACCCTGACCTTTAATGGAAGGTCACGGCAAGATATCGACCGGCCCAGATCAAGCTATCCCAGGAGACAGTGACACACTGCCTGTGCACCACGTGGGCGAAGCAGCCTCCCTCCCCCGCCAACCAGAGCAGGTGCGTGGCAGGGCCTGTCAGCAGCAACTGGGGATTTGGGGCCAGAACGGAGCAGAGGGGGAATCGAGAGGAGCCAGGAGAAGGGAGGAGGGAGGAATGGGGAAGGTTTGATGGACGAGCCAGACGGGGGCGGACGGCGGTTTGGGTTGGCTACGTGCGGTGCGAAAGAAGTTCAACAACAACAACAACCGCCATTCGCCACTAAGTGGCGGTGACGTCACCACAACGCTTGTGCCAGGCCAAGTGCACCTTGAGGCCACGTGAAGTGTCGAACGCCCGCTGACAGGAGGTCACGGGGCAGACCCAGCAGGTGCCACGGGTCGACTGACCGAGATGCGCATACACACAAACAGGGATGCTCGGATAATTTTTCGCATCGTCTTTGAGACTGATTGGCCTACACCAGAGACAGCCTTCTTCATGGCCTTGTCTCACCAGTGTTAGATAATGCATACATAATTACCAGAGCATGCATTGCCACAAGTGTATGTGTCGCGGTGCCTTTATTTGGTGTTTGAACATCTTAACACCTCCTGTGTTATTTCCAGAAAGGGTAAAACCTTTTATTACTATTAGAATGTTTTCATCACTTTGATGATGGCAAAAAAGGTCCCGTAGATATACAGCGCGTACGTACAAGGCGGCATGTCGGAGGGCATAAATAGGGAGTTGGCAGCCAAAGAGAATCGAGCCCTGAGGATTGGGAAAGCGAAATGGACGAGCGGGTAGGTGGTGGACGTGAGAAATAGAGAGTGGGGGAGGGGAGGGAGTTGGCAGCCAAGGGCTGGAAACAGACGGAGGCGTGACCTGCATCCGAAAGCCAGGAATGAAGCCTTCTGGGAGGAAGGGACGCGGCACGGAGCAGCCGAGGAGGGGAAGCTGATGGGAGTTTTGTTTGGCTGCGATGGAGCACCAGGGGGTGCTGGGTACGGGAAGGAGGTGACTGCACGGTGACTCGGAGCAAAAGATGTAATTACACCTCGCACCCCAACCCCACCCCTTCCCCACTTCCAGGGAAGCAGCAAAGACTTGCGACCTTTAGCTCACAACTAGAAAAAAAGCCCGCTAGCGAGCCGTTGCACGGACACCTTTCGGTCATAGACCCCATGCCGGAATACAGCAGGTGTACTGACGCATGATAATTCTACATTATCGTGCCCTACATTTTCTCTCCTGTAATCTATGAACAGATGTAGAAATGAATGCATGAAAAAGTACAGAAGAAGAAGAAGATAATAATAATAATACAAACAAGACGAAAAGTTTTAAACATTTCAATCGGACAAAATAATTGGAGATGATCGATGTAGCGTGCCGTAACAAATTCCCGGAACCGCGTTCCGGCCCGCGCCGGCTGAAACGAAGCACGGAGCGTGACCCTCGCCTCCCGAGCTAAGCCCAACGCCGCTCCACTCAAAGCCAGACAAGGCGCACGGCGAGAGCAGTGCCATCACTCCGTATTGTTGCATTGTTTCAGAAGCACGTCAGTCTGGGCTGACAACGTGGAGGCTATGGGCGTTAAAGCCACGGTGCGTGAACGCATCGGCTCTGGTGGGGGCCTGGGGGGTGGTGGGGGTGGGTCAGACTGACAGCAGTCGTCTTCCATCTATGAACGAAAACTGTAAACTATTTTTTTTATTTTACCAGGCAAGCCCCACTGAGCTACACGGCTCTTTTATATTTATATTAAGTTCACTTGCTTGCTTGCTTAGGACCGTGCAAATCTTTCGGTCGTTTTTTAACCCACTTCCCGTGATCCAATCGAGCTGACATTTTGCACACAGACTCATTGTGCGAGACAATTAATGTTCGTGAAAATTTTTTTCCAAAATTTTACACTGTTTAGGGAAAATAATTTTAATATTTAATTACCAATTGTTTAATGCTGCCAGACAATCATCTGACCCATAGGTGGCAGCCATCTCAAGCCAGAGGACGAGAGGACTCTAGCCGCCCCGATGCCACGCATATTAAGGATTTATAGTGAAAAACTTTGTTTTTACGGGTTTACTTGTTCAGAAGCGATCTGGTTATCACAAGCTCGACGAAGTGAGCTTATGATCACGTGGAAATTGATAGCAGCCCAATACTCAAAATGTGGAGGTTGAAACCGGAGGGCCCGGATAAAAATCCACGCTACCACTACGGGAAGAGAGATAAGCAAACTCCAAATTTGCAGCAGGCGTCAGGGTCGGGATGGAACCGACGACTTCCTGCATACCAGGCGAGGGCGTTAACATCTCGCCAACGAGGCACATCTTGGGCTGGTGCCAACGACATCAATGCCCTGGCTTAAAGTGCCACGCCACCAATCCGGTTAGAAACTGTGGGCAGAGAGGATATAATAATAATGACAATACAATAACATCCTAGTTATAATATGCTCTGGAAAGCAAGGCACACCTCAAACTTTGGGGTAATACAAAAAAATCGGTTTTGTCATCTAGAGAATACGGTATTAGTATGGAGAGCTGTCTTCCAGAAAATGATGATAATGAAAGGCCTGCTCTAAATTGAAGTGAGATGTCTTCTAGCTGAATTTATTCTGAACGGGTGGCAATGCTGGTCAGCTTCTGTTCTCTGGGTGGTCATACGTGGTTGTGGTGAACTGTGTTCCAAATGATTCAGGAATGCGTTGCTTTAAATTGCATTGTTTGTTTGTTGTAAATTGTGACTCGCCCTTGCTGGACATCGGTTGAAAGAGCCCAGTAGCTCGTCTGATTTCTCCTGGATAAATAAAGATTCTGAAGTTGCGGAAAGATGACTTTTGGAAGATTGTTCTGTACGGCTCGTAATGGTGGTCTTCCATCCTCTGCTTGGCCATGTATTACTTTGGAGACCTGTACTGAGGAAGATGATTGTAAACAACGAGATGAAAACTTGTCTTCCCGAACACAATACATTCTGCAGATGGCAAGAAACACCCCCAACTCTCGCCTAAAAATAGGGTGAAATAAAAGTGCACCTTGTAATCCGTGTGAACACGGTGATGATATTATCGTTGCATTGGGTTTTCACCACATCAGGAAGGACAGAAATGTCGGATACGTGCCGCGGCTGTTCGTATGGCGGCGAGATACAAATGCGAGCGAAACGCGGAGCCTTTTCACTCAGCGAGAGATGACAAGAAACTCGTGCGCGCGTGTGACACAGGTGCTGACACGCATGCTTATCAGCCCATCACTCATGCCGCTGCCCTCCATGGCTTTGCTCTCAATGTAAATGCATGATGACCTTTGTACAATGCGGGAGATCAAAGCAAGCGGATGTCCTTTGCCTGGTACGGCGATGACAACAACAACAGCAGCAACAACACACGTATCCATCTATAACCATAGCAACAGCCGTTTTGTTTTGGCACACAGCTAGCTACAGCTGTGGCTTGACAATGTGCAATCGCTAAAAGCACTTGTTGGAACTCCGCACAGAAAGCACTGAGCCAGGCAGTACTAAGCTGGCTTCTCACAAAAGACTTGCAAAGGTACGCGTGTATGTGTACAAGTGAAGCCCTTTGCAAATCCACTGCTGGCTAAAGGCCTCCCCGATGGCCGTGTCGGTCATGTTTTTTTTTTACCACTATACTTCACCACGCTGGTCAACGCAGGTTGTTCGTTTCCATTATTTAGTCCAACTGTTATTTGTACCCGCAAATGCATAGTGGAATTTTCTAAACAAAATACAATCAGTGGCAGAGGATGGTAGTACCAGCCAGTAAGTCATGTTGAGGTTTCTCTGGGTTGCACCGTGAATGCAGCATGACTCACGATGCAGCGGCGACTTTCTGTAAACCGCACACTGCGACAAAAAAAGCATGATTCATGTGAGGAATCCATCAAATTTTAATCTGCAGCAAAAAAATAAAATAAAACGGAAATCAAACTAAAGAAATGTGATTTTTTTTTATACGTGCTTTTTTCTCGGAGCAAGGTCAGCGGGAAAATGCGGTGTTTGTGGGGCCCGTAAGGACATACTTTGTGAAGGATCCAAACGGAACCTTAAATAAAATATGCAGGGGCCTGCAGAAACCTTGCATGCATGACTTAGCAGGAGAAATTAGCTCAAGAGGTGACTTGGTGCAGGTCCAGAGTTTGCCGATTCAAAGCCGAGTCTGTGCCAAGCTGATTGTTATTCGTGTGTATAGTGAGACATAATTAATGCTGAGGTAGCCGGATGGCTAAGAAGTCGTGTGAAATATATTTTGTTTGTTTTTGCGTTTGTTTGCTTTCACATTCACGCCTCGTAATGTCCCGTAGCTCCCGACAATCTGGGACTGTGTTCATCCTCGTCACAGAGCTGTTTAGCTCAATGGGGCCTTGCCAGCTGAAATAAAGTCTGAGCCTGAGGTGAGAGAGTTGAGCTGGTACCACGAAAAAAATCTGGGTTTAAATCCAGCTTTCAGCCACCGATTACGCGTGCAATGACTTAACACACACACACACGCACGCAAAAAAATCCATCACGGTAAATTTGTTTTGCACTTTAGTAGGCCAAATTCCAGGCATGGGAATGTTTTTAAATATATGGTTTAACCGCTATGTGCAGAGTGTGTGGGAAAGTGTGCCCCCTACTGTGTAAAGGATGCAAAGGCCACGTGATGTGGGTTTTTTATTTGAGAAGTCCCCGGTGAAATTCTCTTCTGCAGCTTTTTCTCTGACACACGAAGCACAATACTCAGCGGGGGTCCCGAATGGATTCTTAGTCTCGTGTTAAAAGCACAATTGAAATTAAAGAAATAAAATATATATTTTCACCGATTACCAAATGCATAATTACATGGAGTTTACTTTGGTGAGTCTCACCACGGTTTCCTACAATAAAAATCCAAAGAGCTATAATTTAAATTCGTTGGTGTCTATATGAAGCCCTGGTGCTGGTACGTAATGTAACAGAGGTAATAATAGTCATTACTCACTTGCAGAATGGAAGTGTGACTAACTAATACATTCGGAGGCTATGGGGACATTCAATCCGAGGTTCGTGCGTGCAAAAATCGCTCCCACTAAGAGTTGATGAATCGTCTCAATTCAGTGTTGAGAATCAATCCAATTGTGAATCCGTTTGATATTTTTGCATTGCCGGGAACGGTAGGAATGATGTGAGCCCATTACATGCAATTAAAGAAAATCCCGTTCGCGTAACTGTAAATAAAATTAAGGTAAAAGAAAATGCAAAAAATGTGAGCCCCTTACATGCAATAAAAACAATTCCCGTTCGCGTAACTGGAAATAAAATTGAGGTAAAAAAAAATGCAAAAAATTAGATTCGGAATATGTAATATATACCTGGTTGGAGTGGTGTCACAGTGGTCATAGCGCACTGTGCTGTGAACACAACAACCTGATTTCACTTCATCCAGCAGTGGAATGACAAAGAACTGTCAATTAATATATTTTTTTAAAAATCACATTTAACATAACTATATGCTATGTTCTACATCGCAGCAATGGCTGCCGCATCACAGCACTCCTGCAAAATGTAACGTTCAATTCATGACGGTCGTAAATTTGAAAAATGTTGGCCTTTGAAAATGCCTCTGTTTGTTGGTCACTTGTAAATGTCAATAGGTAATATTTTTGACTTGGCTTGTGCGGTCTTGATTTTCTATGCTAATGAGATCACATCAAAATGCCGCACGTGCAATCTGCAGGATTTAGCGATGCAATAGCAGCAGTACCCGGGCATGCTAATGAACGGAAAGGCTTGATATATGAAAGGAGCATGCAAATAGAATAAAAAGAAGAAAAAAAAACATACTGCTGCTCGACATCAGAGAGAAAGAAAGAGGCGATATTGCAGTACGTTTTTTTTTTGTACCAGCGCCTATCTCTTTGTCACGTACAAATACAAGAATCCTCATTAGTGCAATAGTGCACTCGTCACAACAGCAAAGAAGCCACCGCCACTTGCATTGCGAGTCACAATCTCTAATAAGTGTGGGGGAATATACAACCATTTCCACGCTATGGTAAGCAGGTGCAAATGCTTGCCATTTTTCCACAAATCTGGCTGTCGCCTGATGAAAAAAGTTGTAATTACTGGAGAAACGTCGTACTCGGATTTTACATTTTGTAACGAATTGGCATGTTCTGTTTACGTAATAAACCTCACTAATTGGCTGTGTCGCGTGGTGGCGGGTTTAACGACGCATTTATATTTACACGATCTAACCCTAAAAAACCTGTATTATAGATGTGCAAATGGTTAGACCACTTTGTCCAATATAAATGCCACGAGCAGTGTTAGTGCAATCCAGTAAGTATGCTATAAAATCAATATCTGGAGTGTCAGGAGAAAAAAAAGGCTATCCCTACACATCCCTCTGCTAACCTAACGGTCATTCGCGTGTGCGTAATAGATTTAACGATGCGTCGATTAATCGGGGTTAGTATCGCTTGTTCATCACACTAGGTGCACGGGACATCGTGCACAAGAATCAATGCGTTTTAATTCGTGTGTGCTGTACGTAACGGCTTTCATGTGGTCACTAACATTCACTACAATGTTAAAAACACATGCGGCGGCGTATATTTGACTTGGACCATGACCCCTCTATTGCAACCATGCACTGAATCACTTGGTGGGGGGAGGTGAATCATCGTTACGTATACGTTTGGCCTGCTTAAGAGGCAACATCCGTTCGTGTCTAGAGGCAAGAAGCATCATTCCACTCTCCTACAACAGACCCGGATCATAGCCGGTAATGGGGCCCATTCAAATGCACGCTTTCTCTCAAGACAGGCAGCGTGCCTCGTGCCGGCAATTTCCTTCCAAATTGACGAGGCGGTTTTCTGGGCGTGACGGACCCGTGAAATCACAACTGATACGACATTTAATCACACGGGAACAAAATTCCCAATTGACAGTGGCAACGTGGCAAATTTAAACGTGTGAGTTAAGTGTGCGTGTGTGTGGGTGGGTGCTTTTCTCAGCCTGTGAAATAATAATGATTTTTTTCAAAAATAAATTACAAAGTTTATTTGCAAACAAAGGAGGCATCACCGAAGGACATCAAAAGTCATGGCTCTATTCCCAGCCTGGAATTTTGTTTGTAATTCAATGCAAGCCGATAGGGTGACGGATGATGTGACATTTCGCATTCATTTTCCCAACACAAAGCTGTGCTGCTCTGCTGGGAATAGCATTGAGACTGCTGAATGAGCCCTCACTTTCCAAGAGCCTTTGGCTGAACATGCCCTATGAAACATCTAAAATGTAAATTGTTAAAATATCTAGACGTTATTTTGCATACATCTCATGCATTGTATAATTGCTGCTGTTTAAATCCACAATGTAAAGAACACATTACATCAATCAACGTTGGTATTATTTCATTATGCCTTCCCTGGCACAGAATTGCACATGGTGTGTGCATCCCATTTTTGCACAATCTGTTCCTGCCTCGCTCAGCGATGCACTTTTGGTGTTCATCGCTCTGTGCACCGAGCACTTCGTCACACTGCATTGGCAGTGGCGCAAATGCTCGAAGGACAAAAACATCCAACACACTCCTTCTGTAACACTGCTTTTAAAGGGAACATATACATAATAGGTGACGTTTCGGAGGGAATGGTCCTTTTGCATAGCAAAAAATATATAATAGTTATATATCTATCTATAATGTAACTTATCACATGCACAATAGTCACCCACTCTCGAAGAGAGGGAACAACTCAGGGCTGCGAGGAACCACAGTTCACGCGGGAAGGCAACCACGCAGCCAGCCGGCACCAACAACTGCCCAAGCTCTGGCATACTCCATATACCGAGGTGTTATCAGTCAATAAATGAGTGTTTAGATGAAGGAGGTAACCGGAGCACCTCGGGAAAACCCTAACATGCGAGGGAGCAACGCTGCATCCAATACAGACGGAACAAGTGAGATCCACATTTGCTGTACTGCCCTCTCCTGGCAAACCAGGGTAAGGCACCTCGAAGCCAACAGGAAGGGGACATCACAACATTGGTGTGATTCACCAACGCTCGCCTCGTCGTGCGTAGCCATCGCCCAGTAAATAATTCCTCCACAATATAGTTTTTTTTTTGGGGTTAGATCGCGTAAATATATAAACGTGTCGTTAAACCCGCCACCACCCGACACAGCCAATTAGTAAGGCTTGTCACGTAAACAGAACGTGCCAATGCGTTACTAGTGCAGCACCACCGGTGTGTTGGAGAGCCAAGCCACAACATTTACGATGTGAGTGTGGCTACTCTACAGTCCTGTCTCTAGGCCTGCTCCAGCCTACCAGTGACCTTTAAAATATTCAGTGCGAGATGAAGTTCTCCATAAAAATGCGTAGTAATCATAACAACGCATGAACGGTAAAGGCGCGGCCCCCGCAATGTCTTGCTCTGGAGAAAGAACCTCAACGAGAGCGCGCTGAGGAAGGGCCCCTCGAGAGCTATTTACCTTTTCACGATGACCCACCCACCCACACGCGACGAGGCTGGCATACACATCTTCACCCCACCACTAAGCGATCAGAGTCAGCTGCGTCTCAAGACACTCGCCCGTTGAATTTCGATTTAAAGCTTTCGTGACTGCAGGGATTCATCTTCTTGGTTTTTTCGGTAAAGTCACGTGGAAGGGAAGTAATAAAATAATAAAAATAAAACATAATAAATAATTCTCACGACGTTTCGGCTACAACGCAAGCAGCCGTCTTCAGGTGAAGAATGAGACACTGCCAAGCTAGGAGCTTATATATAAGCTGAGTTGGAGGTGGAAGAAGAAGAGAGCCTTAACAAAAGAATATGCACATTCTTTAATGTGCACATTCTTTTGTTAAGGCGCTCTTCTTCCACCAAGCTTGGCAGTGTCTCATTCTTCACCTGAAGACGGCTGCTTGCGTTGTAGCCGAAACGTCGTGAGAATTATTTTATTATGTTTTATTTTTATTATTTTATTACTTCCCTTCTACGTGACTTTACCGAAAAAACCAAGAAGATGACTCGCCCGTTGCTTCAACAGCCACGCCGGGAGATCGAACAGGCGACCTCTGCATTACGAACGCGCACGCCGGCACGATGCATGGACTCACTCAGTGTGCGCATCTTCTTCTCGTTGATGAGCATGGCGTGCGGATCCGTCGCCCGGCTGTTGTAGACCTGGGCTGAGCGCAGGATCATCGCCTCGATGGCCGATCCCTTGAGCAGCGCGATCTGGTCCTCGTGATCCAGGGTCTGGAAGCCTGCAGAGGTCGGCGAGGTGGGAGAGAGGGTTACTGGAGGTGGGACGCATGTGTGTGTGTGTCTGTGGGGGGAGCGGTGGTGTAGTGCTTAGCGCGCTGCGCTATGAACCTGGTAACTCGGGTTCGATCCCGCTCTACGGCCAACACCAGTGACGATTATCTGAACCGGTCCTGGGCCTCCCCTAGGTTGACTCAGCCTGAAATGAGTACCTGGTGCGGTGTGTAAACATCGCCAATGGGGAGACAAAGGCGGTCGGGCGTGGTGTAGACCACCCACCCCCTCGTGTACCGTTCTGGCCTTCATAGGTGCTCGCTAACAACACTTGCCCCTACATTCTGTTAATGCTATACGGGGGATCTTTATCTTTGTGGGGACCGGTAGTCTAGCTGGTTAGTGCACTGTGCTACAAACCCGGTGTTCCGAGTTCGATTCCTATTCACGGTCAACAGCAGTGATGGATTATCTGAACCGGTCCAGGGCCTGGTGCGATGTGTAAACATCGCCATTCGGGAGACAAAGGCGGCTGGGCGTGCTGCTGGCCACCCGTGTGCTGTGCCGCCTTCATAGGTGCTCGCTAACAGCAGTTGCCTCTGCAGTCTGATCAGGGTATAGGAGAGATCTTTGCCTTTGAGTAGAGCTGGGGCGACTGGTCGAGTTAGTCGGTAACGTAAAGGGGGCAGCACTGAAATTACATTCTCATGCCACTGTGGTGGAAATGACAATCGGCTGTCAATAATTCTGCAGAGTCCCTCTAAGAGGGTGGGAGTACCCACACTTTATCCCACCATACGCGACCTGCCGATCGACTGACTGCATTCAGACAGAGCGCGTGATCTCTAGGGTCAGCTAACTCACTTTGTTTCTCAATTTCCCCTCCCTCCAGCGTTTATCCGACAAAAAAAATAAACCCACCCACACACACACACTGCTCAATTAGTTACACCCTGACTTCGTTAGAGTAATAAATGTGTAAATATATAAATAAACGTGGCCGTTAATAACTCCGAGCGAGCGCCGAGAAGAATTCATCCTCGTGTCCCGTGGAGGCCTTGTGGCCCCGGGGGAAATTGCGTCGCTGGAAACCGGGGGTGGGGTGCGTCGGGTTCCTATTTGATGAACGTTGACGTTGACAGTGTCAATCGGGAGAAAGAATAAAATCGGTGGACACACCGAGTTAATTTAACACGACGGGTTCCGGCACTGAAGGCTTCCACCGTGGAGGAAGGCTGCGGCGCATTGCCTAATTGGTCAATTCGCTCTGAAATGTTTAAAGCGGATTGTCAAATTAATATGCCGCTTACACGGACGTGAAATTGGCAAACCTGGTACAGCAATAATTCAATTGCGTATTTTATATTCATCAATCAGCACAAATTTGGTGGCTTTTGAGATTGCACTGACAGTTATGGCTCGCTTGTATGAACATATTTTGGAAGCCAAATAATGATATTTAATCAACAGTGCTCACATTTGTCTTATACAACGCTTCTATCTACAACAACAAAAAAACATTGATTGGAGAAAGCTACGCTGCTGTTTTGGATGAAAAGAGGTAATGCAATTCATTTATTTGGGCGATACCAGGAATTTTGGAGAGGCTGCGAGAGGGCGTGGTAGCGGGGAGAAGGAGACCAGTTGTCCTACGTGCCGACCCAACCATTCCCGCTGCGGGGGGCTTCTTAAAGGCCGTGGGTGAGATAATTGTTCGACTGCACCGTCACCACCGGTGTCGACAATTTTCACCGTAAAGTTGTTTGTGACGCTAAAGTGACATATCTTCACGGAAATTAAAGTCATTCCCGGATATCTCCTACCATGGCTGCGAATTGCTCTTGACTGGGTCGGATCTTCCCTTCGTAACGATACGTGCTCCGCATCCGTACGTCGACTTTCCCCGCAGATTTTGCCGCCCCTTTTGGGGCACAAATCCAATTTCGCGCTCTCCGCAATATCGCACCAACGTGGGATCTCAGATATTATTCTGTCGGCTGCATAAGTGATTTAACTCACACCGCCGAGCTAGGCCGAGGCTGCGCACTGGCTCAGCTTGTGCCTCGGCCCTATGCCTCAATGGAACTCACAAGGGCCCTTTTAAACTCAACTCCTGCACTGACACTGCAGACTCGATCACTGATAAATCAGCTCTTGATGCGTTCTCAGTGGAAAGTCTGCACATCCATCACGCCACTGTCTTTGATCCACAATCACAGGGGCAGTTGATTCATGCACGGCAATGGATTTAAAAACAAAATTGCATCATCTATTGGCCTATGATAAATCACCATGACGCCTACAATCAGATCACCCTGAATGTGCACATTCTAAAGCAGATCTCAGACGCTGTTGAGCGAGGGGGCCCAGGATGGGTTCCAATATCACTCGCCGCCGATGGTAGCCGTGATCAGGAATACAACCGAGGTCAGTTTAACGCGTAGGCTTTCCCGACAAATATTATCCACCAGAGTGTTTTTTCTTGGGTTAGAACACGTAAATATAAATGTGTCTTATTCTTAGGTTTTTTTCGGTAAAATAACGTAGGTAAAACATTAAAATTAATAAAATAAAAATAAAATAAAAATCACGACGTTTCGGAGGCAACACAAGCTTCCGTCTTCAGGTGGAACCGTCACAGCCACGACAGCTGTATCAAGTAAATCAGAGATTGCAGGAGCTACCACTCCGTATATATAATGGTTGGAGAGGGGGGGAAGGGCTAAGTACGGCACACTTTTTTATTCATATGGTAAGGTGAGGCTTAAGAGGGTGAGCCTTTGTTATGGAGAGGTACGGTTTGTGACTAAACCTGGCCTACATAACAATAGTGTGAAAAGGAGAAAACAACTAAACATGGTAAAACAAGCCTGGCTGTCTATCAATAACAATGTGTCGTTAAACCCGCCGCTGCTCGACACGGCCAATTCGTAAGGTTGATTACTGTGAATAACCACACCAATAACACATAACCATTGTAATTTATATGAATACATTAACCCCCTCCCTCCCTTCCTCTGGTCTTTGTACCTGATTGCCTAACAGTGACAACATCACATTCTTCTTCTTGGTTCTTTCGGTAAAGTCACGTAGAAGGGAAGTAATAAAATAATGAAAATAAAACATAATAAAATAATTCTCACGACCGAAAGAACCAAGAAGATGAATCCCTGCAGTCACGAAAGTTTTAAATCGAAATTTAACATGCACATTCGTCCCTCTAGTTAAGACCGAGACAGTGAGGAGGATTTCGCCACAATTCTGTCTGTCGCCTGATGAGGACTGGTTGTAATTACTGGAGAAACGTCGGACTCGAATTGTAAATGTTGTGGATTTACCCTCCAACACACCTGCGTGCTGAACGTGTAACAAATTTGCACGTTTTGTTAACGTGTTAAACCTTACTAATTGGCTGTGTCGAGTGGTGGCATGTTTAACAACACATTTGTAGTTGCGCGATCTAACCTAAAAAAAACCCTCTATTATGGACAACTCAGCTTGCTGGTTTTATAGTGCAGTGTGCTAACTACTATGCCATAGATCCACCCCAGACAACCCAGCGTATAATATAATCGCAGTATTCTTAGGTTTTTTCGGTAAAGTCACATAGGTAAAATTAATTTAGATTTTTTACCTACGTGACTTTACTGAAAAAACCTAAGAATATGAATACTTGCAGTCAGGAACGCTTCAAATATAGAATACTTGCAGTAGTTTTTCGACAAAATGGCACTTGGGAGGTGACATGGTCGAACGGTAGAGCGGTTTGAGCCCAGCTGCGAACCTGGTCAATGCTGGGGGTGCATTAACCATTAGTAACTTTCCGCTTGCTTCACAGCGCGCAGTGGAGCTGCCAAGACGTCGTTCGAGTAAAGAGTAAGACCATGCGTGGTGACGTCATGTGCCAAACGTTGATGAATTTCTTCAGGTGTCTTAACTAGGAAGCCTTGGTGGGCCTCACAGGGACAGCTGCCACTGGGGGGTCCCACAGGGCACCGCGAGACGTACTCCACGGGAGGCGTGGCATCAATATTAGATGATGATGATGATGAGGTGTGATGAGGTGTGTGTGCAGCCCCTACCTGGGAGGTTTTTGGTGAACTCCACCAGCACCTGGACTTGGATGGTAGCGATCTCCCACAACTTCTCCTTGTCACCTCCTTCCCAGTATTCTTGAAACTGCTCCACACGTGCACACAACGTGCACACAACGTCAGGATTTCATTATGAAGCCACGGCTACAATTTCAGCTCGGAGTGGTGGCGCAGTGGTTAGCGCACCGCGCCACGAACGCGACGGCGCCCGAGTTCGATTCCCGGGCCTCACGTCTAATGCGTGCGGTGATATCCGAAGCGGTGACGTCACCAAACGGCCACGACCAGTGTGGTGAAGTATGGTCGAACTACCCTCACGACCGACTAGGCGTGGGGCGAAGGCCTTCACCCAGCAGTGGATTGACAAAGGGCTGTGCGATAATAAAAATAATAAAATATTATATGCACGTAATAGCGTGTATTTAATATCATTTGTTAATGACTCAATAACAAGTTGCCAAGGGACAATGTGGGAACTGCATATTTGAGCAATTCCGCATTTTGTGGATGACAAGGCACACTTTGGGGGTCGCTTCTTATATCCGATAGCCGTGCGAGTGTGTGTGACCAGATTAGTGTAACTATGTTGACAGATTAGTGTAACTGTATTGGCTACGTACGGCGCGAAAGAAGTTCAACAAAATTCATACATTGACAACGGAGACAAGTTTCAGCTACGAGGGAGGAGGGAGGGAAGGAGAGATGTTTCAATCTCCCAAAAAGGTCATAAAAACTCAACATATTCATCAATTGCACTGCCCTAACATGAGAATAAGACATAAGAGGTGATGGTTTGGGGCAATGGCTCTTCTTCATTAGCAGAGAGGATTGTGATAAATGTGAATTGTCCACAACTCCACTTGCTTTATATTCCATGCAGGGCAGTGCTATTAGCGAACGTGTTGGCCTTTTGTGTGTTCTATGTTCATGCACCACTGCCAACAGAGTATCACAAAGCGTGCTGTATGAGTCCCACGCTTGATGGAATTCAACGTCAATCAGTCCGGTTGATTTGTGAACCAACGCTCATTGATCCACTCCAGTCACACGTGCACTGGCAGGCAGTAACCTCCTTGTCACTCTTCTGTCGCTACTGCCACGGCTACTGTTCCCGTGAACTTCAGCCCGTTGATTCCTCCACCCATACCGAGGACTCGATTCGCCAATGTTGACTGTTTCATCTCGTGCATCGCAGTGTTCAACCACCGGGCCGCAGGTCACAACAACACACTCACCCACCCACTCACCATACTGCACGTCACAACAACTCACCCACCCGCTCACCACACTGCAGGTCACAACACACTCACCCACTCACCCACCACACTGCAGGTCACAACAACACACTCCCTCACTCACTCACCCACCCACTCACTCACCCACTCACCACACTGCAGGTCACAGCAACTCACTCACCCACTCACCACACTGCAGGTCACAACAACACACTCACCCACCCACTCACCACACTGCAGGTCCCAACAACACACTCACCCACTCACCACACTGCAGGTCACAACAACACACTCACCCACCCACTCACCACACTGCAGGTCACAGCAACTCACTCACCCACTCACCACACTGCAGGTCACAACAACACACTCACCCACTCACCACACTGCAGGTCACAACAACTCACCCACCCACTCACCACACTGCAGGTCACAACACACTCACCCACCCACTCACCACACTGCAGGTCACAACAACACACTCACCCACTCACTCACTCACCCACCCACTCACCACACTGCAGGTCACAACACACTCACCCACTCACCACACTGCAGGTCACAACACACTCACCCACCCACTCACCACACTGCAGGTCACAACAACACACTCACCCACTCACTCACTCACCCACCCACTCACCACACTGCAGGTCACAACAACACACTCACCCTCTCACCACACTGCAGGTCACAACACACTCACCCACTCACCACACTGCAGGTCACAACAACACACTCACCCACCCACTCACCACACTGCAGCACAGCAACTCACTCACCCACTCACCACACTGCAGATCACAACAACACACTCACCCACCCACTCACCACGCTGCAGGTCACAGCAACTCACTCACCCACTCACCACACTGCAGGTCACAACAACACACTCACCCACCCACTCACCACACTGCAGGTCACAACAACTCACCCACCCACTCACCACACTGCAGGTCACAACAACTCACTCACCCACTCACCACACTGCAGGTCACAACAACACACTCACCCACCCACTCACCACACTGCAGGTCACAACAACACACTCACCCACCCACTCACCACACTGCAGGTCACAACAACACACTCACCCACCCACTCACCACACTGCAGGTCACAACAACACACTCACCCACCCACTCACCACACTGCAGGTCACAACAACACACTCACCCACCCACTCACCACACTGCAGGTCACAACAACACACTCACCCACCCACTCACCACACTGCAGGTCACAACAACACACTCACCCACCCACTCACCACACTGCAGGTCACAACAACACACTCACCCACCCACTCACCACACTGCAGGTCACAATAACACACTCACCCACCCACTCACCAAACTGCAGGTCACAACAACACACTCACCCACCCACTCACCACACTGCAGGTCACAACACACTCACCCACCCACTCACCACACTGCAGGTCACAACAACACACTCACCCACCCACTCACCACACTGCAGGTCACAACAACACACTCACCCACCCACTCACCACACTGCAGGTCACAACAACACACTCACCCACCCACTCACCACACTGCAGGTCACAACAACACACTCACCCACCCACTCACCACACTGCAGGTCACAACAACACACTCACCCACCCACTCACCACACTGCAGGTCACAACACTTCTCTTTGTGCATCTCCCCCCTCCCCGCACTGCTCGGCGTTGGTGTTCCCTGCCATCTTCTCCTCCCCCAAGCGTGTATCGCCTTGCTCCGAGACACGTCCTAAATCTCATATATTAAATGGCGCCGTTTGTTGCTGCCCGCTTGACGTTTCGGACCAAATTGTGGGGTGGCGGTGGGGGCATGTGCCCGGCAGCTGTGCTTTCAAAACAACAAATGCATGCAATCCCCTACGCGAGATGATTGTTCTGGCAGACTCATCAACAAAGGGGAGGGGTGCGAGAACGGGGGGGGGGGGGGGGGGGTGCCGGTGCAGGTGGTGAACACGGTGTAATAAACACCGATATGGGTCCTATGGGGGACTCAACCCCCGACACGCCTAATGTAAGCAAGCCCTGTCCCCTGTCAATCAGGCATATTGCAAATAGGGTGGGGGGCGGGCGGGCCCCCCCCTCCTCCTCCAACCTCAGTGACAGCAACGAGCCCAGTCGGGGCTCCTGGCTCGCATGCATTATTGATGAGCTGCGATTTTCATTTTTTGTTACAAACGTCGCGCCCATGTGCAACGTGTTCGGCCGGGCCGGCGTGACATTTGCCGTGGCAATTCGTGTTCATGCGCTGCCAGACCCGGTACGCGCTGCCTCTGTGAGGTTGTCTCTCCCTGTTGTCTGTCTCACGGCAACAGCAGCAGCAGCAGCGCAAGCAAAACAACAACGGCAACAGCGGTCGTGGAAATCATTTAAATGTCTTTGTTTTTTTTATGTTATCAGCAGTAGCATCCATAGTCAATCCGCTGCTGGATGAAGGCCTCTCCGAGTCACGGCCACCTCTCAATCGTTATTTTTTATTCGAAGCTTTCGTGATTCCAGGGGTCCATGATGGACACTTGTGTTGCGCCCGAAACGTCGTGATTAATTTTATTTTATACCTACGTGACTTTACCGAAAGAACCAAAGAGTAGAGTTATTTTTGCTCTCAAATGTATCCCCAATATTTTGGCGACGGTTTGTTGAACTTGCTTGGTTCGCGTTGAATCAGCTTACAAATGCCACGGAGATACAATGACAATATGAAAGCATGAATCACAACGTGCGCAATCGTGTGTTTCAATTAAAAAAAAAATGTTGGTCCTGTAAATTAAGGAGAAAGGTTTGCATCTCAGCGATGTCACACTTACGACGAACTTCTGCAAGGTGTCGTGCGGGATCCTGTACTTGCGGTGTTCCCCCACGATCAAGTCAATGAGTCTCTGCTGTTCGCCCGTCAGCACCCACTCATCCTGATCCGCCATCTAAACACACGCGCACACACGACGTCCCCGTCTTGTCAAATTGCATGCAATTTCAAAAACAAAAAACGAAAAATGTTCAGACGTTCTAGAGGTTTTTTTTTTTATAATGGACATGAGCAAAGATGACTGAACGAAAAGCTGAAACGTGCACAAAGACGCATGGAGAGATGCATGCGTGGAATTCCACTGAGAGACAGCATTAGCAACGTATAGATGGGAGAACAATGAACATTCAACGTCAATTTGACTGCTCAGAAAAATAAGTGGGCTTCGACAGGACACATGGCTTTGTATGGATGATGGCCAGTGGATCAGAGAAATAAACACACATCAGAGACATCACATTGACAAGTAAGAAAAGTAATGGATTGACTTCACCAAGCCCTGCTCATTGCTTTCCATTTAGCGACACATAGGAGAACAAAACAATCATCAGCAGCGTTATCAATTGAAACTTGATTTGAAGCTTTCGTGACTGCAGGAATTACTCTTTGGTTCTTTCGGTAAAGTCACGTAGAAAGAAAATAAATTAAATAATAGAATACGACGTTTCGATTGCAACACAAGCAGTCGCCATCAGGTAGAACTAAATTTGAGAGAGAGACAAAACACAGACACGGAGACACACAGACAGACACACAAGCAGAGAGAGAGACAACACAGAGACACAGAGAGAGAGAGACACACAACATAGACACACAGAGACGGTGTGTCAATTGCTTCAATAATTCAGAGAGCCCAGTTCAACGTATTATGACTTACATATTCCCTCCGACAGGAAAAATAATTTAGCATTTCCACTGACATGGTGAGCAAAATTGGTCAACCACAATCATTGCTCATCCCTCAAACATGTTCACGGTGGAGGCGTGGAGCGATGTTGCCGTCTGCTTTCGCACGCACGCAGCTTGCATCCGGCATTGGGAGCCGCATTTGACTGCTTTCATCAATTGCGTTTTGCAGGCGGGAGAAAATATATTAAATTTCACGATGCGCGTCTTGCCAACTGCGCTAATCTCTGCCCCAAGTGCCTCCTGGGCCGGCATCCGCGGCCAGTGCCTCAGGCTACAGGTCACCGTGAGTGTAAATAAATGGGCCATAATAAAGGTTATTGATGGGATGAGGCCTCCTTCCAGTGAAACGAGAGTTGTTAGGAAGTGGCCGGAGGCAGGCCATTTGTAATGACCAACACCGAGGGCCTCATCAATTACGGGACGTCGGGATACTTGGGCCTGTGCTGAAAAATAAAAACCGTGCGTGCGAAAACATCGCACCACCGCTGCTGCTGCCACCGCGGGGGTGGGGTGTTGTGAAGGGAAATTGTGTAGAATTATAGATTGCCCTGTGCCTGGAACCTGCCATTGCAATTTCCCCACTGCAGGGCACTGAAAGAAAATGAAACTGTTAATGTTGTGTGTGAGCGTGTTTTTTTTGTGGTGTGTACGAGCGTGTGTGTGCACGTTTGTGATTGTGTGTGTGAGCGTGTGTGTGAGGATAATGGTGGTGTAGCGGTTAGCACACTGCGCTATGAAATCGACAGCCCAAATTCGATTTACGACCACCGCTAACATCAGTTGTGATTATTTAATCCAGTGCCGAGTCTTGCCTAGGTTGATTCAGCCCTAAATTAATACTTGGTGCAATATGTAAATACGTCAGCACTCGGGAGACAAAGGTGGCTGGGAATGTTGTTGGCCACAACACACCCTTGTACATCCTACCGGCCTTCATAGGGGTTAAGTGACAACGGGTTTTCACACGATAGGCACTCGGTAGAACATTTGTAATTACACACGTACTTACAAAGGCAAAGGTCCCCTATATAGCCTACAAGTGGGCGCCTATTGAGCTTGGTACGGGACACCAGGGAGGAGGAGTGGCGAGTAGGTGGTGTTGCTAACTCTAGATTTGCAGCTTTCGTGACTGCAAGGAATCATACTCTTAGGTTTTTTCGGTAAAGTCACGTAGGAAAAAAATAAAAATAAATAATAAAAATGATAAAAATTATAATAGAAATGTTGCTAACACCGACTGTACAAAAACAAACCATGCATTTATCTTGACTGTGATTTTATTTTTTACTTCACCAATCAGCACTGATACGGAGAGTGGGTAAGCGGCATAATCCGTTTGTTTTCATGTCAAGCATTTAAGAAAACAAACGTAAGCGAAATTCAGTGCAAAGAGTCACCACCAGTGAGACCCTGGCTTCCTATCTGAGTCAAAAGGGATACGATTCCAGAAGCGGTCATGAAGGGAAAACTATTTCTGTCGGGGGAAATCGTTAAGTTCCACGACTCTTTTTTGTCAAGAAAGATGTAATATCTTCTTGGTTCTTTCGGTAAAGTCACGTAGAAGGGAAATAATAAAATAATAAAAATAAAACATAATAAAATGGACGCTGTCTTTCCGACAGCCCTGTTCTTCACCTGAGGACGGCTGCTTGCGTTGTGGCCGAAACGTCGTGAGAATTGTATTTTATTATGTTTTATTTTTATTATTTTATTATTTCCCTTCTACGTGACTTTACCGAAAGAACCAAGAAGATGAATACCTGCAGTCACGAAAGATTTAAATCGAAATTTAAATATGTAATATTTATTGAAATAGGGAGAATTATCACTCCTACTGCTGTGGTTAAAAATACAAGTTCAATGCATTATCCATTCCTATGATGGTTAATTCATTATTTAAAGTGGTGACATCCATTTAACCAATTTCATCCTTTCCCCATTTGAATCTGCTAACTAGAGTTTGCCTAAAACCAGCCACTTATAGATCTAGATACCTCTTTATTAGGTAAACTATCTTGGTTTTACATACAGTGCATTATATCATCTCTCTGGTTTGCTGAAGGGCAACTTGCTTCCCACCAGTGTTTGATCACCCCCTTCTTGTGAACGTGTTGAGGACCAGAGCTATCTCTCACAATTTGGAGGTTTTCCTACCAGAATGAAATCAATCTCGTTGCTACGAACATCATTTGTAGTTCTTCACATGAATTTTAAAGATTCCGTCTGTGCTGGCTGAAAATCCAGCGAGTGACCGTGTAGAGAGTAGCATCCATCTAATCGACCAGACCTGTTGTTTCACCAGCAGGTCTGACAAATTAATATTCACAGCTAAAGGCAGCGATGTGGGGTGGAAGTCATCTCCACGGGTCTCACTGTGTAGAGAGGAGCATCCATCTAATAGACCAGGCCTGTTGCTTTACCAGCAGGTCTGACAAATTAATATTCACAGCTAAAGTCATGGATGTGGGGTGGAAGTCATCTCCACGGGTCTCACTGTGCAGAGAGTAGCATCCATCTAATCGACCAGGCCTGTTGTTTTACCAACAGATTTGACGAAATAACATTCACGGGTAAAGGCAGAACGTGGGGTGTAACTCGTCTCCATGGGTCTCACTGTGCAGAGAGCAGCATCCATCTAATCGACCAGGCCTGTTGTTTTACCAACAGATTTGACGAAATAACATTCACAGGTAAAGGCAGGACGCGAGGTGTAACTCGTCTCCATGGGTCTCACCAGTTGCCTGCTGACCGTGGTACCTGGCGCGAGATTGTGGGGTCCCACGGTGGCCGAGACATCATCCGAGAGGCCTGCCCTCGCCATCGCCCGCTTGGGATGCTTGCGCATTCGCTTGGACTGGCACTGGATGTCCGTAAGAAGACCTGTGCAACGGACAGGCAGACGCCCATGTATTTCTCTGCAGGAATCCAACGGGGATATTCATGACGTTGGAAGTCAAAGCAGTCTGGTTATGGTTTTTTTTTGTTTTACAAAGTAATACACTGTCAACGTTTATAATCTATAGTCAAACATGCATATATGTACTGCGTGGATGGTGACCAGTGATACATTGTAACAGTAGTGTAAGAAGATAATTAATACGTCATGTTTGGCATGTATATTCTGTCTCTGTGAAATGTGGTTAATTGAAAGATTAGTTGATTAAATTGTAGTTTTGTGCCATTGTTTTTTTATTCCACCCCCCACCAACAAATACATTTTCTGGATTGTTTTATAAACATCTAGTTATAAAATAAATACATCTCTTTTTGCAACTTTGCAGCCTGCAGCTCTGGAAGAAGATGATGATGACATCACTTCAATGTCTCTCGATCTAGAATTATGACTCATTTTACATGCCCAACAACGAGCCTTTGTCAGCTATCAAACCAATAATTTGTTTTATGCTATCTCAGAGTTAGAATTATGCCAAATTAAGTAGTCGGTAAAAAAAACCCACAAATTTGACTCGGTTTTTGTTATGCAATCCTTGGTAATCAGGCTGAGTTAATAAACACGTAGTTATATTTTTCATGTTAGATCGCGTAAATATAAATGTGACGTTAAACCCGCCACCACCCGACACAGCCAATTAATGAGATTTGTTACTTAAATAAAAAGTGCCAATGTGTTACTAGTACAGCGCGCGTAACAGCACGACACAGAAACACGGGGGAGATCTTTGCTGCAGCGCAGACACGAATACCTACGCGGTCTTGATTAAGTTGCTGTATTGCAAAATTTTGCCTTTTCAAAAATTGGCTTCGTGGTTTCTGCGTATTGCTGGATTTATTTTATATTTGTATGCACATCTATGAACGGCTTTGTTTGAACTTTGAAACATGGCTCACGTGCAAACGCAATATTGAACGATGAAGTGGTGATGTGTCGTGAAACCAAATTAAATGTGACCGCGTGCCCAGAAATCCAATTTACAACAGCTGGAACAAAATGTAATGGCTAAATCCTGTAATTGTGGCCGAGCATGATGCATGTACATGGAAGGGTATAATATACCAGTGCAGCAAGGTAAATACTAAAATTCGTGTAATATATTTTTGTAATTAAGCAAGCAACACTTACACTGGTCAACACACTTTTTCTAGCATAAGGTATTCCAACGGTTTTAAGGTAATGTTGGGGTGCTGCTGATTCCAAATCTGGCATCAGTTTTTGTCTATCACATCAGGTTTTTGAGATATCAAATATTGCATTTTCAATAAAAACTGCAGAAGAAAAATATTAAATAAATGTGGATATCTACATAAAATGATATCATAAACACACTATCTTAAAAATACAGCACCATATTTTAACACTAATTTCGGGTAAAATCAATGAAAATTGGGTATGCCGATAGCATAAAATGAGATGTGATAGAGCAAATCTGAGATCAGATTTTGAATCAGCACCCTGAAATTAGTCTAAAACAGCTGCAAAAGTCCAGGCCAGAAATAAATGTTTTTTTGTTGTTGACCAGTGTTATCGTTGAACTAAGCAGGTTGTGAGTGTAAATGTGTGCGCTGAGTGAGCTGTTTTAGGAACCCTGCAGCCTGATATCCTGGCCACGACTAATATCAGTGGCAAATGATATCTCAATCAATCCTGCGCCTACTGTAGATCAACTCAGCCTTAAATGAGTACATGGTATGCTGGGTGGAAAACTATTTCCGGGGAAACAAAGGCGGCAAAGCAAGGCACACCACCCTCTAACAGGTGCTCGCTAACAGCACTGGCTCGAACGGTGTCTTAGGCTAACCTAAAGGTCTTCGTGTTTATTTAGCGCGGTGCGTGTGGTGTGTCCGTGTGGTGTGTCCGTGTGGTGTGTCCGTGTGTGTGAATTAAGTAACGTGAATTGTAGCCAAGTCGTGACTTTGCATTAACATTGTGCACCGCTGAAACGATTCAGGGTCCAAGAGAGACACGCATGCACAAAGATAAAGATCCCCGTATAGCCTTAACAAACTATAGGGGCAAGTGCTTTTAGCGAGCACCTATGAAGGCCAGAACGGTACACGAGGGGGTGGGTGGCCAGCACCACACCCGACCGCCTTTGTCTCCCCAGTGGCGATGTTTACACACCGCACCAGGTACTAATTTCAGGCTGAGTCGACCTAGGGGAGGCCCCAGGACCGGTTCAGATAATCGTCACTAGTGTTGGCTGTGAGCGGGAATCGAACCCGGATCGCCAGGTTTATAGCGCAGCGCGCTAACCGCTGCACCACCGCTCCCCCCACACGCACGCACACACACACATGCACCCATACACAACAAATACAAAGACTCCCCTTATAGCCGGCACAGGCTGTTTTGGCAAGTGCTCTTCGTGCGCACGTAATTAATGCCGGCATGGCACGCAAGGGGGTGGTGGTGTCACCATCCCAACGTCAAACCGCCGCCTTTGTCGCCCAGGCGTGGTGCTGTCTAGGGGAAGCCCCACAACCAGTTCTGATATTCGCCGTTGATGTTGGCTGTGAGCGAGATTCGAACTTGGGTATCCGGATTGGTTGTTCAGTCCATTAACCTCTACACTACAGACACAAATCCCACGTATAGCCTTAACAGACATGTGGGACAAGTGCTGTGAGCGAGCACCTATGAAGGCCAGCATGGCACAGAAGGGGGTGGGTGGTCAGTACCATGCCCGGGCGACCTTTGGCGATGTTTGCACACCGCACCAGGTGCTGGATAGGCCCAGGACCTGTTCACATTGTCATCGGTGACGTTAGCCGTGAGCGGGAATCCAACTAAGGGTCAGTGGGTTCGGAGGACAGCGCACTAACCACGACGCGACCACTCCCCACTAAGCTACTCGTACATTCAAGTGGCAGACCTGACTACAAAGCCTCGCACACACACACACACGGGGGCAGAGCAACAAACCCCACCCTCCAGGGTTTGAAAGATTCATGTTAATGCTGATGTTGTATTCATGAGGCAACAGATATCGGCAGCCCCATGAAATATTAATGCGTTTCTCAGCGCGGCTGCAATTTGAGTTCCGATCGTGTGAATGGAAGGAAATAAATAGATTCCTCGGCATTGATAATTCATGGCGACGCAAACCGCTCCATTGTCTTCGTTACGGCAGCGGACAACCGCTCAAGTAATTGGGCATTTCACCGGTATTAGCTTCAGACTGGTGCAGTGGCATATCGGGCGGTTGGCATGGGCCTTGATTCAATGAATGACAATGGGCCCCCCTGTCCCAAATGTCGTGCCCTCCCCCTACTCCCCCAAACCTCTTCCTCCTCGCCTGGGACCTGAGCTTCTCCAGCTCGTAGGCCCCGGTGCAGTTGCACCGCCTGCACATTCGACAGCTAGGCCACTGGAATTTCGTGTGTGTCCAGTCTTAGCTGGGAAAATAAGATGGAGTTCATAATGTACTTGAAATTATGGTTGTAACGATGATTAAATATCAATTTGATTCAAAGATCAATGTTTTCTCTGTAGTGTCTTCCTTGCTCGGTAAAATGACGACGTGATTATTTTAAACGTCTGTCTTGCTCTGTCTCATTTGTTTTATTTAAACGTTTCTTTTTTAATCAGCACACGATGAATGCAAACAATACGTACACATCGTACGTCGTAATTTCTAAGATGTGCAATATCATGCATACTCTTTGGTTCTTTCGGTAAAGACAGGTAGGTAGAAAAATAAATCAAAATAAAAAAATAACATAGCACGACGTTTCGATCGCAACACAAGCGGTCGTCCTCGGGCGGATGAAAAAAAAATCCAGCAGTGGAAATGCTGAACCAGCGAGAGAGCTGTTACAACAAGATGTTATGTATGTGGCGACCGCTTGTGTTGCGATCGAACCGTCGTGAGAAATTATTTTTATTTTTTTTATTTTTCTACCTACGTGACTTCACCGAAAGAACCAAAGAGTATGGATTCCTGCAGTCACGAAAGCTTCAAATGAAGAATATCATGCATATTTCGTGAACACAAATGGGTTTGGGCAGGGCACATCACGAGAGGGCACGGTGGCGCGTGGATGAGACGGGTGACAGAACGGCAGCGAACGCAACGGAGAGACAATGACCAACGGAGAGATGGATTGAGCGACGGCAAGGCCATGTGGGTCGGTTGGCTTGGCATGCCAAACGCGGCATGCACTCGTTCTGGCATGGCCTTGGGGGTGGGGGACCAGGGTGGCAGCCTCCAAGGACACAATGTCGTGCAGGGAGCCACATAAAATACACGGGGAACACAAACAACCTTCATTCGCTGTTACCAGATTTTACAAACGCACACACACACACACGCAGAGAGTCACATGACGGATGACAAAAGACAAGTGACGGGTTATTATAGAAGGATTACTTGTCAAGGGGCTCTAAATTCTCTGTTTACCCAGGGTGCAATTGACATTAAGGCCAGAGCTGCATATGTTAAATACGGCCGTGCACGTGCTCACATGCATACATACATATTGTTATGGTCTGAGACACATTACAGTGAACTGGTCGAGTAAACTCATTGTATCTTGCGGTCCTATAATCCGTGACGCATATCGTCTGTTGCCCCAATCGATCGACGTAATGCCCTGTTGTCCACAAATTCACTGGCGGATTCTTTCTAGACCGGGATCCAGACGATGAGCTGAAGCAGCTGAGCAATATCTGGCTGGACAAGAGTGACAGCATGGCTGGCTAACGTGCGGCGCGAAAGATGGTCAACATGCATGCACACAGCGGCGAGTACGTACACTCCGCCAGCATGCCGACTTCCCGACACTTCCTGAGCCGGCACTGCTGGCACTTGCGTCGCATGTACATGTCCATCTCGCACGCGCCGCCGTTCTTGCACACGTAGCTCGCCTTCTTGGTGATGCTCCTGCGGAAAAAGCCTGCGGGCACGCACGCGCACGCGAATTCGCTGGGTGTCAGTCGCGTGAATCAGGCGGCGCGCGAGCTCACGCGTAATTTAGAACTGCTTTTTGTGTTTAGTTTGTTGTCCTTCCGCACCCCCACTACCACCACGACCCGCCGGACCTCCGATTAGCACGTTCGGCTACGTACGGTGCAAATGGAGTTCGACGTACATGCATACGAACGCGTGGCGGAGTGCGCGTCGCTTCGCTGTCCGGCGAAGGTGATTTGCGTTGAGAGGCTTAGTTCCGAGTGAAACTACGCCTTTGACATCGTAACGCTGCGCGAGACTGTGATGACAAAGCAATCCTATGTGCGCGTAAGAAGTCGCCACCATCAAACGTCCACGTCTTGTCGTGATGTAGTCATGGAATGAATACGTTCAATCATCGCATTTGTTTAGCCTTTTGGGACTCGTATTTTTTTAGTCAACATTTACGGACAGTTCACAATTAGTAAATATACGCCAGCAATAAATACGTGTTTTAGTGTGCAAGTTGCGTAACGTTTTCATGAATTCCATATCGCCACAAATGAGCATGTGGCATTGCATTTGATTGCATGCGTCGCTTAAAATTCACCGTCCGGAGGGAAGCTCACGGCAGCAACGGCGGTGAATTAAATCAATCGCAATTCATTCCCGTTAGAAAACAGCGGCGAAATCAATGCGGAAAGCGCGCATCAATTAGCGTGCTTGAAAAGGAGCCCTTTTTGCAGCGACGGCGCGAAAAGTGGGTCGAGGAGTGAACGTGAAGAGAAACAAAAAATGAAAAGTCAAACCAAGGCGACTATGTGGATGCCCCCTGTTTTATTTGGTCACAGTGCCACGGCTGGAGGGAAGGGTGGTGGTGGTGGTTGGGGGGAAGGGCAGCAGCACCGCACGCGGAAGAGCACTTCGCTACCTGACCCCCAGACACCAGCTGTAATCCCCACGAAAAGCCACGGAAGCCACTTGGGAAATACTGTACAGAGCCTGGCGTCGTAGACCCTGGCCCCCAGCAGAGCCACCACATCTCCCCCCCGCACCCCCACCCCCCGCCCCAACACGCGCTCCCCAAGCCCGGAGTGTATGGCCGATCTCATTAGCGCCCGCTCGCCCGTGCCAGAGCGCTTATCCCAAAACGAACGGAAGGGAGAGAAGGAAAAACAAAAATGGGGAGCGCTATATCCCTCTGGTGTGTACGCGTTATGCCCTGCAAGAGTTATTACGCCGTATGAGCCGGGCACTGAAAAACTCATTACCTTTCCATCAGCGTCATTTACAATTTATAAGCTACCAATAGAAATGGTGTAATTGACTTACGAATCAATTTATTTCTTCTACTTTCAAGGTTTTTTTATTAAACAGATTTAAAGCGTTAATAAAACATTCTAATAACAGCTACGCACTTAATCATTCGGCAACAATGGCCTTATTTTCATGAAAAAGTGGCACTTTTTTACCGACATGTTGTGAATAATGTTTAATGTTATATATAAAAAAAAAATGTGGGTTGGTCTTTAATGTGGCCATAAAACCACTACATAACGGTATCACGCTGCCAGGGAGTGATTTGAGACTACTTCTGTGACCACGTGGAAAGAGCCACCGACTACTTTGACACTTCACTATTAAAAGTAAGTGCGCAAACTCAAAGCAACGACAGGAGCTGCGATTGTAGACAGATTGTATGAAATAAACCACACAGATTAATAAAAAAAAAAATTTGATTCATTAATTCTCGATTTGAAGCTTTCGTGACTGCAAGGATTCATACTCTTAGGTTTTTCGGTAAAGTCACGTAGGTAAAAAATAAAAAATTATAGAAATAATAATAGAAATAAAATAATAAATTGTAATAAAACTGTTGAGACAGTAAATCTGGCTGTGACGGTCCCACCTGATTACGGAGACTTGTGTTGCCTCCGAAACGTCGTGATTTATTATTTTATTTCTGTTATTATTTCTATTATTTTTATTTTTTTACCAACGTGACTTTACCGGAAAACCTAAGAGTTTTATTCATTAAGTGCGCTTAAGGTGGCACATGTGACGTGCTTGAAAAGTCACTAATTGATAAATATTAGGACAATCGTCATTCAGGCTTGAATGTGGTTTTTCAGCTCAAAGTCATTCAATTGGGTTATCATATGCCGTAGATTGATAGCCTTGGCCCAGCCACCAACGACTGCAGACACACACGCACACAAAAAAACCCCGTCACGTCCAATTAGTTTTGTTAATGAGAATTAACAACATTGACTTGACACCCGTGCAATGAGCATATGTAGCAGCGCATGTGGGAAGGTGTTCCCTCCGAGTGTGCAGATAAATTGGTCACCGAAAGCGATCAAAAAGTAGTTATTTAACACCTTCTGCCATATGCCATTCTCGAGGATACATTTCTATTTAAAAAGCGTATAAGCATGGTGTATTTTAAATAGACCCAATATATAATTACGTAGGTTATAGAGTGGCAGTGGAGTGGATTTCTCTCCCTGTTCTATGAACCCAACGACCTAAAGTCCATTTCCTGCCACAGATAATATCAGCGGCGAATGAAATCTGAACCAGTCATGGGCCTCGCTGCTTTAATCACTGGCACCAATCGGTATTGACCTGGTACAATTGGATTAAAATACACACACGTGACCAAAAGGCGTGGGGAGGCCCTGATCCAGTATTGTAATGACAAATAGCTGAAAGATATGTGATGTTTCTTCTTGGTTCTTTCGGTAAAGTCACGTAGAAGGCAAGTAATAAAATAATAAAAGTAAAACATAACAAAATAATTTATTATGTCGGAGAGACAGCGTTTCAGACGCTGTCTCCCCGACAGACCTGGTCTTGACCTGAGGACGGCTGCTTGCGTTGTGGCCGAAACGTCGTGAGAATTATTTTATTATGTTTTATTTTTATTATTTTATTACTTGCCTTCTACGTGACTTTACCGAAAGAACCAAGAAGACGAATCCCTGCAGTCACGAAAGTTTTAAATCGAAAAATATGTGATGTTATTTATCATTTTAACACCCGAAAAGGGAATTTACAACCTAGTGGTTAATTTCCTGGTATGACCGACAGCTAACAGTGGGACCAATGAGCGTGTGTATTGGCTCATCATGCCACCAGCACCACAAGGCAAATACAAACATTACAGAACAGCCAGTTGAAAACAGTTTGGGGCGAGTTCCTATTGCTTGGGTCAACGTACCCATCAGTGATGCCAGAATCAGCTGACCTGGTTAAAATTTGTGGTCTGATAAAAACAATAATAGTGGCTTCGGTGTCCCGATTTGAAACGGGCGAACGGAAAAGAGCTTTACACTCCACGACTTTTCCAAACGGTGCCAGTGATTTCATCAGCGGTGGCACCAGCCAAAAGCCGACCAAGCAAATGCTCGGGGCCCCAAGCAGCGCAAAGGGCTCTAGATTCGTGTAAAAAATAAAATTGTGATGAACCAAATATCAGCTCAAATTCAAATCCTGATTAACGTAACAAGCCAACCATCTTGTCCCTTGCTCTCTGCTACCATCTAACACCGTCTTTGTATCTTATCTTCATCACTCTAATCTTCTTGGTTCTTTCGGTAAAGTCACGTAAAATGGAAATCATAAAATAAAAAACATAATAAAATAATTCTCACGACGTTTCGGCCACAACGCAAGCAGCCGTCCTAAGGTGAAGAGCAGGTCTGTCGATAAGACAGAGTCTGAATGACTCTGTCTTATCGACAGACCTGACTCTGTTTTATTTTTATTATTTTATTATTTCCATTCTACGTGACTTTACCGAAAGAACCAAGAAGATGAATCCCTGCAGTCACGAAAGCTTTACATCGAAATTCATCACTCTCATTTTACTACATCTCTGGCTCATCTGTATCAATCGTCTCGCGTCTCGCTACACCTTTATCTCATGTATATATCTCTTCGCTCATCTCACGAGGAGTTTATATATCTTAAGGTGGAGGGGGGTTCCCCAAAAATAACTTGTGGCTTAGGGTCCCCAATGCAGCAGCACCACCACTGATATTTGTCATTGGATTCAATGGAGATCCAACTCAACTCCCAAGTTACAAACTTATTCATATTCACCATTGGAACCTCATTTGCCAGTAAAAAATATGATAATTGTTTTTTACCCTTCTATCTGGCAACAAAACTGACACCTTTTTTACACGGAGTCATGTTTGCATAGACCACAATATCTGCAGTCATAATGCAAACAAAAAACATAGCTCTGATAATGTGCACTGTCCTTGAAGTTGATTGGTTCACACCCGAGACAGCTTTCCTTAGAGCCTAGTCTCACATGGTGTTGGACCAGATGACGCCAAAAGGCGCACAACTCAAAGACAATGCACCATCAGAGTATGAGAGCTCGGGGTAAGCATTTACACCATTGGTCCAACACCATGTGAGACTAGGCTCTAAGGAAAGCTGTCTCAGGTGTGGACCAATCAACTTCAAGGACAGTGCATACATTATCAGAGCTATGTTTTTTGTTTGCATTATGACTGCAGGTATTGTGGTCTATGCAAACATGACTCCTTGTAAAAAAGGTGTCAGTTTGTTGCCAGATAGCAGGGTAAAAAAACAATTATCTTATTCATATTCAGTTAATCACGTAGGCTTTCGCGACCAATATTATCCGTAAGATATGTTTGGGTTAGATCGCATGAATATAAATCTGTGGATTTAACGACACATTTATATTTACGCGATCTAACCCAACAACCTCTATTATGGATTATTAATATTCGTTCATCAGCTCCATAGCATTTCCAACAACGGGCTTACGTGTAAACCTGAAATGGATAACACGATGCGTTCAGATTGCTGAGCTGGAGGCAAGATTCTCATTCATAGCATTAGCATGTGGCTTTTTCATCATCATCATCATCATCTAACGTACGGGTTTATTGCCCTCCGCCTACACGCTAGGGTCCAGCGGTGGTACGGTGGTGTGCGCACCGCGTTTTGAACCCGGCGACCCCGACACACAAACTAAGCAGACGCTGAGGAGTGCGCGAACGGGGCGTGGAGGAGACGCACGCTTGGAAACCAGGCACGCGTGGATGATGGAGCCAATGCAGATCAGGGACTTCGCATTGCTGCAAGAAAATAAGCGGGGCTTGGGCAGAACACATCACCTGAAGGGATAGCAGGCCGATAGACGAGATAATTGTGGAACAATCGGGTCGACTCATGGAAGGATTGTCCACCACGGAACCACGGAGGGGATGGCGATGACACGACAAGGCATTAATTCAGCAGCGGATAGAACGTGGCTGATGAAGACGATGATGAGAGCCCACCAGCTGTCAGCACCGCAGCAGAGGACCACTAATTAGAACCGCGTCCGGAGGCAATGCTAAACACGGTGGCAATAATCCAAGTCCCCTTTAAAATCACCATGGAAATGCACTTGCGGCTCCAACAGCTATGCCGCTGTTCATTAACACGTTGTATAAATGTAATTATCGGTCTCACGTCTGCATGCGTGCGTAAGCGCGTGTGCGCGTGCACACGACGTATGTACCCGCGTGCACATTTAAATTCTGGGGCACGCACGCACGCGCGCGTAACACGCAATTCGCAACTTTCACCCAGAGGTCGCAAAGTTCCGTACAGAGCTAAAAATAGGAATAACATTCATGAATAAGATGATGATGAAGAAGAAAAAGACGGTCAGAACCTAATGAAAGCACATTTTGGTCTCATCGGTGGCTTTTCATGGGGCATAGACGTTTATAGCCAACGGTGACAACGCTGGGGATGCTAGCTCGCACGATTTGAGAAACCTGTTTAATCAAATAAAAGAAAGTGGCCGCCAGAAGTCCAAGCCAGGTTAGCATAATTTGACGGCTCAGGGCTCTGAGAGAATATCAGCTCCGTGAGTTACCTGGCCATCTCCGCTACAAAAACAAAGACCCCCCGTATAGCCTTGACAGACTGTTGGGGCAAGTGCTGTTAGCGAAAGCATACACACAAAACACACCGTACTTATTTAATATTCACAACCGAAGCAACATCCTCTCCGATGCGTTTTCAGGTTGCACGGCGTGTTGTTGTTCAGCACGATGTCCGAAGTTTTGTTCCACGTGTCGGAAACATAAGCTTCCAGGCCCGTGGAGCGGAACGTCGGGACATCTCGGCGAACCACACGCGGCGCGACCCAAGAATGACTGCGAAAACCTAAGCGAGTAGATAAAACCGGTTATATACGCGCGGCTTTCTGCTGTCTTAACCAGTTCAACATGAAGGCTTTCACGACCAATATTATCCATAATAGAGGTTTGTCGGTTAGATCGCGTAAATATAAATGTGTCGTTAAACTCACCATCACCCGACAGCCAATTAGTAAGCTTCGTCACGTAAACAGAACGTGCCAATTAGTTACTAGTCAGTGCCAGGCTAAGCGAGTACGGGGCCTGTAGCATATGTTATGAAGGGGCCCTAAAAAACACCCCATAAATATAAAAAAACATTTTTTACTTGCATAGTAAAGTAATTGTATTTTAAAATTTGCTATACAGCCAGATAATACGACAACTCGCTAACCTTATACACCCAGCCGTTCATAAAATTTGAAGGCAGCATAGTACTATAGTAATAGAGCAAGTGCAGAATCACTGAACCGGAATTGATACCTTGAACGCATTCAGCGCGGGGCCCTTGAAAGTGCTGGGCCCGTAGCATAGGTAGCTACTTTTGCTACTAGGATAATTCGGCACTGTTACTAGTACAGCACACCGGCTGTGTGCCGGAGAGTAAATCCACAAAATGTACAATTCGAGTGCGACGTTTCGCCAATAATTACAACCAGTACCCATCAGGTGGACAGCCACGGTTTGTGGGGTAATCCTCCTGCTTCGCTCTTAACCTGCACAGAAAGCAAACCGGTGCAACCCCCTCTTCCTCCCCCGCCCATTCCTCTAATGGTTGTGATATTATTCCTCCCTAACGAGGTATGGTGGGGTGGGGGTGGGTTGCTGGGCGGCGAGGGGAGTGGACAGGGGTCGTAAATTCGCCGAGCGAAGAACGCACCACGAGAAGGGGACGCGTGCCCAGCGATCCTAATCGCAAACACGTGTTCGGACGCGTTATTGATCGGTCTCGTGTCGTCGCACTCCAGCGGGCTCCCGGCCGAACGAAAATGAAGATAAAGGAGTCGGGAGAGGGGAGAGAGAGGTTGGGGGAGATGTGGCTTGTAGAGGGGGTGTGGGGGGGGCTCTACTAGTATGGGATTTCGGGCTTGACGCTGTGTATTTGCCCCGTGTGCTGTACCGCAATGATGTGCACGGCGTCTTGAGATGCTATGTAAATAAAATGAGCTTCCTATTAACTCACACAGAGACCCACCACTCACGTAGAGGCCCAAATAGCGACAACAGAGACCCCATAGACTTACACAGGGCTCATGCAGAGCTCCATGCTACTGATTGTGGTGGTGGTGGTGGTGGTGGCAGAGATGATAGCGGTGTTAGTCGTGGCAGAGATGTTGGTGATACTGCTGCTGCTGGTGATTGCGGTGGAACTGAATATTCGGGACATGAATATTCATATTCTTAGGTTTTTCGGTAAAGTCACGTAGGTAAAAAATTAAAATTAAAATTAATTAAAGTAAAATAAAATTAAAATAAAATAAAAATCACGACGTTTCGGAGGCAACGCAAGCTTCCGTCTTCAGGTGGAACCGTCACAGCACGCTTGCTGTATCAAGTAAATGTGTTGCCTCCGAAACGTCGTGATTTTTCTTTTATTTTTATTTTACTTTCATGAATTTTAACTTACATTTTTTACCTACGTGACTTTACCGAAAAAACCTAAGAATATGAATCCTTGCAGTCACGAAAGCTTCAAATCTAGAATTACATGAATATTCATTTCCTGAAGATGCTCCCAGGCACATGGGGAAGAACGGTGGGCAACATCGGAGCACGAGGGTCTTTCGTGAGTGGACAGGCGCAACATCTCTGTTGGCGGCCCCTTTAGTATGAGCACGTCACCGCCTTCTGCCTGTGCCATGCTGACACTGCCGAGGGGGCCCCGTGGGTTGGACCACCGCAGCTCTCTCGTTGTGTGTTCTGGCTGCACCGCACGTTTGTTCGGCACAACGCCCGAAGTTTGGCTCTGCGTGCTTCGGGGCTTCTTACGGAAGAGAATTGAGTTCAATGCGGCACAGCACAAGAGTTGCAAACCTGCACAGCAGCACACGGTCATCTTAGTGGAAATGTGTGAATTGTATGTTGGACTTCTTTCGCGCCGTACGTAGCCAACCATGCTAATCGGAGGGAATTTTGAGTAAAATTATCAGCGTAGTTAGAAAATGTCGAGAAGCCTCCCTGTCCACGTATTAAAATAACGTATTCGTTATAAATGTATGACCCACATGTAACACAACAGCACAACACAACAGCACAACAACAACAATGGTGGGTTTTTCATCACTTTAAAATGACGCATGGATCAGACACGTGGGCAGTGACAAAATATTGAAACAAAGCCGAAAAGTGCGCAAGGAGGCACGCCGAGGTAAATTCGTGGAAGACTGAAATGGAAAAAATGTAACCCGTAAAAACAAAGTTTTTCACTATAAATCCTTTATATGCGTGGCATCGGGGCGGCGAGAGTCCTCTCGACCTCTGGCTTGAGATGGCTGCCACCTATGGGTCAGATGATTGTCTGCCACCATTAAGCAATTGGTAAGTAAATATTTACTTATTTTTCCCTAAACTGTGTAAAATTTTGGAAAAAAAAATTCACGAAAATTAATTGTCACGCACAACGAGTCTGTGTGCAAAATGTCAGCTCGATTGAATCTTAGGAAGTGGGTTAAAAAACGACCGAAAAATTTGCACGGTCCTAAGCAAGCAAACAAGCACGCAAGCACGCAAGCAAGCAAGCAAGCGAACTTAATATAAAGGATTTAAAAAGAAGAACACGTGGCTGGGAGCACACGCACCAGTTCGAGACATCAGATTGACTTCACAAAAAATAAGCGTGTTTGAACAGGACACCTAGACACGTGGCATGATGGCTGGGGTCAAGACTAGTGATGGAGTTGAAGTCCAAGGAGGGAAACGAACACATCCCTGTCCGCTGTGTAGGGTAGTGATGTAATCAGCTCGTGTGGAGGAGCTGGATGGATTGTCGCATCGCGAGTTCGTGAGAAATGGCAATGGCTTCAAGAGGCCTTCTTTCACAGTGCGTCTGTTTTTGATTTGTACTTAAAACACTTTTTTTTATCCTGCTTGCAGTAAATGCCTGGCATGGGTTCCGTGTGTAAATATGTTGTTGTTTTAGCTCTGTGTTAGCTTGGACATCCCCCACCCTGCAATGCCCTGTAACTTGCTGCCATTGCCAACGGATTTTGGGCTGTAGTCCTTCTTGCAAAAGAGCCACCAAGTTTTGAGTCTGAATATATACCATGGCCGATGTACACATCGCCTCGTGTTATGCACGAACCATCAACACAACGTTTTTTATGCTTCGTTTGAACCGTGAGCACACTTGATCTGCTATCAAGCAGACTTGATAGAACCTCAGTTTAACAAAAATAAAGTGCATTACCACGGACTGCCACGATAAAGGAGATTTAACTAAATAAATTAAGAATAATGACCCCACATTGCTCAGTTCTGTTATCAATTCCCATTTCTGCAATAAACGAGAAGTATTTTAACAGCTGCCTGCAGTTTGCCTAACGCGTCGAGATGGATTTTTTTTTGCCCAAAAAGAAATTTAAATTGTTATTCTCCTGTAATGCTCACAGATGTATTCTGCCTTGTAATTGCTGCCATCTGTACACCTTTAAGAGTGTGAGACTGATCTCATAGGTATGTGTTGCCTATTAATCACAGCAAGGGGTAGAGCAGTTGGCGCAGCGGCGAGCGCAAAGGCGCTGTAAAGCTGACCACCAGAGTTCGATTCCATGTCACGGCTCACTGCAGTGGTGAGTGATGTCTAAATCTGTCCTGGGTCTTCCCCCTTTTTTTCTAGATTTGAATAGCTCTCTTCATACGCTACAGTAATTTTGCTGGAGCAGTCACACCTGATGACGGATGCTTGTGTTGCTTCCGAAACGTCGTGATTTAATTAAGTTGTTTTATTTTTATTTTATTTTGTTTTCACCTACGTGAATTTACCGAAAAACCCAAAGAGTATCTTCCCCCTTTTGTCAACATGCCATCAATGTGGCCTCCGTCTTCGTTGTTGTGTCTCCTATCCAACCTCTTTGGTCTATTCCCAATAGTCTTCAAAGACCACCGCGTCTGGGTGTTGGCATTGTCAAATCTTGGGGAGTGGCATTGTGGTGCTGCAGGACATCTCAGGGTTGCTCTCCTGACAAGCACATTGGTCGGTTGTGTAAGTAGCCCCATGATTTTCATTGCTGGATGAGGGGAGACCTTCCATGTATGAAGGGAGACCTTCATCCAAGGGGATGGACATAATCATTATTATTAGTTTATCAATAGCAATGCGCACGAATAAAGCATTACTTTTACTTCCTCAATTGTATCGCATTATTCAGCGAATTAGCATTAGCCCACGTTACAATAAAATGTTGACGCTGCTTTAACAGCTGTGGGGGGGGGGGGGGGGAGAACGCAGAATGCTGCGTCGAATTATTTATTTATTTACTCATTGTACAAGGCAAAGATGCAGCCTGAGAGTTGAGGGGGGCCGCCGGGTCACGGGAATGCATCCGACACACAATGGGGTTCCATCAGCACTTTATCAATTGCCCTTTTCCCTCTTTGACAGGTGCGTAAGGAAGGGCCCATCATTTATGTATGAAGCCTGTCGCCTGGAATGACGATAGGGGAGAAAGAAAAAAACCCCACCACAGCACGGCCTTACCCAGCGGTGGTTGGCGCGGGGAGAGGAAAGGGGACGGGGGACGGGGAGCGAGGATCCAAGGGAATTGTGGAGGCACTCGGGAAAGATCTGCGAGGAAACCGAGACAATGGCGCGGGCTTCCCCAGTTCGATTCCCATTCCGATGAAGCTGATTGGCGTCTGGCGGGCGGAGCGAGCGGTGGCGCGCCGGTTAGCGGTGTAAACCCCGGGTAGTGGCAAACGCAGGTGGAGCGTCGCAATCCGCAACGCTCATGGCACTCGCTCTGACCACTCACGCCGACCAGGTGAAGTATGGTTAAACAATCCCCGTGACTGACACGGTGTGTGGGAAGGCCTTTATCGGGCAGTGGATGGACAGTGGGATGTTTATCGTTGTGGATAAAAAAGAAAATATCGATTCTTACACACACCCAATGGAGCGCATATGACATGCCCTTATGAAGTGATATCTATTGACACATCATGGTTTAACAATTGCTGCACTGACCTCTGTAACCCCAGGATAATTCCAAAACACTTAAATTCATAATCTTATTTCTCACTAAAGTTTGTCTGAGAATGGATAGTGTTCGGATTGCGGTTGTTTTGTTCACAGGACCACAATGGAATTGTTTAACACGTAGGAGGGTTTCGCCACCAATATCATCCATTATAGAGTTTTTTTGGGTTAGATCGCGTAAATATATAAATGTGTCGTTAAAACCCGTCACCATCCGACACAGCCAACTAGTAAGGGTTGTCACGTAAACAGAACGTGGCCAATTCGTCACGAGTACAGCACACCGGTGTGTTGGAGAGCCAAGCCACAACATTTACAGTCTGAGTACGACGTTTCACCAGAAATTACAACTATCTTCATCAGGCGACAGCCAGATTTGTGGAGAAGTCCACCTGTTTCGTTCCTTATATAGAGGCGTAGATGTGGTGACCACGCTTCTGCGCTCTTGCGCAAAGTGTGTGGGGGGGGGGGGATTACTGAGTCAACGTACATGATGCATGTGCATTATGCGAGCCCTTTGATCTTGTCCTTCCTGTCTATTGTGTATTAAAATAGCTGTACCAACGGTAATCCCTATTGAAGTATGGTGCCTTTGTAGGCATCCATTTAAACAATGTACTATTTGATGATTCGCTTCCACGCAGCACTAAGGCGGTAGCTATCCGAACGGTTAAAATTATAATTTTTTATTTCAATTTCGATAGATTATCTAATTAGTCTTGGCCAGTAGTAGCTAGTTTTGCACAGAATTTCAATATTATCAAAATCAATTGAGTGTCCTTGTTGGCACGCGTGTTCTGCTACTGCTGACAGTTGTATTTGGGAGTATTTAATATTTCTCTGATGTTATTTTCGTCTCGTGCTGATCATTCGTCCTGTTTGCCCAACATAACATTTTCCACACGTGCAGTTATTTCTGTACACACCTTCTGATGATAGCGTCGGTAACACATCTTTTGTACCAGATATTAATTTATGTATTTTATGTACCATGCCAAATCTGACTCGGATGCTTTGTTTTTCCAAACATCTGGCTAGTTTATCAGTTACTCCCGCAATGTACGGTATTTTGAGCGTTTTAATTACTTGGGCAGTTTCAATGCTCGTGTTATTTGATTTGGTTTTGGCATGCAATGCCCTGTTGGGATGCTATTCAATGGCTGCCGAGCATCGCACATGTTATATTTATCATGTGATATTTGTCTATGTCTATAAGACGGTGCCGATGGACAAATTGACTGACTGTTCGTATTTATTTGCGTGGGCAAAATACGAAAACAGTTTTTTTTCATCCATCGCCGATGTTTGAATTGACAAGGTGCCCCATCTTGCAGACGAAGTGCTCCTCCTCCGACCAATAACATTCGGTCAGTATTTGCTAAAGCGTGCTTGACTCTGCTGATGATATCCTGAAGTTCAAAGCCAGTCCAAAGTTTGCCTGGTTGAACAAATGGCAGCTGGGTAATATTTGTCTGGAAATAGCATAGTCTGATGACTGATAATAATAAATATTTATGTGGAGATTTGTATTCCTGGTCATTGCTAACATCAATGGGGCTCGAGATCTGAACTGGTCTTGGGCTCCCCTTTCACCAATCCACAAGACTGACCAAAAGGATTAAGTATGGAAAAAAAAAACTTCCATGACCGATACGGTGTATTAGAGGCCTTCATCCAACGCTGATCTGACAAAGCGCTGTAATATTTGTAAAATTACATCAGGCTCGATGAGCATTTCCCCAACACAAAGGTCAATTTCACTTTTGCCCATAGTCCTTCCACAACAATGGATAACGAAATCTGTAAACGACGAGAACATTCCATCATAATAGTCGAAGAGTGAGGGTCACACATTTATAATCACGACGCAATATACAGAGTGCTCCAGATGTCTTGTGACCCCAATTTGATTCTCTAAAACTTAATATTTTTCGGACACAAATGGATGTGAAAACAGAAATTAATATGCAAGAGAGAAACATTGCGAGGGGTCAATTACTCGGGGGTCACAAGACATCTGGACCAACCTGGACAATTAATCTTTTATGGACGGAATGACGAAGCAAGCACTGCCCCCTCCCCCCCAGTGGGTACAAGGCGGCAATGATGAAGTGGTGATGCGGGTGAGAGCGGAGTTGGAGCCGGCGAGGTCACTGAGAGCCCTGAGGGCTCCTCGCATTTGCCACCATCGTGACCCCACTGCGCCTTCCTCCTCCTCCCACTCCTGCTAATCTCCCACCTACTCCTCCACCTCCTACTACTCCGCTTCCTCCACCTTCTACTCCTCCTTCTCCACCTCCTCCTACTGCTCCTCCACCTCCTACTCTTCCACCTCCTACTGCTCCTCCTACTCATCCACCTTCTACTCCTCCACTCCTCCACCTCCTACTCCTCCCCTTCCACTTCCTACTCCTCCTCCACCGACTCCTCCTCCACCTCCTCATACTCCTGCTCCTACTCCTACTCCTACTCCTACTCCTACTCCTCCACCTCCTCCTCCACCTTCTACTCCTCCACCTCCTCCACCTCCTCCACCTCCACCTCCTCCTCCACCTCCACTTCCTACTCCTCCTCCACCTCCACATACTCCTGCTCCTACTCCTACTCCTCCCTGCTCCTACTCCTCCTTCTACTCCTCCACCTCCTACTCCTCCTCCACCTCCTACTCCTTCTCCTCCACCTCCTACTCTTTCTCCTCCACCTCCTCCACCTCCTCCGCCTCCTCCACCTCCTCCACCTCCTCCACCTCCTCCACCTCCTCCGCCTCCTCCACCTCCTCCGCCTCCTCCGCCTCCTCCGCCTCCTCCACCTCCTCATACTCCTACTCCTCCTCCACCTCCACATACTCCTGCTCCTACTCCTACGCCTCCCTGCTCCTCCTCCTACTCCTCCCCCTACTCCTCTTCACCACTCCGCCCACACGTCCAGGCACAGAGTCAGCGAGCTCAAGGCCCCCCACTCATCACGCCGACGCGATATGTGTTTCTAACCGACACCCAAGCTCATTGGGGTAACCCCTGGTACTTCGACCTGCAGTTCCGTAGCTTATGCCGCTCTGCACGTTTTTAACTCCTCCTTAAACGGGTGGACAGATATTATGAATGGGATTGTCCGATTGCCAGCCAGGGAACAAGTATAGGCATGCTACATTCAACTCTGGACAGCGTGCCCAATGAGATGTTACATCTTGAGGGATTGACCAGATGAATAAAAAACTAATTTAAAGCACGTATCGAAGCGTAGATTACACTTTGTTCTCCTGCTCATGATGGGTAAAACCAATTGTGGGTGCGGAATTGATTATAATTTATGTTTAAAAAACATTGTCACATTACTATTTATAATGCACAGTAGTCGTAATTGTATGCAAATTGTCCACTTTTGTTACATGAAGACTGATGCAATGAATGGGACAGAAGAAACAAGAAGGAAACATGTGAAACAATACGAATAAGATGGGGAAAAAGGATGAATTAACCCAGTTATGACATTGGATTGTGACAACGATGAAATTTCAGTGAGAGATTAAATGCTTCCTTACTTGTCAAACGCAATGCCAAGTAAAATAGTTAATTCGAATTCGTAAATATACTGCACCTATCAAAACATTTAAATAAGTACTTTGTGTATGGCAACTGCAGCGATTTCATACAATTAGCATTTGGAACAGAACGCGGAATTGTATATGCTTATCTCGCACGGCGTATTTTTGTTTTCATATTCGCGTGCGCGTGCACTCGTCAAATATTTGCGTACCAAACCCCCGCATTGAAATTCTGAACTGACGTGGATGTCAGAAGAGAAGCCCGAATCGATGTGACCTTCTGCACCCCTCAAATATTGATACGAAACAATTCCATACGCGCGCGCTACAAACATCTTCATTAATCTTTGACTCGTATCGATTTCGGCCACGTGCTCAGCTCTACGTTATGGGTTTACCAACGCAGCGCACAAACACCCGAGCTCAGACAGTTAGAAGGACAAATTGTGCTCTACGCATTTCCAGGTATTGTAGCTCATGCTCTGGTGTCCTGCCCCAGAGGTGTGTTTGCTCACCTTGCCCTCTGGCACTGGAACGACCTCTACAATCACTCCATTATGAATCCCATCACAGGCATTGGAAGACAAAGAGAAAGATCCCCAGTTTAGCATGTAACAGACTCATACTCTTAGTTCTTTCGGTAAAGTCACGTAGGTAAAAAAATGAAATTAAAATTAATAAAAATAAAACAATAAAAATCACGACGTTTCGGAGGCAACACAAGTCTCCGTCATCAGGTGGGACCGTCACAGCCAGATTTGCTGCATCAAATCTAGAATGTAACAGACGTTTGGAGCAAATGCTGTTAGCGAACACCTATGAAGCCCGGCTCGGCACACAAGGGGGTGAGTGGCCAGCAGGTACTCATTTGAGGCTGAGTCGACCTAGAGAAGGCCCATGACCGGTTCAGATTATAATCGAAGGCGGGTCGCCGGGTTCGTCGCACAGCGCGCTAGCCCGTGACGCCACAGCTCTCCCCCTACGAAGGCGTCACACTCACAAAACAAGGAGCACGGCAGCGAAATTGCTCCAGCGGCAGCGCGCTTGCTGCAGAGATTTCACAGTTGGAGCCCAGAGACAGCCCTGGTTAATACCGCTACGGGTGTATCAACCATAACATACACGCCATCTGTTTTGCGGTGGATTTTATATTCGTTGTTCAAAAACGAGTAGTCCCGTGTGTGTGTGTCTTTGTGCCGGTGTCGAATATGGCAGAGATAGCTTCTCCAAAAGTCTGGCACAGGAGATGATGCTGTTACGTATCAGCAGCGGTGATACTTCGTGAAGAACACACAACATCCCTCATCCGGCTGTAGATAGAGTTCCATTGGCTTTGTTGTCAGTGAAACAGTTCGACAGCAGTCTATTAGGAAATGGCAGCGTCAATCTTCATATGTCGTCATTAGCAAATCATTATCATTACCACCTCCTCCTCCACTTAATCAATTCGCCCGCGTCATCTTCTTTAGCTCGTTTCACTACTAAAAAGTAGGAAGCAATTAATTTCCAATGCGTGCATTGCTTCATAAAAAAAAAAAAACAATGCATGCCACGAAAAGCGTTAGGAATTAAGAAAAAAATGTCGGCCACAAAAATGATGTTAAAACACCACTCCACCGCACGTAGAACTCCCCTCGGGCCTTACCTCTCAACCGGGCACTCTCCCCATAAATTATTCACAAGTTCTGATGAGTGGTGAATGACAAAAGTTGATTCACCAGCATGTTCAATAATGTACATCGACCACTCTTATTTTAGCCAGAACAGGCCGACTTTCCAAGGACAGAAGGTTAACCTGCCCAGTGCCGCACAGACGAACGGATTGTACCAGAAGAGACGGCTCAAGGTAGCAGGCAGAGGGCATCTTAAACGTTTAGGGCCTTGGTGCCATAATTGTGAACCCTCGCGTGTGCATGTTCTGGTTAATCATCTCATGCTTGATGGATTCGAGGAAGGTGAGTTCTTACATCCGTACGGTCAAAATATCACGGAAGATAACCACAGCGATGCAGACAGCAGCCGGATAACGTAAACGTCAAAAGTGCCGTAATAATAGTGTTTTTCCACTTTTTTCTGGCAACAAAACTGAAACCTTTTTACAAGGATTCATGCCTGCGTTAACCACAATACTTGCAGTCAAAATGCAAACAAAAAACACACTCTGATAATATATGCATTGTCCTTGAAACGGATTGGTCCACACCAGAGACAGCTTTCTTTTGAGCCTCGTCTCAATTGCATTTTGACTGCAAGTATTGTGGTTAATGCAGACATGAATCCTTATAAAAAGGTTTCAGTTTTGTTGCCAGAAAAAATTGGAAAAACCCTATTATTATATTTTGGTACTGGCAAAGGAGGTCTAATGATGTCAAAAGTGCTGTCAACCTGAGAAAATATTAACCGCGGTCAAGTCCCGAGTTTGTTCGAGAGTTAATTCCGTGAGATGAACGGTCGTCCTCGTTCAACAGCGAATCGAAATGTACAGCATCAATTTGTAAAAGCCGTACATTCACGACAGGGCGATGATTAATGGTGACGGCGAGGTAACGCAAAATAAAGACGGACGAACGAACAACCAACTTCAAAAGAAAAAACGACAAAAAATAAAAAAAACTTACAATTCGTGGTTGGGACATATTACCATGAGCGCAGACTACACAGAGTGTTTGAAACCTAGCTAGGAGACAGAGAGACAGACAAAGAGAGAGAGAGAGAGAGAGTCAGGAGGTCAAGAGGTCAGAAGTACAGGCCGCAAAACAACACATTTTTCGAAAATCATAGGAGCAGCGGAGAAATTGAAACAAATTCCCACGGACGAAGCCCACTCCGGGCCCTGATCTCGTGCTCCTCACCTTTGCAGCCCTCGCAGGTGAGGGCATTGTAGTGATAGCCCGAGGCCCGGTCCCCACACACCAGGCACAGGTCCTGGGCGTCCTTGACCGTTCGTCCTCCGCTCTGCTGCCTGCTCGACGAAGCGACCTCCATCTCGGTGAGGTGCGGCTGCGGGCTCCCGCTGGTGCTGCTGCCTCCCACGCTGGCCGCGACGCTGCCCCCGCTGCTGCTGCTACAGCTGCTGCTGGGGCCCCCGATCCTGCCGGGCGTCTCCGCTGGCCACCGGGCGCTGTGGGTCCGGTGGTAGGCGCTGCGCGGGCTACCCGGCGAACGCTGCTCGCCGGCGGCGAACGAGTCGTGCGCGTACGGGCAGGGGAGGCCACCGTAGTCGTAGTGCACGTCCGGGAAGGTGCCGGCCTGGAGCAGTTGCAGCTCCAGCTCGGGCAGGGACAGCGCCATGTGCTCCGATATGACGTCTGCGAGAGAGAGCGCAGCACAGCCGTTGTTTTAGGGGTTGGTGGACGCCGCCAAGGTTGTCACGGTCAGGACGCTGGACTCGCGACGCAGTGATTACCTCTTCCATTCCATCATCCCACCCCGTGTGGAATTTGAAACAGAATCAGAATCTTTATTTAGCGCGGATTGGCTACGCACGGTGCGAAAGAAGTTGAACATACATATCCTGGAGAAATCCGATGAGCTATGATGCTCTTTTCGCAGATACCTAGCAGAGGCGGGTCAGAAAGTTGCACACCCTGAAAGAACGGTGCAGGTTTCTTAAATCCCTCCCCTCTACCTCTGTCCACCCAGAAGTTGAAATGGGTACACCACATCTTCTTGGTTCTTTCGGTAAAGTGACGTAGAATGGACAGAGTCTGAATGACTCTGTCTCCTCGACAGACCTGTTCTCCACCTGAGGACGGCTACTTGCATTGTGGCCGAAACGTCGTGAGAATTATTTTATTATGTTTTATTTTCATTATTTTATTATTTCTCTTCTACGTGACTTTACCGAAAGAACCCTGCAGTCACGAAAGCATTAAATCGAGGGTACACCACAGTTAGTCGGCAGATCGCAAGCGGTGGGGTCACGTGTGCGTACTTTCGCCTCTTCCAGAATGTCTGGCTAGTTTGGAAGATTAGGCCAAATACAATCCAGAAGGGCTCTCCGGTGCTTACTCTAGTGGAGATGTTTTCACCGGCACTGGCGCGATCAAAACATGTCTGGGTTGGTACCTTTAGCTTTAACAGTCCCTTTTGTTTTCCTCAATAATTGTGTTCATGTACCTTGAGAATTGTTTTATTATTGTTTTGGTTAATTTACCAAGGCTGCAATTTGCTTAAACGGAGTGCTCTATTGACATTCCATCTGGCTTTAAGCAAATTTCTGGCTGGTGCCGTGATGTAGAATTTAAGTGACGAGCAAACACACGTCTGTGAATCCGTGAACTTAAAGGAGGGACGGCATCGGTAGAAGGAGGCCCTCGTCCAGCAGTCTATAGACCGGGCTGATGAGGATCGCTGATCGCACGTAAAGCCGGAAATCCAGAGTTTCAACGGCAACAACGATCCGCCTCTACAGCGCCGTGCATCCTCCCCGTACTGCCGCCGCCGCCGCTGCTTTCTGACCCCAGAGACGGCGGTCAATGACGGCAGCGTCTCCCCACAGCGCGGGGAAACCGCAGCCCCGCTCCAAGCGAGCAATGTCACCGCACCTCCACCAGCGGTGACCGGCACGGGTCGGGCTCAGGTGAGTGTCGCATCTTAGGAACCCGACGTTGCCCTGGGCGGACGCCTCGGGGATCGATCGCAAGCGGAGGCCCTCGCCGCAGCGTGGCCATGGTCGTCAACGGGTGGCGGCCATGGTCGTCAACGGGTGGCGGCCGTGGAGCTGCTCCCAATGCGGGACAGACCACGGTTGGCGTGGACGCCAGGACGCCGATGATGACGACGATGATGATGTTGGAGGCAATGGTCATGATGAGGAGGCATGATATCCCTCTTCACATTCGCAGCATCACCTCAATCGCCTCTTTCAAGAGAGACTTAAAAACTCACCTCTACAATCACGCTTTCGAGCGACTCTGAGCTTGGCTCCGCGCCTCTGAGTTGCGGCCACTACGTCTGCAAATTTGCGCGCGTTACAAATTGAACTTTAATTATTATTATACACTGCAAGCAGGGCGCCCTTGCCAATGACATCTGTCAACCGTGCAGCATTTGTTTTACACGCTTGACACCGCTGATGATACCATGAAGGTCTGAAACCAGTCCAGAGTTTGGTCGTGAAATAAATTTCCGATAATGTTGGGTTGGAAGGCCGATAGACTGGTGGACTGAAGCGTTTTCCAACGGAATTTGCTTAAAGAAGCAAACTCTGGTTTAGTCTTAATTTTGGAGCTTTCGTGACTGCAGGAATTATTCTTTGGTTTTTTCGGTAAAGTCACGTATAAAAATAAAATAATAAATTAAATAATAGCATACGACGTTTCGATTGCAACACAAGCAATCATCATCAGGTATAATGAAATAGCGACGTATGTATAGAGAGAGCAACCCAGGTATCTCTCTCTATGTATCTTGGTGATATCTGTCTGCTTATATGTCTGTCTATAGTTTTCTGGTTATATTCTATGTCGCTATTTCATTATACCTGATGATGATTGCTTGTGTTGCAATCGAAACGTCGTACTCTGGTTTAGTTTTGATATTGAGTTACATTTATTGAGTTAATAATCCACAATGCTCCATAAAAACTCCGAATGAGTGTTTATTATGAAATACATCTGTTATTTCAATATCATGTGCCTTGAATTTACACTGAAGTATTTGGATTCACTGCTAAAGCCTCTTCCCAATGATCTTATCATCATCAGTTCATATTTTCAATGCGCTTCACACCTTAAAGTGCATGCAAGATAGTCCAACATGTGAATCAAATGTTCACAGATCTTTAAACACAACAACAATAACAACCACCAATTAGTGTAGAAATAAACATAGAAATAAGTAAAACAACAACAACAACCGCCGTTCACCACCAAATGGCGGTGACGTCTCCACGGCGTTTGTGCCATGCTAGGTGCACTTTGAGGCCACGTGAAGTGTCGAAAGGCCCGCTGGCAGGAGGTCACGGGACAGAACAATGAGTAAAGTACTTCATTCACAGCCCTGTGATGAACGCCTCGTCACATCATGTCAGTCATGGAGGGTTGATTGACCATACTTCACCACAGTTATCATTGCGAAATGGTTATAGGTGGGATGACCCAGGACTGGTTCAGGTAATCATTCGCCAGTGATGTTAGCCGTGACCAGGAAATCTGTGTCCATATTGCAGTGCCCTAACCAATGTGCCACCGCTCCCCGTAAGCAAACACAATATAACAAAATTAAAAATTCAGTATTTGCCTGTGTCCTAACACAATGCACATGAGTCATTGTTCACAGTTAGAGTGAACAAGGCAACTCGTAAGTCTATTCTTGATTCGATCCGAGTTCGTTTATTTAGTGATGTGGTCAGGCAGGCCGTTTCTTAATCTCGGTGCCATCACAGTAGAGGCAGACTCTGCAGTTCTGACGTCTGGTACTGCACCTGGGAGCAATGCAAATCACAAAACCCCCACAATGCATTCATCAATAGCACTGCCCTCAAAGGAAGCCAAACACACCAGAGATTAGCGCTGCCTATATGCTCATTTTGAGATTCCAAGTAAGTTTTCACTTTTATGTTTAAGGAAAACAAAAAATATATAAAACAGGTGACGTTTCAGGAAATGGCTCTTCTTCATAATAGAGGCCATGGCCCAAAACGTCGCCTATTATTTGTTTCATAATCAGTGCAGTGTTATTGATTAATGTGTTTAGGTATAAAAAAAGAACTATTCTATTTTTTAAATTTTATTTTACCAGGTAAGGCCCACTGAGCTACGTAGCGCTTTTTCCGAAGCGACCTGGCTGTCGCAAATGACAACTTACCGAAGTGACGGCTTATCACGTGGACATTTAGAGCAGCCAAACACTCTAAAAGGCACGTTTCTAAATGTGGAGGGAAACATTGGAGAACCTGGAGAAAGATCCACTCGACCACGGGGAGAACATGCAAATTCCATATATTCAGGCGTCGTCAGGGTCGGGATCAAACCCATGTCTTCCTGTATACCGGGTGAGGTAGTTAACATCTCTGTTCGTTGTGCACGCACACCTCTGCCAGCGCAGTATCACGAAATTCCAACCAAATGTGGCACATCATGGAATCGTACATCACGAATCTACTTGGCAATCCACGTTCGCTTGGCGTATTTATGATCAACATTTTTTTTCTCCATTCAGCCCGATCATTTCGCCGGCCGTTCGACGACGCAGCCGATTGTTTTTTTCACGCGTTGTCCTTGGGGTAATCGGAGAGTTCGTGTGCGCGTGAGAAACGTTATCCTTCACCGTGCGCGCACTCACAAGGCGGGCTCGTATTCCGACTCCGCGTTCACGTTTGGGCGGCTCCACAACGCGCGCGCGCGCGCGCGCGAGGCCACGCCGGAGCTGAATCGTGGTAACAAGAGGCGTCACCGACTGTCAGCGCAGCGTTTCTTTCCACGCACGGCGTCCCACGGACGGTTCGCATAGCGCCGCGCACATTTGGCAACTTTTCCTCCTACTAACGTCGCCGGAAAGCGATGTTAATGGGGCAATCGCGATGCCAGCTATCAACCTCGTGCTGTTTAGTTAAAAAAAAAAGGCAAGCAAGGAAGTTGCCGTCGTGTTAATGGTCAGCGCACTTGACTTGTGATCCACACGGCGCTGGTTCGACTCGACCTTGCGGCGCGGCAGTTGAAACAATGCGAGACATTTCCTTAAATCCCCTCCACCTCTTTCAAGCCCAGCAGTGTGAACGGGTGCACTTAAAAGTTGATCGGCAGTTCGCGTGCACTGTTTAGTGATTTTCTGACCTGTCCTATACTCTGCGCTCCTATCGTATTATTGTTTATTGTTAATTGCTGCTATCAATTTCCACGCGATAAGCTACTTTGTTGAGCTTTCATTCGTGGCCAGGTCGCTTCTGAAAAATAATTTAAAACCCCAGTTGGGCTTTACCTGGTAAGATACAAAAAAGTTTATTTGTAAAACAAATATTATTTGTTTACCTTTCTGATAAGGTACCTTGCACTCATATCGTGTGTTTGTATTGTTTGTTGTAGTTAAAATTCGGACCCGTCGCTATTGGACATCTGCGATTAAAAGAGCTTCATAGCTCATCTGATTTCTCCAGGATAAATAAATATTCTTACTCCGAGTACTCCTGCCTCTTTCAAAATATCTGGCCAACATGGAAAAGTAGACAAAATACACCCTGCAAAGGGGCTCTCCAGAGCGTCCATCTCGTGGAAGCTCTTCCCACCAGCAGTGTTGAGAGCAAGGCATTGTCCAGGCATGTTTGAGTTATAGTAACAGCACATTTCCCATTGTTGAAAGAAAGTCTATCCTGAACCTTACAGTCAGCAATTATTACACCGATTATAACAGTGCAGGAAATTGTGAAGCAGTTTGTTTAACTGGAGATTATTCGTATTCTGTAATTAAATATGTACGGTTTACACTGAGGACATTTATACATTATTGGGTGGTGGAGTGGTGGTGAAGCGGTTACTGCAATGTTAACATCTCGCCTCGCTGACAAGGTGTTAACTACCTCGCCTGGTTATACAAGAGTATATGTGAAGTTTGCATGTTCTCCCCATGGGCGCGTGGATTTTTCTGTGGGTCCACCGATTTTTCTCTCCGCATTTAGAATCAACATGAATTTAGAGTGCTTGGCTGCTATGAATGTCCACGTGATAGCCAAGTCGCTTTTAAAAGAGAGCTACATAGCTCAGTGGGCCTTACCTGTTTGATTCCTAGTCACGGCTAACATCAGTTGCGGGATATCGGAATTGGTTATCGCACGCCATCCTTTCCCCAAAAAACACACGAGCCAACATGGTGAAGTATGGTCAAACAAATTCCCACAACCAATATGGGGGGGGGGGGGCTTAATCCAAAAGCAGATTAGCAAAGGTCTGAAAATGATTCATCATTTCATTAAAAGTAATCATCCGACTGCAACATCTAGTTTACTCTTTCGTCATTTGAAACACGTCGCACATCCGATTAGCACAATTGGCTACGTAGGGTGCGAAAGAAGTTCAACGTAACAATGCATCTCCATCTTCTTGGTTCTTTCGGTAAAGTCACGTAGAAGGGAAATAATAAAATAATAAAAATAAAACATCATAAAATAATTCTCACGACGTTTCGGCCACAACGCAAGCAGCCGTCCTCAGGTGAAGAACAGGTCTGTCTGAATTCAGACGCTGTCTTTCCGACAGACCTGTTCTTCACCTGAGGACGGCTGCTTGCGTTGTGGCCGAAACGTCGTGAGAATTATTTTATTATGTTTTTTTAATTATTTCCCTTCTACATGACTTTACCAAAAGAACCAAGAAGATGAATCCATGCAGCCACGAAAGCTTTAAATCGAAATTTAATGCATCTCTATACAATTTTTTTTCCCCCAGCTGAAACGGCACAAACTCCAAACTCAATATATTTGTTTTTCCCAGCAGTGACAATTCTGAAAAAAAAAAACACTCACGCCCTGTGCCGCCCACGTGTCCCTCTCCAACCGAGAGATAACCCGTTCCGAGAGAGAGAGAGGGAGGGAGTTAGTTAGTAGTCTATCTCCTGCCAGCCATTGGGTTTTATGGTCACAGATATGGCACACAGCCACCGATCGCTCGACACGGTGGGTCGAGCGAGGTGAAGTGGCCTCGGTTGAAAGCGGCGGCCGCCCCTGCCCCCCCCCCCCACCGTGTTAATCCTCCCCTTGTTATTGTCCGTTCAGGTTCACGTGGGGAGCGTGGGCGGCGAGGGGCTACCCGACCCGTTGCCCGTGGTAAACGGGTAACTGTCAGGGTATCTCCACTTGAGCAGGAGACGCAAGTGCCACTTCCTCCTCCTCCGCATTGCACGTCCTAGGGCGAAAGTATAATCTGGGGCGTTGTTACTGTCGCGATTGGGGGGGGGGGGGTTGGGGGGTGAAATTTTTGGTCTTATTCTTCACTTATTTAAATTGCAAGGTGCAATCTCAGTCCCAGTCTTTCCAGTGAGGAGAAACGTGCAAACGAACGTCCAGACGCGCGTTAGGCAAATGCTTACACCCGGGGGTAGGGGGCATGCATTCTAAGGCGTGCGCTAATCGCACTGCTATTGGGGATACCGTAAGTTTTTTTCATGCACATTTCAACACTTTTTTGTTGAATTAGTTGCCGTTTATTTTCGTTTCACTTCCGACCTGTTGGGATGGCCACATTTTCACTCTGTGAGAATTGGTGGTCCAAAACGACAAAATGTCCACACATTCGGTTCTTTTTAGAGCTTGCGTTTTGGATGAGGCTGAGCGAGCCCCCGCTGTAACACACGCAATGCCGCACATCGATGCCCGCTGGTAAACTCGTTGTTTGTAAGCCTGCGATGTTAATTTCTGTCACCATGGCTTTTCTTGTCATGTACACAGTTGACAAAAATAAGTAAATTTCGATTTAAAGCTTTCGTGACTGCAGGGATTCATCTTCTTGGTTCTTTCGGTAAAGTCACGTCTTTCTGGCGAGCTTTCAAACCTTCACGAACACACCTCGGCTACCACTCATGGGCTACCATAAACTGCTTCAACTGCACAATCCATCACAGTAGATGCGGATACCTGGCCATCCAGAACAGACCATATACCATATAACGACGCAATGACCAATCCACAAATACGAAGGAGACATCACGGCGAGCGTTTGCAAACTGGGGTCATGGTCCCCATTTTCAAGAAAGAAGACCATAGGATGTGATCCTAATACAAAGAGGATCACACTCCACAGCGTCCCAGGTAAAGCCTACGCCAGAGTGCTGGAGTGGAAGCTTTGCCCGGTGGTTGAGCCTCAGATTCAGGAGGAACAATTCGGATTCCGTCAGAGTCGTGGAACAATGGTAGCGGCTCTTTTCCCTCTCACAGATATTTGAGGGGTCATGGGAGTATGCTTCTCTGGTCTACTTCTGCTTTGTAGACTTAGAGAAGGCACGTGACCGTGTTCCCCGCAATGTCTTGTGGGAGTTGCTGCAGGAGTACGATCTACCGGTGTCGCTTGTGTGCACTATCCGGTCTCTCTATTCCGGGAGTGAGAGCTGTGTCCGTATTCTTGGTGCTAAGTGAAAGTCGCTCACCGTGGGTGTTGGACTACGCCAAGGGTGCGTTTTGTCTCCACTCCTGTTTGTGATTTTCACGGACAAGATATCAAGGCACAGCCGAGGTAGCGAGAGTATCCAGTACGAGGGCATGGAGGTGGCGTCGCTACTTTTTGCAAATGACGTTGTCCTCTTTGCCTGGTCAGTCTGCGATGTCCAGCGGGCACCTGAACGGTTCGATGCGGAGTGTCAAGCAGCTGGGATGAGGATCACCACCTCCGAATCTGAAGTCACGGTTCACTCCCGGGAGATGATGGAGCGTGCTCTCCAAGTGAGGGGGGTACAGCTGCTCTCAGTGGAGGAGTTGAATTACCTTGGGGTCTTATTCTTGGTTCTTTCGGTAAAGTCACGTAGAAGGGAAATGATACAATAATAAAAATAAAACATAATTCTTGTATTATTTCCCTTTTACGTGACTTTACCGAAAGAACCAAGAATATGAATCCCTGCAGTCACGAAAGCTTTAAATCGAAATTTACTTCGGGGTCTCTTTCGCGAGTGATGGTAAGTGGGAGCGGGAGATCGGCCAGCAGATCTGTGAGGGCGCTGTACCGTTCCATGGTAGTCAAGCGGGAGCTGAGTTCCCGAACAATACTCTTGATTTACAGGTCGGTCTACGTTCCCACCCTCACATATGGTCATGAGTTTTGGGCAATGACCGACAGGATGAGATCGCGGGTACACGGGGCCGAGACAAGGTTTCTCCGCGGGGTTGCCGAGCTCGCTCTCCGTGATCGGGTGAGGAGCTCTGTAATCCGGGAGATCCTCAAAGTCCAGCAGCTGCTGCTCCTGTGGTTCAAGAGGAGCCAGTTGAGGTGGTTCGGGCACCTAGTCAGGATGCCCACCTGTAGAGTCCCCCTGGAACTCTATGGGAAGCACGTCCCACGGGGTGAACAACCCGGGGCCGGCCCAGGACACGTTGGCGGGACGATGTCACTCGGCTGGCCCTGGGAACGCCTGGGAATTTTCCAGGAAGAGCTAGAGTCTGTGTATAGTAGTGTATAGTGTATCGTAGTGTATAGTGTATAGTAGTGCATAGTAGTGTATAGTGGTGTATAGTAGTGTAGTGTATTGTTTAGTAGTGCTGGAGTCTATCGCCAGGGAAAGAGAGGTGTGGACCACCACTACTCAACACGCTGCTGTAGTGTATAGTGTAGTAGTGTATAGTGCAGTAGTGTGTGTATAGTAGTATATAGTGTAGTGTATAGTGTATAGTAGTGTATAGTGTATAGTAGTGTAGTGACCACCACTACTCAACATGCTGCCACCGCGACCCTCACCAGGGCAAGCGGACGGAGAAATGAACAAACATCGCAGCGATGGACTCCGCTGGCTCCTGACGCGGTTATATGGCTTGACCACATGAGTGTGAGTTTGTGGTCGTTGCTCTGCATCTACGTCAGCCATACGAAGAAGAAGCCTGCGGTCTTGCGCTGGGCTGCACTGGGCTGCGCTGGGCTGCGCTGGGCTGCGCTGGGCAGGTGGATTACGCATCGTCGTTCAGAGGTCGTTCGCTCGGAGGGATTGCGCGAGCGAGCGAAACAGCGTCGCCGTGCCCATCAGCGATGTCGCCATCCCGAGATTTCAAATAATTCCTCCTTCATCATCCCTAATGAGCGAGCACGAGGTCAGAGGAAAACCCCGTCGGGGGACCACGGAGAGTCAGGCGAATGTCCCCGCCGTGCCAGGCGGGACCTTGAACGCAGCTAATTGTTTGTACGCCCCCCCCCCCCCCCCCTTCTGGCACAGGGAAACCTGTTTTTGTAAAAATACATTTTTTTTTTGCACAATCCTTTGAAGAGTACAAACAGTGACACAGAAAGTCAACTCCCAGACAGCCTTCACCGTTGGTAAATAAAAGTAAAGAGCCGAGCGCGGCCTTGGTGGGGAGGTGGTGGGTTCCAGGTAAATGAATTACAACTCATTACCTCTGACCTCCACTGTGCAATTGGGCAATGAAATGTGTCCTTTGTACCTGTTTCAACTCAGCAGCATATTTATTGCAAGCGTTTTTGTGCTGCGATACCGTTCCAAATTTCGTTAAGAGCAGAAGTTTAGCATTTTCTCAGCCTTGAAACGCATCTCGATTAAACTTCAACATCAATTAGCAGAGTTTTGGAAATTCTGTTGCTGCTGGGATGCAGGGGAGGAGAGGAAAGTGGGGGGGGGGTCTGGTAAATTCAATAAAAAATTACAGCCACAATCTCAAGCCCAAGTTGGTGATGGTTTTTAAAGGATAACGCCATTGCTTTGAAAGGCCATGTCGCAAAGTCTCTGAGTGTGTGTGCAGAGTCTATACCACCCCGTGTCTTGGGACAACAAAGATCGAAGACAAACAACACGGAAAAAAAACACAAACGACAACAAACAACGCTTCGACTCAATGAGTCTGATGGTGGAGGGGGTGAGGGTTGTAACAAATAAACACGCAGAGGAGGCAGAGTGGCAACTCCATAAGCCGGACTCGAATCCCACTTCAGGGTAACGTTGGGTTCAGGGTTTACCTACCCTTGGATAACCTACGCCGTACGCGCTTAACTTGCGAGGTGGTCATTTACATTGAACGTTAACGTGCTCGCATTTCATATTTTTCTCATTTCCCCCATCCGCGCAAAATGATATTCAAATATCCAATCAATCAATATACGTTCATTTGTTGCGTGGGAAATCCCAAGTGCGCAGCTAGTTTGCGAGGGAGATCCGCGGTGCCTCAGCGCAGAACCAGGACAACATCGGAGCGATCCGTACAGAGGAACGGGCAACGACGGAACGTGTCGGAGGTGCACGGCAATAAAACCGAAATAGTGCTGAAAGAACAAGAACGAACAATGTTCACAAAATACACGTGCAAATTGCGTCAAAACACAAGGACGAGCGAATGGATGTCTTGGAGAGAAGATGAGCACGAGGCGAAGGGAACTCGATCGAGCGAATAAAATAAAAACCGTCCCGGGAAGATGAGAAGTCGCGGCAAACGAGTTGAGCGCGGGTGCAGTAGCAGCAGGAGCCGAACTGTGCATTGTGAGTTCGGAAAGATTTGAGTTATCGGTGTCACATGTCGTGAGATGAAGTACTTTCCATTTACATATATGTGGGTATCAGTGTATTCTCCCTTGCGTCAAGATCTGACCCCATATGACATCAACAGAACGACTTCTGAACTCGTTTAAATGGACCTTTTGGCCCACACTAACCGCACACCGTTAGTATTTCTCAACAAGTAATGTTTGCTGCATGTCCGTACAACAACAATTATTACGGTTAACAGGTTGGAATAAACCAAAATAAAGTGAAAACCCTAATGTAATATTTGTATTTTTCTTCTTGGTTCTTTCGGTAAAGTCACGTAGAAAGGAAGTAATAAAATAATAAAAATAAAACATAATAATATAATTCTCACGACATTTTGGCCACAACGCAAGCATCCGTCCTCAGGTGAAGACCAGGTCTGTCGGGGAGACAGCGTCTGAATGAAACACCACCACGCTTGGAGCGTATATTTAAGCTGGGTTGAAAGGGGGGAAGGGCGCCTTGACAAAATAAGTTGCATATCAAGAGGAATTTAGTATATTTATGGGAAATGCAGGTATGTGATTAGTACTACTTGTGAAATGCGTAGGAGGTGGGCGGGGGGTTTCAAAGTCATATTATGCCCGTGCATTATGCAGGATTAGCAGCATCAAAGGGAGGGGATAGGGGTAGCATTAATAAAGGGAAGGAATGTTAATAGTATGTAGCTGCAGTAACTAAACAACCACGTAAAAAACTAAAGTATAAACTACATAGTATCATCAGTATACTAAATATACTTTCCAATAAGCTGAGCTACTAACAGTAAGTAATACATCACGAAAGCTTTAAATCGAAATGTAATATTTGTAGTTATTTCATCCAGCCATCGGTTGCCAAGCTGAGGCCAGCCGCTCGCCATGCTTGAGAACCCGGTTGAACCACAGTTGGCTGGCCAGATTAGGACCCAGGATGTCAGTGGTGCCAGCTCAGCACCCCTGGCCATTGAGCTACCCGGCCACATAGTTTTAAATCAATCAATTGAGTTTATTGGTTGTAGACACTTTTCTATTTGACCTTCGACTGATGCCAACTTAGCCTGCACAATTCTCTCGCTGTCTCTTTTTCTCTCCGCAACAGGTACTTTTTAAAGTGGCGGCATTAAAGCACCTGGGTACAAACATGCATCTTGGACGTTTACGGCAATAGCACATTTCGCTGGAGGTAATTAAATAACCGAGTGCCGTACGTGCATTGCCGTTATTTGTTGCGTGAGCATCTTCAAACGAACTAAGAGTTGTGAGGCAGCTTTTTTTTTTACAGTAGCTTGCCACGGAACTTTTTTTTCGTTTTTTGTCTGAAGAAAGGAGACCGGCATGAATTGCCATCATTTTCGTGACAGCTTATCTCTTCGTGGGCAATATGACAAGGGGGTAGAGGGGGTGGTTAAGAGAGGGAAACTCTGAAAGTTCCACGCCGGTGCAGGGGTCCCACCTCACACGAGGAATTTGACCAGCATGGGGCTCGTCTCGAAGCTGATTTAACGACACGCTTTAAACCAAAAAAAGTTATAAAATCGCCAATAAAAGAAGAAGAAGCAACCTCAGGACTTGCACTGTAAAAAAGAAAAGTTGCACAATGTCGAGTGATAGCATTACAATGGCAAAGACTACAGTGAGGTGGTGAGGGGGGGGGGGGAACTGGCACAACGTTTCTGTCAAGTTCTAAGTTGTAAATAAAAATACTCTTCCTTGTTGAAAAATGAAAAAAAACTGCCCATTGTAAATTAATTGTAATATTTCGTGCAGGTATTCAAACTAAACTATTTTTTTTATTTTACCAGGTAAGGCCGGCTGAGCTATATAGCTCTTTTTCAGATGGGATCTAACCACAAATGATAGCTCAAGGAAGTGGCTTATCATCACGTGGACATTTATATCAGCCAAATACTCTGAAACGCACGTTTCTAAATGTAGAGGGAAAAACCGGAGGACCCGGAGAAAAATCCACGTGACCACAGGTAGAACATGCAAACTCTAATTATTCAGCAGGCGTCAGGGTCGGGATCGAAGACATGACTATCTGCATACCAGGCGAGGTATTTAACATCTCGCCACCGTGACACCCAAACTGAAAATATCATTCAGAAATGTACGACATTTCCACGTGTTTTATCGTAAAATGTAGCTCAAGCGTGACATTACAATCATCAAAATATATACCCAGCGTTGAACGGACGATAAATACTTTAATATCGATCGACACTAACAGACTCCACTAACAGTACTTGTGCAGTGAGCCCGTCACCCCCTGTTCGAGTCAAAACAACAATGTAGGCAACTGAGCTGGCAGTGAGCGCATGAGCACAAATAAAGTAAAAAACAAGACAATCTTGATTTGAAGCTTTCGTGACCGCAAGAAATGCATACCCTTTGGTTCTTTCAGTAAAGTCACGTGGGTAGAAAAATAAATAAAATAAAAAATAATAAATCACGACGTTTCGATCGCAACACAAGCGGAAAAAAATAATCCAGCAGTGGAACTGCTGAACCAGCGAGAGAGCTGTTACGTACGTGACTTTACCGAAAGAACCAACAACTGCCTTACGGCGTTTCAGCAATGGCCCTGCTTCAGAGTATAGAAGCATTTCGACTTAAAGCTTTCGTGACTGCAGGGATTCATCTTCTTGGTTCTTTCGGTAAAGTCACGTAGAAGGGAAGTAATAAAATAATAAAAATTAAACATAATAAAATAATTCTCACGACGTTTCGGCCACAACACAAGCAGCCGTCCTCAGGTGAAGACCAGGTCTGTCGAGGCGACAGCGTCTGTTTTCTTTTAGACGCTGTCGCCTCGACAGACCTGGTCTTCACCTGAGGACGGCTGCTTGTGTTGTGGCCGAAACGTCGTGAGAATTATTTTATTATGTTTTATTTTTATTATTTTATTACTTCCCTTCTACGTGACTTTACCGAAAGAACCAAGAAGAGTATAGAAGCACTTACTGTCCAATCTGATTTTCAATGCCCCCCCTCACTCACTGTGCCACTATTTAGAGCACTGCGTCATTATTGGCAAACTAACACACAGCATTTCAGTTCTACGAGCCCTTTATTTGTGATCCAATTATCCCATCTTGGATGAACCTGTACCATTAGCACCGCTGTAAGGTCATGTTTACCTTCGTGCTCATTGAAGAATGAATCAATCTCATTTGCACACGGGCATTCCCACTACTTCCTACCCAATAGATTCCTATTCCCATTCTCTAGAACCTCGTCGATGACACTGGACACCCATGCGTGCTTTGCGAATCGAGGTGGGGGGGGGATATCTCGTCCACCAACTATATCTCGAGTATAAAAACAGCTCGGCTCAATGTTACCGTTGTTTAAGAACCCTGGGTATGCCTATTTTTATAAGAGCTCTTTAACGTATCGAGTGGCTATGTCAAGACAGGGATGATTGTAACATGGCAACCTGTGTGTGGCTAGACTGGCCCACCATTGTTACGCAAGTTCGTGCCAGTCATCTGCAACGCCGCGTAACCTGGCTCTGAAGCAAGTTTAGTATGCGAACTTTGGGGAAAGCGACGATGCGAGGGATATTCCAACGTTGAGCAGTGGGAGAAAAATAAGTGGACAGCGACGGGCTTGCGGATGATCGCATGTTGGATGAGACTAAACAATCGGAGAAGCAATGAGTGAAATTGTGAAGGCGTCGTGGACAAATTAACCATGATAGCAGCGATAAAAGAGTGGACAGGGAGGCACCTGACCACCGTGTATGTGTGTGGGTGGTGGTGGGGCACCAGCGGTTAGCGCGCTGCGCTACGAACCCGGCGACCCCAGTTCGATTGCCGTTCACGGCAGCCAACACCAGTGACCATTATCTAAATCTAGTCCTGAGCCTCCCCTAGGTCGACTCAGCCTCAAACGAGTACCTGGCGCGATGTGTAAACATTCGCACTCCAATAGGCACAGTAGGTACTGTGCCTCGAGCCTATGGAAACTAAAGGGTCTACGATTTTTTTTTACTATGTTTTTCTAATTTAGCCTAAAATCGCAGTCAAATATCCTTAGTCTCTGACACTTCAGAAATGATAATCAGTTGCCATAGTCAACGTGTTGACTATGGCAAGTGATTTTCTATGCAGTCATTTTCACAACATTTTGTATTTTAGAAAAAAAAAATTTCCATTGTTTTTGCCACTTAATAAGTTGGCTCATCGTTAAAATGTCTTTGCAGTGGTAACAAGTTGTTGACTCGTTGTAAGTGAGGCTTATTACACCTAAAATAACAGTCGAAAAAATCCTTCAGCTTGAACGAAAGAAAAGCAACATGGCGCTTGCCATGCAGTCGTCCCGTCAGAACATTGAATTTTGTTATCGATGAAAATGAACGTCACCATTTTAAAGCTGCGTCATCCGACATGATAATCATAGTAAAAAAAACAATTTGTTGAAGAAATTTCGCCTGTAATATTTTTAGGCTTACCTAGTATTTTTTCTCTCAACAATTTATAATTAAATCTGCTCATCATGTGCCGCAGGGCACCGACTAAATAGTGAATGTATCAGCAGTAACGACATCGGTCCAGAGGCTGCGCGAAGTGGCGCGTGAAACAAGTGGAGTGACAGCGGAGGTAGTAACACGGGGCAGCAGCAGCAGCAGTAATTTCACAACGTTTAACACGTAGGCTTTCGCGACCAATATCATCCATAATAGAGGGTTTTTTGGGTTAGAGCGAGTAAATATATATAAGTGTGCTGTACTCGTGACGAATTGTCATGTTCTGTTTACATGACAACCCTTACTCGTTTTAACGACACATTCATATATTTACGCGATCTACCCCAAAAACACCTCTATTGTGCAGAAAGTTATCACTGAAGGAGTGAGAGCGGCGATAGTAACACGGAGCAGCAGCAGCAGCACCAACTGCAGAAAGCGATCACTTGAGGCCGACGAAACAGAAGTGCAGAGGGCCTTACAACTACCTTAATCGGGCCCTGGCCGGGTGTGGTGCTGGCACATTCACACCCCCTCGTGTGCCAGCCTGACATCCTTCACAGGTGCTGCTCGCTAACAACACTCATCCCAAAAGTCTGTTGAGGCTATCCGGGGGGACCTTTGTCTTTGCGGCGGTGAGCAATAATTGAACAGTGCCCGTCAGAAGCACTGAGATAGCAGAAAAAAGGAGCGAGATCTGTGCGACCCGCAGCCAGACCCTTCGAGGGCAGAGGCTGTGGCGAAAGTCAGCTCAACTCGGACTCACTCACCGAACATAGAGGCATTTTCGAAGGATGATCGTGCCCCCTCGGATGACTCTCCAACGTCAGACATTTTCAATTCTGCGCCTGGGAAGACAGTCACACACACAAAGTGGCGGCACCGCTGCAAGAGAAGAACCGAGATTCACTCGCTCACCATCACTGACTGGTACGTAGCAATGAAAGAAAAACATAATAATGTGACGCTTACAGGCCAGACAAACCACCGGGCCAAAGATGACTCACTCGCCTTGGCTCCTTTTTTTGTTACCGCACAGATGGGAGAATGAGCAGCGAGCGAGCCAATATGCAAGGCAAAGGAGTTCACGTAAGGAGAGTGGTTTGAGCAACGCGCGTGTGCGTGTGTGAGTGAGCGTGTATTTGTGTGTGCGTGTGTGTCTTGCCTTTCCCGGAGATAACGACTGACAGCAAGTTACATAAACTCTGTCGAGCCACATGGGCAGATTTGTTATTATTATAGGTTCCCATAACACGCCAAAGAATTACCAGCGCTGGCAAAAAGCAAATACACTCTGGGGCATCGATGTTTATATCTACGCTATGTGCGTATGTGTACCTTGCTATTGAATGTATACTTTTCATTGTCTTTAGATGCCGCAGCGTTTAGATTGGAGGTCCTTTGTCAATCCACTGCTGGATTAAGGCTTCCTCGTGCTGTGGAGCTTCTTGTTGGACAATACTTTACGACGCTGGTTCGTGTGGGTTTTGTGACGGAGGGGATAAGGGGACTTGTTCAGACATCACACATCACTGATGTTCTTCTTGGTTTTTTCGGTAAAGTCACGTAGAAGGGAAATAATAAAATAATACAAATAAAACATAATAAAATACAATTCTCACGACGTTTCGGCCACAACACAAGCAGCCGTCCTCAGGTGAAGAACAGGTCTGTCGGAAAGACATCACTGATGTTATCCACGGGAATCAACCTTTATATCTGTGCGCTCTTAGCGTATTGCGCTATCTATTTGCACCCTGCCAGATTTACATGCGATATGAAAACGCATTGTGCGATTCTATTCGTCCTGAGCCAGTAATGCAAATTACAAAATATTTAGGACAGGGAACAGCTGACCCCGTAAAACAACCTCTATTTTTATGTATCATACTGCATTTTTCATCGCAGCCTCATCTGCCAAAAAAAACCCCACGACACAACATTGGCCTTTGACCCATTTCAAAAGGTGGACTGCATCTATGTTGTGCGAGGCATTGCAGTAATCACATGTGGCTCTCCGTTTTGCAAAGAATGCCATTCTAACATTCACTAAGCGATCATTAAAAAATATATACCGCGCAGCGCAGTACTTGCGCGCGTGCAGATTTATCCTGTACCATTAAGAAAAGCTCCGAACATGCGCTGATTGAGCGTGCAAAATAAGAAAAAAAATCTCTGCCTTGTGGCTCACTGGCAAATGCACTAGTTTTTTTTTTTAAACAAACAACGAGTGATAGATACAAATGTCAGTGCTGTCCTCCTCCAGCCTGTATTAACACAGACGGACATTTTTTGCAAGATGCCTGCTTTGGCATTAAGCAGAACAGCAGTAAGCACCCACGTCACTGGTCACCACTCGCCCCCACGTACCCTGGAATATTTACGTTGGGTCAAGAGTTCACGTATTTAACTTGGCGTTTTTTTGTAACTGTATATTTTATCTCTGTATTTTTTTTATTCGTGTTACTTGTTACTGTATGCAATGGAAAGGTGTTTATATGTCAGCCGTGTTTTAATATTTAATCTCTTTGATATACTGTGCATTGACCATTGTAAAATGCTCTCTCAAAACTCTTACTCTGCCTTCTGTGTTTAGAGCAGGGCTGGAGAACGTCCGGCCCGCGGGCCGTATGAGGCCCTCGAAATCATTTGGTGTGGCCCTGCCAAGGCAACCGCAGGCGGGACTCGAAATTCAATAAATCTAGGAGCAAACATGGAAAAGCAGTTGCGAGTAGCAGCAAAATCATCAATACCAGCTAACATCATCACACGCCTCGCCAAAGAGAAGCAGTTCCAGCCATCACATTATGGGTGAGTTAATTAAATGTTTGACCAAATATAACAGGCTAATTTTGAAGTTGATAATTTTGTATAGCCTGCGAATGATGTTATAAATATCCAAATGGCCCTTGGCAGAAAAAAGGTTCCCCACCCCTGGTTTAGAGCATGGCCATTGTTCAATTAGAAAATAACAGGTTATTTACTTGAAATTAATTCATATCAGGATTTGCTAACGAGCATAGCTGTTATGCATTTTCAGCTTGACGGTAACACCGTACAATGTATACGCATCGAATTAAAACCATTGAACCCACGTGAAAATCTGAGCGGTCAACTTCTGAGACTTCAATTCAGCTCGATAAATTCTGCTTAAACAAAAGGAAAACGCGCCTCAGCCTCGGCGAAGCGTGACCAAAGCCGGCCCCTCAATTTCAAAATCAACGAGCGCGCTCACGCAAGCCACGGGTGTTTTTTTTTTGGTTTGCAAGACATTGGGAGCAAAACGACCGCGGAACGCAATGAGGACCATCGCTGTGCGCGCATCCTCAACAGCGCTTTCGCGTGACATTTTGCAGAATTCGTCTGTTTTTTGCGAGCGCCCGTTGCCGAGGCAATAATCTTGACTCGTTTGTTTGCCCCCCCCCCTCCCTTTTTTGTTATTTTCTCCTCGAGAAATGAGAAATGCAAGGGGACACTTCACGGTGCTTTGTATTCTTCTGAAAGGGAGACGCGCGTGTGTGTGTGTGTGCGTGTGCATGTGTGTGTGTGCATGTGTGTGTGCGCGCGTGTGTGTGCGTGCGTGTGCGTGCGTGTGTGTGCATGTGTGTGTGTGTGCGTGTGCGTATGCGTGTGTGTGCGCGCTCGTGTGTGCATGTGTGTGTGCATGTGTGTGTGTGTGCGCGCGTGTGTGTGCATGTGTGTGTGTGTGCGTGCGTGTGTGTGTGCGTGTGTGTGTGCGTGTGTGTGTTTGCGCGCTCGTGTGTGCGTGTGTGTGTGCATGTGTGCGTGTGCGCGCTCGTGTGTTCGTGTGTGTGCCTGTGTGTGTGTGTGCGTGTGTGTGCGTGTGTGTGTGTTCGTGTGTGTGTGTGCGTGCGCGTGTTGTGCATTGCTGCCTTGGCAATGGCTGTGCACAAATGGAGTTGGAGCTCCTCTGTTGTAGGGACATCACTTTATTATGCCGGGATAATGGGTGTCCCGTGTGCCTGCGTGTCCTTGATGCCTCGCGTTGTAAGAGCAGGCTTCAGGGTTTTATTTATTTATCTTTTAAACACGCGATACTGGCAAAGACCTGTAAGGCAGCCTGGCACAAACGATGTGCGTACATTATGTGGAACTTCTTTCGCACCGTACGTAGCCAACCGTGCTAATCGGAGGTGCAACAGACTAAACACGAAAGCAGTTCTAAAGAAATGAGTTTGCTTTGAAGGACATATTCACATATGTACACTAGATTCTGAAAACATATGACCACCACCATCATTCATTAACACCACCATATGGAATAAATGCAATGAAAAGTGTTGTTATAGGCAATTTTACCTCTTCAGAGCAAGATGAAATATCACCACTCCCATAAAAATATATTTGCAATGAACGCATAACACAGATACACGATATCCATCCTGCACTAAGCGACGTTGTTGCTTATGCAAATGCTAATATTTAATGGAATTGGCAAACATCTGAATCCATGACCCCTCCTGAAAAAAAGGAGTCTTCAAATTCACTTAGACATTGTTGGTTAAACAAAACGCTGCATGAAAAGACATTTTCACGAATGAGTTTGCATAGCTCCGTCAATTCACTGCTGGACAAAAGCTATCACCATGCCACGTATCCACGGTTCAATGTGAATGCGCCATGATATTGAGGGACTGTGTGTTGTCTTGGTGTGGTCTGGGATTGTTTTTTTGTTGTATATTTGCTGCCTTGCCCAAGCTTGCATTGTGTTGAAAAATCGACAGCAATTTATCTACTCTGGCAATTAGTTATAAATTTCTACTTAGTTATGTATCGTGACTTGCGTAACCTTTCCTCTATTTGCACTCCTATCGGTTATATTTTGTATTGTTTGTTGTTGTAACTTGCTGATATCTGTGAAAAGAGCTTGTTAGCTCCTCGGATTCCTCCTCCAGGCAAAATAAAGATTCTCCTTCTGACGTCCCTGTGTTTGATCTCACTCCATCACACTGCTCACTGCGCATTCGCGAACAGTGCAGCTTTGCTTCTCTTTCCACGAGTTCGGTTTGTGCGAATTCACGTGTACGTGGCTAGCCTATTTCATCTCAAAATTTGTTAATTGGGGTTTGAATTCACTCGACATGCGGCAATGCGGTCAGATGCTGGGCATTGCAAGTGTGTGTGTGTATACTGTGTGCGCAGGTGGTGCATCGGCCAGTCATCTCCAGTCAGTCGACCCGTGGCACCTTGGCCTGCCCTGTGACCAGTACCAGATTAAGCTAGTGCGGGGCCTGTAGTATATTTTATAAAGTGGCCATGAATAACAAAAAAACACGTTAATTTTAAAACACAAATTTTTTACTTGCGTAGTAAAGTAATTCTATTTTTTCATTTGCTATACAGGCAGATACTACGACAAATCGCTAACCTTAACCACGCAATCGTTCATAAAAGTTGATGGCAGTATAGTACTATAGTAATAGAGCAAGTGCAGTTTCACTGAATTGATAGCTTGAATGCATTTAGCGTGGGGCCCTTGAAATTGCGGGGCCTGTAGCATGTGTAGCTACTTTTGCTACTAGGATAATCCGGCACTGCCCGTGACCTCCTGCCAGCGGGCGTTCGACACTTCACGTGTCCTCAAAGTGCACATAGCCTGGCACAAGCGCCGTGGTGACGTGAATGCCACTTCGTGGCGAATGGCGGCTGTTGTTGTTGTTGTGTGCGCTACTCGGCAGACAGCTGTCTCCTCGTGCGGATTCCCTTTTGTGCGCCCTTTGTTTGGAACGCATCTACTACTTCGACTACAGCGTGGAGCGGAGGGAACCTCGTACCAAGGAAATCACTCGCACACCGAGGTTAGCCGTACCCAGGAAATTAACTGGGAATCACTGGGTTCATTGCACAATTCGCTTACCGCTGCACCAACCACTCCAGCAATTGTCCTTGTTGCCAGATTAGTGCATGCATGATGAAACGAACAATGTTTTAATGAAACAATGTATGTTAATGGCAACGATATTTTCAAATAAAAGTTGTTTTAAAATCTATTTGCCACTTAGATGCTCAATAGTTCTTGGCGTCAAGTTTAAGGTTACAGCTGTGCAGTTTGAACTGGATTTGTTTTAAGTAAATACAAAACAAAAAATGATACTGTATTTCGTATTTTTATTCACGCGGTTATTGCAGTAGCGCCGTTGTTGAGATTATTTAGCATTTCATTAACGTAGGAAATGTGTGACTGTGTATATTTATTTATTCGTATGCATCCACGTTCACGCGTGTCTAACAAAGCGATCGACACGATGGGTCCAACGGGCCGTGGTGCTTCTGATCGACAGACGACCGCAGGTTATTGTGAGAACTCAACTCCGATCGAAGCCACAACCTCCGTTCACTCTGCCTCCTTATCGTCTGGAAGTCAATACTCATTACGCAAAATCAAAACCCGAAAACTATTTCATGAAATTGCATGAACACTCAATTGTCTGCTCTTGCTAATGGACTGTAACCGTTTCACGTTGCTTTAATAGCCCCCCCCTCCAAAAAGAACCGATTGGACACAATGCTTTGAATTCATGGCACAAATTTTCAAAAGTAGAATTTCGGCGGCCTGTGGACTCCTTTTTCGAGGTCCTGCGGATGAGGGCTTCTCAGCGCCTCGCCCCCATCGCCCCCACTGATGTCCTCTTCTCCCCCCCCCCCTCCATGTGTGCAGACACTACTGACTATTGTATGTAGGGCGTGTAGGTACAATATATATGACTATTGTATGTAGGGTGTGTAGGTGTATATATGCCTACAAAATATATGTATTCATTTTGGGGGGGGGGGGGGTGATGTTTTGGGGGGGTTGTGACATTTGTAGCAGAATAGGGCCAAGAGATCTAGGCAAATGTGTCTTTGTGTATACACGTGCGTACGGATGTATGCAAGGGCATTAATGCGTGTGCGCGTGTCTGCATACACCTCCGATAAGCACGGGTTGGCTACGTACGCTGCGGAAGGATTATGATCTTTATTTATACTGCAGGAATCCGATGAGCTGTAAAGCTCTTATTCAGAGATGTCCAAGTAGGGTCAGGTCAGAAAGTTCAATATCCAGAAATGTCGACTCAGCCTCAAATGAGTACCTGGTGCGATGTGTAGTAAACCTCGCCATTCTGGAGACAAAGCCAGCCAGGCAACGTGCTGGCCACCCACCCCCTCGTATGCCGGACCGGCCTTCATAGCTACTCGCCAAAAGCACTTGCCACAACAGTCTGCTAAGGCTATACGGTGGGGTCTTTGTACGTGTACGCGGGCACAGCGTGGGCTGCAGAGGAGATGGGCCGATGCGGTCCAGGAGAATGTGGACCTGAGTGGACTTTCCGGTGACTGGTCTCTGTGGAGGAGGCTCCTGACAATGCTACTGGACAGCTGGAGGCAGTCGCCCTTCATCAACAATGGAGGGCGGAGGAGCGACGCTCACAATAACGAGCGGAGCGCCGGGCGGATAAAATGATGCAAGTTGGTGTAGTTGGGAGCACAGGCAGTCCATCTGCCAGCCATCTCAGTCAACCAATGGCCTACCTGGGTCTGTCCCGTGGCCTCCTGCCAGCGAGCCCTCAATACTTGACATGGCCTCGAAGTGCACTTAGCCTGGCACAAGCGCTGTGGTGACATCACAGCCACTTTGCGGCAAATGGCAGCTATTGTTAACGTGCGTGGCCGCATTCCTTGAATATGGGTGTCGCATCTGCCAGTCGTCTCATTCAGTTTATTCAATAACATCTGGATCTGTAACCTGACATTCTGTCAGAGAGCTCTTGCCATGCTATGTAGCCTAAAAGTGGACCTAGCCTGGCACACGCATAATGTGTTTTCACCACCAATTCATGGGAAGCAGTAACTGTTGTTATTTTTTCGTGTGTGGATATGTTTGCTTCACCATTGCAAAATAATTTTTTTTATTTTTTGATAAGTATGTCTTTAAAAGGAAATGATTTCAGTTATTCAATAATTATAGCTTCCATCCCTTTGTAATCATATTGTTGGCTCAAGACCGTTATTGGCGGTCTGGATTGCACCACGCAACGCTGGTCAGTGTGTATCAGTGAAGGCGGAGATTCAGGATGTCTTCAGATATCACACATCACTCGTGTGAGCCGCACTGCATAGAGCACTGACCAATGCACCCCCACCCCCCCTGCAGTTATTAATGAAAAACAATCAGCCATGGGTTAGAATAACCACGGGCAATCTGACGATGGCTGAAACGCCTCTGTACAGGTGGTGTCATCGCCTGCTGCAGAGCAGTCCTCAGGGGGTGGTGGGGGTCTGTCTCGACCAGCCCCCCCCCCCCCCCCCCCAGACTAACGACCTGTACGTCTGCCTTCGCTCACCTTGCTCCGGTCATCGTAAGTGAGAGCAGGCCCTGCACGGCCGATGGTTTATAATCACCGTTACTCACCGTGGCCACAAGCCGTGGCCACAAACGGTCATCATTGATCTGACTGAGTCGGCGTGACGGACACAAGATTAGTCGAATTAATTTAACGATAACTTTTTTAAGGCCCGTTTCTCGATTCGTTGCTGGATGAAGACATCCGCACGCCACGTCTGTCACGTGGGTTTGTTTGTTTTCTTCCAGTGTTCACCACGCTGCTCAGTCGGGGGTTGGTGCATCAGGGTCCAGGACCGTTTCAGATATCAGTCGCTCGCCACCGTTGTTGGTCCTGGCCGCGAATCGAACATAGGTCACAGGTTTCATAGCGCAGTGCGCTCATTACTGCCTCACTGCTGCCCCTCGTTGAAGCTGCTTCCTGTGGTGGTGCGGTTGATGATGGCCAGCGAGAAAATATAAATATAGCCATATATATTTAGTAGACATTCATGCCAACATCATCAAAACTAAAGGTTATTTGTAAAATTGATAAATATAAACGTGCAAAGCAATTAACACTTTTGCGGTTGCACTGCTCGGAAAAGGCGTATTAGTTTCAACTTAGCATAAAAGTAGAAGTGATGGCTAAAATATACTGACATGTAATTATAACACCTCCAATGATTTATTGGAAAATGTAAATACATGCTGTAAACATGGATAAAAAATGTTATGCTCCCAAATACAATACGGTATACGCAATGTACTGCTTAAAAACGTCATTATTTATTTGTATCATCTTACACCTGGTGAGGTGGCGCACACGTTTAGCGTAATTCTTTGGAGGAGAGAGTTGATGGATCACGGGAGATAGGAGTACAGCGAATGGGTTTTCTGGACCCGTTACATACGATTGGACCATTTAGTGTCCGTCACATAGGTGCTCACTGACAACACTTCCCACAACAGTCTGTTAAGGCTATACGGGGGATCTTTGTGTTTGTCGCTTCGTACACGTGGGTGTCTCCCGGGTGGTCGTGTTTCATCCCACAAACCCAACATTCCTTAGTTGAACACGTCGGCTTGTGCGACCAATATTAATCATAATAGAAGTTTTTTTTAGGTTAGATTGAATAAATATAAATGTTTCGTTAAACCCGCCACCGCCCGACACAGCCAATGAAATGTTCTGAGTTTACTATCCAACCACACTGGTGTCCTGAACTAGTAACTAATTGGCATGTTTTGTTTACATGAAAAACCTTACTAATTGGCTGCGTCCGGGCGGTGGCGGATTTAAAGACGCATTTATATTTGCTCAACACTCGTTAATAGCATTGGGCCACAAAAAAATATCGAAAGAAAAAAACCCTTTTGTAACTTCGTGAATTTCGTGCCTGAGACTCAGCGGTGCTGTATAAGTAAATCAACACTGTGAAGCTGTATATTTAGTTGATGTTGGAATATTCAGTCACCGATTTAAAGGGGTCGGTTAAAGACAAGGGAGGTGAATTATTGTTTTTGGTCATTGCGTAAGGGATTCAAAAATGCTCTTTGCGGAGATATGTTCGGCGAAAAAAAAAATCACTCCTGTATCCTCTGCAATTGGCAAAAAACATTTGTGCGTGAAATAACAAAGGGCCAACAAGGTTACATAAATGACTGTAATGTAGCCATCATGCCAAGGTCTGTCGCGTAAGTGGTCACGGTAAATATTTATGAACACTTGAATGCGGAGAGAATGTTTTTTTTTAATGTAACTTCATTATCGCGTCCTAACAGCACCCATTCAACTGTGGCCTTGAAGGCCACGTGATCGGGAGGCTGTGCCCCAACCGTGCAGCGATTGGTCGTTGCTCAAGCGGTGGAGCTGGGTGTAGTTTCGGGGTGAGTGTACATTTTTTTCAAGGACGTGCCAAACGAATCGAATGTCTGCCGCTAGATAATGTTGTGCGGAGAAATCGACATTTCCGCGCACATGAAGGAAATGCAAACACGCCCATATTTAGAGGCCATTTAACTCTTGTTGAGCACAGTGCACTGTGAACCCGGCGACCCGGGATGGATAGCTGGCCATGGCTAATATCGGTGGCCAGTGATCTACCTGACCAGATCCTTGGAGACCTGAATTCAATTCTCATCAGCGGGCAGAGAAATATTAGAACTGATCCTGGTCCTCCCCCCCCCCCTTCACCAACCTACACTGACAAGCGTGGTGATGTATGGTCAAACAACCTCCAGGCCCAACACGGTATAGGGAGGGCCCTCATCCAACAGTGGGTTGATTGGTTCTGGGCTGTAAATTTATACATATATATACAAAATATGTTTTAACTTTCAGGTTGTGATAACTGACGTATTAAATATATACTTCAACAACAAACGTTGCTCACAGAGAGTAATGTCACCTGAATCAATCTTCTCCCAATCAATTAATTCCGCGCATTCGCGTACAAAGCACGTGAACCAACCTCGGGAAAGCAAACGAGAGGCTTAGAGAGCTCGTCAAGGCTGCGTCGAAAGGTTTGCGGATGAGGCCAACACACAGATTAGAGTCGCCTGCCTGGCACACAGCCACGTGGCAATCCACAACGTAGAATTCAAATTTAGATTTAAAGCTTTCGTGACTGCAGGGATTCATCTTCTTGGTTCTTTCGGTAAAGTCACGTAGAAGGGAAATAATAAAATAATAATAATATTAAAGTAATGTTTTATTGTTGTTGTTTTATTATAATAAAATAATAATAAAATAATGTTTATTTTTTTCCCCTTCTACGTGACTTCAGTTATCACAACCTTAAAGTTACAATATTTATATTTATGTATAAATGTATGTTTTATTTTTATTATTTTATTATTTCCCTTCTACGTGACTTTACCGAAAAAACCAAGAAAACGTAGAATTCGAAAACTTTTTTTCGCCGTGCATCGTGAAACGGCCTTGCGTGTTTGGAATACGGGTGAAAATTGGACGGAGATGCGTGCTCGAAAGTTAACCCGTGGCAAATCGCATCCCGCAAAGGCGACCTCGTGTGTATTTGTTCTAACAATTGGTCACAACATCCACGAGGAGTGGCACAGCGTCGGGATTGCGGTAGATTGTCCCCCGTGGAATAGGCGTCACACCTGCGGCAGCTCCCACCAAGTGTGAAAATAGCATTTGTGGTATTTGCCTTTCCAAAGTATGCTACAGCCATGCATGAAAAATAACAATTCATTTTTTTTATTGCCGTGCCATCTATTCTGTTTCCAATAAAATAAATTTCTGACACACTATACTGGTCAATTGTTTAATTTTCTAATACTTGTATTTCGGTTGTCATCTTATTTCTTGTTTTTACTCCGTTATAATATTCTGTTTCATCGTCTTTTTATTTCCCTTTTCTCACAATAGTTTTTAACTTCAAGAGGCGGCTCAGGATGCACGTACGTATGTTGAACTTCTTTCGCACCGTACGTAGCCAACTGTGCCAATCGGGAGGTGCGAATCAGAGTAACGAGCCGACGCGGCTGAAATCCTGGGTTCAAATCTGGCTTTTCACATGTGGTGGAGGGAGCTGTTGCCTCGACCCAAAATGACTACGCGACAAAAAAAAAATCCAACAACAAACATCAGCTGGGCGATGAATCCACCACTAGCATGCGTCACCTCCGGCCTAGCCCCCCAGTGGAGCTTTCGGACCCCCCCCCCCCCCCCCCACTGCTAGACACTCGTCATCACCACCACAGACGCCGGTGGCTGTAAATCCCTTCCCTGTTCCCACGTCCGTGCTACCCGTCGACAGCAACCCCCGGCAGTGACCAGCCGTGGTGAAGTATGGCCAAGTTACTGTCACGTGACGCACGCCATGAGCCGTGGGCAGGGAGAGGGGGGGGGCTCACACAGCAACAGCGCACTGCATGAGCAGTATGTCCCATCTTCTGTGACTGCAAATCAGTATTTCCCACTCGAATACCGCTTTTAGAAGACTGCACAGGTGGGGATGACACCGAGGGCAAGGAGTTCACAACAGCCTCACACCAATTACACCGCTTCAAGCGCACTGCGGGAATTACATTGGCAAGCGACAGCCCCAGGCTTTATGAGACAAATATTCTTAGGTTTTTTCGGTAAAGTCACGTAGGTTTCACCTGAAGACGGAAGCTTGTGTTGCCTCCGAAACGTCGTGAATTTTATTTTATTTTACTTTTATTAATTTTAATTTTAAAAAAATTACCTACGTGACTTTACGGAAAAAACTAAGAATATGAATCCTTGCAGTCACGAAAGCTTCAAATCTAGAATTTATGAGACAAGTTCGAGAAGAGAAATAATTGGGAGCGGACTCAACGTTTCTTCAGGTGGCCCCCACTCCAAAAAAAGGGTTATGAATGCTCAACCACTTACATTAAAACGGGGATTATCCTCGTTGCCATGGGAGCTGCCACCTTTACTCTTTAAGTATGTTTTACGGCTCGATGAACCCTGAGAAGTGAGCGTTTATAGACCGCGAGAAAACGAAGTTTAAATTTGTTGTGCAAATACGCACGCAAAGGTTCCCGTACGTTCACCACAAAGACGTCGACACACTTATAACGCTACACCACAGTAACCCCCCCCCCCTTGCAAGTTTACGTTTAATAACAACTGCGAGCCGAAAACGTAATCGCACACGCGCACATATGACAAACGCGCAGCTGCCAACTCCGCCGGTGAGTTTAAAGGTACGGTTTGGTACGGCGCGCATCCCCGAAAGCGCGATCGACTCACCGACACGGCGGCTCTCACGCGGGCAGGGAGCAAGTTGGGGTCATTCGACGGAACGTGTCTTCGAAATTCTCCGCGGCAAGAAGGAAGAACTCGGGAACCATCGCTCGCCGGTTGCTTCTCACCGTCTTAAAAGCGTGGCCGCCCAGTGTCAAGTGCAACCAGCGCAGAGTTCCACGGGGAGGCTGCTGTATTGATTTATATTCTGTATTCCAAAGGTCGCCAGTAAAGTTGCTTCCGTGAAAGAAAAAAAAGAAAATTTTTTTACCGCCGTCAGAGGCGCACTTTGCGTGGCACGAAACGGCTCACTCAGCCAATGGGTACCTGCGCTGCTGTTTTATGAGCGTGCAGACACGCAGATGCGAAGGTTTGCCTGCCTGCCTGATGCTTGCTGAGTTAAAAGTCATGTTTTTCAAGTCAGAACATACTGAGTAATGAAAAAAATAACCGAAAGCCGATGGTATTTTAAATCTAGATGCACTTTTAAATCCAGATTGAGAACTCGATCTTTAGAAGTACGTTTTTGTGTTTAGCTCGTTGTCCTTCCCCCGCACCTCCGATTTAGCACGGTTGGCTACGTACGGTGTGAAAGAAGTTCAACATACATCTGAGTTACACTTGCCCCTACAGTCTGTTAAGGCTATATGGGGGATCTTTGTCTTTGTGTAGTCAATGGGTTGTGTTCATTATCTATTTTTTTTATTTGCTCAGGTTCACAATGTTATCTTTCAACAGCACGAAGTAAAAGAGAAACCACGCCACTGATGTTGGTGTACAATAACCCCCACGTATAACCTTAAACAGATGTTTGGGGCAAGTGCTGTTAGTGAACACCTATTAAGGCCAGCACGGCACGCGAAGGGGTGGGTGGCAAGCACCACGCCCGGCCACGCCTGTCGCCGAATACTGATGTTTACGCATTGCAGGCTGAGCCAATCTAGGTGAGGCCCGGAACGGCTTCAGATATGTCATCACCGACGTTGGCTGTGAACGGGAATCGAACTCGGATGGCCTGACGGGTTCGTAGCACATAACTAACAGCACCCGCCGCTCCCCAATCCCAGAGACACGACGCCACACGCAGAATAAAATTCACGTTATTGCCACTTCTCCTGGGATGATGCTACTAGCAGAGAGGAAGGGGGAGTGTTGGAGTCGGGCGGGTGCTGCTGTGGCTGGGAGCGGCGCTGCTTCTCGGCGCTAATTGCCGAGGACAAAGCGAGACGGTTGTCAGCGCGGCCCCACGGCTGGAAATTTGATTCTCCGACAGCCCGACGGAAACTCAATTTGCGCCTCGCTCTGCCTGTGTGAAGACACTTTAAAAAAAAAATATTTTTTTTTGCCGGAGGATGATGATGATGCTGCTGCTGCCACTCACAGCGGCAAGTCCGTTCAGTGCTCACGTGGAGTTGTGAATCTCACGCGCGCGCGGAAGACACGCGGTGTAATGGGCGTACCGGTGTCTTAAACTTACTCTTTGGTTCTTTCGGTAAAGTCACGTAGGTAGAAATAAAATAATGTAAAATAAAAACAAATCACGACGTTTCGCTCGCAGCACAAGAAATCCTCATCGGGTGGGACGACCACAGCAAGAAAAAAACATGCTGAAGTGGGCGAGAGAGCTGCAGTGAAAAGAGGTTATATAGGTAAGAAAATGGGAGGAGCAAGGGTGTTCCCACGTGATCAGGATTGCTTGTGTTGCGATCGAAACGTCGTGTTTCGTTTTTATTTTAGTTCATATTATTTTATTTCTACTTACGTGACTTTACCGAAAGAACCAAAGAGTATGGATTCCTGCAGTCACGAAATCTTCAAATTCTTAAACTTACTTTCCACTTTTACGCCAGTTTATATATATACACAGTAAAGGTGCAGCCCTGTTTTTCTTGCTCAGGTTACTGCTGGCGATAGAGTTTACACTTACAGGGAGCTCTAGGGAGCCCCGAGGAATACGTTGGAGTGTCCCCACATTATCCCACCGCGTGCGATGTGCCAAGCAGCCAATTGTGGTGCACCCCATAATAATTCTGCGGACAGAAGTGGGGAGAGTGAAGAAACTTTCAAATCACACACACACACACTAATTGTGACAGGTGGCGCCGGATCAGATAGTCAAAACTCCAACTTCTGATGGCCTCGAATGCCCAAACTTGCACCCAGGAGGCGATCACGTGTCTCAGGAGTCAGAACACTGAGCCAGCGCCAATGAGATGGGCGTCACGGTGGCGAGATGTTAACTACCTCGCCTGGTGTACAGGACGTCATGGGTACGATCATGACCCTAACGCCTGCATACTTGGAGTTTGCATGTTCTCTCCGTGGTGGTCGCGTCGATTTTCCTCAGGGTCCTCCGCTTTTTTCCCTCCACATTTAGAAACACGCGTTTAGAGTTTCCGGCTGCTCTAGATGACCACGTGATAAGCCGCCATTTGTAACAGCCAAGTCTCTTCTGAAAAGCGCTACGTAACTCAGTGGGCCTTACCTGGTAAAATAAAAAAAATAGTTTAGAATAGTAAAATAATTGTTTATAACTCACATTCGTCAATAACATTGCACTGAATATGAAATATATAATAGGCGACGTTTTGGGCCATGGCCTCTATTATGAATAAGAGCCATTGTCTGAAACGTAACCTGTTTGATTTATATCTTGTTTTCCTTAAACATGAAAGTGAAAACTTACTTCTTGCTCAAAATGAGCATATAGGCAGCACTAATCTCTGGTGTGTTTGTTTCCTTTGAGGGCAGTGCTATTGATGAATGGATTGTGGGGTTTTTTGTAATTTGCATTGCTCACAGGTCCAGTACCAGACGTCAGAACTGCAGAGTCTGCCTCTGCTGTGATGGCACCGAGATTAAGGAACGGCCTGCCTGACCACATTACTAAATAAACGAACTCGGATCGAATCAAGAACAGACTTAAGAATTACCCTGTTTACTTTAACTGTGAAGAATGACTCATTTGTATTGTGTAAGAAAACACGCAGATACTTAATGCTAATTTTATTATATTGTGTTTACTTACGGGGAGCGGTGGCACAGTGGTGAAGTCACTGCAATAAATAAACGGTAAGATTTCCGGCCACGGCTAACATCACTGGCGAGTAGGTCACCCCACTTATAACCAGCTGGCAAAGCGAGCTGTGGTGCGGTATGGTCAAACATTTGTGGCCAGGTGGCTTCTGAAAAAGAGCTACTGTATATAGCTCAGTGGGCCTTAACTGGTAAAAAAAAACATATATAGAGAGATTGTGGGCTCGCATCTGGGTTTCAGCCACCAGCCATTAAGCTGGCTTCTCAAGTGCGAGATGCTGGTGTCGGGTCCGTAAACGAATGATTACACAAACAAGCCGCACCGATGAATTGCATTCCATTAATTTAGCTAAATTGCATCATCATTCTGGTATAACTGCCATGAGGCAAACATTTCTTCGCAGCAGAGCGCGTGGGAAGTGTGGGACTCCGAGTGTGGATAAGAGGTCACTTGGTGGGCCCTCCGAACTAGTTCCATGATATCACATTCTGCGGGTCACTCGCTAACATGATGCACAGTTTCTGCAAGAGTTCCGAGTAGACATTTCGTCCGTCTCTTCCAGCACAGTTGGAGGTCAGACCAAGAGTTTAAAACAAAACACCACCCCGAGATGGTTGCCATGCTTAGACGTGCTGCACGAGTTACTTTTCAAGGTGTGGAAATTTAAACATTACATGTAAAGTTTACAGAGTGACTTGCCTAAGTGTGTGTGTGCGCCCTGTGCCCGAAATACATTTCACCTGTTTGTACTGCCAAAACATCGACCTAGACTGGGCTGACAAATGCACCATCGCGTGTCGCGCGACCCTTCTAGAACAAACCCACCCAGTGATCGCTATTTACCCGCGACCCTTCAGCGAGCGACCATTCGGGTGAGGCGTGTTTGCAAAGTTGCGTGGAAGGAGCGGCCGGTTCCAGGCCTGACTGACTTAACAATCAACCCAAAGCTCTTCACGAGTAAAAATTTTGACTAAAAACTTTCATGACCGCAGGAATTAATATTCGTGGTTCTCTCGGTAAAGTCACGTAGATAGAAAATAAAAAGATAATTTTAAAAATGTAAATGAAAGCAAAAATCCCACTTTATATTTATTTATTTTAGAATATATATTTTTTATCCACGTGATTTTACCGAAAGAACCAAGAATAGACTCTTCACGCGTGTCAGTGATGTAGGGCAGTGGGAAGGTGGGGGCCTCCACAACAGCCCCCCTCTGTCCAGGTGAGAAACGACGACGAGCATCGTCCTCGACCCGGCGAGCGGACATCGATCACCGGGTTGTTTACTTTATTTGAGTTTCGTATGTTCAGTTTGTTGTCGTTTCTCAGGCACCTCCGAATAGCACGGTTGTCTACGTACAGTGCAAAAAAAGTTCAACATACATACGTTGATCAACCACATACCTGTCAACCCATTCCGTGTACCCGCATTATTGTACAGGAAAATTGAGCACAAACATTTTTATTTGTCAAAATTTGTTGTGTTTCTCCCTTGCGATGGAGTTTTGTAGGATAAAACGTTGAGACTTATAAGGGCACGGGGTGACCAATAAGGTCTGAATTGGTCTGTAAGAAGCTAGGGCACTGCCAAGGGGTTGACAGGTATGCAACCATCTCACGGTCTCAGGAGTACCATCTCAAGCCACTGTAACGGCCCTCTTCTCCAGGGCCAAACAACCACACTCCCAGATCGGTGTCCCGGAACCAGGCTCCTCCACCGCAACACTGAGGGATTCTTCCGGGGCGAAGGGCAAGAACCTCGCGGGCGTGTCTGAAAGATGCGTGTAACACCACCGTCCCCACGTCTCCACAAAGCGCACGCCTCCAGTGACCAACAGGCCCAGCCGCTACAGCACCCATGGATACAACACTCACGACCAGCCACTGCCCTTAATTACAGGTTTTTGGGGATATATAAATGCATCGGTAAACCCACCACCACCACCCAACACTGCCAATTAGTAAGGGTTGTCACGTAAACAGAACGTGCAAATTCGTTACTAGTACAGCACACCGGTGTGTTGGAGAGCCAAGCCACAACATTTACGATCTGATGACGCTAGTTGTAATTACTGTCGCACGACAAAAATATGGGCTGCCCCCCCCCCCCCATGCGTGCGTGAAGTGGGATGGTAGTGACGGTAACGGGGCAGCCCGGAATTTCGTTTGCTCATGCCACTGCTGGCCCCTCTATAGAGGGAATTCTTGCCTATATCGTCAATGCTCTCCAGGCATCTTGGACAAAAGTTTTTGGGTTAGATTGCATACGTAAAAACGTTGTCGTTAACAATTCGTAGTAACTATTCGGCATGCGTTGTTTACGCGGCAAACCTTACTAATTGGCTGTGTTGGGTGGTGGCGGGTTAACGACACACTTATATTTACGCAATCTAACGCAAAAACCTGTATTACGAATAATATCGGTCGCGAAAGCCTACACGCTAAAGCGGTGGTATGGTAAAATATGCAAAAAGCAACATGAATCCCAGCATGCTTTGCGTGACAAGATGACTTCACAGTACTTGTGCATATTCTGCAGGCTTAGTGATGGCTGCCAGGACGAAATATATTGAGCTTGCGGAATTTTGGGCCAATCTTCAAGCTGCCGCGCTGGGAGATCAAACCGGCGACTCCCTGTGTTGCATTTGGAGTTCATCTTGAGTGCGCCAACCGCTACAGCATGGCAGCATCTGTTTCTGAAATACTTTGGGTGGAGTTTCCGGGAGACAACATTCAGACGGATTTCCCATCGAATGGCGCTCGCATTTCACATTGAAAGCGAAAGGCAGCGCGCCGCGATGCAGAATGTCGCCAGGCTTATTTCTCTGGGCGCTCTTCCTCGCGCATCTCAACTATCCCAGCGGTGGCGTCGGCACGTGACAGGTGCGCGGGCTCGTCACAATGTTACTGCTGGGTACGCTCCGCATCGAGTGCGGTGTGGAGAACACCGCAAATGAAATCATTCTATCTTCTGCAACGGGCCGGCTCCTCTCTCCGGGAAAATTCATCCGAGCAGAAGCGTGCAGAGAATTCGACAGCGACTGCAAAATTACAACATCCCTGACGTGCAGGGTAAATGTACATGCACGTGTCGGAATTCTAGATTTGAAGCTTTCGTGACTGCAAGGATTCATATTCTTAGGTTTTTTCGGTAAAGTCACGTAGGTAAAACATCAAAATTAATAAAAAATAAATAAAATAAAACGTCGTGATTTTTGTTTTATTTTATTTATTTTTATTAATTTTGATGTTTTACCTACGTGACTTTACCGAAAAAACCTAAGAATACGTTTCGGAATGGCAGTAGCATCATCATCATCAGTGGAATGGCGTGCTTGGCAAGGAATTAAATGGAGCCCCCTATCCTATTTCATATCTATGCTTGCCACCTCCATCCCAGCCCCACTGATCACTGTGGTGAAGTATGGTCGAATAACCCCTATGGCCCACACAACACGGGAAGGCCCTCATCCAGCTGTGGATCGACAAAGGGCGGTACATGTACAGGAGCATATCGCTGCAGTGGCAAGGAGATGTTACAACCCTCATCTGGTACGCAGGAGGTCGTGGGTTCAATCCCGGACCCCGACAATGCCTGTTGCATATTTGGAGTTCGCGTGTTCGCTCCCTTCCACGTGTTTGCGTGGATTCTTCACCGGGTTCCTCCGGGTTTTCCCTCCACATTTAGAACATGCGTTTAGATTACATAGCTGCTACTCTAAAGTCCCACAAATGATGACATAAGCCACAATGTTGAGTTAGCATGTGTGGCCAGGTCGCCTCTAAAAATAGCTTTTAGCTCAGAGGACTTTTACGTGGTAAAAAAAATAAAAGTGTAAAATAGTATTCTTGGTTCTTTCGGTAAAGTCACGTAGAAGGGAAATAATAAAATAGATTTTTATAAATATATTTATTTATTTATTTTTTATTTCCCTTCTACTTGACTTTACCGAAAGAACCAAGAATATGAATCCCTGCAGTCACGAAAGCTTTAAATCGAAATGTAAAATAGTAATTTCAAAGAGCTATTGTACCACCAAAATAACCACTTCAAGCTGAAAGTTCTTTCCCAAAGAGCCAGGACAGGCCTTTTCAATATTTCACTGCACCGCACGGCTCTGATCAAACATCCCCCCTCGGAGGAGTCAACATCCAACGTGGGAGCAGATCCCCTTAAACAAAACGAGGGAGGTGCGATACGCTCCTAATGATCACAGCTCCATTCGCTGCGACCTCTGTAGCCAGTGGCATGGTCAAAGGTTCGTGTCCTTGTTTCATCCTCACCCACACTCGGTGGGGGCTTGGCTGGCTTGTGGAAATTGGGTTGTTGTTTTCCAATTTTGAACGGGCTATGCTGTGTCAATTAACCTCCCGTCAAGACCGATATTATGCAGCAGCACCGTCTGATCGAGCAGTTATATCCTCCGAAAACCACCATTAGTATATACTTACTTTGCGGTGTATAAAATTGCAAATAATTGGAATTTATTACACGAAAACACTGGAGCGAGTTTAATGGCATTCCCTTGTTTTGATATGCCGCACACAAGATTTAATGTTATTGTAATTTTTCTTTAAGTTGGTTTGCTTGTCGAAAGTTTGAGATTACGGTACTAATCCGTCAGAAAAAGATTAACGCTGCTCTGCGTTGTGTTTCCTTTCAGCTAATTGTTTAAACAAATGTGACATACAAATGTGACGTACAAATGTGTATACGTTCACGTTAAATACAAGATTTCAGACAGATGCACAGACGCACACACTGAGTCAGCAGCACTTAAAACACTGAACATGCATCTAAAGCTGAGACATCCAATTATGCAAGTAATAAATTGCTCTAAACGATTATTGATTTGATAACTCGACTAATCGAATGAGCCTCACTTCTGTTCCCACATGTGCCGCTGGACGGGAGGTGATGAGCGGGGCGTACTGACGTCATCAGTATGAACACCAGCCGCGTCATGCTGGGCGTGGCTTACACGAGGTTTCCTGACTTCAGGAGGCAGGATGTGGAGGTCGCTGCCATTTTTTAAATGGGCCAAAGTAATCGACCAGAAAATAAGTAGTCAATTACACTGGTCAACAAAAAAATAATTCTGGCCTGGACTTTTGCAGCTGTTTTAGACTAATTTCATGGTGCTGATTCCAAATCTGATCTCAGATTTGCCCTATCACATCTCATTTTTATGCTATCGGCATACCCCATTTTCATAGATTTTACCCGAAATTTAACTCTGTCACTTATGATTGCAAGTTGTTGCGAGTCAGTGACTGCTTTAGTGTTAAAATATGGTGCTGTATTTTTAGGATAGTGTGTTTATAATATCATTTTATGTAGATATCCACATTTATTTAATACTAGCTGTACTACCCGGCTTCGCCCGGGACTTGTATCCACCACGGCCGGCCGCCTTTGTCTCCCCAGTGGCGATGTTAATACGCTACAGCAGATACTCGTTTGAGGCAGAGTCGACCTAGGGGAGGTTCAAATAATCGTCACCGGTGGTGGCCGTGAGCGGGAATGGAACTGGGTTCGCCGGGTTGGTAGCGCAGCGTAGCGTTAAGCACTACACCCACCGCTCCTCACACACCACACACGCACAGACACACACACAGACACACACACAGACACACGCAGACACACACAGACAGACACAGACAGACACACACAGACAGAGACACACACACAGACAGCACGCTAACCACTACACTACCGCTCCCCACACACCACACACGCACACACACACGCACACACACAGACACACACACACAGACACACACACACAGACACACACAGACAGAGACACACACACAGGCAGCACGCTAAACACTACACTACCGTTTCCCCTACACAACACACGCGCGCGCGTCCATAGGTACACATACACGCGCTTGCTGCAGACACACACGACTTTCAGGGTGCGTACGGCAGTAAACGACTGAAATAATAAAGCGGCAATGCTGCGCAAGGAACGCCTTAGACCTGCAACACATTTGTGTAATGCGAGCGTAAAGACACAAACTCATACAAACACATACACAATATACACACACACATACATGCAGACACACAGACAGACACATAACACGCATACATACACACACATACATACACCGAAACACATACACACACATACATAGACACACACATACATACACCCAAGCACATGCACACACGTACATACACACATACATACAGACACGCAGACATACACATAAAGACATAGAAAAAAACCCACATACATACACACACACACAAACACATACACATACATACAGACACACAGAGATACACATAAACACATACACACATACACAAAAGACCCGGCTTCGCCCGGGACTTGGATCCACGATGCCCGTCCGCCTTTGTCTCCCCAGTGACGATGTTCACACACGACAGCAGTTACGCGTTTGAGGCTGAGTGGACCTAGGGGAGGGCCAGGTCCGTTTCAAATAATCGTCAGCGGTGGTGGGCGTGAGTTTGAATCGAACTGGGGTCGCTCAACCAGCTTAATGACTATTTGTACAAAGAACATATAAAGAATCGATTATAATAACCAGGCTACAGTCCACATTATAGACTGCCAGTACACGCAGTCAGCTTCATAAGCAGGCTAGAGTGTACATGATAGAGTGGCAGTACGCTCACCGAGCTTAATAAGCAGGCTACAGTCTACATGATAGACTGGCAGTACGCTGACCCAGCTTAGTGACTATTTGTACAGTGAACATTTAAGTAATCAATTGTTGGCGCGTTGGGTTTAAAAGTAATATAAATTGCACACATTGTGGTGGGGGTGGAGTGGAGAGTAGGACAAACTTTGCGGAATTTACCTCAGAGTGGCGTGGTGGGTGTCGAGGCCTAGTAGCGTGCAGAGCCTGCGGCCTCGCCTAAATTGTCCACCCGGCAGAGGCAGGGTACGGGTGGCGTGCCTTCCCCCCCCCCCCCCCCTCAGCGCTCCAACAACACTGTGTAATGGCTATTATTTAATTATTTACGGAGCCTATGAAAGTGGCGAAGGCGTGGCTAGCCGTTGGCAGGGGCAACCGCCGTCCAATGAAACTGCAGCCCTTGGCGAAGGCGTCGCTAGCCGTTGCCAGTTCCAATGAAAGCGGCGAAGGCGTCGCTATCCGTTGCCAGGGGCAACCGCCGTCCAATGAAAGTGCTTATGGTCCGAAATCCACACACACACACACAGACGGACAGACAGACATTCACGATTTTATATATATAGATTGTTCTTCTGCAGTTTTTATTGAAAATGCAATATTTGATATCTCAAAAACCTGATGTGATAGACAAAAACTTATGTCAGATTTGGAATCAGCAGCCCAAAATTACCTTAAAACCGTTGGAATACCTTATGCCAGAAAAAGTGTGTTGACCAGTGTTATCATTTTAGCTGATTGATCAACTTGATCGACAAGTCACCCCTGTTGAGGTTATAGCAATAACCAACAGCAAAACATTTCTGAGATGCAACATTCACAAAATAAATGTTGGTAAACAATGTTTGATCCATTATGAGGCCTCCTTTGCCAGTAGCTAAATATAATAATAGATGTGTACCCTTTATTCTGGCAACAAAACTGTTTTTGGCAACAAAACTGTTGCCAAAAACAGTTTTGTTGCCAGAATAAAGGGTAAAAACCCTATTATTAAAACAATGTTTGACTTATGATTGCAATTACAATAACCGTTGTGAATATAATATGCTAACAATGTTAGAATATTTTATTCTGATCACACCGGAACCCTTAATAAAGCGATGTGCCTTAAAAAATATTGGACAACATTTAATTGAAACGCAATATATTGTATTTTTCCAGGCGAGAGGGCTTTAAAAGGTTGTTTGCCGAATGTGCAAAAGGGGCAATGGACGCCAATCAGCTCTCACCTGGTTCGAGTTAGAACGGCAAATCGATGGAATACATGCATCGCTCTGTCCTATCTTATATTTATACAAGGCGCTTTACAAGGGTTATGAGCGGTAAAATGAGGGTAGCTAAAGGTGATATGGTGAATAGGGATGTGGTATAGGGAGCGATGTTTAGTGGGAATTACGTGGGTGCTTTGGGATGGAGGGAAGGATGGGCCAAAGAAAAGAGCTGGGTCTTGAGGGAGGAGCGGAAACTCGACAGGGAGGGTGCGTCTGCCTTAATGTGGAAGGGAAGTTTGTTCCAGTGCAATGGGGCATGTAGGGAAAATCAGCGGAAACGGTGGATTGTGCGCAATAAATAAATATAAAGCACTGCAGGTGGGGTTAAGCGGGGGTAGGTTTGTGAGCCGGTACAACAGACGCTGGACATTAATTCAGGCAAGGGGCGTCCCGAGAGCTCGTGCCTTTTATTCTGCACAGTCCGGCGAGAATGTGAAAATGCCGAGTTCTGGCAGGAGGTCATGCCGTGTTGAGTCGTTCACTGCGCCTGCCATCTGTTTGGCCTCCATCACAAATTCCCCCTCTAATGACATTTAAGAAGAGTGGGCTCAAACCACGCACCTCGCAGGAAAAAACCAACACGTTTTAAAATATCCAATTAGATTCACTTCCCCGTGTGTGTGTGTGCGTGTATTAAAGTGCTCATTTTATGTTTCTTTATTTTTTGTATTTTCCAATTTTATTGACATCGTGTTCATGGTGTCGTAGCCACGACATTTTCACTCGCACATATCAAAGCTCGCAGTCCATCACCTCGTGTGGAAAAATATCCCTGGGATATGACAGGTAACTACTGCTGAAGACAATCCAATAGGGAGCCTCCTGTTAATACTAAGATCACACCTTTTTATATGCCCTGAAAAGAGTGTTCTTCATATTGCGAACAAACGTAACATTTTTATTCACAAGGTTGGCATAAGAGGCACTGCACTTCCCCACATGCCCTGTTGCCTAGTACTGTTTGTTGAACAGAATCAAACATAGATATAATCAGTATTAGCATAGGCTACATTTTATTAAATGCCAATTTGAGAATGTATTTTTCTCTGTAGTTACCGGTCAATGGGCTGATACCATCAACTCACTAAACTTATGAACCGGATTTAATTACGGTTGACTGTAGATTGGATTCGAACCCAGCCTCTCAGCAGTGCTGGCCCAGTGCTCAGACAGTATTAGCTGGCTGAGCTTCCCAGCCAACTCATAAGTGATCTGCTTCATGAAATTCAAAAGGCTTTTGGAAATGGAAAGTGAAGGGTGGTACAAATGTATCGCTGTCTGTCCAAAAGCCATTTTTTTAGACTAAGGATTACGAATACATAATGTAATGAATGCATTGCATTTGGCTGCTCATAAATACTATTCTGATCATGCAAGGGCTTAGCAGTTATACCACAATGGATAATAAACCAAGTGAACCAAACACGGTAGAATCTGTGTAAACCTAAGGCAATGTTTGAATGCAAACCAGGATCAAGATGATAACATAAGGAGGTGAACGGGAGCAGGGTGGAGTGCTTTTAGGAGAGTGTGATGATAAAAAGCAGAATTGCACTGTGACTGGGGAATAAAGTTTGCAATCTGTGCGAATTTACGCGCGTTCACACGTGGTTCAGAAACACGGTCAGCGACAAAGACGACGACAAAGACCACGCATGGAGAGGCGCGCGCGTGTAGTTGCACCCGAGAGGCGGGAAGAGGAAACACATTCCTGCGGAGGGAGCTGGTAGGAACGTCGGGTTGCTCGGTCAATGGGCAGGGTCAACGGCGGCGTGGTGTATTCCGCAAATATGGCCGACTGTGAGGGCGGGCACAAGCCGGCGTGAGTAGGTTAAACGTTGAGTTTTATAAGGGCACCACGGGGTGACCAGCCCCTCCCCACCCAGCCCCACCCCTCCTACCCCCCCACCCAGCCCCACCCTTCCCACCCAGCCCCTCCCCTCCCCACCCAGCCCCTCCTGACCCAGCCCCTCCCGACCCAGCCCCTCCCCACCCAGCCCCTCCCCACCCAGCCCCTCCCCACCCTCCCCTCTCCACCCAACCCCACCCCTTCCCATTTTTGGATGCACGACGGACGGACGGACACAATAATCCCCTGTGGGCTGGTGTAACCAGGAGGTTCCTACCAGTATAACACACTGATCAGGGAACAAACGCAAACTTGAGACATCGTATCGACGGTCAATATAACGCGAGCATGAGCAAGATACATTTCTTGAAGGGATGCTGGCCAATGAACAAAGAGTGGTGATGGAATGAGAGCCCAAAGAAGAAAACACCCCTAAGGTGATGACCCCCCCCCCCTCTCCCCCAGGTGGGTATGGAATCATGAGATCAGCTCGTGCGTGAGTCAGACTCGTTCTTGACATCACAAGACCACTGGGGATGGTGACGGTGTGGGAAGTCATCCAGCAGTGGCTCGACCACGGCTGAGATCTGACGAGATTGGGTGCATTGCATGCGATTTGGCCATAAGCATACTGCATTTTATACACGTAATCAAATCAATTATAGCATTTTTACTCGCCCTCAAATCACGCTTCTTGCAAAACTATGTGTATAAAAAGATAGGCGAAAGGATTCATAACATGTAATGACTAACGTGTCAATTATTGGCTGGGTATCATGGTGCCAGGTCCTGGTCAGGCTGTGGTTGGTGTGTTATTGCTTCTCAATCAACAAAAGGGCTCGGTTGACCCGGATTACCTCCCAAAGAGGATTTGGGATTAAGGCTCTTTATTAAATGGAAGATTGTGGAGTGTGCGGTCGGGTATGTCAATTGTCATTTTTTTTCATGTTTATACCACTGAGATATGCTTTGTTTGGATGACGTCAGAATGTTTCTCTTTTTCCACATCACAAGTGAGGACGTAGTATCTGGCAAGTCGTTCTTCGACAATGGGAATGTTTGCGTTATTCCACTTTGTTCGCAAATATCCAGGATGATGATGATAAAAAGACATATTTCGGGAAATGGGAGAATCTGTCTTAAAGCTGTCAAATTTTCCCGTGCACTCCAACATCCGACGCAACAACTGTAACGTCAAGATAGGGGTCATGCATTTATTGGAGGAAAATGCAGGGGAAAGTGACCACATTAAAGAGTTGAAACAACTTCTGCGTATGTCCTGTGGCTGGAGACATCGTCAGTGGAGCAAGACTTCCTCTTCGCGGATACAACCGCCACAAATTCCTCAGCGCCCTCACACATTCCCCGACGCGAAACTCGGAGCTCACGTGACTCATCCGCGGTTCACTTCGGGTAGAACAATGTCACTACAAGTTGCACTCCTCAACTGATTTAAAAATCTTCTTGGTTCTTTCGGTAAAGTCACGTAGAAGGGAAGTAATAAAATAATAAAAATAAAACATAATAAAATAATTCTCACGACGTTTCGGCCACAACACAAGCAGCCGTTCTCAGGTGAAGACCAGCTTGTGTTGTGGCCGAAACGTCGTGAGAATTATTTTATTATGTTTATTTTTATTATTTTATTACTTCCCTTCGACGTGACTTTACTGAAAGAACCAAGAAGATGAATCCCTGCAGTCACGAAAGCTTTAAATCGAAATTTGACGTAATAATATCACTTCTAACCTCCCCGGTAAGTTGTTTTAAGTGTCTAAAACCTTTCCCACATCTCTTTTTTGTTTCATAAACGAATAAGTCTCCTATCGCCCCCAAACAAACCTCGCCCGCGCTCGCCGTGCGCGCGTGTGCCACTGCTCCCTTGCGAAACTGTGAGCTCGCGTGACTAAATTTCGATTTAAAGCTTTCGTGACTGCAGGGATTCATCTTCTTGGTTCTTTCGGTAAAGTCACGTAGAAGGGAAATAATAAAATAATAATAAGAAAACATAATAAAATAATTCTCACGACGTTTCGACGCTGTCTCCCCGACAGGCCTGGTCTTCACCTGAGGACGGCTGCTTGCGTTGTGGCCGAAACGTCGTGAGAATAATTTTATTATGTTTTATTTTTATTATTTTATTATTTTCCTTCTACGTGACTTACCGAAAGAACCAAGAAGATTTATTTAAAAGTCGATTTAATTAAGTAGAACGTGTCGTCTATATTTATTTAAAGTTGCGCATTTTGATGTGACGTCACATTTCTCACCCCCCCCCCCCAGGTGCGTGACGTCATTTATGGACGGCCCCTAAGGACTTGTCCCTTGCTTTTTATTCGACGCGTGTGCGGCGATGGCGCAGCCATCGATCGAGGGTCAAATTCGAACCGCGTCGTGTGATCGGCATCGCGCTCGCTGAAGGTGTTGATGCCTTCAGGGAAGTCGTGTTGTGTAGACGCAACTGCGCACAATTCTGTGAGTCACTTATAACCGCTTTGCCGTTTCTTACTGCCAATTATGGACTATTGTCCTATCATCTCATAGAGTCCTGGCACGTAATAATATGCTACACAGTGGCAGGTCGCAAAATGCGGATTTATTACTAATAAACCCAATCATCCGATCGAAATTAGGGATTTCAATCGCATCATTGGGGGGCACGTGACACCCGCCCCCCACTGGCTCCGCCAGTGACTACATCGTGCGGCGCTTTCAGAGGCACCTTCTGCGGCCGTCTGGAACGCTCTTCTTCCGATATTAGGAAGCCACTGGAGCTATGCACTTTTAAATCATCGTCTCGATTGCAAACTCATTTCTCTAGAACTGCTTTTTGTGTGTTTAGTTTATCTGTCCTTCCCCCGCACCTCCGATTAGCACGGTTGGCTACGTACGGTGTGAAAGAAGTTCAAAACACACAAAACGCCGCACAACTCTGTTCACCATTTTTTTCCTTCGTTGATCGATTTACTTAGCACCCATCGGTATTTCCGTTTGATTTATTAGTTATATTATTTATATTTAACGCGCCTTGCTTCCAGACCAGTGCACCCGCATTCCACGTCTGGAGGTTATCCAAAGAGCTTGTGGCATGTGCCATCTGCACACCAATGACCTTCCGGCTGCTGACGCTAATCAGGATACTCACGCACACCGTAACCTGTCCCCTTGCAGAAAGTGCAGGGATTACAGTGAATTATTGCAAAGTGCGGCGAGGCGAGAGGTCGCAATCCTGCTAAAGATGTTCTGTCGCTCCAAGTCGTGCAACAATGGGCTGTCGTTCACCTCGGCTCGTAAGGGATATGACGATGTAACCATTACATGTCAATACATTTTCTGTGACAATTGACCTTTGATTAGGATTTCACTTGTATATGTTTAGCAGCCCGTGTGGTATGTACGGAGGCTTCCCATATCACGTGGGGGCATCTCACCAACTCGCACTGACCGGAGCAGGAGAAGTACGGTCATACCATTTAAATTTCTACTTAAAGCTTTCGTGACTGCAGGGATTCATCTTCTTGGTTCTTTCGGTAAAGTCACGTAGACAGGAAAAAATAAAATAATAAAAATAAAACATAATAAAATACAATTCTCACGATGTTTCAGGCCACAACGCAAAAATTAAAAAAACTGTCCCTTTAAACGTATCGTTATTTATTCATTGTTGTTTACCACAACTTTCCCGTGCGATTCGTTGCGTAATAACGTCGGTGTTCGCCGCTGAGAGCGTGACGGGTTTCTGTTTCCACTCCCGTTGCACCGTGACCCCCCCCACCTCCACCTTGCACCGCTCCCGCTCCCTCGTGGTGTGGCACCGATGCCCACTTTATTGTGGGGACATATTGGCACGTACAATAACGAGTGACTCGTTGATGAGTCTTCATCACGGCGATATTGCGATGAGAAAGGACCATCGTTGCATAATCGTTTCCACTTGAGAGCAGAGCTGTTGGCGAATGGGTTTCGTTGTGGTTGCTGTTAATGCAAGTGCGTATGTGTGTGTGTGCGCGTGACAGGAGTGGAGTGGCAGGCGGGGAGCGGTGGTGTAGTGGTTAGCACGCTGCGCTATGAACCCAAGTCCCTGGTTCGATTCCCGCTCACGGCCAACACCGGTGACGTTTATTTGAACCGGTCCTGTGCCTCCCCTAGGTCGACTCAGCCTCAAATGAGTACCTGGTGCGATGTGAAAACATCGCCAATGGGGAGACAAAGGTGACCGGGCGTAGTGCTGGCCACCCACCTCCTCGTGTGCCGTGCCGGCCTTCATAGGTGCTCGCTAACAGCACTTGCCCGAACATTCTGTTGAGGCTATACGGGACATTTTTTGGGAGTGAATTAAACCCAACACCTACTAAACTTACGTGGGAGGGATGTGACATTGATCATGTGTCCTGGGAGGAAGAGCAATAACCAATCCTTGCTATAAATACGCAGGTGTCAGGGCAGTTGCAACGCACCATCTGGAAGGGTTGAAGCTAACCCCTTATTAAGCATAAGCCTGTTCGAGCTCCTCTGATGACCTTTACTGCAGCCCCTCGTCAATCCACATGCTGGATTAAAGCCTCCCCACACCATAGCAGCACCGTCGTGGGGACGTTTCGCCATACTTCACCGCACTGTGTCGATGTCGTTTGGTGAAGGGAGGAGCCTAGAACCGGTTGGGATGTCGCTCCCCTCTGATGTTAGCCATGGGCTGGAGCATCTAACTGTGGCTGGCAAGTTGGGAGTGCAGTGGGCCGCTAAACCACTCTGCCACCGCTCCATCTACGCCCAATCACAATTGTACGTGTACAGCCCCTTTGTCAATCCACTGCTGGATGAGAGCATCCCCATGCCATACAAATGTCTTGCATGTTATTTGACCATACTTCACCACGCTAGTCAATGCGGGATAGGGGAATTCGGGGAACATAGTATAGGAGCCATAGAAGTATAGTACAGTAATGCATTATTACGCACCAACTTAGGTTGCCCACCACGCAGCCCTGCAGCCTATACGCACCCTTATTGCACAGTTGACAACCATCCCAGCACTGGTCAACATTCGGAAGGTCGTGTGCCATTGCAGAGAGGAGACACTCAGTCATAGGCAGAGGCAACGAGCAACGTCCTGAGCCTGGACTTGACCTCGCGCAGGGAGTCAACAGCACAGATGGCTGGGAGTAGAGATGCGAGTTCACGACATTCAGAAACTCCAGCCGAGAAGATGCGTTACGTATGGCTGGTGCACGAACAGCTATAACACAAGGAGAGAGAGAGAGAGCCAACATCGGAACTCACGGGCTGCCTGGTGGGCTGTTTAAAACGTACGCGGGACCTCCTGCACGTCGCGTTGGGGTGGATCTCCGCATCTGCTGTGCTTTCTATTCCGTTTTCATCTCTTCAATCTCGATGCTCCGCACCATGTTGCTTTGAGCTCTGCGACCTGATCTTCATTTATATGTGTCGTAAATTTCGTTCGTAATTTCACCGTTATTTAATCATAATACTTTGTATCATGCTGCACGAAGGGTTGAAAGCTTTTACTGAAGCTATTTGTGAAAACATAAATTGTCCTGGTAATTGGGTGTGAAAACAGATGTTCTTTGTTTGGGTTATACACACCGAATGTGCCAGAGAAGTCGCAGAGCGTCCCCTGTTCGACGTTTCTGATAACGAGTAACCAGTTATTCCTGTTTAGCATCTAACCTCGAGTGGCAATAATTGCATTCACACCAGTAATGTGCTTGGGGGTGGCCTACTTTGCTCATGTGCTAATTGAACACGTGGGCTCAAGATGTTCAGCCACATCAGCAAACTCGATCAATTTTGGAACAAAAAAATCCTCCGTGTTGGGAAACCAAAAAGATTAATAGTATCATACTCTTTGGTTCTTTCGGTAAAGTCACGTAGGTATAATATATATATACCTACGTGACTTTACCGAAATAACCATATACCTACGTGACTTTACCGAAAGAACCAATGAGTATAGATTCCTGCAGTCACGAAAGCTTCAAATCAAGATTAATTATATCAGCCAGGGTGAACTGAACTCAAGGCAACAGCACAGCCACTGTGAATACAGTGGGTGTCCGGATACCTCCAACTTTTTTTTTAGATATCGCTCAGAGACGCCCTTAGTCAACATGGTGGCGAGGTGTTAACTCCCTCGCCTGGTATGCAGGAGGTTGTAGGAGCCTGACGCGTGTATATTTGGAGTCTACGTGTTCTTCCCGTGGTCGTGTAGATTTTTCTCCAGGTTCTCTGGTTCATCCCTACACATTTGGAAACATGCGTTTAGAGTATTTTGCTTCTATAGATTTCCACACGACGGTAAGCCACTTCGTTGACCTATCATGTGTGGCCAGGTCACTTCCGACAACATCTATATAGCCCAGTCGGCCTTACCTCGTAAAATAAAATTTAAAAATCCATACAAGAGTTTTTTTGGGTCAGATCGTGTAAATATAAATGTTTCGTTAAACCAGCCACCTCAACCTGATGAAGCTGGTTGTAATAACCAGCGAAACGTCGAACTTAAATTGTCAATGTTGTGGGTTTACTCTCCAACACGCTGGTGTGCTGTACTAGTAACGAATTGACACGTTTTGTTCACGTGACAAACCTTACTAATTGGCTGTGTCGGGTGGTGGCAGATTTAATGACGCATTTTTATCTACGCCATCTAACCCCCCAAAAAAATCCTCGCATGGATAATATTGGTCGTGACAGCCTACGCGTTCAAACTAAAGTAGCTCGTTGTAGTGTTTTAGTTTACAAGGTGTCTGGCGGCATGTGGGAGGAAAACGGGACAGTCTGCAGATAACCTGGAGAAATCCCGTGCGTACAAGAGAGTAACAGTCACCCCCCTGGCCACCTCACAACCACACACATGCAAAACATGGCAACACCCCGAAGGTCACCAATCTAAATAATAACATTCATCATTTCTGTCAACTATTTTTTTGCACCTTAGCGCTCGCTCTGGTGAGCTCTACTCAGCTTGTGATGTTAGGTGATTTGGTCATAAGCTGCGGTAGAGCGTTCGCCACTCATCTTCTTGGTTCTTTCGGTAAAGTCACGTAGAAGGGAAGTAATAAAATAATAAAAATAAAACATAATAAAATAAAATAATTCTTTTTTATTATTTTATTACTTCCCTTCTACGTGACTTTACCGAAAGAACCAAGAAGATGAATCCCTGCAGTCACGAAAGCTTTAAATCGAAACGTTCGCCACTCGTTGCAGAAGTTCACGGTTCTTATCCAGCGGGCCGCACCGGTCAATGCCGCGGTGTGTAACAGCCCCCAGCACTTGACAGTGTCCATTTAAAGATGCCCTCGACGTCATTCGCATGAGTTGGCCATCGTGTGCCAGTGCCATGGTCCAAATTTGCCACGTGTTTGCATTGCAATGCACTTTGCTCAATTGAGATTATAGATACTAATCGTCGCCCCCTACCGACAGCGGACACGTGCCCCAAGGTCACTCTGGTAAATGAGACTCACGCTGGGCTGGGTAAATGAAAGAATGTTGAATGAGCGCGAACCGCCAATTCGTGGCTTTTTATCACCGTCACGCTCCAGGTTGACCGGGAACCCATTCAAGCAGCAGAGGAAAATTGTGACAAACTAAAAATAAAAATCACCTTACCTTATTACAGACCAATTCAGACCTTCTTGGGCACCCCGTGTCCTTATAAATCTCAACGTTCATAATGCTAAGTCCCATCACTAGGAAGAAACACAAACAGACTAAACAATGTTGTTGCCCGTATTGAAACGGCTGTACGTCGTATGGACCTGAAAACTCAATTTCCCTGTAAAAGAATACGGGCAAAACCGTATGGGTTGACAGGTATGAAAATGCCCGCGTTAAAAACCGGAGTAGAGCAGTTGTTTTTGTTGTGCTTTTTTATTTGCCGATTCAAAATAACAACTCAAAAGATACAGTTTTACACACAGGAACAAAAATAAGTTTTTGAATGGACTTTTTTTCTTTCTTTTCTTCAACAATTACTCTTCCACCACATGATTTATATTCACCGTGATACACAACATTTGAGTACAGCTCCCAAAAGTGCAAGTGGCTGTACATGAAGATCCCATTCAGCCCCCCCCTCCCCCCAAAAGTCGTCTGCAACACAGCCGTGGAGACAAACGTTGGGTCGGGAGAAATACGGGGGAGAGTGAAAGGAAGGAGGGAGGGATGGGGGGGACGAAAGACTTCCAAACTTAAGACTCGTACATACTTTCCCGTGACGAAATGCCTGCAGGGAAACCGGCTCTGTCCACGAAAACACGAGAAAGAGAGAGAACATCGCACGCTCCGTTTTCACCGCGGGAACGGCGGAGCATCGGGCTCGCCAACCACTAGCCCACTGCACACCGTTGGTGGGGGGGGGGGGGGGCAGGAGATGTGTGCGATTGGCAATCAGAGAAGCGAGGGACAGCGAATTGTGATAGAAACGTTTACTGCATAATGTGTGCTTGTTGGTTGGCCGGTTGCTCGCTTCGGTTCCACCCCACCCCCCTCCCCCGTTTTGTTTTGTTCAAGCTGCATAACGACTTTGTGCTATTACGATGGTGGGCCGGGGGGTTTGATCGGAAGAGGACGAGGAAATGTCGATGAACGGAGAGATGGCAGAGCGGGTAGGGAACGGGCGGACGGGCGGGCGGGCAGGAGACAAGGAGCACGTACCAACAGGACAGCACATTTACCGTCAAGCACGTGCGCGTGTGTATGTGTGTGTGTGCGCGCGCGTGTCCGTGCGTGTGTGTCCGTGCGTGTCGCGTCATGGGAAGAAACACACGGGAGGGGGTGGCGCAGGGCGTTAGGGTTGAGGCAGACGTGCCCCGGTAGACGCTCGCCAACATTTACATGGGCCACTGCTTGGGAAATGTCTTCCACACTCGAGCGGAAATAACGACGGACAAAATTAACCCGCGACTATGCTTTCAATTTTCACTTTAGTTAGCGTTGCTATAATTATATTATATATTTTTATTACTGTTTTTTTTATATTTTCATATATACACTTATACATCTGTGTTATTGTTCTCTTTTTTTTTTTGGGAATGATCCTAACCGTAAAAATATTTCAAGCAAGATGGTCCATGGAAATGCACACACACCACCAATGTGTCCAGCAAGTGGAGTTCAATACTGTCAGCCCCTACAGCACAGAATGACAGCCTTAACCGTTAATGCCCGGCGAAGATGCTGTTTTGATCTATTTTCTTCTTGAATTTGATTTTACTTTAATCCGGAATAACGTTGTGTGGGGTGAGTGTTAATATCTATCGAGTCTCTCTGCAGGTTTATCCGCGGTTGTGCCATCGTACGGTTGTCGGCTGCGTTTTCGGGTCGTGCCGCGTGCCGCTAGGCAAGATCTCCGACGTTTCGCTCCTCGTGCTGGGAGTCCCCTGCACTCACTTCCTGAAAAAGGGTGCCAGCGTGTGGAGTGAAACGTCGATCATGAATTCTGAACGTGCGGTACAACCGGAAAACTAATTGGAGAGCTATCATTCTTGATTCATTGGGAAAAAAAACCTAAGGTTCAATTCAAGTGGTTTTTGTTCGACGATTTTGCAAATATTTTGCCAACGGTGAGGTGTGCAAAGATGCCTCGATTCATCAATTAAAATCTATTCTCATGCCTTAGATATCCGCGCCATAATTGTGCACGTGCGCATCGATTATTTTCAATTCACAAACACTGCAGTCAGCTCGCAGTGACCACAAGCAACATTTTTTTTGTTACTTTAGAATTAAATCACGACCGCGGGCCATGAAATTAATCCGGATGAATCGTTACGTGCCGACCAACAACGTGGTGAATCCCCAAGGCCGATGCATCTCCTCGGGTGACGATTGGCGCAATCTGGCCTCATCATCGACACTTTAGCTTTCCGATCAACTCGCCGAGGTTTGACCCTCAAATCGCCGAGACGTCCGGCCGCCAGCATCACACGGGGGGCGGGGGGGGGTATGTGGGGGGAGGCCGTAGGGGGCCGTGGGGACGCGTTCGGTCGCCTCGCGTTGACCGCGGGGGGGCCGTCACGCCTCGTACCTCGTAGGGACGACTCGGCGACCTGAACCCGTCGCCCTGAAAAACGCCACTGCGACAAAGATGGAGCGAAGAGGGTGCGACCGTGGTGGGTCGGGGGGGGGGGGAGCGGGCAGTGGAATAGGACGAGGAGGAGAAAATGTAAAGAGGGCGAGCGCTTCAGGAGGAGTCCCTCTCGCCGGGATCGGCGTACACGTAGCTTTCCCTGTCTCCCCCCTGGCCCGGCGCATCCTTGCTCTGGTAGCCGTTGGGCCAGCTCCCTTTGCTTTGCGCTGTCGCGCCGTACGACTTCCCACCCGAGGCCCCGGCAAGGCCGCCACCGCCGCCGGCGCCGGCGACGCCACCATCGCCCAGCGCCGTCTCGGCCTCGCCCTCCGCGAAGTCGTCCCCGCCGAGCTCGTCCTCGTTGATGAAGCCGCACTTCTCGTCGCTTGTCTCCTCGGGGTCGGCCCACGGCTGCTTTTCGCCGGAGGCGAACAAGCCGTAGAAGATGACGCCGCCGTAGTGCACCAGCGCCGCGATGAGGAAGACGTTCTGCCACTCCTCGCGAGTCTGCGAGCGCGCGCGATGGAGATGTGGAGAGATGATGAGAGAGAGAGAGAGAGGAGGGGGCGGCGGGGTGGGGAGGATAATACCACGGAACGGTTTTTTAGAAAATTGATGGTGCCCGATGAAACGGCGGTAATTGCCATGCAGGGGTAGTGGTGGTGGGGGGAAAATAGGAAAATTGCTGCCCGTCGAAAATTACAGCTGACCCCGTCGGTGAAGAGCCTGAATTGAGCGACCGATTTGAGCTCAATTTAACCGGCCCCATTCACGAGCGCTGTTGAGTTAACCAGGCACTCGCGACGCACGCATTAATTATGTCATTATAAGCCTCTACGCTTCGTAAATTCCTGTGCGTGTCAAAGTTTAAAGACGAAATTGTTTTAAAACGCAGTGTTATTTAGCAAACGCTTGAAATCCTCAAGTAAAACAGAAATGCCACAAAAAAAACTAATCCAAGGAATTCTTACAATAGTCTTCTAGTTGAACAAAATATTGGCTGGACTACTTATCTATTTATTCTGACAAGCCTCACAGTCGCAAGACTCCTTTAGGTACTTCCCAATAGTGATTTGCATGCGCTGGATGCCCTAGTAATGAAATTGCTGCTCGGAACACAGAGCCGCATCTGATCGGCACAATATTGACCGCGCGCGGAACTGGTGCTCGTACATTTGCTAAACGCTCTACCACGGCAAGTCGATGCAGTCCACGAAGGAGGTCAATTCCATCGCAGCATCCGATATGCCTCCATTGTTCTTGCCTCGTCACGGTGCAGGATCTAGTCAGATTTCATCCGATCTTTGAAGCTAATCTGCGATTGAGCCCGGTTAGTACTGTACTTGGATGGATAACCACTTCGGACTTGGCAGGTGATGTTGGCATGCGCGCGGAAGACGGATGGCTTTGTGAATTTTCTCCAGGTGCTCTGGTTTCACCCCACACGATGCCAAACACTCATGAATGGAATTTGCCAAATATCCCAATCGCAGGACCCTCCCGAAAATTTGCCTCGAGGCTCGGTGATGCGCTACGAGGTGACCTGTCTGCCGCATGTCTCGCAAAACACAGACGATACAAATGTCACGCCGACTGGGGCCTCGGTCCCAACTCGGGTACGTGTCAGAATTTGTGCTCAAACTAACCCCGTGCCACAGTAAGAGATTGGAAACATTTACGTATAGGAAAAATATAGCCGAATTTTAAAAAATCGGTATTTTTGCGTCTCAAATATACATATGCATTTGTGTGTTTGTATATTTTTGGAGTTCTGCTGTTCTGCAGCTCAACGTGGGAATGCACATATTTCTACTCTGGCTGACAGCATGTCACTAATCATGCCAACATGTCTTCCACCCAATATTAGAAAGCCACTGGAGCTGAGCACTTTTAAAATCTACATCGAAAACAAATTTTTTTACAACTGCTTTTGTGTTTATTTTGTTGTCCTTCCCCACCGCAGCTCTGATGAGCATGGTTGGCTACGTACGGTGCGAAAGAAGCTCAACACACATACATACACACACGCACACACACACACATCTCTGCGCAGTCTGGACTGTATAGCGCTATGATTGATGCAGCCCCAGTACACTGATCGATCGACGCTGGCATCATATATCAGCCTAATGAGCATTTACTGCTCGGCTAATGCTTGCAGCCGGGCCGTGCTACTAAATCAAAGGGCAATCTTGTACCCACGGCAGTTTCGTGGCGGAGAGATTTTCGCCTGCTCGTGAATGTCGCACACTGCCACGCAGCGCGATTCCGTGACGACAAACCGTCGGGGTTCATCACTTGCACTTCTCGGCAAAAATTCAGTTTGAAAGGAAAATAAACCAATAAAATATAAAGAGAACATTACGTCGTTTTGTAGCCTTTTTTAAATTCTACGTACTTATACGGATCAATTTCATGAAGAGTTATGGTAGAAGTCCTCTTATCCGTTGTGATGTGGGAAACAAGCATCTCCTCTTATCCGCAATTTATTTTCTTCCAGATCATAGGAAGCTCTCCGACAATGCAGGAAGGGAAACATTGTCGATGATCACGGATAATAGGAAGAGTCACCCACGGCTCTCATACCCCACAGCTTCCGCTCATAAAAGGAGTCACGGATAATAGGATGAGTTCTCATGTGCGTTGTAGCTTGTATGATATCGCTATGGGTGCAACAATTCACCCCTCTGGCAATTGAATTCTCACGATTCAAGGTAGCAATGGCCAAGAAAGGCCAGTGTAGTGGCCTCTCGTGCTTAGAGGTTTCGCATGAAACCATCACATACAACATGATAGATGCATATATTGTGAGCATAATAATCGATATTGATCGATACTAATCGATCAATCGATGTATCTTTAACACCCAAGTCTGAGTTGATCTGTGTATGCCGTTATTATTAAATGACTCACTCATTTATTTGCTCGTTTTTCATAAATCGTGATTGCATTTATACATCTCAATGCATTTTTTTTCCTGTATATAATAAAGACATTGTGAAAATAATATAAGTCATCAAAAGTGACTCATATGCATCACGCTCGGGTAAAAAACGTTCACGAGCTAAAATACACGCAACCACTCGGATGCTTCATCACAAAACAGCACCAGGCTAAAAATAATAAGCGTTGATTTGCTCTTACAACACCCCCCCTCCCCCACCACCGTTTCCCTCGTTGAAGGTAATAAATAAATAAATATCGCTCCCAATTAGCGCCTGCCGCTTTCATCTCCCGCGGTTGCTATTCCGGTCTGCGTGACTCACCCGCGGCCTCGGCTCCCTCTTTGTCTTCAAATTTTCACGAAGCACCGAATCGAAGTCTCGGTTCCTGACACCGATCCGCTCACGAATCTCTCCGTAGGGCCACACGCATAACAGGAGGTGCCCTCGTTTCGTGAATTCTATTTCTGTGGGGTAATTTTTTTCCGTGCATGTGAACTTAAAACTACGAGCAATTTTTGGTTAAAATATTTTACCACGCCCACTGAGCTATATAGCTCTTTTGTTCAGAATCGACCCGGCTATCACATATGACAGCTCCAAGGAAGGGGCTTAACACGTGGAAATTTTCGCAACACAAATACTCCGAACGCACGTCCATTATAAACGTGGAGAGAATAATCCGGAAGACCCGGAGAAAATTCCACACAACCACGGGGAGAACGCGCAATCTCCAAACATACAGCGGTATCAGGGTCAGGATGGAACCCACGACCTCCTGCCAAGCAGGCGAGGCAGGTGGCATCTCTCCACCTTGCCCGTGCTGCGGCGAGCCCGTGGCGCCACGCCTCTCACCTTGCCCTTTGTCATGGCGCCCACGATGAGAGGGCACACCATTCCCGACAGGGTCCCCACGCCGTTGGAGATGCCCATGAGGATACTTGCATAGCGAGGGGCGATGTCCAAGTGGTTGACGTTGAAGCCTGCGCACACGCACACGGCACCAGCCAAGGCGAGATAGTTTAACGAGTAGTGGCGGTGGCGCTAATGGCCCATCCATTGAGTGGGTACTCAAAAATCTGTCAAAACTTGAGCCCTCCCCCTCCCTCCCTGTGTGCACGCAGACTTTTTACACCCCAACCCTCACCTGCGTACGTACGCCTGATGCACCCCCCCCCCCGAATCCTATAGAACGGCCGACATTTAATCCAAGCAGAAACGATCAAGGATTAATAATATTAACGTGTTTTAGCAAACAGATTGTCCACCGCCGGACTATCTAACTCATTTGAAGGCCAATGTAGACAATTTATTATCGAGGCTTCACCCTCCCCTTCCCCCAGTTCTCTATGCGTATGCACATTGTCAGTAGACCCCCCATACGCAAGCGTACACATTTGGTTAACCCCCCTATCCCCTCCATGCGTACGTACTCAATGGATGGCCCCTAACTGGCTTAAGTCAGAGTGGGGGGGGGGGGGGGGGATTAACGATGTACGAGAGAGTGGAAGGTGAGGGGGTGAATCGGAGGCGATGTTACGTAACGACAACAACATTTGCATTCCCTGTGTGGAGGAGCCGTCGACGAGATGGTGACAGAGTAAGACGCGGCTGAGTTTAACAAGCGGAGATTGATCAAAGCCGCCATGCTCACGATGTATGCATCATATTCGCGCATACTCAGGGGTGTCTGTATCATAGCCACGATACTCAGGCTCCGTCTATCACAGTCGCCATCGCAAGAATGTCAGGACCATGACCACCATGCTCATGCTCTCTTGATTCATGGCCACCAAGCCCAGAGCCTCCGTATCGTGGCCTCCCCGTGCAAGTTTTGTTTGTTTCGATTTAAAGCTTTCGTGACTGCAGGGATTCATCTTCTTGGTTCTTTCGGTAAAGTCACGTAGAAGGGAAATAATAAAATAATAAAATTTATTTTATTATGTTTTATTTTTATTATTTTTGTATTTTCCTTCTACGTGACTTTACCGAAAGAACCAAGAAGATTTTAGTTTGTTGTTAAATTGTATTTGCTCGAGGGCCCCGGCCGCCGCTGTCCCAACAAACCTGAGATGGCGAAGCCGCTGAAGCCGACGGCGAGGACGAGGAACGTGATGGCGATGCCCTTGCCGTGCGAGAAGCCGACCACGAGCAGCAGAGTGGCTTCCATGCCGAAGCCTGAACTCGCACCGCCACGCAGCAGAGACAACGGCGCGGTCAGCCGCGGGGTCTATCGGAGCGTCGCCTCGCATCGTTACAATGTGCGGCCGAATAAACGGTCAAAGCGCGGTTGGGCTACGTTACGGGGGCGAAAGAAATGTCAACACGCGTCCGTGCATTTCACGAATGATCGAGCGGGTGAATTCGTCAATGAACGCGTGAGTGAATTAATGGCTGCGCTCAATAATGCATGGATCGATTGATTAATTGATTGAAAGAATGGTTAAAAGAAATCAATGGGTGAGTGAGGACGCTAGACTCGGGCACAAAGCGGTGTTTCTTGGAATGCCACGACGAAGTAATTCGACATCCCCCCTCTGCGTAGCTTTCCTCGCTCGAGCAGTAGAACTCTGCGATGATTTTTCCGAGTTGTGCGGGAGCCACTTCAGGGCGTCGTGGAACGGGCATCATGAAAAAAAAACATCGCGCAATCTGGTTTCCAGGAACATTCGGTCTTCTGTTGAAAAAACATCAGATTTGGCCCTATCACCTGAGGTCGTATCTTCCGCCCACTACTCTTCGCTGGGGTGCCGCGGTGGCGAGATGTTAACCTCTTCACCTGGTATACAGGAGGCCGTGGGTTCGATCCCGATCCTGACGCCTGTATAGTTGGAGTTTGAATCTTCTCCCCGTGGTCACGTCCTCTGGTTTTTCCCCTCCACGTTTAGAATCAACACGTGTTTATATTATTTCGCTGCTAGAAATTTCCACGTGAAAAGCCAGTTCGTTGGGCTATCGTTTGTGGCCAGATCGCTTGTGAAAAAGAACAATATACCTTAGTGGGTCTTACCTGATAAAACATAAAACTCGTTCTCGTTTTAATTTCGTTTTTCTCTATCCTTTATTTTTCTCCCGCTGCGTGAATGTTGCACTGTGGCAGATACTCGGGTTGCACCGCATGTCCTGAATATAATCAGCCGAAATCAAAGCACATTCACAGCACAAATACACAATTCCCGCCGTGTGCGGGAAGCCTGAATTACATGGGGGGGGATAACGCATTCTGTTGAGATGAAACTCGAAAACCAATGACGCTTGGATGCCAACGTCCCAGCTAAGAACTCTTGCGAATCGTAATTCGGCATTAGACTTAGCGACGGCCCCAGGGTGAAATGGGTAGCCCACTGAGCACAGAGGTCACGGGTTCACTCTCCCAGCACGGCAGTTGAAACAATGATGCGAGTTTCCTAAATCTCCCCCGCCTCACCGCTGCCTCTGTCCACTCAGCAGTATACAGTTGGGTTCACGACCGATGGCGATCGACAGGTTGCCGTGTGGTGGGGTAAAGTGTGGCTGCTTCCACCTCTTCCAAGACGTGAGGACAGCATGGAAAAGCAGGCCAAAAAACCCCTCTTAGAGGGGCTCTCTGGAGCAACTTTTAGTGTGGAAGGCCCCGTTTCACCAGCAGTTCCATGAGCAAGCAATTGCAGTGCTGCACATTTGCTTCAATCTTGGCGCATTTCACACGGAAGCATCTAAGATGTCGTTGTTTGGAGATTGTCTTGCCGACCTAATGCTTTGTCCAGTGGCTTTGTTTGAGTTGAAACACCAATGTGCAGAGACTTTTGAATCTGAATACGAACGCGCGTAGTATTCTCTGCCACTAAGCCGTGCTTTCAAGATTAGTGGCTTAAAATTTGATGCCCAGGAGTACAGTACATGCCGTGTCGAAATAATTTTCATGTCCAGTTTTACAATACATGAAGAAAAAAAATCTGTGTTGTGATATCCATATTATGAATATGGCATAACATTATGTTTTATTGTACTCAAATAACCAAATTAGGTTTATCTGACTTTCAATTGGTTTTGCATCACACCATCCAAAGAATTACCTAAGGAATCTAATTATCCAAATATATCATGTTACATTTAGACTCGGCACACTTTGAAACCTCCATTTACAAATTTTCATAGGCCTAGGCTTCACAAAAAAACATTCAATGCATTTGACCCCTGAATTAATCATTCCCATCATCATTTTTAATCGACTGCTGGATTAAGGCCTCCCAAAGATGCTACTATCTCTCACCCTCCCGTCACGTAATAATCCACATGGAAAAAAAAATAGGCTTTACCCTTTCCGGCAATAAAACAGGTGTTAAGATGCTCAAACACCAAATAGGTAACTATTGCAAGTGAGCATTAGTCGCACGTACATACATACAAACAAACATACTTGGATAATATAATGATATGCATTGTATTCTTGGTTCAAGAATATGAATCCCTGCAGTCACGAAAGCTTTAAATCGAAATATATGCATTGTCTTTGAAACTGATTGGCCTACAGACACAACCTTCTTTAAGGCCTTGTCTCATACAATTTTAGACCAGAGAACACCAAAAGGCAAACAGAACAAAGGCATAATAACAATGATAACAATACAAAGTCATAGTAACCATAGTAACCATAATAACAAATACAAAGGCAATGCATGCACAAAGACAATGCTCCATCTTCTCCTCGGTGGTGATGCTCTACGGTGGATCTCCCTCCCAAGCTGCCCCTCTGCCATTATTTCTGTCCACCAGCCATCGTCCTTTCTCCCCGTAGCTCGAGGCCAGACTGGCCACGACTGCCTCCTCTACACTGACCAAAGTTCCTTAACCGCTGCCACGAGACCCGCCCTCCCCAACTGTAGCCACCAGGGCCCACTCACCTCCACAATTCATCATCTTCCGCACGGTGGTGGTGGACATGATCTTCTTGCTGCGGAAGAAGTCGGCCAGTTGTCCTCCAATGGGCACCACAATCGTCATCACCAGATGGGGAAGAGCCGAGATGATGCCCACCTGCAGGAGATGGAGCATGCGTACATGCATGGATCAATGAATGGACATGGGAGTGGTGAACAAATCCATGAGGGCATCCGTACGTTTGTCAATCGCACCAGTCTTGTCGGCACAAGTCTATGACAAAGGAAGCTGTGTTTCAGACCTTTCGGTTTGATCGCGGGGCAAACTTGCCAAATGGATGAGACAGTCAACAAAAAAAACTAAAAATACGGAATGTATAAGACAGTAAAAGTGAAACGGACAATAGAAACACTGCAATGTGAGGCCGACATTACCAACAAAGCCATACAAAGTAGAGGACATGAAAACATCTTGATTGTCGAATCGAATTTTTTGCTGAATTGTGACGATTCGTGTAATCGCAGAGGCAATGTGGACTGGATGTTTACATGCCACGTGAGGATACCCAGCCATCAGGCAACTCAGCTCAAAATAAATAAATAAAAAGCTGACCCCGAGTGTTAAATGTGCCTGCCACTCATCTTCAAACCAAATCCCCCGCGCGTGTCAATGCCTTGTCCATGGTGCAATCGGCGTCTGAATCGTCACGGTCACTGAAACAACATGGCGATGCGCGCAACACTGGGTCTGGGTGGCGTAGCACGGTCTGAATGGGCTCCCTGGGTGTCACCAATGAAATGAAGCCGCCCATGAGCAATTCCTATTCTTCTCTCCGCATTGCCCGGCGCCTAAGGCCCCCTTTCTAGTTCGTGGGCAACGGCGCAGTTGCACTGCAGGTGCCGTGACCCCGGCTCGCCAGGAGAACACGATGCAGCCAGAGTGTAGACTCCGCCCCCGCTGCGTCCATATGGGATGCAGTTTTCCCTTCGTGAACGTGCGTTTATCTCTGGGTGGTACTCCTCCCACATGTAAACACCCATTAATTGGCCGATAACACCTTCATATATAGAGGACCGCAGAGCTTGAGCAATTGAACCTTATGGCGGTACCCCGGCTGTCGCATAATGTCTGTGATTCAGTAATTTTTAGTCTGTTAAAGCTCGGCGACACGGCAATCGACTCGTCTAGACGAGCTGTACACGATGCACTATTCAAAGTTGAATTTTTTATAACGGATTTTTTATGCAAATGTTTGGCGTTTCGACATCGCGGAGTGGCACTGATTTCGGGTTTATTGGTACCCCAGAAGTTAAGTACTCCCCTGGACAAAATAGTGTCCCAGAAATACAATATTTCATTGCCTCGGCCCATTTTGTGTTATTTGGTGCCCCGGAGTACCGCCAACAGGATCATTTGTCTGGTGCCGGCGCGTGGATTCCTTCCTGTTTGTCGGTTGTTAATTGGCCCTCGTTCTGCCTCCCCTTGAGAGCGAGCATGTGCCATGCGTCACGTTACAAGTTACATCACAACAATAATAATAGTCAGTTTAACACGTAGGCTTTCGCGACCAATATTATTCATAATCAACGTTTTTTGGTTTAGATCGCGTTATTTATAAATGTGTCGTAACCCTCCACCACCCGACACGGCCAATCAGAAAAAAAGTGTCACGTTGACAAAAGACAAATAGTTCACTGCTTTAGCCCACCGGTGTGTTGAAGCGTGAAACCACAACATTTACAATTTCTGAGTACGACGTTTCACTGGTAATTGCATCCAGCATCATCGGGCAATTCGCCAGAATGGTGATAATAATAGTTATAACTACGCTGCCGGCTGATTCACCTCGTGCTAACGCTTTCACGCGAGCACCATGATCTGCCGTCACATTTGGGAGCAATAAATAAGCGTTGCGGCATGAGAACTGAGTGCCGAATTTTGACTCGGCAGTACGTGTTGAATGGGCATCCTCTTCAGAGTTCAACGAGTTCGCCTGAACAATCTGCAAAGCCGAACTCACGATCCAACATCAATTGCCGGACAGATGACAAGAGGCCGTTTTCTCTTGTGTATGTTTTACTTTTACTGGGTGGATCACAGTTGTTGTTGTTGTTATTGTTTCGCAAACAAATTAATTACGGGTGAAGCGTTTCTGTTCACCGCCACGCTATGGATGGGAGAGCGAAACACACATGGCCATTAAATAAAATGAACCATCCGAGGCAAAGCAAAAGCCAACAATGAATAATCTGTTTATGAAAAGGAGAAGAAGAATAAGAAAAAAAATAAAGAAAAACCTCATTAAATACATTCAATGTACGGCGAAAATTTCGAGATTATTAATTGTGGGTGCCTTTTACAAAGCATTTCATTAACGGCATTAATTGCAATCGCAACAGACGGGCCTCGGCTGCGTGCTCGAAGGACAACCAATCGCGGGTCTTGCTCGTTAGCGTCTGTGGCTAAGTGTCTGACCCGCCGTCGCTATGGATGCGCGCTCACGAGCACAGATAATGAAGCGTCAAGGCCACCGCTCCACAAAGCTACGACGAGAGGCATCCCCATTGCCAGAGGTGACATCGGCAAGCGGGGGTTCTCTCTCCCTTGCTGCCTTTGTGACCAAAAAGACGAAGAGATCCCCCCGCCCCCCCCCCCCCCCCCGCGTGGCCTACACAGATTGTTGGGGGCCAAGTTTCTCTCAGCGAGCCACCTCGTGAAGGCAGCCAGCGTGGACACACCGGGGCATCGGTGTGGCCAATACCACGTCCGGTTGGTGACCTTTGTCTCCGAAGTGCTGTATAGATGTTCATAGATATCGCCAGGCACGTGAGTTTACACACTTTTTGTTGTTGTATTCATCCTCTCCAGAATTTGCCACAATCTGGGGTCACACTTTAATTCAAGAATGTAGTTAATGCTGATGCAATAATATAGTTGACTGAATAAATATAAGCACCACTGACGTTATCAATGACTGGGAATCGAAATCGTGCAGAACGCTCATCGCTGTGCCACCATTCCCGTTGTGAACAAAGACAAAGATCCCCCGTATAGCCTAAACAGACTGTTGGGGCAAGTGCTGTTTGCGAGCACCTATGAAGGCCGGAAACAGCACACGAGGGGGTCGGGTGGCCAGCACCAGGTACTCATTTAAGGCTGAGTCGACGTAGGGAAATCACAGGACCAGTTCAGATAATCGTCACCGGTGTTGGCCATGAGCGGGAATCGAACTCGTGTGTGAACGCGCACACAGACACAGACGTGGACAGCACGGGCGTGGTCACTACCCGTGTCTGCATACACCTCCGGTGAAGATGGTTGCCTACGTACGCGCGCGAAAGAAGTCCAACATACACACACACACTGCTCGGCCACATGGAGTTCACGCCGGATAGGGTGACACTAACAGGTGTTCTGAACCAGACACCAAAAGCCACACGCGTCGGAGTTGTAAGGGAAGACCCCCGTATTGCTTACACATCAAGACGATGATTCCATGATGACGATGACGACGACGATGAAGATTGGGGCTTGTAACAATGAATATTTCCAGTTGTTGGATAAACTGTCACAATTTGATTAAATAAATTGATTCGAGAATTGAAAAACACGTGCAATAATTGAAAGATAACATATGCAACACACATCTATGATTCACACATAAAAGCACGAAGCGTCGTCACCACTATGTATCTCAATACTGGATAAGATTGGTGATTAGATCGCATTGCTTTACCACACCACGTGTATCCGATATGGAAATAGCTCGACCATAATTCACCACTTTCGACCAGTATGGTGAAGGAGACCAGTACTGGTGTAGACACTCACGTTTCCCGTGACTGAGAATCAAACTCAGGCTGCGAGGTTCATAGCGCAGGGAGCTAACAATTCGGGGCAACCCAGAACCGGTTCGAACATCACTCGCCACGAACGTTATCCCTGGCTGGGAAGGAAACTCAAGTCTTTAACTGCACGGGCGCACGTGAATGCAACAGCTTGGGGGATTGTGAAGGGGCCCGGTAGATTGTGTTCAGGGTGGGGTTTGGATCGATGGAGCAGCTGTCATCCGACCCAGCAGCTGAGCCAGGAGCCAGAGCAGCCGGTGGCTTCAGCAAAACACGAGGAGGCCACACCGCACCACAGTGTACCGCACCACGCCACGTCGCACCACGCCACGCCACACCACACCACACCACACTATGCTATGCCGCACCACACTATGGCGCACCACACCACGCCACACCACACCACACTACGCTATGCCGCACCACGCCACACCACGCTATGGCGCACCACACCATGCCACACCACACTACGCTATGGCGCACCACACCATGCCACACCACACCACACCACACCGCACCACGCCACACCACGCTGCACCACACCACACCACGCCACACCACACCACACCACGCCACACCACACGTCACCACGCTAAGCTAAACCACGCCACACCACGCCACACCACGCTAAGCCACACCACGCCACACCACACCACGTCGCACCACGCCACACCACGCTAAGCCACACCACGCCGCGTGCTGTGCTCTGCAGTCACCTTGCTGATCTCAAAGCCAAACACCTCCTCGAAGTAGGCGGGCTGTGAGATGAGAAGCAGGTAGAAGGTCCAGCTCCGGCAGAAGTTGGCCACGATGATGGCGTAGACCGGCATGGAGGTGAAGAATTTCTTCCAGGGAGTCTTGAATTTCTGAGATTCAATAAAAAAAAAGAGAAAGAGGGAAAGAAGAAAAAACAATTAAATCGTGCGCAGGCACGTCGATTTCAGCAACGCTTTCCAAACTCGACAGACTCTGTGCAAGGCAAGGTGGCATGGGAAATATTTCACCCACCAATGGATGAACTAAGAGGTCGATTTAAAGCTTTCGTCACTGCAGGGATTCATCTTCTTGGTTCTTTGGGTAAAGTTACGTAGAATGGAAATAATAAAATAATAAAAATTTAACATAATAAAATAATTCTCACGACGTTTCGGCCACAACGCAAGCAGCCGTCCTCAGGTGAAGAACAGGTCTGTCGATAAGACAGAGTCTGAATGACGGCTGCTTGCGTTGTGGCCGAAACGACGTGAGAATTATTTGATTACGTTTTATTTTATTATTTTATTATTTCCATTCTACGTGACTTTACCGAAAGAACCAAGAAGATGAACTAAGAGGTGTCAATTTTTATCCGTTCAGATTCATTGCCACTCACGTGTCGAGATCGATGGCCCTCGCTGTGACGCGGTTTTCAGAGTACATATTGCGCAACGTACAAACGTGCAACTGATTTATTTCACAGCTTCATGGGTGTGTTTAATTCAAGTGAAATACAAATGCACAACGGTAATACTAAGCCATAAATAAGCCATAATTAAGCCACCACGATATTTGCATATAGATTGGATCATGAATAATGGAGGGCATTGCTCCGGCCAGTCTACAGAGAAGCACTTTCATGAGAAGTTCATGCTCAGAAGTCTCAAGTGGCACTGCATGAATTCACTGTATGACCTGCTGTATTAATCCGCTCTATGAATCTACTGTATGGATTCACTGTATGAATTCACTGTATGAATGCACTGTATGAATCCACCGTATACATTCATGGCGAAGCTGAGAAATGACAGGAGGAGCCCGGAGTTTTCCAACAAAAATGCGAATTGCAAAGTGAACCACGTGCACACGTCTTACCCAGGTGCAAATAAAATGCACATTCATGATTTCTCAGCCAACTTTTGCCAATGCTTTCGCGACTGTTATATGTTGGGGCAGATGAGACTTTATACCATCCCATCGGCTTACTGAAGCGTAGACAACCGTATTACTTGATCTTCTTCTTCTTTTGTATGGCTGATGTAGATGCAGAGCAACGATTTCACATTCAGGTGGTTAAGCCCAGATAACAGCCGTGTCAAGAACAGCGGAGTGCGTCGCTGCGATGTCTCCTTGGTATTTGTGGATCGGGGCATTGTGTCGTTATATGTTGTACAGTCTGTTCTGGATGACCACAGTCACACACTGCTTGAGAGTTTTAAAATTTCCATTTGTGCATCAGGTATCCGCATCTGCCATGGTTTGCGCGTATGTGATTTATGGTGGACCTAAATTTAATTTTAAGCTTTCGTGACTGCAGGGATTCATATTCTTGGTTCTTTCGGTAAAGTCACCGTGAGCTTCGTGGAAGATCAAACCCAGAGATCTTCTTCAGGTGAACGGCTGCTTGCGTTGTGGCCGAAACGTCGTGAGAGTTGTATTTTATTATGTTTTATTTTTGTTATTTTATTATTTCCCTTCTACGTGACTTTACTGAAAGAACCAAGAAGAAGTAGAGACTCTTTGACTTTATGAAACTATTAACATACATTTGTTATCATGTTACAGTATATTTTCCGTTATTTTCCATTAAATACGATAGTCCCATATAAGTGTTAACATTTTTTTAAGAACCCTGTAGAATTCACACGGCCTCCTGATGCTCTGTGCAGAGTTGTGTTTCTTCAATGGCAACAAATTAATCTTGAGGTATCTCAAAGCGCCGTGTGTAAAAGTAAAAAAATAAAAAATTACACCCACTGACATCGTATAGATATAGAGTGACAGCCAAAAACAATCATAACAACAAGTTCCACTATGGTGTGGCAAGTGTTGCTGACCACATCACTCAAATCATCTCGCCAGATCTCGAAAGCTAAGCAGGGTTTTTGAGCCTGAACAGTAACTAACACAGGTGATCATTACGCATTCAAACAGGTTGTCATAGGCCGTTGCGGGGCTACGGTGTTGACAGCAGAGAGTAGTTCTGCAATATAATGTTGTACTGTACTATACCCCCTCGTCTATGCCCCCCCACACACACGCACTTGTTTTAATCCACTGCTGGATGAGGGTCTGCCCCCACCTTCACCAACTCGCAATGACCGGCGTGGTCAAATAATGCTGCTATGATCCCGTATACCACGTGGGGAGGCCCTCAACCAAGCGGGACATGCACGGCACAATGTTAAAGGCTATTTTTGTATTTATTTACTATTTTTTTTTTACCAGGTAAGGCACACCGAGATTTAGAGATCTTTTTTCCGAAGCGACCAGGCCACAACTGGTAGGCCAACAAAATGGCTTGTCATGTGGAAATGTACGGCAGCGAAACAACGCACGCTACTTAAATGTGGAGCGAAATACCGGAGGAACCAAAGAAAAATCCACGCGGCCACGGGGAGAACAAGCAAACTCCACATATACAGACGCAGGTGTCAGGGTCGGGATCGAACCCACGACCTCCTGCATACCAGGCGAGGGAGTTAACATCTCCTAGTCACCGTGATGATGATGAGAGAGAGACACGCAAACTCCAAATATACAGCAGCAGGTGTCAGGGTCGGGATCTAACCCACGACCTCCTGTATACCAGGCGAGGGAGTAAACATCTCGTGTTGGGTGCGATGGCATCGACGCTCACCTGCGTCGATCCCAAAATCCCGTACGATTCACCGATGCTCTCCTCGATGTAGGTCTTCTCTTCGTCCGAGATGGTGGGATGTTTGGCCGGGCTCTCGTAGGCAATGCACAACCAGAATATGTACCAGAAAAGGCCGAACGATCCTGCACAATTAAAAACACACACGCGCACACGCACATGCACGCACAAACAAAATGCAAGGGCAGTGAATGAAATGTACACTTGGATTTTTTTTTATTGAAGATCATCTTCATTATAATGTATTATCATCACGATCATGATTATTATTTATACCACACATCCCATTCCGTACATCTCGATGTTCTAGAGCAAAAGGGTATTTGAAATAAATCCTCAGCAAGGAAGAGATTTCAGACCAAAGTCAATATTTTAAAAACAATGCGGCATAGCTAATGCACACAATAATAGTGCTGAATAGGTACTCAGGTCTTCTCTATGATTATTTTTTTGTCTGCAATATATTGTGTGTGTGTGGCTGTACAGTATTCCAAAAGAGCTTCGACCCTGTGGTAATTTGTAAATCACTGAGGACGTCCATGCATCTCGTTAAGCCAATTACAACGCTCTCTGTGAATGATGAGAAACTCGTTAAGACTCAAACGTGCGTGCAGGCCGAACAACAAATACAGCATCGCGCGTTCAGAGGGTGATTTCTGGACTGCGAGAGGCAACATTGTGAGTATAGGGTCAGGATAGGGGTTAGCCCTGCTATCATGCCATGCATGCCACGTGACATCCCTACACTGATTGATCCACATTGCCTCGTTTTAAATTGTTTCCCTGTTCAGCTGTGCAAGTGGCAGCGCCTCATCTTTGGTTTTAATCTCTGAGCTAGTCGTGGTAAATTGCACATTTATTTAGCAGGGACCAATCCCTTCCTGAGGGCAACTGCTGTTAACATCCCCGTGAAGTGATGCTCCTTAGCTCATGCAATGATTCGCCAATTAGAGTCGATTCCTATGTTCGTGGTGCGTGCATTGAATTGGGCACTTAAGAATCAGTTGTGAACGATTCATTCCAAAAATGGTACGTTATCGTGACATATTTAGGCTGATAAAATAACCGAGAAGAGAATAACGGCAAGATATATTACAGGCAAGACAAGTGTGGAAGTACAAATTAAAGAAATAGAATCAATTCTGGAACTGAACGGCCACTGCCCATCATGCCAATTCATCGCATTAGCAGGGGAACCGATTGTCACGTGGCTAGGACTCATTATATCGGCCCCCAGAGGAGTGATAGACTGAGTCAGCGGCAGATCCAGGGGGGGGGGTGGCGGCAATGGCAGCAATCGCCCACAGACACGAGGCCCTGAAAATTGGTATTTTATTAATACTTACAGAGAAGATGCATTCAATGTGTGTGTGTTTTGTTATTAATGGAGGGCCCTATTTACAAAGATTTCAATTTGTAATTGCCCAACCACCTTGGAAAGTTTCCAGATCCGCCTCTGCGGCTGAGCCGAACACCAATTAGAATAAAAACCCCAGCTCGCTTCCTATCCCGCCGTGAGAAACTCACTCTGCTACAGCACCCAGGCAGCAAGTCCACGCGACCACCATAAGAAGAATATGCAAACTCCAAATATACAGGCATTGTCAGGGTGGGGATCGAACCCATGACCTCCTGTATACCAGGCGGGGTAGCCACCATGGCGCTATAGGGTTCCCCAGCCCTGTACTGGAGCATCCATACCTGGTTGCACTCACCGTACACATAAAACACTGACGACCACCCTGCATACTGCACCAATATCCCGGCCAAGGGCATTGCCACCACGGCTCCTGCATAGGAACCTGTAAAGAACATGCGGACACACACACAGCAGAAGCAGCAGTAACAGCATGCACACTGCGGCTGTTGGTATAGGCAGCAACAAGTGGCAGCTCACCGCCAATTTCAAGAGTGCCTATCAAGATATCATCCCGAAAGCACCTGATATCATCAGATTTCGCAGGCTAAGTGGGAGTTGAGCCTGGTTAGTTCTTGAATGGGAGACTGTCTGGGAATGTCAGGTGTTGTACGCTTGGGCTGCGAGGTGGCCAAGAGTACAGAAATTGATTATTTAATCTATCTGCATGGAGCTTGTGAGTGCGTTACTCACATGCCCCGGTTCACCACCGATGCTAAACACCTCAACGAGCGAATTGACCAAACATTGCAATGCAGGACCCTCCTGAAAAAAAAGTGTCATGACGCTCAACGAGGCTTTCCGGAATGGCAGGCATTTCCATTGTCACGAGTATGTAGGTGGCTTCTCTGAGATCATGACCAGCTGCCTTTGTCCATGAGCTCTAATATCCTGTGAAGAAAACTCACTTGTATCGGCATGATGCCCCCTCTTCCCCAAACCCCCTGTGTTATATCCGATTAGCACGGTTGCCTACGTTGCGTACGAAAGAAGTTCAACATACATACATACATATGTACATGTATATACCGTATATATTTCATTTAGACTGTTTAAAAGAGCGTTTGCTGCTCAATGTGTTATCATGGAAAAATGCTCGTGTCAATCAATGCCGTTCACACGTCAACTTTTTAAAAATATATCCTGGGTTTAAAACACCCGACAGTAAAACGCAGTCTTCAAATATTAACCAATCAAGCTGTCCGCCCTTCTGACTGAAGAGTAGTAACTTCCAAAAATATTGCCCTACTAATATATATTTTAAGTTATAAGGCAGCGTTAAATGCCAAAAAGATAGCCAGTGTTGTCGCTGAGCTTCCGCACCACTGCCAAAGCAGTTTCTTTATTGCCCTTGGTCTAAAATACACAAAATATGACTTTCAGCCCGTGGCAAATGACGAGTGATGTCTGAACCGGGCCTCGGCCGCCACGTCCACCCACCCAGCCCGCACTGACCCGCATAATGAAGCATGGTCAGGCAACCCCCATGCAGGCGTGGGGGGAGGCTTTGGATTGACAAAGCCATATAGATATATTATTATTTGAAATTGGAATTCACTTTTAATGGCCATGGGAAACAATCATTATCATTAATTGTTTCATGATGACGATGTAAGAACGAGGACGGTGCTGATTATGATGATGCTATAAAGGGCATGATGATTAAATCTTGACTTAAAGCTTTCGTGACTGCAGGAATTCCTATTATTTGGGTCATTCGGTAAAGTCACGTAGATAGGTTCAAAGAAAATAACAAAAAACGACGACGTTTCGATCGCAACACAAGCGGTCGTCATCAATAAAAGGGGGTTAGCTTCTCAAGGCAAATTGTTAATTAAGGTTTACAATTAACATAGCCCACATTTGGGCTCACATTTGGGCTATGCCGATTTTTTACTTTTACAAAAGTTTGCCTTTAGAAGCCAACCCCCTTTTCCTGCGATCGAAACGTCGTAGTTTTTTGTTATTTTCTTTGAACCTATCTACGTGAATTTACCGAAAGACGCAAAGGCATGACGATTATTGTTGTTATTTAATGATGATGTAAACATATTGGTGATGATGATCCTGATGATGTAAACATTTTGATGAATGATGATCTAAAAAGATTGATGATGATAACGACATAAAAATACTGATGATGATAACAAAAACCACACAGTCCAAACGACGAGTGATGCACAGGCAGCTGTCCACGGGCGACGCGAGTGCACAGGTGCAATGTGGCATTGGCATCTAATCGGATTTTCAGAAGTGCATTCACGTTGAAGCCCTTGATCATCTGCCTTTTCATTTTTTTCTCAAAGGCCTTTTTTTTTCGTCATCAGTGGGGTGCTACGTTTCATTTTGCTCTCTGATGGCCCCGAAACTCGATGCATGATAATGCAACGGCGTAACGCATCCCCAATAAGTGTGCATGCCAGAGTTTAAAAAATTGCATGCATCGTTGCGCGTGCCTGCACCGCAATGGGACTTAATGTAAACGCCGCCAATTGCGCAATCATACACAAATTATTATTTAACAATATCGCATTAGACAAGACATTTATATCCCTGCCTAAACAAACAGTCCTACGGTTGTGTTATATGGGATACCGCTTGAATGTAGGTGTCCAAATAACCACCTGCATCGAGTATTATAAATCAGACTTGCTATTTTTAAAATTATTATTGGGCAAACTCAACAATGATTATACATCCATAGATACAATGTCGGGATTCTGGTAAATCGAGGCAAGGGGCGAGGGGGTGAGGGGGGGGTGCCTTGGAGGATGTCTACCGCAGCTCTGGAGTGGAGCAATCGGCGTGAGACGGGTCGTGGGGCTCGCTGGACTGTGAGCAGTGGCAACGGGACCGGCGGGAGAGGGCGGGGGGGGGAGTTCGTCCGGCAGCTGGTAACATCGTGGCTGACGATCGTGAGATGGGCGATTATTGCGACTGTCACGATTCTTAAAGAAGGACCCGGTTAAAACGAAGAAATTACGCGGCTAAACGAAGGAAGGACGCTGATAAACGAAGGAAAGACGCAGCTAAACGAAAGAAGCCTCTACTCGACGAATGAAAAACGTGGCTAAATGAAAGGTCGCAGCTAAACGAAAGGAGACACAGCTACATAAAAGACAAAGCAGCCCTTGTAAGATACAAATCATCGCCGCCGAACATGCCAGGCGCTGCCCACGTGAGCTTTAAAGCTTCGCTAACGAGCAAAAAATAACTTTGTTGCTGTTGTTGTTGTTAAAGTGACTTTCACGTGCGCCACCTCTAACACTGGTGACGTCACCACAGCTCGTGGCTGTGTATGCGAACAATAGAAACAACACACACACAAAGCACGGAGAGCAGTCAACGTCGCAGTAACGCCTCTGTCGACCAAATTTGACATTCGACGCGGCGCGGCCCGGGTGTGTAACCACGAGACAAAGAAGGGGTTTGCCTTTGTTCTTTAATTCATGAGGGAGGGGAAAATTTTGTAACAAAACGAGTGGTAACTTGACCTTCGCTGCAACGCATACGTTCTATCGCGTGGCGTCACAGCCGCGAGCCACTGGCACGCGTGAGCCGATACTGCCACGTGCAGTGACGTCACAGCTGCGAGAGCCACTGGCACGTGTGAGCCTATACCGGCACGTGCAGTGAGGTGATCACGCCTCGTGTGTGTTATGTATCTGTGTGCATCGTATGTGTGTGTATATGTCTTTGTTGAACTTCTTTCGCACCTTACGTAGCCAACCGTCCTAACTGGAGGTGCGGGGGAAGGACAACAAACTAAACACAAAAAGCAGTGTGTGTGTGTGTGCCCGTGTGCGTGCACTATACGGGAGATCTTTGCACGTGTGTTGCATATGCCCACGTGCACCTATGTGTGTATGCGTGCCGTCCGTTGCGTGCATTGCTCTGTGTGTGCTTTCGCATTTGTATGCGCGTTTATACGTGTGCGTGCGTGCGTGTGTTAAGGCTTTTGGGAGGGATCTTTGTCTTTTGTATGCGTGCACGTGTGTGTGTGTGCGCAGGGCTTTCACAAATCCACGACGGGATACTCACCACAGAAGGCCGTGGTGGCCAGGCGACTGCGTTCTAACGGCGGGGCCCACTTGGCCCAGATTCCGTGGCAAGCCGGGTACGTGACCCCCTGTTCCACAGACGACGACGACGACAACGACGTTAAACATCCGCACGGCACCGCACGGCGCTCCTCAACGCACACGGGTAGCCAAAAGAAAGTCATCACAACCTACGAAGGGACATTAATCATAACAAACATTTTATTTTCGGTTAGATCGCGTAAATATAAATGTGTCGTTAACCCACCATCACCCGATACACCCAATCACTAAGGTTTGTCACGTAAACAAAAACGTGCAATTAGTTACTACTTCAGCACACCGCGTGTGTGTTGGGTACTGACTAAAAAATAACTGTTATCCTGAATAACATTGGTCGCGAAAGCCCACGTGTTGAAAAAAGAACAATTACACTCACTGTGCACATCGACATTCGATGTTTCCAGATATTGCACGCCCCAGTGAGGTGGGAGAGTGGAGCATTGATGCACTCTCTCCTCTCTACTCATCGATTTGACTACAATATGCCCTTGCCACGTGGGCCAAAAAAAAATGAAACAATTCGTGCAATTGCATTGCAAGATCCATAGACCAGCCCAGTGACCCTTTGCTTTCTTTTTTCCATCAGCAGCCAAGCCTGCACGGACACGTGGGTGAGGCTGCAGTGCTCGCTGCGACATTCTCGCAATGGAATTGAGTAAAAGCGCAGATCTGTAATTGCTAACTCGCTCCCCCCCCCCCCCCATTGCTGATGAAAGAGCCTTAACTAAGAGGAGCTATAGAGAGGGTATTTGGCCTACTCTTCCACGCTGGCCTGACGTTTTGAAAGAGGTGGGAGTACCCACACGTTACTCCATCACACACACACACACACGTGACTTGCCGATCAAGTAACTGTGGTGCACCCATTCAAATTGCCGGGTTGATGAGCCTTGCCGATTGTTTCAATTGCCACCTGCGGGAGATTGAATCGCACCGATGAACGGCTGCTTGCAAGTCCAGCGTGCCACTCATTACACCGCGACATGATCCCTCGTTTGGTGTACAGACAAATGCAATCTGTATTAACCGTGCGCCTTGAGGGGTCCCTCTAAGTGGCAACTTTTGTAAAGGACAGGTCAAACCTCAATAATTCAGCGTGGTGATTCTCAGGGAGAATGAGTGGGTCCATCCGCTTACACGGGCTCCGTGCCACAAGCCAAGCAAGCCAAGAATAGCTAACCATTTTAATCAAAATTGTTAATATTTGGCAGCGGCTGTTTAAATGCCACAAAGGCTCACATCCCACAGTTTTAAAGGCTATGTAATTAACATTTTTGTTATATATAAAAATAATGTTGTGCAGGTGTCAAAATAAATGTGAGCACACACTCTTGGGTGTGACTTGGACGGTATGAATATTGCAGTGTAAAGTTCAGCCCTTGGTCGCTTTACTGGTCGACGAATGCCTTCCTATTGCATGTTGCTCATGGGCAATTGTGACCATACTTCACCACGCTGGTCAGCGCATGTTGATTTAGTCATTCGTGTGTGGGGGAAAAGGAGGGCAAGCTGGATGTGGGACCCAGGGCCTGTTCAGTTATCGCTCCCCACTCAATGTTAAGCGTCACGAGGGAACCAAACTCATGTTTTGCCGGGGACACAGCGCCACATTATCGTGTCCCTTCTCTAAGAAGACAGTGTCTGTGAATGACGAATGAACCTCCAATTTCGGCACTCACACCTCCTCCAACCTCCCCGTGATTCTCACCCAATGTTACCTTCTCTACCCTGAACCCCCAACTCGCGATGAACATTGCCACGCACGCCGTGCATCAAAATTGCGTTTGTTCCCCTACACAGCTCATGAACGTTGCTGGGCACGCACGCGGCGCGTGTCGATACGCGAGTTGACATCTGCCAGTGGACGTTGGCTGCCGTGGTGCGTGACGGTCAGCGATTCTGGACAGAGGTCGATTCGATCTTCGGGCGCGGCACTTAACATAACGTGGGCAAGCTTCACTAACTCAAGTACCGTACTCGGCCGCCCGTTTGCAAAACCCCCTCCGTTCAAATGCTAAATTAGGGTTGTTACACATTTCACGCGCTTGACACGTTACATACGGGGTACACACACATAGCCAAAAGCGCAGACTCCCTTTAGTCGTAAGGCAAAGACAAATACTGTATCCCATGTGTCACCTTCAAGTGCCGTTAGCGAGCTCCTGAAAGTCCGGCATGGCACACGAGGAGGTGGTGTGGTCAGAGCAACTCCCAGCCGTCTTTGTCTCCCCACTGCTAAAGTTTACACGCCCCACCCAGCTCCTCATCAGACGTCGAGTCGGCCGAGGGAAGGGCAAGAAACCGGTTAAGATATCCATCGGAGACGCTGGCCGTGGCGCGTGAATGAAACTCCTGCGCGGCCGGAGTTCAAATCGAGCAGTGCGCTAACCGCTGCGCCACCGCTCCGTGCACTTACCTCGACGAGTCCCTGCAAGATACGCACGAAGATAACGAGGCCATAGTGCACCCGCGCCGCTGTCGGGATGAACATGTTCAGTGTGGACGTTAGGACGATGGCAAGGCCAAATACTCTGCGTCCGTCACACACACACACACGCAACCGCACACAATAGACAGATCACACCACGTTCAGCAGCAGCCGCAGCGTTGACAGCCTTATAGACAGACACGAGTTCAGACAAGAGCTTCGGAAAATATTTCATTATCTCCCTCTACGCCCTTAAAGGGGAAGGTGGGCAGGGTGGGCTACATCGGCTTTTGGCGGATCCAGACAATATTCGAATATTTTTTCAGAAATTCATCCCCGGGTTCAATAATGTTAGCGAGCACCGATTTGGGTCAGGCGGTATGGCGAGCGCTTAGGCAACGCCTGGGCCGCCTTTGTCTCGTCGGCACGCTGATGGTGACGACGTCACGACACCGGGTAGACATTTCAGGTTGAGTCCACAGAGGGAGGGGGGGGAGGGTACATCGTATTGCTGTTGGGTGGTTAGATAACGGCTGTGCAGAGGCTTTCAGTTGCCTTGATCGGGACTGGAACTTTGCTATTTTTGGGTGAGTGCAATCCTGCAGTGCAGTCTGTTCGTCACTGATGAAGATCAAATCATGGGTGGGGTGACCGTTAGCGTTGCATTGCATGCGTTGAAATAGATCGAGTCGAACCGTGCATGGAGAGCCTTGAATAATACTGGTCAACAACAAAAAACATTTTTTTCTGGCCTGGACTTTTGCAGCTGTTTTAGACTAATTTCAGGGTGCTGATTCCAAATCTGATCTCAGATTTGCCCTATCACATCTCATTTTTATGCTATCGGCATACCCCATTTTCATTGATTTTACCCGAAAATAACTCTGTCACTTATGATTGCAAGTTGTTGCGAGTCAGTGACTGCTTTAGTGTTAAAATATGGTGCTGTATTTTTAGGATAGTGTGTTTATAATATCATTTTATGTAGATATCCACATTTATTTCATATTTTTCTTCTGCAGTTTTTATTGAAAATGCAATATTTGATATCTCATAAACCTGATGTGATAGACAAAAACCGATGCCATTGGAATACCTTATGCCAAAAAAAGTGTGTTGACCAGTGTAATTAATCGATGTTAATGGGTGAATCGATGCGGCATTGGCTTCTCTAATCACGACATGACGTCACACTGCAATTGTGATAGTAAGAAGTTCCCGTGATGCAACTTTCGTAAAACGGTCATAATCCATCGCGACTCCGCTAACCAGATCGTGATTGTATAGCTGTGACAGCGCCGTGCGCGTTCGAGAGTGGATCATTCTTATTCTTAGGTTTTTTTTCGGTAAAGTCACGTAGGTAAAAATTTTAAATTAATAAAAGTGTAATACAGCAATCGTGCTGTGACGGTTCCACCTGAAGACGGAAGCTTGTGTTGCCTCCGAAACGTCGTTATTTTATTTTATTTTTTATTTTACTTTTTTTAATTTAAATTTTTTTACCTACGTGACTTTACCGAAAAAACCTAAGAATATGAATCCTTGCAGTCACGAAGGCTTCAAATCTAGAATGGATCATTCTTGGCGCCGCACAATTACCACGGAGGGAACGTTTGCGTCGTGAAATATTCGCACAGACGCATCTTTAATAATAATAATAGTAATTACTACAGCAGGGCGCTTGGGAGCGTTCATTCCACCATTTGCTGCGCCCAACGATGGGCGAGCATTTGCGGCGAGCTCAACCATTTGTGGATTTTAACAACTTCATTAACAAACGGTCGATGGTCAAACGAAGAAGAACCGATTACACGTCAGGAAATTGTAAGATACAAAGAAAAACCCCAACGCGATTTGACTGCAATATCTTTCGAATGAATGGGCACATTATTTGATGGTGCTGCTGCGTTGGCATTTGTGCACAAGCACCAATAACACAAACAACTCAGCACTGCGTGTGGCCTTAACAGAACAAATGAGTAATAGGCGACGTTTCGGGCAATTACCCATTTTGAATAGCACAAAGAGAGGCCAGATTATCCGGGGTAATGAGGGAGGATGCACAGAGTGGGTCAATACGTAGAATTTTGTCGTCTGTTTCGCTTGCTTCTTAAGAGGGATCGGATTTCTTGCCCACGTGTTCACGCCCACATGGGTACTGAGTCTCTGACCTATGGTGAGTGAGCACGAACAGCTAATGTAATAAACCAGTGCACGTGAAAGAAGATATTTTATTGTGTTATTGGGTTGTTGTTGTTGTTGATGTACGACGTTTCGTTCCTGTGTGCTGGGAGCATTCAGTTCCCGAAGAAGCGTACATCTCCGAAGAAAGCTCCCAGCACGTATGGGAGCGAGCACGTGGGGCATCGCGCCGAACAACAACAAGCGCGGTAACGATCCGTGAAACACAGAGAACGAAACAATGGGATGTTTATTCATTCATTTTTAAATATAGCAGCAGCCCCCACGTCCTTTGTACGTGACGGTCCGCCCGTCCCCGATCACCCTGCCTCCCCCCCCTCCTCCCTCCCTCTCCGCCTAGCACCCTCCCTTCCTCGCTCCCTCCCTCCTTTCATCCAGCCAGCCAGCAAAACTTTAATGTTTAAATCAAAATAACCGAGAGTTGACGATGCAGGAAAAAACGTCTTCGCAGTACAATTCTCAACGGTCACGGCGAGCGAGCGAGTGAGCGGTGTCGGAGCCACCTACCGATTGGCAGCGAATTTGTTGGAGATGAACCCTCCTGGGATTTGTGTGACGATGTAGCCCCAGAAGAACGATCCGTGGATCATCCCCACAGTCCCAGAGTCCCAGTTGAATTCCGCTTTCTGCAGACGCAATTCACACATCAGCGTTTGGCCCGTTTGTGTATACGCATATAAACCTAAATTTCGCTTTTGTCATCACACATGCAGAGCGTGTTCGTGTTTATATATGCGTGTGTGTTTATATATGTGCATGTGTGTGTGTTTCTGGGGAGCGGTAGTGTAGCGGTTAGCGCGCTGCGCTATGAACCTGGCGACCAGTGGTTCGATTTCCGCTCACGGCTAACACCAGTGACGATTATCTGAATCCGGTCCTGGGCCTCCCCTAGGTCGACTCAGCCTTAAATGAGTACCTGGTGCGGTGTGTAAACATCGCCACTGGGGAGATAAAGGCGGTCGGGCGTGGTGCTGGCCACCCACCCCCTCGTTCGTGTACCGTTCCGGCCTTCATAGGTGCTCGCGAACAGCACTTGCCCCTACAGTCTGTTAAGGCTATACGGGGGATCTTTGTCTTTGTTTCTCTCTTTAAACGATGGTGTAGCGATTAGCGCGCTGCGCTATGAACCTGGCGACCCGGGTTCGATTCCCGCTCACGGCCAACATCAGTGACGATTATCTGAAGCGAGCATAGGCCTCCCCTAGGTCGACTCAGCCGCAAATGAGTACCTGGTGCGGTGTGTAAACATCGCCACTGAAGAGACAAAGGCGGTCGGGCGTGGTCCTGGCCACCTACCCCCTTGTGTACAGTTCTGGCCTTCATAGGTGCTCGCCAACAGCACTTGCCCCTACAGTCTGTTAAGGCTATACGGGGGATCTTTGTTTTTTTGTATATGTGTGTGTGTCTCTGTCTCAACGCTTTTTGAACATCGTGAATGTCAGGTAATGTTACATATGTCACAGTTTTAAATATAGTGCGTTTAGTATAAAAATCATTAACAGAAAATGAAACAACCATCATGAATAGATTTGCCAAATCCGTTAGGATTGCATGTAATGGGGAGAGTCAATTTATTTGCATTTAAACATAGAACATTAATTGCCAGTCGTGTATCCACGCAAATACGTAGTGAAGCTGATGATTAACTTATAATTAAACATTTTACATCCTGCATATACACACACACATTTTGATTTATTATTTGTAAAAGTATATTATTGTAAACACACGGACACGTGAACCACCGACTCCGGTATAAGCATTAACAATGCATCCAATGTTGTTTCACGTTTAATTAAATTCCGAGATTCCACGTCGCTTGTTGTCCTGCGTAATTGTAAATATTTTTTTTATTTATGATTACAACCCTGGTCAAGATAATCACACTGACCATGCGCAGAAAGGAACAGTCTATGCAGTATATATATAGCAACTGCATACAAACATCATTTTCAGTCTTAATTTGGAGCTTTCGTGACTGCAGGAATTACTCTTTTGTTCTTTCGGATGAAGGTCGACCCCCCAACACTCTGAGGGTCATGGTCGTTGTTTGACCATACTTCACCACCTTGGTGATCGTGGGGTAATCGCTCGCCACTGATGATAACCGTGGCCAAGAATCGAATTCTCATCACCAGGTTCGTAACGCAAAGGTGTGTTTAGCCGCTGATCCAGACAACGCATGCGTGAGTCATTTTTGCCATTGCAACGATCGCCTCGCTTATCCAATCAACGTACAAGTATCACTTGACCTATTAAATAGTAATATTAACATTGCCTGTGTGGGGGCGGGAGGAGGTGGACGTGGGCTGGGTCAGGGGGTCCGCGAGAGGGCTTTTGTGAAGTATGGGCACTCGCAAAGAGCCATTATGTCAATCCACTGCTGGATGAGTGCCTCGCCATGCCCACGAGGGTAGTGGGGGTTTGTTTGACCATACTTCACCGCGCTGGTCAATGCTCGTTGGTGAACGCGGGGAGCATAGACGTTCCAGCATGGCGAGGAGGTGCTGACAATAACATATTTTGTCGCACTGTCCTCTGCATTAACCACAAAAAAAATTACGATACCCCCAAAGATATCTGAATGTCCAAGTTTCTCAAAATAACAAATTAACGAAACTAAGTAAAAATAGCAGTTCGTTTATGAATTATAAATAGGTTGCGCTGACGTGAGGTCTGGGGAGAATGATCGACGGCTGGGGTTGGGTATGGGTGTTGTCTCGCCCTAAGTCGGCGGGGGGGGGGTTAATGGAGCCAAGGAAGGGGGCATCTGGGCTCTTGGGGGATTAGAGCTGTGGGATTTCACTGACATCGTCTACCTTATACGTACGGCGTGTCGTGCAGTACGTACCACTGCTAATAATGGTGATGTCACAGTGGTAATTCTCTTGTGAAGTATATCGCCGGATTACAAACACGTACAACTGCAACGCTGTCTGTAGAAATGCCGCATTGACGCCTGCGTTGCGAATTGCTCATCGTAAAGGCGCGTGTGTGTGTGTGTGTCGAAACTTATTTCGCACCGTACGTAGCAAGCCGTGCTAATCGGAGGTGCGGGTGAAACGAGGGAATCTTCTCAGGAGGTGGCAATGGACACTGAATGCGTCAGGCATCGTCAGATATCGAAAGCTAAGCAAACGTTAGCCCGGTTCATACTTGGATGGGAGACTGTCTGGGAATGCCGCGTGATTGTGTGCTTGGGACTGGGAGATGGATAGACAATGGCATCCTGAATATCCTGAAGAAGAAGAATAATGTTAAGTTCCTGAAGGAGCCCCACGCTCAATATCAGTTCTTTTTTTAAATAACCTCCAACCTCCAATGTCGGACATCATTCCGACCAAAAACATCACGGCGGTAACAACCCGAAAATAAAAAAAACATACAAATCTGTATAACAGCGGCGAGCGCTCGCCAACGCACCTGCATGATGAGCTTATCTCCCGAGTGGTACGAGCTGTTGTTGACCATGTCCACCACGGCCACGCCGAGGTTGCAACGGATCCCAAAGGAGATGCAGAAGCCCAGGCCACTCATCACGGCGATGACGTAACGCTTGGGCATTCCGAAACAGCGGCACTCGCAGAGGGGCTCCTTGGGAGGCTTCACTTGCACGGGCCGCCCATCCTCGGTCAGTTCGATCTCACCCTCTTGCTTGGACATGCGCCTGCGTGTAGGTGCGTGGGTGGGTACGTGGGTGGGTGGGTAGGTAGGTGGGTGGTTGGGTGGTGGGTAGGTATTGGGTAGGTGGGTAGGTAGGTGGGTGGGTAGGTGGGTAGGTGGGTAGGTAGGTGGGTAGGTGTGTGGTTAGGTGTTGGGTAGGTGGGTGGTTGGTTGGGTAGGTTTTGGGTAGGTGGGTGGTTGGGTAGGTGGGTGGGTAGGTGGTTGTTGGGTGGGTGAGTGAGTGGTTGGGTAGGTAGGTGGGTGGGTAGGTAGGTGGTTGGATAGGTGTTGGGTTGGTTGGTTGGTTGGGTAGGTGGGTAGGTGGGTGGGTGGTTGGGTAGGTGGGTGGGTGGGTAGGTACAAGCGGCGTTAAATCATGCATGCATGTGTTATCAGTTCGGGGGGGGTGCGGGGGAGGCATCGTCTTATCGTCTTAGGGCAAGGGTCGGCAACCCAAATTTATCACGGTTGGCGGCACACTACGGTGCGAAAGAAGTTCAACATTAATTTGTTCGAATTTGGTAAAAAACAATCAATAACAATAAACGTCACAAAGCAGCCCTTGCAGCGCCACATGCGGCTCCGGAGCCGAAGGTTGTCGACCACCGTCTTAGACCGACAATTACATCGACAAAGATCCCCCACGTAGCCTTAACCGACTGTTGGGACAAGTGTTGTTATCGAGCACTTGTCATGGCTAACACGGCGCACGATCGGGTGGGTGGGTGGCCAGCACCACGCCCGGACTACTTTGTCAGTGCTGATGTTCTTCATGCACGAACCGGACCAGTTACTTCTTTAAGGCGGAGTCGACCTAGGGGATGCCCAGAACTTGTTCAGATAATCGTTGTCGGTGTTGGTCATGAGCGGGAATCGAACTCGAGCCGCCGGGTTCATAGAGCAGCGCGCTAACCACTACACTACCTGCTCCCCGCGTATGCAATTACAAACACACACATATCCAACACACAAATTGTCTTCCAGGACCTTATATATTACCACTGTACTGCAATCATATACAAGCCACACATATATCGATGTATATATACATCCAACATCTACATGCATACATCTTGCGTACGTTTCTGTATTGCAAGCACACGTAAGAACATATAGATTAATACATGCACAAGCATGCATACATCTGTTTACACATTCTCAATGTTGACATTCAAAGGAGAATTCAATGGACTGCTTTGTGAATGACAGCCTATCCAAATGTACAATAGTCCAAATGCATACAAATTTTAAAAACAATCATGTCGATATATTATAAAAACACGACATCACCATGAAAGCTTACGCAATAAATACATATAAATATATGACTAACGTTTCGAGCAATGGTCCTTTTTCAAATCGTCAGAAAAGGCCATTCATTTCTAGTGCACGTCTGTACTGGATATATATCTTAACCGTGTCCACGATTAATATTTTCGGCGTTGATTTGCAATGTTTCACGACAACAAAAACACACCCAGCGCACACCATCATGCTACCGCTGCACGCCTATCACGCGGCGTTAATGAACCTTCGTGTATGTGCGCTCACGAACCGCGGCGTGTGCGGGCACGTGGGTCGTTCATCCCGCCGTGGCTTTTCTCCGGGCCACCAGGGAGCCAAGCGCAGTGAGTAGCGGGGCACCCTCGGGATGGGGCGAGTCTCGAGACTGGGTCGAGGTTCTTCTGCTCGACAATTCGTTCCCATCGTGGACTTTGTTTCCAAGCGTGCGATAGAAAGCCCATTTGGGACGAAAGTCTCATTCGCAAAAAAATCGGGGCTTGGGGGTACAAGATATCTCGGTGTGCGAACGTTATTTATAACGTAAACGTTATTTATAACGTCATTTATAACGTTATTTGCCGGTTAGTATGGGGCTTGTGGTGATCTTGTGTTCACATCATTGGGCTCGTGGTGGAAATACCACATTCCTCATGTGGTATGGTGCGGGGGGCGGTTAGTGAACCCATAGGTCAATCACAGCTACCTGTTCCGCAATTTGGTATTTATTTTACCGGTCGCGGCGTGATGATGGAATTGAGCGCGAAACGTGTCCATGACGCAAAATAAAAATAGACGTTAAAAATCACTGCCAATACGTGTAAGAGAATTACTATTTTATATATATATCAAAAATAGAGCATTATTGGGCCCTTTTCTTTGTGAGCCCGGAACAAATCCCCCATTCCTCCTTCCCCCGCCTCCCCCCGCCTCCAACTGTGGACGGCCTTGGCTACAACGCCATCTCCCTGGGCACCCGGCCATCTATAAATAACATTGCGATTCATGTATTATGGCATGTACGTCTACAGTATGCACGCAGCACGCAGCCTCACGTTGTGTGTATATATATGTGTATATGTGTGTACACACAGGGCTTCATTTCTCATCAAATATACTCGGGGATCTCCAATACCACAGGGTAGCCCATTCACCTTCCGTTAACCCCACCCCCCTGCTCCTAAATAATTTCTGTACATCAGCCCCGGACAGCTCCCGTTGCAATTAGGCCTTACGCAGAGCCAAGGCCGCCTTCGCTCTGTTGGCAAACACACATCTATACTGTCTATACAGTATATATAATCTCTATACAGTATATATACTGTCTATACAGTATATATAATCTCTATACAGTATATACATATATACTGTCTATACAGTATACCAGAGGTCTAGGTGCATGTATTTAATCAACTGTGATATTGAGCACCTGGAAAGTCGTTTTTAGGCTGAATCGACCTCGCGGAGGACCAGGCCAGGCTCAGATAGAATTGTCTGTGGTTTACTTCCATCAAATCAATTGATACATGTTTTGATGTATACACCGAAATATATATGTATATAATTGAATAGACATATATACAGTATACACACTTGTATACTATATATGGTTGGCTACTACGGTGCGAAAGAAGTTCAACATATGTACATGTATGATATTTTTAAATCGATATCATTGTCATCAGCAGCAGCCACGACAGATCAAATCCACAGCTGGATGAAAGACCCATCTGTGAAGCTACTAAACATCTGTGGGAAAAAAAGAGCTTTATAGCTCATCGGATTCCTCCGGGATAAGAAAATGATCCTGATTGTCACTCCCAAAGCCGTCATCATCTCTACGATCCTGCGATGTTGATGAGCCACGCGGCCCCGAGACGTGAAATGATACCGACATCCGATCCTCCAAGTAATTTAAATAACAGTGAATGTTTTTTTGTTTGTTAAACAATATACATCTTCATTTATTTACATTTAGAAAACTTTGAATTGTACAGTAGCCTATTCTTTGAACGAATAACCAGATAAATTGCCCTTTCAAGTTTACATTGTTGGACGGGCCCGGTAGAGCATTTACCATAATCTCCCAACGGAATAATCTACGGAACGAAAATAGCCACGTAACCATACATTATTATCATTATTTGAAACTCGGTACTTGGATAATACAATCGTAGTTATGACACAATAGTACATAGGGGGGGGGGGAGCGGTGGTGCAGTGGTTAACGCACTGCGCTATGGGCCCAGTCAGTGGCGAGGGAGACATCAGTGGCGAGGGAAGGAGAGCGCTTGACCCCGTCCTGAGCCGCACTTTCACTAACCGGCGCTGACCAGCGTGGTGAAGTATGGTCCAACAACCTCGTGACCGATGCGGCAGGGATAGGGCCTTCATCCAGGAGTGTATTCAACAATTATATAACTGCAATGCTAATCGATATTGTCGAATAATAACGAGGGTGCTTTTAATGACAAAATAGGCTGCAAATTGTTAGTACGCTTATTGTATTTAATATATCTAATATATTTTGTATTGTTATATCGACGTGACTTTACCGAAAGACTCAAAGAATATGAATTCCTGCAGTTACGAAAGCTTTAAGTGAAATTAGTTTTACACTATAAACATATCGGCACATTATACAGCTTTAAATAAATACATACACGATACGTACTCTTCAGTGAGTATTCATATAGTGTGTAATTCATGTTGCGATAACAATATTACTGTAAATAACAACATTACGGCAAACAACAATATTATCATTTACAGCTCATTGTCACTCCACTGCTGGATGGACGTCTCCCGTCGCCATGTCCGTCATAGACGTTGTTTGACCATACGTCACCACGCGGGTTGATGCGGGTTGGTGACGAGAGGAGAGCGGGTGGGAGGGCGAAAATCGAGTTGAGCTCCAAAAATCACTCTCCACTGAAGTTATCCATGAGCGGGAATCGAACTCGGACCGACGGGTTCCTAGCGCGATGCGCTAACCACTGCGCCACCGCTCTAACACTTGCGCTCACGTTACATGTCGAGATTAACATGGCGGTGGAATTATCCCTTGTCAATGCTTGTCTCGCACTCAGATATTATTTCCTGCATCTCGAATGACCATTGCGGCGTTGCTTATCGCCTATCTGAAGCCCTGCCCAGTGGGGGAAATTCCACATTTCTGTGACAGGAGCGAGGCTATCCACCCGAAAATTAATCACTGCTCACTTCCTGACAAAGTGGTACCAATTGCATCGTCTCCCGCTGTTTATTTTTTTATTTTTACCGGGGTCACGTTGCAGGACGCGAACCACTGCGCCACTGGTCCACCCAGGCGTATATTTAGCGTCAAATTATCGTGCATTTATGAGGCACGCACCGCGCGAGTGTGCAAAAATACGCGCGTTAAAATATAGTGCGCTCTGCGCGTACGGTAATTGCAACCGAGATGGCGCGTTCTTTGCATTCTTCTAAGCATCGAATTAGATCCAGCGACCGCTTTAATGCCCACAAAGGCAACGAACATGCGCAGGCAGTGTTTGCATGCAGCGTCGTAGCGAAAGCAATAATTGTGTTAACAACAGGAATACAAAATGATAATCATAACAACACGTCGACAGGACACGCTGGCGGGATCATGTCGCTTGGCTGGCGTGGGAACGCCTGGAAATTCCCCAGGAAGAGCTAGAGTCTGTGTATAGTAGTGTATAGTAGTGTATAGTGTATAGTAGTGTATAGTGTATAGTAGTGTAGTAGTGCTGGAGTCTGTCGGCAGGGAAAGGGAGGTGTGGACTGCCACTACTCAACACGCTGCTGTAGTGTATAGCAGAGGTGTGGACTCGAGTCATGTGACTTGGACTCGAGTCAGACTCGAGTCATGAATTTGATGACTTCAGACTCGACTTGGACTTGCATAACAATGACTTTGTCCCACCTCTGAGGTGTGGACTCGAGTCATGTGACTTGGACTCGAGTCAGACTCGAGTCATGAATTTGATGACTTCAGACTCGACTTGGACTTGCATAACAATGACTTTGTCCCACCTCTGGTGTATAGTGTAGTAGTGTATAGTGTAGTAGTATATAGTGTAGTGTATAGTGTGTAGTGTATGGTATTGTATAGTGTAGCAGTGCTGGAGTCTGTCGCCAGGGAAAGGGAGGTGTGGACCGCCACTACTCTAGACGCTGCTGTAGTGTATAGTGTAGTAGTGTATAGTGTAGTAGTGTATAGTGTAGTGTATAGTAGTGTATAGTGTAGCAGTGTATAGTGTAGTAGTGCTGGAGTCTGTCGCCAGGGAAAGGAGGTGTGGACCGCCACTACTCAACACGCTGCCGCCGCGACCCTCACCAGGACTAGCGGATTGAGAAACGAACGGACGATCGTAAACCTGATCCTCGGTTATTTGTTTTATTAAGGACCCACCACCGTCTCGTATTCACATTGCATTGCGGCTTTTGTAATATTGAAGGGGGTTTATTTTTTACCGAATTTGAAAAAAACATGGCACTTCTTGTTATTTTGATTGTCGACCTCTGCCCATGACCGACACGGGGTGGGGGGGAGGCGTTCATCCAGCAGTGGATTGACAAAGCCGCTGCGGTCAGCGGTGGCTACGCACGTGGCAGCCTGTAATCCAGCACTGCGGAGGCAACGAGGGTTGGTGGGTCACCGCACGAATGTTGCGATGCTCGCTTCCCGTGGGCGTCCAGAAGGTGGCCATACCCTGACTCGCCGGGAGAGGCTAAGTACAGCAAGTGGACTAATCGCCATCTATCTCCATCTGTACGGGGAGAGAGCGTTGCCCCATTTGCGCGTCGGGTTATCTCCGGGTGCTCCGGTCTCCTCCCGCGCGTGTAATAATGAACACTCGTCATTCATTGGCTGGAAAACAAATACGTAAAAAAACACCCAATGAAGGACACCTCTGAAAAATAGCCATACGACTCAGTGTGGCTCTCCTTCATAAATAAGTAAATGCAATAAAAATGCCAAATCGTGATGATGATAAACAACGAGAGGCTACGTAGCAACGGAAGCACTGGGAGATATTAAACAAGTGTGGAAAAGAGCTTTGTAGCTAATCGGATTCCTCGAGTTTCATACATCTTTTGATTCTGATTGACAGTTCCGGGGCGAAGAGAATATCCTCACGCACAACCATCCTTGTGACAATTTCACAGGCGCGCCTGTACGAATGCCCCGTGTGTGCGTTCACCAAAAAAAACAATATCCATTGTCTCTTTCGACCCTGTGCCAAGCAGCAAAATCAACTGGCTTGAGGGCAGGGCACGTCGCGAGAACGGATGCTGACAGGTGATGAGCCAAGCAATGGAACGCGTCTCAAAGCACGACCGCTCGCGGAGATGGAGCGATGATTTGCTACATCGCAGAACCGTGAGAGATGGCGACAGCTTGGGAAGACATTCAACCAGCGGTGGCTGAATCATAGCGAGCGATGTGTTGTTGTTGTTGTTATCTCTCCTCACGTGCACAATCTAACCGACTCTCCCATCCCCACGTTCATTCCTCGATTCGCATTTCATCCGTCCGTACGCGATGCGCGTGCGCTCGTGAAAGACGGGACCGCGTGCGTTTGCGAGGACGAGCGAGAGACGCTTCGTATGTGAATGAACTGCACGCACGGGCATCGTATCCCTCCGCACCGAGTCGCGGCCGCGTCACGGGCACTCTCCGCGCCCTTCTTTTGTTTCCGACAGATTTTTTTCTTTTTTTGCCGTAACGCTGCAGGGCGGGGCGGTGCGATGGGGTGGTGGGTGCGGCGAGGGGGAGGGTGTGGGGGGGCACCGCGGGTTTTTAAAGGACGGGCTTGACCTTGAAAGATATTTGCGTCGTGTTTCTGCTTTTAATGGGCGAGATACCAAAAGGGAGCTTGGAGTGTTTGGACTATAGCCACTGTCTGTATTGTGCGTGTCGAGAGTTTGTTTGGCTGCTGCTATAAATCTCCACGCGATAAGCCACTTCGTTGAGCTATCATTTGTGGCCAGGTCGCTTCTGAAAAAGAGCTAAGTAGCTCAATGGGCTTTAACCTGGTAAAACACAAACAAAGAATGCTTAAATTTCGATTTAAAGCTTTCGTGACTGCAGGGATTCATCTTCTTGGTTCTTTCGGTAAAGTCACGTAGACGCTGTCTTCTCGACAGACCTGTTTCTTCACCTGAGGACGGCTGCTTGCGTTGTGGCCGAAACGTCGTGAGAATTATTTTATTATGTTTTATTTTTATTATTTTATTACTTCCCTTCTACGTGACTTTACCGAAAGAACCAAGAAGAAAAAAGAATGCTTAACCTTGATTTGAAGCTTTCGTGACTGCAGGAATCCAGTCTCTATGGTTCTTTCGGTAAAGTCACGTAGACAAAGAATAATAGCTCACGACGTTTCGATCGCCACACAAGCGATCGTCCTCACCGAAAGAATGCTTAGTTGATACGTGTCGGCACCGCCGCTCGCCTTTCCAACATAAATCCGACGGTGTGTGCAGACGCACATCGATGGCTTCAACCACAACCCGCGGTGAGCGGCCTTGCGCGGTGAATCGAAGTGCGGCTCGAGCGATGGGTGGCCTTGAATTGAACAGTGGACGGGGAAGACGCAGAGCCGTTGTTTGGTCTTGCCGCACGGAAAGACAAATGACGTTACTCCGGTGCTGTAGTAAAGGGGCCAGAGTGTTACGGAGAGCGCAAGCTAGAAACGAGGGTAAAACTACGAACGAAATTACGTAACCCGCCTCGTGACACACATATATGTATACATAGTTGATGCGGATTTGAACGTATGCGATGTAGAGAGCGGTAAATTTGGCACGAATATAAAGTCCATGCGTAACAATTAGACACATCGGGAAATTTAAATGTTTGGATTTTAGCCAACACCACCACCACCCCCCACCCCATCCCTCCACTTTCCCGGCCCAAATACTAAAATAACGAGATTACGCTCTGCCATCATCGACATTGCTTGAGCTGCCGTTATAACCACTTAAACATTGACGATCCCTATCAACAGTGAACCCAAGTAATTAATTATCCTACCGCGGAGTGTGACGCTAAAGCATTTAGAAAGCGGTCAGAGCCCGCTAACGGATACTGACTGATACTATGCGTAAGTGTGTGTGTGTGTATCTGCCTCTACACCTGTGGCATCATATACACATTAGTATATATATGTATCCGTTTTCGTCAGTGCAATATTGCGCGATGTACGTTTGCACAATAACAATATTCAATCGTTATTATAGAATTGTCAACATAGTGGGTTACATGAGTCGCTATCGACAACGCTCGTAATATTTCTATCACACCGCATGAGCCGTATATTCATATGTGAATAATATATTTGTATTTGTTTGTAAAATGTAATGTGTTGCTTGTCGCCTATTCGTAAATAGACAGCGGGTGTGATGTGTGGCTTTCTATAAAAGACAATAATAATCGTAAAATCGTTAAACTTTTCAAAAAAATATTATTTGGTTCATAAAAGCCACGTCCATTGTCAATTATTTGATTTTATAAATGCTGTTAACGCCCTCCCGACTGCCGCAGCATGACACCACTTGCGTCATACTCCATCTCCTTAGTCCGTATCCACAGTTCATCATCTTCCACGCGATGGTCATGCGATGAATTGTAATACCATCCCTAGTTGGTGCTAATAAAATATTACGAAATTATTTTCCATCAGACAAATATACTAAACAACCGGTTTGATGAGAACTTTTTTCACACGTACCTACATACAAAGGCAAATATTCCCCCGTTTAGCTTGAATAGGCTGTTGGGGCAAGTGATATGAGCGAGCACCTATGAAGACCGGCACGGCACACGAGGGTGTGGGTGACCAGCACCATGCCCGGCCACCTTTGCCTCCCCAATAGCGACGTTTACACACCGCGACAGGTCGTCATTTGAGGCTGAGTCGATTATCTGAACCCAGGACCGGTTCAGATAATCGTCACTGCTGGAATTGGTGGCCGTGAGCGGGAATCGAACTCGCATTCCTGGGTTCGTAGTGCTAACCGCTACACTACCGCTCGCCACATACACACACACACGTGCGCGCAGTGTTTCGCTCGTTATATAAGATAGATCGTCCCATGACTAACAAACCATTGTTTAAAGTCCCAAATAGAAAATATGTTCGGGATACTTAGTATCTGTAACAAATTGATCGCTACAGTATATTGAATTGTCACATTCTTTTGTAATGTTGGTGTTGCTGCTACGTTGGCAGTGGTGCACAGGCACAAACAACAACAACTTAACACACTCGTCAACAACACTGCCTTAAAAAAAAACAGATGCATATAACATCGGTGACGTTTTGCACAATGGGCGTTCTTCGTGTGCTTCTTCATTTGCTATGAAGAAGGGCCAGTGCCCGAAAAGTCGCTGATTCTATATGCATTCGTCTTAAGGCCACAGCATTGTTGACATGTGTGCAGAGTTGCTGTGCAGCAGCATGCACAACTGTTGACAGTGCCTCTGATTATTGCGTAATACAAATTAGAATGCTACGTGTATGATTATATATAAAAATCACGTGGCTTTATTGGCTATTTTCGACACGTCTTAGTGTTGGGCGTGTTGACGAATCTAAGATGTCTTAATTCGGGTTTGACATTCCCATTACGCGGTGGAAAGAAGGGGGATAAAACATAATTGTTACCAAACGAACCGTCGGTTTGGTTAATGACATACTGTCGGTATGATTACGCAATTACACTTGACTACGAGCCAAAGCAAATAAAATCTAAAAGTCTTTGCTGCAGGTTGTGATATCTGTTGAGCGAGTGTGCGCGCAGCGGGAGAGCGAGAAATTCGTATTCGCGAGGGGAACTTGGTGTCTTTAAAAAAAAATGTGACGGGAACGCGCGGTTCTAGGACGCACATGTGGTATCATTACAATTATACTGTTGCCATTATATAATGCCCGCAGCCATTCACATTGTGAGAAGTTACATTGCGGTGGAAATGGTCGAGTTCAATCGGAAGCTATAGCGGGCGGGTACATGTGGAACGCTCGCAGATTATCAGTATAAGCCGCTTTTAAGGGGGGGCGGGGGCGGGGGGGGCGTGACAGCTGGGCCCCAGATTAAAAATAGATTTCATTACGTCATCGACAATTACGTCAAACCTGTCATCATTGCAGATACAAAATAAAAAATAAAATTACATATTTGCATAATTACTGCGTTTTCCTTTATACAATGTCATATTTGTCGGGTGCAATGATACGAACAACAACAAAAACAACAACATCAACAGAGCACCGACAACAACAAAATCAATCGCGATTCTTTGCAAACACCACCAAACGTTGGCCCGGCTCCCGCGTGTCGCGATATTAATGCGCAGTGAATAATTCATGCGGGGGCCCATGCGTTGCCTTTTATGTGCGGGGCCGATGTGATTCACGAACCATTTCGCGTGTAAATAATTAATGGCAGGAGCGGGCACTGTATGAGACACGAAGAAAATCAGGGGCTCAAAATGGTGGTGGCTCTGGTGGAGATGGTCGAGTCCGGGATGCGGGAGGCATCCTCCCGTCGCGATTGTTTTAATGAATTCGATCGTTTTCGTTCCTTAAACTCCCCGCCGCCACAGCACCTTTAACAGACGAATGGGTCATGGCTCAGAAACTGGGGTCTGGCTCAGAGACCGTGTCTGGCTCAGAGACCGGGTCTAGCTCAAGTACTGGACTCTGGCTCAGGGCACGGGTCTGGCTCAGAGACTGGGTCTGGCTCGGGGACTGTCTTCTGGCTTAGAGACTGGGTCTGGCTCGTAAATCGAATCTAGCTCAAGGACTGGACTCTGGCTCAGGGCACGGGTCTGGCTCAGAAACCGAGTCTGGCTCAGAGACCGGAAAGCGGATTCTGGCTCTGAGTCACAATTTACGGTCAAGACGAGCATTGCGATGAAAAAACGAATTTAAGGCGTCGTCAATTTCCGACTCTCTCTCTCTCCTCGAGATGGCTTAATCAGTTATATCGGCCACTGAAATGTCATCAATTACTCGACAATACAATTAGAATCTACTGAATGCAAGCACACATTTCGCGCGGTTGCGTTTTGAAATCTTTGGAGCAACTCGCTATCTCTTATAACAGTCGCAAGAATTAACATGCACCACTAATTAATGGCATTTGCAGTGGCCCACAATGACAACTAAAATATATCTTGAAATATGGTGAGGTTTTGTTTTTAGTTGTACGGGTTTTTTTTATCACCATTTCTGAGCATAGCCCCAACGGCTAATAAAAACGCCAAGTGGCCAGACACAAGCAGCACTATTGAAGGTGCAATATATATGAATGAATACGTGTGTTTGCATTGAGCTCGTCACTTAAACACGCTCACGCACCAGCGGTGTTCACACCAACAACAACAACAACCGTTCTACAGGTTATATCAGATGAAGACGAAGAAAACAACAGCAACAACAGCTACACAAGTACGATAACCTCCAGCTCGCTCAAGCAGCAGAGGACGGTGGCATGTGGGGGGCGAGGGGGGTGGGCAGAATCGTACCTGTGGAGGAGCCGAAGAGATTTCCCCGCCGCTTCCTTGAGCTTCTCCTTGCCGGGAACGAACACGCGCTCCTTGAACGCTTCCATCGTCGATCGAGTTTGCCGGGCTAGCTCGGAGAACGCGGCTGCAAGCTCGGGAGGATGATTTAATTCACGGAAGACGTCGCGCAACCGCTACAAAGAAGCGCGAACATTGTCTCGCAGGTGACAGCAGATCGTCGCAAACCTGTAGCGCGATTATTCTCAAATCCTCTCTCTCTCTCTCCCTCTCTATGTGTGTCCGTCTATTCGCGTCGGACGAAATGAACACGACACGCCTGCGCGCACGCCACGGAAGCGTCGTCTCAATGCGAAAGTGCAACGCGTTCCGACCGGTAATGGGTGTGTGTGGGCGGGGGGGGGGGTATTCACGCTAAATTGCTCTCGCGTCTTAATAGTCGGTGGACATTCCTTCGAATGGATTTGGCAGCGGCAGTATTTAATGGAGGGGTTGGGGGGGGGAAGCACCACTCAAAGTCTACTGCTTTCCTTTACAAAAAAAAATTTAAACAAAAGGAGAGAGTCACCTGCCCCGTTTTCTGCTATCGGTTTGTTGTTGTTGTTGTCTTTAAACAGAAAGCCCGGGTTCCCCACTTGAGTCTAAAGACTCGCGCATTGGCATACGGCGACTCGCCTGAGCGTCGTCTAATTTCAGCACCCCCAGCAGTATGGACAGCGCCTGTAGCCAGGCAGATCCGAGGGAGCGGAGCGTGGGCAGAGGAGGGAGGCAGGGCGGGCGGGCGGGTGGCGGTGATAGGGGGGGAGGGGGTAGAGGTGGGAGGATGAGTAGGGGAGGGGGGAGGAATAGGGAGGAAGGACAGAGAGGGTGGGGGGAGCAGCTAGCCCAACTTTTCGGGAAGCTTTATCCGTTCGCTGCTGATCAAATCATACGCGGCGCTGACGCCCAACCCCAGCACGTAATGCGCCACCGGCTGTGCGCGTGTGTGTGCATGTGCGTGCGTGTGTGCAGTTCTTGTTCAGCCGTCGGATTTACGCTCGCCATAAGCCGAGCCGCCGCTATATAAGCGTTCCCGTGCAACGCGGGCGCCATTAAAAAGATGTGCTTGTGAATTCAGCACTCCCAGCGTTGTGGACAGCGTCCGCGCGTCGAGTGCAAGCTCCGCATGAAAGTGTAACGGGCGAACGAATGGTGGTTCATCAGCTGAACGAGAAGCGCTTGAGAGACGTTGACGTGACACGCGCAGGCAATGGTGTTTGCGCGTATGCGCGTGTGCGCGTGTGTGTGATACCGCGTCTTAGAGATACGCGTGTTCAATGTCACTGCATTGCGTGCGGGCATCGTGTGGTGCATCTGTTCTACCCTACTGTGTTTTATTATAAAAATGGCGGAAAGGGATCTAACATTTTCTGCGCACTGCGCTACGAGCCCGGCGACTCAGTTCGACTCTGCTATGCGCAACGCTCGTGGCTAATGAGGAACTGAACCTGCCACCCCGCCCCCCCCACCACCTCGGTTCGCCTTGAGGTAGACTCTGCTTCTGAAATTAATCCTGGGTGCAGTTGTGATCAACATTTCAACCGTGAAGAAAACAAAGTCACGACATCTCTTCGCGTGTGCCTTGCCTGCATTCATAGGCGCTCGCTGACAGAACGGGCATCTTATTGCTTTGTTTCAAGTGGTGACAGAAAGGTGATTGATATGTGGAGCTGTTGTTGTCGTTTTTTTCTGGCCCGCGGGAAGAAGGTATCACAGATCTACTCCTGAGATCGCTTCAAGTCATTTATTTTCATATCTATACACAAGGAGGCGCTCCGCTCTTGAGATATGTCTGCTCGCGTGACACTCCAACTGATAGTGCGATGTTTTGTTTCATAGCCTAAAATGTATCCAACGTGAAACACCACGTGCAGTGTGCTGGGTGTTCGTGCATGTGGTTGGTGACCGGGCTGAGACCACGACATTCCTGGAGAACCCAGTATCATCATGGACGGCTGAAGCCCGCATTAGATCCGAAGACTTAGCGCTCTGACTTGGAAGCCACCCGGCCGCCGCAATTGCTTATTCAACGGGAGGATCACTGGTCGCCAGGATAAATAGCCACATGTCATGTACACGTCCTTCTCCTGCACCTCTGATTAGCACGGTTGGCTACGTACGGTGCGAAAGAAGTTCAACACATACATACATGTACTTACCATTTGTCAAACCACTGCCTGGTGTTGAGGGCATCCCCGCGTTCACTAAACCGCACTGATCAGTTGATTGTGTGGGGTACAATAACCTAGATTTGAAGCTTTCGTGACTGCAAGGATTCATATTCTTGGGTTTTTTCGGTAAAGTCACGTAGGTAAAAATTTTAAACTAAAATTAATAAAAGTAAAATAAAAAATAAAATAAAAATCACGACGTTTCGGAGGCAACACAAGCTTCCGTCTTCAGGTGGAACCGTCACAGCCCGATAATTTTAGTGTTAATTTTTTACCTACGTGACTTTACCGAAAAAACCCAAGAATATGTACAATAACCTCCCAAGCCCTGTACCGTGTGGGGAGGCCATCATCCACCAGTGGCCATCATCCACAATTACAGGTGTCTCTCTCGAGCGAAAACAACATCCAGTAATCTCGCAGCATTTGTTCAGAAAACATCCCCGACTCTGCTGATGAGATCCAGCAGCTTGAACTCATTCCAGAATTGACTGGACTTGCTTCAACGAATGCTGATGATTTAAGCATCGTTTACTGACCGTCACCGGGCGGACCTGATCTATCTAAGTTGGTGTGATGGACACGAAATGAATGGCTGAATAAATGCCGCTTGATATTGGTCGGAAAAGCCAATACATAGGTTGATCGACGAGAACTACTGTTATATATGTGTGGAGACGGAACTAATGTTTTTTTTTGCTTATATATTCATACAAGCATTCACGTGTAATACCGATGCTGCTGCTGCTGTGACTGCTGTTGCTGATATTGCTGCTATTGCTGTTGTTGCTGCTGTTGCTGATTTTAATGCTGCTGCTGTTGCGACTGCTGTTGTTGCTGCTGTCGCTGCTACTGCTGTTGCTGCTACTGATGTTGCTGCTACTGCTGTTGCTGCTACTGCTGTTGCTGCTACTGCTGCTACTGCTGCTGCTACTGCTGTTGCTGCTACTGCTGCTGCTGTTGCTGCTACTAATGTTGCTACTGCTGTCGCTGCTACTGCTGTTGCTGCTACTGATGTTGCTGCTACTGCTGTTGCTGCTACTGCTGTTGCTGCTACTGCTGCTACTGCTGCTCCTACTGCTGTTGCTGCTACTGCTGTTGCTGCTACTGCTGCTACTGCTGCTGCTACTGCTGTTGCTGCTACTGCTGTTGCTACTGCTGTTGCTGCTACTGCTGTCCCTGCTGTTGCTGCTGCTGCCCCAAAGCGCAGCATCAATCTAAGCTCCCGTGCCCTGGCCCCGCGTCCCTCACCCCCCGCCGCGATTTGCGTGCGAGAGCGGAGAATCTGCAGGGGGGAGGGAGGGGGCATCTGTCGCCGGGATTAAGGATCCGGCGGGAGCTTTACAGCGCCTTAGCGGGCACGGACCTGCGGCTGCTCCGTCACCAGCGCTGCACCTTTTGCTTGAAGAGCAGCGCCTCCCACTCGACATTCTGACCCCAAAGCCGGCCTGACCCCCCCGAAAACCCACCACGACTTCTTCCCACCCACAAGCACCCCCCTGCCCACCGCCCGACATCCCCCCCGCCTCCACACAACTCCCACCGCACCACTCGACCCTCCCACCCGCCCCAAGGAGGGCTGCAAGAGATGTTCTTGGCCACCGCGGGTCATGAATGTGGAATAGAATAAAGCAGACTTGGCTAAAAAAATCCAACATATTCGTTCATAACTCTGCTCTCAAGAGGAAGACACATATAATAGTCGACGTTTTGGGCAATGGCCCTCCGTCGTAGCGGATATATAATGCAGAGGTGGTTAGAGGTCACTGATATGAGGAAGAGCCGTTTCTCGAAATGGTGTGTATGTTGAACTTTATGAGACCTCCTTTGCCAGTAGCAAGATATAAAACCGTCTCGGGTGTGGACCAATCAATTTCAAGGACAGTGCATATCATTATCAGAGTTGTCTCTTTTTGTTTGCATTTTGACTGCTTGTGTTGTGGTTATTGAAAACATGATCCCTTGTATAAAGGTGTCAGTTTTGGTGCCAGATGAAAGAGTAAACCCGTATTACTATGTTGACCTTCTTTCGCACTGTACACAACCAAACCTCGACTGTGTGTACTGGTGCTGGGTTACTTGCTTGTGACTTCCGAACCAGCTTTGCTTCTTCTTTCGTATGGCATCTAAGCAACAGTTTGTATCGACGATGTCTATATGATATCATAGTTGAATGTTAAGGTCTTTAAACCAATCCAAATCACCAGTAGTAGATGCTGTATGGAATGTATAGATGATGTCATAGTTGAATGTGAAGGTCCTTTAACCAATCTAAGGCGGTAGTAGATGCTGTATGGATTGTATAGATGATGTCATACTTGAATGTGAAGATCGTTTAACCAATCAAAATCGGCAGTCGTAGCAGATGCTGTATGGATTGTAGAGATTATGTCATAGTTGAACGTGAAGGTCCTTCAACCAATCCAAGTCGGCAGTAGTAGATGCTGTACGGAAGTAGATGCTGTATGGATTGTAGAGATGATGTCATAGTTGAACGTGAAGGTCTTTTAACCAATCCAAGTCGGCAGCAGTAGTAGATGCTGTATGGATTGTAGCGATGATGTCATAGTTGAACGTGAAGGTCCTTCAACCAATCCAAATCACCAGTAGTAGATGCTGTATGGATTGTATAGATTATGTCATAGTTGAATGTGAAGGTCCTTCAACCAATCCAAGTCGGCAGTAGTAGATGCTGTATGGATTGTATAGATGATGTCATAGTTGAACGTGAAGGTCCTTCAACCAATCAAAATCGGCAGTCGCTGTAGCTGCTGTATGGATTGCAGCGATGCCGCCAGGGTGTGTGGCGTGGATGGCGCCACTGGTCGGTGATGCGTTTGATGGTTTTGGCTTAACAGCAGTCGCAGATTGGTGAATCTTTGATTTTCCACGTGTGGAACAACGTGGCACGCCACACATCTCCCGTGCTGCGTCCGAGCGCGGTTCCGTGTGGTCCACAGCTGTGGTGAGAGAGAGAGAGAATGCCCGGCACTTCAAGTGTTGCTTCAACACGGGAATAGAAGCATGTGCTCTTAGCCTTAAGGTTCGACGGTAATTCATGAACACATGTATTGTCGCACCCCTTATATAATGCAACGGTGATTATATTTTATACAGAACATAATTGATGGTGATGATGATCATAATTATTTTTTTGAAAGGCAATATACGCTGAGCGTCAAGACTCGGGGTGGTTCTGCATGGAAATTTTAAAAATGTTGAGCGCTTATTGCGGACTCCAATTTTGATTGTTGGCATCCAGGGCTGTCCATGAGCCCAAGAAGGGCAACACCAGTCCAGAGTTGAAACAAATGTGGCGATACATAACAGCAATAGATGTTAAATTTTGATTTAAAGCTTTCGTGACTGCAGGGATTCATATTCTTGGTTCTTTCGGTAAAGTCACGTAAAAGGGAAATAATTAAATAATATAAATATAAAACAATAAAATTCTCACGACGTTTCGACTGCAACACAAGGAATCATCATCAGGTGTGAAATCCACAGCAAGAAATTTTTGAAAAACCGCCACTTTTTCCAAATCTTTCTTGCTGTGGATTTCACACCTGATGATGATTGCTTGTGTTGCAGTCGAAACGTCGTGAGAATTTTTATTGTTTCATATTATTTTATTATTTCCCTTCTACGTGACTTTACCGAAAGAACCAAGAATAGCAATAGATGTATTTAATGTAAATACCTGCCACTACATCCCTCATGATGATTTTTATTTTGTATTGCTCTGCTAAATCGGATGTAATTGCTGATCGAATGTGACTGCCGATGAGGCCCAGAAGATAGAAACCGCTCCTTAATTGTGCGTTTAGAAAGACGCGGCCACTTAGCGTAAATGTGCAAATCGAAAAATGCTGAGATGAAGACTGAAATAAATATATTTTTTAATTTTTAATTTCGGATTTTACGAAACAACAACGAACATCGGACCCATAGCAACGCTTTTAGGTGACAGGAAATCCGGACGGAGACAAACTCGGGGGCCACGAGACCCGACGCGACCGCTCTGTCTGTACACGACGGGGAAATGAAACCGCGGGTGTAGACGGACAAGTCGGGGCTCTACATCGATCGACTCTTTCACACAAAGGAATCGCGTCAGGGGAGCCAATGTGCTTTTATCGGGGGAGGGGAGGGGGGTAAGGGAATAAGGGGGGTATTCAACTTATGGAGGGGAGGGGTGGTAAGGGAAGAAGGGGGCAGGGCAGGTATTCAATTTAAGGAGGGGGGGGTAAGGGAAGAAGGGGGGAGGGGGGTATTCAACATACGGGGGGGGGGGGGGTAAGGGAAGAAGGGGGAGGGGGGTATTCAACATACGGGGGGGGGGGGGTAAGGGAAGAAGGGGGAGGGGGGTATTCAACTTATGGAGGAGTAGTCGCAAGTCCCGCAGGGAAAATAAGAGTCGGGGTTATGAAAGGAGGGGGGAGGGGGGGTGGGTAAAATTTAAAGAAATGAGGGGGGTAAAATAAAAAAAAAATGAGATATTGAACGGAAAGTGTGTTTTTTAATTTTCCTATCGTGTTAAATTTAATAAGCAGCGATGAGATCGGTCCATCTGCATGAATGAGATGGATGTAAGCGGCACCAGGATCGCGAGGGGTGGTGACGGAGTGTGGGAGGCCTTCATCCAGCAGCGGAGAGACAATGGCCGATAATGATCATATCTAATATGCTCGTACATCTTTCCGCATAAAAAAAAATATTAAACATCAACCTAGTTTTATAAAGTGCGTGTAATATATGCATTATTAAAGGCGCAGAGATGTACAATCAATAGTTTGTCCCACCTGCAGCTTGAAATAAATGACTGCAATCATAAACAGGGACATTCTCCAACAAAATGAACATCACAACACGCACATATTTCATTGCCGAATTATTAGAAATTGTTTTTATATTTTATAAAATAAACAAAATGCATCTACGTGATTCATTAATAAGCAAGTCGACTTCATCATCGGGCTTGTACCGACTGCGCCCACGTGGGAGAGCTTCATGAATCCACGTGACTGTTTTTTTGTTGTTCATTTGGACCGAGGCGAACGTTCGTACCGCGCCACCTTGCGGTCACAACCGAGCACTGCACTCCAAACTCAACACTCCTCATTGGAAACAATTGCCGTGACACCCCCCCGATGTACGTCTTCCCCCCGTTAACGTCGTTTCGCAGCACACGTCGTCGACCTGGCGATCTAAGTCGCATTGTTTTACACGGCATCTTGCCAACGACAACAAACCCATCAACCAAGACCTCAACATCTTCTTGGTTCTTTCGGTAAAGTCACTTAAAAAATGAAACATGTTTTATTTTTATTCTTTTATTACTTCCCTTCTACGTGACTTTACCGAAAGAACCAAGAAGATGAATCCCTGCAGTCACGAAAGCTTTCAATCGAAAAAGACCTCAACAATTTACCTCGCCCCTCCTGTCGCCATCCTAGAATCTCAACCCAGCTCTGGAAGAACGCTGCTGGCGGACAGAGTAGAGGAGCATTGTGGACGTACAGAATAACAGCTCATTCGAGACCCAAACATCGCGCCTCCTGGCCTTGACATTCTTAGAAGAAACTCGTGATATGTAGGCGATCTGGCTAGCAGACCTCGACATTGGAATTTAACATCTGCACATATGGCCATACACACAGAAGAGAATTGCATTTTCGCGTGGTTGAACGATTGCCTCTCTCTTATTGGGGTGCCGCAGTGGCGAGATGTTAACTCCCTCGTCTGGAATGCAGGAGGTCGTGGGTTAAATTCCTACCCTCATGCTTATATATTTTAATTCTAGATTTGAAGCTTTCGTGACTGCAAGGATTCATATTCTTATGTTTTTTCGGTAAAGTCACGTAGGTAAAAAAATTAAAATTAATCAAAAAAACTTTCGGATACAGCTATCGTGCTGTGACGGTTCCACCTGAAGACGGAAGCTTGTGTTGCATCCGAAACGTCGTGATTTTTATTTTATTTTTTATTTAACTTTTATTAATTTTATTTTTTTTACCTACGTGACTTCTCCGAAAAAAACCTAAGTATATATATTTAAAGTTTGCATGTTTTCCCAGTGATCATCTCCGGGTCTTCGCTTTTTCCTTCCACATTTGAATCAACATGCGTTTAGAGGAGTTGCCTGCTATACATTTCCACATGATGATAAGTCACTTCGTTGAACTATAATTTGTGGCAAGGTCGCTTCTGAAAAATAGTTATCAAGCTTAGTGGGCCTTACCTGGATTTTTTTTTTTAGTTATTACATTGAGTGGTAGTTCGCCTGCATGTTCCACCATCAATGGAATGAGCGCGCCCTCTGGTGGCAACGTGACAGACTGGTTAAGAGTCGCAAACGCGTACGCAACTTTAACATTTTATTAAGCAGGCATTGAAATATTATCCGTATTTTTGTTGTTGTTGTCTTTTACGGGAACATACTTCTCATTTGCCCTCCACCAGCCCACACATAATATTTATACGTGGCCAATGCATTTATCAAATGCCGACCGATAATGCTTTTAGCCGGTTTCTTTAAGAATTTTCTTGCCTAAAATCTGACATCAACATACATTGGACGTTTCGCTCAAACTGCTTTGATTAATCGCTGAGAATCGATTTTGTTACGCTGTGGTTCAAATCGTGCGCATCAACATTGAATATGTACAGTTTTTGTACATATTAAGAATGCTATTGGTTCTTATCCTATCGAACAGCCGAGGTGAGATTAGCAACGTTATATGTGGATATATCGAGGTGATGAAGCCATCACTAGCCTCTGTGGAGGCTTGGTGGTCGCCAGCACATAATGCCACGGTGGCGAGATGTTAACTACCTCGCCTGGTATAGGGAGGTCGTGGGTTACATCCTGACCCTGCCGCCTGTATATTTGGAGTGTGCATGTTCTTCCCGTGTACGCGTGGATGTTTTTATTCAGGTCCTCCGGTTTTCCCCTCCACATTTATAAGCAACGTACGTTTAGAGTATTTGGCTGCTATACATTTTCACATTAGCCACTTCGTTGAGCAATCATTCGTGGCCAGTTCGCTTCTCAGTGGGCTTTATCTGGTAAAAAAAAAGTTTAGTTGAGATTCTTTATTTGTAGTGATTTGCGTACCTTTCGTATACTTTGCATCCCTATCGTGTGTTTGTAGTTTGTTGCTGTAACTTTCTGACCCGCACCGACTGAACATCTGTGATAAAAAAAGTTCATACCTCATCGGATTTCTCCAGGATAAATACAGATTCAGATGCTGAATGCCCTTACTCGTCCTCGATTACGTCAAGGGACCTTTAAAGACTACCACTCTCAAGCAGCCGCCGGTGTGATGTATGGCGAATACACCCAGAGCATTAAACAGGGGCGGCCCGCCGAACTCGAACCGCGAGCTTCTACATCAAGCGCCAAACGTGCTGCCGCTGGGCCATGCTAACGAGACCTAAAAGTGACCGAAGCTAAATAAAGAGGGGGAGTGAAGGGACGCAGCGGGGCGAGGGAGTTGAAGGGAGAGCCCGTGGATTCTCTCCAAATGCAAAAACACGCTACAATGGTTGCCGGCGAGAGATGGAATCATTTTTGTTCTTTTCTATCATGTGTATCAGGCCTCCCCTCCCCCTCTCTGTCCAATGCGTTGGCGTTGTGCAACAGCAACAGCGTCGATACCGTCGTGCACTCTTTGGCCCCGCCCTCCCCCTCCCGATGCGTTGTACGTTGGCACTCCGTGCCGTCTTTGAGCCCCGCCCCCCTCCCTCCCGATACGTTCCATTCATTGGCTACCACATTCTGATTAGCTCCCCCCCCCTCTCCTCCCCCCTCAACTTGCTTGTTAAGGGATTACATCTTGAATCATTGCCTCACTTGATGCAGCTAATCCGGCTGTGACGGTCCCACCTGATGACGGAGACTTGTGTTGCCTCCGAAACGTCGTGATTTTTGTTTTATTTTATTTTTTATGAATTTTGATGTTTTACCTACGTGACTTTACCGAAAAAACCTAAGAAGATGGAATCATACTGGTAGGAACGAAGTGAACCAGCCTACAATAGATTATATCGTCCGTCCGATGTCCGATTAGGTGTAGCAACATCGCCCCCTACTGCAAACACTTGGCAGGACCCTACAAAAATCTTTAGACTCAGTGAGGCTTTCCTGGCTAAACAAGTGTAACATTCCCTTATAATTCCCTGAGATAGTTTTTAATTAAAACATTTAAATTAAAAATTAACTCACAGCGGCCTAAAGCCTACAGCTAAGCCTAAAGCCTAGAACAGGGGTCGGCAACCTACGGCTCCGAAGCTGCATGCGGCTCTTTACGGGCTGCTTCTTGACGCTATGTACGTATGTACAGTATGTACTCAGATGCATTGCGGCTCTTGAAATACTGAATTTTGTACCGAATTGGAAAGAAATGGCTCTTCTTGTTATTTTGGTTGCCGACCCCTGGTCTAGAACTAGGCCTCAAACTCTCCCTTCGTATCGTACCCCCGCCATTTCATTTTATTATAGCTATTCATTTGTTCGTTCCTACCAGCCCACCCCGCAGGGACCTGTTATTCACCGCATCTTTGAATGACCCTGCACACGTACGGCGGCGGTGGGCAGCTCGTCCATCATGCACACTCCGATTACGTTACTGGTTATTCGACAATGGAGGAGAGGCATTGAAACAACGGACTTGCCACCTGAGTTGGGGGCCGTCCATAAATAACGTCACGCACCTGGGGGGTGGGGTGTTAGACATTTGTGACGATGTGTGACGAAGGGTGGGGGTTGAGAAATGTGACGTCACGTCAAAATCCGCAAATTTAAATACATATAGACAACACGTTATACTTAATTAAATATACTTTTTATTAAATGTTTTCTCCTACAACATCAGAGTACAGCGCCACATTAAATACGCACTACAACGACAATAGTTTAAAACGATTAGAAGCATGTTTTATTTTTTTGGGGGTGGGGGGGCAGAGCTTTGTGACATCATATTTGAAGGGGGGGTCTGACCTTTTGTGACGCCGTGTGACAGGGCGGGGGGGGGGGTCCAAAATCGTCCAAAACCGCGTGACGTCATTTATGGACGGCCCCTTACTCAAATAGTAATTGTCGTGGATTTACTGCTCGGGTGACGAATTGGCACGTTTTGTTTACTTGACAGACCTTACTAGTTGGCCGTGTCGGGTGGTGGCAGGTTTTAACGACGCATTTATATTTACGCGATCAAACCCAAAATACCCCCCCCCCTTCCCTCTATTATGGACTCACCTGCATATAAGCTTCCCTTAACATCTCAACAGATGGCGCTCTTAAACGCCACAGCGATCATGTTGATCGCGCCCCGAGAGGCAGAAACGCGACCAGTTTCACACGTGGGGCTTTCGCGAGCGCATTGCTGTTGCCCCGAACGAATCTCTCTGTCTCTCTCTCCAACGAATCATCATCATCGAGAGAGAGAGAAAGGCTCATTTACTTACACGCCACTCTTGATCGGATGTGATCTCCACACGGCCAAGAAGGATTTGTCGGTGGGGATACGATGTGCGACATTCATTCTAGATTTGAAGCTTTCGTGACTGTAAGGATTCATATTCTTAGGTTTTTTCGGTAAAGTCACGTAGGTAAAACATTAAAATTAATAAAAGTAAAATAAAATAAAAATCACGACGTTTCGGAGGCACGCATCAGAGAGCGCCACGGTGTGGCTGGCGAGGTGGCTCGTGCCCCAGCAGTGTCACTGGTAGGGGTTGCCATCGTGGAATCCAGTTTTAGCTCGGTTTTTTATTTTTCGAAAGAGATGTGCGAAAATATAACGAGATGAGCCGTATGGACTGGGCTATGCCCAGAGCATGGGGTATCGGATGACAAAGGCCTTCCGGAATGTATTGTAATTTTGTAATGTGTTATCGTATTACAGTGAGTTGATTATTGTATCGGTCGGTCTGGACCTGTGTAAGTCTCCGCACGTGTGTGGGTTTTCTCCAGGTATTCCAGTTTTCTCCCACACGAAGACAAACACCTCCGATTAGCACGGTTGGCTACGTACGGTGCTAAAGAAGTTCAACATACGTACAATGGAATTGGTCAAACATCCCGATGCCGGACCTTCCTGAAAGAATATTGATTTCCTAGGAAAGTGAAATTTTTATTATTATTATCTTCCATCGCCATTCATTGACGCAATTACGATCTTCCGTCAGTGTGAATTGCTTGATTGACCCATGTTTAAAGCAGCATGCGCTGTGATTTTATCCAGTGATCTATTTGAGTATCACGGTGTAAATTTCGATTTAAAGCTTTCGTAACTGCAGGGATTCATCGTCTTGGTTCTTTCGGTAAAGTCATCACGTAGAATGGAAATAATAAAATAATAAAAATAAAACATAAAAAAATAATTCTCACGACGTTTCGGCCACAACGCAAGCAGCCGTCCTCAGGTGGAGAACAGGTCTGTCGAGGAGACAGACGGCTACTTGCGTTGTGGCCAAAACGTCGTGAGAATTATTTTATTATGTTTTATTTTTATTATTTTATTATTTCCATTCTACGTGACTTTATCGAAAGAACCAAGAAGATGATATCACGGTGTAGTTGTGTCATGCACAGGGGCGATTTCTTCATTAGGGCGATTGGGCGACGCACCACCAATGTCATTCAACCACAGAGTCACGCTAGCCGTCACTGTGCCTCTGGATATAGTCCAATCAGCGTCATGTCACGTTCTGTGGAGTACCGCCTCTTTTTGGGCGATTTCACTCCGGCTGAGAATCGCCCCGAGTGGCCCCATAGACTTACATTCAAAGATGTTTTTTTTCGAACGGGGGGCGCTGCAATGCATTCTCTATGGCTTCCGGGAGGGCTCGCACTAACGTGCTTACGTCATCATACGTAAGCACGTTTCATCCAACAATATAATTTGTCGCCACCTAGTGGAATATTTAATAAAAGAAACTTGAGTGGATTGTATTAATAGTGAGTATAGAAACAAACAAGATGTATTGTAAGAGTCACTTTATTTTTCATTAATATTAAAGAAGTGAAGTTGCCTTTACATGCTTAAGCTGTTAATTTATCCATTGCATGGGTGGACCTTATCCTTATCAATCATCCAGACATTTGCCCCCCCTGAGAGATTTTGCAGGAGCCGCCACTGGTCATGCACGATGTATTTATAGCACGGTTGGCTACGTACGGTGCAAAAGAAGTCCAACATACATACATTCACAAGATCAATGGGCTCGCATAATGCGCATGCATCATGTTCGTCGACTCATTACCCCCCCCCCCCACACACACACACACTTTGCGCAAGAGCGCAGAAGCGTGGTCACCACATCTATGCCTCTATATAAGGAACGAAACAGGTGGACTTCTCCACAAATATGGCTGTCGCCTGATGAAGCTAGTTGTAATTACTGGCGAAACGTCGGACTCAGATTGTAAATGTTGTGACTTGGCTCTCCAACACACCGGAGTGCTGTACTAGTATACACTACACTATACACTACTATACACTACACTATACACTAGTGCTGTACTAGTGACGAATTGGCACGCTCTGCTTACGTGACAACCCTTACTAGTTGGCTGTGTCGGGTGGTGGCGGGTTTAACGACACATTTATATATTTACGCGATCTAACCACAAAAAACCTCTATTGTAAATCCCGATGTGTTTACACATCCACCAATACGAGGGCTCGGCAACCGGTACCTCTTTAAGGACTGCTTCGTGGACGTTATTCACATCCTTTGTGGCTTTTCGAATAGAGGGGTGGGGGGGGTTACCGAATTCAAAAACATTTCTCTTATTGTTATTTTTGGTTTCCGACCCCTGTCCTATACCATCAGTCCCCAGCGAGTCGGATATTGACGGTGTATTGTGCAGTACGGCCTTGATGGGTGCTCGCTAACAGCAACTTGCCCGAACAGTCTGTTAAGGCTATACTTGCAGTGCCGGATTACCCTAGTAGCAAAAGTAGCTACATATGTGTAGTAACTACGGGGCCCGCACTTTCAAGGGCTCCGCGCTTAATGCTTTCAAGCAATCAATTCCGGTTCAGTGATTCTGCACTTGCTCTATTACTATAGTACTATACCGCATTCAACTTTTATGAACGACTGGGTGTTTAAGGTTAGCGATTTGTCGTATTACAGTATCTGGTTGTATAGCAAATGAAAACATCCAATTACTTCACTATGCAAGTAAAAAATGTACGTGTTTTAATATTTGTGTTTTATAACATATGCTACAGGCCCCGCACTAGCTTAACCCGGCTCTGTATACGAGGGGTATCTTTGTCTCTTGGACAGGTTGTGCCCATTTCAACACATTGCCGAACATTGAGTTGGGGCGCCTCTCAAAGAGCAATATTCACAGCGATATTGCGAGGATTTTAGGGCTCTGCACAACAACGGCAGCTGCCTCTCGAGACCGAGTTAAGGGGTCAATACCACGTAGGATAGCCAATCTTTACGAGGAAGGATGTGCATAGCAATCGATAGTGGAGACCGATGATTTGATTGAGTGATGTGCAAAGTGGTCAACACATGGCAAACCGGTGCTAACATTTGCATATTGAGGACAAGCTTGCAATCCCACACATACACACGGACTGTGATGATCATACTCAGTATTAGGTGCATGTAAGTTTATTTCGCTGGATGTGCGCTATTAAGAGGCGTTGGAACAAAAAAAATGTTGCTTGCTCATGAAAAGCAGCACGCAGAGGTGTTTTAATAGGACTCTCAATCGGTGCATATATTCCCAACTGTGATCATTTAAACAACAGAGAGACATGAACTCTGACCAAGTAAATGTAATTAAAGCTGAAACGAGCTCAAACAAGCAAGGAAGCATGGAATGCTCGGAATTTCGCCGAGAAATAAAAAACAACTCAAGGGGGCCAGGAAACTTCTGCGCCTCCGATTATTACGGTTGGCTAGGTACGGCGCGAAAGAAGTTCAACATACATACACACACACACACCAGATCATATTGAGCGAGAAAAAATGCAGGCGGACTGTGGCACCCGCTTCGTGGCTGGAAGAGACGATGGCCAACGACGACTGGTGACAGAATATGAGGCGGAGACACCTCGTACAGCAGCAGTGTATATTTCATTATTTAGGATGTTGGGGCATCACTGATCGACTAGCAATGAATGCCCATCCCTAGTTGCCCCGAGAAGGTGGTGGTGGTGGTGATGGTACGGAGCCTTCTTGAACCGACGCAGTCCACGAAGACCTTCGCTCGGGAGTTGCACAATTCTGACCCAGCGACGATCAAAGAGGGGCGACCAGTGCCGCTTTAGTACTATACCGCCTTCAACTTTTATGAACGACTGGGTGTTTAAGGTTAGCAATTTGTCGTATTATCTGGCTGTATAGCAAATGAACAAATACAATTACTTTACTATGCAAATAAAAAAAATGTGTTTAATATTTACGTGTGTTTTATTTGGCCCCTTTATAACGTATATTACAGGCCCCGCACTGGCTTTATTTCTTTAGAACGGCTTTTTGTGTTTAGTTTGATGTCCTTCCGACGCACCTCCGATTTGCACGGGCGGCTCCGTACGGTGCGAAAGAAGTTCAACATACACACACGTACACATGGTGGAGAGGCTTCTTGGGGAGAACGGAGGTGGTGGTAGCCACTTCTCCCCGAGATACCCAGTTTCTGACGTGCCCTTGTTGCCATGATTTCAATATGGCTTGGCCGGTTGAGTGTTTGGTCGAATTGTGGCATCACAGGACTAAGGGATAGCGAAGGCATAGGGGAGGCCTCCATCCGGCAGTGGATAGACAATGGCTGATAGATGCTGTTGACGGCATAATAATCTCCATATATATAAAAGGCCAAGTTGTGAATATGTGTGTCTGTTCAAAATGTTTAGCGTACTTCCCGACATGCAACAAACTGGAAATTTGCCATGTGGGTACTTTCCAGACTGTACACCATGCAAAATTATAAAAATACACTTTTTTGGGGGGAGCTCAATAATGCATATAGTTTTTGCACAGCAAACGAGCTGTGGCGTCAACTCTGTCACGTGACCCGCGCATGTGGAAGCGTAACGCATTGTAGTGTAGTGGTTAGCGCGCTGCGCTACGAACCCGGCGACCCGAGTTCGATTCCCGCTCACGGCCACCACCACCACCCGTGACGATTATTTGAACCTCCCCTAGGTCGACTCAGCCTCAAACGAGTAACTGCCGTGGTGTGTGAACATCGCCACTGGGGGAGACAAAGGCGGCCGGGCGTGGTGGATCCAAGTCTCGGGCGAAGCCGGGTAGTACAGCTAGTATCAGTATGAAACGAACACAAATCGATACACGTAGCTGTTTTAATGGACTTTATTATAAGTAGCTAAGTAGTAAATACAAACAGTCCTTGTACACAATATAACTGACCATTAAGCAGTGCATGTGATGTGGGATACACTGAAGGGTGTGTTCTTTTTTATATGTGTGTGTGTGTGTGTGTTTAAGAAAGGCACAGCAACAGTTTAATTTCAGAAGCACTTTGATGCAGACGCAATCACCGGTGATAAAATCATATAGCACGAACATGGATACGGTCCCGCGAAAAGTAAAATTTGGACTCACTCTACATCTAAAATGTCCACGTGTATCCTTCACTTTGAGAGCGTTTGACTTTTACAGCGTACGTGTTTCTAAAAAAAAAAAAAATGTTAATACAGCATTAAAAAAATATTACGATCATTATGTGTTTGCCTAATGAATTACACTTCTATTTTAGCACACAATACAAAGTAACAAGCCAATGTCATGCACGTCTATGAGCAGGCGTATAACTGTATATGTCTATAGGCTGATTTTAAGAATTCCAATGTAAATGTTTTAGTAAGCTGCAATGAGTCCTGGTGCAACCTGTGAACAGAAAACACATTTAAATAGGTTATTGAGGAGCCATATGTATAAACCTTCACGCTTGTTTAGTGATGTATTCCCTCAACGTTATACTGATTGAGCAATCGGTGTTAAGTGAAACTTCTTTCACACAGTACGTAGCCAACCGCGCTAATTGTAGGTGCGTGTTAGGGAGTGCTCCTGGGAAGAAGGTATCCACAGATCGACCTCGGACATCTCTTCAGCAGGTGGAAGTAACTTTCGCAGCCACCATGCCATAAAGAGTCATGTTTTGCCGCATGACAGTCAAATTAATATTCATAATATCCTTAATTCTCCATTTAATTAAGAGCACAGCCAAAATTTAACGCGGTGGGGATTTCGTTTTTTTTGACGAACGTGCTGGGGACCATAAATCTCTACACTCGACAACGCCGTGTCAGCCACTGGCGGCTGCCTGGATTCGAACTCAGGTCCTCAGCGGATGGCAGCTCAACGCTCTGACCACTGAGTCACCCAGCCACCTCCTGGCACTGACTTTAATGAACTCCCACTCAAGTGCGCATTGTAGCAGTTTGCCAACAAGTCAGAAGGCCGGTCACACGTCGCATGTCAAGCTGCTCACTGAACCCACCACCCACCGAGCCACTACCCAGCCTGCATACGTTCTTTACAGTATACGCTATATATGGATGAGAGAGAGAGAGAGAGTGGTGGCACCGTGGTTAGCACACTGTGCTGTCAAACATGGCCATCCGAGTTCAATTCCCGGCCATGGCTAAAATCAATGGCGATGGAGCGGTATCCAAAACTGTCCTGGGTGTCACCCTCTTCACCTATCCCCACTGACTAGGGTGGTGAAGTATGGTCAAACAACCTCCATGACCAACACAGTGTCGGGAAGCCCTTCATCCAGCAGTGGATTAACAAGAGGGCTGAAAATAACATCAATTGCATCTACCCTTTAACATCCCCACTACTCAATGTGGCACAACAGAAATGGGTACTCCCCCAAGTATTTATCTTTATGTGTGTTTTGTTAATGAGGTCCCTATTAACTATCAGTTTCAACTGTACATGTATATACCCGGGCGGTAATTATTGATTCTGGCCAGTAGGTGGCTGGCGAAGCCCTTGGGAGTCTTGTTGCATTTTACAGGTAGATCAAAATAAATGTTTCCATCGATCGGGAGGGTGACTCGTATCTACATTTCAAACGTGTAACGTAAACGTTTTGAATCGTTTATGAGGCTACTCCATGTAGACGGGGCTTTTAAAGTGAGGCAGAGAGTTACGATTTAAAATTTTCCCAGGGGCGACTTGCCAGGCCATCCCCACAGTTGTGCGTCCATGCGACGATAAGCCTCTGTAACAGAGGTCGCAAACGGGTTTTGATTCTTTACCCATACCCGGACCCAGCCGCACCAGGGTCGCAAACGGGTACCCGTACCCGTACCCGGCCGTACCCGTACCCTACCTGTACCCGGCCGGGTACGGGTAGGTTACGGGTATCGGGTACCCGATTGCGACCTCTGGGATGAAGCCATGTTGCAGGCGCGGGTGGGTTGATTCTAGGAACTTGAATTGTGAGAAGAGACAAGACGTTGGGTAATGAGTGACAAACGGTTACTCACCAGTGACTCACGGTCTACCCGTACCCGGCCGCACCAGGGTCGCAAACGGGTACCCGTACCCGGCCAGGTACAGGTAGGCGGGTATCGGGTAGGGTATCGGGTTCCCGGTTGCGACCTCTGCTCTGTAACGTCTCCGACGTACATGGCGCGGCACGTGCGAACGCTGCGCATTGTCCACAGCTTGCTCTGATTATTCCCTATCTTCAAAATAAATCAATAAAAAGTCCACGTTTTTTGTACCGTGGCAGAGGCGTTTATCGGACAAAGACCGATGCGTGTTTGTCACCATCATACTACTACAACCAATTGAATAATCGCTGTTTGTATTCAACTTCATATTTCTACTTTCCCCAGCTATGGTCTATTCACTGCTGGGTGAGGACCATCCCGGCTTCCCCCTGGGGGGCCTGCACGTAGGCCGGTGGTCCGGCACGTCTGGTGGGGGCGGAATCACGCGAAGGAAGCCGTGGCACTGCCACACCGCCACCTCCCCTAAGGGTCGCGGCCAACCCTGGCGACGCCTGCTCTCTATTTGAAGTTTGCGTCGCTCTCTCTCTCTCTCATCGTGGCCACGTGGATTTTTCTCCGGGTCGTCCGTTTTTTTTTTCCCCTCCACATTTTAGAATCGACATCACGCGTTGATACTCTTAGTTCTTGACGGTCCCACCTGATGACGGAGACTTGTGTTGCCTCCGAAACGTCGTGATTTTATTATTTTATTTTTATTAATTTAAATTTCATTGTTTTACCTACATGACTTTACCGAAATAACTAAGAGTATGAATCCTTGCAGTCACGAAAGCTTCAAATCTAGAATCACGCGTTGAGACTATTTGTCTGTCGTAAATTTCCACGTGACAAGCCACTTCGGGTGAGCTATCGTTTGTGGCCAGGTCGCTCCTGAAAAATAACTAGACATCTTAGTGGCCCTTACCTGGTCAAATATTTGTTTTCATAAATTGTATGGCCCCTACAGGGTTCATCCACTGCTAGGCCAGACTCGAGAAGAGGAGCGTATGGATTCCACAACCTTTACTCTCGGTGTATTTGTGCATCTGTCTCTCGTCGTTATTATTATTTTTTTTACTTGGGAAGCTTAGAGCAGTACAATGTTGATATTCCCTATGTACACGGTCCCCTCCCTGTGTGCAGATTGTGGTGATATCACTGTCGGAACCAGTTAAAGATCAAAACAGGGTGATCCACTTAAAGATGCGTTCTCTCAATTCTAATGACCCCTCTTTATTCTCAACAGGCGACTGAATACAGGTATTCAGAAGCGATGGCTCCGTTCCTTAAAGAGCAGAGCGTGACATTTGTGATTTGATGAATGTATTGCAATCGGTGGGATAAAAGTGGACGCGTCCAACTATATATTTTTTTTTTTACAAATTCCTCGTTATTTTATCTGAGCATCTGTAACTGGATCGCCCTGCGTTAAAATTCAACCGTTACGCTGCGGTTACCGGGAACAGACGAAGCCGGTTCTTACGGAGGCACGTGGAACCCCGTCAGATGTAATCCCGGTTGTTGCGCACGGCACAGCAGAGGGCCATGCTGAAGATCATGCCGAATATCTGTGAGAGGGTGGGTGTAACATTGCGCGCGATCAGGCAACAGCGTTTCGTAAATGGGAGGCATTTAAACGGTCGATTGAAATGCACAAGTGGGCGATATCGCTTACCATGATCACTCCGATACCGATGCCAATGCAGGCGATGATGTAGACCTTGCTTGTGAATATTTCATCAATCTGCCTTATGCAGTCCTGGAAGAACAACGCGCAAATTGATTTCCCGTCCGCACTGTCACTTTCAAGTCAAGCGGTGGATCTACCAAAAAAAATAATTCTGAGTTCCTGAACATTACAAAAAAACAGCTAATTACATCAAACATCACAGGTAAAGGTGCAGCCCTGGAATTGCTTGCTTACACCACTGCTGGCAGAAGGACCTCCCTCCACTAGTCAGTGCACAACACTATAACCCTGGTCACCCGAGTTAAGATTCCTGTCTATGGCTAACATCAGCAGTAAATGATATCTGACCCGTTATTGAGCCCCACTCCACTAACCAGCAATGATGTATCCTGCTCAAGCACGACTTCCTGCCTGGTATGCAAGTGGTCGTGGGTTCGATCCCGACCCTGATGCCTATATATTTGGGGTTTGTAGGTCTCTCTTCCTGGGATCGCGTGGATTTTACTCAGGGTACCTTTGGTTTTCCCCTCCACATTTAAAAACCTGCGTTCAGAGAATTTGGTTGCTAGACATTTCCACGTGACAAGCCCCTACGTTGAGCTATAATTTGTGGCCATCTTCTTGGTTCTTTCGGTAAAGTCACGTAGAAGGGAAATAATAAAATAATAAAAATAAAACATAATAAGATAATTTTCACGACGTTTTGGCCACAACGCAAGCAGCCATCCTCAGGTGAAGAACAGGTCTGTCGGAAAGACAGACCTGTTCATTTTATTATTTCACTTCTACGTGACTTTACAGAAAGAACCAAGAAGATGAATCCCTGCAGTCACGAAAGCTTTAAATCGACATTTGTGGCCAGTTCGCTTCTGGAAAAAGAGCTATATAGCTCAGTAGGTCCTACCTGGTAAAATACAAAATAAATTAGTTCAATGTTATGGTCACACAAGCCCCACGACAAACGCAACGTGAGAAGGCCTTTATCCAGCAGTCAAATTGACAGGCGTCTGCCCATTATTAGTTTACGATAGATTATTGTACAATCGACTGTCTAAACAGCATCATTCTTAGGAGAACATCGATCCAGTTTTTGACAATTGGTTCAACCGAATGAATTAAATGGGCTGCACACTGGAGCTCCTGTGATTGGTAGTGCGTGAAGACTTGATCAGAACACCTGAGGCCCCCTCTCGCAGCTGCCGCCCATCACGTAAGACTCTGACATTGCCGTGCACCTCATGTTCGTTTTGCAGTTGTTCCCTCTCCTCCCCTGTTACACTGCCTCAAAAGCCCTGCCATTGCACGTACATTTGTTTATCGCTGATGAAATTTAATTAAAGAAAATATTGCTAGTAAAATGGGAACGAGGTCTTACCACCGTTGGATCCGTAACTTTTTGAGTTGGACAGATGTCTTGGTAGTCGAAGTTGAGCAGGCTGGTGATAACCATTTTGCCGCAGCAGCTGAGCTGTAACGAAATACATACGCATAGACACAAATAAATATCCTACTGCAAAAAAAGTATTCACTGCACCGTACTTACCACTCCAATCTCGAAGACTCTGCACGGGGCGATGTACGTACTACGCTCTTGTTTGAACAACATGATGTGTTTGACGATCGCCGGACTGATGCTGCCAAAAGACCGGTGCTCTGGTGAACGCCAAATTAGATGCACTTCTCGCCGGGTCGCACTGTATAGTTTCCGTTTGTACGGCTGCAGTTATTAGTCGTGAAAATGTAAAAAAATTAACCCGTAAAAACAAAGTTTTTCACTATAAATCTTTTATATGCGTGGCGGCTAGAGTCCTCTCGTCCTCTGGCTTGAGATGGCTGCCACCTATGGGTTAGATGATTGCCTGCCATCATTAAGCAATTGGTAATTAAATATAAAAAAAAAATCCTAAAAAGTGTAAAATTTAGGAAAAAATTTTCACGAAAATTAATTGTCACACACAATGAGTCTGTGTGCAAAATGTCAGCTCGATTGGATCACGGGAAGTGGGTTAAAAAACGACCGAAAGATTTGCACGGTCGTAAGCGGGCAAGCAAGCAAGTGAACTTAATATACAGGATTTAAAAACGTGTAGTATTTTCATTCTTTCAGTTGTATGTAGTGTATAATGTACAGCTACTTTGTTTTTTTTGTCATGCACGTTGGTGCCGATCGCCGGACTGGTTACAGCCTTTGGATCAAACCGGGGACTGCCAGATAATGTTGGAAGTTGCCGCCGGATAATCGATGAGCAAATGTTTTTTTTTTTTACGACAATTAAGACAATAATAGTTGGTGAATGGTTGCACATTTTCATTTTAGATAGTCTGTTAACGCAACACATTATTGATTTGCGTACATTCACACAATTTGGCAGTCGTCAGATTTAACTGTTTTCATGGAGGGCTTTTTTTTCTCCTTCATACATCACACAACACAGCACCACTCATCTATCGGCCTTGAACACTGACAACATTCAGGAAAGTCAATACATTGGTCCAGAGTTCACCTGTGCAAACAAACGTGGCTGGAAACAGTGCAGAATTCTCATCGGCTGATGTACCAAAATGTTATTTTGTTTTAACATAAGAAAGGAGCGCACACACGCTTGCTTGTTGATGTATCACTGCAGCTGAGACGTCGTTGTTATTTAATTTTACGCAATACAGAAAACCAGCCAACGTGAGGCTGCGCTTGTGTATGCAGCGTTTATTGAAATGGCAAAAGGGACACGTACCGTCTTGTGGAAGGTGATGAGGGCAGCCTTGGAGGAGTCGGTTTTTTTCTCTTGATACTCGTCGTACAAATCCGTGTAGAACTTCTTCATGTCTTGCGGGATCTGCGAGGTTAGCAGGGTGGGCATTGGCGAGCTCATTAAACAAAACCTTTGGGTTTTAATAACGTTCAGCTGCAGATCAGCCCGGCACGCATTTGTGGCGATGCCACGTAAAATGTGTTAACCCAGCGAGAGTGCATTGTGGCATAATGGTCCGACATTGATGTTTAACGATTAATTTGAGAAAATTGGCTTCAGCCATGCAACGCACGTTTTTTGTTATTTACATATTACTTCAATAAACAGTGAAACGACCTATCAGAGGTGATGTGATGGTGGCGCTAGTCCTGGATTATATTATCTGCGTTTACTCATGCAAATTGCTCCTTCTATCAAGCATTGGAAATCACAGATGAAGGCGGAGGAAAGGATGAATAACTCTTCAGTCACTCTCTTTAGCCGCACGTATCTTAACAGAAATAATAGGGTTTTATTTACATTCCTGTTGCTCTATGCCTCCGGTAGCGTTCCCGTTATGTTGTAATGTGCACTGATGCCTATTTTATTAAGGGCTGATATTGGCACGTAAAATAAAAATGGATTCATTGATAGCATAGAATGAATGTAGCGCTTGTGGTGACAGCTTTGGTAGTGATCATCATCAGCAGCAGCAGCGGCAACAAATAACGATGACTGATGATGATAACAATCACCATCAGTGGCAGCAATAACACGAGAGATTCTCCTCCAATTCGTGTTTTAAACACGGATAACAGGACTAAGTTGCCGCTCAACTCCCGTGAGCCGCATTTAAACACGGGTAATGGCAGAAGAAAGTTAATCGGAATCTTCATTTAGGCTGGGCTTGGGGCAGGACACATCACTGCCTGACAAGAATGATGGCTGATCGATGAGGCTCGCGATGAAATGACAGACAGAGGAGAGAATGCGACCACTTCGGAAGGTGGAGCGATGGCGTCAGTTCGCATGTAGGAGCGAGACAAATGGTTGCAGTTCTGAAATACGACGGCATGGCGACATCACTTAATCCAGAAATGGGTAGACAATTTCTGGTGATGATGACGAATGGCAAAAATTGTCACGCAGATCGGACTATGGGGTGCAGATGCGAGGAGTATCGGATAGTAGGAACACAGAAAAAAAGGAGTTTCATTGTGTGTAACGGGATCTTACAGAATCAATTACATGACCTAGATTTTTGATCAAGTCTTCTAATGGTTCTGCCTAAGCCCCTAGGCTGCTCTGTCTATAATTAGCACTGCTCCAATCATACACTGCAGCAACAACCCACACGATTATCTTGCTCTCACTCAATACACTGGTCCCATTTGAAGTCAATGTCACACGGATGGAAATAACTCGAGGGCGGGGTGTCCTAGGAATATGTGTCAAGGGATAGGAGCCAGCAGGGAAATCACTCGACAAAACCACATCATAGTCATCATCAGCCATGGTCAATCTACTCCTGGATGAAGGCCTCCTCGAGTCTCCACCATCTCGCACGTTCCAGTGATACACTAGTCCGCCTAGCGCCTGCTTACGAGCTGATACCATTGCTCCATGTCCCTGGTAAACGACTTCTCAGACAGCTTCCGTTCCTTGGCTGCCACTCCATCACTACTGTTGACCATCGGACCACCAATCGGCTTTAACGACGCATCCTGCCAATGGTTACTCACTACCTCGTCTGGTATGCAAGAGGTCGTGGGTTCGATTCTGACCATGATGCCTGCTGTATATTTGGAGTTTGCATGTTCTCTCTGTGGTCGCGTGGATTTATCTGCGGGTCCTCCGGTTTTTTCAACATGATATGCCACTTTGTTGAGCTATATAGCTCAGTGGTCCTTACCGGGTAAGATAAAAAAAATTGTTTCATAATTTACTAATAATGGGAGCTATTAGCGAGAATATTTTTGTTTATGCGTTAATGACCAAATCACCTGCAATGTGCCCGATCTCTTAGGGTGTAGGAAGAATGATGTTATCTGTGTGTTCTCTAACCTAAGCCCACGTTAATTTCCTTAACAGTTTGAATGATGTCATTAACGCTTTTGCATTACGATGACGTACGTGTAACAGGACCCCACCCAGCAACTTGCAGACATCTCTGGACGGGAAAGGGTCAACCTGTGTGTGCATATCCATGTATTGCTCTTTGTGTCTCTCTCGTGTACTGACACACGCCAGGTATTATGCGTTAAATAAGTAATATTTAAAAAAAACTTTTTTTAAACATGCTTTAATGAAATGTATCGTACGAGTAATGGCAGAACTCCACGACTCCAGGAAGTGGCCCTGAAGCTTGCCATAGCGTAAGGGACTGTGGTGATTTACAGCCAACGTGAGTTGAGCGTGGACAATTAGACCCAAACCGAAACATAAGATATAAAATGATTGCTAACAATTTTTTTTTTAATGATTGAATATAGTATTGTCATTAGTATGACATACGTATACCAAGTTTGCAGTCGATACGACATTGTGAAGTGGGTTAAAATTTAGTTACAAGATTTGAGAATACGGCAACAGACAGAGTGGAGGATACAACAGACAGAGTGAGTTAAATAAAAGCGTAAAAAAAGAGAAAAGAACACGATTTGTATTTACCTGCTCCTTGCTCAGGAAGCCCCATATTCCAGCTGCAATCTCGGCAGCAAATACCACCAGCAGGCACACGAAGAACTGCACAGGCAACACAACAAACACAAGAACTCGCAACCCGCAGCTGCACCAGTGCTCCGAATTCAGCGTCATGGTTATAACACGATCGAAAAAAGCTAAGGTAAACTAAACTTTTATTTTATTTTACCGGATAAGGCACACTGAGCTATGTAGCTTATTTTTCAGAAGTGACCTGGCCACAAATGATAGCTCAATCGCAGTGGCTTGTTATGTGGACATTTATAGCAGTGAAATAATGCGTGTTATTAAAGAGGGAGAGAAATATCAGAGGGCCTGGAGAAAAATCCACACGACCACAGGGAGAGAGAGAAAACATTAAGACTACAAATATAGAGGTGTCAGGGTCAGGGTCAAAGCCACGACCTCCTGCATACCAGGAGAGGTAGTTAACATCTCGCTACTGCTGGCGGGAAGGCCTCCGCAATACAATATTCTGGCCTGTTCCACACTGGGCTGGTGAGATGTACTGGAAGATGTTGGAGCACCCACACTTCACCCCACCAGAGGCAACCTGCCCATCGACTATCTGTGGTGAACCCCATTTACACTGCTTGCTGGACAGCGGCTTCAATTGCCACGCCGTGAGATTGAACCGGCGATCTGTGGAATGCAAGCCCAGTGAGCGAACCGTTACGTACGTACGTTGAGCTTCTTTCGCGCGGTACGTAGCCACCCATGCTAATCGGAGGTTTAAAATATGACGCCATTGTCACAATCGCCACAACGATCATCACCGCCGCCGTGCAATTTGTCCAGGTTTCATGCTGTAGGTGGCATTGCCTTATGTTCTGCTTGAAGTGCAATACATTTCACTGCTATGCATGCCTCATTCTAAATCCCCTTCGTTGGTTCCCCATCTGTTTTCGAATCAGACTTAAGATTGCACTGATGGTGCACACAATTGCGAATGGACTTGCCCCGGCCTATCCATCTCCCCTAATTGCAACCTACATCCCATCCAGGGCACTTCGTTCATCCAGTTTGGAGCTGCTCGTTCAGCCCAAAATAAAATGCAAGACAGTGGGTGGGCGTGCCTTCCCAAGCGCAGCTCCCACGGAATGGAACGCACGCCCGCTCCACATTCGTCAACCTAACTCTACTTTACTCCCACTTAAAAACCCCTTTGTTTATTACGGCCTTCAATTGAGCTGCCCTTGGTTTGTGTGTGCCATGTTTTTTTGTTCCGTGGGGCAATATGTATACAATGTTTTGTTGTTGCTGTTGTCATGTACAGCGTTGTGAGATGCAGTTTTGCATAAATGACACGATATAAATTGCATTATGCCTTCGTATTACAACCTCACTTCCACTCTGATCACTCTCACATCCAGATTATTTTTTAAGACTTCCATTCCCGTTGCGTCACTTGCCCTGCCCTGCCATGCCCACACTCGCTAGCGCTGCCAGGTGGTCAGAAGATGATAGCGAGGTAATAGATTCTTGAACCCATCCGCGTTTGAGTGTTGCGTGTCACCAGCTTCGTATCCATGGTGGGCTATCTCCATGGGTTATCGCTGCTGGACGTCCGTGAAAAAGTGCTTCATAGCTCATCGGGATTCTGATTCTCATGTACCCTTGCTCTTCTCCCACATGCAGCCAAACGAGCACTTATTCATGAAATTGTTCGATACAACCCAATGCAGGACCCTCGATAACAAGTCGCATTGACTCTGCGATATCTCTGGATAAATAAAGGTCGTTAATGCTACTCTGGCATCTCTCGCCCCATCGGCGTGCAGCTCGCGTCCGCGACCCAGCCCTCACCGATCCCAGCATGCACTGCGACTCTTGGATGGCTCCGCAGCAGCCGAGAAATCCGATGAGCATCATGAGCGCACCGGCTCCCATGAGCACGTACACGCCTGAGGGATGACACAGCACGTACACACACACACGCTTATATTGTACGTAGAAAGGCAAAAGTGCAGCGCTGCGATTTCTTGGTCAATGCCACTGCTGGTAAAATGCCTTCGCGAGAGGGAGCTCCAGTGATCCATCCCCTCGAGAAAGGTGTTTTGGCCTCCTCTTCCGCGCTGACCCGATGTCTTGGAAAAGGTGGAAGTACCCACACATTACTGCACCACCACGCGCGACCTTCCGATCGACTACCGGTGGTGCACGCATTAACACTGCTGAGCGGACAGAGGTGGTGCACGCATTAACACTGCCGATCAACTACCGGTGGTGCACGCATTAACACTGCCGATCGACTACCGGTGGTGCACGCATTAACACCGCTGAGCGGACAGAGGTGGTGGGATTGAAGAAACCTGCCCCATTGTTTCAAGTCCACCAGCCATTATACGACGTCAGCACATTTAACTCATCGTATATCTTTGCCATCATACTCCGACTACTAATGTAAGGAAATATGTTTGGTTGCATCACAATCATAGTATGGTGGCTATTCGTGAGCACACCTGGTGGACAGCACAGCACACACACAGAAGAATTACATTTATGCAACTAATCAACACAGAACGGGAAGGGGCTTTCGTCAAAGCAGCTCGGTAAACAAGGAACGTTGGCCCGACGATCCCATCCACGTGCCAACATTGGCTCAACGTTCGCATATTTACTGGGAGAGGATTGACACAGGACTGCGAATTATTTTTGGTAACATTCTTTCGGCTCGGCAAGTTACTGCGATGGCCAGAGCGTTGGTTAGTCAAACGACTATCTCAAGCACCTGGAGTCAGAACTGTGGTGACGTTGCGAGAACTGTGTGAGGTATAGGGGGTATTGCCAGTGAGAGGCAATGGGGTGGCCGGCTATCAGCCGTGCCCCCCTCCCTTGAGCAACACTCAAGCAAAGAGCCACAGAGGCAGGGCTGTGCATCCTCCGATTGGATCCAGAAGACATATCCTGCAGCTCTTTAGGATATTAAACCCAGCTCACACTGTGTGCCTGACATATGATGACCAAAGGCAGGGCAGATGGGGGGAATGAAAAAAGCATTATTAATGTAATAAGAAATACGGGGGGGGGGAAATCCACAGCAGGCAAACAATCTTTAATTAGTTTACCCTCGGGTTCATCATCATTTTCCCGAGGTTCAAACCGGATGCAATTTCAATTAGCGAGCATCTCGCGGGATTGCATTGTGCACGGGTAAAACAAATATATATAATAAAACAAATATGGACCACTGATTGAAAACTCAAAAGAATGTTGAATACAGAAAGCGCTGTGCGGTGCGATGCTCCACTCTCTGTAAGCGCGAGCGACAGAGAGAGCCGTGTCGTCAATGTGATGCGCCGTTATTTCTAAACCTCGCAGAGGCGGATGACATTTTTTGTAAGCTGCGACGAATGAGTGTCAATTAGGTCGGTTTAATCAACAAACTTATTGGCAGCCGATCACTCGGGGCCCCCCTAAAAATCGATGGCCGACCCCCGCATCCCACCCTCGTGAAAGCAGGAAACCCCCGAACGAGGTACGCCCGGCGCCAAAAGGCCGACGGCCCCAATGTCATCACCACTCAGCTAGGCCCATCACCTCCCATCCAGCGGTAGAGCGATTGGTTCAAAGTTCATTTATTAGGTATCGCCCTGTGAGCAAAGAAAACATCTTAAATTGACTATGTGCAAACAGAAAATCCAAGAAAAGACAGCAAAATATTGCAGAAAAATCACCGTACACCAACCCTGTGCAAATATCCCAGTGGGATGCAAGTCAAACAACAACAACCACAAGACAAATTAGATTAAGGCCATCAGTCTAACTCTGTACTACAACAAACAAACATGGCCAAACCAGAAAACTTTTAGAAAATCACCAAAATAAAGCCATAAAAGCAATGAAACAGTGGTCATAGGAACTGTGACTTAACAACAACAACAAAAACTGCACATCCGGGCTCGAACACAAAAATGTTTCCAAGCCGTGAGCGCCAGACATCCCCCCGCCGCCTGTGCTAGTGAGCGAAGCTGCACGTGCAACGCACGTTGTTGCACTTTCTTTCTTTTCCCGAAGGGGCCCGGCAAAGGAATGCGAGCCCAATTTAGAGCGTCCGTCCGCAGGGACCGACACGGTACAGTTGGGTCTATAAATGATAAAGGATGCCAGCAGCGTGGGCCGGGCAAAGTCAGCTGCCATTGGCACTTCCAAGATTTAAAATAGGCTCACGCCAGGCCAAGCGGGGTTATCCCTTCAGTCCCAGTTGGGCACCTGGGCTGGACAGCAGATTCCTTTGTGTGAGAGACATGCACATGTATGGTCCTTTTGTGGATCCACTGCTAGATGAGGGTCACCCTATGCCATGCGGGTCGTGGGGGCTATTTGATCCTGCTTTACCACGTGGGTGAAGGCAGAGAGCATTCATGTTAGAGCATAGAAGTAGAGTACAGCGATGGATTTTGCAGCACTGCCTTCTGCTGCCTGACACGTAGCCACGCAGCGGCCTAAGACATCTTATGTATGGCGGTCACACCATCCAAGCACTATCGTGACGATAGTTTTGCAATCTGCACGTGATTAATTATTTTTTTCATTTTTTGAGGTTCTCATTTTTTGGTTTTCAAAACCCCCCCAAAAATTATGTCATGGTTCTTGCAGTAGTCATACTATTCAAGTAACAACGACCGACTCATTCATTCAAAACGGCATCTTAAACCAATGTTGCGAGCATTGAGTCACGTGTGTGAGAAGTGATTAATAATTACGTATGCAAATTAGATGCAAACCATTAACAAGCAGAACTTTGTTCTGTGTCACCACACAGAAATAGTTCTAGTCCCATCAGTCTTCTTCAGTTTGTACAAACCAACATTACCCAGCAGAACTTGTTAAACTGCAGCAAACTCTGCATCCGTGTCCACCTTCTGGGTCTCATCAGCTAAAGCCAGGCTCATTAAACAAATGCTGCAGGGTTACCAGCTGTAATTGGCAAGAGCACTCCGTTTAAACTTTGGGGCCCTGTTGAAATCGTACATCGTTACACTCACGCGAATGGAGCAAACAAAACAATACAAAAAAATTACAAAAGGAACAGAAACAATTCAAAAACGAGATGATGGAAAATAAACGATTCTGGAATTAACCTGCGACCTCAAATCGGTGGAAACTTATCAAATCGCCGGTGGCATGGATTGTTTGTGGGCACGGTCACGAGCAGCGATGGGGTCAGGTCACCCGGTAACAGATGAACGACCGAGACCCGTGCCAGCTTAAATTACAGGCAGCAGGCGGCCTCTGCAACCTGCTGCAACGTGGCATGTCCGTAGTGCAAGCCACGCCGTGCCACAGGGCAGACGTTTGCTATTTTAACTTTTTATTTTATTTTCACCAGGTATGTGGCCCACTGAGCTGTATAACTTTTTGTTTCAGAAGGGACCTGGGCACAAATGACATCAGCTCAACGAAGTGGCTTGTTACGTGGAAATGTATAGCAGGCAAATGCTCTTCAACGCATGTTGATTCTAAATGGAGGGGAAAAAAATCGGAGGAGAAGAAATCCACGCGACCACGGAGAGAACACGCAAACTCCGAGTATACAGTCGTCAGGGTCGGGATCGAACCCACGACCTCCTGTATACCAGGCGAGATAGTTAACATCTCCTAGCCACCGTGGTGCCTTTGTTTAACCCCTGGCTCTCAACGATATACAGTGCCACGTTGTGTTAGGTGGGGGTGAAACACGCGGCTGCGTGGCAACAGCCCGTGCCGGGAGACCGGTTGACCGGCCGTTCCGTATAAACTTTGAGAAATGCGCAGCTTTTGCGGAAAAAGTCTGTCAATGACAAACACCCACCTTGTTAGAAACAAGAGTATTTGTGTGCACAGTCTAGTTGGGTCTCATTCTGACCGGAATGAACCAGAGACCTGCGGTGTTGATGAGAAGCCGCGTGCAACTCACGGCCTTGGGAACGAGGTCAGAAAAACCTTCGAGTGCTTTTTTTGGTTTGTTTGTTTCCCGCGCACATTTTAAAGGGCCATCAGAAACATTCTAAACTCTCTACCCATCCACAGTAATGCGTCAACCCCAGGTCACGCTCGCGAAAGAGACTTGCAGTCCACATGGGGTTCTCACAGGGTGATGAAAGACAACCAACGTGAACCAGGAACATGACTGCATCCGTAGTGTGTCCCTCCTCGGAGGTGGCAGTGCCCGGGACATCTGAGCCACCCTTTTAAATGGAATTCATATCTGTGAATGTTTAAATGATACATTTTCAAATAAAATCAACACTCCCCCCATCCTCTCCCCCTCCTCCCCACACCCCCGTTTAGTCTCCGCATGAGTGGGGCAGGGAGCCCATCATCGTTCCCTTCTCCTGAACCCCAGAGCACAGAGTTCGGGGCTTTGGCACCGCGGAATTTCTATATCCCCCCCCGCCCGCCGCTTCCTTTGGTACAGTCCGTGCTCTTGTCAAAGTTAAATAAGTAGACAACCTCTACCCTGGGAGGGTCTGGTCCGCCCCAGCGGTACAAACCGTGCACCACGGTCAGTCAATCGACAGGTCCGTGCATGGTGGAGCAAAGTCGGGGACACTCCCAAATCTTCCAAGAAGTCTGGCCAGGGTGGAAGAGTCGGCGAGACTATTTATCTAGCGGAGGCCCCCTTCTGCCAGCAGTGGCGTGAGCAAGCAATTGCAGGGCTGCGCTTTTACCTTTTATGTACAAGTACAAGCACTTTTGTCAATACACTAGTGGACGAATACCCCCCCCCTCCCCTCGTCATGGAATTTATGGGACCGCAACTTCACCATGTTGGTCAGTACATTTTTGCAGACGAGCGAGTAAAGACGTAGAAGTTATGGTACAATAACAACAACAACAACGGATTTAGCTGCGTTGCCCTCTGCTAACGTCATCACCCCCTGCAGGAGCCTACAGCATCAGTTGTATCACATGGCTGTCACTCATTTCAGGCGCTATTATATTTAGAATGTATATCTGGCGCCCTTTTTCCAGGGCGCCTTTAACAACGCAAACTGGCGGGGCTACACAAAGGGGCAAAGGGGGAGCAACGGGTGGGGTGGAGCGGCTGTCAGTGAGGGAGGTGATGGAAGGGATGGAGGGACAGGGCCTGGGAATGGAGCTGCCGATGTTGCAGGGGTAGAGAAGGAGGAATAAGGTGGAGTGTGATGGTGAATGAGGGTGCCAGATGGGTGCCACGTGGATGAGAGGCACATGCGCGAAGTGGTACGATAGAGAGGTGCTATGGCTGGGCATGGATGAAGATAGGTGAATGGTGGTAGGGGCAGAGGTCTGTTGGCCGATTAGTTGGGCTGATTAGACTCAAAATCTTGCTTCGCTTGTCATATATTTAGCTTTAAGTCACGGTTGCCAAGCTGCCACGCAGGCACCAAACTACAAAATTGACAAGCGGCCAAGTATATAAAAAAAATGTTGACGGTTTAATAGATAAGCGTTTGTTGAATTGAGGAACTAGCTATGAAAACGGAGGGGGGTGATGGGGTGGAGTGGGGATTGGGTGCATGTGGTCATAGGCCAGCAAATGAGTAATGGACATCAAATCGATAAGAAGTTTGTTTTAGGGTTAAATCGCGTAAATATAAATGTGTTGTTACACCCGCCACCACCCGACACAGCCAACTAGTAAGGTTTGTCACGTAAACAGAACATGCCAATTCGTTACTAGTACAGCACACCGGTGTGTTGAAGAGCAAATCCACAACATATACAATCTGAGTACGACGTTTCGCCAGTAATTACAATGAGCTTCATCAGGCGGCAGCGGGTTTAACAACACATTTACATTTACACGACCTAACCCCCCAAAAAAACCTGTATCATGGATGATATTGGTCGCGAAAGCCTACATTGTTAAACGGACATCAAATTGTTCTGCAGAAATTCCATTGACCGAGTACATAGATGTTTCCATCATCCCGAGTTACGTAGATTGTCAATTATCTGAGTAGCGAGGGTGATTTGTCATGTCATGAAGGGGGTTGGGAGGAACGGCATGTTATTCAGGAGACCTTGTGACTGCTAAACCTGAGGAGTCAAAACAATGGGGAAAAACCTTGATTCTACTGGTTTCCAGGCAGGCTGTTTGGCAGTCATTGTATCAGGCACACCCTTGCAGTGTGTTTCATGGGAATACTCTGTACAGTATCGCACGTTAGATTTTTTTCTGCTGCCGATTACAATGCTTGCTATTTTGTCTTGAAACATGTTTATTTTTTTTCGCAAAGTGCTAAAGTGCAGTGCAAGAATGAGGTTTAAATCATAAACGCTCCCAAAAAAAAAAACATTAGACCTACACAACATAAATACAGCACACCGTAATATAAAAGCAATATTTTGTAGGACCGAATTTAAATAATTACATGGCACAAAAATAAGAGACGTTCCAAGCAATACCAATGATCCAGCATTGTGGTAGTGAGACTGTACGTGATGATGACGCGACAAACATTACAACGACAAGAAACGAAGAGTATGACGCAGCTTGAGTTCACCCAGAAATAGTCAGGAACGTTTTTTGTCCGGGAATCATTTAAGAACGCCACACCCATCTGGTACTCTAGTGGTAGTGCCTTACGCCGATGATCCTTAATAGCAAGCCAGTTTAGCAGCGTTCCGAAAAATATCGACGGAGAAATTAAGCCCTCTGGACGAGTAAAACATTTCTGCGGAGGGAGCTGGTAGGAACGTTGGGTTGCTCAGTCAATGGCCAGGGTCAACGGCGGCGTGGTGTATTCCGCAAATATGCCCGACTGTGAGGGTGGGCACAAGCCGGCGTGAGTAGGTTAAACGTTGAGTTTTATAAGGGCACCACGGGGTGACCAGCCCCTCCCCACCCTCCCCACCCAGCCCCTCCCCACCCTCCCCACCCAGCCCCTCCCCACCCTCCCCACCCAGCCCCTCCCCACCCTCCCCACCCAGCCCCTCCCCACCCTCACCATCCAGCCCCTCCCCACCCAGCCCCTCCCCACTGATCCCCACCCAGCCCCTCCCCACCCTCCCCTCTCCACCCAGCCCCACCCCTCCCGTTTTTGGATGCACGACGGACGGACACAATAATCCCCTGTGGGCTGGTGGAACCAGGTGGTTCCTACCAGTAAAACAAAATATTACAGATGCAAAAACTGACCCAGATGAGATCGAAATTATAATGCGGTAAAGGGTGAATGCCTAATATCGAATTAAACACTGGGACATGATGCACAGAGAGAAACATTAAGACACCTGAACAGACAGAGAGAGAGAAAGACATCAGTGTAGAGGGAAATTGTGCGAGACAGATACAGACAGAGAGTGAGCCTATCACCTTACACTGTGCACTGAATTAATATTGCTGTACTCAATTCTGCAGAGACTTTTGACTTTTAAACAACTTTTATTGCCGCAAGCAGCAACAGCACTGGAGGCGATTTCGAATCGAAATACACAAAGTCACCAGCAAACAAATGAAAATAAACGCCATAAATCCACGCGCTATGGCAGTAAATGCACCGCGCACAACACAAAATAAAAGTCACGTGGTGGTGGTCATCGCGCACGCCACGTTGACGAGCGAGCGCTTCAGAAGGTGAACACGAGGGTGCCGTGCATGCAGGTACAGAGAGGGGCTTTTCCGGCTCCCCAGTGTTCGAAGAAGACGTGCACATCACCGACGTGTGTGGTATGCGTGCTCCAGCCGGAGCCGCGCCTTAAGCAGGCCTCTGAACACTGGAAGCACAGAGCAGCCATCAGTGAGAGAGGGAGCAGTGTCTGGACGTACACTTTCGGCTATGAGGAGCTTTAAACCTATCAACCTCGACGTTTAACTCAAATTTTCTGCATTCTTCTAATCCGGCGATACGTTCGGCAACACGACGTCACGCAATTGGTCTTATCCGCAGGAGACATTGAAAACATGAAGAATTGCCCTGCAGATAAATAGGAGGCAGAGTGCAGAGGGAACTGAAAAAAAACACTTCCAACCAGCCGAGTATGAAAGAGATACGGAGTCGCATTGTCCGTTCTCAATGTGTTTGCTCTGTAAACAGCGCCGACTGAGCAAAGGAGGCCATTTCAAAAGCCAACAATCGAGTCTTCTGTTTTTAGTGAAGCAAAGCCGTTCCCGTCGGTAAAGTCACGTAGGTAGAAAATAAAATAAATCACGACGTTTCGGGCAGCAGACCATGCTTTCCCACCTGATGACGGACGCTTGTGTCGTGCCCGAAACGTCGTGATCTATTTTATTTTCTACCTACGTGACTTTATTTGCTACCTACGTCACTTTACCGAAAGAACCAAAGAGTATGGATTCCTGCAGTCACGAAAGCTTCAAATCAAGATTCAAAGCTGTTCCGTTCCGTGCTGATTGCAAGCGGTGTTGAGCTATTGGGGCTGTTTATTGCTTGTTCTATGTTGTGTCATCAATACACACGCACTCCCAAGCGTGCACACAAACACAGAGACGTTCAATCCCCAAATGCTGTTTCGGAGCACCTATTAAGGCTGACATGGTTGCACGAGGGAGTAATGTAGCCTGCATACTTGCATAGCATGTATCGCCCCATCCTAGTTGTGAATCGGGCATCATGCCGTTGTATGTTCTCTGAGGTTGAACACGTATAGCGACATTTGAAGCAGAAGATGGCAGCCTTCACGCAGCACACTCTGTTCAGTGAGAAATCCCCCACCCACCGCAACCTCCGATTAGCACGCTTGGCAACGTACGGTACACGAAAGACGTTCAACATACACGCATACAAATCATGACTAATGCCATCAACCTGTCGAACGAACATCAATCAGCAATATCCCGGTCCCCAGAGTCGATGAAGACGGTGAGCATAGATGTTGCAGCACAGTACAATACAGCAATGGATTTTGCTGCACGGCCATCTCTTTTCCACAGCATAGCCCACACAGCCTTTAGCAACCTATTGGCATATTTTGATCACCCGTGCTAGTACTATCCGAGCTCAACGCTGCCTAGCTTTTGAGGTCCTGATGAGATCGGGATCATTCCAGATGATCTCGTCAATGGCTTATTGCTCTTATCTGCGCACAAAAAAGGCAGTTATCAGTATTATTTTCCAAAGCTCCAGTGACATCCCTCTTATCGGCGCTGAAGCACGGACAAGAGGACGAATTTGCATCGGCTTGTGGATCACAGGAGGGTAGGGTAATGCCAGGGTGGGTGGTCAAGGGGAGTTTCGTCGTATGCACATTCGGAGCAACAACCTCCGCATCATCTTGGAAATTCCTTGAGCTGTGCTAGACAAATGGTGTTTCTAAGTTGGCGGTGGCGAACTGCGGCTCTTTAATTCCACCCCGTGTGGCTCAATCGAAGGGGCATAACGTAGAACATACTATCACAGTAGCAAAGCATAATGAATGTCTCCCGTGCTGTGCGGAAAACCGTCAATATATGCGCGCTTGGCTCTTTGCAGAACTCATGGGTAACTTTTGGCTCCTGGTCTGTTACAGGTTGGCCACCCCTGTTCCGAGTCAAGGAATGAATATACTGGCCTAGAAAACTGTGCAACAGGCAAGTCCTTATATTGCAGTGCATCGTCGTGATGTGCAGCAAAACCCCACATTCTGTAGAAATTCCTCATTCTTTAACACGGTGAGCATGACCACGATGGACAAGTTTAGGGAAAGAAAGGTTTGCATGTTTTTTTTCTATCTCCACTCACTCTCTAAACCAGGGGTGTGAAACATATTTTCTTACCGAGGACTTTCACATTAATTTGGGAAAGCAATCACACGTTAAAATACAAACTAAAACTATTTTTAATTCTAACAGGTAAGGCCCACTGAGCTGTATAGCTCTTTTTCAAAAGCGACTTGGCCACAGATGATAGCTCAACAAAGTGGCTTGTCACGCGGAAATTTATAGCAGGCAAATACTCTAAAGGCATGTTTCTAAATGTGGACGGGGAAAAAAACCGTAAAACCCCGAGAAAACTCCAGACAACCACGGGGAGAACATGAAAACTCCAAATATACAGGCGTCGGGGTCGGGATCGAACCCACAATCTCCTGCTTACCGGGTGAGCTCGTTACATCTCACCACCATCGCGTTAACACACGTCAGTGACTTGTGTCACTGCCAGAACAACCCCTTGCAGTGTCAGAAGCGACTGAGCACACGATTTGTAATTAGAAACACTGACACCGTTGCCAGGTGGAAAATATTGCCCCTCCGGTGCCCGATTAGTGCGGCTAAGATTCTTGGCAGTGACGGCAAAATGACGGAGTAGGGCCGTTTTGACGGACAGCACAGTGCTGTCCTAGGAGTCACGTGGGCTGTGGCAAACCGGGACGGTGTTTAGCGTCCCAAGCCGCAGGTTTACCCCCTCCCCACCCACCGCTGACTTCACCCAGGAGATCCACGCCTTTCCCAAGCGATGCTTGTGCATTCATCTTCAGTAGACAATAGGAAGGGGTGGGGGGGGATTTTCGTGGTTGCTGTTGTTGTTGATGCGATTGTTTCGGACGGCATTAGACTGTGAGACGCCAAGAGCCGATGGCATCGCAATCTTTCCACGTCGCGACGCATAATGCCGCCGCTGCATTACACCTCAGCCACTGGGGACAGACGAATCGAAGCAAATTTCACATGCTAGAATAAGTATAACCCGTAAAAACAAACTTTTTCACTCTAAATCCTTTATATGCGTGGCGGCTAGAGTCCTCTCGTCCTCTGGCTTGAGATGGCTGCCACCTATGGGTCAGATGATTGTCTGCAGTATTAAACAATTGGTAATTAAATATTTAATTGTTTTCCCTAAACAGTCTGTGTGCAAAATGTCAGCTCGATTGGATCACGGGAAGTGGGTTAAAAAACGACCGAAAGATTTGCACGGTCGTAAGCAAGCAAGCAAGCACGCAAGCAAGCAAGCAGCAAACTTAATATAAAGGATTTAAAAACTCGGCGTGGCCTCGATTTGTGGCAGTGCGGAGGGAGTGGAGGGGGGTGGTGGTTTTTCGGATTTGTGTGCTTCACAATACCCTGCATTTTATTGGGTTGTTTTTTTGTTCTTCTTCTTTAAAGAAACGTGTATTCCTTTCCAGAAGCGGAGGCGAAAGACGTTCTCCCATGGTCCAGATGCACGTGGGGGGGGGGGGGGACACAATTGGGGGGGGGGGGGGAGAGGGAAGGAAGTATGAGGTTGAGAAAAGGGAAGTGGGGGTTAGGGAAGTGGCCGTGAGAAAGCCCTATTTGTCTGCTACTTTCTTGGAAGCTCTCGCACCGCGGTGCTGTTCGGCACGAAGCCTGACGTTTCGCTCCACTTGCTGGGGCAGGAACTTCTTCGTCGTCCGAACGTACAGCTCCTGCCGTTTTCCCCGAAGAAGCTCCCAGCTAGCGGAGCGAAAAACATCGGTGGGGGGGGGAGGGGGGGAAGCTACTCCGACTGATGTCGAGAGGTAGGTGGGACGTCGCCAACGTGCGGGATGGAAGGTTTGCGTTGCGCAACGAAACGCCATGAGGACAAAATTACCCGAATCACCCACGCCTCCGGAAAGTAGGGCTCTTTTTACAAGCCGGGGAAGGAACATTTTTTTCCCAACAACAACCGTGTGACCTTTGACTTAAAACTTTCGTGACTGCAGGAATTCATATTCTTTGGTTCTTTCGGTAAAGTCACGTAGATAGAAAATTAAAATAAAATTTAAATAAAATTACAAATACATTCTAAAATAAAAGCAAAAAACCCACGAGGTTTCGATTTTTACTTTCCATCTACGTGACTTTACCGAAAAAACCAAAGAATATGAACCATATGACCGATGGGGCTGCAACAGCCTAGAGCAGACCGCGCGCTTCCACCAAATTTGCTCATAAAAGGGCCACTGGGGGGGGGGCAGGGAACGGAATTTGAAACGGGCTCAACAGAGGGCTGTTTACTCGTGGGTTTCCATTGGAAGCATCCGCCGCGCCGACTTCGGTGCCAGCAACTTGCTCGCTCAGAAGCACACGTCGCTTGCAACCTTAATAATAATCATTAGTCTGGCGAAACCAACGGGTGTCGCGCCGTGTGTCTTGTCGCGAGCGACCGACGAAAAGTGAAGAAGCGCTGCGAATTGTCGTGGTTTTCGCCGAGTCGTTGAGAAAGTTCGCCGTACGTGTCGGGCGGAGTGTGAAGATGACGTTGTTTGCCGAGAAACGTCAAGGAAATAAAAAAAGGAAACTTTGTACGTTGAACTGCTTCGCGTGAGCCCAGCCCGGTTAAGTTCTTTACCTCTGAAACACGCGTCATCCCACTCAATAGCAGGAGCCTGCAAGCCAAGTCATACACACGGGAGCTCACCAGCACAAACAACTCAGTGACCAGTGGAGACGTCACAAAGGACGCGTGTGCGCACACACGAGGCTTGAGCACTGTAATCATCGTCCCCCATAAACAAACGCAACAGTTGACGCCAACTCGGTGTTGATTTTTCTCTTCTCAAGCTGCCCGCTCGACTTGCTGGCTCAGGACGCAAGCGACGCGCGCGTATTCAGCGTCGACGTAACTTGGCAGGGCAGCTTTGCCCTCCTGCCTCAAGCCCTACACCTCCTCCCTCCCTGCCCCGATTGTGTCTGCCAGCAGGTTCACTTGCAACAGCCACATGCCCCTGACACCATATCCCGATGCAATTCGAAATGGAGGGGTGGCAACGAGAATGGCGGCGGGAACATTGCTTGGCAGTGACGCCTTCAGTTTTGTTTGCCAGATAAAAGGGTAAAAAAAAACAATTATCAGATTTTTTCTTCTGGCAAATGAGGTTCCAATGGAGTGACGCCTTCCTTTCACGCGGAGCCACGTTTAGAGGTTGGTCTTCGCGTCCAGAAATCAAGCTCGATACATTTGCGAATGCCAAATACAACACACGTCTATCTCAGTATCCAGCTCAAGCGAGCACCTCGAGAATGCGTTCGTTCCACTCCCCCTTTGTTGGCCAGATGCCTTGGGTGAGCGGCAAGCACATCGGGGAGATGGTAGAAGGGAAAAACAAACCGAATCAACAGAATAGAAAGGGGAAAGACGCAGGGCGTTGGGGTCACGTGAAGTGGATAGAGGGAAGACCACGAGCGGAGAGATAGCGTTGTGGAGACCTTAGGAATGAGACCATAGGACTGGAGAGTGACGGAGACGAGAAGATTAGGAGGGCATGTAGAGATGTCGAGCTCCCCGAAGTGCCTTCGAGTTGTACCAGTGCGTGGCGCGAAACATCAGACATCGCGTGGAACATCACGCGGCGACGACCTGAGAGCACATCGCAGCACGATTGGGCACAACCGCGAAAACCTCCACAGCGGCATGTAGAGATGTTTGACACCGACCGACGCAGCCAGTGCATGGATAAAGAGACCGATCGCGACGATGATGTGCATCCACGGCTGTGGGAATTTCTGAGCTGCTTGTGACTGCTTCGTAGGCAACGGTTTCCATTTGAGCAGCATTGGCTATTCAGATGCAAGGTGCAAAGCAGAGTTTTTGTAACATTCTCAATTATTGCTGAATGAGGCAAGATGCGGTTATAAAAACGAAGCACTCTGCCATTCTCTCGATGTATATGCATGTACTGTACGTCGAACTTCTTTCGCACCGTACGTAGCCAACCACCATGCCAGTGGGAGGTGCGTGGGGTAATGCTGTTGCGCTGCAGGAGTCCTCTAATGCGATTTGAAAATGGCCCGCGTGCTTTTCGACGTAAATGTCCGATGTTTAATAAGAAGCTCCCGGCATGTGCAGCGAACGCGGTACAACCCGACAACACAAAACAAGGGGAGCAAAGACAAAGATGTCCTGTGTAGCCTTAACAGGCTGTTGGGGCAAGTGCTGTTAGCGAGCACCTATGAAGGTCTGAGCGTCACACTGAGGGGGTGGGTGGCCAGCACCACGTACCGTCGCCTTTGTCTTCCCAGTGGCGATGTTTACACATCGCACCAGGTACTCATTTGAGGCTAAGTCAACCTAGTGGAGGCCTAGAACCGATTCAGCACATCACGCTCATCGGTACAATACCGCTCCCCATACAGGAAGCTCACTGATAATTGTTTTCTTACCCTTTTATCTGGCAACAAATCTGACACCTTTTTTTTACAAGGAGTCATGTTTGCATAGACCACAATACCTGCAGTCATAATGCAAACAAAAAACATAGCTCTGATAATGTATGCACTGTCCTTGAAGTTGATTGGTCCACACCCGAGACAGCTTTACTTAGAGCCTAGATAAAAGGGTAAAAAACTAATTATCATATTTTTTCTTCTGGCAAATGAGGTTCCAATGGAGGAAGCTCACTATGCAGTAAAACCCATCAATAACGTGTGCTTTTTAAAAAAGACAGTTGCTGAGCACAGAACCCAAGTTCACATTTTCAATAAAGTAGCCAGCATACAAACGGCATGATCAACTTGTAAATGTGTAGTTAGTAAACAGTTAATAGTGTGGTGGTTGTTGGTAGATCGAGTCCTCAGCATGGGTGGAGGAATCAATTGTGTATGTGTTGAACTTCTTTTGCACCCTATGTAGTCCACCGTGCGAATCGGAGGTGCGAGGGGAAGGACAACAAACTAAACACACAAAAAGCAGTTCTAAAGAAGTGAATATTCAATCGAGATTATTCAAAAGTGCTTAGCTCCAGTGGCTTCCTAATATTGGAAGGAAGAGCATTCCAGAAGGCCGCAGAAGCGCATATGAAAGCGCGCGATGCAGTGACCATATTTGTTCAATGGCTAGCCAAAAATAAACACATTCCTGTGGAGGGAGCTGGTAGGAACGTTGGGTTGCTCGGTCAATGGCCAGGGTCAACGGCGGCGTGGTGTATTCCGCAAATATGCCCGGCTGTGAAGGCGGGTACAAGCCGGTGTGAGTAGGTTAAACGTTGAGTTTTATAAGGACACCACGGGGTGACCAGCCCCTCCCCACCCAGCCCCACCCTCCCCACCTAGCCCCTCCCCACCCAGCCCCTCTCCACCCTCCCCACCCAGCCCCTCCCCACACCTAGCCCCTCCCCACCCAGCCCCTCCCTGCACGACAGATACAATAATCCCCTGTGGGCTGGTGTAATTAGGAGGTTCCTACCAGTATAAATGAGTGGACTTTATGGGAAGCAGCTACAGAAGAGTGAAAAGGAGGCAACTGACTGCCAATGAAGCGAGTGTCTGGAGTGCATCGGTCAGTGATGGACCATCAATAACCATGACCGCTTTACATTGAATTGTATCAAGCGCAGCGAGGTAGGGACAGGGTGATCCAGCCCAGATATGATAACAAGTCATTGGCCACTTTAAGAGGGCTTCTGAGAGCGTAGGTCATCTTTTACAAGTCTATTCTATTACTACAAGTGGCAATATAAAGTTTACCAGAGGAGTTGTGCAATTTACATATCTCGAGTGTAAGCATTACGCCCACACACTTTGTCGTACAACATACAGCATTCACTGCCAGTTTTCACTTCAGTACAACACCAAAAACCCCCTCTGAAAAGATAACCTTGGGACTGTGAGGCTTTGCAGGATTAAGGCATTGTAAATACAGTACGTCATATTGTAATAATTTACAGACCTCTGCTGATATACATCTGGACAAAAGCCTCTTCAGCATCCGCACGGTTGGCTACGTACGGCGCGAAAGAAGTTCAACGCACAAACGTACGGCATGTCACGCTGGTCGCGAGCTGTTTTTCGACCATACTTCACCATCACTGTCGGTGTGGATTAGTGCAAAGGGGGTGGAAGGGACCGGGCTCATACGTCCCGCGCAACTGGTATTAGCTGTGGCCAAGCATCGAACTCAGCTGACTTGGTTGGGGGCCCCAGTACGCGAGCCATAGCGCCACTGCTCCCACCCAAAGGGATCTATTCTTTTTCGATTTAAAGCTTTCGTGACTGCACGGATTCATCTTCTTGGTTTTTTCGGTAAAGTCACGTAGAAGGGAAATAATAAAATAATAAAAATAAAACTTAATAAAATAATTCTCACGACGTTTCGGCCACAACGAAAGCAGCCGTCCTCAGGTGAAGAACAGGTCTGTCGGGAAGACAGCGTCTGAATGACGCTTGCGTTGTGGCCGAAACGTCGTGAGAATTATTTTATTAAGTTTTATTTTTATTATTTTATTATTTCCCTTCTACGTGACTTTACCGAAAGAACTAAGAAGAGGATTGATTCTTGCCGTAACTGTATTATTATCAACTGTGTACTCAAACAAGCAACCAGGAGAATAAACTGGATAAATAAAGTTATTTAGGTTAATTATTTTTTTTACTAAAGACGAGGTGATGGTTTTGCATGCGTCTGTTAATGGCAGCACGGACAGCCAAATGTCGAACAAACTCCGAACAAATATTAAAACGCTAAGCAGAAGAGTAAAGACACCATCTGCCCCATCGCGCATTCTGTATGAGGAAGGACTATCAGGCTATCAGACCGATTGTTTCATTCCCACTGGTGTTAAATATTGTACCAACATTACTAATGTGATGAGCCAAGAATGTCTGTGTGTCCCGCGCGTGACGTCACCTCACATCGGCCAGCCCCCCTCATTAATAATCATGAACAGGTGACGTCTTTCAAATGGACACCACCCTCCCCCCATTTATAATAATTAGCGGGTGACGTCACACCACATGGGGGGGGGGGGGCGAGGCGCCTCCTCCCCCCTCCTCGGCGTCAATTCACAACCCTCACTACAAAGGCAGAACCCTCACGTCACGCGATCTCCGTAGCGCTGTTGAGACATCAAAGTAAAAATGCCGTCATGATGAACAAGGGATTATAACCTTGACATGAAATAAGTCTGTGTCACCGCGGCCTTACAAATTGCACACGAATTGATGCAATGAATATCAAGTCACGGTTTGCTTTTCGCTTGCAAGTTTCAGATTTACTGAAATACACCCGTCCTTGGACTGGCAAAAGGCGAGTTTATTCTATTTACTAAAGGTGGGGTGGTGGGGGCTCTGCTGAGCCTACAGCGGGGTCAGGGAGTACGGAGAGAATTGGTGAGCGACTTTGCCACCTCAAAACCCCCCTGATGCTGGCTTGCTTGCTTGCTGCCCGTGTCCTTAAAGCTAATAAACAAAGAACTCTGTCGCAGGGTGAAAGACGACGCCGGTTTCGTTTTGTGTTTTGGAGCCTTCAAGAGCAAATTCCACGGCGATGAATACCGTACGGTTATTTGTTTCATGGGGCACATTCCATGTCGCCTTAATTGTCACATGATTCGGGTGCATCAGCCAAGGCTTGTATTTTTATTGGCAGACAAAGTTGCCGCCGCCATATAGAATCTTGGGCAATAGCTGTTAGCGAGCACTTATGAAGGCCGCCACGGCACGCGAGGCGGGGTGGGTGACCAGCACCACGCTAGTACTCATTTGAGGCCGAGTCGACCTAGACCCGGGAATGTTGTTATTGGCCATGTGCGGAAATCGAACTCGTGGAAACTGGGTTTGTCGCGTAGCGTGCCAACCGCTGCACTACCGCTCCATAAAGCTTTCAACAGACTCTTATGCTGTAAGCGAGCACATGTGAAGGCCGGCATGGCACACGAGCGGCTGGGTGGCCAACACCACGCCCGGTCACCTTTGTCTCCACAAGTTGCGATGTTTACACACCGCACCCGGGTACTCGTTTGAGGCCGTATCAACCTGGCGTTGGCCGTGAACGGGAATCGAACTCGGGTGGCCAGCTTCGTAGCGCGCTAACCGCTACATTTCCACACAGCAGCGGAGTGCGCTGTACCACACGAAGCACTTTGGGGTCATTGCACTGCTGGGGTCTTCACACTTGGAAAAACTACAAATGTTTTTACTGCTGTTGCAAACACTTTGGGTTTCTGGTGGTGTCTCGAAAATAATGGCACTCACGAAGGAACAGCTTGTTCTGAAATTATCTGTTGCAATAAAAATTCATCGATATTCTGCTTTGAAACTACACATAACCACTTCCTCTTTCGAACCTATTTTTTTTATTTAAGTAAACCCCAAGCTCCGCAATGATTAAACCATTTAAAGTGCAATTCTCGCTGTGAGTCACCACTTGTATATTTTTTTATACCTTACAAATTTCCATTCCACGATTCGTAGTTTCGCTGCCAGAGCATTTCTTTACTAGCATGATGATGACCGACGATGAAGGAATGGAACGGTTTGACAGCACGTCTACCGAAAGAGATGAAGCGATGAAATTAAAATGAACAATGTGAAAAACGGCTGATCCCATGATCGTGGCAGGTGGCAATGGCTTGAGGAGACCTTTACCTTACAGTGCGTTTAAGCACTCTTTATTCTGTTTGCAGTAACCTTTTTGGCAGCGTCTCGTAAAAAAGATGTTTGTGTTTGCTCTTGTTAGTTTGCACATTCCATCCCTGCCGTGTTCTGTAATTACCACCACTGCTGGCGGTCTTGGCCAGTGCTTCTCTTTGTAAAATAATTGGTGAGCTCATTGGGTCTTAACAGCTCAATTAAAAGTCTGAATCTGAGGAGTTGAGCATGCCTGATGGTGATGATGATGCGAGTCAAAGAATGGGTTACAATTGTTTTTCTGAAGTCTTTATGTTGTACATTTTATACCCCGGGTGAGCTCACGAATCAATCTATCTCTTTGGGCTCTTATCACCGTCTACTATGTATATTTTACCAGGTAAGACCCATTGAACTACTGTATATGGCTCTTTTTGAGAAGCGTCCTAGCCACAAATGACAGCTTAACAAAGTGGCTTATCATGTGGACATATATTGCACCCGTTTGGTTCTCAATCCTAATATTTTTTATATATATAAAATGTTAATAAATACATAGGGTTTGGTGAAACAAAGTAGTTGTACTTGCGTGCCCGTGCTTAATTTTCGTTGGGATGATTTACCTATTAAACTAAATCTGGCCATGTCTCGCACCCCCACAAAGGGCACCTCCGACCCCCAGGGGTTGCGTGCACCCCAGGTTATAAACCACTGCTCTCAACCCACGTTTCTGAATGTGGAGGGAAAAACGAGTGGACCCAGATAAAAATTCATACGACCACGGAGAGAGAGACATGCAAACTCCGAATATACAGCAGGCATTGTCAAGAGTCAGGATCGAACCCACGACCTCCTGCATACCAGGCGAGGTAGTTAACATCTCCAAGCCACCGTGGCGCCCTTAACAAAGTGATCAATTGATAAACACATTCACTGTGCTAAAGTGTAAGTCAGTAGATACTGTACAGTACTGTGATCCTCATGCAATTCCATAACATGACCACATTTGGAATTCATAAACTGGCTGCATATACAGCAGGCTCTCAATTCACACATTTTAAGTGATGGCGTGACATATCCCACAGATGCACCTGCCAAGTGATGCACATTTCACACAGTGTTGAACGCATGTCTGTGACAATTCATTCAAAAGAGATTTCATGAACTCTTACAAATCCAGTGCGGTTTTGTCTCAATTTGACAGCCTCGTTTAATGTTAATAATCTATCCTGCCTCATTTGCAGTTCCGTGTGCTCTGTTAGCATAAATATGTCAACATTATAATTTGCTTGTGAATCAAAAAAATGCATGCATAATAAGTGTAATCCGATGCATATTACCATCTATAATCACCAAGAAATGTCTGTCCGTCCCGCGCGTGACGTCACTCCGCATGAGGCCCACCCCCCCCGCGTGACGTCACTCCACATGAGGCCCACCCCCTCTCATTAATATTCATGAGTGGGTGGATTTTTACCTTCTAGAGCGGAATTAAATAATTAATTTCGCAAAGTCGCTTCAAATATGACGTTTCTTTACAGAGAGTGACGGTAAAAAATTAATCTACGCAGCAGTGCTACATCCGTGCGTGACGTCACTGCAAAAGAGGCCCCCCCTCATTAATATTCATGCACACGTGTAAATTTACACTAACGCACACTCATCAAAATCACTGATTAATAAGTCACACTGATTATTAAGCTGTAGGCAACGTAATTCTACTTCGTTCAGTTAAGCATCACAGGGCCAAACGTATCATCGCCATGTTAAATCCACTGCTGGATGAAGGACTGGCCAAGTCACTGCCATCCGGCAATGCAACATTCCATCTATCTCCTGCACGCGTGCTGATTTCATCACTCAATCTCCACAGTAGAGATCCTCTCGGATGTTTCCTCCATTGGATGTCAATTCCATCATGAGTCTCGACCACCGGGCCATCCCCCCCTCTTCTCTTGACACGTCTCCCCAAGCCCAATTATTTATCTTGACGGCGAATAATTTTTCTCTAACTTGCGTAAGATCTCTAAATTCTCGTATTCCTTCTCTTCCTGTCTCTCAGTGTAAGTCGAATCATACACCTCTCCATGCTTCCTTGTGCACTTTTAAGTTTGTATTCCATATCCTTTGCCATTGTCCATGTTTGTGATCCATGTCACTCAGTATAACCCATATATAATGGAAATGCTGCACTCTGAGGCAAACACCCTGATGATGGGAGCTTCCAATGTGTATGTGATGCACTGCCAACAGTCCGGGCACAGCGTGGCGCTAGCATATGAAACATCACAAATCAAAGCATGCCAGAGGAATATAACACTCGTGCCATGGAGACAATCTCTGGCTTTGATTTAATAAAACTAAGAGAACGCACGCCGCACAGCTGCGCTCACTGTAGTCTGCTCTGGAAACAGGCTTTGTGAGATCAGACCAGAGCCAATCGTTCTTACCAGTGTAGAAGGTGGAGGGGGATCCCTCCAGGTCAAAGATATCCTTGGTCTGGGAGTCGAAGCGCAGCCACAAGGCGATCCCCAACACCGCGCCTCCGGCCAGCTGTCCGTGACATCACAAGCACGGAAACGATGAGTGGCATATCCCAAAGCAGTACGAGCAAACTTTTAAAAAAGCAAGAATATTTTATTTAAAATTAATAAAAGTCAAATAAAATAAAAAAATCACGACGTTTCGAAACGTCGTGATTTTTATTTTATTTTACTTTTATTAATCTTAATTTTAATTTTTTACCTACGTGACTTTACCGAAAAAACCTAAGAACATGAATCCTTGCAGTCACGAAAGCTTCAAATCTAGAATTAATGTTTTATTTTTTAGCCGCATGTGATTTGTGAAGCCATTAAGACAATTGTAAACTACGCTTAAAGCCAGCTTTTAAATTCTGAAAAAAAATATTATTCACGGCTAAAGCTTGTATTTGTATACGGACCCTAACTCTAACCCCAATGCTCAATCCTAGCCCCTGTGTAAACTATAAGCCCTAACCTAAGCCATAACCCATAACTTTTAACCCCACAACCCACTCTAAAGGAGCAAAATGCCTTGTTATTGCATCAACTGAAATCCAAGGAGAATCTGTGACTGGATGAAAATCTGCTCTCGAATTTCATAAAAGTCTGCAGGGACAGAAGAGCCAGGGGACACGTGTGTTTCCCAGCACCTGCAGTAACTCACAGTTTCCACATTAGAAGATGCAGGGCATCGCCGATAGAAGCCACTAAAGATTTACTGCACATTTGAGTGGGATTACAGTTATGACCAATAGAATCCCAGTGCTCCACTTGCAATGAGGGTTGTGAATAATGGGCTGCATCGATTGACAATGTGCTGAGCTACTTTCGTTTTTTTTTTTAGTGACAAGAATTATGACAATTCACTACTGTAATAAAAGTGTCAATCAGTCGACAATGTAGAATGACGATCAATTCCAAAATATGCGTGCACAACTTAAAGCTTTCGTGACTGCAGGAATTCATATTCTTTGGGTCTTTCGGGAAAGTCACGTAGATAGCTTCAAATAAAATAACAAAAAATAACTAGTTGTAGTTTTTTGGCATGTTTTGTTATTTTCTTAGAACCTATCAACCTGATTCAAAGAATATGCGTGCACTACTCTTTGTAAGATTTGTATGACATTCCTTTTGTGTTTGGTAAAAAAACAACGGCCAGGGTGCATCTCTGCGATTGCTTGCTCACGCCACCGCTGTGCAAGAAGGCCCTCCATGAAAGGGAGCTCAGAAGTTTATTATCCATGTAAATGATCCATTGAGCTATGCAGATATTTTTTTCAAGGGTGAGCTCTTGCAACGGCTGGCCAAAGGGCTGGGAATATTTGGGAGTCCCCACACTTGCTGATCAACTGATCGTGCCATACCCATTTATAATGAGTGTACAGAGATCTGGAGGGGGGGGGGGGGAGAGATTTGAGATATTATTTCAACTACTGCGCCCGCAAAAGATGGAATCAACCCATTGCACCACAGCACCAACCGCCTGTGTTGATGTGTTTATTGTTTAAGCAAAATGACACAGAGATTGGCAAATAAGACTTAAAACATCAAGAACCACTCAATGCAATCGCCTACTGTCCGCTCTTGCACTCAGCTAATAGTAAGGGGGTAAGTGTGGCACGCAAATAACTCGGACATAAGGCTCCCAGAGAGGCCGTTTTAATTAAATTAAGAGGGCAAACATGGCGTATGAGAAAAAAAACGTTGGGATTTCAATGGCATTGATGGTAAGAGACCACTGACATAAATGCATTACAGACACTCTCAGTCTCGGAGGCTGCTTCCGCGATGATCATTGACACGGGTCAAACGCCTCTCCCAACTGTTAGTGGAATAAAGTGACTCTCCTGAAACAGACACGGGCCACTTTGGAGCATTGCACGGGTGAATCGTACATATATGCACGCGTGCAGTTGGGTGTGTGTGAGGAGGTTGCGTATTGTGGCTGTGTGCTTCTGAAACCATTTGGAAATGACCATTTCCAAAAGACCGCCTCTCTAGATGGGCTCTTTTTGAGAGCTCCTTCCTGTTGGAGGCCCTTCCACCAGCAGGTACCGTGAGCAAGCCAATGCAGGGATGTGCCTCTACCTCCACAAACCGCCCTGGGGGGGGGGGGACCACCTTGGAGCATCACAGCGGTTATGAGCACACGTGCAGCAGACGCCGATGGCGTGCCAATTGGTGTGGCTGCGTAGGTCTGGCAGCATTGGAGCATTTTCATGGAGCAAAAGAAATGTCCAAGAGGCGTTGTATAATTAGGCGTCAAAACTTCTAGTCTGGGCTTGCACAAGCTGTAATGGATTTTAGACGTATTTATACTTTGTTATGCATTCCTAAGAGCATACGAGTTGGCTACAAGTCGGGTTAAGCACTCAATTAGCCCCTAAGAACGCTGCACATTGTTATCCATCACCCAGTCCTCAACAGTGTATTTATACTGTGCAACGGCATAGAAAGGGCACTTGTGAATTCTCAAAACGAACGCCGTTACAAACCCATGTTTGAAGAGACAAGGGTGTACAAGAATTTTTTTTTTTACACAAAACGTGGAGCAATTACCAGCAAATGTTTTCCCAGTGCCTTTGTGGGAGCCATGGCCACGGCCGATTGAGTAAACTGGGAGAGGGGCCCATGGTGTTTATTAGACTTTCGCAAATTGATTTCTCTAATAGGGGGAAAAGTTGAACTTATTCTACCGAGGTGGATAATTTTGCTGAACAAAAAAAACTGATAGTGCTGTGTGTAGTTTTTGTGTCCAATTAATTCGTCAAAAAATATACAAATTTTATTTTAATTATCAATCGACCCGAACATTACCAAAGTCCAAGTGGATATTTTGTTTTATTTTCTATTAGTATTGATTACGTAACTATTCTCGATCTTATATAAGCAGACTTACCATCACATTATAATACAAGTACCAACACCCCCGTGGATGTAATGGTTATGGATCGATACCCATTACATACTCTATACACCCAGTATTAAAAACTACAATGCAATTCTAATGCAAAGACGTGTTGTACGTCGCCAAGCCGTGGGTAATTTAATGCAATTGTCGTCTTTTACTGCAGCCATACACTGCATGGGCTTTCGTCAGGTCAGCAAGAAAAGCCACAGATCATTAAACAAACAAAAAACATCAGCCCAGTGCACGTCTGAAGATTTTGAAAAAATAAATTAGTGCTACATACTACAAATGGTCACTCTGCGTTAAACAAGCGCCGTTAAAATCTCTGCGGTCCCACGCCCTAAATTCCTAACGGGATCTTACCAATTACTTATAGACCTTAAACACACAATACTACGTACGGATTCTTTTTTTTTGCACTTCTTCAAACATAGCCATTGCGTCTATTCAAACGTGTCCTATGCATATAATTTAAATATTAAATATTCCACAACAGTCTCCTTCCATACGTGTACATTCATTATGCAGGCACACACGCAGTGACAAAAAAAAACACACGCGCGCCTGGTAGCGGTGATTAAAACAAACACCAGGCTAAAGAACCAGCGTGGTGAAGTATGATCAAGTAACCCACACGGCGTGGAGAGGCTCTCATCCAGCAGTGGATTGACACATTTGCAGCCGTGAGAACTGCCGTGATGATGTTGGCGGCCAAGTAATTCATTCCACCACTGCTGCTGCTGTTTACGTGACGTGTGCAAGCACACAATGTATGCCAATGCAAAGAGAGACACACACACAAACACGCATCCCACGTCTAAGTCAGCATTACAGGTCTCGATTCATAATAATCAGCAGCGGGCGTGATTAAATCCACTGCTGGATGGATGCCTCCCACGGAAGAGCAATGCAGCTCAAAAAAACCCGCAAAAATAAACGAAACTCACCCAAAAAACGAAGTTAAACACAAAGAGGAGGTATTTGACGCATTTCATACAGCCTTTGACGCCCATTGTTGATGCTGCTGCTGCTGCCGCTGCTGAGCCTCGTGAGACGTGCCGAGAATGAAATGTCGAGCCGTGGAGAGAAGGGGAGAGAGACGCGGAGGAGGAGGATGAGGAGGAGGGTGCGGGAGATATGGTGAGAGAGACACACACACAGAGTGCTTCTACTGGCGACGAGAAGATGGCGCTGTTATTTCTCTGTGCCCTGACTCGTTCGCTCTCTCTCCCCAGTTGAGCGGGGGCTTTTTTTTTTAACAACCACCACCACCCTTCCTCCTCCTCCTCCTACCCACTCGTTCCAACATCATCGTCGTCGGCGTCGTAGCAGCGAGAGCAGGCGCCCTCCTGTGACGCCCAAGTCGAATTGCAGGTGCAGAGCGAGGCTGGGAATTCAACAACGTGGTGGTTGGTTAATTTTAATGTTTTACCGACGTGACTTTACCGAAAAAAACCTAATAATTTGAATCCTTGCAGTCACGAAAGCTTCAAATCTAGAAGTTGGTGAGAGTGTTGTGCCACAGATGGCTTGCAAGATTGATAATACTGGTAGGAACCCACTGGTTCCACCAGCCCACAGGGGATTATTGTGTCCGTCCGTCCGTCGTGCAGGGAGGGACTGGGTGGGGAGGGAGAGGCTGTGTGGGGAGGGGAGGGTGGGTAGGGGCTGGGTGGGGAGGGGCTGGGTGGGGAGGGGAGGGTGGGGAGGGGCTGGGTGGGGAAAAGCTGGGTGGGGAGGGACTGGGTGGGGAGGGTGGGGCAGGGTGGGGCTGGGTGGGGGGTGGAAGGGATGGGGCTGGGTGGGGAGGGGCTGGTCACCCCGTGGTGCCCTTATAAAATTCAACGTTTAACCTACTCACGCCGGCTTGTGCCCGCCCTCACAGTCGGCCATATTTGCGGAATACCCCACGCCGCCGGTGACCTGCAACAGCGCAGGAAGGTGCTCATCCATCGGTGGACTGGCAATTGGCTGTTTATTATAATTGCAGTATTAGTAAAAATTTAAATGTGAGAAAGCCCCATCGTGTGTTGTTGCATGTCAACAATCACGACATTCGAATTCCTGCACGAACTACATTTCCCCACGGTTACATTGCAACGCCAATTAATGACGTATATCCATCCACCAGGGGATTGACGATAAAGGCTGTACGTGTACATGTGGCTGGCTTTTTTTCACACACATCACACACATGGGGTCACCCAGTGTGCTTGCTGTTATCCTATGGCGTGACATCTGTTGCAATAATCGTACCCAATCATGGTCGATCTCTCACGGTTCTGCAAATCCATCCAAGCGCCGGCACACATTTGCCGATTTCTTGACTCCATCTCCTTTGACGTGTTCATCCCAATCCAAAAGGTGCATTGAAAAATGTTGATACTCCGACTGATGCTCCTGCTGTTGTGGAGTGATTCATGCAGCCAGCTATGGCTTCAGGGTTTGGTGGTACATGTTGTTTATGTTGTTTATTGTGAAAATTCGGTCACAGTTCCTATGATCACTGTTACATTGCTTTTATGGCTTTATTTCGGTGATTTCGAAAAAAAATTGGTTTGGCCATGTTTGTTTGTTGTAGTACGGAGTTAGACTGATGGCCTTAATTTAAGTTGTCTTGTGGTTGTTGTTGTTGTTTGACTTGCATCCCACTGGGATTTTTGCACACAGCGTTGGTGTGCTGTGCTTTTTCTGCAATATTTTGCTGTCTTTTCTTGGATGTTCTGTTTGCACATAGTCACTTGTTTTTTGTTTGTTGCGGTTGCACCCGATTCAAGAGCCGAATGGCTCACAGGGCTATACCAAATAAATGAAACTGAATCCCATTTGCATCAGCAGCTTTACTAGCTCGAGGCAAACTTGCGCGCCTTGCACACCCGCCACTCCCTCCTGGTGGCCAAAGTTACAAGTTGGGCCCCCTTGACAACTACCTCGAGATATGTTTTCAACAACAGTGAAAAAGAACAACAATTTCGATTTTAAACGTCCGTGACTGCAGGGATTCATATTCTTGGATCTTTCGGTAAAGTCACGTAGAAGGAAAATAAAAAAATTTAAAAATTTAAAAACATTAAAATTCTCACGACGTTTCGGCCACAACACAAGCAGCCGTCATCAGGTGAATAACAGAGCTGTCGGGACATTAGGATGCTGTCTTTCCGACAGCTCTGTTCTTCACATGAGGACGGCTGCTTGTGTTGTGGCCGAAACGTCGTGAGAATTTTATTATGTTTTATATTTGTATTATTTTATTATTTCCCTTCTACGTGACTTTACCGAAAGATCCAAGAATAAGAACAACAATTATTTTGCAAAGACGGAGCGCCCCTACAGCGTTAAATGTTCGGGATCGTGAGCGTAACGATGTGATTAGGCAAAAGGAGGCACGAATTATAATAGCCCTAGGTGCGACCGTGCGAGACAAATCTAACATTGGGGCCCCATCTGATCGATTGCCGTACCCCCTGAGCTGATAAGGTAGTTAGGCCACTATTTGCACGTACTGTATGTATATATTTATACTGTGACAACTATAGCACATATACGTGAACGAGAAACAAGGTAATCTAGCTCGATTAGGCACATGCAGACACGTGGACCAGAGTTTTGAGATGCGTTTTTTGTTATATTTAAAAGTTATGTTTATATGAACTCACCCACTTCCCGTCTCTTATAAAGTTTTTATTTAAACGGAAAATACCGCTTAAACGATAACAGGAAGCGATTACATTTAACAAAACCAAATAGGTCATACTAATAAGAATTATCATGACTCCCACACCATGGGAGGTCGTGAGGTTTGCTTGACGGTACTTCACCACGCTGGTCAGTGCGGGTTAAAGGTGGGGATAAAACGATGTTGGGGATTAGTTCAGTACATTGCAATGGGTTTTTCTGCACTGCCATCTGCTGATAACCTAGCATTACAGCAGCCTACAGCACCTGGTTTTTTTGGCACGGCAGCAGTGACGGACTGGGACAACAAAATCTACCCAGGCATTTATAAACACACCGGCCCGAATTCGTGTTATGGGCAATTATATATTTTGTTAATGGGTTGTGCGACAAACGGTGCACTGGTAGCTCGATTTTCGATGTGACGACGTATTCGCGTGATTTTGCGTTGCGGATCGTATTCGCCCATTTGTGCTGGTCCAAAAAAACACAAATGGGCCGGTGAGAAATTATCTTTGGGGCTGCCGAATATGGAGGCTTAATGCCAGTTGAGAGCGTAGATAAGCAATGAAGCGTGCACATTGAAGGCAATAATGTTTCCTCTGATCACATTTGCAATTTCCCCACACAGACTGGCCTTCGGCATGGACCGGCCCACCGGAATGCCCTATGGTATGCACGCCCGGATTACCCTATGGTTGTTCCGGGCCAGTCCGAGCCTGCATTGGGGTCACACATCCAAGCACTATCCAGGCTCAAAACTGCTTAATTTCCGGGATCTGACATGGTCGGGCACTTTCAGGTTATTTAGTGATAAGTTGGCTATGCTTAAACCCAGGGGAGAGAAAAATATTCAAATACGTGCAATAGCAACATTGAATTTGGTGGGTTTAAAATTTGGACAGTTAGCGTTTCGATCTAGAATGTCTCGTTCTCAACACTGATAAACGTCACACCAACAATTAAGTAATGTACCTTTCATGCAGAGTGGCATTCAAGCCGATGGTAAGCAGGGAAATCGGCTGATGGGTGAAGGTCTTCCCACGTTTGTTCGATCATCGTGACTGTTTGACCACAATTTTGTCACGCTGATTAGTGCGCTTTGGGGCCTGTTTGGCCATACTTTATCAGGCTCAGTTGCGCTTGTTAGCCATGGCCATGAATTAAACCCAAGTCACTGGGCACAGAGTACAATGCACGAACCACTGCGTCACAGTTTCATCCCACCATTAACCATTGAAAAATGAAATATTCACTTTTCGTTTTTTTAAATATTTAATGTATTATGTAATGCTTTATACGATTTCCTCAAATCAACTAAACGATGTGGGTTTTGTCAAACATGACAAAGCAGAATGTCCTGAAGACTTCAGACTCCGTTAAGGATTTCCGCCAAATAAAATTAAGAAACCCATTAAGAATTGGCTGGGAATCAAATCCAGGCAAGTTTCCTACAACAGTGACCACACGAGATATCATTAAACAAACGCTGCATGAATGCAAACACTGCAACCGTTGATTCATCGCTTCTATGTCGCTACCTTGAAACCCAAAGCTAGTTTTCATGTTTCGGCCAATCGATTGAAATGTTATTCGAGTGTATGTTTGTTTTGTTATGGCCCAACATATTAACGGAGAGTACGGTATTAAATGCATTGAATGATCAGAGTAAATACAAGTGTCAAAGCAAAGGAAAACGGCAGAAGAAATGTCAGCGAGATTAAATCAGTTCACATGCTACTACTGGACAATACTAAGGACATTAAGATGTGAAAATGAGGGAGGCCTTTGTCCAGCAGTGAGACGTTATTCTGATGTTAATAACAAGGTTTTGCTCGACATGTATTGGATATCATTCTATATATCTACAAAATATACGTAACTGGAAAAGTAAACAGTAATTAGGTTAACATAGCAGTGAATGTTGTGATAGCATTAGCACTAGGGGATGTGGTAGTGTTGATCGCCACATAACCACATTTGTGCGCCCTGGTCTGAACAGATGCCAGCAAACAGCACGTGTATGAATGAGAAACATGATATTTAACGGTTTAACACAACAGCTGTTGCTTAAACGGTTCCTGTTTTGGGGCAGAGATTATATCTAGACTTGTACAATCCAGTGTTGAAAACAAACCTACCAAATGCCCATTATGACATCTCTTGCCATTTTAAAATCCTTTATATTAAGTTCACTTGCTTGCGCGCTTTGGACCGTGCAAATCTTTTGGTCGTTTTTTAACCCACTTCCAGTGATCCAATCGAGCTGACATTTTCCACACAGACTCGTTGTGCCAGACAATTATTGTTCGTGAAAAAAAATTCCCAAAATTGTACACTTTTTAGGCAAGAAAATTTTATTTTACATATATTTAAATAGAACTCATTCATCGCTTTGGCTGAACGTTAGAGTGTAAGAGCCCAGAGCGTAACTACTCCACAGGCCGTGGTGGAGTAGCGCAGTTGGTAGCGCCCTCGCTTCCCATGCCAAAGGTCGCGGGATCGATCCCCGTGTCCTCCACAGGCGAATATATTTTTAAATCCTTTATATTAAGTTCGCTGCCACGCATATAAAGGATTTATAGTGAAAAACTTTGTTTTTACGGGTTATACTTATTAGGAATTATTTTTAATATTTAATTACCAATTGCTTAAAGGTGCCAGGCAATCATCTGACCCATAGGTGGCAGCCATCTCAAGCCAGAGGACGAGAGGACTCTAGCCGCCACGCATATAAAGGATTTATAGTGAAAAACTTTTTTACGGGTTAATTTTTTAAAAGATCAAAATTAAGAAAAATCCTGCACATGCGTTGAAATGCTTTCCAAGAGGCGTTCGTCCTCTGAAGTATTAAGCCATTACGGAAACGTTTCCGCCAGGCACGCAGGACGTTTGGCCGTGATAAATGGGTTCAGGTAGCAGCTCTATGGAGGGACGTTGGGGTAGCCTTTCATTATATTCCGAGGTCCCAGCACAACACTGCTGAATCGGAATCGTTATCCTGGAGGAATCCGATGAACTATGAAGCTCTTTTTGACCAGTCTACCGAGATCCCAGGTTCAAAGTTGGCCTCGACTAAACCGGATGATCAGTAGTGTGCTCGATTTTCTGCCTAATAGCATTATTGGACTACAATTGGACAAGTGGCGAAAAAGATCGTAAAATGCTCAAGGCAATTCATAAATACAAGGTGCATGCTCATAAGACACCATACAAAAAAAGCTATGGGATGGTGGATGGGCTGCAGCTCTCCCAAAAAAGTAAAGTACAAGTTGAAGACGACAGGACAAAGGAAAAAAAGCTGAAAAATCCGGAAAGAAAATGCTAAAACCACAACCGGAAGTTTTTGCACTTTTTGTGAAGTACTCAACAATTAGTGGCCAAGCCTTGATAGTCACCAAGGTGTTGGTGTGTATACATTAAAGGATTTAACTAGAGTGAAACTAAACGAACAACAATAGATGGGACCTGGAATTCAATAAAATACAAATTAGGAACACCAGTTTATGTACCACCTAATGATTGCAAAGTTCTTTAGAATACAGGTTAAAAAAGTCTATCAATTAATACGAACATTTGGACTTTATAATGCCCAAATGGAATTTACCCTATAAACTGGATGCTCAAGGACAGAGGCAAAATATTACAAACGGAAAATATCTGCCAAGACCTGGTATGACAGCAGCTTTCTCTACTTAAACTATAGGTTTTATCGGGTCAGATTTTCAGTTGCAATCACACGAACATTCCAATGTTGGTAAAACTTGCACTTATATTTGAGTGCTGTACAAGAGCCATTGCACTGTTATTAAAAAAAAGCCGTATGAACCGTTTGCCCCAAATCAATTGGTTTTAACAATATTTTTAAATTTACAAGATATTTGAGTGCTGTACAAGAGCCATTGCACTGTTATAAGTGCCACACAGAGGAACCACAATTTTCTTCAGTTTATTAAAGCTGTAGCACTCCGCAGAACAGCAACGAACAGTTTCATTTATATATCAGCATCTACCAACTATAATTTAAAATACAGGAGCACATTTTTGCGTGAGCTTTTATTGAAAACACTAATCCAGAAAATGAAAAAAATCAAATACACCACCAACAAGCAGTTATCATTGCATACTGACAAAACAAAGTAAAAACAAAACCTAGCCAATTGGAACATGTACATTTCCTTATGAAGTCATTTTAAAAAGACATCTAACTTACCTGTACCTCTATGTAGTGGAGTAAAACAATATGCATTACTCTTGAACATAACAAGCACTTCAGAATTATTGGCACACTCATGACATTAAGGTATAACCATCACAAATGTGAACATTGTTTGGAATCTCACTTGCTATATTGCTCTCGACGATGTCATTCTAGTAATTTTCGGTCATGAACTTATCCACCTGCTGGTAGCCATCCTGCGATGGCTCAGTGGGTGGCTCAGACTGCATGGACTCATCATTTTGCTCCGCTTCCTGAGTACTACCACCTGTGGCTGCCTGACCATTCTCCTCTTTGGCATCCTTGCCCCGCTCGCGATCGCGATCACGCCTGTGCTCCCGGTCCCGATCCCTATCACGCCTACGCTCACGGTCGCCTCCACCTCTCTCGCGATCCCTCTCGCGGTCTCTCTCCTTGTCTTTGTCCTTGTGACCGCGCTTCCTGTCGCGATCGCGATCTCGCTCACGATCGCGACCCTTTTCGCCACGCTCTCGCTCTCTGTCTCGATCTTTGTCGCGATCGCGCTCCCTATCGCGCTCCCTGCCTCCCTCCTCACCCACGATCTCTGCCTTGCCTTCGGTGCCTTCTGCAAAATTCTCCTTGTTGTCCGCTCCCTCGTGCGGCAAGTCTCCGGCGTGCCCTTCCTCTACGCCCACCTCGCCCTCCGGTCTCTCCTCTCGCTTCCTGTCACGGCTGCGGCTGCGCCTCTTACGATCACGATCCTTGCTGCGCTCCTCCCGGCCCTCGCGAGCCCCGCCACTGCGGGACCTGCGTCGCCGCTCCCGATCTCTATCCCTATCCCGTTCGCCACCACGGTCGCGTGTAGCATCCCGTTCGCGGGGGGCGTCGCGCTCTCGCTCGCGTGGAGGGTCACGCTCTCGAGTGTTGCTCTTCTCGGGGCGTTCCCGCTCCCCGTCGCGCTCGCGAACACGTTCGTGGCTCCGCTCTCTTCGTTCTCGCTCTCCGCGATCTCGTTCCCTTGTGCTGTAACAAAAAATTCAGTTGAAAATATGTACGGCTGTTATGATATAGCATGTACACATTTCTTCGACGATTACGTTATAAATGAATAATCGAGGTTTTGAACTCTTTTTAAATATATCAAGCTCGAATACATATACAAATCAATTTCCCAGGAAAGTGTACTCTAGAGAAACTTAAATTTTTTGAAAAACCCTGTTCTACATAGGGTCCTGTCCAGCCGAAATTGGGTTGCTGTACGTGAAGTGTCCCCCCCCCCCCGCCCTGCAATTGGCGTATTGTATCAGGCTCATATTGAGTTGCAATAAAAACGTTTAGAAATATATTTTTAGGTAAGCAAAAATGGTGCATTTACCCTTCTTCACTGTGGCGCATATCATCACGACCAGAGTGCTTAATATTGACATCAGAGCCTCCTCTGCGGGTGCCACCAAGCCCTCCACCTGAAGACACAATATCATCGGATCAAAATCACAACACTAACGTTGACATGTCACTTAAACTAAATAAAAAATCGGATTTTAATCCCATTTGTGGATCCATTTTTTTCCAGATTAAATTTAAACATTTTTGTTTTACATTAAGTTGCAGGTGTCATTCTTAATTATCATCAACACCCCCCCCCCCCCCCAAGTTAAAGCTGATGACTGGAGTCAACATGTCACATTCCAAAATGCACTTGCTGACTAGCATCTTCACAGAAGTGCAATATGGAACATGACATGTCAACCCAAAAATGGCCACCATTATACGAAAAATTGGGCTGTTTTGCAGCAGCACTTTTTCTCTCACGGTTCTTTAGCACCCCATTGTGAACTGCTTTGTTTAGTGTGAAATTACAAGTTTAGCGCACACACACAATCGACTTACCAAGTCTACGGGGGCGCCATCCCTTCACAGTGCGAGCTCTCTCAACATCGACCAGAACTCGTTTTCCATCGATCTTCTTGCCGTCAGCATGTTTGTACGCAGCTAAAACAAAACCATTGCCCACAAATGAGGGCATTGCAACAAATGAGCAAAAAGAACAAATGTTAACATATAATTTATATATTTTGTAATAAATCGTTGTGTTCTGACGACAGGTCTTCATGAAATTCCAGACGACGACTGCAAGAACAAAATTAAGCAGCATGTACACGTAACGTTTAAAAACAATGTTCGGCTTCGTTCTGTAGAAAAAAGTTACGTTAGGTGCACAGAATTGCTCACATTGAGACCACACTCATGCCACATAGCCACGTAACAATGGTGGCTTCACTCACAGCACAACCACCGCAACACAAGGACAGAGTTTCCCACACTACTCTGTTGCTGGCCGAAAAGCAATTGGGCTAAGTTTAGCAACACTTCACGTGCCAAGAAGGGGAACAAATCTCTTATTTTGCAATTGTTGCATTAAGAGATTACGTTTTTTTTAGTTTCAGTTTGCAGTGGGGAAACACTGGAAACAGACTTCCATCCACTCCGTTAGCCTAAAAACAAAATAAATGAAAGCACATTAAATACAGGAAGGCTAAACGAAGTCGATTTACCTTCGTTTACTTACAACAAACAGAGAGCCTGCAGATCCGCTATCTTGCCGAGTTCAATTTCGGGCCTTTCAACAATCTTCGGGACACGTCGAAGTTTGCCGCCACGTTCTATACCTACCCGACCTTACCTGAAAGTTTTGTGTTTTCAGTGTCTAGTGTTTCTAAGTAGTGTTTTTTTGCCACGTTCACTTTATAAAGTGTATTTAATTTGCCAATGCTTGTACAATATATTAAGTGTTATTTATTGCAACGTGGGGATTATGAGTGCGGGTAAAAAAAAAAACTCGTGAGCCAACATGTGCGTGTTCAATTGTCATGTTTGAGGAAGTTTGTATGGACCAATGTATATTGAATGTTACAAGTGTGAGCTGTGAAGCTATGTGTTATACTATGTGCGAGAGAGTTGTGTATTATCAAGTATTGCAAACTATACTCTATGGCTGAAGACCTTATTTCACAGCATCCATAATGCATGAAACCAACCTAAATGTTGACTAACAATCCTAAATATGGCTATTTCAAATATTACGTTAACTTTTAAACAAAAACACTAACAAATTAAATCAACCCTTAGCCAAACTCACGGGTCTGCAATGTTAAACTCTCGTAAGAAAACCTTTCCCAAACATTAAGGCATACAGACGTCCCAGCCCAAACTATCCAGCCAGACTATGCAAAAGATAAATATCCAGTTTTAGTTTTAACCTACTTTATACCCAAAACACTTCCATTCACAGGAAAACCATCAGCTTCATATCCTACAGTTAAGCTTTCCAACGCTATAAACTTAGTAGAGACAAAAGTTATAGCTAAAGTAAAAAAGAGACTCCACACCCAAGGCATTAAGACACTTTTCCAACGTCTATGTTAGATCAATGATGGGTTACAAAAATGAGCCAATTGGTTGGTAAAGCGCCAATCTACACCTGCCTTTTTTAACCTTTGTGGTGGAGACAGGTCTTACCATCATACAAACCCATATACCAACCACACAACGAGATGTTAGGGGCAGCACTAGCATCAGCTGCAAGCCAGCAGTGACCATTGCCATCACAATGGTGGCTGCAGTGACAACAGAAATAACAGAAAATTAATATCTAGGTCAGGAGCCAAACATATATTTCACTAAGCATACATGAATTGGCAGATCATTACTTTTATTTTACAAGGTCTAACTACAATTACTTTATCACAAGACAATGGCATCTGATCGTACCCCACAGGGTGCGATCGCCTCAATAACTTACCTGCGTAGAACAAGGAAACCTGCAAATAAAACAATCTGGTGGCTAGAAAATTCTACGATTGTTAAAACTGCATACTATCGTCTCAGCATATGCGAGTCATCATAATACACACATGCAAAATGGTATTGTAAATGTGCTCGATGCATCTCAACACAGGCTTCTTTGCATGCGGTACTTACAGTGCATGTCCCGCTCATGTTCATACTCAATGAAGGCATACCCTCGAGGCTTTCCAGACACCTTGTTGTAAATCATGGTGATCTGTATGGAAGACACACCTGATTAGTTCACGTTTGGTTTCTATAAAAAGTAAACCATCATTCTTGAAGGTGGTAAAAATGTAACGATGGCTAAAATTAATCTTCTTGGTTCTTTCGGTAAAGTCACGTAGAAGGGAAATAATAAAATAAAAAACGTAATAAAATATTATTTCCCTTCTACGTGTCTTTACCGAAAGAACCAAGAAGATGAATCCCTGCAGTCACGAAAGCTTTAAATCGAAGGCTAAAATTAACTTACCCTTCGGATGGGTCCATACACTTCAAACTCTCGCCGCAGCTTTGATTCTGAAGTGTCGTAGTTCTGCACATAGAAGACAATGTTTGTTACAATTCAGAACAATTAAGTGTTTAATTAAAATGTGCAACATCAAATACTATGAAAAGCAATGCATTGTTCATCGCTGCATCCACGTGTGAATGGTTAAGCATGACATTACAAGTTAAATGTTTTAATGTACTTACAATGCGTGCAACAAACAGGGTCTTGAACGCATCTCCCTGGACATTTGTGTCGGTGTGAGCATCCCCTGAAATGAAATAAAAGCAATAGTTAATTTAAAATTGAACAGTTCTTTGGCATACATTTATGGAACTCGTTTAATCTGCACCCGTATTATTATCTGCACGGAACCTGTCTGCAAAAACTCCTATTATCCGTGGGTGAATTTATAATCCACAGCCATTTTACAGAACAGTCATGACAATATAGTACCATTATCTGATGATCTTATCAAGCATTTTATCAACAGTATGTAAAATAGTCTGATGCTGCCGACTCCTGTTATTTGCAAAAAAATTGGAGATCCAACACCCACTAGTGGCAGAAAACTATTCCTCCTGTGCATGGCACACAAAATAATTCAGCCTGGTGGAAAATTCCTAATTCCCACATCCATTGGTTGCTGGCTTGGATTTGATGACAACACATTGATGGTGAGGGAGTTGATGTAAGAGGACGGCCCGATTACACCACTAATATATTCTGTTGCTGAGCGGTGTCCTATGGAGGCGCTAGAACACAATATTCTGCAGCAGTCTGCGCTCTCTATGTCAGGCTGTTCATTAGTACATGGGACGATGAATATCTTAGTCAGAAAGGCCACCACACGTAGGGGGAGCACCATCAGTCCAAGCAAGATAGATCGTGGTGTCCAAAGCTCATGACAGATAGACAATGAAAAATCTATTCAGTAGTGCATAGACAATGAAGATAGTGGTGCTGATCAATATGAATTGCAATACAGTTCCTAAAAATATATTTCTTCATTAGTTTATTGATATGCTTTCTATGTCAGCATTGTCTAATGCAAGGTAAGGTACAATAACGGTTCAAATTGCCATTCCGCACGATACCTGGCGTTTTACTCTGCCTGGTTTTAGGCACACACGTATGATGTTAAGGTAGACTGCGCTAAACTCCTGATATCCGTGGACAGTCTGCGAATGAATGCTTGGCCCTTGTTACCTGTCATGATTCCTGTTACCTGTGGCCATCATCAACTGGAATTAGTGGAAAATCTATCTCATTATCTGTATTTGTCCTCATCGGTCGAGACTATTGATATTCGCAGATAACAAGATCCATGAACAGCACCCCCCAGATCAACGTGAATAAAGGCTCTACAGGTATGTGGCCATTCAATGGTCAAATCAGTAATTGATCCATAAGTTATAATTAATGATGCCAGTTATTGAAGATGGTGATAAACATTGACTTTTATGTTGAAAAACTCATGAGAAAATTAGATCACTCACATAATTTCAGCTCTTCCTCAATTTCCTGTGCCCGCTTTTCAATTTTCTCACGTCTCTAAATAATACAAACAACACGTACATTCATGTTAAATGCATATTAGATACTACCATGACAAGAAACAATGTAAAATACATGACTCAGATACTTTAGCAATAATAAATACAAGTAAGGTAATACCAAATTGAAATAAAATTAGTGCAGTTTTATCCGTAATTATATATATCACGACACGGACAGCAACAAATATAAAGTACGTGCCTTCCTCTCCATTCGCTCTTCTTTCGTCTCGGCTCTGGTTGGGGGTGGTGCATCTTTTGGATCCTGCACAGAATGGATGAAACACATCTTTTAGTTTAGTTTGCTCACACGCGCAAAGCTCGCAGGATTGCAAAAACGAACCGAATACACTTTATTTAGAGAAGTCGTTTGATACTCCTTTTAAGAGTTTGGTGCAATAAACATGGCTATGAAATCACTTTCAGAGCTACCTCAACCACACCAAATCCTTTTTCCTAATCATGATACATTGCCAATCCATGCCTAGATGGCGGCCTTCATACTCTCTCGCCATCCCTCAGTCCAGCTATGCCAAAATCCTTCTCGACCCTGTAAATGAATTAAGTACTCGATCTGCAAAATGGCTGTTTTCAAGGGCATATGCTCGTCTGCCATTCCTTCAGTCTTCTCGATCTGCCACAATCCACTAGTAATGTTTCCCGCCCAAATTAACTTTTTAAAATGTCGAATATGACATATCCCAATTGTGTTTGTTCCATGACCTGTGTTCCTCTTTAAAAAACATTCCAAGCGTTAATCAATTCACGTTCTACGTGCACTTCTCATTTTGTTGCATTTTGAGTGTCCATGAGTCCCACCTCACACCTGATAAAAATTTCCGACTACTTTCTAGTCAATACTCTTCTCCTTAAATGTAAAATCTACACCAATAGTAACGAGAAATGTTGCCATCACCCGCTGGACGGTAATATTTTGATCGTTCTCCATGCTACCATCAAAATGATTTTTTTTAAACAAATCTTTGGAGATAAGGGAGCCCATATTAACGATCCCCCGTTTTGAAAAAAGCACACTTTAACTGAATGCAATTTATTCAATGCAATCGCTTAACAAAAAATACCCTGGAGTCCATTATCTTGAACCACTAGCCATTTACCAGCGCTTTAAGGCTCAAGCAGCAAGAAGCCATGTCACTAATTATGAAGCTGTTTATCCAAAAGCCCTGCGCAGTTATGACTTTTATTTGAGGGTAATGAATCGATTTTTTTTCCAGACAAGCTTCACTTCGCCTTAAGACCAGGGCTTAATTTTTCATTGAATTTTCCAGCGCAGAGGCCCCAGGAATCAGACTCTCAGGAAGGTCCTGCATTAGCACATTGACATTATCATGAAGAGCTCTGCTGGGTCTCAAAACTCCTTAGGAGGGTACTGTATTGGGAGTTTTGGCCAATTCTTAATTAATGCCAGAAACATCACCATGTTTAAAGGGGACGTACACAACACCACTCCAAACACTACTGCACATCACGTGCAAAACAGGGTTAGGCATAGTTGGTATTTTGGGACTGCCTGTAAATACCAGGTGTTGTAGGTTTGGGCTGAAATGCACCCACGAGCTGGCAGTATAATGAATTATAAGATGAATCGGTGTGCAACTTTGAGTGCAACCCTCTGTGTGGATAAGTTTACTCCAGTTTCTTCCCATATGCGAGGCGCTAATTAATGGAATGACCAAATATTACCCCCTGAAAAAGCTTTTGCATTTAGAACTCATTTTGCACCGTACGTAGCCAACTGTACTAATTGCAGGTGCAAAAGTGAGTTGAGACCAAGTGAGGCTTCCCTGGGAACGAACCATTTTATTCCAATTCAGAACTATCTCCATAAAGGTATTTAAGTCCTATTGAGGTTTTCCTGAGTAATGGAATTATTTGATTGAACGAACTCACAACATCTTAAAAACGCGTATTTGGGCTGTCCTTGTCCAATGGCTCATCTCAATTCAGGCCCTTCTAGAGTCTTGACACGGGGGCTTTCGTGCTAAAAGCGCAATCACCAACTTGGTTAATGAAATACGTCAGCAACGTCTTGGCAAAACAATTCTGCACATGTACCCCCATGGCCGTGGCTGTAAACACACGATACATATAATATTAGGGAGCAACGTGATCGCCGTATGGCATATTTGTTGACAACCATCATAGCCTTTATTTATCCTGTTTTATCTACCCAATGCTACATGAAGACTTACAATCAGGCTTGTCGCCATCTGTAGACGGTCTTGCGATACAACAATCCATGAAGCAGTCGAAGGGTAATCATAATTCCAAACAGCAGCATTGTTGGCCGAAATAAGAATATCGCTGCTGCAATCCATTATGAATTATATTTGTAACTTTACTTTAGATCTGCCGTTTAAGATTTGGCAGAACATGTCTGTACAACACAGGACAACCCGATGCATTCGTGGAGTAACTGCGTAGTTCTGCACAAGGTTGATGTTTCGCTACCTCCACGTGCTGGGTTGGGGAGCTTCTTGACAAACTCCACTGCCGACTCTGCCATGCACGACTCTTTTTTTTTTAGGCGAAGCACAAATGGCTGTACATTGTTGTACCGAATTATACTGTTTGTGCTGTAATTAGTGGCCAACGTTTGGAGTGCGTCTTAACCTGCGGTAGGTGCGCACGCGAGAAACCAGCTTGTTTTTAAGAGCAAAGTTCCCCCCCCTCCCCGAGCACAAAGCCCAACCCATAACAAGCGGCCTACCACGACGGCCATCACAACGTAAATTGTAGCGTTGTGATGGCCATCACACGGGGCCACACGTTAGGAAAGTGCGTTTCACTTTCCGCACCGTCTCCACACCGCTTACAATCCGCAAAACACACGCGGCAAGCACGGCATCATCGCTGCTGGCCTAAGCTCGGCGAGAGCTACGTAGGGGTGGTGGGCCCTCAAAACTCCACGTGGGCCACAAACAACAATTTCCACCATGGCCTAGCCCATTGAATGAAATGGAGACGAAAAAAAAACCACGTGAGCTCGGGACTGACGACGAAATGAGCTCGCACGGCTATGCACGGTTTTCGTCGTAGAGTGTGTTTGTTTGTTTGGTTACCTCGAAGAGATGCACGTAGACCGCGATGCCCGAGTAGGGCTGCCTGTGCACCTTCTCGTGCGGGAGTTTGGCGAGCGGCGGCAGGAACGGCACCGGATCGCGGGGCGCGAAGAGCGCGAGCAGGTTCGGAGGGAGGTACTGCGTCATGGTTGCCCTCTCCAAGACGACGACGTTGTCGTTGTTGTTCTAGTTGTTAAACGATGTAGGGGGAAGGAAGGAAGAAATGGGGGTTTCTAAAGGAATATCGCGCAACGAGCCAAAGGCTTCGCCTTCACGAGCCACCGCCACTCCAAAATGGCCGTGCGGGCGGACGTGGTAGCGCGGATGGATACACCGGCGTTGTCTTGAGATTGTGTCCGAACGAGAAGCAAAAAGGTGAAATCGCGACACAGGCGTCGAGCGGGTATCGGTCGACGACGGCCGTGTTTGCGAATATGCCTCCCGTGAAGATATCGGTTCGTACGACGCGGAGAAGTCTACGGGACTACTTTTTCACCGCGCGCTGTTAACAGCCTCTTCACGCCCGGATCCGGAAGCGTGTTTATGCAAATTACTTAATTTAGGTTTCTTGGGTTTCTAAAGGGGCCTCATTGAGTCCCATTGTGCATTGTGATCATGATTACAGGTTATAATGTGTAATGTTTTGTTCTCCACTTCCAACTGTCCACTTTGAATCGCGCTATTGTTCATGTATCATGGGGGTGCATGGACAACATGCTGCCTATGATTAAGCGTTGATCATAGACCGTGATCTGATATATTTGAAATAATACAATGTTATGTACAATATTACTGAATTGTACCAACATCCTAAATTCATATTACAAAATTATCCACCGTTGATATTTTCAAATTTATAATTAGTGGCCATTGAGCCAGCAATTATGCACTCGGGAAATAAGTAGTGGACGTACACATTCATCCTTTGTTGGAATATGAAATGCACGTGTTCATTTTTTTCTTTTTGAATGCACACATTTAGAGTTGTTTTGATATGAACATATACGCTGAATCTTAAAATTGTGTTGGGAAAATAAGCACGTGTGAATATATTCCGCTGTTAAAATGTTTACCACGGATCCTGTTGCTTTATACCATTTAATATTGGGGTTTTTTGCAGTTCCTTGAACTCGCATTTATATTTTGCTTTCCTATTGGATGAACGTTGCGATCTATAAGGGCACGGGGTGACCAATGAGGTCTGCATTTATCTGTAATAAGGTCGGTTGTCATCACCTCCCCTGGCACCAACCCATGATCCAGATGGACGAGATGTTAACTACCTCGCCTGGTATGCAGGAGGTCGTAGGTTCGATCCCGACCCTGACGCCTGCTGTATATTTGGAGTTTGCATGCTCTCCACGTGATCGCGTGGATGTTTCTTGGAGTGCTCCGGAATATTTGGCTGATATACATTTGCACATGATAAGCCACTTTATTTGGCTATCATTGTTGGCCAGGTCGCCAACAATGATAGCCAAACAATTTGAAGCTATCGTGACTGCAGGAATCCATACTCTTTGGTTCTTTCGGTAAAGTCACGTAGATAGAAAATTAATAGATCACGACGTTTCGATCTACGTGACTTTACCGAAAGAACCAAAGAGTATATAGTTTGGTTTATAGTTTAAAGAATCCAACACCTGACCACTGACCGAACAGCATCGGTCCCTGGCTTCAATCTCCCTCCAACGCAGTGGACAGCACTCAACCGAATCCGCACAGGGCATACGGCCTCCCGCTTCACAAGTGGAAAATGAGGGATGCCTCTAAGTGCGACTGTGGCCATGAGTCCCAGAGCGTGGACGATATCGCATCAACCTGCCCACGAAGATCTATTGCGGGGGCCACTTCATTTATTTATCCTCATCGCATCTCAGGAAAACCATTGAGTGGATCGCCAAACTATGATTTTTTTTTATTTGTTATGTCTGTACATTGGTTTAAAGTGTATTCATATTTGTTGCATATGGTGGGTGTACCAGCCATGAATAAATCCAACTATCCTTTGTATTAGAACATTTGTGACAATGATAACACTGATAAAAAAAAAGTTGGAAACTGTCATTAATTATTCAATTTTGAGTGCACGTGTTTCTGATAACAATATCCTGACTAGCACGCCCACCACCGGTTTTGTCTCTTGTATTGATCTATTGCAAGTCTTTGTATTTATGATAGTAATTTACAGCCCTTTGTCAATGCATTGCTGATTATATTTATGACTGATCATAAAAAATGTGTTGGAAATGTAGTTACTGCCATTATCTGCATTTTAGATTTACGCTTCATGCGCTTATCCTTGTTTAAACCCTCGTCTCTTGAAAAACACGCCTGTGGTCTCAACGGGCCTTCACCCGGTTATAAATAAAGGAAACGAATGTACGTGTAATTATATCATCAACAGCCATTGGCCAACGAAATGTTTTCTGTGCAAATGGAATATGACACCACAGTAAATCCAAAGGGCTTTCACTCTTCTCAATGTAAAATTATGGTCGCGTGAATTGCAAGCGAGTCGCAAATTCACTCCCACCACCTACTCTCGCATTTTGCGTCTTGACTACGTTCAAGCTCTAGTAAAATGTTATATTCTTTGTACTGTACTGTGTTCTCTAATTGTAAATGTTGTGGATGTATATTCTTGGGTCTTTCGGTAAAGTCACCAAGATGGTTTCAAAAAAACGACCGCTTGCGTTGAGATCGAAACGTCGTAGTTTTCTGTTATTTTTGATTATTTTCTTTTAACCATTTCTAAGTGACTTTACCGAAAGACCCAAGAATATGAATTCCTGCAGTCACGAAAGCTTTAAGTTGTGGATGTACTCACCAACACACCGGTGTGCTGTACTAGTAATAATTTGCCACGTTCTGTTTACGTGAAAAACCTTACTGATTCTCCGTGTCGGGTGGTGGCGGGTTTAACGACACATTTATATTTACGCGATCTAACAAAAACCAACACCTATTATGGATATTGGTCGCGAAAGCCTACAACGTGTTAAATTGTAATGTGTCGTTAGCATTGTCTCGTTTGTACTGTCTCGTTTAAACTTTTTGTAATGCCTGCATAGTTCGGTACTTCATGTATCTCGTTTGTTCTGTCTCGTTATGCCTGTCTTGTTTATACTATGTCATCTTTGCATCTAGTTTATCCTGCCCAAACTATTATTTGTTTGCTGTCTATTGTTTATACTCTTTGGTTCTTTCGGTAAAGTCACGTAGGTGAAAATAATAATAAAATAATAATAAAATTTAAAATAAAAAGTGAAAACTAAATTAAAACACGACGTTTCGGGCGCAACACAAGCGTCCTTCATCAGGTGAGAACCACCACAGTGAAAACAGTTGCTGAGGCATGCTGAAGAGATGGCTTTGACAAGGGTTTTCATAGGTGAGAAGGGTGGGGGGGGCAGGGTGATTGTGGGGGTGAGGCGTGGGCTGGAGAGGCTCATCCTCAGGATGGACGTAATGCTCCTGGGCATACTCCTCCTGTACATCGGATGGGGGGGGGGGAGGACAAATTTGCACGATTAAAATACTGCACGTCAAATGTCCTAGTGATGGTAGCGTGCAAGGCAAAGTGTGTCTATTGTTTGCGTTATCTTTGGTCTTCTCAAGACTGCCTTATTTATTGTCTATACTTTCTCGTTATAATTATCCCAAATGAGAAAATAAACAACGCTTGAAGTGCGCATGGAACCAGCATAATTGAGTCTTACACACACAATTCGATTAATATAAATTGAAATAATAATGCATTTTAACCGCTTGCAACAGTAATCTCTGCATGCCAGCGGCGCTGTACACACATTCAGCACGAGAGGGCGACAATTACTGTGGGACATTCTTGCACTGCGCGATCGCTCACAGGAAACCCCTCCTACATCCCTCGAGAATAATTATCATCAGCCAAGGTCAACCCACGGCTGGATGAAGACGACCCCGAGCCAACGCTATCTCTCACGATCCAGCCGTGTAATAATCCACCCGGCACCTTCAAGCGATCTGATTTCATCGCTTCATCTCCACAATTGCAAAGCTAACCCACGCGCAACATGTATTGATTGGCTGCCACTCCATCATAATTTCTTGACCACCTGGCACCATCATACCTGACAACCTCTTATCAGTGCCTAACCTTATTACAGGCCAATTCAGACCGTATTGGTCACCCCATGCTCTTATACATCTCAAAGTTCATCCTATAAAGTCCCATCAGAAACGGACCTGGTAACTCAATTTCCCTGTGCAAGAATACGGGCAAACCCGTATGGGTTGACAGGTATGCATCATGACATCTCGCCACGTGCCACGCTTTAAACACACTTTTTTTTGTAAACAGTTCGAATGTAATTAACCCGCGAATGTTCTAGAATCTATGCGTTCTATTTCTGTACCTCGTTTCCAAGCATGCACATATGAGCCGTGGACACAAGGTGGCGCAACTTCCATTGGGGTTCTGCTAAGGAAGCGACGAGCTACAATGCTACCATCGTTATTCATATACAAGACGGGCGTACAACTCCCAAAACTACCAGTAAGTAGCCTTTTGGTGAGATGTTTGCATGGGTGTTCCGAATAAATATGGGCACGTCGTAAGTGGTTGTGGTAAAGTATGGGTAGTCCCACCTCTTTCAAGTTGTATGACCAGTGTGGAAGAGTAGGCCAATATGCCCTATAGAGAGGCTCTCTCGGGCCCCCTCTAGTGGAGATCCCTTCAGCTCGACGTGGCTTGAGAAAACAATCGCCTATTGTAGTGAACTCACAATGGTTCCATTTCATTGGCAATCTACCCTCAATGGTTTTGTATAATCTTCACATTTCATCCACTTAAGTTATTAACTTTTAATCAGATCCTACTTTATGGACGAGGTTTTTTTTTTACGTTAATCAAGTTTTCATTTGCAGAAGTTAACCCTTCAATTGTGGTTACAGTACGTGTGCCACGTGGTGAAATATACTATTTTCAGCGTTTGAAGTCTTTTTAGAGTTGTGCAACTGGTGCTCGACTGTTTACTTACAATAACTTATCTATGAACAAGCGTGTCTTTTTCTTATGATCGACGGATAGACAACATACATGCCTAAGCTTAAAGTTAATATGAACACAGCAGGTGCATAAAATTACAAGTAATTGAACGACCTCTTTATCATAGAAAAGATAAAAGACCTTCCCAGACTGAAGCCAATTCTCATGGTCTTACAATGCCAGAATTATTCCCGCTCCTGCTGATGAGCTGATCTCATCTCTGTGGTGACCATCATCTCAGTTGCGTTCTCACCTTTGGCTGCCATTCTGTCACCAGTCTTAGCCAAAGGCCATTCATCCCTCTCAGCAATTTCTCATACTCAAACCATCTTGCTTTTCTTAACATGATGTTCCAAATTTACATTTAGTTGTTGAGTCACGTGTTCCTTTTTCTGTCTCTGGGTGTAATTCAGAGCTGCATTTCTCCCAGCATCTGTATATGTTTTTGTTCCATCTTCTGTTCGTGTTAATGATTGGACCATTTTATACTTTCGTATGTTGCCTTTGATTATCAAATTGCACTTTTTTTCAAAAAGCACTCAAACATGTTCTTCCTCACCTCTTTATTTGATAACATTTTCTCTAGGTATACAAAAAGATAAATTATTTTCCAGGTCCCCTCAATTGTTTACATTCAGCGTGGGTGGAAAGTCCCTCCGCCCCTATCTTAAACTGATCATCTGGACCCATAGAGGTACAGTATAGGGACTTCCTGCCCACCCTATATATACACAAATAAAATACATTTACAACCAGGCGAGGAGTACACACATCGAGACAAAATACTATTTTAAAAGGAAGAGCTGCGGTTCAAATTAAGAAGGGGACAAACATATTTCAGTGCAGAAAAACAAACCAGAGAAATAAAAAAAAATTGAAATTGAGTTTTAAAAAATATATAACGCGTAATTGCAATCATTAAGTAAATACATCTTCCAGACATATTTCAAATCAGTTAATTCCAATGGTTCAATAATTTCACATGCTGTGTAATGTGCACATTACTTCGAGTGGTTTTTTTTTGTCATCATCAGCCTTGGTCAATCCACTTCTGGATGAAGACCTCTTCTGCGAGCCTCCGCCATCTCATCAATTAAAGAATATATTTTACCTGGAGTTGGAACACCTCGTTTGCAAGAGTGTCCAGTATGTCATACGATGCATACATAGAACGATCCTGCGATTTACTAAGTTTATATACTCAATAAAAAAAACCCAAAATGTGATATTACAGTGGAGTATTCAGCGTGTATTCCTTTCCATCCGTGTCCTATGCAACGACGTCCCTCCATCTCCCCAGGCACCACCCCACTCATCTCCCCTCCCCCGTCTCCCCGTACCCCCCCCCCCCCCCACACACATCCCCCCATACAACCATCCATCCGTGAGCTGTGTCAAGGGTTATATTCTGTGGCGAAGAGCGCCAGAGATGTAGCGAGCACTGGGACGCCTGCTAATAGAGACCCATCTGGTACATCGCCATCATCATCACCACCACCACCACCACTATCATCATCATTATCACCGCCACCACCACCACCATCATCTTTACTCACTGGTGTCGCATCTGTATACATTTGGTCTCTCTTTAGTCTGCTCTCAAGCTGTTATTTTTGGTCCCAATTTTGTCATGTGCATCAATTCTCAGCAAATCCCGAACGCAGTTTCGACTTAGGCGCTTATTTGCCGTGTACGCGGACACAGTGATATTGTTGCGTTTGCTTTTCCTGTTTATTGGCGGCGGCGGGGGGAGGGCATGTACGATAAGCGGCGCTTCGTGCGTTATGGTGAAGACAAGTCGGATGTTAGTCGGCGAGACGGAGTCGGCGACAGAACCGGTGAGTTTTAAGTGTCTGTAACACAAAACACGTGCTTTGTATCCAGGGATGCAATGCATTTGCGGACCCCCCGCTGTTTTCAAAATGTGATTCGCTTTAATCTCAGAAGGTGCTTGCGTGTTGTGGAAGTAACAGCTTCCATACCTTACAGAGCACAGTGTTAACATCTAATAAGTGCGTTGAAATGTTATAGAGGCTTTTAAATAGCATGTTGTGGGGATTTCCAACCCCCCTCGCCCCCCATTATTTATCCGGATTATTATAGTGGGGTGTCTGTAACTGGATCGCCCTTGGTACGCGCGGTGTGCACGACACACGCCTTTTATGACATTCACTGTAATATATAAATAAAGCATTCAAACAGGTTGCATGCGCTTTTTCATTTTTTGGGGGGGGGGGGGGGGAGGTGGCTGTTGACAAAACCGTGTCGATTTTTCTCGCTGTCTTAGTAGATTCGTTTTTATATATAACGTTTTTTTTAAAATAAAAAACACAACAGCATATCGCCTATAATCAAAGGAGCGCGCGAGACGACGCTGATTGAAAAGCTTTGTTTTTTGGTGCCAGTGATGACAAAATACATTCCGCATTCTATTGGCGAGGGTGAGCCCCACTCCATAGGACATCGTCTGTACACGCGTAATGTACATGGCTCTGTGTGTGTGTGTGCGTGTATGCAGTGCACGCACGTGCCGTTTTACCAACGATTGTAATCACATCGCTGTCCGTTAAGGCGTTTCACAAGTTGTCTGCCCAGTTAAGAAATACCAGTGCCCTTTAGTGGCCGGCTTTGACGCAAGACGGCGATCCACTTAAACTGTCAGGGGCAAGTGCTGTTTGCGAGCACCTAATGAAGGCCGGCACGGCACACGAGGGAGTGGGTGACCAGCGTTACACGCCCCACCGCCTTTGTCTCCCCAGTCGCGATGTTTACACACCGTACCAGATCCCCATTTGAGGCTGAGTCGACCTAGGGGACGCCTAGGACGGGTTCATGTAATCGTCACTGGTGTTTTCGGTCGTGAGCGGGATTCGAAATGGGGTAGCCAGGTTCGTAGGGTGGTGAGCTTATTAAACTACACTACCACGAGCCCCCCATTCCCTTGCTAAGCAGCAGCTGAGTGAACTAGCGTTACTGGTGCCCATCATCGTAGTAAAGCCTCACTGAGTTATCAGCCTCTTAATTAGGAGGATCCTACACTGAGACTATTATGCTTGTTTACCCAGGAAGGTCTCACTGAGCCTCATGACTTTCAGGAGGGTGCTGGCAAGTTTATGCACATCAGGGCAATTTTTTAAATCTGGACATTCTAATTAAGTAATCTGCTGGCATTTCAAATTTGGCAAACTTGGACCATAATGCCGGCACGCAGTAGCCTACTCAGCACCGTTGTGGCGAGATGTTAACTACCTCGCTTGGTATACAGGAGCCGAGGGTTCGATCCCGACCCTGACGCCTGTATATTTGGAGTTTGCATGTCTATCTTTACGTGTTTTCGTGGGTTTTTTTTTCTCCGGCCCCTCCGGTTTTTCCCTCCACGTTAGAATCAACATTCGTTTCTAGTATTTGGCTGCTGTAAATTTCCACGTGATAAGCTACTTCGTTGAGATATCATTTGGGATAACCAGGTCAATGGGCTTTACCTGGTGAAATATAATATAGTTTTAAGTTTTTATAGTTTTACTCTTGCGAATGACGTCACGGGACTCATAACGTCCACTGTGAAGCAGACGGCACATAGTACAGTATTGTATGGATGTAGCTTGAACTTTTGCATGTAGCCAACCGTGCGAATTGGAGTATTGGTGCAGTTAGTACACACTGCAGTATTAATCAGGGCGGCCGCTGGATTCGAACCGTGATCCTCTGCAACAATTGGTGAACACACTACCGCCAGGCCATGCATTTTCATTCACGAGACCGATGCGTGCGAGAAGTTGATACTCCAAGCTCTGCACAGATAGATTCAATAATCCATTGCTGTACTATCATCTACTGGCCACGGCACGGCCCAAGCCCAGAACGCCCAGTACCGAGTACTATACTGTATACTCAGGCAGTTTGCTACCAGAGTACTAACCAGGCCAACCTGCTTTAGCTTTTGATAATAACCATTGTTTATCATTAGTCTTTTGGGATTTGAAAAAAAAAATCACGTGATACGTTTTGCAATGACATGCTTGCATTACACGTGCAGTTGTCCACTTAAGAAGCAGCTAATCTGAATGTAAATTTATCTGGAGAACTCTCCCTAGACCAGGCCACCAAATTTAATGAATGAGGATTCATTTTGCAAGCCGAGTTCATGCAAACGAGGTCACAATCACGAGAATGGAAAAAGTATATAGGTTACATTTGACCCGATAATTCGGATAAATCGGCTCATCTGCCCTGGCGCTGCTTACCCGTTTATGATAGCAAGGGCAACAGTAATCATACAACGGAGGAGCATGTGCCATTGTCGAGGGGTGTGTGTCCTGGGTGGTGGAGGGCGATTGAATCTCATTCGTATATTGTCAAGACGCATGCTATTACAGTATTACCCTCCGATTGGCACGGTTGGCTACGTACGGTGTGAAAGATGTTCAGCATACATTGCATTACTATACATTGCATGTCAATGCAATGTAAAATCAACTGAAATTTACAAATTTGTAATCGCCTGCCCTCACTAATTTGTAATCGCCTGCCATTAAACATAAACGAATTGTGACATCGTCGTCAAAATTATGGAAATTCGACATCAACTGCCATTCAAATTCTGACAATGACATTACAACCCCAGCCAACACCATCGTTCAAAATCACCAGTACCTACTAAAATATTAACAACCACTCACTCTTACTTATACGAAACATACTATTTCATTTCTGCGCTGCCACTGATTTTCTACGTATTTTTTTAAATTCCACGTGGCTTTTTACCCGCTGTAATTTTTCGTTGAAATCTGCCGCCTGCCAGCCTGACCCCCGCACGGTTGTCCAAACGCCATGGACGACGCGGCGTTGCTTGAAGATGGCCCCGAGACGGCGGAGCCGCTGACGCACGAGTACTGCGAGAGGATCGTCATCAACGTGTCGGGACTGCGCTTCGAGACGCAGCTCAAGTCGCTCGACCAGTTCCCGGACACCCTCCTGGGCAACCCCAGCAAGAGGTCGCGCTACTTCGACCCCCTGCGCAACGAGTACTTCTTCGACAGGAACCGGCCGAGCTTCGACGCAATCCTCTACTACTACCAGTCCGGCGGGCGGCTGAGGCGCCCGGTCAACGTCTCCATCGACGTGTTCAGCGAGGAGATCAAGTTCTACGAGCTCGGCAACGAGGCCATGGCCAAGTTCCAGGAAGACGAGGGCTTCATCAAGGAGGAGGAGAAGCCGCTGCCGTCCGACGAGTTCCAGCGGCAGGTGTGGCTGCTGTTCGAATACCCCGAGAGCTCCAACCCGGCCAGGGGAATTGCCATCGTTTCCGTACTGGTCATTCTCATCTCCATCATCATATTCTGCCTCGAGACTCTGCCTGAATTCAGGGACGAGAAGGAACAGAAATTTCTCCCAGCAAAGGACATTAATGGCACGCAGGTAAAAATTATGCATGGCAGCTCTTTCACTGATCCATTTTTTATTGTGGAAACCATATGCATCATTTGGTTTTCCTTTGAACTGCTGGTGAGGTTTTTTGCGTGCCCCAGCAAACCGGGATTTTTCAAAAGCATCATGAACATCATTGACATCGTGGCCATCCTGCCCTACTTCATCACCCTTGGCACCGAGATGGCCAAGCACCAAGGGAGTGGCCAGCAGGCCATGTCACTGGCGATTTTGAGGGTGATCCGGCTGGTGCGAGTGTTCCGGATATTCAAGCTGTCCAGGCACTCCAAGGGCTTGCAGATTCTGGGCCAGACTTTGAAGGCGAGCATGAGAGAGCTGGGCCTGCTCATATTTTTCCTCTTCATCGGCGTCATCCTCTTCTCCAGCGCCGTCTACTTTGCCGAGGCCGACCACCAAAACTCGGAGTTCCGCAGCATCCCCGACGCCTTCTGGTGGGCCGTCGTAACCATGACGACGGTGGGATACGGTGACATGCGTCCCGTGACGGTGGGTGGCAAGATCGTGGGCTCGCTGTGCGCCATCGCCGGCGTGCTCACCATCGCCCTCCCCGTGCCTGTCATCGTCTCCAACTTCAACTACTTTTACCACCGCGAGACGGACAACGAAGAGCACGCGAACTACCTGCACGTCTCAAGCTGCTCGCACCAGGAGGAGAGCAGAAAGAGCAGGAGCCCGTCCATGAGCAGGTCCGAGTACATGGAGATGGACGACGGTCTGAGCAACGACGTTGACTTCAAGGTGAAGTTACCCCTCAAGCCCGACAACTGCGCGCCGCTCAACCACAACTGCATCAACAGAAACGTCGAGACCGATGTCTGACGCCCTGCCTACCGAGTCGCCACGAAATGCCTTTAGTTCATTTTTGCAACAGCAGCGGACCTTTTTCGCCGTTTTAGTTTTACAATACAATCTCGGAGACGCACTCGGCAACAACTGCTCCTCTTTTTTTGCGCTTTTGTTTTCGCCAAACTAACCCAACGGACCAAAACGGTGCGTTCATCAATATTCCGGAGGCCTGTCCACATCTTAATCGGCTGCGGTGAACCGGCAGCAGGGCACCGCCGCGTTTTAAACACGGCACGAAACGAAATCGCATTGGACTCCTGTTGTTGTGCTGCGTTGCTTTGCGATGAATGTGTACAAACTTCGCTTAACCTGTCACGCCACCTCCCCCCCCTGTCGCTACACTCTAACGGTCGAGTGGAAATTGGAGTCACGTGGTAAATAAATGTTTTCAAATCAAGTTTATGTCTGTGAACGTAAGTGTTTCCGTGTACATAGTTGTCAATGTGGCGTTATTTTGGAAGGAGGTTCGCAGCCAAAATTAATCCACCCACCCACCTTTTTTGCAGTGCACCATGCAACGACATGAGTGCAAACGCGAACATTCCTTCGTAGAGGTGGGATTGATAGCTGTGCACCTCCTGCCACAATGAAGCCGGGTTCATGGCTACAGATGGGTGATAAGTTTTAATGCAGATTTGGGATGAACTAAATGTTGGCTTTATAACAAAATGCAATAGCGTGTATAAAGTAATGTTAAGGTTATTAGTCCCCCACGTTTATCTGCTAGGGCATGAATGTGGAGGAAATATATTTCCAACTTGCAATGACGTGGCACTTTTGTTTGTGCGTGCCTGCACTGTGAAGGCAGACGTAATAGTAATTATTGCTCTGTATTATTTAATCGCACAATTTTATTACTTGAACATAACAATTTTTATTCAAATGTGTCAATTTCTAGATGGCACTGTCACTTACATGCACATCACATTGCCATACAGTTAATTGTTTACTGCTTTGATTTACATAAATCACAGCAGTAAACGTGCAATTAGGGATGGGTGCTTTGTCAAAATGATTGTATTAACCATTAAAATTGGAACTCGCATTTCATCAGCAATAAAAAAAAAAGATTGTATCAAATGTATAATTTAACGCTTCAAATTAAAGAGTAAATCGTGAACGCATTACTTAAGCAATTTTTCATAGGTATCAATGTGTAGTATAGTTTATCCTTCTTAGTATTATAAATTCAACTTTTTTCCGTTTATACCTGTAATTCATATAATAAGTCACCCACCCCTGATGTGCCTACATTTCTTAATTTCCGGCCAGTGCAGTGGTAAAACATAGTTGTAGTCTTCATCCATAACTTAAATACACCATAGATGCATTTAGGTCTGCCGTGAAAAAAAAAAATCTTGATCTCTTCTATTTTAGGGAGTGCTAAAATTCCAAGGAGCTGAATTTTTTTTTCTTTAAAAAATCCTAAATTTTATTTGACAAACTGCATGAAATACATTGCACCTGAGTGTGTGTGCGTGCGAGGATGTGTGTGTGTGTGCCCACGCGTGTGTGTGCCATCACAGCACCTGTGAGGCCTCGCTCTGTGGTGGTCATTATATATGTCCCTTTCATCTTATGTCCATCTTATCATCTTGTGGTTATCCACGCGTTGCTTCGTCTTATATTATTGTTTTTTTTATTTGGTTACCTTTGTTTAAACCCAGTTCACGTGTCCCTGAACCATTACCCTTGACTTCAGAGCCTTAACGAGCAATTTTCCAGGACTTGATGTATGTCACAGTGCGGTAATTTAGGTTGCCACAATCAATAAACCAGTAGGGAATAAATATATAAAACCAATCTGCAAAAGACAAAACGGTGAAAATTGTGACCTTTATTTGATAAAATGCAAATTTGGAAGCTAAGCTCATACAAGTGAAGAATTTCCACCTCTTGTAGGATTCCTAGGAATTCATGGCAACAACAAATACCATCGTTTTAAAATAGTCTCATCCAATGACGAAAGGTCATTCGGTGATGCACCTACACTACATTGTTTTATATCATCCACCTGAACGTATGTGGCTTGCAAGAATTAATATCACCAGCCCTCATAATGATGGATGCATTGTTCAACCTGTCTGAGGGGTTGACCACTTATTTCACCATAGCGAGAGCCCCCATCGGTGATTGAACCTAAATAAAAATTGGCATGAAGAGGCACAAACAAGATGTACTCACTCAACTTTGTAGATGATAACTCACCGGATATATCTTAACAGTGCGTGGGTGGCTTTGGGTGTCCACACAGAGATTGCTCGGTGATGTCTCCAATATGAAAAAAAGCCGGCTCGGCCACTCAGGGGAATTTTGACTTCAACAAATATTTGCAATTCTCACCACTATGTATGTTTTTTTGACGTGAGTTTCGAGTCTTACCCAAAGCTTATCCACAAGAGCGGCGGCAGCGGCATTGACGGCTTTGCTTGTCGCTCGACGGAGACCGCGACAATGTAATTAATGTCCGGCAGCACTACTAACAATCAGGAGAAATGGGCTTTGCGATGCCCTGCCAACTATTCATCATGCCTCAGAATGGAGTTTAAAATCATTTCATGCCTCGCTAAGCCCTGTTTTATTTCATTTTTTTTCTCGTGCAACAAAGACCCGCGGATGCATACGGAGAGAGAAAAAAACAGACGCGGGTTCGTGTTGCAGCGGGCAAATGCGATATTTCTGGGAGGTCTCATTTACCACGTTAATTTGAAATCCGTATTCAAAATGTGATTTTTTTTTCTTTTGTGGAAAATGTCCATTTAATATACACTGTACCGTATATTGTTGTTGAAGCATTGGTGATATGATATTTATTCATGAAGCATTGGGCTATGACTCTTATATAGATTTATTTTCTGAAATGTAAACAAAGGATTGGCACACTTCACTCGGGGATTCCGGCGACCTGAGCTCGATCCCCAGGCACAGTTGATGTTTTGTGGCAAGTGATATCTGAACGAGTCTTTCCCCGCCATCAGCAATCTGCACTGACCAGCGTGATGAAGTATGTATAAAACAAGCCTCATGACCAACACGGCGTGATGAGGCCTTCATCCAGAGGTGGATTGATAAATAGCGTGTAAGTAAACAAAGGATGCCCCATCCTAGCTCACGCTATTTACGTCACAGGGGCTCTTCCGGAGTGAAAGCCCCCCCCCACCCACCCCCCCCCAACTTGCACATGTTAAACGTGCGACATGGGACACGTTGCTAGGATGACAAATGGCGTGGCATTTATTGCACCGTTTTGAGGACCAAAGGTGAAGCTTTATCAAAACATCACAATGAGCAGTGCGAAGAGGGGAGGAGAGCTTACACCCAGTCGTTGTTTTTTTTTACAATATGAATTGGCTTTCAAAAGTCGGGAGAAAGCCTCGATTTGTTTTGTCTCCTTTGCGTGCGTTCAGCGAAAAAAAATCATTTCCGCCAATTAAAAATTCCCATCGTCAAAATCCATAGTTTAAGTTGAACATGCCTTACTGCGTGTGCGTGTGTGTGCTTTGTGTGTTAGGTTGATATTGATGTTCGATAGCAATGCATCAGAAATAAGCAAAAGGATACTGTACACATTTGCAATGGCCTTATAAAGATGTATGGGGAGTTTTGTGTCAAAGGATCTTTTTATTAATATCGTTGTTTTTTCGAGTAATTCCAGGCTGTCATTCAATGTGGCACCATTGTGTTTTGTGTAATAGATATGAGCTATACTGTTTTGAGGTCTTGGGTCAAGAGAAAGGGCGAATAATCATATCAAAATCGAGTTGAGAATTAATGTTTTGCAATTGTAACATGATTCTCAAAGTAAATGTTTTGCCAGCTCTGTCGATGTGTGTATGTGTATGAACGTAGTGATTCGTATGTTTCATTAAAACGAAAATTCATTCATGTCATTCTTTGTGGTGTTTTGAATTTTTCATACTGGCACGTTGCGCATACAACCGCATCCACAGACAGTCCCGTGGCGTGTGTGTGCATGTTGAACCTTTTTCGCACCGTACGTAGCCAACCGTGCTAATTGAAGGTTCCGGGAGGGGGGGGGGACAAAAAAAGAATCACAAAAAGCAGTTCTAAAAATAGATGAGTTTGCAATCTGCACACCCGAGTGCTCAATCGTTGTAGGGGTGGGTGGACAACATAAAACAAAACAATCCCCAATTAAGCGATGGGCACCGCTGCCTTTATTATCCCATATATACTGGGCGGGGAGGTGTGTGTGTGAGAGCTAGAACAGAAAGCGCGATATAGACAAATGCAAATGATTTCCTTACTCGTTCGGTTTAGCGTTTAGCACTTGGTGTTAAAACTTTGTTGTCATTGGCCTATTGTACCCCCCCCTCCACCCACTGAGTTTTTGAATGCCCCCCCTCCCCCGGCACTATCCCCTCCACCTTTAAACGGTAGCTGTCCGAAGAGCCTCGAGGAATGAGTAAAGGTTAATGCATGTGTCCTTCCTAACCCCCCCCGCCACCACCACCGCTTGACCCTACCAAACGCAGCGCCACTCTCTCCTCCCTCCAGCAGCGGTGAAGCTCCTGCACCACTGCAACTCTGCGTCAGGCGGGGTGAAATGTTGGCAATGTTTCTTCTCTCTTTGGGCTTTCGTTTCCCGAGCGCTGTGTTGATGATGATGGTGGTGGTGGCGTGACCTCAAAAATTGACGTCTTTGTTGATCGCGTCATTAAAATCATCGTGATGCTGCTAAATTTACTCCGCAGCTGCGTTGCTTCCCGTCTCGTCTGCTCCCCTCCCCTCTCCCTGCAAGCTCACGAATCCCTTCCACCCCCACACAGTCACCCCCTCCTCTAAAGCTGCCTCCCACAAACCCAACCCAACCTTGCCGGCCCACTCCACACACACACCCCGAGCGAATGACCTACTACCCCCTTCGAGTGTTCCCGTTCCAGAAAGGCATCCAGAAAAGGGCATGTGGAGCAATGGTCCGAAGGGAAGGAGGGGGGGTGGTGGTGAATGTCTGAAATGCTCCCTATCTCTCAATAGTGAAGAGACGCTCGCATTCTGGCGAGTTTTGTGTACAATTCTGAGACAATTTACGAGGACACTTCTGTGCCATTTGACTCGGAGAGGTCGGGGCTTCGTAGATTCCTACTTTTGTAATAACCGACTGTCGCAGGATGTAATTCAAAGCCTCTTTGCTGCAGATCTTCACCCTAGATGGTCATCATATTCGTCGTGAGTTACGACACGCTGGGTCGTTGGCAGTGTCCTGGGACCGATGTCAAGGTATGGGGTAGAAGGGTAAAATATGTGCGGTTTAGTGTGCGTAATTAATTGAGCTAATAAGCAAATGGTGACTTATGAAAGTTATTCCTTAAGTATGAAAAAAAAATCATACACAGAGAGCCTATTCATTTTAGTTTACTTTTCACAATGAATTTTAGTGACTCAGCTGGATAATGGTTCGGGTTTTTTGGGTGGAAAGTGAAAATGATATCATCATCAACATTGATGATCAATCAAAAGCAACGATCCATCCAACACCTGCACGTTAACTGATTTCATCACTCCATATCCGTGGTGGAGGTCCACTCGGTCGCATTCCATCCCTTGGCTGTTGCAGTCTGATAACAATCTCTTGTTATGATGATTAATGTCGTGACTATCGTAATTGCTAGATTAAAAAAATACCAAAATTACAGCGTGGATGTTGGTGTATGGCACTCATTTCTCTCAACGTACCCAGGACATCAATATCACTCTCAGCTCTCATACTTTAACGATTTCACTTGCGCACCTTCATTAACCCATGCACCGCTCAAAATCACGCCACGCATCGACCACAATGTCGCCTTGCCCTTAAATCCACTGCCAGGCGCTAACAACGTGTGACAACGTAATAACGACGATAGGAAAAGTAACGCAGCACGCGAAGAACGAACACTGCCCGGGGGGGAGGGAGGGGTGGGTGGGTGGGAGTGGTGGTGGTGGGGAGGGAGGCTGTTAAAAGGGGTAGTGCAGTGACAGGAGTGACCCAGAGCTCGTCTTGAGTCCAGGCCTAAATTTCGATTTAAAGCTTTCGTGACTGCAGGGATTCATCTTCTTGGTTCTTTCGGTAAAGTCACGTAGAAGGGAAGTAATAAAATAATAAAAATAAAACATAATTAAACAATTCTCACGACGTTTCGGCCACAACGCAAGCAGCCGTCCTCAGGTGAAAACCAGGTCTGTCGAGGCGACAGCGTCTGAATGAAACAGCACACGTGCTTGGAGCATATATATAAGCTGGGTTGGAAGGGGGGGGGGGAAGGGCGCCTTGACAAAAGAACCAAGAAGATGAGTCCAGGCCTCTCTGTGGAATCGTGTGGACGGCATCGCCCGCGGGCGGCTGGGGCCCGCAACCCTCGTGTGCGTCCCACCCCAACGCGTTCGTGGCAGGAGGACGGCTCAGCCGACCAACCCCACCCCTCATCTCCATGTGATCTGCGTCTTTGAGAATGTGCTATGAACATCGGCTCTCTATTCATAGGATAGAAGCAAACCCAGCCAGCCCGCGTCTGTCATCGTCGAAGCATCATCCCTGTTCCAGTCAAGCTGATGCCCTGCAGCAATGAGCCGCGCGCGCGTGTCCACTCCAACGCGTTCATGGCAGGAGGTCCGACTGAGCCTCCCCTTCCGTCCCTCCCTAATCTCCGTGTGCACTGCGTCTTTGAGAATAGTTTCAACATCTTGCTGTCTATTCATAGGATAGAGCCCCCCTCCGCGTTTGTCATCGTCGAAGCATTATTCTTGTTTCCCGTCACTGTGATGTCCTGCCGGAATGCGCTCGAGGCGCTGATTGTCTACTGCGTACAGCCCTGAGCTGGTGGTGGGAGTGTCACGTTACTATGGCGGGGGTGAGTATATCCAAAGTACAACCGCTGCTGACTTCCTTACAAAGTAGTTACCAATTTTATCGAGTGCAGAGTGATGATGGTCTAAGTCAACCCGACCCACAGGGGATTTGGACTCGCTCCTCGCAACCCTCCGATTGTGAGCCGCTCACTCTACCGCTGAGCTGCCTGGCCTCGCTGTTGTGAGGCCCAATTCAAATAAAATCAAAATGTGTCGAACACGAATGACTGCATGGCTCTGCGACAGTTGCCAACGGATTCCTCCTCCCATGACGATGACTACGACTACTCATACGAGCTTTGAAGACCGGTGTGCCAACATCTTTTAAAAAAAATTTATATTGCCTTGAGTAGATTGCTTTCTTTTTTTACTCGATAGCTAAATTGTCTCGCATATGATATATTCAAAGCGTCGGGCATTCGTGTACTTATCGTTTTATGTTAAGAGCTCTGAGACGCCCCGAGGGATGTGAAGTGTAATATGTAAATTAAGATTTATTTATTCATGACACGATAGCGGTCGCACGATCGAGATGAACCTGGAGAGAATGAAACAAATTAATGGCCACCAATACCTTTAGAATGGAAGTCATTGGAACAGGCTGCGAACCTTTAGAAGCCCTGAAGAAGACTGCACGTGCTTTGGGTGCCGCAAACCGACCGCGGAAACACGTTGAGAAAAACAAAAATCTCTGATGCCTGGCACCTTCTGTTTTCATTTACACTAGGCCACTGCTTGTGGTGGTAGTGCCCCCTTTGCCAAGAGGCAAATGGGTTTGCCACTTGTGAGGTCCTGAACAGTGAGAAACATCGTGGGCAATTGAATGTTTCACAATATCAGACGAGGGGAGAACTGCATGTAAAATTAACACGTAGGCTTTCACGACCAATATTATTATTAATAGAGGGGTTTTTGGGGGGTTAATCGCGTAAATATGTGTCGTTAAACCCGCCACCACAGACACAGACGATTAGTAAAGTTCATTTGCTGTGAGTAACAAAACAAATCATAAATATCCATCGTGATTTTATGAACAAATTAACCCCTCCCCTCTGGTCTCCCCAGCTGATTGGCTCACAAGTGACGACATCATATTTGTCCCTCTCTTTAAGACCGAAACAGGAGGAGAATTTCTCCACAACTCTGGCTCTCACCTGATGAGGCTGGTCGTAATTTTCATCGAAACGTCGTACTCGAATTGTAAATGTCGTGGTGTGTTGCAGAGCAAATCCACAACGTGTACAAATGTTGTGGTGTGTTGGAGAGTATATCCACAACATTTGTAACATTTGTAAACACACCGGTGTGCTGTAATAGTAATGAATTGGAACATTTTGTTTACGCGACAAACCTTTCTAATTGGCTGTGTCGGGTGGTGGTGGGTTTAACGACACATTTATATTTAGGCGATATAACCCGGAGCTCTTAATGTCACTGGGAATACTTCCCAGATATCCCAGGGACAGCAGCTTCTGCAAAAAAGGGACATCCTGAAAAAAACAGTAACAGGTGGCAGCACTATATGGGGAACATTTCTGAATTTGGTTCACCCTCATGCCTGAGCTGTGGTGCTATGCAGTAGGGCCTTTTAACGAAATGTCGACTCATATATATACACATCTATGTTAAGGCCTCACAATGCTAGCTATGAGTGATTGTGTTGGATGATTCATGAAGAGCACAGATTCGACTTGGATTTCGAGTGTGTAGGCGACTGCCACACACATACGGTTATTTGACCCATGCTTTGAAGAATTCTTGGGAAAAACAAGTGGACACTCACGGATGATGAATTTACGTGTGACATTTATCGGTTTAATTTGGGGAGCATGAAGCGTACATTTAACTTAAAAAGCTTGCACCATGAGAATTGCATATAACTAATTCTAAGAAACCACTATTATGGAAAGAACGGCTGAATTATGTATTTTAAAATATTTCATCATGTGAAAATGCAGTCCCATGTTTAATAAAACATACAATACGAGAACAAATTAAGTATTTGAAGAGATTAATAATTTAAAAAGCGTTCATATTTAATGGTAAAGCTGTTACTGTATGCTATACGTGTCAAAGTAGGTGTAATAAGGATCCGATTCTAGTTTCTTAAAATAAGAGTTAAATCGTCTTTTGTTAATCCACTGCAGGATAAATGCCTCTGCAGGCGGTGTCAGCCATGGGGGGTTGTTTGGTCATACTTCACCCAACTGGTAATTGCGGCTTTACATATCACTCACCACTCACTGATGCTAGTCATGGCCAGGTATTTAACTCGGATCACTGGGTTCGTAGCAGAGTGCGCTAATCACTGTTTCACCACTCCACCTTCTCATTGCTTCAACAGGGGACATAACGCATTGCCGACTTTACGCGGGTTGACGTAAATTAAACATTAACCTCATGCGGTGCCTATTTATTTACGTTGTGGATTTAGAGCTTTGGCACAGTGGTAAGTGCACTGCACAAAGTAACCGGTGCGTTGAGTTCGAATCCTGGCCACGACTAACACCAGTGGTGAGTGACACCTCGCACTGGTACTAGGCCCTCCTTTCACTAATCCACACTAACCAGTGTGGTGAAGTATGGTCAAACAACCACTACGACTGAAAGATATGGGGAGGCCATCATCATTCCGTGCCTCCGATTAGCACGGCTGTCAACGTACGGTGCGAAAGAGTTAGTAGGTTAACGAAGAGCTGTCAACTATTATTATTACAATTATTACACATTATGTCGTGACCTTAACACCACTCCCATGCACTGACTAGCCGAAAAGACGCGGCTCTGCCTACATTGCCATGTAACCAAGCAGCGCTGGATGGTCTTGGTTTGTGTAAATGCACATATGCCGAAAAAGGAAAACCCACGTGGCACTGCGAGGTGATCTTCTTATCGCATTAGGAGTACACATCTGACAGTTCACCATGTGCAGTAAAGCAATAACGCGTCCCTGTACCATGCTCCAGACGTCTCGGAGTAAGTTGTTTGCATGTTGTGGTATTTGCTCGGAGCAAATTTTCCGAGCCAGTGCTAATGTACCACACTCCCCATCTCGCAGTCAATATTGGCAAAAAAAAACCCACGCACATTGGTTATTTGCGGTGAGGAAGCCCCAGCAATGGTGGATCATTGCCTTCTCCCACATCCATCCAAGCCTGAATTCCATCGCCATTCAAAACAGCAGTCGCCTAACCCATAATTACGCACGCAAACGCGCCAAGAAAACGACTGTACAGTACTGCTTTATCTTATCATAGTTGCCGAGTGCAGAACAACAGTCGAATTCGCCACTTAAGCCTATGCCACCTATTCTTTGGTTTTTTCGGTAAAGTCACGTAGATAAAATAATAATAACAAAAATTTAACGAATAAAATAAAAAAAAACAAAAAACACTCATTTAGACTGTAGCCTGGTTCTTAATCGGAGTGGGTGTACTGGCAGTCTATAATGTAGACTGTAGCAATGGTTATTAAGCTGGGTGAGCGTACTGGCAGTCTATAATGTAGACTGTAGCAATGGTTATTAAGCTGGGTGAGCGTACTGGCAGTCTATAATGTAGACTGTAGCAATGGTTATTAAGTTTGATGATTGTACTGGCAGTCTATAATGTAGACTGTAGCAATGGTTATTAAGCTGGGTGAGCGTACTGGCAGTCTATAATGTAGACTGTAGCCTGGTTCTTAACCTCGATGAGTGTACTGGCAGTATATAATGTAGACTTTAGCCTGGTTTTTAAGCTAGTGAGCATATTGGCAGTCTGTGATGTAGACTGTAGCAATGGTTATTATTAAACTGAGTGAGTGTACTGGCAGTCTGTAATGTATACTTATTCTTGGTTCTTTCAGTAATACAAATACATTTAAATAAAAACCACGACGTTTCGATCCCAACACAAGCGGTCGTCATCAGAAAAAGGGGGGTTAGCCTCTCAAGGCAAACTGTTTATAAAGGTCTAGAGATGGGCGTAGCCCAAGTGTGTCAGCAGCATGGGCAGGGCAGCTAATGTTAATGTAGGAGAAAGACAAGCAACTACACCAATCAAAGGGCCGCCAGGCAATCATTGCACCTCGCTCCACATACCCACACTGCCGACGGTGGAGGTTGACAAGAAAACACGATGGTACTTTGCAAGTCTACTGACTATCAACAAAGATTCGTTCGATAATTGTTTTTTTACCCTTCTATCTGGTCCAACCCGTGTGAGACTAGGCTCTCAGGAAAGCTGTCTCGGGTGTGGACCAATCAACTTCAAGGACATTGCATACATTATCAGAGTTATGTTTTTTGTTTGCATTATGACTGCAGGTATTGTGGTCTATGCAAACATGACTCCTTGTAAAAAATGTGTCAGTTTTGTTGCCAGATAGAAGGGTAAAAAACCAATTATCATTTTTTTTACTGGCAAATGAGGTTCCAATGGTGTTAAAGATTCGTTCATGAAGCCATCCATATATATAGACACAGACACAATTTCAACCGAGAGGATGGTTAGAAACTCAGCAATCATTGGAAAGATTTCATCAACCACTTTGGGTCATGACTTTATTTGTGTTTTCTTGTCAAGCTCCACCGTCAGCAGTGCGGATATGTGGAGCGAGGTGCAATGATTGCCTGGCGGCCCTTTGATTGGTGGAGACCCACTGCGTTGGCGTTGCTTTCTCTTTAATTTACATTAGCTGCCCTGCCCATGCTGCTGACACACTTGGGCTAAGCCCATCTCTAAACCTTTATAAACAGTTTGCCTTTAGAGGCTAACCCCTCTTTTCCTGATGACGACCGCTTGTGTTGCGATCGAAACGTCGTGGTTTTTGTTTATTACTGAAATAACCAGGTTACAGTCTACATAATAGACTGCCAGTACGCTCACTCAGTTTAATAACCATTGCTACAGTCTACATTATAGACTGCCAGTACACTCACTCCGATTAAGAAACAGGCTACAGTCTACATTAGTGTTTGTTTTGTTTTTTATTCATATTTTATTGTTATTTTTATTTTATTCCCTTTATTCTTTTATTATTATCTTTCTATCTACATGACTTTACCGAAAGAACCAAAGAATATGAGTCCCTGCAGTCACGAAAGTTTTAAGTCAAAACCTATACCACCTGTTTTACGCATGCTTCGTGGTCGCCCAAGCAAGCTTGATGCAGCCTCAACACTGCCTAGCTTCTCAGTTATTTATTTGTATCAAGATTTCTGAGCAGCCCCCCCCCCCCCCCATCATGGCTGTGAGCGGGAATCGAACTCGGGTGGCCGGGTTCGCCCATTGGCCTAAAACGCCTCGTGGACATCAACAAACATCACTGTTGAGGCGTGCTAGATAAGAGGGAATGCTTCATTGAATTGATCAAGGCCACAGTAACTTTAGATAAGAGACGATGGGAGGAAATTCGAGCGTCGAGCAGTGCGGGGTAAATGAGCAGAAAGGGAAGTGTTCTGACCTGCACTTGTTGAGCCTGGTCCTAGCTGGTAGAACGAGCCCTGAACATGAGTGGAAGAATCAATGAGTGAAGTTCATGTCAACAATGGCCATGGCAGTAGGGAAGTGTTTTCACCCGCAGTGTGGTGGCTGAACGCAGTCAGTCTGGCAGGTGGGGTGGATTATATAAACACGGGAGCATAGAGGTACGGTCCAGCAATTATTATTTTGCACTGCAAGGTAGTATCACAAACCCCGTGACAAACTCGCTTGCGTATGGCAGTATCCAGTCTCACAGCTGCCGTACAATCGATGTGATTTTGTCACGGGATAGGACATTTATTCACGTCCAAAATATACAGTAGGACATAGGTGCCTCCAATATGTGGGTTTTCGCCAGAGTTCAAAAGCAAAAAAGGAAACGTCAGACCCACTGGCTAGGATTCTCAATTGCTCACAGGGGATGTTTGTGGGAACGCGATGCGACGATGTGCGTGCACGAGAAGAGTGGTACTTTCAGGATGCCACGAACCTCGTGGGATTGGCATCACCCCTCCCACGTGATTCCCAGCGTGAGATACAAAAGTCACGAACGTGTCCTCTCGCGCGGCAAAAAGCAAAATCCGCACAGTTTTGCCCGTTGAATATGTAATTTAACAAGACTGCGAAATCTCGCGGAAACCGTCGCTGCAATTCGCGTCCGACAGATGAATTCGCAGAAGTAGTCTGTAGGTTTTGTCGCGTGTTGCGTTACACCACCCACCAATGTGTTTTTGGGGTTGTGACCACGTTTTGCTCTGTACGGCTGTCCAACATTTGGCTCCACGTACTGAGAACTTCTTCAACAGAAGCAGCAGCAGGAATAAGATAATGAGCTATGAAGTCACCGGAGCGAGTTACAATATTTAGAAGTTGCAAGATGAAAGTTACAATATAATATTTTTTGGAAATTCGTTGCTATTGCATTGCCACTATCATAGCCACTGACTCCTCAGCACTAAAGAAAAACGCAGCCTGGACTTGTGTACTTAAAGCATTGGCGTTTGCTTGACTTTTTTGGGTTCACATTGCCCCCCTTTAAAGAGATGTTAGATGACATCTGGAACGTGGACGACATGAGCTGCCTCCATCGTGCTGACGACGGAGTTGAACAGCTGTGCCCTAGTATGTTTTTTTCCTTTAGCTGTTAAAACCCGACCTTGTTACATGTTGTCAAAGGGCATTATTGCCTGCGAGGATACATATAATCCAGGTCATCATTACACGGATACTCTTTCTACTTTCGTGTAAGTGTTTCCACAGGAAATGTCCTTAGTTACACAACGAAATTGGGGTTCCTGCTGTTATGTTTTATTGTTGAGTGCAACTGAAGCTAAGGCGATGGGCTAATGACAGTTAATTTACGTTGGTTTTGTTTTACCTCGTGAACTCAACGCTTCTTTTTAATTTGGGTGCTGTTTGTGCGAAAGTGATATATGACAAAGGGCATTAAAGAGCTGTTTTCCACGTGTCTTCTTATTTTTAGAAGAGCTTGTTGTGCAGTTTCTACTTCTGAGAAATTTATTCTCGACTTGGTAAATTTTCCACTACTGATTGGTACTATGCGAAGACAGGCCAAGAAGGGCATGATAGATAAACACACATTAATTGATGCAAATGTTTACTTAATCAAGAGCAGTTCACAACGCAATCGACCTTTACTTTTAATAATCTACATGTATTCGCTTTGCAGAACGTATTAATCGGTTTTGGAAAAATGCAGTTGTTTTTTGTCGTAAGATCGTTGGGTTATTTTTAACTTTCGTGAGCATTTTCTCAAATAATTACAACCACATGTGTGCGTTGCAAAAGCCGCATTTTTATGCATGTACACCGCATCTTGAGCAAGCAGTGGCATTTATAGTTCATATTTCCAGATTAGCAACGCAACCTGCAACTTGTTGAAGGTGGCATCGTGAAATAGAGTTCCATGCCCATTGCAAATTTGAAATTCTTGTCAGTAAGCCTTGGCACGCCGTGACGTCTACCTTAAGGCAAATGTACACAGTTTAGACGGACGTGATATCGAATTGAAATTTACTCGACAATACTGTGCCTCGGCACACACAGCTCGGTTGTACATTATACACATTTTGTCAAGACGGGCTCGCAAAAAAACGGAAAAAGAAGATATTTTAGGTCCGAGGCGTGCCGCACATTCTGGCTACAAAATGTGATGGCGCATGACATTTTCCGATTAGATGCTCCGGAAAAACACGCTTTCATCAGAACGACGTCTTGCCATGCATGTCCTCTGATTTGCCCTTCGGGTAGGTGGCATTCGGCGTGGTTTTGCGATTAAAAAAAAAAAAGCCTTGCTACTTTTGACCAAAATGTCCTCTGTGGAAAATGAAACGCGGTACACATTTTCCCGTTTAAAGTCAAGCTCGCATCATAAGTATAATTCACACCGCTTATTTTTGCGATTTAATTATCGCTTTGTCGCTGGCGGAAACCACGTCGCTGAGGGTGTGCGTAACGGGCAGTGGGAGGGTTAGGAGAGTTCAGAAGGTTAATGTCAGCTATCAGTGACCTACTCTCGCAAGCGAGTAATAACCGATTTCTGTGGGAAATGGGGATTTAACTGAGATTTAAAGAAAAACCCTCGCACGCCCCCCCCCCCCCACCACACTGAATTATCCATCACTTAGAGAGGATAGAGGGGATTGACTCCCACATTATGTGCATAGCTCATGAGAAAATCCACCCAATTGCCGTGACTTTCATGACACTCATTCATATTTTCCCAAAGTCTGGCCAATTGCATCCACAAATCGATATCTGTAAACACTCAAACAGATTACAAAGTTTCCCTTTTAATGAGCATAAACGAAAGTATTTGTCTTGATCTAAACTTTTTTTTTTCTTTATCGTTAGTATTATTGTAGTTTTAAAACCCTCCACTGTGTTTTCTGGTTATACTGTGCATACCTGTCAACTCCTTATCAGTGACTACCTTATTACAGACCAATTCAGACCTTATTGGTCACCCCGTGCCCTTATAAGTCTCAACGTCCATCCTAAAAAGTCCCATCACAAGGGAGAAACACAAACAAATAGACAAACAGTTTGTCCACCTGAAGACGGAAGCTTGTGTTGCCTCCGAAACGTCGTGATTTTTATTTTATTTTACTTTTATTAATTTTAATGTTTTACCTACGTGACTTTACCGGAAAAAACCTAAGAATATGAAACAGTTTGTGCCCATATTGAAACGGCTGTGCGCCGTATGGACCTGAGAACTGAATTTCCCCTTACAAGAATACGGGTACCACCGTATGGGCTGACAGCAATGTACGACAATGTTGCTGTACAATAGTTACGACGGATTATCTGAAGTTCGTGGATTTAAATTGCACTCGACCATTCTTTAAAAAAAAACACGCAAAACATTTACAGAAGCGTGGCTTGAGCTCATGTTGCATATTAAGCTACGCTCTTTTACGAAACCAACCATGGCACCAGAGGCAAATTACGACAAAGCGCGATGTGTTTATCTTAGTGGTGGTAGACTACGGCATGGGAATAGGCGGTTTTAAACGTTTATGTTGTGCGCGGCGTTGCAAAGATCAATTAAAATGTATGAATTAACCGTTTTCGTTCGCGAGGTTCGAGCACTAATACAACCGAAACAACCAGAAAAGCAAAATAGAATGCATATTTTTAAACGGTTCTGGAAAACGCCAAGCAGTGTTTACAGAATTCCACAGCCAAATACGCCAGCAATGATCGTGCCCTAAAAATAACATATTTTTGCCTCTTCCCGATTTAGCTTCCCGTGGGAAATATTTTAAACGATGTAAAAATTCGAGGCGTGCCTGGAAGCAAAGTGTGGAAGTGTGATGTTTGTCGTAAGTTGAGGTTACAGAGCATGGAATGGGACAGCCTAATGGGTTTGTGAAGAAAAACTAATAATAATGTTGGAACATTTGATGCCATCTGGCTGAGACGTTTTTGAAATTGCTACTTATCTCACGCAGTGCAAGCAATGCGGTGCTTTTGAGCAAGGTTACGTTGGCTCCTTTATACCATGCATGAGGGCATACGATTAGGGCCCCTGGCGAAAATGCACCTGATTGAACAAATAGCTGCGACAACTACCCATCGTGTGCTTGGGAGATGTTTCAATATCAATGGGAGGTGATTTCGATGTATCTTCTCTGCATTCAAATGAGCTCAGCGACCACAGTAGGGTGACTGTGCACGGTTTGACACTCCGTAGATTTATTTTTTGTGACAGTCAAATCCGTTTGTCCGTTTTTTTGACAGAACAACGTCCAATGTAGTCGCTGTTGTCAGTATTATTTCGTTTTTGAATGCAGATTCATTATTTTTTTGCCATTATTCCCTCCGGAAATTGCAGTTTCACTGAGGTGGATCGGAGCTTGCACGACTTTAACGCTGTGCTTGCCATTTGGGCTATTTTGATAAGAATGTAAAAATACGGCAAAACGTAAATACATTTAATGCTTCGTTATCTGGGTTGTGGCTTCACCGTCCTCGTGACGAAATAAATCAGTTTTTTTATTTTCATTTTTTATTTCTAATTTTTATCATTTTTTATTTTAGGCTGCTCTTCACTCATCAGCGGTCAGTGACTCGGTTCCCAAGTTAACCGACTAGAACTTTCTACGTCTTCACCGTCGTTTGATTCACGGAGACAATGCACGTGTTTCTCATCGCCGAATTCACACCGCTTTGCCTGATCTATTTTCTATTTTGCATTATCTAGTATGGACAATTAAAAACTCTCCAGTAGTGTGCTAGTGTGGTCTTCCAGAACAGACCGTATAGAACATATAACGACGTAATGCCCCGATCCACAAAAACAAACGAAAGAGACATAACGGGGATATACACCGCTACTGCTGACGCGGTTATGTGGCTTGGCCACCTGAAAGTTAAATTGTAGTTGTTGCTCTACGACAGAAGAAGATTATCTATTGACAGTGGCTTGGTTACATTTTCTCTACTTTGCACTCAGATCGTGTTTTTTGTAGTGTTTGTTGTTGTAACCTGCTGACCCGTCATTGCTGGACATCTGTGAAAAAGAGCTTTTTAGCTCATAGGATTCCTCCAGGATAAATAAAGATTCTGATTCTAATTTACGTTTATTCTGTTACCCCGGTCACCCCTATCCTCCATTAACCTGGATAATCGACAGCTGACGGTACATTCCTTTTTTGTGCAAGTATCTATCCGATATATTCGCGTTCAGAACTACAGGTTTATGAGTTCAAAAGAAAAACACATTCTCGAAAAAAAATCCCATGAAATATGATTTTTTTTTCTTCATGTATATATAAACGGCTTTGAACGTGTTGAAAATAACTTCACGCAGACTACCCCCACTGGCATTGCGTACGCAAGTTCTGCTGCAAGGGAGCTAGACGCCAATAGATTCACACTCTCTCCTGGGCCATGCCGCGATGTGAAATCGGCGTGCACGCAACGCGAAAATGCCGCAGGGCTCTGGTTGGCAGGCTGCAAATTAATTACGCGAATTAACGCACAGCACTCACAATATATAACCTGGAAACTGGCCGCTTTAACTGATTAATGCCCCCCCTCTCCTTGAATTGCCAGAGGTGCACACAGGGGTAGTAGCCCTGGAGAGAGTTGGGAGACGTGGGGGGGGGGGGGGTGACTGAAGTGTGCCGTTCGATGAGACGATGGTGGAGGACCTCGTTCAAAAAAGTCCTCCAACAACGCCACCACCCCACCAACCACCCGGCAGCCGGTACCGGATACCCGCCCCCTATTTAACCGGACGATGTGCCCCCCCCCCCACTCCCATACGAAACATTCCCCACAGGGAGAGACACGAGCACAGAGGGCACAACCCGCAAACCGTCCCCCCGGCTGGGTGTCCTCTCGCCTGGAACACTCGGGCTTGCGATGGGTTCAATACAACACAACAAGAACAACGACAACAACAACATTGCACCGACACCTTGTCCACAGCCAAGCGGTGATTGAAACGCGGTGTGCGAGCGTCGCGCCGCGAGGTGAAGTGCACACACTCGTATAAGAGGATCGTAAATTAAATAAATCACTCCCCTCCGGTGGCCAGGGTGGCTTAGAGGTCAGAGTGCTGAGCTGGTACTGCTGTTCCAATCCAGTGATTGAATTTCGGGTTCTCAAGTGTAGTGAGTTGATGATCTCAGCACAAAAGGAAGAAAAAAAACCCCATCGTAATAGAAATTAGGTTCTGCAGTTAATTTGCCGTGTGACAAACATCACTGTCATATGGAGAGGGGGTGGGGGGAGTGCTGCCCCCTACCGTGTGGGCCAGAGGTCACTGGAAAAAAAAACTCAGATGTAGCTCGATGATATCTGATTTCATGGACTCTTCTCCAACACGAGCTGCTTCGCAAGAGATCCTAACAGATGTCTCTGGCTCACGGCATGACACCGATTACACAATTGGATATTTTTGGGGCACAAACGACAAAACAATCTCGAAAATAAAATCACCTTCAATTGCAAATCTGCCTCTTGGTCTTCCAGACGATCGGCTAACCAGCATGATTTATTGAAACAAGCAAACTCGTCGAGGGGTTAATTCACATCATCCTGTTTTTTCAGACTTTGGACAAGAATGAGTGCTATTCTGTGCTATCATTGACGAATCTGTTTAACATGTAGGCTTTCACGACAAATATTATCCATAATGCAGGTTTTTGGGTTAGATCGCGTAAATGTGTCGTTAAACCCGTCACCACCCGACACAGCCAATTAGTTAGGTTTGTTTCGTAAACAGAACAGCTACAAATCTGGCCGTCGCCTGATGATGCTAGTTGTAATAACTGGCGAAACGTCGTACTCGAATTGTAAATGTCGTGGATTAACTCCCGAACACACCGGTGTGCTGTACGACTGACGAATTGGCACGTTAGTAACGTGACAAACCTTACTAATTGGCTTCGTCAGGTGGTGGCGGGTTGAACGACACATTTATATATTTACGCAATCTAACACAAATCAACCTTTATTATGGATTGACGAATCTGTAGATTTTTAAAAAATATATATTTGTACCAGAAGTAGGAAAGTCAAGTGTTTGCATTTTATTGAGTGGTCGCTACGCATGCAAGTATGTTTAACTAATTTTCGCACCGCATGTAGCCAATCGTGCTAATCGGAGGTGCTGGGTGGTTTTGTTGTTGTTGTTGTTGTTGACAAAAGCAAGCTCAGCGTGGACCCGACTATGATGCCCAGAGGCCTCACTGCAAGCCCTCCTCCTGGCTTGCTGAAGTGAACATTTAGTCAGGGGTAGCGTCCCTTGACACAGGCGGTACGGTGGAAACTGCCGCACCTGGAACGGGAACTTTTTTAAAATCCATGTACCCACTTTCCCACACCCATCACGAGTGGTCAAACTACTTTGCCATCCCGGGGGGAATGATACAGGCAGAGGAGCGTTTAACCCCAGCGAGAGGTTAACCAGTCCACAACACATGTGCGTCAGTATTCGCAATGTTTATTCTTGAGCGGTCACCTGCCATATTTGGACCATTCCACATTTCGTGGGGGGGTTTGTGTTTCCCCGCAGGTCTGTCTTTCCACGCTGGAATGTGCTCAGCGGATGGGCATTCGGATCGGTTGCCACCTCTAAGCTGCAAAAAAACCCGCACATATCGTGGGAGAAGAATGTCTCGCAATGCCATAAAAGGGTAGGTTCAGGCCCTGCACAAAGGCTTGCTCACACCTCTGCTGACACAGGGGCCTCAGCTAGCGGGAGCTCTATGGAAGCTCCTGTAGAAAGTATTTGGCCTACTCTTCCACGCTGACAAAACGTCTTGGGAGACTCAAAGTGAAGCCTGCGTTGAGGGGTATGTTATTATGCGACTGACAATAGGCACAGAGATTTTAATGTCCCGCGAAGCGTTAAAGATTTTTTTTCAGGACAGCCGTTTCCACAAAAGGATGATCCCGGGAAAAAACAGGACAGGTGGCAACCCTGGTACAAGGTGTGCCCGTATCACACGAAGCAGCAGGGGGGGGGTGGCATGAACGTGTTTTAGCGTTTCTAATATCAATTAGGCCCATGAGCCAGATGGTGCCCAAGGATGCTACACAAGTTGTATAAATATTATAAAGTGATAAATGTTTTACACGCGGTGTCCTTACGGTACGGCCAGCTCCCCCGTCTGGCTGCTCTCTGCTGTGTTACTTGGCTCAAAGTTTGGCGTCTTCGTTTAACTCAGCGATGCACTATTTACGTACGAGTGATTTTTGGAAAGAAATATTTGTTAACGTTTATTTTTAAAATATTCAGGCTGCTTGAAATATCGCATCTCTCCGATGGTATTTTGTAAAACAATTATTGCTTTGATTGAGGTCATCTTCAATATCCCTCAACTCATACCCGAGGTCGTTAATTTTAAAAGCAGGCATGCTACTATTCATACAGCAGCGGAATGATCATGGTTGATGATGTAACGATTCACTCCCACCTCAGTGATTCTATGAATTGTAATGATTCTAGGTAGCGATGTGGTACAATAATAAACACATTTTAAGTCTCGATTTGGCATTGCATTCGTTTAATTTCTCATTTATCTCGTTTGTACAACGTTGTCCTCTCCATTAATCATAGTTTTTGTGGGGTATAATTTGCGTAAACAAATAAAGTATTATGTTCACGGTTCATTGCTTGTGTCATAAGTATGGGAATGTATTCCAATGTATTAATAAAGTCTTTGTTAGTACTTACGAAGCAGCAAACATTTATTCCACATTCAACCAGCAACACTGAAACCTTTTGCAATGCCAATGTGTATAAGTTGTGGAAGTTTTCTTGCCACCCAGAGCCCATCTTCTGACTATGTTATCTCAAAGTCCACTTCACACTTTATGGAGTGCAAATTGTTTCATGCCTAGCACCAGGGTCCGTGCAAACCACATCACACCACTGGTGCAGATGACAGGAAGGAATGAAGACACGGATTGGCAGTGCAAGTGAAGAGGAGAGGCGAGACGGATGGCATCAGCAGAACAGAGACTGCCGGCGGGAGAGAAGCGAAAAGAGGAGAGATGAGATGGGAATGAGTAGCAGAGGAGTGATGATGAAGAGAAGAGGTGGTGACAAGATGGGCGGAGGGCATCAACAGAACAGAGAGGGTGCGAGAGAGAGGGAGATATCATCCGAAAGATTAGATAAGCGAGGTAGGCAGGATCCAAGAAATGCAGAAACTTGTATGCGAGTGTAAGTATTTTTTTTTTACATGCATTGGCAGGGCATTTTAACAACATCAAAACCCTGCATCACGACATTCAGACGTACTGCATGAAATAGTCTGGTTAAATGTGTCTTGTGAAATGAGTGTTTCTAGCACAGGGCCGATCGAGTCTAACAAATTCCAACGGGTCATGTGGTACAGAAAATAAATTGTCACATTTTGCAATTAATATTGTACAATGCTTCATCAAACTATTGCTGGATCAAGGCCTTCCAATACCTTTAAGTCACGGGATTGTTTGACCATACTTCACCACACTGATAAGTGCGCGTTGGTGAAGAGGAGGCCCACAACTAGTTTAGATATCACCTGCCACTGGTTTCAGCCCTGGACTCAAACTCAGGTCACCGCATTCGTTGCGTGATGCGCTAACCACTGCACCACCACTCCAAACGCAACATTTATAAAGGTCCTCCACGAAAAACACGTGTGCCTCACAGTGCACTTGACCAAACGATATCCTGCTCAAGTCAGCATTGAGGTGGTGACCATCTCCTGTTTACAGACCTGAGCCAGTGGCGGGGTGGGGTGTTGGAATTCACATTCCTATGGCAAGGGCAAGTCTATCCTTAGGACACCCACTAACGGGCTCAGTCAACCCCCTGGCCAGGATTTCAACTCGGACCTTTCTGAGTGCGCACCTCCGCTCGCTCTACAGCCGAGCCACCTTTGTCGCTTGCCGAGGACCACTGCCGCTGTGCTTATTCTCATCCTGTTGAGATCTTTAACCTTTCTTTTGTTACTGCAACGTACGCGAGCCCCGGGGGAGGGCCGGGGGTCGGGGGGGTGCAGAGGAATGCGTTTGTTATTTGCGCGGAGAGCGCGCGCGTGCGTGCGTGCGCGCTGATGTTGTCACACTGTGGTTGCCATGGATTTAGCACGAGACGTGCAGTTTGTTGGGGCGGGATACGTGTGCTGGATACAGAGACTTTCTGGACCAAATTGACCCAGCGGAGTGTGAAACGTTATTATTCCATAGGTTCGAGAGGAGCGAATGTTCGTCACGGTCAGAAAGGAAATAAGTTGGCACGGGGCGGCAGGCGCCGAAGGGACCGTCACACTTTAAGTAATCAGGATTGGGTTACTCGGGGTGTAATACACACATCAATATTTATTTATTAATTCATAGCCAAGGCAATTTTATGCTTCTGCCGACACCAAATGTTGTCTTAATTTCCGATACGTGCGTTTATTTCGAAGTGGCTTATTTTTTTTGGGACGAAAATAAATATGCCCAAAAGGTGGGGAGAGGGTGGGGGGCGGGGGGGGAAACACATTTTATAGGAGCTACGTTTGTGATGTTCCAATGATGGTGCTCTCCGAATGAGACCACCATCCTGCTGGGCTCCTGCAGATAGCAGTCTCGCCGAAATTTTTGCCGACTATTCCAAGAAGAGACGCCACAGAAGTTTCGCAAGGCACCGCAACGTCCCGTTCTTTTATGCTGCGGGCAGATTGCTTTGCTGTGTGCCCGCAGTCACATAGGCATATCATTCCTGCAGAGCTGGGTTTTAATAACCCAAGTGCAGTTTGAAATTTTTTAATATATATTTCTTGTACAGTCACTGCTGACCACATAACTGAGGCCAACACAATCAACTCTGTACAATTGTTTTTTTACCCTTCTATCTGGCAACAAAACTGACACCTTTTTTACAAGGAGTCATGTTTGCATAGACCACAATACCTGCAGCCATAATGCAAACAATATATGCATTGTCCTTGAAGTTGATTGGTCCACAGTTTTGTTGCCAGATAGAAGGGTAAAAAAACTATTATATTTTTTACTGGCAAATGAGGTTCCAATGGTGTAACTCTGTACAGTTAAGAAAACGTGTAAATGTATAAATGTTTGGCTCTTTGTCAACCTACTGCTGGATGAAGGCATCGCCACGCCGTGTCTGCCATGTGAGTTGTTGTGACCATACTTCACCATGGTGATCAGTGCGGTTTCGGTAAAGGGATAGGCCAGAACCGCTTCATATATCTGTCACTGCTGACGTCAACCATGACAAGGAATTGAACTCAGGACGCCATGTTCATAGCGCGGCGCTTTAACCAGAGCGCAGCTGCTCAAACTCTGGTTTAAAATCAAGTGGGAAGGCAAAGATCTAACGGCGGATTTCCCCGTCACTCTGACTTCGTGGCTTCACCGGAGTCACCTTTCTTGGTCAGAGATTTACGAAGTATTGCCGCACTTTATTGCCACGTGCTAATGGAGGTAAAGATGGGCCACAAAGCTGCCAAGGTGATTTTACTCATCTCTCCTGGCCCCGCGGATTTATGTGCTCATTTCAACACCTCCCCCCACCCCCCCTCGAACCATCGCAACGACGCTGGAAGGGACAAAACCTCTGACAAACGTTCGAAATAATGCACGTCCAATTTCTTGCGCTGTGCACGGCGCATAAAAGCGCCGATCTCGTGCGCGGGACGGCAGAAGGCGCCTCGTTGGATAAATGAAAAAAAAAATCATGAGAATTTATGTGCACGCGCCGCCGATAGCCATCTGGACGCAGCGACCTGCTAATAAGGAAGGTCTAAGGAAGGACGCGACCGCACTTGGCCATTACCGGCCCCGTGTATTGACGGGGTGAGAAATAATGGGCCCATCGCGTGCAGGTGCCTTGAGCCCATCTGGGTTTTGGAAAACGCGTCACCGAGGGCTCAGGCAAAGCCTTAATTAAGACGAGTTGCGCGCAAAACCGCACGAGACGTGCTCGCGCGAACGGCGCGAGGTGCTGGCCGCATTTAGCGGTGCGCGCTCGTGAAATTGAGGAGCGTTGGGTTTTTGCATTCGAGGGGAGCAAGCGGCGATGCACTTCATCATTACCGGATCACGATCGAGGGCCACGTGAAGGTCTTCCAATGTCGACGTCGTCTCTCTTGGGGATCTTGCAATGCGGCAATTGTCCGGCACGTGCGCTCACGAGGTGTTCTCTCCTTCGGCTGCCACTCCATCGTTCGTCTCGACCATAGGCCATCACCCATTCGAGTGACGTGGACTGCCCAAGCCCCCCTTGGTTTTCATATCAATAAATAAGATGTCTTTAAAAATGTGCATATGTACGTATGGTGAACTTATTTTGCGCCGTCCTTAGCCAACCGTGCTAATTGGAGGTGCGGGGGAAGGACAACAAACTAAACAGAAAAATCAGTTCGAAAGAAGTGCGTTTTCAATCGAGATTTAAAAGTTGCATAGCTCCAATGGCTTCCTAATTTCGGAAGGAAGAGCGTTCCAGACGGCCGCAGAAGCGCATCTGAAAGCGCATCGCGATGCGGTGACCACCGCCGTCTTTGTTCGACTGCGAGCCAGAAGCCGCTGCTGCTGCAAGGATGACCGGAGTTCATGCGATGATGGTTTATGCTCATTGATCAGATCATATTGTGGTTCATTTGTGGCAAGCGTTTCGTGTGCAATGAGTGCCACGGAAATATGAAACCTGATCCACGCGTTCCTCGTTCGGTCTCTCACTGTAATGCATTCACCTCCACCATGCTTCTCAGCGCACGCCGGCACGTTGCTTTTGATGCACTTCACAATCATCTAAAATACGAACAATCCCTGAGACAAGGCACCCAAACATATTGCCACCCATGCCTCCCCACAATGCCAGCCGGCAGCGAGCGATCCCAAGCGCAGCAGCATCTCGCCGTGCGCCATTCCGTTCGAGCTAATGCAAAGCTTGCCCTCTCGTACGCTTACGCACGTGAGAGATTCTTCGAGACAATTCGCTTTTCGTGCCAATGTCACGGTGAGAGTAAATACATTCCCCCACTACTTCAAAGCAGCTTTCTCTAATTAGTGCCGCACCACACTGTGGGACTGTTTGTAGCGACGATGACGAAGTGGATGGGTTACTCGATGGGTAGCGAGTATGCTGTGCAAACGCATAACACATTCACGCAAACATCTGCATACAAATACAAAGCCCCCCCCGTATAGCCTTAACAGACTTTTTGGGGCAAGTGCTGTCAGCGAACACGTATGAAGGCCAACACAGCACACGACGGGGTGGGTGACCAGTACCACGCCCGGCCGCCTTTGTCTCCCGAGTGACGATGTGTACGCATCGCACCAGGTACTCAATTGAGGCTGAGTCGACCTAAGGGAGGCCCAGGACTGGCTCAAATAATTGTCACTGGTGTTGGCCGTGAGCCAGGGTTCGTAGCTCAGCGTGATAACCGCTACACTATCGCTCCCGACACACACAAACACAACGCACACAATTTTTCAAATGCGCATTCACTGCATTAAATGGCAATATCTGGCATATTTTCATTTATCTGGCGTAGGAATGCCTCAAGTGCATATCTGACATTTGCTGTGCTGTCCCACGGAGTGAGCACAGCAACGCTTGATGTAAATGCTAGATTGCTAATTCTCCAGCTGGATGCGATTCAGACAAAATGAGCAGTTAATTAATTTAATATCAGCGCGACAGCTCGGGGAGCATTACCCGGCGCGTCATCATTTCACATTAAATGTTCGCTCCTCGCCTTAGCCTTCTCCGGAGCAGGGGAGTGGGTGGTGGGGGGGGTAAGGTGGAAAAGCGAACCCAGTTTTTTTTTCGGGTTACAAATCGCCACGGGAGCTCCACTACGTGACGCGCCAGCACAATGGACCCCCCTCTGCTAATATCTTAGGACACTCGCACGCGGCCGCACTGGTTTGCAGCGTTGGCCTTTGGGCGAATGCGATGGACGGCAGTTCAAGAGGTTGAATCCTGACCCCCCCCCTCCCCCCCCCAACGCTCAGAGCAGGAGTCGAGCCTCGACTGCCGTATGTTGCTGGTCTCGCGCCAGGCCCCTCTGCAATGAGCAATTACATGGCCAGGCGACCGGGAAATGCATTAGCGTCACCGCCGCCCAACTCCATAACCGTAAACATGGAAAATGATTTGCTTTGACATGAAGAGAGAGAGAGGAGGAGGAGGAGGGTGCAGGGGGGTGGGACGGCGCGGGGTGGGATGCTGAGGGCGTGGAGGCGGTTGAAGAGAGCAAATGAAAAGGATTTAAGAAAGGGAAGAGAGACAGCCCTTGGGCTTGGATTTATGGTCGGGTTTCTTTCGGAGATAAGGAAGCTCCTGATGTGCTTTCGCTACCGACCGACCGTGGCGAGCGATTTGCATATTTTCCAGTAAACAAATGTGAAATGTATCGGGTTTTGCGAAAGTTAAGCGGTTAATCAGTTATATCGTCAATTGCCTAATCAATGCAATGACCGGATAGCCAGTTATGGCAGCTGAAATGAGCTGAAGCGGTCGGTTCCCATAAATGTATCTGTCTTGTCGCGTAAATTGATGTTATTAATGCAATACATCTGCACGTGTGTGATTTTATATGCATTATAAATTGTAATGATATAGAGGGCTGAGCCTGTTTGTTGCACTTCATTTTCAGGGCCGTGCAAATATTAAGTACTAAATAAAGCAAATATTAAGTACTAAATAAAGCAAATATTAAGTACTAAATAAAGCAAATATTAAGTACTAAATGAAGTAAATATTAAGTACTAAATAAAGCAAATATTAAGTACTAAATTAAGCTATAAAAGTGTTTTGTGATTATGCCATTGCCTATAAAGAAAATAGATTTTTTTTTGTTAACTTGTAAATGTGAACTAAATATATTTCACTAGAATGTTTGTATATACCGTACTGAGGTCTACACGTTCCTGCACCCACCCACACGGACCCACATGGTGAAGTATGGTCAAACAGCACAGAATAGAGAGGCTTTCATCGAGTGGTGGATTGACCAACGGTTTCAATTACCGTATTGCAATTATTATTATCTGCCTTTATAATTCGAAATCCCGAAACTTAATAAATGAAGTTGCTATTGACCATTGAATCATGGTTACAAACTGCGTCACGTCTGCACGTGGCAACTCGTAAACACAGCGCCGCCAGCTACCTCCGAGTTCGTATCTGAAAACTCCCCTGCAGGTTTGTACCATAACATGCCTCATCATAATATTGTATATATATTTAAAAAATCATCAATTAGTTTATCTACATTTCACATATATACGTATATCATTTTAACCGTATCTTAAACATACATTACGTGATATAAATGTACCTAATAATAAGGCTGTTTTTAAAACCTTCCTGTATGGCCTATCTACATGTAAAAATCAAACGTATTTAATCCATCAACCTATTAGCCTTCCAGACGTATGTTAACCAACAGAGTTTATTCAAACCAAACTCTCACAGCGCAGCTCATTTCCATCAATCTGTTTTTTTTCAAGCAGTCTACTAGGAGAAGTGCTATTATGTCATACCAGCTTCAGTCTTGATTTGAAGCTTTCGTGACTGCAGTAACGTAGATAGAAAAAATAACAAAAGAAAACACGACTTTTCGGTCGCAACACAAGCGTCCGTCTTCACTAGCTTGTTTGCCCAACCTAGGACGGAAGCTGTAATATTTACGAAAAAAATGATCAGAGTAAAATTGTATCTTGCGTAAATTTAATGGCAGTGAATCTTGCACAAAATATGTCATCAAACACTTCACTGCATTTCACTGTAGCACTGTATATAACTGACCTTCAATTTGTTCAAATTCACTGCTCTGATAGTTTATTCTCTTCTGCTTTCGGTCGCTGGGGTTGAAATAAATTGGAATTAGATACAATATCTGGAAAATCACCGAGAAATGTCAATTCTACCATAATGTAGAAGCATAAATTAGACTTACCTTTTGTCTCAAGTGCTGAAGAAATAAATAAAGACACCAAATCCACTTTGTTGCTGCGTATAATTATTTATTAGATTCACTTTCAATAAAGAAACGTCAAACTTTAAGCGAATTCGCAAAAAAAAAATTCCAATCGATATTCTTCTGCGTGAGTGTAAAAATCCACCTGCTCATGAATATTAATGATGGGGGGCGGGTGCGGCATGTGGAGTGACGTCACGCGCGTTATACACAAACAGACATTTTTGGCTCATTATTGTAGTAATGAAGAATAGCCATCGCTTCTATATATTTGTGTCATTTAAGGCCACGGTGTTTTTGACCAATGTGTTGCAATTTGTGCTTGCACCATTATCAGTGGGATCTGCATACAACGAGGATTTCGGAGCATTTAGTAGATACGCTCCTGGCTTTGGAGAGCATCACCGCATAATTTGCGTGTCAGACAAAGTCAAGGCAAGAAGAAGACTACGGTGGTTCTGGAATCTTTCTAGAATGGACGCGGACAGGATTCCCATTCAATGCGTCGCGATGCAACACAAGGGTGGCAGGAAGCGGGGTGAGTCAACGATTGAGAGCCATGCGGGTGGATGCGGCAGCTGGAGATCTAGATGGGAAGGATTTGAGATTAAACGAAGCAGCAATATCCTGGCTCAAAGAGATCCACGGTGAGAATTCTTTCGGCCTCATCATCAACAAAGAACTGGCAGAGACACAATATGGTGACGATGATGTATTTCTTAACAGTTTAACACGTAGGCTTTCGCGACCAATATTATTCTTCAGTGAATTATTTTTTCCTTTGCAAACGTGACGCACATTTGTTTACTGTTTGGCCGTGTCGGGTGGTGGAGGGTTACGACACATTTATAAATAACGTGATCTAACCCAAAAACCTTAACACTGGTAACATGTAGTCCCAAGATACTAAAATGTGGACGTATTTTTTTCGAAGCAAAAAAATTTGTATGAAAAGCAATTGCTGGCTATGACTTCCCCTCCCCCCTCCTCAAGCCCAAATCCTTTCTGACCCTTGCTCTGCTCTCCCTCTGCGATTGCCTCTTCCCTGTGACCTTCACTTCCTCCTCCTCCTCCTCTCTTCCCTTGCTCACAATGGCTTTCTCTCATCTGCATAAGTGAGGTTAATTCGTCGTCTGCTCTTTTAAGTTCTAGAATTATATAGCGTTGATTCTTGTCATAACCTCGGATGGATAAAAACGTGTATTTTAGGCTGATTGTGGGGGCTACATTGTCAGTCGTGCAACAAATCCGTTGTACTGTACTGTGCTCCGACATCCATGCTCTCCTCTGATATATTTTCGGGTTGTGTTGTGGGGTCGTTCGCCACGATGGCCGGTGTGTTGCTCCATGTGCTCTTAGTGTCGTCTTCTTTCTGAAGAAGGAGGTCCCAGCTGTGAACAAGCCAGCAAGTGAATTCGGTTACTGAAGAAGCTACGCTCCCTGCCTTCACCACTGATCAACGTGGTGAAGTATGGTCAAACAACCCCCGAGACTCCGACCACGTGGGGAATACCTTGATCCAGCAGTCGAATGACAAAGGGAGTCATGGTATTCCGTGTACTGTACAGCTATTCACTTGTACAGATGACGTAGCACGTTTTAACACACGGCTTACGTGTGGGACAAAGGGCCGCTTGTAGCAGCTGGCTGTGTATCAGCATCAGTGGGATCTGCATAAAATGAGGATTCCGTAAGGAGCATTCAGTAGATAAGCGAATGGGTTGGAGAGCCACAGCGTTAGGCACTGGGGAAATGGCTTTGGGCATCAGTGAGCTTGCGCTTGCTACCCAGACGAGAAAACCCAGCTGCTCAGTCAGTGAGGCACAACAAACTTGGCAGAGGATTTGACCTTTTAGCCCTGCACTTGGATCTCTTAAAGATTCGCCCGTCTTGATTGGTTGCTCTGAGAGTCAATCTGCAATAAAAGGCAAGTTCGGTTCATTTCTTCGTGAAAGCTTCAAGGATGAGAGAACATCGCATAGTGATTATCAATGAACGCCCGGCAAAGCTGGAAGGTCAGCATCATTTGGGTGATTAGTGATAAAGACCTCAGCTGGGTGGCAGTTTTAGCTGGTGTCACCATTGATCCCAGCTTGAGGGTGGGCGGGGGCGGGGGAGATGATGAGATTCACATTGCATACATTCGCAGGAGAGGCATGCACCTTTGTGTCAATGACATTGATGATATTCACGTAGGATGATTGCGTACATACTATTGTCAGCCCAGATGTAGTTCGCGTTTCGGTTGCATTTTTGTTTCTATGTTGGTATCTGTTTCAATAATGTATTACAATTCTGCTGTCAGAACTGTGTGACGCGATGAAGAATCCACGAGGAATTATTGGGGAGTGTTGCACTCCACGTATCGGAGAATGGTTTATGAAGATATTTTCCACGGGACTTGTCTCAAAAATATATTTCCCGTGGCCAACATATATCTTGCACAGTAGGGGTCACACTCTGTTACGAGATTGTGACGTGACCATCAAACTAATATTCTTTAATAGCACGTGCTGGGATTTAGCTCTATTAAGTGCAAAGCCAAATTGTGTTTGTGTGCAGTCATTCATTAGTAGCCAGGCTGAGACTATGAACATGCTACCCTTGAGAACCTGTTTGTTTTTTTTATCATGATTTGCTGCTGGGCTTCGAACCGTATAGGATCTCAGTCCTTTGACCTCGAAATAATCGGGCCAAGTTCAACGTGTGTGTTTTTTTAATGTTTATCCAAATGTAAAAAAAAACAAATTTAGAGTATGCATTGACACCTATACAGTGCATCTGTTTACCATTGACGTACATACACCAGGTGCAGACAAAGTTCTTATTTTTGAGAATTAGTCAAGCAGGGAAAATTCAATAATGGCGAACATATCCAAAAGTTCAAAGATGTCCTGGCATTTCTCAAACAGAATATCAGGGTAAACATCGTTCACACATCTTTCAAATGCTCCGCGTGTTCGTGGATGCATGCATTTGTTGATCTCGAACATTAACCTTTCAGAAAGAGCGCCGGCTGCATTTTCAGTTCCAATCATCGTGATGTCATTGGCTGTGCTGGGCATCCAGACTCGTACGCTTCCCTTCCTGATATCGACTGCTTCATTCTAACACAGACGCACGAGCGCCAGCGCTGATGGGCAAACACAGATCGAGCCTGTCGATAGGCATTACTGCCTTCACTGCCTTTCGCAGCGAAGGAATATTTACGATTCTCCAGCGCAGAAATTAAACAATCACGCTCGGCCACCGCCTCCTCGCTTCTACCCAGCGTGCCTCGCGGCCGAGATCAGTGTTCATTTCATGCAGCACCAAAGGTTGTGGCTGTGGTCGAGACGAACAATGGAGTGGCGGGCCAGTGGAGGGAATGCACCCGAGGGGATGAGATGGAGTGAAGAAATGAGCCGGTGTGCATGTACCACGTGTGTTGTTATATCCAGAGTGGGGAGCGGTGGTGTAGCGGTTAGCGCGCTGCGCGACGAACCCGGCCACTCGGGTTCGATTCCCGCTCACGGCCAACACCGGTGATGATTATCTGAACCGGTCCTGGGCCTCTCCTAAGTCGACTCGGCCTCAAATGAGAACCTGGTGCGGTGTGTAGTAAACATCGCCACTGGGGAGACAAAGGCGGTCGGGCGTAGTGCTGGCCACCCACCTCCTCGTGTATCGTTCCGGCCATCATAGGTGCTCGCTAACAGCACTTGCCCCTACAGTCTGTTAAGGCTATACGGGGGATCTTTTTATCTTTGTTATATCCAGAGAGCATGAGAGATGGTGATGGCTTGGACACGCCTTTAATCAACAGTGGATTTAACATGTCTCATGAAAATGTTTGTGCAGTGGTCAAGATGCCCCATGCACGGTTGGCTACGTACGGTGCGAAAGAAATTCCGCATGCATACGTATGCATACAAGTACAGTTGTGTGTTCCCGTTGTGTACCCGTTGTGCATTTCACGTGTTTTGTGGTGCATCTAAAGTAGGTATCATAGCATTGAATGTTAACGTATAACCTCTTGTCAATCCTCCTCATTCTGTGGCGGTCATGGGGGGATTGTTTGACCTTACTGGTCACTACAGGTGGGTGAAAGGAGGGAGGACCAGGACCAGTTCAGAAATCACTTACCACTTATGTTATAGCTGCGACCGGGAATCTGTTTGAAGCCACTGGCTTCGTAGTTTGTTGAGCTAACCACTGCATCACTGCTGCACCAAACGTTCATAGTATTTGTTTATTTACAGTTTCTGTTGAGGTGTCGCTCTTGGCGATAACAGAGCTGTCCGCCCACACGTACGAGCAATCATATTGACCCGTGAGCGTGTCTGAGTACACAAAATTGTTGCCAAATTAGACTTTAGATTGTCCGCTTATTGAACGGCCTACATAACGGGCACGTACTGCTCTGCTAACTGGGTCAGAAATGAAAAGCGAATGGTGGGCCAGGGCTTAAGATCAACAGGGTCCATCCGGGTCAGTGACCCAGGAAATATTTCCACACCCGGCACACCACATCCAGTCGAGCTCGACGCACGGCTATACTACAGGTGATTTGACAACAGCAAGATGCACACGTGGGACCCACTCGAGCAGTCTGAGTGTCCGTGTGCTCTGACATTGTGCGATGATTACACTGAGCAATCACATTTTTCCCCTTGACTTCCTCCCGTCTCTTAGCTTGCTCCAATTTACCAGCAAACTCAGATAAGACACATTCAGGGCGAAATTAATCCCTGATGGTGATCACGGGCTTACCTCTGCTTCCAGCAGAGCTCGCCGCTGGCTGAAGGGGCACAACGCCCCCGTGATTCTGGATCAATCGCGAAAAAAAAACATCTGAGAACGCGCGCGGGCAATTTTACCGTACGCCGTCATATCAGAATGAGAAAATGTATTTCCCGAGCGAAGCCCGTCCGAGATGTTCAGCTCATTGTCCAGGGCGAACTTGTCCAGCAGACTAAAGCGGCAGCAAAGTGATACATTTAATATTTTTTCGGTAAAAAAATATTTTTTTGGTGCGTTGGCACGGGCGAACCACGCTTCTGTTTCTCGATTGCACGATGCGGGGACAGGTGCAAAAGAAGAGGGGGGGGGGTGGGCGGTGGGGTAGGGGTGGAATCCGAGTACACGCCGTCTCGTGCCATCAAACGTAGCGAGGTGGCCGTGAAGCCTGGACGCTTAACCTTCCGCATCATTACAGGCGTGAAGTGTGCTGCTGCTCGACAACCTTTTCGCGGTGCCCGTTTGCCGATGGCGCGGCCGCAGCCTGACATTTGCGCGCCTCTGATGAGAGCCGCAAGCCGAGGACCTCCCCCCCACACCCCCCCCCCCCCCCCCGCAGGGCTTGCTGTGGGCAGCCGGAGGCCTTTGAAGTTTTTTTTTTTGCAGATATGTGTCTGTTAATTTATTTATTTACCTATCTATTTGCGTGTGTCTGTTATGATGACCTTGCCTGCTTGACCCCCCCCCCCCCGCGAGCTTTATTGAAGATGTTGGATGGCATTTAAGCGGCTGCGAGTCATGAGTCCGATTTTTTTGTATTTTTTTACAGCGGTGGACGTCCTTTCGTCAATTTTGCGGTTTTATTATGAAAACAACGTCGGTTTCATAATTGAAATTCCATGGAAAGGCAACGCTGCAAATGTGGGTGTTATGGCACGTAGATTCATAAATGTATGTGCATGAGAATGGATTATTTTAAATGTTTATACGTGTGTGATTAGTTCACACGCCCCCTGCAGCCAACAGAGGAACTATACTGCATTAATATAATACAATTAAAATAATAGCCTATTTTTTTGATTGAATCCCGAATCATGACAGTGTATTGGATCAGGCTTATAAAAGTGTGCTTAGGCAAGACACATCTTTTCTAGCACGGACCTGGCCACAAATGACAGTTAAATGTAGTGGCTTATTACGTGGAAATGTATAGCGGTCAAATACTCTAAACAAATGTTTTTAAACGTGGAGGAAAATCCGAAAGACCTGGACAAAAATCCACACGACCACGGAGAGAACATGCAAACTCCAAGTATACAGGCGTCAGGGTTGGCATCGTACCCACCACCTCCTGCAGACCAGGTGAGGCAGTTAACAACTCGCCACCGCGACATCCCTACATACATACAAGAGACTGGTGATTGAATGGCAGCCAAATGTGAGAGGGCACTTGAAAGGTCAAACACGGAAGACGGAGGGATGAGGGATGAGAATGCCTTCATCCAGCAGTGGATATAGCATGGCTCGTACTAATGATTGTAATACTAATAGCTTAATGTGCCTAAGATATCTTCACACACACCCAAACTATTCAATGCCGTATTAGGTCCATGGTTGTATATTTTATACCGTTAAATATCGATCGCCTTGTTCAAAGGTTTACAGACGGTGCGAGACTTATTTGGAGGAGATTCTCATTTACAATTCCCAGCAACACGATTCACGTGAAAATGTATATAGCCTTAAAAAAACATCACCTCCTTAACTAAGTGCCTCCACAAAGTGTTGAATACTTACAGAACAACTGTCGGTAATGCATTGACAAAACTAATGCCGTTAAAGAGTATGAAAAAGTGCTGACGTGTGTCAGAAAAAAAAAACACGTCCCGTCGGGGACATTAAAGGGTTTTTTTTTCTTTAAGAGCCCTGTACGACGGTCTGCAAACCCCCATCTGCAGATAAATTTACAAGTGCTCAAAGTGCTGGCATTTATGGGCGGACGGATAGTTGGCCATTTACGTGGAATTACTCCACTGAGAATGTCGAGGGCATGGCAGGTGATAAACGACTCGCCGTTGTCAAAGTGCAAATGTTTATTAACGGAGAGATATGCATCCACATTCGCCGATCGGAGGCAATTTGCTCTCCGACAATTTTAAGAACTCTGCCGATAGGGACAAGGACATTATTGTTATTATCATTACAAAATGTATATGACGGCCCTGCGGATGTTTAAATTGGCTTGCTTGTTGGACATGGCAGCCTTTGAATTTAAATGAAAATGGTTTCTTCTGTGCAATATCGCAGCATCTTTCATTATATTCTGGCGTGTTTGACATCAATTGAATTCTGTGGACTTTTAAAATTCCCTTGTCCTCCCGTATTAAAGAGGAGACGGCTCCCGCAACCATTTTAAGTCGCCGTGATGCGATGATTAACTTAGAATTAGTAGGGTTTTGTGTCGAAAGGGGAGCATAAGGAAACAACTTAAACTATTAATGTGTTTAGCAAAACGTCGGCAATTCCATGTTCTACATCGGAACAAAAAGGCATGCCCATTTAAAAAAAAAACTAGGTCAGACACACTCACTCTTGCATTAAAATTCATTGCAGAAACTTAATGGCATTTTCTTAATGGAAATTATTCCAAACAGGCATTGCGGTTTGCCTCGGGCAAGTGACCCAGTGCTCACGAGGACAGTCTTCGTGCGCGACTACATTCCAGGAACTGGAGCTTGAGATGCGCAATCAGACGGCGCCGACTGCACGCTACAGGGCAGAGGCATTGGCGTGATAAACTGATGGTGGCATGTTTTCTTGTGGGACTGGAGGAGGTGTAATGATGGAGCTTATTGATTGACAGATTGAAGCCCAGGGGTACGATGTGCGGCTGGCGACAATGGCATTTAATGTGGATTTTAAATGTATCAGGAATGAAATGGTTTAATTGCTGTTGTCTGCAATTTAATCGCCGTGTTATTATGCTTTTGGTGAGGAATCAATTTGCGATGCGAGTACAGTCGTTGTTTTAGAACGCGAACAACAATACACGGTTGTTGTACGTGTATTGGTGTTTCATATGAATCACATAATTTCATCGCAGTGTATCATTAATCACAATTGACACAGGGAAGTCTCATGCCTGGTACTGTGGCCAGTACCATTCATAAAAGTTTCCCTTCATGTTGGAGGAGAATGGAGAACCCGGAGAAAACCTACTGCGCTGTATATGAGGGTGACACACAACACTGCCATCCCCTGACCACACTATTTTTTTTTACTATTTTTTATTTTCCCAGTTGAGGCCCACTGAGCTATATAGCTTTTTTCAGAAGCAGTCTGGCTATCAAATGATTGCCTAATGAAGTGGCTCATCACGTGGAATTTTTTTTATAGCAGCCAAATATTGTAAACCCACGTTTTTAAATGTGGAGCGAAAAATTGGAGGACCCTGAGAAAACTCCACGCTACCATGGGGAGAGAGACATGCAAACTCGAAATATACAGAAGTCAGGTTTGAGATCTCCCTGTGTATTCGGCGAGGTAGTTAACATCTCGCAGCCGCGGCGCCCCAAACCTCGCATCCTACAACACCAGGCAAGCCTGTTGTGATCACCCATTCAAGATCTAACCAGGCACATCATTGCTTAGTTTCTGATATTTGTCAACATTGTGAACAGTCAGGATGAAATGGTCATATGCTTGGTCATCATCGTCCATCATGATCAATTCACTGCTACTCGGTTCTGGTGGTAAGTGTGATATGCATTTTATGGTGGAAATTACAGTACAACATACAACATATATTTGCCGGGCAGTCGTTGCTATAAACGCGGCCTGTAATCCAGCACTGCGGAAGTTAACGTTGGTGGATCGCACAGATTATAAAACGTCCTTTAAATTGTATGAAAGGCGCAATATAAGCGGTCATCATTATTATGGAATGTTGCAAAACTCCATTCCTCGGGACCAGGAATAGGCAGTAGAGCAAGAATGTGACCTCCACCTGTTCCCTAGCACTCGTGAGCTTTCTTCGGGTGCTCTGGTTTCCTACTCGAATATAAGTTGTTTTTGCCAATAACATCTTAATATAGAGAGGACCACAGAGCGTTGGAAATACTTTGCGTGGCTTCCTTCCTGTGGTTCCTTCAGAGTTGTTCCCTACAGGTTGAAATTGATAATAAATTAACAATGCATAACGATTTAAATTGGAAGATAATTGCCCCGTTTGTTTGCGAGCAGGCTGACAAAGATAATGGGGAGATTGGGCCGACACACAGGTTGACGCGTGCAGCATTCTGGCATCAACTGAATACACGGCGATGCATTGTATGCAAATGATATGTGCTTCACGTGAAAACGATTAAAATTGCACGAAAATAACAAGCTCTTTGGCCGAACAATTATCTCCATTCAACGTGTTTACGCCGTCGCTGCTTATCCAAGCTACCACATACAATATCATGGCGCACGATGCTATGACCATTTCGAAATCATACAACGGATGGACGTGTGCCATCGATTAAGATTTTATGCATGGGGGGGGGGGGGGCACTTGTGCGATGTAAACTTTGAGCACCGAGTGGCACTTTTGTCATCACGTCTCCCTCCTATGTTCCGCGCGGCTCCTGGGAGAAGCGAAGCTCCGGGCTTGGCCGCTGTTTGACGACCTCGAAAGCGATTTTGAGACAAGGTAACACGCGGAGGGTCCGTGAACATTGTTGGACATCTCGAGTAAATTGACAAAATTGTTCGAGACGGTAACATACAAGGGCGACCGTGTCTTTGCTTGAGAGCCGTAACGAAAATTGTATATGTTGTGTATGACGATGTCTAACGAGCTTTGTTTCGAAACATATTTAGGCAGACCGTCGCTCTGTGATTTCACGTAGAAATAAAATGATATGTTTTGGTCCATTGACCTATGGTTTTTCAGTCCAATGTCATATTGCAGCAGTTTGTTCTAAGCAAGCAGCAAACTCTGGAGGGGTTTTGACATTCTGGGTCTCATCAGCCGAGTCAGGCTTGTTGATGTATCTTTAACACGGAGGCTTTCGCGACCAATATTATTCATAATACGGTTTTTTGGTTAGGTCGTTCGGACACATTTATACTTACACGATCTAACCTAAAAACCTATATTATTGTTGCATGTATGTTTAACTTCTTTTGCACCGTACGTAGCCAAACGTGCTAATCGGAGGTTGTTAAACCAATGCTGCCGATTTGTCAGATGTTATTGGCAAGACAACCCAATCTAAATTATGTGACCATGAAAACATCATGTCATAACATTCAACATAATATTTGCATTACGAGTTTGCATGTAGAAACATCGTAGGATTTGTTAATGTGTACATTTTCAACGTTGAGAATTTGATCCAATTGATATCTTTCTGATGACAAATGTAAAGTATTCCTAAAAAAAAGTGTTATTCATAAAAGTGTCCATAGGCTTTCATTGATAGCAATTTTTTGGGATGGAATAATTCCAAGAGTGTTATATTGAAATGGTTATGAAATAATGATAATTACACTGATCGAATATTAGATTCATATGTTGGGTAATGCTATGCTTATCTGACATTGTCTTGTCTGTTTATTATAAAGTCCTAGACAGCATTACTAGCTAAAATTTATTTAACAAAAATAAATATACGTTCTAATATACAGTACTATATCATTTGTACATGGGTCCATAGTTTACTTATGTGGCAGATTGATGGCACTGTTATATGTTCCTTAATAATATAATATACAACCCTTTCTTAAGCCGCTGCTGGATGAAGGTTTCTCACACTCCGTGCTCGTGGTGGGGGTTGTATGACCATACTTCACCACGCTGGTCATGGGTGTTCACGACCGGTTCAGATATCACTTGCACTGACGCCAACCGAGACCTTGAATCGAACTCTGAACGCAAGGTTCATAGCGCCGTGCACAGACCACTGTGCCACCACTCCACCCCCCAAAAATAAAATTTCTACTTAAATAAATAAAATTACCAACGCTCTACAGCCTTACTTAACTTGGCTGCGTTTGCACAGGATCGCTAATAGATTGAACACACTGCTTGAATGGCTTATCGTATACATTACTAATCCCCATTTTCATTCCATTCCCAATTGCCCTCAGCCGGGACTTTCTGTCCTTCTCATGCGTTTGATTTGATTTGAACGTGTGTGCGTGTGTGCGTTTTGAAACCAGATAGATGGGGGGCCCCTATCACGGTTCATTTAGCAATTGATGTGAATCCGCATTGTTAACAAGGTCCCTCTGCGCAATGGATTTCATTTTCCTCTTTCTTTCTCAGAAATAGCGATTCGTTCCAAATGACGTGGCTTAAGGAAAAGCACGCGTGGGCAGGTGCAGAGAACCTTGGTCACCACTTGGCAGAGGTGACCAAAGGAAATCTACAGAGGCTCCTGCTGTGATTCTTTTTGCAAGCTCACAGACTCCCGCCCACGTGATGAGATGAGATGTCAACCCTATAAACACATTCCTGCGGAGGGAGCTGGTAGGAACGTTGGGTTGCTCGGTCAATGGCCAGGGTCAACGGCGGCGTGGTGTATTCCGCATATTTGCCCTACTGTGAGGGCGGGCACAAGCCGGCGGGAGTAGGTTAAACTTTGAGTTTTATAAGGGCACCACGGGGTGACCAGCCCCTCTCCACCCAGCCCCACCCCTCCCACCCCCCACCCAGCCCCACCCTCCCCACCCAGCCCCTCCCCACCTCCCCACCCAGCCCCACCCTCCCCACCCAGCCCCTCCCCACCCTCCCCAGCCCCTCCCTGCACGACGGACACAATAATCCCCTGTGGGCTGGTGTAACCAGGAGGTTCCTACCAGTAACAATACAAGCAGATGAACTCGACGACTGATCTGCAACGCGACCAGTAGACGAGACACAATGGTATCTTAGGAATGGAGGTGTCCAAGTTGAATTCATAGAAACTGAACGGATATGGACGACTGTATTTATTAAAAAAAAATTTACAGCCCTTTGTCATGCCACGTATGAATGAAGACCTCCACATGCAATTGCTGTCGTGGGGGTTGGTTGGCCATACTTCACCACGGTGGTCAATGCGAGTTGGTAAAGGAGGGAGCCCAGGACTGGTTCAGCTACCACTCACCACTTGATTGTAGCCATGGCAGGAAATGGATACCAGATCACAGCGCAGTGGACTAACTTCTTCACCCGACGCTGTTCATGTAAAAACCAGAGCTTAATTTCTCGTGGAATATTTTCACTTTTCCACCCCACGCTGTTCATGTAAAACCAGGGCTTAATTTCTCGTGAAATATTTTCCAACCCCCAAAATTCCTTAAACCTCCCCCGCCGCCCCATTAAGGTATTATTGCAATACAGTGCATGCAATAATGCAGAGGAGGGTCCTGCGTTATTGGAATGTTTGGTCAGTTCATTAGCGAATGTTTGGCTGATTGGAGGAAACCGGAGTAGCAAGAAAAGGAAAAAAACGCCGCCACACGTGCAAGAGAATTACACTCACAGCTGAATGTACTGCCATCTCCTGGTCACTTCTCAGCCAGGGGGGTGGCAGGACTCCGTGATATGAGGCACCGGTATTGCTGATCCTATTACCGGTGGGGTTACCTGCGATTTTTATCCTCTTGTCCATGAAAATTTCGCCAGTTATAGGAAGGCTCTGAATTACGGGTACAATCGCAGATAATGGCAAAGAGGAAGACATAGGGCCGCGGTTAATAGGAGTTTTCACGGAGCCTACAGCTGCCATGGATGATAGTTTATCTACTGCTCGATCAATGTCTTTCCGTGTTATCATCTCTCGCAGTCCACAATCCATTTGACTCTCCTGCGCACGATCTGGTTTCATTGCTCCAACGTGGGTGTGTACCCTGCTTTGACTGCCATTCTGTCACTCGTCTCGACCACCTGCCATCGTCATCATCCTTGGTAGTGACGGGTCCTGCGCTCGCCCAATGATCTTGACATTTACTGTGCTCAACGTCGGCAGGTTTGGCAGTAGTGCCTCCTATGGGACAGCACGGTGTTTTTCATCAATGCAAAGAACCAGAGCAGCGTTTTGACATCGCTTTGTAACCTGACGTGAACTTTGTCGAGACGAATAAGGGCACCATGATAGAGATGCACAAAACATGATCCACGGGGGGGGGGGGGGGGGGAGCTATCTGCGAATTATATCCATTTATTTTAGCAACGATGAATTCGACCTTAAGTCCTGCATTGCAACAGATCGAACCCACGACCTCTTTGCCATCTCGCCACCGGAGGCCGTGGCACCAGCCTGCCACGTGCCCTGTCCAACGTTCGGTGTCAGCATTTCTCGCCAGTTCTTTCGGAGAGCCAATCTCGATGTTACCTTCGGGGCCGTCCATAAATGACTTCACGCACCTGGGGGGCGGAGGGGGTCAGGCATTTGTGTCGATGTGTGACGAGGGGGGGGGGGGTGTTGAGAAATGTGACGTCACGTAAAAATGGACAACTTTAAATAAATATAAACAAAAATTCTACTTAATTAAATAAACGTTTTAATAAATGTTTTCTCCTACAACATCAGGGTGCAGCGCCACCATAAATACGGTTTTGGGGGGTGGGGGGCAGAGCTTTGTAAAGTCATATTTGAGGTGGGTGGTCTGACTTTTTGTGACGCAGTGTGACAAGGGGGGGGGGGGGTCAAAAATCGTCCAAAATCGCGTGACGTCATTTATGGACGGCCCCTTCGGGGTCTATCGGTTGTCCAACTGCAAGTCTTCCCAACCCCACCGAGCAACGACTCCTGCCCCCTGCCTCTGGATCTGCTTGGTCAAGCATCGGATCCACTTTGGATCCGCGCAGATGAACAATGACCCTGGCTCAATAAAACATCCACTGTGCGTGCTCTTGTTAATAAATGGAGTGGGAGTGGGGGGGCTAGTAATGCAGTGGGTGTGATCTTAATAAAGAAGGCGGGGCTCGGGATGGAAGTGTTAAAAAGGCGGCGCTAGTAATGGAGTTAATTATACATTTACTGATTAAACGATGGCGTTCCCTACTGACTTAAACATTTAAATACAGTATAGGCAAGCGCGCTTTTGTCGTTCGCTGAGTAGCGTGCATAGAGTATATCGTCGTCAAAAGCCATTGTTAATATTCTGCCATTGCAATCATCTGTGGTCCAACGATACCACAATGCAACCCACTGCTGCACACATCACATGGATCTTATCCGTCCACCTCCATTGTCGTTCGCTCAGGTGCGTCATCTGCCGTTTCGTCGCCAGTGTCATCCATCTGCTATCGTGCCTCCCAGCAGCGCATCCTCGCCGGAGCCCACTCACTCTTCTTGACACTTAACACGACATCAATGGGATACTCTTTTTTATATTTCCAAAATCACTCTGACTCACAGCTCACCCATTGATTTAGTTCGTCGTTTTGATCTTGGGCCTAACTTCAATAACGTTCATAGGCATACATATTATTCTGTGCTTCAGAGCTTTGTTCCCTGAAATGAGATTACGTTTTTTTATATATAAGAATAGGTTTTAACCTTTTTGGCAATACAACAGTTGTGTTAAGATGTTAACACACCAAACTGAAACCTTTGCAAGGAATCATGCCTGCATTAACCACATATCCTTGTGGTAACATGCAAACAAACAAAAATGCTCTGATATTAGGATATGTGGTGCAGGCATGATTCCTTGCAAAAGGTTTCAGTTTGGTGTGTTAACATCTTAACACCTGTTTTATTGCCAGACAGGGTATATTTTAATACGGGCAAGGGGAGGTCCCATGAGATTACTTTTTTTATCAAATACATTCGCCAGTCAATCTCATGTATGTTTGCATACATGGCACCTTTTAGGCACACAACTGCTACTCAAAGCACCATCACATTAATACTCACCATAACATTTGAAACATTATAAACTATACATGCAATACTGCCCCTAAAAGGGCTAAATCTGCATAACAGATGACATTTGCCTAAGGTCCTTCTTCAGAGGAGACTTCTATTCACATAACACCTCCGATTAGCACTGCACCTTCAATTAGCATGGTTTGCCTACGTACGGTGTGAAATATGGTCTGCAATACATACATAGCTTTAAAGAAGGGCAATTTCCCAAAAATGCACCTATCGGATATACATTTTTTTTTACCTCTTTGTGGTCGTGTTGATTTTTCCCTATTCGAAGAGATTCGGCACGTGCATGGTGATTCGGTTGCCGATAGTCACACATGTGCGGCGAGAAATGGAGAGCACATTGCTCATGGTCAATACTGTGTTCGTTTTGCAGAGCTGATGCGTGGGCACAACAAGCACTCATCCATACCTCGGCTGTACCAAGTTCCACGTGTCGCGCAACCTTTAAACGGCCATAACCCTAAATTTCGATTTAAAGCTTTCGTGACTGCAGGGATTCATCTTCTTGGTTCTTTCGGTAAAGTCACGTAGAAGGGAAGTAATAAAATAATAAAAATAAAACATAATAAAATAATTCTCACGACGTTTCGGCCACAACGCAAGCAGCCGTCCTCAGGTGAAAACCAGGTCTGTCGGGGAGACAGCGTCTGAATGGCAATAACCCTGTCATTAACCCTGTCATTAAGGCATAAAGTTGTCTGCCACACTGACCCATACCCGTACCGAGGAGTCTGCCATGCTTGAGTAGAACAGCCGGTTTGTTTTATGAGCACACGAGTGAGACTTTCAGAGTCACCATTTCCAAACTTGGTAATTTCCCACGGAAAAATAGCAAATGCTTTTGCACGGATGCCATGCTGCTGCTCTCTCTCTCTCACCTCTCTGAAAAATCTGTGGCTGCTTGCGGTTGTTTGTTTTATTTGCGTAAATACATTGGCTTGGCGAAATGTGTCACATTTTCTGTAGTGTTGAACTGAAGGCCTTTCCATGCCAACATCGGTCAATACAGATTGGTGATAGGTTGTAGGAGGGCAGCGCCGGTTCAGATATCACTCGTCACTGATGTTGCCATGGCCAGGAGTCAAACTTAGGTGGTTGGATGTGTATCGTGAGTCAATCGGCAAGTTGCATGTGGTGGGGTAAAATGTGGGTACTGCCACATTTTTTCAAGGCACATCTGGCCAGTGTGGAGGAGTAGGCCAATTACCTTCTAGAGAGGTTCTCATACGTTCCCTCTATTGGAGGCCTTTTCGCGAGTAATGGCACGAGCTAGTAATTGCAGGGCTGCGCCCTTACCTTCACGAATAATGAGCACAGGAATTGATATTCGTCGATGAATCGATGCATAGATTACCCCCTAATGCTTTGCAATTGCACATTACATAGTTGTGTAATCCCAATGTTGGTTCGTCATAGGGTTGCCTCCTGTCCGGGTTTGTCCCAGACAGTCCGCTATTGGAGTCTATGTTCGGGTGGCAGAAATTTATTTGGACCGACATCTGTTGGTATTCATATTCTTCGGATATTTCGGTAAAGCCACGTACATAGAAACATTTTAAAAATGTATTTTTTGTTATCTACGTGGCTTTACCGAAATACCAATGAATATGAATTCCTGCAGTCACGAAAGCTTTAAGTCAAGATCTGTTGGTATTGTATCCGAACTTTATTTCAGTATACTGTCAGTGCCAGATGATCCTAGTAGCAAAAGTAGCATGTGCTACTGGCCCCGCACTTTCAAGGGCCCCGCGCTTAATGCTTTCAAGCTATCAATTTCAGTTCAGTGATTCTGCACTTGCTCTATTACTATAGTACTATACTGCCTTCAACTTTTATGAACGACTGGGTGTTTAAGGTTAGCGATTTGTCGTATTATCTGGTCGTGTAGCAAATTAAAAAAATGCAATGACTTTACTATGTAAGTGCAAAATTTGTGTTTTTATATTTACGTGCTGTTTTTTTCCGGGCCCCTTTATAACATATGCTACAGGCCCCGCACTAGCTTAATCCGGCACTGTATACTGTCCAGCTTTGATAGGACCGAGGTTAGAGGTCGACAACTTGCGGCTCCAGAGCCGCATGCGGCTCTTTCAGGAGCAGCGTCTTGTAGTCACATTGCATTGCGGCTCTCGAAATATTTAGGTTTTTTTTAACCAAATTTTAAAAAATTGGCACTTCCTGTTATTTTGGTTGCCGACTCCTGATCTTGGTTGACCGATGTCTGGGTTTGGTGCGCGATCAGGTGGCAAACTCTGTATGGGTCAGCAGAGGGCAGTAGAGTAATTTCAGTGAAATGAAACCAAGTTGGAGATGCTGTGATGCTGCTGCACGTGTTGGTCAAAGTCAGGCACACGTGTCACCTCCGACGATTTGCAACAACAACAACAACAAAGCGCACAGTGGTCAGGCGGATAAAGCCTGCGGCCACGTGCATTTGTTTATGCTCCAGTAAATCTTCACCCATTCCGTTCCCTTGACTCCAAGCACCGTTTATTTGCTGCACCTGACTTGCGATCAGGATGGCTTCTGTCCAGTGTCCGTGGAGCGACTTGGTGCGTGAGCTCACGCGAAGTGACCGACCAACTTCTTGGTCATGTTAACGCAATGACGCCCAGAGAAAGCTTGTTCTTGTGTTGCGATCGAAACGTCGTGTTTTTTTGCTTTTATTATTTTACATTTTCAATTGTATTTAATTTTGTTATCTGTAATTTTTATTTTATTTTCTATCTACGTGACTTTACCGAAATAGCCATGAATTAGAGACTGTTCTGTCTGTCTAGTTGTATAATGATCGTAATATAAGTGGCAAGCAAGCATGAGACCTCACCTGACGTGTACCATCAGCGGGCGATGCCGGGGAGTCTTCGATGCCACCCTGTCCGCTGCATCATCTTGAAATGTGCACTCTGCGACCAATGCAATGTGCTCCCCCAGGAAGACATTGTAGCCAAGCTATAGGGGAGGTTGTTTGAGGGCGTTAGCAGGGTTTGTTGGCCGATTTATTTGAGTACAAAACCTGAAAAGACAAGAGGATATTCCTGCTGTGCTGTTTCCATCCCCCCCAAGCCCCACACGTGCATCGCACCTTCATGCGTAGTGGTCCAGACAAAGCGTACGATTACGAACAAAAGTCATCTTTGTCACAGCAGTCGATGTTTCCAGCTCGTAAATGTTCATAAATAAAGAAAACAGTTAATGGGATGCTGACGTTCATTTTAAATTGCATGCGGTTTCTTCTTATTCTTCTTCAGCAAAAAAGACGGCTAATGTTTCCCTTCATTAGCAAAAGGAAAATCGTCAAGGTGATGAAGTTAGGCTGCTGCATTAAACATTTTGGCAATAGTAATGAACGAACGCGTGGATTCATTGTGGGAGCAAACCGGAGAACCCCACCCATAGGAGGGTGTAACACTCGATGCTCTGCACAGATAGATTCAATAATCCATTGCTGTACTACCATCTGTTGGCCACCTTGCAGCGCTAGCTAATATTTCCAGGTATTCTTATATATAAATACTGATTATATATTAATATTACAAAGCCTTGGTTATACTAAATGTCATTTCTTTGATATTATCTACACGTAGTTTTAAATAAATGATCGACTGTGGAATTAAGAAACTTAAATAATTAAAAAAGTAACAACATTCCCAACAAATATTCAGTTGTTTGATTCGATTGTGTTTGCGGCATTCAAACCGTGTTTTTTGTTCTCTCTCTCTCTCTCTTTCTCTCTGTACGCCACCCAATGGCTTTGAAGTAAGAGGGGAAAGGTTATTTAGCATTTAAGCCTCTAGAATGACCCGCGGAGCGGCGAGGCAGCTGTCGTAGAGAAGGGGAAATCAATGCGCCGGCCTCGTTCATTAACCTTCAGCGGTTACGGGGTCGTATTTTCGCCTTTGTCTCTTTTGTCCCAGGTATGGGGCCCTTTCTTCTGGAACTGTTTACGCAGTCGACTGATGAGCTTTACAATCCCCCCCCCACCCCACACTAATAGTTCGCGATTCGATGAACTGCCGCTATTCAAGACCGCAATCGGTTGAGTTAAAGAATCGATTGTTTTAACACGGAGTAGGCTTTCGTGAACAATTCAAAATAAAGTGATTTTTTTTAGGGGGGGGGGGGTTAGATCGCGTAAATATAAATGTGTCGTGAACTCACCACCACCCGACACAGCCAATTAGTAAAGTTTTGTCATGGAAACAATTCTGGCAAAATCGCCTGAGTTTAGTACGAAACGTCGTACTCAAATTGTAAATGTTGTGCGTTTACTCTCCAACAAAACGTTGTGCTGCAGTAGTCACGATTGTTTACGTGATAAACCTTGCTGATTGGCAGTGTCGGATGGTGGTGGGTAAACGACACATTTACATTGATGCGATCTAACCCAAACAAAAACGAACTTTATTGTGACTCGATCGTGTTTGTTGTTGTCTATTGCGTGAATGAAGCGGCCGCTCGTTTGCACCAGGGGACAACGCGACCCGTTACGCAGAAGGCACCTGAATGAAATGTCTCGTCGATGCGCGTGTTGTGGGTGCAATGAGTGTATTTTGGTCGATGTATCGAGGCATTAACCTCTTTCAAACTCGGTTGGAAAAGCGTACAAAGAAATACGAGTCAAAAAGTCAAATGTGCGTGCATGCTCAATTGAAGACACGTTACTACTTATCTCCATTAGCTACTTTTGGGAATCTTGAAAATTCCACATTTCTCTGGTGGGGGCCCAGTTTAACATCCTCGTCATCAGTCAGCCATTGCCAATCCACTGCTGGATGAAGGTTTCCCCAAGCCACCGCCACTTTTCACGCTCGTGGGATGTAACAATACACCCAGCACCACCTGCACACTCACTGATTTAATTACTCTATTTCCTTAATGGACGTTTTCTAGGACGTGCTCCATTTATTTGAAAAAACTATCCAAATAATAAAAACAAACATACATACAACCACACCCATAAACACAAAACAACCAGAAATAAAAATAAAAAATCCATCCACGATGGACCACGCGAAGGGAGTTCTATTTCCCATGCCCCTGGCTACAACAATTGATACAATATTGACTCGGGCTAACGGGACAGGTCATCCGGTCATTGACAAGCGGCGCCGCTCCACATTCGAGACACTGCGACCTTCAACAGGGTGGGGGGGGGGGTCACTGCCCCCCCCCACCTCCTAAATCTGTCCCGGCTTACCCCTGGGCACCACAGCCTGATGTCTGTTGATGCCCCATTTCGTCAGCCGCCAGTTTAGTCGTTCGCTGAATCGCATCCTCCCCAATCGTCCGTGCTGTTGTCACGGTCACGTTTAACACTTTGCAGTGAAGGTTTCAAAGTGGTTCGTGTTTTCGCTCTGTCCATCTGTCTGTCTGTAATGAGGGACGGCGAGAGGTGGTGCGGGGTTCATGACTACTCTCATAGCGATGATACAATATGAACAACACCTTAGTAAAAAAGAAGTTACTTTGTAATTAGAGACTTACCGTAAAAAAACGGCCGCGTTGACCCACATCTACGCCTCTATATAAGGAACGAAACAGGTGGACTTCTCCACAAATCTGGCTGTCGCCTGATGAAGCTAGTTGTAACTACTGGCAAAAACGTCGTACTCAGATTGTAAATGTTGTGGCTTGGCTCTCCAACACTAGTTACGAATTGGCATGTTCTGCTTACGTGACAACCCTTACTAGTTGGCTGTGTCGGGTGGTGGCGGGTTTTAACGACACATTTATATATTTACACGATCTAACCCCCCAAAAAAACCCTCTATTATGCGCGTTGATCAACGGGTTAGCCCACGCCCTCCCCCGCAAGAGGCCGCTATGCGAGCCCTGTGGTCTCACCATGGCCGTCCGACATGCGGTCTTCCGCGCGCCTGGTTGCGGGCACCGCCGTTTAAATGCTCACGCTGGAAAGTGTGAACAGAATCCCGCCTATACTCCTAGTTCTTTCGGTAAAGTCACGTAGGTGAAAAATGAAATTAAAATTAATAAAAATAAAATAAAAATCACGACGTTTTGGAGGCAAGTCTCCGTCATCAGGTGGGACCGTCACAGCCAGATTTGCTGCATCAAGTGGCTCACTTGATGCAGCAAATCTCACTTGTATGAATCCTTGCAGTCACGAAAGCTTCAAATCTAGAATCCTGCCTACTCGCGTGGCTCTTCTTAACCGGCCTGAAATGAGTACGTGACGGTCGTCGGCCAAACACGCATAAGCGTAATTGGCCAAACATCCCAATGTAGGCCCCTCCTGAAAAGGAGTCTTGAGAGTCAGCTTCCCTGGACAAATAGAAGGCATTGCTACATTATCGTTTGAAGAATTTAATTAAAATTGTACGTAAGATCATAGTGATTGGGATAAAGAGTGGGGGTATTAAAGATGGCTGGTGTAGTTATGATGACAAAAAAAATCACAACGATGATAATGTGTGCTTACGAACATCGTTGTCGACATCAACTGTTGGATACAAGGCCTCGCCGCGTCTGCATCGTCCCTTGTGATGCATCTGTGACGCTAAATTCCAACTTTCTCCTGCGCTTAGGCTCACCTCATTGTCCCATAACCGCGGTGATCATCTTCTCGGGCGTATTCCGCGGGCTGTCAAGTCTGTCACCACTGTCATTCATCTGCTTTCTTCCCTTCCAGCCATGTGTCCTGCCCAAGCCCACGTGCTCGTTCAACAGTCAACACGATGACTCTAAGTTGGCTCTGTAATGCTTCAATAGCTCTACTCATGCAAGGTGTTATCCAGACTCAACTTTGTTTGCCTTCTGAGATCCAATGCGTCCCAGGTGATTTGGTGAAAGAGGCTGAGAGAGCACACAGTGACCATTTGAATTTGTATACGGCATTGTTGCCAGAAGGGAAAACGGGGTTGTGTGCGAGTTGGTAACGGAGTTTCCAATGGCATTTGAGGTCAGCAGACACCACCACGATTGGCACATTTGGTATTTGCACCATTCGTATAGCACAAGGCTTTCACAACGTTCCGTGTTTCACACACGAGCGTAGTCTCTGCCAGCAAGGGGGTGTTTTGCAGGAGTGAACTTCAAGCATGGAAATGTTGGACCATGGAGCCAGCACACACGGCTGTCTCGTTTTCAAACACAGTAACGTCACGGGATCTTCAACGTACACTGCGTGTGTATTCAGTCGTATCTTTTGGGGATGAATGCACCCGCGGCATTCACCAGGGTGGCCACTGGATCTGAACCGCGAACACCCGCAACGAGTGGCAAACGCGCTACCGCTCGGCACCGTCACCATCTGACGTTGCCTGCTACCGGGGTTCCACCTGCACCCGCTCGCGCCGTCGGGCCAGCGAGGAATTTGCCTCGCGTGCCTAACTTTCGAGAAAGGGCGTAGTTGCAGCTCATGGGTTTCTCCCAACAATTTCGAAAGAATGCGCTGGCCGTACAGTTGCGGCCCGCGTCGTTCGCTGCAGTTGACAGGGCAGCTCCTGATTGCTGCTGTCGTTACCAACAGGGGCCCCCCAGCTCGGCGCGAACCGATGTCTGCCCAAGTTGTGCACCCACCAGACACCTTCTTCCCGCCTCCACTTCGTCGCAGCGGCGGAGAAAGATTGGCACGGGGCTTGGGCGCCGCGATGGCGAGATGTTAACTGCCTCTCCTGGTATGAAGGAGGTCGTGGGTTCGATCCTGACCATGACGCCTGTGTGTATTTGGAGTTTGCGTGGATTTTTCTCTGGGTCCTCCGGGTTGTCCCACCACATTTATAAACACGCTGTTGAGACTATTCAGGCTGCTATACATTTCCACATGATATGCTACTCTGTTTAGCTATAATTTGAGGCCAGGTCGCTTCTGAAAAAAACTGCTATATAGCTGCAGTGGGCCTTGCCTGATAATAAAATCATAAGTATTGTTTTTGTTTCATAGTTTATTGGTGCAAGGAATAATGTGGTGGCCCATCTGTCAAATTCCACCACCTCCCCCCCACCCTTAGCCAAACATTTTTCTGTAGCTCAGTGTCTGGGCCCATCTAACTCGTGAGTCATCCTGCAGTTGCACCGCCTGCACACTCGACAGCTACGCCTCTGCTCCCACCTCCTTCATAGACCCTGCGCCGCCTGCCTCCTCCATCCCTTTGTGGTGTACAAAAGTCCAGGTCACTGCCTCCGATGGTCAAACAGTTTTTTTTTCTCACTCAAATGTTGTACTCACTTATTATAATTTACAAGTTGTTTCATACTTGTATAGGTTAATTAATCAAGTAACATTTTTAATTGCACACTGAAAACAACTTTGGAAATGCCACCCTGTGTATAGTTACGCGGTATTTATTCAATTATTTTTCCATTTCCTTATTGCAGGTCAAAGTGCTGCGCTTTTGTATATCGTGTACGGGACATCTAATACTAACAATCCATGACAATTGATTCAAACTCCAAATAATTATTCCATGCTTCCTTATTCCTCTTATTTGTCTTGGCCTCAATGAGACTCGTTAGAATGGCGGTGCATAAACACTGCTATGGAACACGCGAACCACAGCGCCCCTGAGCATACCGACAATAATAACACAAAAACATTTTCGATTCCTGTGATCCGGCACCGGCGGGACCATAGTTAACTTGGTTTGCGCACGCGATGTATCTATCACTCGTTCAACTTCCACTCGAAATCAGGGAGGGAACGTAGAACCGCACAACGTCTGTACTACGTTCAAGAATGTGATATTTTTACTGGCTTGTCAACATTTTGATGTCCTCATTATTGACTTCCCACTGCCCATCACCCGCCACCCACACACCCCTTCACCTCCATCCTCCTCCCTCCTCCCATCTCCATTAAAGGGCCATCCATTTAGTAGGTACTCAAAAATCTGTCTAAACTTGACCCCTCCCCCCCTCCCTGTACGCACGCGGACTTTTTACACCCCCCCCCCCTACCTGCATAAGTTCGGTTGACTCACCTCCCCCCCCCCCCCCCCCCCCCCGAATCCTATAGAACGGCCGATATTTAATCCACGCAGAAACGATCAAGGATGAATAATATTAACGTGTTTAAGCAAGATAGTCCACCGCCGGACTAACTCAATTGAAGGGCAATGCAGACAATTTATTATCGAGGCTTCACCCCCCCCCCCCTCTCCGTTTCCTGTACGTACATTGTCAGTAGACCCCCTATACGCAAGCGTACGCATTTGGGTTAACCCCCCCCCTCCTCCTCCCTCCATGCGTACGTACTAAATGGATGGCCCCTGACACCACTGCTGCCGATGATGAGTTCAGACCATGGGGCAAGACTTTGTTTTGCCTGCACGCTGATTGGCTGACACGCTGCCACTTGCCACGCGGTTTGGCTGGCCTCAAGTGGGGACGGCGGTTGGAATAAGTATAACCCGTAAAAACAAAGTTTTTCACTATAAATCCTTTATATGCGTGGCGGCTAGAGTCCTCTCGTCCTCTGGCTTGAGATGGCTGCCACCTATGGGTCAGATGATTGTCTGCCAGTATTAAGCAATTGGTAATTCAATATTTAATTTGTTTTCCCTAAACAGTGTAAAATTTTGGAAAAATTTCACGAACATTAAATGTCTCGCACAACGAGTCTGTGTGCAAAATGTCAGCTCGATTGGATCACGGGAAGTGGGTTAAAAAACGACCGAAAGATTTGCACGGTCGTAAGCAAGCACGCAAGCACGCAAGCAAGCAAGCAAGCGAACTTAATATAAAGGATTTAAAAAGCGAGGAGGTTCGGGTAAGTGGGCATTGTGTCACACTCACCTGCACAACTACGTCCACTCCAAAAATGCACATGCATATGGATCCATAATAAAGTATTTTGTTTGAGTTACATCGCGTCAATATAAATGTGTCGTTAATGTGTCGTCGGCGGCGTCGTTGGCGGCGGCAGTCCCTTGGGGCTCGCGGATGACGTCCATCAGGTTTGGTGGTGGCTCTTGAGGTCGCTGAGGAGTCCAATTCTGGAGCCGCACATCTTTGGGCATTGAGGGCACGTGGTCCCAGATGGAAGTGCGGATCCGCAGTGCCGGTGTGGTTTTCCTTTTCCTTTCTTTTTTTTGACGTCGATCCGCTTCGACATCGAGACGTTGGGTCTCGAAGTTGGCCGCGGCCTGGTGGATGCAGCGGCGACACCCTGGGCAGTCGGTAGCCTGCTCCTCCCAGTCTTGGAGGCAAGGTGTAATATTGGCAGCGAAAGCCTTACGCGTTAAGCTTTACACATGTGCTTACAAAATAAAAATTGCATTGACTCACCCAGGAAAGCCTCACCGAGTCACAAGGTTGTTATGAGGAGGGTCCTACTTTTGGATGTTTGGCCAAAACCATCAGAGTATTGTTTGGCTTCATATTCTTAGGTTTTTTCGGTAAAGTCACGTAGGTAAAAAATTAAAATTAAATGTCGTGATTTTTATTTTTATTTTATTTTTATTCTTTTATTTTACTTTTAGTAATTTTAATTTTTCTTTTTTACCTACGTGACTTTACCGAAAAAACCTAAGAATATGAATCCTTGCAGTCATGAAAGCTTCAAATCTAGAATTATTGTTTGGCTCTGTGTGTGAGGATACAGGAGTAACTGGAGAATACCTCCACGCATGGGGTGCTAATACCTCAATCTCTGCGCAGGTAGATTCAGTCATCCGTTGCTTTTTTTAAATCCTTTATATTAAGTTCGCTTGCTTGCGTGCTTGCTTGCTTGCTTACGACCGTGCAAACCTTTCGGTCGTTTTTTAACCCACTTCCCGTGATCCAATCGAGCTGACATTTTGCACACAGACTCGTTGTGCGAGACAATTAATGTTCGTGAAAAATTTTTCCAAAATTTTACACTGTTTATGGAAAACAAATTAAATATTTAATGACCAATTGCTTAATGCTGGCAGACAATCATCTGACCCATAGGTGGCAGCCATCTCAAGCCAGAGCACGAGAGGACTCTAGCTGCCACGCATATAAAGGATTTAGCAGAGGTGGGACAAAGTCATTGTTATGCAAGTCCAAGTCGAGTCTCAAGTCATCAAATTCATGACTCGAGTCTGACTCGAGTCCAAGTCACATGACTCGAGTCCACACCTCTGGGATTTAGAGTGAAAAACTTTGTTTTTACGGGTAAATTTTTTCCATCTCCTGGCCACCTCTCAGCCTAGAACACCTGATATTCCCTACAATACCTGATATTCCTTACAACAGCTGATGTTCTTTACAACACATGTCTCGTGTGTGGCGGTTGCCCATTCAACCACTACCCAGGCCCAACCTTCCGAGCTTTTGAGGTCGGACACATTCGTGGTGATACGGTCCGAGATTCTGATCCCAACAAGTGATTCGTTGAAACGTTAAATGTCCATTGAATTCACGCGTATGGATGCACATTTCATTTTGTGGATACCTTTTGGATTGTATGATGAAAACGTGCATGCAAATCAATTTTGTTTCACGAAATTAGCGATTGTTTGTGTTCCAGTGGTGGGGGGGGGGGGGGGGGAGAATTATACCTTTAGCTGAATGCGTCACGGGTACTAGGATGAGCCGGACACTAAAAATTAGAAAAAAATCCGCCTTTCCAAAAGTTGTTTATCTTTCCGAGGGCTTGCCCCGACCTGAAGATCAGGCAAAACTGTTTCGCGCAGTGACTGGTTGGATGTGTTTGCTCACTCGAGACATGTTGATGGATGGCTGAATTACAATATTTTACAACTCAACATTATACCACTGTTGATTTGTTGAAAGGTACATTTAATCGTTATCAACATTCTATGAAAGTTGAAGCTGGATATTAGCACACCCAAGGTGTGCTTATATACAAAGTGTGCTTTATCAGAAGTTTGAATTGTCCTTTCCACACCAGTGGAATGTAAATACGCCACGTGCCAATTTAACAACTGTTCGTCAGGAAACATTTTAAAATGTAATTCTCATTAGGACCCATGGTACAAAGTGCAGTCTCAAACTCTTACTATCACTCTGTGCCGCTGTGGCCTCTCTATGTGCTATGAAGAAGGGTCGTTACCTGAAACGTCACCTATCACAGTACGTACTTTTTTTTAAGGTCACAGTATCGCTCACGAACGTGTTGAGCTTTCTTGTCGTTGTTCTTCATGTAAGCATCATAAGCTTCTTCTTCTTCTTCCACGCGTTTGTCCCACTCATGTGGGAGGTCCGCCCGGGTCTGCACTCCCAACAGGGGCAGGGTCAGAACCGGCCCTAGACCTTTGGGGGCCCTAAGCAAAATTTGGTTGGAGGCCCCTTTGATGTATGATTTTTTTTTCACCCACTAGCTAGCAGTGACTCTAGGGGGCCCTCTGCTGGCCACGGGGCCCTTTGCAATTGCAAGGGTCGCTTAGTGGCTGGGCCGGCTCTGGGCAGGGTCATTGGGTCCAGAGATGATTCGCACCCTCTGCCAACTTAAGGGCTTCAGGGGACTGAGGGACATTTGTTTGCCACGACTGTCCATGTTTTGGCGTTAGGCTTTCATGGCCGGTTGCCAACAGACGCCTACCATCCTCCTTTTATAATTGTATTTTAATATATCAATAGTACTCTTTGGTTCTTTCGGTAAAGTCACGTAGGTATAAAATCAATAAAATCACGACGTTTCGGGCGCAACACAAGCGTCCGTCATCAGGTGGGACAACCACAGCAAGAAACAATTGCTGAAGTGGGCAAAAGTGTGTTGCGCCCGAAACGTCGTGATTACATTGATTTTATTTTATACCTACGTGACTTTACCGAAAGAACCAAAGAGTATGGATCCCTGCAGTCACGAAAACTTCAAATCTAGATTTCAAAAGTATATTGCTAAATGTCTCGACGACACTCGCCTTTCAACTCAAGAACTAAGCGTAGAAGGAGCTCGCCTGGCTCTGTCCAGGGCCGCCGTGGAGGAGAGTGCTGAGGGTAAAATTCCTGTAACGCAAGCCTCGTTTGGTTGCACGGGCATTGATAGCTGACCTCTAATGATCTAACCCAAAAACTAAACCAAAATTGGCAGCATCACGATTCTCCCGCGGGCTTTCTGCGCGCTCCTCCCCCACAGCCAAAAAAGACACAAAAACAAAGATTATCCCACCATAATTATCTAATTACTGCTACCCTGTAGCAAACCAGGGGTTTAATTTAAACACCTGCGAGAAGATGATTATTCCGTCAGCTTAAATCGTTCTAAGGCACCTGCAGCTCTTGTCAACCACCCACATAATTAAGGCCGACCGCGTATTGCAGCTGATGTAAATCATGAATTAAAATAGTTTTGCCATAAATCATCGCAGAGGCGCATTAAAACTAATTTGGGTCGACTTCAGTGCTGCAGTGTGATAGTTCTAATATATAGTTCTAATTTAGTTTGTATAGACGTGTGATTCGATCTGTGATTTACTGCTCAACTCTTGAATTGGGGCTTTGGTGTTGCCTTATAGGTTTTCCCCCTAGTGATGACGCATTACTAAACTCAACTATTTTTATTTTACCAGATAAGGCCCACTGAGCTGGAAAGTCCTTTTTCAGAAGAGGCCTGGCCACAAATGATAGCTCAACTAAGTGGCTTATGTGGGGAATTCTAGTAGTAGTCAAATACTCTAAACGCATGTTGATTCTAAATGTGGAGGGAAAACCCGTAGGGCCTGGAGAAAAAATCTACGTGACCACGGGGTAACATGCAAACTCAAAATATGCAGGCGTCAGGGTCGAGATCGAACCCCCGATCTCCTGCATACCAAGCTAGGAATATGATGCCAACCACTGGTTGAAAGCTTTCATTTTTCTAGCATGTGCAATACACAGGCTGTATTTAAATGGAAAATGTAATTAACTATAAAATGTGCTATCCTCCCCCACTCACAGTGTTTACTATTCCAAGAGCGTTTTATAAGTCTCTTTATTAATTATATGAGGAAGGGAAACCCATTATAGTCCTATTAAAACTCGGCACAGGACAGCCAGTGTTGCAAATAGCTTTGTTTTACTGCGAAAGAGATCCAATTGCACACGTGGGTTATTTTAGCTTTACCCATTAAAAACATATCCTTAGATTTGGTCACTATGGGCTGTAAATTTTTGCCACTTTGCAGGAGGTGCTCCTAACCAGAGTTACTGATCACCACATCGGCAACTTGGCAGTGCGTGGGTTTAAATAAATTAATAAACACAACCTAAATTGTCAACGTCGGTGTCTCCTGTTATTTCCCATTCATTGGACAAGACTTCACTGCAGCGTTTCGAGTGCATAATGGCTCACGTTTGAATGGGATTTGTGAATGTCGTTCAAGGATGTTTGAAAACTTAAGGCTGTTTGTCAGCATGGCATGCCCCACTGTCTCAACCATACTTGGAAATCTCCATTGTCTTCACCCCTTTTCAATGTGACTGGTATTTGTCTCCGTTTTCACAAGTATTTATGCAGGTGTGAGTTGCTATTTCAGTCACGTGACTCTGGAGACCGTGTACATTTGTCAACCTTGTATACGTTTTTTTTTTTGTAAAATGTAAAGGTACAGCCCTGCAATTGCTGCCTTACGACACTGCTGGTGGAAGGACCTCCTCTAGAGTGAGCTATAGGGAGCCCCCCTTTAGAGTTAATTTTGGATTTGTATTCCACGCTGGCCAGATGACTTTGAAGAGATGAGAGTACCCACACTTCAACCCACCACCAAATGTGACCGACCGATTGACTAACTGGTGAACCCGAATATACTGCGGAGTGGACAGAGGTGGGGGCCTTTAAGACAACTTGCCCCATTGTTTCAACTGCTCTTCAGTTTGCTACCATGACACATCGGCAACTATGCTTGCCACGTGTAGCAACTTTCCGTCAACGCATCGTTTATCTGGGGAACAGGAGAGATGTTCCTAACCGCCGTCGTTCTAAAGCCACTGTCCAAGTGGGTGCGAGCTAATTTTTTTTTCAAACCTGTGCGGGTGAGTAATGGGCATCTTCAACCTGTACCCCAGTAAATGCAATTCCCTCTGCGGAGCTTTGACACAGAGAGGCACTTACAGGGCAATCACCGTGTGAAAGCTGGGCTCTCCGATTATTTCAGCAGAAATTTGCGGTACTGCGTTTTTCAGTGATAAACTAAAACTAAACAATGATATTTTATTTAGCAGGTAAGGACCACTGAGTTAATTCGCTTTTTTTTTTCAAAAGCGACCTGGCCACAAGTGATCGCCCAACGAAGTGGCTTATCACGTGGAAATGTACATCAGCCAAATACCCTGAACGCGTGTTGATTCTCAATATGGAGGGAAAAACCGGAGTGCCGGAGAAGAATCCGCACAACTACGAGGAGAAGATGCAAACTCCAAACAAACAGACGTCAGGGTCGGGATCGAGTTCATGACCTCCTGTACACAAGGCAAGGTAGTTAACGTTTAGCCATCGCAGTGCCCCCTTAATGCACAAAATGACAAAACTTCAACACATTTATTAATGAAACTGGATCGGAGGTGATGTGGGGTGCTTGGCAACATCATTAGCCCCGGGTAGGGGTTTCCAGCCATCAGGAGTGAGAATATGGTGCGGGGGGGGGGGGTTGCTGTTATTAAAGGGGTCTTATAAAATATTATATAAAATATTATATAAAATATAAAATTATAAATACAATTATCAATACAATTATAAATAAATAAAATTCTAAAATTCCAACAAACTAAGTTATTTCTCGTACTTCTTACAATCGGAAACGCAGTGATGAAGTCAACACATTGCAAAATCCTCTGCGTTCCATCTCTCTCTCTTTACAAAAGGAAAGGCCCATGCCTGAAAGCAGCTGGCAGAACAATGCTCAAGTTTTCGTGTTGGCTCGTCGCTGAAACAGGATTGTTTTACTTTTGAGTGCATTTAGTGTCATTGTTTCTCTTGACTGCCGACTTGATTTGCTTGACATTCAGCAGCTGACAAGAATTGTACGAGAGTCATATTCAACAGCACGGTTTGAATAATTAAATAGGCTGGGGAAAAAAAATAACATATGAATGAGTGGGTGTTTTTTTTTTCTTCCATCCACATTTCCTAAGTGAATTCTGTTTCTTATATTAAATCAGTTTCAGCAAAAATGCACGAGCTTTTCTTATGTTACAAGCGTTCAACAGTAAGTAAGGTTTATTGCAATATTCCCCAGCGTGTACACACGTAAACATGTGTGCGCATGCATTGGACAAACCAGATGTAACGGTTGCCCAAAGTTGATTTCCAGTACAGACATTGCTTGTGACTTAAAACCGTGACTTAAGACTAGCAATTATTTGTTAAATCAACTCAACACGATCTACGCATGTGCTTATTGGCCATTTCTTTTCTCTATTAATGAATTCCAACGTTTGACGGCACAAGTTGTGTCGAGGAAAAACACGTTTGTTGTAAAACAAATCACTTTGAAAAAGAAACGATTACTCAAAATGTGATGCTGGAATTCTGAAGCCGTTTTCTGCACTCTCTGCCAAGACACCGTCGCGCTAAGCTCCCAGCGAAGTCTCGCGCCGCTTGTGTTACTAGTAAGCAGCATGACAACAACCAACTAGAGTTGAAGCTTTCGTGACTGCAAGGATTCATACCCTTAGTTTTTTCGGTAAAGTCACGTAGGTAAAAAAAATTCATTAATAGAAATAAAATAATAAAAATCACGACGTTTCGGAGGCAACACAAGTCTCTGTCATCAGGTGGGACCGTCACAGCCAGATTTGCTGTATCATTGATACAGCAAATCTGGCTGTGAAACGTCGTAATTTATTTTATTTTATTTTTATTAATTTTAATTTCATTTTTTACCTACGTGACTTTACCGAAAAAACTAAGAGTATGAACCAACTAGAGCCAGATGCAACATTTAGGGGCATCTAAAAAATGTTTTGGCACAATTGCTGTCACATCTATCGTCATCATCATCATCGCTTGATACCATGCATCCCATAGAGTGCATCTTGAGGCAGCCTGTGGCAGGGGAACCCCTAGTGGCAGCTGCCCCCGCGCGGTGCAAGGTCAATGAACGCAGCACAGGCCTGTGCGTGGGCATTAGTCTGCCGGTAGGGGCCGACTCTTCCACGTGACTTCCTAATTAAGCAATCTGCAAGTAATCGATTACATTTTACCGAAATTTTGACCATGACACTGACACACCGTTTCGAACGACATAACATGATCTTGAACGACACTTCCACGTAACTTCCTAATTAAGCAATCTGCAAGTAATCGATTACATTTTGCCGATTTTTTTTACCACGACGCTGGCACACCGATTCGAACGACGTAACATGATCTTAAACGTACACTGTGAAGCAGACGGCGCGTAGATATTTAGCTGTATGGTTCGGTAAACTCGCAGTGATAACCAGGACGGACTCTAGGCTCGAACCGTGAACCCCCGCAATGAGTGGGAAACGCGTCACAGCTGGGCCATGTCACCAGCCCATCATGATTATTATTCTTATTGCTATCGTCGCTTAATATTGCTGAATTAGAGGCCATAACTGATGGCTGCGGCAGCAAATGGATTGAATTAGACGTGGAGTCAAGGGCATCAACGTAAGGGAACTCAACCTAGCAGTCGATGAAGAATGATACTGATGGTTTGTGGTGGCTCCAGGAGCTGATGCCACGTCCGAGCAACTTCGCCGGCATTTCTGAGCTCCTCGGTGCGAATGTTGGTTTCAGCCACTCACGATCAAAGTGGGTTCTCATGTCTCCTGGCTGTTGAACTTAAGTTCTTAGCTCAGACACATGACGACGCAACAAACAACATGTTTTGTCATTTGTGGCAAAGTGGATCGTGAACTCTGCAAAGAACCCAACCTGAGTTCAATTCCAGCCCATGTCGTTGCTGACATCAGTGGTGAGTGATGACTGAATTGGTCCTGGGCCTACACTTTGCCAACGCTTAAAGTGGAGGCCTTCATCAGCAGTGGGGGGGAGGGGGGGGGGCTTTAAGCCTTACAGCTCTATGTCATCTTCTTGGTTCTTTCGGTAAAGTCACGTAGAAGGGAAATAATACAATAATTAAAATATAAAACAATAAAATTATCACGACGTTTCGACTGCAACACAAGCAATCATCATCAGGTGTGAAATCCACAGCAAGAAAATCAGAAAAAAGTGTCACTTTGGCAGTTGATTGACAAAGAGGTGTAGAGCTTTTTGTGTTTAGTTTGTTGTCCTTCCCCCGTACCTCGGATTTGCACGGTTGGCTACGTACGGTGCGAAAAAAAAGTTCAACAAACATACATACAGAACTTAAAACAGAACACATTTTGGAAGGCTACATGTTAAATGTGGTGTAAGCTGTGGTTAAAAAGCACTCATATTCATAGTGTTTGACTGGTAAGGAATTGCTTGTTAATGGATGACAGTAAATGCATTATAAATACATTATAATTCCATAATGGTTTGGTTCTGGAGCCACGCAGCATGGAGCCTGTTTTTCACATTATCCACGTGTCTCTCGCGGGAAAAAGAATGAAGGAAAATAAACTGGATTAAATATGACAGGGAATGTTCGAAATCTCATGGGTTTGTTTTACATCAGCAGCTTGTAATCTCGGATTGACGCAATACAGCACAATGTTTTCATGAGATCAAACAACTGTTGAAATATGAGGTCAAAAGTGGTCCTTTCCGGATGGCCTGCATCTCTAAATATGTGACCCCAAATCTATTGATTAAAATTGCGATGTTTTTGATCATGGTTAGGGCTCTGTTTAAACATGCTTATAAAAGACTAAAACATTGAACAAATTAACAACAAAAATCGTATTGCCAGACACTCTCTCACAAAAAAGTATTACTGGGGAAGATCAAAGCCCCTTTAACTGTTTGAGCCCCATGTGTGCACGCACACAGAGCCATATGGTAGCTGTGAAGGGCCCTGTTTTTTGACTCTCTAAATCCATTTACATTGTTGAGCGTTCGAGCGGCATTGCAAATCTCCTGCTCCGCAAGGGTCCCGGCGATGGCGTGGAGCAGGTATGAAACATCCAGGTCGGGAGGGGGTGCTGGGTGGCGGGTGGGGGATTTCCCAATCTTTTTTTCCAATATAATATCGCTGAAAAACGGGGCCATCGCAATAAGTAACGCGGCGAGGCCGGCCCTCGCACCTTCTGCGACGGCTCTCGAACGCGCCAGAGGTTGCAACCGGGCACCCGATACCCGTACCCTACCCGATACCCGGCTACCCGTACCCGGCCGGGTACGGGTACCCGTTTCCGACCCTGGTGCGGCCGGGTACGGGTATGGGTAGGCCGTGAGTCACTGGTGAGTAACCGTTTGTCACTCATTTCGGGTAGGGTACGGGTACGGGTAGGATACGGGTACCTGTAACCGGCCGGGTACGGGTACCCATTTGTGACCTTGGTGCGGCCGGGTACGGGTACGGGTAAGGAATCAAACCCGTTTGCGACCTCTGGCGCGCGCGCACGCGGAATGAATGATTAGAAGTGACGCGAGGTCAGGCAGAAAGAGGAGAATAAATCTGATTAAAGGTGTCACCTTGTTTATGGGAGGGTGGCAAATGGCTGTGGAGTCCCGCGGAGAGTCGGAGTCACGATCGCTTGTGCTTAATTATGTGCGGAAGTTTCCTCTGTCCCCCATATCTGTGGGACCTTTCGGCTGTGTCAACAATGATGGCACACAAAAAAAAACAATAGGCTTTACCCAAAATTTTGATTTAAATTTTCGTGACTGCAGGAATTCATATTCTTGGTTCTTTCGGTAAAGTCACGTAGATAGAAAATTAAATAAAAATAATAAAATAAAAATAACATTAACATACAAAATGTAAAATAATAAAAGCAAAAAACCCACGACGTTTCGATCGCAACACAAGCGGTATTCTCTGCCTGATGAAGACCGCTTGTTGTGATCGAAACGTCGTGTTTTTTTTTAATGCAGACTTCATGCCTTGCTATAGGTTATCTATTTGGTGTTTGAACATCTTAACACCTCCTGTTTTATTGCCAGAAAGGGTGAAGCCTATTCTTATTCGTAATACAGTATTTTTGTCGTTAAACCCGCCACCACCCAACATAGGCAATTAGTAAGGGTTGTCATGTAAACAGAACGTGCCAATTCGTTACTCGTACAGCACACCGGTGTATTGGAGAGCAAAGCCGCAACATTTAAAATCTGAGTACGACGTTTCGCCAGTAATTACGACTAGCTTCATCAGGCGACAGCCAGATTAGTGAAGCAGTCCTCCTACGCGATCTAACCCAAAAAAAACAACTGTATTATGGATGATATTGGTCGTGGACGCCTACCTGTTAAACCTATTCTTACTTTTGACGTACTTTGTCTCCGATTTTGCTCTCTTCCCGGAGCTCAGCGGTCAGGGGTGCGAGCGCTCGAGCGAGCGAGCGAGCAGAGCGTGCGTGCGCGTGCGTGCGCGTGTGTGCGTGTGCGCGTGCGTGCGCGTGCGCGTGTGTGCGTGCGTGCGCGTGCGTGCGTGCGCGTGCGTGCGCGTGCGAGCAAGCAGCACGTGCGCGTGCGTGCGCGTGCGTGCGTGTGCGTGCGCGTGCGAGCAAGCAGCGCGTGCGTGTGTGCGTGCGCGTGCGTGCGTGCGCGCGCGTGCGCGTGGCGATGCCGAGCGCAAGTCCGTCACAAAGGCGGCGTGTCGAGGGGTCAGCGTTGCATCGAGCATCCAGCTGTCACGAGCGCGGTGTGGCTCTGATGAAACAAAAACGTCGCGTTAACGCAACGGCGCGTGCGCCCCCGTGAGCCCCGCTGCCTCACCCCAGCATCCTCCATCTTCGTCGTCATTCTTCACAGAATGAATGATCAGAGGCGACGCGAGGTCAGGCAGAAGAATGACGTGGGTGCAGTGAGAGAGCCCTTCGAACTTGTTGGGAAAAGTCATACGTTCGTATGTATATGGATGTTGAACTTATTAATATTCTTAGTTTTTTTCGGTAAAGTCACGTAGGTACGTAGGTACGTGACTTTACCGAAAAAACCTAAGAATATGAATCCTTGTAGTCACGAAAGCTTCAAATCTAGATGTTGAACTTCTTTCGCGCGCTACGTAGCCAACCGTGCAACAGACTAAACACAAAAAGCAGTTCTAAATAAAATAAAATAAATTGCTAATGGTTGGATATGTGGACTGTCAACATTGCCACCATCGCCACCGCTCTTGTCATTGTAATCACTGGCGACGTCCTCCTAGGTAACACTGGTCAAAAATGTTGCGCGGAACATTTATCCCCCCCCCCCCCCCACCAAAAAATGTTGAAAAAGTTCTCATTTCTTACAGCGTTTGACTCCGTATTTTTTTTATTTGAAGTGGAATTCTGGAATCCCATAAAAATATGCCACCTGTTCAAAGAGTAAGCCAACCGGAACATTGTGTCTGTTAATTTTAACGGTCTTACTGTTGCCCGTAATGTAACTGCATGTGACGTACGTACGAGGAAACGCCCTCTGATTTTATTGTAAAACTTTATTAAATTTTAATTAAAAAAATTCTTCCTCATTGTTAAGCTGTTCACAGCTTACGAAGCGGAATGACCCTTACTCATAAAGACGCGACTGATTCATTTTAGTAGATTGTTCCCTTACCAATGTTCTGAACAGTTGATTAGTTTTTAAAAACGTCGGGTTCAACAAGTTCACTGAACAAGAGGAAACACAACAGAGTATGCGTCTCTAGGACATTTATTAAAAGTGAACATGGATCAAAATAATTAAATAAAGAGATGAGCAAGAACAGGATGAAGTGCTTAAGTGGAAAACTGACCTTGGATGTGAAAAGTGCATTTTCACAAATCGCCCTTCTATAATTAATGTATGGATTACTTATTTAGATTTAGTGACTTGCTTACGTTTTTCTCTATTTTGCACTCCTATCGTGGTGTCTGTATTATTTGCTGTTGTAACTTACTGACCCGTCCACACTGGGACATCTGTGAAAAAACACTCTGCAGCTCATCGGATTCCTCCAGTCTCTAAACACAACTCCGGATACAGATTCCGGTTGTGATGTGGCCTGCCATGTCATGTGGATCAGGCACATTGATGCAAGAGAGTGCGGAACAGAGTCTTGAGAAGTGTGCAAAGAATCGTCGAGAGATGTGCACGCTGGGAATTACACTGAGAGACGGAAAGAGGAGTGCATGAATTCTAGATTTGAAGCTTTCGTGACTGCAAGGATTCATATTCTTAGGTTTTTTCGGTAAAGTCACGTAGGTAAAAAAAATCTAATTCACATTCACAAGATGTTCTCGTGATTTTAATTTTATTTTACTTTTATTAATTTAATTTTTTTACCTACGTGACTTTACCGAAAAAAACCTAAGAATAGGAGTGCATGACATGAAACAAACGCGATGGGCCTCGCACACAAGCCCACCTGGACAGAACGCATCGCCAGAAGGGACGATAGCCGATGGATGAGAACTGGTAACAGAATAGCAGCAACAGTGTCGATAGCCGATAGATGAAGATTGGTGGTGGGGGAGTGACAGTGAAGGGACATGCCCCGGGAGGACGGCGATGGCGGATGAGGCAGAGCGATATACGATCGGCTCGCAGGCAGGAGGGAGATAGATTGAAGCATCGCAGAACGTCGAGGAATGATCGTGACAACATGGGGGGGGTTCATTGGGGGGGGGGCTTCATCCAGAAGTGAAGGGAACATTTCTGCTGACGCTGCTGCTGCTGCTGATCATGATGATGATCATGATAAAGGCGTTACCTATTTATTAATTGTGGAGTTTTCATCTGACAGTGGCACAGACACAGGATTACCTACCCAGCCTGTATAGCTTCAACGGTCAAAGCGAATTTACTCCCGTTTGCCTACCCGTGTCACACCTGCGCAACCTCATGATTCTCAAGGGGTCTGAAGCCTGCGAGCCTTGAACTCAGATGGCGAGACCCTTGTGCTGTTTGCCTTCCTTTGGGGCTTCTTTTCTATTTCCCCCCCACGCCTCCACACACACAGAGGTTAAACACCAGGGTGTTGTGTCTAACTTTGGTGACTTCGTGCGGCACTTGGTAACGTACGTTTGGGGCCTCTCCCGGGAGCGCCTTTGAGAAATCCCGACGCAAGTTCTGATTCGCCCACGAGGCACGTCTTGCTAAAACACGTGCGCCGTCGACGGAATTTGCCCGTTGGATGTTATCAATCTAGATTAAGTGCATCAAAGAGGCCCCCTGTCTTGGAAAGTGAAGCGAGCGATGGGCTCACCCCCCCCCCCCTTTCCATGCGTCAAGCAAACACACGGAGGGGGGGATGGATGGACTCGGCCGTGGCGATTCCATCGTCGAATCTAAACTGAAACGAAACTATTTATTCGTCATTGTACCAGGTGAGGCCCAACTAAGAGGCGTAGCTTCTTTTTCAGAAGCGACTTGGCTATCGCAAATGGTAGCTCAACGAAGATGGCTAATCACTCTAGATTTGAAGTTTTTAAAGTGATTTATTCTATTTTATACCTACGCGACTTTACCGAAAGGCTCATCACTTGAACATCTACAGCGGCCGAATACTCTAAGCGAGGGCTCGGTAACCTGCGGCCCCGGAGCCGCACGCGGCCCTTGAAAAGGACAACTTCGTGACGTTGTTTGTTAAGGACCACCACCGTCTCCTATTCACCACATTGCATTGCGGCTCTTTGCATATTGAGTTTTTTAGTTTTTTTACAGAATTCGAAAAAATAGCTCTTCTTGTTATAGCGGTTGTCGACCGTTACCCAGAGTGCGCGCTCATTCTAAATGTTGGAGGGAAAAACCGGAGGACCCGGAGAAAAATCCACGCGACCACGGAGAGAACATGCAAATATACAGCAGTCGGAATCGAATCCACGACCTCCTGCATATCAGGCGAGAGAGTCAACATCTCGCCACGGTGGAGCAAACATCTAAAAGCGATCGGACGGTGCTTATTCTTAGGTTTTTTCGGTAAAGTCACGTAGGTAAAAAAAAATGTAATAAAAGTAAAATAAAAATAAAAGAAAAATCACGACGTTTCGGAGGCAACACAAGCTTCCGTCTTCGGGTGGAACAGTCACAGCACGATAGCTGTATCAAGTGACTTTACCGAAAACACCTAAGAATATGAATCCTTGCAGTCACGAAAGCTTCAAATCTAGAACGAACGGTGCTTGTTTATCAGCGCGGTCGGGCCGCGTATTCACGCTCGCAGCGAGAGGGCACAGGGGGTTATTAGAGCGGCAGCAACGGGTTGACGCTCACGAAAGTCAAAACAGACACCTGTCAAAGCTTCCCTCGTACCATCACCCCCTCGCCTGCCCTCCCACCACTCATCTTTCACTCTCTGCCACGTCAGCCCGAGGCGCATTGAGCACACTGCCGGTGTTCGCGCGGCGCGCGAGCGACCGGCCGAATCCCCCAATGCGGGGATGCCTAAACTTGAAGAGAGTTCGAAGGACGGCATTGCTTGCATGCCTATGCAAGGTATGTGTGGAAATTCTGTTAACCTTATCCACTCTAAATACCAAACAAGACGGTGAGCCCTGCAGGTGGTTGAGAAAAACATTTATCTTCTTATTTCTTCTTTTCTCAGTGAACGCTCTTTTAACTAATAATAATAATAAAGATAATACATCCTATTGCACTCGATTCGTGCTCAGTGTGTCGGCGCATAGAGTCGGAAATAAAACACCGCAAGTGGATGTCAAACACACGATTCCTCCCTCTGCATGTCATCCGTCTACCCCAGGCATGTCCAAAGTCCGGCCCGCGGTCAGATTTCATACGGCTCGCAGCTAGCTCTGTCAGAATAATTACATCACAAAACTCATGGAAATTTAAGGTATTCTATACAGTTTGTTCAGTGTTATCTGACTGAATGAAAGGCAGAATTGCGTTTTTAGAGTTGTTCACGTCTGTCTGAGTGGCTAATATTTGGTTACATTGTCATTTGAAAAATACAAGTGACGATGAAAATTGTTTTATAACAATGTGTATTTACACGTAACTTGTGTGGTTAAAACAATGTCAGAAGGATCTATTGGCCCCCAGGGCATCTTCACTTTATCAAATGTGGCCCTCTTTGCAAAAAGTTTAGACACCCCTGATCTACCCTGTGTCCAAGCCTCTGGATGTCGCACGTAGATGAGACTGTTGAAGGAGTGGCAGGGGACGAGCGTCCAGGGGAATGGAGCGATTAGATCAGCTCATGTGCAGGAGTAAGACGGATTGTGGGCACTCCGAGACTCTTGAGGGATGTTTACATCATGGACAGGCTTTCATCCATCAGTGGATAGACCGTGGCTGATTATGATGATGACGTTGCTAATTATGTGCAGCACACAATTCACTGATGTGCAAAAAATACATCTGTGTAAATAATTAAATGTATTTATCCAAGAAAGCCTTAATGATATTAAATATTAATATTTTTTCCGGAAGGCTTCTACATTGGGACGTTTATCTAAGCCTACGTAAGTATGTGGAACTTCTTTCGCACCGCACGAAGCCAACCATGCTAATCAGAAACGTGCGAGTGGTTGGCAAGTGGAAGGAAACTGGAATGTCCCGATAAAAAACCACCAAGCATATGGGAGAGTACTGCTCAAAGCTCTGAGCAAAGTCAATAATATAATCCATAGCTGTGCTGTATGTATTGTATGTTGAACTTCTTTCGCACCGTACGTAGCCAACTATGCAAATCGGAGGTGCACTGTTGAGCCTATGGGTAGTGTCAATCTATGGGCCGTATGCATGTTGGACTTCTTTCGCACCGTACGCAGCCAACCGAGCAAATTGGAGGTTTGGGGAATCGGAGGTGATGCCACCTTCTGACCACCTCAAAGCCCCAAATCTATTGGTATCAGCTGGTTGTTCTACTGGCATCAGATGGTATTTTTACTGGCATCAGCTGGTATTTCTACTGGCATCAGCTGGTATTACTACTGGTATCAGCTGGCATTCCCACGCATTCTCCTATCCTCGTACCACCCAGGCTCAAGCCTGCCTGGCTTCAGAGATTTAACGAGATCTGGCACATTCACGATAATTCGATGTAAGTGGCAGTGTTTTTAGTAATATTACAATAATAGGTAAAGGTGCAGCCGTGTAATTGCTCACTCACACCACTGTTGGCAGAAGGGCCTCCACTAGAGAGAGAGCTCTATAAAGCCCCTCTCGAGGGATTTTGAAGAGATACGACTCCCTGTATTTCACCCCAGCACACGTGACCATCAACGAGCTGTGGTCTGCCCATCGTAACCGCTGGGTGGACAGGCGTTAATAAACTTGCACCACTCCTCTTGCCCCCGCCTCCCGCGCCTTCCACTCCATTAAGTTCTTCTTCCCCTACCTTCCCTTCCCCACATCAAAGTACAAACACCCCGCTCGTGGTCCCCACTCGGTGGGGCAGTAAGCCCAACCTCCTCCATCCTCAAAGTTCTGGAACACAGAGTTTGGATCTTGTGTTCGCGGAGTTGCTCTACACCTTCCCCGACGTCGCGGTTCGTGCTCTGCATTTATCGGGCCTCCTACGGAAATGTAATACAAACTTTTAAAAAAAATTGCACCATTGTTTCAACTTCCGAACCAGCGACCTGCGGATTGCGTGTCCGGTTGTGTTAACCATTACGCCGTGGCAGTATCCCCCAAATATCACAATAATTACTCAGTTGTGTGTTTCGACGACCGGAGCAAAATTGGCAGCACCGCCCAGCCACCCAGCGCTTAGACGCGGTTATGAGCTGGCTTTCTGGGAAACACTGATCTACATTGAGCGCGCCAAAACACGTGGGGCAGCTTGCGTTAGACATTTGAAATAATTGCGTCGAAAAGATCGTGCGAGTGAGGGTTGATGCCACATCTCTCGTGGACATGGGTGGTGGAATTGAGTATTAGCAGGAGCTTGGCTCGAAGTGCCAACTCCTGCGTTCAAGTCGTGCCAGCGCAGGCCACGTGCATCTCTCTCCAGGAAAGGGGGAGAGTGTCAGCGCAATTCGGTAACCCGAGTTCGATTACCGGCCACGGTTAACATCAGTGGCGAGTGAATAGCACTGGGTGGGCTTTTGCGGCTTTGCTGGTTGGCTGTGCAATCCGTGTAGAGTACGGTCAAGTAACTCCCACGACCCAAGAGTGGGTTGTGAAATATTATTCGGGGTAGCAATTAGGCACAGAATGATGCATCGATGTATCTGTTACATTTGTTTTCTTATCCCTATGACAACACTCGTGTATATTTTTGCGTATGAGAATCGATCGGTAATGGTATATGGCATGCAATTGCAGAAGTATATGTTGTCACATTTAGGATAACGGTGTCAATAAAACCGTACAAACCACACGGCAAACAATCAGATCAGGTAAAATAATTGATTTTATAATTGTGATCCTCAATAGAGACACTTGAACAGCGTGAGATTAGAGGGTGAATCATTGAATGCCCAGTGAGAGCGTACGTGCATGAGTATCGGCTCCACAGATCAGCCATGGTCAATCCACTGCTGGATAAAGGCCTCTCCCAAGCTGCCGCCACTTCCGTTATGTCGCGACCTCAAAATCTACCGGCCACCTACAATGATTTCATCGCTCCATCTCCTTAATTGACGTGTTCTCAGAGGTGTTTCATTCCTTGGCTGCGACTCCGTAACCATCCCTCACCATCAACGCTTCTGGCGATCGTTTTCTGCCCAAACTCACACTTCCTGTTTTCAACACGTTCGAACATTTTCTTTGACCCGCACAGAGATTTACGTTGTCATCCGTGTGTTCCTCTTTTGTTGTCTGAATATAAATAGACGCAAATATAGCTTTTAAATTGCTGTATGTTTTTTAAAGCATACATTTTGCAAGGTTACTTGGTTGTGGCTTTGTTGCTGGTAATGGGTGGAAAATCACATCCACTAATTAGATTTGTCTTCCAATTAAAGTGTTTTCAGTTAACATTACATAAACAATGCTTTGCAGCATTGGCTGGTTTACAGCATTCTGAGAAAACTAAAGGCATCTGCCTGGAAACTGTTTAAATAATTAGTTGGGGAGTCACAATAGCCCAAATAAAGAGTGAACTTTCAGAAAGAAAACAGCATCAGAGCATTTACACTGTACATAATCTAAAAAGTGATATTCCTAGACTGTATAATGGGAAAAAAACCCTATAAAAGTTTATACAATAAAGTTAATGCGATGCCGCTGTTTAAACACTGATGTGGCTTTTGTGGTATCACTGGGCCTGACCTAAGTGACATTTAAACAGGCACAACAAAGCAGAGAACCATTCATAAAGTAAAGAAAGAAAGGAAAAAAAAACTTTTCAAAAATGTGAAAGGGCCTCTGCCTTTGCCGTGTGAGCATCGAGTATGTTCACACGAGGAGGAGTAGAAAAAAGGATGATAACGGCACAGTGCGGATGCGTCTTCATCACGCGAACTCCGGATGGGTCTTCCTCACGTGAACTCCGGTCATCCTCGCAGCAGTAGCAGCGGCATTTGGCTAACCGTCAAACAAAGGCGGTCACCGCATCGCGCGCTCTCTGTCGTGACTGCGGCCGTCTGGAATGCTCTTCCTTCCAATGTTAGTAAGCCACTGGAGCTACGCACTTTTACATAATTTTCATTGAAAACGTATTTCTTTATAATTGCCTTTTTGTGTTTAGTTTGTTTATCCTTTTCCTGCAACTCCGATGAGCACGGTCAGCTACGTACGGTGCGAAAGAAGTTCAACGCACACACACTGCTGGAACCCCACTTGAGGGAGCTCCCAAGAGACTCTGTGGAGGGTCACTTTCTGTTACTCTTCCTCACTGGGCAGACGTCTTGGACGAGAATTGAGTACCCACACTTTACCTCACCACACGCAGCCTGCCAATCGACTTAACTGTCTTCTCGACAGACCTGTTCCTCCCCTGAGGACGGCTGCTTGCGTTGTGGCCGAAACGTCGTGAGAATTATTTTATTATGTTTTATTTTTATTTTTTATTATTTCCATACTACGTGACTTTACCGAAAGAACCAAGAAGATGAATTCCTGCAGTCACGAAAGCTTTAAATCGAAATTTCACTGGTCAGTTTAACACGTAGGCTTTCGCGACCAATATCATCCATAATAGAAGTTGTTAACCCAAAAACCTCTGTTATGGACTTAACTGGTGTTATCCATTCGTATTGCTTGGTGCACAGACGCTCTGGGCAGGGGGATGGGTTTAATAAACTCGCATCGTTGATGTATTTACCGTACTGGGAGGTGGAATCGGACTGGTGACCTCTAGTTTGCGAGACCCGCGTGCTCACCGTTACGCTACAACAGCGTCCCTGGAATTACAAGGATGTCTACATTCGTTGACTTTTGACTTCTAAAGCTCACAATGCGTGCTTTGAATTGCGCGTATAAGAATCAATGTTTTCCGAATCGCATGCATTGTATTTTGTGGGTTTTCATGACCTATTTGCACAAGGGGAGGGTGGTGGTCACACCCCCCCCCCTCCTCCCGCGTGCCATAACAGCCTTAATCGCTACTCTCTAAGAGCACTCGCCCAAACAGTTTGTTGAGCAAAACGGGGAATCTTTGGCTTAGTGTAGAGACATTACATAATAATACATCCTAAAGTGAAGGCTAAATATCAACATTTCACTTGTTCCCCAGCCCAGTTTATGAATAGAGCCGCACATCTGCCAACTGTTCCGAATATGAAGGAAAAGAAAAAGCAAAATTTCACATTCCCACTCCCCTAAAGTGGGACCCTTGCCACTATAACCGGTTCCGCACGCCACTGTCAGTGTTTATCAACAGATATCAAAGTATGCTGGGAACTCGTGTGAGAGGTCCGAATGAACGGGTTATGCATTCGGTCTTTGGGATGCACACATGTGCAGCTGTGTGTCGGGCGCGCCAGCCAAAGTTGGTTTTTATATCTCGGCCAATTCTCCGTAATTGACTGCAGCGTTCTTCAGCAAGAGCAAAGGAGGCCCTCTCTCCACAATGATTAAATTGCCAGCCAGCGGCGCTAGTACCGGCACTTTCTAGTTTACGTGCAAGTACAAAGTTTCGGCAAATGCCACCTAGAAACCGAGACTATGAATGCAAAACCTGGTGTATGAGTGAATGGGTTTTGAAGCATTACATCACAGCAGCGAAAACTTTAGCGATACGTCTTCGCGAAATAATAATTACAACAATAATGATGGTTATTTACCTACGAAAACCTCGCCGAGTCCAAAGAGGTTTGTTATTTTTTGGAGGGGTCCTGCATTGCGATGTTTGTTTCAAATTTCGTTCCTGAGTGTTTGCTTTCACGTCGGAAGAAATCGGAGTAAATGAATGATACAAAATTTTTAAAAATACACATTTGTAAGGTGGCTTTCACTAATGGCTTAAGGCCCCTTGTAAGAATAAGGACAAAGAAAGGCCAAGAGAGAAGGAGAAGCTAAATAGAATAAACGGACTTAAGAAGACGTGGTTTCAAGACCAGACTAAAAAGTAACCACATCATCGGTTAAACGAATTTCCAACGGTAGGGAGTTCCACAACCGTGGCGCAGACACAGCGAGTGACCGCTCACACCAGGGACCCAGCCGGGATCGAGGTACGCGCAGGAGGGCGGAGCCTGCAGATCTTAATGACCCCCATGCCGACAACAGCCGGTAAGTGCTGATGGTCACTATCCGAGCGATAACTCAGATTTAACATTGCTTGATGTTTTCTTCTTGGTTTTTTCGGTAAAGTCACGTAGAAGGGAAGTAATAAAATAATAAAATTACGTTTTATGTATTATTTTTATTATTTTATTACTTCCCTTCTACGTGACTTTACCGAAAAAACCAAGAAGATGAATTCCTGCAGTGACGAAAGCTTTAAATCGAAAATTGCTTGATGTTTTTTGTTGTTCTCCCCCGGCACCTCCGATTAGCACGGTTGGCTACGTAAGGTGCGAAAGAAGTTTGACATACATACTTGACGTGGTCTTGCCAAGACGTTATATAATTAAAAATTGTATTGTATTGTTCTGCTTGGTTTCTAAGATCTGACAAGTTCGGGCGGATTCAGGGAAATGTGGTCATTGTGCACCTGAACAGAGATATGAAATCCTAGCGGCAGAAAAGAGACATCAATCTGCGAAGTTCTCATTCATCTGGGAACAAAGCATCTACCTCCACTACTCATCTTTATATGTCAGGCATATAATGAAATTAATCCAGTGCATTCAGTGGCTGCCAAATTTGGCAAAGGTGTCATTTTACATAGGGATACAAATAATAATAATAAAAGCCAGATCAGGCCCTCTCCTCCATCAATTAAGAGTGTTTGGCATGTCTCGCTTTGTAAACGTAAACTAATTAAGTTCGTAACTTTATGAGCTGCCTTTGAGGTTGGACCATAAATTCTGCACGGGGTGGTTACTGAGGCCCTGGCAGTGGCCACATAAATTCTGCCGGTGCGGTGGGATGGCATCCAGATGGGCTCCATGGTTTGACCCTGGGGCTATGTCTAAACGCGAGCGCAAGACATAATCGCTGCACCTTCACTAAGACGGGGGGGTGGGGGGGCGGTGCTTTGCTAAGTCGCATGGGACATTTGCTTTGCACGTTGGATAATGCTTTACTGAAGACAACTCCGTGTAGGTGGGGCAGGGGGTGTTTGGTGGAGGGGAGGTGGAGTAGAGCGGTAGTGTAGTGGTTAGCGCGCTATGAACCCCGGTGACCCGGGTTCGATTCCCGCTCACGGCCAACACCAGTGACGATTATCTGGGCCTCCCCTAGGTCGACTCAGCCTCAAATGAGTACCCGGTGCGGTGTGTAAACATCGCCACTGGGGAGACAAAGGCGGTCGGGCGTGGTGCTGGCCACCCACCCCCTCGTGTACCGTTCCGGCCTTCATAGGTGCTCGCAAGCAGCACTTGCCCCTACAGTCTGTTAAAGCTACAATGGGAGATCTTTGTTAGGTGGAGTAGTGGTGCAGTGGTTAGCGTACCACCCTATGAACACAAAACAACCCGATTTCGATTCCTGGACACGGCGAACATAAGTGGCGAGTGATAATTGAACCAGTTTCCAACCCACTGCTCTTTGCCAACCCGCAATTGACCAGAGCGGTGAAGTCATGTCAAGAAACCCTCATTACCGCTACGTCGCGGGGAGACCCGCACCCAGCGGCCGATTGAAAAATGTCTTTCCACGTACACATGCAGGTTTAACTGTCGGTGTTAAACGTGAAATGGACGTCCGCTCTAAGGCCTAATGTGTAAAACTGTTGGGAGGATTGAGTGCATCTGCTTCGGGACAGTCTGACCTCGGAGTGAAATTGTTTTCCTGGCAAGCCTGGCGCGCTGCCGCCACCAACGCAAGCGTAAATCACTCCGTAGCGCGCGACGCTCGTGGCAAAAATCGCGAATCCTTGAATCGCGATGCAATTGCCGCAGCGCTGATGCGTTTGCAATGTGACGCCCCGCTCCACAATACGCGCATTCAGTTTGTAAAGCAGAAGGCAGCCTGGAGATCACTTTGATTGTTCAACGTGCCCCTCCGTATCATTCCATCGTCACCGGAATACGGTGGTTGAATGGCAAATACAAGTCCGACGCGTTAAGCGAAGTCGAAATGTGATTTGGAAACAATTGCACTCGCACTCTTCAAGTTGAATCCCCAGTTCATCCGAGCTTTAATATAGTGAGTATTAAAATTGTACGGCTTCGTCACCTTAAATGCGCTCTATCATCGGACTCAAAAGCTAAGCGGAATTGAGTCCGGTTAGTATTTGCATGTGAGACTACCTGGCAATGCCACGAGTTGGTGGAGGCTGGGGTTGCAAGGTGGCCAGGAGAGGGCAGTCGAACAAATGCTATCTTGAATGTACCCCTGTCAAACTCTGTTATATCCTCCGATGTGCGATGTTCTATGGCAGGGGTCGGCAACCAAAATAACAAGAAGAGCCATTTCTTTCCAATTCGGTACAAAATTCAGTATTTCAAGAGCCGCAATGCATCTGAGTACATACTGTACATACGTACATAGCGTCAAGAAGCAGCCCGTAAAGAGCCGCATGCGGCTTCGGAGCCGTAGGTTGCCGACCCCTGTTCTATGGGTACCCTGGTGTCCTGTCTACACGAAGCCAATCACGAATTGATAGAAGTGGACAAATATCCGCAATGCACAACCTTCCAAAAATAGAAATCTCTCGACTCGGCGAGGCTACATTTGATAAATAAAAGCACTGCCCGCGCATTTGCGCAGAATACACGGCCCGGGCTGGAGTCGTGGGTAGGCGTTGGGGGGGGGGGTAATATAGGGGGAGGGGGGGTGTCGGGGTGACGTCACCGCGCACGTACCCGTCTCAACTTTGTGGGATTGCGGGTGACGTCATCACACAGGTATGCGCGGTGACGTCACCACCGCCCACTTGCCCGCCAGCCAGCCAGCAAAACTTTTTATTCTGCTCATGCAGTGTACAAGTCGTGTGAAAGGACATTATTATGGCAGTTCATTCATAGCTTAGAACTTAACGTGGACTGCAACAGGGTTGGTTGGTTATATTGTCCGCAGCTGTGTTGAACATTGGTTTTTCATCGTAAAATTGTACTGTGCATTAAAAAAATGTATTTAATTGTAAAACGTTTATTAATTCAGTGATAATTCCAAGAAATGAGACAAAACAAAAGATGATGTAGAAGACGTCATGATCACGTCATCGTTGAGCTGTGGTGGGACAAAATAAACACGCAATATTCCCGACAAACTTTCACTGGGATATCAAAATGCTAATGACTCAAATGATGAATACAGCTGCCCCCAAAAAAAACTATGCACAGCGCTATCCTTTGTGCCTACCACAGTGTTGCAATGAAAAAAATCAACGCGGAAAATTCGCACAAATGTCACATCCTACCAAAGAAAAACCAGTCGTTGTATTCCGAGAAGTACAACGACTCGCTTGCAGGAATCGGCGAGGCCGTCACTCGAGTTAGATCGCGTTGTGCACACATCACGGCTCATTGAGGCGCGTTGCTGGCTGGCGCAATTCTCCGATGCGTTTTTTAGGTTTTTTTTTATTTACCGCGTGTCATTCAGCCACGATGTCCGATATTTTGCTGCGTGTGCTGTTACCTTACTCTCTGGTTCTTTCGGTAAAGTCACGTAGGTATAAAATAAAACAATAAAAATACAATATTTTTTTATCATAATTTTAATATCAAAATAATATTTTTTTTATTATAATTTTTTTATACCTACGTGACTTTGCGGAAAGAACCAAAGAGTATGGATTTCTGCAGTCACGAAAGCTTCAAATCTAGATTTAATGCTGTTATCTTCTTCAGAAGAAAAAACGCACTGGGGAGCTACACATCTCCACCGCAACAAACAACAACACCGCCAAGTCACGGCAGCTGAGCCCTGAATAGCTAACGCGGCGCGTGGTGCCTGTGGTGCCAGGATTCAGCTTGCGTGAGGAGTACGCCTCGGGTCAACTGATGGAAAACTCCACGCTGGCCAGCAGTTTCAGTTCCGACGCATCACCTGGCTCGATTCGACGCTGCATCCTTCCTGTAAGTGTGGGAATGTGGGTCACTCCCAGCGGGGCTGAGCACGGGTGATGGGGGAAACGCTTCCAAATTGGCACCACTGATGAGAAAGGTCGTGGCTGCGTGGCTGAGTGACTGGATGGTTGGGTGGTTTGGCGGTCTGCGTAGATGGTTGGCTGGGATATCTGGGTCACTTAATGGCTGGGAGGATGAGTGACTGGCTGGCAGAGTCGCTGCGTGGCTGGGTCCTGAGTCGTTGCGTGGCTGGGTGGTTGGGTGGCCGCGTGGCTGACGGCTGGGTAACTGGCTCATAGGGTGGTTGGGTGACTGACCACAGCTCCTGAGGAAGGGGTCAGAAAAAAAAGACTGCTGCAGACCTGCAATGTGATTGCCTACACCAACTGAAGTGTAAGGGCTCCAGAGAGCCACTTTTGGGGTAATTTTGGACTACTTCTTCACTGACCAGACAGGTTGGAAGAGGTTGGAGCACCCACCACACACAACCTGTCGATCGGGTACTTGTGGTGTACCCATTCATACTGCTGGATAGGTAGAGGCGGGCGGGCGGGCGGGCGGGGGGGGACGATTTAAATAACTTTACCCATTGGTTCAACTGCCACCGTTGGGAAATCAAACTCAAACTGGCGATTTCTCAATTGCAAGCGCAAGTATGCTATTACACCACGGGCGGAAAGAAGCAACCAGATCTTTAATGTATCTGGGGGAAGGAAGAGACGAAGATGCAATAACAAAGAGCAGTGGAGATTCGCATGAGTGCACGAACTAATTGCCTGATGACTTGCTTTGCTGCCCTTTACGACGACTTCCACCAGACAGATAAGCCACAGGTGGCAATTCAATGGCCACTTTGTCTTCTATGATCGGATCTGATTTTACAGTTTTACAATGCCCTGAGGCCCAGACATTTCTTTTCCAATTCCATAGCTCGTGTGGTCTGGCTTTAGTCCTGAAAAGTGAGGGCCTTTAGAGGTGGCCGGGTGGCTCAGAGATGGGAGACATTTTGACTTGACACCACTAAGAATCTGGCTTCAAATCTGGTTGCAGCTACCTGTGATTCTAATGGGTTCTCATGTGTCATGAACTAATGATGGGTCACTGTATGAATTCATCAAAATTCCAGCTCTGTGAATTAAGAATATTGTTTGGAATATCATGCGACGAACATTACTTTCACATACAACAGACGTGAAATGATGACCAGCAACTGCTGGCATCATTGGCAATGTATGAACCCTAGTCTCGGGGCAGCCCCTTCATCAACTTGCACTGACCAGCATGCTGAAGTATTTGTAAATAACCCCCATGGCCGATACACTATGGGGAGACCCTAAACCAGCAGTGAATTAACAAAAAGGTTCTGTACATTATTATTATTATTATGACAAAATCACTTTGGATGTGCTTGATCTTGTCCGACTTCACAAGCTTAGCAGGTCTGAGCCTGGTTAGCTCCATGGATTGCAGACTACCTCGGAACTCCAGGTATCGTAGGCTTTGGCTGTAGTTGGCCAGGGTATGGTATGGTTGCAAGGGAATATCGAATCCTCCTGGACCAATCTGTAAGCGTTATCCCAGATTCCTCGAATAACTAAGACAAACTCTCATTAACCGAATTAGGACCCTCCTGAAAAAAAGTCTCCGTCCTCACTGTGGCTTTACTGGCTAAGCAAATGACAATATTATTACTAAACTGTGTCACGACACGGCTTATAGCGGTGGCAGCCCCTTTAGCACGGTGGGGGTAGCGGGGGGGGGGAGACATGGGACCTAACCCCAAACACACGTGGAATTATTCCCCACAGCCAATTACTGACACCCGTAACATCCCGTAAATACAGCTCTGGGCACCACAAGGCAGGTGAGGAGAATGACGAAGGCGTGAGCCAGTCCATGAACCAGTCTATCGAGAGCTGTGGTGGTGATTTACAAACCTATCGGTCAGGCCGTGCTTTTGCAGTGAGGGGAGCCTGTGTGTGTGTGTGGGGGGGGGGGGGGGTGCTTGTTGGAGGGTGTGAGAGTAACACGGTTGAGACGAGGTCTCCTAAGCTTCATTCCTTGCTACCTACCCACCACCGTATGCTTTTCCACGGTTTTTTCCCCCACGTTTACCAACGCAAAAATTATAATTTAAAGAGTGAATGGCGCTTCGTCAATCCACGTCTGGATGAAGGTCTCGTGTCAGTCACGTGATTTTTTTTCAGCGCATTCGTAATATCTTGGGAAAGTTTTTCAAGCGGCTTCATTTGTAATTAATCATTTAATCGTCAATGGATACCTTGTGAATAAAAAAAAATTCCAGCATTTCTCAATCGATCAATGTGTGAACGCCTCCCCACGCCAATATCGGTCATGATTTTTGTTAATTAACCATACTTCACCACACTGGTCAGTGCAGGTTGTGATGGTGGTCGGTGGGTGGGTGAGGAGGAGGGCAAGAACGGTTTTGATATCACTGGCCACTGATGTTAGCCGTGACCAGGAATTTAAATCGGCTTCCTGTGCTCATAGCTAAGCATGCTAACCAATGTACCACCACTCCATCCCATACCCTGTATATATGAGGAGTGTGAAATGCGCTACATCGGTGTTAACATTTTACGGTGGGGGGAGAGGTGGGAGGAGGTTTGGAAATTGCAGAGCTCAACTAAGCTGAGCCTCGGGGGGGAAACGTTGGATTATAGCCGTGTGTCAAAGTGTTATGTCTAAAGCCAAAGGAAGGTGAGAAAAGGGGGCAGGTGAGGCTTGCTGAGAATGCTATTTGCTTTGAGCCAAACAGATCCATATCAGGCAGTAGAGAGAGGGGGCCCGCATGGCACACCAACGATGGGCTGAGTGTAGTTGTAGATCTTGGGTTTATTTCAAATAAAGATCGCTTGGAGGAATCCGCTTTAATACCGAAGGTGTTGTAATTGAGATATGCATCTCCTGTACAATATACAATATGTGATTATATCGAATGCATGGGAAAGACGGACACCAAGGTGTCCCAAATATTCAAAACCAGCGTTGTCATCTCGAGCCACTGAGTGGCCTCTGAGTCAATAGAAGCGTTCAGCTTGAGAAGACCTGCACCCCATTCAGCCATGGAGGGGGCAGTGTTGACCTTGAGAAGACATCCACCTCATGCGGCCATGGAGGGGGCAGTGTTCACCGTGAGAAGACCTCCACCTCATCCAGCCATGAAGGGGGCAGTGTAAACCCTGAGAAGACCTCCACCCCACCCAGCCATGGAGGGGGCAGTGTTCACCTTGAGAAGACCTGCACCTCATCCAGCCATGAAGGGGGCAGTGTTCACCCTGAGAAGACCTCCACCCCACCCAGCCATGGAGGGGGCAGTGTTCACCTTGAGAAGACCTGCACCTCATCCAGCCATGAAGGGGGCAGTGTTGACCTTGAGAAGACCTCCACCTCATCCGGCCATGGAGGGGGCAGTGTTCACCTTGAGAAGACCTCCACCCCATCCAGCCATGAAGGGGGCAGTGTTCACCTTGAGAAGACCTGCACCTCATCCAGCCATGGAGGGGGCAGTGTTCACCTCGAGAAGACCTCCACCTCATCCAGCCATGAAGGGGGCAGTGTTCACCTTGAGAAGACCTCCACCCCATCCAGCCATGAAGGAGGCAGTGTTCACCTCGAGAAGACCTCCACCTCATCCAGCCATAGAGGGGGCAGTGTTCACCCTGAGAAGACCTCCACCCCACCCAGCCATGGAGGGGGCAGTGTTCACCTTGAGAAGACCTGCACCTCATCCAGCCATGAAGGGGGCAGTGTTGACCTTGAGAAGACCTCCACCTCATCCGGCCATGGAGGGGGCAGTGTTCACCTTGAGAAGACCTCCACCCCATCCAGCCATGAAGGGGGCAGTGTTCACCTTGAGAAGACCTGCACCTCATCCAGCCATGGAGGGGGCAGTGTTCACCTCGAGAAGACCTCCACCTCATCCAGCCATGAAGGGGGCAGTGTTCACCTTGAGAAGACCTCCACCCCATCCAGCCATGAAGGGGGCAGTGTTCACCTCGAGAAGACCTCCACCTCATCCAGCCATAGAGGGGGCAGTGATGGCCTTGAGGAGAACTGCGGGAAGTGCAGCATGGAAAGAGCAGCCACGCGGTGTGTGTGCAGTAACATCCTCAACTTCACCCACAGGTGCACAGAGGCTGCCCCAGAAATGTTCTGTTTTGGCTCAGCAAGGCACATCGCACCACAACCTCTTAGGCTTATAGCTATACAATTAGTCATCATCATCAGCCATGATTTGTTCACTGCTGGACGAATGCCTTCCCCCACCTCTCCCCTGCAAATTCGTCTCCGTCTCTCACGGTCCTCGCGATGACAACGTTTGGTCCAGTTCCTCCACACACACACACACACCGGAATTTTTGCAGTGCAGGTGTGTGCGGCGTTACGTCCGGAATGCGCGCGTGTTTAGTTTGTGTGTCCTCCTTGTTGTTTTACGTCGATACAAGAGCTTTCCATCACACGAACATCACATTTTTGCCTCCGATCGTACCATTCGTCATTGTGCCAAATCTCATGAGATCTCCCCAGACTACGCAGAGTTGAGCCTGCGCATGCTTTCCATCGTAGGGGCATCACAATTTTCCTACGACTGGATAATATTACTTCTTATGAAATACATCGTCAATGATGCTTTTTGATGCTGGCCACTTAGCGTTTTGGGCCTCTCGGGGCTGTACTCTGTGATTGTGAAAATAATAAGATTTAAAAACAACCTCGATTGTGCCCCATCTCGAGATATCCCATGAGCTAAGCAGGATTAGTACTTGGATGGGAGAGATTGCCGGGGAACACAAAATGATGTAGACTCGGCTTTGAGATGACCATGATGACATGGCACTGCAGCAGTAAGTTTATTTTAAAGAGAGAGAGGCAGTCGGTCATCGGGTATAGACTCCAGAGCCAGGATTTGAAACTTCCCATTCGCGCTTGAGCAGGCTCAGGATGTCTCTGCACTACAAAGCAGTTGCTGTGTTGGCAACTCAAACAAGTTGGCATCTGCATAGGACTAATCCCAACGTAGCCTTTGTTGACTTTTACCCACAGAAACGCATCCAAAATGATCCGTTTAGTGGCGTCCTCTTGCATAAACTTCACACTGACCTGTGGAATGACCTGTTAAGCCAAATCCATGGCCCCCTGGGAAAAAGAAAACATTTTCCAAGAAATGTATTTAGTTGCTCCTGGTTTTGAGCATCATGTATGTATGTATAACTTATTTCACGCCGTATGTAACCAACCGTGCTAATTATGGATTAATGCCCCCCCCCCCGCCCCCCGGTATAAACGTGACTTTGTTGATGCTGTGCCTAATTAATCTCGATAATTATTTCAAAGTAGTGGGAAGTGTGGGCGTGGAGGGAGGAATACATATGTGTCTTAATTTAATATTTGAAGCTTTCGTGACTGCAAGGATTCATACTCTTTTGTTTTTTCGGTAAAGTCACGTAGGTAAAAAATAAAATGAATGAAAACAACTAAATTATTTCACGACGTTTCGGGCGCCACACAAGCGTCCTTCTTCAGTTTTTTGGTAAAGTCACCTACGTGATTTTACCGAAAAAAACAGACACATGTGTCTTCTTCACATTTTTAAAAATGTAGATTTGTAGATTTGGTTTATTTTAGCAGGAAGGGCCCAATGAGCTGTTAAACTCTATTTCAATGGGTGTCCTGTCACGGTACAGATGATGTTACTACGGTACGGTACAGATCTCAGTTACAGTCATGGTTACATCGGTCGCGATGCAAACAGCGAGTATCGGTAAGTGCTTTACATTATACAGGAATAAGGAAATAGGGAACTGATCGACCATGATCTATCCACTGCTGGAAGAAAGGCGTCTCCAAGCTGCCACCGTCTCTCTCTGGTTAGTCAACATGATGACTTATGTCACATCAGACATATATTTCATCGAAGTTGTGCCGAAAGTACTGTAATACACTTTGAAAATAATATGATTTGCCTATCTTGAAAACCACCATTTGCATAGGTATTACATACAGGTGCATAGTATGACCATCTTAAGTGGTTATATATATTTTATCATTGTGCTTAAATGTGTACTAAACGGTGGCCAGGAGATGGTAAGACATGAATTGATTCTTGAATCTATGGTGTGCAGTATTTTGAGTGAATTACCCGCCTTTTATTTGTGGAGTTTCTCCAGGAACTCTGCATTCCTCCCACAAGTCAAACACTCACTCATGAATGTAATTGACCAATTCCATTCAAATGAAAGACTCACCAGAGAAATAAAAAGATTTTAGAGTCTCGGCTTTTCTGCGCATTAAATTGAATGTAGCCACGAAACCCAAACCATGGACCACAAAGTAAGCCACTGTAGTCTGCACTCCTTCAAAGGAGGAATAGCAAGACTCCACGAACTCTCTCCCGAGGCCCTTTCGTAGCCAGCAGACATCGAAGTTGAGATTTAACTCCTGAACATATTGCCATGCACAAGAATACGTTGTTGAAAGGCGGGTCATTAAACTAGTTTGTACATTGCTAGGAATGTCAAATGTATACTCGAGAAATACCGACTGAGTTTCGAGGGTGTCCTCTCGTGATTTTGTTTGTCGGTGTACATTATTAAGCGCTGGCCTTCGTGTTTGAATACTCAGAGAAAACCTACGCATGTGAGGAGGTCGCTTTCAACGCTGTCATCTCCTGGCCACACCTTGTAGCCCTGGGACTGCAACCCCTGGCACACTACTGGTAGTTACAAATTCCAATTCTAGATTTGAAGCTTTTGTGACTGCAAGGATTCATACTCTTTGGTTATTTCGGTAAAGTCACGTAGGTTAAAAAGAAAATAAATGAATTAAATCACGACGTTTCGGGGGCAACACAAGCTTCCGTCTTCAGGTGAACCGTCACAGAAAAATTGCTGCATCAAATTTGCTTGACAGCAATTTTGCTGTGACGGTCAAATTTGCTTGATATAGCAATTTTGCTGTGACGGTTTCACCTGAAGACAGAAGCTTGTGTTGCCTCCGAAACGTCGTGATTTTATTTATTTGTTTTCTTTTTAACCTACGTGACTTTACCGAAAAAACCAAAAAGTACCAATTCCAATGTTAACCCTAGGCTCAACTATGCTGAGCTTCTCCGAGACCTTCCGCCCTTACGAGATCGGCCGCTGTTCAGGTTGACCTGGCGGTGTGTTTGTAAGCGAGCCGAAAGATGAAGTTGCCACCACGCCGGGAATGTAATTGTCAGCCCCTTTTCGCAGGGTACTTTTGCGAATTCTACAGACGTGCTGGGCCAAGGCTCAGACAAGATTAGTCGGAGGAGGTCCTCAAAGTTCATTGCCTGCCTCCACGAGAAACCGCTTAAGTTCCTGTTGGGGAAAAAAATGTTAGCGTGCGTCCCCTGCATCAGGTTAGAGATTTGGTTTCGCACAAAACGACTCCGGGGTTCACGCCTGAGCTCCGAGGCCTCCCTAAAACCCGTTTGTCGCCCAAGAGAGTTTACGAAGCCTCGTGCAGATCTGACCCCCCCCACCCACCGCCTCCCCCCGCCGCCCCCCGCCCGCTCCTCATGCAATGTGGCACGGTAATAAAATCTGGGATCAGATGGGAGACAAAAAGCGGGGGAGATCGAGGCGATGCCAAAGGGGGGGGGGGGAAGATAACATCGGTTGTTAAACGAGGTATCCACGTGCTCTGCATTAGCCCGGGGTTTGTCCTTCCCCTGCATCTCCGATTAGCACGGTTGGCTACGTACGGTGTGAAAGAAGATCAACGTACACAAGGCGAGGACCGCGCTTGAGGCACGCTTCCCTCGAGGGTCGCGTAGTCTCCACATGCAGCGAGTGCCGCAACGTCCCGGCTTCTTAAGAGGCGATTTGCTTTGCTAATGAGCCGAGTACTTGTCACAAGATCTAAATCACGTTTCCCTGGAGTTTTGTTTTTAACTTACCTGTGTATCAAAGTATTTTGCTCACCTCGTATGCAGGTTAATAATGATTGAATAATCAATATATAACGTGCTACCCTTTGCCAACCCACTGCGGTTTGAAGGCTTCCCAATGGCATGTCCGTCGCTCTGTATGTGTGTATGTTGAACTTCTTTCGCACCGTACGTAGCCAACCGTGCTACTCCGAGGTGCGGTCATGGTGGCTAATTGAGCATACTTCACCATGCTGATCAGTAGGATCAAGTAAAGTGGAAGGTGCCTAGGACCGCTTTAGTTATCGCTCAACAGGCCACCAGTCTGTTAGCCTGGATCAGGAACACACGTGCTCATTCATATGGCAGCACACTCTCACATATGCCGGTTCTCCATGCGATAATATCCGTGCCTCGATTAACATGCCTGGTAGTCAAACGGCAATATTTCCATTTACATGGCTCCGCACCTCCGATTTGCGAAATTTAAATTACGCTGTTGTTATCATTGTTGTTATGACAGCACCACCGATCATCGCTCTAACTTCCACTTTTATTCAATGCCCTACCAGAGTTTTTACATTTCTCTGTGGTCTGGTATGTCCCTACCACGCCTAGAATATTTAAATAGGCAGTATAAAGTGCGTGTGTGTGTACCTTAGCCCAGCAGCAATTTTTAAACACCTGGGAAACATCTGCCTACTCATTTCGGTAGCAGCAGTCATCATCGAATCATTTCTTGACAGCTCCTACATCCCCGATCTGCTTGCATAAAGATTCCTGACCTTCTTCTTCGCCCTGATCTGACTGGAACTGGTCCTCTCTGATCTGATTATATTTACGGAGATGACAGTTGCTTCCTCCCTGATTTGATTCTACATGCCCCCACCCCAGAGGTCGCAAACGGGTTTTGATTCCTTACCCGTACCCGGCCGCACCAGGGTCGCAAATGGGTACCCGTTCCCTACCCGTACCCTACCCGAAATGAGTGATAAACAGTTACTCACCAGTGATTCACGGCCTACCCGTACCCGTACTCGGCCGCACCAGGGTCGCAAACGGGTACCCGTACCCGGCCGGGTACGGTTAGCCAGGTATCGGGTACCCGGTTGCGACCTCTTCCCCACCCTCATCTGAGTATATTCAGCCACGGTGGCGAGATGTCAACTACCTCACCTGGTATACAGGAGGTCGTGGATTGGATCTTGACCCTGACGCCTGTATATTTGGAGTGGATTTATCTCCAGCTCCTCCCGTTTCTCTCTCCACATTTAGAAACAAGCGTCACAATAATTTGGCTGCTATACATTTCCACGTGATATAAGCCACTTCGTTTAGCGATCATTTGTGGCCAGGTCGCTTCTGAAAAAGAGTTGCGTAGCTCAGTGGGCCTTACCTGGTAACATAAAACATAGTTTAGTTTAATAGTTTTAGTATTAATAGCGCGGACAATCGTCCTCTCTCCCTCTGAATGTAACTGCCTCCTCCCTCTCTCTGATGTGACCCTCTCGACGATGTTTAGAACAACGCCGTTAGCCTAAGGGTGATATCTTGATCGCACGGAGGCAGAGGAGCATTGACAGATGGGAAGGAATAATGAGGCATCTCCTCCTGACCCCAAACGCGTTTTTTTCGGAGGGTTTTCGCAACACTTTGCGCAAACGTAAACACGGGTCTACCTGTCACAAGCCAATTCCCTGACCCCTATCTGTGGAATGGCATGCGTTCTGTTTACACGTAAAGAGTATTTTTGTCACATCTGCATGAAGTGTGACTTACATAGCAACTGTAAATAATGGGGTGTCGTGTTGCAACCAAGAAATAATTTAGCACAACACACTTTAACAGATTGCCCAGAGGGGGGACCGTTCATCAATATGTCATGATTCTATCCACTTGCCCGATTGTCCATTGAACATCTGTGCAAAATACATGCGTGGCTCATCTGATTCTTGCAGTATGAATAAATATTCTGATTCTGTCTCGCCAAGTTGTGGCCAATTCTCTTTGGGGTCACGTGACGCGACACTCCGTGTAGCTCCCGCACATGTTATCCGAGAATGACTTTAGTCGCTTGAGATGGTCATGCCGGAAAAAGAAAAAAAAAACAACACGTGCTGTCGTTCTTCTCTGCGGCTTTTAGTCTGGGCAGGAAAACTCATGGCATCTTTTCAGTATTTGTGTTGAAATATTTTAATCATTAGAACTTCTAAGTGCTGCGTGGAACGGTGTAATTTACTTGACTCGACGTAAAAAAATTGCGAAATTGGTTGCAGTCGTAGGTCATTCACTGCGCTCGTATGAAGTCATTTGGCGGCACCAGTGGCAATGTTTAGTCATATGGACAGCATGGAATTTAATATTCACTTGTGCATTGGAAGCTTCCAGGATGCAGAGCATTTCATGTTGAGTTAATTTAATATTATGAAAGACCAAATTTAATGATAACATTACATGTAATATTATATATAATGTAATGGTAAATTTAAAAAGGGATTGCACCTGGAGATCACGAGAAGTTGGTTATACTGGTAGGAACCCACGGGTTCCACCAGCCCACAGGGGATTATTGTCTCCGTCCGTCGTGCAGGGAGGGCAGGGTGGGGAGGATGGGGAGGGTGGGAATGGGTGGGGAGGGAAGGGGAGGGGCTGGGTGGGGGTGGGAGGGGTGGGGCTGGGTGGGGAGGGGCTGGTCACCCAGTGGTGCCCTTATAAAACTCAACGTTTAACCTACTCACGCCGGCTTGTGCCCGCCCTCACAGTCGGGCATATTTGCGGAATACACCACGCCGCCGTTGACCCTGGCCATTGACCGAGCAACCCAACGTTCCTACCAGCTCCCTCCGCAGGAATGTGTTAGCTTGGGGAGGACTTCATGCGGCAAGGCTGATGATCGAGTCAAAGTGATTTCATGCTCAGCTGAGCAATGAGACACTGCTCACATCCTGTTTGCAGCCCTGAACCACTGGTAGAAATTCTTCATTTTTATGGCGAGTTTACCTATACGGCAACCACTGCCGACTTCTCCACTAGTTCTACTCAGAATCAAAATTTGTATTTATACTGGAGGAATCCGATGAGCTATGAAGCTCTTTTTCACAGATGTCCAGTAGGAGTGGGTCAGAATGTTACAACAACAAACAGTACAAAAACACGATAGGAGTTCAAAGTATGAGAGGTAAACAAATCACTTCAAATATATCCACGTAAAACTAAACATGTTTTTACTCACCAGGTAAAGCCCACTGAGGTATTAATTTATTTTTCAGATGCGACCTGGCCACAAATGATGACTCAAAAAAAGCGGCGTATTATGCGGAAATTTACAGCAGCAAAATAATCTAAGTAATCTAAATGTATGGAAGACCCTTGAGAAAAAAATCAACGCGACCACAGGGAGAACATGCAAACTCCAAATATACATGCGTCAGTGTCACTTGTATTCTATAAATATATTCGTGGCATGGACACCAGAGCGATGATAGGACGAATCAGGTCCCCAGCCAGGATATGAACTCGCGGGCTTCCGATTACAATCTGCTCGCTCGACCACTGAGCTGCCTGGCCAATGATGGTGATGATGAAACGTAAAATTATTTACAGATCTTCTTGGTTCTTTCGGTAAAGTCAAGTAGAATTGAAATAATAAAAATTAAACATAATAAAATAATTCTCACGACGTTTCCGAAAGAACCAAGAAGATGAATCCCGCAGTCACGAAAGCTTTAAATCGAAATATTTACAGATCGTTGGTCTAAGCCCGTGTCGGTCAGGGCGTTTGTTTAAGCGGGCTTCACCACGCTGGTCGGTTCGGGTTGGTGACCAGGAACTGGATTCAGATTTGTTTCGTGATTGCGATGCGCGGGCCACTATGCCAAGGCTCCACCTTAGCATTGACAAAGGTCAGAGGAACACTTCAAACGATGTCGATTTTGTGACCTTTTGCGTGAGAAAATATTCTGTATGTTAAGATGTTTTGATTTAAAGCTTTCGTGACTGCAGGGATTGATATTCTTGGTTCTTTCGGTAAAGTCACGTAGAAGGGAAATAATAATATAATATACATTTAAAACAATAAACATTTTCACGACGTTTCGACTGCAACACAAGCAATCATCATCACCTGATGATGATTGCTTGTGTTGCAATCATGATGATTGCTTGTGTTGCAATCATGATGATGATTGCTTGTGTTGCAATCATGATGATGATTGCTTGTGTTGCAATCATGATGATGATTGCTTGTGTTGCAATCATGATGATGATTGCTTGTGTTGCAATCATGATGATGATTGCTTGTGTTGCAATCATGATGATGATTGCTTGTGTTGCAATCATGATGATGATTGCTTGTGTTGCAATCATGATGATGATTGCTTGTGTTGCAATCATGATGATGATTGCTTGTGTTGCAATCATGATGATGATTGCTTGTGTTGCAATCATGATGATGATTGCTTGTGTTGCAATCATGATGATGATTGCTTGTGTTGCAATCATGATGATGATTGCTTGTGTTGCAATCCTGATGATGATTGCTTGTGTTGCAATCATGATGATGATTGCTTGTGTTGCAATCATCACCTGATGATGATTGCTTGTGTTGCAATCATCACCTGATGATGATTGCTTGTGTTGCAATCATCACCTGATGATGATTGCTTGTGTTGCAATCATCACCTGATGATGATTGCTTGTGTTGCAATCATCACCTGATGATGATTGCTTGTGTTGCAATCATCACCTGATGATGATTGCTTGTGTTGCAATCATCACCTGATGATGATTGCTTGTGTTGCAATCATCACCTGATGATGATTGCTTGTGTTGCAATCATGATGATGATGATTGCTTGTGTTGCGGTCGAAACGTCGTGAGAATTTTTATTGTTTACATTTGTATTATTTTATTATTTCCCTTCTACGTGACTTTACCGAAAGAACCAAGAATATGTTAAGATGTGTTTTCAGGTTTTCGCTAAGTCTGCTCGTGGCATGCCAAAATTATCACCAATTTTAATTAACATATTCATCATTCATACTGCATGTTATGGAAACAGCATACATTCCAAGAGAGTCATTGAAAATTTTAAAAACCCAGAAGATTAGGTGGTGACTCCATCTCACCTGCGTGACAGGTATTCTTTGCCAGGACAGCTGATGCTGTGATATAAATGTTCTCCATATTGAGTTACCCCGATTGTAGAGATTTGGCATTCTAACATAATACATGTGCTGAGTAGAACCGCAGGTGCGAAAATACAAACCGTAGATTGTGCTCGTCATGCGACGCTTTGCTTAGCTGAGAATGTGAGCCCAGGTCTGAAATGTTTTTGTTCGTGTTGATGGGACACGACCAAACCCTGTGTTCCCATTCCCACGTGACCGGCCTAACACATTGCGGAAGGCTTTTGTTAATTGGAACACTTTTGAATTTAATAAAAAAAATTTGATAAGACTCGCGGCGTGTGTTTTTCCTCTCCCCGTGTTAAACTAATGAACGGGTTGAGTTTCCACGCATTAACTTACTGTGGTTTATCTTCTTGGTTCTTTCGGTAAAGTCACGTAGAAGGGAAATAATAAAATAAAGAAAATAAAACATAATAAAAGATTTTTTGAGAATTATATTATTATATTATTTTATTATGTTTTATTTTTATTATTTTATTATTTCCCTTCTACGTGACTTTACCGAAAGAACCAAGAAGACGAATCCCTGCAGTCACGAAAGCTTTAAATCGAAATTTACTGTGGTTTCTTCGCCCACGTAAGCTAGGGAAAACGTAAGCGAGGAAGCAATTCTACACGGCGACGGCGGCTGCTGCTTCGAAACTATCTCTGGGATTCGGCCAAAACATTTCAACACCAAAAAAAAGAATCGAAATTATTCCGAGAAAGAATAATACGAGTTAATCATCTGCGTGGTCCTGGAGACCTCCCCCCCCGCCTCCTTGTCACGGGCCAGTATCCGAGACTTTGTATCATTCCACATGTGATGTCTGAAGATTTTTCTCGATGCCTAATACCTTCCAGATAATCAGAGGGGGGCCGCTTAAAAAGAAATTGCACTCGTGCTATGCCAAGTGTTTGACAGGAAATAAATAAATAAAAGAAGCCACATGTACGCATGTCGACATTCTTTGTGTGGGTGGTCTGTACGTCTGGTAACTTTTAAAAACAATATTAACGTTAAAAAAGTACGAACCCAGGCCTTTTTACATGATGGGAAAAAAGTTATTTCAACCTATGCATAATCACAACATATAACTGTAACATAGCCTCATCAGCATCTTGACTCGTGACGTGAAATTGTTGTGGATGCCACTTGCCAAGGTTTTTAAAAGTATTTTTTTGTTGTTAATTCACAACAACAACACTCAAAATGAATTGTGATGTACCCTATGCTTGTTTGAAATCGCCTATTTCTTTCAAACACAAACTTATCGGAATTGCTATTGATTATCACTAAATTATCCTTCAACTGCAGTAATCTTCTTCTTGGTTCTTTCGGTAAAGTCACGTAGAAGGGAAGTAATAAAATAATAAAAAAACAAATCATAATAAAATAATTCTCACGACGTTTCGGCCACAACGCAAGCAGCCGTCCTCAGGTGAAGACCAGGTCTGTCGGGGAGACAGCGTCTGAATGCAGTAATCTTACACGTGACTGTGCCGCAAACTTTCATGTCGCGCAAGCCCTACGCGTTAATTGATTCTGACTGAACCATCGAGCCAAATCACGCCTAATTTTCTTCCCTGGGGCAGGGGGGGCGGGGTGATAATTTCCAAGGGTCTCTTTTTCTTTTCATCACTCTTTTCACCTGGTGGTTATTAATACCGGCCTTCATTCATTAGCACGGGACACTTGCAGAGCACGTGTGATAGCCCTGCGCTAGATTTGATTGAATTCACGATGTACTGCGGCTCAAAAGTCCTGCAGCTTCCATGCTGACGGCGGATTGCTGTTGACAGCCACGTGTTCTTCCCCCCCCCCCCCCCCCGCGTTCCCGTCTTGTATCGCAAGGGCGCCACGGTGGCGAGATGTTGACTACCTCGCCTGGTATACAGGAGGGCGTGGATTCGATCCCGACCCTGTACGCAATGTTGTATATTTGGAGTTTGTGTGTCTCTCTCCCCGTGGTCGGGTGGGTTTTTTTCCATTGGTCCTCCGGTTTTTTGCCGTCCACATTTAAAATCAACGTGCGTTTGGAGTATTTGACTGCGATAAATGTCCGCGTGCTAAGCCACTTCGTTGAGCTATCATTTGTGGCCAGGTCTGTTCTGAAAAAGAGCAATACAGCTCAGTGGGCCTTGCCTAGTAAAATAAAAAATAATTAACCCGTAAAAACAAAGTTTTTCACTAGAAATCCTTTATATGCGTGGCATCGGTTTTATTTTATTATTCATTTCTGTTTTTCTTGAGTAAGAGTTTCATTTTTATCACATTGGTATTTTAAATTAAATATGAAAAAAAAAATTCCTAAAAAGTGTAAAATTTAGGGAAAATTTTTTTCACGAAAATAAATTGTCACGCACAACGAGTCTGTGTGCAAAATGTCAGCTCGATTGGATCACGGGAGTGGGTTAAAAACGACCGAAAGATTTGCACGGTCGTAAGCGCGCAAGCAAGCAAGTGAACTTAATATAAAGGATTTAAAAATATTTTAGTTTAAGCGTAAATAGCAAAATCTGAAATGTTTCTGTCTGCCACGGCTCTCCTCCTGCACGGAACAATATCGCATCTGGATCCGAAGGGGTGAATGTCGTTCACCCTCTTCCGTTGAGAGGTCACTGAGGGCAGGTTTACAACCTGCTATAAAGTCATGTTCCATTAAACAAACAGAGCCCCTTTGTGAGCGAGTCCCGTTCCTCCTAACAGAGCGTAGAGAGGAGATGTTTTAAGTGGCACGACATAGACCTTGTAATCGTGCCAAATAAGTAAAGTCAAGATTTTAGATTTTCTGCGAGGAAATAATGACCATAATAATGCCCTCTATTTACTTAGAAAAGCCTCAATAAGTCTCAAGACTACTGCCGAGTTGATCTAGGGGAGGCCCAGGACCAGTTCAGATTTCTCTCACCGCTAATGTTAGCCATGTCTGAGAATTAAACTCGGGTCACCAGGTGCATAACACAATATGCTAACCACCCCCGTAATAAACTGTACACACATGTCCTAGGAAATACGAGATCGGAAAATTGTCTTTGAAGTTGAGCCGTATTTTTCTTTTATGTCTCATTAAACGGGGAGATGGCCCACAAAACGCAAAGGTTCCATGCTGTAGTTGCAGACCCATGCAGTGCGTCACTAACCGTCTCGAAACAAGCCCGAAGCCTCAACCATGAGAAAATATTCTTGGTTCTTTCGGTAAAGTCACGTAGAAGGGAAATAATAAAAATAATATAAATATAAAACAATAAAAATTCTCACGACGTGTGTGAAATCCACAGCAAGAACATTTTCTTGCTGTGGATTTCACACCTGATGATGATTGCATGTATTGCAGTCGAAACGTCGTGAGAATTTTTATTGATTTATATTTATATTATTTTATAATTTCCCTTCTACGTGACTTTACCGAAAGAACCAAGAATATGAATCCCTGCAAGTCACGAAAGCTTTAAATCAAAAAATGTTCATGAGAAAATACTTTAGGAGGTGGCCGGATACAAAGACGAAAATGAGTGCTCCATGAGATGAAGTCAACAGTGCCGACATACTCACCATCTCTAGGCGTCGTCGCGTAAGAAGAGCTCCGACTGGTGGTACGAGACTACGACAAGTGGAGTCATTGGCTTGCCTGATATGTCGGCGGCACGGCAGGGGCTAAGCGCTTCAGTCGCGTGGCTAGACCAGGGGTCGGCAACCTTCAGCTCCGAAGCCGCTCTTCAAGGAATGCTTCGTGGCGTTATTTATTAAGGAGCCAACCCCGCCTCGTATTCACCGCAGTTCATTGCGACTCTTGAAATATTGAGGGTTTTTTTGATTGCCGATTTTTTGTTATGGTTCTTCTTGTTATTATGGTTGCCGATTCCTGGTCTGGGGTGGTCAGACACACCGATCTGGAGCCGCTGGGATGGTGGGCTTGAATCACGGTTTCAGCTGCCTGTGATTAAATGTGTATCAAGTTAACTCAATGTACAACATTTGGTGTAATCGCATTTTGAAGTAAAACAAATAAACCTTTGCAGTACACAAAATTGACACTGTATATACATACACATGTAGAGGCATGTGACCGATGTACATTGGCTGGTTTAAAAAGGTTCCCTTTAACAAATTTTTTAAACTAATTTTATTAGTTGAAGCTGGTGTAGGGAACTTCTGGCCCTTCTTCCCAGAATACCAACGGTGCATCGTGGGAAACATTTTCATGTGTTGATTATTTTAATACCTTGATTTGTTTGGCCAGTAAAACGAATTGTAGCATGTGCTTACATTGAGTGCAATGTCATTCCATTTTGGAGGTCAGGGCTCACAAATGTACACAACAAATGATGGTTATGTTTAAAATATACAGTGTATTATGAACCCACGGAAACACACAGGAATTCAAGGGACGTAAGCTAATTATATATACGAGTAGAACGGATACTGTGTCACGGAAATGTATTCCTCTGTCGAAATTCATTTGAATCGACAGCATATATCATAAAATGATAAGGCAAATAGTCGTTAAAGCGGAGGGTGCATGTCTGGAAAAAATCAGGAAACATTTAGCTTAAAAGGACAGTGTATAAATAAATCTACATGCAGCAGGAAAACTAGATCCCGGCCGCAACTGCAGACCACGTGCATCCATGTGATGCCGAGGCTTTCACTTTTCTTGTTTTATCTTGATTTAATTACGTTGTGCCTTTTCCCACCAATTCCATCACAATTGTGCTCATTGCATTATGTCAGGAGATGATATTTCTATTTGGAGCTGTCAAAGCTAGCAGTGCATCGTCTTGTACTCAGTGAATTGTCCTTGAAGATTACGTCACAATATTACTCGTGGAGTGACTTGCAAAAGCCCTTGCATCCACACTAGGGACACATTTGTTTTGCCCTGTAAGCAGTGTTCGTTGCATGTCAGTCAGACCGACATAAAAAATACATATTAAATCTCAGAACTGAAATGAGTGACCTCACGTGACTAAGCCAATTTAACGTTTTAGCTTGTGCAGTCATTGGTGTCTGGGCTGTGATAATCAACTTTAAATATTTAGGAGCCTGTTTTGTGTTTTGTTAATACCGAATATGCTAAACGCTGTGATGTTGTGCGACGAGGTTCCGTGCGCTTCTTTTGCAGAGCACTACAACCCTGAGTGTTAGCGAGTGGCCTGTGGAAGTGGATACCACATGACTGATTCCGAGATGCCTCGTAGAGTGACATCTGGTTAGCTAATACCTGAACTAAACCCACGAATACCAGTGGCTCCCAGCTCAGTGCCCTGTCCTCTGTTGCCACCCGGTCGCCTCCGCGAGGCCCTCACTTTTCAGTAGCAGAGGCAGAACCACATCAGCACTGGAATCGGCCAAAACCTGGGCCGCAGGGCACCTGTAAATGCAGATCTGATCACGGAAGACGATTTAAGTGGGCACTCAATTTGCCACCCGTGGCTTATCTGTCCGGCGTATTTGTCTGGCGGATGTGGTCGTAAAAGGGCAGCAACGCCAGGCGTGTTGACGACCCATCAGACAATTAGTTGGCGAAACGGGCGTGCATCTCGTTTATTGTTATTGTCATCCATTTATCTCATTCTCTACCCCCCAACAGACATTAATTGTCAGTCACCCCTTCCGTTGACAGGTCTATGAGAGCGCGTTTAACAACCTGCTATAAAGCCACGTTGCATTAAACAAACAGAACCCCTACTCTTTGGTTTTTTCGATAAAGTCACGTAGGTAAAGAAAGGAAAATAAATTAAATCACGACGTTTCGGAGGCAACACCTGAAGACGGAAGCTTATGTTGCCTCCGAAACGTCGTGATTTAATTTATTTTCATTTTTTTACCTACGTGACTTTACCGAAAAAACCAAAGAGTATGGACCCTTGCAGTCACGAAAACTTCAAATCTAAACAGAACCCCATTTGTGAGTGAGCCTTGTGCCTTTCAGTAAAGCTATCTGGCATAGAGAGTTGATATTTAACAGGTACTACTTAGACTCTTTCAGAGATCCAAATCCGTTCAGGACAGATTCTGGATGGAATACATGGTAGTAATAATACGAATTATCTGTATTTACTCAGAAATACTTCAGTAAGTCTCAAGATTACTGTGCGGATTTTAATACTTTTCCTGTGGAGGAAATCTTTCCAGTACGTTTTTGCATTGTACCTTGCGGTATTCAACATGATTTCCGACCCTTCACTCTACGTGCTGGGGGTCCCGTCAGGAAACTAAATTATAGGATGTTTAGCCAATTCTATTTCTGAATATTTAAATATATGTATGTACGTTGAACTTTCTTTCGCAACGTACGTAGCCAAATCGCGCGAATCGGAGGTGCGGGTGAAGGTCAACAAACGCAACACAAAAAGGAGTTCAAAAACATTTAAATGTACACATTTAGAAAATTTAAAATTACATGTTGGCAACAGCTGGTGAATATCCAACATGCTCACGCAAAAGTGGGTAAACACTCAAAGCTCTGCACAGACAACTTCAAGAATATAGTGTATTGCTATACTTTTTGGTTCTTTCGGTAAAGTCACGTAGGTATAAAATAAAATAAATCACGACGTTTCGGGCGCAACACAAGCTGATGATGGGCGCTTGTGTTGCGCCCGAAACGTCGTGATTTATTTTATTTTATACCTACGTGACTTTACCGAAAGAACCAAAGACTATGGATTCCTGCAGTCACGAAAGCTTCAAATCAAGATTGATATTGTATTGCTATTTCCTGACCACATCATAGCAATTCGATTAAACTAGAAGTGCATCATGTTTGTGTATACGAAGGTTAAAGGGGCAGCCCTTCAAAATCTTCGTCCTGCAACGACAAGATGCTCTGTAGAGATTACTCTAGAGGGGTGGGCAATTAAATAATGAAAATATAAAGAACCCGACTGTAAATTTCGGTTTAAAGCTTTCGTGACTGCAGAGATTCATCTTCTTGGTTCTTTCGGTAAAGTCACGTAGAATAGAAATAATAAAATAATAAAAATAAAACATAATAAAATAAAATACGTTTATTTAATGAAAATTTTTATTATTTTATTATTTCCATTCTACGTGACTTTACTGAAAGAACCAAGAAGAAATAAAATAAGTTTACTATTATTATTTTTATTATTTTATTATTTCCATTCTACGTGACTTTACCGAAAGAAGCAAGAAGATGAACCCGACTGTAGTATAAACGCACAGCAGCTAGCCCCTGTTGCTTCTGGGGTGCTTTAAGGTGGGAAACTTTTTTTCGTTCTTGTGAAGCGACGCTTGAGTGAGTACAATTAACGGAGGAAGTGAATTTTCTTCGCCTTGGTTCTGACCCATCATCAGAGCCACGGATAACTTTCGTGAGTCTTCAAAGCCACAGGGACGTGGCCAAGCACGAGCCGGCGCTTTGACGTTTGATTGATAGAGAGCCTCGGTGAGTTCAGCTGTTCAATGTCTGGCAATTGTCATGGCTCTCTCTGACCGTTACATTCTTTTTTTAAAGCTCCGTATCATTCATTTCCAGCTGGTGGTTTTTTTGTTGTTGTCGTCGTCAATGTAAAGTCGCCCATAAGCGGCGACTTGTTTGTGTTTTGTTCTACATTTGAAGCTTTCGTGACTGCAAGGATTCATACTCTTAGTTCTTTCGGTAAAGTCACGTAGGTAAAAAATTAAATTAAAATTAATAAATAATAAAATCACGACGTTTCGGAGGCAACACAAGTCTCCGTCATCAGGTGATGCAGCAAATCTGGCTGTGACGGTCCCACCTGATCAAGTGATGCAGCAAATCTGGCTGTGACGGTCCCACCTGATGACGGAGACTTGTGTTGTTTTTTGTTATCACAGTTCTCATTGCGAGCGCCGACCCTGGGTTGTTTTTGAGGCACGCGTGTGCCCGCATTATGAATTCGCCGGACCCTTTTACCACCGCGACGCCCCTCAAGCGTGACCCCCACCGTTAAAAAAGTGGCGGTTTGGAAGGGGGGGAGGGCATATAATAACTCAAGTGGGGGCATGACACCGTCGTATATTAAAGCAAACTTTTAAACAAATGTTGAAACGGCAAACATAACGAGTGACGGGACAGATCTGCTCTTGCCTTTCGTGTGTTCTGCTCTCTCTCTCTTCCTATCACCCCTCGTGTATGCGAGGGAAACGCTGTGACCCCCCCCCACACCCCCTTTGCTTAATTGTGCAAATTATGTTTTTTTACATTTTGTGTCCAGGCCCTTCCAACTTAACTTCAGGCAGTTTATGTATCAAATATAAGTCTGCCACGTTGAGTGGATGATGAGAAAAAAAATGTTTGGTCTTCGTTCTTCGGTTCGCCCTTGCTTTTAGTTTGCCTTAGACGTTGGCCTTACTCTGTTACCGTCTCTGTGACCCGTGGGTGCCCTCAGGAAAAAATAAAAAGTGATAAAAAAAAAGTGAGGGAAGATGCAATCCGCACCTTGTTCTTGGTCTGTCAGAAGGAGGCTGGTTGTTGTTGTTGTTTTCGTTCGTACGGTACATCACAGATATTGAGCCCAGATCCCCCCCCCCACCCCCCCAAAAAAACCCAAAACGCCAAGCGGCCAGCAGCAAACAGCACGGTTGAAGGTGTAATCGATGGGTTGCCATGATTATTTCATTGAGAAATGTTGGCACGAATTTTGGGGGAAAAGAAACGAGCGGGAGGGAATTGTGAAATCCGTGCTGTGCTAGGGCAGAAGCACTGCACGCTGGCGAGATGTTAACTACCTCACCTGGTACACGGGAGTGTGTGGGTTCGATCCCGACACTGACGCCTGCTGTATATCTGTAGTTTGCGTGTCTCTCTCTCCCCGTAATGAGATGTTAACTACCACGCCTGGTACACGGGAGTGTGTGGGTTAGATCCCGACACTGACGCCTGCTGTATATCTGTAGTTTGCGTGTCTCTCTCTCCCCGTGATGAGATGTTAACTACCTCGCCTGGTACACGGGAGTGTGTGGGTTCGATCCCGACCCTGACGCCTGCTGTATATTTGGAGTCTGCGTGTCTCTCTCTCCCCGTGATGAGACGTTAACTACCTCGCCTGGTCCACAGGAGTGTGTGGGTTCGATCCCGACCCTGACGCCTGCTGTACATTTGGAGTTTGCGTGTCTCTCTCCCCGTGGTCGCGTGCATTTTTCTCCGGGTCCTCCGGTTTTCCCTTCCACGTTTAAAATCAACGTGTACGTTTAGAGTATTTGGCTGCTATGCATTTCCACGTGATGATACGCAATTTAATTGAGCTGTAAATTGTGGCCAGGTCGCTTCTGAAAAAAGAGCTATATAGTTCAGTGGGCCTTACGTGGTAAAATAAAAATAGTTTCGTTTAAAAATAGTTTTATAGTATAGAAGTAAATCACTGTTTCCCTCTCTCATCGTCGGCAACGTGGTGACTGTGTGCGTGTTAAACGTCTTTCGCACCACATGTAACCAACCGTGCTGGTCGCAGCTGCGGGAAATATTCACGGTTCAATGTGAACATTGACGTTCACGTAGCCGTGACCTTTTTGTGGTCGAGGGAAAGAAAACTTACAAATGTTCAGCATAATGTTTTTATGTTTTAGTTATTTATTATATATTGTGTTATTACTTGTGTTAGTATCTACTTGTATTAGTGTGCAATTCAATGAAGTGTGCGGATGTTATATATGCGTACGGTACAAGAATAACGTTATTACGTTATTAAACGTTTTTCATCATGGGACCTCCTTTGCCAGTAGCAAAATATACTAATAGGGTTTTTCCCTTTTTATCTGGCAACAAAACTGACACCTTTTGCAAGGAATCATGTTTACATTAACCACAATACTTGCAGTCAAATGCAAACAAAAAACAATACTCTGACAATTTATGTATTGTCCTTGAAACTGATTGGTCCACACCAGAGACAGCTTTTTTTAGAGCCTAGTCTCATATGGTGTTTGCCTTTTGGCGTCATCCGGTCGAACACCATATGAGACTAGGCTCTAAAGAAAGCTGTCTCTGGTGTGGACCAATCAGTTTCAAGGACAATACATAAATCGTTTTATCCCGTATGTTTAAACAGACACGGGAACATAATCCTATTTTTTTCCATGTAAGCAAACTGTCTACTTTCGCGATTTCTTCTTTTGTGCAGATTTTCAACAACCTCACCCTCGCGAATGTCGAAGCCTGAATGTTTATTATAATTAGTATAAAAAAAATAGTATTTAATCATGTCATTCTTGATGGGACAGTGGTTTATGTTATCTAGTTGTGGTCTGGGACTCTCGTTGTTGTGGTTGTTGTTGTTTTTCTGCTTTGCCCTAAGCTTCTATTTAGTGTTGAAACATTGGCAAGAATTGATAATAATTTTGTAATTTGTACTTAAATCTAGATTTGAAGTTTTCGTGACTGCAAAGATCCATACCCTTTGGTTCTTTCGGTAAAGTCACGTAGGTATAAAATAAGATACATTAAATCACGACGTTTCGGGCGCAACAAAAGCATCCGTCATCAACAATTGCTGCATTGTTTATTGCTGTGGTTGTCCCACTTGATGACGGATGCTTGTGTTGCGCCCGAAACGTCGTGATTTAATGTATTTTATTTTATACCTTCGTGACTTTACCGAAATAATATTTGGTCCTTCATTTTTTTATTTTGTGACGTGCTTACCATTATTATGCTTTGCACTCCTATTGTGTTTTTTGTACTATTTGTTGTTGTAACTTTCTGACCCACCCCTACTGGACATGTGTGGACAAAAAGAGCTTCATAGCTCATCGGATTCCTTGAGTCTAATTAAAGATTCTGATTCTGTTCGCATGCTGAGCTATGAACGCGGCAACCCAAGTTCGATTCTTGGCCACGGCTAACATCAGTGGCGAGTGATATCGGTCTTCCCCCCCCCTTCACCAAACCCACACTGACCATCAGGGTGAAGTATGGTAAAAACAAAACAGCGTGTCATAGGGGAGGCGTTCCTCCATTGGTGAATCAAAAATGACTGGATTTGTATTACAATGGACTCCTCCACTTACGAACATTCGCTTTACAAACTTTCAGAGATACGAACAAACCCGTCCGTATGTCCAGTTGCTTGATCGGACCGAGAGTCGTAAGTTCAACTGCCGCGCAATAGATGGTGGTGGTGGCATCTACATTTGCAGAACGTGAAGAACCAGTGGCATCTACATCTATCTATACAACGTGAAGAACCAGTGGCATATACATCTACAGAACGTGAACAACCAGTGGAATCTACATCTGCAGAACGTGATGAACCAGTGGAATCTACATCTGCAGAACGTGAACAACCAGTGGAATCTACATCTGCAGAACGTGATGAACCAGTGGAATCTACATCTGCAGAACGTGAAGAACCAGTGGAATCTACATCTGTAGAACGTGAAGAACCAGTAGTATCTACATTTGTAGAACGTGAAGAACCAGTGGCATCTACATCTGCAGAACGTGATGAACCAGTGGCATCTACATCTGCAAAACGTGAAGAACCATTGGCATCTGCATCTGCAGAACGTGAAGAACCAGTGGCATTTACATCTGCAGAACGTGAAAAATCAGTGACATCTACAGAACGTGAAGAACCAGTGGCATCTACATCTGCAGAACGTGATGAAACAGTGGCATCTACATCTGCAGAACGTGAAGAACCAGTGGCATCTACATCTGCAGAACGTGAAGAAGCAGTGGCATCTACATCTGCAGAACGTGATGAAACAGTGGCATATACATCTGCAGAACGTGAAGAACCAGTGGCATTTACATCTGCAGAACGCGAAGAACCAGTGGCATGTACATCTGCAGAACGTGAAAAACCAGTGGCATCTACATCTGCAGAATGTGAAGAACCAGTGGCATCTACATCTACAGAACGTGAAGAACCAGTGGCATCTACATCTGCAGAACGTAATGAAACAGTGGCATCTACATCTGCAGAACGTGAAGAACCAGTGGCATCTACATCTGCAGAACGTGAAGAAGCAGTGGCATCTACATCTGCAGAACGTGATGAAACAGTGGCATATACATCTGCAGAACGTGAATAACCAGTGGCATCTACATTTCCAGGAGATTATACAACTTTAAACGCCATTCCCCGTGTTTAGTGTACATGCTGTACAACATGTTTGGAATCGACAGGAGTACGGTTGGACATATGAACAAATCGACTTACGAACTGACCTTTGGAACCTAACTAGTTCATAAGTAGAGGAGTCCCTGTATTTCTTTTTACATGTAATAATATTGTCATTGAATTTTCACAAAATCTTCACTGAGTCTTAACGACGGTTTTTTTCTTTCTTTAAGGAGGGCCCCGCATTGTGATGTTTGTTACATTCCTTTTTAACGATTGATTCGACCACGACAGGGTAATTGTTCATGCCATTCCATCACACCCGTTTGAGTGTAAATCTTCGCGCAGCAATATCACAGAAATATGCAACAGATGTTTCATTTGAGCGTTGTGTTTTTCTTTCTGTCTCTCTCTCTCTCTCCCATAAAGAGTTAAAAAATAAACCCCGACCATGTGAAAATAAGTAGCCCAGCTATGTCCGTGGCTGACGCTGAAATCATTTGGTCTTTAACACAGTCCACCTGCTCAAAAATGCATTCAAACATTTACAATGTTAAACCTTTAACGGTGGAATTAATTCCACCTCATTTAAAAACTGTCCATTACCAAATCACTCGGGATGCAGCCAAATCTCATCATTTTATTGGAAGCCAAACAGCCTTGAGCGTGGACAGTACCTTGATGGGTGAAATATATCATCAGCTGGGTTGCATGTCCGCAGATGGAAGTGCAGAGGAACATCTGTCGTTGTACCGTACTTCTACGTTTCCACATCTGCGGCTCGCCTTCTCCACGACCAGTCACGACATGAAGTGAAATAGCACCTCCGATTAGCGCTGTTGGCTACGTACGGTGCGAAAGACGTTCAACACGCACACTCATAACCCCGATTACGACCTGCAAACAGCAGTGGATTGACTAAAAAGGGGGTGCTTTTTTGCACGTACATCTAATCACGTGCTCGTGTGCCGTGACATTGGAAGCGCAATTCGAACATAAAGTGATGACTGGCACAAGTAAAAGTAACGCCCTACTGTACTCCAGGTTTAAACTTACGATCGTGGGGTCACGCGTTGTAATGTCAAGCATGCCTGCCAAAATTTGCGCCTTGTTTTAAAACAAAGGGATGTAAGACTGCAGTTGCATACGATCATCACAACGTTGTAAGCACGGCTCGCATTCCGCAGCGCGCGCGCGCGTGTGATTATTATTTCGCCACGTGGCTGCGTGAACGCTGGGAGCTGCTTCAGCAACATCCTCCCACACCTGTTCTCATCCCGGCAAACCTCGACCGAGCAAGGTCTGTCCCCTATAGTACCAGATGCCGATTACACGTTAACCCTAAGGGATGCATAAACAGCATCGATGTTAATTTAAAAATGTATGCATAACCTTACTTGTAGATTTGAAAAAACAAACAAACATAACCTTACTCTTTTGTTCTTTCGGTAATGTCACGTAGGTAGAAAAAAATAATAGATCACGACGTTTCGATCGCAACAACAAGCGGTTATGAATATCCTGTTATTCGATACACATATATGCGCGTGTATGCCACAATAAACATCTAAAATACCTTCATACACTCGGCTACAGAACAAAGGTAAAAAAATAATAATAAAATAATAATACGTGACTTTACCGAAAAATCTTCTTGGTTCTTTCGGTAAAGTCACGTAGAAGGGAAGTAATAAAATAATAAAAATAAAACATAATAAAACAATTCTCACGACGTTTCGGCCACAACGCAAGCAGCCGTCCTCAGGTCATTCTTCACCTGAGGACGGCTGCTTGCGTTGTGGCCGAAACGTCGTGAGAATTGTTTTATTATGTTTTATTTTTATTATTTTATTACTTCCCTTCTACGTGACTTTACCGAAAGAACCAAGAAGATGAATCCCTGCAGTCACGAAAGCTTTAAATCGAAATTTTACCGAAAAAACCTAAGAGTATGTTTGCAACGCGTTGGTGACGCTGCAGTGGATTTCCCATTGCCGTCGCTGCGGGGGCCTCTTTTCGTAGGTCCGCGAACGCTTTGACACGACCTCTGCCTGGCTGGACAAGTGGAAGCCACCCACCCCAATCACCGCACAAACTGCAATTACGTTGCAATTAAAGGGCAGGGACATTAAAGAGTGGGGGGAGGGAAGGGCTGCTGATGACAAACCACTCGCTCAGCCCATTTACCGTGTAGGTCTTGATAAAGCGTGGGTGAAAAAAATACGCTCGCTCTGGCGAGGCTGCTCTTTTTAAACTGCCCACGCAATCTGGAAAGATTTACGGCGGTTGCGGGGCCACGGGTAGCATCAAATGACCCAGAGGCGGCACGAGGACCCTAATATAATCCAGGTGGCCAAAGGAATGCTCCCTGGGTCCTGGCGAGGGAGGAGCAGAGCGAGCGGGCCGGTGGCGGAGGCTTTACAAAGTGGGACAATTTCGCTTCTTTGCCCAGCGGCGCTGTTGCCACACAGACACACGGATGCCTACAGAGGGTGTTTTGCCTTTTGTCAACTTGTAGACGTGACTCATCTGTGCCCCATGTCATTATTGTCTTCCACCACCACCAACAACAACAGCCGCCATTCACTACTCTTTAATGGTGATATCACCAGGGCACTTGTGTTAGGCTCAATGCACTTTTGAGGCCGAGTGAAGTGTCAAAGGCTGGTAAGACGTTATAGAACAAATCCAGGTGTTTGGGTTGACTGACTGAGATAACTGGCAGCTGCACCACCTGTGCTCCCCAATGTGCAAACAGCCATACCACTACCACCACTATTTATCACTAATTGGCACACACTTGGACCAACCAATATTTATTCACACTTGTGCGTACAAATGCAATGCACGTGTATCACATTCACACGCAACAGTAATAATAATAGCCGCCATTCACTCCCAAGTGGCATCGCCACCTCGCACGTGTCGGCTGGGTGCACTGTGCGTCTCGCTGGTAGGAGGTCACAGGATGGATCTTGGTGTTAGGAGGTCACAGGATGGATCTTGGTTTTAAAGCTTTCGTGACTGCAGGGATTCATCTTCTTGGTTCTTTCGGTAAAGTCACGTAGAATGGAAATAATAAAATAAGAAAAAATATTTTATTATGTTTTCTTTTTATTATTTTATTATTTCCATTCTACGTGACTTTACCGAAAAAACCAAGAAGATGGATCTTGGTGTTAGGAGGTTCACCGACTGACACGACTGCTACCGCCTGTCCTCCCCGCTGTACCACCTCGCGATGTTTTATCGGTCCGGCGCCCCGCTCAATGATGTTGAGCGCCGCTCCTCCGTGTTGTTGTTGTTGGAGGGTGCGGCTGCCCCCAACTGCCCGGTAGGGTTCTTCATGAGCCTCCTCCACAAACTGCCACCACTTCCTTGTTGTTTTAACCCTCTTTATTTTTACAAATAAAAAAATGTTCGTGGCGTAGGATTTGATCCCAATTCCAATTGAGTTTGTATCGGTGTAGATTGCCTCTTCCCACATCGGAGTGCTGTTCATGGATGCGTGCACATCATGAAAACGAATTCTCTATTAACTTACGTTAGCTATTACAATACGTTGTAATGCAAAAAGGTAATCTTTGTAAATATTGCTTAACGTAATGAACAACAAAAAATCCCCTAAAAATTGCAGCCATGTAACATTTACAAACATCTGCACGTGACAAATTGCTCATTGCTCGAGACGCGTGCAGAACACTTACATTGTTTTTGCAAATCGCTAAACATGCCACCAGTAAGCTTCTTAAATGTGTTGTGGAAACAGCCCCACGTATATATTTCAAGAGCTGCGCGTGTTTTTTTCCCCGTGAGTTTAGCCGAAGCATGAGGACGGTCGATTCGTATGAAAAATTCCACAGTGGCGGGCGGGAGCAGCCTGTCGGATTGGAGAGGCAACAATGCGGCAATGACACCGGTCTCCCCTTCCGTGCGCAGATAATCATGAGCGGATCAGTCGACAGGAATGCGGGACACACTCAACCCACGTGGGATCAAGGTATAGCGGCATGACAGTAATGGCATGTCACTGGTCACAAAAAGTGTTGTTTCTAACCTCTTCTTTATTTTACCCCTATCGAGTGATCGTTGTCATGTCATCAGACGAACAAGCATCTATTCGGAGCTCTCAAGGAACATCACGCTAAGTTATAGACCGGCACATGAAAGGTGATATCACCCAGCAATTTCTGAGATCCCCCCCCCCCTCTCGTGATCTCTCGCCCACACTGTGGGCGCTGCACTTTCCCGCAGGGCACACTGCTGAGAAAATGTTCGTCGCGAGTAAGTCAAGCCCGTCATTTGATTATTATTATTATTATTTAAAATTTTCACCGTTAGAATCTTTGCCAAATTAAGCGAAAATCTAATTCAATGCGATAACTTGCTTCGCGTACAGTTTTTGGTGACCTATCCAAGAACAGCTTCCCGCTACGCTTCAAACACCCGTTTAATCAATGGACCTGGCAAATATGTACCTCTTTACTGCGCCCACACAAGAGCTCCCTGGTTCCAACCTCCCCGGGAAGGAGTGGACCACCATCATGAGGTTCAGGACTGAAAAAAAATTAACCCATAAAAACAAAGTTTTTCACTATAAATCCTTTATATGCGTGGCGGCTAGAGTCCTCTCGTCCTCTGGCTTGAGATGGCTGCCACCTATGGGTCAGATGATTGCCTGCCGCCATTAAGCAATTGGTAATTAAATATAAACAAATTTTTCCTAAAAAGTGTAAAGTTATGGAAAACATTTTCACGAAAATAGATTGTCACGCACAACGAGTCTGTGTGCAAAATGTCAGCTCGATTGGATCACGGGAAGTGGGTTAAAAAACGACCGAAAGATTTGCACGGTCGTAAGCGCACAAGCAAGCAAGCAAGTGAACTTAATATAAAGGATTTAAAAATAAGAATAGGTTTTACTGGCAATAAAACAGGTGTTAAGATTTTGATTTAAAGCTTTCGTGACTGTAGGGATTCATATTCTTGGTTCTTTCGCATGTGCGGCCAACCGTCCGTCCGTGGAGACCAGCAGTGTCCAAGCTGGTGAGGCAGAATGACCTAACGTGGGTTTTCACAATTTCCCGTTGGGTCAAGCGTGGCAGTTAACAAAGTTGTAGTCATATTCTTGCTTCTTTCGGTAAAGTCACGTAGAAGGGAAATAATAAAATAATAAAAATATAAAACAATACAAACTTCTCACGACGTTTCGACTGCAACACAAGCAATCATCATCAGATGTGAAATCTACAGCAATATTTTTTTCTGTGTGAAATCCACAGCAAGAACATTTTCTTAGAGAGAGAGCGAATCAGGGGCGCGAGGAACCACAAATATGCGGGAAGGCAGCCACGCGATGATCTGGAGCCAAGAATTGCCCAAGCTCTTCGGTGCTCTACATGTCAAGGTGTTATCTATCAATTAATGAGCGTTTACATGTGGGAGGAAACCGGAGCAGCCGGAGAAAGTCCACGTGTGTGAGGGGGTAACGCTGTATCCCACACGAATGAAACAAAAGATATGTCAACTCATTTGCACATGATTTTTAAATAAGACACAAGTGTTGGTAACGTACTTAACTTTGCGATTAATCTACCATCTAAAAACGGTCCATTTGAAAACACATAACCAAATTGTATGAGCAAGTACATAAATAAATTGCCCGTATACAATTTTAGTTTCATCTTACCAGGTAAGGCCCACTTAGCTATGTAGCTCTTTTTCAGAAGTGACCTGGCCACAAATAATAGCTCAACGAAGTGGCTTATCATCATCATGTGGAAACTTACAGCAGTCAAATAATTCTAAAGGCATGTTTCTAAATGTGGAGGGAAAAACCGGAGGACCCGGAGAAAAATTACACACGACCACAGGAAGAAGAAGCAAATTCTAAATATGTTGCAGGCATCAGGGTCGCGATCGAACTCACAAACTCCTATATACCAGGCGAGGTATTTAACATTTAGCCGCTCATACCGAATGGGAAAGCACCATTCTGCCTCAAAGGCAGGGAGTGAATGTCACGGACTCTTTGATGACTCTACTTCGATTTTGTTTTCATTCTTACAAGCCGAGTTTCATACGAGACAATAGATATGAAAAAGCAACAGCAAATGTACCTTGCATGCGTTCGCTCCCCTACACCATTGTCATGCTTGATATATAATATATGACTCAAACATTTCAACGGCTCTGAAGTATAATCGTTTATTTGCATCTTGTTTATTCATCAGTGTATGAACCGGCTATTGTTATGGTATCAATGTGCAGGACATACATCTGCGAGGCATTTTAAATTAAGTGCCAATATCTTGCTAGAATCTTCTTTTAACTAGAGCAAGGCCATTGTTTTTTTTTAGTCCATCTCTTAAGCTGTATTCGAAGTTGGTGGCTCAAATGAAGACCTCTCAACCCTGCAAGTGACCCAGGGCGCGGCTTGAAAGGACAATCCCCCGTAATCCAGGGCTTGCAAAGTGTGTTCAACAAAGCTCAATATTGCCTTAGCTCGGATTGCCTGCAGCCCGTCTCGTCCATGCAACTCTAGGAACATTCAGATCAGCCCGTTGACCTCTTACGGCCAAGGGCAGGACCCACAGCCCTTGCCATTGAGCGAAAGCCCTTCGGGCGGGTCAAGAGACGGCTTTGCAGACACAAATCTACTAGGGCGTGAAGTGTTGCTTGTTTTGGGTGGTCTTCGTAACACCCTCATTGTGTGTGTGTGTGCGCGCATGTATCTGTGCGTATGTACGTTGAACTTTTTTCGCAACGTACGTAGCCAACCGTACTAATCAGACGTGCTCGTGGAAGGACAACTAAACACAAGAAGCAGTTCTAAATACATTCGTTATCAATCTATGTATTTATAAGTGCATAACTCCAGCGGCTTCCTAAAGATAAGATTGCATGTGCTGAGAGGAAGGGCCATTTCACGAAAAGTCACCTATCAACAATAATTTTTTTAATTTGATTTATGGCCACACAGCGTTGTTCCTGGAGCATGAGTCCAGTTTTTTTGTTGTCCGTGGCAGGGCTTCTCCTCCTTCTCATGCCTTGGCGTCACTGCCACACCTGTCAACCCACACGATTTACCCCGTATTCTTGTACAGAGAAATTCCGTTTTCAGGTCCATACGGCGCACAGCCGTTTCAATACGGGTAAAAAAAAAATTTAACCCGTAAAAACAAAGTTTTTCACTATAAATTCTTTATATGCGTGGCATCGGTTTTATTTTATTATTCATTTCTGTTTTTCTTGAGTAAGAGTTTCATTTTTATCACATTGGTATTTTAAATTAAATATGAAATTTTTTTTTTCCTAAAAAGTGGAAAAAATTTTTTTTTTAAATTTCACGAAAATAAATTGTCACGCACAACGAGTCTGTGTGCAAAATGTCAGCTCGATTGGATCACGGGAAGTGGGTTAAAAAACGACCGAAAGATTTGCACGGTCGTAAGCGCGCAAGCAAGCAAGTGAACTTAATATAAAGGATTTAAATATGTCTATTTATTTGTGTTTCTCCCTAGTGATGGGCCTTTGTAGGATGAACGTTGAGATTTATAAGGGCACGGGGTGACCAATAAGGTCTGAATTGATCTGTAATAAGGTGGTCACTGATAAGGAGTTGACAGGTATGCGTTGGCGGTCGCTGGCAACACTTGCCCCAACTTTATCTTTATTGCCTTCGCAACTCAATGCGACAATGACACAAGTCAGGGAAAAATCACGGCTGTGCATGGATTAAGTAACGCTTCTCAGCACGCTTTTGTCTTCTGAAGTACTCAATTACCTGTACGGAAGCCTAACGGGCAGCTTTGAGCATATTTGCGAATTGTCCTTTTTGCTCTGGTTTGTGTCTCCAAATGTTGAGAAACCATTTCATCAATCTTTTTCCACAGGGTAAGTCCCTAATAGCAACCCAAACTTTATACTGAAGTTTAGTTTATATTGGATCAATCATGTTTACGGGGATGATAATGTCCCCGCGCCCCTGTGATGGATGAATAGACGGATGAACAGACCTCGTGCAGAAACGCTTGCAGCCTCAGTTGCGAAGCATTACATCAGCACCAAAAGGTCAGTTAAGTGCAATGTGCCCCTTTTTTATTACACGCTTTCATTTAACTCACCTCTGTCTGTTGTTGTTGTTGCTGTCGTTGTTGTCGTTGTTGTTGTCGTATCCTCAAATCTTGTAACTCAATTTTAACCCACTTCCCAATCTGGTATCGACTGCAAACTTGGTATACTTATGTCATACTGATGACAATACTATATTCTATCATAAATAATAAAAAACATATTTTTAAACGTTATTTTTCATATGTTGTTTCGGCTTGGGTCTAATTGTCCACGGTCAACTGACGTTGGCTGTAATTGGCCACGGTCTCTTATGTTGTGGCAAGCTTCAGGCCACTTCCTGGAGTCGTGGAGTTCTGCCATTACTAGTACATTTCATAAAAGTGTGTTTTAAAAAAAGTTTTTTTTTAATATTACTTATTTTGCATCTTTTAGAACAAACATCACTCAGTTTATCTCATGTGTTTATCCAGTCTACAATTCCATCTCTACATTAATCCATCCTGAACATACCCTTAACTTTGGTGTTCTCTAAAAGTTTGTGTGAACGTGTAAATACATTTATAAGCAGTCTCTTTCATTTGTTCTATGTTATGGGTATAATGTTACATCGATATATCATGAATGTATATTCTTATATCAATTAATATAGATATGAATATAGAAATAGATATATCAATCTTGATTTGAAGCTTTCGTGACTGCATGAGTCCATACTCTTTGGTTCTTTCGGTAAAGTCACGTAGGTAGAAATTAAATTAAATAAAACAAAATCACGACGTTTCGATCGCAACACCAGTAATGTTAAAGGTGCGCCTTTTGGCGTCATCTGGTCCAACCCATATGAGACTAGGCTCTAAGGAAAGCTGTCTCGGGTGTGGACCAATCAACTTCAAGGACAGTGCACATTATCAGAGTTGTTTTTTTGCTTGCATTATGACTACAGGTATTGTGGTCTATGCAAACATGACTCCTTGTAAAAAAAGGTATCAGTTTTTGTTGCCAGATAGAAGGGTAAAAAAACAATTATCATATTTTTTTACTGGCAAATGAGGTTCCAATGGTACAAGCAATGTTCATCAGGTGGAACAACCACGGCAAGAACATTCTGAAGTAGGCGAGAGAGCTGCCGTGGCAAGAGGTTATGTAGGTAAATGTGGTCGGTATTACCTTGTTTTTGTGGCATCTCTTCAGAAAGGCGATAGACTCGATCATGTGAGCCACCTTGTCTCGTAGTCTGTTTAAAGCTCGAACAGATTCGTGGAAACCCTCCCCGTAGAGGTGGTGCAATCTTGAGATATATCAATAAATATAGATTCTTAAGCCCATTAATATAGATTCTTAAGTCCATGATACATTCATCAAATTGAATGTGTATGAATCACCGTTCGCCGAAACACTTAAGATATTGTATGCAATAAATTTCGATTTAAAGCTTTCGTGACTGCAGGGATTCATCTTCTTGGTTCTTTTGGTAAAGTCACGTAGAAGGGAAGTAATAAAATAATAAAAATAAAACATAATAAAATTATTCTCACGACGTTTTGGCCACAACACAAGCAGCCGTCCTCAGGTGAGGACCAGTTCTGTCGAGGCGACAGCGTCTAAATTTTAGACGCTGTCGCCGAAAGAACAAAGAAAATTGTGTGCAATAGTTTAACATAACCCCTGTGGCCACTACATTCACCACAATGTTCGATGAGAATAAATCCTTGGATGGAATCGTGACCCTGCATCAGGACCATGAGTCTAATTTCTTGGGGGAGCAGAATCATTAAACCTCTCTGTTTGTATATTAATATACTAGCTTGTTTGGCCGTCCTAGGACGGAAGCTGTAATATTGACGAAAAAATTGAGCAGAGTATAATTGTATCTTGTGTAAATTTAATGGCAATGAATCTTGCACAAAAGTATATCATCAAACACTTCACTGCATTTCACTGTAGCGCTGTATTAATGGCAGTGAATCTGGCACAAAACTACGTCATAAAACACCTCACTTCATGTCACTGTAGCACTGTATATAATTGACGTTCAATTTGTTCAAATTCACTGCTCATGATACTTTATTCTCTTCTGCTTTCGGTCGCTGGGGTTGAAATAAATTGAATTCGATACAATATCTGGAATATCACGGAGAAATGTCTATTTTACCATAATGTAGAAGCATAAATTAGACTTACCTTTTGTTGCAAGTGCTGAAGAAATAAATATCGACACCAAATCCACTTTGTTGCTGCGTATAATTATTTATTAGATTCACTTGCAATAAAAAAGCGTTAAACTGAAAGCGAATTTGAAAAAATATATATTTATTTCCGCTCAACCTTCTTTTGTAGCATGTGGAGTGACGTCACGTGCGTTACACACAAACAGACATTCTTGGCTCATTATAGTAGTAATACGACTTATGTTTATTTTTTCTCACTCCCCATAACTTCTAAATCCACGTGTTCATTTCCCCAGACCTTTATCACACTGCACGTGTCCGTAATCCCACCCCCCCCCCAGCCCGGCTCAGAAATCTTTTGCTACCGCTTGTAGCAATTTCACGCAAATTACCATTTTGGGCTCCCTTAAGTAAGTGCACCCTCGCACTTTACGCCCCCTTTGCGATCGCCTTTTGACCTTAGCCGTGACCTTTGGTTGGATAAATGAAAGCCTGAGCCCACCAGAGAAGTGCTTTTGCGGGCCCCTAATGGATTGCACAACTTGTCACAATTTAGAATGAATGAAATGATAATGGTCACGGAGAGGGCTTTTAACTCTTAACAGACACTGCCACTTGGGTGTTAAACATTACGTGTCACGGCATATTTATTTATTTGCATACTTCGTTCTTTGGTGGCAATAGTTGCACACATGCGGGCATGTGTCTTATCGCTTCGGAGTAAATTCCCACACGGATGTTGGATTGGAATGCCGCAGGTGAGATTTACGAGTTGTTTCACCGAGTCCCACTCGAGGTTCTCACAACTCGTGCATCAATCAGAGCGGCAGGAATGATATCACGACGCGTTTAGCGCACTTTCGGAAAACGAGACGCACGTGGTGGTAATGCTGCTGCGATGGAACGAAGGATGAATGCATTCAGAGGGGAAAAAACAGAGAAAATCATCATCAGCAACGACAACAACAACATGACAAATTCAATCGGGGGAAATGAATGACAGCAAAAAAAAACTTAAAGGAATTTGAAAAACGAGCCAAGCAGTCACGGAGAAAAATGTACACGCATGTACTGTAATATCTCTCCTTGCAATTTGTAAAAATATGGAGCGATTTTTCACACTTATGCCATAAAGAAGCATGGCCACACTGGGTTTGATCTGCACTTTTCACCACCTGGATGTTATCGATCTTGTGTCGAGGCATAGAGAGAAGGGGCTGGCGCATGAATAGCCGGGTAGCAAAAACACAGAGCAGAGGTCCCCACATGTTTCCGTGTGTTAATTTGTTTATATTGTTTTATTGTTCAGATATCGCTCACCGCTGATGTTATCTGCGGTCAGGGGTTGAACCCGGGTCACTGTATTTACAGCACATTGTACTAACTACTGCAACCATCGTTTCACACCTGTCATAAACGGAATGGCTTTTTCTATATACACATTGAGCATGCGCATGAAGCATAGTGGGAGGTTACAATCCAATGAGGTGCGTGTCCTTGCAGCTTTAACTACGTTAAAAGTACGGTGCAACGATGCGTGAATACAAGTGAGAAATTCTGCGCAAATTTCTTAAACTGGAAAAACGAGGCCTTTTAAAGCGTCGCATGGACGGTGTAATATCTCTTTCAAAGATAAAGCATTCGGAGCCGTTCGCGAGTGTGCTGAAGACATTCGCTTCGAGCCGGCGAGCGTGAGGGCTTAACACCAAGCTAGCCTCGCTGTGACATTTCAATGTCGTGTGACGCCTGGGAAAAGCTGTCCTAACTTGAATAAGTCGACAGCGCCAGGCACACAAACCTGGAATGTAGAAAAGAACACGAGTGTCAGGTTGTTTCTATTTATAAATATATCTTTTTTCTTTTTTTCTTTTAACACAGACCTTCACCCCATGCTCGGCTTCCTCCTTCGGCCGAGAATGTAACAGAGCCAGGCTCTAAAGAGATTAACGTTGCGCCCCTCTCACCACAATATGCCGGCACACATGTCACAGCGCTGCCGGCGCTTCTCGGATCAAGCTTGCGTTACAAGGAGCCTCTTTGTTTCCCTGCGATGGTCGAGGGCATCGCGTTTTGACACGAAGCGAGGGCGAAGTGAATCTGTGCGTCACCTCTCTCTGCGAGGGGTCACAGTCAAACCCTGCGATGCCCTTCCCCGACACGGACAATACCAGACAGCGGTCGCGAGCAGCCGGTGAATAGATTTTGTTGGGGAGGAACGAGGCTCGCGGATTCACCCTCTGAGCGGCGGTCGGATGAATTGTCACGATTGGAGAACCGTTTGTTTGTAGCTCCCCGACGTGGTGTTTGGGTTGTGACGCGCGCGGCTCGGAGCGGTGGCAGATGTGCCGCTGCCACGTGCCGAGAACTTCTTCAGGAACTCAATTGATGGGTCTCCGCTTAAATATCGGACATCGTGCCGGAAACACATTGGGGAGCTACGCAGCACGGCCTCGAACAGCTACGCGATGAATCTTGTCGTGTGCACTGCCTCATTTCTATTGAGCTCGTGATGGTATTGTCGATAAAAAACATCAAGCAACTTTTTTTAAATATATCTTATTCATTTGTTTCCTTCCCCCCCCCATCATTCTACCATGAACGGTCTAACAACGGACCTCAGTGGGGCAAGAGGTTGACAGCTCTGCTCATGATTTCGCCCCATGGTGATCGGTCCTGAACCTCACCAATCACCTCCTTGTGGTTTATAGCCCATCGAGTCGGCAATGTTCCAAAAACCAAACGTATGTATGTATGTCGATGTTCTGTTGCACCGTACGTAGCCAACCGTGCTAAGGGGCCGTCCATAAATGACGTCACGCACCTAGGGGGGGGATTAAGACATTTGTGACGATGTGTGACGATGTGTGACGAGGGGGGTGGGTTTGAGAAATGTGACGTCACGTCAAAATGAGCAACTTTAAATAAATATAGACAACACGTTCTACTTAATTAAATAGACGTTTTGATAAGTATTTTCTCCTACGCCACATTAAATACGCACATCAATGGCAATAGTTTAAAGCGATTTGAAGCATGTTTTATTTAGGGAGGGGGGGGGGCAGAGCTTTGTGACGTCATATTTAAGGGAGGGTTTGATTTTCGTGACGTCATGTGACTAGGGGGGGGGGGGCAATAATCGTCCAAGATCGCGTGACGTCATTTAAGGACGGCCCCTCGTAGGAGGTGCTGAGGAAGGCCAACAAACTAAACACAAAAAGCAATTCTAAAGAATCGGGTTTTCAATCTAGATTTAAAAGTGCATGGCTCCAGTGGCTTCCTAATATCGGATGGAAGAGCGTTCCAGACGGTCGTAGAAGCGCATTTGAAGTGTACGAGATGCGGCGACCGTCTTTGTTCGATGGCTAGCCCAAAGGTTACTGCCAGGATGACCGGAGACATCTCCCTTCTTGAGCTGCCTTCTTTACTAGTGCCCTCTCAATGGTGCATTGTGGGATGACTTTGGATAGGTTTCTGGATCATCTGATGTACCCCAACAACTGCAGATTTCATCATTTACTGTCGGCCACAAGGTGTTATTTCTGTCCTGAATGGGTGGCAATCGTGCTCCATAGAAACCCGTGAGCTATGAGCAATGGCCGTGGGATTCGTAGCTTTCCAGGGAATAGGACCTGCTTGACAGTGCTTGTGGCTTGCGCGTTTTCTTTAGTCTTTCATTCCCGGTCACGGATAACCCAGGTGATGAGTAATACAGGGGGCTTCAAAAAAATGTTAACACTTCCGAGAATTTGCAACATTACCGCGAGAAATGTGCCTGCGGGCTCTGGAGACCACCTGTAGAAGATTCCAGGCGTGTGTTGACAATGATGGCTCTTTTAAGCTATTAACATACATTTTTTATCATGTTACAGTGTATTTTCCGTTCTTTTCCCATTAAAAACGATAGTCCCTTTGAGTGTTAACATTTTTTGAAGCATCCTGTATACTGACGGGCCTTGCCCTCCCCTCCACCGTTCACCAACTTGCACCGATCGGCGTGCTGGCGTTTGATCAAACGAACGCCGTAACTGACGCGGTGGTGGAGAGACGTTTGTGTCCAGCAGTGGATGTACCAAAGTTTCAAGTTTAAAGTTCATGTATTAGGTGTAGCCCTGTGAGCCATTCGGTTCTTGAATCGGGTGCAACCGCAACAAACAAAAAACTAAAGCATGAACAAAAAACATCTTAAATTGAATATGTGACTGAGTGCAAACAGAAAATCCAAGAAAAGACAGTAAAATATTGCAGAAAAAGCACCGTACTCAAAAATGTGCAAAAATCCCAGTGGGATGCAAGTCAAATAACAACAACAACAACCACAAGACAACTTAGATCAAGGCCATCAGTCTAACTCTGTACGACAACAAACAAACATGGCCAAACCAAAAAACGTATATAAAATCACCGAAATAAAGCCATAAAAGCAATGAAACAGTGGTCATAGGAACTATGACAAAATTTTCACAATTAACGACGGGGGGGGGGGGGGGCGCAATTACGTCGCAACAGCAACGAGCAGTGAGTAGACACGGGTGACGTGTGGGCAGTCATCGCAGCACATGTCTCGGCAAACTGCGGAACGAATTTAACTTCATTGTGACCGTTAGTATATATTTTGTGAGCTAAAAAAATGCCAACGAGCGTGCATTTGAAGTTGCAGTCTAATGTGAAGGTTAAAAAACAACAAAAACACACCAACCAGCATCGATTCGTTCGACTTGCACTAAACGGCCAAACAGACTTTGCTCACACGAGCCCACGGTGGAGAAGTATGTTTGGTGATAACGCAGTAAATAAATACTTAGGCAAATATTTCAATCACTAAATAAACAAAAAATGCAAATAAATTACGGAAAAAATGCCATCACGTGCTTTTAATTTGTTTTTAAGACTGCGTAACGCAGCACAGCCGAGATAAATTGCGAGGCATTTATGTTTTTTTTTCTGGGAAGGAAAACTAAACAAGCAATGCACTCAAGATATAGGTTGCATTTGCCCCCAGGTTAATTCACATACGCCAGAGTGAAGGTATGACAATCATGCTGCTTTGATTACCTTGATTAGCTGCAGGTTCCACAAATAGTCGCCTACTGGTAGAACATGTCTAACATGTCTCTCCTTAACCAACGCCTCACTACCTTGGTTATTTGTACGGTGAAGGTTGAGGATGAAGGCGCAGCCCTGCAATTTCTTCCTCCGGCCACCGTTGATGGAAGTGCCTCCAATAGACAGCCCTAGAGGCCCCTTCTAGATGGCCAGACACGTTGGAAGGGGTCGAGGTAGGTGCCTACACTCCACCCCAGTGGTTCTCAACCTTTTTGTGGACACTCTACCCTTTCTTCTTGGTTCTTTCGGTAAAGTCACGTAGAAGGGAAATAATAAAAGAATAAAAATAAAACAATAAAATAATAAGAATAAAAATAATAAGAATTATTTTATTATGTTTTCTTTTTATTATTTTATTATTTCCCTTCTACGTGACTTTACCGAAAGAACCAAGAAGATGAATCCCTGCAGTCACGAAAGCTTTAAATCGAAACTCTATCCCTTGTTGAATTTTATTTCAACCGAGTGTGCCCCCTTTACCTGACCCAACATGGTTCTGGGAAATAAATGTATTAATAATGAACATCGATTTTCCCTTTCAGTGAGCCATCCTGCCCGACTCGCTCGTAACAACTGCAAGTGAATGAAACAAAAATCAACGGACCCTTTGCATCTATGACGTCGTTTGTTCCCACTCGCTGGTTACTCTTGGAAACCACATTGTTTACGATAAATGAGCTTACAAAGGTCGTTAACATTGTTCGAGGTTACCATATGGATAGAAATGCTATCGTAGTTATTTTATATTGCCGGATGCATACGTGATTATTCACCAATGATTCTAATGCATGATAAAACTTCACACATTTATAAATCACCTGGGACATTGCCACCTACACCCAGGGTTCCACGTACCCCCGATTGAGAACCGCTGCTCGTCTTCCCCACCGCACGCGACCCGCCTCGATCGACGTAATTGTGGTTGTATTCATTTACACCACGAGGTGGACACGGGCGGATTGGGTAATGAAGAAACCTGCACCATCGTTTCCACTGCCGCACTGGGACATCGACCTGGCATCATCCGCATTGCATGTGCACGTGGGCAAGATACCACGCCACCGCTTGAAATTCGACCTCGCACACAGCATTCATGTTAAAGATAAACACAAGGGTGTTATTACAGCACGATTAACAGGCATTATATTGGCAGCATGCTGCTCATGCTTTCACTCGGATTATACATTGACAAACAATGTTTTTACAATGCGTGCTTGATATAGATGTCAGCGTTGCGAGCGGTGGCGCAGTGGTTTGCGCTGCGCTACAAACCCGGCGACCCAAGTTCTGAACCGGTCCTCGGTCTCCCCTATGTCGACTCAGCCTTAAATGAGTACCTGGTGTGAGGTGTAAGCATTGCTACTAGGCGTGGTGCTGTCCACCCACCTTGTCTTGGGTCGTGCCGGCCTTCAGAGGTTCTACTCGCCCCAAGAAGTATTTAAAGGCTAGAGAGGGGATATTTATCTTGTCTTTGCCAGTGTTGTGAATCTGTACTCGACTTACACTATATTGGCTGTACGCACGTACCGTAGTGCGCGCTATGTGAACATCAGAAAGTATCATCACATCACTGTACTTTATTCAAAATCGCATCATACTGGAGATCTCTAGCTTTCATTGCTTATCCCAGAAATGCGGTCACTGGTTGGTAATTGTATTCAAATAGAACTGTGAGTGTGATGGAAAAGAAAGGAAGCATTAAGATGCTTGTTTAATTACAAAGACAAGTGGTGATTAGAGGTTACATGGGGTAAAATTGTGATGAAGCTATTTTTAACCGAGCTTAATGAACTGGCTAATAACCAACGGTAATGGAACATAATATGACCAAATTTTGTTTTTGTTGAAAAAAATAATTGTGCCGATTAACCACATATGATCGTGGCCTGGAAAACGTGATTCGTTACGCTAAATAAGAAAAACATAATCAAGAGTGTACTGCAACATATTGTGAATACGTTCCATACACTCAGCACTTTTCATTTTGCTGCGGCCCATGGATCAGTGTTGTAAAGCAACCCTTCCGTGTGGATTTAATTTGCAGTAATTGCAATAATTGTTGGCATGTTAGAAGGCAAGTGGCTGTTCTCCTATCCATCCATCCAGCAGTAGGGGAGTGGACGTGCCGGACACCTGGCTCTGCTACTTGGCCTGATTGACAGCCGATAGTTCTTCTGAGAGATGAGCTGGCACTTTGCCCACTGCGGTTGCACTGGTTGATCCAAATTATGCCTTGCCGTGTCCCCACATGCATCAGGATTTCCAGCTTCTTCTTCATCATCATCATCATCAGCCATAATTAATCTACTGCTGGATGAACACCTCTCCAAGCTGTCACCCTCGTCTCATGTTACTGCGAAACAACAATCCATCTAGCGTGTGATTTCATCGAACCGATTGCATCGTTCCACAGTGGATGTCCGCTCAGGCACTAAAATCGTTGCACATTAAAGCACACCCACCCCCTCCAGATTGTGTTTATTTGTCGCTACACGCGTCGACATTGTTGTTGTTTTTCCACTTCACCTTTACACCCAGTGGCGTAGCCATAGAGTGTACAGGCGGTGCAACTGCACTGGGCTCCCATGGGCCAGTGGGGCCCAGGCACCAGGCGAGAATGTGGGAGGGAGGCAGACGGGGGTAGAGGCCAATTTCAGTCCTTGCACCAGAGCCCGTGTCGCGCACGTTACGCCAACTGCTTCCACGAACGTTTGACCTCGCACACACACACACGTCACGGAAGCACGAAATCACTAGTTTAGATGTTGCGGTATTTGGCGATGCATTGCCCCTTGCGGGTATACTTCAACTCCTCGCGTTAGGGATTCCGAACGTTGGACGTGCTGTCACTGCTTGCGCATGTTTTGATTGAGACTGATCCGGGCCACTTTGCGCGTGAACAAGGCCGCTTGCCAAGCGCTCAATTCTGATGATCCCTCCGACGTTCAACACGGTGGGCGCGCACACGCCTGGGACATCAAAGTTCAAAGTTCATTTATTAGGTATAGCCTTGTGAGCCATTTGGCTCTTGAATCGGGTGCAACCGCAACAAACAAAAAGCAAAAACATGAACAAGAAAACATCTTAAAGTGACTATATGCAAACAGAAAATCCGAGAAAAGACAGCAAAATATTGCAGAAAAAATCAACGTACACCAACCCTGTGCAAATATCCCAGTGGGATGCAAGTCAAACAACAACAACCACAAGACAACTTAGATTAAGGCCATCAGTCTAACTCTGTACTACAACAAACAAACATGGCCAAACCAAAAAACTTTTCGAAAATCACCAAAATAAATCCATAAAAGCAATGAAACAGTGGTCATAGGAACTGTGACCGAATTTTCACAATAAACGACGTAAACAACATGTACTACCAAACTCTGCAGCCATAGCTGGCTGCATGAGTCACTCCACAACAGTAGGAGCATCAGTCTGAGTATCAACATGTTTCAATGCACCTTTAAGATCAGCGCACTAAATCAAAACACAGATCATACTTTGCATACTTTGCATACTTTGCAGCGATCATCCGGAGCGAAACATTGTATTTTAGGCCACTAAATTGCAGTGGCAGCTAGGGGTGTACAACTCCTCTAGAGCAGTTTTGAGTGAAGATCTCATAGGTAGTGATTCAAGTTGCAGTTTATTGGCAATAGCATTCCAGACCCTGGGGGCATCAATAGCAAAGGCCCTTCCTCCTTGTCTCACTGAGATGCCGCGACAATGTGCGACGAAGTAAGGAGCGGAGAGAGAGAAAGAGAGAGAGAAAAAGGCGACGAGGCATTATGCGTGCACCCTCCCGGGAGGCTTCATGCTCAGCCCCGAGAGCACTAGAGGATGCAGCGATAGCATCAGCAAATATATACACACACATGGGCTAGTCAGCTGGCAAGGTCACGGGCTCACGATGATTCATCATCAGTCCCAGACAGGGCATGCAATGGAAAGTACAGGTCTGGAAATGCTAGTGTTGCTCTAAAGGAAGACTGTTGCTCTTATTAAGTTTCGATTGAAACCCCAGAAATGTATATTTTGTTTATTTTACTTTTGTAGGAATGCCATTTTCATTTTTTTGGTTACTGGGTATGTCTGCTTGCTGTGTCAAGTTATGGAGTGGAAAGTGTGCATCTTCCCCAGAAGTAGTCACGATTAGACAGTATCCACTTGTGTTCAGTGAGCTTTACGATTTTGTCTGTCACTCAAAAAGTGTGCTTATGGGAAAACGATTTACCGGGCAAAGCTACGTGAAATTATTGCCTTGTTCAAAGTGAAGCCAAGATACGTCGGGTAATTATTTTTAAGCCCGCTACCGTGCGTCTGTGGAAGGATGAAGCATTTGGGATTAAAAAAAACTATAAATTACGACTCTTACTCGTGTCCTACACTTGCCACAGAACCAAGGGGATTATCAGCCGTACTTGAGATCACTGGCAGCACAATGACGCAGGCCAGGTTGCCTCGCTGGCGTTCCCACCCCTAGTGGACATCTGTGAAAAAGAGCTTCATAGCTCATCGGATTCCTCCTCCAATCTAAAGAAAGATTCTGATTCTGTTCCCTGCAGGAGGGGAGTTGAGAGCACGTGACGAAATTGTTCCCGTTTTAAAACTACATTAGTTGAAAAGACGTTTTGTAATTCCATTCGTATTTTAATCAATAGCATGATACAAATTTACTCAGTGTAACACACGTGATTGATTACAGCACGCTTTCAACTTTGCTCTAACATTATTCTAGGGGGATTTTCTCTTTCTCACACTTTTTCGCATCATGTACATAATGACACTCTTTTACAGCCCGTTGCCCAATCCACTGCTCGCTAAAGGCCTCCCCCATGCCGTGTCAGTCACAGGGAGTTGTTTAAACATACTTCACCACTCTGGTCAGTGTAAGTTTGTGATGTGGGGAAGAAGTCCCAGGACCAGTTGAGATAACACTCACCGCAGATGTTAGCCGTGGCTGGGAATGGAAATCAGGATGCCTGGTTCATAACGTAGTGAGCTAACCACCGTGACACCACTACCCCATAATTGGTGTTATCATTGTGAGACAATGTATTTAAATGTGCCTGTGACAAACCGTACATGTGTGTGTGTTTAACTCTGTATCTATGAATACTACTGTGGCATCTGCTACATATTATGGATACATTACATTTTGATGGGGCACTCAAATTATTTTTTTGAAGATATAGTGTTCCGATTGTCTTTCCATATTTCTGAAGACATCAAAGAGAAATGGCATAGCTGTGAATCTGACTTTATAGTGTGTTTCTGACCTCTTTCTTTGCAAGGTGAATTAACATCAGTCGCAATTAAATAATACTTTACATCACGTAATAATAGATACTTTTGGGAAATGCATTATTATGTATCTACTTCATGTTTCATTGACATGTTTATACAATAACATTGTGCAGTGGCTCATGATCAATGTGAACTTAGATTACATTATGGTATGCATTGCAACTGCTGAATTTAAAGCAAACAATTTTCATTCACTTGATATGTTGTATCTACTTCCATGAGCGTTATCATTGCTTTCTTATTATGATTATTCTCCCAATACTCCAATGCCTCCAGTGGCTCCCAGTCTAGCCTCACATCAACTGCAAGACGGAATATGAGAATAGGTTTTCCCCTTTTTTCTGGCAACAAAACAGGTGTTAAGATGTTAAAACACCAAACTGAAACCTTTTACAAGGAATCATGTCTGCATTAACCACAATACTTGTCTTTTGTTTGCATTCTGACCACAAGTATTGTGGTTAATGCAGACGTGATTCCTTGTAAAAGCTTTCAGTTTGGTGTTTAAACATCTTAACACCTGTTTTGTTGCCAGAAAAAAGGGGAAAACCTATTCTCATATTTTGGTACTGGCAAAGGAGGTCCCATAATGCAAGACGGAACCCAACATTTGCAAGATTCCCCAAGAACTCAGCGCCTGCCTACCTCATCCCCGCTCTCATCTCACTCTCCTCCCCTCCATGTGCTCTGCGATCCAGCAGCAAAAGCCTTCCGCTGATCGCCCCAGCCAACCTCCGCTCGGTGGGAGGTCGCTCCTTCTCCTCTGCTGCACCTGGGACACGGAACTCCCGTCCCCCAGACGCCCGTGCTGGTGACATCCTCCTGTCCAATGTTCAAGTCCAGGCTCAAGACGTTAACACTCTTCTGCCTATCACTGGATACCTCTTCTAGAATAGCTTATACGTACTGTGCATATTGCCGTCTACATGATGCACATGTTACACGTCCCACGATGTAGCTGCTCACCCCGACCTATAAATGCTCTGATACGTGTGGCATTGTCTTTGTACCGTTCGCCTTTTGTCGTTCTCTGGTCTGACGACACTGGTGAGACGATGCCATGAAGAAGCCTGCTCTCTCTGGCGTAGGCCAATCAGTTTCAAAGACAATGCATATATGAGCAAACGATGTTTGTTTGCATGTTCATCACAAGTACCGTGTGTGGTTAACGCGTTACTTGATGCCTTGCAAAAGGTTTCTATTTGGTGTTTGAACATCTTAAACACCTGTTTTTATGACAGAAAGGGTAAAAACAAATTTTATTTTTCATCGTTTTTCATACTTTACTTATTTACACGTCTTTTTGTGCCCATTGTCTGCTGGTACTGTGTTGGCATTGGTGCAAAAGCACAAATAACAGATATACAACTGTTACTTTCCCTCCACATTTAGAAACATGCGCTTAGACTATTTACATTATTTTGCTGCTATAAATGTACAAATTATAATCTACTTTGTTGAGCAATGATTTGTGGCCAGGTCGCCTTTGAACAATAAGTTAATACCTCGGTGGGCTTTGTCTGGGAGGAAGAGGGTGGTTTAGTTGTGTTTGTATGTGTTTGGGTGATTTGTTTAATGTTTTGTGTTGTTTGTTGGTGTAACTTTCTTACCCGCCCCGACTGGGCATCTGTGAAAAAGAGGTTAATAGCTCATCGGATTCTTCCTGTATAAAGACATATTCATATTAGAGAGGTGACGTTTTGAGTAACGGTAACTTGGTCATACCACATGCGACGATTTTGGCAATGCGTGAATTGTCACCTATAATATACTTATCCTTTTAAGGCCACACAGTGTCAATGACGAATTTGTTGAGCTTGTGTACAACATGTTGAGATGCAGTCGTACCTAGATGCTATAAAAATTAAATTTGTATTGTAGAAATATGTTGTATTGTATCAGTGGCGGCTCCTGCTAAATCTCTCAGGGGGGGGCAAATGTCTGGATGATTGATAAGGATAAGGTCCACCCATGCAATGAATAAATTAACAGCTTAAGCATGTAAAGGCAACTTCACTTCTTTAATATTAATGAAAAATAAAGTGACTCTTACAATACATCTTGTTTGTTTATATACTCACTATTAAAACAAACCACTCAAGTTTATTTTATTAAAGATTCCACTAGCGATAAATTATATTGTTGGATGAAACGTGCTTACGTATGATGACGTTAGCACGTATGATGACGTAAGCACGTTAGGGCTTGCCCTCCCGGAAGCCATAGAGAATGCATTGCAGCGCCTCCGTTCGAAAAAAAACATCTTTGAATGTAAGTCTATGGGGCCACTCGGGGCGATTCTCAGCCGTAGTGAAATCGCCCAAAAAGAGGCGGTACTCCACAGAACGTGACATGACGCTGATTGGACTATATCCAGAGGCTGACAGTGACGGCTAGCGTGACTCTGTGGTTGAATGACATTGGTGGTGCGTCGCCCAATCGCCCGAATGAAGAAACCGCCCCTGTATTGTATACTGTATCATATGTGAATGTGGTGGATTTTTTTTATGTATTCTTAAACGTATTGTGTTGTGTGGTGTTCGCTGTTCTGCTGTATTGACAACATTGTACTGCGTAACATTTACATTGTGTCGTGTAAAACATGCTATGATTCCATATTGTATATAGCAATGTGTAGCACATTTAATTGCATTTTTTATGCTATCTTGTTTATCATAATATGAGCATATTGTTTGCTACAATGTATACTATATTACTGTGCTGTATTTTATAGTTTAGTCTAGAATATTGTACTATATCACGTAAAGAATGTTATTGTACTGTAACGTATATGCTATTGTCGAGTGTATTGTACATTAATGTTTCGATTTAAAGCTTTCGTGACTGCAGGGATTCATCTTCTTGGTTCTTTCGGTAAAGTTTTATTTTTTTTATTTTATTATTTCCATTCTACGTGACTTTACCGAAAAAGCCAAGAAGATGTACATCAATGTGTTGCATGGAAAAGCGCATTGTTATTGTATGATGCCGTGTGTGCTTGCCATGCGGCAGTGGGGCCCAAGACCGGGTCGCGACTTTTATTCTCTACTGACGAAAGCTCGGATCCAGCACCACCTGCTCTGTGGAAACTATTTCCCTTTCAACCCCTTCACGTCAACCAGGAGTAGACGCACGAAGATCAATCGACATAATGGGGAGACTCCTGCCTTTGGTGCCTTTAAAAAAATAAAAGCCAGTGATGTAAACCCGCGCGTAAGCCACGTGACAATGCACAACGTTTCCGAGTCAGGGCTCGCGTGATTGTGCATTGTGTAAAATGAGCACTAGCCCGGACAAGAGCGCACATCAACACGCACGGCCTCAAACTACCCGTTGTCCAACTCGCGAGGGACACACATCGCATGTGCGGCCAGCCGTCCGTCCGTTGAGACCAGCAGTGTCCAAGCTGCTGTGGCAGAATGACCTCACGTGGGTTTTCACAATTTCCCGTTGGGTCCTGCGTTGTGGCCGAAACGTCGTGGGAATTATTTTATTATGTTTTATTTTTTATTATTTTATTATTTCCCTTCTACGTGACTTTACCGAAAGAACCAAGAAGATGAATCCCTGCAGTAACGAAAGCTTTAAATCGAAATCAAATTCGATGTTCGGCAAATAATTCCATCTCCCTGGAATTACAAAACAACAAATAGTTATACTCCAATGCCACAATCAAGTCTCTGTAGCAGGGTCTCTGGGAGGATACAACACCTCTCTTGTGTATAAAATACTGTAGGACACTTGCAGCGCTCCCAGAAGTCGTTCTGTAATATCTCCTCACATGGGACATTCTTTATTCAAGAGCCGAATGGCTCACAGGGCTATACCTAATAAATGAACTTTGAACTTTGAACTTTAACATAACTTCACATGAAACGTTTCAAACGGACGCTCCATCCAATGCCATCAGCCGATAGGCATGATTAAAATAATATTTGGGACGAGGGAAAAATAATATAAGAAATATATAATGCAATAAAACTAAATGTGGTCATATGCTCGCGTGCGCTATAATGCGGTGTAGTAAAATTCAACTCGATGCAGATCATCGCACTAAATAGAATAAACAACAACAACATCAAACGACCAGAGAAAGAGAGTAGCAGATCACACCACTGGTTTAGATTAGGGCGACGGCTTTCATGTGTAATCTCGCACGCGCTCCCTGTTAGGAATTCAGCAAATGAGTTGCCCCTTTAATCTGTTTCTAATCGCTGAAGTCGGTTGCACAGTGACATCCACGCCTCACTTTGCATTCACACCGTTGAGAGCCTTTGAGGGTGCCGCGGTGGCGAGATGCTAACTCCCTGACCTGGTATAACTGGAGGTCATGGATTAAATTCAACACTGACGCCTGCATATTTGGAGTTTGCATCTCTCTCTCCCCGGAGTCGTGTGGATTTTTCTCCGGGTCCTCCGGGTTTCCCCCTCCACGTTTAGAAACACGCGTTTAGAGTTTTTGGCTGCTACACATTTCCACGTGATAAGCCACTTAGTTGAGCTATCATTTTTGGTCAGGTCGCTTTTGAAAAAAGAGCTCTGTAGCTCAGTGGGCCTTCCCTGGTAAACTTAAAAAAATTGTTTCGTTTATAATTCCAAAAGCTCTCAAACTGGCAAGTTTCCATGAACTCGCAACATCACACTCTATAATCTGATCGTCCCGGCTACGACTGAGCTGGAAGTGTTAGGAAAGGCTGTGGGTCTGCCTAAGGGTGTTTTCGTGAATGCCCCGAGTTTCCCGGGTGAACGCATTCATTACGTTGGCACGTAAATTATGCATGGGTAGTTGCGTTCATTGCGTTTTCCACCCTTTATTTTATTTGCATTATTAATCCCCACCGTTAAATGCGCTTCCGTTTACAGTGTGTTCTCTTATCACGCGCTAGTTGCGTTCCTGAAGAACACCGCGTTATGGAAACATCGCGTGATAATACATAATATGTTATACAGGGTAAAGCACAGCCTGCTATAACAATTGAGATCATTGGAACCTCATTTGCCAGTGAAAAATATGATAATTGTTTTTTTACCCTTTTATCTGGCTACAAAACTGACACCTTTTTTACAAGGTGTCATGTTTGCATAGACCACAATACCTGCAGCCATAATGCAAAAAACAACATTACTCTGATAATGTATGCACTGTCCTTGAAGTTGATTGGTCCACACCCGAGACAGCTTTCCTTAGAGCCTAGTCTCACATGGTGTTGGACCAGATGACGCCAAAAGGCGCACTATGTGAGACTAGGCTCTACGGAAAGCTGTCTCGGGTGTGGACCAATCAACTTCAAGGACAGTGCATACATTATCAGAGTTATGTTTTTTGTTTGCATTATGACTTCAGGTATTGTGCTCAATGCAAACATGACTCCTTGTAAAAAAGGTGTCAGTTTTGTTGCCAGATAAAAGGGTAAAAAAACAATTATCAACAATTGAGATGTTTATGCAAGCCGTACAAATACTGAAATATGTGGGTAGTAATCTAGAAGCGGCCAGCAGCATCCCGCCTTGTGCGACTGCTTATTTCTCCTCGCGCGACGTAGTTCCATTCACTCGATCGCGTTCTATCCAATTCGCATCCGCGTTATAAAAAAAAGAATGTGTTCCCGAATGCATTCAAAGCGTTCACAGTTTTATACAATTCGCGTTATGAAAACACGCGTTATAGGAGAATGTACTGTACGCTGCGTGCCGTGCGTTTGGAAAATGTTTTGCATTAAAGAATCGGCTTGAACCGCTTTCTTTTTTAATGCCTCGTCCGAAAGGGAATGCACAAGCCCCACACGCGTCCCTCCGGGCGACTGATCACATTTGGAACAGCTTCAAGCGACTGGAATGAAAACAAGGCTCGCGAGAATAAGAGTCGCAAACACCTGCACGGCACGGTGGTGGATGCGTCCGAAGGTGATTGAAATTAAACGTGATCCACAAGATGTTTTCCATGCTGGAATTTGTTTGCTGCTGCTGATGCTGCGTTTTAGAGTTTATCTCAGGTTCGTGCTTGAAGTCTCAGATCAGGAGCATTACGAGCGATGCTGTCAGAGGTATTTTAAATGTATCTGCCAATATTACTTGGCCTGTTATTTCAGTTTAAAGTTAAATTACAGCTTTTTGTCAAGCAACCGCTGAATGAATCTTCCCCAAACTATCTCGGCTGTCGCTGTCGTTGGACCATACTTCACCATGCTGGTCAGTGTGGATTGGTAAACGAGGGCCCGGGAGCAGTTCAGATATTACCACTGACGTTAGCCGTGTCGGCTACATACGGTGCGAAAGAAGTTCAACATACAAACAAACTCAGGTGGCAGGGTTTGTCGTGCACTAACCACTGCGCCAACGCTCCGCCCAATATTACACGTAACCCACAGAGTGACACTAGATGCATTCTTTGGTAGCCTAGAGGCAATGGGGCATTGCGAAGAGAAGCACCATGACCCTCGTGTCACTGCATCCAAATGCTTGATTCCGCCTAAGGTTGCAAACCGACTCGATTGAACAATAATTATCGGTGTTCGTAGCATGAAAGTACGCGCTCGCAGGCTAAACATGGTCACGAGTCCTTGAGAGCAGCCAGTTCTTATAGTTCTGAATAACCACAGGGATAAGTACTGCCGGAGAGTATTCGTATCTTGGCCCGGCACCCAACGGCGTGGGTGGTCAGGTTTGTATCAGCTGCGTGAACTGGCAATGTTCACCCTGCGCTGTGCTGCTTATGATCTCGACTCAGGCCTCTTGCGTGAAGAAACTCCTTTGCGGTGAGGGTCATGTTCACATTTTTGGAACGGCATCACAAGGCTGAGATCGAACCTGGATTGCTGCGGTATGGAACAAGCTGTGTTTGTCGGCACATCTATTGGCAATGATCAGGCAACATGCGAGACGCTTCTCAGCACATTTTCAAGGTGATATTTAATACATAAATATATATTCCGAGCGAAGTTGCATGCACACGGCTCTTTCGGACGTGTTTTCAGGGTTGCGCCGTGTGTTTCTCTCCACACGCTGGGAGCTTGATCAGTTCCTGAAGAACAGTTCCTGAAGAAGCTCCCGGCACGTGGAGCGAAACGTCGGACGTCGTGCCGAACAACATGCCGTACGACCAGAAAAAACACATTGGAGAACGACACAAGAGGAAAGACACGAGGAAAGACACAAGAGGAAAGACAAAGTTCCCCCAGAGAGCCTATAACAGACTTGGGGCAAGTGCTGTCAGCGAGCAGCACCTATGAAGTTGGTATGGCACACGAGGGGGTGGGTGGGGCCTGCACCACGCCCGGCCGCATTTGTCTCCCGAGTGGCGATGTTTACGCACAACACCGGGTACTCATTTGAGGCTGAGTCGACCTAGGGGAGGCCCAGTACCGGTTCAGTCTGTAGCGGAGCACGCTGACCACTACGCTGCCCCACCTCTCTCCCAGCAGCGCAACCACAAAAGCCGACACGACAGCGTTACGTGCGCACATTTGCAGATTTTTGTAGCAGGTAAATGTCTGTTGGGGCTGTCTCGTTTAAAACAAAGCTGAGCCAACGCTTGGAAAGCTCATGGTTGACACGGCATCTATACAATTATTTTGAGAGCTTCTCGTAATGAGCAACCTTTGTCTGTTCTCGAGCCTTCGCCGGTGAGCAGCTGTTGGCTATTAAGGCGCGTGACATTGAAGGCTTATATAATTGCTACAATAAAAAAAGTTTTAAGAAACGTATAATATATTCATAGGCACCCTTTACGCTGAAAGCGCATCGGCATTGTTGCTGTTTGCCCGTATGTCGATGTCTCTGTAGAGTGGCACACACAATAAATCGCCTTGGGGCAGGCGCTGCCCTGAAGTTTCAGGACAATTCGTGACACGGGAGATTGAAATGCACTGCGCGCAGTAAACTGTGCACGGGTGCTAATATCTTTGGGGAAATTATATTTACAGAACAAGTGGCTAAACTTGTGTGTGCATGCATTAATGTCTAGAGCACCCCGTCATCGTTGGGTCCACCAATTTCAATGGTTGAGGTTTAATTTAAAAGCTTATGATATGTAGATTATGCGAATAAGATACACATTGTGAAATAAAATTTGAACTTTGACCTGTTAAATCAGCCCCTGTGGCGCGTATCCACACTGCCATTTGCAATTGCCTTCCACGACGTGAGCCCCATTTAAAAATCATACAACTGATAAGTCATATATCTCTTTCGTCATAATTTCCTCAAGAATATGTTTTTTACATTTTTCTACTTGACATCTAATTTGTCTATCGTTATTATTATTGATGCGTTTTGGCAATTGTCATTGTGTTAATGTTTAATGGTGTATATATATTGTATCATTAAACGTCTTATTTGTACGTTGATGTTAAGGAAAGTCTCAGACCACCGGTGTAGGATCTTTATTGGCAGGAATTCGATCAACGAATCTGCCCATATAAATAATATCTTTGGAAATTCTGGAAGGTTAACGACAACATTTTTTGACATAAAACTACCACGCGACTTGACCCAAAAACAAATATAGAAAATGTTATACTGTTTAGTTGAATCTTAGTGGTACCTTCCATTGTTTTTTTTTCCAAAGCTACTATGCCATAATGTTCGTGCCAAATCATAATTGATTCATAGTTGATTTTCGGGTAAGGCCAGATAATGATCTGGCCAAAATTTGTGTCGTTCTAAGACCCTGCCGACCACACAAACGTGGCCAAACAAAGTCAATTGTTGTGCTTACAAGCGTTTCTTTTACGTGTCAAGGATTATTGTTGAAGCTTTGCCTGGTTAGTTGAAGGAAACATTCTCAAAGCCGATTTTAGCGATTGGATAAGAAGTTTCACTTGAGACTCCGACTAACATCATCAGGGCAAGATTAAGGAAGTCAGAATAAAAACAACTGTGTCATCTGACCCGGCTTCTTGAATCAGCTTTATTATAACAACCCATGAAGATGTTAACCTGTAGCAAGATAACATTATTATCTATAATAGAGGTATTTTTGGGTTAGATCGAGTAAATATAAATGCATCGTTAAACCCGCCACCACCCGGCATAGCCAATTTGTAAAGGTTTGTCACGTAATAAAACATGTCATTTCGTTACTAATTCAGCACACGGTCGCGAAAGCCTACGTGTTAAATAACAGTATTTTGTTAACGAAGCTTAAACTGTTAGAATAGTTTTTACAATATATCACCTACTTAATGTAGTTAACAGATGGACCTTCCTATCACTGATAAACAAACCCCTTGTCAAATGCTTTGCTGCTGCGAGTGAGACTGCGACACGGCCTTCCATGCAGTAACAACACACATCAGCAATATGTCCCCGTGTCTCCACATGGGTTCCCCTGTCTCCTCGTGTCTCTGTAGCTAAACCCGTGAGATCGGTCACGTTCACAATCTCCAGACTCCGTTGGATTTGACAAGTCATCCTTACTTGAAACACATAGTTTTCGCTACGAACACGGTAGAATAATTTCTTCTGGAGGTGCATTTGCGGGTGAAAATGTTCCACAGCTCAAATTCAAAGCAATTGCCACGTAAATGTGCCGCTTCTTTGAGAGGGCAGCTGACATGAAACGGACGTCAAGCCCTGTGGAGTAAAAAAAAAAATCACAAAACCATGCACTCGAGGGTGTGGTTTCTCGCGAGGAGTTTATTTTTTTCGCCGTAATTTTGTGGCTCCAAAAACTTTGAAACTTGACACCTCAAAGAAGGAAATGGCTTGGAAGGTCCAACCAGTTGCGCCTGCCTTAGATTTCCTGTGCGAGCTAAGGTTTCAAAGCTTTGCTGGACTCGGCACAGCTTCCCCCAGTTGCGTCCACATTGCCTGATCGTGGTTATGGGAACCTTGAAAGGGGGGCCCTCATTGGCCATTACTGTCGGCACAACACACGTCACGTGACTCGACTCCCTTGTTGTTCTATGGATGATCTATGGACACACTATGGCAGCCCCAGTTGCACGATTCATTTGTCAGCTACGACGCATCATAATCATCGTCGTCGCCGTCGTCATCGGCAAGGGATGACGTATCCACAGCTGGATGACGGTCTTCCCACACGCTGTGACCACCCCTCGTTGTCTTGCGATGACACAATCCATCTCGCTGCTGCACACGAAGCAATTTCATCACCATATCCTCTTCTCTTAAAATGTCGTATTTGAACGGTAACATCACCTACCATCAAGGAGGGCATCAACACGTCGTGCAAAAGAAATTCGAAGATAAAATCGAGTAAAATACGTAATGGGATGGGGAAGTCACGAGTCTTGCATTCATTCGCTGCTGAACACACACGGGGGCCCGGAGCGCACCGGAGCGCAAGACATCAAGGTGTTCCAGGTCCTAGGAGAGGCACTCGAGAAGGCCACCCAGCTTTGGGTGCCAGGATCCGTGGCTGGGAGAGTCGGCCATTCCCTGACGAGAGCAGCACGTAGAGCTCAGGCGCATGAGGGACCGAACCCTTACATGTGAAAAGAGCTTCATAGCTCATCGGATTTCTCGAGGATAAAAAAGATTCTGATTACCTGCCAGTCTGGGGCCATTCTTGCCCATTGGCCCAAGCCCACCTACCTTTCTCGACAGTCAAGATGATGTCCCTAATGACCAATTATTATCTGGTCCACATGTTTCTCTTGCTGCCTCTTGATGTAATTCTCAGTGCGCATCTGTCCAAAAACGCTTGCACATGTTTCACGCTCACACACTAAGTTACACTGGCCAACAAGAGGTAATTGTCGGAGCAAGAATGTAATATTACAATAATTCGCTTTATGAAAATATGTTACGTGTAACAAGTAACGTCTTAAGCTTTCAGACGCTAAGGTAATGGTTGTGTTGTGTTTATGCATTATGTGTATTAAACCGCATTTCATAAAATATTGACTTTGCTGTGGTCGGGATTTAAAATACATTGGTTGGTCTTAAGAGCTCTACATGAAAACCCATTCCTAACCACAGGGGCTGCTTGTATTTATTGCACCTCCTTGCGTGCATAATATGGGAGAAAAAAATGTTGGGGCCAAAGTAGAAAAAAAAGTTATAACACTCCTTCGTTGCATCTTAAATGTATTCTGGTTCCACATTTTTACCCTCCGAAGCTAACTTCTGAACATCATCAAATCGTAGGATTTTAATTTCAATTTAACAAGCCACTAATAATTAGCTACGTTGTGGTATGTATGGTGGTCGCATCTAGTAGCGTTGTACTAAACAAAAGTTAATTGACTTTAATCTTCTTTAACAGGATAGAACCTAGGACCATGCCACCGATAATACTTAACAAAAGTCTGTACATCATAATTATGATTTTCTTTAACACGTAGGCTTTCGCGACCAATATTATTCATAATAAACGTTTTTGGGTTAGATTGCGTTATTTATAAATGTGTCGTAACCCTCCACCACTCGACTTGGCCAATCAGCAAAAAAGTGTCACGTTGACAAAAGACAAATAGTTCACTACTTTAGCCCACCGCCAGAATTCTGGCGAATTGCCCGATGATGCTGGATGTAATTACCAGCGAAACGTCGTACTGAAAAACTGTAAATGTTGTGGATTCACTCTTCAACACTCCGGTGGGCTAAAGTAGTGAACTATGTCTTTTGTCAACGTGACACTTTTTTGATGATTGGCCGTGTCGGGTGATGAAGGGTTACGACACATTTATAAATAACGCGATCTAACCTAAAACGCTTATTATGAATATGATTGTCTTGTTTAATGACAACCAATTATATGGTATTTCAGGCAATGAGCCATTTTAGCGTAGAAACACTTCATCAAAGACGCTGGTCATCTACAGTCTTGATGTACACATTCAAAATGAAGTTTTTAGATAAGATCTCTTGATAAATGATTCTCTCTTTAGCGTACGGATGGATGAATAGCAGCTGATCAGTCCAGGCTATTTAGCCAATAAATGGCTTCCGTTGATGTGGGCTAGATTGCTTCACTGCGCCCATTGAATTTTCACGGACAGTTCAGCACTGGTGTGTTCGATGGTCTGGTCGTCGTTTCAGCAATGGCATGCCGGACTTTCGTTGAAAGAATTGACAATAGAGGTCACCGTGTCGTGTACTAGCCGTCAGCTACTCCAAATTTTCGTGTCGGAGACAAAGAGAGCAGCTTTCAGCAGCCTTTGGAAACTATTCGGCGCCATTGGACAATGCTGTGCCTTCAACGCCACGTTGCCAGTGGCGTAGCTATCGAGTGTGCAGGTGGTGCAACTGCACAGGAGCCCACGAGTCTGCGAGACCAAGACACCCGGGGGATACAATGTGGAGGTGGGGGACAATCTGTACAGGGAGGGGCCCATTTCATCCCTTGCACACCAGGGCCCATGCCAGCCAAGCTAGGCCCCGTGCGAAGCAGTGGAGATGATCTGAGAAAGTGTTCGCAGCACACAACGGTCGCCAGAATTCAACAGAGGCGCGCGCACACACGAGGTCGACAGGGAGAGGCGGGAGGGGGGGGCAATTGTAATGTTTTTGTTGTTGTTGCACATGGGGCCCATGCCGACTACGCCGAGCCACCAGCAGCTGTGAGCCACGCAAGAGTGTCCGACTCGGCTGTTGAGTAGGGACCGCCCTGAGGGGGTGGGCGAGGAGGGGGGGGGGCACTCCTGGGCCCCCACCGCCCCCCCTCCCCGACCTATGTGCGCCTGCCAAATTTGCGGCGTGTCACTGTGTTGTTTGCACGCGTGTGACAGCGCATCCCACTGCCGCCATCGCATGACACAGAGTGCTCAATTTACACCCGGCCACAGCAACGTGCCCGGCCACAGCAACGCGCTCGGTTTCCATGAGAAAGTCAGGCAGCGCCTTATTTAATTCAATAGAGTACCTTGCATTCGTTATGTCACCGTTGCCATCATAATCAGCAGCAGCAGCAGCAGCCGAGCTATCGTGATCAGTATCAAAAACCATAATTGTCACTTTCCATTAGCGATGATCTATCCGCTGCTGAGTGAAAACCTCCCCAACGCCATAGCTTTAACAGACAGCCCTGCGATGCCAGAATGCATCTCACTCCTGTAGAATGTTTGTTTAATCTCATCGCTGCATCTCCACATGGGGTCGTTCTCCCGGGCACGTTCCCTGCTCTCTCTGCCATTGCATCGTCCTTATCAGCTATGTGTCCTGCAAAGCCCACTTTTCTCAACAGTCATCCCACATACCTGCATTTCCCATGTCCCCTCCCTTTGATGCTGCTAATTCCTGCATAATGCACGGGCATAAGTAGTACTAATCCCATACCTGCATTTCCCATAAATATGGAATTCCTCTTGATATGCAAATTATTTTGTCAAGGCGCCCTTTCCCCCCCTTCCAACCCAGCTTAAATATATGCTCCAAGCACGTGTGCTGTTTCATTCAGACGCTGTCGCCTCGACATACCTGGTTTTCACCTGAGGACGGCTGCTTGCGTTGTGGCCGAAACGTCGTGAGAATATTTTATTGTTTTATTTTTATTATTTTATTACTTCCCTTCTACGTGACTTTACCGAAAGAACCAAGAAGAGTCATCTCACTGCTACGACAAAAGGACCATTGTACGAAACGTTGCCTGTTACGTATTTATATGTATGCATGGCAGTGCTATTGATGCATGGATTGAGATTCGGCGATTTGTGCTTGTGCACCACTGCCATTGCAGTAACACAAAAAATGTCCAGTACCTCCTTTTTGTTCTCCAATCCATAAGCTCTTGCTCCTATCTCTCTGTGTATGCATGCATGTACATATTGAACTTTATTCGCGCCGTACGTAGCTAACCGTGCTACTCGGAGGTGCCGGGGAAGGACAAGAAACTAAACGCAAAACATTTTTTCTACAGAAATGAGTTTTCAATCCATAGTTAAAAGTGCATTGCTCCAGTGGCTTCCTAATATCAGAAGGAGGAGGGTTCAAGACGGTCACAGAAGCGCGTGTGAATGCACGTGATGCAGTTGACCATCTTTGTTCGACGCCTAGCCAAAGCCGCTGCGAGAATGACCAGATCATTTTTCCCAGCGTGCATTTTCCATTCATCTTTGCCCACGTTTCAACTTTGGCTCCGTTTTCCTTGTCACTGTCCACCTTTCTGATCCATGTGTCCTTGCTGGTAATGGACTTTATTTCCCAAGCTTAGTGGTACGCTGCTTTTGCACTATTTTACCTTTGCTGATTTCGTCCAGGGGCATAAACCATCACGTGAATCTGGTCATCCTCGCGGTAGTGGCTTTTGGCTCGCCATCGAACAAAGAGGGTCACCGCATCGCGCGCTTTCAGATGCGCTTCTGTGGCCGTCTGGAACGTTCTTCCTTCCGATATTATAAAGCTACTCCAGCTATGCACTTTTGAATCTAGATTGAAAACTCATTTCTTAAGAATAGTTTTTTGTGTTTAGTTTGCTGTCCTTCCCCCGCACCTCCGATTGGCACGGTTGACTGTTTACGGTCCGAAAGAAGTTCAACGTACATTCATACATAATATCTGGCTTTCCGTAAGTAGATGTTCCAGTAAATTTGGTGAGTAACTGGGCAGTTGGTTTAGTGGGCATGTGGGTAGGTAGGTCGGTATTTGGGTAGCATATTAAACCGTTGATAAAACGCGTTGAGAAGTGAGTTTCTGAAAAGGATATCCGTGCTGCACTCCATGGTAAATCGTATATATTTTTGTGAGCCTTTTTCCAACGTTTTAAAAGCTGTTCTGAGCGATGTCTCCGTCAGTTATTACAATATGCACTCACATATATAAACATCGCACACACACTCGTGCGCGTGCAATGGGCACATGCGCACGTACACACATGTCCCCGCATGTATAAACAAAGCGCAACCTTTAAATAGCTTTTAATAAACTTTGCAAAGGCGTACAACCAGGTGGATAGAATAACTTTGGAAATAAAGACACGGTTTAAGGTCGTCTTAAATTACTCCGAAAGGAAAAGCTCGTGGATAAATATCTGCAAAATTGTGTACGTTCGGCACAATTGTGTACGTCGTATTTAGAATAAGCATGTTAAAGAAAATAAATTGCGTCATTACATGCCAAGAATTGCACTTAATGTGCGTGTGTGCGAGTGATGGGTGCATTGGGCTCTGATTCCAGCAACCTGGGTTATTCAATTCTCAACCAAGCACAACAGTCGACAGTTTGGTATATGAGCCTTACCCGTACCACGTATAGGTCACCTCAGCCTAAAATAAGATGTTTAGGGTATGTTGAGAGGTGGAACTGTCACGTAGTCGCTAGAAGACTACACTGTCAAGCTTGTGGCCTGGGTTTAACGCCTGGCCACGGCTAACACTAGTGCTGAGCAATTACTGAAGCGGTCCTGTGCAGCCCCTCAGCCTTAAACCAACGAGGTGAAGTATGGTCACACAACCCCCATAACCGACAGTGGTTTGACAAAGAGCTGTACATTACGATTATTAACAAGTACTCTGACCCAAAAGCCTATACAGCACTGCTAAATTAGAGATTGAGTGTTCTTTGTTCATGCGTACACAGAAGGAAGTCGTGGTTGGGTAAGATTTTTTTTCTTGTTTCATCAACATTAATGCAAACATTACAGATGTCCCTGCTGGCACATGTCTGTCAGTAGCTCTGCGTGCATGAGCGATCCTTAGCCATATTGCGCTAAACGCTGTGTTTTGTTTGAAGTGCCTGTTATTTCAGGCTGCCCCATTGTGCTTGCTATTTGACCGATGGATGAACGGGAAAACACATGACTCGGCATGATTGTTTTTGCAAGCAATATTGTTGACGTCCCCTTTGTGCACATGTGCACGTGTACGTGTCTGAGCGGGGAGTGGTGGCGCAGTGGCTGGCGAGCTGCGCTACGAACCCCGCGACGACCAGAGTTCGACTCCGGCTCACGCTCAATATCTGAACCGGCCCTGGGCCTCCTCTAGGTCGACTTAGCCTTAACTGAGTACCTGGTATCGTGTGTATAAAACATCAGAGCTGTGGAGACAACGGTGGCCAGGTAAAGGTGTTGGCCGCCCACCCTCTGGTGTCACGTACCTGCCTTAATAGGTGCTCGCTAACAGCACTTGTCCCACAACTATGTTAAGGCTATACAAGAGACATTTTTATTTGTGTATGTGTCGAATGTATACATGGATTTGCGTTTACCAGCAGCAACATTTGAAAAAGGTGTTTTGTCAATACGCTATAGATGTTAGACATCGTATAAATACAACTGCATCTCAAGATCGTCTTTAAAGGAGTGAGGCTTGTTTGGCATGTGTTAAAAGAACGCGTATATATACTTTATATACATATACTTTTGTTATTATTTAAGGAAAGAGGCAGGCATTCATAAGAGAAATGTCCCGAGTCGGACTTAAACAGCGGCAGGGAGCCGGCAGCACCGGACGGCTGGCGGGGGAGCGAGCTCCAATCTGCGGTGGTGACAGCAGCGGAGAAGCATCGACCTCCCACTGAGCGGAGTGAACAAGCACGCGGTCAAGACACGTTACATTGAGCGGTTCACAAATGTTCATCTCCTCGAAAGTCCCCGGCCTCGGAGGAGGCTCGTTACCGCGCTGCCTGAACGCGCCGGTGACCCTCACGGGGTCAGCCCTGCTGGTCGGCGCGGGAGCGTTTAGGCATTAACTCCACTTCCCGTGGCCACGCCGCACCTCCCACAAGCGCCAAGAACTTCCAGCAACAGCAGCCGCCGCCGTCGATCTTCGCCTTCCGTAAAACGTCGCTCAATTAACCCTTTCAGGGCCCCTTTACACCAAACTCTGGAGGCCTAGGGCGTCACACCGCGTTAGGGTCAACGTCTCTCCCCGGGCCGCCAATCTTTTCTGCGAACGATCACCCGACGGCAGAACGGAACGCTGCACGCTGGCCCGTCGGCATCGGAGGTGCTGGCTCAGCAGAGAGTGAGTAGCAGACGTTGGGGGCGGTCATGGTGGTGGTGCTGGCCCATTGGGGCCTCGAAGCAGACGTTACAGGGTGCTTCAAAAAAATGTTCACATTTCGGAGAATTTTCTTCAACAATAGCACGAGAAATGTGCCTCCGGGCTCTGGAGACCACCTGGAGAAGATTCCAGGCACGTGTTCACAATGATGGTGAACAAGTGGAGACTTTTTGACTTTTTTTAAGCTATTAACATTACATTTGTTATCATGTTACGGTATATTTTCCGTTATTTTTCCATTAAAAACGAGAGTCCCATATAGTGTTAACCGTTTTTTGAAGCACGCAGAAATTTCTCCGACTCAAATTCTGAATTCCTACTGAGTTGACAAAAATAAGGTTTAATAGGCAAAAGATAGAGATTGTCATGCGATTATGGGAAGAGAGATACAGATGAGACAGAAACTGGGTGCAGTGAGAGATATGTAGAAGAGAGACACAGACTTAGTTACACGAGAGAAGGGAGATAGAGACTAGATAATAGAGGTTAATGTCGATTTAAAGCTTTCGTGACTGCAGGGATTCATCTTCTTGGTTCTTTCGGTAAAGTCACATAGAAGGGAAATAATAAAATAATAAAAATAAAACAATATAATTCTCACGACGTTTCGGCCACAACGCAAGCAGCACGGCAGCACGGCTGCTTGCGTTGTGGCCGAAACGTCGTGAGAATTATTTTATTATCTTTTATTTTTATTATTTTATTATTTCCCTTCTACGTGACTTTATCGAAAGAACCAAGAAGAGGGGTTAATGTCATTCGATATTTAATGGGGGGAGGGGTGGCATGAGCTGCCTGGGGTTCTAACTGATTGCTAAGTTTGCTCGTGCTCAGTACTACCGCTGTGGCACGGTTACATATGTACGGGGATGAGTGTGATTCTGGGAAGAGGGAAAGCGGTCGGAATGTGACAAGCAGTGCTAGACGGAACTCCCATCACCTCTAATGATCCGGAGCCCTGACTCCCACAATCGTTGGACTAACGTCCTCATATACTCCATCAGTGCCGTGGGGGTGGAGGAGGCTAAGACCCCCCACCTCATTTCCACCATTCAAGTCTCAACCCCCTCGTATTTTGCTGTCTTTTCTTGGATTTTCTGTTTGCACATAGTCACTTTAAGATGTTTTCTTGTTCATGTTTTTTTTTTTGTTTGTTGCGTTTGCACCCGATTCCAGAGCCGAATGGCTCACAGGGCTATACCTGATAAATGAAACTTGACTCCTTCTTGCACCATCAATTAGCACGGTTGGCTACGTACGGCGCGTCAGAAGTTCAACACGCATAGTTAGCTATAGTCAAGCCGAGCAAAACAACTTTGGCAACAATACATAGCTGGGTGCAGTTTAGCGATGGCTGCCTTCGTAGCATTTCTCCGCAGATGCAGGTTGAGAGAGCTCGAGCCGATAGAGGAGAGCAGATCGCATTGCCGCTCGATTTTTTTTGTGTTCATCCGTTGAACGATATGATCAATGTATTTAACGTTGGCGTTGTGTATGCCCCCCCCCCACCCCCTTAATCGAGGCTATGGCCCCAGGGTTTTACTCCACATCCGTTTGGTTACAGATATTAATCATAATCAACGTTTTTGGGTTTAGATCACGTTATTTATAAATGTGTCGTAACCCTCCACCACCCGACACGGCCAAGCAGTAAAAAAGTGTCACGTTGACAAAAGACAAATAGTTCACTGCTTTAGCCCACCGGTGTGTTGAAGCGTGAAACCACAACATTTACAATTTTTGAGTAGCACGACGTTTCGCTGGTAATTGCATCCAGCATCATCGGGCGAATTGCTTTTTTGGCAACGTGACACTTTTTTACTGATTGGCCGTGTCGGGTGGTGGAGGGTTACGACACATTTATAAATAACGCAAGCTAAACCCAAAAACGTTGATTATGAATAATATTGGTCGCGAAAGCCTACGTGTTATACAGATATTAACTCCGTCGCCTGATATGCAGGAGGTCGCGTTTTCGATCCAGACCCTGACGCACGGATATTTGGAGTTTGTATCTTCTTCCGGTGGTCGTATGCATTTTTCTCCAGTGGCCTCCGTTTTTTTATCCCCTCCACATTTCGAAACGTGCTCGAAATGTCCACGTGATGAGCCCACTTTGTTGAGCTGTCTCTTGCGGTGGCCAGGTCGCTTCTCAAAAAGAGCTACATAGCTCAGTGGGCCTTACCCGGTAAAATAAAAAAAATAGTTTATAGTTTGTAGTTTTGCAGTTTGGCTAGGCTATGTAAGGACGCTCGCGAAATGCCCTCTCCCATCCCACGTCCGCGCGCCCCCCCCCCCCCCCCCTGGTAAACGTAACGCTCCTTTGTGAAATGTTTGTGACGGGACAGGTGGCTCACAGGACTTGGGACGCTCTGGGCGCATGTCGGAACAAAGCAGTTTTATGTAACTCGTGTTCTTTTCACATCGCGCGGGTGGGGGGAAATGGAAGGAGATGCTTTTTGCCAATACACGTTATACAATGCTGCACATCTAGCGCATTGTTTTCAAATAGTGTTTTGTTATTGAAAGGAGCGCACATATGTTACTAGGCAAGGCGTATTTTTTTGTTACATCGATATGATTCCTGAGCGTGTATATAATCTCCGGCCTCTGTTCGATACACTGCTGGATGAAGGCCTCCTGTGCTGTGTTGGTCATTGGGGAGGTTGGTTCACGTCACTGAACCATGCTGGTCAGCGCAGAATGAAAATATTTGTTTATACTTGAGAAATCCGATGAGCTATGAAGCTTTTTGTCACAGATGTCCAGTTGTAGAATGGTGAATGGTGGTAGGGGGAAGAAGTGTCTGTGGCAAAGTTGGTGAACATTTGTGGTCATGTACCACTGCCAATGCAGCCGCTTTCTTAATCTGAATCAAATAAATGAAACCTTGAGGAATTGTTTGATTTTAAATTTTCACCAATGCATTTAATTTCCATTAACCAGACGCGAAGCCAATAACAGTGATGCATTACTTCCATTGCAAGGGAGACAAATGCCACTGTTAAAATATCGTACAATCTATAGCTCGGTAATTTTCCCATTGGCTGTTTGGGCTACGACAGACACATGATGGTAGCGCGATGGAGCAGTGGTCAATACACTGCCCTACGAAACCAGAGGAGTGGTCAACACACTGCCCTACGAAACCAGAGACCTGAGTTTGATGTCTGGCCATGGCTAACGTCAGTGATGAGTGATATCTGAACCGGTCTCCAGGCTCCTTCCTCCTCACTTCACCAAGCCAGACTGACCGGTGTAGTGGAGCATGGTCAAACAATGTGCCCATGTCTGGCACGGCTCGTGGAGACCATCCCCACGGATTGCAAAGACCAAGGCCGTACTTATAATATATATTGGGGGGGACACATCCCCCCCCCCAACACATCCCCCCCCAATATTCAAATATGCTCAAAATGTCCCCCCCAAATATATTGCTGTAAAATAGATTTGTGTTTATATGATTGTGGTTATGGTTGTACTTTATTAATCCCTAATCTCTGCCATTACATACAATGAAACAAGAAAAGGTAAAAAAGAAAAAACAGAGAAATGTAATACAATGCACTATTAGACATTATTGTAAAAAAAAATCCATCCTATGTATTAGTGAATTTTTTAATATTTTAGGCAGAAAATGGCAATAAATGAGTTTTCAAATTCAGATTTTTTTTTCTGGGGGGGGGGGGGGGCTGGATCCCCAGACCCCCTGGAAGATTTGCTCCCCCCCAATGTTGACTCCATGGCTACGGCCTTGGCAAAGACACATAGTGGCAACTGATTGACATCACAGGGTGTATAATTGTGTTCTGTTTGAGATGATGTACTTTATAAATGAACACACATCCTTATCATTCACTTCACTTTCACTTCACCTTTTTTGAAAACCAATTTCTTTAGAACAGATTTTTTGTGTTCAGTTCGAAGTCCTTCCCCGCACCTCCGATTCGCACAGTTGGCTACGTACGGTGCGAAAGGAGTTCAACGTACCTACATACAATTTAACGCGTCGGCTTTTGCGACCAAATTCATCCATAATACAGGTTGTTTTTACCCCAAAAAGCTGTATTATGGATACATACAAAATCCTATTCTATGCTTCACCCTCTGTTCTGCTGCCGTCTGTGAAGTTAGTGCAGCTCACGTCACCTGTAATGCGTGTGACTAGACGAACTTAGTCTGCGGTTTTACTAGTAGGAACCTCAGGGGGATTATTGTGTCCGTCCGTCGTGCAGGGAGGGGCTGGGTGGGAAGGGAGGGGTTGGGTAAGGAGGGAGGGTGGGGAGGAGCTGGGTGGGGAGGGTGGGGCTGGGTGGGGAGGGGAGGGTGGGGAGGGGCTGGGTGGGGAGGGGAAAGTGGGGAGGGGCTGGGTGGGGAGGGTGGGGCTGGGTAGGGGTGGGGCTGGGTGGGGAGGGGCTGGTCACCCCGTGGTGCCCTTATAAAACTCAATGTTTAACCTACTCACGCCGGCGTGTGCCCGCCCTCACAGTCGGGCATATTTGCGGAATACACCACGCCGCCATTGACCCTGGCCATTGACCGAGCAACCCAACGTTCCTACCAGCTCTCTCCGCAGGAATGTGTTTGTAGGGTATTAAGAAAACGAGGCAGTGAGTTCCGGTGAAAGTCAGTGTGCGTAATAGACACATTAAGCACTGGATTATGTAAGCTGTCTGAAATTCCAATGCTAGTGTGCGGAGTGACTTCGCCAAATCCATCATATGCACTGCTAAGAAGCATCCAGTTTATGCATGGAGTGCAGATGAATGGCAAAGTTTAATTCCTTGTTCCACGTTTAACATCAGTGGGCCTCCCCTAGGTAGACTCAGTCATACTATATATGTTTTTAATTTTACCAGGTAAGGCTCACTGAGATATATATATCTCTTTTCCAGAGGCGACATGGTCACAAATGATCGCTTAAAGAAGTAGCTTATCACGTGGAAATTTATTGCAGCCAAATACCATAAACGCGTGTTTAGAAATGTGGAGAGAAAAACCGGAGGAGCCAGAGAAAAATCCACGAGACCACGGGAAGATAGAAATGCAAACTCCAAAAATATAGAGAGAGGCATCGGTGTCGGGATCAAATCCACGACCTCCTGCATAGCAGGCGAGGTAGTTAACATCATTCCACTGCGGCGCCCCTACACAACTGTCCAGCTTGATGTGTTAACCTCGGCATTTTGGAGACAAATGCGGTCGGGTGTAGTTCTGTCCGCACCACCCCCAGTGTGCCGGCCCTAATCGGTGCTCACTAACAGCACTTGCTGCAACAGACTGTTAAAGGCTATACAGAGACATTTTGCTGTGTATGTGTTTGTGCGAATGCATGGATTTACATTCACTATAAACAACATGTGAAAAAGGAATTTTTAAAATATTTGCAAGTATAGTATAACGTTTACAATCAATTAACCAGTGAAGGCAAATGGATGATAAATATTGAATTTTTCATTTTTGGAACCATTCCTTTAAAAGTTGACGTTTAACTACATTAAGAAAACATAAACATATATTTCAATTCCGATGTGTCTGGGCACATGCATTTATTTGATTGCATGTTTAAATAAATGGTTAACTTAATAAACATGTTTATTGAAGGCCAATAGGCTGATAGACTAAAATATTGATTGAATGTGGAGATACAATATTACCAATGCCCCACTACAGTGCTCAATGCGATTTCTTTTAATATTCACGTGTCTAATGTATTCATTCAGAAATGCATTTTTCAGCAAAAGAACACCCCCTGCACAAGAAAATCGTCTATATTAACGTCACGGCAAAATTAATAGCCTTTATATAAGCTGAACATGAATGTGTGAACATTTTGGGATCTCCAGAAAATATTTAGACCACTCCTCGCACACGGATAAATTAATATTTGTCACCAATGGCCGATTGTCCATTGCACCCCCCCCCCCCAAAATTACAAACGTTAAACGAAAACAGTTCTGCCCATACTTGTTCGGTTAAAGCAGGGGTCAGCAACAAAAAAACAGCAATAAGAGATGGTAAATGCTGTGGATTTACTCTCCAACACACCGGTGTGCTGTACTCGTAACAAATTGGCATGTTCTGTTTACGTGACAAACCTGGCGAGGTTAACGACGCATCCATGTTTACGCGATCTAACCCACACACAAAAAAACACGCATAATGAAAGATGATGTATTGTTTTCTAAATTGCTCATTCAAAACTAAAATAAATAAAAAACAAAATATTTCAAGAGCAACAATACGCGCGATTACGAGAGAAGGTGATCCTCTATTTTGTAAAAGACGTCAGGAAGCAAGTCCGGTAATGAGCCACATGCATCACCACCACCACGGGGGGAAGGTCACAGTAAGTAAGCCACCGTCCACCAAATTCGTGAGCGCCAAACAAACGTGGGGCCACTGTTATTTTAGGTGACCCGCGCATTTATAGGCCACGGAAAATGAAAAGGGCACAAAGGGAAACGGACGAAGTCGCCTGCTGTATTGGGCAGGCGGTAGCGCGTGCATCCCCCCCACCCCCTTTCTCCTCCTCCTCCTGTGCCTCGGAGCTTGTTCTGAGTTGTTTGGAAATGGGACACGTATCGGAAAAAAAACAACGGGGACCAGACTTTCGCTGCAGGTAATAGCGCGAGTGTAATTGCATTCCGGGCAGGTGACGGCTTGCGACTGGCGTGCACGCACCCACATCGTAGCGATGGGCGGCGGCGGCTCGTAGGTGAAAGATTCGGGGGTGGGTTGGGGTGCAGGTGATGGCGGAGCAGAGGAGGAGGAGGGGGGGGCATGAAAAAAAATCTAACAAAAAAAATGTTAAAGAAACAGCGGTGGAGGAAAAGGCGGTGAGTGAGTGAGTGAACGAGGTGCGTTGATGTAGGCTGGTTGCCGCAGGTGAGCAGTGTCGAGTTGTAACGGAGGTTGGGAGCTAATTAAAGCCCGCACAGGCTTAGCTCTGCTGGACAGGATGTTTACACGCCTTGCACACACACACACACACATGATTCATTTGCCCATCATTGTGTTGTCCCCTGTGTGCGTGTGAGCAAGCGCGAGAAACACTCCGAGCACTTCCTCAAGGCAAGAACTTGGATCCCCCCTCGAGTCAAATTGAGCAACATCAATGATTTATTTTTATTATTATTTTAAAACATTTCCTCCGCTATTTCACTTTTTTTTGTTCTTCAGTGGCATGTGTGTTGGGGTGGGGGTTGTGGGGAGCGGTGGTGTAGCGGTTAGCGCGCTGCGCTACGAACCTGGTAACCCGAGTTCGATTCACCCTCACGGCCAACACCAGTGGCGATTATCTGAACCAGTGCTGGGCCTCCCCTAAGTCGACTCAGACTTAAATAAGTACCTGGTGCGGTGTTTAAAAACATCGCCACTGGGGAGACAAAGGCGGTCAGGCGTGGATCTGGCCATTCATCTTCTCGTGTACCGTTCAGGCCTCCATAGGTGCTGCTCGCTAAAGTAACTTGCCCCAACAGTCTGTTAAGGCTATACGGGGGAACTTTGTCTTTTTGAGGTGGAGGGGTTCTTCTTTCTGTGCGCGCGTGTCCGCGTGTGTGATGGAGTGCGTGTGCAACTAATCCAAAAAGCAAGCCACCTCTCGGCTTCTAAACAACAAAAACACATTCTGAGATATCCACATTTATTTAATATTTTTCTTCTGCAGTTTTCATTGAAAATGCAATATTTTCTGAAGTGATCTCACAAAAGCAGCGATGTATTCAAGTTCATTTTCAGCCACGTGCTTGCATACGAGATTGATTTTATTGTTGTTGCGTCGAAGATAGCCCTCCATCATTTGGATGGGGTCCTTTTGCCAAACAATATCCAGCCGCAACAGCAGTGGAATTTACCAAGGCTGACTACAAACCCAGAAGTCCGAACTTACTTGCTTAAATAAATCTTGCTGGATAGCGTTGGACTGATAATTATCTAATGGCCAAAAATATGTTTTTTGTAGAGAGGGGTCGATAGAAGTATAATGGATTTATTATTTATTTTAAACAGCTTACAATGCATTTGGAAAATTTAATATACGGAGCACTGTATATAAGGGCTGTTACGTTAATTACGTTGTACGGTAATTGGTTCATAATTAAGGTTTGTAAAGCCATACGTTTTATAGACTAAAACATGATTTTATTTATGAATGGAGACGCTGAACAAAGTTCTGCCTCTGTTCACAAAGCAGCAGTTCCATCGTGAGCTGTCCCATTCGTCTGCATGTCGTCCTCCTCTTCCTCCTTCTCTTCCGTAACCATGGCGACCTGAGAATAACCATCACACCCCCGGAACGAGCTTAAGCAGTTCACACCTCTAACAATAGACTCACAGGCAGGGGGCATTCTGAGAAATGCGGTCAAATCCCCGTTGCTGGCACCAGTTCAGCACCAGTCGACCTATATGAAAACTAAAGCATGTGTAATTAAAGCAAATGAAGCCTGCATTTATATAACGCCTGTCTTAAGTGACAGTTTGGAGGCTGGGAGCACAAAGGCCTCTCCTTGCCGTCATGTTGACACATGCAACTGATTGCTCACTATAGACCGAGTTGACCATAGAGGTGTGAAGGCACAGGTTCAAAAAGCAATTTCCGCTGGTATCCATGACGCTGGTATTACTGAACTTGGCCTGGTGGGATCGTATAGCTGTGTGTGTGAACCACTATGCTACAAGAATCCCCAACTAAATTCATACACTCAAACTCAAAATGGGAGTGAAGCGGTGGTGGTGGTGGTGCTGCGGTTAATGCCCTGCACTGTGAACCTGGCGAATCAAATAATATTCCCGGCCACGACTCAACGTCAGTGGCAAGTGATAGCCTGGACCAGTCATGGGCAGCTCTTCGCCAGCCTACACTGACCAGCATGGTGAAGTATGGTCAAACGGCCCCAGTGACCGACAAAGGGCAAGTCGACTTCCATTCGTTGTTCTTCCCCGCACCTGCGATGAGCACGGTTGGCTACGTCGGGTGCGAAATAAGATCAACAGGCATCCAGACATGGTTTGACAAACGGCTGTAAATTCTATACTAAATTTGCCAAATCCACACGAAGCGTTCCAGTTAATAAATAAGTGCACTTTCATAAACACGTACAAATTTACACTGTATATGCTTTACAGACAAATGTGTTCTCACAGCGTTTGTTTAAAGCAAGGAAATTGTGCATGACTTTGACTATTTTGGTCTCTTCAGCCGAGTCAGGCTTGTTGATAAAAATCTTCCGTATTATCAAATGTTATTGGCGAGAATACTCATAACTATGGGCCCTGTCTGGTGCTGTTGTTAAGCATTGCGGGTATCAATATCAATTAATTGATTTCCCTTTGTCCCTTTACATTGACATTAAATATGTTTTGTCCGTAAACCTAAGCACTTCCAGAAGAAAACTACGTTAACCAGCAGCATTAGTTTAATCACAATGATGCTCCTCACAGATCGAATAGAATTTCATCTGCATGACATTTACAAAATATGCCATCTCCGTGACTATAGTATTCATTACGCTTTAAAAGTATTTACTTAAGCAGTATAAATGTGAACGTTTTTGTAATGCAGTTGAAATGCCTGCATTTCCTAGACTAATGTAATTCATCTCTAAGTTTTAATATTCATCTGTCATTTTGAATGTTAAGTTTACATTTGTTTTAATATTGTGAAACAATTGCACTGCTATATCCTGCGTTGTTTGTTTTGTACTTTGTGTTTTTAATTTTTCTCTTTTTTATTTTGTTTGATCCTTAATTTGGTGGAGGCTCATGGGTAATTATTATCTAATAAACAGACAGATAGTCCATTTTTCCGTGCAAAATAACATTTCATGGTTTTTCATCAGCCTACTGGCCTTCTGAATTAATGCTTTCCAACAGCGTTTGTTTAATCAACCAAAGTCTGAACCGATTTTAACCTTCACGATCTCATTGTGTTTTAGTCTCAATGGGCTTCTACTATGCTATGTATCAGAGCTCACTTATTCTTAATCACACTCACTAGGTTGCCAATGAGAAATAGCAAAGCTAATTCCGCTTGATAGAATAACAAAAATATATTCACATAAGTTCAGTGACTTTTACATTTACCGAGATGGAATTGCTTTCCTTTAATGGCCACTACAAGTGCCACGTGATGGCAATTAACCCTTTCTGTTGACAGTTGAGCATTTTTTTTTACTTTGTGTTATTGGATGGAATTCATCACGTGTAACCTACTTACACTTATTTCAAGGCATTTATTTAAGTGAATGTTAAGGAATGTCTCTATGTTTTTTTGGAAGCACGTTTCCATTTCCATTTATTCTATCTATTTTTTTATTCATCCTATTTTTCTCTCTCAAGTAAACAGCACTTATTCTAATAAAAAAAAGTGAATTGGAAACCCAGTAGCTAACGCGACAGAGGCTCAAATGTTACAGCGTAATTGCTCAGCTGCGTTCAAAGGAAACATAGTTTGCCTATGTAGACATGTGTCATATCGGGTATTTTTCTTCCACGGTGTTTCCATTTTTATTGATTGATACTGGCAAGCAGCACGGGAAAATAGCGCAGCCTATTTAGAGCGTAGCTCACATCCGCGCGCCGTTTCTTCGGAACAAATTGTCCATGCAACGGTGCATCATCTGTTCGAGAAATACGTGAGAAGGCGCTTTTAAACGCTCGCGCGCCATACGCACGCACGCATCACCTGCCGAGTTCCGAGTATCATTTCCCAAATCTACATGGCAATCGATAAAATAAACACGCGCGTACCCGCACGCTCCTTCAATATAATTGTCCGTGACAACGATACGCTCAGAGTGTCTGTTGCCGCCCGCTGTTTGTCCAACACGCGTCCGTTCATCATTTTACCATTATGAAACAAAACCGCGACTATATACAATACCATTAGCATGCCATTGACGTGGGTGTGCTAATAATGGGGCTTCGGTGGCAGATGCCGAACCGGACACTGTAATTGAAGTGGGCTTCTTTCTTTTCTTTCCCTCCCCAAACCCCGAACGCCACCTCAATAGCATTTGCTGGCTGGCTGGGTTGGCTTGTGTCGCCTTACGGCAAATGTCAGCATTTCTCACCCAGCACCTTCCGAGGTCCTGGGTTAAAGCCTCGGGGGGCGCGGACAAGTGACAAATGAACGTAGTCGTGCCCCTTGATCTGGACGAGCTCTCTCACTTTGCAGAACACCATCTAATCGTCACCCGCCCCCCACACTGCTGCCCTACAGGAGCGAGAACAAACTGGACGGTGCTCTCTGGGCGATGCTGCGGTGCCCTAGGGGGTTTTCTCTGCCGTGCCCCAGTTCCTAAGAGGATGTAAGCCTGGGGGGGGGGCAGGGGCGGATCTGAGTGTGCAGCCTTCCAGTCGGTGTGAGCAGAAGACTACTTTCTGAAATGAACCTCAATGTGCACTTTCCTGAGAGATTGAGTCAACGTTGTCGTGGTTCCCCTGTAACCTCTATGACCCCCGCATGAAACTATAAAGCTAAACAACGATTGCTTTTAACCAGGTAAGGCCCGCTGAGCTGTATAGAAAAAAAATCAGAAGCGAACCGGCCACAAAACATAACTCAACGAAGTGGCTTATCGTGTGGAATTACATAGCAGCCGAATAATCTAAACGCATGACGTTGATTCTAAATGTGTAGGGAAAAATCGGAGGACCTGGAAAAAAATCCACGCAACCACGGGGAGAGAGACACGCAAACTCAAAATATACAGCATGCGTCTTGGTCGGGATCGAACCCACGACCTCCTGTATACCTGGCGAGGTAATTGACATCTCATCAGGGTCGGGATCGAACCCACGACCTCCTGTATACCTGGCGAGGTAATTGACATCTCATCAGGGTCGGGATCGAACCCACGACCTCCTGTATACCTGGCGAGGTAATTGACATCTCATCAGGGTCGGGATCGAACCCACGACCTCCTGTATACCTGGCGAGGTAATTGACATCTCATCAGGGTCGGGATCGAACCCACGACATCCTGTATACCAGGCGTCTCGTTTCTGTCATGCCTGCCTTTCGTTATTTCCTTAAACTGACAAAAGTCCACAGCTTAACACGTTAGCTTTCGCGACCAATATCATCCATAAAAGAGGTTTTCTGGGTTAGATCGCGTAAATATATAAATGTGTCGTTAAAACCCGCCATCACCCGCCATTTAACCAATGCATTGTTTAAATGCATGCCTATAAAGGGCACCATACTTCAATAGGGATTACCATTGGTACAGCTATTTTAATACACCCAATGGACAGGAAGGACAAGATCAAATGGCTCGCATAATGCACATGCATAATGTACGTTGATTCATTAATCACTCCCCCCCTCACTTTGCGCAAGAGCGCAGAAGTGTGGTCACCACATCTATGCTGTCGCCTGATGAAGCTAGTTGTAATTACTGGCGAAACGTCGTACTCACATTGTAAATGTTGTGGCTTGACTCTCCAACACACCGGTGTACTGTACTCGTGACGAATTGTCACGTTCTGTGTTGGGTGGTGGCGGGTTTTAACGACACATTTAGATATTTACGCAATCTAACCAAAAAAATACCCTCTATATGAAAGTCCACAGCTTCACACAAAATCAACATATCATTTCAATCTATGGTTATGTTGACCTCCCAAACAAATGTGTTTTCGGCAGAATTAGTTCAAGTGGGCAAACTCTGTACTGGTTTCCACTTTCTGGCAGCAGAGGTCGGACCTGCAAAACAAATGCTGCTGTGTCACCAGATGTTATAGGTAAGTGTGAGGCACTTAAGCAGCCCCACTTAGCAACAGTAGTATTGTCTTACAATTAATCACGCGTTCTCTTCGAGGATCATACATAATAGATAGATAAATAAATGGACAAAGGTCTCTCTCTCTCCACATTAAACAAAATCGTGTGTTTCAGTTCATCAGCTGATGCCCTTCTGGATAAATGTTTTATATCAGCATTTGTTCATCATCATCATTAGCCGTGGTCTATCCGACTGCTGTATGAAGGCCTTCCCAAGCCATCAGCGTCTCTCGCAATACAACAATTCCATCTAGCCGATGCACCTGAGCTGATTTTATTAATACCTGCTCATTATATTCGTATATCATTTTGGTATTGATAGGGATTTTTTGGTGTATAGTATTATGACAACAGAATCAATAATAAGTCCCTTACATTCTCAGCTGTCAAATTAGAAGTGCTAAAATGTGTTTTTTTCTCCCCGTTAGTGGCTGGCACCGAGATCGAAGCGAATCCAAACACCACCTCGGCCCCATTAACAACTCTGGACTTATAAGGTGCGTGGTGGCCTTTGTTGAAGCCCAAAAGCAGCGGCGATAGATCAATGTGTCATCACCTAATGCCACGCAGAGTGAATAATACCTTACAGTGAGCCATACTGCTGCTGAAGAATGCACTTTCTTTGGGATGAATACGTCTCACGAACCCAAAGCCCTTCGCTCTTGTGACCAGACTGGCTGGCTCGGTGTTTTGTGTGGCCGTGAGAGCGGCAACTGTGCAGTCATCTTGTCCAAAAGAGAAATGAAGATGTACATGTTTTTTTGCCATAATGGGACGGCATAAAGTATCGCTATGAATTGCAAGCCAAGGATCTTTTCACGTCAACTTGAAAATGCCTTTGCGATTTAATGGTTTAATTTTCATCTCGCTAAATTATTCCGAAGTCGCAATTCAAAAAATATTCACGAATGGCATGTTGAGTGTAGAAAAACATTTGATCAAGTTTTGTTTGAGCTTGGTCCAGTGCCGGATTAAGCTAGTGCGGGGCCTGTAGCATATGTCATGAAGGGGCCATGAAAAAAAAAACACTCAAATAATAAAACACAATATGTTTTACTTGCATAGTAAAGTAATTGTATTTTTTCATTTACTATGCAGCCAGATAATACGACAAATCGCTAACCTTAAACACTCAGTCGTTCATAAAAGTTGAAGGTAGTGTAGTGCTATAGTAATAGAGCAAGTGCAGAATCACTCAACCAGAATTGATAGCTTGAAAGCATTTAGCGCGGGGCCCTTGGAAGTTCGGGGCCTGTAGCATATGTAGCTACTTTTGCTGCTAGGATAATCCGGCACTGGCTAGGTCAAACTCATCAACAATACGACATAAGTTCCTGGTTTCCTCCGGTCAAAAGTAAAACCTTACTCAACTCTGTACATCAACAACACGCAAGTACTGTGACGAATAAACAGATTCAGGGGCAGGCAAATCTATGCTACATGACCTTTGACATAGGTCAAACATTGTTAAGAAAATTACAACGCTAATATTGTGGGTTCGATCCTGACCCTAATCCCTGAATATTTGGAGCTTGCATGTTCCCCCCATGGTAGCGTAGATATTTCTCCGGGTCCTTCAGTTTTTCCCTCCACATTTAGAAACATGCGTTTAGAGTATTTGGCTGCGATAAATTATTTCCACGTGACAAGCCACCTCGCTGAGCGATCATTTGTGACCAGGTCACTTCTGAAAAAAAATCCATATAGCTCAGTGGGCCTTACCTGGTTAGAAAAAAAGTGTTTTGAATTTAGTTTATGTCAATTTATAAATCGCTTTAACACCATTGTCATTAACAATGCCCTTTGGCTGAAAATACGCGATCATGATTATCATCTTCAGCCATGATCAATCCACTACTGGCGATGACGGCTCCTCATGCTGTCGCCTTCCCTCACAAAAATATACAAGGATGGTCCCTCTGTTAACGACAGAGAAATGATGAAGCTCAGCCTCACCATCTGCACTTGCCAGCACTGTAACCTTTAGCAGATGGGACCCACCCGTGCTGGCAACGATCGCTGCAGCGCGCTGATAAATGTGACACCCGCACAACGCTTCCCATCCCCGTAATCCCCCATCGGTCTCTTCCAACATGACAACCGCTTTCCAAACGTCCACTCGAGGACTAACGCAGCAAGTTGACTATTAGTGCCCCCCCTCCACCCACCCGGCTTGCCCAGTGAGAGATGCAGCCCGTTCAATGTCGCTCATGCCAACATCAACGACCCCGCGCTCATTCCCAAATGCCCGGGGATGGCGCGAGACGACCTGTACCGAAGCATGCACCCAGAGGTGCTTTCCATTATTAATTGCAGCCTGCTAGGAAGGTCATAATTAATGCAGCTGGTAATTAACGTGACCTCCGTGGCAGGTGAAAGCTCATGTGTGTGGATGGGTGGTGGCAGTGGCAGCCGTTACGAGCGGTAGATATTTGGTTATAATCAGGTAAGAGTTTGGTGATGCTTTGAGTATCCCCATCTGGACTCGAACCCTGTAGCTGGATCTTGTTCCACGGGGGCGCGCACAAAAAACTCAGTGTTGTACAGGACACGTGCGATGCTAAACAAACTTTAAACGAATGTTTAACACAAAACAGAACGAGTAACGGTACAATCTGCCTTTGCCCATCGTGCACTCTGCTCTCGCTCTCACCTCCTGCGTATAAGAGGCAACGCTGTAATGTCCATTGCTTATTTACCACTGGTGTTAAAAATTATACCAGTGTGTTTTTGTCCATCATCCCCGTTACACAAGACAGTATACGTGAGTTATTGAGTGAATGCTGTAATTGATACATCGATTGAAAGTTATTATAGAAATGTCCTCATATAAAATACGGTGAAAAAAATCCTAGAAACGATGGCAAACTCATCAGATAGGAAAGTTAATGCAAGCTGGATATAGATAAGATTACCAATACACACAGAGAGTTGTATGCATATACATACAGAAAAGTGATACTTCGTGTCGCCAAGGGCACAATGGGAAATCCAATGGTCAAAATTGCCCCTTTTTCTGTCCAGAAAGCACCTCTGAAAGTAAACACTCAATTACAAATGTGCCTATATATACACGTGTATGAATGTGTACATATTTAGCAGAGTAGAAAGATGTACACAGACCTGGGTAAAAAAAGAAGAATAAAAATAAGAATACAACAAACGGCAAATAGATTCCTGAAATAGCCCACACATGTATAAACCTTTCTCCAATGCTACGCATTTGAGACACATTCTTTCTCAAATTATTACATGACAACAACACTGTTGCAGCTCATATTTAATCGACGCTGCTTTATTGTCGGTTGTGGGTCTAAAACTGAAATTAGTATTTCTTTCCGTGTCTATATAAGAAAAGAAAACATCCTCACGGATGCCTCGTAGCATTGCGACAGAGAAAGTTTTTTTTTTATTTTGGGGTGGTGGGGGGGTGGCTTGGGGGGCGGGGTTCTGTATTCATTTTAGTCCTTGTGCGTCGGTGCACCGCGATTCTCGACTCTAACGAGGCCGACATGTGGGGGCAATTTTGGGCCACCTCGGCAGGGGAGCCACGCTGCGGTTTTTTTTTCTTTCCGAAAACACCATCCGGACCCGACGGGATCAATGTCCTGGCCAAATGCCACTAAGCTCTCTCTCCTTCTCTCTCTCGCACTGCCCCGTGTCGAGCAGCCGCCTGAAAAACCTGCGTGCCCCACCGAGTGCGGGAAAGAAATAAAATTAGGGCAAGGAAGGCTTTTAGCAATTTAATTCCTTTCCCGTGAGAGCCGCTGAGGCTTGGCGAGTGACGTGGAGTCCATCTGGTGATTGGGTTTGCTGCACCCCAGCTCTTTACGGGTGAGACTTTTTTCGTTGTTTGACTTTTGAAACTTCTTCATCTTTTTAAAATAGAAAAAAAAACGTACAGGAGATGCAGCAGAACAACACGCAGTGGGATGTCAATTGACCTTTTGAATCGGAAATTAATCCCAAATGCAGGTTTCCAAAAAAATAATTGAAAACGAGCCACGGAGAAAACCCATAAATTGCAGGATATTTTTCCTGCAGGGAATGCTGTCTCCGAGGATACGTACCGAGCTGCAAGCCGCTCCCACGTGCAGTGACTTTCAGAGCGAGATGTTTACCACGCTTGACTTCTGCGAGCACGTGTTTGTGCGCTCGGTTCCCTCCTGAGAGCGAGCGTGTGATGGTCTGGGTGCGAACAGCAACGTTGCCAAATGTCATTAGAGCAGGTGGCAGCATCACAGCTTACGAAAACTTCAGTGCACTTTGTTTCTAAGTGTTCTCGTGTTTTTTTTGAGGGGGCAGGGGAATTTGGAGTTTATCTAATATATTTTGTTTAATTCCCTCATTTTTATTTCAAATGTGCTCGGAGACAAAGCATCCTTTCGGGATCTGTCGCAGAACAGTGTTGTCACCACATGTTTCAGAGTGGCCCGTGGAAGTGGATGTCATAGTGCTACTTCTGACATCTCTCCAAGTGACCTCGGGTCCACACATTAATGAGCAGCACTTTCTCAACCGTTCCGCATATGAGAAAACCGATATTCGAATTCTCAGAGCTGTGATTTGACCAAATTAAGTGCAAAATCACCATTAATGTGATGTCATTTTTGTGCGGTTGCTGATGGCCAGGTTGAGACCATGACTTTCGCTGGACTTGAAATATCGGTCTAACCACATTTCGAACCCAGAATTCGAACCCAGGATCTCAGCGGTGTCCTCTCAGCACTCTGACCTCTCGGGCACCCAACCACTTCACACCTTGCGATTTTAAAATGCCGTGCATGGAAGTGAGACCTTGCTCGGGTTGCTAAACGTTTTAGGCCTGAGGTCAGACATTCTGTGATGATATTCATATTGGCAGTGTGGTGTTTTCTTTAAATAAACAGGATGTGTGTAAATATACATCGAACCCCCCCACTTTACATTATTCAGCTCTAAACAGTCACAGCATGCTGAATTGACGTAAAGGACTGAGTCCCAGATTGTAGCTTGCCAACATTCCATTACTCTCTTGCAACAGTGAGGCAGCGATGATCTTAACCATCTTGACATGCAGACATACAGCATATTCATCTTTACACAGGAAGCTCCACCACTGTGCGTGACTGGATTAACAAGTGAAAGTTTTTTCTCACGCTTGTACAAGCTTTGTAAGATGCTCAACACCATTGGCAGCCCTGAGCCAGTACTGTTGTGGAAATTCTACATTCCTTGGTAGGGACAAGAATATCACAGGGTAACGCTGTTGACATCCCCCAAACGTGGTGCTTATTTTATAGGCCCCATAAGAATCACGTATTAAGTAGACTCCAGACTCTAATGTTTCATCATCTGATTCAGGTGCCGTCCCATCCTCCCATAGTGGCAGATAGCCATATACGGAACAGCATAACTTTTGTATGAGATTGTTGATGGAATGGCAGCGAAAGGTCCGGAACATGCCTGAGAAATCTACCATCACAGAGATGGAATGATAATATAGGTTAATGTTCAGGAGTGAGATGGATCGTGGCATTCCAGGAATGTGATGGATAGCAACTGTTTGGGGAAGCCTTAATCTAGCAGTGAATAATACGGTAAAACTAATTGTTCATACATTTACCAACCGGCTCTGACACGTATAGTGAAGTATGGTGAAACAAACCCGATGACTCACACTTTTTTGGGACATCTTTATGCAGCAGTAGATAGAGCATCGCTCATTAAAGCAATGACTATGATGATGACGGCAATATACATTTACATATTTTCTTTGTGTGCGTGTCCCTACTTAAACGGCTTACACTAATTCACGTTGTGCTCATGTAATAGTAGTAATAAATACATCATCATTGACCGTTAGTAATGCAAAGCACGTTTCGTTTATTGTTTTACGAGGCACTACGCAGGAGACATTGAGAGAGAGAGAGCTTTGCACTCATTTTTTTGTTACACATTTATGTTCTCCGTATGTGCCCGGGTGGAAATGTTTAATAGGGACGTCAATGGGGCAAACCGTAAACACCTCCATTGCCTCCGACAGCTAAACTTCATCATTGTTTTTCTCCATCCCAAGCTGCCGGGACAGAGGGCACGGATTATGCAATGAGGCACAAGAATAAGAATATATTTTTGTTCGTTTTTTTCGCTATTCGTGTCCAATTTTGGGAAGGAAAAAAAACGGGTTTCGTTGCCAAATGATGATGGGTTTCAAAATATATATATACAGATACATACACAGCTCCACTCGGGATTTCTCAGAATTCAGCGGCACTTAATAACACTGTAGTTTTATGTGAAGTCAAGTTTTTATTTGAATGAAAATGTTAATATTGTTTTAAAACACATTAATTTCAACTTTTGTAGGGATAATAATACAGATGCGTCTTTACTTACCTCAGGCAGAGTGGTACCACAGTGGTTAACGCGAAGTGCTACAAACCCGGTTGGCCAGAGTTTGATTTCCAGCCACGATGTACATCAGTGGCGAGCGAAAATTAACAGCGCTGCCCTCCACTCCCAATCGTTCAACACACACTGGGCATTTCTGGTGAAGAGTGGTCAACCCATCCACGCCACTGAAACATGTCACGTGGCAGAGAGCTGTAAATTATTATCATGAATGTTTACCCTGGACAAAACTGCGTTTCAAAAAAAAATTTCGGGAGAGTTTTGCTTTGGCATATTTGGTCAATGCCATGAGATGAGAACTTGATCCTGAATCACAAATTAATGTTCGTGGATTTTTACCTTCATCTGCGAATTTGCACGTGTCTTAAACATGATTAAATTTCCATAATATTTAGTTCACCTTCTTGTGAGAATGTCCGATAAATATTGTTCACGTTTGTAAGGCCAAGTTTTTGTACCATTACCACTATTTATGTGCTATGCTCACAAGGAACGCATGACAGTCGTGATTTAGGAATTGAATATAATTTCTCATGCGCGACTGCTGAAGCGAAATTAAGTGTGGAATGATTTAGCGTATGACTAACATGGTTATTAAACATAACGACAGGTTTTTATTACATCACTGTGAGGAAATAAAGATCTCAACGTTTGTTGCAACAACCTTCTCCTGGAAATGTCAAACGTTGCTTTTACGTGTAAATTGTAGAGCCAAGCATTTTTTTATTCACACCACGACTGATTTGAAGGCCCTCCACGTGGGGGATGAGAGAGGGCATTTGGCCTACTCTTCCACATTCTTCAGACATCTTTCAAAAGGTGGGAGCACCCACACTTTACCCCACCACACACGACCGGCTGACGAACTAACTATGGTCTACCCATTCACACTGCTGGGTTGAGATGGGGCGTAGCATACACGCATACTTAGAAACATCAAGAAAAACGCCAGGTCATGAGATTCAATTGCACCAATTTGCTTGTTGCAAGCTACATATCCCATTATGGCTCTACAAATGCCACCTCAAAGCGATTGCTCAAACACATTGACAAAATGTCCCCATGTTTGGAGAACCACGTTCAGAGTTTTAATTAATTATAGAAGCGTATGGCAGAAGTGTCTCGATCCGGGCTTATAAATGTTGCTTTCTACGAATGTGTTTACAGTGGATGTAGCAACGGGAGAGGAAGTGTTGACACAACCGCCTTGAAATGCACGATAATTGTTGGCTTTGGCAAGATAAACTCTGGCTCCATTGGAATCACGATGAAGAAGATGCTTTTTTAAATGTTATTATAGCCTGTGCAGCATTCTAACCTCATGTAGATCCGTCACCTCGTTACATATGCAGCCTTTGCGAGCTTTAGCAAAACACTAAAGGACCCTTCATGGCCAACTCTTGTGGCCGTTATTTCTTTCCTCGCTTTGTTAGCGAGTCAACTCTCGATCGGAGTACGGTGGATGAATGGTGGCCCGGATAAAACAAAAACATGGAAAATCCAAAACGTGTGTTAATTATGCCAATTGTCATTTAGTCCATATTCAGTGGTACCTCGGAGATCGAACTTAATTCGTTCCAAAACCGTGTTCGAACACCGATTTGTTCGAACACCGAATCAATTTTCCCCATAAGAATGAATGGAAATAGCATAGATTGGTTCCCCACCCAAGGATGCTCCTATTATGGGCCATTTTTACACAAAGTTTACAATATTAAAATACAGTACAGTGGATAAAAGCATCCAAAAAACAAGCAACACAGTTATAATTAATAGAATAAATTAACATTGAACTTCACTTTACCTGTAGTAAGGAGAGTGGATGGCTTGAGTGGAAGGTGGTGAGGAGGGGAGGAGGAGGTGTCAGTGTTACTTGGAAGGGGAGTCCCCCTCCATAAAAACGAAACCTTCCTTTTTGGCTTATAACTGCTACTAACCTTTTTATGAGCCTTTGTGTTAGGATATACACAAAAAAACACTAAAATAAATGAAATTAACAAAAAAGTTAACGGAACGATGTTTTGCGGGTCTGCACTGGGCGAGAGCGACGTGTAAACTGGGTCATTCGCTTTTGTATCGGTCGCCATGGCTACGTGTCTCGGCCCAAACCGGTTCTTTCCAGTTGTTCGACCTCCGAATTTTTGTTCGATGTCCGGGGCAAAAAATGATCGAAAATTTAGTTCGATCACCGAATTGTTCGAGTTCTGGGGCGTTCGATCTCCGAGGTTCTACTTTACTTGCAACTTTGTTTTACGAATGTAGAACTTGAGTAAAAATGTAGAGTGTATCATCATGATTTTGTTCATTCAAATAATCGGTTTACTTGCTGTGCTGCTGTGATGTTTAATTCTGAGTATTACCTTTGCGCCCAAGAAGCTTATTGCTGGTATGATGGATTTATTTTTACCAAGGCCTACCTTAGATAAGAGACTACTAGTCTATGGAGGCTCTTTCATTGTATTATATAATGGAGATTGTATTGTACTCACACCCTGCCACCGTTCGAGAAAGCTGTTCGAATAAATATATCCATGGTTGCTTCTGGTTACTCATTGTGAACGTCAAAGATACTTACAACTTTAACAAACATGGGATGTTGTCTATTTCCTCGTCACAGGCCATGTTCAATTGTGGCAATTCCACAATCACATGGCAGCATGAGTCACCTCCATTTCTGACTCCCACGAAGTAGCACTGCACTTAATTATTAACTCCCTAATTTTCAACCCCTTAATTGTCTACTCCTTAATTATCAACCCCCAGATGGATGAAGGGCAGAGTCAAGTTATGACCGGGATTTGAACTCGTAACCTCACGGTTGTCAGTCGAGCACGCAAAACCGCAGCGTCCCCTCGGCTAGCTTCTGTTTACCAGCCACTGTGAAAAAAGAAAACACTGCAGTAACTCAATTGGCAAGCCAATTTTATCCTTTCAGCGGATTTGGGCTAACCATCGAACAAAGATGGTCACCGCATCGCGTGCTTTCAGCTGGGCTTCTGCGGCCGTCTGGAATGCTCTTTGAATATTCGGATGCCACTGGAGCTATGAACTTTAAAATCTGGATGGAAAACTAATTTCTTAGAACTGATTTTTTTTAGTGTGTTGTGCTTCCCCCGAACCTCCGAGTAGCACGTTTGCATGTATGTATGTTGAACTTATTTCGCACCGTATGCAGCCAACCATGTGAATCACAGACGCAGGGGAAATACAACAATCTCAACACACAAAAGCAGTTCTGAAGAAATTCGTTTTCACGAGCGGTGCGAAAAAAAGGTTAAACATACATACAAACTTGTGGAGGAGGAAAGCATGGGTGATACCGGCCAGCCAGTATATTCTCCGTGAGTTGAGCAAGCCGCACTGTTTCCATAGCAATGCGTTAAAATGGCTTTACAAAAGACAACATTTAGAAACAGTTCATAAATATCAGCCAGGTCTGTGCCAAGGTTTGCTTCCTCTGGTGGGCAATGCGGTGTGTGTTGTCCTGTAGTTAAGACAACTTTTACAATGGCGCAATAAATAACTTTACAAACAGCAAAACAAAACGTCATGGGAAACTCTCTCTCTCTCTCTTAAGCTATTTATAAGAACTCCTCCAAATAATAAATGACAACATTATAATCTATGACAATTAAAATAATAGCCTCACGTGTTAACTTGTCTATCTGAATTGTATCATATTCTCACGAAAGCTTCAGATGTTAAAATGAAGATTGTATTGAACAACGAAAAATATAAGAGGTGTTTCGGATGTAAAAAAAATTGTTTTGCAAGGTGGCTCTGGCATCAGAGCATCGAGCAGGCGAGACCCTGGATTCAAGTATCGACTTTAGCAGCTCATGATTACACTAGGTCGTCTCGAGACAATTTGACAGTTGTCAACCAAGGTTACAAGTTTTAACATAGGCTGACCACTCGGTTTTCATTTAATTTGTCAAAATTTAGTTGTGAAAATTTTTTGCATTTCTCTCCCCTATACTCTGGTAAGTGAGAAAGTGCAGCAATCCCCATTGTGGATAAAATATGTCACTGGAAGGGAACTCAGAAGGAGATCTGTTGTATCTCCTTCCGCGTGTCATGATGCACTGCTTTGTGAGATTTCCCAAATGGAAACCTCATCTCATGACGTACCGCTGATAGCGCAATTTAATCATTGGAATAAAAAACAAACCTCATGTGACGGTGTACTGTAATGCGTTTTACCGAAGCTCTGAGCCACAGCAACGTGCAAAGGTTATGAGAAATGTGAGGCTGCATGGCTAACGGCAAAATGCTTGACATAATGTTTTTGAGCAGACTTGTCCTGCGATATGCCCAGCAAATGAATGAGGGAACTTACTCTGCACACCACTGGCCGGCCGTCAAAAAATGTCCCCGCGAGCACACGGTGCACAAACTCCATAATACCGACAGACACGAAAATATAAACACAGCGCTGACTGCAAAACCAATCGACTTGTTGGGAACAATCTCGTGCCAGTGGCATACCCAGGGGGAACTCGGAGGGGAATCTCGTAGCGAAACACGTGGGCATTTAAACCATATGAAAAAACTTGCCTATTCACCTTTGGAACCTCATTTGCCAGTAAAAAAAAATATGATAATTGGTTTTTTACCCTTCTATCTGGAAACAAAACTGACACCTTTTTTACAAGGAGTCATGTTTGCATAGACTACAATACCTGCAGTCATAATGCAAACAAAAAACATAACTCTGATAATTATCATATTTTTTACTGGCAAATGAGGTTCCAATGGTGTAAATGCTTACCCCGAGCTCTCATACTCTGATGGTGCATTGCCTTTGAGATTGTGCGCCTTTTGGCGTCATCTGGTCCAACCCATGTGAGACTAGGCTCTAAGGAAAGCTGTCTCGGGTGTGGACCAATCAACTTCAAGAACAGCGCACATTATCAGAGTTATGTTTTTTGTTTGCATTATGACTGCAGGTATTGTGGTCTATGCAAACATGACTCCTTGTAAAAAAAGGTGTCAGTTTTGTTGCCAGATAGAAGGGTAAAAAACCAATTATCAACTTGCCTATTGTTTCAACTGCCACACCAGGAGATTGAATCGAGGCGGCCGATTGCAAGCCCAGCGTGCTTAAGCATCACACAAGAGCAGCCTCCGCAAAGCGTGGTGGGTCTCTTTTATCCCTTGAGTGGCCCTTCACATGCGCTTCTGATTTGGGTGACTCATTGCTGCATATTTCACGGATTTTAAGAGAATGCCCCGTGAAAATCCTAACCATGCCTTGGCAAAGTGAGGAGGTGGGGGAGTGTAGACAGTGGCTACGGTAGAGTGAAGGGAGTGTGGGGGGGGGGGGTTGTCAATGGGAAGTCTGTTGTTTGGGCAGTGTCTTGGTCCCGGCTCCCAAGAGAACGTGTTCTGGCAGGCTGAGCGATTATCTTTACAAAAAATATATATATATTAAACCACGAGGCTGCTTGTAAATATAGTATTGCTTTGCTACAACGGATAGAGGGTGCTACGATGGGGTTACTGAAAAGTCTGTGGCCCACATTCCCACAGTGGCGCTCCGAAGCAGTTTTGCAGATTTTTTTCATTTCTAGTTTCATTTGTAGTTTTGCAGTTTTTTTTTCCATCTGTACCGCGTGCGTTTTTATTCGAGGCTGTGCTGTTTGTACCGCCTTCTGGTGAGTTGTCTGGGGGTATCCCGCGCTGTTCTTCGGCATAACGTCCAAAGTCCTGCTCCGCGTCCTGGGGAAATCTTCAGCCATCCCTCTGGGAGCTTTTTCAGTGTCCTGAAGTTTCGTGAAGAAGCTCCCAGAGGGAATGCTTCAGTCTACTTCTGTTAAGTTTTTTTTGCGAACGCATGTATCATGTTGTATTGTTGTTGTTGTTTCCACGGTTGTTCTATGCTCGTCGATTTATTGACCCAGTCGAGCTCAGTTGGATTCCTGACTATGGCTATCAACAATTGCGAGTGACATCGGAACCAGTCTTGGGCATCCTAAGACTTGTGGTCAACAACTCTTGTGATCAAAAGGTGTGCGGAGGCCTTCATCCAGCAGTGGTTTGACAAAGGGCTGTAGATGATTAATATTCGAAAACTCTTAATGAGAATAATGATTTCTATTTGATATCGTGCTCTCCTTTCTACGCACGGTCATCTAAGAGTGATTTGCATTGCATCTCATATCGAACGTATTCAAGGGCACCCCCAGTGGAAGCTGTCCCTGAGGGCACGACGTGATACAGATCCTAGCCTGCAAACATTCATTAATCTGCCAGTAGAGGATGGGTGGTGGTGGTGGTGGTGGGGGTGCGATTATTGCTATGTATAATCCCTATTCAGTAATTTTCAGTAATGCTCAACTAGGGTAAATGTGGATGCTAGTGTTACCCATTACGCTGGAGGATCTCCGTCAAGTACTGTGACGCAAACGGCACGCAGCATTATCATCACGTTTGTCACACACCACGTGAAGACGGAAGCTTGTGTTGCCTCCGAAACGTCGTGATTTTTATTTTATTTTTATTTTACTTTTATTAATTTAAATTTTTTTTACCTACGTGACTTTACCGAAAAAACCTAAGAATATGAATACACACCACAGTGTTAATCAGGGCGGCTCGCTCGCCTCGAACCGTGAACGTCTGCAATGACAAGCGGCGAACGCTCCACCGCCGAGCTGCGCCAACGCAGCTCGGCACAGAGTTGCAATGCTGCGCACATTTGTGTGAAGAAGAAATGTCATCGCGAGAAACATTTACGCATCACTGAAACAATTTATTTAGTCGTCGTTTTGCCTCGCCACGATTGCTGCCTGGCGTTTGCGCCGTGCAGGACGCTGCTCGAGGCTTACAAAAGAACAACACAAACATCGCATGATTAAGCAATTTATAAATGGTTCGTAATCATCGCAAACCAATTGGGTCATTACACGTGGAGTGGCTCTTTGACATCTGAAAGGCATGCAACAAATGATTTGATGACTCAGCGTTGGAAATTCCTCATAATGAAGTAGATTAATCTTAAGTCAATTACAGACCCCCATCACGACATAATTACCTGTGTCATATGCATAATGTATACCTTCTGGACGCAAGAATGCCTTATGCATTAAACACCCACAGATGCTATTTGGAAATGGCTGCGGTAAACGGTGTATGCGCGCACAGTCTCCATTGAAGGCATTTCTTTCCTCATCAATGTTAGGGGCTTTATTTTATTCATGATGCTTTATGCTTAATTTTTTTTATGTTGTGCAGTTCAGCTGCCTTTTTCTTTATTCCATTTCCCCGTAACTCAGGTGCCCCTTGAAAGAGAGATGATCTGTCTCAATGAGCTCTCACCTGGCTGACATAAAGGACAGACTGAATCAGCCATCGCAGCGGCTATAATGTAGTGAATTATTCACGTCTCCTTTGTCATTCCAATTCAGGTGCAGTGAAGGCCTCTTTTTCCCATATCGGTTGTGTTTAACGTTTGACCGTACTTGATCACACTTTTGCTGGAGGAGGAGGAGGCTGTTCACTTGGCTCTTTGGCTAAGTGCGGCTGACGTACACTCACATAACATCCACGTATATGTGTATTTATTTAATTTATACATTTTATTGTGTCTCGGGTGCTCTGTGTAAAAGTCAAGTGAAAAAACGCATTCGCTAAATAAATCACAATATTAAGTGCGGACTGGTGACTTTGGAGGCCGAGGAGAGAGTTCAGATGTTGCTTCACCACTGATGTTAGCCGTGCCCGGGAATTGAACTCGGACGGCCGTGTTCGTAGCGAGTGCGTTAACCGTTGAGCCACAGCTCCACTCTGCACGGCGTGGCGAAGAATGGCCAAACCAATGCCACAACCAACACGTCAAGGGCTACGCTCGGCAATAATCGCTTAACGCCAAGAGCAATGTGTTGTGTTTTTGAAACGATTATTTTATATATGTCTAAGATGGGAAGAGCTAAACAGAGCATCTGGGAAAGGAAAGTGGCCCATGCCACTCAAGGGAGGATAAAGCACAATTATTTACACACAACAGCTCACAGCTGCCCCTATTACTGCTTTGGGGTGACTCAGCGGCACCTTACATAATGAAGAAAGCATTATAATTAAACCCGGGAGGTTGTGACACAGGCTTAACTGTGGAATGTGCGTGCAATTCGGTGCCTAGTGTCACCTCTGCAAGGGCGTGACTCATGAGACCGATTTTAAAGTCCACTGTGTCACCTGATTTGGGCAGCAATTCACGTAGAGGTGGTGCCGTGCTTCAGTTATACACAGTGACTTGACTTCGACTCCTGGCCACAACTAACATCAGTAGCGAGTGTTAGTTATGTTACGACCAATGACTTTTAAATTAGACTAACGAAGAGCCAACACTCGTTATAACGACGAATGGAAATGAGCTATAGGAAATGATTGATACATCTAACAAAGAGGATGCAAATTTTGGGCTCAGTATGGATAATGTCTATTTATATCACTGTCGAAGGGATAAAAGCTGAAAGCGGTGGGAGAAATGTTAATTACCTCGCTTGGTATGCAGGAGGCCGTGAGTTCGATGCCGACCCTGACGCCTGTGTATTGGGAGTTTGCATGTTCTCCCCGTGGTCGCGTGGATTTTTCTCCGGGTCCTCCGGTGTTTCCCTCCACATTCAGAATGAACGTGTGCGTTTAGAGTATTTGGCTGCTCTTCATGTCCACATGATAAGCCACTTCGTCAAGCAATCATTTGTGGCCAGGTCGCTTCTGAATAAGAGCTCAGTGGGCCTTACCTGACATCATCAAATCGTTTTGTTGTAACGTTTCATCAGCTCGCACTGACCAGCGTGGTGAAGTATAATCAAACAACCGCCACGACCAACACAGTGTGGGAAGGCCTTCCTCCAGCAGTGGATTGGCAAAGGGCAGTAGGTTTGCACAGTAACATTTCACACCTGCAGGAGATGGCATGAAAGCGTGGCCTCGCAAAGTCCGGTCCTCATTTTTTTACATTTCCTAATCTACCCACACCTCCAATTAACGTGCGCGGTTGGCTACGTACGGTGCAAAAGAAGTTGATCATACATACGAAAGTTGAGTCTCGATAGTGCTTGAATGGGCAACACACGGACAAGCTGTCATCGTTGATAGTCTTACTTTGTTCAGTCGTTACGTACTGCACATTGACTTATGCTCGATATAAATTAAGGGCCCTAAAAGGTTTACTTTCAAGGAGAAATGTTAAATGTTTACACTGAAATTACAAATCTCGATTGTGGAATGATGCCTTCATCGTGGTTGCATTGAAGGAAAAAAAACAAGGTGGAAAAAACCGATGTAAATACATGTAATTACAGTCCCATTAGCCTCTTATCACGTTGCTGCACAAGTACTTGCCAATCCACGGCGGGATGAAGGCCTCCTCGCACGACACAGTTCACGGGGGGCCACCACAGCTCTCACAACACAAGTTACTTATCTACAAGATAACAAAAACAATCGTTTGTTCTCAGGGTTGGGTCTTCGGTATCTTTAAGGACGTTTCAGAATGGTGTCAGATAAGCACAGGTACTTATCTACAATAGCTTACTTTCTTTAAGTTGTCTTGGTTCTTTCGGTAAAGTGACTTTACCAAAAGAACCAAGAAGATGAATCCCTGCAGTCACGAAAGCTTTAAATCAAAATTTTCTTTAAGTTCTCTGACTCAAGTTTCCTCCATCCCATCCGATGCAATGTGCCCATATTCATCCCTCTTAACACAAGTCGACCTGGCTAAAGAGGTGGTGATGTATTCTTTGCGTCTTTCGGTAAAGTCACGTAGATAGGTTGAACCTGCCCTTGAATACGTTTGAACCAATCTACGTGACTTTACCAAAAGACCCAAAGAATATGAATTCCTGCAGTCACGAAAGCTTTAAGTCAAGGCGGTGATGTTTTCACATCTCTCGATGGGACGCTGCTGGCTGTCTCACCTCACAGCACTCGGCTTCTCGAACCACAACTAAGGAAGGGCTTAACACGTAGCAGGCTTTCGCGACCAATATTATTCATAATTAACGTTTTTGGGTTTAGATCGCGTTATTTAAAAAAAAGTGTCGTAACCCTCCACCACCCGACACGGCCAATCAGTAAAAAAGTGTCACGTTGACACTTTTGTCAACGTGACACTTTTTTACTGATTGAGAGTAAGCTAATGACACTTTTTTTACTGATTGGCCGTGTCGGGTGGTGGAGGGTCACGACACATTTATAAATAACGCGATCTAAACCCAAAAACGTTGATTATGAATAAGGAAGGGCTGCTGATGTGGCTTCTTTCTTCTGCGCATTAATGGACAGTGCTTTGGATGTGACACTCCAACCCCGGAAGCAGTTCAGCAGTCATACCCAAGAATGTATCGTACCTTCAAAGATAATAGTTGCTTATTTGTGTGTGTGTCACATTCTACTTTACGCGATTGTGTTCTTTTTTTTTGGTCTGGTTGAGCAGATCTCAAGATCTCTGGGTGCCCAGGTTGTCAAACCGCTAACTCTGCTCGCTCAGGCAATCACAAACACCAATTAAAGCACACGTCACGCACCTGGGGTCCATCACCCAAGGGCAATTTTATTCCTGATTTCCACGTGCACTCATTTAAATACAAAACCGTGTATTTGACTCCGGAACCAAGAGGTGCAATGAAGCAGAAAGTATCGCGCCGCTGAATAGGTTTGTATTTATATTTATTTAGTTCACGTTTGGCTCAGCGTCCCCTTAAATGGCAGGGTTTTTTATTTATTTGTCTATTCTTTTTCTTTTTTCAAAAACTGCAATGTTCCACGCGAATCAACGTTGACACTCGTCGATTGTAGTTAACAAAAAAAAGAAAGAAACAAAAGAAGAAGGAGGAAGAAGAAAACAACACCACCATGAAATCATTAAGAATGCATCGCAGAGGAAGCGAGCATCAAACTGCACGCGACAGCAAACGAACGTTAGAGAACAACAACACGGGGCACAGCTGCGCGCGCCGAGAGCGAAAATACGACGCGCGGGGGATTCTCTGAGCGATGTTAGGAGACGAGGCGCTTTCAGCAGCCTGCGCGCTCCGGGCTTGTATAACCCCACCGCTTCGCAATGCCCCCCCCCCCCCCACACTTTTTTAGGCCTCTCGGTGGGGAAAGCTGAGCCGCGCTGCGAGCAGATTGAGCAGCAGCGGCGGTGGCGGAGTTGGAGAAATGTGGAGACACGGGAGTCGTTCACCGCAGAGCCACAACGCCAGATTTTCAACAACAACAACAACAACGAAAATCGCATTCATGCCCAGAGTTGATCTCACCTGTAGTTGGATTGGTGGAAGTGAGGAAGAGGATTTGTGATTCAACGCTGGCTATAGGGCATTTTCCAGACCGCAAAGTCTCATGATTCAACGCTGCACGGCACAGCCGATTCGCCTGCATAATCGCTGACATCCACCAAGTCTTCACAGAGGATATTAAATGGCTTAATTACCTCCAGACGTACGCACGTGATGTTGCAAATGTCACCTTGCCATACAAAAGAAGAAGAATAAAGGGCATTTGTAAACTAATATAACAAGAATCATCAGCGGGCAGCAACTATGATCTATCCATTGCTGGATGAAGGCATCTGCAAGCCATCATCATCTCGCATGGTCTCAAATCCTGCACATGAGCTGATTTCATCATTCCATCTCCGTGGTTTACTCTCTCTCAAATGTGTTTCCTCCTTTGAATGCCACTCGATCACCGGCCATAATCACTTTTCACGATGTGTCCTGTCCAAGTCCAAAGTCCACATATTTCTTTGCAGTAAATATGATGTCTCTAATTTCCACTTATTCCATTTCTTCCGTTTTCTCTGTGAGTATCAATCCAAGCGTTTGCTTACTTTCGCACACATTTCACTTTTTACCCCATTTGCTTTGTCAATGTCTATATTTATATTTATGATCAGTACGCTATTAACAGGCAACGTGTAATGATTTAAAACTTTCTTAACCAGCCACATCGGTGCGTTGCTTTTCATTATCAAGTTCAATTGTCTAAAATTACTCCTTCCAAAACCTGGGATGACCACCGGGTTTATGTTCTGCATGGCACACAGTCTCTGGAATTCCTTTGCTTGGGAGGTCAGGAACTCACGGTCGCTGGAGACTTAGGTCCCAACTGAAGAACACACCACCTGTTTACAAAGGCAATCTCTCTCTCGGTCTCTATCTGGTCTCTTCGTATTTGTATCCCCAAATACTTCTGACCTATTTTCCTCCTTTATCTGCATGGCCTTCTGAGATCCATTGTTTAACGGGTGACTTATGAATCTAAATTATTATTATTATGATCCCATTTCACATTCATTAATTCTGCTGTGCTTTCAAGTTCTGTGCAACCAACAGTGATATGAATAGATCACATTTACATTGAGCCCCAAATTCCCAGCCTCTTTTTTTAGCTTCTTCAATCATTTCCTGTAGCTCATTTCCACGTGTCGTTGTAATGACTGTTGGCTCTTCGTTCGTGTCATTTCAAAGTCACGGGTCGTACATAGCTCATAATCGGATATCACTCTTGCCCGATTTCTTTTGGTGAGAATGAGCCCATAAATTTCGATGTTAAGCTTTCGTGACTGCAGGGATTCATCTTCTTGGTTCTTTCGGTAAAGTCACGTAGAAGGGAAGAGACGCTGTCTCCACGACAGACCTGGTCTTCACCTGAGGACGGCTGCTTGCGTTGTGGCCGAAACGTCGTGAGAATTATTTTATTATGTTTTATTTTTATTATTCTATTACTTCCCTTCTACGTGACTTTACCGAAAGAACCAAGAAAATGAGCCCATACTCAACTGAAGATATTTCCATTACGTGTCCTCTCTCATAGACTCACAAAATGGATAAACAAAGTTTCGTACGATGTAGATATAAATAATTCTGCGTGAGTACCGGGGTTAACGATGGCCCTGTACGATGTTAGCATTGACATTTCTGAGGTTATTGATGCGTTGTCCAGGGATGGTAGTCTTTTTGAGGCAGCTTTCCTGGCCAATCTACACGGAACATTAAAAATCTTGGTTGTTGTCAGCGGCGAAATATTGCACCACTCAAGACGACGCATTTACACGCACATCTCCCCTCGTTCGGTATTGTGAGATATTCTTCTTCTTCTTCTCATGATATGTCGCCCAGTTTAGTTTTGTACCTTCGGAGGTAGCCACTCTATCCGTGCAGTCATATGTACAATTTTTTTTTAAAAAATCGCAATTATCGTAATAATCAACATTCACGTTTAAATTGATTGTAATCGTTGTGCCCCCCCCCCCCCCCCACAACACCACCCCTACCCCTGGTGTGCATGCATACATTGAAAACTCATCTCTTTACAACTGCTTTTTGTGTTTAGCCTGTTGTCCTCCTCCCCTCGCAAATCCCTCCGCACCTCGGATTAGCACGGTCGGCTCACGTACGGTGCGAAAGGCGGTTCGACACACGCGCGCGCGCCTCCGCGCACAGCTTGAAAGGCACGCATGTGTTGGCGCGCTCATCGTAAAGAGCACGCGGTGAGTCGCCAAATGAGGAGCCCACGTGACACCGTGACGGCGTTGCGTGGCTGGGAAACACAGAACGGGGTGGTGGTGGTGGGGTTTTTGCAGGGATGGACCCGCTGTGAATTAAACTCGTCCCGAGAGCCCGCACGCTAATTCTCCTAAGCCTGCTTTAAACGTACGTAGCATTCACAGGCAATAAAACGTTAAAGTAGCATTTACTTTAACAAAAATTGTGTTATTGTGTTTTTTTTTACAATGAAAACTTCTGCTCTGTTTGACGTGGAGAGTCGTAATTGTGCATTCCTTTGTTTTGAGTTGGGGGTTGTTGGAAATATTTTGTAACAATTTAGTTGTGTTCACGATTGCTCCTGTGATTTTGTTTTTAATGAGTGCCGTCTGTCGGTTGAATCCGAGTGTTCAGGTTAGATCCCACATGCAAAACCCGCTACAAAAAAAATAAACGGTACAACATTTGACACCAAACCTCCCTGCTCCATGAAGAACTCTTGAGCGACGAATGAACATTTTTATTTTTCGATTTAAAGCTTTCGTGACTGCAGGGATTCATATTCTTGGTTCTTTGGGTAAAGTCACGTAGAAGGGAAATAATCAAATAATAAAAATAAAACATAATAAAATACAATTCTCACGACGTTTCGGCCACAACGAAACGTTGTGAGAATTTTATTTTATTATGTTTTATTTTATTATGTTTTATTTTTATTATATCCCTTCTACATTACTTTACCGAAAGAACCAAGAATAACATTTTTATCTATTTGGTTAACATCGATTTCTTTTCTCTCTGGCGGCCTCTTTGTCAATCCACTGCAAAATTAAGAATTCCTAACGCCAATACAGAAATAGGAATGATGTTTTCCTTTCCTTGACCTGCTGCGTGAGGATGAATGCAGATGTAAATGTATCGGCCAAGAGTCTTCTTTTAATCTTTCATTAATTCAGTCGTAGCAAACTTTTAAAACATGTGGGTAATCACGAAAGGTTACGGGGAGCACCAAATATCAAAAGGCAACAGTGGAAAGTTGTTGGATAAACAAGTTAATCGAAAACATTGACATGTAAACAAAGAGTTAAGATATAAGTGAACTATGTAACTATTGATAATGGTATTAATAACAGAGAAAAGATCGAAAGGAAATAAATCCAAATTCAGGAAATACAGAGGACATATATTTAAAAAGACTCAATAAACTACCGGACAAACGCAAACCCAAAAGGATTGAGCATAATGTCATCCACAGAGGTTAAAGCTATAATGATTGTGACACTGAGTGCCAACTGAAATTCAGGCAATAATCGACAAGCGCTGCCTATTTAAAAAAAAGTGCATCAAGAAGAGCCATTGCCCGAAACATCACTGATTATATATTTCAAGGTAGTGTTTTGATGAGTATGTTGGGTGTTCTAGTTGTGCTTGTGCACCATCGCAACCATACATCACCAAATAATTAGTTTACCTGTCAATAGGTGTCTCTAGCGAGTAAATTGACTGAGACAAGAACAACCTACCTGAGGTAAAAACGTAAACATATGACTAGTTATTCAAGCTCAAGCAATGTATAACGCACGCAATTTTCCACAGGTGAAAAATGACCTTGACTGAGATGCGAAGCCAAGCTTAGTGGAAATCGAACGCCAGGTAGGAGTCTGTAATCAAATCTGGAGTCTTCTCGATCTTATCGGATCTCACATCCTACGCAGGTGTGAGCCTGCAAAGAACTTGGATTGTAAACCTCCATGCGGGGCAGGTTGTTATCGGCTGCTGTGAAACTGTGCTAAGTGGTGGCTTGCTGTAGTGTAGGGGAGCGGTAGTGTATTGGTTAGCACTGCGCTTCGAACCCTGGAGACCGGCCAACACCACTGACAGTTATTTGAACCGGTCGCCAAACCCTAGGTCGGCTCAGCCTCAAATGAATACCTGGTGTGGTGTGTAAACATCGCCATTCGGGAGGCCTGGCGTGGTGCTGGCCACCCACCCCCTCGTGTGCCGTGCCGGCCTTCATATGTGCTCACTCACAGAACTCGCTCCTCGAGGCTTTTAAGGCCAGCAGATGGCGGTGCCACAAAATACATTGTTGTACTGTGCTTCTGCGCTCCCACATCTACGCTCTCACATCTACGCTCCCACGTCTACGCTCCCCGCCTGTTGCGACCTTGCACTGACAGTGGCGTGCTGAAGAATATTCAAATGACCGCCGTGACCCCTTACGGCTTGGAGAGGCCCTTAACCGGCGGTGGATTTGACAGGAAGGGCTGCGGCACGAAGACTCACGAGACAATATTGACAGTGGCCAGCCGATGCACACCTGCACCACGCGCGTCACACAACTCGGAGGGGAGGGGGAGTGGGTGACATCCGCGCGCGCGTCTCCCATTGTCTTCGGCACAAACACGAGCTGCGTGGAAGGTGTCTCTACGTCGTCGTCTCTGGTGCTCTTGACTTTGCTCCCCCGTCGAAGAAACCCGAGATGGTTGCTCGTCGCACGAGGAAGAAGACCCCCCCCCAACCCCTCCCGCCCAACGCCGGCTGCTGGGGACAATGGTCTGAGCACATCCCGATGTTTGACCTGTAAAGCGAGACTCGTCCGGTTTTTTTGCGAAAGACAGCCGTTTGCTCAAGAACGTTTAGACGCGGCAGGTGTATGCGAACACCTGAAACTGTTGGCGTCCGATATTGTTTGTTTTATCTTGGCCGGGTCATTACACGTGTAAGACGAGATCTTGTCTTTGAATGCGTCGATACGAGTAGAGACAATAACAGACTGAATGTGAAAATGTACTTGATATAATTGTTATATTGTTTTTCCTTTTTTTTGTCTTGAAATTAAGATGGTTCAATTATTGGCAGCATCATGCGCGGTGACAGTTTTTATATCTAACTCATTATGAATTAACAAATTAAATATTGATATTATTTTCGTAATATCAGAGTACATATATAAAACATGAGGGCGCCACTGTAGCGAAATGTTAACTACCTCGCCTTAATTTACAGGAGACATAGGTTCGATTGCATGTTCTGCCCGTGATCACGTAGATTTTTCTCCGGGTCTTCCAGTTTTTCCTTCCACATTTAGAAACATGCGTTTAGAGTATTTGTCTCCGATAAATTTGCCACGTGAAAAGCCACTTCGTTGATCTATCATTTGTGGCCAGGTCGCTTCTGAACAAAAGCTATATAGCTCAGTGGGCCTTACCTGGTAAAATAAAAACATAGTTTAGTTTTAGTTAGGTTTAATAGTTTATAAGTGTGTGTTATACCTGGACTGGTACAAGCTCATGCACTTCGCCAAGCCGCACTAAACAGCGTGGTGAAGTATGGCTGTCCAACCCACATGGGTGACACGATGTGGTGAGAGCCTAATCCAGATTTGTGACAGATCACTTCATTCTTGATTTGAAGCTAATGTCTGATCGCAACCGGTGTGGGCCATATTAAAAACTTTAAAAAGTCGCTACTCCTATAAATACATTTTTCTGAGTTACAGTGAAAAACCTCACTGATTCCAAAGATTCATTTTCAGGCTAATGCTTTTTTTATATGTTTGGCCAACTTCTATGTCCAGTTGTTACAACAATCCATCCATCTCTTGCTGGATAAATGGTGCATAGCAGGACAGTGAGAGATGGCAACAGTTTCAAGTTTCAAGGTCTTTATTCAGCAGGAGAAACATCTGATGATTTGCGTTAAAGAAAAAAAAAACATCAGCAGAAGAAAACGTTTATAATAAATGACTACGCAGTATTTTTTTGTGTCAAATACCTTGACACAACAGCCATCTCAGTACCAACAGGGACATCAGGCTGGCTTTACGGAGGAATGAAGTTTGTGAGCCATCCATAAACCCTTTCTGCAGGTTTTATAGTCGCTGACACACTCTCCTTTGTAGAAGTTTTGAAACTGATCCCAAAAGCCTCAGCTCAGTCGATAGGGGTAGAGAGGGGGTGTGTGTGTGGGGGGGGGGCTGCTTTGTACAGCCACACATGTGCCATACGCATGGACACATTCATCATCAGCGGCCTCCAGCGTCGTCGGGCGATGAGATCTTTGTGCATCCGAAGCAGGAGGAGGATCTCTTGAATGTCTCCCCGTGTCGTTGCCTCGTCTCGTGGAAACTTATCGCGCGTTAAACACTCCGCACGATTTGCTCGAGTGGCTCAGAGCTCAGAGCATCGAGCCATCGCTGCTGAGATCCTGGGTTGCTGAATTTGGGTATCTGCCACCTGTGATTAGCCCAAGTTCCCGAATGTTACGAGATGAGGGTTTTAAATACACCAACAATTTTTACTTTCACTTAGTTTTGGACAAATTCAAACGGTGAAAATAAAAATGAAAAGTATTCGTGTGACTACAATGTGACAAGCATTTGTCTGTATCCCGATATCTCAGAAGAAGTTCTATGATATCACCTTTCGGGCGAGATTCTCTAATATTGAGTGATGGAACTTCTTTTTGCGGAAGTTCCAAATAAACTTTCCATCTCGTGACACGATTGCCTAGAACACAATTCAAATAAAGTTGGTCCAAGCGCGGTTACAGAGAACAGTCGGCGTGCGTGATGTGCGTATCGTGGGTGCTTCCGATATTAGGAAGCCACTGGAGCTATACACTTTAAAATCCAGATTGAAAACTAATTTCTTTAGAACTGCTTGCTATTTTTTTAGTTTGTTGTCCTTCCCCACGCGCACATCCGATTAGCGCGTTCGGCTACGTACGATGCGAACGAAGTTCAACGTACATGCATATGTACGTGGTGAGGAGGAGGAGGAGAAAGAGGAGAGGCAGAAATCAAAGAAGCGGAAGCAGTTGATTTTTCAGGAATGGTTCCCAGCTGTGACCTCCGCGCACACCCCTCTGAAAGCCGGCGATGCGCGGCCCTCGCCGCGCGAGGTCAGAGCTCTCGACCCGTCCGTGCCGCTCTCACTAATTTGTTCCCCAGCACCCGCCGCGGACGGAGAGCGGAGAGCGGAGAGCGGAGAGCCGGGGTCTCGCGGCCAGCGTTAGCCAAGCCGTGACCTCCATGCCACACGTGCTGGGCGAAGGTCAACAGGCACTGCGGGCCCCGTTGTGTTTTGTTGATTGTCATCGACGTTCGAAGCTCGCGTTGATTTATGCAAGTGTACAGGCCGTTGCCGACGGTGTTTTATCACGCCGGGAAATGCCGCGCCGGGCTATTCGTCGTGAACACTTTTCATACCCCACGTCGCTGCGACGGATCTGCACTTGGGAGGAAATTCCGCTTCGTTGACAAAAGTATTGGACGTGAATGTGCCGATGTGCTTGTTCGCCACACGGTTTACATCTGCATGCCAGGAGTGTTCGTCGTGACGATGATTTTTAGCTGTGGGCGAGAGTGGATGGAGCAACACGTGGCGGTGCTAATTGATGTCATCATTTGACTTGCATTAGCAACTCAGTACACGACTTATACGTGCGCTATAAATCAAGCCTATTATTAACAACGAATAAAATAAAAAAAGACTTCCCACAAATGTGTGACCCCTGCAGCTCAGACGAGCACATTATCAAGTTCAGGATACAGTTATTGTCTTGTTGAGGATTTGTGTTCTAAAAATAACAATTATTCGTATATTTTTATTGTGCATCTAAACATATACGCTTGCAATTGATATTGTTGGGGATTTTGGAGCGGTGGCGCAGTGGTTAGTACGCCGCGCTATAAAATCAGAAACCTGAGTTAGATTCCTGGCCACGACTAACATCAGTGCGAGTGATATCCGAACAGGTCTTTCGGCCTGCCACCCTCCCCTTCACCAACCCACAATGACCATGATTGGTGAAGTATGGTTAAACAACCACATGACCCGGACGTGGCTTAAAAATCTGGAAATACTGATTCATATTTATTAAAGGATTAACAGTAGATATAACGTTGTGCTAAATTACTCAGTGGTGAACTTTTCAAATAAAAGTATAGCATTACATAATACATTTAGGCTTACATTACATTATGAAATGTTAAAGCTTTCTTTTCCATGAACTTTTGCTAAGATCTGTGACTAGCTTGTTTGCTGCTGTCTAGAAGCACTGTTTTATTTTTAAATCCCATGTGCTACTGTCTCTGTGCCAATGTGTCGCATTGCACTTCGTACTCAGCTTTGTTTCCATTTCAGTTGAAATGTTACTTCTGTCTTCCAAATTATTTTCTTTCAAGTCAAATTGACGTGTGTTTAGATGTGCACATTGCCTGTGTATGCATGCGTGTGGCGTAGCGATTAGCTCGGGTCCGGGGTTCGATTCCCGCTCACGGCCAACACCACTGACATTTATCTCAAACGGTCCTGGGCCTCCTCCAGATCGACTCAGCCTCAAATGATTAACCGGTGCAGTATTTAAACATCGCCACTCGGGAGACAAAGGTAGCCAGGCGTGGTGTTGGCCACCAGCCTCTAGTGTGAAGTGCCGGCCTTCATAGGTGCTTGCTAACAGAACTTGCCCCAACAGTCTGTTCAAGCTATACGGGGGATCTTTGTTTTTGTGGCCACTCACAGTTGTTTTATTATTGTAACTTTCTGACCCACCCCTACTGGACATCTGTGAAAAAGAGCTTCATAGCTCATCGGATTTCTAAATAAAGATCTTATTCTGTTTTATGCTGTTTCTGGAGGAACCCCGAGACGGATGGGATCAGTCTCCTGGCTCCACCAAATGGGGTTTGGCCAGGAGACATCATGGATACCTGTACCTCCGGCACAAGCTCGTTATGATCTTTTGTTCGTGGTTTCGTGGTGATTAAGTTCAACGTTGGAAGGGTTACCAGCCTCTCGCACCTCGTCCAGAGCCCCCGTTGGCCACTGTGGTAGGTGAGGGGAACAGGCAATTTGTATCGGCCTTCCTCCCAACATCATTTCTCATAGCGATCACAGCGTTACCAACTGGCCAACCACCGGGAAGTTTGGGGGCTTTGTGTTTTATTTACGGATGAGTGGATCGTTGGCTATGACTAACATCAGTTTGATGGCCATGGTTAACATCAGTGGTGAGTGATATCTGATCCAGTTCTGGGAACTATTCCTAGGTCGACTCAGCCTAGGATTAGTACCCTGCTGACCAAACCGTCACCCCATGTGCCGTGCCTTCAAAATGTGCTCACGAACTGCACCTGCCCCAACAGCCGAAACAGGCGATATGGGAGATCTGTGTTCTTGTCCTTTGCATGTGTGATTACTGCACTGATCTCTGTACACAGTGTCCTAAATTTAATATAAAGCCACGTATAGCATCAGTGATGTCTGAACAATGTCGTGGGCCTCCACTGGGTCAACTCAACCTTAAATAAGTACAGTGCTGACACATACTGTTGTTTGGACGTGAGGTCAGCCACAATCTCCTCATGTGCTGTCTTTGTTGTTCGACCATACTTCACCGCTCTGGTCAGTGTGAATTGGTGAAGGCGGTGAGCATAGACGTGGATATCATAGAAGTACAACGAAACAATCGATGTTGCTGCACTGTTCTCAGATACCCACAATGTAGTGGTGCCCCGTAGCCACCTTTGGCAACCTGGTGTGTTTGGTCGTCACCCATCCAAACACTATCCAGGCTCAACGCTGCTTAGATTCATGAGATCTGATGAGATCGGGCGCATTCTGGGTCATGTGTGCATAGGCTGTCAATAATTGTGATCCTTAAATTAAAGGGCACAAACCATGCATTTAATGTGCACTAAGCCTACAATTCAACACTTGAATAGTTTATGTTTTTTTGGTCCATGCATCATAAAACATTGACTCGTGTTTAAACACTCAGAATTTTGGTAAATGTATGCTTCGAGTTTTGTCAAATTAAGAATTACAATTATTAAAAGCGTTGCATCATCATCCACAATTAATCCACTGCTGGATGGAGGCCCTGCCCCAAGCAAGCCATCATCTCGCACGAGCCAATCTCATCCTCCTCCATCTCCATCAGCGAATGTCATCATTTGACTTGCATTAGCAACCTTAGTACACGACTTATACGTGTGCTATAAATCAAGTCTATTATTAACAACAAATAAAATAAAAAAAAAAGACTTCCCACAAATGTGTGACCCCTGCAGCTCAGACGAACACATTATCACCAGCCCTTGGTACGTCACAGTTTCGGGCAACACCGAGTGAACTCCAAGTTATCTCATGTGTCTTCTTGGTTCTTTCGGTAAAGTCACGTAGAAGGGAAATAATAAAATAATAAAAATAAAACATAATTAAATAATTCTCACGACGTTTCGGCCACAACGCAAGCAGACCTGTTCTTCACCTGAGGACGGCTGCTTGCATTGCTGGCCGAAACGTCGTGAGAATTATTTTATTATGTTACATTTTTATTATTTTATTATTTCCCTTCTACGTGACTTTACCGAAATAACCAAGAAGATGAATCCCTGCAGTCACGAAAGCTTTAAATCGGAATATATCTCAGTGTGTCCGGACTGGTGTCGTGAGGCCTGCACTCACCGCTACGCCCTCAGACATTGCCGTGGTGAAATGCCTCGCAGACCCCCAACAATCGTCGGCCCCCCTCCCCACCACCACCACCACCAACAAAGTCCTGGAACTCACCAGGCCAATCTTGCTCAGGGGTTAGGGCCATGAGTTTAACCATTGTAATCTGTCCCGCTCCGCAGCGTACTGTAATCCTTTGATCTCGTCTGCTGCTGGCACAGGTCTCAGCCATTTGTAAAATTCCAGTCGCCGTGAGCCTCAGATTTTGTGGCATTTCGGCAACGGGCCATGTGCATTTCATTACGCGGTTGCCTGCTTTATCTTAGGAAAGGGGGGGGGGGGAATTAAAGAAAATCGAGTTGCTTTTTTCCATCATTTAAAACGGCCCAACATTCCCCAAGCCCAAGCTGCACCGTGTTATTCCTGGGCTAGCGGTAACGCGGCTTCATATGTCGCCGCTGCCGATGCCAGCCGCATCGCTCGCTACTCAGGCGTGGACTTTGCCCAGAGGTGCCCAGAGGTGCCAAAATGTTGTGCGTGGACCCTCGCGCCTGCCGGGAAGGCTACGTAACGTCTATTGTACCCGTCTTGTAAAAGTGTTCGCTGTTGTCCGCTTGCCTAATCGGTGAAAGAGCGTATGGAACATCGCCTGAAAAGTGCACAATTAACTGGGGAGAGGTACATGCTCAGAAGTGTGCTGAGCAAGGCCGTAGACATGGAGTCAACATTGGGGGGGACCAAATCTTACAGGGAGTCTGGGGGTCCCTCCCCCCAGAAAAAAAATCTAAAGTTGAAAATGAATTTCCTGCCTAAAATATTAAAAAATTCACTAACATATGGGATTTACGTTTTATTTATTTTTTAACAATAACGTCTAATAGTGTATTGCATTACATTGCTCTGTTTTTTTCTTTTTTACCTTTTCTTGTTTCATTTTATGTAATGGCAGAGATTAGGGATTTATAAAGTACAACCATAACCACAATCATATAAACAGAAATCTATTTAATAGCAATATATTGGGGGGGGGGGGCATTTTGAGCATATTTACGGCCTTGGTGCTGAGAGAGAGAAATAGCAACACGTGGATTAGTGAAGAAGCACAAATCAGACAGTGTGTTCATTTGACAGGATTCATCACAAGAACTGTATGTCTGTTGAATTTCTTTCGCACCGTACATAGCCAACCGTGCTCATTGGAGGTGCGGGGGAAAGACAACAAACTAAAGACCAACAGCAGTTCTAAAGAAACGAGTTTCCAAAGTAGATTTAAAAGTGCATAGCTCCAGTGGCTTCCTAATTTCGAAAGGAAGAGCTTTCCAGACGGCCCCAGAAGCGCATCTGAAAGCGCGCGATGCAGTGACCATCTTTGTTCGACGGTTAGCCAAAAGCCAGCGCTACGAGGATGACCGGAGTTCGCGTGACGGTGATGCTCCTTCGTTAGAATGTATTCGTTCGGCAAACCGAAAGCCCGTGCACACACTTTGTCACAAATCTTTTCCATCGGGCGATGCATGCCCCGCATGCACTGTCTGATGGAACAAAAAGCCGCGTGACCAAATGGCAGTCAAAGGAGAGGAGAATGAGAGGGTGACACTAGTGCGGAGAGGGGGCGGGGAGCGATGGGATGAGCTCGTGGTGGTCGAGTGAGGTGGATTGTGGCATCACAGGACCGGAATGGAATGTAACGGGGTGGGGGGGTGGGGCGATGGCCTTCCTCCAGCTGTGTGTATTATAGATCAAGGCTGTTTTTGTCATAATTCGCAGCTGCCATTACCACGGTTGGCTACGTACGGTGCGAAAGAAGTCCAGCATGCATAATAACTCAAGATGCAGGGGCATGACTTTGCCACATCGTGATAATCCGAAGGTGGCTGCTCTATTTAAGACCGGAAGCAACAGGAGAGCTTCACCATTCTTGCCCGATGAAGCTGATTGTAATTATCAGCGAAACGTCGTGCTACTCAAATTTTAAAATGCTGTTGATTCTCTCTTCAGCACACCGGTGGGCTAAATAAGTGAATTATTTTGTCCTTTGAAAAATGACACATTTTTTTACTGTTTGGCCGTGTCGGGTGGTGGAGGATTACGACACATTTATAAATAACGCGATCTGACCCAAAAACTTATATTATGCGATTAGTATGGTCACGTGATGGCTCGTTGTCGATCACGTGCTCTCCAGTATCACTCAGAATCGATGAGCTAGTGATACTGAAAACATTGAACTTGGAGATCAAAACCAGCTAGAATGCTGGTGGATTGTTTTGTACTTTTGTGTCATATATTTGCCTTTTATATGGCACGTTCTTTCGAATGCAATTTTCTATGCGTTCATGTTTTTTTGCCTGTACATGCATATGATGCACATATATGTGTGCGTACACAGTCTTTGTGTTTGCACATTTGTGTTTGCGAATATGTGAGGGTTGCATTGTTTTAGGTTTTCATCATTTTTTGCAAAAACTTAAACGCATGATTCGGTTTTAACAGTTCACTTAAAATTTGCATAAATAAAATAAAAAATCTTTTAAATAAAAATTATTTTGTTTTATTTCTAAATACGTGACTTTACCGAAAGAACCAAAGAGCATGGCTTCCTGCAGTCACGAAAGCTTCAAATCAAGATGTGCACAACATGTTAGCCTATTTTATTCGTTATTTTTCATGGAGCTGTCGAGCACCGCTGTTATTTTGGCACCGTCGTAGAGGCGGCTCATCTTGTTTTGCTTTCAGGAGGTTAAGTGATCTGTTTCCTGTTGATTTTATTATGACCATACAATGTCTTCTTGGTTCTTTCGGTAAAGTCACGTAGAAGGGAAGTAATAAAATAATAAAAATAAAACATAATAAAATAATAAAATAAATATGTTGTTATGTTTTATAATAAAAAGAAAAATAATAAAATAATAAAATAATTTGCTTATTATGTTTAACTTTTTTATTTTATTACTTCCCTTCTACTTGACTTTACCGAAAGAACCAAGAAGATGAATCCCTGCAGTCACGAAAGCTTTAAATCGAAAATTAAACCATACAATGTGTTGACTACCTGGCCAACACATTGCATGGCGTTTTTCTGTGCCTTTTCTTATTTTCTCGTTTGCTGCCACCACAATCGTATGGTTATCCAATATCGGGCAGGTGATTGATGATGAGGATGATGGCTTGGCCCAGTCTGTAGCCCTGGCGATGTCCTCCATGGGGCGTAGCTCCTGAAGGAGCCCACAGACCAACAGACGTCTACGCAGCGGATTTTGGCTAACCATCGGACAAAGACGGCCACCCCATTGTGCGCTTTCAGATGCGTTCAGCAGCCGTCTGGAACGCTCTTCCTTCCGACATTAGGAAGTCACGAATGCACTTTTAAATCTAGATTGAAAACACGTTTTTACAACTGCTTTTTGTGTTTAGTTTGTTGTCCTTCCCGCTGTGCCAATACCACAGACGAAGCGATTATCAGCCAGCATTTAAATAAATGAATGTGAAATAAAGATTGTTTTGGCTGGGTTTTAATGCTTAGCTCATGATAAATACGTCTGTAATTGTATTCATGCAATGACATGGGCTTTGTTTAACTAACATTGAGTGTATTCAAACTGTTGTATATATATATAGCCATTAGATTTTGTTGGTATTTTAAGTGTAGAAAATTTACCAAAAATATACAAGTAGTCATTTGTATTTTTTCAAATAAATATAGTTATTGATCATTTGTATTTTTTAGTAATTGATAGGTCTTTTTTATTTTGTATAAACATATCCTCATTTTATTGGGGTTTAGATTATTTTCAACCATTAAATATTGGTATTTAAAATTGCGCGCACAGAATGAATCCTTCAGCAAAAAGAAAAACATGCCGCTCGTGAGTTTCACTGTTAAACTGGGAGACGGAGAGCACCTGAACACGTAGGAGCTTTAAATTTCTATTTAAAGCTTTCGTGACTGCAGGGATTCATCTTCTTGGTTCTTTCGTTAAAGTCACGTAGAAGGGAAATAATAAAATAATAAAAATAAAACATAATAAAATAATAAAAATAAAACATAATAAAATAATTCTCACGACGTTTCGGCCACAACGCAAGTAGCCGTCCTCAGGTGAAGAACAGGTCTATCAGACGCTGTCTTTCCGAAAGACCTGTTCTTTACCTGAGGACGGCTGCTTGCGTTGTGGCCGTAACGTCGTGAGAATTATTTTATTATGTTTTATTTTTATTATTTTATTTTTTCCCGTCTACGTGACTTTACCGAAAGAACCAAGAAGACGTAGGAGCTTTGCCTATGTTTTTATTTATTTTTGGCACAATTGTCACAAACAAATACAAAGATCCCCTGTATAGCTTTAACAGACTTTTGGGGCAAGTGCTGTCAGCGAGCACCTATTCAGGCCAGCATGGTACACGAGGTGGTGGGTGGCCAGCATCACGCCCGGCCCAGGAGGACCGGCTCAGATATTCGTCACTGGCGTTGGCCGTGAGCGGCAATCGAACCCGGGGGGTGAGGTTTGTAGCGCAAGCGCGCTAACCGCTACACTACCACTCCTCTCACTTGTCACACACACATACAGTACAGTACATACAAACACACACACACGTGCATCATTTGCCAGAGAAATACTGAAGAGCGCAATCACGCTCGGGGTTCCAGGGTGCACGGCACTACAAAACCACGCGGTGATTTTTTTCTCAGTGGAGAATGGGTGAGAAGGATTGATTTCATAGGACAGGTGTTTGGGGCCGTAACTAACGAGGTCCAGGAGAGACGAGAAAACCAAAACTGCACCGCCGAGGATTTTTAGGAAGAGGAGGGCGGAGGACGTGGGTAACAAGAGGCAGGGAGAGAGGTTGTATACCGTGGCAGGTTTAAAGGAAGTAAAGGCGAGAGGAGGGGGACATTGACGGGAATCAGGTGGCCGAGGGTGAGAGAGGGAGACCACGTGGAATGGGTGTGGGAAGACGTCGCAGCTGCACCCTATTGGCTGCCTGCTGTAATATTCTCTTACCGGTAAATAGCACAATGCATAGTATCACGCAGGTCTGCCTGCAGCTTTGTGACCTAGTGTATTTCTTACTTATGCATAGCAGGTATTTGGCAGTGTGGGTAACCCGAACTGACAACAAGCAATAGATCTCTGCAAGAGGCATGTTATTTGCATCAGTGGTGGGATGATTGATAAGCAACCCCATTGCCACCCTGCGACTTTACAAGCTTCACATGTTACCTGAGACATCAGTTGTAGGTGCAAACGAGCCACTGAGAAACAAACAATGCAATACAAATGCCGCAGTCATTAGTGGACTGCCTCCCTTCTGCTCGGGGTTAAACACCATTTAAGCCCTAGCACCTGTATTTTTTTTTCTCCTTCATCTTCTTTGCAATTTCACCAGAGAAAGCAAAGCAGTGGGCTCGCGTGCTGGAGGCGAGGCCTTATCTGTCACAACCTCGGCACCCTCTCTGTCAGATTGAGCCGTGAATCCGATTACAAGCCCTGACTTGCGTCAGACCACTGGACTGCCGGTGTGAAAGTGGGAGGGATTATCTCTGTGAGGAATGAGCCCCCCCCCCCTCACCAACCCCCACCCCCCCAAACCACAGAAATGCACCCGTCTGCTCTCTTTCTTCCTTTTGCTCTCTCCCTCTCACTCACTCTACCTCCTATTCTCCAGCCGCCTCCCTCTATACTTCCACTTGGTACCTGGGAGTGTGCTGCCAAGCGCCGCAGGGGATGGCTTCTCAGAACCGGTACCGGTGGATTTCGATGGCAAGCAAAAAAGAAAGGAGCTTCTCGCAAACATAAATTGCCCTTGGGCACAACACTGGCATCTTGGCCGGCCCACTTGCGCTCACTCTTAAGTGCATGGCTCTATTTCATTATTATCCAGATCGGTGATCAAGAGGTCATCGTGATGGCCGATGCCAATGGTGCAATTATTACTTCTAAGCTTCTGTCAAAGCATACAGCTGATGTACAGAGATTGACAACGTTTTGCCTTAATGATTATAACAAGAATGTAAAATGGCCAAGTCAGTCAAAGCATTGCAAAGGTGCATTCCTGAAGTGTTGATTTTAAGCTCTCTGCATTCACACCGACACCAGGCCAATTATGCATTTTCATACATATAAAGCATTGGCAGAAGGGTAGCGCAGTGGTTAGTACACTGCACTCTTAAACTGGCTGTCTGAGTTAGATAACCAGCCACGGCTAACATTGGTGCTATTTGAATAGGTCCCGGACCAACACATTCACTAACCAGCAATGACCAGCTTCTAGAAGTATGGTCAAACAAACTTCACGACTTACGTGGTCTGGGAAGACCTAATTCAGTTATGGATTGACAAATAGTTAAAATTATCATTATTTAAACATGGTACCATATAAATTAAACTCTGCACCTATATAGCGTTACAAGGGACGGTAGGACTGGATTTGTCAGTCATTTACTTGGAAGTTACTTTTTAGGAAAAAACCGTCTAGGCAGGCTTACCGAGAAAGTCATAACTGTTAAAAAATATATAATCGTGCCCCGATGTTAAATCATTTCCCGAAGAAGCTCCCAGTATGTAGAACGACACATGGGACATCGTGCCGAACACATCAGAGAACCACACATCACAACCCTCAAAACCCATTGCAGTAAAAAAAATAGAATGGTTCGCAAAATGTGCCTCCACAAACATTGTATTTGCCATAAACACAGGAAGCGGGTGCATCTGTGATGTTTTGTTGAGGCTATTCATTTGCAGGAGGTTATAAACAAAGCAATAAATGAGCCGTGACTCAGTTTGGCTTTTAAGGGGGTACCAATTGTTTGGCCTCATTGCCCCCACATCTGCTGGGGTGAGTGGTGGGTAAGGTGGCGTGAAGGGGTGAGTGGTGGGTACGGTGACGTGATGCAGGAGTGGGAGGAGGGAGAGGCATTGTCAAAAGTAAGAACCCCACGTAACTCAACTGCACAGTGGCGGACGCTTTTGGGGCTTAGTATTTGTTGCGTTACGAAAGAAATTGGGGCCCACAGCTTATTTGTGCCCCCGTCGTCTTTGCTGAGTGGCAACTTCGCCACTCGCAAACAAGTAATTGAGACTAAATCACTGAATTCTCAAGCGCCGTTGTAACAACTACTTTCAATAGAATTACAAAATGAACATCTTTTCAGTGACACAGCCATAGTTGCTTGAAACGTGTGTGTTATGTTACTTCATTGCAATACTATACATCGTATTCATGTAATACATGAATGAAATAATTGTAACTTTACAGTGTATGCATGATATATAAAGATATAGTTCAGTGTTAATGTTAGATTGTTAGTACTGTATCGTGTAATATTATCGTATTAATCACCGTTGTTGTTTTTACCTTGAATTTCTTTAGAGCTGCTTTTTGTGTTTAGTTTGCTGCCCTTCCACTGCATTTCCGATTAGGACGGTTGGCTACGTACGGTACGAATGAAGTTCAACATGCATACACATACATGTTCACATACGTACATACATGTTTACATACATGTTTACTGATTAGTTTGATCCAACTCTCGAAAGAGAAACGGTTCGTCTCAATAGGGGCCTCACAAGGTTATGCATGAAAGTAAATGAATGAATCCATAATTGCTCTCTGGTTCTTTCGGTAAAGTCACGTAGAAATAAAATAAATTAAATAATAGAATACAACGTCTCGATTGCAACACAAGCAATCGTCATCAGGTCAAACTAAATTTGAGAGAGAGCCAAAACACAGACACGGAGACACACAGACAGACACACAAGCAGAGAGAGACAACACAGAGACACACAGAGATAGACACACAGCATAGACACACAGAGAGCAGTCCATAATTAATCCATAATTGGTTTTGAAAATGTTATCCCTAACACTGAATAGTCCTGAACCTACAAGCTGTGCTCGTTGTTAATGGCAAGAACAGCATGTCTATGGCACTCAGCCTTTTAAAGTTAAAGAATCTCAAATAACTGTTGTCGATTATGAATAAAATCCTAATTGAAAATTAGAACATTGGCTTTTTTGCTGTCACTGAGATGAAAACAATCTTTGACACGGTTAATGATTTCTGATTTCTGTTTGCTTGGTTGCTGTACTGTATTCGGTCTGCTTTTGAGTTGTCACTTGGTTCAACAAAATAAACTTGAAACGTAAATATTAACATTCGGTCAAATTGTCTTCATTTACTCGGTGATAGAAACGAACCCTGTTGTTTTAATCGGTAATTTTTTTTCATTCGCGTTGGCTCGTGCAGGGGTCGGCAACCAAAATAACAAGAAGAACCACTTTTTAGAATTTGGAATAAAAAAAAACCCCTCAATATTTCAAGAGCTGTAACGCACGTGGTGAATACGACACGGTGGTGATCCTTAATAAATGACGTCACGAAACTGTCCTTTTAAAGAGGCAGCATGCGGCTCTGGAGCTGCAGGCTGCCGACGCCTGGACGAGCGTGGTGAAGTATGGACCGATAACCATCAATCCTACGTGGCATGGGGAGTCTCTCCTTCAGCAATGGATTGACAACGGGCCGCAAATGTAATTCGTTGTATAAGTTCGCAAAGGCAGAACATTTAAATGTTGTGGATTTGCTCTCCAACACACCGGTGTGCTGTACTAGTAAAGAGTCGGCACGTTCTGTTTACGTGACAAACCTTACTAGTTGGCTGTGTCGGGTGGTGGCGGGTTTAACGACACATTTATATTCACAAGATCTAACCCAAAAAAACCTATATTATGGATAATAAATTATGTTAATGCTGCTGAAATAGAGGGCCGATAAACATTAGAGGCAACTCAAAATGTACTTATTAACCGATTACATGTAATGATTATGCTCATGCCACATAATTCTACAACAGCTTGTGTTAATCTAGTCACAATTAATTCATATCCAATTCTGTTATATTTCCATTAAAGGAGAAAACAAGACGAGATTAAAAAAAAACGAGGAAATAACACAAACGAGTTGTAGAAAAAACGAAACGTGTTGGTGCTTGAAATACTGGTTTATTTGCGTTCCGAATACATTGCAGAAACAAAATTATCACGGGAATTCCTCTGAATGATAAATACTACTTAATATGTTGCCTTCAAGAAGATCCCTTATTGGCTTCATAGATACTAGGCACCTTCCACCTATTAAAACACAAAGATTACCCCTATAGCCTCAACAGACTTTTAGGGCAACTGCTGTCAGCTAGTAGCACCTACGAATGCCAGTACGGCACACGAGGGGATGAGTGGCCAGCACCACATATACACAAAGACAAAGATCCCCCGTATAGCCTCAACAGACTGTCGGAGACAAGTGCTGTTAGCGAGCACACCCCCCCCCCCCACCGTATGATGTTCAGCACCAGGGACAGCGCCCGAGGCGCTGCCAAAACCGTGAGCGCAGCGAGAGTCGGAGTCAAAGGTCGGCAGCTGGAGCGAGAGAGGAGCGCGGCGTGGGTGGGTGCGCTCTGCTCCCGCCAGTTGTGCGACTCCGTTTTCTCTCTCCCCCCCCCCCTCTCTCTCTCTGCGCAGCGCATTACGCCCGCTGTGATGTCGTAGAACGAACGCCGCAGTAGGCGTGCGCATTGTGTTTCTATCTAGACGCAGTGCATTTCTTTAAACGCATCAGTTTAAACAAGTTTATGCAGTTCCATATAATAGTCGCAACGTTTTGCTAGATTAGTCAGTCGCTTGCTTTATGAAAAAAGACTTGCTTTTAGTGGTTTTTTTTCTTTCTTTTTTCCGTCCTCGACTTTCAACTTTCGTTTCAGAGTAGCGAGTTTCTCCGCGTTACATTTGAGCGGCGTTGCCCCTTGGGTTGACGAGCGGGCGGGCGATCGGGCTGGGTGGCTCACGGCTTAGTGACCACCACCACCATCACCACCACCACCAGCCGCGCTCCCCTCTCTCAGTGCGCTCTCTCTCTCTCTCCCCCCTATGGGGGTTCAGGCCGCTCGCTGCTCTCGCTGTGCCGTGCGATCTCCCCGGGCGCTTGCAGTTAGTTCGGCAGTGGTTTTGAGAACGGCGCGGTGAGGAACCGCGAGCGCAAATGAGCGCAGCGGCGTGCCGAGCTGCCATGCGGATGCCTTCGGGAACTCAACTCATCCGCTCCAGTTCAACCCGCGTTGCATCGGCCGGTGTAAAGGATGTGATTCTGATGAGGAGGAGAAATGACAACTCAAGTGAGTTCAATTGCTTGTTACCGCCTGATTAACACGTTGTACTGTGTCGCAGCTTCATTACGAGTAGTTCTCGCAAACTTGAGTGGGGCAGTTTGTCGTCAGTTCCAGACGCAAAACAATGTCATTCGCATCTATATAGGGGCATCTGAATGCGACCGTATCCCAATACGGAGTACAACAACAGTTGGTATATGTATCATGTAATGAAGAGGCAGGAATAAATAACGCTTTTGATTCGGGGCTTGCACAAGGATAGGGAGTCGGCAGAACGGATGGTTGTGGGGGGGGGGGAATGAGTTCCAGAATAGTTGAATAAAAATTACGATAATAGTTTACATTCACCTGGTTACAAGTCATTGCGAAAGGGTTCGGAAGCTACGTCTCATGTCGCCGTGAGCAAGAGGTAACAACAAACACAAGCGTTCCAACAAAACACGCTACAGTTGAGTTCTTTTATGAGCACTACTGTCATTCAACTACGATCCTAGACGGAGAACAACCCATGTTCTAGCTTACGTTGAAGGGTTTGCGCGTAATTAGGTGAGTAGATGTTTAATCAGCATCGTCCGCTATACCATGGACGTGTAGAAATATACACACACGTGTGAAAAACAGCTATGCCAGTCACTTCTCTGGGTATATGAAGGTATATAATGCGCAATATAATATAATCAATTGATCCCTCAGTCCACACTCGAGCACCGAGTTACACTAGACCCAGGCTAGGGTATATAGTGTAGTGGATGGACCGTGTGTACAGCTCTTTGTCAGTCCACTGCTGGATGAGCACCTCCTCACGTGTGTGCATCTCGTGAGGATTGTTTTACCATACTTCAGCATGCCGGTCAATCGCGTATTACACGTAGCAACCCCTATCCCTTCGATTATGGTAACTAGTTTTCATTGCATTTAGTAGCGATACTATATATACATCGTCAAGAAAGTTCATAGATGTAAAAAAAAAGTTTAATAGCAAATAGAATGGCAATGTGTGTTCGGCTCTTGTTAGGTAATGTGGAGTGGAGGCACAGTGGTTAGAGCGCTGCATAACGAATCGGGCTGCCTGGGCTTCATTCGCTGCCACGGCTAACATCAGTAGCAAGTGATATCTGAACTGGTCCTGGGCCTACAATTCTGCATTCCACAGTAACCAGCATAGTAAAGTGCGGTCTGCTGATCCCTTTGACCAACGTGGCTTGAAGAAAAGACTTTCATCCAGCAGTGGATCGAAGGGCCGTTAAAACGAGACTGTGTATACGATGTGTTGATAAACAGCATGGAACGAATGGCTGTGTCCGTAGCCTGTAAATAGCGGGATTACATGCAGTGTTTATTAACACGTCCGACCATAGTTTACACGCGTGCGCCAGGTTCAACTGGGCTCTTATCGCAGTGAATGTGGGAACGCGTTCCCTATGCTGACCGGTGCCAGGAACATCGCGCGCGCTGTAAATAACTACAATAGCCAGCAGCACACGTGTACGACCCGAACCGAGATAATCAAAATGCACGCGCGTATACGCAGAAATTATTAGGCAGCTGCAGAAAAAAAAGCCGCCACTATGGAAAGGCGTAAACAGTGTGAAGTTCACGCTTTGCCGAAGGCCAACGTGGAATGTCGCGACATATATGCGCGAATGTATACGTACACGTACGCATTCCATTAAGCTACTGCATTCCTCGCCAGCACTTTTCAAGTAAAGACGTCACCGACAGCAGACGGGGTACTTGACTTAGAAGGGTAAATACGACTACTGTATGTCAAACCCCTAAATGCGTCGGATCTCGGAAGCTAAGCAAAGCTGGGCCTGGCAAATACTTGGGTGGATGACCGCCGTGACTTGTCATGTATTGTAGGCGCGGGGTTGTCGAGGTCGCGCTAAGAGGAGGTGCAGGAGGTGCAGATATTATTATATTTATTATGTTTTATTTTTATCGTTTTATTATTTCCCTTCTACGTGACTTTACCGAAAGAACCAAGAAGATGAATCCCTGCAGTCACCAAAGCTTTAAATCGAAATTGAGGTGCAGATAATTGTCATCCCACTCATACTCCTGACGGGTTTTCTCCGGGTACTCCGATTTGCTCCCTGCATTAAACCGAACTCTCGTTGATGGAATTTATCAAACGCCCCAATGCAGGAAAATCCTCTAGAAAAAAATTATTATTCAGACTCAAGAAGGCTTTCGTGAGTGAACAATCGTTTGACGCTTTAGCATAGTCAAGCATGCATCCTCATGTAACGCGACGTTACACGTGTTAATTCCTCTAACAGTTTGCCCTCGTTCCTTTGAGCTGATGCATTCATGTTCACGCATTATCAACCCATCCATCCTTTCACTTCTCATTCATTCATCCGATCGGTTATTTCCTTATTTATTCTCATACTTGTTGCGTCTGCGGTTCAGACTTTAAACACCCTTTGCCAAACGATCGGTTAGCGTAGGCTACAGCCGACGCGCCAGGTCAATCGGCTCGAACTGGTTTGTGACAAGTGTTACATAACTTGGCCAATGCTCGAGGGGGTTCGTGAGGACCTCCCAACTCCCCGGAGCAAATCATTGACTTGCCCTCAGCCGTTATACTCGTTCAGCAGTCTCTCCCGCATTAACAGTGCATTTCCCCCCGTTATTTGCACTGCAGAATGTTGGCTTTATTCATGCTGAAATGAGTATGCATATGCGAACTTATTTCGGAATAATGATTGTAATTAACAATCTTTTACCACAGAAAGTCTGGCTCTCGATGCTCGTAGTTTTTTTTTTATCTTCCAGGAGAATCCTACATTGGGATGTTTAGGCGATTACGTTCTTTAGTGTTTGGTTTCATGCAGAAGGAAAGCGGAGAAGCCAGAGACAGCCCATCGTGCGAACGAGGGGCTGACATGCAGCAACGCCATCTCTCTACCACGGTGGCGAGATGTTAACTACCTCGCCTGGTATACAGGAGCTCGTGGGTTCGATCCCGACTCCGACGCCTGTTGTGTATTTGGAGTTTGCGTGTCTCTCTCTCCCCGTGGTCGCGTGTATTTTTCTCCGGGTCCTCTGGTTTTTCTCTACACATTTAGAAACATGCATTTATAGTTTTTGGCTGCTATGAATTTCCACATAAGGCACTTTGTTGGGTTATCATTCGTGGCCAGGTCGCTTCAAAAAAAAGACATAATAGTTCAGTGGGTTTCACCTGGTAAAATAAAAATAAAATAGTTGATTGGTTTAGTAGCTTTTTACCACCTTGCAGCAAACAACACCGACAACACCTGACAAGCCCTGGTGGTGGTCACCTATTCAGGCACTTACCTCGGCTCAATCATTCTTAGCTTTCAATATCTAAGAAGAAGACAGGGCTGATTCATGGTAATTGGTCCTCAGCTTGAGACAGACCGTATGCTACATATATACGAGGCTAACCGAAAGTGAACAGCGTTGTTGCCTTCATGGCTTCTCGCCAAGTTTAAATACACAAGGTAATGATAGAGACACGTGAAACGCACGTGTTGCTGCTGAGTGAGCACTCGCACGGCGTACACCAATTAAGAAGATGAAGAGAACGAGAGACTCCGCCCCTCGCTGCACGTGTGCCATTCGAGGTAACAGCCGTTGCCTCCGACCAAAATCATCATCTTGAACGCGCCCGAGCGATCTCGTTGGGTCTCGGAAGCTGAGGAGCATTGAGCCTGGTTAGTACTTGCATTGGGGACTGTCTGAGACTACCGATGTTGTAGTCATTGGGTGGGGGGGATGCCAGGTGGCCAGGATGTTTCAGTAGAGCCATGGATTATTTAAGTTATCTGTGCGGAGCTTTGAGCGTTAGTCTAGAGTGTGTGTGTGGGTTTTTTTAATCTACTACTCGAGTTTCCACGAAAATGAAGCCAAATGCTTATTAATGGAATTGATCAACTATCCCAATGCAATACCCTCCTTGAAATTAGTGTGGAGATTCATTATTTGCTTGAAAAAAATTGATGTGTTCAAGGTGCATAAGGAATAGACTAGAGGAAACTCTATACTCGCTGGTTATTTCGGTAAGACGAACGCTTGTGTCGCGACCGTAACGTCTTGTTTTCTTTTATTATTTTTTCTATCCACGTGACTTTACCGAAAGAACCAGAGAGTATAGATTCCTGCTGTCACGAATGCTTCAAATCTAGAGGAAACTCGTTCGGTCGACTTTGTCCCAGGTGTATTCCGCAAATTATGAGCGGAAGTGTGAACGTTGGCTTGTTGAGGTCGGTGCAGTAAGCGATGGACAATCTAAGGTCGACGCTAAGATTGGCTGAAACGTAAAAACCCAGGTCTCTTTTGGAAAATAAACTTTATTTGTCTGAATGCGATCTTAACTGGGTATAAATAAATAATTATCTCGTACAATTAGACCTACACAATTACATTGTATACTACGGCTTGGGCAAAATTCAATAATAATTCCATTTATTTACCCAGAAAAGTCTCATTCAGTCTCAAGACTGGTTTTCAGGAAGGTATTGGCATCGCGATGTTTGGCGAACTGCGTTCATCATTGTTTGGGTTCATGTGAGTAAAAACCAACGTACCTGGCAAAAACCCACCGAGCATACGAGAAGAGTAAAATACTGAAGAGATATCCCAGTCACCTTGTAGCCCAAGCAGACAAATGCCCTGGCTTGTGACAGGGCGTTTTGTGAGCCACGGGTTTCACACACTGATCTTCAACAGCCCGTCGACAGGAGCATCAAAATAATCGTACCCGTGATATTGTCAAACAGCTGAGGCTCTCTGATATATTGATGCTACGCGTGTCGCCAACGCCACGGCGAAGACGTGGAGGTTTAGAGGGAAGAGACCCGTCTGTGTGTTGGCATTTACGTCGTTTAATTATATCGCCATGCAACTTCAATGGATGCTACCTTCATGGACATCGCGTAGGTTCACACCGTGAGTGGTAATGATACCAATAACAGTCGGCCAGCTGTCACACCACCTTTGGTCGCAGTAAAAAGTAATGTCCTGTTCAAGGAAGTGAAATGCGAAGAATGTTCGTTACGCCTATGGGGTATATATGTGTGCGAGGTGACCAGGACATGGCTTTACGGCAAATGTTCCTGAATCCATCTTTGCGGAACTTTGTTGTTGTTTTTTTGCCATAACGTCCGCGTGTTGATCTTTATATGGGAACTTTGCTTTTTTTTTTGCCATAACGTCTGCGTGTTGATCTTTATATGGGAACTTTGCTTTTTTTTTGCCATAACGTGCGCGTGTTGATCTTTATATGGGAACTTTGCTTTTTTTTTGCCATAGCGTGCGCGTGTTGATCTTTATATGGGAACTTTGCTTTGCTTCCACATTCGTGGAACGGACCAGTAATCCCAATTGCAGGACCATCCCGAATAAACAGTAGTCTCGAGACTCATTGAGGCATCCCTGGGTAAATAAATAGCGTCATTATTATTATTATTCGACGAACCGAATCACCCAGAATGCATCCTGTCTCATCAGATTTCGGAAGCTAAGTGGTGTCGAGCACGGTTGTAAAATAGATGCTGTAGGTTGGGGGCTACGGTTAAGGACAGCAGAGGAACAGTGCAGCAAAATAAATAAATGTATACTATTTTATGCTCCCCTTCGTATGTACGTTGAACTTATTTCGCACCGTACGTAGCCAACCATACGGGGTGGGGAGGCACAACAAATTAAAGTTATACCAAATTATATAGACATATATATATATAAAACAATCCCTACGACCAACACCGCGTCTTTGATGTTCATCTGCTCGAGCAGTGGGTTGACGGCAAAGCCCTGGGACACGTGCGAACGTTAATACCCATTCGTAACAACCAACCAGATTCGCTCACTAAAGCACTCCCGTGGTCTGATTGACATGCAACAGCCACTGCAGCTTGCGGCAACTCGGTCGCTGGAATGGTAGCGGCCGTGAATTAATAGCGCGCAGAGTAAACGGTGTGGCGGTTTTGGTGCCACATGTCAATGTCCGTAGTAGATTCGAGCGCGTTGTCAGCCAGTCTGGCTTTGTCGACGCTATCTATGGATGGCCTGCCAAACACCAGGGGAGAATGCCATTACATTGCTGACGCAGAGCATCGTGGGGAAATGAATGAAGCCCTTTCTCAATTGCAGACGTGTACGACTCATTTTGACCATACTTCACCACGCTTGGTCAGTGCGAGTTGGTGAAACCCGTGCGTATGTAAACGTTGGAGCATAGTTCAGTACAACCGCAACGGGTTTCGCCGCATTGCTCTCTGCTGATAATGCAATCTTGCAGCAGCCTACAACTTATGTTTATGCATGATGGTCCCCCATCCACGCACTATCCAGGCTCAACACTATTAAGCTTCCTAGATCCGACAAGATCTGGCGAATTGTTCACAGGCCGTTGGCGGTATATGTAACGGTATATACAATAACAAAGAGAATAATGAGCTAGAGTCGTTGTTCGGACTCACTGACAAATGTAGTTTGTGTATGTGCAGGGACGTAATCTATTCATACTCTTTGGTTCTTTCGGTAAAGTCACGTCGGTATAAAAATAAAATAACGTATTGTTAATGGAGCACCAATCACCCAGTATGATGAGCTATGAACACGTAATCTGGGCTACAAATACAATTGCATCTGAAATACCAACCGCTAACTATATTACCTAGGTCGGACTCAGTCGTACTGTGCGTAAACATCACTGGGGAGACAAAGGTGGCGTGGTGCTGGCCAAATCACCAGTTCATGTAGCGTGCTCTCCGTAAAGGGCACTCGTTAACAGCACTTGCCACTGCAGTCTGCAATAATATTGAGGCTATACGGGGGGTCGTTGTCTTCGTTGGCTCTTCTCGTGCTCTGCTCACAGAAGGGTTTTGGGGGCATCTACTGGACGGTCCGGTTATAGCAGCATTGAGCCATGCGCGTTATCCAGCCCGATTAGCACGTGGCCAACCGTGCGAATCGGAGGTGAGAATTCATACGAGGTGAATATCAATTAATTCGAGGCGCGAATTAATATAATGCATTAATATGAGCAGCAACTACATTGGGACACTACGTATGTCTAAATTGTATCCTCCACGTGCAGCCAATTAACTTGCATTGTGTTGTAAGACCCTATTAAATTAGCGGAGTCATTAACTTCAGTCATGTTGTGCGTAATTAAAATACCTATTGCTCAGTATATTTTTTTTTCATGGGGTTTCTCGGGTCACGTAAAGCAATTAATTTCACGAAAGTGAAATGTACATAGCGTCCCTGCGTCCGCAATCAGAGTTACTAAGCGCACATGTCCGTAGGTCACACTGAGCCAATGGTGGATATTCCACATTCATATTCCAAGAGACAGTACATCCATGAGGCTACTATCGTGTACAACTACGTGTAATATTAACATTGTCTTACAACACACATGTGTAATAATCTGACCTTTTGTGCAATGGCCCTTTATCTTTTGGAGTAAATGATAGACGTGGTGTTTGCCAGTAATTCTAGACATTCATCATTCAATTTCGATTTAAAGCTTTCGTGACTGCAGGGATTCTTATTCTTGGTTCTTTCGGTAAAGTCACGTTGAAGGGAAACAATAAAATAATAAAAGCTAAAACATAATAAAATCAAATTCTCACGACGTTTCGGCCCCAACGCAAGCAGCCGACGCTGTCTTTCCGACAGCTCTGTTTCTTCACCTGAGGACGGCTTCTTGCGTTGTGGCCGAAACGTCATGATAATTTTATTTTATTATGTTTTATTATTATTTTATTATTTCCCTTCTACGTGACTTTACCAAAAGAACCAAGAATATTCATCATTCAATTGGTCAACCCTCCCAAATGCAGGGCCCTCCATAAAACGACAACATTTAAGCAGTTAAAACAAATGCAAAGCTGTTATCAGCTCAAACAAGCGTGCACCACCAGTGCTGATCTGTTATTTAGAGGACGAGTGTTTTAGGAGAACAACTATAGTCGACTTCCAACAAAGCCTTCGAGGAATGAACAACAACAAGAGTCCGAGTGGAAAAATCTATTTAAAACCGTTCACTTACGAGTTACGAGGCACTCACTCTAACCATTAATCCACATTCATCACTGCAATTACTTCCTATTGCCATGTTTGGGTCGCCTGTCATGAAAAACACGCAATGAGTGTGCACAACACCTGACGTGAACGTTATTCGTAAGTAATGACATCCGTTTTCAGGGTCAAATTTCAATTCCCTTCGTGCAAATGCATGCACGCAGTTCAACGATGGCGGTAATATGAGTTGGTCACCTGAAACGCAAAGTTGTGGTTGAGGCTGGGGGGAATATATTCGGCCTCTATCACGAGCGGTAAACATTTTGTGTGGTGGCTCTAATTATGCACTCATAACCTGCCTCATATCCACCGAACTGCGTGGGTAGATTTGAATGAATAATTCTAGTTTTGTGCATCGGTGGCTCTTTTTTGACGCGAGCAACATTTTACGTCGGACTTGAACGCGCGCATATTCGCGTTACGTCAAACGTAGGTGCCACAACTTATCTGGAAAAAAAACCGTTACGTCGATATAGAGAACTCCTCAAAGAGGTGGAGATTGTCTTTGTGTCGCCTCAACTTAGGTGGACACAAACAAATATGGGGGGGGGGGGCAGTTTTTTCAGACAGGCACACTCAACAGTTTCTCGATATTAAGCCTAACTGTTTAATTGTTTTTTTGTTCTGTCTCAATCTCGCCAGTTTTTGCAGGGGCAGAGAGTAATGAGATTTGTGCTTCTCACAATGCTCACGATGTGCATAAAGGGACCGGCAGCTGCTCCCATTCACGAGCAACACGCCGTGGTCATTTCCGACGATTCTGCCAGGACCTTGCTCATCCCGCTGCTCAGGACTGAGATGCTCAAGGAGGTTCTGCTCAAGACTTTGCAGGAGGAGGTCGGTTGGGGAGGTTCGCATCCAAGGAGAGCGAGGGACACAGGGTCACAGCAGCAGCAGCAGCAGCAACAACAGCCGAGGCCTCGCATCAGCGTCATAGATGCGGGTCTCCTGAGCCACGCGGACGAGGAGGAGTTGTTCTCGTCGCGGGTGATTTTAAGCGAGCAGCCTCCTAGTGGTCCACCTTTACTCTTCCCCGTGGACGACTTCAGCGCATCTGTTGTGTCAGTGGCCAACAGCACGCATCATCGACGCGACCGACGTCATGCCAGCAGCTCGTCATCATCATCATCGTCGTCGTCGTCGTCGTCCTCATCGTCCTCATCGTCGTCGTCATCCGGAGATCCACACCGCGCCGACCGCGGCGAGCTGTCGGTGTGCGACAGCGAGAGCGTGTGGGTGACGGACAAGAGCACGGCGGTGGACATCAAGGGCAATCGAGTGACGGTGCTGGAGGAGATGAGGACTAGCACGGTTCCCTTGCGGCAGTACTTCTTCGAGACGCGCTGCAAGGCGACGGGAAACACACGCGACGGATGCCGTGGCGTGGACAAGAAGCACTGGAACTCTACGTGCAGGACCACGCAGTCTTACGTGCGGGCACTGACCATGGAGGGCACCCGTCACGTGGGATGGAGGTGGATACGGATTGACACGTCCTGTGCCTGTGCCCTGTCCAGCAAATCCGGGCGCGCGTGATTGATGGTGGTGGTGGTCGTGAAGATGATAGTGAGCGGTGCTGTAGCGGTTAGCGCGCTGCGCTACAAACCCGGCGACCCGAGTTCGATTCCCGCTCACTGCCAACACAAGTGACGATTATCTGATCCGGTCCTGGGCCCTCCCCTAGGTCGACTCGGCCTCAAATGAGTACCTGGTGCGATGTGTAAACATCGCCACTGGGGAGAGAAAGGCGGTCGGGCGTGGTGCTGGCCACCCACCCCCTTGTGTACCGTTCCGGCCTTAATAGGTGCTCGCTAACAGCACGTGCCCCAAAAATCTGTTAAGGATGTTTATCTTTTTCTTTGATGATGACAATGATGATGATGATGAATGGTGGTGATGCTGATGAGAAGCCCAGTACTACCAGTAGCTGAATTAAAAACTCTCGACTCCTGCCTGGGTGTTTGGATTAAAAATTGGTCACACGCACGTGACTTTTACGCATTAAGCCATCATAAGTGATCCATTCACCTCCCATAAGTTATTTTGCTGTGTACGACTACATGAATATTTCATGTAAAATTGTAAATGTGTATTAATGTTTGTCGTTATTATTATTGTTGTTTTGACATTTTCATTGTTATTTAGTCGCTAGTACTCTATTTATTAAACATATCTATCAAAAGAACATATTGAAATGATTTTAAGTTGTTGCATACGTGTTACAGATTATATATGGTTATTTTTCGTTAAAGTTATGTTTATTGTATTCCAGTTTTTATTTCTAAAAAAAGAAGATTTCACTTTTAATTAAGTAACAAAAATATTATCAATCATATCTTTCATGTGCTTACTCTAAGTACTTTATTTATTTCAGCAATAAACTTACATAATTAACTTCTACCTCAACTTGTGTTCGCACAGAATCCAGTGTACAATCATTTTTCTCTCGAATTTACTGTGCTATCGTGAATGCAATGCCTTTGCGTATGTTAAACACTCTCGGCCTACTGGTGCTAAGAAGTAAGGCGGTGCATGCAGGCTGTAAATATGTAAACCACTGATTGTGTAAGATTGTAAGTGCGAATTGTGCTCAACATTTTGTATTGCACCAGTATGTTAGTAGCCTAATACAGCCACTGTGTTTCTTTTTCAAGGTTTGGCCCTCTTTGTATTGCTTACCTACCATAACCCTATCTTCTCATACAGGCTGCTTCAGATTGATGTACAGCTTTGCAAATGTAACCACGGTATCTAGACGTTTTTTAGATTTTGATAATAATGTACAGCCCTTTGCCAATTCACTGTTGGACGAAGGTCTCCCATTCTGTGTCAGTCACGGGGCTTGTTTTGGCGATACTGCAAAACGCCGGTCAGTGCAGATTGGTGAAGTGAAGAGGGCTCAGAGCTGGTGAAGGTGCCATTCGCCGCTGAGAACTCAGGATCACCGGGGCCACAGCCTGGCAGTCATTTGTGGTTTAACGCTTTTTGAAGTCACGGGCTAGTTGCGCGAAAATAATTGATAGCAAAACATGCCGAGGCACCCGCCTGCTGGGCAACAACGTGTTGCCTTGATGGAGCAAGTAGGATGGTGAAAGCCATCTGTGTGGGATTTGAGTGTTCTCCCTCATAAGTGCATCTTGTCTTGGCATGGGGTGGGGCTTCATCTGAGGCAACAAAGATGTGATAAAATAACCCAAACAGAATTCTCAATTCAAAGACCCAAACATCCTGAACCGACTACAAGTCACCATTGCTGGAGCCAAACTAATTAGATATTGAAAGCTAAGCAGAATATATAAATGCCTAGTGAGAATTATACTTGGATGGGAGACTGCTGGGAAATATGCTTGGCCTTGAGATGGCATTTCAGCAAGATGGATTTGTAGATCTGTACGAAGGTTTGTGTTACCCCACGTCTTTGTAGGTTTTCTCTGGGCACTCCGGTTTCTTCCCACATATGGCTCGTTAATGTAAATTGGCCAAACATCAAAATGCAGAACCCTCGTGTAGACAAAATGTGTCAATATTTCGGTGAGGCTTCCCTCGGCAAATAAAGAGCATGACAAATAAAGGGCATTATGATGGGACTAAACGTTTTTACTACGTTATGTATTATTTCAGTCACTCATCACTTTCCGCACACATTTAATTATTTACAATATATGTAGCAGAAATTAGCCACATGTTATATAATTCATTTGTCGCAGCCTTGTTAAAAGATTAAAAATATTTTCTCTGTGTAATTATTTTTTAATAATTTAACGTATCCATCAAGAAGGCTGCCTTACAAAGAAAAATATCTAGAATTGGCCAGCAATTGCCTAAAACATCACCTATTATATAATCTCTTTAATTTTTACAGCAGTGTTATTGAAGAAAATGTTGAGTTTATTTTGTTATTTTGCCATTGTCTGCTACCAACGCGGTACATGTATCACCAAATAATCTGTTCAGTGTAATTATTAACCCTGCAAGTGGAAGTGTGGTGTGGGCCGACCCTGCTTTGCCAAATAGGAAAAATTGGGGCAAAAAAACACGTTTTATTTCACGCAGAGTTCCTTAACCACGAGGCTTTCACAAACACTGTTGTTGAGTCGCGTAAATAGATTTGACGTTTGACACACGCCCACTTCCAAAGCCAGCTTCCTCTCTACTTCACCACGCCAGCGAGACAATAAAATACCATGAAATGTAAATTTACATAGTCTAAATAAAAATGCATCTCATGGCGCTCTAAAAAAAGTGTGACATGCGCATCACATAGACTGTAATATACAAAGCACGGATATATTGTAGAAAAGAGATAGTCATAGCAGAAGAGAGCGTATGTAGGTCTTGAATCTGGACTGGGGCAGGAAGTCGTGCCTTCCTCGTGTGTAGTTTTTCAGGGTTTCCAAACTACACGCCTCGCGATGCACCACGTTAGATATTTCACATTTACCAATCTGCTCGGTTAAAACACAAATCAGTTTCATACAAAGTGCGTGCCCCTGTTAACAGCCCGTGTCTATGAACTGCTGGATGAGTTCCATACTTCGTCACGCTGGTAAAGGGAGGGTTGGTGAATGGAGGTGACCGGCACTGGTTTAGACTTCAGATATCCGTCGCCACTGATGTTAGCCGTGGCCTGGAATCAAACTCTGGTAACAGAATTCATTAAGCTTGCACGAACCACTGAGTCACCACTCCGCCCACAATGTTGACCGAATGTTTCCTAAATTGCGAAATTACCAAGCCCATCAAATGAAAATCCATATCGAGATGTTTTAGAATACCAACAAATATCGATACTGTCAAAACAAGTTGGTTGGATTCTGATTAATAACATCGGGGTCATGGGAAAGCTGCTGTTATTTGCTAATGCACCTCAGTGGCCCAGCGGTAGAGTGGCTCACAATGGGTAGGTTGTGAGGTCAAATCCTGTTTGGGGGTTGACCTCCTGGGTAGATACGATGTATATAACGACCTTTTGGTGAAGTCAATCGCGCTTTTCTTCGGATGGACTCGCCATATGAATGTGGAATTTCTAACACCGGTTCAGAGCTGTGAATAAGAGATGAGCAAGAAATCCCTTTGACGTTTCATGCCGATTTAAACCACTAAGCGGCTCTACAATGCAGCAGTGGTTATTGACTTGTGTTTATAAATTATATATTTAAATACAAACGGTGGAATATTTTTGCATAGGTAGCTACACATAGTATACATAGTTCAGAAAGGAGTGTTGAACGCATTGGGGCTCGACTGTTAATAAACTAAACTATTTATTTTATTCTACCAGTTAAGGCCCACTGAGTTATATAGCTCTTTTTCAGAAGAGACCTGGCAAAGATGATAGCTCAACGAAGTGGCTAATCATGTGGAAATGTATAGCAGCAAAATACTCTAATGCTCACATCGGCTTGCCACCAGGCAAACCATATACTCCAGTAATGAAATGTAATACTGAATAATATAGATAGGCCCCATTTGTAAATCTACTGCTAGATCATGGCCTCCCTACACTGGTTGGTCATGGGTGGTTGTCTGGTTATACTTCACCTCGATGGTCATTTGCGCGTTGGTGAAGGCAGATAGAATATGTGGGAGCATAACACAGTACAGCACAACAATGGACTATAGTGCACTGCCCTCTGCTGACAACATAACCCCACAGCAGCCAAGAAATTGTACGCACCGTGGTAAAGCATCAAAAGAACTATCCAAGGCTCAATCCTGCGTATAATTTTGAAGTTATATGATTAATTATATTTGTATGCATGGTTAATTAGTTTAATATGTCTGACAAATTTAGGGTAGGTGCAATTCACACAGCATTATACTGCATTGTTCATACGAATACAATAACGCTGTCGGGAACGTATCCCCAAACATGCAATGGATTAACGAGCCCTTTTAACGCTGATTCGGTTAGCGCTCACTTATCCAGGAACGCATCTTGAGTGCTAAGCGAGGTCCGCCTTTTGCTCAATTTCACACGCAGACTGCTGCCTAATATGGAATTTGCTAAATTTGTGCTGGAGTTGCTATTGTGCAATTATTAGCATTGTAGTACAGATGCAGAGTCATCACTGAGGATTGCCCTTGTGGAGGCATATCCGCCAGCAGTGGCGCGAGCAAGAAATTGCAGGGATGCGCCTTTAACATTCATTACAATTATTGAACGTTGCTACTTCAGTACTAATGCTACGTATGAATTATAAATATACCGGGAGTGAAACCCCCAGTTCAGATAAACCGCACCCACGTGCGTGCCTGTTTTACGACACTTGTTGGGTTTGATTTACGATTGTAAATATCACTTTACGACGTGCCGTAAACGTGATTTTACTGGAGAACTAGTCGACCTGAGGCCTATAGGGGCGTTCTCAGTGCTTAATTCCTGCTTAATTAAGTGATTTCCGACGTAATTTTAAATTGTTTGCTATTGTTGTTGTTCATCTTTTAAGTGAAAGCTCTTGTTTTGGCGTTAATGAAGACGATATTTAACTTTGAGCGGAATGGTCACCTGAATTTCTCCGCCGCACTGAACAGTAAGTTTTAAACATCTTTTAAATATATCTTTTAGACATCGCAAAATGTCCTTTACGTGTATTTTTTTTACACATATATTTGTTAGAAACTTAGTTATTTGTAATATCTACACCGAGATGTATGTTAAGCCCTTTGACAATCCTTGTGATGTTAGTAAATTGACAACTCAGTTGTTTATCTCCGGCCCGACTGGGCTCCGCCACAGGAATGTGGAATTGCCGTCACCGAGTCGGGGCCAGCATTGCAGATAAGCACCCGCACGTGCTTGTTTGAACAAGAAGACACTTTGACTTGACGTCGTTTGCGGTCTATATTCCGTATATTTAGAACAATAACACGCACTTTGATCCCTGTTGTGTATGTTAACGCAAACGTTGGGGATCAGAATCTGTATTTAAACTGCAGGAGGAATCCGAGGAGCTATGAAGCTCTTCATAATACAGGTTTTCGGGTTAGATCGCGTAAGTATAAATGTGTCGTAACCCTCCACCACCCGACACAGCCCATTGTGCCGTAGTTCTTCACCAGTCTCAACTAGCTCCACATAGTTTTGGCCCTTGTGATTATTCAGAAAGCCACGAACCATTTCGACAAAGCTGTTCCAAGCTGCTTTCTCTTTACTAGTGAGCTTCTTGGGGAATTAATTGTACTCCAGGATCTTCTTTATCTGTGGTCCGACGAAGACACTGGATTTGACCTTTGCCTCAGACAGCTTAGGGAAGAAGTATTGAAGGTACTTGAAGGCTGCCGACTCCTTATCTGTACCATCCTACAAAAATAAATTTCACCCATGACTAATGTGTTCCAGATTCTCACAACATTTTGAATATATGTTAGATTTTTTCAATAACATTGAAAATTGTAAAACATTTTAAAATTTTAAACTTTTTCAATTTAAAAAATGTTAACAAATTTTATGACATAAAATTCAGAGCAACAATTGTCCATCTTAACTTCCATAGTTTTTTGCATTGATCGCAGGTGAAATATGTGCCCAGGGTTTGTCTTGATCTCTGACAAGCATGCCGAAATATGCCTTGTAGGCCTCACACATCTTAGCAGATGCTTCCACAGAGTACTTTTTTGCTCTTGTTTTGATAAATTGGCCACAGACATAGCAAAATGCGTCTGACGGATGCTTGCAGCCTCTTGATGCCATCTCAGAAAAATGCAGATATGTATCCACTTAGGCAGCTGAAACTGAACTGAACTGGTGGGTTTAAGACCCCTGTATTTAAACTAATATTTATATTACTGGAAAGTTCTAGAATGTTCTACAAGTTACTACAAGTTTACTCAGCACTGAATCTATCTGGAATGTTCTGGACAATGGGTAAATTTCAAAATATCACTGTCCTGGTCACAAAAGCAAAGTTTGTGGAGAATAATAGTCATGTTCTGTACTTCTGAGGCGTAAGCAATTAGGAAATAACACTTCCTACCCAGGAACAAAAACAATTGTTACAAAGTGTATAATCAGGACTGTATTATTAATACACAAAACCTGTGCATCTTCACCACAGTTAACAGCTGAAACATCAACATTTTTACATTTGCTCTCATATAAAATATATCTATATAAAAGTAAAAAAAATGTCTGTTTGTGAGTTTGTTTGTGGGTTTGTGTCCGTTCGCGCGCTTGCGAACGATTTGCCTCTCCAATGGTGGGGTTGACGTTAAAAAAAATAGCCAGGTACCAAGCCGTAAGCCCCGCGGTGAGCAAGCGCTATTTCTTTTTCACATCCGTCAACTTTAAATTTGTTTCATTACCGATTTAGTGCGATTTTTGTTTATTTATACCAATTCACGTGCCTTTGGTGGGGGGGACGGCCCATGTCAAGTCGCACGCCTTCGGTGGGAGTGAGGGGGACATTTTCTTTCACGTAAAAAATGCAAAAAAAATACACTAAATGCTCACGTTAATTCTTCACTGTGTGATGTCCCCCCCCCACCCCAATGCGTGCAGTTATTACTACCATACAGTCGCTAGATGCTACCGCTATAGGCCGTAGATATTACTGCAGAGCGGCCTGGGAGATCGTGGCTGGGGGGGATCAGGGGTAGCAACCCAGCCCCAGCCTGCCAAGGTGCCACCTCGGCCGGCTGGACAATATAGGCAAGGCCGGAGGCTCTGCACGGGACTATGCCTCACCACGCCACTTTGTCAGGTGAGTACTTTGTGCTAAAGAGTCGATAAATACTGCTATAGTCAGCATGTACTACTGTAGTGATAGCAGGTACCACCACAGTCAGTACGCACTGCTGTAATCATAGCAGGTACCACCATAGTATGCACTGCTGTTGGATTTTTAAGAGTAGTTTTGAAATATTTTTAAGACCCGGACAACGCCAGGTACTTCCCGCTAGTTATAAATAAATAAAAACATACAGACAACATTTCCATAGATTTGAATCACAAATCCAAAATACCAATCTCATAAGCCCTGAAATTTTACCCAAAATTGGAAACAAATATTTTGTGATCATCGCTGCAGACTCCAGTGCCATCACTTTGGTCAGTTCTGCAGCAACTGCAGTACAATTTTGTAACACCCAGCTATAACAATCTCAGATTAACAAGTGCAATACAAATGATTCCAATAAAATCACATCTCCAATTCAGACAATAACCACATGAATGTTTATTTGTACGTTGAACTTATTTTGCACCATACATAAGCAACCGTACTAATCAAAGATGCAGGAAATTAAATTCCAATCAGACAATCCCGTAAATCTAATCTGATTCCAAGTGATGAAGAAATAAGCATCTAAATATATGATCAACTACAAACATGTGACCACCCCTCGGTGCGCTTTTGCAACCGCACATTTAAGAGCACATTGCATAGGTGTAAGAATGGCCAAACCCGCAGCCCTCATGCCACAAACAACCACACTGCTCCATCCCCTGTAGGCGATTCCGAGCCATTATGCACTTATTTCACGAAAATGACAATACCTAATTTTACTTATACCAGTTCAGTCATTGCATTTGAATCATGTTGGCAATGTTTCAAGCACAGTGGATTTCTAAAAATATGTTTTTTAAACCAAGGAGAAAATTTATGTTGTTATAAGCAGTTTACGTATTTAGTTGATACATATCATGGTAACCTTCCCCCCCGCCCCCCGACTTTGAATGTGCATTAGTTATCCTAAAATCAGCTGGCTGCTGAGCTAGATTTTTTTTGTGAAATAAATAATTGAACAGCGACATTTTATTGTTTTGGCAAAATTTCACTCTCCCAGTTATCGGTCACAGGACTTTTGTCTGCCTCCTGGATGTTGACCACACTCCCTTTGATGTCGTTTTATTTTTATAATTTCACTGTGTCTTCTAAAAAATATAGATGTATTGCATTGTTTAGCTCCTAAACTGTTTTAAATGATAACATTTTCCATAATACTCATATCTGAAAGAAAAGTTCTAATGACAATTTACAATAATACAGTGCCCTTGCTGGCTGTAAATCCTTGTTTTACCATTTTCATAGAACTGTTCACATTTTAATGCCGGATTTCACTGTCATTTTGAGTAAAACCATTGCTTCCTGGCTTAAATGTGAGTAAAATGTTCTAAACTCAACATTTTCAAAAGTAGTGGTGAGTGGTTATTTTATCAATGTGCATTTTAAAAAAGTTTAATTTTCTTCCCTCAGGTATTCTCCATCCTCCTGGACTGCAGCTCTCTTCCTCACATTATTGTGTTTTTAGGGAGACATACACAATTATTCATATTACTACATTTACAAGGACAATCCACTTTTAAATACTCACTTGTTGGTAGTTTTGCTTTGACTACCAACCACATCCATTTATCCACTGTTTCACCATTGTTGGGGTTTGAACCTAGAAACCCCTTTTTCTAAGACTCTCTATACTCCAGGGCTCCTGCACAAACAGCATAAGCCACTGCATCCTCGTACTGATACAGGGGGCTCGATGTCATATTGTCTCTGCACTGCTGACACTTGGCTGCATAAATGTACACACTGATGTAACTTCACGGAATTTTTTTTATAAAAGTCGCAAAAGCCGAGCACGGGATTTGAACCACTGGCTACTGTCTTCAGAGGCAGACGTGTTATCCACTACACCACGAGTGACTGTTAAAGATGTTGGATGTTGTGGTCATTAAATCATTGACATGTTTAACATTGCAATATCAGATGTTTATACTGCATATGTAAAAAAACACATGAAATAAATAAATAAAAACATATGTTTTTTAATACTTGCGTGCTTTAAATTTAAACTGTTAAAAAAAAGGTTGTACTTGAACACATAACCTCATGATTTGAAACTCCACATGTTCCCCACTAGGCTACAGAGCCTTTCTGTCTGTTAACGTTTCGGAGCAGAAGCTTGAGTCAGCGGTGGGTTCTCAGCACGAAAGGGACTCGGGATACAAAATATGTATGTTGAACTTCTTTCGCACCGTACATAGCCAACTGTGCTGATCGAGGCAAAAACCTGTGCACCTGACCTCGGCAGCAAACACATGAATGCCCCTATGAAATAAAGAGGTGAATTCGAGTGGGTTGTAACCCGTTATTATGGCTGAAAATTCAAGCACCATTCCAACATAACCAGTGTTTAACCATTGCTTACCACCTGCTATGACAGTTCAGAAACATGTCCATTCACAAAACATTGAACAAATGCTGAGACAGAAAGAAGAACACATGGATTACGTAACATGCATAGTCCCATGGGATGTTGGCTACCAACAACAAGGCAACTCCTATGACTAATTGGGAATGGGACGCAAGCGTAGGATTGATCACCCTGTCGCTGGCCGCCTTTGGGGAGGGTGTATAGTATGAAAGGCCGAAACACCCTAGGAACCAAAGGGTCACTACTGACGATGCGCTCCCCAAATTTCACCAGGCTCACTGTTCATGAACTCTTGGAAGTGCTTGCACAGAGGATAGTAACATCTCATCCTGTGTTCTTTGGAATCAGGTTAGTCACAGTTGGTACCATTTAAGGAAAGTAAGTGGGCTCGAGCAAGACATTACACTCGAAGGAATGATGGCGCAACGGGAGAGAATAACGACGAAGTGATGGCCAAAGAGGGTGCTCGTCACGAGTGGATAGCCACCTCGGGGTAATGACAACATCTCGTTTGCAGGTGCTAGTTGGGGAAGTTGCATCTCGGGACTGAGAAACTGGCAGCCAGCAGTGGGCTGAGGTCTCACCCATCAGATGACCTGAAAGTTGTTATTTTTTTAAGGCAACCGTACATGCATTTCGTGAGTTCCTCTTGGTTCATGTTTACAAGATCTCTCCTCCCAAGATATTTTGTCATATGTTAAGTCATTTAAGTACTGTATGTTTTACCTTGTAAACGCTAGACGTACTCTTGCCAAAACGGTCCAGTATTGTATGTGAATACCCGATGTTTAGATAGCAGCACTAATGAACTACAATCGGTGGCCTTCAGTATACAAGATCTACATTAAACGCTCTCCTCAGTCTCTACACAGACCATTCACAAAACAACTCTCTACACACCCCAAACAGAAGATGAAGTAACAATACAGTATCGTGAACTTTATTCAAATGTATTCAATGATTAAGCATGCTTGCACACATCTACAGCATCATGAATATACAAAACAAAAAACTTTTCTCGCATATGTTTTCATAAGTTATCGACTTTTGAATGATATACAATAAATGTGAGCAATACGCTACTGTGTTATCCCATGTATTCTAACACGTCTGGTTCAGCACGGAACGGGATGCCAAATACCTGTCGGCCCGTGATCATTGCAAGGGCCGCTGGTGGCCTTTAGTGCGGCTCCCCGACAACACACAACATACTCTTTGGTTCTTTCGGTAAAGTCACGTAGGTGAAAATAAAAATTATCATGAAATTTAAAATAAAATTAAAATAACTCGATTAATTCACGACGTTTCGTGCGCAACACAAGCGTCCTTAATCAGGTGGGGACAACCACAGCGAAAAAACTATCGCCCAAGTATGCCAAACAGATGGATTGTCGCGGCATCTCTTGAGGAAGGTTAAGCGACTCGATTAGCTGTGACTATTTTCACCTACGTGACTTTACCGAAAGAACCAAAGAGTGTGGATCCTTGCAGTCACGGAAACTTTAAATCTAGAATTAACCGCCTCTACGGGGAGGAATTCCACTTGTCTGTTGGAGCTTTTAACAGACGACGGGACAAGAAGTCACAGCTAATCGAGTCGCTAATCTTCCTCAAGAGATGCCGTGACAATCCATCTGTTTGGCATACTTCGGCGATTGTTTTTTCGCTGTGGTTGTTCCCACCTGATGACGGACGCTTGTGTTGTGCCCGAAACGTCGTGATTTAATCGAGTTATTTTATTTATTTAAATGTTATGATTTTTTTTTATTTTCACCTACGTGACTTTACCGAAAGAACCAAAGAGTATGGATCCTTGCGGTCACGAAAACTTCAAATCTAGAACACACAACATGTGAAGACGCCCCTTGCAGGCGGTGTGGCGACCCTCGCACTGATGACATACCAGTGCCTACCTTAGCACATTCCTGCCTACCTTATTACAGACCAATTCAGACCTTATTGGTCACCCATTGTCATTATACATCTCAACGGTCATCCTACAAAGTGCCATCACAAGGGAGAAACACAAACAAATAGACACTTTTTTTGCCCGGATTGATACGGCTGTGTGCCGTATGAACCTGAAAACTAAATTTCCCTGTACAAAAATACGGAAAACCGTATGAGTTGACAGGTGATGATGTCTTATCGGCTAAAGTGCCCCACCTCCCTCGCTCTATAAATGAAGAACACTGCTCTACACCTAGAGGAGCTCGCAAGCTACCTCGAGTGGAAGGGGTCTTCCACCAGCATTGGTGCGAGCAATCAATTGAGAAATCCAGGCAGCTGCCTCTCGTGCCGTTTCGCTTCGTGCGACTTTTTTTTTTGGAAACGCATCTACTACAGCCGCATAAAGCGATGGAGACCTGCAAAGATTGACTTCGCGATTAAGGTAAATGCTCGGCCAGTAAGCAGTACAGCAGCGAGATAACGGGATTGGTGCCCCATGGTCCTGATGGGGAGGACATGGTCAACCCGAAGATCAATGTCGACGCTTTTCTATGGGGTGACCCCCCCCCAAAAGCAAAACTACTTTCAAATTTAGCTTTGTTCGTATGGAATCACCTTGACGCCACAGCGAGCGGACGATGCTGTTACGTCTAATCATGACAGCACGGATGTCCCCCTCTCGACTGAGAATCCTCGCCGTTGTTTACCATCTCGTTTGCGTCATTTATTTTGTGTTTGTCGGTTTGCTTAATGAAGCTAAACGTAACGCGATTATGCGATTATATAATGTGCGCATGATTTGCACGTGAAAAAAAAATCCGGTCTTCACGCGAGGTGGCTTGAGGTCCCGTGGCATTTAGACGATAAATGTATATCAAAATTGTATACAATTGCATAAAAAAGGTAAAACATTGTACTTAGAGTGTATATTTAAATCATAATTTTATCGTACAATCGCATTGTGTGAACTGGTCTAATAGTATTAATGCATAATTATTAGTTTTCTGTATAGGAGTTGCTTTTATACCGAGGCATCTCAGAGCACTTTACCTGCGATTAGTGACAGACATACACCTCTGATTACAGTGCTTATGCCTCAAAAGTACAGAACATGGCTATTATTCCCAACAAACTTTGCTTTTATGACCAGGACAGAGATATTTTGAAATTTACCTATTTTCAATGAGAAAACTGGCGAATTTGTGTCTTTTCCTTCACATAAAGTCATACAAAACAACATGAATCAAAATTAACATGTATTTATACTACTAAAGTATAAAGTATAAATACACGGTTGGTTACGTACGGTGCAAAAGAAGTCCAACACATACGGTGCATACAACACATGGACCTTATTATATTCGTGGGGCATGGAAACCCGCGGAGATGGGGGAGGGGAAGTCTGGACATGCTGAGATATTAAAATAAAAAAGCCATTTCTATGGTACTGGCACTCGTATGCACTGTTCTGGGTTTTTTTTCAGTTGCATCCCTCCAACAACAATCGCTGATTTTGTTTTGAAAACGTGTTAGAGATGTCTTTTTCTTTGCTCACATTTCACCTTTACCGCAACTTTGCAGCCTTTATTTGCCCAGTCCTTTGAGCTTCGGCTCACGCACACACGTGCCACTTGAAAATTAATAGCAGCTCCATCAAATCATCAACACGTTTCATAATTTACAATGGCAATCGTGTTACATTTGCGAGGCGCATTTCATCCGTAGATCAAGGTGCACATGAATGGCGACCATCTCCTTCCGAAGTGCATGAGAGCACCTGATGATTTGGAGGACACTTTCAAACAAGCTCCACTATATGTTTATTGTAGTCACGGAAATGAGACGTAACGCCATCTTACGGCAATATAAATCCATACTCTATGAGACCTCCTTTACCAGTGACAAAATATAGTGATACGTTTTTACCCTTTCAACTGGTACAAAAACTGATACCTTTATACAAGGCATCATGTTTGCAATAACCACAACACAAGCAGTCAAAATGCAAACAAAAAGAAACAACTCTGATGATGATAATGATATGCACTGTCCTTGAAGTTGATTGGTCCACACCCGAGACAGCTTTTCTTAGAGCCTAGTCCCCATTGGTGTTGGACCTATTACTATATTTTGCCACTGGTAAAGGAGATGTCTCATGGTGTAAATGCTTACCCCGAGCTCTCAATACTCTGATAGTGCGCTGTTTTTTAGTTGTACGCCTTTTGGCGTCATCTGGTCCAACACCAATGGAAAATAGGCTCTAAGAAACGCTGTCTCGGGTGTGAACCAATCAACTTCAAGGAGAGTGCATATCATTATCAGAGTTGTTTATTTTTGTTTGCATTTTGACTGCTTGTATTGTGGTTATTGCAAACATGATGCCTTGTATAAAGGTGCCAGTTTTTGTACCAGTTGAAAGGGTAAAAACATATCACTATAAATCCATACTCTTTGGTTATTTCCGTAAAGTCCCGTAGGTAGAAATCCAGGAGTGATAATTGTTGGTTCGATCAATTTACAGCCAACACTTTTGCATTTAAAATATCAGGCAAAGCTCACTAAATCTGTTGTTATAGGTATTGCAATTTAATATGAGGGTTCCTGCGTTATCACGTGATACGATAACCCTACCAAATTTCACAAAACGTCAATCGTGTTATCAGTTTCCCACAGCTTTGCGTTCCTGAAAGGTGCGACAACGAATATCGGAAACGATGTGAATCAAAGCGATTGACAGGGGTAAGTAGTGGGTGGTGGTGGTGGAGGCGAAGCATGAAAGGCGACGGATAACGAGAAAGGATGAACGATGTTGTCAGCGACGTAGGTGCGGGTTGATAAAGGGACGATGTTTTCGCGAAACGACGCAAAAAGGGGAAGAAGTGTATCGGGGAATTACTGTAATTCGATTTTTTAATCGGTATTGTATTGCTGTTGTGCTTTTCTGTACTTCTAGTATCAATAAATGCTACTTTAAAACAATGTTCGCCTGCAGTTCACTCAACATCGCCTGATGTGCATAACTATTTCGATATATGAACGCTATAATGCACAACGTTGTCAAGTACTGCACATAAAACGATTCAGTCAATTATTCCGGAACAAATCTGGAATATGGACGAGGAAAAGTTTGCAATGTGAAATTAAGGTTTAGATTTACTTCATTCGCGATGTTTATGGAGTAAAAGCGCATTTGTCCATCTGTGAGACAGTCACAGCAACTGTGGTTTTTGTCAAAGTGTTGTGCTTTCATTTTGACTGCGAGGAAACAAGAGACCTATGCACTTGATGATGAGATATGTGCAACATCTGACCTATTCACGAACCTTTTTGTGCGTGTGTTTAGTTTGTTGTCCTTCCCTCGCACATCCAATTCGCACAATTGGCTACGTGCGGTGCAAAAGAAGTTCAACATGCATACGTACAAAGTGGACGTGCAGGAAAATCAACAGCCAATTCAGGAGCGAGATTGACTTCATTGTAACGGGCACATCATAGAATGTCAGAGGTTTCGGTCCTTAACAAATTCATAGAAAGGCATCGATCACAGACTTGTGCAATGCTAATCAAATTTCAACAAATACAACAGTCAAGCACAGTCAATTTGAGGCCCAAAAAACCCACGACAAGTTAACATCAAAACCTGTGCCAGAAGGTAGGTGAATTAGTTGTTGTAAGATTATAATCAGTCATTACTTTCCCCGAGTCGCTTTCTGTTGTTCTAAACACGTCACTTCAGTTTTGGCACCACAGGCTGAAAGAAAACTCTGTGCTCGGCGATATTTAATCACATAAAAGATCACCTTTTATTTTCCATTTCAGTATATGTTTTTTTTATTACAGCCTTGCCGTGCCAGAAGCTGATAATGTGCCAAGATGTGATTAACACACATATTTATAATAGCAGCCTAAACCCAACCATGATCGGCGGCTCCATGTATATAAGACCCACGTTCGCCCTGCGTTCAGTCTCTTTGCACTCAGCCCATTCATTCATTCATTCACAGATCAACAGCAACTCTGCACCCACTCCAAAACAAAAGGTAACGTAACAGTGCCGCCGTAAGCATGTTTCCAAGCGTACTCGATAAGTGAGTATTCATACATACATACATCCACACACATTACTCTGAGATATATGTTACATAACAGCATGCATTACGTACCTAACATGTTTTTCTCCATAACATTTCTAGACTTTTTGAATGACTGAAGACAGAATATTTCATTTGAGCAATTATTTTGGTCATTGGTACTATCGGCTATTTCAAGGCATCTGGCCAGCGTGGAATAGTCCTAATATCCTCGGTTATAAAGCTACGTCTAATAGAAGTGCATCTTCCCAGCAGTACCGTAAGCAAGCAATTGCAGGGCTACACCTTTACCTGCGCTGAAATAAACGGAGATATCACTCCAACTGCACACAGATCATTGTGTGTGTGTGTATTCTCTACACCGATGCTGAGGCTCCTTCCTAGATCGACTCAGCATTAAATGAGTATTCTAGTGCGGTGTGTAAACATCGGCACTGTGGAGAGACAAAGGCGGCCGGGGCACGGTTCTGACCACACCACCCACGTCTTGCGCAATCATCATTGTCTTTCTCTCGCACAAAAATCATCGCGATCCGCACACAAAAAACAAACCTCTGCCATCACTTTGAAAACCGGCATGTCGTTTCAGGATGGGTCCCCTTCAGCTGTTCCAACTGGCTCTGTGGCTCGAGGTAGTTTCCTCCAACTCGTTGTGCAAGCTGCACAACACCACCATAGCGTTGGAGAAGAGCGGCTGCGCCGAGTGTCTTTACATCAACACCACCGTCTGCAGTGGCTACTGCTACACCTGGGTAAGGGCCCCCCGTGGATTCTCTCTTCTTCAGCTCGAGGAAGTTGAATGGCTAAAGTTACGCGTTCAATTACGGCACAGATCGTGTCCTCTGGTGGACTTACCGATGCATTTTTTGTCGTATTTTCCGGATTATAAGCTGCTGCGGAAAGTAAGAAGCGTGCTTAAACGTTCGCGCTCCCCGGTATGAGTAGAGCTGTACACTTCTATATTCTTGGTTCTTTCGGTAAAGTCACGTAGAAGGGAAATAAGAAAATAATAAAAGATGCAGCCCTGTAATAAAATTTGAATTTTTTTTTATTATAATAAAAATATTTTTTATAAAAAATATATTTACTTTATTTTATTATTTCCCTTCTACGTGACTTTACCGAAAGAGCCAAGAATATGAATCCCTGCAGTCACGAAAGCTTTAAATCAAAATCGGTACACTTCTGTTAGCACATACACGTACGCATAGCGCTAGCGGATCATAAGATGCAGCCGAAATGGTGTGAATGGTGCGCCTTACAATCCGGAGAATATGCCGGTTGTTGAAGCAAGCAGTGAGGTTGGTTTGAATTACTGAATACTTAACGACGCCTTTGTATATGGAGTTATGTACAAAGGGGAGAGTCAAAGATAACGCCACGGTTGCGGGCCGAGGAAGTAGAAAAGGGAGGGAAAGCAATGGTGGGACATGGAGTCAGGGGAAAATATAATTTGAGTTTTGGAAGGTGTTGATGGACATAAAGTGGCATCATGTCCAAGGTCTGTATATAAACCAGGCAAGGTGAGATGCGGTCGGCGAAGGCAGGGGAGCAAAGGGAGGATAGGAGAAGAAAATGTGGATGTCATCTGCGAAGAAATGATGGGGGAAGTGCAGCGAAGAAATGAGAAATGCAAGTGGTGAAATATAGAAAGAAAAGTAGGGGATCAAGAATAGATCCTTGGGGAACGCCAACAGTGAAGGGGGCTTGGGGGGGGGGAAGTGGCAATGATTGAATGAGATCGCAGAGGTGCGCAGAGAGAGCTAGGACTGTAGCCAGGAAAGTGGTGTGCCGGAGATACCGAGAGAGAAAAGAGTCGGATTGTCAACCGTGTCAAAAAGCTGAGGACAGATCTAGGAGTATAAGAATAGAAGAGAGAGAGAGACCAGCATGAGCAGAGTTAGCAAGGTGATTCTGAACCGAAAGAAGAGCCTTTGCGGTTGAATGAGTAAAGTCACGTAGAAGGGATATAATAAAATAATAACATATATTTTTTATAATTAAAATATTAAAATATTTTTATCATAATAAAAAAACCAGATTGGAATTGTGGGTAGAGAAAGAGAAATAGGGGAGAAGGGAAATAGGGCAGCAGTTGGCAGGAGAGTTAGCAAGGGAAGATGTTTTGAGGAGCGGTACATTAATGGATGACTTATCGTTAACTGGCATGTTAGTTTGTTGTCCTTCCCTGCACCTCCGAATAGCACGGTTGACTACATACGGTGCGAAAGAAGCTCACCATGCATACACGGGATGCACAAATTTTAAGTAATTTTTCATTTCGTAATAAATATTTCCATAATTTTCATTAATTTCCAATTCCTTCTTTTTTTTAAGCACATCTTACATGAGCTTTCACTGTCTTATATGACCGTGCATAGTGCTTCATAATCCCAACGTTAAATACAATCACCAATCTAATCAGTTTGTATAAGCAGAGCTCACTCAGCTCCAGATATAAATACGAATAGAACGTATTGGCGGTACATCGGTGCGCGGTATAACAAAACAAAGCAAACATTTCGCAATCATTGTTAATCTTGCGGAGTGGTGCTGTCAAAATCAGTTCTCGTGACGTCCAAGCAGTCGCAAGACGAACGCTGCGAGCGTCTGAACACGAAGCTTCACAGTCTGTTGCCGTAGAGCCTGGTGACGATTGGCTGCTCAGTGTTCCAAAGGCAGATTTGACTCCTCGTGCCTTAGACTTGGCCGCACGGTTCCTCGATTCTATGGACCCAAATCAACTGTCAATTTCGATTTAAAGCTTTCGTGACTGCAGGGATTCATCTTCTTGGTTCTTTCGGTAAAGTCACGTAGAAGGCAATAAAATAATAAAAATAAAACAATACAACAATTCTCACGACGTTTCGGCCACAACGCAAGGTGAAAACCAGGTCTGTCGCCTCGACGGACCTGGTTTTCACCTGAGGACGGCTGCATGCGTTGTGGCCGAAACGTCGTGAGAATTGTTTTATTATGTTTTATTTTATTATTTTATTACTTCCCTTCTACGTGACTTTACCGAAAGAACCAAGAAGATCAACTGTCAATATTGACCTTTTTTTTAAACAAGTCTCAGTAGGCTGAATACATGTTCAAATCGCGTTTAATTTGGCAACACAGTCAATTGAAGACTGAACCGGTGTGTTATGCTGCATCGGTGTACCGCCAATACGTTCAATTATTTTTCATCTGCCAGTCTATTGTCTCTCAAGACCAAAATAACCTAACAGCATTTGTTTAGGAAGTCAAATTATTCACCGGTTTCTTCAGCAATCAGGCTTGTTAAACACATTCTGTTGGATTGCCAGATTTTATTGGTAAGAGCATTCCATATACATTATAGGACACTTCTTCTTGGTTCTTTCGGTAAAGTCACGTAGAAGGGAAGTAATAAAATAATAAAAAAAAACATAATAAAATAATTCTCACGACGTTTCGGCCACAACGCAAGCAGCCGTCTTCAGGTGGGGAACCGGTCTGTCAAGTAGACAGAGTCTGAATGGCACGCTCCAAGCGACTATAAACAGACCTGTTCTCCACCTGAAGACGGCTGCTTGCGTTGTGGCCGAAACGTCGTGAGAATTATTTTATTATGTTTTATTTTATTTTATTACTTCCCTTCTACGTGTCTTTACCGAAGAACCAAGAAGATGAATCCCTGCAGTCACGAAAGCTTTAAAACGAAATTATAGGACACTGTTTAACGCAACAATGAAGATAATGTTTGTATACGGAAATCGGTTTACTTAATTACGTATTCCTGTACTTGCCTACCACTCCGTTATTATTATTTGACCATGGGTTATGATCAGTTATAGGCGCGACGTGTCCTGCCCAAGTCCACTACTTGTCTTCGCATTTTTGAATGATGCACCGCACCGTTAGTATATTATTGACCTGCTGCACATGTTGATCGATTCAAACGTTCACCTCTCAAAAAGCTTGCCCCGATCGCTTCTTTCCACAGCAACTGATCGGGCACAATATGAAGAAGATTGCCCAGGAGGTGTGCACGTACACGGACGTGGGCTACGAGACCGTGACCCTGCACGGCTGTGACCCCGGAGTTGACCCGACCCTCTACTATCCGGTGGCGCTCAGCTGCCAGTGCAGCCAGTGCCAGACCGACACCACCGACTGCACCGAGCGCAGCTTGAGACCCGACTACTGCAGCCACCCGAGCCAGATCAAGGAGCCACCGCTTGCAGTCGATCTGACCAACGAAACCGTGCCAGCTGCGGGCAGTGACCGGGTTTAAGAAGAGGCTTAACGGAGAGTTCATGGGGTGGGGGGTGCTGCTAAATTGTCTAAACTCGAGAGATGTGATCGACTGGCATTGAGTTTTTGGTGTTTACGATAGAGTCAGATTTAAATCATGATCTCTTCATGTGAGCTTTATGTGGCTATGCCGTGTTTTTGTATGTGCTTTCATTTAGCCATTGGTTTGAATACAGACTCCGCACTTTTTAACCAGGTCAAATTATTTTGCAGGCTTACAAAGGCTAACCCTAATGTATGTAACGGTAAGCAAATGATGTGCCGATAAATGTTTGTGAGGCTATATAAAGTAATATCAACGAGACAACCAGCACCAATTAAGAAACGATTTTGTTGAATGAACTAGCAACGCAGAATTGTAACAATTATTTGCATTGTGTGGGAGGGTGTGTGTGTGTGAATCGTTATGCTCTGGAAAGAAACACCCAAAACCTATGCCCGATGCCAATAAAGTTAAACAAATCTGGCGCACCAACCCGATTATAAGACGCACCCCAAGTGCATGCTATGCGGGTGAATAATAGAAGCTTTCCAAATGACACATCTTACATTTAAGGGGCAATGTTGGCAGTGGTATTATGGCAGGAGCACACGAAGCACATTTCCACCACCATCAGTGCCTTTGGTAGTGTTTCAGTGGTAGAAATATATAGTTATGTGCTTGGCCGTTTGAAGGAGTGTGTTACCGTTGTTATAGCTATTACTATTTTCCGAAGCATTTTCTTTTAATGTTCCCTCACTGACAAATATTGATAACACATTTGCTGTACTCTTACACAATGGCTAATTACTTTCGCGAAGGCCTCTTGACTGCTTTCCAAGTTGATGTCGTTCAGTGTTGTCATGGATTGTTTAAAAAGTTCCACTTTCCAACAGTGAAAATAATTTCTAACCACTGTAATCCAAGTCTCATGAATTCAGCAGCACTTGAGTCAAACGTAAATTTTACTTTAAAGCTTCCAAAAAGAGTACTATCGTTGTGCATCACCCCACAGAAAAACAATATTGAATGTTGCAAATAATAAACGTCTTAACGTTGCATATTGGTGTTGCTTTTTCTTCGTGGAGCCGGTCCACCCTGTCCCTCTCCTCCGATCGTGGATCCTTGCGAGGGGGGGGACGGGACAGTTTAGCGAAATAGACAACAGAAAAAAAGTTCGGAGGAGATGAGTACATACCTCTCAACGCCTTATCAGTATCTACCTTATTACAGACTAATTTACACCTTATTGGTCCCCCCGTGCCCTTATAAATCTCAACGTTCATCCTACAAAGTCCCATCACAAGGGAGAAACGCAAACAAATAGATAAAAACATGTTTTTGTCAGGATTGAAACGGCTGTATGCCGTATGGGCCCGAACAGCCAATTTCCCTGTACAAGAACACGGGGTAAACCGTGTGAGTTGGCAGGTCGGTGAGTAGGAAGTCTGCGTTGCGTTCTGTCCTCTGGAGAAGTGGGCCAACTCCACAACAGCTGAGCGCCGTGGGGGGTGGGGGGTGTGAAACGTCGGAACTTTATTTCAACGCGCTCTTCTGAAAGGGTAGTTACGTATTTGCAAACAGCGATCAGAAACACCCTCCCACATCACAACACGCACCTCAATTCCCCCTGTCCATGGGATTGAGCGCCAGCGTTGATATTCCAGACCCAATTATTTTAAGTATTTTATACCTTGAAATCAACTTTAAATATCAAAGTCTGAATTGTGCATATCTTCATTACCGCCAATAACTCAATCAACAGTCAATTGACATTGCCGAGTTCCTGTAAGTCTATTGACATTCCAGTGATATAAATTTTACAGTTATATATTATTGGAGCTAATGTAATATACAGCTGTAGACGTGGGGGTCGGGGTCCAATCGCTCATCACCGTTAACCTTCACTTAGAATACAAAAAAACGCATCTGGCGATCCCGGAGTTATTACAGATGTGACACGTAATACAAAAAAAAGTTTCTTCGATTCGTATACGTTGCAGAGTGCACAGTTATACACGTGATTCATTGCAGGTGAGCCTACACCGGCTATATTTACTTGAAATCGACACATAGGGCACGAAGGACACACAAACAACCGCACCGCAGACCGTGTTGTGATGATCACAAATGACACGCCCCAAGCTGTCAACTTTTTTTTACATTTTTTTATTATTTCAGGACCAGTTAGGGTTTACCTACTCGCACTGCACGAGTACAATAATGAACCATAGCGTAATGCTGCGCGATACGTAACAGTAAGTACAGAATGAATGAATATGCTAGTAGTGATAACGAGCCGACAAGAGTTCACCTTCTTAGGGAGCCGTGAAGCATGTTACGGACACGTGCCGTGCGACCCACAACACACACACAAGGTCTCTGCCAAGCCTCCGCTAGCTCATAACAGCTCTACAGCAAGGAATCAATGAACGTTAAGGTTGGACTTGGCTGTTGTTATTTCTTTCCCCATCCGATAGCGACGATTTTTCTGTTATTTTTGTTGTTGAAAGTATCGAGTCGGCCGTTATACTGACTTCCAAAAGCCCAAAAAACCAGGGCTTAATTTCAGCTGGAGAGATGTTCAAGGTGGCTGAGCTCCAGAAAATATTCTCACACACCTCCACCTCGACACGCCACGGTCAATAACACACCTTCAGTGTGGCTACAGCGAAGTCATGTTCCACCTCCCAGTCGACCATCGGGCCGGACAATATTCAGTGAGAAATGAAGCCCTGGGCCCCCCCCCCCATCACTAACCCCCCACTAACCCACCCCCCATTAACCCCCCACTTGTGGTGTTCCGTCACAGAGCACTCGGACATGCTTTTAAGAGAGTGCCTTCATCAGTGTAAACATGACAAGGAAACATGTCTGGACGAGTGAGCGTTAAGAACGAACAAATCATAAACAATCATTACCCTCGGTGGTGTTTTGCTGAGCGCGGTCCCGACCAGAGGCCGCGTGGCATTGTTGCAATAACAAAATATTTCGCTAAAGCTGTTTCATTAAAACTGCCGAGATACAGATTATAAAAGTAGGCAACGATGTTGAAGTATATCCACCAATAGACTCTGGAAAGAAAGATATCCAATTGAAACATCCGATTAAAATTAATGTCGATGATGCAGTCACTGGTTTAACGAAAAAAAAGTTTCAAGTCATCACTTAAATCCATCGGTAGAGATTGCGTGTCAGATTTTAAGTCGTATTTATTTGTATTGATTGAATATCAGTCGGCCATTGCGCTGCATTTGTCTCCTGCAAGAAGCGCTGTGCATATATTTTTTTTTACAGCTGCCAAGACTGAGTTAAATGAAAGGCGCTATTCAAAAATTCGACATCATCATCATCACCGTCATTATTAATATGACAGTGTCACGCCTGTCCGTCAAGACACGGTTCCAGGAGTATTATGTGTTGTTAAGGGTTTATTGAATGCAATGCCAGGTGAATTCAGAGCATTGCATTGTGACGAAGCAATAAATAGCATAAACTACTGGGACATTACTAGCATGAGGAATAAAACAGGCCCATAACGAACATACCACAGTACAAAATACTAAAGTCTTGCCTAAAATGCAAGAGTTATTGATTTATTTCATTTTTATAGTTTTTTTTTAAGTTTACGGTTTTTTTTCTTTAGCACTGGAAAGGTTTTAAATTAGCCTTCGGACACAGGTACAGTGAGTGAAACGCACTCAATGGAAATTAAGAAAATTGTACAAAAACATCTTTGCAGTGCCATTTGAATGCGAAGTAAAAATGCTACTCGTTGCCTTTGTTCAATAACAAAAAAAAAGATTGTTTAAGAACTCGGCTACCGTGTGTACAGGCCAAACAAACCGCATGTCCAATGGTAAGAATGTGAACATCGGGTGAAAGTAACAGACATTAGGAGTGCTAAAGCCAGTTTACGTTTGCGTTTCCACGTACGTCCTTTGTGCGTGTGTATATGTACACGTGTGCGTCGCAGGGAGCGTTGGCACAGTTGTTGTGGCACTGCGCTACACACCTCGTGACCTGTTAACGATTCCCAACCACGGATGATATCAGTGGCAAAGTGGTATTTGAACATGTCATGGGCTTCCCATAGGTATAATTCAGCCTTGAATGAGTACCAGTTGCATCGTGTAAACATCAGTAATAGAGAGACAAAGAGGGTCCATCACGACACTGGCAACACCACTACCAGTGCGTGCCGTGCTCGCCTCAAAAGCAACTTACTAAAAGCACGTGGCCCAATCGTCAAATTGACCAAGGGTTTTTTTTTTGTGCTGGGAAAATTGTGGCATAATAATCAGTGCGCTCCAATATTATGTATGAACCTCGAAACTTGGTTTCGATATCTGGACATCATGTTACCTCGGTCTGGAAACCCCCAAACCGAACACGGTGCAGTCAACATCAGTTCTGGGAAGATAAAGATGGTCAGGCATGATGCTGGCCCAAGCATTGTCACCTGTGCCATGCTGGCTTTAATGAGTGTTCGCTAACAGTACTTGGCCCAGCATTCTTTGTCTCGTGTGTGTGTGCTTGTTTGTGTATGTGCGCAATTGTGCATGTGTGCCCACTTGAAAATTGATTTGCACGTAATGGTGTTAGACCGGTGAATGAGTTACAAAGAGTACTTGTATTATATAATCTCTAAAAAAAACCCACACCGCACATTTCATAGCACCTGTATAATGACTATGGCTTGGTGTGGCACAATCTGTATTCAAAAGCACCTGCCTTACCTGAAACTAAGCAATACTGTATAATGCACAATGTACACGCGCGCACACACACACACAAACGGACAGAAACACACCCCTTATAAAATATAAAAAATAACGTCGTAATATAAAAAAAAATCATTTAGTAAATAAATAAAGAGTCATACAATCATATTGATAAATGCACTGGAAAGGTGTGTTTGTTTGGCCTGGTAGCAATACTAACTCGACTACTGCCCACTCTTCCTTACGTGTGGTTATTTAATAGTCCGCTGACGTCGTCACAAACTTAAGACGTGAAACACGAAGAGTGCCCGGGACCCTTTCTGGTGTGTGCATGTGCTTAGTCACCTCAAGCTTAGTCACCTTAAGCTTCGTTACCCCAAGCTTGGTAACCTCAAGCGAAGGCATATTATTAGTTTAAGCACCAATCTTGTGAATTTGCCGAGTTGGAACAAACACCATCGCCGGTGCACAACTTTAAATCAAATTTCTGTTACTTTCCTCGCACAGTATATATATCTTGTGTTCCTAATATGGTAATAAATTAATATAAGGTAATTCTTTTTTATTATTACTATTTTTAAACCTTTTTAGTCTAAAGTGCAGTAAATCATCTCCAAACTTTGTCTTATGTACAATAACAACAATGTTTTGTATTTGTTTTACTTTCAAGAGGAACAGTTTTGGGCTTTTTAAGTAGCAACTTTTGTCGTTACCCTTTCAAACACTCTTAAAGTTGCTGACAACAAGAGTTACAGATCACTACCTTCCACCCGACAAGTCACTTTGTTGTAGCACCACCTCTTCACAAAGTGACAGACTTCAGAGCGTTACTCGCTCTTTGTGGGGCATCTGGCATTAACACCGCGTAATTAAACTGCATCAGGCACAGTGGCCAAACCTTCCTTCGTGTGTGGCCGCACGAGATCGTTCCGTTGACACAAGCCAAATGAACACGTGTGTGTGTGCATTTTCTGTGAGATTTTTTTTTTTTTGCCCTCGATATATATCTTTTTTAAAGGTATCTCAAAACGATGCAATTACAGAGAGAACTGAGGTGCCAACATTTCCCCCCCGCCTCTCTGTGCAACAGAAGCGAACAATTTTGGCCGTTTGCGGTCGCCGATTTTGCACTTTTTTGTTTGTTGCGACGGCATCAAGGTCACCGGGCCACTCGGCAACGAGGCCGGGCGGTCACCTTGCGGATCTCCGGGTCAACCACGGAGCGGCTGGCATCGCCCGTCGCACACACGCACGCACGTACCCACGTGCGCGCCCACGCACGCGCCTAGCTCTGGGAGCTGTCGGCAGCCTCCTTCAGCTTCAGCAGCATATTCATCTGCAAGGAAAGGAGGGAGGAGGGAGAGAACATGAACGCACTTCTTTGCCGCACGCTGCCGATGGTCGGCGACGGCGCTGCTGTTAGCGACGTGGTGCTGCTGCTGCTGCTGATGCTGCTGCTGCTACTGGTGCTGCTACTGCTGCTGCTGGTGCTGCTGCTGGTGCTGCTGGTGCTGCTGTTGCTGCTGCTACTGCTGCTGCTGGTGCTGCTGGTGCTGCTGGTGCTGCTACTGCTGCTGCTGGTGCTGCTGCTGGTGCTGCTGCTGCTGGTGCTGCTACTGCTGCTGCTACTGCTGCTGCTGGTGCTGCTGCTGGTGCTACTGCTGCTGGTGCTGCTGCTGCTGCTACTGCTGGTGCTAGTGCTGCTACTGCTGGTGCTGCTGCTGCTGCTGGTGCTGCTGGCGCTGCTGCTGGTGCTACTGCTGGTGCTGCTGCTGGTGCTACTGCTGGTGCTGCTGCTGCTGGTGCTGCTGGTGCTGCTGGCGCTGCTGGTGCTGCTGGTGCTGCTGGTGCTGCTGGCGCTGCTGCTGGTGCTACTGCTGGTGCTACTGCTGGTGCTACTGCTGGTGCTGGTGCTGCTGCTGCTGGTGCTGCTGGTGCTGCTGGCGCTGCTGCTGGTGCTACTGCTGGTGCTGCTGCTGGTGCTACTGCTGGTGCTACTGCTGGTGCTGGTGCTGCTGCTGCTGGTGCTGCTGGTGCTGCTGGCGCTGCTGCTGGTGCTACTGCTGGTGCTGCTGCTGGTGCTACTGCTGGTGCTACTGCTGGTGCTGCTGCTGCTGGTGCTGCTGCTGATGGGATTCATCGGCTGAGATCGATTCGCGCACTCGCGATGAATTGTTCACGTGAGGTGAAATTATTTACAATTCGTGAAACGTTTCTAAATGTACACGTGTGGTCTTTTGTCTATACACTGCTGGATGAGTCGTTCGGTTTATTTTGCAACGGGTAAAACCCACTGGGCAATAAATGATCATTATCAATGGGGGAGTGCCTTCCCCCTCTGTCGTGCAGGTCATAGAGGTTATTTGCTTCACTACGCTGGTCAACGCGGATTAGTGAAGATGGGCAGCATAATCTTGATTTGAAGCTTTCGTGACTGAGCAGCATAGATGAGGGACATAAAAGCACAGGAAAACAAGGATTTTATCACGCTGCCCTCTGCTGCTCAAAATATTATCCAATTACACTTACATGTTGCTTATGAGGAGGGAGTGCGCACACGTGCAAGCGTTGAATCGTGACCGATTGTACAAGTGCGCACACCGCATTGCAATCAACCGAGCCGTACATGTGCCCTATCGTCGTGGTGTGAACGAGCACACAAGCTAGCACCGCGCCCACGCGCACGACCGTCGAACGCGCGAGCGAGCGTCCTCACTCACAAGAGGGTCTGCGGTGGGCCCGCTGGGCGGCGTGGGCTTGGGGAGGCTTGCGTGGTTGTCGCACTGCGGGACGTCGTAGCCCGCGTCCTCGGGACGCAGCCGAGCGAGGAGCGGCGCCTCGTGGCGCCCGGGGCCGGCCGCCCACGGGTACATGTCGAGCACCCACTGCGTGGGGTCCTCCCACGCGCCCCGCTTGCCGTACATCTGCAAAGACAAGTGCATATATTTTTTTGTTCCCTTCACATTTAGAAGCAACGTGCATTTTGATTGTTTGGCTACTATATATTCCCACGTGATGAGCCACTTCGTTGAGCTATCATTCTCAAACAGAGCTATATATCTTCTTGGTTCTTTCGGTAAAGTCATGTGACTTTACCGAAAGAACCAAGAAGATGAATCCCTGCAGTCACGAAAGCTTTAAATCGAAACAGAGCTATATAGTTTCAGTGTGTCTTACCTGGTAAAATAAAAAAAATAGTTTAAGTAGTTTCATACCTGCAGCCCAGTCCTCACGGCCTCGCACAGGAAGGGAAGCAGCGAGCGGTTCCAAAGATCGACGAACCACACCCGCGACTCGGACACGTCCATTGGGCATGACAGGAAGAGGTGGGGGCCTGCAAGCGTGCACACGCAGCCACCGCCGATTCAGACTCTCGCACATCGACTGATGTTACCATTGATCCCCCAACGCCGCGAGTCTGCAAAGGGGATTACGAAACCAGAGACGATAATTAATTGTGACGTCGGGCTTTAACAACCTTGCGGCAAAAAATATTTGCTTTAAAAAATGTGGATAAGAGGAATTCGGTAAGAGGAAACAATTTTTGACAAAAATGATGAATGAAAGAGTAAAGAAGAAGATGCTTACGGTGTGGAGTGTAGGTTTGTATGGAGTATAAATGTACACAGTGACAAAGGACAAAGTACTACGGTTGGAATCGTTCGAGATGCAATTATGGAGGAGGGTGCGGAGAGTGAGCTGGACAGACAAGAAGAGCAGTGAAGACATTTAGAATGGCATCGGCGAAAGAAGAATGGTAATGGAAGTCATCGGAATAAAATAGACCGAATAAATTTGACACATTCTACGAGGGCACAGTTTGGTGAATGAGGACGTCGCAGAAGGAACAATTGAAGGGAAAAGAATAATAGCAGTTCTACCCCAGTGCTCCAGCTCCTGCCCTCAGGGAACCTCTGGGCGTACGTAGCCAGCTAATCGTAGGTGCTGCTGGCGACGACGACGACGGCGACGGCACTCACCGACAGACACCCCTCCGGGGCCGTGGCTCTCCAGGAAGCGGTTGAGGTGGCGCCACAGCTTGGGGATCCACTCGATCACCTTGACGAGGTTCGAGTTGCGTGTGGCCGTATCCACCTCGGCCTCGACGAGGCGCCGTCGCAGGAAGCGTCCCAGGAAGCCCTTGACGGGCTCGACCTGGCTGCCGTGCAGCACAAACCTGGCGGTGCACGGACACGGCGCACGCGTTCTCGAAGGCGCACGGATGCACGTTCCACCCCTCGTGTAGCCTTTGTCTTTAAACTTCATATTTGGAGAGCTCCTCAGCTCGAGGTACCTCGCGAAGTTTAAAAGCGGTAACAAAAATAGAGCGATTTGGACGGCAAGGGCGTGCAAAGGGCCGAGGAATGAGTGATCGTAACAGAGGGCGCGTGGGGGTGATGAAAGAGCTATACGGGAGAGACGGGAAGGAGTGGAGGGGCGAGGGGTAGGAAGAGGAAGGGAATGGGCTATGGAAAAGAGGTGAGTTTTAAGAGAGGAATGGAACAAGCTGTTGAAACAAGTGCTGTTCGCGATCACCTACGAAGGCCGGCAAGGCACAAGAGAGAGTGGGGTGTGCTCAGTATCATGTCCCCCGCTGTATCCCAGTGCTGGTGTTTGCACACCAAACCTGGTGCTCGCTTAAGGCTGAGTTAACATAGGAGAGGCCCAGGATCAGTTGAGATAATTGCCACCGTTGTTAGCCATGGATGGGGAATTGACCTCGGGTGGATGGGTTCATAGTGCACAGAGGTAACCATTACACCACTGCTCCCCACATGCATGCCTGCACATGTAGTACATAAGATGGTGGCGATGGTGACAGCAGTGATGGTAGTGATGATGATAGTATAGGTCAGTGGTTTTCAATCTTCTTCGGCTACTGTGTACCCCTTGTTGAGGTTGAGTACCCCTAACCCAACATAGTTCTGATAAATGTATGAATAATGAACATCAATAATTTAATAATGTAAGTCTAAGGTCCATTTATAAATCATCTCACGTACCCCCTGGGACATTGCCCACATATCCGCAGGGGGTCCTCCATACCCTCCGGTTGAGAACCATTTGTATAAGTGACCGCGTTACGACAGAAATGGTAGTGATGTGGACAGCGAAAGTGGTGGTCGTGGTGGTGACAATGCTGATGATGGGAGTGATGGTAGCGGTCACGGTGATGATGGAGTGAGGCCACACCTGACGTTGGGATGCAATTTCACGTCGGGGGTTGCCGATGTAACTTGCTCGAAGATTCCAATCAAGTAGGGACTGGTGCGGTAAAAAAAAAACACAAATTGATTACGCTAAAACCCTTACAACCACTCAAGAGCAGACAAAAGATAACGCCAGTCGAAACCGGTTGAGCATTGCAGCAAGTAATTTTTTTTTTCCAACGTCAGAAAATATTACGAGGAAACACAAAACCGTGCCTTTGTAGAACTGCACTCATGCATTGTCATTACCAGCCACTCAGGTAGTGGAGGGAGATCCTGTTACTGTCTGAGCATAACAGCGCAGATGTCCCATCCCAATTTCAAATCCTAGCTGCTGTTTACCGTCTTGTTTGCGTGGCTTCTCAAGTTGTTTTTTCTATTTTGTACTTGATTCTACGTACGTACGTAGAACTTCTGCCGCACTCCGTGCATAGCCAACCGTGCAAATTGTGCAAAAATTGTCTTCACTTCATTAACCGATACCTAAACATGAGCAAATCATTAGCACGTAATTTTCGAACACACACACGCGCAATTTTTATTTTAGCACACGCAAAAATGTGGTGCCCCCCCCCCCCGCATTGTGAGCGTTGCCACTGGGTTTAAATAATTGAATCGATGGATTATTACATGCGGTGTCTTGAGGTGGGAAACTATTTTTTTATTCTACCAGGTAAGGCCCACTGAGCTGTAAAGATCTTTTAAAAAGCGACCTGGCCACAAATAATAGCTGAAGAAAGTGGCTTATCATGTGGAAATTTATAGCAGACAAATACTCTAAACGCTTGCATTCCTAAATGTGGAGGGAAAACTGGAGAACGTGGAGAAAAATCCATGGTGAGAGAGACACGCAACCTCGAAATATACAGGCATCAGGGATCAGGGGTCGGGATCAAACCCACGACCTCCTGTATACCAGGCGAGTTAGTTAACATCTCACCACCGTGGTGCCCCTGCTATATTTAAAAGCTATATGAATCCAATTTGTATTGCATTGCATACACAGGCATGATATGTTACGGAGATTCGTCGAGGCTTTCCCGGGTACACAGGGATATAATGTAAAAAATGTGTGCAGCTCCAGGTTAGCTCTTACGCAAATCCAATTTATATCATATGGTATAATTGCATTATACAAGAATCAATTATTTTAGACTGCATTGAGAAAGACGCTATGGGGCACAATTAATTAACATCGTCATCATTAGCTACGGTCTATTCACTGCTGGATAAATGCCACTCTTGGCCATCACCATCTATTACGGTCTTGCGATGCCACAATCCATCTGGCTGCTGTCCATGAGCTAAGCTAACTGCTCCATCTCCACAATGATCGCCCTCCCAGGCATGGTCCAATTGTGTCTCTCCAATAATAATTTTCCTTTATTTATTCTCGGCTCAACTTTGCAGCCTTCTTTCTTAAATTGTTGTATAACAAGATGTTTGTTTAACTGCTCCTTGCAGCTTTGAACTGATTCAATCAGACCGATGTATTTTGCAAAACTGAGCCAACAAAACAGACCATCCCAGATACTGGATGCTTAATTGGCTCGATCCATTAAACTAATGAACAAAAACGGTTATTGCCACGATTAGAGTATTGCTGTATATAGTTTCAGCCTGAGGGAGAGTTGAAACCGAGGACGTGAGCACAGACTAATTGTCATAGCCTCATCATTCTTGCCAAGGACAAGGTTTGATGGCTAGGGTTGTAACTAGTATCAGGGCTAATGTAATAATTGGAATATTGTTCTGGTTACTGATAAGGTTGTGGCCTTCATCATATAATAGTATGAGTATTTATGTGGTTAGGTCTTCATAGTTAGGACCACAGCTAAAGCTAGAGCAATTGTCTCAATGATGCTTGAAACTTTTCACGTCAAAAGTTACCAGAGATATGGCCAGGATTTGGGATAGGGTTAAGGTCAGAGCTTGACTTTCGGGCTAAGGTTATGAATAAGGGCTAGGCTCACACAATCACGTGGCACTTTCTCGTGTTTAAGGACGGCGTCGTGACTAAGCGGAAGGGAATTTGCCGCTGGTTGCAGAGGTTTGTGGTTCATGCCCAGCGGGCACCCTGATTAACGCCGTGGGTGTATTAACCAAAAAAATGTGCCGTCTGCTTCACAGTGGATGTACAAGATCCTGTGAATTTATTCTAAAGGGAGTAAGGCAATGTGTGCTGACATCAGGCTCCATCTTCTTGGTTCTTTCGGTAAAGTCACGTTGAAGGGAAGTAATAAAATAATAAAAATAAAACATAATAAAACAATTCTCACGATGTTTCGGCCACAACGCAAGCAGCCGTCCTCAGGTGAAAACCAGGTCTGCGTTGTGGCCGAAACGTCGTGAAAATTGTTTTATTATGTTTTATTTTTATTATTTTATTACTTCCCTTCTACGTGACTTTACCGAAAGAACCAAGAAGATGAATCCCTGCAGTCACGAAAGCTTTAAATCGAAATATTCCTACTTTCGTTCAGCGATCGGCGTCTTGCATCGGGCTCGCGTTGGGTTAAAAATTTTTTTTAAATATAAAAAACTATATCAGAGTAACATTATTGAGACTCACAACACGTGGTGCTGGCAGTTGATGGCGGGCGTGAGCAAATCGCCGGGCTGGCCGGCCTCCTGCAACCCGTCGAGGATGATGACGCGCGGCACGTCGCCGATCTCCAGCCCGCCGCTGCACAGCTCCGCCAGGTCCACTAGGTACTGGCGGATCTCCTGTCGCGTGAGCGAGTGAGGTTAGAAGAAGAAGAGGAACAGGAGGAGGGGAGGGAGGGAGACGTGCGGTGGGGGGGGGGGTTAGTTCGGCGGCATGGGACGACGGCCCTGTGCTAACAAGAGTAATAATCTTCTCGGTTCTTTCGGTAAAGTCACGTAGAAGGGAAATAATAAAATAATAAAAATAAAACATAATAAAATGCAATTCTCACGACGTTTCGGCCACAACGCAAGCAGCCGTCCTCAGGTGAAGAACAGGTCTGTCGGAAAGACAGCATCTGACGCTGTCTTTCAGGCCTGGGGGAGAGTAGCTGCTGTGTTTCCGACAGACCTGTTTTTCACCTGAGGACGGCTGCTTGCGTTGTGGCCGAAACGTCGTGAGAATTGCATTTTATTATGTTTTATTTTTATTATTTTATTATTTCCCTTCTACGTGACTTTACCGAAAGAACCAAGAAGATGAATCGCTGCAGTCACGAAAGCTTTAAATCGTAAGAGTAACGATACACGCGAGAGTTGATGTCTATATTTACAGACTGCATAAAGGCACGAATGTGACTGGAGGATCAGTCCTTCCTGAAGTGCCCTGCATTGTCTACAACAAGGCTGTGTGTACTATGCGCGCAGCATTAGCACGTCATGAGAACGCTACGTCAGTCTGCTATTAAATGTTACACGACGAGTCCTATACAAGTCTGTGGATCTAACGTAAGCATGCGGGTCCCGTATAAGTACATGAGTCCATTGTTATTCAGATGTGTGTCCATAGGCCCCACGTTATCCAATGGGCCAAATCTTAGCCTGTCTGCTTAAGCATAGTCTACGAGGTCAAACGTTAACCTACAAGTCTATGGGTTCAACATTGGTCTTTGGGTCCGTTGCTGGCCTATGGATCATTTGCCTAGTCTACGGGGGTCCAAAACGTAGCTCCGGTGTGAGTGTGAGACGCTCACGTCCGCCGTGGACTGGTTGACGGAGAACGTGGCGACCGTGTCGTCGGTGACCCGCAGCCCTGCGCGCCGCACCAGCCACTGGCCCAGCTGCGCCGCCAGGCAGGACTTGCCGCTGCCGGGAGGGCCGCACAGCACCAGGTGGCGGTGATCCAGCAGCAGCCCCGAGCAGCGCTGCAGCACCGGCTTTGGCGTGAGGCCCTCGAAGGCCAGGCTGTCCAGGCTACTCTCCCCCAGGCCTGTGGCGGCGGTAGCGGTGGTGGTGGAGGGAGCGTCAGAATCGTGAGCAGTGCCATTGGCCGAGCAGTCTCGCGTTTGCCGCTCGTTGCGCAGATTCACGTTTCGAGCGCAACAGCCGCCCTGGTTCATACCGATAATTTGCTGTGATGTTATTTGCAACAGAGTAGGCCATGTGTGGTGGTGTCACAGTGGCAACTCCGATTAGCACGCTTGGCTAAGTACGGTGCGAAAGAAGCTTAACATAGATACATAGTCCAAACATTTTCAAATTTGACTTGAATCGCAAATAACCCTATTGAAATCCAGAATATGTTGTTTACATCGTGGTGTTTGCTCTAGTTGCGTCGCTCGACACCCTTGCAAATGAGATATTCTGTCTCAAGGGATGATCCGAGTAAAGATATATAATTCATGAAATGAATAATATTAACCGTGGCGGTACCCAGAGTGCTGAGCTGACACCGCCTAGATCCACGGTGGCGAGATGTTGACTACCTCGCATTGGTATACATGAGGTCGTGGGTTCGATCTCGACCCTGACGCCTGCATATCTGGAGTTTGCGTGTCTCTCTCTCTCTCTCCCCGTGGTCGGGTAGATTTTTCTCCAGGTCCTCCCTCCACATTTAGAATCAACATGCGTTTAGAGTATTTGGCTGCTATAAATTTCCACGTGATAAGCAACTTTGTTGAGCTATCATTATTTGTGATAGCCAGGTCGCTTCGTTAAAAAAGAGTTATGTATCTCAGTGGGCCCCACCTAGGTAAAATAAAATAGTAATCGTAGTAATCGTGATGTTCGAATCTAGGCAGGCCGGAGCTCAATCACCGTCTCTTTTGCCGACGACCTGCCCACCTTTGAGCGAGATGGCGATGCAGGGCTCGCCGTCTTCGGGGAGGCTGTCCCAGGGCAGCGGCACGGGCTCGGGGGAGTTCCTCGTGCGCCGCACGGCCCCCACGTTGTAGCCCACGATGCTCTCCGAGCTCAGGCCCAGGCTGGACACGGGATCCACGCGGATGATGTACTCCTGCACCGGCGTCCGTTCCCGCCGTCGGAATTAGTGACGAAAACACTGCCACGTCTTGGCCACACCCCGCAGCCACCGAGTTCGACAAACGCCTACCAAGTCCTGCTGGAAGGCCTTCTAAATACGCCACGGTGGCCTTCCAATGAGCGCCACGGTGGCGAGATGTTAATGACCTTGCCTGGTATGCACGAGGTCGTGGGTTTGATCCCGACCCTGACGCCTGTATATTTTGAGTTTGCGTGTTCCTGGCTCTCCCCGTGGTCGTGTGGATTTTTTTCCCCGGATCCTCCGGTTTTTCTCTCCACATTTTTTAAACATCATGAGTAGTTTGGCTGCTGTAAATTTTCACGTGATAATAAGCCACTGGTCCTTGCTAGGTAATTTCTGAAAAAGAGCTTTATAGCTGCAGTGGGCCTTACCTGCTAAAATAAAAAATAGTTTATAGCTTAAATAGTTTAATAGTTTAAGTACTGCGCAGGCTTATTTTTGCTTAGCTTTCGAGAGCTAAAATGAGATTGGGCATGATCAACGTCGTGTGTGAGAGTTTGCCTGACCTTGAATACGTGTCGGATTATTCCGTCCAGCTCCTCCCACGTGGTGTTTTCTCCAATGTCCACACGTCCCAGGGCAAACTGAGTCACCTTGGAGGTCTGAGAGAACAGAAACCAGATGAGTCGAAGGGCACATCTTATTAATAATCACCCCGATGCTACAAAACACAACATCAATAAATAGAACAGGACAAGAACTTCAACCACAAAGACCCAATAGAGCCAGACTTCTCTTTTAAATAAACTAAACACATCTCTTGAGTACATTTACATGTACAGCTCATTATAAATTCACTATTGTAAGAAGGCTTTCCCAGGCCTATGTGATCATACACCATCCCGGTCAGGTGGGGAGCATAGATGTGGCAACACAGAAGCACAGTACAAACACGTGTATTTGCTGCACTGCTTTCTTTGTTACACACAACACAGCACAGCACGACTCCGCTTCCATGGTGGACAACCGCAGCAGGATTATCCAAGCTCGATCCTGGAATACATCCCCGAGATCCGCTAAGAATCCGGTGCATTCCAGGCTTATTTTATCGCATTCTGTGATCACCAAATACCCGAGTCGGCACTCGCGCAGCGTCGAGGACAATTCATTGGGATGTATTTTCTCAAAAAAGCCTGTCGTGGAACGACCTCGCACCTTGCTCTGCCTCCAGCTCTCGGCCGAACTGACGACAAGCCGGACCTGCTTGCACTGTGCCTTGTCCACGCTGTCCTTGAGCAGAGATTCTGCAGGGGCGACGACAACAACGACGAAGGAGGCGGCGATGAGAAACGTGAATGAGTACGTTCAACACGGTGGCTTTTCCTGCGACGATGCGCTCCCCAAATTTCACCAGGCTCACTGTTCATGAACTCTTGGAAGTGCTTGCACAAAGGATAGTAACATCTCATCCTGTGTTCTTTGGAATCTATTCGTGATGAAATTTTTTTTAGTTTTTCCTTTTCTTTGGGTAATATCACGCGAATATAAACGTGTCGTCTGTATGAATGCACGGTGAAGCTGATTGTTGTTGTAATCACTATCGAAACGTCACAGTACTCAAATTGTAAACATCGTGGGTTTACTCTCCAACACGCCGGTGTGCTGAAGTTGTAACTAATTTGCACGCTTTGTTTAGATGACAAACCTTACTAATTGGTGTGTTGGAGAGTAAATACACGACATTTACATTTTGAGTACAACGTTTCGCTGGTGATTACAACCAGCTTCATCGGATGATTAGCCAGAAATGTGAAGAAGTATTTCTGTTTCGGTCTTAAACAGAGTTAAGGTGATGTCATCACTGTGAACCTATCACGCGCGAAGACCAGAGCGGGTTTACTTTAGTCATAAAAATGACAATGGATCATATGAATCTAAGAATATGCAGAACCTATTACCGGATGGGTTATTTGCTAATACATTTTGATTCGACACAAGACAATGGGATTCCACAGCATCGAAGTGCAAACCCGCATCTCAAGGTGCTCTGCAGAAATAGTGGGCAGACTTCTTTCATGGAGAGAGGCAATCAGTCAGAGGCGGAGAGAAGAAGAGAAAACTTTTGAGCCCTGTGACTTGGAACAGAGGCAGGGGGGGAGTCATGGGCCTGGATGGCTGGGCGAAGGGAGTTCCAGAATAATGGAGGTTATAGCAATAATACAGGTGTTGCGATGTTAAAATACCAAATACACACCTATTGCTAGGCCCCAAGTCTGCGTAAACCACACATGTGCGTCTATTTGGTGTTTGAACATCATCCGTATTATTGCTGGAAAGGGTCCCGGGTATCATCTCGATACCGGCAAAAAGGATCGCCATAGACATCCAGCCACTGTTGTGCATGCGGATCAACTCAATCAACGAGCTCGGTTTATCTGTGTCCCCCTCCCACCGTCCCCCTCCCACCGACCCCCTCCCACCGTCCCCCTCCCACCGTCCCCCTCCCACCGTCCCCCTCCCACCGTGCCCCCCCCCCCACCCCCGCGTCACGTGCCGAGGTTGGAGGTGCTCGGGAGGCTCCGGCTATGCTGCAGGCGGGAGCGGAGGGGGCGCGGCGACGTAGGCTCGGTGGTCCCCCCAGGGGCGGTCGCCGCTCCCACCACGGGCGTGTCGGACTTGAGCTGATCATTCTCCACCTTGAGCGACTCGATCATCGACTGCCGAAAATGGAAATCGGGGCGGGGGGAGGGGGGCAGCAACGCACGTTCGACCGCGTTGAGGACGTGATACGGGAGAAAATCTGCGCCAAATCAGCATCACCATCATCGCCATCATCAGAATATGCATGCATACTGGAGGAATCCGATGAGCTATGAAGTTATTGTTCACAGATGTTCAGAAGGGGCAGGTAAGAGCGGCGATGAAGGCCCGTCCCCCCATGCCCTTATCATGCCTCGCTGTCACCCGATGCCACAATCCATCTCACTCCTGCACGGGAACCCAACTCATTGTTCCATATCCAAAGTGGTGATCCTCTCGGGTGCATTCGCTCCTTTGGCTGCCATTCCACCACCAGCCTCGTCCATCAGCCGACATGCAAAATATCCCTGCTCCAGCCCAGCAACTTTCATGAACAGTCAACAAAGAATGGGGCTTCTGCTGTTTCAACATGCTGCTTTTTTAACATTGTTATTATGCAAAACATGTAGACAGGTACATGCTTCTTTGTGCACTTTGCTTCGTTCTAATTAATTTCTCGCGATTATTTTTTCTAATCGCAATTATTTATACGGACACTATTTCGAACACAGAGTATGCGGCTACACGAAGAATGGGTTTCACACCAACGTTTGCGTGTGCACGCGTTGCCCGAGTGCGTACGCTGACGCGCGCGTTCGTGTGCCTTGTGCGCGTGCGTGCGTGCGCGTGTGCAGACCTGCATGGAGTTCATGGCATCCTGCAGCGTGTTGAGCTGGTGCGCCGAGTTGAGCGCCTCCAGACGTATGTCAGTCAGCTTCATCTCCTTGTGCCGCAGCTCGCTGCGCAGCTGCATGATCGTGTCCACCTCGGGCGGTGGCGGCCTGCAGTCGGAGACCACAGCGTGGCACATAGCAGCAGCAGCAACAACAACAACAACGAAGTGCGCGTTCTTACATCCATTCAGAACTGTTCATGGCAGGGCACTGCCCTCTGCTGCTCATAATGTACCCCCACAGACTAGAGCAACGTTCTTCATTGCAAGGCCCGCAGGCCACTGGCGGCCCCTGGTGGCCTCTAGTGCGGCCCCTGACGTGCGGCCCCCAACAATACACAAATGTGAAGACACCCACATCGTGCTGCAAAACCCAATGGTTTCAAATGTGTGGCGGCCCTCACACGGATGTCTGACTGGTGAAAGTGGTCTCCCTCTGAAAATTAGCGAAGAACACTGGTCTATAGCCTACAGCAACTGATATTCATGGTGATTGCCCATCCAAGCATCCTGATACTTATCTCAATCGGAAGCCAAGCATGATAAGAGCATAATGAGTCTGTAACTCGTCAAGTCCGTTTTGTCACCCTTCTATAAACAGGAGGATGGTGGTTGGTATCATGACACAATTGTAAACATTTAGTAAATAGGTCTGCCAATGTTGTTTCAACAACTGGTCCCAGTTATACCAGGAGCAGAGCAGAGTATCATCTCAGCTGTATTTGTCAGAATGAGCAATCCAACAACCCAAAACATAGTTCTGCACCCGGCATACCGCATCCAGTATACCTCTCAATTCGGCTGTGATGGCTTTGGCTACGAATGATGTGTCGACCGCCAACCAAAAAGGATGGACCGCCATCTAACCAGCAACCTGACAAATATTCAGTGCAAAATTAAGCATTGTGCACCAGTAGGTCGTGGGTTCTATCCCAACCCTAAATCCAGGTTCTCTGGTTTTTCCCTCCACATTTAGAAATACACGTTTAGAGTATTTGGCTGCTATAAATTTCCACGTGATAAGCCAATTCGCCGCGCTATCATTTGTGGCCAAGTCACTGATGAAAAAGAGCTACATAAATCAGTGGGCCTTAACCGGTCAAATACAATTAATAAAAATAAGTTTTTGTTGTCTGTGAAGCCGTACCCTGCAGGGCCTTCGGAGGGCTTGGTCCCAGGCTGGCCGGGCGTTGTAGTGTCCGCTTCGGACGTGGCGGCTGGCTGAGCGGAGGCCTCGGGACTCTTTCCTGGCTCTCCCTCGCCGGGGCCTTTGCCCCCCTTCTTCTTGGAAAACGCTTGGCGGAACGAGATCTTCAACTGCGACGCCAAATAAACAAAAACAAACGCTGATTCGCATGGAGGGCAACGTAAACGGTAGCAGAGATTTGCCGTGAGGTTTCTTTGGGGTCCTGTTTATTTGTGTTTTTTTTCAAACAACTTCTGTAGTCGGTGGCCAAAGAGAGCTGGGTATTTTTGCGCTCGTTTGAAGTTATCCATAAAAGCTTTTCATATAGTTGTTTTATATACGACTTACATATATATGAAAGAACTTTGCTTTAACACGTGTAATGCATTCATACACAGTGCCTAATTTACTTAATGACTTCAGTCATACAAAGGAAACCACTAATTTTAATAATTGGCAGATAACCCGTGGACCGTGGTTGCCTTTAAGATCAGTGTAAATTATATTATTTTGCTTTCGTACTGTAAACCATACCCAATCGCACAAAGGTGATATGAACACTCTGAACCTTTGGCAAAGCTGTTGGCGCTTAAGGGGCTATTGTAAATTAATCGATACACACACAATACAACAAAAACATAGTGATGGAAACACTATGGAATTAAAGCATTTGACCCGCTGTTAACCCAATGAGCCAGTCATTTTGAGAGGAGGCCTTAAAGCATACATGTTATGGGTTTCCAATTCGCTTCTTTATTTGAACTGGTATTGTTTATTCCTCCCAATCGTCGGCAATTATAATCAAGAAGCCACTGTAAAAAGAAACATCTTCATCACACGACACGCCACGCCAACAGTGGCCCTTAAAGGGAAATAATTCAAATTGAGCAAATTGTACATTAATCAGCACATAATAATAGGCACAAATAAATCTTGATTCGCATAAGCCGAGCTTCTTTCTCCTACTTCTCAATGAAAACACAGCGATGATCACTTTTGGCACACACACGCACGTGCCGATGCTGTTAGCATGCAGTTTGGAAGAAACTAGCGCTGGCACATTTGGCTAAATCAGGGCGGAGTAATGCCAAGGCTGTCTGGCACGGCATGTGCCGGGTTTGGCATGGCTTATGCACTTACTTCATATACCTGCATCAGGCCATGGAGAGCCAGGGAGGAAAACAAAGGAGAAAAAAAAATCAGCACTCGCATTCAAGAGCAGTGGCACAGTTGGACTCCAGGTCCCGCAGTAGCAAGAGCAGCCAAAATCCACCTTGCCTCATCCGCAGGTCTCACCCCAAGCCCGCACTGCACACCGCAGGATCAAGCCAATCCTTTTTGAATAGCGATTGCTTTTTAAGTGCAAATGAAAAGGTGACTTGGAGAGACGAGAGAGAGAGAGCTTGACGGGTTCTGCTCCTGCAATGGCGTTTGCGCGTTCCCAGACAATGGCACGCGCAATTAAAATAAATCTTCACGACGGAATTGGCTTGATTCTCGGAGCTTTCGCGAGTTTAATTATTTTCCCACGGACGCGTTTTTGAGTTGCCCATGCTCCACGTGCTGGAGACTGCTCACGACGTCCGGCGTTTTCGAGCGAGACGTCGGACGTCGTGCCGTACAGCACGCGGCGCAACCCGAAAACGCATGGAAGAGCCGTACAGCATGACCGGGAAAAGAAACAAAATTACTACGGAGGAGATGAATTATCATTGTTATTGTTTGGTCACTGTGTTTATATCGGCTCCGTCGGCCCATATGCGGTTATGCATGAAAACTGTAACGGACCGGCAATCCCGGGAGCCCAGCGTTGCCACCGCTTCAACGAGGGGTGGGAAACAGATTCCTTACCGAGTCCCGAAAAGGACTTTCAAACTCCTTTGGTGGATCACATATTAAAACACACATTTATCCAATAAGCTATTTTTTTTTTATTTTGCTCACCTTTGCTGCACTAATGCGATGCCTGTGTCTACCTTCCTCTCGTTAAGGCTGTGGCGTCACAGTTGCAAAGGAGACACGCAGCCTAGAGCAGTGTTCTTCACCAATTTTCAGGGGGTGGGGGGGGGGCACTTTCACCGATAAGACATCATCAGTGTGAGGGCCGCCACATATGTGTAAACCATTGGGGTTTGACAGCAGCACGATGATGATGGGGGGGTGGGGAAGGTGTGTTTTCACATGTTGTGTATTGTCGGGGACCGCACGTCAGGGGCCGCACTAAAGGCCACCAGGGGCCGCACTAAAGGCCACCAGGGGCCGCCAGTGGCATGCGGGCCTTGCAATGAAGAACACTGGCCTAGATGCTCCAAGTGAGGGGTAATTATCGTTTGGGGAATGGGCGGAGTTTGCGGCGGGGGGAGGGGTGGCACGGGAGGGGGCAACGCCCCTCCTATACTGGGCACTTTATTCATTAATTTTCAGCAGTTTACAATTAAGATTAAAACTAAATTAATGAATTTTATCCACGCCCCATTCCTAATGCGAGGGACGAAGCGAACCCCTGCCCCATCCACCCCCCCAAATATAGAAGTCAAACTCCACCTATGGGTTGGGGGGCCATTTTGAAGTGGTAGGCCTCACACGGAACGGCGTCGTGTGTCACGTGGGGAACGACGTCGTGTGTCACGTGGGGAACGACGTCGCGTGTCACGTGGGGAACGACGTCGCGTGTCACGTGGGGAACGACGTCGCGCGTCACGTGGGGAACGACGTCGTGCGTCACGTGGGGAACGACGTCGCGTGTCACGTGGGGAACGACGTCGCGTGTCACGTGGGGAACGACGTCGCGTGTCACGTGGGGAACGACGTCGTGTGTCACGTGGGGAACGACGTCGCGTGTCACGTGGGGAACGACGTCGCGTGTCACGTGGGGAACGACGTCGCGCGTCACGTGGGGAACGACGTCGTGCGTCACGTGGGGAACGACGTCGCGCGTCACGTGGGGAACGACGTCGTGCGTCACGTGGGGAACGACGTCGCGCGTCACGTGGGGAACGACGTCGTGCGTCACGTGGGGAACGACGTCGTGCGTCACGTGGGGAACGACGTCGCGCGTCACGTGGGGAACGACGTCGTGCGTCACGTGGGGAACGACGTCGCGCGTCACGTGGGGAACGATGTCGTGTGTCACGTGGGGAACGACGTCGCGTGTCACGTGGGGAACGACGTCGTGCGTCACGTGGGGAACGACGTCGCGCGTCACGTGGGGAACGACGTCGTGCGTCACGTGGGGAACGACGCCGTGTGTCACGTGGGGAACGACGTCGCGTGTCACGTGGGGAACGACGTCGTGCGTCACGTGGGGAACGACGTCGCGCGTCATGTGGGGAACGACGTCGCGTGTCACGTGGGGAACGACGTCGCGTGTCACGTGGGGAACGACGTCGCGTGTCACGTGGGGAACGACGTCGCGTGTCACGTGGGGAACGACGTCGCGTGTCACGTGGGGAACGACGTCGCGCGTCACGTGGGGAACGATGTCGCGTGTCACGTGGGGAACGACGTCGCGTGTCACGTGGGGAACGACGTCGCGTGTCACGTGGGGAACGACGTCGCGTGTCACGTGGGGAACGACGTCGCGTGTCACGTGGGGAACGACGTCGCGTGTCACGTGGGGAACGACGTCGCGTGTCACGTGGGGAACGACGTCGCGCGTCACGTGGGGAACGACGTCGTGTGTCACGTGGGGAACGACGTCGCGTGTCACGTGGGGAACGACGTCGCGCGTCACGTGGGGAACGACGTCGCGCGTCACGTGGGGAACGACGTCGTGCGTCACGTGGGGAACGACGTCGCGCGTCACGTGGGGAACGACGCCGTGTGTCACGTGGGGAACGACGTCGCGCGTCACGTGGGGAACGACGCCGTGCGTCACGTGGGGAACGACGCCGTGCGTCACGTGGGGAACGACGTCGTGCGTCACGTGGGGAACGACGTCGCGCGTCACGTGCGGAACGACGCCGTGTGTCACGTGGGGAACGACGTCGTGCGTCACGTGGGGAACGACGCCATGTGTCACGTGGGGAACGACGTCGTGCGTCACGTGGGGAACAACGTCGTGCGTCACGTGGGGAACGACGCCGTGCGTCACGTGGGGAACGACGCCGTGCGTCACGTGGGGAACGACGTCGCGCGTCACGTGGGGAACGACGCCGCGTGTCACGTGGGGAACGACGCCGTGTGTTACGTGGGGAACGACGTCGTGTGTCACGTGGGGAACGACGTCGTGTGTCACGTGGGGAACGACGTCGTGTGTCACGTGGGGAACGACGTCGTGTGTCACGTGGGGAACGACGTCGCGCGTCACGTGGGGAACGACGCCGCGTGTCACGTGGGGAACGACGCCGTGTGTCACGTGGGGAACGACGTCGTGTGTCACGTGGGGAACGACGTCGTGTGTCACGTGGGGAACGACGTCGTGTGTCACGTGGGGAACGACGTCGTGCGTCACGTGGAGAACGACGTCGTGTGTCACGTGGGGAACGACGTCGTGTGTCACGTGGGGAACGACGTCGTGTGTCACGTGGGGAACGACGTCGCGCGTCACGTAGGGAACGACGCCGCGTGTCACGTGGGGAACGACGCCGTGTGTCACGTGGGGAACGACGTCGTGTGTCACGTGGGGAACGACGTCGTGTGTCACGTGGGGAACGACGTCGTGTGTCACGTGGGGAACAACGCCGTGCGTCACGTGGGGAACGACGTCGTGCGTCACGTGGGGAACGACGCCGTGCGTCACGTGGGGAACAACGTCGTGCGTCACGTGGGGAACGACGCCGTGCGTCACGTGGGGAACGACGCCGCGTGTCACGTGGGGAACGACGCCGTGTGTCACGTGGGGAACGACGCCGTGTGTCACGTGGGGAACGACGCCGTGCGTCACGTGGGGAACGACGTCGTGCGTCACGTGGGGAACGACGCCGTGCGTCACGTGGGGAACGACGCCGTGCGTCACGTGGGGAACGACGCCGTGTGTCACGTGGGGAACGACGCCGTGCGTCACGTGGGGAACGACGTCGTGCGTCACGTGGGGAACGACGCCGTGTGTCACGTGGGGAACGACGCCGTGCGTCACGTGGGGAACGACGCCGTGTGTCACGTGGGGAACGACGTCGTGCGTCACGTGGGGAACGACGCCGTGTGTCACGTGGGGAACGACGTCGTGTGTCACGTGGGGAACGACGCCGTGCGTCACGTGGGGAACGACGTCGTGCGCCACGTGCGGCCCATAGGGCCACGAGGTTCCCCACCCTTGGCTGCTCACACGCGGCGGCAAGCACTGCCGTAGGGTACAAGGGACTTGCTGTTTTGACACACGCCAGGGGGGGCCATCGCGCACATGCTGACAGTCGAAATAAAAGCTCGGTTCGAACGCGGCAAAACGAGGATCAAAACATGCGGGGAAATTGTCGACGCAAACACGTCCTCGTTGTTTTGGCCACAAACAAAAGAAAACTTGCACCATTTTAAACTCTCTAAAGATGGAGGCGTGTCGCTAGTGTGGGTGAAGAGGCCCATTGCAAGGGACTTCAGAAGTGCAGTCATCCTGCGCAATTATAATCCGGGGGGCACATTTTCGCACACAAGGAGGTGCACTGCTAGCTGCGGGAATCCTGTAAGCAGGTCTCTCTGTCTGTCACACGAGGCCACGCACAACAGCGCGGCCCGAGTACAATTGCGAGAGAAAAGCAATGAAACACTCCAACGTGGACGCTGTATGCGGACTTGTTTTTTTATTATTATTCAAGTCATTTGGCCTTGGCCCTCCCGAAAGGTGACTGCAATTACACTGTGCCGCGTGGCACAGTGTTACGTTAGCTCCATCTGCGCGTTATCCGTTGCATCTATGGCGAGCGCAAGTATTGGTTTGCGCGGTATAAGCCTCAGTCTAGACTGCGGCTTTAAAGGACAGGGGCACACGCACAACCCCTCGCTGGTGACGCAAGTGGCGATGGAGATTTTTGTTCTTTGAGGGATAGATTTTTTGTTTTAACTTGAAGCCCTGAACCTTAACGTTGCTGTTGTTGCTGCTGCTGGTTTTATAAATGATGATAAACTCAAAGCAAGAAAGTAAAAAAAAATGCCTTTATACAAATGAGCCTATTTGTGTAACTGGTATAATTATTGTCGAAGAAAATGTCTGTTGTTATTTAAGAGGAATGCTGGACATGTTATGGGAGTTTTTTTATTAGTGACATTTCCTCCTGTTGTATGGTACCTTAATAATAATTTTATCCCATTCACTATGTATGTGTATTTATAATACCTAATGTGCACACAACCTTTTAGATATATATATAAACAAGGATTGCACAAATCCCCAAAAAACACTAGTGGCCACCCAAATCAAATTTAACAAGAAAAAAAAAGTTTGAAACGAAGCCATCCTTCATTTATAACCTGGTCTAAGGTGTCATTTTGATTCATAAACCAACTGTATTTAAAAGTGGATGGGTAATGTTCCCATCATTTCATACCGTGGAAGGTGTCTCAGCGTGTAATTTTATCCGAGTCAGGTGCCAAAGCCAAAAGCTGAACAAAGACAACTTCCTGGCACAACGTGTGACCGGCTCTGAGACCCCTACAATCTTACGTTGAGCCTTTCGCCAATATTTTATTTGTATTTTAAAAACAAACAAACAAAAACTATCGCAATTGCGTATGCAAAAAAAAACCCAACAAAGCCTTGCAGCGGTGCGTTGGGTTTAGCACGAAACAAAAGTACGCCAAATCTCTTCGTAACCAAACCGGGGACCTTTAACTAAAGCCCTCACCCATACCCCCCTTGCCCCCTCCGCCCCCCAAGTTCTAAGAGGCTGGAAGGGAAAGCGGCGGTGCATGCTAATGTGCGTGTGCGGTTATCACCTTGCCCGCTTTGCCCTGGGCGTGGTGGTGGTGGTGGTGCGGCGAGCAGGGAGAGAAGAACAATATTTGACAACACCATTGACGGCAAGGCAAAGAGAAGTGAGCGAGTCAACACGAAGTAACATCCCCCCCCCGCCCCCCCGTCCTTCTGCTGCCCATCTCGGCTCCACCACTGCTGTTGTTCAACCAACAGGCAGTTTCGCTACTGCTGCTCGTATGTGCCTGCTGCTTTCCTTTTCCGATCGGTGCCACGGTTGGCATCGCTATTGTCTGTTTGAAACTTAAAGCTGGCATGATGCTAAAAGGGTTATTTAAAAACAAATTAGTTAAATTGATCCAGGTTGAAATGTTTGATCAAAGATGAAAATGGGGTTCCGGTGAGATATTTTTTTAAAGTTTTATTAAAAATTAAAATAGAAACTGAAATGTTATGAAAGCCTGAAATGGAAGATATTGAAAGCTAATTTTCAAAAAAGCAAATGGAATTCAAAGAAAACATGCTGTAATCATCTTAATTGAAAGTGAATGAAAGTTCGGATTTAAACAATCCTGTGTCCAAACTCAGCGAGGAGTTGTGAAAGAAAATGCATCATAAGGGAGCCCACAATGCAGAGTCAGGCAGCACTGAAGCCTCGGTAAAAAGAAACCAAATCGTGCTACCACATCACCACCCAGCAACTTACCTCACGAGCCCAGCGATAAACTTCGGGGTCACCGAGACTCTAGCAGAGGGCGCTGTGACTACCGGCCTCATGAGATGAAACATACACCATAGGGAGGCAAGTAGGTCCTCCGTGTGCACCTACCAAGGCCAGCGCAGTACACTGAGGTGGTGGTGTGGTCGACACCAGGGTGTACCCCTTCCTCGCAAACACAAAACACTCCTTAAAATAAGAAATGTCAGGAACCTCCTGAACAGCGTTGTAAATTGGTGCGCCACAGTGAGTCGATCGGCAGGTCACACTCGCGGTGGGATAAAGCGTGGGTACTCCCTCCTCTTCCAAGACGATTGGCCAGCGTGGAAGAGTAGGCCAAAGAGCACCCTCTTAGGGCTCTCCAGAGCTCCCGCTTAGCGAAGGCCCTGTCGGCCAGCAGTGGCGTGAGCGAGCTATTGCAGAGCTGCGCCTTCGCCTCTCCCGATAAACGGATCACCGCGTGCTATGAAGCGCATTGGGACTTTACCAGCAGTCTGTGCAGCACGTTCGCACCGACGCTCGGTGCTCGTGCGCACACACACACACACAGCGAGGCGCGCCGGTGGAGCGCGGCGTGCGCAGTCGCTCTCCTCCTCCTCCGACTCACCCATCCTTTCTTCTTTTTCTTGGCGTCGGCAAGCTCGGCGCTCGAGTGGCTCGTGATGCTGTTCACGCTGGAGATGCTCTCGCACGAGTTCTGCCGGTGCAGACGCGGCTCACCGGCCTGCGGGGACAGGCTTCCTGCAAGGCGACAGCATGCAGCAGAGATTGGCGCGAGGGCCACGCTAGTTTTGGGGGTGGGGGGGGCGATGGCCAGGGTCAGGGGTCGTTGAGTCATGGTGGCTACGATGATGACGATTTGACAAAGATCGACTTTCAGATATGTGATTATAGTTGTGCTGGAGATGGCGATGGTTATGTTATCATGTGATTATAGTTGTGGTGAACGTGTTGGTGGTTACAATTATGATGATTGATAACGATGTTAATACACGTATGTTGAACTTCTTTCGCACCACGTGTAGCCAACCGTGCTGAAATGACAGTGGCGGGGGTACCGGACCAATGACTACGAATTGAAGGTCACGCTTCGTATGTTGACAATGATGATAATCAAGAAAGTGACAATAGCGTTGGTGGTGGTAGTGGTAATAATTCAGTATATCACGAGACAGCATTTGCATCCAGTCCAATCCCGAAATTCAACAGCAGATCATTCTATCGCCGGTGAGTTTTTTTTTTTGCCAGGCCACATTGTGGGGTTCTGTGGTTGTGTTGTTGCTCGACGGTGCGGCATGGCACCTGTGTTGCTCTGCTGTGTGGTGCTCAGCACGCCGCTCATCGCCTCCTGTGCCGCCATATTCTCCTTGGTGAGGTTGTCGATCATCTTCCGCAGCTCGCCGAGCTCCGAATCCTGCTGGGGCACGGGGGGACACGGGGGGGGGGGGGGAGGTGGGTGAGGGGAGGGGGGCATGGGTCTCAGCCGTAGTCCGGTGACATTTGGCACATCCCATGCGCCACAGGACGAGTATTAAATTAAGGGCTGGCAAATAAATTAATGAGGCGTCTGATTGCCCTTGCGTTCCTACGCTGCGTGAAAATGTCACGACCGGCAAAGGGCGCAAATGCGACTTACGTATGGCGGTGAAGAAAATTTCAGTTTTGCCACCGTTTACGCAAAGGTGTTGCATAACAATGCGCGAGCCATTTTGTTTTTTTGTGACGCATGTCAAAGCTTTGAGAGCATTGCATTAATGTGCACTGAAGAGGATGTAGCGATGCTTTGATTAAGTGATCAAAATCAAATCCAACGTTCAGGAGGAGTGCAACAAGGTGTGTGCGTGCGAGAATCGATTATTTTCTATTCACATTCGCCAGGTGAATTTCTTCATGCAAAACGCCTGCATCTACTCCAAGCAGAGACAGATGGATTCAAATTACGTGTAAATTACATGTCATTTAAATACACGGAATTTAAATGTGTTCTCATTACATTTATAATTTATAAATGTTATATACATTATTCATTTCAAATTAATAGGTAATTTGGATTAGGGGAATTGGAAATGTATATATATATCTAATCACATTTCCAACCAGTGATTTTGTTCACAGTTTGCCCATCTCTGAATATATTTTTACTTTGTCTGTACGCGTGCGATGAAATAAGTCCGTGTGGATCGTTACATGGCAGTACCGCGAGAAATGTCGGCGGCTTGGGGAAGGCCTACATCCAGCAGTGGATTGACCATGGCTACTGTAAGTACATAGAACTTTTCAACACCAAACGTAGCCAACCGTGATAATCAGACGTGATGTCGATAATGATCATCATTATGACGATGTACGTTGAAGTTCTTTCGCACCGTACATAGCCGACCGTGCTAATCAGAAGGTGATGTCGATGATATTGATGATTTCGATTTAAAGCTTTCGTGACTGCAGGGATTCATTTTCTTGGTTCTTTCGGTAAAGTCACGTAGAAGGGAAGTAATAAAATAATAAAATAATAAAAATAAAACATTATAAAATAATTCTCACGACGTTTCGGCCACAACGCAAGCAGCCGTCCTCACCTGATGACGGCTACTTGCGTTGTGGCCGAAACGTCGTGAGAATTATTTAATTATGTTTTATTTTTATTATTTTATTACTTCCCTTCTACGTGACTTTATCGAAAGAACCAAGAAGATGATTTTGATGATGATGACCGCAATCACCCACCTTTTGCTCGGCCGATGCGGTCAGGTTCTGAAGGCGGCTCGTCATGCTGGTCAGGCTTTTTTCAAACGCTGCCACCAGGTTTGCCTGCAAGAGAAGCCGCCATCGTTCACCTCCATTCGCCGCCATCACCCCGCAATGATTTCATATCCACACTATGAGACCCTCCTTTACCAGTGGCAAAATATAGTAATAGGTTTTTACCCTTTCAACTGGTACTGGTAAAAGAGGTCTCAGTGTAAATGCTTACCCCGAGCTCGCAATACTCTGATAGTGCACTGTCTTTGAGTTGTATGCCTTTTGGCATCATCTGGTCCAACACCAATGGAGACTAGGCTCTAAGAAAAGCTGTCTCGGGTGTGGACCAATCAACTTCAAGGACAGTGCATATCATTATCATCATCAGAGTTGTTTCTTTTTGTTTGCATTTTGACTGCTTGTGTTGTGGTTATTGCAAACATGATGCCTTGTATAAAGGTGTCAGTTTTTGTACCAGTTGAAAGGGTAAAAACCTATTACTATGTTTTATATCCACTCTATACCATATGATAATAATTGGATTTGCGTAAGATCTAACCTGGAGATGCAACACATTTTTTTTACATTTATTATATCCCTGTGTACCCGGGAAAGCCTCGACGAATCTCCATAACATATCATGCCTGTCTATGCAATGCAATGCAATACAAATTGGATTTATATAGCATTAAAATATAGCAGGGGCGCCACGGTGGTGAGATGTTAACTAACTCGCCTGGTATACAGGAGGTCGTGGGTTTGATCCCGACCCCTGATCCCTGACACCTGTATATTTCGAGTTTGTGTGTTTCTCTCCTCGTGGTTGCATGGATTTTTCTCCAGGTTCTCCAGTTTTCCCTCCACATTTGGAAACATGCTTTTAGGGTATTTGTCTGTTATAAATGTCCACATGATGATAAGCCACTTCGTTGGGCTATCATTTGTGGCCAGGTCGCTTCCGAAAAAGAGCTACATAGCTCAGTGGGCCTTATCTGGTAAAATTTAAAATAGTTTTAAATAGTTTTATTTTTCATTCGCATGCTATACCATGCTCCTGCCTTCACTAGCGTAAAGTATGGTCAAATAACTCCCAACACCGACCATGGCGTTGGAAGGCCCTCATCCAGCCGTGGTGTACAGATACAACCGCATCTCAAGATGCTCGGCACATACATTTCTAAAGTCACCTGCCTCGTTCTATAATATTGGTATGCTTTCAACTCCACTGAGCAATGCGTATTAACATTGTGGATGTGGCTCATTGACGTCAGAACTGGTCTAGGGTTGCATAGCTTACACTAACATGACCAGGAAACACGAATCTAAGAGGGCTGTAGCCTGTCGGATTAAGTGCTCTTTCCTTTACGCGATTAAAACAAATCACATCTTACTTTTATGTGCTTATGCCACCGGCACAGGATAATTATTTGTGCGTCACTCACGAAAATTAAGTTGGGGCACGCCAGCCTCGGTTGTAACAAATTATAAATATATTTCAGCTACAACAAAGCACACCGTCGTCATCCACTCGTCAACAAGATGAAATGTCACTGCCAGATCTGCTTTCGGGTTGTGCGGGGTGTTGTCCAACGTTTCACCCTTTGCAGCACACCCAAGAAAACCTACCACCATTGCAATGGGCTTAAGCAAGAACAACCCGCTGTTGAGGCCCAATGGAGAGGAGTATGTATATATGTAAGCCAAACATCCCCTGTACGAGCCTTTAACAGACTGTTGGGGCAAGTGCTGTTTGCGAACACCTATGATGGCTGGCACAGCGCGCAAAGGGGTGGGTGGCCAACAACATGCCAGGCCGCCTGTCCCCATAGTTCTGATTTTTATACACCGTACCAGATACTAATTTAAGGCTGAGGTGACCTAGGGGAGGCCCAGGACATGTTCAAATATTTGGCACTACACTTTGGTCGCCGGGTTCATAGCGAAGTGCGCTGGCCACTGTGCTACATATTTAAATATGTGCATACACACACAGAGATTAATTTGGAATTAAAAAAATAGCTTCGGTATTTTTAAAGATTTTTTTCAGATAATTTACCTTATTGAATAATTAATGTCTTCATGCTATCAAAAGTGACGTCACTCGACGCCACGTGACACCACTTTGGTGGGAAAAACGTGGAAGTTTTGTAATAGTGATGATGTCACCTCTTCAGATTTAATCCAAAACGCAACAAAGAGGGGATCGTCCAAAATTTCGGATCTGGTCCTGATTTGCAGATTTTGCAAATTAATTCAAAAAATCTCGAGCACATCCCCACTCTGTATGCAGAAATTGTGTGTGTATGTGTGCGCGTGGAGTTAAACGTTGTGGGGAGCGGTAGCGCAGCGGTTAGCGGGCTGCGCTACGAACCGGGAAACCCGAGGTCGATTATCTGGACCGGTCCTGGGCCTCCACTAGGTCAACTCATCCTCAACTGACTACCTGGTGCGGTGTATCAACATCGCCTACGAGGAAGACAAAGGCGGCCAGGCGTGGTGCTGGCCACCCACCCCCTGGTGTGCCGTGCCAGCCTTCACAAGGTGCTCGCTAATAGCACTTGCCCCAACAGTCTGTTCCTGCGATACGGGGGGATCTTTGTATTTTTTTGGAGTTAATGTCGTCTCGGCACAGCGGTGAGCAGCTTGACTCACGTTGGTGGAGAGCTGGCCGGTGAGCGTCGAGACTTTATCCTGCGACTGGTCGAGTTCCCTGCGCAGCGTCTCGATCTGATGGCACAAGGTGGCAGCAGAGACCGTTCTGACCATGGAGAAATTTCACGGCAGGCAGCTCACCCGCGAGACCAACAGCCAACGCGGAAGATTGTGCCCTCCTAGTCGCACGTCATTCTGTTCGCGCTGCATTTTTTTTTTTAGTGGACATACAGTAAATATTTATTAACATGGCAAAATCAATTAATGCCATCAAGGTGGTACTCTTCTTATCCACTCGGGACGGATGGTCAAGGTGATCACAGGCATGGATACGAACCCATGGCCGCTCAGCTGTGAGCCGAGCGAATTACCATTACACCATCCGGCCAGATGTATCGTAGAATTTATTTCCAATATCTCCACAATGAAATGTAAATTCAAATGAGCACTTTACCACCACATAAGCAACACCCATGTGACACGCATATGGCCGGAAAAGTTGAATGTCAATGAATGATTTCATGAACACAAATACATTCCCATGTTTTGTAACTGGGCGAGAATCCCAGAGAATGGAAACAGACGCTTTAGTGCAGTTGACATGCAGGCTCAGACAGATGCCAGAGATGAAAGAGAAAGAGAAGTGTGTTGTTATTCATGCTTTGACGAAAATCTCCACTTCGATGACACCTACCTCACTCTGAGATTTTTCATCCGGCTGTTAGAAAACAAAGTCAGTGAGTGTTGCCAAAGGGTACAAGACGTTCACAACCACAGCAAGTGAGTGTTGGTTGAGTCAGAGCTGGCTTGAGGATGACGCTTCCTGCGAGACCGAACTGAGCTCCGGTCACAGCCAGGGGGCTCTCTCTCTCTATCTCTCGATGGAGGGGGGGGGGTCTTACAAAATTGCAGTTGCGGCATTTAGCCACTTAAAGTTTGACCCGCTCCCCCCATGCCCCTGCCCAACAACTCCACCAAAAGCCAGCTCTGTTCAAGAATCAAGTAATATGCATTCCAGCGGAAGCCGAACGTGACGCATAAGCAAAACCAGCTGAAGCAACGCTCGACTTATTAAATGCGCTTGAGTTGTTGGTGGTCAATTCAGTTTCGGTGTTTCGCTGGACCCTTCGGGCTGATTAATCAAGGTAGACTGAATTAGGGTGAAGCTCTGGTCTTGTAGGCGGGAGTTGTAGCTTCACAATCAAGTGGCAAAGTGGGAGGATCCGGAGTACCCAGAGAAAATCCACCACGCATACGAGGGGATAGCACACAAAGCTTCACACAGATGGATTTAAGAATAATGTTGTTACACTAGCATCTCCTGACCAACTTACGGGCAAACACAGTGAAGGGTTTTTACAAATCCCTATGAGATCCATCAACCCTCGCCTCCAAAGCACTGGATTCACAGCAAAGCGCCACCACGTCAGGAAAAATAAACTTCCGCTAAAGTGAACGCATTGGCGAGGTAGCCCTGTGGCTCAAAGGTCAGAGGTCAGAGCTGAGCTGGCACCGCTGAGATCTAGATTCCACCAATGAATGCACCGAAAAAAAATGACCATCCAATTAACGTTTGGTTCCTCACTTAATTTGGTGACATTCCAGCTCTGAGACTTAACAATATCGGTTTGATTGTCACGCAACGAACATTGCTCTCAGTGGCAGAGAGTGTTAGAAAAGGCGACTTCCTAGTGTTGGGTTGATCTCTAACGTGAAGGGTTTCACTGCTCTGTGAATACTTTTTCTTGTGACATTACGTACAATCTAGATAAAACCCAGGGGAGGAAATCATAGAACAAATGGGTGACCCAACCACTGATTATCCACCTATCGTCCTGCCAATGAAAATTGAGAATTTTTCAAGCAAAAAGGCATATTCTCTATTGTCTTGCCAGACGGCTGGGGTAAGAATGAACAATTGGTGTGCAGGGCACGTTCAAGTCACGCGTTAAACCCGATTGATTGCCAGACATGGGGAACTAAATCAATGGGTGTTGTGAGAAGTGATGGTTATAAATCACAAGGTCTAGACAGCGTCTTACTCATATTATCTTTGGTACGATAATTATTGCAAGCACAAGGTAGAGCGAAAGCATCTCAATATTTCAAAGAAAACCGACACGAGCTGGCATTTAGCTAATGAGACCAATTGCAATTTTCAAGAGTGATAAATTAATGGAATTAGCAAAAGCTTTGAGTGCATGCTAAATGAGGCTACGACTGGTACGCACACTTGCCCACCGGTCTGCGCCATCGTGTTTTACCAATCTAAAGCAAATAATTGGCGAGGCTTGTCCGTCACTTGAATAATACAACGAAGGGCAGTTGGGAATACAATAATTCGTGACAAAAAACTAATTCGATGCACAACAGCCTTTCAGTAACCAATTGAGACGTGACAACGGCGCGCCCCAACTTATTGCCACGAGCATTGCCCGTCACTAATTTCACGCGCGAATTCAGACACATCGGCAGTCGGGGTGTGGAAGGAGAAAAAAAAGACAGACCGGAGGAAGTTGTGGGGAGACCACAAAAATTTGAAAACGCGAAGCCAGAAGTAAACGTTGTTACTCGCATTAATTTGGGAAGCACAAAGCCATTACCTGTTAGCGGTTAGCACGTGTTGAACTCACAGTGCGGGCGAACGGACAACGCAAATGAAGCGCGAGACATTAGCGCAGCAGCAGCACTCACCACGGAGTAGATGGACGATGTGCAGGAGGCCAGTGAGAGGACAGACCCGTGAACTGCAGGGCACAAGGGTCGGGGTTTAACAACCATGCTTCAAATGCAGACGTTCAGGACGCTGCTATTAACGCCTCTGTTACTGATAGCAGTGCTTTCAATACTACACATTAATGCTACAAAATACGACATTTATCAATAATACTGCGTTCAAAGAAAATGCAGTATATATGAGTTATAGGCTGTTTCTTGGACAACACATGAACCCTACATTACTACAGCTATTACTTAAGGTGTTGCTCCTACAACAATGCAATAAATGTGGTAGAGACAAACACACAATGACCCCATGAAATATTACATGTTTGTGCATCAGTGTCTATAACTCAAAAAATACTAATGCTAATGCTTACTAATATAATGCTTATTAAAGTAAATATCCACATTTGTATTTATCTCTCCAGATAAAATATTAATAAAGACATTTTATCATGCCATCCAGATGTGTAATTTATATAAAAATAATAAAAATAAACAGATTTTTCTCACATAACTCATTGCTACTTCAAACAATGTTTTAAACTCATTTTAAATGTTATTATGGCAAGACTGATCCCTGCCATAGTAACGTGGAATTTATACTTCTTGGCACTGGGTCACCGGTGAAAAGAAACATCGCCATGGTGTTGCTATTTGAATATAAATTTCACTTCATTAATAAACAAAGTTGACACGCCAGCTATTTGTCCATCCATTGATGGAATGAGCCCTTCCCTGCCCGTCATGAATATGTAGAGATGCAATATCAAAGATAATTGGGTAATGATGGGGCTGAGAGGGGGTAGCCTGCAGCCACGTACACGATGGGCAACAGGTGTACGGGTAGTTGATGGGTGGATTGGATAATTGTGAATAAACCCAGAGCGCAGGGCCACGGTCGCGGGGGGCTTCTGATGCCGAGGTTGTTAGATGCTCTGGCTCTTATCATTGTGGTGGAAGTAAAGAACAATATTATCCATAATACAGGTTTTTAGGGTTAGATTGCTAAAATAAATAAATGTGTCGCTAAACCCGCCACCACCCGACACAGTCAATTAGTAAGGTTTGTCACGGCAACAGAACGTGCCAATTCGTTACTAGTACAGCACACCGGTGTGTTGGAGACAAATCCACAAACATTTGCAATCCGAGTGCAAATCCACAACATTTACAATCTGAGTACTCCAACACACCAGTGTGCTGTACTAGTAACGAAGTGGCATGTTCTGTTTCCGTGACAAACCTTACTAATTGGCTGTGTCAGGTGGTGGTGAGTTTAAGGACACATTCATATTTACGCGGTCTAACCCAAAAAAACTAAATGATGGATGCTATTGGTCGTGAAAACCTACGTGTTAAACCAAAGAATAATAATAGTCTACAATCTCGACTCCGTGAAAGTCCTTTCGAAGATAAGAAATGCGAGAGACAACGAGGACATTCGCTGCAGTGACTTCTTCACCAAAACATTCATACTTCTCTCTTCCCAAATCTAGGACTGCCTCTCCACCAGAGGTTGCAATCGGGTACCCGATACCCGTACCCTACCTGATACCCGGCTACCCGTACCCGGCCGGGTACGCCGGGTATGGGTACGGGTAGGCCGTGAGTCACTGGTGAGTAACCGTTTGTCACTCATTTCCCAACGTCTTGTCTCTTCTCACAATTCAAGTTCCTAGAATCAACCCACCCACGCCTACAACATGGCTTCATCCCAGAGGTCGCAATCGGGTACCCGATACCCGTACCTTACCCGTACCCAGCCGGGTATGGGTAGCCGGGCATCGGATACGGTTAGGGTACGGGTACCCGTTTGCGACCCCGGTGCGGGTACGGGTAAGGAATCAAAACCCGTTTGCGACCTCTGGAAAAGGCGACCTCCTACTGTTGGGTTGATCTCTAACGTGAAGGGTTTCATTGCTCTGTGAATACTTTTCCCTTGTGACATAACGTACAATCTAGATAAAACCCAGGGGAGGAAATCATAGAACCCGGCCGGGTACGGGTAGCCGTGTATCGGGTACGGGTAGGGTACGGGTACCCGTTTGCGACCCTGGTGCGGGTACGGGTAAGGAATCAAAACCCGTTTGCGACCTCTGCTCTCCACCCTCCTCCAACTCCCCCCCGCCACCACCTCCCACTCGCAGTGGCCACAAGAGGGCAGTGCACGCACGCTGCTCGGTGCAGTCGCGGAACGAGGTGGAGCGGCTCAGAGCCTTGGGTCGTCCGTCCAGCGAGGCGGCGCTCAGCCGCTTGGCCGGGCCCTCTCGGCCCAGCTGCTCGAAGGAGCCCTGGGGCCCCAGCAAGCGCGGAGACGGCGGTGGGCTCGCGGGAGGCGGGCTGGCGAGGCTCGGGCTCACTGGAACGGAGACAAAAAAAAACACAATGGACAGTTCCATTAGTCGTATGCACGTGTGCATGTTGAGCTTCTTTCGCACACTGTACGTAGCCGACCGGGCTAATCGTTGCACGCACTGAATGTTTCCCGTGTCGCTGGTTATGCTAAAGTGGGACCTTTTTTGCCAGTATCAAAAACAAAAAAGGTCCGGTCCCATGGTATAGCTGCTCACCCCAAGCTATAAATGCTGTGATACGGGCATTGCCTTTGTAGTGTTCGCCTTTTGGCATTCTCTGACACTGGGGAGACTTGGTCATAGAGAAGGCTGTTTCTGGTGTAGACCAATCAGTTCCAAAGAAAAGTACAAAAAAATAACAAAAACTACGACTTTTGATCGCAACACAAGCATTCGTCTTCCTGTTGCGATCGAAACGTAGTTTTTGGTTATTTTTTGTTATTTTCTTTGAACCAATCTACGTGACTTTACCGAAAGACCCACAGAATATGAATTACTGCAGTCACGAAATCTTTAAGTAAAACATTATCAGAGCGTGTTTTAACACGTAGGCTTTCGCGACCAATATCCATAATACAGGTTTTCAGGGTTAGATCGCGGAAATATATAAATGTGTCGTTAAACCCGCCACCACCCGACACAGCCAATTAGTAAGGTTTGTCACGTTAACAGAAAGTGGCCAATTCGTCACGAGTACAGCACACCGGTGTGTTGGAGAGCAAAGCCACAACATTTACAATCTGAGTACGACGTTTCGCCAGTAATTACAACTGTATTATAGAGCATGTTTTATTTGCATGTTCAACACAAGTAGGTTTGGTTAATGTAGACTTGATTCCTTGCAAAAGGTATATATTTGGTGTTTGAACATCTTAATAGCTATTATTATTTTTCAGACTATGCGTAAGTAGGTAAACCAGGCCTGTATCCACAGCGACAGTGAGAGGTTATTGTGGATGTGGTGTTCCGGGAGTGCAATTACCGTATTTTCTGGGTCACCGACCCAAATATAGAGATATTCGAGAAAATGGCCATTTTTAACATCATGACCTTTTTATTAAACAAAAACATATTGCTACCACAGTGCCCTTGCTATGTCAACATACTTGTGATCTCGAGATTAAATTCTCTTGGAAAATCACTGGGAATTTTGCACCCTAAGTGGTACCAGACCAAACCCCCTTTGGCTCATGGGCGAAGACTGACCCAACTGAAATTGAGCGAGCCACCTATTAAAGCTGGCAGAGCAAGAGGGGGTGGTGGTGGTGTGGCCAGAATCATTGCTTGCCACCTTTTGTCTCCCTTGCAAAGGTTCAGTTATACCCCGCACAAAGTAATAATCAATTCGAAGCCGAGTTGACCTCGGGGAGGCACATGGCATAATCAGTTAATTATGTAATCAGTAACTGGGAATGGAACCCAGATCACCAGCTTCATAGCACAATGCGCTGGAACGTGAACACATACATTCAAATGAACACACACACACACCATACATAATACAGAATACATGGAATTCGCTCACACACACATGCACCCATGCACAACCATACACAATTACAAAAATCCCCCATACAGTCTGTAACATACTGTTGTGAAAAGTGCTGTTAGTGAGCACCTACGAAGGTCGACACAGCGCACGAGGGGGTGGGTGGCCAATACCACGCCCGGCCGCCTTTGTATCCCCAGTGACGATATTCACACATCACACCAGGCACTCATTTGAGGCTGAGTCGACCGAGGGGAGGCCCAGGACCGGTCAGTATATTTGTCACCGGTTTTGGCCGTGAGCAGGAATCGAACTCTGGTGGTCAGGTTTGTAGCGCAGCGCGCTCGCTGCTACACTACCGCCCCCTCCCACATCCATACACAAAAGACAAATATTCCCCCTGTGTAGCCTCTAACAGACTGTAGGGGCAAGTGCTGTTAGTAGCGAGTAGCACCTATGAAGGACGGCACTGTGGCACACGAGGGGGTGGGCGGCCAGCACCATGACCGGACATCCATACATACACATCTACAGACATGCACACACGCGGCACGCACGCAATCATATGAGCGGCACAGTCAAGGTCAACGCCAGTGGTTGCTCCCATGGCTGAGATCCCAGCACGACCCAATAATTGGTGGTGGTGAAGCCCCCACTCACCGTGTGGGCTGGCAGGCGAGGAAACTAAACGCTGGGGGGTACACGGTGACTCATAATGTGGCATGCTCACATTTTCCAAAATTTTCAACGGCCTAGGGCAGTGCGGGGATTCTGGGAAAGTGTCACGAGGCCAAGCTCGGCACTGCTCAAGTCAACGTGGGCACGGGGGCCTCTCCTCTTTTGCAGGGCTGCTAGCTCAACACTATTCCACTCTGAAATACAGCGCAAGTGATAAGGAAGTGGCTTTGAAATAAAAGATGTACAAATTAAAATAATTGAGAAAAAAAACATCCCAAATGCATCATTAACACTGCTTCGTAATTGAATGTTTGTCATGCAAAACAGTGCTAAAGAAAAATACACGAATAAAATTAAATATTTTGAATTCTCGAAATACCATTCTGTATCAATCATGGGGGATGTTTAACTATACTTCACAATGCTGATCATGGCAGTTTGGTGAAGGAGCGTTCCAGGATTAATTCACAAATCACTGCTGCTTTTAGCCGTGCCCGGGATTCTAACTCGTGTTTTCCATGTTCGCAGCAGAGCGCTAACCAATGCACCATTGCTCCCCCCATCCAGTAAAAGTCTACCATGTCAACTGATGACCGTAACTTAAAACAAAACGAGAGCCATTACTCACGTGGGGATATGTAGCGACACCGCATCTCTTTCGCTTAAAAACTCTTCTTTTCCTGTTAGTTTCTAACTGGCGATGTTATGCATCACCCGATGAGTCACGGCGGTGTGCGGGGACCCCGCCGTTCCATCGTCGTACGCAATCCACATATTTTTGTACGAGCGGTGCGTGATGATTTTCGACGAGTTGTTATAGACCCGACGCCCGAGCCTGGCCGCTGATTGGGGGGGGGGGTGGCAGAAATCTGGCACCTGGTAGCTGGTAGCGTGAGGCGAGCGAGCTCAGGCTGGGCAGCGGGGCGAGGGACAGGGAGTCGGGGCTGTCGCTCAGTCCCAGCACGGAGTGACACCTCTGCTGCTCCGCAATCTCTTCCGAGCTCCTCCCGTACGCCATGCCATACCTTGAACGAGTGCGCGCAAGAAACAGTTGGATCCCATATATAGATCAGTTTAACACGTAGGCTTTTTGTGACCAATATTATCCATATCACATTTTTTTGGGGTTAGATTGCGAAAATAGAAATGTCGTTAAACCCGTCCACCGCCTGACACAGTCAATTAGAAAAGTTTGTCACGTAAACAAAACGTGCCAATTAGTTACTACTTCAGCACACCCAAATATATATATGTCAAGCCATGTATTAGGCATGAAGTGGTGCAGGAGATTATACACCGCACTTCGAACACAGCGATCCGAGTTCAAATTCGGCCGTGGCAAACGTCATTGTCGAGCGATATACAAACCAAAAGGCACTCACAAACACACACGCAGCATGTGCACACACGCACGCACACACAAACGCACTCATGTTCAGTGGAACCGTCAACGCTCACCTCTCAAGCAGTGACTTCCCAGCCACCGCTTTCGACGGGGACCCTTGGCTGCCACCTCCGCCGCCGCCGCCACCGCCACCGCCGTCGATCCCCATCTCGGTGGCCGCAGCCGGGTGGAGCAGCGGTGCGGCCTTGGGGTCCCGAGTGCCATGCGCCGCCGGGTGGGTGGGCGAGCCGTACGACGTGGGCGACGCGTAGTGGACCGGCGAGCCACGGAGGCTCGCCGGGCGCCCCTCGGCGTGGCCCGCGCCGAACCCAGCGGCGGCCGGGGGGGGTCCCAGCGACTCGCAGCTGGTGTTGCGGCTGCAGCCGAGCGACGTGTAGCTGGGGCCGCCCTTGGGGTAGGGGCTCGCGGATGCGGCGGGCGCGTGGCAGCACGAGTCGGCGGACTTGGACGACGCCGGGCTCATCGGCGGAGACTCGGGCGCGCCGAAGTCGGACGCCGGCGGCAGGAGGAGCAAGGGGGAGTAGTCGAAGTCTCGCGCCGCGATGGCGGCGGTGGCGGATGAGGAAGAGGAGGAAGGGGGTGGAACGTCCCGTAGGGAGGAGACGGTATCGGTGGCGACTGCGTGCATGGGGCTGCTGTCGCCGCTGTCGGGAGCTCGGCCCTCGCTCGAGGTGGCCACGGCGCCGCCGCCGCCGCCGCCGCCGCCGCTCAACTGCCTGCGCATCGACAGGGCCGGCGTTTTGGGCTGCTGCTGCTGCCCGACCGAGGCTTTGGCCGCCGACTCTGCTGCCGACGCCTTTCCCTTGGATTTGTAGCCGAATGACCTGCACAGTGGGAGAGGTGTCGGTTAATCTGACGAGCACCCTAAATGATGGGAAATGCAGAAGGCAGAAATGTGTGCCTAGGTTGGAGCAGTGGTGTAGCATGGTAGCCTGAAGCCTGGATCCCTCCACACACACATGTACACACAGAAAGACAAAGACCTCCCATATAGCCTTTAACAGACTATTAGGGCAAGTGCTGATTAGCGAGTAGCACCTTTGAAGGCCGGCACGGCACACGAGGGGGTGGGTTGGTGGCCAGCACCACGCCCGGCCACCTATGTTTCCCGAGTGGCGATGCTTACACGCCACACCAGGTACTCATATGAGGCTGAGTCTACCTAGGGGAGGCCCATGACCGGTTCAAATAATCGTCACTGGTGTTGGTCTCTGTAAGCGGGAATCGAACCCTGGATCACCGGGTTCGTAACGCGATGCGCCGACCGGTAATCGACCGCTCCCCAGGCACGCACATACGACCACAAGAGTGAGAACAGCTGCCATTTGCCACTTAGTGACAGTGCCGTCGCAATATCGCCCGTGCCAGGCTAGGTGTGCTCTGAGGCCGCGCGAAGTGTCGAAGGCTAGCCGTCAGGAGGTCATGGGACAGACTCAAGTGCCGTGGGCTAACCCGTCGCACGCACACACGGTGACAGCGAAAGCCACCGACTGAGCCCGACGCACATGCGAGACGCGGGCGAGCTGACGCCGGAGTAGGACAGCTCCTGCTGGTACGATCCCGGGTGGAACCCCGCTCGTCCGCCGAGCTTCGCCTCCCTGGACGCGGCGCACTCTGTGTCGGCGAGCATCGCCTTCTCGCGGTCCGTCTGGTTCGTGAGCGACGTCACCGAGCCGCCGAGCGTGAACTTGGCCGCCTCCTTCAGCGTCGTCCCGCCCGCGGCGCCAGCGGCCCTACCAACGCTCATCTCCCCCGTGTAGCGGCTCTTGCCGTACGCCGACTTGGCGGGCCGCGGCAGGCTGCGGTACTGCGGGCTAGCGCGCGCGTTCATCAGCCCCATCTGCTCCGTGACCTGGCGTGCTCTCCAGGCTGATCTTCCTCCCGGCCGCCGCTGCCGCCGCCGCCACCGCGGCTCAGCGTCCCGCCGAGCCCGCCGGACCGGGCCGTGGGGATTTTGCCGACGGTCGCCGAGCCGCTCCGGATCGTGGCGCCGCTGGCCGTCACCATCGCTCCGCTGGCGCCCGAGCCAGGCTTGCGGATGCCAGTGGCGGTCATGCCGATGGGACGCGCGAGGCCGGAGGGCGGCTTGCGAGTGTCGTCGCCGCCCAGAACGCTGCGGCCCGCGTCGGACACGGCCCGCTGGATGCGGACGGGCTTGGGGGACATGAGCCGCTTCTCGGACGCTTTGGCATCGTCCGTTTTACCTGCAAACACGGACAAACAGAGTTAAAATTCGTTCCCACGATGGACGTTGAGGGTTACAGGGCAAGAAACAAGTTTCAACGAACGCAAAAACGCGATGAACAGAAACATGGACAGAGCGAGCACGGTGTGTTGTCACGCGTGGGGTCGCCGGCCCCGTGAAACCCTCACCCGTGGTCTTGAGCTGCGTCACGCGGCTGCTCATCCTCGATGAGGCGGCCCCGGCCGGCGTGATCGCCCCACCCGCAGCCGCCGTCGTCACCGCCGCCCCCCCCGGCGCCGTCATTCCGCCCGTCGCAGCCGTCGCGCGGCTCCCCATCCCGTACTGCCCGGCCACGGGGAGGCCTCTCCTGCGGGCCCTCTTCTCCCGCTCGCCGTCCCCTCCTCCGGCCTGCGAGCTCCCGCCGCCCGCCTCCACGGAACGCCGCCCGACGGCCCCCCACTCGCCCGCTCCGCCGCCACCGCCGTATCCTCCGCCGGCTCGGCCCGTCGTGCCGGAGCGAGTGTCGGCACGCGAGTCCGCTTTCTTGCGGCCCTCCCGCGGGAGGCTGCAGTACCACCCCGAGCCGCCCTCCCCCAGAGAGCACTTCTCCGCATCCGTCTTGAGCTGTCGGGATGTTAACGAGTGAACAGGATTAAGCGTGCCACTTGGTGAGGTTGCACGGTGGCAAGGAGGCTCATTGTTTTGCTTAATTCGCCACTTACTTTCTGTATTACTTTGTCACCTAGGCCTCCAGTGCAAAAAGAGACCTATGATCTCATGGGGCGCTCACCTGGTTTTAATAAAGATGTTGATTGATTTGTTGAATCAAGGTTGCAGCCAACCTGTTACTAACTCTGGGTTCTAAAATGTAATTATCAGTCGATGGCTCAGCTCAGTCACCAATGACATGCTCACAAAATTAATCACGTAAAATGTGCTGTTTCATTTGACTTGTACCAGCCCTGAGGAATAAACCTTTCCGTTTGATATGCAGTGCAATGAAGAATGTAACGGCATGTAAAAGGTTTGCCCCAAGTGTGGATAAAGAGGCATTTGAAAGTGGAGCACCATGGTGGCACAAGGATATTTATCTCGCCGGCTATGTAGGAGATCGTGGGTTTCGATCCCTGACCCTGACAATGCCTGTCATATATTTGATGCCGTGTGGATATTTCTCCGGGTCTTCCAGTTTTTTTCTCTACATTTGGAACCATGTATTTAGATCATTTGGCAGCTACTATAAATTCCCACTTGTGGTGAAATAAGCCACGTCAATGAGCTCTAGAGTGTGGCAAGGTCGCCTCTGCAAAAAAGTTAATAGCTCAGTGGGCTCTACCTGGTGAAATAAAATAGTTTTCGTTTCAAGTGAGGTCATCTTTTGGGATGGTGTATACCACACAACGTGGTCTACTGCAAGCTGCCAGAGGCCTGAATTGAAAGTTACTCATCTACAATATTATACAACAGCACAATTGGAATTTCATTTGAGAGAAAAGGCAAAACTACACCGATGTAAATAAGATCTATGGGACCAGTGCTTGTTCTGGGAACTAAAAGCCAGGTGGACTTGTACGGAGAAATCTGGGAGGGGAATTAATATCCTCAGAGCAGATGTTGCTAAGTTCCATCGGAAGCATTCTGCTTTTAAAATAATTTAAGAAAATGTACCCAATTGAATCGTTAAAACGACACCGGTTAATTTTCGCCAATGGCAAAAAATCCATGTGTGTTCTGTGAGCGCACATGCTCTTTTGAAACACAATTCTGTAACAAGCCATTCTGTATTTTTTTTCCCGAAAAAACTAAATTAAATAAATGTAGAATTTTATGAACCCACTGCCAGATGAAGGCCTCCCAATGCCCTTCGACCATGGAGGTTTGTTGACGACACTTCATCACGCTGGTCAATACGGATCGATGAAGGGGGGTCACCAGGACTGATCCAGACATTGCGCACCACTCACAAACTAAGGTCACCAGGTTCAGCGTGATAACCACTGCGCCACCACTCCACCCTCTTCCTAATTATCCGTTCCTTATTTTCACTGCACAATCTTTGGTGACGACTGTACTTCCCCGTGAGAATTCAAGCGTGCCGTCGCTCAAAATGAAGGCCATAGGCTTGTGCGCACGCATGACGTCTTGAAATTGGAGCCCTGAGTTCACGATGTCCCTTGTCCTTCCCGACATCTGCATCACGTTATATTCTCTTTATATTTGTGCAGAGAGACAGCCTTTGGGAAAGTGGCGATGTTATTCCTCCCGGAGCCCACAGAGAACAGCTGTCTCGTATTTACATGGCGGTATCAGTGGAGGCCCAGGGAAACTCTATAGCACCGAGACCACTGGAGTGTACAGCTGCAAGTGTCTCAAAGGAAGAGGCTAAAACTGTACAGCAGGCATGCAATTAGCGCATCCATTGATCATGCATTATTATGCTCTCGATACGTGCAGCAAATCGTGAGGGGAAGAATCGATGTTTTGCAATGTTGGGCATTTGTGCAAATTAGCTCCAAACGCCATGTTCAGGCTGATGGTGATACGATACAGAGAAGACAACAAGAGAGGGAGGAGAATACAATGAGACAGTAATACTGAGCGCACGAGATGATCAGTTGTGATCCCGAATCGTCATCCAGAATCACGACGATTCGCCGAATCAGCGGAGGCGTGACCGTTCGTCGTGTTCACTGCGCAATAGCACGCGTCTTCTTTTCTACGGCTGATGTAGGTGCAGAGCAACAACTACAATGTCACATTCAGGTGGTCAAGCCGGACAACTGCGTCAGGAGCAGCGGAGTGCATCACTGTGATGTCCTGATCGGGCATCACGTCGTTATATTTTGTACGGTCTGTTCTGGATGACCACAGTCGCACGCTACTGGAGGGTTTCACATTTTGCAATTTTGTGCATCAGGTTTCTACATCTGCCGTGGTTTGTGCAGGATGCGGTTTAGGGTCGACCAGGAGCTTTGCAGAAGATCAAAGCCACGCTTGCCAGCACATTGTATTTAGTTTGTTGTCCTTCCACCACACCTCTGTTTAGCACGGTTAGCTACTATTTGTGCGAAAGAAGTTCAACATACATACATTCACGATTCCTGTTCACGAGGATCCCTATCATCGTCGTCATCGGTCGTTCAAACGGCCGGGACTCTCACCTGCAGGCTGAGATTCTTGCGGCTGTTGGTGGGCGTCGTGGGGTAGGAGCTCACGGACGAGCTGGTGTTGAGGTCGTCCGTGCTGATGTTGTCGATGGTGTCGCTGAGTCCACTGCTCACGGAGCTGCTATCCTCCCAGCTGAGGGCACAGGGACGAACGCAGCAAGAGTGAGAACGAGCTCGCGCACACACACACACCCAAGTGTGTACCAACTAGCAAGGATAAAGATCGCGCCGCGTAGCTGTTCACAGACTGTTGGGTCAAGTGCTGTTAGCGAGCACCTATGAGGGGGTGGGTGGCCAGCACCACGACCGGCTGCATTTCTCTTCCCAGTGGCGATGTTTACATGCTGTGCCAGGGCGAGTCGACCAAAGGGTAGGCCCAGGACCAGGTCAAATATTCGCCACTGCTATTGGTCATGAGCGGGAATCAAACTCGGGTTGTCCGGCGCGCAGCGCGCTGCAGCGAGCCGCGGCGCCACGGCTGTCCGTGAACACGAATCGAACGGTCACGTGCACGAATATACGCACGCATACACGTGCACACCAAAACACTGGCACACACACACACCGCCGACACACCGCCCTACGCATTCGTACGCGCCGAGGCACCCGCACGAACGCGCTCAGACGTGCGTCCCCTGCCACCCACCCCCCCGCCCCCTCCCCGAGCACCGCACGCGACACTGCCAACATGGCCAGCCGGGAAATATCACTTCAGCGACCACGTTTCGTGGCAGCGGAGAAGAAATCCCGCTCCCTGTAACACGAGCTCGTTGCATGTTTTGCAGTTACAGGGCTGCGTTTGTTAATGACGACAGCAGTGAAGTGTTCTATGGGCAGCCACGTGGCTAACTACAACAACAACAAACCCCGTGTTATTTCCTGCACATTACCTCAGGTCACCCTTGAAAAAAAGATTCGGAATCGACGCCGGACGTCATGTGACACGTACAGCACTGTGTGAATCCGCCGCTGGATGATGAGGACCTCCGCATGCCATGCAGGTCGTGTTTGGTGGTTTGACCATACTTCACCACACCAGATAGTGCTGGTTGGTGAAGGCGGGGAACATAGATTAGGAGAGTAGAAGTAATGGACAACAATGGATTTGACCTCACTACAGCCTGCTGCTACTGCTGCTGCTTTCCAGAGGCTATAATCCCTGTTATTGACAGTGATCGCCCATCAAAGCACTATTTAGGCTCTGGCCTGCTTGGCTTCCAAGCTCTGCTGAGATTGTGAGATTTGGTCTCAAATAGGTCTTTAGATTAAGGATACCAATTCTAGATTCTTATTTTTAAATGACAGCACCATCCGATTTGCACGGTTGACTATGTACGGTGCAAAATAAGTTCAACGTATATACATAGATGCAAATTGTACAGTTCTAAGAAGAAAATGTATGTTTAGTGATATTAAATTTCGACCTGTAATAATGAGCCACGTAGCAGCTGTACCGGGATGATTCATTGCACATTGAAGGGAATAATTACTCCCAATCGATTTCTCACAGAATTCACCATTCACGGTGGAGTTGAAACCCTCTTTTGTCAACCGTGATAAAACCAATTATATAGAGTTAGCATTGATCATCGTCAGCATCATGGTTTCATGGTTAACTATTGTCTAGCCCATGGGTCAGCAATCTAAGTAACAAGAAAAGACTTTATTTTTTATTCGAAAAGAAAAAACCTCAATATTTCAAGAGCTGCAAATGCACTGCGGTGAGTACGAGACATTGAGGTCTCCTTAATAAATATATAACTGTCACGGAGCGATCCTTAAAGAGCCGTGTGAGGCTCCGGAGCCACAGGTTGCCGACACCCTGGTCGAGCCACTGCCGGATGAAGGTCGCCCCATGCCGGGGGGGGGGGGTGGCACGTGCCCCCCAATTGAAATCCCTAATTTTGATCGGATCATTGGGGTTTATTAGTAATAAATCAGCATGTTGCGACCCCCACTGCCACTGTGTAGCAAATTATTACGTGCCAGGGACTCTATGAGATGATAGGACAATAGTCTGGGTCCATAATTGGCAATAAGTAACGACAAAGCAGTTATAAGTGACTCACAGAATTGTGCGCAGTTGCGTCTACACTACACGACTTCCCTGAAGGCATCAACACCTTCAGCGAGCGCGATGCCGATCACACAACGCGGTTCGAATTCGACCCTCGATCGATGGCTGCGTCATCGCCGCAAACGCGTCAAATAAAAAGCAAGAGACAAGTCCTTAATTACTAACAACTCCTATCATTTTTCATTGCTGGAGAGGTTGCCCCCCCCCCTACCTGAAATCCTGGCTCCGCCATTGCATGCCGGACGTCCTTCGCGTAATATTAATACTCAAGAAATTGCATTCACATGTCGTTTCCACCTCTTCGGGTATTTCTTAGATATTGTTCTTCCCATGATATGTTCCTGTGATATTGGATCTAAAGAGGTGGCAACCTCCACCCCCCACCATCTCCCCCCCACCATCCCCCACCACCCCCATTACAAAACTGTTTGGAGAAACATAAACAGCATATGGGCGACGTGTCGGTAACATGATTACAGAAATAATGCAAGTCAATTGGAGGAAACAATTGTGTAAAACAATAGCACAGGCTCCTTCGAGTAATCGCACCAACCTGATGCGTTAACAACATTCCCAATTTCAAAACTACACACACGATGCCGGCGTTACAACTTGCGATGACGACGATGCCATTCTGTGTCCCGTGCCGTAATTCCGTTACCGCCGATTCGACCAATCACAGAGCCCCATTCTCTGTGTTCCAATGCCCTTGCTCAGTGGTGACATCTGCGTGCCACTCTCGTGAGAAACACACACACACGCACACTCAGCAATGGAGTGGGTGTCTTGACAATAATTCATAGCCTACAATATGATTATTAAAATCTCATTGTCCAGGAAGTAGGTGGCTGTCATTGAGAGTAGTCAGATTCAGTGCATTAAAAACCTGGATTATTTGGTGCATTGCACATGGGGAGATTGATTATACAGTTGATTATAAAGTCTTCAAGTGATGCTTGCATGGGTTAGATTTATATATGGCCACGTGGTTGTTGTTGTTTTCCCAAGACTCCTCTCAAGTCAAACCAATCAATAACATTGCAAAATTAAGACTGCTCACAGTTTCTGCCACTTGGTGGCAGAACGGTGGCGGTAGAGAAGGCAACACAAACTGTGGAGAGTTGGAGGCGCGGCAGTGTGTGGGGGGGTGGGGGGTTGTGGAATAAAGTGGGGAGTGGTAGTGCCTTAGCCAGTGTACTCCACTACGAACCCAGGCCACCTGCGTTCGATTGCCGGTCGTGGCTAACATCAGTTGTCGAGTCATTTCAAAATCGGCACTGGACCTCCCCTAGGTTAACTCAACCTTAAATGAGTACTTGATGCAGGCCATAAATAGTCAGCACTGGGGAGATAAAAACGGCCGGGCGTGGAGCTCTCCACACCACCCCATCCTTCGCCGTGTCAGACTTGGCAGGTGCTCACTTAGAGCACTTGGCCCGACAGCCTGCAAAAGGCCACACGGGGGGGGGGGTGGGGATCTTTGTGTTTGGGGCAGAGTGCCATGCGGGGCGTGCGACAGATGGGAAGGGGCGAGGTGTGGGCTAGGCGATGTGAGCTGGGGTGTGGGGCCTTGCCTGTCTCCTTCTCCCGGGGTGAGGGACGTGACCCGCGGGACCTTGGATCGCGCTTGGGGGCCCGGTTGAAAGAGGCTCAGCTTGTGGCTGGAAAATCCCGATCCGCCGTCCGTCAAGTACCTGTCACACGCACACATGCCGCCCAACGCGACGGTCAACAGGCAGCGCGAGCGGACCGCGCGATCGCGCACGCAGAGGGAGGTATCGACCAACGCTGTTTACTGCTGGTTGCAAAATTACACTCGCAGGATATTGGCAAATATTCTTTGCGAGGCTCTATTCCACAAATTGTGGCATCTTCAAGGGGTAACGTTTAAGATTGCCAAATATGCGTATACTTCTGATGCTGCTGCTGCCAATTGTAAAATGTGCCTCTATAATTATATTGATGATGCTCATGAATATTATGATTATCATAAAATGCTTATTATGATAATGATGCAGACGACAAAGCTATATCCTCCTTCTGTTTCGGATGACAATGATAGGTTTCTCAATATGATGATAATGATGACAATGACAACGATGGCTGATGACTATGCTTTAACAGTTTTTGCAGCACCCTGATTGCTTGCTCACGCCACTGCTGGCAGAAGGGTCCTCCCGTTAGAGGGAGTTCTGGAGAGCCCCTCTAGTAGAGGGCATTTGTCCTTCTCTTCAACACTGGCCAGACATCATCGAAGAGTTGGAAGTGCCCACAGTCTACTCCACCACACGCTACCTGCCGATCGACTAACCGATGACGCTTTAAAGGGCCGCCAAAGCTCACATGGGCAACAAAGAGAGCAGCACTTGAGCAACGATGTTATTATATTTGTATTTTACCTGGGTATGGCCCACTGAACTGTATACCTTTTTTTCAGAAGCGACCTGGCCACAAATGACAGCTCAACGAATTGGCTTATCACGTGGAAATGTATAGCAGCCACATATTCTAAACGCGTGACGATTCTAAAAGTGGAGGGTAAAACTGGAGGACCCGGAGGAAAATTCCACGCGCCCACGGGGAGAGGGGCACGCAAACCCCAAATATACAGGTGTCGGGATCGAACCCATGACATCCTGCATACCAGGCGAGAGAGGTAACATCTTCCTAATGGTGTGCCCCAATTCCCCGCGTGATACGTTTGCGGATAAAATTAACATAATAATGCAGGAGACGCTGTACAATTCATCAATTAACTCTAACCACCGTGCACTTGGCTTTAAATGATTTATAAAATCTGTTGCCCATCTGTGCGACCATGTTAATTGGCAGCTGAAATCAGAACCTGCAATTCTCTTGTGAACAAAGGGTGGTCAAAGGGTTTCTCAGAATGAGCCAGCAGCCACTAAGTGCAATAGTTTATTTAAAATTATCTCATTAACTACGCATGGATGGGATTCGCCAATTAAAATAAATTATTACAATGCACGTGCGTGTGAGAATGTAATGTTTACAATTTATACAAATTATTTGCAAATGATAGAATGCAACATTTTTTGCTAATCGAGTGAACAAAAATTATACAAATGAGAGAGAAAATGCTGATAAATACAAATGAGATGGGCAAAATTATTCAATTCTTGAGTTAAATTTTTGACCCAGATGCGTGATAATGCATCGAATTGCCGATTGACAAGATGCACATCCATGTAACAGCCCTCTTGTATGTATGTTGAACTTCTTTTGCACCGTACGTAGCCAACCACGCTAATCGGAGGTGCAGGGGAAGGACAACAAATCCACTGCTGGATGAATGTCTGGCCTTGCCCTGCATGTTAGTAGACCGTACTTCACCACTCTGGGGAGGGTTGCTTCGGTAAAGGTGAATATAGTAAATTAGGTTTATTTTCCCCTGCGCTGCCCTCTGCTGTCCACAACATAGCCATGCAGCACCCGATAACACCTGGGTGTGCATGTTTATATAAATAATGTATTGCATGTACATTTTCCACATGGATAAAACAAAAACCACTCCCCATGAATTTGTATTATACAATCTGATATTTAAATATAACCATGTATGGTTTTCTTAAATCTAAGAATCGCTTGAGGTTTGTGTGATGTTAATCTGTGCTTCACAGGTGCGCCTCAGCTGCATTGCATAACCTTTAACTCTGTAAATATAGAAATCTACCACTGGATCAGCGCCTTGCGTGGTCCGCGCGTATTCAAAGCAAGGAAAGCTACAATGTGTACTTGCAAATAGCCCATGTGCTTGTCAGATACCTCTGAACAAATTGCCCATAAAGTTGCCTCGATCTCATCTTAGGGGATCACGGCTGCTGAGCACACTTGAGCCTTGCGAGTACTTGTACGTGTGACCACGTGGGCTGTCCAGGTATCATAGGTTTGTGGCTGCAAGAAGTGGCCGGGTGATGGTGGTGCCGTGTGTCGCTCTCCGTTGTATGCGTCGGTTCGTTTTATTCTGGGTTCTGAAGTTTCCTCTCACGAGACAAACTCTCATCCACGCTAATACTCAAACGTTGGAATGCAGGACCCCGCTGCAATATATATTTTTTCTAGGCTCATTGAGATTTTCCTGAGTATATAATTGCCATTGCTATTGCTATTAATGAAGATGTTACATTGCTTAAAAACGGCGATTCAGTGGATGTACTCAATGGAGCTCTGTTCCAAATGGGAGGTGCGGTATAAATACTACATGAGGATGATGATGACGGTTCGTGCACTGTGCAACGATTCCAGTGAAGCGAGTTTGATTTTCAGCCGCAGATAAACGTGAGGCGTGATACTGAAACCTGTCCTGAACCCCCCCACCCCCACTGACCAGCATGGTGAAGTATGGTCAAACTGCTGACACAGCGACTGGAAGTGAGGTCGTCATTCAGCAGCGGATTGCTATATGGGCCCGTGAATTAATTAAAAAATGTAACCCGTAAAAACAAAGTTTTTCACTATAAATCCTTTATATGCGTGGCGGCTAGAGTCCTCTCGTCCTCTGGCTTGAGATGGCTGCCACCTATGGGTCAGATGATTGCCTGCCACCATTAAGCAATTGGTAATTAAATATAATTTAATTTATCCTAAAAAGTGTAAAACTTTGGGAAAAAATTTTCACGAAAATAAATTGTCACGCACAACGAGTCTGTGTGCAAAATGTCAGCTCGATTGGATCACGGGAAGTGGGTTAAAAAACGACCGAAAGATTTGCACGGTCGTAAGCAAGCAAGCAAGCAAGTGAACTTAATATATAGGAATTAAAAATGATGCTTGTCTGGCAGAGAATAGTCTACGTGCATTTGCCTCATTACTGCAAAAGGTCAGACATTTGCAATAGCTCATCAAACGAGAATAAATGAAAACTCAACGAGAATTATTATCGTTGTCACGCAATTTGTTGAGTTTATCGCGTTCGCCACATGCGCCCCCCGCCGTTCCATTTGCATCGCCCAGCATATCCGCAGTTTTCCCCACGATTGTACTTTTAATGCGGTTGATAAGGACGATTGCCAGTTTCACCCCGCACCCCCTCTCTCAAGGTTACGGGAAATGTGGGCCCCCAGTGCAGATGTGGTCGCGACACGCGAGCTGTTACCGCTGGATCGAGCGCCACTCTGTCCTGCCGTGAGCACCGCTCTCCGTGGCACTGTGGGGGAGACTGTGTCCGTATAATTCGGCCTCGCTGCTACAGCTGCTAACCCACACAAATATAATTCTTTGTTTGTGCATCACCCCCCCCCCCCCCCCCCCCCAGTTTCGTTTGATGTTATCGGACGAAATAGACGCACATTTACGAGGCATGTAATGATTCACCGCTACCCCCCCCCCCCCCGGTCTTCCCTACTCTGCATTTAATTGTCACGATTCCGTACTTCAATGCGAATCAATAATCTGTAATTGTCCGCTCTTGTTGTTTCGTTTGTCAGGTTTTCTTTTTGCCATCTCCGTTCAATAGTTCATTGTGGCGGGTTGTGGCGTGTCAAACCGGAGGCGCCGAGTTTGATACCCAGCCCGAACTCACGTGCAGGGGGGCTCAGTTTGTGTGATTTCGCGTTTGTGCGCCTTACCTATTTCTACCCAGAATTCGCTATATTCGGTTTGAATTCACTCCACATGCGGCTATGCGGTGGGACGTGGGACAATGTGTGTGTGTGTATTGTGTGTGTACTGTGTGTGTGTACTGTGTGTGTGTACTGTGTGTGTACTGTGTGTATGTGTACTGTGTGTGTACTGTGTGTGTGCTGTGTGTGTGTGTACTGTGTGTGTACTGTGTGTGTACTGTGTGTGTGTACTGTGTGTACTGTGTGTGTACTGTGTGTGTGTGTACTGTGTGTACTGTGTGTGTACTGTGTGTGTGTGTACTGTGTGTGTGTACTGTGTGCGCTACTCGCTAGGCAACTGTCTTCCCCTTGTGCACCCTTTTTTGGAACGCATCTCCTGCTGCTACTGCGTTGAGCGAGGGAACATGGTAAAGACATGAACAATACAATTTATTCTTTTGCTGCAGCCAATGTATCCCCCCTCTGAGATAGATTCAATTGTCAGGATTCAAAGTTATTCGACTTAAATATTTACTAATTTTTATATTGCGTTAAATGCCTCTTGTGGCTGGAGGCGGGCCCACGTAAACCTATTACGTACAACATTTACGAAGTGAAAAAGGTCCAATTCTTGAACGTGTTTCAATGCACGTATCATGCGATGTACATGATTCGATGTGTATTGACGCATCGTAATACACCCACTGTTTTACACCTTCTTCTTCCTAGCGTTGTTCCCGCTGTGGCGCAGGGTCCGCTTTTCGGCATTGTCTTCTCCATTTGGCTCGGTCCAGGGCATCTTCAGGGGATGCGTTGACCGTCTTCATGTCTTCCTTTATTCGGTCCATCCATCGCTTCTTCGGACGTCCGCGTGGACGGCGGCCCTCTGGCTCAATACGCACGGCAGTCTTGGCCACTGATGACTCTTCACTTCGCATCACATGGCCGTACCACCGAAGCCTTGCCTCAAGCATCTTGTCCGCAATGGGAGCCACACCAAGTCGCTTCCGAACGTCTTCGTTCCTGACACAATCCCATCGAGTGAGCCCGAGGCTCCATCTGAGCATCCTCATCTCCATGGTGTGGAGAGCTTGTTCGTGTACAGTTGTGGCTGGCCAGCACTCGGATCCATAGAGTGCCACCGGTCGGACGATGGTCTTGTATATTTTTCCCTTCAGCCTATCCGGCATTTTCCGATCACAGAGGACTCCGGTGACTTGCCTCCATTTCATCCACGCCGCCCCAGGTATTTAAGGCCGAGTCAACCTCGTGGAGGACCAGAATTGGTTCTGATATCACTCGCCAGCGATGCGAGCCACAGCTGAGAATTTAACAATTGCCCAGTGCACGCTGACCACGAGGCCACAACACCCAACGAAAACTAAACACGCACACTACGGTTACCACCTGTTACGGTTTGCCCTCAATCATCCTTCCTTCGAGGTGGCCGTGCTGGAAAATACTCAAATAAGATGTTTGTCCATTGTATTTACATTCAACAGCTCTCTTATAGTCCTGCATTGAGCTATATCCCTCCCGATAAAAGTCCCGGTTCTTTGTCCACCTCAAAAGTGGCAACCGTAAAACACACACACGCACACACGCAAAGGGCAAGGCTGGATAATTGCCCCCACTCCCTACCCCATCACCCCCTACCCCATCACCCCCCTTTCTCTGCTGCCCGCCCCCACCGCGCACACGTGCCACGCGTCTCGTGCCAGCGGGCGACCATCATCGCGCTCACAAAGCCAACCGTGTTCCGCCCCTGCCGGCGTGCTCAGGCTGGGTTATTGGTGGGGGGGTGGTGGGAGGGTGATTTGTGGAAGGGTGGTGGTGGGTGGATGGCGTGGGGGGGTGGGTTGCCACGGCTGTCTCGACTTAACAAGTGGCCGCGCAAACCACGCGGCCGGCCAGTTTTGGGAAGGAAATGACCGCTCGCTGCGGCAATTTCTCGCTACCCCGAGTGACTCCGATTTGCATAGAAGGGGGTGGGGTGGGAGGGGAATCAGCAATGAGGCGCGGGGTGGAGGAAGAGGTTTTTGGAGCGGAGGCTTTTTTTTTGGCTGGGAGCCAGCGCACAGCACCAGCGCAGGGATAATTCCCTTGTTCGCAAGTTTTACAAAAAAAAACCGGGAGGCTCTTGTGGCGCGGGGCAATAAGTGGCGCATTGTCCAGGAGCCTGGAGGTTCCACGCGTGAAAAAAAGGGCGCACGGCTTCCTAAACAATGGCTTTCTTTCTTGGTGAAAAAAACCTCACTGGCGTGCGAGATTTTGAACGCAGATTCGTCTTCCTGTGGGGCCCGAGCCGGTCTGTAAATCCGCGGCATTGAGATTCTCTTCACGACTCCCCCCCCCCCCTGTACCCCCCCCCCTCTCGGTTTTTTTGTGGTCACCGTTGCATTTTTTCTAAATTTCTGGGTTACATGCACATAGCGCCTTTGTTGAATAATGCCCCATCGCCTGCAATAGAATTTGTTACACGTACATAAATGTAAAAAAAAATTGGGCGCTTCATTTTAGCTTCAAGAAATTACTCTAAAACGTGGTCTTTGTCTGCCAACTGCTTGAAACAAATTTTCAAATAGCCAATGGAATTCCCTGCTGAAGGACCACAATGCGATGGAAACCAACTGATACCAGCCGTATGGAAACATGCCACAGTGGAACAGTGAAGCTGACGGCTCCATAGCATCTCAGATGTAATGCTGTCTTTATTTCACACTTAGCTGTTCTTTTAAAATATCATATCAAACAAAGTCGTTGCCCTTGTTTGATATGGCAATATTTGATTAACTTAGCCTGGTCTTAATTGATCTCGGCAAAGAACATACTTGTTACTAAATATATCACTTCAACCTCTTTACAACTTGCCTTGCATAACAGCTCATGTTCATAAGAGGTTAAAAAAAGCTGTCTTCTGAAACGCATTTATTGCAGTTTTTTTGCCTTGTCAATTGGGCCCCGGTAATGGTACAAAAATTGCAAACAGCATCATCCTCAGCCATTGTCCTTCCACTGCCGGATGAAAGCCTCGCCAAGCCATCGGCCCATCGCTCACGGTCCTCTCGGGCGAGTTTCCTCGTTGAGCCGCCACTCATCAACCCTTCGGGAAACGTTTCCCAAGCGCCAATAAGAAAGACGCCTCTGAACTAACCCACGTGTCCCCTTGACCCACGTGTCCCCTTGACCCACGTGTCCCTAATTTCAATTTTTCGGTGTAATTCCGAGCAACATCACAAGGTTCAAAAACAGCCCACGGGCCATGAAACAAAAGCCCCTCTGGAAGGGATGGACGCTGTGACCACTGAATAATGTTCATTCGTGATCAAGACAGGGGCTCGAACCAGTCGCCCTTGAATGTAAAGGTCACCTGGCCAACACTCATGGTGGTTGGCGAATGGCTTAGTTGAATCTGCTCGTTTCGTAAGTATGTACGTTGAACTTATTTCGTGCTAATCGGAGGTGTGCTGTTTGCCGATTAAAAAAAAAAGTTATTCGCTTTTGAGCACTCTTATCCTTCTGAGAAAATTCCCAAAATTAGATAACAAACTCAACATTCCACAATCGCCTTTTCTTTTTGATCTGTCTGGAAAACAAACTAACTTGTACTGTGTAATGAACAGGAAGGGGGAAAAAAAACACATGGGTAGAGAGCAAGACCGGACTTCTGTTAAGAGCCAATTTGCTGCAAACAGCTGGAGACCAGGAAACCAGGAGAAATTAAATTAATTCGGCCAATTAGTCATCTCATTAGTCAACCAGCCACCCCACCATGTTGCCCGGAGAGCAAGCGAGATGTTTTAATGAGAGCGCATACCTGCTACACCCTTAACCGCCCTGAAGCATCGCACTGTTGCGCCTTCCAAATGCTCGCTTGCTCTTTTGGCTTGCTTCTACATTCTGGACGCAGCCGTGGTTGTAACAGCACAACAGGACTTGCAATCCACAGGTCGCCAGTTAAATTCAATCTCCCGGTGCGGCAGTCGAGGCAATGTTGCAGGTTTATTAAATCTCCTGTGCCGCATGTCGAACCAGCGGAGTAAATGGGTTCACCACGGTTTATCGACCGGCGTTGGGTACTTCCACATCTTCCAAGAAGTCTGATAGGCATGGAAGAGTAGGCCAAAATGCTGTCGAGTAGAGGCTCTTCCTCCAACAGTGGCATGAACAAGCAATGGCAGGGTTGCACTTTTACCTTTTTACCTCTGCAATCTAGCGCAGTGCATCATGAATCAGCTTCGCCTGTCAAATCTGTCACGACAGCTTAAGATGGCATTTCATCGGGAATGCCAGCAAATCAAATTGTGGCTTCGTAACTGTGCAATATTTACAACCGCTTCAGCTAATTAAGGTACCTACCACCCTCTGAATAAAACAGATCTGTGCGAGTTAAAGCATAAATGTTCATAGAGCCAGTAGCAGCTTGGAGCCACCCGAATTGAATGATACGACGACACACTGTGAGATGTGGAGAGACCACTGCAAGAAGATATCGGCAAAGGAAGCAGTCGTGTCCCATCAAATAAAAAAGGCCAAAGTACAAAGATGAAGGCGTAGAATTCACGTGCCATATTAACAGATGTTGAACAGTAAACGTACCACGTTGGAGGGGTGTAACATCAATGCAACGGATTCATCGATTGAAACCAATCCTTGAAGCTCAAGATACCTGCGTTGAATCGTGCTTGTGAGAATGCATTATTTTCGATTTGTTTACGTTGTGTGTAATGGATCCACGTGAAGGCTGCAGCCACAAAAGGAACCACACAATTTCACCGATGTAAGGGGGGAAAAAAAAAGATTTTTCAATCGAATCATAACCATCAATTGTGGTAATTCGTCTAATCACGGGTGAATGGTCACAGCCCTATGATGTGAACAGTGAAATGTGCAGCCCTGCAATCGCTTGCGTATGCCTCTGCGGAAGGGCCTCCACTGGAGGGGGTTTTAGAGGGTAATTGGTCTCCTCTTACACGCTGGCCAGACGTGTTGGAACGTAGTTTGTACATTCACCGTTTACCATCCCACCGCACACAACCTGCCGACCGACTAAACTGTGGTACGACCAACCATAATGCTGAGTGCACAGAGGCGGGGAAGATTCCAGAAACTTGCACCACTTTTTCAGACTGCCGTGCCTGGAGATGGAATCGAACTGCCGTCCAGTGGATGGCAAGTCGACGGTGCCAACCATTACCACCCCGGCAGCTCAAGGAAATCGAATTTGTCATCGGTCGTTTGCCGAGTAGGCCATGGAATTTCCCTGTCAGTGCTTTTCTCTCACAATGGATATTTTTTTCGTCTTCCATAGAAATGAATTTGACCCAGAAAGAAAACAATGACAATGCAGCATTAAAAATACTAATTCGGAAGCGGAAGGGCAAGTTATAAAACGTTTTATATTATTTTGTCCGTTAAAGATTTTTTACTTGGTTAAAAAAAAAACATTCATTGAGTGTTTACTAAAAATTTAATTAGCGTGTTGCTTTTATAATGAATCCCGAAAAGAGGTGACAGCTGAACTGTCTACAATTCAAACCAAAATGAAATATCACTTGATGTTCACATGCCAAACACGTTGTCAAATCACTTATTGGATTATTGCCTCCCAACTCCATGCGGATAATGGGGGTTAATTTTAACCTGCGTCACCATGCCCTCACCTCTATTCAGGATTCAGGTATGCACACTCACCAAGTGACTGAAAACATCTCAATACACAGCGGACTGCAGAGCTTGGGCAATTGATTGTGCCGGCTCATTGCCTTGGCTGCTTCCTCACAGCGTTTCCGTGATTACTCACCAGGAACGATAATGCTTTATACAACTAAACATAATAATCATTATAATACTGGTCAGTGTGAGTTGATGATGTCAGAGAGCATAGACGTGGGAGCTCAGACATACACTACAACATTGGATGCTTGCTGCGCTGCCCTCTACTACCCGCTATATCACTGCAATGTTAATTATTCTTCATCATTATTCGGCTCAGTGACACTGAGCCGTAGTACGCTACTCACAATTGGAAGGCGGTCAATTAAAATGCCAGTTGACGGTTAACTCTGGACATCAACCCTTTGGGGTAGATTACTTAAGTGCCACTTTATGGGAAATCAGCAGTGGTTGTCCTCTGTATAAGCTGGTCCCTGCCATAGCAATGTAGAATTGCCACCTCTAGTCGAGGGCCATGAATGGCCCTGAATGCCCATTTGAACAAAAATAAAATTTAACTCTTTTTTAAAACTATAAAATCAAACTGGAATGGAGTCGATTTAGCCATTGACCAAATCGCCCTGAATGCACTCAATCTCATCAGATCGTGAAAGCTAAGCAGTGCTTTAAGTCCGATTAGTGCTTATATACAGCATATGTCTGTGAATACAGGTGTTCTCTATGCTTGGGCTGTGAGATGCCTGCAGAACTGAGATCAACAAAGACTAATGAAATGAACACGTGCTGACCGCTACTCCCCTCGTGTGTGTGGTGGGTTGTCTCCAGGTACTCCCATGTCCTCCCACATGAAGCCGTACTTTCATCAGGATGCTCTTGATAAAGTATCTTGAGATTTCATATAAATACATACATATATATATATGCTTTCATGGGTAAATAAAGAACATTATTCTATCAAAAGCCCTTGGGGATTATTCATTGGCTACGGTGGCATATAAATTGAGGCTTGGGTAAAATTAGAAGTGGTTGTGGTAGAGTTCCAGATGATGTGCAGATGAAGGGCATGATTGTGTTTTGTTCATAAAGGGCTGTTTTGTCCCTGATTTGGTCGTGTCACTCTGCCGTTCATCTTTCTTCCCTTTATATTCTCCCCTGTCTCTTCTGCTACGTTGGCCCTGATATGTTTTGTGCGTTTCCACGTGTATTTATAAATCACACTTAGGTTCCATGGCATTTTAAGTGATTAACAGATGAAAGTCATTTATCGTCGATTAATATTTTCTTATTTTTCATTAAAAAATGTTTTCCCCAAAGTTATTCCGATCATGCCATGGGCAGACATGTCACGGGACGCAGGATCCAATCGGATCCTTTTCAGAGCAGCGCGACCTTTTGTGTTTGAGATCGGCCCAAGGAAGTGGACACCACTGAGCTACCACTGAGTTCCCCATTAAAGGACCTTTGGTCCACACAGTCGGGGCACCACTTTCCCACCCGCCCTGCTACAAAGAGTAGTGTTTGTCGCATGACAATCAAACCAATATATCTTTAATTTCGCAGTTGGGATTCAACCAAATTAAGAGAACCACATTTTATGCCTTTTTTGTGTATGTATGCATGTATGTTGAAAATCTTGTCGCACCGCATGTAGCCAACCGTGCTAATCAGGGCTGTGTGTGTGCACGCACAGTCACCGTCGCTGCAGTGAGACTATCAACTCGCTACACCTGAGAACCTGATCACATCACGGGCGCGGCTGCCTGTAATCAAACCCAACGGCGCACGCTCAGCACACACTCTGATAGCCTGTAGCCACCCGGCCACCTCTCAGTCACAACACAACACGACCATCGAGGGCAGGTTACCCGCTCGTGCGCTGCCGCCTGTACAGGCTCTTCCCCAGCAGGTCGCCGTCGCTGGCGTATCCCGACACCTCCAGGTCGTCGCACTCGATCACCAGCTCCTCCCCGTCCTCCTCGTCCTCGTCCATCACCTCGTCGTCCTCCTCCGAGAACAGCTCGCACGCGCCGGGCCGCGCTTCGTGGCCGGCGCGGCCCGCGGCTCTCGGCGGCCCGCGGCCGTAGCAGCGCCCTCCTCCGTCCGCGGGCACCGTCACGCCTGACCGGGGCCGTCGGCCAGGCCCCGCGGCCCCGCCGCTACCGGCGGTGGCTAAGGAGGAGGCGGAAGACGCGGGGAAGCGACCGGTGCCCAGGGACGGAGCCTCGCCGGCCTGCATGCGAGGGCTGCCCTGGTGCTCGGAGGCGGTGTCCACCCACGGGGGCCGTCCCGTCGGGCCGAAGCCGGCCTTCAGCGAGCTGGGCAGTGCGAGCGGACAGCGAGTCAGCGGTTAATGCGTGAAGCAGAAAAGCGACGGCGATTATTTGTACGTCCGTGTAACACGAAGTCATTTTTGGGGGGAAATCCGCCGCTGCACGAGTGCCTCTCTCTCGGGCGGTGGAGGTTGTGGGGGTTCTTTGATCGGACTGCACGACGCTGGCCATCGCTGGTTCGTGAAGGTGCCGAACAGAGACACTGGAGCGGAGTGCGGTACAAAAATGGGTTGTGCCGCACGGCCCTCTTCTGACAACCCAGCACTGCAGCAGCCCACAACACCTGTGTCATGCACGGCGATCGCCCATCCAAGCACTCCCGGCCAAAGCCAGCTTGGCCTCCGAGATGGGTCAGGATCGGGCACATTCCAAGTGATTTAGCCATCAGCTGATTTGACGAAGAAAACATGTTATAAAACTTATCGAAAATGATGTTTCATTATTATTAATTCAACATTTCCTCGCCTATTGCCACCCCAGTAAATTTGATTTCAGGGTCACGATCGGATTCAAGAATAGTTTTTTTGGTCTCGTTTTTACAGTCTCGTTTGTATTGTTTCTCTTGGATATTGTCGTGTCTCGCTTGCACGGTTTTGTTTGCTCCATTATCCTGACGGTGATATTCGCATGTTATGTGCAGAAATTTACACACGTTCTAATTAGTCATTACATGCACGGATTGGTGCGTATGTCATGAGCTTGAAAATCAATATTAATGGACGAATCAATGCATTGTTACACCGCTACAGAACGTAACTGGCCAAACATCCCAACTAGGGAAACTTCTCAGAAAATCCCGACTCAGCTAAAGCCTTTGCTGAATGAGCAGAGACTGTTATTGTTAGAGCGTCATAACTTTGTATTGTTGTTCTCTTACAACAGTTTTATTTTAATTCAAACCAAGGATTCCCAATCTCTCAGTCACAGGCCGCTTCCTCCTGGAAGCCATCCTTCTTGGAGTACAAAAGTAAATAAATTAACGCCGATCAACAGCGGTGTGTGTGTGTGGTTATCACCTGCACAATCAAGTGGATAATCTGTACGTGTTTGTACTCATGCTCAGCCAATCCGAACTGACCAGACATCGGTTGAAAGCAAGTGAAATAAAGTTAACGTTAATGAAGTCGAAATCATGAATAGAGAAAAAAAATCCCAACCATTCAGATAAATTGGCTAATTTCCCCCTCCATTATTGCATGTCCATTGCACCATTTACAATAGCATGGCGCATGTAATAAGCCCACTTTCAAAATCATACAATGAATAGGCGTGTGCCATGGGGGGGTGGGAGGTGCGGTGTGTTCTGGCTGGAGGGGGAGGCATTGTGAATGTCAACGGCTTGCCACAGAAGCTGTGTAATAATTAAGCGAATTGAGCCGATTGCTTGATTCTGGACGGCTGGGCCACGCCAAGGTCAAGAGGTCAGCCTTTATTTAAGAAATTTCGATTTAATAACGGCGCGATGCGGCGGCCGTGGCACGTGTCGCCTTATGAACGAGAGATGAAAACAACAAAAGTCGCTTTAATCTTTTGCTGTGCAAGCCTACGCTGGATTGCGATTGTGGCCGGGGTTATATTGCGGCGTAAGCGCTCTAAGCCTTGTTGCCGAGGGCACTGTAAATAGAAGCCACAGTCATGACAAGGATATTGAAGATGATACATTTTGATGAATGTATGATGATAATGAATAAGACAAAGGATGACGATAATAAGGCCATGGATGTTTTAATGGCAGTCAATAAGACGATGAAAAATATGTATTTGATGCTGATGATGAAAAAGACAATGAATGATTATTAAAATGATGATGACAAGGCAATGGATGATGTTGTCAATAAGACTGACAAACGAGGATTATGATACGACAGTGAATGGATAAATTATGATGAACAAGACAATGGATAATGATGATTATAATGCAATGGTTGATCATAATAACGATGGCAAACAAAACCATGGAAGATTATGATGATGACAACAATGGTAACTAAACACAAGTGCGGTCGCTGTACAAACACAGCACAAAGACAAAGATCCCCCACATAGCCCTTAACGGACTTTTGGGGCAAGTGCTATTAGCGGAGCAAACACAGTACACACACACACGTACACTGGGGCATTCAACATGGAAATCCGGGAAGCTCGATTCGCTTTGGAGCCAAGATTCGAGAAACATCGCCGCCGCTGTCAACAGGACATGCGGGGAACGCCAAGGTGCACACCGGAGAGGCAGCAAGGCCTCTGGCTGATGATTAAGAGGGTGGAGCACAGATTCTGGCGCGATGCTAAAACGGCACCGCTAAGTTCCAACGAGACGCATCCAGGGAAAAGAAAGGCTCTCCTGTGATTGGACGAAGCACGGAGCATCGGGTCGTGCTGCTTAGAGCCTGCGCAATGGAGCAGCTGGGCTCTGTTTTCCGTGCTCCACCCGAGGCTTGACCCAATTATGTTTTTCAGTTGGGTTTGCTTCGGTTTTCATTTTATTGGTCAATGAGTTTTTTTTTTAGTTGATGATGATTTTATGATTGATGATCACGAATGATGATTGATGATGATAACGATGGTTTTTGATTGATGGTAATTATTATTATGATGATGATAATGATTATGTATTTAAAAGATGATAACTGTTCTGATTTATAACTGATTTATGTTTGTAGATTTATATTTAATGATAATAATGATGAATTACGCTGGATAAGGTTTGAAGAATGCTGATGATTATGATAATGCATGACTAATGATAATGATTATGATAACGATAAAATATGCTTTCAATGTTTTAGATAGCAACGATAATAAGGATACAACAACGGTTACGATCCTATCGAGGGCTCACTTAACCTTCGCTCTGCTCAGATAAATTTATCGCACAACGCGTCCAACGCAGCGTCGACTTTAAAAGCAAAGGGGAGAGAAAGCCCATTGAGCCCATCGTTCGCGCTCGACACTCGAGTGCTCAACGGCTACTGTGCACACTCCGACACGGGAATCATGTCACGGACACGATAGCTCCTTGCCAATGCCACCCCCTACCCCCAGTTGTGCTGCCGGGAGGCTGCTGATGCCGCCGCTACTGCCGCCCCCACCGCAATGTAATGGCCATCGCACGCTGAACTTACAGACCGGGTCGATCTTTCCCAGCCAGCGCGGCAGCCGAAACAATGGGGCAAGGTTTCTTGAACACCACCCGCCGAAACCTGTCCACCCAGCAGCGCAGACGGGTGCACCGCAGTTAAGTCGATCGGCGGGTCGTGTGTTGTGGCGGGTTAACAAGTGTGAGTGGATCTCCCAACTCTTCCAAGACGTCGGGCCAGTGTGGAAGAGTAGGCCAGAAATTCCCTCTTTAAGGGCCTCTCCCTCGAGTGATGCCTTTTTGTGGAGGCTCTTCTGTCAGCAGTGGGCTGAGCAAGGAGTTGCGGCGCTGCACCTCTATCGCTTGCTTCGGTCATGCAAAATACAGCGTCGCGGCTGGGACGTGTTATAAAAGAGAGGAATATAACGTTGGAACAAGAAAGATGACGAACATGGAAGCGCCAGGGCGGAGACCGAGAGGCAGGGCTAAGAGAGAGGTGGTTCCAAGTGCTGAAGCAGAATGTGGGAGACCGTGGAGTGGATGGAGATGGCCCAGGACAGGAATGGGTGTAGGGAGAGGAGCAGGAGACACACGAGTGGGACGAATGCAAGAAAGAAGAAAATGAAGAAATCTTGCTGGAATAACTGCTACGATGAATTTAGATATTCCCCGACGGTGACTTTTAGTTGTGGGAAGTCGACCGTGGTTGTTCACAAACAGCATGGGCCCCAACTGAGAAACGTGTAATCAACGGCCGTGGAAGGAAATCACCAATGACCTTATGCACGTCAGAGCATGGATGTACTTTCAATTCGAAATGTCTTGAAATATAAATGAAGTCGGTTTCAATTTGCTGCTTCCCCCCGCCTCCCCTCCCCCCGGCCAAGTAGCCAGGAGATGCCAGTGCAGCATCTAAGTTTACAAACACATCTGGATGGACCTATAGCTGTTATCCCATCATGTGCGCGTGGGGGTTTTCTCCGCGCGTTACGCCCCAATGCTTGAATGAAGTTGGGATTGGTGAAATGCTCTCAATGGAGGACTCCCCCAACACCCCTCCTGAAACGGAGCCTCCGACGGACTCGTTGGGAGGCTGTCGCTTTGTAAATGGAGGACTTGGAGAAAGGATTTTGTTTTACCTGTGGGGAACCTGTGTGTCGCGCAGATTCGACATGGTCTCCTCCAGGTCCTGCTTCAGATCGTTGATGTCCTTGACGTTTCTTTCCCACTCGGTCTCCACGCTCTCCCCTGCAGAGAGAGACATCGGGTCCAGTGAATCGGTCCTCATGAGAGCCGAGTGAGCGAAGCCAAGTGACCCTCCCTTGCGAGGGAGACCTTGTAGCGGTGGGAGAAACGTTACGTGAACAAGTCCCGCACCGACGATGAGTGCGGTTGGCTACATATGGTGCTAAAGAAGTTCAACATATATACGTGTCCACTGCTGGAAAAAAAGTCTCCCCATGCTGTGGTTTTGTTATTTTATTGGTTACGATTGTTTACCCAGGGAAGCTTCACCGAGTAGAATTGTTGTTTTGTGAGGAGGGTCCCACGTTGAGACGTTCGTCCCGTTCGGTAAATCTTGTTTCTCTCTCATAATTTCCCCGGCATCCAACGCGGCCCTCGGTGTTTCGGCAGTGGAACAACGCAAATTGTACACCGAATAAAAGCTCTATCGCAATTAGTGTAAAAAAAAGTGCTATTTTTGTAAAATGGTACTAGAAAAAAACGGAAGAATTACATGGTTTTTCAGAGCGCTCATTGTTAAAACGTAATGAGCAGTTTGTGATCCGTTTGACGTCACACAAAGGAGAAGAGCATCACGTGCCCCGGATGTAGTAAAAGGACGTAGCCAAGCAACAACCTTCGGTGCTCATGAGACACCAGCGCACCGCCGTGTCCAGGATTGAAATTTCTCCAGCGAACACGAAGCGACAGCAATAAATAGTTCACCGACGATAATCTGCCAACGACCGATGCGTATTAATAATGCAGACGTTGTACTCCGTTCTAATTTAAACCTCATCGAGGCGCGGGTGGTTAAGTGGACCGCGCCCTTCCGCCAGTGAACCTGAGCTCAATTCCCGGCCGTGGCTAACATCAGTGGCGAGTGATGTCAGGATCGGTACCGCGACGAAGTCTGGTCAACCGAACCGGCGTAGGGAGGGGCTCTTGTAGTGCAGCAGAGGGGGGCGGATTGATAAAAAATTAACCCGTAAAAACAAAGTTTTTCACTATAAATCCTTTATATGCGTGGCATCGGGGCGGCTAGAGTCCTCTCGTCCTCTGGCTTGAGATGGCTGCCACCTATGGGTCAGATGATTGTCTGGCAGCATTAAACAATTGGTAATTAAATATTTTAAAAAATTTCCCTAAACAGTGTAAAATTTTGGAATTTTTTTCACGAAAATGCATTGTCACGCACAACGAGTCTGTGTGCAAAATGTCAGCTCGATTGGATCACTAGAAGTGGGTTAAAAAACGACCGAAAGATTTGCACGGTCCTAAGCAAGCAAGCGAACTTAATATAAAGGATTTAAAAACAAAGAGCCGTGAATTATTCTTTGGCACGACTGCGTCGCTGCAAATGCAGCGTCGAGATTGTCTGAAGTTAGTTTTAATTCTATGCACACGTATGTAGAATTAAAATATGGCATCAGTCGAACACCCCATAGCAAGATTTTATGCACGATGAGCCTTGGTACACAGTGAGGCTTTCCAGGGTTCACATATGATATGTATATACTGTACAACACCCTGTGCATAGATGTTTTTAGGAATATTTAATAAGTGCAGCCACTAGAAATGTAACAAAGCATCGTACCATCAATTAACATCAATTCTCACAGAGGTGTATCATCACAGTGTAAAAATTCCGCGAATCTATGATTTACCATTACTGCAAAATATATGCAAGGGGCATTTTGAGGACAGTCGAGCAAAGAAACAGTAGACAAAAAAAGGACCGAAAAAATGACAACAAACGAGACGGTGAAAACGAGACTGGAAAAAAAAAGCCACAACACGAGCCAGATTCAAGAAAATTAATCGACGCTCTCGAAAAGCGAATCGTCACCGTGCCTAACGACCCCCCCCCCCATCCCCCCCCCTCCCCCCACTGGTGCATGTAACGAAGCCGTGGGCTTGACCCAGTTTTTCATGAGCCAAGATTGTTCACAGGCCAAGATTATTGCTCTTGAAGTCCGCCTCCTTGCACGTACTGGAAGGAGCCGGAGGGATTGATGCTCGGTCCCCTACACAAAGCGATCTGTGTGCAGCGATCGCTTTGCCGGCCACACACACACACACACGGGTGGTGGCAGCTCAGGCTGCTTGCTACCTGTCCTGGTTTTATCCCAGGATTGTCCTCTAGTTGCGCAGAAATAATAACACACCACTCACAGCAATGCATTTACACGTAATTATCTTCTCTTCCGATTTTGTGGTTTGTAAGATATTGTTCATGCCATAATATCCCGCCTTTTCAGGCTGTCGTGGCATGTGGTGATAGCAGGCACCTATTAAGGTTGGCACGGCGCAATGAGGAAGTGGTGTGGCTGGAACAACGCCCGACCGCCTTCATCTCCCCAGTGGCAATGTTTACACACCGCACCAGGCACTCATTTGAGGCCGAGTCGACTTAGAGGAGTCCCATGACCTATCTAAATATTTACACGTGGTGCCAGGTACTCATGTAAGGCTAAGTTAATCTCAGCAAGGCCCAGCACCGGTTCAGAGATATGTCACGGATGTTGGCCGTGAGCGGGAATTGAACTCGGACCACGAGGTTCGCAGCGTAGTGTACCAACCACTGCACTGTGTCTGCATGCTTTTGGCAGGGCTGGCCACGAGGCACGCACACACACAGAACCACTCACCGTAGACGCGGTAATACAGCATGCTCTCGATGTCGCTTAGCATGGTGAGGATCACGTCCTGGTCCATGCTGGCTATGCCCTCGCGAGCGCACGACTCGGACGACTGCCTCTTGGCCTTCCACTTGCGCTTGCTCTTGCAGGCCAGGATCTCGTCGTCAGACTTGCTGCCCTCTGAATCTCCATACCTGGATGTGGGTCTCGATCCAGCTCCACCATGATGCTGCTGCTGATTATGCTGCTGCTGCTGCTGCTGATTATGCTGCTGATGCTGCTGCTGACTGTGATATTGCTGATGCTGCTGATTTTTCTGCTGCTGTTGCTCTCGGGAAGGCCCCCGGTCCTCGAAGCCGCCCATCCCCAAGGCCACCGATGCCCTCCCAGACAGCTTCTCGGACTTGCTGCCGCTCCGGCTCAGTGACCTCGTAGACTTCTGCAGCGCTCCGGACACGGAGGCCGCCGCTGCCGGCAGGGCCGTCGGCGGCGCCTGCTGCCGTCCCACCGCCGCCGTCACCGCCGCCGCCGCGGCCTCCCTCTCCTCCCGGCGCTGGTGGCCCGCCGAGGCCGCCACCGCCTCCTCGCCGCTCCAGTAAGGCAGCAGCGACCCGGCGAAGCTCTTCCGCCGCCGCTCCTCGGGCTGCCTCCGTGAGGCCTGCACGGCGGGTCGCGCCGCGATCACGCCGGTCAGGCTGGAGAAGACCGTCAGCTGAGTGGCGGACGCCCTCCGCCAGTTCCTCGCGCCGGCACCGCCGGCACCGCCACCGGCCTTGCCGCTCTCGGACTCGGCGCGGACGAAGCGGGCCTTGCTCACGGAGCTCGCGCGCCAGCTCTCCTCGTCGTCCTCCTCCTCGTCGGCGAAGTACCAGCTGCTCGGGTCCTCCCCCAGCATCGCGCCGGCGCCCGGGGCCGAGGCGCCACCGAGCGATCGGTGTCGGCGGTGGCGGTGGCGGTGGCGGTGGTCCGCTCGCTCCGCCGCCACGCCGCCCGGCTGCTCGCTCGCCAGCGCCGCTCACCGCCCCTCCCGTCTCCGCTCGCGCACCCGACTGCTGGAATTATCCTCAAATTCCTCGCCGCTGCGGCAAGCAGCATCGCTTAATCTCGCGCCGCCCGCGGCATTGTCTTGCGTCCGTCCGACCGATGGCAGACGATCAGTCCGGCGATGCCTTCACCGAGCACGCGAACGAAGGGAGGTCCATTCTTGGCGCAAAGACTGAAGCGTTCCTTCGCGTGCAGCGGCGGTTCCCTTTCCGTCGCCCGCAGCGCTTTTCGCTGTGCCACCTCGCGCCTGCTAATTTTAGCGCAATACTCTCTCAAGACGCTCCGATGAGCATTGCAGTCCCTCGCCCACCCATCTCTTCGATTTGCCGCTAAGCACGTCGAAAATGGCTGGCTCTTAGCAGCGAGCTCCAATAAGGCTACAGCGGAGGCAGACGAAGGTTTAAGGGGTGGGAAGGAAGGAAAGAAAATAAAAAAAAAATCGCAGGGCTTAAAATGACAAGTAGCCCTCGCGTAGGAATCACCGATGCGAATTCACGAGCGCTGAAAGACTACAGAATCCCTAGATTTCAGCGACCTTCATCAGGAAATGCATCTACAATCGCACGATCGCGCTTATCCTCCCTTAGCACCGCTGCCCTCGTTGGGAATATTTTTTTTGTTCAGCTTATTTATTTCCTTATATATTTATTTAAATGACAACAGTGCCTCTGACGGCGGTAGCCATGGCAGTGTAACCCTTGACGCGACGCGCATCGCCGTTTTCCCCGAACGCTTTTCTAAAAATTCCCGGGAGCGGCAAGGCAGCGGCGGCAGTCGATGATAGTGGCCGCAGCGGCGGCAGCAGCGGCGGCAGCGGTGGCAGCGATTTCCCCCGGATCCTCCGTCAAATCGGAACCCGGCCAGCAACGCCCATCACTCCGGACGAGCTCTGCTCGAGGGCGAGCAAGCGCGGCAGCGATGGGGTCACATTCGGAGAACGGCCGGGCGGGCAGCTGCTTTGTATTCACGGGATGCGCTGACCTACTTCGGCTAGCGAGAATGGAGAGCCAAGGCGAGAGAGGAGGGAGGCAGGAATAAATAAATAAATAAGGGGGAAGGCACGGAATAAGAAAGCCCGACCCGAAGGCTCGAACCTCATTGGACGCTGGCGGCAAGACGAGCCGAGAGGACCAATCTTAGTGGGGGGGGGGGGGCAGTCGAGATGGAAGAAGACACTGCCCAGATAAATAATTGCATTCGAGCCGTGAGAAGAGGAAAAAAAAGAGAAATCAATAAAAATAAATAAATCCCACATAGAAGCGCTTTCTGCATATACCCCCCCCCCCCCCGTAACGAGACGCAGTGGATAGGCTCTTTGTTCGTCGTCACGTGCCCGTGGCAGAATTTATTTGCCCCGTGTAACAAAAAATAAAAGGATACCCGTGGCCGATTCTTTTTCTGCTTGCCACCAGATCCCATCCACACAATTCGCGTTCCGCCATCAAAGCAGCGCACGTGCCGACACGTGTGTTATTATTATTATACATAAATAAATAAATAACTGGGCGTAATTTTTACAGTGGCGGATCGGGATTTGCGCTAATATTTTCAAATCGTTTATTCATCATCGGCATTATCGGGAATGTTTTAGACGTGCGTTGGTGCCGCGGGCTTGGAGCACCATTGATGTGCCTGCGTTTTGAAACGTGTGTGGTTAATGCCTCCGCCTGGCCGTGTATACGAATAATGCTTCATTAAATGCGTGCATCGCAAGGTAATTCATGCGGACAAATTCCACACCAACCCCGCACGCACCCCCACGTCCCCACCGCAGATGGAAGCACAACTGTTGGCCATGATTGGCATGCATGCTAATAGTCCCTTGTACCCGTATGCAAATTGCAGGCGTGATGATCAGCACCCCTGCTTTCTCTAGAGGGCTGCTTTATTAACCCATTGCACATCCAATTTGGTACAATTCACTCTGCAATTTTGCATAAAGGCAAAGATCCCCCTGTACGGCCTTGAGCAGACTATACAGCTTCTTGTTGCAGCAGCCCTTTTGCCCAATTCAGCAATTGTTTCTTGCTGTGGTTGTCCCACCTGATGACGGACGCTTGTGTTGCGCCCGAAACGTCGTGATTTAATTTATTTTATACCTAAGAGTATGGATCCCTGCAGTCACGAAAACTTCAAATCTAGATCAAATCTAGATTGGAGCAAGTGTGTTTAGCGAGCTCCTGTTAAGGCCGGCACGGCACACAATGCGGTGGGTGTGGCCGGAGGCCATTCCTGGCAACCTCTGTCTGCCCATTACTTATGTTTACACACTGCACCAGGTATTCAATTAAGACTGCATTGGCCTAGGACAGGCCCAGGACCAGTCAAATATTTGCCATTGTTATAGGCCATAAAATGGGAGTTGAACCCAGATCGCCGGTTTCGCAGTACGTTATAACGACTACACTACCGCTCCCCATAATTCTACACTCATATATATATACTGTATATATATTTGCACAAACACTATATGAAATGTGTATATGTGCATATCACACTGATTATAAGCATGCCAATACTTTACCCGGGAAGTGATTGAGTTGCTGTTTCAATGAACTTGCGCATGAAATTAAAGGACAATAAATATACTCAAACAAAGTGACAGTTTGTGGCAAGTATGATGCGGTGATTCTCTGGATACACTATTCCCGGAATGGAATCGTGGAATTTCCACAGTTGCCTCAGGGCCGTCAACATGGATAGGAGCACCGCCCCTTTGCTTATTTGAAGAGGGGTATATTAGCTTCGTTTTGAACTTTAGATCACAAAAATGAGGACCACGAGATATGGAAATAGTCAGCATAGGAAGGCCATCATCCAGCAGCACATATATACGATAAGCACGGTTAGCTACGTACGGTGCAAAAGAAGTTCAATATATACACACAAATACAGCTGACGGTCATTTGTCAGAGGCAGCAACGTTCGCATAATATTCAGCGTTCGGTGTTGACACCAAGCCAAGCCCAGGAGTGATGAGCTCCGCGAAAACGGCGGCGTTCATAATGATACATTTCACAATCGCCCTCAAAAACGGCTTCTTTAAAAAAAAAGCAAAGGCGTAATTGCAGTGGCATATCTGTTGTGCGTGTAATTTTGACATTCACGTCCGCCCGTTGCCAAGCAATGCACTGGACCAAGCTAATCGGGGAGCACAAGTGGCCCCCTGGCTGGGATAATGATAGCGCGCGCTGGTTCGTACGGGACGCAGGGGGTCACGCGCAGGTGCACGGGCGCGGCAAAACGCACGGTGAGAGGCGAACCGCCTACGGTGGCGGAAGATGCGTCGGATCATCCTGTCGTTGTTGCTTGCACTGGTTCGTACGGGACGCAGGGGGTCACGCGCAGGTGCACGGGCGCGGCAAAACGCACGGTGAGAGGCGAACCGCCTACGGTGGCGGAAGATGCGTCGGATCATCCTGTCGTTGTTGCTTGCACCGGAGATGACCATTTCACGCGCGCCCGTGCACACAATGCGCGCGCACATAAACCCCCCTTCCCCCCCGACCCCACGATGGAATGGACTGGTCCCAACAGAAAGACGGCACACTCCATCACGGTCGGAGCACTACGGTGGAGGATGGCGGAATGTTCCAAATGCGTGAAGTGGGTCATGACAATGCACCTATCGGGTAAGCGTCGATTGCATCGACGCTTCAACGACTAATGTTCGAATCCCACACCGATGAAATGCGATGCATCAAATGATGCGTACGTGAGAATGGATTAATGATGTTCTATGCAAAATGCATGCAAATTATATGGTAATTCAGCACGCGGGAAATATTAATTAAACTGTACAAGAGGCACAGAAACATAAGGGAGCAGCCATACAAACAAAGGTGGTTAAAAAACAGAGACGCAGCGAGTAGATTTTTTTAATGCATCGCAACCGTAAATCATGGCCATTTATTAAATCGCTGGGGTGAGCGAAAAGAGAGAGCGGGTTGATATCCACCCTGTTCAGCATAAGCCGCTGCTGCTGGGACAGCAAGTTCTGTTAGCGAGCACCCATTAAAGCCAACAATAGAGAAGAGGTGATGGGGCCGAAGCTCTACACGATCACAACCACGACGGTCTACCGGTGCTGCGTGCCGCTACGCTGGCCGCACCACACCAGGCGGTCATTCCGTGCCGAGTCGTGCAACAAGAGGACGGCCGGACCAGGTCACGCCACCGCTTGCCAGAGAGACAGAGCTGGCATTGGCAGTTGCCGGAGCGACCGTGAGGCTACCGCGCTTCACACCCCCCCCCCCCTCCCCGTTGGTCGCGGCCGGCTCGGCAAGTCGCGCCCACGGAATGATATTCATCAGGGGCCGGTCCGATGTCAGCCCTCGTCACCGCGAGAAGCACGGAGAAGATAACTCGAAGGCGCCCTCCTCCCCACCACCATCCCCCCCGCCATCCCTCCCTCCTGCGACGTCAGTTATCGGCGGAATAACGATTCGCGATCCCAGACGCGATGCAGGACGAGCGTTCGGTACAGGCGAGGAACGCACCGTGCGCCGTGACATCAATAATGCACGCGCGCGACGTGAATGGCTGTGCGTCCGTGCTTACAAATGCACGCGGGCACGACCAATCATCTTCTTGGTTCTTTCGGTAAAGTCACGTAGAAGGGAAGTAATAAAATAATAAAAATATAACATAATAAAACAATTCTCACGACGTTTCGGCCACAACGCAAGCAGCCGTCCTCAGGTGAAAACCAGGTCCGTCGAGGCGACAGAGTCTGAATGAAACAGCACACGAGCTTGGAGCATATATATAAGCTGGGCGCATTGACAAAGGAATTTGCATATCAAACGGAATTTAGCATATTTATGGGAAATGCAGGAATGTGATTAGTACTGCATATGCATGTGCATTATGCAGGATTAACAGCATCAAAGGGAGCTGCAGTTACTGCTGCTGCAGCAGTTTAATTATTTTATTACTTCCCTTCTACGTGACTTTACCGAAAGAACCAAGAAGATGAATCCCTGCAGTCATGAAAGCTTTAAATCGAAATTTACGACCAATCATTTTAATATTAATACAATACTGTTCGTAGATTCATGCGAACATACTATATTAATGTGCACTTCATTATGAACGCAATAAAATAACAATGGTCCGCCGGATAGCCAAGACCTATCAAGGCCACAATGACACAGAACGCATGACCAGCCGCATTTCTCTACCCAGTGCTGTAGTTTACATCACACCAAGCACTGCTTTAAAGATGCATTGACCTACTAGGAGAACGCCCTGCGCTATCAACCAAATATCACTCGCCACTGCTATGAGCCATGACTGAGAATCAAACTCAGGCAGCCAGATTGGTATCGCAGTGCGACGACCACCGCGGTATCGACAACACATACACAAACACACAACAGCCACCATTCACAACCAAGCGATGAGATGATTATGTTAGTGTTGTGTCCCAGGCTGGGTGGACTTTGAGGCCACGCAAAGTGTCAAAGGCTTTCTGGCAGTCGTCCACAGGACAGAGCCAGGTGTTATGGATCTGCTGCGATGACTGCCATATGCACCACCTGTGCTGTCAAATGTGCCAACATGCAAACATACACAACAGCAACAACCACCAATCGACACGAAGTAGCGGTGACATCACCATGGCACTTGTGCCAGGCTATGTGCACTTTGAGGCCAGGTGAAGTGTCCAAGGCTCGCTGGCAGGAGTTCAAAGGACAAACCCAGGTGCCATGTGCTGACTGACTGAGATGACTGGCAGATGCATCAGCTGTGTTGCCTACTGGGGCAATTTGCTGCGTTTTAGCTGCCCGGCGCTCGGTTAATTGTCGTGAGCATCGCTCCTTTGCCCTCTGCAATTGCTGGAGGGCAGAGGAGCGACACACACACACACGCATACATACACACATACACACGAATTCACGGTTAAGTGGCAGAGCAATGGGATTTAAAATGCAAACGCCCATGAGCGCGCACCGCAAAGCCCACAACACGGCTCTGTGCGAGCGAGGCAGGCACGGGAAGGGGCGAGGGCAGGGTGGTAGTGGGGGAGTGTGGTGGGAGATAGACGGGGGGAGGGGGGCACGGAATCTCCACCCACCGACGAGCTGCTGCTCTCGGGATTTGCGCACGGAGGCGGGGGTCCTCGTCCGCTCCCCTCCTCCCCGCGCGGGCCCCGAGCGAGCACCGCGCTCCGTCTGCAGCCTGGAGGGGATGGGAGAGGTGGGGGGGGGGGGAGAGCCGTTGGGGGGGGGGGGGGGCGTGATGGATGCGGAGGGAGTCACAGAGGGCGTTCGGGCAAAGGGTAGGAAGGAAGCAGGAGAGTTGAGGATGTGAGCGTGACACTCGCGAGAGGGGTGCATCACATGTGCAGCACAACAGAGCTTATTGGCAAAATCAAATCTGTGAATATTATTTCCCCGCGTAACGGCCCTAAAGCGATGTCACGAGGCCAAGGAATATTAATTCTTGTTATTCTCCGCGCGTGTATTATGGCTGCGTCGCTAAGACCGCTCCGCGGCGTTAGTATTATTATTATTATTTCTCTCACCGGGGCTCTGGTGCAATATTAAGAAATTCCCTCCGCCACCCCCACTGCCCCCACCCCAGCGTTCGACACAAGGGGTGCGAGCGCAGCAACAATCCCACGATTGTGGCAGTCCGCATTTTTTCGCTGACTGCTGCACCCGACCGTGGCGACACGCCATTGTGCCGGGCTTGCTGTTTTTTCTTTCCAGAAAGCAGCACAACCCCAGGGCCCCGCCATCGCCGCTTCCAATTTCTCCACCCCCCCCCCCCTTTTCTCTCTCCCTTCTCCCTCTCCTCTGCGTGAATTTCACGGGCGTTCGCTCCGAAATTAAACAACCGATCTCTTCGCGTATTTGTCCGTCCCCAGCGGTGCCCGGTCACCTGTAGCTGAATGGCGCCACGGTGGCCGTATTCGGGTGCTGCTGCTGCTGCTGCGCGAGCGGCAACTGCACTCCGTTGCTTAGCACGCGGCCCGCTCCAGTTGCCACGGCAACTCCTCCCGCGGCTGCCGTCGCCGCGGCAACCGCCTGGCCGCCCGAGGCGGGCGTCGCGGGCATGGAAATGCGGCCCACGGGGAAGTGGGGGGTGACGCCACCACCGGCGCCCGTCGGCGTCGGCGACAGAAATCCCGGGCTGAGCGGCGTGGCCGAGCCGGTGCTGCGGCCCTCCAGCGAGGCCAGGCTGCTGGAGCTCGACGTCTTACTGTCGCCGGGCGACTTGAGCAGCGGCAACCCCAGGGGGCTCCCGCCGTTCACCCGGCAGTCCCCGAGAGCCCCCGTCGTCGGCCCTCTGCGCCTGCCGCCCTGGCCGCATGCGCCGGGCTTGGGGATTCCGCTGGAGCAGGAGCCGCGTTTGCCGCCGCCGGCGCCACTGGCGCCGCCGTCGCCCCTGGCGATCAGACTCCTCGACGTCTTCCGCAGAGCGCCGTCGTTCCGTTCGCTCCTCTCCGGGGCGTCGCCGCCGTCCAGCGAGGGCCTCTCCTGGCACGAGATCCTCCTCCCGGCGGTGGCGTCGGCCCCGCAGCGCGGCGCCGGGCCTTCCCTGGCGCCGCCCCGCGGGAGCCTCTGCACGCCACCGCTCGGCAGCCTCGTCGCGGCGAGAGCGCCGAAACCGAGCGCCGCGAATCCGCCGTCGGGAGAAAAGTCGACGTCGCCGTCCCCGTCGAAATTGGCCACCTCCAGCCTGCCGGCGGCCTTGGCGTTTTCGACGGCCCTGGCCAGCCGGGAGTCGCCGCCGCCGCCATCACCGCCGCCGCCGCCGCCGTGGAATTTGCGAGCCCTCTGGGCGCCGCCGCACGCGAGCCCGCGCGGCTCGCGTGCAGCGCCGCCAAACGGGGGCGACAGAGGCGGCGGGGGCGGAGAGGGAGCGCCGGAGACGTCCTCCTCCATGATGGTGGCAGGGTGGCGGCCCAGGCCACCGAGGTGGACGTCGAGGGACGACGACGAGGAGGAGGAGGAGGAGGCGCGCACACCGAGCTCGGGCGTGAGCGGCCGGGACCTCGGGGCCCGAATGCCAGAGCCGCCCGGCTGAGGGATGGCGGAGAGGCGGCCGCCCCCGTCCGCCGGCGGCTGCAGCCGGCCGCTCATGCCCGACGGCTGAGAGGAGCTGCTCTTGAGTTCTGCAAAAAGGGGGCACCGCGTGGGGAGACGCGGAGGGCATTAAAACAGAGACAAAGAGGGTCCCCTGTTTGGTTGTGTAGACGGCATGGGCGAGGGATGTTTAACGAGCGCCTATTAAGTGCAGAATGGCAAGGGTTGCTCACCCTGTGGTGTAAAAAAAAAAAATCGAATGCTTTGCTCCCACATCTATGCTCCCTGTTTTGACCTACCCATGTATCGTGTCATTCTCAGGATTATCAGGACACGTGAAAAAGAGCTTCATAGCTCATCGGATTCCTCCAGTCTAAGTAAAGATTCTGATTCCGATAACGAAAGTGCCTAAGGCCTAAACAACCAACCTGACACCTGCAAACAAGAGACGTACGGCAACCTAACGCCATACGTGACGCAAAAAACACACACACGCAGAAAGAAATGTCCCTCACGTCCAGAGTTTTCACCTCTGAGGTACAAAAACAACTGTGGTCGTTATCATGGGACAAAGAATATATCACAATGCGGTAGCAGAAGAGCAGATAACTTATTTCGTGGTGTGTTATTACGCCGCTGACAACAACAACAACAAAACCGCGACCTTAAATAGAGGACATTCTGGGAAAGCTGGGACAGGTGGTAACCCTTAGCATGACGCACAAACGAATAGTGTGGCCAGAAACACACACGGCTGCCTTTGTCTCCCCTTGTGCCGATGTTCACACAGCAAAGGCCAAGTAGCCATTCATGGCTGAGGTTCAGACCATATTCAAGGCGGATTTATATATAATTTGCAAGTGTTATGCTTGTGGCTGTAAATCGAAGCCATGTTGTTAGGATTGGTTAAAAAAATCAAAGTACGAAGCAATCGAAACGTACCCAGGAAAAAAACTATGGAAACGTTGCCACTGAGGCGGCCTTGGCCTCCGTGCCAGGCTTAACAGACTGTTGGGTCAAATGCTGTCAGCGAGTAGCACCTATGAAGGCCGGAAAGGCACAAGAAGGGGTGGGTGGCCAGCACCACGCCCGGCCGCCTTCGTCCACCTAGTGACTATGTTTACACACCGCACTCATTTGAGGCTGAGTCGACCTAGGGTAGGCCCAGCACCGGTTCAGATAATCGTCACTGGTGTTGGCCGTGTGCGGGAATCGAACTCGGGTAGCGTTAACCGCTACACTACCGCTCCCCACATAGAAGTCCACACCGTCACAAAATCCCACCAGACGAAATGCATAATTTGAAAAAATTGCAAATACATGCCGGCTTAAAATATGCGCACACTTAACACGCGCACGCACACACACACGTGTTCGATCAACTGCACAGACAATTCTGCATTTCGGATCACAGGCTGAATATATGCAGCAACACGAAGCGCTCTCACTCGGACAACATCGCTTCCTGAATGAGTAGCCTGCACAGGGCAATTTTACACCGCACACTTCCTGCTCCCCCCCCGGCAGAGGCAAGCATCTCTCCCAAACGCCTTCCTCCGTCTTGTAGCAAAAAACCACAGCGGCAGCGAGAAGCAAACAGCAGCAGCAACCATAGCAGTTGCACCGGCCAGACATCCTCTTGGTCTCGGCAGCACTGCTCGGTCGACCGTAGTGATCGGTTTGCTCACACAATCTGTCCGCTTAAGTTATCTTAACAAAGGAAAAAAAAGACCCCAAGGGGTGGATTGCAGCGTATAACCACATCAGCAATACTCAGTGGGTACGGCACCTGTTCAGTCAAGCAGAAGTGAAACATCACGCTTGCGGCAGCGGCGGCGTAGAATCGCGGAATAATAGCGAGCTTCAATTTATGACCGCTAAAAAGAAAAGAAACAAAACGCAATTTGCCGTCCCCCAGTTCTCCTGCGGCGGCGAACGGCAGCGCCCACTCAGCAGTCGGCTTCAAAGCTCCGGTGTGACCTTTGCGTTTCGCGCTCCTGGCGGCGCGATGAAACGCCGGCGTGATGACCGAGATGACAGAACCGTGGCACGGCGCGCGCGGGGCTGCGTCCGAAGCGAGCCGGCGTCACGACGATCCATCCTCGCGGCGTTGGCAGCGGAAAATCGGATGGAAAAAAGAAACTGGAATAAGGAAGCGATGGACGTGCATCTCTGGAGAGTAAGACCCCAGCGTGGTATTTGGTTGGCATGTACATTCCTTCTATTTCTCTCTCTCTCTCAAATAAATTCCGTATCTTCCAGGGACAGCGGCTAGTTGTCAGAATACATTGCGTCGTCCCGGCATGATCCACACTCTTGGAATAATTGCAGAGGCAGAATGAGACTTTCCAGAAATCCCCCTTCAGTAAAATAGAGCAAGAATTATTACATTATTATTATTTTCTTCCCCCAAGCGATTACAGCCGGGAAAGCGGCATTAGGGTTTGAGCTGCAAGGCAAAGGGAGCCTGGGCCAGATGAGCTTAAATCTGTGCCCCAGATTCCACTGAGCTGGCCTAGAGAAGCGGGCCAATGCCTGCCTTCCGCATTGCTCTCGCCCCAAGAGGCTGGGCCCATTCGCCCGACTTCTCAATGTGCCGTGATGACGTGGAGACAGAGTGGCAGTCAAAAGATGAACACATACTTCGGGAGGAGGCATTCATTCAGCAGTGGATAGATTGGGGCCGATTGTATCTTGTAATGTTTTTTTGCAATGGGTTCACGTGACCTATTCAGTTACAGTGTAAACGATTCTTAGAATTTACATTCGATTCCAATCAAAACCCTGGTTGCCATGGTGCCGGGGAGGGAGGTGTAATTGTGTAAGTAGAGGGTGAATTATTCCACACAATAATTCGTAGAGATTATTTTACTGTACATGCTTGGATTTTTAGACAACAAATTGGGTTTCTCCCAAGCGTGCGCACAACGACAAAATAACAACGAAGCGTTCGCGCAAATTCGCCGACTTTATTAAACGCGAGCAACGTATCAATCCGACTGTACGGAGCCAGTGGATGATCTTAATTGCTGGCAACGCATTATGATCATTACCGTACTGTACCAATTCAAGGTCACGTACTGTCGCTTAATGTCACACTGTGCCGTCTCCTGCATGCTCCGAATAAAATCGGCCAAAATGGTCACATTTACACGCAGAGCCCTTTTGTCACCGCTGCTAGATAAAGGGCCTGTCCAACGCCATGTGCAGCTCTGTGGCGGTTATACCGGATGCCCATTATTCACCAAGCTGGCGAAGCTGGGCCACTGAAGGCGGTAAGCATAGGCACCGTAGCATAGAAGTAGTAGAGTACAACAACTAGCCCTCTACTGCCCACCACGCAGCCCCAAAGGCGATGACCAAATGAACCGGGAATGCTCCCGATCTCGTCCGATGTGGATAGCGCAGATTTAAGTCCGCTTGAGACTTGAAAGCGCTTTTATGGGTGACATGAAACGTAACGTACACACATGTGAGCAAAGAAAAAATATAATTTCTCATCAGCAGCAGCAGCCGCATCAGACTTCGTCCTGGTTTGTGCTTGGATGATCGACCGCCTGAGTTTGCCAGGTGCTGTAGGCACGGTGATGCGAGGTGTGGCCAGGAGATGGCAATTTTGGGCGTGTTGGGTTTTCTCAGAGTTTGCCGGTTTCGTCCCACGCGAAGCCAAACGCTCATTCAGAGAATCGGCCAAACATGCCAAATGGAGGCCCCCCCACCCGTTTTGAGCGAGAGATAGAAGACGTGATACTCGGTGAGGCTTTTTTTTGGTAGAAACTTTGATTGCCATTAATTTATGTCATATTACACACTCTCCGAGGAGACGCTGTTAGCGAGCATCTCTTTAGACCACTATGGCACACAAGGGGGCAGTGCGGTCATCGCCACAACTTGCTGCCTTCCGTCCTCCCACTCTTTATGTACACATCAAAACATTTCAACTGTTTCCAAACTAAACTTTTTTTTTTATTTTACCAGGGTAAGGCCCGCTGAAATACAGAGCTCTTATTCAGAAGCGACCTGGCCACAAATGATAGCTCAACGCAGAGGCTTATCGTGTGGAAATTCATAGCAGCCAAATACTAGAATCGCATGTTTCTAAATGTGGAGGGAAAACCCAGAGAATCATCTACATGGCCACGGGAAGAGAGACACCGCAAATTCCAAATATACAACAAGCGTTAGGGTTGGGATCGAATCCATGACCTCCTGTATACCGGGCGAGGTAGTCAACATCTCGCCACTCGCGGCTGAGTCATCCTGCAGAATATGCACATGTAGTTTCTAAAAGCCAACTTCCGTTTAAGTGCAATGGCCAGGAATTTAACACAGTTCCCCAGGAATCATAATGTAGTGCACAGATACCTACATCCGCCACGACCACCTCCAACCACTAACTCCCCGAGCGAACAAAGTGAAGACTATGATTCACTCGCGCTTACGAACACACGAACCATTGCTCCGGCTTGCAGTGCGTGCCGTCGTGCACAGCGACTGCCTGCCGAATGAGCGTTAACGCAGATTTATGGCGCGTATTGTGCGGCTGGTATTTAAGGTCACGTGGAGGGTGAGGGAGAGGTCAAGGAGGGAACTGGGGAGGGAGCACGGAGCCTGTCACTGGGCCGCATTCATTCACTTAAGGCCCCATTATTATTGGTCGCTCACAAAAAGGGGCATGTTTCAGGAAATTAGGGTGGCCGTTTGTTTCGAAAAAGGCCACGGGGGGGGGGGGGGCTTTTGGGACAACGACGGCAGCGGTGGCTGGACGGGTGAAGGGGCCCTTCAGTTGGGCGACACAATCCTGCAAATCCGCGGCACGGCTGCCTAGGTGCCCCGGTGACCTTGGGGTCGCACCCCACTCCACGCCTCCAACCAAACACCTTTGTTCGCCCCGCAGGTTCACGCACGCAGATTAGGCCACGCGCGCGTGTGTGTGTGTGTCAGTGTGTTGTGCAATTATCACAATTGTGAGGCATTTTACAATTAAACTATTGACACTCCAAATCCAATACGCTACCATGGCATGCGTGCTGAGGAAACGCAACACGTAACTAAAAGCACATGGGCTCTAAGCACACCAATTATGCCAACGCCTAAGCCTCAGACTAATCAATGGAAGGACAAGGGTGAGAAAGGTCCCGATATGGAAGGATCCCAATATGGGACCTCAAAATAAAATAATAGGTTTCACCCTTTCTGGCAATAAAACAGGTGTGTAAAAATGTTAAAACACCAGACTGAAACCTTTTGCAAGGAATCCTGTCTGCATTAACCACACATACTTGTGATGAACATGCAAACAAAAACATGATCTGATAACACTGGTCAACAACAAAAAAACACATTTTTTTCTGACCTGGACTATTGCAGCTGTTTTAGACTAATTTCAGGGTGCCGATTCCAAATCTGATCTCAGATTTGCTCTATCACATCTCATTTTTATGCTATCGGCATACCCCATTTTCATTGATTTTACTCGAAATTAACTGTCACTTATGATAGCAAGTTGTTGCGAGTCAGTGACTGCTTTAGTGTTAAAATATGGTGCTGTATTTTTAGGATAGTGTGTTTATAATATCATTTTATGTAGATATCCACATTTATTTAATACTTTTCTTCTGCAGTTTTTATTGAAAATGCAATATTTGATATCTCAAAAACCAGATTTGGAATCAGCACCCCAAAATTACCTTAATACCGTTGGAATACCTTATGCCGGAAAAAGTGTGTTGACCAGTGTTATGTATGCATTGTCTTTGAAACGTATTGGTCCACACCAGAGACAGTCTTCTTCATGGCCTACTCCCGAACAGCGTTAGACCAGAGACACAATGTCAATTCCCCGGCGACGGCTAACAAAAGTCACGAGTGATATCCCAATTTGTCCTAGGCCCCTCTCCCTTCAATGACCAGCCTGGCGATGCGCGGTTACACAACCCCAGTGGACTGATATTGCACGGGGAGGCCTTCATCCAGCAGTGGATTGACAGAGGTCGGCATGCTCCATGGTGCGGCGTGGCTGATATTTGGCAAAGTAAAAAAAACAAAAATCTGGGCCCTGAATGCGAGGCTGAGCTCACAAACCGCTCCGCCGACACCGTTCTTGTGAAAAAATACAACAGCTTCCAAAAAACGCGGCCGCTCTGAGCTCACCTCCACATCTGTAAGCATTTAATCTCTCGCTCTCGTAATGATTGATAAGTGGAAAGGAGTAGGGAAAGCCTCTGCGCTTATTTTTTTTTACTACCAGCTATGCCGCTGTGTGGCTACATTCATGCGCCCATACAATTTCCCCTTGTTTTGCAAGTCATGTATTTACGTTAAATTTAATTACTTGGCTTTAATGTGGCAGTTTAAAAAATAGCATAATCACTTTACCTTAAAGCAAACTTTAACAGGCTGGATATGAAGGGCAATTGTTTTTTTTTGTACTTCTCATGTTGTTAATCTAATATAACCGAAAACAACACAAAGGTTGTACATTCTGAACCGTTGCTAACGGCTGTTGATATTACTCCACTCACTTTCCAAGAATCGCACGACATGAACACAGTATAGGGCTCTGTGGTTTTTTTTTGTGCGTGTCAAAGAGGAAATTAAAATACACGCGATGCATTACAGAAACAATCGCAATGGTCCGGCGCGGCCGCGTGTGCGCGACGACTATGTACAGTATGTTGAACTTCTTTCGCGCCGTACGCAGCCAACCGTGGTGACCGGAGGTGCGGGCGTGGGGACAATAAACCCAACACAAAAAGTAGCGTGACCTTGTTTAGAGGTGAGCACGCGGGGGGGGCATGGCGGGGTGGGGGTCATGGGAGGGGGTCACGGTGGGGAGTTAGGAGGGGGGGCACGGTAGGGCACCACGCAGCCAACATTAAACAAATTCAAAACAAATGTTTGGCGCGGAAACGGAATGAGTGACGATGGGATCTGCTCTTGTCTGGCGTACATTCTCAAGCTCTCCCCCTCGTGTGGACGAGGAAAGGCTGTGACGCTCATTGCCAATTTGTGCACATTTTAGCGTTTTGTCGAGCACCCTCCAACTATTGCACACAATTTGTATATCAAGCCTACGGCAGGGCCCGTAGCCGCAATGGTACAGGCCTGCATCGCCTACATTACACAAATCATCAGTGTAAACGTCAATGTATGACACAAAGATAAAGATCTCCCATACTGTATAGCCTTAAGAGACGGCTGGGGAAATTGCTGTTAGCGAACACCTATGAAGGGTGGCCAGCACCACGGCCGACCGCCTTTATCTCCCCAGTGGTGATGTTTAAACACCGCAACAGGTACTCTTTTGAGGCTGAGTCTACCTAGGGGAGAAGGCCTGCCACCGGTTCAAATAATCGTCACTGGCGTTGGCAGTGAGATGGAATCGAACTTGGGTCACCAGGTTCATAGGGCAGTGACGCTAGCCGCTGCACTACCGCTCCCCACGTAAACACATTCACAATCCGAGTGAAAGCAGAGATAATTCACCGCTCAGGGATGTGCACTCCCAGAGCTGAGACCAAAAAAGTTCCACGGGACGTAGGCATTTTAAACAAAGAAACACACGAGCAATTATTTATCAAGGGCAGTAACCAGCAAATTATCTTAGATGCCGCCGTTACTCACCACCGCCGGCGCCAGAAAGGGCACGCGTCCAGGCTTGGCTTGTAAAAAAAAAAAACTTTCAATCAAAGCCTTGGACTGGCGAGAAAGCCAACGCCGTAAATCTCCCAACGTTTCAAGAGATCTCAGACTGCGGGGCGGTGGAGGCCACGTTTCAGACACCTCGAGCCCTCAAGCTGAGTGGCCGCCCAGAGAGGGAAGGGTTTTGATTTCATTGCTGGTATGAAGTTAATAAAAGTGGCTCTATATGGTTCCTAAATTTCTATTTCTTTTGGGCAATGCATTGCTTTGTTAAAAAAAAAAAAACCTCATTTGCTTGTGCGATGGGGAGTTGGTGGTGGTGGTGGCGTGGGAGGGCGAAGCGGGCTTGGAGAGAAAGTACAATGTTCCGTGTGTGTGTGTGTGTGCGCGCGTTAGCGAGCACCATGACAGCAAGAGTAACCGCGAGCCATGTGGACGCTCCCCATCAGCGCCGCCGTTTCGCTTTCCAGCCAACCTGTGACTCTGCAGGCTCGCAACAAATGTGCTCAGTAAATGGATACAAAAAAAACTACCATCCGGCTTTCCTGGAACACACCCTGCATTCATTATCAGGCATGGACGTGGAGGTTTCTTGAATTTAAATTCCACGTGTAATCTATGCATGCCATATTTAATAACTAATAATAATATACTGACCGCTCTTTGTTAATCCACGGCCGAACGAAGAGAGACCTATCTGAGCCGTGCCAGTGATGGAAGTTGTTTGACCGTACTTCACAGCGCTGGTCAGTGCGCGTTGGCGAAGACGGAGCGGCCATAAGTGGTAGAATAGGAGTAGAGTACGACAATTATGTTTTGTCTGCACTGCCCCTCTGCTACCCACCACTTGCCCGATAACAACCTGTTTATTATGCATGATGGTCACCCAGCCAAGCGCTGACCCAGGTGTAATCGTCTTTAGCTTCAGAGATCTGACATTCCTGGTTATGTATTGGCTTCTGTTAAGATTGAGCTTGTCAAACATTGCCAAAATATGTTTTGAACATTTCAATGACAATAACTGCGCACTGCTTGCACACACACACACACTATACATACAGCACACAAAAACACAAGTTGAATATAAATGTTACTGGCTAGGTGGGGCTCAGCAGTCGAGTGCACAGCATGAAATCAGTCGGTGGCACGCTCAAAGCCAGCTCTGAAGTAGACTCAGCCTTTCATCCACGATGGGACCCAATACATAACTATCAATATATGCTAAAGTCAACGGGTGGTTTCCAATGCAAAGCCTTGCCCCCGTCAAAGCAATGTGGAATGCTTCGCCACTGGCTCCGGGCCGTAAAAAGGAATTAAGCGCTGCCCCCCCTCCCCCCCCCCCCCCACACAAGCTGAATTGAGCAGAAAGAGCGTTGAGGTTTTTGATTTCACTTTTATAATAATTAAAACATAATGTACCACCCCCTTTGTCAATCCACTGCTGGATGAAGGCTTCCCCACGCCGTTCTGCGTCTGTCATTGTGGTTGGTTGACCATGCATCACCACACTGGTTAGTGCAGGTCGGGTTAAAGGATTACACAGATACGGAGACCTGCACAGACTCACACACAATGCGCACTTCAACCGTATGGCGCTCGGCAAATGAGAGTTGGATGTTACTGAAAATAGACTCTCGCCTCAGTAGCAAAGCCAATGCCAAAGTTAAGTAAAAAAAAAACAATAATGCACTTGAGCAGAACGGATCTAATGGAGCCATAAAAGATTACATGTAAGCTTTTCATCCGAAAAATGGACGGTGGCCAGATTCCTAAAATGCATGCATTTTTTAACGCAATACTCGTACAAAAGCAAACTCCTGCTAATGTACGAAATCTCGGGTAATGAAATGCACACTGAAAACGCAGCATGACGGAAAACTGTACTGAAAGAAAAAAATACCACTGGATGTCGTATTCTAATCAGAACAGCGTTAAATCGATGGTTTCTATCAACAATAAAACTGCAGGTTTTACAAAAATCAGATATCGGCCCCGTAGGCAAGTCTCTGTAACTCACTGCATGCTAGTAAAGAGCGTCGTTCAAATGCTCAGTTCTTTATTTTAAATCCCTCTGTCTGCAGGGTCTGGGCAGACCCTGCTGCACAGAGGCAGAGCATTCATTCCCGTATAATTGGTACGGTCTGTGTTGCGACAAAGTGAAAAAAGAACGCGCCAATCAATACTGCTCACACTTCGCAATCACATCGTTGCAGAGGCACCTCAAAGTCACCTTCCATTTGCCGGGCGAATGCAGCTCCACTGCTGCTGTAGTTTATCCACCCTTCACCCACCCAGGGCTCAGCATTCTCGTCCCTCCCACACCGTCATCCCACAATCTCGCTCGACACCCGCCACCTCTCACACACAGTCGCCCCCCTCTCTCTCTCTCCATCTCCCTGCCACCCACTCCAGTCAACAGCCTCACATCTCTCCACTACCCTCCACCCCACCCCTGACTCAATTTTTTCTTGCTGCTCCCATCACCCTCCCCGCATCCCATACTCAAGCCTGGCAACCGCAGTAACAACACAAATATATTTATATAATATACAATAATGTGCATTCCCCCCTCGGTCAATCCAGTGCTGGATGAAGGCTTCGCAACACCATGGAGCGTCAATTGGGGATTTTGTGATCACACTTCGCAGTGCTGGTGAGTGTGACTTGGTGAAGGATGGGAGAAGTAGGGGGGGGGGCATCTGCTGATTCTGATATCACTCGCCACCAACATTAGCCATGAGCTGGGAATCCAACTCAGGCCGCAGAGTTTGCAGGTAAAGTTCACTTACCACCGTGCCACCGCTGCACCCAAAATATTGTTTAATATTGTATATCGCTCAATGTGCAGATACATTCTACAAGTGTGCCAAATTTATCCAACAATCTGTCTCCGTTACACATTTGTAGATATCTAATTAAAAAGATCAGTCATTTATGTTGTTGATGACTCCTAAAGCGATATGCAAAACAATCTACTGTGCTGGTATCAGATGACCTTCATGAAATTTAAATTATTGTGCCAATAGATAAAGCGTACAATGAAACGTTCAGGAAGAATGTTTAAAATATAAGTGTATGAGAGGAAATTATAGTTCACTTTAACAGATATGCACACAAGTGAATATCACGCGTTTCAATCGTTCCATGAAATTCTATGGAAGTAGCACTCTTAATGTTTTTATGACAGGTGAATTGTGATTTCTCTCATACACCTCTATGAAAGCGAGTGGCGAGTCCTTTAAAATATCTCGATGAAAGTGAACAGAAAATTTCGATTTAAAGCTTTCGTGACTGCAGGGATTCATCTTCTTGGTTCTTTCGGTAAAGTCTGGTGGTGTTTCATTCAGACGCTGTATTTCCGACAGACCTGTTCTTCACCTGAGGACGGCTGCTTGCGTTGTGGCCGAAACGTCGTGAGAATTATTTTATTATGTTTTATTTTTATTATTTTATTATTTCCCTTCTACGTGACTTTACCGAAAGAACCAAGAAGATTAACAAAATATGTTTTGGACAACGTATTTAACTCAATGAGAGTGGCTAAGCCTGCAGCTTTAACAGGCTCACCACGTACGTGAATGCAGGTTGCTTCAATTTATATATATCTATCCATGAAAGTAAATGACAGCCTCTTCAATTCATATGTCCATATTAAAGTGAATGGTTATGCTATGGATTTATACAATGCCATGGATATCAACGGCATAACCCAATGCGCAGCATTCAGCACCAGGGACAGCTCCATCACAACGGTGCTGTGATCTGTGTGGCCTTGGACAGCCCCGGCTTCTCATACGCAAGGAGTTGTTTTTGTTGTTGTTGTTGTTTGTTGTTGTTGTTTTTGTTGTTGTTGTTGTTGTCCCCCCTGGTACTGTTTCACCTGCAGCATTAAACTTGGCTCACGGTACGATTTGGCTTGGCCACCACAATCGCAAACCAAAATAACTCCGTGGCTCATTGCCTGATTGGCAATTATGCGAATTGTGAAAGCAGCACAGCGCGGTACCACAAATCATGTAATGTCACTAATTTATCCTGGACAGCTTCACTGAGATTTAAAGGACGTGTTTTATTTTTCCAAGATGGTCCTACATTGGGATAATGTTTTGCCAATTCCATTTACGAGTGTTCGGCTTGTGGGAGAAAACCTGAGCACCCGGAGAAAACTCACACACGAGGAATTAACACACCCAAAGCTCCATCGAGAAAGATTATATAATCCATTGTTTCACTAACATTTCCTGGCCATAACACTGCCCAAGCCTAGAACGCCTGTTATTCCCAGTACTTAACCCGGCTCAAGTCTGCTTATCCTGTGAGCTGTTTACTATTTTTAAATGAATATTTTGTATGTGGGATAAATCCAGAGTACAACAGCTAGAAAAAAACCCCACCACACTCACAAAATATGTACAGATGGACACAAGAAGCCACTACACTCACGGATCTGTACAGGTGGAAACAAAAACCCACCACACTCACGGACCTGAACAGATGGGAAAAAATCCAAATACGTGCGCGATCCACAAACGCTCTCCCTCTATGAAGCTGGATTACGGGCGTGTGTCATTACACCCACCGAGTGTCTCCGCCACGCTTGTGTAGCTTCCGCACCTCCGATTAGCACGCTCGACTACGTAAGGTGCGAATGAAACTCAACGTACGTACATTTATTGGACAGAGCGGTTTCTCCCTCGAGTGGTTACTTCCTCGAGCAAGTGTGTAGCAGTGCGCATTCATCTCCACTCTGAGCAGGTGCTTGAAAGGCCACATTCCCCGCTGGCAGGGCCGAGTCTTTCCGAAGGACAACTCACAAGGTGGCTCTTGCTTCATTGACACTCAGCGGAGCGATTTGTCAAAAAAAACAGCAACTAGGGATTGGACCAGCAACTAGGGATTGGAACTCGCAACCTTTCCAATTGGAGGGCACGCCCTTCAATAGCCACCGAGCCACCCAGCCACGTACACTCCGTGACAAGCATTGCAAACACGGGCGCATCTACAGCCCCTTTGCCAATCCACTGCTGGATGAGGGCTTGCCCACCCACACTGTGCTAGGTGCTACCATGGGGGTCATTTGACCCTAATTCACCACGCTGGTCAGTGCAAGTTGGTTATATGCAGGGGACGTGGGGAGCATAGAAGTACAATGCAACAATGTAGCGTATTTCACTGCACTGCTCTCTGCTGCACACAACGTAGCCCCACATTGTACAACATCTGTTACATATTGTCCAGAATCAGCCCTGCTTAGCTTCTGCGATCTGACGAGATCGGGTGCATTTCAGGTGATTTTGGTCATAAGGCTGCACAATACACTGCAGTGCAATAGCTCGGTGAAAGTGAACGGCAGGGCACGAGTTAAATTAGTTAATAAACACATACGTAGACGGGGCCATCGGAGACTAAAAACGCAATCGAGATAAAATGGTAAATTATAATGTGAGGCAGCAATTACAAGTTGAACCACATCCTTGAGAGAAAACAGTTTCCAGCGAGTGTGAACGGCAGCGCATTAACCGCCCTGTGCATGCAGCCCGTCGATTAAAGCGGATTGATGAACGATAAATTAAAACATAATCAATGGAACCAATATCAGTTGTTATTATTGAAGGACCAATACAGAGGGTTGTGCTTGGCTTCTCTTTCATTTGCGTTTGTCACAGAACCGGCAAAGGTTATCTCTATAATGAAACTCGCCGGCATCGTCCTTGGCGCCTATCATCCTTGGACTGGATTGCCTCACCTGCCCTCCACTCCCTTCACTGGTTTCCCACCATCACCAACAGGGTCAGCTACAAGTACACACCGCATGTGCCACCACGCCTCTACTTTCGGGAACCTACCATATTTCACTCCAGATTTGAAGCTTTCGTGACTGCAAGGATTCATACTCTTAGGTGTTTTCGGTAAAGTCACGTAGGTTAAAAATAAGGGAAAAAATTAATTTATTTATTATTTAATTTTATTTCTATTATTACTTCTATTAATTTTTTATTTTATTTTTTACCTACGTGACTTTACCGAAAAAACCTAAGAGTATATCTCACTCCGCTCTGCTGCCACCCTGCACTACGGCTCACGGTTGAACTCTCCGCAACACAACTCGCGACCTCCTCTCTATAATACAAGAACCATGTCGGTCGTTCCTCCATTCCACACCTCCGCGAAACAAGTTCAACATACCTACAACTAGGACGGTCAATGCCCGGGGACTCTTTTCTCCATGGCAGCACTGTCCGACTGGAACACCATCCCACTGCACATTCAGATAATTCTATCTCCGGCTACCTTTGAGCTGCCACTCCAAGGCCCTGACTCTTATCGTCTGCCTTTTGAGCGACACCAAAACTGACTCCGCGCCTCGGAGTCACACTCATATATGTCGGTGAACAAACGAACGCGTTAGTGTTGTTATTATTATTATTATTAAAATCCAGCCCAAGGACACTCAGCCCAATCATCTGTCTGGGAATGCTAGGTGTTATAGGCTTGGGCTGCAATGTGCCCAGGAGATGGCAGTAGAGCAGTGGAATCTTTATCGATTTGCGTGGAACTTTTGAGAATGCACTAACTCCTCCTGTGCGTGTTTTTTATTCTTCTCTTCTCCTGCGGGAAACTCCAGTGTCCTCCAACAAACAGCCAACAACTGATCGATGGAATTGGCCAAAGTGCCCAATGCCGTGCAACGCTCAAGACAACGTCAGGAGGAAAATAAAAGGAACTATTCGAATTAACAAATTTTTTCAAGCGAATGGACCCATTCCCAGCACAGAAGCAACAAAGACGAGAAACTGCCCAGTGCTGGAGACAACTTTGGCCCGAAGCCTCGGGAACTCAATACTAGTGGTGGTAATTCGAGATTTGAAGCTTTCGTGACTGCAAGGATTCATATTCTTAGGTTTTTTTTAAAGGTTTTTTTTTTCCGGTAAAGTCACATAGGTAAAAAAATTTAAATTTAAATTAATAAAAGTAAAATAAAGATAAAATAAAAAAATAAAATTCACGACGTTTCAGAGGCAACACAAGCCTCCGTATTCAGGTGGAACCTTCACAGCACGATAGCTGTATCAAGTAAGAGAAATTCCAAGAAAACAGTCCTTGTATGTATACTGGTTGAGGGTGGGAGGAGCCAAGGTAGGCCCTGAATATTATTATTGTGAGGCTGAAGCACGCTGTTAGGAATGAGCCTTTGTTGTGTAGACTGGTTGAAAAGAGTTGTTAAGGTGAGGCTTAACAACTCTTTTCAACCAGTCTACACAACAAAGGCTCATTCCTAACAGCGTGCTTCAGCCTCACAATAATAATATCTAGTGGTGGTAGTTTTTCTCTCGCACTATTTTTAAATCTCGCAACCGGTGTCGGTAGCACGTGCGCGCAAATCTGCGAGGCAATTCCGTCACCACGGAGCAGCGAGCCTCCTTCTGAAATCATCTTTCGATGCTGCCGCATCTGTTCAGTGGGGGGGGGGGGGGGGGGGGGGTGGTGGGGGGGGGGAGCAATCCAAACGCGCGTGCTAAATATAAGCCGCGTCGTTATCATCCTCGCTCCGAGGCGCGACAGATCGCGTGCGGGCGCGAACATCAACACCCGTCGCCGGCCAAGGGGCACGCGATCGCGAACTCCTGCACTGGTCTGTTCGGTCAAAAATAGCCGAACCGCTCGAGTGCGCCACGCACAATGGGTCGCGTTGTTTTTCTTCGAAATTCGAGCCGCTTTGTTTACTTTTGCGTTTCAATTTATATTCCCACGGGTGCGGCGGTGGCACTGGTGGTTCGTAGCGGCGCTTGCGCTACAGACTTTGCTACCAGAGTTTCATTCCCGGCCGAGGCGAAGGAGCAGAGCCGAGTGATACCCAGACCGGGCACCTGGATCCAATATTTTCGCCGACCCACACTGATTAGCGTGGTGAAGTATGGTCAAACAACCCCGTGAAAACCCGGCGTGAGGAGGCCTTCATCCAGCAGTGTATTGACAAAAGGCTGTACATTATAATGCATACTATACTGTATTATAAATATTATGAATAGGATATAGGTCAATCGTGATTTGAAGCTTTCGTGACTGCAGGAATCCATACTCTTTGGTTCTTTCGGTAAAGTCACGGAGGTATAAAAATAGGTTCAGCAGTTCCACTGCTGGATTATTATTTTTTTTCCGCCTGAGGACGACCGCTTGTGTTGCAATCGAAACGTCGCGCTATATTATTTTAGTTTAATTTTATTTTTCTACCTACGTGACTTTACCGAAAGAACCAAAGAGTAGGATATAGGTCAGTAAGTTCATCAGTCGGCCTCCCATATGTGGCTCAAATCCCAGTCAAGGTCGGATCAGACAATCATTATTATCCAATCATCATTATAATCATCCAATCATCAGCAGCATCATCATGAAGATAATCATTATCCAGGAAGCATTGTTGAGAACGGTTTCGCGGACGTGAGTGTAAAGGGTTAGTCCTGCCATCTCAAACAAAAAAAAAGCAACCTTGTGTCATTACTCGTCTCCTGCTTACAGACCAGCCAATTGTCAACCGGTTCCTTATTAAAGTCTTCTCGATCGCTTTCAAAGCTCTTGCGATTGTGAACACGAGTGGCGAATTGTTTGAAAAGCCTGCCTGGAACATAATCTCATGTCAAAGCCTCTCGATAATAATAACAAGGCCCTTTATTTATCAAGGAAATCCTCACTGGGTGTCAAGTCGTTTTTTTCAAGAGGAGGTTTTGCCAATTCCATTAATGGGTGTTTGGCTTCTAGGAGGAAACGGGACCGCCCAGATGTAAGTCATTCATCCGAGGTGATAACTCTCTCAAAGTTCCACACAGATGGTGTCAAGAATCCAATGATGTACTGCTGCCATCTCCTTGCAAACTCAGTCCCATGCCGACAACACCTGCTATTTCCAGGCAGTCTCCCCATCCAAGTACTCACCAGGCTGAACGCCGCTTAGATTATGAGGTGCGGTGAGATTTTCCACCGTCCGGGGTGATTTGGTCATCAGCAGACAGCCTGTAACTGTCACACGCACAGCTGCTGACTACCACGTGATTTCTCAGCTGGGCCGGATTTGAGCGATCATGATGAATGCTTCAGATATTTGACTTATGAGCAACATCACACAACAAGTTTAACTGCCATGAAATTAGTTCGTGAATAAACACATATGTAGCACGCGCAGCGACGGGACACGAGAGACTAAAACGCAAAGAGATAAAATTGTAAATTCTAATGCGATGCAACGATTACAAGTTTAACAACAGCTTAAACAGCAAATATATTTTTTAGGAAAACATCATCATCAAAACTGAGGCACTTTCCCGACTTCTCCACTGAAGAGACACACTGTATAGCAGTGTGTGTGAGGTTACGTGAAATGAAGACACTTTGAGGTGGGGCACAAACAGTGACTCTCAGACTAAGACAAAACGATGCTTATAGTGCACACACACACACACGCCAGGCCACTGCTGATAGAAGAGTCTCCAGTAGAGGGACGCTCTGCTCGAGTGGATGTTTTGACCTACGACTCTTCCACACTCTGGCCAGAATTCTGGGAGGAGGTCGGAGTGCTCGCAATTTGGCCCACCACGCCACCTGCCCGTAGACTAACTCACCCATACTGCTAGGCAGAGACAAATCCCATCGTTTCAAACTGCCGTGCCAGGGAGATCAAACCGTGGCCTCTAGATTCCCAGTCCAGTGTGCTTGACCATGAACACCATAGCAGCATCCTTCCACATAATTCCTTAACATATTGTATGTATGTTTAACTTTTTTCGCACCGTACATTGACAACCATGCTTATCGGAGGTGGGGGAGAGAGACAACAAACACACAAAAAGTGATAATCCTTCTAAGTTTCTTTTCCCACTTTAAAGTTCATGTTGCATTGTTGTTGTAGTTGTTGTTTCTGAACCGTGTCATAGCAGGTAGAGCTATATATGCTTCAATTCAGATTTAGAGACAAAAAGCGGAAGAAATGCACGAGGAAACGTACACAGATCAAAAATAAATTAGCTGTTGATTAACTATTAAGAGTAGCAGCCAATGCATGGAATGCATCTGACAGGCCCAAGGAGATGGAGCAATGAAATCAGCCTGTGTCCAGGTGCTGTGTGGATTATTACATTTCTGGATCGCGAGAGATGGGGAGGCGTTCATCCAGCAGTGGATTGACCACGACTGATAATGATGATGATGGTGATGAAGAACGATGAATAACACCTTCACAGGTAACCCAGTGTGTTCAGAAAAATATGTTACATTTCAAAACGTTAAGATACCGCAGCGTACATGCAGATGAGCAGAACGTGTTAATTATGGGTTTCCCGAGCGTCTGAAGCACCTCGTGTGACCTGCCCGAGTGAGCCAGACACTTAGTGCTGTTGGCATTGCGAGCAGCGATTTGCTCTGTACAGCATTGTCGTCCTCTATTATTCATGAGCAACCTTAACCCAGCACGTGCTGTTCGTGCCATCGGACCGAGCGCTGCCACTCTAAGGGGGCTCTCTCTCTCTCTCTGTCACTTCTCTTGTGTTCGCTGGCCAGTCGGGGCAAGAGAGTCAGGAGGAGCCACACGTTTGTAAAATGAGCTAACAATTTAATTAGAGACATTCATCAATACGCTTTTGGATGAAGGCTTCCAGCTGCCTGTCAGGGGGGGGTTGTTTGACAGTAGTTAAACATGGCTAGCCAGAAAAGAGGGGAGTGGGGGGCATCACTGCCCATTGACATCAAGCATGGCTCGGATTCAAACTCAGGTTTCCTGGTTGATAGTGCAGTGTGTAAAACAGCGCGCCACCGCTCCCCTCCAGGCACCGACAATTCCGCACCGCCGATTAGCATGATTGGCTACAATACGGTAGTTCAACCCAAACACAAATCGACTGAAAAGAGCGCACCAGGCCTCGACTGGGAATCAAACCTAGAACCTTATAATTCCGAGTTCAGCGCGCGGACCTCAATGCCACGGTGACTCCGTCATTAGATCACCTTCGTAATGATGTTTTACGGTGCCATTCCCAACTCACCCCTCTTACTCACAACCTAACGAACGATTAGGCTTCATTAAATATGTGTTTGAATATGCCCCTGCAAGGCCATTATCCTGCCGGTGTGTGCTTTACGCTTTATAGACATCAGAGTATATATTTTTTTTGCCATCAAGCAATGTTAATAGGTGCTGCCCCGCCACCAAACGTATATTTTTAAAACGTCGAGCGCGCAAGCAGCGTCACACGGGACAACCCTCCCGACTGCGGCAGACCACGAGCCCGTCAAGCGACGAGTGCAATCACCCGCCGCCGCTCCCCGCTCCCCGCTCACAGGGACGACGGCATAAATGTATTCACAAAGCCACTGTAAATTTACACTGCGGTATCGCGACTCAGACGCACGCCGCTCGGGTGAGCGCATGCAGCCGCTCGCGCACCGTACGTACGAACGAGCGCGCGCTCGCGGGGCACAACAAAGACAACAAAGATCCCCCGTGTAGCCTTAGCAGACTTTCGGGGCAAGTGCTATTGTTAAGCGAGCACCTCTGAAGGACGGCACGGCACACGAGGAGGTGGGTGTCCAGCACCACGCCCAGCCAACTGCCTTTGTCTCCCGAGTGATGATGTTTTGACAAACCGCACCAGGTACTCATTTGAGGCCAAGTCGACCTAGGGGAAGCCCAGACCTTGAAATCAAACTCGGGTGTCTGGGTTCGTAGCGAGTCGCTCCAACCGCTATACACCAGCGATCTCCACACACGCGCACACACGCACGTAGGCACGCGCAGACAGACGTACGTACGGCCGCTCCCGCGTGGTGACGCCCTCCCTCCGCCGCTAACATCTGGTCTCAGCCGGGGGGGGCGGGGGGGCGAAATCGCCGGGTAGCTGCGCCTGCCAAGAGCATAACGCAAGGGCACAGCCCTCCAAATCGTTCGACTGGCTGCTGCAGCGCCGTCGCCTCGTCCGATCTCGCGGCGCAGAATGGCAACTTGAGCGGGCTCCGGCGAGCGCACGGGAAGAGGGAGAGAGAGGAAGAGAGGGGGGTGGAGAGGACACTCACGTTTGCCGATGCTGCCGGGGGACTGCCGTGCAAGAGGCGAGCGCCGGTCCATGTCGTAGCTGTGGAAGCTCTGGCTGCGGCGGCTGAGCTTGGCGAGGCCTCCCTCGGTCCGCACCCCTCCTCCCACCCCGCCGCCCGCCCGCGGCGTGGGCGCGGGGAGCCTGGCACAAGAGGAGGAGACACAATTTTCAAAACGCTTTGCCAGCGTGCGGTGGTGGTGGTGGGGGGAGGAGATGGGGTGGGGGGAACACACCGCATATATCTCCCGCTGGGTGGCTCGGCCAGACCTTGTGGTAATGCCAGGGCTGGAACGAGCCGAGCTGATGCTGGCTCACCGTTGTTGAATCCGGGGACTCCCGCCCAAGATTAAAGGAGGTTCCTTAAGCTCACAAGCGTTCATGGTCGGGGTCTGTGTGAAATGTGGGTTTGAACTTATTTTAACCCTGTCCGCCGGTAAAAGCTTTGCTTTATTTTTTTATTATTATATATTTTTTGTTAAGTCAAAGCGACACAAAGTAGACCTCTCACCGATTGGTGGGACAACAACGTGGTCGTGGTAGCCAGCCAGACCTTTGAAGGATGTCGGTTAAGGGCCAGTTGTGTCACGTGGTTTTTCTTACTGTGGCGTTCCTCCGACAGACATCTCGAATTGTGAGCGGACCTTGTTATGCACGACCTTGGTTTCGCTCGTATTTATCCTGAGCCCAACCTCTGCAGCCTTCTTTATTAAGGTGACCTCCAGTGCGATGTGCGGCTCCGCTGTGGTGTAAAGTTCGGTCAAGAAATGCGCCTCGATCTGTGTCTTAACGCTCACAGCGCAGCGGTGGTGTGTAATCGGCACAAACGTATTGCCCTGATAATGTGTCTTATTGACGCAAATATTGCTCCACATCTAGACGAGGCTGACTGGCCTATTTGCGCCTTTCTCAATCCCACGGTGATGATGATGATGATGCAATTACCACTATGCCAATTAGGATGCCCGCAGAAGCCTAAGCCAGAGTAAACTTTTAATAATTGTACATCAGTTTGCTTTTGCTGTCCAAACAACAATTTAAAATATATCATTAGGTTGTGATTCCATTCTGAGGCAATTTGAATTCTACGCAGGCTTTTAAAGTAACGAAGCCAACGGCAGCATTGTTACATTTAATACGCTGGAATATTTTAGGCGGGAGCCAAAGGGTGTGTCATTTTCCAGTGGAATTTTCTTTCCCCTTTCAAGATCAATAAAGAACGCTGCTGTAAACGTGGAGTTGTGTACGAAATTAGGTGCCTCCGTTAGACAATCCACGTACGCCACTCCACGCTAATAAAGTGGCTGCAAGAAGACGAGAGCGAGATTTTTCGTGGAAGATACTTGCGTGAAACATTTTCTCCCCCTGGCAAAAAAGTGGGATTTTCTCCCCCTGACATCGTGAAGAACAAAGAAGGTGAATCCGAACACGGGAGTGTTTGTCTAAGACACCGGTTATTTATGCTCTTCTTTTGGATTATTCCAGTTCGTCACGTGAACAATGCGTCCAGTATTTAAACGGTGACGACCATAGCACATCTGTCAAGCGAGCTCAAAAGGAAAAATGTACTCAGGAGGAAAGTGTGGAACTGTTAACATTCGTCGACCGTGAGTCACAATCTGCACCACCTCTGAGGAGAGGCCCAATATCAAACTTCTCCCATCATTTACGCTCCGTTCAACTTTCATTCCCACAACAAAATACACAGACCATGTTATCACAGGTGGCGTACGACAGCATTCAAATAAGCAAAATTTAACTAAACTATTTCTATTTTACCAGGTGAGGCCCACTGAGCTATATAGTTCTTTATCAGAAGCAACCTGGCCACAAATGATAGCTCAACGAAGTGTTTAGCCGCTAAATGCTCCAAACGTGTGATGTTCATTTAAAATGTGGAGAGAAAAAAAAACGGAAGACCCGGAGAAAAGTCCACGCGACCACGGGGAGAACACGCAAACTTCAAATACAGCCTTCAGGGTCAGGGTAGAACCCACGGCGAGTTGGTTAACATCTCACCACCGTGGCGCCCAGAACCAGGGTCAAGGATTTGTTGAGGCGACAATAACCGCACCGCGTGAATCAGCTTAAAAATTTCTGAGAAACTGCATCGTCGTTTTTCCTCCCATTATTTTGCCACTGCTGGAGGCAGAGATGAAAGGCTCATGCGGACGACGAGGTTGTGAGCGACTCACCTCGAATACATGGCTAAGCGGAGGCGGCAACTGCCAGATGAGGGCGGCTCAGAGCGGTGGCTCAGACGATGTCCTCCTCCTCCGTGCAGGAACAGCAGCGGCAGCAGAAACAACAACAAAAAATCCGGCCGCGTGCGCCGTCTTCCCCATGCAGGGGCGTGTCCGGGCGTCTTCACGAACCGCAAATCGCGCAGCACCCACGGGCAAGCGCACGCACACGCGCACACGCACAAGAGAGAGAGCACAGGCAGCGAGAGTCAGAGACAAAGAAAACGAGGAATGGGAACAGCAGGTCGGAAAGATCGGAGATGGGAGGCAGAAAAAAAAAAAGCTCCCCAAGCAGATGGTATATACATACCGTGGTAACAAAAAAAAAGATGCCCTAAAATTGGTCGCTCCATTATGCGTAATTATAACAATCAATCCTGTTGGGAACGGTGACATCTAAATAGCGGGTTAATGCGGTTATGAATAGGATCCTGTGCCTCATTCTGCATGAAAAAAATAAAATTTGGTTTCGCTCAATGTGTGCGACTAAATAATGAAACAACTGGCACAGGGACAATGCTGTCGAGGATGGCCAGGCGCGTGTGCTCGGAGCTGGCGATCCGCCGGGCGTCTCGAGGGACCGCGGCTCGAGCGACGGTGGCGTGGCCGGGGAGCACTCGACCCACAGTCCGCCTGCCTTGGAGAGAGCGCGTGGGCAATCGGTGGGGGGGGGGGGACAGTGGCCGTGCTAATCAATTGGTCGTACTCCAGCTAATGGATGGGACGATGCGACGCGAGGGCTGGTTCCGCTTGAGCTGAACGTTTACGGTTGTTTGTGGAGGGCTTCTTTGTCCGTCCGTCCGCCCGTCCGTTCATTCACTTATTTGAAAACTAAATTTAAATGAACCGGCCAATTGGTTTAAGTGACGTGAAAAATCCGTTAAATGGCGATTGTAACGCGGTGTGTGCCATTTAAGGGCGATGGGTGGTCCCGCTGTGAATTCAGTAAATGAGGCCAATTTTGAATTATGTTAATCACCACATGGTGGTGGCGGCAGCGGGTAGCACCAATGCACCATGAAGCCCGGTCACCTAAGTTCGATTCCTGGCCCCAGCTAACATCAGTGGCTAATAATAACTTAACTATTTTACCAGCCAACCGGCAAAGAATCTTTGAAATGGCTTGGAGAGGACTGTCGCACAGCAAAGACTTGACAAACGACTGTACAGTGTGTGGCAATTGGCAGTACTGCAATACAATTTGGACAAAGATTTTTGGCTTGAAAAATAATGTAGTGCAAGCGCTATGAATAAAAAAAACGTGTATTGTATTGACCACTTATGGTTATATTTAGCTTACACGTACTCGATATGACGTCTCAGCAATAATAAAGCCACACATTTCGAACCCCCCCCCCCCTCTCCTCCCCTGGATAAGATAAAATGAGGATGCTGGCTTCTTCTTGTTTTTTAGTTTTTTCTGTCTCCACGAAATGAGTTCCGTAAATGTCTGCCACCTGGCTGCTGGCTGGCTTGCGCCCGCCCGCCCGCCCGCAGACGGAGCGAAGAAATATCCCGACACGCGGGGAGCGGTGGCGCAACGGTTAGCACACCACAACGAACCCGAGTTCGATTCCGGCTCACGAGCAATAACGGTGGCGAAATATCTGAACCGTTCCGGGCCTCTCCCCCTAGGCCGGCTGAGGCTACCAGGTGAAGTGTGCAAATACCAACACTGGGGAGACAAAGGCGCCCAGGCGTGGTGCTGGCCACCCACTCCCTCGTATGCCGTGTCGGCCTTCATAGGTGCTCGCTAACAGCACTCTCATGTGCCACCCACCAACCTTTGAATCAGAGTTCCATTCCTGCTAACGACCAACATCAGCAATGAATACCTGATGCCCAGTCCTGAGCTTCGCATAGGTCAGGGGGTCAAAAACCTGCGGCTCTTTAAGGACTGCCTCGTGGCGTTACTTTTTTAAGGACCATCGCCTCGTATTCGGCACGGGAAGAAAGGGAGGTCCGGACCGCCCTACGCAAGATTCCTGCTGCCGCGACCCTCACCCAGGGGAAGCGAATTGAGAAACGAACTAAAACAAAAAAAATGTCTCTTCTTGTTATTTTGGTTGCTGACCCCCGTGCCCAAGGTATTTACACGCACCACCACCCGAGGTGATGCGTGTAAATACTTGCGGAGACAAAGGCGACTTTAGCGTGGTGCTGACCACCCCATGCCCGAGTGCTCTGTAATGGCCAACGGCAATTTGCCTGAACAGGCTGAAAAGGCTTTATATATATAGTGGGGTCTTTGTATGTGTGTTTGCTGTACAAGGGACACGCAAATATACACCCTCACGCAAACCACACCTACTAGATAATAGCTTTCAGCAGGCTGCTGCTTTGTCTTGGCTTTAATGTCACACTCCGTGGGAGGGAATTTACTTGCTTCTCCAAAGATGGGGGGATTGTATTTGTTTGTGAGTTTGTGCAACATGTCTTTTGTTTTTGGAGTTGCTTTGTAGCATTGCTGAGGAACTGGCTGAACGGAACTATTCTTGTCATAAATCAAATTAACTCAAATTCATTTGTAAGTGTTCACCACGGGTCTGGAAGCAATAGAAAACTCCAGGCTGACTGCCCTCCGAGTGAAATCGGCCAACCTCCCACTGTGGAATTTGGGGACTACAATTCAACAATTTAGTTTTTTTATGATTCTGGTTATCTGGTTATCCTCGACTATATTTCTGCCATATCGCAGTTATCTAGCCCTGAGAAAATGTATCATTGGAATTTCCATCAGACACTCGATCACAATCATCGAGATTTACTTCACTTTTTTCATTTTAATTATCGTCCCTGTCTCAATCCACTGCTGAATAAAAGCCTCCCCCATACCGTACTGCTCATGAGGGTTGTTTGACCATACTTCACCACGCTGGTCAATGTAGGTTGGAAGTGGAGGTGCACGGGACCGGTTTGAGACGCCACTCGTTAGATCCACACCACCATTCCTTATTTATTTGGCGAATGCAAGTACACAAGTACCCCACGCACAACCAAACAAAGACAAAGATCCACCGTGCAGCCTTAGCATGCTGTTGGGGCAAGTGCTGTGAGCGAGCACCTATGAAGAGCCGACACGGCACACGAGGAGATGGGTGACCAGCACCACGCCCGGCCGCCTCTGTCCCCCAGTGGCGATATTTACACATCGCACCAGGGAAACCTTATGAGGCAGAGTCGACCTAGGGGAGGCCCAGGACCCGTTCACATATTCGTCACCCAAGTTGGCCGCCGGGTTCGTAGCGCAGCGTAGCGCTAACCACAGCGCCACCGCGAAACGAATGTTCCACAGCCCTTTGTCAATACGTGCACTTATTTTTGCACCTGTGATTAGTTGACGCCTGTGCATTGCAGCCTAACCACAACCCTGAAATGTCCAGAGTTATTTTGGAACAACAAACACTCACAAGTTTGTATTCCAAATATAGGCACGCACGCATCGCCGACTCTGCCTGCGGAGGTTGCACGCGACATCTCCTGGAGCGATTTTAGGCCAGCACCTCTCAGTGCGATTTGCACGCACGCGGCTCAACGCAGATCCCACAAAAACAGCAACACGACTTATCGCAGCCTGCACGGTGACCTCATGCCCCAACCACCCAATCCTCCACCCCGCAGAGTGGAAATTATGCCATTCAAATCAATCGACCAGTGACACTTCTCTTATCCATGGCCACTATTATCCGTAACTACAAGCACTGTATCCATGCTCCTGTAAAGTAGGAGCCGACACCAGATTGCAGGGGTCTCGTTCTTTATTCCTTTCCTTCCATCCACACCTGTCCCCCAGCCGTCACAATATCGTTCCCGCCAAAGGCCCCTCCTTCCCGCCCGTTCTCTCCTTATATCTCCTCGATCACCCCTCCCACTAACCCATCTATTGGTGGGAATCCTTCCCCTGACACCCCTACACTCCCATAGAAAATATGATTATCCACAGCTCATACCAGGATTCTTACTACAATCAACTTTCTTTCTTGTGCCAATGATGACAGGCGTCAGCTGAAAGTGGTGTCCAATTCATCCTGCGTAAGTATGTTGAGTTTATTTTGCACCGTACGTAGCCAACCGTGCGAATCGGAGGTGCACTTATCCACGGACGAGTGATTCCCAAGTGTTTTTCTGGAAGCTCTAAAGTTATGCTTCAAATCTAGAGTCATCCTATTATCCGAGCCTTCGCACGGATAAAAGGGGGACAAACCCGGAGGAAGTGGCAAACGCATCCTAATATACTATACTCGTTTATTCACAGACACGTCACCCAGAAGTGGTCTCCCGAACGTGATGAATCCATCCTGCTACGCGCCAACGTTGTTTTACGTAGAACAAGAGTGACAGTGCTGGTGGCCAATTGAGTTGATGGCAAACGAACGTGTACATACAGAGCTATCTTCATGGATAGGTAACGGATACCAGCATCTGTCAACAGTGCCAAATTCCACCGGGATTTATCCAGTTTGCCAACAGTGTCAAACTGAGTTTAAAACAGGCTTTCGCGACTAATATCATCCATAATACTGTTTTTTTTTGTTAGATCGTGTAAATATAAAAATATGTCGTTAAACCCGCCACCAAACGACACAGCCAAATAGCAAGGTTTGCCACGTGAACAGAACGTGGCCAATTCGTTACTAGTACAGCACACCGGTGTGTTGGAGAGCAAAGCCACAACATTTACAATCAAACTGCCAACAGTGTCAAACTCCTTATCCACCGATGGATTCCCATTGTAATTTATACGCATTCATTACTCTCCTCCCACTTCGCACGAGAAGGGCTCACAAGTGACGTCATCACATCTATCCCTCTATTTAAGGAACGAAACATGAGGATTTCTCCCCAAATCTGGCTGCCGCCTGATGATGCCGGTTGTAATTATTGGCGAAACGTAGTACTTAGATTTTAAATGTTGTGGATTTTCTCTCCAATACACCGGTGTGCTGTACTAGTAACGAATTGGCATTTTATGTAGACATGACAAACCTTACTAACTGGCTGCGTCGGATGGTGGCGGGTTTACCGACACATTTATATTTATGCGATCTAACCCAAAAAAAAAACTGTATTATGGACGCTATTGGTCACAAAAGCCTACTACGTGTTAAACTGAAGTGTTAAACTCCATCGGGACTGATCCAGCTTCAGGAGACACATAGAGGGGCTTTAATTACCGATCGGAATGCGTAGGCGGTAACGCCACGAAGCGGGGGGGGGGGGGGGGGGCTACTGCCAAACCGGATCACCTTGTTGGAAGCAGCTTGGATTTCGTGGTTGGGAAAATTCTCGCAGCCGAGTGGCTCACCGCAGAGATAAAGCTCATACCACCAGCGCAAGAGCGAGCATTTCTGAGAGCCTGGGTTCAAGCCACCCCCCCCACCCTCCCCCCCCAAAAGACACCCTCATGATGGATGATGGATGAGAGATAGATGTGTGTGCCGCGAGTTTCAGCCGGGATGTCCACGGTCAAGTCAAAGCATGTTCCTGCTCAAATGGGCAAAAATGTTGCACTTGTGTCCACTGACCCTGACCTGGAATTTCCACATTCCCCTGGCAGGGTCTCTGTAACGGACAACAAGCATTTAAAGATTTGACGAATAACCCCAACGACTCCGCACAGCATGGGGAGGCCCTGTATGTATGTATGTTGAACTTCATTCGCACCGTACGTAGCCTTCCGTGTGCTAATCGTGAAAAATGACTTCTAGTGGAATTAGCAATACAGGGCCGGCGTCCACGTGCACGTTTTGCACTCAGAATTCCACCCGAGACTCGAGAAGGTTCCAGAAAGCGTCGCCGCACGTCCACTTTCCGCATCTCCAGGTGCAGGAAAGGCTCGGAGGCGGTTTTACTTCTGCGCGGCGCTTTCTACGCGGTTCGCAAGCGGCGATCGTATCGGCGCGTTTTAAATCGCACGTGCATCGTTCACTTTCACCGCGTGCGGCGGTTTTAAACAACAACAACACCCCCCCCCCCGCTCGGTGCACCGAAATGGGGGGGGGGGGGGGGGGAACGCGCGTCACAACCGTGGTGCCGGTAGCAGCGGTTTTGATTACGTGCTCTTGACGTTTGCTGGGCAATATCACCACTGCCTCTTTAAATTACTCACCTTAGTTTTCAAAGCTTTATATGGACTGCGCCCCCCCCCCCCTCCTTTATCTGTCTTCTCTCATTCCCTGATATGTCGCATCACGCCCGCTCCGGTCACGAGCTGCCCATCTTCTTGGTGTCCCCTCCTCCATCCCGCGCCCAATCTCGCTCTCGCTCCTTCTCGCTGCTTCCCCCCCCCTTACACTGGAACAACAAACTCCTTCTCCACATCCGACTCTCCGCCTCGCTTCCCTCTTTTTCGCACTGCCCTCAGCTCCTATCTCTTTTCTCCACTCGTCTTTTCCCTTCCTCTTTTGCTACCCCTAAGGAACACCGCCTAATGCCCTCAATGCCTCCACCTCGCTCCCTCCACCCTAGCCACTACCCGATCCCCCATCCCTTATCTTGCGCCACGTTGTACTCTAGTCGGCAAGCATCTTGGTGAATGGAATAGAATATTCGACCAGTGGTGAATGCCACCGCAAGAAAAACAAACAAACAAACAAGGGCCTTCTCGTCCACGATCCGAGTTCACGAAGCTCGAGGTGGCGGCACCAGGCAGCGGCAGCGCGTCCGCCGCCGCTCGTCGCAGAGGCTTCGCGCTTCGAATCCAGCGGCCGCCACCAAGTGTCACCGCCGGTGCTGAACGGCCCAGCTGACAACTCCTTGCCGCCCGCCTGCTTCGCAGCGGACGTTGAGAGATCCCAGCGACGTAATTTGCAAGGGTATACAGAGGGCGCGTCAGACACAACGTTAACACCTATATGGGACTATCGTTTTAAAGGATGAAGAATGGATAATAGACTGTGACGTGATAACAGATGTATGTTAATAGCTTCAAAAAGTCAAAGAGTCTCCACTTGTTCGCCATCATTGTCACATGCCTGGAATCTTCTCCAGGTGGTCTCCAAAGCCCGGAGGCGCATTTCTTGTGGTATTGTTGCAAATTCTCGGAAGTGTTAACATTTTTTGAAGCACCCTGTATTTATTGACTGTTTTTTGTTATTTTTTGTTATTTTCTTTGAACCTATCTACGTGACTTTACCGAAAGACCCAAGAATATGGACACCCTGTATTTCTACGTCTTTTTTTATATAAACCATGTTTATTTTACCATCTAACGTCCTCACTGAGCTATATAGCTCTTTTTAAGAAGCGACCTGGCCACAAATGATAGCTCAACAAAGTGGCTTATCGTTACGTGGACATTTATAGCAGCCAAATACTCTAAACGCGTGATTATAAATGTGGAGGGAAAAACCAGAGTACCCGGACAGAAATCGACACGACCACGGGGAAATAAACATGCAAACTCCAAATATACAGGCATCAGTGTCGGGATGAAACCCACGACCTCCTGTATACCAGGCGAGGTAGTTAACATCTCGTCACGGTGGACCATGACCAACACCATCGTGTGCCGGCGTCATGGTCCAAATTTACCAAAATTACTTCACAGATTACTTAATTGGGATTATACACACAGCAGCAATCATCGTGCCCGGCTGGCAGACTCTTGAACCCCGGTCACTCTTGCAAACGAGACTAATCCTGGTTACACAAAATAAAGCTTCAATAGACCGCTGGATGAGGGCCTCGCCGTGCTGTGTGAGTCGAGGGGGTTGTTTTACCAAACCCCATCACCGTGGTGAGTATGGGCTGGTGAAGGTCGGGCCAGGACCAGTTCAGATAGCACCCACGCCTCTCATTAGCACGGCTGGCTACGTACGGTGAGAAAGAAGTTCAACAGGCCTACATACCCAAACACAAATCGACTGCAAGGAGCGTACCAGGTCTCGACTAGGTATTGAACCCAGAACCTTATAATTCAGAGTGCAACGCGATGACCTCAATGCCACGGTGACTCCAGTCATTAGATCACCTTCATAATTATGTTTTACGGTGCCATTTCCAACTCACCGCTCTTACTCACAACCTAACAAACGAATAGGCTTCATTAAATATGTGTTTAAATATGCCCCTGCAAGGCTATTACCATGCCGATGTGTGCAAAATGTTATCTCGTGATCGGGGAATGGAACTCAGGTGGTTCGGTTCCATCGGGTTAACCAATGGACAATCGCTCCACTCCTTGCCCATATATGATGTCGATAAAATAGTGAGCGCTCCTCTAATCTGTGAATTGGCTTCACCGAGAACACCGCCTTCCACGTCATCGCAGACAATGGCACTTCCGCTGCAGTATCAGCAACCATCTGCTGGACGCCACAGTCACGACCTAACAATAGATCTGTGAGCAATCCTCGAGACAGACAAGACACGGAGGTGACTCATTGTAGAGTCACTGCACGAGTCGGTCGGCCCCCTTGAGATCGTGGGGTTCAAGCCCCGGGTGGACCACTCGAGCCAAACAAAACACTTTCGCAGGCGAGCGAGCGAGCGAGCGCGCTTGGCTGAAAATAAAAAGTTTGCTGCTGGGCATGCGTCTACCCTGCACTGCTCACCGCTGTCAGCAGCAGCAACACTCCACAGATTGCCCTGCTGCTGCTGCCGCCTGTACGCAAGTAAGAACATCTGTCACTGCGCACTCTTATGAGTTCGATCCATCACGAATGCGCATCAATCACACATTGAAGTCGGCTCTCTGAAACAACAACAACAACAACGTTTTGAGTCTGTTGTTGATACTGGCTCAAGACTCGGGGATGGATCCCGAACGTGAGCTCGGTAGCGGTGTTCCAGCTCTTTGGGCCGAAGACCTCCGAAAACTGCGGTGGCCGTATCGCGCTCTCGCCGCGTTCCCAACTCCAATTCCTCGTGACCCCCCTCACCCCCCCACCATCCCTACGGTCCGCGGTTTCGTGATTAGCCATCGTTTCCACTGGAGCGTCAAACTGAAACCGCTGCACTCTGCACACACCTGATGGTTGGTAATCGCGGCAGGTTGTACCGCGGGTCGCTCGATAGGGATTCTAGTTGAGAAAGATTGCTCAATGGCACACGTGTCCATGGGTGTAAACACTCTATATATAGTACACACGCCTATAGGTGTATACACTCTGTAGTACACATAGCTATGAGTGTATACAGTGCTATACACTCTATAGTACACACAGCTATGAGTGTATACACTCTGTGGTACACACAGCTATGAGTGTATACACGCTGTGGTACACACAGCTATGAGTGTATACACTCTCTAGTACACACAGCTATGAGTGTATACACGCTGTAGTACACACAGCTATGAGTGTATACACGCTGTGGTACACACAGCGATGAGTGTATACACTCTGTAGTACACACAGCTATGAGTGTATACACTCTGTAGTACACACAGCTATGAGCGTATACACATTATCATACACGGCTATGGGTGTGCGCTCTCCGGCTCCAAAGAAATGCTGACAAGCGACATCATAAGGAAGCGTCCGATAACTTCTTGTGACGAGCTCGAACCCGATGAAGGCAGCTCGGGACTGCGTTCAAGCGGTGATTTATTACCGATGACGAGACCTGGATTCACCCATTATGACCCCTGGCACCAAAATGGAAACATCCAACTTCTCCAGCACTCAAGAAAATGAAGCAAGAGAGAGCTCTCTCCTGCAGGCAAGGTCACGTGGCACCAATATCTGGGATGCTGGGGGCACAGGCGCACACGGACCTCGTGCCACGCACGGGGACTGATCGCGGGTCACCGTTACGCAAATTCGCCTCCCATCGACTGAACGAGTCGATCAAATTGGAGCACTGTGGAAAGATGCGGCCGCACCCATTGTTTTCTACCGCATTACAATGTTCCAGCACACACTCGCAAGAGTTGCAAAGGGCCACCGTGAAACTCTCCTGCATCCCTGCCCCGCTTCTCACGCTGCCGCGTACCCATGCCACACGCCGCTGCGGACGTGCACGCTGTGATCACGAGCAAAGTGGAGTGTGCGTCTCTCTATAGCAATCTCCACGAGCGCCCCCCCCCCCCCCCCCCCGCTCTGAGCGGCTTGGAAAAGCAATTCGGGAAACTTGCTCCGGGCCTCAAACAAGAGAGGGCCACCCCCCACCCCACCCCCACTCCATCGGGTCTGTTTTTGTTTGCCACTAATGAATTAAAAGGGGCACACGTGGCATTCTGTATGTATGTAGAGCTTATTTTGCACCCTAAGTAGCCAACCGTGCTAATCGGAAATGCGTGGCAGGGCAACAAATTAAACATAGAAAGTAGATCTATAAAAAAAAACGTGATTTTACCAGGTAAGGCCCACTGAGCTATGTAGCTCTTTTTCAGAAGCGACCTGGCCACACTTAATAGATCAACAAATTGGCTTGTCAGGTGGACATTCATAGCAGCCAAATACTCTAAACTGGAGGACCCGGAGAAAAATCCACGAGAGCACGGAGAGAGAGAGACACACAAACTCCAAATATACAGCAGGCGTCAGGGTCGGGATCGAACCCACGACATCCTGTATACCAGGCGATGTAGTTAACATCTCGTTACCCCAGTCCTCCAACTCCTTTGGCCTCGGGGAACCTCTGGGCGTCTTGCAATGCGGGTGTGCGCGCGCGCACACGGCTACAGCCGCGGGTGAGATCGCTCGACACGCCACGCTACAAGCGTTGACATCTCCGCCGGTCACCGCCGGCGCGCAGCTGCAGGGCCCCCATCTGCGAGCGCCGGATCCGGACCTCGTCCATGCACGGAGGAGGAGGCCCGTGACCCCCTCGGCACGCTCGCGGGGAGAAAAAAAATTAGGTAGGCCACGCCGAACGTGTTACTGCACCGTTGGGAAATGAGGCACGCTGAAATGTACGCCTGATAAATGACATCTACTGCACACGCACACGCCTACACGGACGCAAGGCAAAGATCAACGCCGTGTAGCCTGTAGGAGACTTTTGGGGGAAACTCCTGTGAGTGAACACCTGCTACGTCTGGCCCTGGCGCGCTTGCCGGTGGTGTCGCCAGCACCACACCCGGCCGCCTTTGTCTCTCCGTTCTTGATATATACACGGCAAAAGTTGCTCGTTTAAGGCCGAGTTGACTTAGGGGATGCCCAGGACCAGTTATGATTTCATTCGCCCCCCCCCCCCACCGATGTTAGCCATAGCCGGGAATTGAAAGCCGCTGGGTTCGTAGCGCCGCAATGCACTAAACACTGCCCGACCGCTCCCCACACACACCCACAAGATTAAGATTCCCCGTTCGCCCTATAAACTGTATGGGCCAGCGCTGTTAGAAGGGTAGCATGACAAATGGGTGTCTGCTCAATGCCTGGGTGGCTGTAAGCGGTCATCTTGGGGCTTATGAGACAGCACCGCATCTGGCTGCCTTCATCTCCCCAGGTCACCGGGGATTGAAGAGTGAAGTTGACGAGCCACTGTACCACTACTATCTACACATATATAAAAGACAAAGATCCCCCTGTATAGCCTTTAACATACTATTGGGGCAAGTACCGTTAGTGAACAGCTATAAAAGCTGGCATGGCACGCAAGGGGGTGGGTGGCCAGCACCGTCTCCTGAGTGCTCATTTGAAGCCGAGTAGACCTGGAAGAGGCCTAGAACCAATTCACAAACTTTCTACTAATATTGGCCATGAGCAGGAATTGAATTTAGGTAGCTGGATTCATAGCCCAATGCGCTAACCACCGCGCCGAACGCTTCTCACACATACACACGACATGCACGTGCATAGAATCACACACTCCCAGGTTTATCCGGTGGCTGGATTCCCAAATTCGTTGGTTCTTGCTGGGGACCCAAAACGCCCTAAATTCAGCCCCTGCTGAAAAATGACAGAGCCGTGAAAAGATTCCACGTTCAAAGCAGCGCGCACGCACGCACCACTCAATCTCCCGCTCGCTCGCTTTCTCACAGACGGTTCGAATCTCAGGCGGGCGGTGGCCGACCAACACGTGTGACGCAGACCCCCGTGCACATTAATTTAAAAAAGTTGTTATGGGCAGCAGCGCAGCTGAACAAGAAGAAGAAGAAGACGATGGGGTGGGTGGAGGGGGGTTCTCCCCCGCTCACTTCAAGCATCCCAGAGTCGAGCCCACATCAGAGGGCGCGCACTCAGTTTCCTGGCAGCTGGCGAGTTTAGCTGCGCTGGCCCCAGAAGCGGCCGTGACTAAAGCTTTGCGGAGGTACTGATACTGGCCAGCCACCCCCCCCCCCACGTATCCCCCACCCCCACACTCACAAACTTCCAGCCATTCGTCTTCTTGACGAATGGGGGGGGTCATTTCAGCTGCGTGCGTCTGGGTCACCGACCCAGAAAAAGTCTCTGCACCCGGCACACCACATCCGGTCTATCTCTCACTCAGGCTGTGGCTGCTTGTCAGTTGGCACCTACTTCAGCCTGTCTCCCAGCAGTCCAAAAACGATGTCAGTATCCTGCACACCACGTCTAGTAAATGTATATCCCGCTGTGGCTGCTAGTTCAACGCCACCTTCTTAAGTCTACCAGCGATCTTCGCATCGCACACCACATCCAGTATACGGCTCGCTATTGTGGTGGTGCCACCTACTCTGTCTAAGAGCCACAAGGAACATATTGTGAGAATTTCAGCTGTGGTATTTTTAAGCGGGGGGGAGGGGGGGCGCAGGAGGGTGGCTGTGTAACTTTGCCAGCACCAGTGACACAGTGACTGGTCAATCCTGCTGTTAATGGGATACAGACCTCCGGCAAAAGCCAGTGATGGCTTAACTTGGCCATTTCCCTGCGGGGCTTTAGGACAAAGGCAGCACAGGATGACGCACGTGAGCAACCCCGTGTGCGGTGGCTTGGGACGCAGCCGTGTAAACTATGCACCTCCTGCCCATCGCGATTCCACGTATTGCCATGATTCATGAGTGCGTGTGTGGTTCGAATTAATGAATAGTCACGTAAAAAAATTGCTGTACTCTTTCCTGCCTCGTAATTCTGCTGTCGTGATCCGGAGTCACGATTGAAATGAACAATGGATGGATTCATCTTCTTTGTTCTTTCGGTAAAGTCACGTAGAAGGGAAATAATAAAATAATAAAAATAAAACATAATAAAATAATTCTCACGACGTTTCGGCCACAACGCAAGCAGCCGTCCTCAGGTGAAGATCAGGTCTGTCGGTGAGACAGCGTCTTCACCTGAGGACGGCTGCTTGCGTTGTGGCCGAAACGTCGTGAGAATTATTTTATTATTTTTATTATTTTATTACTTCCCTTCTACGTGACTTTACCGAAAGAACCAAGAAGATGAATCCCTGCAGTCACGAAAGCTTTAAATAGAAATTTAATGGATGGATTCTAGTCTATACATACCCTGCTCCCCCGAACTCCTGATTGGCATGAATGTTAATTCTGTAGCACTGCCGGATTTAACATTTTGATATTGACCAATCACACGCAGCAGTGTCTGTCAATTACCTTAGGCACCAAGGCTACAGTGGTAGTATTGAATACATTGAATAATGCCGCTACTCTTAAAAAGAGCAATAACTTAAGGTTTGGCAGCATTATGCGATTTCGTTGGATATATGTTGATATCGCCACCGTAGCCCGTGAAAAAACGCTGCATTGGTGCCGCTGGTTCAAAAACGCCAACGTAAAACGCACGTAGGTGGGATGTGACACGTTGTTGCACGTGCGAACGTACACAACATGCGTCCGTGAGCGTACGGAACGATCTTTCAAAAAGGCGAACCCGGTGCATTGTGTTACGCGCCTCCATGGGGAGTCAACAACCCGGAACTTTTTTCGGTGGCTCGGGGGGGGGGGGGGGTCTCATGGGGGCCCACGCTGTCTAACAGAACCGCTGTGCTCGTCGGTGGATCGAGCACGGGTTTCAGTCACCCGTGATTGAAACTGGGTTCTTAAGTGTGATGGTCTCAACGCCGGCAAAATTCCAGCTCTCGGAACGTCAAGCTCTTGTGACGGAGGGGACATTGCGACGAACGTTCAATGCAGGGCACTGAAAGCTGTGGCTAAAGTGTGGCGGCTAAAGAGGCCGAATGAAGGAAGTGACCTCAGAACTAGTTCTGTGATGTCATCTTCCAGCGCTGTTCTCGGACACACTGCGGTACGCTGCTATCTCTGAGAATTTGCGAATAAACATTAAGTCTCATGGCATGACACACAGATAGCACAATTGAAATGCAATTGGGGAAAACAGCATCCTGTTTATAAAAAAAACTTTAAACGTATGTTGTATCATTCCAGCTATGACAACTCTACAATTCGGTTTGATTGCCATGCAACAAAAACTCTTTGCTCCACTTAATATGAGGACGCTGACTGAAGTGGCTCCAAATGGTTAGCAACTCAATGATATCATCTCCATCGGTCCATTCTTCAACACAAGGTAGTACACTGCACGCCGTAGGCTCTCCGAATTGAAATGCCTTCAGTGCATGGCACGTTCCCGGTGACTTGTCGCAGTTGCCAATAGGAGGTGGGGATGCAGTTAGCCTTAAACGTACCACAAATAAATACTAATCATGACTCACGAAGCGCCAACAATGCGGATAATTTGCGCTAAAAATACTCGACCAATTTGCAGAACGTGCGTAATATTAACTGTCACGTGGGTGCACAAAGACAAAGATCCCCCCCCCCCGTCTAGCCTTAACAGACTTTTGGGGCAAGTGCTGTTAGCAAGCACCCATGAAGGCCGGCACGGTGGCACACGAGGGGGTGGGTGACCAGCACAATTCCCGGCGGTTTTTGTCTCCCCGGTGGCGATGTTTACACACTACATCAGGTACTCATTTAAAGCTGAGTCTACCTAGGGGAGGCCCAGGACCGGTTCAGCTAATCTTCACTGGTGTTGGCCGTGAGTGGGGATTGAACTCTGGTCACTGGGTTCGTAGCGCAGTGCGCGAACCACGACACTACCACTCAATCCCTGCCGCGTGCGCGCACACAACACACGCGCAGCGCGATGCTGAATCGGATTTCAATTGTACCAAATTACATCGAGCATCCGCTATGTTACATCGGTATACAGGCTCTATTACCGAACTCCAACAACGCGCGATATGGTAATGCGGCATCTGCAACCCATCGATGGCTGTGTTTTTATGAGGTCTTGTTCGTAAGACAGCTCCGATGAGCACGGTTGGCTATGTATGGCGCGAAAGAATAAGTTCAGTTTAAAAACAGCATCGTTTTTTCTCTCGCGTTATTTTAGACTGCCGTTAGTCGCGCCCGCATCACGATGGTCTGCCTTCACAGACCCTCTACGAACGAATCACCCAAATGCACCCAATGACCTCCGACCTCGTAAAGCGAAGCAGGATTTTTGGAGCGTGGCAAGTTCTTGGACGTGGGCGAACCGCCAGACCGTTGCCGGGTGGTGTTGTAGGCGTGCGGCTTCCGCGTGGCCGCGAGGCGGCACAGCCGAGTGCTGCCCACCCCACCGACCTCGTGCGCGAGGGCGTGTGGGTTGTCGTCTCCACGTCTTCCCGGCATCCTCTCACGTGAAGCCACCCGCTTCACGCGGAATCGTCCCAAACGCCGTGGGGCAGGAACCCTCCTGAAGAACGGATTCTTGAGAGTCAGCGAGGGGCTTGTCGTCAGCGGATAATTGGCGTGCGGTCCGGGGCATGCGAAAAGCCAAATCTGCACCACGCGCAGCTGGGCCACAGGACCCACTAGCGATCACGGGATCCAGAGTCACGGTGGAGGCACGATGAAGGCGGTTAGTAGGACGCATAGTATTAATATCTTAAAGGGGGGGCAGGGAGTTGGCTTCTCAGAAGCTCGGGCTCCCCCGTGTAATCGATACTTTAGAAGCCAAGTGCAGCGAAGAGCACGTGAATTAGTAAGTGGATGTGGATTAACGCTTTTCAGACGGTCGAAATGCAGGGGGGCTTAAATCTCGAGAGCTCGTGACCCAGAAAACATTTCCGCACGGCAACACCACATCCAGCATACATCTTCGCTGCGGCTTGCGGCTCCTCCGGCGCGCGCTACCGACGCCCTGGAAATCGATCAAGCCAGTGGTCTTGCGGGGCTCGTCCAGCGACTGAAACTACGGGACGACGCGGAGAGTTGAACGCCGTGACGTTGTGGGCGTCGGAAGCGGTTGGTGTAGCGGTTGAGACTTTTATTTCTGTATTTTGCTCTCTTTCAGGCCGCTGTCGCTGCCAGATATTTGCGCGCTGTTTGCGTCGAGGGTGTTTGGATCGTTCAGAGGCGCCTTTGTTCTTGCAGGTCGCATCATGTGGAGCACGAGGTGGGGGGGGGGGCAAACCATGGAACAGACCATCTCCCCCGCCACTAATAGGCACAGAAATAACAGACAAAGATCCCCCAGTATAGCCTTGAACAGACTTTTGGGCAAGTGCTGTTAGCGAGCACCTACGAAGGCCGGCACTGTGGCAAACATCTTGTATCCCTAGTGGCGATGTTTACGCACTGTGCCAGGTACTCATTTCAGGCTGCAATCGACCTAGCGGAAGCCCAGGAACAAGTTCAGATATTCGTCACCAGTGTTGGCCGTGAGTGCAAATCGAACTCGGGTCGCCGGGTTTATAGCGCAGTGCACCCACCGCGACACAACCACTCTCCCCACAAAACACACGCGCGTGGGCCCTGCGATCTAACGACCCACGAAGCACGTGCACACGGGGCTGGTTCCATCGCTCAGTCTCCAAAGTTGCCATCCTATCGGGCACGTCCCCCCTCCCGTGGCTGGCGCTGCATCATTTTTCTCGACCACCGATCATCATCAATTCTCCAAGTGACATGTCCTGCCCAAGTCCACTCGCTTTTTTATTACAGTTAAAATTACGTATTAAACACAGTGTCTTTTAAAAACGTTTAATGCGCTTAATTACACTGTGTAACAATTTTCGGGATTCGTTAGTAAAAAATCAATGTTCATTTTGATTCATGTTGTTTTTTTCTGACTTTATGTGAACGAAAAGACACAAATTTCGCCCGTTTACTCATTGAAAATAGGTAAATTTCTAAATATCACTGTCCTGGTCACAAAAGCAAAGATTGTTGGGGAATAATAGACACTTTTATATACTTTTTAGGCATAAGCAATTACGAAATAACAATTACTACCCAGGAACAAAATTGTGTTACATAGTGTAATTGCAAGCAACATACCAATATGCCGAGATGAAAAAATAGTATTTAATCTTCTGTACAGCCACTTTATGTCTTTTGCTCCACGTTCTTTATCAACGCCCATGTCTCTGATCCATGCCACAGAAGTATGCGTGTATGTATGTTGAACTTTGTTCACGTAGCCAACCGTGATAATCGAAGGTGCGGAGGAAAGACAACAAACTAAACACAAAAAGCAGTTATCAAGAAATGAGTTTTCAATCTAGATTTAAAAGTGCATTGCTCCCAGTGGCTGGCTTCCTCGTATCAGACGGCCGCAGTAGCGCATCTGAAAGCGCGTGATGCGATGACCGTCTATTCTTCGATGGCTGAGCCAAAAGCCGCTGCTGCCAGGATGACCGCCGCCGTTCGCGTGATGGTTTATGCTCCTTGACAAGATCAGCGAGGCATTGTGGTTCATTTGTGGCGGGTACTTTGTGTGCAATGAGTAACACCTTACAATGTATTCGTTCGGCAACTGGACAATGTTGCTGGCCATAGCAAAGCTTCACGTGTATTGCTGATCTTAAGGAGGCACTAGCAAACAGCACTTGCCTCCGTAGACTATGAGTCTCGTAAGAGGGAAAAACTTTGCCTTTTTTATGTTATTATACGGACCGTAAAGGGGACAGCCGATGATTTTCCAAGAACAGAATAAGCCAAAACTTAAAAGGTCAAATTGACCTCAAGTTACACGCACTCTGAAAACCCAGTGTATTCGGTCTCATTACATACACGAACATTAAGCGATCATATACACACCGCATTCCTGCATCGAGCGTTTACCGTATTGAAACGTAATACCGTTACGCTGTAAAGTGGCACTGTGAGTATAATTTTAATAATCTTGATCTTAAAGCATTTCTCAGTAAATTACATGTGGCCATACCTACAAGAGTAACTAAGCATTTCCTGCGCGAGTCCTCACAGAGCAATTCACTACGAAATAAAATATCCATTATACAGTGAACTAAGAGACGTATTAGCTTGAGCAGCGTTGAATAATATAATCTAACGCACGAGGTCTCGTTAGACCATGCCGGTCCGTGGGGGTATGTTTGACCATACTTAACCACGCCGGGCCACGTGGGTTGATGAAGTGAGTTGAGAGTCGGGGACAGGTTGAGACTTCGACTCTACCCAAACCGCCCATGTGCTGCTTTTGCAACGTTGACAGCCGGTTCAGATATCACCCGTCCCACTGATGTCAGCCGTGGCCAGGGATCACATTCGGGTCACCCACTCCAGCTCCAGAGAGCATCATCACGCAAAATGTCGTAACACACCGCTCACCACCGCCTCCCCCCCCCCCCCACATTTTAATTCTTGTAATAAAATATTAACTGACGGGCAGTAAACACGTTTCAGATGTTACGCCGTAAAAAGGCACCCACTGTAAATATTTGGATGATACTTTGCCGACGCACACAACGTGCGAGCCGTTTGAAGTCATGGGAAGACGCGAACTCTGCGATGTCGTGGTTGGATGTGGCTGGCACTGCAGTACTGGTGGCTAAAAACGAAGGTATGATATTGACCAATCCAGGACACGTATTGCACTCAAAAGGAAAAAATAAATGAATTCAAAGACCAAAAGAGGAAAACATTGCACTGAAAAAACAGGAAGCACTATTGTATTCAGGTCTGCTGTGTATTAACACTCCCCCCCCACACACACACACATCGTCTTATACACACATATCCTCACACTCACAGACCAACACATACTCTTACACTCACACACATACTATTATACAAAGACAAAGATCCCCCGTATAGCCTTAGACTGTTGGATCGAGTGCTGTTAGCGAGCACCTATGAAGGCCAGCACGGCACACGAGGAGGTGGGTGGCCAGCACCACGCCCGGCCGCCTGTGTATCCCCAGTGACGATGTTTACACACCACTCTGGGTACTAATTTAAGGCTAAGTCGACCTAGGGGAGGCCCAGGACTGGTTCAGATAATCACCACTAGTGTTGACCATGAGCCGGAATCAAACTCGGGTAGCCGGGTCACTAACCGCTACACTCACCGCTACACTCACCACTACCCTTACACTTGCACACACACCCTTACACTCACACACACCCTTACACTCACACATACCTTTACACTCAACACACATATTTACACTTACATACACACACACCCTTACACTCAAACACACAGAGACAAAAATCCCATGTATAGCTTTTAACAAACTGTTGGGGCCAGTGCTGTACTAACCGCTAAACTACCGCTCCCCATAAGCACACATACCCTTACACTCACACATCCTTACACTCGCACACAAACTCTATTACACACACACACACACTCTTACACTAACACACGTACTCTTAGACTCACACACAAAATATAAAGATCCCCCATATAGCTTCTTGGTTCTTTTGGTAAAGTCACGTAAAATGGAAATAATAAAATAATAAAAATAAAACACAATAAAATTCTCACGACGTTTTGGCCACAACGCAAGCAGCCGTCCTCAGGTGAAGATCAGGGCTGTCCAACCTGAGGACGGCTGCTTGCGTTGTGGCCGAAACGTCGTGAGAATTTTATTTTGTTTTTATTATTTTATTATTTCCCTTCTACGTGACTTTACCGAAAGAACCAAAAAGATGAATCCCTGCAGTCATGAAAGATTTAAATCGAAATCCCCCATATAGCCTTAACCACCTTTTGGGACAAGTGCTGTTAGCAAGCACCGATGAAAGCCGGTATGGTGCACGAGGGGGTGGGTGGCCAGCACCACGCCCGACCGCCTTTGTCTCCCCAGTGGCGATGCTTACACACCACCGTACCAGGTGCTCAAACACAAATGCTGTGCTCTATTGCGTACACCTCTGTACTTGCAGGAAATGCTAAATAGAGTTATGCAAATCTTAAGCTTTCGTGACTGCAAGGATTCATATTCTTAGGTTTTTTCGGTAAAGTCACGTAGGTAAAAAAATAACCGTCACAGCACAGCGAGCGTGCTGTGACGGTTCCACCTGAAGACGGAAGCTTGTGTTGCCTCCGAAACGTCGTGATTTTTATTTTATTTTTATTTTACTTTTATTAATTTTATTTTTTTACCTACGTGACTTTACCGAAAAAACCTAAGAATATTATGCAAATCTTGTAATACATTTACAATTACACGACTTAAAGAGGGGGAGGGGGGGGTTACTTTCAATTGCATAGGACGACTTTTAATTAATAACTGTGAAAGCTGCGGCTTAGAAAGCACTCGGTTGGCCTGATTCATGATCCAGTGCAAAGTACCAGGCAACTGAATAACTCCCGCACAACTCACAGCTCAAGTCATTAAACAAACTGCGTGTAATCCTTAAATTGGGAGCACGGGGGAGCAACGCCACAGTGCTTAGCAAAGTGGACTTATTATAGAGTAACATACAGAGAGAGAAAAAAAACGATATCCTACATTGCTATCATAGGAGTTACCATATGTAGATACAAAATATGAATTTCACTGAGGGACCGCGTGTGTTGTCTTGGCGTGGTCCGGGAATGTTTTTTTCCTGTTGCTTTGCTGCCTTGCCCAAGCTTGCGAAATGTCTTACACAATTTTAACTCATAAACTTTATTTATTTACATTTATTTTGCGTTTTGTTTACCTTTCCTATACTTTGCAAGCCCTATCGTGTTTGTAGTACTGTTTGTTGCTGTAACGTTCTGACCCATCCCTACTGGACGCCTGTGAAAGGGGGCTTCATAGCTCATCGGATTTCTCCAGGATAAAGAAAGATTCTGAGACGGTATGGGTGGAATTGTGGCCCAGCGGTTCACACGCTGCACTCCGACTCCGACGAGCAGACTTGTATTCATAGCCACGGCTAATATCAGTGGCGAGTTACATCTCAACCCTTCTTGGTAGTCATGCCGCCTTCACCAAAACGAAACACTTTTTTTATCTTCTGGTTCTTTCGGTAAAGTCACGTAGAAGGGAAATAATAAAATAATAATCATTCAAACGCTGTCTTTCCGACAGACCTGTTCTTCACCTGAGGACGGCTGCTTGCGTTGTGGCCGAAACGTCGGGAGAATTATTTTACTATGTTTTATATTTACTATTTTATTATTTCCCTTCTACGTGACTTTACCGAAAGAACCAAGAAGATTAATCCCTGCAGTCACGAAAGCTTTAAATCGAAACTTTTTTTTTATCTTACTAGGTAAGGCCCACTGAGCTACGTAGATCTTTTTTTCAGAAGCGACCTGGCCACAAATGGTAGCTCAACGAAGTGGCTTGTCATGTGGGATTCATCGTGGCCAAACACTCTAAACGCGTGACGTTGATTCTTAATGTAGAGGGAGAAACCGGAGGACCCGGAGAAAAATGCACGCGGCCACGGGGAGAAAGACACGCAAACTACAAATATACAGCAGCAGGCGTCAAGGTTGGGATTGAACCCACGACCTCCTGTGTACCAGGCGAGGAAGTTAACAGTATCAAACTCACCAGTGTGGGGAACTACGATTAAACAATCCTCACGACTCACATAGTGTGCGGGAGGCTCTCATCCAGCAGTGGATTGGTAAAGTGATATACGGTACATTAATACATCGTTAGCATTATTTTGATCAACATTCAAAGCAGAGGATCTGGTGACCGAGTTATCACCGCCACCTATTCACAGCTAAAGACATGTAACATAAGACCCACGTAATCCTTACGCACAATGGTTTAAAGAAAAATGTTCGGATAAGAGAGTTCACAGGGTGTGGTAATAAAGTGGATTCCCAGAAACTATGGAGGCTCAAAGGAGATGTTTGATTATATAATATTGCATTTCTCAGAATAACAAAACATAAAATCCGCTTGATTAAAAAATTTCCCCCCACCACCTATATTACCGCTAGTTTATCATGTTACGGGGCTTATCATAGTAAGGCACGAGTGTTTAAAAGTATACATACAATAACTGTATTTTTATACATAGTACAGTATATATCGGAATGCATTTCTGACTTGTGGCTGCCACTCTAAATTTGCCAATGTGATTTCTAACTTTGAATCTTACCCGTGTATCGATAGTTCAATATTAATGTCCAATGTAATTGAAGGAACTGTGTGTTGTTGACTTGGTGTGGTTTGGGACTGTTGTTGTTTTGCTGCCTTGCCCCAAGCTTGTTGACAAATCTGCAGGAATGTATGTCGTGCAATTTGTACTTCTACACTTTATGTAAAAAAACAAAAATTAGTAAGCGACTTGCTTGCCTATTTATATATAATTTTCTCGTATAATTTTTTTCGTATTATTTGTTGATGTAACTCGCTAACCCGTCCCTGTTGGATCGTCTGTGGGAAAAAAGCATTACAGCTCATCGGATTCCTTCTCCGGTCTAAATAAAGATTCTGAGTCTCCGTCTTTATTTTTGACCACCAAGCCCACGATTCTTAACAAATCAGCTGGCGTGCAGCAGCTGTCGCTTTGCAAGACTGCGAGAAGCGGCCACGTCTAGGGAAACCCTAAATTCAGCAGTGACCATACCATAGCTGATGCTGATGCTGATATATTTCTGCACCGAGACGCACAACCGCGATGGCATTTCCTAATCGCAGTGAACATCAGGGAGGTCAAATAATGCCCTCTAATATTGTGACAATGGGAGGATGTGCTCTTCAGTAACCCATTCATTTGGCGAACGATTCTGTTGAGAGTACAGTATTGCAATATTTAAGATACATTTGGAAACGTATCCGTCCTCAAAAGGGCGTTCTCTGTATCCAACTGTGCACAAAATTCTTTGTAACGTGAATGTAAAAAGACACCATACAAGTGCAATGATGATGAAGATAGCAGTGGTGTAGCATTGGTTAGCATGGGTCCTGGGTGCAAATAATGAAATGTTGGGGGGCTCCAAGTCCAATTTCCCCAACCCTACCTCTTCGTAAGCTCGATGGACTGGGCCACTCCAGCCCTATGAACCACCTCGCGCAATTGCACCACCTGCACACTTGATAGCAAATGCCAATGACCCACAGTGGCGAGCACCCATGAAATCCGACACGGTACACAAGGGAGTGGGTGGCCAACACCACGCCTGGCCGCCTTTGTGTTCCCAAGTGGCGATGTCTACAGCTGAGGCTGCGTCGACCTAGGGCAGGCCCAGGACCAGTTCAAATAATAATCGCTGGTTGTGGCCATGTGCGGGAATCGAACTCGGGTCGACGGGTTCGTAGCACGGCGCGCTCACCGCTACGTCATCGCTCACCGCACACACGCACAGGAGCGTGCAGCGTGGAGTGTGCAAACGACCCAGTGCAGTAGTCTTTGTGCAGTGAGCAATTGCACCGCCTGCACACTTGCCGCACGGAATATATATTCATCGTGCTATCGATTGGCCCACATGAGCAGCCCCCGTGCCAAGAGCTTCTTGCGCACGGCACGATTGGTCAGAAATGCTGCATGGATTTATTCTCCTCCTCTGCGTTTCTCCCTCCCTCTCTCTCTCACAGCAATACACCGACAAACGACCGGTGGATGGTAACTCACGGTGTGGATCACCTTCACACAAGCAAGCACGAGAGCAATGGTGCAGTCGTTGTGTCAATCCAGAACGAGGGCCTCCCCCCACGTGCTGTGCCGCTTCGTGGGAGTTGTCTTCACCGCACTTCGCCCATGCTGGTCAGTGCATGTCGATGAAGGCGGCGGGGGGGGGGGCATAGAAGGACAGTACAACAGTGGATTCTGCTGCATTGTCGTCTGCTGCCTGTAACAACGTAGCCCCCCCCCCCCCCCTCATCAGCAGTCTAAAACAAATGACCAAATCAGCTGGAATGCACCCAGAATCATGAGACGTCTAAAGTCGTGCAGAGCTCAGCTTGGGATTGTGTTTCGATGGGCAACCACCACCACAATCACTATACATAAACACAAATACTGGCTCTACTTCATTTACAAAACACAGCACTCGCCGCTAAGAGACGCGTAACCAAAGAGAAGAGAGAGAGAAAAAAACAGATTTGTGAAGCTCATCGCGACCACACAAAAACACAACCGGAGTGGATTTCCCCCCCCACCTCCCCTCCTACATCTCTCTCCCCCTCCCTCTCTCCGGCGGATCGATCGAGCGAGGCGTGTGGGGAGTGCGCGAGTCCAAGGCGGTGGCGAGGCCAAATCCGCCGCCAGGTTTTGAAGCCGACCGTGTTGTGCGTTTCATTAGGGGGGGGGGGGGGGAATCCCTTGGGTAAGCCCAATGCGCTACAGCTGTGGCCTCATACGCACACACGCAGTTTGTAACTTGAGTCAGTCCTGCCGTTAGAACATTGGCCCAATTTTTTTTTTTAAAGCATCGCCCTGCCCCTGCAAACGTCGTCAGTTTTTGCCCGCCCGTCCGCCCGTCCGCCCGCCTCTTCTTTCTCCAGCCCTGCAAAGCCAGGGCGGGATGGGTTCACACCCCCCCCTCTTGCCCCCCCCCCCCCCCGACTAAAAAAAAACTTCATAAGCCACCCCCCCCACACACACACCCCCCACGGCTTGTGCCCTTCTCGCACGAGAACAAGCGACTGAGGTTGCACAGGTGTGTGTGTGTGTTGTGTGTTGGGGGAGGGCTGTGGGTGGGGGGGATGTGCAGCCTACGTTGTGCAAAGGGGCAGAAAGAAGAGGGAGGTGAGTGAAAATGAGAAACACCCATCCTGTGTGGTGGACCTTGAGAAGTGGGGGGGGGGGGGGTGTGTTTTGTTTCGTTGAGGCACTGGAATTGTGCCACAGCTAATGACCCCCAGTGTAAGTTTTTGAGAGAGAAAAAAAAAACTGGCTTATTGTCAGGGTGACTTTGTAAAGTAATAATAAATACAGACTACGCCCCCCCCCCCCCGCTTTTTAAAGTTGTCAGCGAAGTGTTTATATATTTTTTATTGGTATGGAAATATATAGCTCAGTCGGAGGTGTAGCAGAGCTTCCAGTTATTAAATGTTGAGTTCAAATCCTGGCCAGGATCAAGGCAGTACAATAATTCCTCTGGAGGTCTGTTAAAATAAGCACTGCTTTGCGAATTACAGTGGCAGCCGAGGAACAGAAGACCGCCCAAAAGTACATCCGCCGCAGAGATGGAGCAATTAAATCAGCTCCAGTGCAGGCCCTAAGTGACTCATAACATCACAGGATCATAGGAAGTGGCGGTGGCATGGAGCGGTCTCCATCCAGCAGTGGATTGAACAAGGGTGATGATAATGATGATAACTTTGTGAACAATATTTACTTGAAATTCAGCAGCGGTTGTGCTCTACAGACTGGACCCCACCATAGGAACATGGAATTAATTACCACCACTGGCATAGCACTCGTTTAGATAGTTGCTATTGCTATCACAATTATGAAAATTCACTTTAAGCGACAAACAACGTGGCAGTGTGTGAAGACAACAGCACGCAGTTATTTACAACCCTGGGGTCCGCTCCCTGATTTGGGTCAGCGAGTCTTCACCCCAAATATAATTAATACACCGATCATAAATAACAGGGCCCGACAGACACGACACGGGTGCATACTTCCATCCAAACACATTCCTGAACATTGGCATCAATTTCTTTCCCATCGGTGACGACAAAATAATTTTTTGCCCCAATCCCCCCCCAAAAAATAGACTCTAAACGACCCAAGTGTGAACTGAAAGCTCCTATTAGCGCCTTTAACGGCCAGGCGTTGCAAATAAAATGTTTCAAATCATGCGTACAGTACCATCGCCGATGTGTTACATTATCATTTCCGACATGTGCGTCTGATAAACACGACTCCGTGCCGCGTGCAGCAACAATATCAAATTCGCGTTCCCGTGCGGGGGGTAAAAAACACAAAAAAAATCAAACCCGGCTTCACGCCACACGCCAGCTCAGCAGATTCGCTCAATTCCGTTATCAAGCTCGTCGCATTTGAATGAGGAGGTGAGCGGTGAGGGTTGGTGGGGGGGGGGGGGTTCAGACGCGGAGGAACGGTGAATGCTGGGAAGGGAAACGGGATGCGCGTATTCGTCGTCACGTACGTTTGCATGATCGCACGGTGTCCACCTCTCTCTCTCTTTGTGTGCGTGCATTGCAGCATTATTTAATGATGCAGAAAAGCAGCTCGCCAAAGCACTTTTCAAGCAGGCGAAGAAAAACGCCGCTCATGCCAAGCTCACATTTTTTTTGTTTTTTTTCCCACCATACGATATTGCTTGCCTCTATTGCCCCGGAGCGATTCTGCAGACGCCCCCCCCACCGCCCTTTAGCCCGCCCGTTATTCACTCCCTTTGTCTCACATGCGTGCTCCCTACAGACGGGGAGGGCAAGGGAGCTTCAAACGGCCAATGTCTCGGCCTGGTCCTAAAAACGCCAAGTCCGCCCCCCCCCCCCCCGCTGTTCCATAACCCGGCGTGGCACGGGTCCCCCCCCCCCTTCCATGGCATGAATTCACGTCTGTCAGTCGCCGACGCTGTTACAAGATGTTATCGGATGTCCTCTCATCCTCCTCCTGTGTTGTTGTTGTTGCTGCTGCCGTCGCCGCCTCTAGAGGCGATTCGCATTGTGCCTTGTATATTGGTGTGGATTAGATTATGCGAAGTGATACTCCAACATAGATGGGGGGGGGGGGGATGTGAATTATGACCACACGAAAAAAAACCCAGCCACGTTACACGCCTGAAATTAAAATAAAAAGTGGTCCGGTCAAAATTATTCGCAGGCAAATGTGTACGAACTTCTACACCGCTGAAATGTTTTACAATTCCCGTGAAAATTTAAACTCGCGAGTAAGAGAATGCTCCAATATTTCACTAATACACATCACTCACACTCAACACACACACACAACAACAAAAATACATGAGTTGAATACCATTGGCTTAAAGTCACTTTTAAAGCAGGCAAGGCGTCGGTAAATGTCACAAAGCCACGGTTACTTACTGTACACAAATGAAAGCTCCACTATTCTTGAGCAGAAACAGCAGCGGCGGCAGCAGCAGCAGTCTTCACGATCGGACGCATGGACGGCCAGCCACACAGACGAGCGTCATCTGCCGATGCTATCATGACCTCACTGCTGCACGAGCCTCGTGGAGAGAAGAGAGGAGGGCGAGAGGGGGAGACGCTAGGAGTGGTGGGGGGGGTGGCGCCCGAATCCGAGGGGGGGTTGGAGGAGAGGCTGGGGGGGGGGGATGGGTGGCGCTGCTTGTGGGTGGAGAGAGTGGGGTGGGGTGGAGAGAGCGGGGGGGGACCACCGTGTGTGCAAGTGCTTCCTCTCTCTCTCGCTCTCCTCTCCTGCTGACAATCGCGCTCGCATCTCTGTGCCTCTCCCCTTTCGCCCATCCCACCAAACCCTTCTGGTCACTGGGCGGACGGACGGGGGCATTTGTCAAAATAAGAATGTTAAACGTCGTTTTACATCACGCCCGAGGGCCAGCGGCGGCCTTTGTGGGTGACTCTAACGGCAAGGGAAAATTAAACAATGAGGTGTGTATCGAATTATTTAACGCCCTACCTTATAAACATGGCTAGGAGGGGAGGGAGGGAGGGGGTGGTGATGGCCGTGCAGTGTTTTGTACACTGCGCTATGATCCTCGTGACACGAGTTCGATCCCTATCCATGGCTAACATCGGTGGCGAATGATATCTGAACCGGGCCTGGGAAATCCCCACCCAGCCTGTCGTATATCATGACCCCACTGACACACGGTGAAACAACCCCCCTGAGCAACGCGATGTGGGGGGATGCCTTCCTCGTGCAATGTAATGACATTATAACGTCATCTGCTTGGCGAATTAGGCGAGCAGTACTTGGAAAGCTGGACGTCATCCAGCAGCTGATTGACAACACTGCCGTATGCGTGCATATGCGTACACAGGCAATTTGCCCGCATCGCGCGGAGTCTAACATCACGCCAGCCCGCAACCTTCGGAGTGGCGGACCTATACCTGAACCCAATTCGTCATTAAGCAGAACCCCCTGGCGATATGAGAATAATGAGCCCACAGCCTCGCAGTCCTTGGCTGTACCTCTCTGAACCCGGCATGTCCTGGTCGCTTGCGAAAAGGAGACAAACGTGATTCTCGGAAGAGTGGGGCCAAAGTTTCCATCGTGACTACGCTCGCCACCACCTCCACCACCGCCAACAACGAAAAAAGCCCGACCCGCACAACGGACGGCCGTGACTCAGCGTCGGCTGTCCGTGCCAGACACGGAACCGAAGAAAAACGGCGTCGGGGCGGGCGTGGGAGGACGGCACCCCGGTCCTCGTTCTCGTGAGCTTCACCACTGCCCGGTCTTCTCGACCACCAACATCGCTGGCCCAGCCACGGGGCTTTGCAGCAATGCCACGGTGGGCAGATCAACGCGTGCGTGCGTGCGGAGGAATGGCAGAGCGCCCCCCCCCCCCCCCACCATCCTCCCGGTCGAGTCATCGGCGGAGCGCTCCCTTTCTTTGGGGGTTTCACCGTTTGGTGTAACCGCTGCAAGGCTGTGCCAAAACAAACGCCGGCGGAGGCGAGATGAATGCCCGCGGGGAAATCAAACTCGCGCCGCCGAAGGGAAGCACAGATCCGCCACGCGGCTCTGAGCAACATTGGGCAATCACGGCCCCAAATCTCCGCGGATCATCCCAAACGCAAAAAAAACTTGTTACATTTAAATAAAAAAAAGACAAATCCTAACGCCTGGTTGGAAGATGGGGTGCCGTTTTTTGGGGTTTTTTCTTTACACTCAAATGTGTGCGCACTCTTACACGCGTCGAAACTCATCGAGAGAGAGAAACACACAACCCTAACTTCAGCACGGCGTAGAGGAATAATGAATTATTCATGTGAGTTCATGATGATTGTATGTATGTTGCATATATGCATGTTGAACTTCTTTCGCACCGTACCTAGCCAGTCGTGCTAATCGGAGGTGCGGGAGAAAGGACAACATTTGTTTGTCAAATCTACATGCTGGACGAAACCCCCCTTCCCCCACCCTTACTGTCGAAGTCGTGGGGATTGTTTGACCATAAATGCGCACACGCTGGTCAGCGCTGAGGGTGGGGGGGGGGGAAGCAGGAGTTTGGGGTGGCCCAGACCGGTTCTGATCTCACTCACCACTGCTGTCAAGCCACGAACCGGTATTCAAAATTTCAAGCGGCCAGGCTCACAGAGCATCGTGTGACAAAAAAAGCCACTGCGTCACCTATCCAACGCCCTTATCCCACCTGATCACCTGGGAAGCTGTTGCCGACGTACCTGTCACCTGGCTACGTACGGTGCGAAAGAAGTTCAACGTGCTGCCTATCACCAACTCACCTGCAATACACCAAAGCTCGTCACATCTCGGAAGCTAAGCTGCGTTGAGCCTGCGCAGTGCTTAGATGGGTAACCACCAGGAGCAAGCGTGTTGTCATCGGGCTGCTATGGGGCTACGCGATTGACAGCAGAGGGCAGTACATCGACATTGCTGGACTGTACTTCTATGATGCCTCGTCTGTGCTGCCCGCCTTCACCAACCGGCACCGAGTTTGGTGAATTTGAGGTCAAAGAACCTGCCAAGGTCCACACGGTGTTGGGGAAGCCCTGATCTAGCAGTGGATTGGCAAAAGGGCTTTACAGCCGGACCCCAGAGTCACGGTCATTGGTGTGTGTGTGCGCGCAATAGTGTGCACGTTATAAATCACACTTCTTATTACTACAAGGACATGTACTTACTGTACTGTACTTCGCCCTCCTAAATCGAGAGCTGCTCCTGCCCAACCCCCTCAATGGAAATTCTCTGCACTGCACCCGGCTCCGGTGATGGATTCTTAAGTGTGATGGACCTTTCCTTAAGAGCAATGTCTGCTCATTCATAATGCACGAGCACGGATAATGAAGAATGCACGGTTCACTTTCCAGGTTCGGCAAACTTGAAACGGACCAGGTGAACTACCGAGTCGAAGCGTAATGTTTAATAACGATCAATTAAGTTCGAGCACTTTGGTCAACTCCACTGCTGGATGAAGTCCCCCCCCTACCATAGCATGTTGGGTCATGGGGTGTGTTTGAACATACTTTACTAACCTTGCCAATGCGGGTGGGTGAATAGGAATTCTAGGAACGGTTCGCTCGCCACCGATGTTAGCCATGGCCAGGAATCAACCTCAGATGGCCTGGCTTCGTGGCCGACAATGTGCTCACCAATGCGCCGCCGATATAACCGCCCAATAGACAATAAAATAAATCGAAATACCGTAACGTATTTTATTATTGTCTCTGCTTTCATTTCTCAGACGGGAAAGTGTAAATTGATTGCGACTCCGCTGCTGCGGCTTTTTCTTCCCCGTTTCACTTCGTGGCGGAAAAGTGTTGAAAACAATACAGTTACTTACAATGAACAGAGAGTTGATAATAAAAAAATATATAGTTTCTTCAATTTGAGCCTCAATTTCAAACAACAAGCTTACCAACACGCACGCATGACAACAACGTTCATCAAGATATTGAAATCATCAGGGATTTTTTGTTACAAAAGCAATTCTAACAGCACGCGTCTTTAAAAAAACAAACCCACACTGAGGCTCGTGCACAAATCCACTACAATACACTATTAAACATTATTGTAAAAAATAAATAAATAAGTCCATTCTATGTGTTAGTGAATTTATTACCATTTTAGGCAGGAAATTTGTTTTGAAATTGAGATTTTTTTTCTGGGGGGGTGGGACCCCAGACCCCCTGGAAGATTTGGTCCCCCCCAATGTTGACTCCATGGCTACAGCCGAAGCGTCGCCTCGGTTTGTTTCTGAGTCGCTGTCGATTGTGTCTGGGCAGCTGGCCCCTGGGCTCTCAGTCCTCGCCGGGGTGAACTACACAGGGCACATGGCAGGCTCGAATAGGTCGTCTCAGCCTGAGCCGACCATACAAAGACAACGATCCCCCATATAGCCTTAACAGGCTGTTGGGGCAAGTGCTGTTAGCGAGCAGCACCTATGAAGGCCGGCACGGCACACGAGGGGGTGGGTGGCCAACACCACGCCCAGCCACCTTTGTCTCCCCAGTGGCGATGTTTTCACATCGCACCAGGTACTCATTTGAGGCTGAGTCGACCTAGGGGAGGCCCACGATCGGTTCAGATAATTTAATCGTCAATGGTGTCGGCCGTGAGCAGGAATCGAACCCGGGTCGTCAGGTTCGTAGCGCAGCGCGCTAATCGCTACACCACCGCTCCCCATGCACACACAAATACACACCCACATCCACACACCCATACATACAAAGACAAAGAGACAAAGATCCCCCGTGTAGCCTGTGAGACCATAGGGGGCAAGTGCTGTTAGCGAGCACCATACACACAAACACACATTCACGCACACGTGCCACACCCACACAAGCAGGCACGCACACGCACGGATGCTCCCTTTATGCATACGGATTACACACCCATACAAGTGCAAAGTGTATTTTGTTTAACCAGGTGAGAACTCGTGGGAGCAGGATGAGTCTTATTAACAAGTCAGCTCGATTGTCACACCCACACACCCACGCACGTCCCCCTATGAAGGCCGGCACAGCACACCAGGGGATAGGGTGGACAGCACCACGCCCGTCCGCCTTTGTCTCCCCAGTGGCGATGTTTACACACCGCACCAGGTATTCATTTGAGGCCTGAGTCGACCTAGGGTTCAGATAATCGTCACTGGTGTTGGCTGTGAGCGGGAATCGAACCCGTGTCGCCAGGTTCGTAGCGCAGCGTAGCGCTAACCGCTACACATGCACACATACACCCATACAAGCCCTCTAACCGCGCTGCAGCAGCAGCAGCAACACCAAGCCAGGAACTGTGCTGGAAGGCACGCACAGGAAACAGCTGCAGAACGCAAGCAGCTGCATTGGGGTAGGGGGGGGCTCGAGCGGGATGTGTGTCGCGGTGCGTCCGCTCCCCGCAGCAGCAGCAGCAACATCGCCGGGAGGGAGTGCACGGGACCACCATCAGCAGGGCCCTCCATGGGGTGGGCGGGGGGGGGTACGGAGAAAATCCCACTGTGTGCCCCCCCCGCCTTGAAACTAGGGTACGGAGAAAATCCCACTGTGTGCCCCCCCCCCACCTCGAAACTAGGGTATGGAGAAAATCCCACTGTGTGCCCCCCCCCCCCGCCTCGTAACTAAACCAGAAGTTATTACATCTGACACCGTGACGTGACGTGGAAGCCCCCCCCCCCCCACCGCACCCCCCCCCCATTAACCCTACCCCCCCCCCACCACTCACCCCCCAAAGCGCGGGGCCCGGGGCTATCGCGCTTGATTCGCCGTACACTCGCGACGTCTCTGACCACCCACCACTAATTCTAGATTTGAAGCTTTCGTGACTGCAAGGATTCATATTCTTAGGTTTTTTCGGTAAAGTCACGTAGGTAAAAAATTAAAATTAATAAAAGTAAAATAAAAATAAAATAAAATCACGACGTTTCGGAGGCAACACAAGCTTCCGTCTTCAGGTGGAACAGTCACAGCACGATAGCTGTACCACCACATTCACCCAGGTGCCACCGCGGTTCGCTTCGACACTCGCACGCGTGTTCGGGTGGCACCGCGTGTCGTTGCCGCACGGCGGCCCGGCCGACGTTTCGCTCCACGTGCCACGTCGCGCATCACGCCGGAACAGCACGTGGCACGAACGCGAGTTGCCCAGTCAACAGAGCTGCCTATAACGCCACCGTGTCAATAGCAACGCACCGGTGGACGTTAGCTGGCGGTGAATGCCCTGCGATTTGCACGTGACGTCACGCCGACTGAATCTCCGTTGGTACAAGACGACACTTCTCCTCCTCTGCCGTCGCCACGGTCTGCGACTCCATCGGTGTTGCCACCTCCCCGTGCCTCTGTCCAGGTGCAGTCTGAACCCCTTCCTCGCCTCCTCTGCATATGACCCACTGCCTGTCAAATTAACATGACCACTGTCCTTGTGATGACGCTATATACATCCATGTATTAAGTATTGTGAACATTAATCTTTTCCCCCTACAAAGATAAAGATTCCACCCGTATACCCTTGACATAATGTTGGGGTAAGAGCAGCTATGAAGGCCGGAACGGATGGGTGGTCAGCACCACGCCCGGACACCGTCTCCCTGGTGACGATATTTACACACCGCACCAGGTACTCATTTGAGGCAGAGTCGACCTAGGGCAAGCCGAAGACCAGTTCAGATATTCGTCTCTGGTGTTGGCCACGAGTGGGATTCTAACTCGGGTTCGTAACGCAACGCGATAACCTGCTACACCACCGCTCCTCCGTGTGCGTACGTGCACGTGCACACGTGCACGCGCGCACACGTGCACGCGCGCACACACTCACGCGCACATTATTATTTCCCACTTCCCGTGCGTAAACAGAGAGCGGTGTTTGTCCTGTTGCCTTTTAAGCTGGCGGCCGGTGGTCTAGAAGCGCTGCATTTCAATCACCGCTACCCATCGATCAGGTAATGCATTGCTCTTATCGTTAACCCGTCGCGTGCCAGATGTGCGCCACAATATGATATCAAATTAATTCCAGCCATTCTCAATCCACCAATGGATCAATGCCCGTACCCCCCCACCACCACCAAATCGGTGCCGTGTCGGTCACTGGAGATTTGGACCGACTCGCTGGCCCGCCTTTTCGAAAGCTCGTGAGTGTAAATCATGGGAATTATTGCAATTGTTATAATTAAAACCACGCATTCCCGGATGTGAATAAAACAACTGATAAATGTTCATTCCCAGCAACCTCGGTGCTTCCCCCCCCCCACCCCCCATAAACGTACGTTTTCCAAAGTTTAAACGAACACGTGGCCTTGGGAATAATGATGTGATTGAGCTACGCGACATACATGAGATCGGTAGTGGGCGGCACTCTGGGGGCTCGACGTGGGGGGTCGACCTTGGGATTGAGTCGTCGTTGTGGGTTGGAGACACGAGATCGAGCACGGGGTGTTGAGCACGGAATCGAAATCGCTGTCGTTAAAAAAAGTAGATTCCGGTTCCATAACTCGTGATCTGAATCAGAATATTTACGTCGACTGGAGGAATCATCAGATGAGCTATAAAGCTCCAGCACGCGTAGCCAGGACGACCTTATTTGGGCACGACACGCCTTACTTTACATAATCATATTGCATTCGTCCATAGTTCACAATTGAACACGTGGCACACCAGTTAAATTGTTGCAAAACTGTGAGGCTATGCAGACCTGATCGTATTTTCAAGTACCGATACCAAAGGGGAGTGTGACGTTCTAGTTGACTGCTGGATGAAGACCTGCCTACACCATGTTGGTCACAGGACAGTTTGACCAAACGTGACTTCGCCGTGCTAATCAGTGCAAGCTGTGAAAGGGAGAGAACCCAGCAACGGTCCAGGTATCGCTTGCCACCAATATGAGCCGTGACGGAGAATCGAACTCGGATCACCGGCTTCAGAGCGCAATGCGCTAACCACTGCTCCGCCGCTCCCCGCAAAGAATGAGTGCAAACGCCTGCAATTTGTTTAGAGATTTTCAAACTCTAACGGGGCTGCCAAACATAAGGAATCGTTTCGTCCTTCGGCGGTGGGGGGGGATGGAGAGAGAATTCTCAACGATGAATATTGGACTCCAGGCTGCAGTCTGGCTGAGACCCCCCCATTCACCACGCTTCACAGTGTCTGGCACACAAATCGCACGCGCCCGCGCGCGCACCGAGCGGCCCTTTCGTTGCGTCGACAGCTACGCACGGCTCTGCGGAACGTTACGGTGCGTGAAAACAAGATCCACGTGCGTGCACGTGACATGCGAGCACCTCGCTCGGTGGGTTTGCCGTGGAACGCGCACGCGTGCAGCAAACCGCCACTGACTCCTTTGATCATTCGCCGAGAGAATTTCAAAAATTCCACAAGGCTACTACTACTATCGTAGTCAGGTCTATGGTTGTCTATGTAAGTCTATGATGTGTCCCTATGCAAGTTTGTGTGACCCCCCCACCTCCACTCTCCGTGTGAGTCTATATCTCAAATCATGCACCACACAATTGTATACGGTACATCATTGGCCGCCTCGATCATTCGTCTGTAGCATTTCAGGTATTTCATCAGGCTACTCTTGAAGGCGTCCATTGGCTCACTCGCCAACATTCACATGCACGCATGCACATTGCTGAACGTATCCCTATCATACGAAAGAAGGGACTATTTTAGTCTATGGGGTCTGTGTGCAAGTCTGTGGATCTTCATGGCTGTCTGTGGATCTCTGTGTATGTCTATGGATCTGTATGTGAATGTATGGTTGCCTATGTCAGTTGGAAACATTTAGGCTGGCCTGCCTACGATCCATCCTGGGTTTAACCAGGCTGGATTGTGTGAGGAGCTCACAAGTCCTTGAAAGATCTGGGCAAAGTCACATCAGTGAGCTCCTCCGGCAGGCAAGGCTGCGTTGGCTGGGTCATGTAGCCCGCATGCCCAGCCACCGCATGCCTAAACAGCTTTTGTTCGGCCGGATCGAGGGGGCTAAACGGGCGCGGCACGGGCTAGAGAAGAGATGGAGTGATGTGGTACAGGAGGACGTGGAGCTGAGTGGACTTGCCGATGACTGGTACCAGCGGTGTCAAGATCGGCCTCAGTGGAGGAGGCTCGTGAAGGGCTCTACTGGGCAGTTAGAGGCAGTCGCCCTCCTACAACAGAGGGCGGAGGAGCGACGCTCACAACAATGAGCGGAGCGCCGGGTGGCTAAAGCACAGCAAGTTGGCACAGTACGGGGCACAGGTGGTGCATCAGCCAGTCATCTCGGTCATCTCGGTCAGTCGACCCGTGGCACCTGGGTCTGCCCCGTGACCTCCTGCCAGCGGGCGTTCGACACTTCACGTGGCCTCAAGGTGCACATGGCCTGGCACAAGCGTCGTGGTGACGTCACCGCCACTTAGTGGCGAATGGCGGTTGTTGTTGTTGTTGCCTATGTCAGTCTATATGGGGAGCGGTAGTGTCGCGGTTAGCGCGACCCGAGTTCGATTCCCGCACACGACCAACACCAGTGACGATTATCTGAAGCGGTCCTGGGCCTCCCCTAGGTCGACTGAACCTCAAATTAGTAGCTGGTGCGGTGTGTGAACATCATAATTTGGGAGACACATTGGCGTGGTGCTAGCCACCCACCCCCTCGTATGCCGTTCCAGCCTTCATAGGTGCTCGCGAACAGCACTTGCACCAACACGTTTTTGAGGCTATACGGGGGATCTTTCTATATGCATCTTTACGTAAATAATTAAATTTCAATGCATCTCAAACCATGGACCCGCATAGCAGCAGTGCCACTGGCCTCTTCGATCACTTGCCGACAGCGTTTCTGACATTTCTCCCAGTTAGTTTCGACTCACCAACCAACCACGCCATGAGCGTGCAGGCATTGTTGATCAACCCCCCCTCGCTCTGCCATAAGAAAGAAGACCAGGTCTAACATTGTAAAAGTGGCTGCCCACGTCGGGTGGAAATAAAGGCACGATCAATTTGTTTAAAAGCTTTCCGAGATAAGCAAATGCTACCGTTTGTGATGGGGCAGATACTGGTCGTGACGACGTAGGTGGTTTTACGACTTTACGAATAATTTATCTGGCCAGGAAGCACCTGCACACGAGGTTTTTTTTTTGCCAACAGCGTTTACAGAGAGGCGTTATTCTCACTGTTGCAGGGTGCGCGCCTGTCTGTAAATACGCCTGCCACTGGGATTTGTCACCATGTGGATGTTCTCGTCATTGATGGGTTTGACACTTGTGCCAGTTCAATATTTACTGTGTTTATGTGCAGCCATCGCGTCGCTCCACTGCTGGATGTGGGCTCTCCCCCATCGTGCGGGAGGGGCTATTACGCCATACTTCACCACTATGTTTCGATTTAAAGCTTTCGTGACTGCAGGGAGTCGTCTTCTTGGTTCTTTCGGTAAAGTCACGTAGAATGGAAATAATTAAACGTAATAAAATAATTATCACGACGTTTCGGCCACAACGCAAGCAGCCGTCCTCAGGCTCCAAGCCTGGGGCGTGCCATTCAGACTCTTCTCGACAGACCTGTTCTCCACCTGAGGACGGCTGCTTGCGTTGTGGCCGAAACGTCGTGAGATTATTTTATTACGTTTTTATTTTTTATTATTTTATTATTTCCATTCTACGTGACTCTACCGAAAGAACCAAGAAGATGAATTCACCGTTATGGTCAATGGGGCTCTGGCAAAGGCGGGGAGCATAGACATGGGAACAGAGAAGTACAGTACAGCAACAGCTTTGTGCTGTGCTATTCGCTGCTGCCCATAACGTTAGGACCCGTCCCAAGTGGACATCTGTGAAAAATAGCTTCATAGCTCGTATGATTCCTCCAGTGTAAATAAACATTCTGATTCTGATAACGTAAGCGACGCAGTAGCCCATTAAACAGATGTCTTGGGCATGCTACCATAGCCCTCTCAAGCACTGTCCAGGTTCAAAATCCCTGCTTAGCTTCCCATGTGATTTGGTCATAGACGCCTCGTGTATAGTCGACATCGTCGCCTGTCGTTCCGACGGCACTAAGGCAGCCGTGACCCGTTCATCTCGATCGCGATGATGATGATGATGATTATGATGATGGTGGTGAGCGTAGGTTTTGGTTGTTGTCCTTCCTTCGTCACAAACGCGGAGCTTTAATATTTATATTTTGTTCCGAGTTGATGCCACTTGTTGAGGGTAAGCACACGCCAATATGGTCCTTATAATCAACGTTTTTGGGTTAGATCGCGTTATTTATAAATGTGTCGTAACCCTCCACCACCCGACACGGCCAATCAGCAAAAAAGTGTCACGTTGGCAAAAGACAAATGGTTCACTACTTTAGCCCACCGGTGTGTTGAAGCGTGAAACCACAACATTGCCCGATGATGCTGGATGCAATTACCAGCGAAACGTCGTACTCAAAAATTGTAAATGTTGTGGTTTCACGATTCAAAACACCGGTGGGCTAAAGTAGTGAACTATTTGTTATTTGTCAACGTGACACTTTTTTGCTGATTGGCCGTGTCGGGTGGTGGAGGGTTACGACACATTGATAAATAACGCGATCTAACCCAAAAACGTTGATTATGAATAATATTGGTCGCGAAAGCTGCAGTGTTAAACTGATGGTCCTTATAAATGTCCATTTGCTTCCAGCGTTGGTCCGACAGTCCGAGAATGTCAACATCGCCCCCAAGACTCCACACATGATGTCACGACGATGGCTAATGGCAAACAAGTGCAGATGTCGCTTGACTGTACACTAATGATATATCATAATTATTATTATCAGATCGCTGCCGGGTTACAAATGTTGTTTTTGCGGGTCTCTCTCTCTCGCTTTACCTTCATAAACTTCAACCAATGACGATCAGGCGACGATGTTGCTAAATCGCACCTCCGATTAGCACGGATGGCTCCGTACGGTGCGGAAGAAGTTCAACATAATATACATAATTAATAACTCAAGGCTAATTATCAATTAATCCACTTCTCGGCGAGACCCACCCACCCCCATGTCACGTCTGTCCCGATGGGCTGTTTGACCATACTTCACCACGCCAGTCAGTACGAGCTGTCGAAGGTGACGGCTGTGTGTGCCCAGGTCTCTGGTTTCAGATACCACGCGCCACAGATATAATAACAATACTTCTAGACTTGAAGTGTTACTGGTAGGAACCTACCAGTAACACTTCACCAGCGCACAGGGGATTATTGTGTCCGTCCGGCCGTCGTGCATCCAAAAATGGGAGGGGTGGGGCTGGGTGGAGAGGGGAGGGTGGGGAGGGGCTTGGTGGGGAGAGTGGGGAGGGGCTGGGTGGGGAGGAGAGGGGAGGGTGGGGAGGGGCTGGGTGGGGATGAGAGGGGAGGGTGGGGAGGGGCTGGGTGGGAGGAGAGGGGAGGGTGGGGAGGGGCTGGGTGGGGATGAGAGGGGAGGGTGGGGAGGGGCTGGGTGGGGAGGAGAGGGGAGGGTGGGGAGGGGCTGGGTGGGGAGGGGCTGGGTGGGGAGGGTGGGGCTTGGTGGGGAGGGGCTGGTCACCCCGTGGTGGCCTTATAAAACTCAACGTTTAACCTACTCACGCCGGCTTGTGCCCGCCCTCACAGTCGGGCATATTTGCGGAATACACCACGCCGCCGTTGACCCTGGCCATTGACCGAGCAACCCAACGTTCCTACCAGCTCCCTCCGCAGGAATGTGTTCGTGACTGCAAGGATCCATACTCCTTGGTTTTTTCGGTAAAGTCACGTAGGTGAAAAAAAATAAAAAAATAAAATTAGACAACTAAATTAAATCACGTTTCGGAAGCAACACAAGTATCCGTCATCAGGTGTGACTGCTCCAGCAAAAACAATACTTATCAAATATAATTATTATTGTGATGTTAGCCATAGCAGGGAATCGAACTCAGGGGGCAGAGTGTATAGCCTGGTGCACTGACCACTGTGTGCCTGTGTTGCCCGTCAAATGTTAGCTCTTCTGTCTCAGCCACTCTCTTTCGCCTGCTTTCGTCGCCGTGAATGCGTTCCGTTTCTGTGACCCGTGTGTTTTCATGTACGCGCTTTGAGGTGCCGTGACATTTAAGAGCCCCCTTTGAAATGCAACTCCTTGTGTTTATATTCTTCGGATCTTTCGGTAAAGTCACTTAGATAGGTTCAAAGAAAATAACAAAAAATAACAAGAACTACGATGTTTCGATCGCAACACAAGTGTTCGTCATCAGGGAAGAAGAAAAAAAAACGCTTGTGTTGCGATCGAAACGTCGTAGTTTTTTTGTTATTTTTTGTTATTTTCTTTGAACCTATCTCCGTAACTTTACCGAAAGCTGCAAAAAATCTGAATTCCTGCAGTCACGAAAAGCTTTAAGTCCTTGCGTTTAGCTTCATACATTTGCCACGTGTGCTGGGAAAAAAGGAGGAACGCAACCGTGAACCAGAGAGCAGAACGCCACGTTCTAGACATCGTCATCATCATCATCGTGGTCGTTAAGAACACGTGGGGGGCAGTGGCAGGCCACGTCGTGAGCGAGAGACGATGTGTCCAGTGGTCGAGACCCATGAACGTGTGTACTGGATGTATGTCAGCAGCGTAAAGAGAGTGGAGGCAGGGGTTGCCTTGCCCCCCGCCCCCTTGACAACCAACATGCGATGTTTTCAACAACAGTGTAGGAAAACTTAAACTTGCTTTAAAACGCCGTTTACATTTGTTAATATATTTTTAAAAAAGCTTTTATTTAGTAGCGAATGCAGTTTTCTGAAGACTGAACGCCCCGACAGCGTTAAACGTTCGAGACCGTGAGCATAACGACGATGTGACGAGGCAAGAGAAGCCTGCGATATAAAACAGCGTCGGTGCGACCGTGCGAGACAAATCAAATATTGTGACCCCACCTGACCAATTGCCCTACCCCCTGAGCCGACAATGTAATTACGCCACTGTTGTATGTCGAACTTCTTTCGCGCCGTACGTGGCCAAGCGTGCTAATCGATGCCAGAGTGGGAGCCAGAGGCGATCATTCTCGGGAGTATATTACCTTTGCGAAGATGGCAGTGATGCAATCAGCTTGCGGGCAGGAGCTTCGTGCATTGTTGCGACTACGGTGATCGGCAATGGCTTGAGGTCTTCATCCAGCAGTTGACAGAACATGGCTGATGACGACGCGGTGGCAATTATGGGTATGAATACGGCGCAAGAGAGAAAAACAAAGATTCGTTTTTATTCGTAAACATTCCTTTCAATCACGGTGGTGAGAGCCACAGCAGCCACAGCCTCGGCACCGCAACATCTACCGCAGCCATGGCCCTGCTCTCTGAACTCATCCCACCCCCCCCAACTAGTTCCGCCACCCTCGGTTAATTCCCAATTATCGAATCCACCCATCAACTCCCCGTGCACCTGTTGCCCATTGTGTACGTGGCTGCAGGCTACCCCCACCCCCGCCCCCCCTCTCAGCCCCATCGTTTGAGGAGCGGTGGTGCAACGGTTAGCGCGCTCCAGTACGAACCCGACGACGAGATCGATTCTCGCTCACGGCCAACGCCGGTGGCGATTATCTGAACCCGTCTTGTGTCTCCCCTAGGTCGACTCGGCCTCAAATTCGGAGCTGATGTGGTGTGTCAACATCGCCATCGGGGATGTCTGCGATGCGAGTAGATCACACGCCGTGCATCTGTAGGGCCGGCACCGCACAGTGACGCCCGCGATGTCACTACACATATAATGATGAAGGTCACGTGACCCTCGCAGCCGATAGAGGTGCTGCCACTCAGGGCACATCTTAGCGAGGTTTAGGGACATGAGCTTCAACTGTCGTGACAATGTATAAGCTTCAATGCAGTGACGCCGTGGCGGGCAGAGTTAGTGGATGGCACAGATACGTCTGCGAAACACTCACCTTCAGGGCAACCTTGGAGGCAGCAGAGAGAGTAGGTTGCTGACACGATATTTGTATAGATTTTTTGTGCTCTCTCACCCCAAACGCGTGGATATTTTTTTTCTTCTCCCGGCACTCTGCACATCTCCCACGTGCAAAATCAGAGATGATGAATTGGTAAGAGTATTCCCAAGAAGGACCCACTGGGAAATGGGTCTTGAGACACGTATGAGGATGTTCAATGACACAAGCATGTATCCCAACACCTCGGAGGCAAGGGTTGGTGGACCAAGCAGATGTTTTAAAACTCCCAAACCCACTAGGCTGAGTTAGACAAGAGATGACAGACCATCAGATGGATTCTTGGAGCCATCTGTGCAGGGTGTTGAGTATTATCTCCTTTCCACGTGTGGATTATGAAAATGGTTTGATGAATCTGTCGTAGCATTACAAACCCGAGCATCGACAGCCGATGCCCTTTATAGCAAACGCGTAAATAAATGACTAAATGTCTACACTGAGCACAAAGCCGGAATATTTGTCACGCGCTAGTATGTGCAATGTGTCAACAAAAAGCCACTTGTTCCCAATTCATTATTGTTCGGTCATTTCCCAGAGTACAATAATAACCCACAAAGTCCCTAGGGAAAGACACAACAATAATAATAATCTCACCAAACTGAACGAGAGAGAGAAAAAAACCGAAATAAAACCGTCAGCCACATTTTCCAAATGTTTGTCTATTTCGTCCGAAAAACACAAACACGCGCGCGCACGTGTGTTGGCGAAAGGTAATAACAACGCTTGGGATATGAACGGCGGAATAACCAAAAACATCTTCTTGGTTCTTTCGGTAAAGTCACGTAGAATGGAAATAATAAAATTATAAACATAAAACATAATAAAATAATTCTCACAACGTTTCGGCCACAACGCAAGCAGCCGTCCTGAATTCAGACTCTGTCTTCTCGACAGACCTGTTCTCCACCTGAGGACGGCTGCTTGCGTTGTGGCCGAAACGTCGTGAGAATAATTGTATTATGTTTTATGTTTATTATTTTATTATTTCCATTCTACGTGACTTTACCGAAAGAACCAAGATGAATCCTTGCAGTCACGAAAGCTTTAAATCGAAAAAAAAAACATTCCACCAAGCTCGAAATCGGACGGCAGCGGGCAACAGGTGTCACATGTCGGTGCAATTGTTCCGCGCAGAAACATTTGGTGGCCCTAGATTCTCTGAAGTCCGCTAACTCCCGTGGGACTCTGCCCAAGGGAGACTGTCTGAATCCGATATCCGGGGGTTTTGTATTAATCCAGAAACTATAAAGCCCGTGAGAGTTTCACACAGGAACACACGAATATCTGCCACCGAGCCCACGATCGCCCCTGGAAAGAAGACATAAGCACCAACATCCAGTTATGTAAACGCAGCGGGGTTAAGGAATGCGTAGTGTGCATGCGTGTGGGAACTGCCCTCTCTGTCTGTGGAATGCCTGGTGTTGATTGAACGGTAGGCACAATAAGATAACTTCGGCCACACCCAGATCTCCGGCGTGCCCGGTGCACCGTTTGTTGTTTTGTTATTGTCGTGCCTTTCACCACTGGAAGCGTGACACAATAGATGAGTATTAGCAATAAAGGTGAGGTCTTAGAACTGTATACAGCATCTCCACACCCCATAAGTGAATGTTCCTTTTCAGTTTGAATGTTATTATAAGTGTTTTTTTTAAGTTCAACTACACTGTAGTGCTGGGGGAGCAGTGGCGCAGTGGTTAGCGTACGACCCTATGAACCCGTCGACCCGAGTTCGATTTCCAGCCACGGCTTATGCAAGTGGTGACCTATATATGTGTAGTGTCGGTGTGTAGCACAAGTCGGAGACGAGGTAGTTGCAGGAGGGAGCTTCTTTTATTCGTTACACCATTCCGGCCGCTCACGCCACACCGGATCGCCTCCTCTCTCGACCACGACCGAGACAGTCAACAACTGTCCGGCCGCACAATAATCGGGCAAAGGCGGCAGCAACGAAGGCGGCGGAGACAGCGACGACGAAGACGAGTCCACTCCCAGAACCGGCAGCCAGGAGCTCTCCGCTGCTTTTATTCGACTAGGTGCCTCCCTTCTCGAACCCACCAGCGGGTTCCAGGGCCCTCCCGTTGAGGTCTTCCGTGACCCCCTTGCCCCAGTTCCTCTGCCCTGCCGGCACAACAACAACCGCCATTCGCCACTAAGTGGCGGTGACGTCACCACGACGCTTGTGCCAGGCTAGGTGCACCTTGAGGCCACGTGAAGTGCCGAACGCCCGCTGGCAGGAGGTCACGGGGCAGACCCAGCAGGTGCCATGGATCGACTGACTGAGATGACCGAGATGACTGGCTGATGCACCACCTGTGCCCCCTACTGTGCCAACTTGTTGTGCTTTAGCCACCCGGTACACACACACCCAGACACACACACACAGACACACACACCCAGACACACACACACACACCCACACACCCAGACACACACACACCCAGACACACACAGACACACACACGCGCGCCGTGTAATGTGCTCCACGGCGTGACCGCAGTTGACGCTGCTGGACAGCAGTCGGCGCTGTGTCACTACATGTGTACTGGTCCCTACAAACATCCACCGCCTCCACCCCCCACCCACTTCTTTGACAAACCCACACTGACCAGCGTGGTGAAGTATGTTTAAACCACCCCATGACAAAAATACTAGGGGAAAAAGCTCATTACAGCGGTGGATTGAATGATTATTAATTTAAAAAGTTATACGTTGCATATGTCATGACTGGATAAAAAAAAACAACGAAACGGTGTCTTTTGGTATAAGCACGTTTCAATAATCCCACCTTAAGACATTTAAAGAGACGTGCAATGACCCCCAGCTTTGTCCTGGCTGGCACGAATAACGCAGAGACGGCACAAAACTCCCACTCTGACGTCCCGCCTCTCTCCCCCGACTGCGGCGCCGTTATTCTGCCAAATGCGTGGGTCGCGCGCCGTCCCGGCGAAGGTTATGATATTGGCATGGTTAGAACAAATCTTCGGGCCACCTTGGAGACGAGGTTATTGCTGATTTGGATACTTGCGACAGCGGCTTGGATCTTTTTTTTTTAGGGGGGGGGTCGTGGTTTGGGTCCTGTCTCTAGGATTCTGTAATGTATACTCTTAGGTTTTTTCCGGTAAAGTCACGTAGGTAAAAAAATAAAATTAAAAGTTAATAAAAGTAATAATGGAAATAAAATAAAATGAGAAATTATTGAGGCCACGTGATTTATTATTTTATTTTATTTCCATTATTACTTTTATTAATCTTCTTGGTTCTTTCGGTAAAGTCACGTAGAAGGGAAATAATAAAATAATAAAAATAAAACATAATAAAATAACATATTCTTTTATTAACTACTTTTAATTTTATTTTTTACCTACGTGACTTTACTGAAAAAAACTAAGAGTATGAATCCTTGCAGTCACGAAAGCTTCAAATCTAGATTCTGTAATGGCCTGTTTTTTTCCCGTTGAGCTCGTTGGGGGGAAATCTGAAACCAGAGCGACAGCCACATCTTGACGCGGTTGGTTCGGCAGACAGAGCGCGAGGTTGCAGAAGTTCACTTCAATCACAAATTGGCAATTTCCACTGAGACCCTGGTCACGCCATGCAAGGGTAATTAGTAATTACGGCTAAGGGGGAAAAAAGCTCGTTCTGTAAAAAAAAGAAAACCCAGTGCAATTTTGGTTAATGCGTTATAAATTGTGTCTGGTAAGTCTAGCAGACGTTGGAACCGAACTAAACTCTGGTTTTGAAAATAATTTGGTAATTGTGAGAGTTTAATGTCTGTGGTTCAAAATGTAAATTCTAATAATTGGACACTGTATAACTGTATTTAAAAATAAAAAAAAACTCCGGAATTTAAATGGACTCTTTTGACGATGTATTGCAATCTCCCAGAAATATTAAGCCTGTCTTTCATTCCATCCAGGGACACTTAAATTTTTTGTTATAATTGCAAATACCCTTTAACCAATTGCTACGAAACGTATCACAAGACTTATCAATACCAGTGCTAACATCTGTATTTCTGTTATCAAGATTGGCAAACGAAATGCTTATTTTTTATTATAATTTTGTGCTGCGCAACAATGAATTAATTCGTGGGTTAATATCGATTCCTTTGCTCTGGACACATGCATCAAACCATGTGTTTAAGAAGCAATATATTGCTTTTTGTAGTCATACACATGTACCGTGGCCCATCAGCCATTAGAGGCGTTACCATTCAATGCAACATTAAACATTGATTAATTATTGAACAGAATCGTGACCTTCAGTTGCAACACCATTTTGTATCGTTTGGGATGGAGTTGTACCGCTACTATTAACTCTTATGCATTTCAGCCAGAGGTTAGGAAACCTTGTCCTTACTCAGGGCTGAATAGGGCTGTCAAATATATTTGGCAAGCAATCACACATCAACGAACACACTTCACTAACTCGTGCCACCGCAAGGACGCCCACCTTCAGGTTAAAAAGTATTCCACTCTCGTGCCTGATTAGTGTGTCTAAGATGCTCGCAGTGACGGGTAAAATCTCGTGTCGAAGTGGTAAGCTACACGTGGAAATTAAGTTGTGGCCCGTTTTTGGCCCACGTGGCCGCAAGTTCCCAACCGCTGCTCTGTGGAGTAACTTCGCAGCTTACATAATTGTTTTGCTCTTTGTTTTAACCAGTGAAAAAACCGGCACCGTTGTCCCAATACCGGCTGGTAAATGCAACACACTACACGATACATGTCAACCCGCACGGAGAAAAAAACTCTTCTGCACAATAACAGATGCTAATATTTGTCTGGCTGCTGTAAACAATGCCATTTGTGAGCGAGGTGCTTCATAATATGCGAGTAAACGACGCGATCGCTGCCACATCAAGGCTCGCCAAACATGGTCACTCTACGCAGTTTCGTGGCTCCAAACACTTGAAACAATAACAAGTTGTACATTTAAAAAAAATCTGCCACGTGGGACCATACGTGGTGACTGCTTGGGTAGTCCTTCATCCAGCAGCGGAATGATCATGACTCATGACAACTATGACACGCACAAGTGTCGTGACCTAGTCAGAAAATTGGGCAGTTTGAATTGAACCACAAACATGCCAGTGGGGGTTACGTGATGACCCGGGTTGTATGTTGTGCTGCCATCTGCTGCAACTGCCATGGTACTTGACAGCCTCAATCGAGCATGAAAAAAGTATGTTTACAGTATTGTAGTGGAGTTGAATTGTGAACATATTTACATTTAAGAATAACTTTTGAAATCCTCAACAATGGTTTTGTGTGCTGGAAATCGCTGTTATTCTTAGTCGGTTGAGGCTGCCTATGAATGAGACCCGGGCAGGATTTGACATCTGCATGTTCACCCAGGAAAGCATCACGACTCTTATTTTTCAGCGGGCTCCTGCCACGTTTTCGCAGTGGGAGTGATGATTGCTGCGCAGGTTCCAATCGAGTAATTTGTGGATAATTTTTCAAATTTGGATCTTGACACCAGCACACAATGGCTTACTCTTGTGAATGACGCCACGGGATCTTGAACGTCCACTTTGAAGCAGACTGCGAGTAGTATTAAGGTTAATTCACCAGTAGTATTAATCAGGGTTGCCGCTAGGTTCGAACCGTCAGCCTCTAGCAATGAGCGGCGAATGCGCTACCGCTGGACCACGTCACCGGCTTGACGAGCTGTGTGCTCGTTACCTGTTGAGAAATAACCAAACTTGGCCCCTGCATCACCAGCAACTGCAATCCTGCATAATGCATGTAAGCACGAATTCATCATCATCAGCGCCACTCAACACAAAGTTTTCCGGACTGTTTGACATTAATAACGGTGACCACCGGGTAAACATGCACTATTGAACGAACGTTGGCATGTGGTTATAATGGTTGCTCCAACGTTCCAAGTTTACTGGGGAGTGGCTTTCACCTTTCCCCACTCTACATCACTAGCCGTGATCTATCAACTGCTGCATGAAGGTCTTTTCAAGCCGTAGCCATCTTTCGTGGTCTCCCGCACCTCCGATTAGCACGGTTGGATGTGTACAGTGCGAAAGAAGTTCAACATAGCTACCACATAAGAATCGATTGCTCCATCTCTGTAGCGAGAAAGACAGAGAGAGGCAAAGGGCGGCACATCTGCAGCGATGGAGTGAAAGCTTTGGAAGAAGCTCACCTCGGCAACCTGCAAGGGAAGAGGCGTCGACACCAAGGCCGTAGCCATGGAGTCAATATTGGGGGAGACCAAATCTTCCAGGGGGTCTGGGGTCCCCCCCCCCCCAGAAAAAAAAAATCTAAAATTGAAAACGAATTTCCTGCCTAAAATATAAAAAAATTCACTAACACATAGGATGGACTTTTTTAAGTATGTTTTACAATAATGTCTAATAATGTATTACATTGCTGTTTTTTCTTTTTTATCTTTTCTTGTTTCATTCTATGTAATGGCAGAGATTAGGGATTCATAAAGTGCAACCATAACCACAATCATATAAACAGAAATCTATTTTATAGCAATATATTGGGGGGAGGGGGGGGACATTTTGAGCATATTTGAATATTATAACTACGGCCTTGGTCGACACAAAGTAGCAGAGGCTACACAACCCCGTGGCAGTGAGTTCACTGGCAGTACCCGTGGATGTACCTGCGCGTCCAGAGAATCTCCCACTCGCGCATCCATCACTCACCGACCCTTCGACCCTTCGTTGGTGACTCTCTCTTGCCGAACGTTTTCGTCGCGTTGGCGCGAGACTCCTTATTCCCTCTGTGACACAATGCCTGAAAAAGGCTTTTGCTCGAAACGTCCCCTTTAGTTTTCCTTTCAGGGCAGTGCGATTGGCGAGTTTGTAGAGTGTGTTATTTGTGCGCCACTGCCAATGGAGTCTCACAAGTTTTGTTTTTACAAAGAATGCACACGATTACATTTAATGCAGATGTAACTCTGCACCTGGTAATGTGACGGACGTGTGAGGACAGTCACAGTGGACACACAAGTATACGGAACGTTTTGATGGTCAGCGCAACTGTGCGCAGCTATTATCATATCCATTAAATGACGATCTATGTTTTCGCGGTAACCAACGTAGCGTGTGTGCAATCGTCCTGACTTCCGTATTGGAAAAAAAACATGCACGTGAATTTAAATTGCATCAACAATACAATTTTGAAAATGAAGAGGTGAAGATTTACCGTCACGCTTAATTTGGGGTTACATTTTTTTATTTCACAAAAATAGAAGCAAAATTTGGAAAGAGCCATAACACATTTAAAAACAAAAAAGACTTCCAGTTATCATCATGGTGGATAAGTGAGAGCCAGAATTTGTTTGCAAAATAAGTCTATACTATGTACAGTAGACCTTTATCAAGTTAACATTTCCAGCAAATTTCCAGAAAATCCATCAGAGCACACCTGGCTTAAAAACGCTATAAATCAATGTTTGCAAAAGCATTATAGGAACATAAACCTCTTCCTGATATTCGCTGCACACTTTTCAGCCTCTGTTCCCAAAACCTTTATGAATTTCCACGTTTCTGACCCCATTTCATGGCAGGTAATAATGTACATAGATTATAAACCATCCTCTTCAGACACACTGGTATGTTGCTTTTACCACTAAAATATAGTATTTTAATTTCCTCCCCCACCACCCCTCCCACCAATGATTTATTGCCTATAATTTTACCTCTTTTTCACTGGCACATGAGAGCCGATCCAGTGGGGGGGGGGGGGGGAGTGAACAGGTGATTTTCCATCGGCTATTCACCGTGCCTAGCTGTAACCAAAATCGAGATACATCACATCTGGATCTGGATTGCAGCCAGATCCAGATGTGATGTCAGTCAACACACCGTGAAGTCAGCACACCGGTGCCACGGTGGCGACATGTTTACTGCCTCGCCCTGTGTACAGGCGGTCGTGGGTTCAATTCCGACCCTGACGCCTGCTGTATATTTGGAGTTTGCATGTCTCTCTCCCCGAGCTCGTGTAGATTTTTCACCGGATCCTCCGGTTTTTCCCTCTACATTTAGAAACACTGCGTTCTAGAGTATTTTGCTGCTATAAATGTCCACGTGATAAGCCACTTTGTTGGGTTATCATTTGTTGCCAGGTTGCTTCTGAAAAAAAAGAGCTACATAGCTCAGTGGGCCTTACCTGGTGAAATAAAAAAAGTTTCGTTTAGTTTTAGTTTAGCGTCACCGCGTCATCTAGATGGCTCGGGCTCTGAGCCGTGCCAGGCTGGCTCAGGTGTGGCGAGTGGAAAAGAAGATGACATCGCCCCCTGGGAATCACTGCCGCAGCTCGACATAGTTCGCTGGGAAGATCCCGACTTGACCGTTGCACTCGCCACGCCACCAGCCCTCATCCAGACACTCGATGTTGGTGATGATGTCGTCCGGTTCGAAGGAGAGCTCATCGTCGCCGGCTTTGTACGAAAGACAGAATTGGTAGGGTGTTAAAAGCGTATTCATTAATAATAATGATGATGATGATACTTGCTAGTCCAGGAGGGCCTCGCTGAGTTTCAATACTTATTTTCAGGAGGGATCTTACACATTGGTACGATGGGGCCAATTGTTTCTAAGCTGTATTTTGCATGTGGGAGCAAAACAGAGTAGCCGGAAAAAAACTCAAGCAAGCAAGCAAGGAGATAGCACTCAATGATGTGCATAAAATGGGTTCGTGAGCCAATTTGCTGCATTGGCATCTCTTAACCACTTTTCACGAGCAAACACTTCAAGACGCGGTAGAGAAAACATGATGTGGGATAAAGCCGGCCAGCCGACGTTTTTCTAGTGCAGGGACATCTTGCAGTGCTACTTTCATCGACCACTCTGCATCACAGCAGGCTTTAAGAGTTTTACACAATCGCGCGATCGATCCACCAATGCTCGCTTTTATTGTGCTGGATGAAATGCCCATCTCGTTGGAAAGCGAGGTTAATAATAATAATAAATAAAATTTCTTCACCGCACATTTGCATAGCATTTATTCTCCAATAAAATTCATAATTTGAGCAGAAAAAAAACTGGGAAAGTATAGCAGAAGCGTGATTCTTGCGTGCCGCGTCCGTCTCACCTGCTTGGTAGTCGTAGATGGCAACAGCTGTCGCACCTGCGGAGGACGAGGGGAAAGTCTCATTTTGTAGTCTGGCAAAACAACCATAAGAGGCTACCCGCATAATTGGTGTGAACAGGCAATGTGCAGCATCCCGCACGGACACGGAACACAGATTCCAAGTGCAACTTTCTGTATTTCCATAACACACATACTTCACGTGACAACAACAAAAATCAACACGTTCGTAAATAAAACACCGTGGCCTTAAGAAGGAAACATATATAATAGGCGACGTCTCGGGCAATGGCCACTTCATCGTAGCACACGAGGGGGAGTTATACACTTCTACAATGTGCTATGAATTGTACTATGGACCACTTTTTTACCATGTGCTCAGACGTTGGAACCACTGTCCAAAACGTTGACTCTTATATCATTTTTTTTCCACTTAAAGTCACAGTGTTGACGAGACGTGTTGAGTTTTTGTGTGTGTGTGTCATTTGTGCTTGCGCACTACCATTGGAGTGCCACCAAATAAACGCTTCGTGCTGCTGCGGTTATCCACGGACTGGAGCGGTGGATCAGTGGTTAGTGCCTCTCACTCCGAAAACGGAGACCTGAATTTGATTCCCTGCCACGGCTAGCCAGTAAGTGGCGTGTGACATCTGACCTGGTCCTAAACCACTGCCCACCTTCACCAATACGCACAGAACAATATGGTCAAGTATTACCAAACAACCCTCATGATCAACGTGGGTGGCCTGGGCAAGCCTTCCTTCATCCATCAGCACTGGTATGGTGAAGGTGTTGGGGCCAACAGGGCCCACGATCAGCAGACATCCCTCGCTACTTGGTGTTAGCCGCTGCCAGAATAATCGAGCTGAGGTCAGTGGGTTTGTAGCACAGTGGCCTAACCGCTGCGCCACCACTCCCCCTTCATGAGGTGTTAGGCCCGAAGGTGCATCTGCACGTACCTTCCTCCTGCTGCTGCAACTGGATCTCCCCCACGGTGTTGTAGGCAGGATCCTGCTCGTAAGCGGGATCTGGCTCGTATGCAGGATCTGTCTTGTACTCAGATACAATCTCGTAAGCTGGATCTAGCTCGTAAGCAGGTTCCGGCTCATAAGCAGGTTCTGGCTCGTAAGCAGGTTCTATCTCATAAGTAGGATCTGGCTCGTAAGCAGGATCTGGCTCGTAAGCCGCTTCTGTCTCGTAAGCAGGATCTGGCTGGTCGCTGGATTCCGACCCGGGTTCTATCTCGTACAAGGTTTCCGTTTGTTGAGGAGGTTCCGGATCGTAGCTGTCACGCATCTTGTTCACGATGCCGTGAGGCGCACGGAAACGCGCAGCCTCGCTCGCCTCCGCAGGAACTGCCGGCTCTTCGTCCTTTTTAGCAGCCTGTCGGGCATCAACAACAACGGTGCTCATGATAATGTGTACTAGGGTACCAAATCACTTTCGTTGTTCAAAAAGTGCGGTTTGTTTGTATACAGATGATTCGAAATCTTCTTCTTTCGTATGGCTGGTCAAGCCAGATAACCGTGTCTGGGGCAGCAGAGTGTATCCTTGTGATTGGCAATAACAATAGGATAGATACATGATAAATGTGTCTTTCTTAAAACACCTTCGCCCCCACCCACCGTCCCCGTTTGCAGCCTTGGCGCCAAGGCCTCTGCGGCCCGTGGGGCCCCGGGGCAGTTTCACCGCCTGCGCACTCGACAGCTGCTACCACTCTTGTCCTACGTACGGCGAGCGAAACACGTTCAACGTACGTGCATACACGCGTACTGCTCTGACCTGCTGCTGCCGGGTGGCTTGCTCCCTCTCCTCGCGATCCCGGGCCCGGCGTCTCTCCCGTTCCTCCTGCGCTCGCTTCTGCTCCTCCTCCTCCTTGGCCTTGCCGAGGTTCTCGAACTTGGCACGGATGTTCCGGGCACCGGAGCTCGCTTGGAGGTGACACGTCAAAGGATGCACATTTAAGTACCGAACGACAAGCCGCCAAGTTGTATTCCCGAGGTATTTGAGCGGTAGAGGGCAGCGCATCAAAACCCAAGGCTGTACTTTGTTTCTGTGCTCCCACATCCATGCCCTCCATTATCACTGACCTTCACTCATTTTTTGAGAACTGATGTTTGTATTTAATTTGTTTGACCTTCCCCCGCACCTCCGATTAGCACGGCTGGCTACGTACGGTGCGCAAAAAAGTTCAACATACATGCCAGTGTCGTGAGGTATCGTCAGATAACTCCTATGACCCACACAAAGTGGGAAAGTCCTCATCCAGCAGTGGACTGACAAAGGGGCCGTGCATGCACATGTAACGATTCACCCCCCTGCAGATTTGATTAATTCTCATGATTTGGAGTCATAATTGGGTTCAAGAAAGGGTTATTTTGACCATCTCATTTGCATTGCGTGTTGAGATTGTTTTTTTGTCTCCTTAATGTAGTGATGTTTTCTCCACGAGGCTAAACGTAAGATTGTGTCAAAAGTTGCATATAATTAGCATACATTATAAGAGCTGATTCTTGCACACACCATTTTTATACTCATATTTCCACGAGAGTCAAGTTTAATCGATGGTGGAATGGAAGCCAAAGGAGGGATTATGCCCAAGTTATGAATCACCTAGGAGATGGAGAATTGAGTTCAGATCATGTGCAGAAGCAAGATTGATTGTGGCATTGTGGGACCATGAGATACGGTGATGACTTGGGGAGGTCTTCATCCAGCAGTAGATCAATCATGGCTGAAGATGATGGTGATACATTGATCCGTTACAGGCCTTAAATCCACGGTCGTTGATGAAATAAAACAATTGGAGAATATTTCAGTTCTTGAAACTTATATTTGGTCAAATAGGGACCATGTTGGCTAAGAGCTGACTCACATGTAGCAGAAGTTCGCAGCTGGTTGTTCAGTGGTACAGTAAGAGCAGGCATTGTGCATGTCTTAATGCACAATGGCAAGCGCTCATACAACGACCAGGGCTCATTTAGATGTGACATGCAGAAGCAGATACAAAACTTGAATCAATAACAATTAAAACGAGGAGAATGCACTCCCTAACAGCTAATGAACCGTGGGAGATAAGATGGGAAGTTAATCAGCAGCGAGCAGCACTCAAGCCAAGCATATGACTTGTGCAGTACAAAGCATACGAAACACCTAAACTACATGATAAGGCTGCCGATGAGGCACTAAGTCGCAGCCGGTTCAGCGTTTGCTTGCAATGAACCAGTGCTGCTGAAATTATTCACTCACTAGTGTGGTTGACGGCAAGTGGCAAAAATACTTTTATTTTTTACGTGGAGGCAGAGATCAATGGAGGAGCCAAATTGCTCTGCTTATTAAGTTTGTTACTCACATTCTCCACAACGACGCCAATGATTACATTGATCATAAATTGATAATAAGATGTTCAGCGGCGGCGAGTAACAGGTGCTAACGCTCAGTTTGCTCACGGGGCCGAATTATAAACGCCACTGAATGGCAAACGCCGACGTGAAAACGTGGCCAACAATCGGCTCTACAGAAGACCGCTTGCAACGGTCCCGCACACACGTTACCTGCTTCCACGGGCCTGGTCTTCTGGTAGTTGGTCTTTGGTCCCTCCATGTCCTGGAAGGAGGCCGCTGACTGAAATGAGAAAGATGCCGCCAGTTCTTCGGCGTGGAACGATTCAACGATTGATGTCGATTCGTCAGCTTAAGTGATGCGCTCACCCAATCGCATGTGCAAAAAGAACATTTGACAAAATGCTGCGTGCGTTGCATGAGATTAGTTCACGTGACAGCTGCTATCACTGGAGGCGCTACCATTCACCGCAATAAAAAATATATTTTTAAACAAATTGCATTACTGGATTGTGACAATTCGCACTTCCGATTAGCACGGTTGGCTACGTATGGTGCGAAAGAAGTTAAACATAAATACATTTCACCTGATTTCTGGGGGGTAAATTGTGCCACCCTTAGCCATTATTGAATGATTGATTTAATGAAAGCCCCTTGAATTTCACAAACTTACAGAAGCCACAAAAATTGCTCAGTTGAAAGTAAGATTAAAGTTGCACAAAAGTGCGCTCACTTCTACAGCTTACTTAACCATAGATGTGTTGTCGATTTGTACCGACGTGCAACATAGAACACTTCTGCGGTTGAACATCTACAATGCTCTGCTTGGAAAAAATAACATCGAGCTAGGGTCCGATCTGTACGGTGCACAATGCTGCTTACCGTATCCACCCTGTCGGTCTGGACTCCAAACTTTCCTCCAAATCCCTTGGCATGGTCTGCACACGACAATTCATCACAATATCAAAATCAGGTTTGAGATAGTCAAACCAATGCAATAAAGTTCCTACCGTTAACAGTCTCAAATAACCAATGGCCCAGTGCTCATTTCCACTGGAGGTCATGAAACAGTTATGGTAATTCCACATTCTTTAGTCGATGGTCAATTCACCCTGAATGTACCCAATCTTGTCATATCTTGGAAGATAATCTGGTTTTGAGCCTGGTTAGTGCTAAGATGGGGGCTAACTGGAAATACCAGATTTTTTATACAGGCTAAGAGGTGGCCATGATATGGCAGTACAGCAATGGACTGAATTAATCTGTGAAGAGCTGTGAGTGTCATCACCTCTTATGCACAGTTGCCTTTTCTTCAGGTATTCCACTTCCCTTTCACATGAATCCAAACACCCACTAAAGGAATTGGCCAAACATCCGAACTTAGGACCCTCCTGAAAAAAGGAGTCTCGAGACCCATCGAAGCCTTCCAGGATAAAGGGCGTTGTTCTTAATTCTGGCAAGGACGAGACTCTCCACAAGGCACCCACGCGTGACTTCCCACTAGGTGGTTACCGGTCTGGGACTCGTGCGTGGACGCAGCCTCCTTGTGGTCCCAGCCCAGGGCCGCGGTGTCCATGCGGTCTCGCTGCACACCAAACTTGCCACCGAAACCATGGGCGCAGTCTGTGTGTGGGGCACGACAGCACACGGTGCACATTCAGCGTTTGTCTCACAGCCAAACATCGGACGGGATGGAAGCTATCTTAGTTGAAGGATGCAGCGATAGAAAGAAATGGAAAGACCACTGCAAAGAGGTATTTGTGAAGGAAGTGGTCATGCCTTAATGGCCCAAAAATGCCAAGGCACTAGAAAAAGAAACAGCAGCCAGCTGGTCAAATCCGTAACGATGTACGGCTATGATACAGTACTAGAACATTAGCCACACAGGACAAATGGATCATGGCATTCGAGATGAAAGCTTTTAGAAGGGATTTTCAGGATTTCGTACAAAGACGCTGTTACAAACAAGGAAGTTCTGGCCAGTGTGACTGTAAACATGAAAGTAGAACCTTAGAAATAATCAAGGGTCAAAAGCCGTGATATCATAAACATGAAAAATGCTGTGACCGGTGGCAGGCTCACTGCAAGGTGCTGGAAGGATGAGAAGAAGACTAAGAACTGCACATCAGCTGGGCAAACGACATTGTAGAACGGGCCAAGGAGTGGGGGACAGATTGGAGACGCAAAAGAGGTGCAGTAATAGAGCTCGCGAGCAGCGACGGAATGAGGAAGCAAGGGCAGCGGAAGTCGTGCCCCGATAGTCACGAACACCGCGGAATTGAAGAAAAGAAGAACTGCTGCAAAGATACAACGCGCCCACCATTTCCCGTCACGCCGCACCTGCTTTGAGTTTAAAACACATTTGCATTGTGAACTCTTGCGGCAAGAAGTGTAACCACCTGGTGTCAGGGAACAGCTCCTAGACACGACTTCGATTGTTTGCTATCCTAGCAGCGAATTGGCTTTAGTGCAGTGTGTCTCATGGCGTATGGTTTGTATGCAGTTTCGTCGGATTTGAATGGAATGTATTTGGCTTAAGGCGTTAGTCTGGTTACAAAGCCCAAATTTTTCGCCGCTTTCTCGATGCAGCTGCTTTCTTGAGGCAGCTCATCACACATGTGAGATGCAGTACAATCTTTTGCTGAAATCCCACAATAACCAGCCCTCAGATGTGTTTCATGTAGGCATTACAAATAACGATTTCAAGTTATATTGCGTCAAAATGCGATCGCACCTCAAGATGCTCTACAGAAATTTGAAACCACATTTGGGTTCAAGGGTGGTGGTGGATGGGGGTGTTGCTCAGAATGGGGAAAATGTGAGAGAGGAGAGACAGAGCAACACCGCGGCACGGCGCTGGACAAAGCAACCATGGCCCAGCAGCGACCACAACAAGCCCCAGAGACAGCCAAGACAGCTACAGCAGACACCCCTTGACGAGTTCCAGAACACAAGCTTTATCGAGCAATATTGACCTTTTTGCGAAGAGTGCGCCGCCGCTGCTGCTTTATAATCAAACCGCTCGGCGGACTGCAAAACAAACCATCATTATTCACGTCAGTCAGAGAGTGTTTCTCATTTCACGGTGCACTTCAGTGCAACTGAGATAATCAAGTCACAGTGTCTATATGCTATAACGAGCGAGCAGTGGATGATTGCTATCTCTGTTCTGGGGGTCCTGACCGATAGAAGGAAATTCCATGTTCCTATGACCGGCAGCAAGAGATCTTGAGGACAACTATTATTGACGTTTAGCTGGGATGGTGCTAGTGGTGATGGTCATGACAGATGATGGTGATGATGATGGCTTCAGTTCAAGCAGTAGATACATGTGCGCACATTTTTTACATTCACAAACGTTTTTTTGTGAACAGCCAGAGAGCGTAGTGGTTAGCGTGCTTGCAAAAAGGTGGTATAGTGGCCATGATACATAAACGCAATTTTGGGGAGTTTGTTGCTGACAGGTCACCGATAAATGGTTGCCGCACCGCTTGCTCATACAAAAACCGTCGTCAAAATATGGACAAATCTAATTACTCAAGGTATAACTGGGATGGCAACTTCCAAACAGTTTACAGAGGTCACATAACTAATCAAGGTTGTGTGCTCCATAAGGCAAAATCACTCTTCACCGCACAGGCGCGACGTAACCCCATAGCGCTAACCGGCCGCTATAGTTGTGTGAGTGGCCTCACCTTGTCGATACGATCCGTCTGGACGCCGAACTTGCCTCCGAACCCCTTGGCGCCGTCGGTCTGGGAGGTGTGCTTCGTGGTTTCAGCCACGTAGGTGTGGTCCACGGCCGACTGTGGGTGACACAGGTACACACACTACCTCGAACCCAAGTTGAACACCCTCTGTAAATGATGATACGCTCATCAGACAGTGAGGGGACTACTTTTGCCTGCCATTAATACAAAATTTCAACTGGCATGTCCGAGCTGAGCAAACGCAAGGCCCTCATAGTGCAAATGGTCTTCAACTGGCTATTTATGCTAGAACCAACCTTTTAGAATCAACCTTTGCCACACTGTTTCTCACAAGGCATCTGAATTTGGCTCAGGATTAGACAAGTCAGTCTGGTAGATTGAGTCCAACATGGGTGTTGAAATCAATGAATGAAATGTATGGGAATAGTAACCATGGTAGTAGCTTGATTATACCTACGTGACTTTACCAAAAGAACCAAAGAGTATGGATTCCTGCAGTCACGAAAGCTTCAAATCAAGATTTAACGAGTGGTGGATCATCAATCAACCTGGCGGCTTAACAATCAATTCTTTCCAGTACAGCGGGGTATGAACTGCGTGACAACAGGACTCCAAATTTGACCGAATTTGTATAAGTAGGAACAATTGTTTGGGGTCAAAGAAAGCTTTGGGAATGGAAAAGAAAGCCAAGCTTCATGCGACGCTTCCATAGCCAGATTAGTAATACAGTCACCACATCCGTGGCAGGTGAGATGAGACTGTTGTGAGATGTGCAGCATGGACCAGCTCATTTACTGTGGTGGCCCGTCACCGTACCTTGTCCATGCGGTCACGCTCCACACCGAACTTTCCACCATAGCCGTGCGACGCCTTGGGTCCGGCCTTCAGCTCGCTCACTTTGATGGCCTGGTGATCCTTGGACACATTCTCACGGAGCTTGTCCAAGCTGCGGCAATAAAGATTGCAGCAACAGTTCATGCACATGCACATCACCCTTTTGCCAAACCACTGAAGGAATGAGGGCCTTCCCATGCTGCGCAGTTCATAGGCAGGGTTGCCACCTGTCCTCTAAGTTTTCCAGGATCATCCTCTTTTTGAGGCAAAAATCTGTAGGTTTTCCCTGAACACTAAAAGTAAGAAAAAAATTGTCAGTCTACACCACCCAATACAATGCATTTACGTGCAGTTCTCCTCTCTTCCAGTATTGGGATATTCTTCTTCCAATGATATGTCCTGGTATTATGTGCCTCAGAGGTGGCAACCCTAGTCGTACGGTTAGTTTTTGTGAGTTTTGTGTCATGTATGACGTTTCAATGTCTCATATATATACGCACAATTTCTATTTTGGATGCCTCAGGTTGGCTCTTTGGTCCTGAGGCACTTCTACTGGATCCTGATAATCCTGAGAAAACCATAATTTGGGTTGGCGAAAGCAGACAGCTAGAAATGAGAATTAAGTAGTATGGTACAGCATACAGTACATGATTTTGTTGCATTGCCCTCTGCTGATTACCATGAAGCAGAGCCACCGATGACAACCTGGTCAACAATCCAAGTACAACCCAGGCTCTTTCCTGCTTGGCTCTGACAAGACTGGGTGGATTCCGGGTTATTTTGTCAAAGGCTGCCAATTCCTCTGTCACCTCAGATCCCTCATAAAATACGAATGCGTTACAAATCCTTCTGGCTCACAGCCACAATGCACATCCTTGACTTCTATCCTCTGGGCGATACCAATTACTCCCGCAAGGAAATCGTATTTGTCGTGAGTGGTACACAAATCTGCACATGAAGCAAACCTTTCACAACAGGAAGAGACTGACCGTCACATGGTGCCGGCATCCTGCCACAGGAAACAGTTGGCAGAGACCTCATGTGCAGCTTCCTCGAAGTGGTTCCATGTTTCGCCGTTTTATAAAAAAAAAAACTATTTCATAATTTGAAGAACCACATGTAATGTACGTAGACTTCTGTATGGGGTGTTGTGATTAGCATACTCTATTGATACTTATGGGATTTGTATTACTTGTTAAGAGCTGTTATCCATCATAGAGTTAACAGGTCAAGTTTACACACATAACCAAACACAATTGAAGATGATAATATTTTGAACTGCATATCTCTGCAGTATGTTTTTTGGGTTATACCATGAAAACACCGTGGAGAGCAAGACAAACAACTACAGAAGCTTATGCAATAGTAATTTTACCTTTTGTGTGTGTTTTGTATCATGTACGATGTTATGATGTTATAGGTTTCATTGAGATGCTTTTGAGCCTCAGAAACTTCCACTGGATTCTAATAATCAAGAGAAAACAATATTTACGTGTGCATTTTAAACAATAAGCAATTTTTTTTCAACTAAATACGGAACGGGATTAATCCACTCCTGGGGTCTTTTCAAACTTCTGGATACATTTGGGGTTATACAAGCAGCTATCTCATGACGTGGGAAACACAAGGTGTTGTAATGTTTGGTCTTCAATCACCTGATGTGTCCTTGACGTCCAGATCCTTCCACGGTCTTAGCTCCCCAGCGCTGTTCCTTTTCTGTAACATCATTCTACACCCCCATCGTCACATTCATCAGCATCATCATCCTCCTCTCCATAGTACTCCCATAACGTAAAAAATAATACGTCGACGCATGGATCCAGCACGGATTTGTCTTCGGAAGTATTTCATGAGTGATAATAGCTTCACGTTCCAAGTGGCAAAACAAATTGGTGTCATTCGTAATTATGTAATTTCGCCAAAGTTTTGGGCAACCCTTTGAATAATTTGGCTGGTTTCCTATTAAGTCCCAAATGGCAACACAGCTGAATACAAAAACTCATCTATACAGGGTTATTGTGAGTCCCCTATTACAGAACGAGCTAATTAACACTTTTGACGTTAGTTGTGCAAGGAATAAAACGACACAATGATACTTAAATATGAACTTGAAAGTCTCTTGCAAAAAAAAACAATGATGCGTGCAAGGAGCTGTCATTTGAACAATATTTTTTAAGTAAAATAGATTGGGAAAGCTGGAAGTATTAATTTATAAGGTTAGAAGTGGTTCGATACGTTTTAAATAAACAATGGGTTGTTATCATTATCGACTAGGTACAGCAGGCTCCGTGCATACATGTTAACAGTGGGAGGTTATGATTCATCATGAAAGGCCATGTTATTAAATTAGTGGGAAGTATGAATGTATGTATGTATAGGACCACAAGTTTATTTGCTGTAGAGTGTAGACTACTGTATATATTTGCATATACAGTATGGGAACTACGTTAAACTTCTCGTTTTTTGCATTGTGAAGGCTGCTATCCATAAATATAACTCATTCATGCATTCGCCTGTGAATACACATGAAAGAAGGCTCAATTTGCACTTTGAATGGAAGAGTTGTGGATCAGGTAGATTCGTGAAACTCCCAAACCCACTTGGCCGCAAGTCGGTCAGATGCCAGAAGAGCAAATCGTTTCTAGTTTCCATTCGTGCGGAGCTTGAAGTGTCACAAATGTGTGGTGGGTACTCTATGTTTCTTTCCACATGTGAAATGCAGAAACCTCCTGAAAATTAGTAATGAGGCTAGGCCTCGGCAAGGTAAGGTAAAAACAACGAGCCTACCTTTACCCTACCTTTTACCTTACCACAATACAATCACTCTACCCTACCTTTTACCCTTTAGCAGGTAAGGCAAAAGGTAAAAAGCAACGAGCCTACCTTTACCCTACCTTTTATCCTTACCACATACAAATTTCCCGATTACAGGGTAATTACTGGGGTACTACACATTAAAAAGGGTTATAACGGAAAATGCTAGGTAGAGCGCTTTACTCATATAGAATACTCTCGATGATTCCAATTTTACACGATTGTCGTTGTTGTCATTGTTGTCGTTGTATCCTCAAATCTTGTAACTCAATTTTAACCCACTTCCCAATGTGGTATCGACTGCAAACTTGGGATACTTATGTCATACTGATGACATTCTTTTTTACATGTTATGTTTCGGCTTGGGTCTAATTGTCCACGATCAACTGACGTTGGCTGTAATTGGCCACGGTCCTTTATGTTATGGCAAGCTTCGAGGACACTTCCTGGTGTCGTGGAGTTCTGCCATTACTCGTACATTTCATAAAAGCGTGTTTAAAAAAAAGTTTTTTAAAATATTACTTATTAAATGGAGGCCACGGACTGCGCCACGGAGCTTTTAGCGGTAAACAAGGCACCGTATTTACCGGGTAATACTTCGCGCTCCCTTTACCCTACCGGGTAATTCTTCCGAGCTACCTTTACCCTACCCTTTACCTTACCCCTTGGCATGTCGACACCTTTACCCTTTTACCCGGTAAAAAGGGTAAATTACCTTGCCTTGCCGAGCCTAAATGAGGCTCAGCAAGGTTAAACAAAGTGCATCATTATTTTATGTAATTCATTTAGGTAATGGGCAAATGAGAGATTGGGTGCAGAGGGTAATTTTGTCCAAGGCAGGGCATCAAATCTCAGACACTACTACGCAGGTTTGAGCCTGGATCGTGCTTAGATAGGTGAGCTCCACACATAAAACAAGTGTTATAGGCTGTTGCGGGGAGGGTTACATTGTCAACAAAATTGCTGGGAAGCAAAGAAAAACCACGATTGTAATGCAGTATATGCTCCAAGGTCTACACTACCCATTTTCACCTCCGATTAACCCAGCTGGCTACGTACGGCGCGAAAGCAGTTCAACATACACACACCAATCCGCAATGACCAGCGTGGTGAAGTATGCTCAAATAATCCCCCACGGGACCCTTCGTACAGCAGTGAATTGACGGGCTTGATGTACACGCACACAATGAGATGTCAGAGGCCGATCTAACCTCAAAGTCAGGGTCAGTCTCCCAGTCATCCGCCCCTGCCTGTTCCACCTTGGCTGTGGACACCTTGTGTCCTGTGGCCGATTTCCACATGCTTGCTCCTCCTGCTGATGTGTGTCACATGTCCATCATAAGCATAGAGACACACACATTGCCTCTGCGTAATAAACCATATCGGATCTTAACTGATTGTTGTTCACGTTTACGGTGACTTTCAGAACGCAGTCCACTCACTGGCATTGACTGTGTATCTTGTGTTCTCCACAGGGAATGCATTATTTGCTCCGCTGCGGGTCTCCTGCTTCTACATACTATTAACATTCCCTCCCTTTGTTAATGCTACCCCTACCCCCTCCCTTTGATGCTGCTAATCCTGCATAATGCATGGGCCCACCTCCTACGCATTTCCCATAAATATGCTAAATTCCTCTTGATATGCAAATTATTTTGTCAAGGCGCTCTTCTTCCACCTCCAACCCAGCTTATATATATGCTAAATTCCTCTTGATATACAAATTATTTTGTCAAGGCGCTCTTCCTCCCCTCCAACCCAGCTTAAAAAAAAGACGCTCCAAGCCTGGGGTTGTCATTCAGACTCTGTCTTCTCGACAGACCTGTTCTTCACCTGAGGACGGCTGCTTGCGTTGTGGCCGAAACGTCGTGAGAATTATTTTATTATGTTTTCTTTTTATTACTTTATTACTACCCTTCTACGTGACTTTACCGAAAGAACCAAGAAGATTGCCTCTGCTGTGAGAGTCAAAATACATCTCAAACAACCCCCAACGTGGACATAGATATACAGCACCCGTTATATTTGATCACATGTTGTACACGAATAATAGAATTCGTTAATATTGTAACGTGAGCTCCCAAGGCACACGTTATTACTGGCTTTAGAAGATAGATACACTCTCAGAGATAACCACATGCCTGTCCCCACATGGTGAGGAATGGTCAATCATGACCAACACATGGTGGGGATGCCTTCATCCAGCAGTGGATCGATAAAGGGGTTCCATCATCCATCAATTTTGAGTAATGTATCCGTGTATAAAGATGCGTGTGTGCTGTATTAATGTACAAGTATCGACATTATTATAATACACGGGTATCCCTTGATCAATCCACTGCTGGATGAAGGTCTCTCCCGTGCCTTTTGGTCATACTTCACCACCACGGTGAAGGCTGGTTGGAGAAGGGCGAGGGGGCATTGAGAACCGGTTTAGAGACACAGGTGAGCCGTGGCAGGGAATCGAACTCGGGTCGCAAGACTGACACCCAACCAATGCAATGCAGTGGACAATATCAGAATATTCGCCACTGAAATAATTGCCGCTATATATTTCAATTATTTTTTTTTACAAGTGTTAGGCAGTGGCTGCCAACAAGTTCCAACTTATCACATTCGAACGTACAGTAATAAGGAAGTGTAATGTTAATCTAAAGTATGCTCTGGAACTCGTTAACATTCTACAATGTATCAGTCAGTTTAGGATTATCATCATCAGCTTACTGCAAATTAGCACACACGGACACACACGCACGCTCGCACTCACATTGCAACTTACCTTAAAGGTTACTTTGCCTCGACTATCTTAGCCCTGGCTTTATTTCCTCCCCCTCTATGTGTGTGTATGTGTTTATTTAAATATTTTGTGCCGAATTCTTTGTGCGAATACCGGCACGGCCTGTCCACGCCCTCTGCCCGCAGCGTCCCCCAGCAGAGGATCAGTTCGGATAATACCACCCTTTAGATTACGTACAACGCTTAAGCACGCACGCCCAACCTGTATTAGACTTCATAGAGCGCTTGAGTAATGGCACGTAGGTAAAATAATAATTAAATAAATAACAATACTTTCATTATTTTACTTTATTATTATTATTTTTTAAATATAAAAACAAATATTATTATTTTATTATTATTTTACCTACGTGACTTTACCGAAAAAACCTAAGAGTATGAATCCTTGCAGTCACGAAAGCTTCAAATCTAGAATTAACAGCACAAAGACCCCTTTAGATTACGTACACCGCTTAAGCACGCCCGACAAACCGTTATTATATTTCCTAGAGCGCTTGAGTAATAACTCGTAGTTCCCTTTAGATTACGTACACCGCTTAAGCACGCCCGCCCAACCGTTATTAGATTTCCTAGAGCGCTTGAGTAATAACTCGTAGTTCCCTTTAGATTACGTACATCGCTTAAGCACGCCCGCCCAACCGTTATTAGATTTCCTAGAGCGCTTGAGTCATAACTCGTAGTTCCCTTTAGATTACGTACATCGCTTAAGCACGCCCGCCCAACCGTTATTAGATTTCCTAGAGCGCTTGAGTCATAACTCGTAGTTCCCTTTAGATTACGTACACCGCTTAAGCACGCCCGCCCAACTGTTATTAGATTTCCTAGAGCGCTTGAGTAATAACTCGTAGTTCCCTTTAGATTACGTGCAACGCTTAAGCGCGCCCACCCAACCTGTATCAGATTTCCTAGAGCGCTTGGGCGACACCTCCAAGTGCTCTTGAAGCTTTAAGTGTGACAACGCAGTCGTGATTAAATTTCACAGAGCATTTCAGCTGAACGCCCACGTTCCGCATAGAATTCGTAGAGCGTATTAGCAAAGCAATGCAGTTGCTTTTGGATGTCATACATTATTTCAGGTGGACTTGTCAGTCCCTTTAAAATGTAATAGCTTCAGCGTGGGTGTATGCAGCTCATCAGATGTAGTATCGCGGTTAATAAGTCCTTGCAACACCATCTATGGGGCCGTCCATAAATGACGTCACGCGATTTTGGACGATTTTTGACCCCCCCCTCCCCCCTTCGTCACACGGCGTCACAAAAAGTCAGACCCCCCCTCCCCTCAAATATGACGTCACAAAGCTCCCCCCCCCCCAAAATAAAAAATGCTTCAAATCGCTTTAAACTATTGTCATTGTAGTGCGTATTTAATGTGCCGCTGCACTCTGATGTTGTAGGAGAAAACGTTATTTTAAAAAGTCTATTTAATTAAGTACAACGTGTTGTCTATATTTATTTAAAGTTGCGCATTATGATGTTACGTCACATTTCTCAACCCCCCCCCCTCGTCACACATCGTCACAAATGTCTGACCCCCCCCCCATGTGCGTGACGTCATTTATGGACAGCCCCTATGCTTTCGTGAAAAAGTAAGTTCTCTATTTGGCGTTTAAAAAATTAACCCGTAAAAACTAAGTTTTTCACTATAAATCCTTTATATGCGTGGCGGCTAGAGTCCTCTCGTCCTCTGGCTTGAGATGGCTGCCACCTATGGGTCAGATGATTGTCTGCCACCATTAAGCAATTGGTAATTAAATAAATAAAAATTCCTAAAAAGTGTAAAATTTTGCAAAAAAATTTCACGAAAATTGTCACGCACAACGAGTCTGTGTGGAAAATGTCAGCTCGATTGGATCACGGGAAGTGGGTTAAAAAACGACCGAAAGATTTGCACGGTCCTAAGCAAGCAAGCAAGCACGCAAGCAAGCAAGTTAACTTAATATAAAGGATTTTAAAAATACATACATACCTGTCAACCCCTGATCAGTGCCTACCTTATTGGTCAACTCTGTGCCCTTATAAATCTCAACGTTCATCCTACAAAGTGTCATCACAAAGGAGAAACACAAGCAGACAATACGAAACAATGTTGCTGCCCGTGTTGAAATGGCTGTACCCCGTATGGACCTGAAAACTCAGTTTCCCTGCACAAGACCAGGGGGTATGAGCCGTGTGGGTTGACACGGTATGACAATCTTAACTGTTTTATTGCCAGCAAAAGTGAAAATAGCCAATTAAAATGTCATTGAATTGCGGGGGGGGGGGGGATTGTGGGGTGCGGGTGGGGGTTGTAAGGTGGGAGTTGTGGGGTGCTGGTGGGGGTGGTGGGGGTTGTGAGGTGGGGGTGGTAGGGGTGGTGGGGTGCGGGTGGGGGTTGTGAGGGTGGTGGGGTGGGGGTGGTAGGGGTGGTGGAGTGCGGGTGGGGGTTGTGAGGGTGGTGGGGTGGGGGTGGTACGGGTTGTGGGGTGCGGGTGGGGGTTGTGGGGTGCGGGTGGGGGTTGTGGGGTGCGGGGGGTTGTGAGGTGGGGGTTGTGGGGTGCGGGTGGGGGTGGTAGGGGTGGTGAGGTGGGGGTGGTGAGGTGGGGGTTGTAGGGGTTGTGGGGTGCGGGTGGGGGTGGTGGGGTGCGGGTGGGGGTTGTGAGGGTGGTGGGGTGGGGGTAGTGAGGTGGGGGTGGTGAGGTGGGGGTGATAAGGGTGGTGAGGTGGGGGTGGTAAGGGTGCGGGTGGGGGTTGTGGGGTGCGGGGGGTTGTGGGGTGGGGGGCGATTAGAGCCGCGCATGCGCAGTGAGTCGCGAGCCGTGACATCTTGAGCCGCGGCACGAGGGTGAGAGGGGAGACGCGGTGAGAATATTGATCGCGATTATCAACATTATTATTATGATCAATTATGTTATTATCGTATATTATTCACATTATCAATACGCTGTTACCGTTGTAGACGGATTACGACGATGTATTGCGTGCGCTCTCAGTGTTGTCATGCACTGTACAGCACTGTATTGGTATTCCAAAAACGCCGCCTTGTTTACAACTGCAAGGTCCCGTGCAATGTGCAGATTGTTTGTGAATTCACTGATGGATAGGGGGGGTGGATGTTTGTGAATTCACTGCTGGATAGGGGAGGGTTCGCATGCCGGTGTGGGTCGTTGGGGAGGGGTGGAGCCGTTTTGACCATACTTCACCGCGCTGGTCAATGCTGGTTTGTGAAGATGGGTAGACGTATCGTTACGGTATTTCTGTTACCCATGTGTGGAGCAATGTGTGTGTGTTGGCGTGTACACCTTATTGGATGTACACGTGTATCCAGTGCATGTATCTAGACAGACTTGTATACGGTCAGCGGCGCTGCGCTACGAACCCGGCCACCCGAGTTCGATTCACGGTGGTGATTATCTGAACCGGTCCTGGGCCTCCTCCCCTAGGTCGACTCAGCCTCAAATGAGTACCTGGTGCGGTGTGTAAACATCGCCACTGGGGAGACAAAGGCGGCCGAGCGTGGTGCTGGCCATCCACCCCCTCGTGTTGCCTGTGCCCACGTTCATAGATGATCGCTAACAGCACGTCACATTAGTCTGTTAAGGCTATACGGGGGATCTTTGTTTTTGTTATATTGTCATCATCAGCCATGGTCAATCCACTGCTGGATGAAGGCCCCCCCAAGTCGTCTCCATCCAGTTATTATATCCTGCGACTTAAAATTGCTTCTCCAAATGACCCCAATTCGGTTCCAACGTAAAACGTCAGCTGACTGCTGGAGGAAGGCCTCGCCACGGTGTTTGACCATACTTCACCACGCTGGTCGACCATACTTCACCACGCTGGTCAATGCCGGGTGGTGAAGTATGAGCCGGTCATGGGACTCCCAGGACCGGGTCAGATTGTTAATTTTATAAATCACCCTTAGCCCACCATTGGCCCACACGTGCAAAAGATGGGGATTCTCACATTATTGTACACTGGCATTATACACTGCGCCAATGCTTCTACCACTGTTGGGCGAAGGTCCCTCCACACCTTTGGGCGATGTGGGGTGTTTAACCACGCTTCACGCTGGCAAGCAAGTTGATGAGATTACTCAGGCTCGGTTTAGATGTCACTTTCCACTGGTGTTGACTGCGGCTGGAGATGGAACTCAGGTCGCCAAGTTGGTAGGGCAAGGCGCCTCCACTACACTCCCACGAACGCATCGGCACTTATCTATACATTTGAAAAACTACTACAACGATCCCCGATATACTCTACCCTTGTTGACTCTGGGGCAGGGGTAAAGGAACCCCACAGCCCTTGGTCCGAATACGACTTTATTTCACACTGTCTGTGGCCTAGAAATGCAAAACAGGCCAAGAAACGATATTTCTCACTGGAAGGATCTGAGCCGTACTAATCGGGAACTGGAGAGGAATATTTTACACCTGGCAATACTGTTTATAATCTAAGCCACGTCCGTCCTTCAGCGGATCTCATCCAATGACATAAGTGACTGAGGCGTGTGTTTGATGTGTTACCGCCAATGGTATAGTATTTCCAGGTCCTATTCAGCCCTCGATAAGGAAAAGGTTCTCCACCCTTGCTCTAGGGGAGAAAAGTGCTGTGAGAGCGCCTAACAAGGCTAACACGGCACCATAGGAGTTGGTGTGGCTGGCCCCACTGCAATGTTTGCTGTGTTTAGTTGTATACATTTAAATCCAGTTCTCTCATGAAAAATAAACGGCTGATATTAATGGACTCTTCATCTTAATCATGCCCAGCCGCTTCTGTCCCCCCTGGTGCCGATGTTCACCCACCACACCAGGTACTACTCACTGCACCTGAACCACTCACCCATGCTAACGCTGCACACCCCTGCTCTTGTCTTAGCAGGAAAGAAGTCGGACAAGACTGCGGCTGTGCATCAGCGATGGAGGGAGACGACTGGGAGACGGAGTGCAAGGACATGCGCGCAGAGGCCGACGCCATCATCAACGATGTGGTGTTCGCTGTGCGCGCCATGGCGCTGTCACGAACGCTGCCCAGTTCCGAGTACCTTGCCTACATCAACGTGGAGACCAAGGAGGGGCAACGCTACTGTGTGGAGCTGTCGGACATGGGCCTCAAGGTCTGCCTGCACTCCCCTAATACTTTAATTTATGTTTCTTTCCACCGTACAACCGAGAGTTATGCCCGGGCAGTGCCGAGTCAGCCTGGTGCTGCAGGTCAGGCAGGAGTCAAGCTGTTATTCCACTGCAGAAGCCAGGCTTCTGCACGGGAATAAAAAAAAGTGCTATAACCCTAACCCTGCGTGTCAGACTGATTGGCCGAGAGCCAGATTAAGATGTCTTCTTAGGTCAGTGTATCATACCAGCTCGGTATGAAAAATAGGCAGTGAGGGCCTGGCGCTGGTTTGGATATGTGAGTGGAAATGTGGTATACATATCCTTAATTATGACCAGGTGAGAGTCTATATTGCCTTTTGAACAAATCCCAATTAACACGGCTGATACTGTCATATTTTTAGAAGATAAGCAGGTTTGAGCCGAGATAATGCATCAATGTGAGCCACCTTGCAGGACATGCTGCGAGATAGTGATGCGAGGTTATAGGACAGTGCTGCAAATTTTTTTGTACTGAACTTCTATACTCCTACATCTCCTCTGCACCAATTCTAGACTGACCAGAGTGGAGAACAGTGGTCCGTTAATCTCTATGATCCGCATGGCAGAGGTAGGCCTTCATCCACCAGTGGCTTGTCAAAGAGTTTTAAATAAGTACAGGTGGGTCACAGCACGAGTAAAACACAACAGGGTGTGTGCTGTTTTTCGAGTTCTCTTGCTGCCCACGAATGTACAGGTAGTCCCCGATTTACGATGGAGATGCGTTACGACGACCCCATCGTAAGTCTAAAATATCGTGAGTCGAAAATGGCCTAGCCTACCCAGGAGTCTTAAAAAATGATGATAATTTAGCAAAACAGAGCAATGTACAGTACCGTACTGTATAAACTATATGCGTACATTACATCCCGGCAGCGTCCCAACGTACAGTATCGTACCTCGTACGCTGCTGCGTTTGCCTGCCGCGCGAAATGTAAAATATTTTACAATTTTGTCATATCGCTATCGCCATCGTAAGATCGAAATATCGTTAGTCGGACCATCGTAAGTCGGGGACTATCTGTACTGACATTCCCCATTTCTCCCCGGGTTACCCTCCCCCGGGTTACCCCTCGGTGCCACCAGATCGTGTCTCACGCCTTTGACCTGGTGGACGACAGCTTTGATGGGCAGCCCCACGAGACAATCTACTCCCTGCTCGACACGGTGAGCCCAGCGTACCGGCAGGCGTTCAGCGCCGCCCTGTTTCACCGCCTCGAAGCCCTGCAGCAGGAGCAGCAGGCACAGCAGGCGGACCTATAAGGGTGTACATGCGTGTGGCGAATGCGTAGATTTGTGGGGGATGATCTTTAGAAAATGCACAGGGGGCCGAGCCAAGTTGACACTGAGAGAGATGTTTAACCAAACACACAGAAGGCTAGGGCCGCCGTAGTGTTTTTACGACGGAGATCCATTTGTAAACTCGTATTACTTAAGGCCGACGCTGTAATAAAAAATGCTAGTGTAGTGTTTAAACAAATTGGAAATGTTTACCATCGTGAAAGTAAACACGGTTATTTAATGCAGAATCACACAGTGCAGTTTACTTATGGGTTATTTAATGAAAAGCACACTTACAAATGCAGTATAAGCACATGAAAACCATCAGTACACATTCAACATTCTGTCATCCAGTATAAGTTTGAAGTATACTTTTAACATGTAATGTTTTATACCGCTACAATCGTTTTGCATAAGCCGTACATAACTTTGCAGTGAAGATTTCTTCTGTGGCTTCGCATATTAAAAAGAATGTGGAAAAATGTGTATGCAATCAGGTTTGAAATAATGCAGAATATGTATCAATTGTACCATGGCATGAGTACATTTTCATGATTCTGCTTTGGAAATGCCCAGAGCCTTCATTGCTTGACATTTAGCCACCCTTTTCATGCTAACAGTAGTTTCTTAAGAGTTAATCCACACACCTTGTAAGCGTGCATGCATTCGTCACGCCCACATACCTTTCGGTGAGGGTCAGCTTTGCAAATGTGCATCGGACTTGCTCAGCCTGTTTGTGTACTACAGACGAAGCATGGCTTTGCACTTCACACTGACATGAATGAAATGATACTGTGCTGGACATGCCCTTGCAATTGCATTTGCATGGTTTACATATGCGAGGGTACGTACGTGTGTCGCTACTCGCCTTAACCGAGTAAAATTGTTTGCACGATCCGTTTGGCTGCAGGGTTCTGTGGTCTACTCATGCGTACAAGCAGTGAAATAATTATTATAAGTTACAGCTATTTGTCAAGCCACTACGTGTCATGTAAGTCATGGCAGTTGTTGGATAATACTTCCCCACACTGGTCACTACGGATTGAAGGATGGCCAGGAACCGGTTCGGATATCATTCACCAAAGATGTTAACCGTGGCCAGGAATTGACATCAGGTTGTTCGATTCTTAGCGCGACGTGCTAACTACTGCACCACCACTATCTCCCACCTCCGCTCCTGAATATGTATCTTAATGTTAATAACCGAAGTCTTTTCACACCACTTCTGGTGTGCAACAGAATTGATGTGGCCTCAATCACAGCAGCCAACTGGTAAGGAACGCAGGAACTCGTTGTTCAAGGGATCCGTTGTCATTATTTACAGCGGCAATATCCCACTTTCTCAAACTCATCAGCTAATCTAACATTACTCGTGATGATTTGATTAAAACTACCTCGAGTATTGCTTCGAGAGTGCTTTTAAGGTCGGGTTTTTTTCGAAACGTCGGTCTTCCCAACCAACCATGGCCACCTTTGCACGTTTACCAATCCTCTTCGTTCAATAAAAAAATAATTACACGTTGCATGCGCATGATGGTAAAGAAACATGTTCCACCACATTGTTGATAATGCTGATTAAACCAAGACCATGCTTGTCCCATACTATTCAAATTAAGCGAGAGGTCTTGTGTGTGCACCCCATGTAATGTTGAGGGCAAGTGAAAGAGATCTGATGATTGACATTCACCTGATGGTTGGTGTTATCAACGATTGGTACCACCAATTATCAACCACGTGGAGTTCATATCGACTTGTTCTTGAATGGAGACGACTGGCAAGCATGTGAAGGTGGATTGTGGTGGGGTTGCAAGGACCGGAATCGGAAACACCCCAATAGATCATGCAATTTGACCCCAGTGCTATGAAGGAAAACTATTGAATGTGCTTGCTCAGTAAACTTTAGGAGTTAAATACTGATCTACGATTTGGACGTGGGGCATACCTTGTGGAGCATTGCTTCATGGACATAGACGTTAACATAACATGGAGGCCTTGCTTGCAATGTCAGAGCACTCCACTGGGAGTGAAACGTACGCCTTGCATCATCACTGTCGTATTTTGAAAGATGTCCAGCTTTTTTAAGGTGCTGTATTTTCATATGGTTGTTATTTTGAATGTACTGTATTTTTGTAAACATAACAATCTTCATCTTTATTAAAGCAGTTATCGAAATCTTATTTAACGGGATGGGGAGGGGAGATAAAACATGTAACATCCAAATTTGTGACAAGTTTAATGTAAAAAATTAAAGGATTATGCTGGACAGTAATTACAAAGGGTACTGAATTTTACATGATTCGTTTATGTAAAATAAATATTTCCAGTACACTTCTGAGCTCGCGAATGTAATTGCTTTGATTAAAATCAGAAATAAGGATGTGTACTTGTTAATTTAGTTCTGAGGGAATAACTGAAAAAATAAAAAAACTGAACTTGCTGGTGGTACGTACTTCATTTATGTATGTTTTCAAGTGCCTCAATTACTGCAGATTACCACATTTGAACAAAATTGTGCTGCTCTAAGTTAAACAAATTCGTCTGGGTGGCTCATTTTACGAATTCAAACCTCAATGGGCAGCCAATTTTTCGTAATATCCTTTTCGCTTTTCATTAGCAGAGATTTGGAGAATGCATGGCGAGGTTGAAATGCATCTAAGGTAGTTTACAGCCACTTCATTTGGCTCATACAGTAAAATAGTTAACATGCTTCATATTGAAGTATTTGCATGTCACTATAAATGTGTCCGTTTGTAATTTTTTCCACACGCATACAAAGATTCCACATTTTAGCGAGTCCATGAATTATCATTTGTACAGTTTCGTTTGTCCAATTCTGAAATGTGAGCAAATAGTTTGCATATCTTAATCAGCCATGATTTATTTATCCAATGCAGGCTAAATGCCTTCCCCCAATTATTGCCGTCTCTCAGCCTTTCAATGGCAATAATCCATATCGGGTCTGTACAAGATCCGATTTCAACGTTTCGTCTCCATGGTGAAGGTCCTCGTCAGCCTTGACCACTGGGCCATCACTCGTGTCCAGCGGCATCTTGTAAATAGCACACATTTTGCATTGCAAATAATCGATTCTTATAGGACGATGCATTTATTGCGACGGCTAATTTATTTGAATTGATGCAAAGGTACACGCCTGCCACGCGCTATGAAGAGTATGGTTTCAGTAATGAAAAACACGGCCATTGTCCCATTATAAAGCAGCTTTATTGTGTTTGAAAGGGCATAAGGAGAAAAAAAATAACCCACACTGTAACAGCTATATAATTGTAGTGAGATAACAGGGCATTTTAAATCCACCTGCACCAAAAGATAATCAGTGTCAAATCTGATAGCATTTTAAATAATAAACTAAAGATATAAACAAATACTCCAAGAGAATTGCACTTCAGGTTTTCAATTGTTTCAACCTCCTTTATACAGCGACGTTAAGACTTGCCCCATTTAAAACCGCACTTTTTTTACACACCGTTTGATAAACTCTAGCAGGGTAAAGCCTTGCAATTCGCTGGGAGGACTGTACATCTACTCTATCACATGATGCAACTCCCACAAAGGTCCACAAATATCTACACCTGTCATAAACCGGGAAAAACATTTTACAACTGGACTTGTGGTGGTGCATACCTGTCAACCCCTTATCAGCGCCCTACCTTATTACAGACCATTTCAGACCTTATTAGGCACCCCGTGCCCTTATAAATCTCAACGTTAAATCCTACAAAGTCCCATCACAAGGGAGAAACACAAAGACGGTTTTTTTTTGCCCGGATTGATACGGCTGTATGCCGTATGGATCTGAAAACTCGGTTTCCCTGTAAAAGAATACAGGTAAAGCGTATGGGTTGACAGCTATGGGTGGCAGCACAAACAACCAAAGTTTTTTTTAACAGAGCACACTCATTCGTTCTGTTTGTCAAAACTAAGTGTTTTACTTTCCCCACCCACAATGATCTTTCAAAACTGGTTGCAAGAGTATAAAATAAAAATACAAACAAGATGTAACTGCCCGCAACATTACCATATGATACAGTACTCATATTTTATTTGTGATCTAAGTGTCCTCTGGGTTTCAGAGTGGACTTATTTTTTATCTTAAGAGGACTGCTATTGACAAAGACAATTCAGACTTGATTCACCAAAATGTTACATGGATGCATCTCTTGATAGGGCAGAAGCAAATACCACAATTTCAGTATTGTTGCCATATAATATAATTATATTATGGAAATGTTAGCTAATATTAAATTAATACTACCTCATGCATTTGCCAGTCAGGATGAAACAGATACCTTTCCAATGAATGCAGAATATTTTTCTGACTGACATGCTCTGCTGTAGCTCATTTTGGTACATTCTTATTTCACTTTGCATTGAGAGCTTTATTCAGGTCTCTGACAAAACATAACGCAGTGTTTGTGGCCTCTCACTTCGTTATGTCAAGGTGAAGAGGTCATCATGGCCAAAGCCGTTGATGCCACCACACTCGCCAATGCTTCCTTTGGCAGGATCCTGTTGCAAAGTCGACACCTGACCTTTGAGGTCTGTTCCTACCGCACCTCACCCTGTGGCTTTACGTTTTCCCCTTGGTGTACCGCAAACACCTGTCTCAGTAACATGCTCTCCTACGAAAGTGTCCCACCTATCCTAACTTCCTTTTCGTGATTAAATCTACAACACTTTAGTGCTATTATCCATTATACACAGCAATACAAAAAGATTGGCCAATCTTCCCAACCAAAACCAAAGCAACTCTTGGGTGAGTAAAGGACTCAATGTTATAAATACAGTTTTCATTGACTCAATCGTACCCTGCCTAATTCACGCCCATTGTGAAACGACTGCCTGTAATCCAAACCCGGGCTGTCTCGTTCTGGTAGGCAGTCATTGCAGGCTGGCAGCGGGGCCTGCGGGAAAAACGGCCCATTGCTCACAGGAGGCCAAAGTAACACATGAGCACGGCGGCGTGCAGCACAAGCAGGTAGCAGAGGAGCGCGACACGCGCCAGGGGCCGTGAGCGGAGCAGCCGCGAGCAATATGCGGCACGGCCTCCCAGCCAACGACGGCACCACCACCCTCCGCCGCGCATCTGCGGAGACGAAACACGCGGTCGTATGTTACGTGGCACAAAGCCACGGTGCACAAGCCGTTGCCACGCATCTGCCGAGGTGAAACACGGCGTGGTGCGTGATGCGACACAAAATCACAGTACACAAGCCATTGCTGTGCATCTGCTGAGACGGGGGCGGGGGGGGGGAAACGCAAGCTTAATGTTTCAAGTGCCACTCTGCCAGCTATCTCACATCTGCCAAGACGAAAGACGAAACAGGCTTCCGTTACGTGCCAAGGGCATGACTGTGCCCCAACACAATGTATTTCTCCAGGATAAATAAAGATAAATATAGATTTTGACTCTGATGTATCTTGAAAATGAAATGGGGAAAAAAACTAGTCACTTTTGAAATAGATGATACATATGAGGTCGAATTTTTTTTTTAATAAAAAAAGAGAACAAACACTTGAAATACATCGTGAAAATGGTTTGTGACAGATCATGGAAACGCGTGGGAGGCGAGTCATAACCATTTGCTGTTTTTTGCCTGGGAAACGAAAAGTCTTGGGAAAACAATCCACAAAATGGTAATCTTGAGTTTTTTTTATGGGAGTGGTAAAACATGCAGTGATCTCACAGCAGGAGTGGATGTTGGCACACAGTTATGTTTTATTGTGGAAAGGTATATTTTTTTACTTAAGAATACCACGACAATAATATTTTCAGATGCATTATGTGAATATGTTAAATTCGCATCGTGTTTGAACCAGCTCAAGTGAATGGTCACCCAAATGTATTTCCTTTTCATCTGTGTTGTGTAAATACACAGGGCTGCCATTGGTGATAACCTGTCCATCAATGGAATCAGGGAAAACCGAGGAATGAAGTTCGGTGTTCAATTTCCACTTTGGCGTCAACGCATATTTAGTTCCAAAATAAATAAGCGACTGCATTGTCAGTGGTACAGAAGTAAATCAAATAAACTCACCGCCTTCACCATAAAGTTTGCATATAACATGCGTATAAACGAGAGGCAAACATTCTGACCAATGGCTCGTCTTCAGTAAAGAATTGTATGATATATATCGGTGGCTAATATTTAAGGCAGTTGGCATTCTTCTCTGAAAACATTAATATACTATTTAGGGCTTCCCAAATTCCAGACCTTGTGGCTCAATATTTTTCATTCAAATATACAAGTCCCTGATGATTGGTAAACACATCCCCACATGACTTAGAGAGTGGAAATTCAAATTAAGATGAGAGCTTATGTGTGTGTTATGTATGTACGCGCGTGTCACATGTGCATGCTGTTTAAAATTTCTGTTACAGTGCGGTGTTTTAACGCTACCTTGCGCACAATGTGATGCTCTCGGGGGTTGATGATGAGAGCTTCCCTCTCGTCGTCCGAATCCATGATGATGCTGTGCTCGTGGAGAGCAGGTGCGGCGACTGCAGGCCTGGGAGCGGCCTCCAGCCTGGCAAGACGAAGCACACGAAACAAAACGAAGAGGCACACACGGAAGGCGACGATTGTTACTGCTCAAATAAAAATACCGCTTGACAACTTCAAGTAATGGGGTCCCCCCACATAGAGGGAAATAAAGAATAGAGTGTAGCGAGATGCTTAGCTTCTGAAATCTGAGCTGGTGCATTCTGGGTTATTTGGTCGGAGACAACCAAGGAAATGAAGTGGGGCATTCACGGAACGCCACTCGTACCGGTTTATCTTCTCCTCCAGCTCAACCAGGGCTTCCTCCGCTGCCACCCGCCTCTCACGCTCCTCATTCAGGGTCTCCTCCAACCGAGAGCGCTCTTGATGCGACGTATCGTGGAGCTGTTCCGTCTCGGTCAGTCTGGAGTCGCAAAGAAGAATAAATGCCCAGACTCGTGTGAACAGCATGGAAAGTAGGGTCCTAAATTTAGCATACATATAAGTACACAAAAGCACTTGCACACTTTAAAATAATGCTCGTCACCCCTTGTCACCGCATCACTTTGTGTCAAAGCTAATGGTCATGAAAAATGATTTAGCGACGATGCAAATGACATTCAAACTAGATGCTGACATTGCATTTAGGCTCAATGAGTACATGACAGAGAACAAAATGAGATAAATAAATAAATAAAACATACAACTGCCAACAAGACACAAAACACAATTTATACTTCAAATCGAAGTGAAGACCTCTTAAATGACAACAAATCATTGAATCTTTTCGGGGAGCGGTGAATAAACGATGCCATTAGGGTACGGGCGCCCGCTGGGCGCCAGCGCGTGACCAAGAGTGGTGTGTAAACCGGCGCCGTCGCGCTCACCGGCGCTGGAGCTCCGCCACCTCCGCTGGGTCGACCTCGAGACGAGCGCTCGCTCGCTCCTGCGGCGCTCCCGGTGGGACCTCCTCCTCGCCTCCCTCCTTTCCCTGCGTACGCGCAATCACCGTCAGCACAGACTCCAAGCAGGGTTCAGAGCATTGAGGGCATTAGCTCTGTCGGCTTTGCCAGTCTGTAATTCAAGGTGACGTATTGAGAATTCTTGCAAGTAGAATTCTCAATAAGTTCCATTAGTTGCTCTGTAGAGTTGCCAAGTTGGCCTGCACAGTTGATTTATTTTATATAAATGAAGCAATGATCTGTTCCCCATAAATAATTTAAAGACTGTGCTGGCCGCAATGTACAAGCACAAATAGAATGTCAAAATAAATCACTAAATTTGTCTTTATCCTGCCTTATGAACAATATATTGCATGGAATATTTTAAGAAAATGGATGTCAATAAACAGTGAAGGACCACTATTTACTGACATTATCCCACTATATTTTTATATTTTAATCCAGTATTAATACAACCGTCATACACCAAATCCAACATCTTCTGTAAATGATGAGAAACTCATCAGGCAGATAAGTGAGCCCCAGGCTAGTAACAGACAAGAGTACGCAGACACACGAAAGGTGTTCATGGACAACAAAGCTGCGAAGATTGTGACCACGTGGTTTGGTCCTCATATCATAGGTTGCATGTCACGTGGCATCTAAGTGAAAAAGAACAAAGTGATGGAGAAGTATGGCACACACAAACAGCATTGGCGATTATGCCCTCTGGACCTCGTCCAACGTCAACAATGACAATGGAGAAGTTTTATAATTCTTTCAGTTCCAGATTTTCTTGCATAGAACAGTTGAAAGGCAGCTAGTGGCTTTCACACACACGGAGACTTTGCTACGAAAAAAGCAGCTATGGACACAAAACTAAAATAAACGGGGTACTGGGAAGCCTCACGTTGTCGCCATGATGCAGCGAGTGGCGCAGGGCTTGGCACTCGCTCTCCAGGCCGCGGTAGCGACCCTGCACTTCGCTGAGCCGCTGCTGAGCGTCGCGCAGTGACAGCGACCGTGACTTGAGCTGCCCGGTCAGGACGTTGCGCTCCTCCACTGCCACCAGCAGCTGCAGTGAGAATTGGCGAGGATTTAACTCGGACGGTGGGGGGGGGGGGTGTAGCGTTGGGCAATGCAGTAAAATCCATTGTTTTATCGCGTTTGTGTGGTTCCTCAGAAAAGCAAAAACTAGATTCTTTTTTATTTAACCAGGTAAAGCCGACTCGGCTATATCGCCCTTTTACAGAAGCGTCCTGGCCACAAATTATAGCTCAACGAAGTGGCTTGCGTAGAAATGTAATGCAGCCAAATACTCTTTAAAGGCATGTTTCTAAAATGTGGAGGGAAAAACTGGAGGACCCGCAGTAAAATTAACACGACCACGGGGAGAACTTGCAAACTCCAAAATACAGGCATCAGGACCAGGATCGATCCCACGACCTCCTGGAAAACAGGCGAGGGAATTAACATCTTGCCACCAATCATACTGCTTGTCTTCATCAATCAGCACGAAGCAGCATTGTGAAGTATGTTCAAATGAACTCCAAAGCCCACACGATGTCTGGAAACCCTCATCCAGAAGTGAATTTGGAGAATGGGGGCAGCATAGGGCAGTGCAGCAAAATTAATTGCTATACTCTACTTGTGTGTTCCTCCACAGCTGGCTACACTTGCGAAACCCAGTTCATCATAATCACGAGCGGCAGATTAGTGCTCCAATCCCTATGCCAAGGGGCCACCTACATTCACAAAACCTTGATCAATGTTTATTTTTTTCCTATTTTTGCCGAGAATTTGCATTTGTCTTCATTAGCAATGTGGCCCAACTTGCGATGCGTCTCAGCCCCTGGTGCGGCATCGCAGACTTAACTCTCGTTTACGAAGAAAGAAACCAAATGCCTTCTTTTAACTGTATGCCAGAATCCGCTTCACCCATGGCTTTATATAGTGTCATAGCTCTGGTGGATTAAACAGCCAAAAGTAATTCGGAAATTTGTGCCAATGTCAAAAGGGCTTGCGTGGGACTTACTGCACCCCGCTGTTTCCAGAATAGCTATCAGTCGCCGCTTCAGCGGCCTGAACTGGCAGTTGCAGCAATTAACCAGGGCTTCCACAAATACCCGACTTAAATTCTGCGCATCAGCAGGGGAAAGTCCTGATAATATGTCGCGCGCGCACGGAGACCCGGCTTGCGGAAGCACGCACTTTGTTGTTGAGCTGCTGCAAGCGCAGCTCCTTCTGGTGCAGCTCCTGCAGACACCGCTGCAGCTCCGACTGCAGCCGCAGGACCTCCTCTGGGGTGGAGCCGTCTCCTCCGTCAGCCGCCTGTAGGGAGGGGCGAGACCAAGCGAGCGGCAGGTGAGCTCCAGCTGCTACCGCGTGCGCAACTCTCTACCTTCAAGACGAAAGAATGCGCTGGAAAAAAAAGTTAATTATGGCCATGACAACAAATCTACTGTTGGATGAGGGCTTCCCCACGATTTGCAGGTCATGGATGTTATTCTACAATGTTTCACCGGTGTGGGTTGTAATGTCGGAAGCATAGACACGTGGGATCATAGAAGTACGGTATAATGGATTTTTCTGCATTGCCCCCTGCTGCCCACCACGTAGCCTGGCCCAGTCTATAACAACCTGGTGTGCACAGTAGTCATCCTTCAATGTACCATCCAGGCTCAGGCCTGCTTAGCTTCCGAAATGTGACAAGATCTATTGTATTTTGGGTGGTGTAGCTATAGGCAGACTATAGTACATACGATAAAAAGTGTAAAATATATTTGACTTCAAAGTTCATAAAAAAAAATCACATGTATTTGATTTATGAAAATCGATAAAAATGTAATGTGCTTTATCAAGCCAGTTGAGACTATCTGTAAAAGTTACATTAGGTATTGCATTGTATATCAACAGTTAAGTACTAATTAAAGTACATTTTAAGATGAACACAAAAGTTGTAAACTATCGGTACGTAGAAATAAACAAAAACAAGGTTAAATTGTTGTATAATTGAGATGTGTAACTAATAATGAGGCTCCCATTGGATCCACAAGCATGATTTGGTTGTCGGGGCAACACCTTTCCCGTGGTGAGATGCTGGTCCAATCCGCCACTTTGAGACCTCAGCTCTTGGCAAAACCTCTGCAGCTCGGCGATGCGCGAGTCTCTGTCTCCAAGTGTTGCCAAAAATTGCTCCTTCATCGCCTGCTTTTCCGCCAGCAATGCTTCGTTGTCGGACCTGGAATAACGGACACGTTGAGCTTTGGAAATATCTTTGCATTCGGCCACAGTGCCGTTCTTCAGAAAAATCTGATTAATTTTCATGATCGTTTGTAAGGTCTCATTTTTTCCACATTTTTCCATTAGAATGAATGCAATGTTTGCATACAATTTGCCAAAATCATATACCATTCCTACGCATGCGATTGCTCATATCGTAAGCGTGATAGTTTATTTTAATGAACTATCATTATAGGCTTACTAGAAACTCTCCACAATATATCTTTAGTTCTAGATTTGTGTTGCCCACCCCGCAGTATTGTCGTAATACAACAGCCATCCAAATCCAGTCGTAGCAAAGCGTCGTCCGCATGAGCCCTGGTGCAAGGGATTAACTCAGGCCCTCTGTCCAACTTCCCTCCCCCCCCCCCTCTTCATTGCCCTGGCTCCTGGCCACCACTGGCCCCGTTGCCTCTGGTGCATTTAGCACTGCCTGCAAACTCGGTAGCTATGCCACTGACCCGATTTTGTGCCTTATGAAGACCAGAAGTGGGGGAAAAATCGGACTCACGAATCCAACAAGGATCCCATAAAGTGTTGAGAACCCTCGTACAACACAAACACAGCTAAAGCCCACTGAGCCACATATCTCTTTTTTTCAGAAAATACCTGTCCACAAGTGATTACTCAACGAAGTGGCTTATCACCAGGTGGAAATTTATTTCAGCCAAATACTCTGAACGCACCTTTCTAAATGTGGAGGGGGGAAAAACGGAGGACCCAGAGAAAATTTCACGCAAACACGGGGAGAACATGCAAACTTCGTATATACAGGCGTCAGGGTCGGGCTTGAATCGACAACCTCCTGCAGAGGTAGTTAACATTTCGCCACCATGGCGCCGCTTTGCCCAAACTCTCCCCGGGCTCGTGCCCGGTGGCTCACCGCATATGTGACACCTGCACCTGCAGGATGGACACTTCCTCTCGGTGTGCGCCCTGCAGTGCCTGCTGCGCCATCGCCTGCTGCTTGAGGTCGTGCATCTCGGCCCTTAGGTGGGGGATGTCGCCACTCTCCTCGCCGATGCGCACGTACTGCTCACGCAGCCCACGCAGCTCCCACAGCTGGGGTCAAACGCCGACGGGAAGCCGGGGGACAGAGCACGCAGTGGCAAAGGGATGAGAGCAGCAGGAGTGGATTTGTTAGCGAAGGCTTGCCAGTGTTAAAAGTAGAATATTAATCATTTGTTCTTTCCTCGGTTGCATGAATTGTCAACAGTTATGATTAGCGTTGTCAATACATTTGTTTTGTCATTGGGTTATGAGTAAAAGCTAGTGGTATAAATGTATACCGTTTATAGCTGTATAGAAACAAATCATCAGGATTTGCGCGAACTCATCAGAGCTTAGGAGTGAAGCAGGGTTGCACATGGATGAGTAACCACCATGCACAATACACAGGGTGTTTAGAGGGCTGCAGGACTACTTGGTGGGCAACAGAGGGGGCGGCGCCACAAAATCCATTGTTAAATCCATTGTTATACTTTCATTGTTATGCTGCCACGTCTTCTTGGTTCTTTCGGTAAAGTCACGTAGAAGGGAAATTATAAAATAATAATGAAGAACAGAACAGGGCTGTCTTTCCGACAGCCCTGTTCTTCACCTGAGGACGGCTGCTTGCGTTGTGGCCGAAACGTCGTGAGAATTGTATTTTATGTTCTATTTTTATTATTTTATTATTTCCCTTCTACGTGACTTTACCGAAAGAACCAAAAAGATGAATCCCTGCAGTCACGAAAGCTTTAAATAGAAATTTATGCTGCCACGTGTATGCTCGCCTGCACTCATCCAGCAGCGGATTGATAAAAGGGCTGTACGTGCACATTTCAAGCTCGTTCACCGTACCAGTCGGTCGCGGTCGTCCTGCAGTGTGGCCAGCGAGTTCCGCAAGCTCTGCACCTCGGCCTGGCTCTGCTCCGCAGCCGGCACCGCCGTCTCCGCCGCCGCCCCCAGTCTCCTCTCCTCCATCCTGCGTGGCTCCCTCGGCGGCGCGTGAGCCTCCGTGCGCAACGCCACCTTCTGCACCGCTTCTGCTTCCTCCTCCCACGCCGTCCCTCCCGGGGCACCGGCGCGCGAGGACGACGCAGCCGGCAGACGTGCGAGCTCGGCGTCGCGCCGCGCCAGCTGCTCCGTGAGCTCGTCGACGCGCGACTCCAGGTGGAGGATGGACTCGTCGGACCGGAGGGCGGCAAGCTCGCCGGCAAGGCCCTCATTGTCATCAAGCGCCTGCGGGGGCAACCATTCACAAACAACGATTGCACAACGCTACTGGAACTGGTAGGGGGTGGGCTTCTGCCACTGTCAGTCAGCTTGGGTGTCACACGCCATGGGAAATGAGCTACTTCATTCACTGATGGAGACCGTATATGAATGAGTGTTTGGCACAAGAGTTAAAGCAATGTAGAACTCTTAGGTGACCCTACCCTATGCGTGAAACCCAGTTTGTTCTGGCCATAATATCCATAGTTGTGATGTACTTCTTTTCGCCCACATCTATGACTCCCACCATCACATACATGTAAAGATCAGCGCGAGATAACGAAACCCCCCACAAGCCACACAGGGCTTGAGGTCCGAATCCAGCAGTGGGTTGACAAAATGGCTGTACGTGCACATGGTTGGCTATGTACGGTGCGAAAGAAGTTCACCAGACATGTACAAGCACAGACTCACTGTATATGTGTGCCAAATTCTAGCTTTCTGGCTTATTCATAACATCATAAGCATATACACGGTCACAGCCATAACCATCTATGCTTATTAGCTATTCCTTGTAAAATGAGTTAGGAGGACATCATTCATCTCCCGTCTACAGCCCTGAGCCGATGGGGGATGTTCCATTCCAGCTTGTTACAAACGGACAGCCCGATGGAGAGCAGAGCTCAGGCCTAAATGTGGGTTTCAAAAGCGTTTAAAAGCCGTCACCTTCGCCAAGTCCTCCCGCATCCGTGCCAGTTCCGTCCTCAGCGACGGCAGCTCCTCGTCGCCCCCTGGCGTCGCACGGCTTCCCGAGCCGACCCCGGTCTCCAGCTGGTCGCGTTCGGCCTGCAGGGAAGCGAGGGCCCCCCGGAGCGCACGGCACTGCTCCCCCTGCTGCCGGGCCTCGTGCGTGGCCTGCGCCGCGGCCAGCTCGGCGGCCTGCAGCTCGTGCACCAGCTCGGCGACGCGCTCATCGCTCGTCTCCGACTGCACCCGCAGAACGCCGCTCTCGTGACGCAGCGACGCAAGGTCCTGCGTGCAGAGGCAGGCACTTAGGGTCGCGGGGGGTCTTCCGTGATGGGAAACGGTTGGTTCAAATTAAAGTAAACGATAAACTATTTTTATTTTGCCAGGTAAGGCCCACTGAGTTTTGTAGCTCTTTTTCAGAAGTGACCTGGCTATCACAAATGATAGCTCAACAAAAAGTGGCTCATCACGTGGAAATTTATAGCGGCCAAATACTCTTAATTGCATGTCGATTCTAAATGTGGAGGGGAAAAGCGGAACACCCGGAGAAAAATCCACATGACCACAGGGAGAACATGCAAACTCCAAATATATAAGCGTCAGGGTCGAAACACAACCGCCTGAATACCAGGCAAGGTAGTTAACATCTCGCCACTGTGCAATGGGATAACACAAGTTAATTATGTCTGAAACGGAAGGTTATTTATAAATAGCTGTCTTGTCAACATGTAATGTACTTGGTGCCATATTACGTACATGTTTCCATTAAACAAGTATCAAATATTAGTCATATTATACGAAACATTGAATGTCGAGTTATATTCCACCTAATAACACTGGTTTACATTTAAGTGAAACATCGACCTTTTTTCATTATTTAACTGCATCTATTTTTGTATCCCGACTCATTTTATTCTCATTAACCATGTCTGTATACTTAAGCCATGATTGACTGACCTAAAATATTAGCTTTATATTTATAAGTAATCCTCGTCAGCTTCAGCCCACATGTGTCCATCACAAAGAATACAGCATAGCCTGTGAAGAATTTATAAATTTTTTTTAAACATCACTTTGAACACTCGTATCTCACCTTGTTGTAGCTGGCCTCGACTTCCTTCAGCTTTCTGTCGGCCTCCTGTTGGGCTTCAACGAGCTTGCCTTCGGCTCGTTGTACCTTGCCTTCACTAGCAGCGAGCTCCTCCCCCAGCCGCCGGCACTCTGCTGTAACAGAGTCCAACTTCTGCTGCAACTCACCAAGTCGGTCGTCTCTCAAGAGCTGCTCTTTCTCACCGATCAGGCCGGCGACCTCCGTCTCAAGGTCCTCCACCTTTGCTGACAGCTGCTCGCCATCACCCCGAAGCGATGCGATAGTTTCCTCCCTCTCGCCCATGACCTTGTGCAGCCGAGACACTTCCCTCTCCACGTCAGCCTTTTCGTTCTCAAGTGTGCGGATCTTGTCCAGCTGCTTCTTAAGCAGCTGCTTGCGCTGGGAGTCCTTCAGGGTCAGTACCTGGTCCAGGTCTTCGCGGTAGCGGGCAAGCTGCGCGCTTAGACGCGCATTCTCTGCATTGAGATCGTCGGCCTGCGCCAGAAGGTCCCTGATCTCCTGCTGCAGGCCGTTGGCCTCGGAGGCCGCCTCCTGGATTAGCTGGTCCTTCTCGCTCATCTTGGTCAGGTGGAGCGCCTCCAGGGACTTGTACTCGGAGACCACGTTGTCGCGGTCGGCCTGCAGCGAAGCCATCGATTTGGTAAATGCTTCAAGCTTTTTCTGAAAGCTGTCCTTGTCTTCGTAGGCCTTTTTCACTTTAGCCTCCATGCTCGTCAGACGGTCTGCCATCTTTTGCAGTTCTCTCTCGGCCTTCAGATTTTGTTCATTAGCGGCTTCCAATTTCTCCGCTTGATGCCGCAATTCCTGCTCGTGACCCTGCCGGGCGTCGGACAGAATTTCAGACACCTCGCTCTCCTTCGTCACCAAGAGCCTTGAGATCGCCTCCTCTTTGCTCGCGATGACTCCTTCCAGCTGCTCCGTGAGTTGCCTTTGGTTCTGCACGTCCGTCTGTAATTCATCGCAGGCGAGCATCAGCCTCTGCAGCTCCTTTTCCTTTCGATGAACGTCCTCTTGCAGCAGTTCCTGTGATGCCCTCAGTTCATCCATGGTTTTCTTCGCATTTGCACTTATTTCGGCAAGATTGTCGTTACTGTCCTTAAGCTGCTTCAGTTCTTCTTCGGCCTGTGCGAACAACCTGGTCACTTCATTGAGCCTTTCGGTCAGAGCGTTATTGGCCGAGGTCCAATCGTCCTTCTCCTGTTCGTGCTCTGCCATGACCTTCTGGTAGCTCGATTCGACCTCGCTGTTCATTTGCTCGAGCCTTGACGATCTTATGCCAAGCTCCTCCACCTGGATGCGGAGATTCTTTGCCTCATCTTGGAGCTTCTGACACAGGTCCTCCTTGAGCAGCACCTCCTTCTCCTTCTGCTCGATGGACTCCTGGAAGCGGTTCTCCCACTTCTTAGTCTCTTCGAGCACGCGGTCTCGGTCGTCCTGCAGTGACGTCATGCTGCGTGTGAATGCCGCGAGGCGCGCCAGGCTCTCGTTCACGCTACTCTGCAGCTGCCTGTTCTCCAGGTCCTTGATGTTCACCGTCGCCTGCAGGTCAAGCGTGTCTGCCTCAAACCGGAGCTTCTCCCGTCTTACCATTTCCATCTGCTCGTGCAAGTTCTGGAGATCTTTTCGCTGCTTCTCCCTTTCGGCTGCGAGCTTGCGTTCGACTTCTTCTTCTCTCCGTTTGAGCTGGGTTTTGAGCTGTTCCTCCTGCTTTTGCATCTCTTCCTTGATTCTGTCGTTCTCCGCCAGGACGCGGGCGACCTCGCTCTGCGTGTCGTCAATATTAATTTTGCACTCCGAGAGCTCGGCTTCAAGCCTAGCCTTCTCCTCTGCCGCGCCGCTCAGTCTGAATCTCGCCGCACTGAGCTCATTCTGAACGTCGTTGCGTACAACTTCCAGAGCTTTCACCGTTTTCTCTAGGCCAGTGATCCTCTGCTGGTACTTGATGCAGTCTCGCTGGAACTGGCTCAGTTCCTGCTGCTTCTCCCGGAGCAGCTCTTGCAGCTCCTTGGCCCGTCCCCGTGTACCCTCACTCCCGCGCTCCACCGTACGCAACCGCTCTTCAAATTCCCGCGCCACTCGCGTCTGCGTCTGCTGCCGCTCGCGAACCACCTGCTCCTTTTCCTCCTCTGCCTCACGCAACATCGCCTGGAAGCCCTGCGCCTCGTTCTCCAGCTCCGTTATTCTTTCGTTGTACGAATCAATGTCCTCTTGGTAGTTTGCGATCGTCCCATTGAGCTCTGCCATCTGGTTCATTAAGCTTTCCTCCAGGTCTCCTTTCTCCTGTTCAAGCTCCTCGTTTTTACGTACCATTTCGGCCAAATCAGCTTCGCGTTTCTCCAATTCACTTTGCAGTCTCTGCAGTGTCTCTGACACTTCGTGGATCCTCCGATTGCTGTTAACAAGTTCCATTTCCAATGCCTCTTTCACATTTTTTATTTTACCAAATGCCTCCTGCACCCCTTCTAGTTCTTCTTCCAATATCTTTTTATCATCCTCAAGGATTTGCACCTTCTCGGCAAGAATGACTGGCTCTTTCTCCCCTTCCTTGCCGTAGTCATCCTGCAGCAAGTCGGCGAAGGACACCTGCCTGCTCTCTTCTACTCTGGGTCCTGAGACTTCCTCCACCTTCTCAATCAGTGCAGCCTTCTCAGTCAGCACCGCCTGAAGCTGACCATCCTTCTGTGCCAGTTCTGTGCTTAGGTCCTGCACACGCAAATTAAGTCCTTCAATTTCTGCTTGCAGAGTTTCGACATCCACGCGTCTCTCTAACGACACATGCTCCCTTCCCCATTCTCCACTGAGCTCGTCCATTTTCTGCTTGAGCTCACACAATTCCTGTTTCAATGACTCCGTCTCTTGTTCCTTTTCACCGACTTCAAGTCGCAATTTTTCTTGGGCTTCCCGCAGGGCACGATTTTCCTCATCAAACCGACCGTGCAGCCCATCTCTCTCCGTGACCTCGGCTTCGATACTGAATTTATAGGCATTCTTGTCTCTATCGGTAAGAATGCCTTGGAGCTCTAGAGCCAGCCTCTCCACCTCTTCCTCCAGCTCATGAATCTTCTGCTGCTTCGTCTTGGCAAACTTTCGCATCTTCTCCTTCAGCTTCTCACCCTCCCCCTGGGCCTCCTCAACCTGCTTCAGCAGGCCCTGCTTTTCGGTCTCAGATGCGCTCAGCCGGGACAGGACCTCCTGCTTCTCCTGCCGGACGCTCTCCACAAGGTGCTTCATCCGCTCCATCTGCCCGCTCACATTCTCGTATGACTGCAGCAGGGTCTCGTATTCCTCGCGCAGCTCTTGGTGTTTTGCCTGCCATTCAGAATCCTCGGTCACCTGAGTTTGTTTCACGTCCTCCAACACTTTCCCCAGTTCTTCTTTCTCCCTCACTACACCGTCCTTCTCTCGTGTTACAGCGTCCATCATCATTTTTAGGCTTTCACAGGAGGCCTCCAGGTTCTGGTTTTCCTCAAGGATGCGATCCACTTCCGCTATCAACTTTTGCTTATCTCCCTGGAGAACGCCAACCTTTGTAACGAGACCCTCATTGGCTTTCGTTAGTTCGGCGAGCTTGCGCTCCAAATTTAGCATGTTGCCCTTTTCCTCTTTAGCTTTGTCATCTTGCGCCGACACGAGTTTCACAGACAGAGTCTCAAGCTCCTGTTTCATGTCAACCAATTTTCCTTCGAGGGACAAAACCTTGTTGAGCAAGTCGGATTTTTCCTCGGAAAGTGTCGCGTTGCTTGTTTTCAGGACGCTGTTTTCCCGTATGACTTCTTTTCTCGAGATAAGGGCAGCCTGGAGTTTCCGATTGAGCATATCTTTGCCCTTGGCGTCCCCATCGGGGCTTTCCTCTGATACCGTTTTTTGCTGCACCTCCTGGGCCTCCACTCGTAGCCTCGACACGACCTCCTCGTGCTGCTGCTGCTCTTTCCTGAGCTGGATCTCCAGGGCGTCCAGAGCCGAGTCTCTTTCCAGAAGCGTAGCCATGAGCGTGTCAACATGTTGGCTCTGCTCCACGATCTGTTGGGAAAGGTGCTCGATTTCTGTGACTTTTTCAGCCATCGTGACCCTCAGCATTTCCATTTCAGATTTCAAAAGTGAAAGCTCCTGCAAGTCATATTCTACGGATGTTCCGTCAGTTCTTGGTTTTCCATCTTCGACTTCTGACGGCATTGGTGCACTTGTCATGAGCTTCTGCTCACTTTCTACATTAATGCTTTCCACCTGATGATCTTGAATAGGCGTTTCTGTCTGGGGAGGCTTCCCCATATCATGATGTCCATCACTCTTCTCTGGCTCTTCCACAGTCTTCTCTTTACTGACCTGCTCGAGTGCTAGCTTGAGGCTTTCGTTCTCGGCTGCAGCACATTGCCACTGCTCGCGGAGTCCTTCTGCCTCTTGTTGGCGCCTTGACTCCAGATCTCGCAAGGCTTCTTCCAAAGCCATTTTCACATCTTCCTTCAATCTAAGCTCTTCCTGAGCTTCATGCAATTCGGCCAAAAGTTTGGCCTTTTCGCTATTAAATTGGTCAAGGTCATTCTCTAACCTTTCCAAATGGCTCCTCAATTCGGCAACCAGATTTTCTTTACTCTGCAGCCTGCTCTGAAATTCCTCGAAGACAACCTGCTTCTCATCCAGCTGCCTTTGGAAGAACGTTATCTGAGCTTGATGTTCATCCTCTAATCTGCGAAAAGCGTCCTCCGTGTCAGAATCTTTGTTTCTCAACTTATTCTCCAGTGTCTGCATGTCATTCTGATTGTCCGCCACCAGAGCTTGCAGTTCGAGCACTTCAGCTTGGTGATTCTCGTTGGAGCGTTCCACGGAGGCTTGCAACTCCGCAAACCGAGCATCGTGTCCCTGCAGCTCGCAGCGCAGCCTCCAGATAGTCTCCTGCTTCTCTTCTAGCTGGGTCTCAAACTCTAAAATCTTCACGTTCTGCTCGTCCAGCTCCTGGGCCTGCACGATGGCCCTCTGCGACAGCTCGCCGTGTTCCTCCTTCTGCTGCCTCAGCTGCTCGCGGTGGTGCTTGTCTTTCTCTTGACCTTTGCGAATGGTCTCCTTGCGCGACAGCAGAGCCTCGTCAAGCTTTCGCTGCAGTTGCTTATTCTCCTGCTGTGTCCCCAGCAGGACTGCCAGAAGCTCAGAGAGTGACGTGGCATTAGCGAGTGTGACGGCACCGGGCAGCTCCTCAACTTCCTCCATCTGCACATCGATCACTGCAGCCTCCATGCTGCTGTTGCTCACAGCACGGATCTTATCCAGCTCCAGCTGCAGTTGGCATTTTTCTTGCTTAAAGGATATTTCACTGGACTCGGGGACAGACATCAATTCTGAAAATTTCGATTCCTTCTCCACTAAGGCTTGGGTTACGTCCGAAACATTTGTTTCCAAGACCACGTCCGCCTTGGGTATGCCCTCATCATCAGGCTGCTGCACTCTTACTTGCAGTTCTTCAATCAACAAGTCCTTGGCTGCGAGCGTTTCTTTGAGCGAGTTTACATTGGCCTCCTTGTTTTCGAGTTGCAATCTGAGGTCCTCAAGCTGGTGCTCCCTCTCACCGAGGAGCTGCTGCGCTTCGGCAAGCTGGGCTGCCAGCTTGGATGTTTCCTCTTGAAGCTGTATGTTTTGCCCCTCTTTGTGACCCTCCTCCTTTGCATGGGAACCTGCTTTTTCTAGCTCTGCAACCTTCTTCATCAAGTCTTTCCTAATCACAAGTGCAGCTTGGAGCTTCTTTTTCATTTGCTCTTTGTCTTTGGACAGTGACTCAATTTTAGACAGCAGGCCCTGTTTATCAGCCATCAACCTTTCCACTTGATTGTGCAAATGCTCTTTGTCCTCTTCTGTGTGTCCAGTTGGTCTGGGTTCTACCTCACTGCTTGGTGGCTGCATGGATTTTGCCATGGCATTTGGATTCAACAGGAGGTCTTCTTTCTCCTTTAGTAACAGACTAATCTGACCTTGCAGTTCTTGGCAAAGAATCTCTTTCTCCTGCGCAAGTATCTCCAGTCTTGTGCTTAATTCCTTGTTTTCCTTGGCAAGAATCTGCACCTGAGATGTTAGCTCACTCCCGTCCTGTTGCAGAGCAGATGTCGCACTTTGTGGTATTTCCACTGCATCTTCTTGCTGCTCTTGCTTTTGCGAGGCTGGCAGTTGGCTGCTCACGCGAGATCCATCTTCCTCTATAATAGGAAGGATATCAGTAATATGTCCAGCATCTACATCTACTTTGGGAATTCTTTCACCAGCGTTGAGTTGTTCAGTGAGATGCTTTATTATCTGCTCTTTTTTTAACAATTCTGCATGAAGATTATCCCTATCTTGAGCAGTAAAATTTACTCCATTTGTCTTCCGTTGGAGCTCCTGCGGCTCTGTCGAGAAATGTTCTCTGCCTGGTGAAGGCGGGGCAGCCTGGCTGGCTTCCAGCTTCTCCTGCTGCGCCCCACTCAGGGCCTCATCCAGCTGTTTGACGCGATTAGTCAAAACGAACTTCTCCTCTTCCAGCGCCACAAGCTTGTCCGATAGACTCTGCGTAATTTCATTCAACTCTGCCGACTTGTCAGAAAGCGACTTTTCAAGCAGCCCCCTCTCGACCTCCTTATCATCCAGATTACTTTGCAAATGGCTCAGCTGCTCGCCTTGCTCCCTCAGTGCCAGCGTGAGCTCCTCCGCCTTGCCCTGCTTCTCAGTCACCAGCAGCTCCTGGCTGCGGATCATTTCTTCGCTCCTCTTGAACTGCTCCTGAGCCTCAGCGAGCCTCTGCTGGAGGCCCTCCATCTCCCGCTGGATCTCTTGCACTTTGCCGTCCTTTGCGCGCAGCTCGTTTTCCAAGCTGCTCAGACGCTCCGTGAGCAGATCGCCGGTCTGGGCTGCTAGCACCAACCTCTGCAGCTCGTCCTCCTTCTGCTGCAGGGCTTGCTGGTAGTGGGCTTCGCGAGACTGTCTGTCTTGGACCTCTTGCTCGACCCACTTCCTCAGGCCCTCCAGCTCTGAACACCGTCCGTCGTAAAGCTGCTGCAAGCTCTGCAGGGCCAGCTGGTGTTTTTGCACATCTTCACTGCCGCTCTTGAGAGCTTCCATCTCTTGGCTTTGAGCAATGATTTGCGTCTGCAAGCCTTGGAGGACCTCATCTTTCAACTTCACGTTTTCCGTGAGTTCTTCACAGCGCTGCCCGATGTGCTTCAACTGTGATTTCATAGCGTCCAGGTGCTCGCCCTGACTGTCGTACCTCATTTGCAGATCAGACAAATCCTTGTCCTTTTGCTGAAGATAGGACGTTTGCTCTTTGATGTGCTCTCCCCTTTCTTGCAGTTCCATTTGCAGAAGGTCAACCTCTTTACCCAACGCCTCGACGTTGTCTTGCAAAGACTGTACATCAGCGCACTCTGCTTCCTTGGCTCTTACTGCCTCCTTCAAAGCCTCCATTCCGTCAGCCTGCGACGCAAACTTGTCCTGCAGCGACAGAAATGCCTGTTCCTTTTCCTGGAGCGAATGTTGAAATTTTTGCATCTCGCTTGCTTCGCGAGACCTCAGGTCATTGAGCTCACCCTCTGTACGGGTCAGGGACTCGAGGTACTCAGCCATCTGGGCCTTCAACAGCTGATTCTCTTCTGCAGAGAGCGTCGCCTGTGCCGTCAACTGACCCCGAGCAACTCCCAGCTCACCGCTCGTTTCCTCCAGCTTCTTCTCCAGGTCGGCCACCAGCCGCACTTTGTCCGCTACCTCCTTTTGTCCCTCCTCAACAAGGCGACGGTACTCATTGACCTGCAGGGAAAGGTCGTTGTATGCTTTTGCGCCATCGTTGTTCTGGCCCAAAAGGCCGTTGTACTTGTCCTTCCAATCATTCACCTCGGCCTCATACAGAGACTCCTTCTCTTTGAGGAGGACATCGAGGTTTTCATTTTCCGCAATCCTCTCCTTCAACTGCACCTGTACTGCGTCGACCTGCTGCAAGTGCAGCGATGCATCCTCTTGCAGTTTCAGCACGGCATTGGACAGCTGTTCTTTGAGGGCGGCAATCTGCATCTCCTGCTCTTCCAGGCGGTTCCTGTGCACGGCACTCTGCCTCTCCATTTCCACACGCAGGCTCTCGAGCGCATCATCTTTCTGGCCCACCTCGGACGCCATGCTGTTTGACAATGCAGCGACTTGTTTCTCTTTGGTTTCAACGATCTCCTTGAGGTACCTGTTTTCACGCTCCTGCTCAGACAGCTTGCCCCTCTCTTCGGAAACGCTTGTTTGCAGAGAACGGATCTCTTGCTCCGCTTTTGTGGTGGCTTCCGTCAACAAACCGCTCTGCGTTTGTGCTTCTGAGAGACTCTCTCCGAGAAGAAGAATGTCTCTCTCTTTATCCGATAAAGATTGCTGCAGGGTGCTATATTCGCTGTCCTTCAATTTAATCTTTTCAGTCAATTCAATAAGTTGTGCCTCTTTCTCTGTTATGTTCTCACTAAGCAATTTAATATCTTCGTCTTTCTTCACGAGCGCCTCCTTTAGAGAAGATAGGTCACGCTCTCTTGCTGCAAGAGTTTGGTTCAGCAATTCGATTTCTTTCTCCCGGATGCCAGCAGTCTCTTGTAGGTGGTTATTGATCTCAGCCTTCTTTGCGCACTCAGAGCTCAGTGATTCGTTGGTGTGATCCAGCAACTGCCTTAGTGATACCAAAATCTGCTCCTTCTCAACCAAATGCTCTCTCACAGTTGACAGCTGCTTCTGCGTCTCTCCACAACTTTCATGGAGCAAAAAAACTGCCTGCTCTTTGCCTGCAAGGGTTTCTCTGAGAGAACAGATTTCCTGCTCCTTCGAAGCAACACTTTCCTTTAGCAGGCCGTTTTCCCTGCACGTTTCCTCCTTGCTTCCTTCCACAGAGGCCTTCTCAGCCTCGGCCTCGGCAAGCCTTCCTTGTAAATCCCGCAAGTCCTGATCCCTGGCAGCGATGAGCCGCTCTGTTTCGGTCACGCTCTCACAGAGGGCTGTGATCTGCTTTACCTTCTCTTCGACGGATTCCCTCAGAGAAATTATCTGACGCTCCTTTTCTGCTGTCGATTCCTGTAGCTGGCCGACTGTGGCGGTTCTGTGTGATAATTCTGCAGTCAGAGCCTCTACCCTGTGTGTGCTCTCCTGCACGGCTTCCTTTAGTAACCGCACCTCTTGCTCTCTCTCAGCCAAGTGTTCCTTTGCTGATTCAATTTCTTTGTCGCTTCCCTTTAGTGCTTCACCGAGAGAGCAAATTTCTTTGTCTTTTTGCAAATCGCTGTCCCTCAGTAGTGCAACCTCCTTTTCTCTTTTGGATAAAGTCTCTCTCAACAGGTTGTTTTCCTTTTCCTTGCTCGCCTTGCTCTCCTTCAGTGAATGAGCCTCCCTCTTGGCTTTCCCAAAACTCTTTTTCACCGATTGGAGCTCCTTTTCTTGCTTCGCTAAACTTTCCTTAAGCGATTTTATCTCGGTCTCTCTTTCCGCGACGCTGGCACCAAGCAGGTCGCTCTGCCTCGCCCTTTCCTCGAGCGCTGTCCTAAGAGCCTCTAGCCCACGCTCTTTTTCCGAGACGCACTCCTGCAGAGAGTAAATCTGCTGCTCCTGCTCGGCAAAATGGGTCCGCACGGTCTCGTTGCTCTGCTCGAGAGTCTGGGTGACGGTGCTCAATTGGTGCTCTTTCTCCGCAAAGTTTTTCTTCAGCTGTTCTAGCTCCTGTGTCCTCTCGAGAAAATTTTGTTCCAGGGACGTGATTTGATGTTCTTTGCTTCTCAAGCTCTCTTCAAGAGAGCCAATAAAACTGTATTTGGCAGCTAAGGTATCTTGCAGTTCAGTGTTTTCTTTATCTTTCTTTGACTTGCTCTTTATGAGCTCAGCGATCTTTTCATCAGCTTCTGCAAACCTATCCTTTAGTGACTGTGCTTCTCTCTCCACAGCAGCACACTTGTCCGTCAGCAAACCGATTTCTCGATCTCTTTTCGAGGCGATTTCTTCAAGGGAGACGCACTTTTGCTCTTCGTCCGCAAGCGACCGTGTCAGCTGTTTGACGCGGTCGTCTTTGTCGGCGACGTCTTCCTTCAATGCCCGAATATCCTGATCTCTCTCGTCACCTTGCTCCGTCAGCGAGGCAATGAGGCTCTGCTTCTCCTCAAGGGTCTGCCTAATTAGCTTCAGTTCCTTGTTTTTTTCTGCAAAGTGCCCTCTCAACTCGTCGCTCTCCTGCAGCTGCAGCTGTAAGCTCTCGTTTGACGAAAGCAGCTCTTGCTCCCTCTGCCTCAGCGTCTCCTGCACGGAGTTTAGCTCCGCTTCTTTCGCGGCAAAATTCTGCTTGATCAGGGCGTTCTCCTGCTCCTTTTGAGCTTTGCCGTCTCTGAGTGAAGAAGTTTCTCTCTCAGCCTCGCCAAACCTCTCCTGCAGCTGACGCAGCTCCTGCTCTGTGTGAAGCGCTGCCTCGTTTAACAGGTTAATCTCCTTCACCTTTTCCGAGAGAGATGCTTCTACCCTTTCTTTCTCTTCCCGAAGACAGCTTATTTGCTGGTCTTTGTCAGTGATGTCATGCCTCAGAGTGCTTAACTCCCCATCCTTATTTGCTAATTCTGCTGTCAGTGACTCAACCCTCTGCAATGTCGCCTCTATGGATCCTCTCAGCACTCGCTCCTCTTGCTCCTTCTCGGTGAAGTGTCCTCTGAGAGCTTCAAGCTCTTGTTCCCTTTCCCTCAAAGTCTCTGAAATCAAGAGTGACTCCTGCTCCTTTGAGGCGAGACTTTTCTTCAGCAGGCCGTTTTCCCTGCACTTCTCCTCCTTGCTTCCTTCCACTGAGGCCTTCTCAGCCTCGGCCTCTGCAAACCTTCCTTCGAAATCCCGCAAGTCCTGATCCCTGGCAGCGACGAGCCGCTCGATTTTGGTCACGTTCTCACGGAGAGCTATGATCTGCTTTTCCTTCTCTTCGACGGATTCACTCAGATCATTTATTCGATGCTCCTTTTCTGCCGTCGACTCCTGCAGCTGGCTAACCTCGCTGGTTCTGTTTGATAATTCTACACTCAGTCCCTCTGTCCTTTGTGTGCTCTCATGCACGGCTACTTTTAGTAAGCTCGCCTCTTGCTCTCTCTCGGCCAAGTGTTCCTTTACCGATTCAAGTTCTTTTTCCCTGCCCTTCACAGCTTCGTGAAGTTGAGAAATCTCTTGAGCCTTTTGTGAATTACTGTCCGCTAATGAAACTGTTTCCTGTTGTTTTTCAAACAACGCCTCCGTGAGTTTGGTGTTTTCTATGTCTTTAACCCTATTGCTTTCTTGGAGAGCAGCGATTTGTTGTTCAGCCTCTAGAACTTGCGACTTTAACAAGCCTGTTTCACGCTCAAAACTTTCTCTAGCGGTCCCTATAAATGCTTCTTTATCTGTGAGGCTTTGCTGCAGGCAGTCCACTTGTTTGAGAATATCAGTTAGCCTTTCATTAACAGACGCACTCTCCTGGTCTCTGTCAGAGAAAGCCTTATGTAGAGAATTCAATTCTTCCTCCTTTTCTGCCGCAACACTTTTCAGAAACACTAAATCCTCCTTTGAATGCTTAAGGCTGTCGGTAATGGAGTTTAACTCTGCTGCTTTCTCTTCCAAGTTCTTTATCAGCAGCTTGTTTTCTCTTTCTTTATCCGCAACAGCTTCCCTGAGTAGATGAAACTCTTCTTGCGTGCCTGTGATATTCCCCTTCAAGCCTTTGATCAACTCGTCCTTCTGCGCTACGGTCTCGGCGAGCGAGCGATTTTTGTCCTCGGTCTGTCCGACGACCTCTCTCAGGGTCCTCAGCTCTTGCTCCCCCGCGCTGCAATCGCTGCGGAGCTGCTTGGCCTCCTCCTCCTTCTGCGCTAGGGCAACCCGCAGACTCCCGAGGTTGGCGTTGAGCCCGGCAACGCTCTCGCGAGTCGACAGTGCGATCCTCTCGTGCTCCGCGAGGCTGTCCCTCGTCGCGGCCGCCTCCCTGTCGAGAGTGACCAGGGCCTCCTTGAGGGCGTCGACCTCGCGTTCCCGCAACGCGAAATCCTCGCGCAGTCCCTCGATCTCGCGCTCGCGCTCGGCGAGGCTGTCCCGCGTGCGGAGCCCTTCCAGCTGCTGCTCAGAGAGGCTTTCCTGCAGCGCGTCAAGCTGTCGCTCACGCTCCTGCAGGCCGGCAATGAGCCGCCCGCGCTCCTCCGCGTGACTGGACTGCAGTCGCTCCACGTCCTCCGCGGCCTGGTCCAGCTCCTGCCGCAGTGACGCGGCGGTGGCCTCGTGCTGCCGTGCCTACAAGAAAAGATAAAGGTGTCCTCTGTTAAGGTTCGACACAGACTGCCGGGGCAAGTGTTGTGTGAGCGAGCACCGGTGAAGGTCGGTGCGGCGCCACACGGGTTGGTCAGCGCCACACCAGGTACTCATTCGTGGTTGAGCGAACCTAGAGAAGGCTCAGATATAGTTAAATTAATAGCCACTGATGTTAGCCATAGCTAAAAATCTAACTCAGGTAAGCTTGGTTTGTAGCACACTGCACTACCCATGACGCCACACATGACAAACATCCACGCACTTGCCATGTCCTATATTTAATAGCACTTTTAACAGTTCCTCTTTCAATGTAAAAAAAGTGGGCTTGAGCAAGACACACCAAGAGGAATAAGAGTGGCAGCCATGGGACACATTGGAGAAAATGTTGACAGAATGTTAGGTAAAGGAGATAAACCATCTGAGAGGATGTCCACTGCAGAGATGAAGCGATTTAATAATCTTGTGGGCAGGTTCGAGGCCGATGATTTCATCACAGGATGACGACAGATGACAATCACTTGCAAAGGCCTTCATCCAGCAGTGGATTGATCAAGGCTCATAATAGCTTAAAAATCTATATCTAATACTATTTTTACATTGCTCAGAAACAACATGAAGCTAGTAAAACCAGTTGAATGAGTGAGCCTTTATGTTCTCTCAAAGTAAATACTGTCGTGTAAAGTAAATGTCACCAAATCCACCGTGCTTTCAAAACCCGATTACACTGTCATGGTAAAACCAAGGCCATAATGGTTTACCCACTGAGGTTACACATTTTTTCACATGGTATGAATGGAAATAAACTTAAGGTAATGGTTCAAGATTTCTCTGAGGTGTCTGACCAAAGCTGCACCATTTCTCGTGGCAATAATATTACCACTAAAGCCACAATGAGTGTCTTTTTCAGGAGGGTCCTGCATTGGGATGTGTTTTGGCACAGCACCTATTACATTTTAGGATGTTAACTATAGGAAGAAAGTGGAGAACCCCTAAGACACCCATGAAAAACAGGGGGGGGGGGGGGAAATACAAAATCCACAAAGGTGCCTGAGCCAGGAATTGAACCCAGGTGATTGCTTGTCGCAAGGCACGAGTGTTGCCACTGCACCATCCTGATGCGCTACTAATGCGTTGTCATGATGATGAAAAAAAAATAGGCTTTACCCTTTACGGCAATAACACAGGTGTTAAAAAAGGGTCCCATAGATATTATCTCATTAATTCATGCGTAGCCTAATATCCTCTATACATTATTGATAATTATTCATGACAGACAGTGTGTTCGGTCCTAAGAAAATTTTAATAAATGTTCCTTGAGCAGCAATGCAATCAAATATGACGTCACGTTTGTGGATGGGTGACTCAGGAGGCTAATGCTATGTCAGAGCACTGAGCAATTGACACTAAGGTTTTAGAAATATTCACGTCACCTGCTGCACAAAAACTCGTGTTTTAACCAGCTTGTTACATAAAAGAGGTTAATGGGTTTATCTCTAACACCAGTAGATAAAACACATGCCATACTTGAAAAACTAGAATATAAAATGTTGGTATCTTACTTTCCAGTTATGACAATTTTTTTAATCCTGATTTGATTTTGAACACTCATTACAGGGAATATAAAGGTTGTGCTCCAGGTACTAATATTTAAAAAAGCACTTCAGAAGTAGCTCTGCGAGATCATCCAGGATAATTATAACACAAGGCGGGGTTACAGTGCTAGCTGCGAGCAAAGCAAATGGAAATTTCTCCATCCCACAACATGACCGCAACAATACAATCGAAACCCATTTTTTGGAAACGAACGCATCCGAGAGGACATCCACACAAAAGAAGATTGAGCTCCTGTGCAGGTGCTGGGTGTATCGTTACATTGTGGAATATTGGGAGATGGTGGCAGCTTCGGGAAGAACTGCAGTGGATTGACCATGGCCGATGATTACGATACCGAGAACACGATACCTTGTCCTTGGTGGCTTCTAGTGTCTTGTTGAGGATGTCGACCGCGTTCTGCAGTTCACTAAACTCCACATCGCGGGCTTCATGTTTCACTGTCAATTCTTCAAGCTTCAGAAAACAAGAGACAACCCCACAGTCAGTCAGGTGGTCCATGTAAAAAAGAAAAAAACTCTGAACGTCCATATCCGTGATGGATTAAAAGAAAATATCTGCTGTAACATTTCACACATATGCACTGACACGTAATTATCAGTGTTATCATAAGGGATTTAAAAGTCAAACAATTTATTTATAAAAATCTATTCTTACACTCACAATACACGCATGTGAGAAGTGACATTTTTAACACGATTTACACAAACCATATGCAAATGACATGCCAATGTTGCTATTCAACAATTTAAGCTAACAAACCTGCACAAACGAGATTTTTTTTTTAAATTACTACAAATAAAATTGTAAAAACAAAACGGAATCCATTTGTTGAACTGAATTATCACCCTTGAATCGTGATAAGTCACCACATCATTGGGAGGGAGGGAGGGGAATAATTACGTGCCCAGCTATCATTAACCAGGGCCAGACTTTTATTTTAATGCGGAAGACATGTACAAAAAGGTCGACAGGAACGCCTACGCAGTGTGTAATATTAGGCAATGTCAGAGCTCACAATGTTTGCGCGGCACTCAAGTTTTGTGGCATACACCCGGACCACTGTTGGTGGTAGCGCGTAAGATACCACGCAGACACCTTGGGTGAACTGGATTGAGGTCAAAACTGGTGTCACAGGAAACCCTATGCAACTCCAGTTCTACTAATCCCACACCGCCCTTCCACTGTAGCAATGTATTAACAGATTTTACTGGGACAGAAGAAGAGGGTCAAGGTCCCACCCAGACAACCAAAACAAACAAACTTCATGGGTCCGCTTTGATGACAAGCAATCACTAACAGTGCACAATCACAAACCGTTTGACATTAAACAATGTGGCTAAAGTAAACCCTACTGTACACGTACAGCCATAATGCCAATCTCTACTGCTTGATCAGGGCCTTCCCATGCCGTGTGACTCCATGACGGTTATTTGACCATACCTCACCATGCCGGTCAAGCCGGCGAAGGTGAGAAGCATAAATGTAGGAGCAAAAAAAGTTACACTAAAGTACAATAACCACGCATATCTCTGCAATTCCATCTGCTGCACACCATGTAGCTCTGCACCCCATGACATAGTCACTGGTCCAGGCACTATCCAGGATCAATCCTGCTTAGCGTCCGAGGATGTGACACGATGATTCGGTCTTGCCCGTGTCAATGCTGCCGGATTTTGTCACACTGTCCAGAGATGTTTGAAATAGTTGTGAGTATGAGGTCTCCTGTATGGTCGTCTTAAGAAAAACCAAATCTCTAAAAAGGTTCACTGTATTTAAACAAACCCTTGCTGCATTCATAACAAATGGACAGGCAAATGTAACACGCTTGCCTTGCCTCATTATATTAACCTGGCGGCAAAGGCAAAGCTGCCACACAGCTGGAAACGATTACAAAGCTCTGCTAGCCATTGCCCCATCTACATTCGCCTGGAGGTATCGTTGCCGTCAGTGAATGGGGTCTACAGAGAAGATGGGAGGGCAGGGGAGCCACACACCACACGAAATAACTACGATCCTGACACTGCTAAAACAAACCACAAACGCAAACCTGAATCGCATGTCGAATAAGTTCATACTATCTGCAACAAACTACAATACATTATTATTCTCCTCCACGATGGCAACCCAGGGCCCAAGTCGTTCTGTGCAGTGTGCACGCTTCACTGTAACTGTACTTCCTGGATATTCAATCGCAAAGGAACACACACACACGCACAATTCCACTTCAAAGTGGTAGCCGCCCTCGTGACAAATGAATGACACCGGAGCGGCTCAGCTTTGGGAGCGAGGATGACAACGCGAGTCAATTTACCTTTCCCCACCCGTCCGTGTGGCGACGTTTCAGGGCTGCAGGCCAAGCAAGCTCGCTCGCTGCGAGGGAACTCAACGTCTTAGCGGCCAGCGGGTCGCATCTGCCACGTTTACAGCCTGTACCAACGCTGGCAAGAACCGCGGGGGTGTTTATGCGGGAGGCCACCACCAGCGTGAAAGTTTAAACGCCGTAACAAAGATTAACACCCTCCCACCCCCGCCAAATAAATAAAAGCCCTCACTACTTAAATCGAGTGTATTTGTTTTTTCGACGAGGTGCAAGTTCGAGGAATGTAGAAGGAGCAGAGTGGGGCTCCCACCCTCCCCTCTAAATGACTCTTTAAAGGCCGATTATACCCAACCTCGCTAACACCCCCACCCCTATCTCGACTGTCGACTCGTCCAAGTGATCTAATATAAACATTCCACGATTTCAATGGCACAGGATGCTCAAACTCAATGTGTACTTAATGCATCAAGAGACTTGGCGTGTCGTTTACATCTGGAATAGTATATAGTGAATACTATTATTATCATCACTATCTGGAAATAGATGCAATGCTGCATCCTTCATTTTGTAAAATGGAATGTCCTTGAGTTTAAATATATGAAATGCAATGTTATTTATACCCGTGAGAATTTTCAGTATCCATAACTTAAAAATAATCATTTTTACCCAAAGTGGAATAGTACAACATAAAATACTGTCTAACCCAAAAACGTTTATTATTATGAATAAAATACTGTACATGTACTGTATATCCTTTTTGCCAGTCCTGCTGAATGAGTGCCTCCCAACACCATGCGGATTACTGGACCATACTTCACCATACCGATCAGTGGAGGTTGATGGTGGGCAACAACAGACACGAACACATAGAAAGTACAGTACAACAACATTTTGCTGCACGGCCAATAACATGGCGATCGCCCATCCAAGAACTATCCCGGCTCCTAGCTGCTTAGCATCAAATCTCTTATGAGAATAGGTGCATTCCGGATCACTTAGTCACATTAACACGCGCATTCGAGTATGCACACATGAACAATGAGCATTCACGCGGCCAACGCGGTTGAATTATTACGTAAAATAGATGCAAGTCAGCAGCGGTAATAGTTGATCTTTGCAACCATTTAAGACTCCACTGAGACCAGGAGTTTCTTTTGGAAGGGGGAACACCTCAGGGTTTGAATAAGCACTGTACACTACCAAGAAGCTGAAAAACTGCCACGTGTATAAAAAAAATATAGCGTGTAAAATATTATAAGCCGATCCGGTCCGGTGGTGCAGTGGTTAGAGTGCATGACCCACAATTGGAAGGTTGTGAGTTCACATCCTGCTTGGGGTCGTCTCCCCCCTTTTAGTTATCTGGGGTCAATAAAAACGACTACAAGTTTTTGTGTTTCATCGGTTAATGTGGTTGAGAAATTAGGTCTTAACCTGGGTAGGTGACATTTATACCGCATTCTCAGAACGTAACAGGAGATAAGCATCGGCCTATGCTGGTTTCAGAGGGAAACCACTTTAGATGTTTACGACCGGGCATTATCGATTCACGAATAATAAATAAATAAACAACTCTCACGCACACACGACACACGCATCGAACCGTGCAAGCGATTTCAACTGTGGCTGGGAATCGAACAAGGGTATCCAGCTTTGTAGTACTGCGTGGAAAGTGGTGGGGGGGGGGTGTAACGGAGTGGGGGGGCGGGGCAGGATGGCTTCGCGCGCGGCTCCTTACGCTGCGCCTGGCGCTCTGCAGCTGTGCGGCCGTCTCGGCTGCGCGAGCCTCCCACGCCTGCAGGTGCGACACTGATGCCTGCGCCTGGCCCAGCTGCGCCTCCGCTTGGGACGTCCTCTCGCCGGCCTGGGCCAGCGAGCGCTCCGCCTTGGCGAGCGAACCCGACAGCAGCTCCCCATGCTCCGTCAGCCTAAGGGAGGGAGAGAGTCAATTGAGAGGGGGCAGGCGAACAGCTGGAAGTCATAACGTTACATACGCGTGGTGGAATCGTAATCATCATAATAACGGTGATGTTTATTGATTCAGGAAAGCCTCGCTGGGGCTTATTTATATAGGGTTATAATGATTCACGATTCACCACACCCGCTGGCGATTCCAGCAGGTGGTGATGATTCAGGATCGTGATGAATTTTAAGGATCGATCATATTTCTAAGTTTGTCAATGTAGCAGCCTCTAAGAGTCACGTAAGCCCATGACGTACAATATATACGAATATAAAAAAATATATTATTGGAGCCATGAAATGATGAATGCATCGCGAGCCTCAATATTAGTCGATGAGCCAATATATCTTTATACCTCTAGTCTTAAGGCTCCTGAGTGTGTAATTCAATATTTTAATTGTGTATTAATATGCATGTACACTGCACATGCTTTGTTATTTTATCACTCCAAAACACGTATCAAAAAGGACTTTAATCTCAGTTTTAGTCCTGGATGAAAAAACACACGACGCTGGCACATTACTCTATCATTTACACATTTGTGATTGTGAGTGAACTGGTTGAACTAGCACGCGCAGACTCACTCTTTAATTTTGTCGTTCAAGGTGGAGACGAGCGAGGCTTTGCTGTCGATATCAGCCATGCTCGCAGACAGGCGGATTTGCAGAGCTCCGTTTTCGCGCTGCAACGTGAGGCACGCAACAATTGAAAGTTACGACGACGCTTGGATGTTCACCTATCTGCCCGCGAAAAAAAACTGCTTTGCCAAAAGCAGCAACTAAACACAAATCCTCATCGGCTAAGTTATATCTACTGCTGGATGATGGCTTCCCTAAACTGTTGCCATCACTCAGTCGTACAATTAAACAACCCAACTAGTTCGTGCACATGAGCTGATTTCATCACTCCATCTCCACAGAGTTTACATATTTCTGGACATACCCTACTCTGGCTGCCACTCCACCATTTCTCTCAAACACTAGAAGAGCTATCATTCCGTCCAGAAAATGGTCGTGTCCAAGCCCATTTACTTTTCTTCATGGTCGGTATGAGTCTCCAACTTTTGTTTGCTCACATAAACCATGCGTTCCTCATTCTGTCGATCAGTGTAATCCTAAGCATAGATTGAAAACTCGTTCTCAATTGAAAACGAATTTCTTTAGAACTGCTTTTTGTGTTTAGTTTGTTATCCTCCCCCCCCCACACCTCGGTTTAGCACGGTTGGCTACGTACAGGCCCCAAAGAAGTTCAACATACATACATAAGCATGCAACATCCCTACGCTTCTTATCGCACGTTTCAACTGAATCGGTCATGCACCCTCGCCCCCTTCACAAACCCGCACTGACCAGCAAGGTTGGTCAAACAACTTTCACGAGTGAGACAGCAAGGGAAGGCCTTCGTACTGCCGTGGACTGACAGAGACGCAACAGGTATTAAATTAATGTTTGTAACTTTAAAAATAACTTTGCCGATGCTGTTGTTTGCCTGCAGCCATTTCTTGAATTGTATAAAAGGCCAAGTATGAACAAAAATAATATTACTGTACAATTATCATACGAAGACAAAAATTCCCCGTGGAGCCATCCAGGCTATTATATTTTTAAGCAAGCAACTATTCTGAATAAAATGGATCACAAAGTGGTGGTGTGGACAGTCACTTATCCTGGCCACCTTTGGCTCCCTAAGTTTTAACATTTACACACCACTCCAGGTAGTCGTGCGGGGCTGAGTCGACCTCTTTAAGGCCCAGGTTCCATTCAGATATTTATTACATGCCACTGATGTTCGCCATCGCTGGGCATCGAACCCAGGCCACCAGGTTCGTAGCACAGTGCGCCATAGAATAATTATGCACACACACACACAGTCATACGAATGGAAGTATCTATCTTTCTACACCACAAAAATACTGCATACTGTGAATCAGTGTAGCCGAAGTGGTTGTCACAGCAGGGCGTTGCGTGCAGTGTGGGTATAATTGGAGCCAGCTGTGTTGCCGTCACTAACAAAGGGGCTCTCTGTGTTTTCCCTTTCTGCGGACCAAACCGTAAAGCGTGCAGCACGCACTCGGCCGAGCAAGTAACCGTCGGCACACAGCGTTCAGCGCAGTGTGCACCAACCGCTCGTGCTCATCGTGCGTTCAGAGTATTTGGCTGCTGTAGATTTCCGCATGATAAGCCACTTCCTTGAGCTATCAATTGTGGCCAGGTCGCTTTTGAATAATAACAAATAGCTTCGTGGGCTCTACCTGATAAAATAAAAATAATAGTTAAGTTTCTTTTAACTAATTTGCTTATGTTTCCCTATGCTTTGCACTTCTACGAGTTTTTTTTTTATTTTTTGTTGTTGTAACGTTTGAACTTGCCCCTTCTGGATATCTTTGAAAAAGAGCTTCATAGCTCTTCAGATTTCTCCAAGATAAATAAAGATTCCGAGTGTGAAATGCAAACAAGGCCGGGGTGGATGATAGAATCTCAAAAAGGCACTGAAACCAGATCCAAGTTTCAAAGGAAAATATAATCCTTCAAACTCAATATACACGCGGTTAACTTTGATAGATTATTAAATATATGTGTAATATTACTCAAGTACACGCACAGCCATTTGTCAATCCATGGTACGTTGGTTCTGGAGTAGGGCCATTTCACAATCAGCCCAACTTAAATTGAAACTTTAATCAGCTGTCAAGTGATTTTATTTTCTCCGAGTGACAGTTCCAACTCCAGGAGATCTGTGTGAGGAAGCAAATTTCTGGCTGTCGGGTAGAACGATCTCCATCCCAGCAGCGTCATTCCGCGTCCAACATTTTTACATGGGGGGCCGTGTGGGGTTGTATAGGGCCGTGCGGGGTTGTGTGAGGCCGTGCGGGGTTGTGTGGGGCCGTGTGGGGCCGTGCGGGGTTGTGTGAGGCCGTGCGAGGCCATGTGGGGCCCGTGTGGAGCCTGTGTGGGGCCATGTCATCTCACCTGCAGCTCAGAGATGCGGTCCCTCAGCTGTTCGTCCTCCTCCAGGTCGTGTGCCCGCTCCTCCAACTCTGCCACGCGACGCTGCAGCTGCTGCCGCTCCGTCTCCAGCGCCTCCACCAAACCGCGCATGCCAGGCTCGCCTGGAGCAGAGACCACACACGGAGCAGAAACGGGCACAACTGCCAGAGCCGTCTTAACTGGTTCACTGCGCACATAAAGGAGGTGGCAATGGCAGCTCGTGTCTCCAGGTTGAAAGAGGTAACCAAATTAGTCTTGGGTTTTCCAGTTCTAGGAGATAACGTGTGGAGATGGATTCATTGATTACTGCAGATGTATATTAACAGTGAGCACAATTCTAATTTGCATTGCATATAAATACAACTGCATCTCCAGATGCTTTACAAATATACGTGAAATCTATGTCAGGATTTATATTTGCATGTGTCAGGGCAGCAGAGCATGGAGAGAGGGCAGTGGCACAGCACAAGGAAAAAATTAACCCGTAAAAACAAAGTTTTTCACTATAAATCCTTTATATGCGTGTTCAATGGGCCACAACCCAGCCCACATTGGTCTTTGAAATGGGCGGCTAGAGTCATCTCGTCCTCGGGCTTGAGATGGCTGCCACCTATGGGTCAGATGATTGCCTGCCACCATTAAGCAATTGGTAATTAAATATAAAAAAAAAAAATCCTAAAAAGTGTAACATTTTGGAAAAAAAATTTCACTAATATAAATTGTCACGCACAACGAGTCTGTGTGCAAAATGTCAGCTCGATTGGATCACGGGAAGTGGGTTAAAAAACGACCGAAAGATTTGCACGGTCGTAAGCACGCAAGCAAGCAAGCAAGTGAACTTAATATAAAGGATTTAAAAAGTAACTGGGACCCTACACCATGAGCCACGTATACAACCGGGGCAGCCAGGGCAGCACCTGGGACTCATTGATGGCCTAATCGGTGCTCTTTCCAACAACGTATTATTAGTCAATTACCTTTCTGGGTGTGGCGCTTCGGTAAGAGCAACCGACTCAGGATGGGAAGGCTGCGGCTTCAAATCCCGGTCATAAGTCGACAAAGCACATGACCCCCTACACGTATATAAAAATGAGTAGCACTCTGTGTCAAGTCTACAGTGGGGGAATAAGTCGTGGCACAAACCTGTCGCGCTGTCGCCATCCTCTGAGGAGCTGTGGACGCGAGAGGCAGGGATGGGGGCTTCTACCAGGTCAGTAGGGACGTCATCAATGTACCCGGGTTCCTGTAACAAAACCACGTGCGACTAATAGCTAGTCATCCACTCATTCATTCAAGGTGATAGCTGATCTGCAATGATATGTGCGTGTGCTTGATCGAATATGCTTCTGCAAATGTCCTTTTTTTAATCATTGGAGCCTATTTTGAATGAACTATAATATGCCATAAAAATTAGTAAATGCGGAAAAAAAACTGTTGTTTCCCCACTTGTGTGAGATACGAATGGCATTCGTATTTTCTTTGAGAGAAAAATCCCCTGATTGGCATGATCACAAAAGTACAGGGTGATAATTAACACAAACGGGCATGGCTACAATGAAGACAAAAGGGACACACAGATGGAGGGCAACGCTCACAGGGGTTCTGAGTAAACTGCTCCCCACAGCGGCCACTTGCTTCTGTTCCAGTTCAGCCAGCCTTGATGAGAGCAACTCTGCAAAGCACGGGCACAGCATTACACAGGATACGATGTGAGCTCTCCAGTGTCCACACCCTATGCTCTTCAGAAGCAGCTAATAGTAAGATGGTAAGTGGTATCCCGAGATAAGCAACTGCTCACTCGAACCAACTGAATTTGGGGGGGGCAAAATTCCATTACGCTCAGTTAAGTTTTACCCAATTAATTAGTGCAGCTAAGGATGCATGTAGTAGTCGATTTTTTTAAAAATTGCGGCCCGTTTCAGTGTTAAGTATCATGTGGCCATAGGCTGCGTGAGATGAAGTCACGGACCATATTCAGCCCTCAGACTGTAAGGTTCCCCAACTCTGCCCTATAGCTTTAGAAATCCCCACGCTAATCTATTTTAACCGAAGCTATTTTAAAGGAGCACTTGATCATTTAGCTCAGGAAGTGTGCAATTGCAATCGGCCGGTTCCGTTCACGTGGCCGTGCGGTCCGACGCACCGTTCTGCGCCTTCAGCTCGTCGAAGGAGGCGATCCTCAGCCGCAGGCTGCACCTCTCCTCCTCCTCCTCTTCCATCTCCGTGAGACGATCCGTCACCGCCTCCCCTCCACCACCGCCATTCTCCATCACCGCGGGTGGGTAGGCCCCGGATTCTCCCGCTGGCCGAGCTGCTTCCGAGAGTTCGTCTGCCGCCACCACCACCACCACCGCTGCCGCCGCCGTCGCGGACGGCTGAGCTTGAGCGTGCGGTTTGGGTCGATTCTGCCGCAGGTCCCGGAGCTGCGCCTTGAAGACGTGGCGCTCCGCATCAAGACGACCCTGCAGGTTCGAGTGCTCCGACTGCAGTCGCGACAGCGTCTCCGTCAGACTCTGGACAGGGGGGGGGGGGGGAAGAAATTACATTGATTTGGTATTTATCAGTTTTCTTCTCTTCTCCCATTCAGGAGGAGGTCATTGGGTCCAAAAACTGTGGGCAGAAGTTCTCCACTGTTGGTGATTATATAACATCCATTGCTGATGTTTCTACATCATCCTCTCCATTGGTTTCAATTAAGTTTTTTTGCCCCAATTGCTTTACACGCATCCAATTGGTATCATGTCATGAGTTGGGGATGGTTCGCCACTCACTCAGACCAACTGAAATCATTTAAGAACCGCGTGCAACTGAGATTAAAGTTGAGCTGTTTTAAGGAGAGCCCTCCTCCAGAACCAACTTACCAGGCATATGTCAGTGCCTAGTCTAACCCTGTGGGTGCTTTTACTTTCTTTGCATTTTTTTACCCAATTAAATGCTAATTGTGTCACGACATTGAGTACATTTTCATTTGGAAACTCTGCAGCGAGCAGTGCATCACATTGTGCCACTGAACGACACCATAGGAGGCTGTCAGAACGACGGTCCCTTCACTGGGCCTCTTTTTCTTGTTTTTGGTTGTCTTACACAATCAGACAACGAAACAGATCTCCATGGAAATTTGTCCAAATGTTGGAAATGGAAAGACGTTCGTATAACTCCTCAACAGAACAAAGTTTAGAACATTACCCCACATGTGAATGGGCTTTAAGCACTGCTCTATGGAGCCTTATGGTAAGATACATTGACTTTAGTCCGAGTGGGTTATTTTTCATACAATTACAAATTCAAATAGGATGAGTCATTCAAAGAGAAAACTTTATTTGAACCTGAAGGTGTAAACCAACCACCAGTGGCGATACCACTCAATATTAATAATTTCTAATGTACACAAATGATATGGATATATTTATAAACAAAACAAGCAATATGGTTAAAAAAATCGATTCGTGAATATAATCCCAGCTCCAAATTCAATTAATCGCTCAGAGGATGAGTCATCTCATGCCTGAAATCTACTGCATAAACCTATCACTTGCACTGACCTTGATCTTGTGGTCCCGGCTGTCGACTTCCCTCTGCAGCATTCCGACCACCTGAGTCCTTCCAGCCAGAACCTCTTCCTTCTCCTGCAACTTCTGCTTCAGTGACTTGAGAAGCTGTCGGTGAAAAAGGAGAGGGGAGGTGGCGCGAACAGTCACATGACGTTGCACGTCAGACAAAGTTTGTTGTCCTTCCCACACACTTCCGATTAGCACGGTTGGCTATGTACAGTACAAAATAAGTTCAACATACAAACCGGTGCCATCTTTTACAATTTGATTCAAGTTGTGCTAATTGCATCACGATATGAGAAAACAACTCTTGCGGTGAGTTTGTGCACCACCTTCTGCCCCATAGCTAAACAAAAAAAAACACAATGTAGCTGGTACTGGCCAAACATCCCAATGCTGAAACATTATCCGACTGGGATTACACAAAGCAACATCAGAGCTACTGCGTAAATTTAGCAGAACCCTCCTTAAAGCTTCTTGAAAACCTGTGAAAATCTGATTTCTTGAGCCAAGAATCTTAATACTCAAAATAAATAACTGCTCCAGAAGACAATGTGTCACGTGTATGAATTTTCTTAACGTCTCAAGAGTCACGGTCATTTATGTCCGTGAAAGTGTGCATCAGACATTGCATTATTGTTATTACTACTACTACTATGTGTTTGGATATGCATTTGGCAGTCTGGGCATGCACCCATGGCGCCTGTACTCTGTCCCGTGACCTGCTGTCAGTGAGCTTTCGACACTTCACGTGGCCTCGGAGTGCAGCTGGCTGAGGGCACAAGCGCCGTGGTGACGTGTCCGCCACTTAGTGGCATATGGCGGCTGTTGTTGTTGTTGCTGTTGCACCCACATGCAAGCACAAAGCATGGAGCGACGGATGCAAGGTCACACCTGCTGGAGGTCGGCACTGGCGTCCGACTTGGCTTCGATGAGGAAGAGTTCCTGCTCATGCCGCCGTGACTGCTCCTGAAGATGCCCATCCTTCTCGAGCACCATCTGCTTCAGCATGCGTGCCTGCGTTTTATAAATGCAAGTGAAAAAATACGACAAGGAATAACAGTGTCACTTTTTTAGTCTGTTGTAATGCTACCACAAACAACTCAGGTCATAAACAAAGCAGGGCAGAGCTTCGTGTGGTTCTACCCATGGTGGAATAGCGGTTTCAATTCATTACCTAGGGGCACTAAATGTGAATTGCAAGGGGGGGATGACCCCTGCTTTGAATTGGGAGGGAGGGTAGCACCTCTGGAAATGCCACACAGGACACGAGTAAAACTAGTAAACCTGCCCTGGTTGGTGCTAATGATTGCAATGGTCCTAACCTTAACTTGCTTGCATGCTGGTATATTCTTGCGTATGTATGTAGAACTTATTTCGCACCGTACATAGCCAACCGTGCCAATCGGAGGTGCGACATATATGCATTGATGCTTAGAAACTTATAAGCCAGATTAGCTAGCCTGGAAATAGCCCAGTTAATGTATGGTGGATTGCTTAAATTCCTCATTTTAGTTTACGGAGTTCACAGTGGTTATAAGAAAGGTCCCATGATGTTCACAGTGGTTTACTGCGTGGGCGATGGTCTACTCATTTCTTCGACAATCGCACTCTGGGCATCATTTGAAATTTAACTCGTGAAAAGGTGGATCTGCAGGGACATGTACGCATGCAATGTAACGTGGACCACTGCTTTCGAGGAACACGAAATCAAAGAGACTCTTTAGTTGGCTCGGTGATCAGGTGCTAACATGATAATGGTGTTTGCCCAAATTTTTTCCCATTTCTCTGGGACACTAATTCCTAAATTTACAAAAGCTCCGGCTGCACGTACTTTGTGGTGCCAATGCTGTAATTAGCTACGGGGGCTGCCCCCTTCCGAAACTATACATCCTACCACATAACACCATATTTACAGTTAACTTAGTTATGCTGTCTGCAATAAGAGCAGTCGGCGTGGCCAATATATTGAAAAAAAACTACAATGACTTAAGCCTGTCCACGAAGTGGCTTATCATGTGGAAAGCTAACAAATCTAATCACATGTTTCTGAATGTGGAGGGGAAACACAGGAGGACCCGGACAAAAATCAACACGACCACAGGGGATCGAACCCACGACCTCCTGCATACCCGGGCGAGGGAGTTGACATCTCGCCACTGCAGCGCCCCTAAATGACGAAGATGATGACGAAGCGTGACTCACGTTCTCTTCGTAAATGCTCTCCCTCTGTTGGAAATCGTCTCGCATCCTCTGTGCGCCCTCTTGCGCGAGAGCGAGTTTCTCGTCTCCGCCCTCCACTTTGCGCGTGAGAGACGCGATGAGGGTGGCCTGGTCGCGAGCCACGCCCTCGCTCGCGCTGAGTCGAGCCTGCAGATCCTGCCGACCGACGGGGACCGAGGGAGGAAGGGCAGGCACAGCGAGAGGACGTTATCGGCAAAGCGGAGTGGGCGTTGGTGTGGGAGGCTGGGAAAAAATCTGCTCACTTTCCATAATGAAATATCTGTATCTGTCAACGCGAGTGCACTTCAAAAAGTATTATGGTTTGTGTGTTTTGTATTTTTCTTTGCTGTGTTGATTCATGTGGACTGAGTTTGGAAACAGGGTTCTGTGGTGGGGAACAATAGCATAAAAAATATGGTTACGTTATCACAAAGTCTGTTTGTTTTTCTGCTGTAAAATTTTGGTTTGATTGGCAGTGAAGTAAGCAAACATTGCCAGTGACGTAATCAGTGACAGATAAACGTGAGGCAACGTTATTTAGGAGAATTGATGACTACCGCGTGAAACATATAACTAAAAAGTTTGGTAAATCATGCTTTAGGTATGCAAAGTATGAATATATTTTTCTAAAGCATGCAAATGTATTCCTTTAAAATTTGTATTAAAATTATGAAAAAAAAAGAAATATAAAATGCACAAAGGATTAAGAAAAACTGAACTTACGCATTAAATTTACATAATAATGAAGTGTAAAAACTCTTTTACCAAGCATAATACATGGAACCCAGGAGGTCAAATCCTGTCCAGAGTTTGTTTGCTTGAAGAGATGCTGCTGGATAACAACTGTCCAAATGCCCACCAGGCTGATGGACGTTAATGTGACGACACAGATGGATAATAATGAGTTTTTTATTAGCCTAATTGATGCCAGTGCATCACACAACGCTGCGCAATCCGCAAACGTGGAAGCGCATACATTAAGCTGTTTCCAGTGTTAATGAACATGGGTGCAGTTGGAGGTGCGGTAGTTTAATTGTAAGGTGTGCCTGACAGTCGTTCCTTTAGTATGGCAGCGAGCTCAGCAAATGTTTATCTGTTCAAGTCGAAGTTTGTGAGCCATCGTTTGAAATTGGTGAGCGTGGCCGTGATGTATGCTATTGTTACTTCACGACCGGGGTAGTAAAAAGACGAAATCTACCGTGCGGCATTGATACAGTTCAGCAATAGGGTTATTTTTTTACACACAATTACTGAGCACAGGCCAGTGCGTGTGTGCGCGTGTGTGCGCGCATCTTCGCCGGTTAGAAACCTGCCTACGATCCATCCTGGGTTTAATCAGGCTGGATTGTGTGAGGAGCTCACAAATCCTTGAAAGATCTGGGCAAAGTCCCATCGGTGAGCTCCTCCGGCGGGCAAGGCTGCGTTGGCTGGGTCATGTAGCCCGCATGCCCAGCCACCGCATGCCTAAACAGCTTTTGTTCGGCCGGATAGAGAGGGCTAAACGGGCGCGGCATGGGCGAGAGAAGATATGGAGTGATGTGGTGCAGGAGGACGTGGAGCTGAGTGGACTTGCCGATGACTGGTACCAGCGGTGTCAAGATCGGCCTCAGTGATGGAGGCTCGTGAAGGACGCTACTGGGCAGTTGGAGGCAGTCGCCCTCCAACAACAACAGAGGGCGGAGGAACGACGCTCACAACAACGAGCGGAGCGCCGGGTGGCTAAAGCACAGCAAGTTGGCACAGTAGGGAGCACAGGTGGTGCATCAGCCAGTCATCTCAGTCATCTCAGTCAGTTAACCTGTGGCACCTGGGTCTGCTCCGTGACCTCCTGCCAAAGGGCGTTCGACACTTCACGTGGCCTCAAGGTGCACATGGCCTGGCACATGCGTCGTGGTGATGTCACCGCCACTTAGTAGCGAATGGCGGTTGTTGTTGTGCGCGTGTGTGCGCGTGTGTGCGCGTGTGTGCGCGTGCGTGCGCGTATGTGCGCGTGAAGCCAGTGTCTCACCTGGAGCTCCTTAGCGCTGGCGGTGACAGGGGGCGGCGAGTGGCTGTCGGACCCGGCCGACACCTGGAGGTGAACGATCAGCGCCTCCTTCTCCTCCAGCCTGCACCGCATGTCGGCCAGCATGGCGTCCACCTCCTCACCCCGTCGCCGCTGGGCCTCCAGCTCGGCGGACTGCCGCCAGGAATAAGCGACGCGCGCGTGAGCGTGGGTACACTTGATGGCCAATGGCGATTCTTAGCTCCGCTTTGGAGGGTTTGGCTACAAACGCCACCTTGGGATTTGCGGTCTCAGGTAACGCGTTTCGGTGAAGTAAACGTACAACCCGGAAAGCGATGGCAGTGGCTTCATCGGCACTCTCTCCACCAGACGGACTGATTTGGTGGGTGGCCAATACTGGTGATAACACATTGCCTTCAACTTGAAATGATCAATGAAACAACACATTGCACCCAATATCTGCCCCACTGTGGCAAAATGATATTGAATATGCCTGACCTTTGAAGATTTCTGAATCTAAGCAAAGTTGAGCCTGCATAGAAATTGGCTCGTTGACCAACATGATAAAAACATATGTTGAAAGGCTTCTGTAGGGTTATGTTGCGTGCAGCAGAGGGCAGAACAAGTACATTTATTGTTGTACTCCAGCTTTGCTCCTGGCCTTCACAAACCCGCAGACACAAGCTGCCACTGTTGTGAGAATACGATCGTGTTGCCGAGGCAGATGAAGAACAGTGCTTCTGCCTGCCAGGTTTACCTTCTCATCCAGTTGCTGATGCTTCTGAGCAAGAGTGCTCTCCAGCTCATCCACCTTCTTCTTCATGAGCAGCATCTTTCCACGACTCTTGGCATTCTGCTGATGCTGCTCAGGCTCTCCATCGGCAACCTACAGCCATCGCAGGGCACAAGCGATAACGCAACACATTCGAGCTGCTCAGTGACAGGAGGCCAAATCGTAGATCATAAACTTGAGGGCTGGGGCAGTTCACCCTCCTCCCAAATGGCAATTGGATAAATCGTCATGATTAAAATAAATAATCAATTCCCTTTTGTATCGTTGCAGCATGCGGTTGCACCACTAGTGGCTGCAGGGATGATGTGAACCCTTTAAAATAACACGTATCATAACCCATGGTCTATTCACTACAAAACGTAAGGACCTCTCGAAGGCGTAACCATCGCCCCCCCCCCCCCGCCATCATGCAATTCAAGAGTGCATCTACTTCCTGCAGACGAGCTGTATTCATCGCTCAATCTGCCCAGTGAACATCCTCTCACGTGCGTTCTCTCCTTTGGCTGCCAATCCGTCATTAGTCTCGACCAATGGGCATCAACCCTTCGAGTGACATGTAATGCCGGAGCCTGCTTACTGTTGCTAACAGTAAATACGATGTCTCGAAATTGCATTTGCTAGCTTAGAGGTACATGCTTGAAATCACACTGTGCATACATACATCCTGAGCTGAATTATTGGTATTCATTTATGTATTGATGTAGATCATTCCACCCCAAATGAACGCTACATTCAGGTGGCCCAAAATTATAGTGAAAGCTTCAATTGTTGCGAATTATTTAAATGTGCATCACAGGGGTGAGATTTAAGCATTACTATGTCTTCATTGGCTAATTACATTTACGCTGTGACAAAATTATGACATTATACATTTAATCCAATTTAAGAAATCTAATCATCCTTCATATGTTTTCGAGACCTCTTAACAAATTGTCTTGAATTTCCTATTCACGTTTTCAATTGGTAATAACAGCAAATTATTTCCTAACATGCTACACATCTGTCTTCGCTATCAAGTGAATTACGCTCGCTGTGCTCTTTTTTAGTGTTGCTTTCTCAAAGTGCATCCCATCTGCGCTATGCGTAACAACGTAAGCGGGAGGCTAATTTAAATGTCTAAAAGCGCATTAGCCACCAAAGAGCATTCTCTAGGCTCTAGGCACGCCGAGGTCCCACTTGTACCACCGTCCACACCCACCTTCCCCCGCTCATCCCCGCCACGTGGGGTGTCGGGGCCAGGCACGGGTCCTCCGGGTGCTGCCGGCGACCCCTTGGTGTGGGCGGCGGCGGTGGCGGCAGCGGGAGAGGCCTGCTGGATCTGTCTGCGCAGCTCCTCGCACTGGGCTGTCTTTGCCTTCGATTGCAGCCTCAGCTTGGACAGCTTCCCTTCCGCAGCCTGCCGGTCATCCTGGAAAAAAAAAAACAATTGCTGTTGAAAATGCATCGTGGATGTTGGCATCCACCGCTCATTAAGTCATTGCGCACGTGTATGTGCATAGCTGATTTTTGGCGCCGGCATGTAAGGGTCACATCGCAGTGATGGACACACTTATACGATTATACACGTACAGCTCTTTGGTCAATCCCCTGCTGGTTGAGAGGCTTATCGTGCCGCACGGATCATGGGGGTAGTTGAATGCTGGGAGCACAGACTTGGGAACATAGAAGTACTGTACAGCAATAGATTATACTGGTAGGAACCTCCTGGTTACACCAGCCCACAGAGGATTATTGTGTCCGTCCATCCGTCGTGCAGGGAGGGGCTGGGTGGGGAGGGGGGGGGTGGGGAGGGGCTGGGTGGGGAGGGTGGGGCTGGGTGGGGAGGGTGGGAATGGGCTGGTTGGGGAGGGTGGGGAGGGGCTGGGTGGGGAGGGTGGGGAGGGGCTGGGTGGGGGGTGGGAGGGGTGGGGCAGGTCACCCCGTGGTGACCTTATAAAACTCAACGTTTAACCTACTTACGCCGGCTTGTGCCCGCCCTCAGTCGGGCATATTTGCGGAATACAGCACGCCGCCGTTGACCCTGGCCATTGACCGAGCAACCCAACGTTCCTACCAGCTCCCTCCGCAGGAATGTGTTGCTGCACTGCCCTCTGCTAACATTGGTTTTGTAACCTACTGTGGGGGGCATACACCTTTCGTGCTACTGAAATTGTACTATCTTTTGGCATCCATCCCGAAAGAACAAATTCATTGAATTATATTAAACTTCTCCGGAATTTTTAGGTTTTACCACGCGTTGTTCGGCATGCCGTCTGACGTTTCTCTCCACACGCTTGGCGCTTCTGCCGCGTGTGGAGTGAAAATTTAGGAACCAGGCCTAGAACATTCGGCACAAAACCGAAAAAAACGATCTAAAGTTCTACAGCAAAACTGCAAAAATCTGTGCAGTAGCTTTGTAGAACTTTACTGCCCTTGGAGGTTGGTGGGTAGCTCAGGGGACTAATAGTGTGTAAGAGCACTCAGCAGAAACTGCTGAAATTCAGGATTCGAGTTTCAGTCAACATGATTAATTTAGATTTAGACTTAAGACTATTTATTTCAGCAAGAAGGGTCCAATGAGCTGTTAGGCTCTATTTCCAGGGGCGTCCTGCAATGGTACAGGTGTTATACAGTGCAGATCTTTGTTAAACCGGGCTCCCAAGGGTAGTGAATTGATAGTTTCATGCCGGTCTCCAATGACTGAAGCAAAACAGCCATAAGCTTATTTTTGTGTTATTAATTCTGAATATTCAGACTTGTAGAAATAAATATGAATTGTCTAATAGAGTGGAATAAAAAAGTGTGGGCGACCTAGTATGCATAAACGCTTAAATGAATAGACTTTAAAAATTCTGATAAGTCATCTTCCAGGGCAGTTCTTCGCACTGCTAGTTGTCTGTAGGGATATTCTTGAGCGCCATAAAAAAAAAAAACGGTGTGAGCAAACGCAGAAAATAACCTGGGGAAAAATTATCCACACGGTCAGATGATGGCTTATTGTCACGACAACCAATTCCAGCCAAAGGAGAGAAAAACGCCCGCGAGGCTTCCACAACGGAGATGGAGCAATGAAATTGGCTCGAGCTCAGGAGTCAGATTGGACTGTTGTCCTGCGAGACAGTGAGAGATGGCGGCGACTGCGCGGGGGGGATTTAACAATGACCGACGAGATTGTTGGAACTCACCTTCAGCTGCTGATCCAATGCTCTGAGCTGCCCATCCTTCTCGCGAATCAGCTCCTTGAGCTGCGTCACGAGCCCCTCCATCTGCGCCAGCCGTTCCGCCGCATCCTCCCCGGCTGGCGCGATCTCCCCTCTTTCCGAGCCGCCCGCATTCCTCTGGGGCTGCTCACCAGGACAAAGATCCCCCGTATAGCCTTAAAAGACTCGTGGAACATGTGCTGTTAGCAAGCACCTATGAAGGCCGACATGTCACACGATGGGGTGGGTGGGTGGCTAGCACCACACCTTTGTCTCCCTAGTGGCGATGTTTTATACACTGCACCAGGTACTCATGTGAAGCCGAGTCGACCTAGGGGAATCCCAAGACCGGTACAGATAATCGTCACTGGTGTTGGCCGTAAGCGGGAATCGAATTCTGGTCGCCGGGTTTGTAGTGCAAGGTGCTAACCGCTACACTACCGCTCCCCATCAACAAACACGCACACACACTTGCAAGGGTCGTTAACACGCGAGGGTCTCGTTTAAAGTCCACAGCAATCACCGTCAGCACCGTCACGCCACTGTGAGATATTATCTGGATGCAGGATCCCCACAATGGCAATATATTTTTTGTCATACTTACATATTTTGTTACGCTTCAGCAATTACCTGATTATAACTTTGGGAGTTCCTCGGCATGTAATGATGGATTCAATTCATAGATTAAAATGTATACTTAGGCTGACAAACCGTCGATCCAATTGTGCAAATGTGAATCAATAAATTATACTTCATGCAAAATTAGGTGAATTATACACTTGGATTTCGTTGAACGGAGCTAAAAGATAAAATAAACGAGAAACAAACGAGATGGTAAATAACAGGGGAAAAAATACTTGCATAAAATCATGAAAATTCATCGAATCATTGGTGGGAGGATGAACTGTTAAATGCATACCATGTGCTATTTGTTGGATGTAGGCCTCCCCACAATATGTCCACACACATTTGGCCACACACCTATCCGAGCCCCAATTTCATATTCCAACTGCACACACAGCAACAGCTGGCCAACTAAACCCTTCCTGGCTCTAGAGATCCCTATTTGCACACGCCTACCAGACTGGATATGGCCTGGCTAACCACTACACAAACTGGGTCACTGAACAATTATGGGCTTGGAATGTCCTCAGGAGCACTTAGTAATTATCGTGTGCACTACTGTATTGTTGGTAGGACATTTTGATTTAAAAATATATATATTTATATTTGAGACGACAATTTAGCTCAAATAAGCAGTATACACATGAGTAAATGTAGGGGCCCTGTCAAGGGAGAAAGCCTATAACTTTGGCTGGTTGTACAAGGGTCTCTGTGTCACACAGTCGCTTCTGTGAAGAACTCGTGAAAAACAAGCTTCATAAAAACGCGACGTAAACTTGTTACAAGCAGGAAGTTGAATGTTGATTTATGTGCACGACATAACCAATCGCTGCTCGACCACTCAATAAATCTGGGAGTGAAGAATGATCACTAACTGATCACAGTGAAACGCCCCTTACATGCATTCCTGTTGTCTGCGGCTCTTAATTATCTGTGAACCCCAATCAATCCACTTATGTTTTCTTATCAGTGTCTGTTCACGGATAAGAGAAATCCTATGGTAAAATCACCATACTATCCACATTCATCCACTGGTAACAAGAAGACTGCGGGTGTTAAGGTCTTCATATTATCTGCACATTTTTGTGCATAAGAGTTTCCCATAAAAGCAAGCAAATTCAGCCTATTATCTACATTTATCATGTGACCCCGAATAAGAAGAGTTATTTTTACCACTAAAGAAAGTCACCAATAATGTCACCCACATCACAGCAAATGAGAAAGACTTCCACTGCACGAACATTATTTTTGGTTTACAACACATCTTGTTATTGCATGGTCAGCATGACATAATAAATCCTCAAACTAATAAAACGGAAGCACTCTGTAAAATACGTGTGTGCGCGTCTCGGCCGTTAGTATACGCGCGTTGGATTTGGCACGCGGTTTGAGTTATTCAATCGGCGCAGGGTGCACCCCGTGACATGCGTGCGCCGCCTTCACCGAGTCGAGCCGGCCGACGGGTGGCACCTCCTCCACGGCGCCGGCGCCGCTCACTCCCTGGGCGATGCTCGACAGACGGTTCCACATCGCTGCACCCGCGCGCCAAGCCGCCGCCGGGGTCCGTCGGCTCGGTCCGTCTCGCCGGGCGAAGGCGGCGGCGATGCCGTCACCTGCTCGGGACGGTGCAACGACGAAGGCAGCGGCCTAGATCGGCTGCGAAAAAAAAACATGGCACAATTCGGAGATTTAGCGAACCGCTCTCTGCCCGCGGTACTCACACAGTCTAAAAATTCTTTACGATCATGGTTATTAACAAACACTGCCTTGTGACTGCTCTGTGGGAGGGCTATTAACAAAAACATTGCAAAAAGAAAAAACATTCAAGCGTCACCATTAAGACCGCCTTGTAAAAGAAAATATATATATAGTAGGCTGTGTTTCGGGAAATGGTCCTTCGCTGTTGATAGACGGTTCACAGATGTATTGTACTGAATATACTGTTGGAGATCACGCTTGGCACTGTACTGTGTGGTGACCTGGACAAACTGGAAAAGTCAAAGCAAGTTCCGATGTGAACAATTTTATATTGACATACGAACAACATTTATTGCCAAACATCAAATAATAAATATACCCTTAACATAATACCTGTCAACCCCTTATCAGTGCCTACCTTATTGCAGACCAGTTCAGACCTTATTGGTCACCCCGTGCCCTTATAAATCTCAACGTTCATCCTACAAAGTCCCATCACAAGGGAGAAACAAAGACAAATTATTTGTTTTTTCCCGTATTAAAACGGCTGTACGCCGTATGGACCTGTAAATATAATTTCCTTGAACAAGAATATGGGTAAACCGTATGGGTTCACAGGTATGCTTTTGGATAATCAAATATTTATACATACATGCTTCAAAACACTGACGATATACTGTACAGTATTTGTTTTTTCCATCAAGGCAGTGTTAATAACGGTGGTGCGGTTTGTACGTGTGCTTGTAAAATACATGATTGTATGTAAAGTAGAATCTTAATTTGTAAGTAAGCCTCAAGCATTGTATTTTTAGCAATGAGTAACCGTTTCTTAATGACAAAAGTAGAACATTCACACAACAATTAATATCAAAACAACGCGCGTTACGAGATGCAGCTGCATTTAGCTGCTATGGACAAGTACAGCCATTTCATGCATCCACTGCTGGATGAGTCTCCCCCTACGCCATGCAAGTCGTGGGCATTATATGGCTATACTTCGCTAAGCTCGTCAGTATGGGCTGCTGAAGGTGGGGAGAATAGACACATGATCAGAGGCACATTGCAACAATGGATTAAGGCGGAATGTGCTTTAATGCCCACCAAGCAGCCATGCAGCCCTATGATAACCTGTTTGTGCCTGGTTATCATCCATCCAAGCACTTTCCATGCTAATACCTGCTTAGCTTCCAGACCTGAAAGGGTCGGGTGTATACCAGGTGATTTGGTCACAGGCTTAGATGCTACAAAAATAAAAATGATATTAAATGATATTGCCTAGCATCTTCTTTGTCCTTTTTTACGATTGCTTTCACAAAGTGCATTTTTAGGGATTTCCATGTTCAGGGACAAGCCTCGTTTTATGCAGGACACAACCATCTCTTTTAAACGACTAATATTGAGCCTAAAGCATTTTGTGTATCATGATTGCCAAGCACAACGCCAAAAGCCCAAAACACCAAGCGGCCAGCAACTCCGATTAGCACGATTGCCTCCGTCAGGTGCGAAACAAGTTCAACGTACATACGTACAAACAGCACTATCATTCTTCCTCTTGGTTCTTTCGGTAAAGTCTCACGACGTTTCGGCTACAACGCAAGCAGCCGTCTTCAGGTGAAGACGGCTTCAGGTGAAGACGGCTGCTTGCGTTGTAGCCGAAACGTCGTGAGAATTATTTTATTTTATTATGTTTTATTTTTATTATTTTATTACTTCCCTTCTACGTGACTTTACCGAAAGAACCAAGAAGATGTATCCCTGCAGTCATGAAAGCTTTAAATCGAAATTTAAGCACTATTATTGACGGTCTAATATATTGGGGTTAACACATTCCATTTAATGAATAAAGTTATTAAAAGTGGAGAGACAATGGGAGAGAATTCCAACCTCGAGCAGTGGCAAGGAGGGAAGAAAAAATGGATATCCAGTTGTAGAAATAAGAGTTTCTCCCCATTCGTATTTACAATATCGATCGCCAGATAATGGATGTAGCGTGAGAATTTAAGCAATAGGCGTTTGCCATGAAAGGCGTGCGTGTGGTTCGGATGCTGAGCAGACATGCCACAGATCAGACCGGCATGAACACAGCTGTCTCACATGCTGGGTCCACTGGGACTCATGCCCTGGAATTTTAATGTAGCAAAGGCAAAGCCTAGTCTGGGTTGAAACTGAGATTCTGTCTCAATTGATGCCAACGTGGTTATACATTACATGTTCTCAATTAGCGACCACATGTGTACATGTACGGCCTGTTGTCAATCCACTGCTGGATGAGAGCCTCCCCGTGCTGGGTTATTTTCCCATACTTCATCACGCTGGTAAATGCAGGTTAGTGAAGGCAGGGAGCATAGATGCAGGATGCATAGAAGTGCATTACAATAATGTACAGTATAAAAACAATGTTCTCTCTATTTTTGCACTGTTCTTTGCTGTATATAACATGGTCAAAATGGCCCACACGTTTGTAAATACGGGAATTCTTTGTATTCATTCATCATCAGCCATGTTAAATCCACTGTTGGATGATTGCCTCCCCAAAAGCCACCGCCGTCTCTCGCGATGTTGCGCTTTAATCATTCACCTAGCACGGGGACACACATTTATTTCACCGTTTTGCATGTAACAAATAAAGACTGATTGATTCTCAGTAAATATGTGAATCATTCACTTCCCGAGGCGCATACATATCCAAGTACGTAGTGGCACCTCCTATAAAACCAATTAAGACCGCATTACTGTTTGTGTCTTGGCGAGACGCGGAATGGGTATCGATGAATTGACTGGCATGAATAAAAAAGGCGCCTTGGATCAAAGCGAGCGACCGGCGGGGGCGATGCGGCAGTGGCGATCTGCCCTCTCAAGTCAAGAACCTGAGTTCAATCACCCGAAGCGAGTACAGTTAAACAATGCAGGCCCCGTTCTAATGAGTCGCAGCCTTGGGTCTTGCGGACGTTTAACAACATTAAATAAAACCCCACAAGGTGGGCGGTAGGTGACCGTGGTGGAGTGGAAGTGCAGTGGTTCGCAAACTATGAACACGGGCATCTGGGAGCCATTCGAGGCCACGGCTAACATCAGTGGGCGAGACATATCAGAAGCAAGTAGTACTAATCACATACCTGCATTTCCCATAAATATGCTAAATTCCTCTTGATATGCAAATTATTTTGTCAAGGCGCACCTTCCCACCTTCCAACCCAGCTTAAATATACGCTCCAAGCGTGGTGTTGTTTCATTCAGACGCTGTCTCCCCGACAGACCTGGGTCTTCACCTGAGGACGGCTGCTTGCGTTGTGGCCGAAACGTCGTGAGAATTATTTTATTATGTTTTAGTTTTATTATTTTATTATTTCCATTATACGTGACTTTACCGAAAGAACCAAGAAGATGATATCAGAAGCAGTTCTGTATTGTCCATTTCACCTGGTCAGCATGGAACCCGCCATGTGAAGTGTGGCCAAATAACCAACATAACCGACACGGCCGCGGAATGGCAAAAAGGCTGTAGACACAACAGCGTACTATTATTATCCTCAATGATTTACCCACAGGGGGGAAATCTTTTTCTAGAGAATGCGCCGATCCTTATAAGCCAAACTTCATGGGTCGGCTTAACTTCCGAGTTCGTGAATAATACTGTAATTAATTGAACAAATGACAACACATGTCAATCGCACGTTGCTTCACGTGTACGTGTTGTGCTCTAAGTGTGCACGCACACACGTACAGCCCCTTTGCCAATTCCACTTCTGGGTGACGGCCTCCGCAACGCCTTGCAGGCGATGAGCGATATTTGACCATACTTCACCACGCCGGTCAGTGCGGGTTGGTAAAGGTTGAAAAAACTATTGGAGGGGGTAGGTGCAAAAAGTTAAATTTGCTGCACTGCCCTCGACGCCTATAAGACAAGTACCAGCCAGGCTCCAACGCCTGCTTCGCCTTCCGACATTCACTGAAATCGGGCTAATACTATCTAGTCCAGGGTCGGGAAACCTTTTCTCTGCCAAGGGCCATTTGGATATTTATAACATAATTCGCGTGCCATACAAACTTATCAACTTAAAACAATATCCTGTGATATTTGGTCAAACATTTAATTAACTCACCCCTAATGCGATGGCTGGAACTGCTTCTCTTTGGCGAGGCGTGTGATGATGTTAGCTGGTATTGATGATGTTGCTGCTACTCGCAACTGCTTTTCCAGGTTTGCTCCGAGATTTATTGAATTTCGAGTCCCGCCTGCGGTTGCCTTGGCAGGGCCAGACCCAAATTATATCGCGGGCCGTACGTTCCCCACCCCTGATCTGCAGTGTAGTCTAAGGTGTGTGTTAAATGCCCCATGGTTTTACTCCAAGCGCGTCATTTGAGCGCCACCTACAGCTGATTCGCATCTTTAAACCATTAACCAGCGCAGGGATTAAAACACAACACAACTCAAATAAACTTATTTTTAAAAAAAACACGCACTTTCAACGCGACAACTTTCTAAAACACACCACCACAAAGAAAGCTCTTGTCCGTGCTCACTCGCCTCTCGCCTGGGATTCCAAATGCGTTTCAAAACGCCGCTTTGTTTAGCAGAAGCCCCTCGACCTCGGGGTGTCACCGCGCCTCTGCTAGATTCCCTACCGGGGATGTCGCACCGCGTCCGGTAGGACTCACCAACGGAACGCCGTAGGCCCGTTCGCACCTGTCGTCTCCCGCCTCTGGTCTCTTGCGTACCCGATGTGGCGGGCGGCTCCCGCTTGCCTCTCGCAGTTCCCTCTCGTGCTGCTAATGGTGTCGTCTAAAAACCACCGGGGCCGATTACAATGATGACGGCGAGAGTTGGGAGGGGGAGGATAGACATTGTACTGAAGAGACCTGGCCACCCAAACTCTCCACCACTGGTCGCCTCACGTAGGAAGAGATTTGGCGGGTGACGTCACCACGCAAATAAATGACGACATGATGTCATCGTGTTTAACGCGTTACATGAAGACGTCATGACTGTCATGTTGGATTGCGTCATGAGCTTGGCTGGGAATCGCGTCACTCGCCAGCTTGGGTGACGCTGACGCAATCCCGACCAGGCAATTGTGACGTCGTTGAGTAGTGATGTTGGCCGTGGGTCAACGTCATCTGATATGTGAATAAGTATAACCCGTAAAAACTAAGTTTTTCACTATAAATCCTTTATATGCGTGGCGGCTATAGTCCTCTCGTCCTCTGGCTTGAGATGGCTGCCACCTATGGGTCAGATGATTGTCTGCCAGTATTAAGCAATTGGTAATTAAATATTTAATTTGTTTTCCCTAAACAGTGTAAAATTTTGGAGAAAAAAAATTCACGAACATTAATTGTCTCGCACAACGAGTCTGTGTGCAAAATGTCAGCTCGATTGGATCACGGGAAGTGGGTTAAAAAACGACCGAAAGATTTGCACGGTCGTAAGCAAGCACGCAAGCACGCAAGCAAGCAAGCAAGCGAACTTAATATAAAGGATTTAAAAAGACGTCATCTTAGTCATTGTCCAGGTGAGGGTCACGTCATGGACATCTGTGAAAAAAAGCTTTACAGCTCATCGGATTTCCTCCAGCATAAATACATATTCTAATGCTGGACAGGTATGACGTCATATAACAGTGGTATATGAGAGCGTGACGTCATATGATATTGGTACAGGTAAGAGGATGAATTTAAATTTCATCACCTCCTCCTCTGGGGTCGATCGAATTAAAGGCCGAGTCCCGAGAGCGATCTTGGTTGTCCGTCTCTGGTTATGGGGCCGTCCATAAATGACGTCACGCGATTTTTGACGATTTTTGACCCCCCCCCCCCTCGTCACACGGCGTCACAAAAAGTCAGACCCCCCCCCTCAAATATGACGTCACAAAGCTCTGCCCCACCCCCCCACAAAAAAATAAAACATGCTTCAAATCGCTTTAAACTATTGTCATTGTAGTGCGTATTTAATGTGAGGTATGGTCAAACGACACCTACGACCGACCCGGGATGTGGAGGCCTTCATCCAGCGATGGAGCGACTCGACAGGAGCCGTGAATTTGCTTATTTCATTATCACAAACTCACACGCACATCTCAACATTGGTCGCCGGCTAAAAATGCATGACTGCAGGGCACGGCGATGTAAACATCTCAACACGTATGTACGTTTATGTACGTTGAACTTCCTTCGCTGCACCGATCGTAGCCGACCGTGATAATCGGTACGCGGGGGGGGGATGGACAACAAACTAAACACAAAAAAATTTAACCCGTAAAAACAAAGTTTTTCACTCTAAATCCTTTATATGCGTGGCGGCTAGAGTCCTCTCGTCCTCTGGCTTGAGATGGCTGCCACCTATGGGTCAGATGATTGTCTGCCAGCATTAAGCAATTGGTAATTAAATATTTAAAAAAATTTCCCTAAACAGTTTAAAATTTTGGAAAAAAATTTTCACGAAAAATTAATTGTCACGCACAACGAGTCTGTGTGGAAAATGTCAGCTCGATTGGATCACGGGAAGTGTGTTAAAAAAACGACCGAAAGATTTGCACGGTCGTAAGCAAGCAAGCAAGCACGCAAGCACGCAAGCAAGCAAGCAAGCGAACTTAATATAAAGGATTTAAAAAGCTGTTCTAAAGAGATGCGTTTTCAATTTCAAACGTGTCACACTACAGCCAGTAATCCAAATTCAAACCGTGGCCAAGAAGCACATGATGTTACGGAACCACTGAGGCGCTTTTCCACATATCTGCTGTCCCGCTTTCAGCGCAAGTGCCTTATCGCCCAACCATGACAGTTTTTTTTAAAACTACTAATGCGCTTTGACGAAGTGCTACTCTCATGTAGAGGTCGCTCGGCAGGAGCCTGGAGAGAACCCGGTGACCTGGATTATCTATCACATTAGGGTCTCGGTGGCCTAGAGCCCAGCTCTCAAGAGGAGGCGTGACAGGCACGCGATAGCCTCAAGGATTTACGGCCGCTAATGCTGACGATTACCCAGACTGAGAACCCAGACAAGCTAGGCAAGTACTTATTGCCCGTCTCTTTTGTTATTCCTATTATCCACAATGACGACAATGATTATATTGTGCTGTATATTATATGTTAAGTAGGACCCATATCTCAAAGAGAGAGTCCTTGCCTATAACATTTGGCAGTTCACCAAAATTGTTTCATGGAAGCAAGACTACTGACGAGACACTATATATCTCAACCGGCCCAGTGTAAAATTTTGACTTAAAACTTTCGTGACTGCAGGAATTCCTATTCTTTGGTTCTTTCGGTAAAGTCACTCCAGGAAGCTTTCGTGACTGCTTGTGTGTCTGTCTGTGTGTCTCCGTGTCTGTGTTTTGTCTCTCTATCAAATGTAGTTATACCTGATGACGGTGGCTTGTGTTGCAATCGAAATGTCGTACTCTTATTTAATTTATTTTCTTTCTACCGAAACAACCAAAGAATTCACTCCAGGAAAGTAACCCATACTGACGCCTACATAAAACCCGATTTCCACCACCATCCATCCCAGAAGAATTCCCTCATCAAAACGGTACACCATAGAGCTCAATGTATATCCGACCATGAACACCTAACCAGTGAACTCAAACTCGTACACCAAGCTCTCAAGGCGAATGGATATTCTGACTACACAATCCGCAAAGCCATCACCCCAACCGTGAGGAAGGAGCCATCTGAGCATCCAATCAAAACCATCGCCCTGCCATACATAGCATGGGTAACCAAAAATATTTCCAAAATCATGAACAAACACAAGATCCAGGTCCGATTTAACACAGTACATAAAATTCGTGATCTGATCCCATCTGTGAAGGACAAGATTCCTGACATGCAATATCCCGGCGTCTACAAACTAAGCTGTATCTGCGGCAGCAATTACATTGGGGAAGCTCATCGACATGTCTCGGACCGTATTCGAGAGCATAAGGCAGATTTGAAACACGGAAGGACCAATACTTCTGCCGTGGCTGATCATTATTTTAAGGCGGCTGGCTCACACGAAATTGATTTCTCTAAGACGATGGTACTTTGCAAGCCTCCTGGCTATCAACAAAGAATCGTTTATGAAGCCATCCATATTTACAAACACAGACACAGTTTCAACCGAGAGGAAGGTTATAGACTCGGCAATCATTGGCAAGATGTCATCAACCACTTTGGGTCATGACTTGACTTGTTTTCTTGTCAATCAACCTCCACCGTCAGCAGTATGGTGTGTTGAGCGGGGTGTAGTGATTTCCTGGTGGCCCTTTGCTGCATTGGCATTGTTGCTGCATTGGCATTGCTGCAGCATTGGCATTGCTGCTGCATTGGCATTGCTGCTGCATTGGCATTACTACCCCAGCCATGTTGCTGGTGCTGCTGATACACTTGGGCTACGCCCATCTCCAAGCCTTCATAAACAATTTGCCTTTAGAGGATAACCCCTTTTCCTGATGACGACTGCTTATGTTGCGATCGAAACGTCGTGATGTTTGTATTCACTTTATTGTTATTATATGTTTTTCTATCTATGTGACTTAAACTGAAAGAACCAAAGAATACGGCCCAGAGTTTGGTTGCACTCAGATTATAATTGTTGTGGCTTTGCTCTCCAACACACCGGTGTGCTGTCCTAGTAACGAATTGGCCACGTTCTGTTTACGTGACAAACCTTACTAATTGGCTGTCGGGTGGTGGCGGGTTTAACGACACAATTATATATTTACGCAATCTAACCCAAAGGCCTTTATTATGGATGATATTGGTCGCGAAAGCCTACGTGTTAAACTGTACCTAATCAATGCTGCTGAAATTATGCACTCCCAGGAGGCCGTGGGAACAATAGGTTGTATTCAAATGTTTTATTTTGTACGTGAAGAGACATATTGTCTGTTTATCTATTTTGACAGTTAGAGGTTTAAAGCCAAGAAGATAAAATAGGCTGTTGCTCATAGGCTATGAATTATATTCCACAATACCGTAGCGGGAAAAATGATCACAATTTGTATATTTATACAGGAACATCTCTCAGAATCTCAAGACCGTTTTTTTAAGTCAGGTTTGGATGTTTGCTGTTTTAACAAGTCACACAATGAGATGCCTGGCCATTTATGAGCATGGAAGAACCCACCCCTTGTTCAATGTGATGAAATGTCATGATTTGGAATTGCTGTTCGATTCAAGAATGGATTTTATTTCATCTCATCTGTCTGTCTGTCCCGTACATTCTTGTTTCATGCGCGTTGTTTTGCTCATCCCATTCGTCTACATTTAACATGAGCATACATTTTTTTAACATAGTAAAGAGCAATCGTTACACGCACGATGGAATGGATGAATCGCGAGCGTGAGAATACATTTGAATAATCTGATAAATAATTATATGCCTGTAGCCAGCAATTCTAATCGAGAGTAATATTGGTTCAAATAGTAATAATCTCTCCAAAATGTTTGTGCATCTTCTCGCCTGTCTAATAAACAACCCCTGGTCATTAGCACTGTCTCATAGCAGACAAATTTTATATACCGTAGTAGGGTAAAATTTCAGTCAATAACACGTCCATTACTTCTAAAGAAGGCTCATTGTTATAAATGTTAGCCCTTTTATATATTCATGTTAGAGAGCAGACAAGGGCATAATGGGAGCGGAGAGGGCAGGGAAGGAGAGGGCAGAGAAGGGCATGGTGGGAGAGTAGTGGGCAAGAAAGGGCATGATGAGAGAGGATAGGGAAGGGAAGGAGAGGGCAGGGAAGGAGAGGGCAGGGAAGGGCAATGCAGTTTCACTGCTTCAGCATGGTGTTCTTCTCTCGATTCTCGCTGAACCAGATGCTGGGGTCGATTTCGAGCTGAAGCATCCGCAGCACCCACGCGTCCTTCCGCGCACCCTCCAGGAACTCCTCGAGTGACAGCTCGCCTGCGAAACCCCGTGCCACGGGCAACGGAATGACTTCTGCGAGAACGTTCGACTACATTTGTAAATACTGCATGAATTAATGTCATTTTCTCCTGCATAAATCACCCAGAATGCACCTAATCGAATCCGAGTTTTGAAGCAAAGCAGCAGGGTTGAGCCAGAAAAAGTGCTTGGGTGGGTAACCACCACACACAAACAAACTACAACTGTTTACTATTGTTATTTTACCTATTAAGGCCCACTGAGCTATATAGCTCTTGTTCAGCAGTGACCTGGTCACAAATGATAGCCCAACGAAGTGGCTTATCGTGTGGAAATGTACAGCAGCCACATACTCTCGTCTAAATGCATGTTTCTAAATATGGAGGGAAAAACCGGAGTACCCGGAGAAAAATCCACACGATCACAGGGAAAACATGCAAACTCCAAATATACAGACGTCAGAGGTGGGATTGAACCCACGACCTCCTGCATACCAGGCGAGGTAGTTAACATCTCGCCACGGCCTAGGCGCCGGGATATGAAGAAGGGGGTAAATTGTTCATGTGTCATGCACCAGAGCCCATGGTAACCGCGCTATGCCACTGAGTCACACGGTTGTTTTTGGTTGTAGTTATGTCGCCTCACCATCATCGTTGTCGTCCATGAGCCTAAATATGCGGGTGCAGACTTCGTCCGGAGAGAGAAGGGGTCCCTCATCCTGCTGATTGATGGCTTTCTTCATGTTGTAGATGGACTGAAAGGCATCGCGCTCAGAAGGGTTATTCACGAAAGGATTTGCTGCTGAAATGGACATTGATGCGTTGCTCATCTCCTTCCCATAGCCACGAGCCAGTGGTGGAAATTCCACATTCCTATGGCAGAGGCTGGGCTCTCACTGCCCCACAAAGTGGCACTCAATTTATGGACCCTGGAGGAGTGATGTGCTGAGTCAAATCCCCGACCTAGAATTTGAACTCGCAACCTTACGAATTGCGAGCCGTTTCCCGTTTCCCAAACCCGCAGCGACTGGCGTGTGGAAGTATGGTCTACCAACTCCCACGACCTACGTGGCATCGGGTGACCCTCATCCAGGGCAGTGGATTGACAAAGGGGCTCCACGTGTACGGACAGGTGCACGAGAGTGGCGATCGTGTCGAGGATTGACGCCTGGTGGATGCGTGCAGCTGCTGCTGCTGCGTCTTGGGTTCGGTTTCGGGGTCGACGCGACTGTTTGCGGCACCTCTCGCCCCCGAAAGCGAAGCTCCCCAACTCCACGCGCTCGGGGATGGTGGCAGGGCGCCGTTGGCACGGGGCAGGGCCGGATTAACGCGAGGGGCTTTAGGGGCCTCGTCGCTACGCGCATTGTGGCCAGCGATGCGCCGAACGTAGAGGAGTTTCGTTCGATTTATCTTCGGATCAGCTTTACAAGTCGTACATAATATTTAAAATTTAATTGAAAAAAATATATATGACAGAACGTATTAAATAACAACGGTGAATAGCTGTGGAGTGTTCGACAGCGGGTATCGATGGTGATCAACAGCAAATGGAAGGAATCGAATATACAAACGATACCAACCCCAGATTTACCTGAAACTAAATCTTGTGCTGGGGATGGACCCTCCGAGGAATTAATTGGGGCCTCCTGTCCAATCTTCTTATGCCCTCCAATCACAGTCTCCTCGCCCGACGGTATAAATAGATACATGTTCTGAGGATTGACGAGCGCTCCGAGACAGAGTGAGATTTATTTAGATAATCTTTGTCGCTTTAAATTTCCGCATGATAAGCTACTGCGTTGAGCTATCATTTGTGGCCAGGTCGCTTCAGAAAAAAGAAGCTGATAAGTCAGTGGGCTTTACCTGGTAAGATACAAAAAAAAGTTAATAGTTTGATTTGTCACATTGCGACCCCGTGCCCCTGCTGGACATCTGTGAGAAAGCGCTTTACAGCTCATCGGATTCCTCCTGCAGTATAAATCCAGATATTTGATTCTGAAACGCTCACTTGATACAGCTATCGTGCTGTGACGGTTCCACCTGAAGACGGAAGCTTGTGTTGCCTCCGAAACGTCGTGATTTTTATTTTTAATTTTTTTATTTTACTTTTATTAATTTAAATTTTTTACCTACCTACGTGACTTTACCGAAAAAACCTAAGAATATGAATCTGAAACGCTCGTCGCAAATGGGACTCATCTGACGCACGCACCTCGATGATCTCGCGCAGCTCCTGGCGGTCGATGCAGCCGCTGCCGTCTTTGTCGTATATCTTGAAGGTCCACTTGAGCTTGTGCTCCAGCTTGCCCCGTAGCACCAGGTTCAGCACGGCGACGTACTCAAGGAAGTCTATCGTGTTGTCCTGCGGGCAGGACCCGACGGGAGGGGGCGGCGGACACAGCCACCGTGTCAGCGAACGGGTTAGATCGCGTTCGTATGAATGTGTGTCGTTAAACCCTCCACCACTATTCTTAGGGTTTTTTCGGTAAAGTCACGTAGGTAAAAGCTGAAAATTAATAAAAGTAAAATAAAATAAAAGTAAATTTTTGCTAAGTAAATTTACTTGATACAGCTGTCGTGGCTGTGACGGTTCCACCTGAAGACGGAGGCTTGTGTTGCCTCCGAAACGTCGTGATTTTTTATTTTATTTTACTTTTATTAATTTTAATGTTTTACCTACGTGACTTTACCGAAAAAACCTAAGAATATGAACCCTCCACCACTCTCGACATAGCCAATTGGTAAGGTTTGTCTTCTTGGTTCTTTCGGTAAAGTCACGTGGAAGGGACAGACCTGTTCTTCACCTGAGGACGGCTGCTTGCGTTGTGGCGGAAACGTCGTGAGAATTATTTTATTATGTTTTATTTTTATTATTTTATTATTTCCCTTCTACGTGACTTTACCGAAAGAACCGAGAAGATGAATCCCTGCAGTCACGAAAGCTATAAATCGAAAAATGGTAAGGTTTGGTTGTGGTTGAAGTACTCAGTCTGTAAATGTTGTGGATTTGCTCACCAACACACCGGTGTGCTGTACTGGTAACGCATTGGCATGTTCCGTTTACGTGACAAACCTTACTAGTTGGCTATGTAGGGTGGTGGCGGGTTTAACGACACGTTTATATATTTACGTGATCTAACCACGAAAAAACTGTATTATGGATAATATTGGTCACGAAAGCGTACGTGTTAAAGTGTCACCAATGTATGAGATGCGGGGAAATATGCATAACTTTGGTTAATAGCTGGCTTACAGGAATGTTGACTGTAAAATACACATCTTTACAACTATCTTGCAAAATGCCAGGGATATTACTGCGCGGTGATTGAACAAGAAGTGAATTGAAACCCGTTCATACTGAAACTCAAAAATGTTAATTCGCCAACTTTCTTGTGTTTGCTTGATACTCAATGTCTACAAATAGACAATTGATCTTGTCAATTCAGAACTGTTCATCTGTCAACATTCTTAAAATGCCCCAGCTCTTTTGAGGCCTCCACGGTGTAAAGTGGTGACCTCCAACTACAAATCAGTCTCTCTGCCGTTACTGTCTCTCTCTGCACTGAAGAAGGGTCGTCATCTGAAACATCAGTCTATTATATGTGTTATGTCTGTTATAAGGCAGTGCTAGTGATAAATGTTGCGAGTTGCTTCCATTTATGCGCGTGTATTGGAAGAACACTTCAAGGTATTTTCCCTTAAAAGAGCATATTTGTCATCATAGAACCTCCTTTGCCAATACCAAAATATGAGAAGAGGTTTCCCCCTTTTTTTCTGGCAACAAAACAGGTGTTAAGATGTTAAAACACAAAACTGAAATCTTTTACGAAGAATCATGTCTGCATCAACCACAATACTTGCGCATTCTCAATACTTGTGCATTCTGACCACAAGTATTGTGGTTAATGCAAACATGATTCCTTGGAAAAGGTTTTAGTTTGGTGTTTTAACATCTTAACCACTGTTTTGTTGCCAGAAAAAAATGGGAAAACCTATTCTCAGGATATTTTTCGTTCAAGAAAAAAAAAAATTGGTACTCAATGCCATCTTTAAAAAAACAACGGATCGGTTTTTCTCACAAAAATGTTTACGCAGTCTCTGTGTGAAAACAATACAGATTGTCTTCGATGTAAAACAATACATATGTCACACTGCAGTTACTCAACACGATTCTGGTATTCGTGCCACCAAACGAAGGGCTGTTGATGCTCATCACCCCCTTGCTAGGAACGCGTGAGCCACCACTTCCAGGCAAAACGTTATCGTGGAGAAAACTCCTTTAATGTTTGGTGACGTGGGAGTTGGTGACCAATATCGCAGATCACATTATCTGTCAATTTACTCTACTTATCTCGCGGGGAAAAATAATCTCAGATAACCGTGGATAATTTTACGAATTCAGGGGCTGCTTATAATCGGAGTTGTCATGGAACCAACGTCACCTCTGGATAAATATGAGCCACGAGTCATTGGGTGGAGTACTTGCGGTATGCATAGTTCTTAAATTTCCCAGTACGTGTGGATTAAAAATAAACACAAGCACCTTTTGCCAATGTGCGCTACTGCGCTGTTAAGGTCGCCACGATCGGAATTCGACAAAACGTGGATAGAGATCACGCGCAAAGGTATGTACCGACACAACAGCATCGAATCACGACAGCTTTTAAAACAGTCAAAGTAGACGCGTTGGCACTATGGACATTGCATCTTTACGTACATATTTGGTTTATTTTCTAAGCCAAGAGTCCTCCCGTTCTATGCGTGGGGTGGGCTGCTCTCGCTAGACGAATGCGTGCTGTCGCTGCCAACCACGTAAGGTTGGAGACCAGGGTTCAATTTCAGCTGGGTCTGTCCAGGTCAAAGACCCTGGGAAATATTTGCATACGCAGCACACCACGTCCAGTATACCTTATCACTATGACTGCGGCCGCTGGTTCCGCGTCTCCCAGCGACCCAGAAATTATTCGGTGAGTAATTATTTGCGACCACACAAAGCACTAATTCGACCAAAGTAGGAATACCATTGTCTTTGCCTGGGGTGCAGGCACGACAACACCTCACTGCGCACTTGATAAACGTAAAGCGGTCACGCGCTCTCCTTATCACTCTCTAATCACTACGAATTCCGCGGTTCGCGTTCCCCTTAACCTCACGTATTGAATTCTCCAACCATGTGGAGGGATCGTTCTGCAGGATCGATCCACCCCACCACACACACCGCCTGCCCCTACCCTCACACCGCTCCGCTTTGTATTTCCCTCCCGCGGTCTCTTTTTTCTTTCTTTCTTTCTTATCCCGAACTCGTACAACCTTGCTCATCTCACGAAACCCACTAACTTTATCGAGCAAAAAACCTTGATTTGCAGCGGGGTTATTTTAGTTGTTGTTGTTGTTGTTCGATGGCTGCCCGCCACTATTCGGTGCCCTTGGACGCACTCCGAAACGCAACACGATGGGGGGGCCCAAGTGGCGTGCGGGTACAGACCCCGTTCTTGTCGAACGCGCGGAACATGTTCTCCAGATATTCGGCCGCCTCGTCGTTGTCTTGGACGCCGAAGAAGCGCTTGAATTCGTGCATGAAGAGCGTCCCGCTTGGACACTCCACCACAAACTTTTTGTACCACTCCTGCAGCTCCGCAACTCCCATCTCCTGCTCGCCCGGGATCCTCTCCCCTCCGCCCATCTGTTGTTGGCCCATGGTTGCTGCTGCTGCTGTTGTTGTTGTTGTCGCTGCTGTTGTTGTTGTCGCTGCTGTTGTTGTTTTGGACGGGGTTGCGGCGGAAACTCCTCGATCACGGCAACCAAACTTGAGCTGCACTGTCGATGGCGATACAACTGCGAGCAAGATGTGACGATCTGGAGGCTGTGAGGATGGGCGGGTGGGGGAGAAGATTTGCCGATGCCCTCTCTCTTGATTTCTCTCTCTGTGTTCAGCGTAAACCCGCGGTGGGTTTGTTCGTCCCGCGAAATGTAGCAGGCGTCCTGATTTTGTTGCTGCTGTTTTTGTTTAAACTGCAAAGGAACAGCGATGGTATAATTGCGACGAGGTTAGATTAGGAGAATCGCCAAAGCAATTTCAAATATAATTTCAAATATATCTCAATTTCGCGCTGACAGCATTTAAGGAGTGTGAGTTTAGGATTGCACAGCGGCAAAGCAATGAGAATAAAAAAATTCGAACGAACAAAACCCAACGTGTTAATAAATTACTGCAATCACGCGTGTGGCTAACGGCACTACACTAAAGTTATTTAACATTTAAAAAGTCCGTGTATGAATCTCTCTGTCCCAAACTCTCTCTCTCTCTGTGCCCACCGGAGCTCCTCTGCTGCTCCTGGTGGGGTGATTCTGAACGCGATGTCCCTGGACTGCTCTCTCGTTCCGTGCCGTACCTATGCTTGAGGATTTAAATTCGCTGGAGTTTGGTGGGGGGGGAGCAGAGGAGGCGGTGGTGGGTGGTGGTGGGTGGTGGTGGTGGGGGGCGGTTACGTATGCGGTCAGCAGTTCAAGAGTGGGTAAGCGTGGGATAACAGACGCAAAGTGGATGCATGCGTCGATAAGTCTCGTGGCGAAGTCACGCAAGTGCCGAAGGATATCATCACGCTTCTTAGCCGCGTCAAGGCAGTTGCCCCGTGCCATTGGGAGATATCGTCAAATAGAATCGTTCGCACATTTGGCATTCGTACCATTTTATTACAAAGGAGCGGTCTTTTACATCCAGTCTGCAGTAATTTCGCAGTCGGGGGGGAGGGGGGGGCCATGTAGTTTGTATTTTCCTAATTAAGTAATTTCCAAGCGGTTTTTGAAATTTGCATGATGACACCAGCACACATTGCCTACTTATCACTGAATCTTTAATGTCCCCTGTGGAGCAGGCGGCCCGTTATTTTCGGTCGATACGCCTGCAGTATTCACCAGGGCGGCTGCTGGGCTCGAACTGCGAACCTCTATAACAAAACGTGCTCCTGTTCAGCCATGTCAGTGAATGGTGTACAAAACATATAAATGGATAATTGTCGAGACACCTATTCATCCAGGAAATAGTAATGTTGAGCTATATACAACGTCGTTCGTGAGCAATACATTTCACAATCGTTGAGGAACCATACACAAGCTTTTAGGCAACAACCAGGCGGTGATCCGGTACCAACAATTGCTAAAGGTCTGCAGTCCTCTATATATTAAGATGTTTTCAGCCAATTGTTGAGTGTCTGTTTATAGACGTGGGAGGAAATCGGAGCACCCGGTGAAAATCCACACGTGCAGGAAGACAACACAAACAAGGGGCACTTTGCTGTATTGTCTTCTCCTGGCAAGCCAGGGTATGGCACCAAACGTGTACGGGAAGGGAGTTTCGTGAACGTTTGTGTGATCCACAAACCCTCGCTGCCTCCGCAGCCTCGGATTACAGGGCACGTGCACAGCCAGCACAGCTCGGATAAGATCCGGTTGAGCGTATCAGGCAACATGCTGGACATGCAGATCGGGGTCTTAAAACGAACGTTACAAGATACACGCTGATCGCCCCAGAGAACTGTGAACCCGTCAGGTCAGCCTTCATGTCATCTCGTCTAAGTCGTGCGGTACAGATTCATCACACGAAGTGCAACGGCTTTATAAAGAAAAATGCATCAACACTGGCAAAGAGATGTAGGAGATGCGCATTATGAGAGTATTTAAGCGAAATGCAATATTGAGCGGGATATTGGATTAACTCAAAATAGGACAATTCCAAATTACATTGTGTATAAGTGTATACTTTCGCCTGGTTACGTATGCGGTCAAAATGAAATGAAATGAGAATGCTTAATCCAATCTCAGCTGCTTAGGATGGAACATTTTATAGCAACCAGCTGCTACTAGCACCTAAGATTTCTGTATTTATTCCGCCATGCCAATAGGACAGGGAGAAGGGGTTTCAAAATGTAATGTGAGCACTTTGGTATCGGCATGCCACGTTGGCGAGATGTTAACTACCTCGCCTGGTATGCGGGAGGTCGTGGGTTCGATCCCGACCCTGACGCCTGCTGTATATTTGGAGTTTGCATGCTCACCCCGTGGTTCGCGTGGAATTTTTCTCCGGGTCCTCTGATTTTTTCCCTTCACATTTATAACCAACATGCATTTAGATTATTTGGCTGCTATACATTTCCACATGATGAAATACTTCGTTGACCTATCATTTGTGGCCACGTCGCTTCTAAAAAAACAGATATATAACCCAGTTGCCTTTGCCTGGTAAAATACAACATTGTTAAGTTTCGTTGAAATGTTTTTTCATAATATTCTAAAACATCTGCTCTCCTAGTAAACTTAAACACAAACCTAGCTGCAGCGTGCAATGATGGCGCACTGTTCTCCGCATTGTGCCACAATCCCACACACCTGGGCTCGATGCCTGGTCGTAAACAACGTCAACGATAAGGAATATCTGAATTGATTCTTGTCCTCCCCGAGGTTGATTCAGCATTAAATGAGCATCTGGTGCACTAAGAGACATCAGACAAACCCTCTAACAGCACTGCGCTATGAACCCGGCAACCCGAGTTTGATATCCGGCCATGGATTTCAACATTAGCACCGGGAGAGAGCTAAACCGGTTCTGCCCCTAATTCTTAACAACCCACACAAACTAATTTGGTGAAGTATGGTCAAACATCCTCGATGACTGACACAGTGTGAGGAGGCATTCATCCAGCAGCGGATTGGCAATGGACCTGTAATTTTGATTTAAAGCTCTCGTGACTGCAGGGATTCATATTCTTGGTTCTTTCAGCAATGGACCTGTAATTTTGATTTAAAGCTTTCGTGACTGCAGGGATTCATATTCTTGGTTATTTCGGTAAAGTCACGTAGAAGGGAAATAATAAAATAATAAAAATATAAAACAATAAAATTCTCACGACGTTTCGACTGCAACACAAGCAATCATCATCAGATTTTCTTGCTGTGGATTGACTGCAACACAAGCAATCATCATCAGATTTTCTTGCTGTGGATTTCACACCTGATGATGATTGCTTGTGTTGCAGACGAAACATCGTCAGAATTTTATTCTAACATTTTGCATATTATTTTATTATTTCCCTTCTACGTGACTTTACCGAAATAACCAAGAATACGGACCTGTAATTATTTATAAAGTTATTATTATTACATGGTACCAGTAATGATGTTGGTGGAGGGGTGGCACAGTGGTTTACTGCGCTGTGCTATGACCATCAGCAAACCTCAGTTCGATTTCTGGCGACGGGTAACGTCAGTGGAGAGCGATATCAGAACCGGTCTTGAGTCTCCCAACTTCCCCAACGTACATTTCGATGCAGCAAGGCAAAGAAGGATGCTCAAACGACCCCCCGTGATTGACGCGGAGCGAACGTGGGGCGAGGCATTCATCTAGCGCTGGATTGGCACAGGCCTGACATGTATTATTTATTATTATTAATATACGATAGTGTGTGCGAATTAGATGGAAATCCCTCGGGCAGATATGCCTCATCCTGTTACTAAAGTTCATGTCCTAATCCAGGATTTGTCTACCGCAGTCAGGGCCCCGTTAGAAACTTGCGGAAGCCTCAGGTGGTGTCCCAATCCGTTGTTAAGATCCTTTGCAGGGCCCTGGTGTTTGAAGCCTGCAACGCTTTTAAGTTGGAGATGTATCTGAATTCCTGCAGGTCGATGGATTGCGTTGTTGTTGTTGAATAAGTGTGGGTTTCTGAGGATCACTATTGCCGTGTGTCTGTGCAAGTTATATTTTACGACGATAAAATTAAATCTTGACTCAAAGCTTTATATATTTTTTTCAGATTTTGTCAATCCACTACCGGGTCGGTCGTGGAAGTTGTTTCACCATACTTCACCACGCTGGTCAGTGCGAGGTTGGTGAAGGGCAGGGTTCAGACATCGCTCTTCACTTGTGGTTCACGAATCAAAGCTGTGATTGGGAATCAAACGTCGGTCACTCAGTTCGTGACACAATGTGCTAACCACTGTGCCACCATTACCCCTTTAATTTTAATTTCGAGACATCAGAAGGGCAAAATAAAATAGAAATCGAATCTCAAAAAAATACAAACGTACATTTTCGGCCAATTGTAAATGTTTTAACACATAGCCGCAATGTTCAAAGGATGACCCCTAAACACTAAAACGGTGCATTGATTTATCGACTTGATTAATCGATAACAACCACAAAAAACTCACGAACCATGCATTGCATTTCGCTCCGCACGAACCAGATCCCGGCCTCTCACTTCACCAAACTACGCTGACAATCGCGCTGAAGTATGGCCAAACAAACCCTCATGACTGACACGCCATGGGGGGGGGGGGGGGGGGGGCCTTCACCCAGCAGTAGGTCGACACCAGGCTGTAACAACATAATTATCATCATCATCATCATCCACACTGTAATCGTGGATAATTCCTTTAAACGTCGGGTTCGCAATCTCGTAGTTTGTCAGAGTATGATAGCAGGAGATAAAGAGTATTAATTTCCATCTCAGAATCAGAATCAGAAAGGGGTTTTATTCGCGATGAAAGTTCGCACAGACAAGGAATTTACTTTGGCCGGAAGGTGCATACATTCAACATATAGGAATCTTAAATCTTAAATAAGTGGTTTACAAGTCTAACTACTAAAGGTACAAGTCTAACTAATACTAAGGAGCTAAACGATGTAAAAATTTAATAAAATAAAATCTAAAATATACAATAGCTATAATATACAATATACAATTACAGGGATTGAGAGTTACCCCCCCCCACCCCCGGCTATTATTCTGGTTTCCTCCCACTTGTATGAGCACTCACGAATGTGATTGGACAAACAGAATGAGAATATTGATTTATGCTGGAGGGAATCCGATGAGCTGTAAAGCTCTTTCCCACAGCAGTCCAGTCGTTTGGAAGATCAAACATCCCCCGCTGCGGGCCGAAGAGTTTGGAAAATTGTTGACGCCGGTCCTGGCTACCTTCCCGTTTCTCGGTGGTTTCACCATGCACCTGTGAATATAACATCAATGAGTGCTACAGGTTTTAGATTTGAAGCTTTCGTGACTGCAAGGATTCATATTCTTAGGTTTTTTCGGTAAAGTCACGTAGGTAAAAAATTACAATTAATAAAAATTAAATAAAAAATAAAAATCACGACGTTTCGGAGGCAACACAAGCTTCCGTCTTCAGGTGGAACCGTCACAGCCCGACAGCTGTATCAGCTGTATCAGCTGTCGGGCTGTGACGGTTCCACCTGAAGACGGAAGCTTGTGTTGCCTCCGAAACGTCGTGATTTTTATTTTTATTAATTTTATTTTTTTACCTACGTGACTTTACCGAAAAAACCTAAGAATATGTAACAGGTTTGTGTATTGTATTTATTAAAAAGGTCCGTACGGTATTTTGATGTGTGCTCGTACAACACTGCCAATGCAAAGTCCTTAACAAATACAGGCAGGTGCCGCATGTTGAACGAAACTGATTCGCTACACTCCTACAGCCACTAGAGGCCGCTATCTTCCCCACAACGAGAGGCGAAAGCGATGTCGATGTTGCTCTTCATGGCAAGTCACGTGCGTGTGCTGCCACCTGCTGGCGAATTCCGAATCCCGCAGCCTCGTTCGCGAGGTTCTGGCATTCGAGTGTTTGGCGTATGGCAGGGATAATGATGATAAGCAACGTCTATGCATATGAAGAGAACCAAAAATACAGCAACAAATACCACGCCATACAATAGACATTCAACGCACGGTTCTTCACAAGATACTCAACTCACTCGCATCCCAACCGCATCATCGTATTTTAATGTCCCACTGTGTACAGAGCCACCTGGTCATCCAGGTGTACAACACACCACCTGCAGTACAGGAGACAACTCGAGTAGCACACCTCCAGGCGTATAGGCCACACGTAACAACATAGCGCGTATATGTTACAGGCGCTTACTTAATCCGGCGTAGAGGGGGTTGAGGTGTACAGACCACCCAGGTGAGATGACTTGCCGGCCCGGACCACCCCAAGTATTTGACCGTCCGCGCGCGGCCCCCCTACGGGCTGATTCGTGACGCAATGCGTGCAACGTATTCACCACAATGCATTGCGGCTCTTGAAACATATCTATATGGGTTTTTTTTGGGGGGGGGGGGGGTGGTATGGGATTCGAATTAAAAAAAAAGTCTCTACGTGTTCATCTTCTTGGTTCTTTCGGTAAAGTCACGTAGAAGGGAAATAATAAAATAATTTAAATAAAACATAATAAAAGAATTCTCACGACGTTTCGGCCACAACGCAAGCAGCCGTCCTCAGGTGAAGAACAGGTCTGTCGGGAAGACAGCGTCTGATTGAGACACTGTCTTTCCGACAGACCTGAGGACGGCTGCTTGCGTTGTGGCCGAAACGTCGTGAGAATTATTTTATTATGTTTTATTTTTATTATTTTATTATTTCCCTTCTACGTGACTTTACCGAAAGAACCAAAAAAATGAATCCCTGCAGTCACGAAAGCTTTAAATCGAAATCTCTACGTGTTGTTTTGTTTGCCCACCCCCTGATCTAGAAAATACACGTATCCATAAAGCAGCAGCAGCCAAAAGTCGAGGGTTATTCTCATTCTTGATTTGAAGCTTTCGTGATTGCAGCAAGAAAAAACTGCAGCAGTGTTTCATGCCGCACTATAAAAAAACTGCAGCAGTTTTTTCTTGCTGCAGTTTTTACTTGCTGTGGTTGTCCCACCTGATGACGATTGCTTGCGTTGCGATCGAAACGTCGTGATCTATTATTTTTCTACCTACGAGGCTTTACCGAAAGAACCAAAGAGGATGGTTATCATCATCATCAGCCGTGATCTATCCACTGTTGGATGAAATCCCTCCGCAAAATAAGCACGTGGAGGACATTTCACGGACGCACATTTGTTTTTAACAATTCCACAGGAGTCATAGGAGACAAGGTGACGACCATGGCTGTCTGGATACACCGGTATGCTGTACTGTATAGTACACATCAAAGATCAAATATCCCCCCACCTCCCCATAATACATTCCACACGCTGTTGGGGCCAGTGATGTTAGCGAGCGCCTATTAAGGCGAGCACCGCGCCCAGTGCGCTAACCCGTGTGCCACCGCTCCACGCACATCGTACAGGCGCACGCACGCCCGCCTGCAACACAGGGGCACGAGTGAGTCCCGCGGGACGTCAGCAGGACTGCGCGTTCTTGTGGCGTGAGACATTATAGAGGGACATGGCCCTCTAGTGTGCCCATGGAACAGTCGTGTGGCGTGAAACATTATAGCGGCGTGGCACGGAACATTAGTGTGGCATGGCCCTTTAGTGTGTCATGGAACGTTGTAGTGGCATGGGATGTTATAGTGTCATGGAACATTATAGTGGCATGGGACGTGATAGTGGCATGGGACGTGATAGTGGTATGGGACGTTATAGTGGCATGGGACGTTATAGTGGCATGGGACGTTGTAGTGTGGCATGGCCCTTTAGTGTGTCATGGAACGTTATAGTGGCATGGGACGTGATAGTGGCATGGGACATTATAGTGGCATGGGACGTGAGAGTGTGGCATGGGACGTTATAGTGGCATGAAACATTATAGTGGCATGGGACGTGATAGTGGCATGGGACATGATAGTGGCATGGGACATTATAGTGGCATGGGACGTGAGAGTGTGGCATGGGACGTTATAGTGGCATGAAACATTATAGTGGCATGGAACTTTATAGTGGCATGGGACGTGATAGTGGCATGGGACATTATAGTGGCATGGGACGTGAGAGTGTGGCATGGGACGTTATAGTGGCATGAAACATTATAGTGGCATGGGACGTGATAGTGGCATGGAACATTATAGTGGCATGAGACGTGATAGTGGCATGGGACGTTATAGTGGCATGGGACGTGAGAGTGTGACATGGGACGTTATAGTGGCGTGGGACGTTATAGTGGCATGGGACGTTATAGTGGCATGGGACGTGAGAGTGTGACATGGGACGTTATAGTGGCGTGGGACGTTATAGTGGCGTGGAACGTTATAGTGGCATGGGACGTTATAGTGGCATTGGACGTGAGAGTGTGGCATGAAACATTATAGTGGCATGGGACGTGATAGTGGCATGGGACATTGTAGTGTGGCACGGAGCGTCAGCGCGGCGCACGGTTACGGCAGCGTGCGACGCAGGGCGTACGAGACGCGGGGAGGTTGGTGGCCTCGCGTGTACCTGGAGCTCGCGCACTCCAGGGCCCACGAGGAGCCCTCGAGAAGAGCGGCATGAGAAAAACAAACAAAACAGACGAGGAGAGGCAGCCTTCCCATGGGGCCCCCTTCCGTTGTGACCCCACACCGCCACTACATCACCACACCCGGGCCCCGCGTTTGATCTTCGGCGCGAGCACTTTTTCCCAAGCCAGCCTGCCGAGTTTTTTTTTTCATTTTGAGCCGCTCATAGGATACAAGACATGCACACACGCACACAAGCGTGTGCTGCACACAAGCGCACTCTAATCTTTTTTTTTTACGCGCGCGCTTTCTCTTTAACTTTTTTTTGTCTTACTTATTCCATACTTGAGTTTGTCGAAAGCTGGCCATTTAAATGAAAAGTCCCAGTTTGGGATGGGGAGGTGGAGGAGGGGGAGAGAGGCGTCTGCTGGCCCTTAGCGTGCTGCCACTGTGGTATAATGATCAGCACACTGGATTTGCAATCTAGATGTCGCATCTGTCGTTCCAGCAGTATACGTTTTTGTTAATCGAGCGGCAGAGAAACATAATCTTTAGTTATACCGGAGAATTCTAGATTTGAAGCTTTCGTGACTGCAAGGATTCATACTCTTAGTTTTTTTTCGGTAAAGTCACGTAGGTAAAAAGAAAAAAGAAATAATAAAATAACAGAAATAATAGAATTAAAATAAAAAATCACAACGTTTCGGAGGCAACACAAGTCTCCGTCATCAGGTGGGACCGTCATAGCTGAATTTACTGTATTACTGTATTGTGTTGCCTCCGAAACGTCGTGATTTTTTATTTTATTTCTATTATTATTCCCATTATTTTATTATTTATTATGTATTACTTATTTTTACCTACGTGACTTTACCGAAAAAACCTAAGAGTATATACCGGAGACATCCCATGAGCTATGACGCTCCTTTTCCCAGATGTCCAGTAGGGTAGGTCGTGTGTGGTGGGGTAAAGTGTGGGTTCTCCCACCACCTTCAAAGACGTCCGGGTGCATGGAAGAATAGGCCAAATACCCTTCAAGTGGCCTCACAAGAACTCCCTCGCGTGGAAGCTCATCTGCCAGCAGTGGCGTGAGCAAGCAAATCTACTCGTGGCATCTGTGGGGAAAACAAAGAGCTTGATAGCTCATAGGATTCCTCCGGTATAAATAACTATTCACATTCTGATTCTGAATTGCAGGGCAGCGCATTCGCCACCTTTGCTTGCGCCACCGAAACCGTGCGACGTTTTTACTGAAAAGAAAACAACGATGGTGGTGACCCGATTTGGCATCATCGTACAACTTGAGATTATTTCCTTTGCGACGATGGGAAACCCGCTCAGAGGCAGCGGCGGCGCATCGCTTCTCAAAAATCCGATCTGCCGCTCACTCAAGTAAACACGAGGGCGGCTCGTCAAACCGCTAGAGTGCAAGTCGCGAGTTTCTCCTTCAGCTCGTTTATCTGTCAATCTCATTCTCTCTGTAGCTCTATCTCAGTCTCCACGCCAGCCACCACCCCCCCCACCTCCTCCTCCTTCTCGTCGTGGTCGTCGCCACCACTACTACCCCAACCTCTCTCAGCGCACATCTCTCTTTGATACTCGCCGTGTGGGTAGAGAATAGCTCCTGAGCCACGTGAAAATGTTACACGAGATATGCGACCGAGAAGCGAGATTCGTTTTGGGTGGTCCGAGACCAGCCGTGGTCTTCGCAACTTCCAAGAGAGCGGTTGTTGCTTGAATAAGCCAACCCTGACTGGAGTGATCACGATGATAATAAGAATGCACTGCATGTGATCATGATGATGATGGTGATAATAAAGCAGTGCATGTGATGATGATGGTGGTGGTGATAATGAAGCCCTGCATGTGATCATGATGATGATGGTAATAATAAAGCACTGCATGTGATGATCATGATGATGGTGATGATAATAAGAATGCACTTCATGTGATCATGATGATGATGGTGATAATACAGCACTGCATGTGATGATCATGATGATGGTGATGATAATAAGAATGCACTGCATGTGATCATGATGATGATGGTAATAATAAAGCACTGCATGTGATGATCATGATGATGGCGATGATAATAAGAATGCACTTCATGTGATCATGATGATGATGGTGATAATAAAGCACTGCATGTGATGATCATGATGATGGTGATAAGAATAATGCACTGCGTGTGCCCAGGAAACCCTCGATTAATCTCAACTCCTTTTTGTTATCAGGAGAGTGCTGCTACTACGTTGGGATCTTTGAAAAGTTTTATTTCATCACGTAGGTATGCTGGACTTCTTTTGCACCGTACGTAACCAACCGTGCTATCCAGAGGCGCGGGCTAATCGGAGGTGCGATTAGTTATCACCTGCTATGCCATGCGGATTACATCGACGGGACCGATTTTTTTTTTGCCAGTGTCAAGAACGTCGACGCACCTTTATTTTTGTTATTTCCAAGAAGAGTAAAGCCTATTCTTTTTTTTCATCATCACCTATTTCATAATCACCATCGCCATTGGATTACTCGACGTAATTCCCTTCACAAGTAGAGCACAAGTCCCAAAGGCACCGACAGATTTTGGAAGCACACTTGAACCGAGCCCTGCACATAGTAAGCAGCGCACGTGAACTTAGAATCGCAACAAACGTCCAAGATAACCGATAACATTGCCTTCAGCGGAGTGTGTGTATGCGATATGCTAGTGTGCCCTCCCGCACGGCAAAATACTAAAAAAGAATTCCAAACATCCCAACGCAGGACCCTCTTGAAGAGAAGTCTTAATACTCAATGAGATGTTCGTGATCGATGTAAAGAAATAACTATTATTAACTGTACATCAGCCCTCTGACATTATACACAGTGGCGAGATGTTAATTACCTCGCCTGGTCTACAGAAGTTCGTGGGTTCGACCCCGCGCATGACGCCTGTATATTTGGAGTTTGCATGTCATTCTCCCTGTGGACACGTGGATTTTTCTCCGGGTCCTCCGATGTTTCTCTCCGCATTTAGAAACATGCGTTTAGAGTATTTGGCTGCTAAACATTGCCACATGATGAGCCACTTCGTTGAGCTATCATTTGTGGCCAGGTCGCTTCTGAATAAAGAGCTACAGAGCTCAGTGGGCCTTACCTGGTAAAATAAATATAATTTAGTAGTTTTACTTTACATAATTTCTTGTTCTTGAAAAAACATGTTTAAAGTGTTCATCCCCTACACTACGTGGTGTTTTCTCGGGGTATTCCAGGTTCCTCCCATATGAAGACAACCACTCATTAATACAATTGAACAAATATCCAGTCGTTAGACTCAAATGATGCTTTGCGACGGTAAAAAGACAACATCATTATTATCTCTTTCGAAATCAGTGTCTATCGCCGACTATGCCATGTTGAGCAGAAACACTGACAAAAAAGACGGAACAGAATTCGGAAAAGCGTGCCAAGAAGCATGGAGAGGAACATGCTTGGAACTACACCGGAAAACAGAAAGAGGGACACATGCAAGTTAAAGGCACTGTGCTCAAGGCATCGTGTTCGAGGCGTCGTGTTCAAGTCACTATGTTCAAGACGTCGTGTTCAAGGCGTCACGTCGCATCTCCCGCGCAGGAGCTCGACAGATATTTTCATCGCAGACTTGGCAATGGCTCAGGCAGTCTCTTATCCAGCAGTGGATAGATCATTGGTGACGAGGGCGATGATCAAACTGACTCAGAGTTCAGTGCCAAACCTTGACGAGGAGGCGTCGGGACTGCGCGCCACGCGGTTGCGCGTTACGCGAGCACCGACTCCGACCCAACATCTCCGATTACAAGCCGCCTCTCGTCGCTATCTCTCCAGATTATCGTGGGACAGCGAAGAGGGAGGTTGGAGAAGGAGCGAGCTGAGGGAGAGAAGGGGACGGAACGTAGTGTGGCGGGGCGGGTGGCAAGATAAGGGTGGAGGACGTGAAAAAAAGTAGAGAGAGGCGCGGACTTATCGCATGCTCAGAACGGCACGTCGCTCGCTCGTTCGTTCGCTCTGGCGCGTAATCGTGCCACATCTGATGTGGGCAAGAATTCCGCGCGCGCGCGTGTGGGTGCGATGGGGATAAGAAAGCTATAATTCACAACTCGGGGTTGGTTAGGCGCGGCGGGGGTGGTTGAGCGCGCACAATGGCAGAGGAACGCACTGCTTGGGTCGCGACTCGCGAATCGATGTGATCGGCTTTAAGAGGCAAAAAAGAAGACAGAGAGAGAGAGAAGAAAACAAAATTCAGCCAGACAGCAGAACGCGGGACCTCCCCAGTGAAGGGGTTTTTTTTTTGCTTTGCTAGACACGCGGCACGGGCGAGTGACATAGTGTGCGTGCGATGCGTGCCACTGCTTTGTGCACGCATATTTACGCGTGTATGGAAGAAGAAGAACAATGAAAAAAAATCGCACCCAATGTCTGAAGGACGACTTGAAAAATATGAAAATTGCGTGTTTTTTTTGGGTGTAATTTGTACCGGTTTGTAGATTTTTATTCGGGTAAGACGATGACTTGTTCCGTGACAGAACCGTGAGAGATGAAAACAGATTATGGAGAACTTGCATCCAGCAATGGATTGATCACGGCTGATGATGAATCCAAAAACATTCCATTCATTCTGTGATAATATTATTGTGTTAAATCACCCGTCCGGTTCATAATGATATTGTTGAAAACGATATCATTATCCGTGTGTTTTAATATATATTTCCAAAAACACCAAAGCTGCTGAGACTTGGCATTACTCAGCACAATTGGGCACAAACGCATCGCAGGAAAACTAAAACGACTTGCTGTCCTGCACTTATATCGGCATCACATTTGCATTCTCAGCAGTGTCTTACAAACACCATGACTCCGTCTATATGTGATCCACCAAGCCCACTTGCAAGTCGCTGAATTACTCGAGGCATGCACCACTATACATTTCTGACAACCAAATAACCTTCAAAGGTGCCCGATCTCGTCAGATCTTAGAAGCTAAGCAGAGTTAAGTCTGGTTGGTACCTTGAATGCGTGACCATCAGGGCTTGCCACGTGTTGTAGGTGTGGGACTGCGAGGTGTGACCACGAGACGACTCCCCCCCCCTCCCATCCCCCCTCGTACACGTGATGGGCTTTCTCCGGGTTCTCCCCTTTCTTTCCACGCGAAAGCCAAACTCTCACGAATGAAACTGGCCACACATGTCAATGAAACAGGACCCTCCTGAGAAGGAGTCTTAAGATCCAGCTAGTTTTAATCCAGGATGAATAATCATTCAATCAGCCATCACATTTTCCAGGATGAATAATCCTTCAATAGGCCATCACATTTTCCCAGATGAATAATCCTTCAATAGACCATCACATTTTCCCAGATGAATAATCCTTCAATAGGCCATCACATTTTCCAGGATGAATAATCCTTCCATAGGCCATCACATTTTCCAGGATGAATAATCCTTCCATAGGCCATCACATTTTCCAGGATGAATAATCCTTCAATCAGCCATCACATTTTCCAGGATGAATAATCCTTCAATCAGCCATCACATTTTCCAGGATGAATAATCCTTCAATAGGCCATCACATTTTCCCAGATGAATAATCATTCAATAGGCCATCACATTTTCCCAGATGAATAATCCTTCAATAGGCCATCACATTTTCCAGGATGAATAATCCTTCCATAGGCCATCACATTTTCCAGGATGAATAATCCTTCAATCAGCCATCACATTTTTCAGGATGAATAATCCTTCAATAGGCCATCACATTTTCCCAGATGAATAATCCTTCAATAGGCCATCACATTTTCCCAGATGAATAATCCTTCCATAGGCCATCACATTTTCCAGGATGAATAATCCTTCAATAGGCCATCACATTTTCCCAGATGAATAATCCTTCCATAGGCCATCACATTTTCCAGGATGAATAATCCTTCCATCGGCCATCAAATTTTCCCAGATGAATAATCCTTCCATAGGCCATCAAATTTTCCCAGGTGAATAATCCTTCCATAGGCCATCAAATTTTCCCAGATGAATAATCCTTCAATAGGCCATCAAATTTTCCCAGATGAATAATCCTTCAATAGGCCATCAAATTTTCCCAGATGAATAATCCTTCAATAGGCCATCACATTTTCCCAGATGAATAATCCTTCAATAGGCCATCACATTTTCCAGGATGAATAATCCTTCCATAGGCCATCACATTTTCCAGGATGAATAATCCTTCAATCAGCCATCACATTTTTCAGGATGAATAATCCTTCAATAGGCCATCACATTTTCCCAGATGAATAATCCTTCAATAGGCCATCACATTTTCCCAGATGAATAATCCTTCCATAGGCCATCACATTTTCCAGGATGAATAATCCTTCAATAGGCCATCACATTTTCCCAGATGAATAATCCTTCCATAGGCCATCACATTTTCCAGGATGAATAATCCTTCCATCGGCCATCAAATTTTCCCAGATGAATAATCCTTCCATAGGCCATCAAATTTTCCCAGGTGAATAATCCTTCCATAGGCCATCAAATTTTCCCAGATGAATAATCCTTCAATAGGCCATCAAATTTTCCCAGATGAATAATCCTTCCATAGGCCATCAAATTTTCCCAGATGAATAATCCTTCCATAGGCCATCAAATTTTCCCAGATGAACAACCCTTCGCAAAACAACTCCTCTGTGGATCAGCCACAACTACCCAAACACCAACGTGTGGCAACACCGCAGTGGATTGTTGTTGTTTTGTTAGCGATGTTGATCTTTACTAAAAGGTTATCTCGTTAAAAAAAGTGCGAGCGCTAAGAGTGTCGGGTCGTGCTAGCGGGGAGATGCAAGGTGTTACCTTTTATAGTTTTTCATTTCTCTTTTATCGTAGCATGCGGTGCCGGCGTGTGCGATACGGACAGACACACGGCTAGCACGCATGCCCCTGCGCTCTAGCGATCATATCGCAGTTATCTCGTTGAGCAAAGGTAGAATCTCAGCAAGTTCACATTCGAAGCAAGCTATAATAATTGTGATAAAAAATAATGATGGGATAACGATGCGTTGTTGCAACCGTCTGGATGTTTAGTCTGTATCTGCGTGCGGTGATTTTTATCCGTTCATATGAATTATTATTTTGGTCAATATTCATGATTTGGGAGCGGCGGTTGTAGCGGTTCGTGCAGCGCGCTATGCACCTGGCCTACCTGAGTTTGATTCCACACCGCGACTTGCACCAGTCGCGTGAGTGATATCCCAAAATGTATTGGGGCTCCCAACGTCTCCAACCCGCGCTGATGGAAGTGGTGAAGTATGGTCAAACAACCACCGTGACCGACGCGACACCGGGTAGACTTTCATCCAGCAGTGGCTTGACAAATGGCAGTCAACTGCTGATGTATTATTGTTCGTGATGTAGATTGATTGATAAGTGTAGACGTTTGGTTACTCCCTAGATGTTGTTTGTTTCTAATTTCAGTGATTTGACCCATTAAGATTAATGATAATGATGATAATTATTATTCTCTGTTCAATGTTGTAGTATCATCGTCTATATTATTCAAACCATTGCTGAATGACGATCTCCCCAAGCCGTGGAGTCATCCTTCACAGACTTGCTATGCAAAAATCCACCTGGTGTAATCGCTCCATCTCCACGGGGCCATATCCTCTCCTCCTTTGGCGGTATGTATGTTGAATTTCCTTCGCACCGTACATAACCAACGTGCAAATCGGAGGTGCTCCTGCCACTGCATCTTCAGTCTCAGACTCCGGCCTCTATCTCTCCGAGCCACGCGTTCAACTGTTTATTGAGCTTCTTGACTTTTTTTTACTCGTATCGATCTGGAACCCAACTCTGCTCCTCTTACACATAGGCTTGTCGCGACCAATATTACTTGTAATAACGTGTTTTTTTTTGGTGAGTTGAGATCGCGTAAATGTAAATGTGTCGTTAACCTATCTCCACCCGACGCGGCTAACCACGACATTCTCCAATCATTTCCGATCGCTCGTTTCTAGACGTCACGCGTTTTTGTTGTTGATCGTATAGAGCAGAAATCTCGTGAGTGAACGAGTTCACTAGCTTCTCACGTGATTAAATCACGATCAGTGACGGAGCAACACAACCCAGCCACCTTGTCACTGCTGGCGTGGTCGTCTGATAAGGCGATCATCAGTTCCTGAAGAAGCTCCCAGCATGCGGAGCGGAACGTCGGACATCGTGCCGAAACAACACGCGGTAAAACCGAAAAAATATTGGTCGGAAATAGACCAACCCACCTTTAAATAACCCGCTTCGCGCGTAAACGCGACGAAATCTCTCGGTCAGTGGTCGACTTGAGACCACCGAAATGTAATTTCATCTGCGGCGCCATCCGTCTTCATTGACGCATTTTTCACTTAAAGCCGTTTAACGCAAGCACGCCCCGCACTGCCAACACCGCCGCCACCAACGCCCTCGCAGACCGAACCACGGCGCTTTAGGGGTTGTCAAACAGGCACGCAAGTCGCGTCACGCAACATTCGGCGACCGCAAAGCAACGGGGTTATTCATCATTAACCGTTGGTGGAAAATGTAAAATGTATCATCGTCCCACCGCTCCCTTCGTATGTATATATATACATCCTCCACATAAACAGAATCAGAATATGGATTTATACGAGAGGATTTCGATGGGCTATGAAGATATTTTTGCACAGATGTCCAGTAGGATATCTGTGAACCACCACCACCCATCATCATCATCATCATCATCCTCTTCCCATCTTTCTCAAGACATCGTCTCTCTAACCTCAGATGCCGTGGCTTGTCAGCCATGCCCTCGTCGTCTACAAGACACTACATGGGGGTTGCGTAACCAAAATGACATATTTTCCTTCTTATCGACGCTCCATCTATCACCACCAGGATACATGCCCGTAACACAAAAGCCTTAGATGGGGGTGAAGGTTTCTGCGACAGAAATAATAATATTATATATGTCTGAGAAGTGGTCAGATGATTCGTAAATGTGATACCAAAAGTACATGCACACAATGACACTTACTCTGGTACTTTATAAAACTTGTTTTGTTTTTACTCGTACTCTCGATAAAAGAATCGCGTGTAATAAACAGTTACGTCGATTTAATGGATATGGCTTGAATTGATGTGATACCTAAATTAACATATTGTAATGAACATATTCACATTTCGATGTAAAGCTTTCGTGACTGCAGGGATTCATCTTCTTGGTTCTTTCGGTAAAGTCACGTAGAATGGAAATAATAAAATAATAAAAATAAAACATAATAAAATAATTCTCACGATGTTTCGGCCACAACGCAAGCAGCCGTCCTTATATATACAAATACAAAGGTCATTCAGACTCTGTCTTCTCGACAGACTTGTTATCCACCTGAGGACGGCTGCTTGCGTTGTGGCCGAAACGTCGTGAGAATTATTTTATTATGTTTTATTTGTATTATTTTATTATTATTTCCATTCTACGTGACTTTACCGAAAGAACCAAGAAGAACATATTCACATGTAATGATATACAGAATCTGAATGTTCACTTAGACTGGCGGAATACACAATACATATATGAACATGCATATGTACACATTGTAATCCGCCTATGATTGAACCATCCTGAAGGCACCCAATCTCATCAGAACTTCGCAGCTAAGCTTGAGTTGTGTGGATTGGAGGCAGCATGGCGATACGAGGTATGATACAGGCTTCGTCTGCAAGGTGACCAGCAGATGGTGGTACGGCAGTGGATTCTTGAATCTACCTGTGTAGAGCTTGAGTGTTCATCCCCTGTAAGCGTGGTGGGGATTTTCTCTGGGTAATCCAGTTGCTTCCCGCACGAAGAAACGCGCTCATTTAATGGCATTGGCCAAATAGCCTCATGCAAGATCCTCCTGAAAATTATGATTTTTGTTATGTAAAAATTATAATATAATGGATCTGCATACCTAACAATTTGATAACGTTAAGACTAAGTTGGTATGCGTTTTTTTCTGGATCTTATTTTATAACAAACAAAAATTCCTTCCCCCTCTCATGTATATCTCCGTGTGTGTGTGCGCATGTGTGTGTAAACCTGGTGCTCGCTAACAGCACTTGCCCCTACAGTCTGTTAAGGCTATACAGGGGATCTTTGTCTTTGTAAACCTGGTGCGGTGTATCGCTACCGGGGCAGACTAAAACGGTCGGACGTGGTACTCTTCCACCCACCCACTCGTGTACCGTTCCGGCCTTCATAGGCGCTACTCGCCAGCAGCACTTGCCCCTCCAGTCTGCTAGAGGCTATACGGGGGACCTTTGTATTTGTATACATAAAAAAAATAACTTTCCAAACCATTACAGACTTTCAAAAGCATAACTTCACGCATCTCTGTTAGTTAATTGTCAACATAGATTGTTGTCAAAATACAAACCGTGCAAAGATAAGAGGAGTGGGGAGGGGAGGAGGGGCGAGGGCTGGGAGACGAAATACATTTTGTGGATATCTCTGTTGTATTTTGGTTTTAAAAAAAACGTGAATTAAGAACACGCGCGTTCTTAAAACATCCGCGATGATAAATGATAAAACTTGGGACTCACCACGACTGTAATATATATGAAAAAAAGGTGTCACCTTGTGTTGCACAATCATGTGAGAGATGTTAATGTCTTCATGCTGGATGTTTTGGCCTTAAAAAACTAAGATTACTCTTAACGCGCGCATAATCGGGCACATGTGTAACAGATACACGGACGCAAACTTATATGGTTAGGACAAGGAGATTATTTCATTATTTTGGTGCTATAAAAGGGGAGGCCCAGGACCGGTTCAGATAATCGTCACTGGTCTTGACCGTGAGCGGGAATCGATCTCGGGTCGCCGGGTTCGTAACAACTGAGTCGATTTATTGAGGCCAGTCACGTTAGCCGTGACCGATAATAATCAAACTCTGGTGACCAGGCCAGTGGTCAAGTGATCGAACCACTGCACCACCACTCTCCCTACCTTACAGTGCTTGAGCCAGGCTAGGTGCACCTTTAGGCCACGCAAAGTGTTGCAAGCTCTCTGGCAGGAGGTCACAAGACAGACCCAGGTATATTCTGGGATAACAGAGAGATGAGCGGCAGTTGCACCCAACTGGTTTACAGACTGTTTTACACACACACTAGCAAGCTCACATTCATCTACATTATCCGTGTGCTGTGACACACATCGCGTTCCTTCACAAGGGTCTTTGTCCGGGTCATTCGGTTGTGACACGGCTGAGGCTGGCACACGCCACGCACTAACAACACAGAATTTCAAAAATGCATTCATCCTGGAGGAATATGATGAGCTATAATGCAAATTTTCATAGATGTCAAGTATAACGACGGCCACCCGCGGTGATCGATGTGAACGCGACATCACCCTCCTACTCCACGCACAAAGGGCGAGCGGACCTGCAGGAGGAGCCGTCCCGAGGGTACTGCGAATCGGGGGCGACTGCCTCGGGCCCCGCGGCGGGGGGGGGTTCGCGTTTCGACGTCACGGTGTCAGAAGTAATAACTTATTGTTTAGCTTCACTGCGTCGGGAAGGACTCACGCAGTGGGGTTCACCCCGGGCCTCCGCACGCACCTATGGACAGGCCCTGCCGGCAGGACACACAATACCTAGGTTGTCCAGACAACACGGCACAAACGGAGACTTTATCATGTGCCGAGGTGAGCTTGTGGTTTTGGCCCTTGCGCGCAACGACAATAAAACAAAAACCCACACGCACACGCTCGCGACGAGTGTACCATCTGAAAAGAGCCGAGCGATAAGCATCTTCAACCCTGACCCTAATCTCGCACCATCCTGAATGTCGCGTGATTGCCGGTTGCCACGTGCTACCGAACAAACTCCCCGCTCGCAACGCAGTCCCCAAGTCCACCCCTGAATTGAGGCCACAATGAAAACAACAACAACAACAACAACGACGATGACAACAAAAATACCTCCTCAAGATCACGGCGCTATGGCCAAACAAAATATGCGGCAAGGGATCAAAGAAGCCACTTTAATGGACGAAAGTAAAAAAAATATACGGATCCCATGAAATATTAAACATTCAAACAAATAACCAGAGATGGGTGGCGTAATTTGGTTTGTTTGTCTTGAATCTCACGATGGATTTTATTTTCTATTTCTCGTGACAATTGTTGAAGGTGCTCCCACCTCTTCCAAGACGTCTGACCGCAGTGGAAGAGTAGGCCAATGCCTGGCATATTATAAAGGAGCTCTGTGTGGCCTCCCTCTCGTCTAATGGGAGGCCCTCCTGCCAGCAGCCGTATGAGCAAGCAATTGCAGGGTTGCGCCTTTACATGTACTAGAGTCATTGCGGCATCGGTGGAGCGGTGGTGCAGTGGTCAGCGTGCCGCGCTATGAACCAACTATAGCCGAGTTCGATTCCTGACTACAGCTGATATCAGTGGCAAATGACATCAGAACTGGTCCTTGTTCCTCATAACCCTTCACCAACCCGCATTGACGAGCGTGGTGAAGTATGGTTACAACAATAACAATGACAAATCTCCAGTGAACGACAGGGCATTGTTGTTGTGAAGGACCTTCAACCGTTGATGAATTGACAATGGCTGGTGTGTGTATATATATTTACATTTTTTTCCGTAAACGTTATTATGGCTGTATTTCGACTATTATTTATTTTTCTTCCAAGATAACAAAAAAAATGTTTGACGAGAAGAGATTGCCTCGTGTAAACGTCGGGTCTTAGCCGACAGCCGCCGCTGTTGATGCTCCACGTTCACAGCCACCGCGCCCCCCACATGAAAGGCAAAGATCGTGAGCCTCAACAAACAGCGCGGCCCACCAAATCACGTTACAGAAACTCGTGGAGGGCTTATCATAAATACTGTAGGCGACCCCCAGCCCCCAGGCCCCCCTCCCAGAAAACGCTGAACCCTTAGATGTGCCAGAGGATAACTCCAGGACCAGTCGAACGTCACTCTGAAAGCAGCAGCAGTAATAATAATACCGTCTTCTCTGGATTATAAGAAACTCCGGAAAGTAAGACGCACCCAAAAACTTACCTTTCCCCGGCGTCAAGAAAGTTATACACATTTGGTTCCCTGCTTTAGCCCACCGGTGTGTTGAAGCGTGAAACCACAACATTTACAATTTGAGTACGGCGTTTCGCTGGTAATTGCATCCAGCATCATCGGTCAATTCGCCAGTACGGCGTTTCGCTGGTAATTGCATCCAGCATCATCGGGCAATTCGCCAGAATGCAGCATCATCGAGCAATTCGCAATTCGCCAGAACGCCAGAATGGCGAATTGCCCGATGATGCTGGATGCAATTACCAGCCAAACGTCGTACTCAAAAAACTGTAAATGTTGTGGTTTCACGCTTCAACACACCGGTGGGCTAAAGCAGTGAACTATTTGTCTTTTGTCAACGTGACACTTTTTTACTGATTGGCCGTGTCGGGTGGTGGAGGGTTACGACACATTTATAAATAACGCGATCTAAACCCAAAAACGTTAATTATGAATAATATTGGTCGCGAAAGCCTACGTGTTAAACTGACATTTTTGTTCCACTAGATTATACGACTTTGTTTTACGATACAAGGGGGAGCGGTAGGGTTCAGTGCGTCCTATAGTCCTGAGAATACGGTAGACCCGCGATGTTGACACTTCAGAGCTGGTGGTTTAAAACTAAGGCCGCGTGCATTGCACACGCGGTGTGCGGTAATGGTCACGTGACATGCAATGCATTGATGGGAGGGCTGATCTCACGGTCACAATCACTCATTGAGCCGTCTAGAAGTCACCGTTGGGTACGTAGAGCATTGCCACTCTCCAGCGCTGGGTTTGCTCCCACGTGGATAGTTTACTCCGATTGTGCTGTCAGCATCAGGTCGCGAGACACATTTGGACACCTCGCGTTTCACAGACAGAGAGAGAGACTTTTACTTTTAAACACATTTTTTGCCGCCAGCAGCAGCACTGGAGGCGATTCTGATATGAAATACACAAAGTCACCAGCAAACAAAGAACCGCTATAAATCCACGCGCTGTGGCGCTAAATGCAACGCGCACAACACGAAAGAAAAGTCACGTGGTGGTGGTGTTCATCGCGCACGCCACGGTGACGAGCGAGCGCTTCAGAAGGTGAACACGAGGGTGCCGTCCACGCTGCCCGTGGACGGAGATATCAGAGAACTGCTTCCGAACTCATCTTCTTGGTTCTTTCGGCAAAGTCACGTAGAATGGAAATAATAAAATAATAAAAATAAAACATAACAAAATAATTATCACGACGTTTCAGCCACAACGCAAGCAGCCGTCCTCAGGTGAAGAACAGGTCTGTCGAAAGCTTTAAATCGAAATGTTTCCGAACTCGCAAGTGGCCTTTTACGTAAACTCACATCTAACGTGACCCCAATTTCATTTAATTATGGGCGGCTGGAGCCTGCATGGAATCCTGGGCGCCCCCCAGCGGAGCCGACTCAGCGCGTCTGACCTCTGAACTCCGCAGTCGCCTCCACGCGGTCATCAAAGAACCGAACGAGTCGGCGCCAATCCAATGGAGGTGCGCAAATAAACGCCGCGTAACGCCGCCTCTGTGCTCGGGAGTATTCAATCAGCAGCGCACAGGATGATGGGGCCATTGTCATGTCACGCACCGGTTCGTCTCTGTCAGTTTTGGGACAACGCTTTGATCGATTTGGCCGACTTTCAAGGAGGGGGGTAAGTCCCCCATAGCACAGCAACTTGCATTGCTTTTATGGCTTTATTTTGGTGATTTTTGAAAAGTTTTTCGGTTTGGCCATGTTTGTTTGTTGTAGTACAGAGTTAGACTGATGGCCTTAATCTAAGTTGTCTTGTGGCTGTTGTTCTTGTTTGACTTGCATCCCACTGGGATTTTTGCACACAGTGTTGGTGTACGGTGATTTTTCTGAAATATTTAGCTGTCTTTTCTTGGATTTTCTGTTTGCACATAGTCACTTTAAGATGTTTTCTTGTTCATGTTTTTGTTTTTTTTGTTTGTTGCGATTGCACCCGATTCAAGAGCCGAATGGCTCACAGGGCTATACCTAATAAATGAAACTTGAACTTTAAACTTCTGTTGTTGTTGTTGCTGCAAACAGTTATATTCGCTCGTCGTCACGAGACGTATGACTTGGGACAGATGCGCCGGACAGAGTTCGCGCAGAGAATCGCTCTCGAGCTGAAGCTGCGAACGCGCAGAGCGACGGCGCAGACGGCAGGCGAGGAGGCGTGGCGAGGAGCAGAGTTGCGGTTCGACACCATCTCCTCCACTCGTTCATTTGGTGACCCCCCCCCCCCAACCATCGCTCCCACCGCTCCCACTCTGCACCTCTTCATCCCACCCTCATCCCCGAGGATACATCCTTCCCAGCCCAAGACAGACACATTGCCTGTCTCCTCCTCCTCCCCATGAGACGCACACCGGCTCTAAGTGTGTGTCGCCAGACTCTATATCCCTGAAGCATCAACACTGGGGGACGAATGCGATGGATGTTGCTAAGAGCTGGTTACGCCTCTTCGGAACTGGCCCTGTCCGTTTAAAAAAGAAAACAATTGAATCAGTCGCCATTATTTTATTCTTATTCGCCGCTCAACCGAGTCGCTCAAGCTGATAAGATGATACGACATTGTCCTTCTATTTTAAAGCAACAGTTGAGGTTGCGTTGTAATCCCGTAAGTGTGTGTGTGTGTTAGAGACGAAGAATTGTAAGACTTTATTGACACAGGGCGCATATTATATAGATATTTTTGAGAGGGGGGGAGGTGGTGTTGGGGAGGGTGGTGTTGGGGGGTGGTGTGGGGGTTGGTGTGGGGGGTGGTGTGGTCGGGTGGTGTTGGGGGGTGGAGTTGGGGGGGGTGGTGTGGGGGTTGGTGTGGGGGGTGGTGTGGTCGGGTGGTGTTGGGGGGTGGAGTTGGGGGGGGTGGTGTTGGGAGGGTGGGGGTTTGGGGTGGTGGTGGTGTTGGGGGGGGTGGGTGGTGGGGTGGGGGGGGTGGTGTGGAGGTTGTGGTGTGGGGGGGTGGTGTGGAGGGGGTGGTGTTGGGGGGTGGTGTTTGGTTGTGGTGTGTGGGGGTGTGGTGTAGGAGGGTGGTGTGGAGGGGGTGGGGGTGGTGTGGGGGGGGGGTGTGGGGGGGGTGATGTTGGGGGGGGTGGGGGGGTGGTGGTGTGGGGTGGTGGTGTTGGGGGGGTGGGGTGGGGGGTGGTGTGGGGGGGTGGTTTGGAGGGGGTGGGGGTGGTGTTGGGGTGTGGTGTGTGGGGGTGTGGTGTAGGGGTGTGTGGTGTAGGGGGGTGGTGTTGGAGGGTGGTGTGGGGGGGTGGTGTGTGGGGGGGTGGTGTGGGTGGGGTGGTGTTGGGGGGGGGGGGTGGTGTGTGGGGTGGTGGTGTTGGGGGGGTGGGGTGGGGGGTGGTGTGGGGGGGTGGTTTGGAGGGGGTGGGGGTGGTGTTGGGGTGTGGTGTGTGGGGGTGTGGTGTAGGGGTGTGTGGTGTAGGGGGGTGGTGTTGGAGGGTGGTGTGGGGGGGTGGTGTGTGGGGGGGTGGTGTGGGTGGGGTGGTGTTGGGGGGGGGGGTGGTGTGTGGGGGTGATGTTGGGGGGGTGGTGTTGGGGGGGGGGTGTTGGGGGGGGCTGCGTCTTACTTTCCAGGGCGTCTTATAATCCGGAGTGAACGGTGAACTGTGAAACGCGACGTGTTGCGAGTGGCGGGCCTCACTCTGCGATGCTATGGCCCACTCGCTCTCCGTCGCACTCACGCTCGAGTGGTTTTGTGCAAATGAATGGGAGCTCACGAGAGGGCTCCAGATACACATCGTGGCGTCGCATCACAACCACAGCGCCGGCGCATCTAATGCTAAGACAAAGATACCCCATGTAGCCTTAAAATACTGTTGGGGCAAGTGCTGTTAGCGAGCACCTATGAAGGCCGGCACAGCACACGAGGGGGTGGGTGGCCAGCACCACCCCTGGATGTCTTTGTCTCCCCAGTGGCGATGTTTACACACCGCACCAGAACATTCATTTGAGGCTGAGTCGACCTAGGGGAGGCCCAGGACCGGGTCAGATAATCGTCACCGGTATGCACACACACACATACAGTACACAAGAAAAACAAAGACAAAGATCCCCCGTATAGCCTTTACAGACTGTTGGGGCAAGTGCTGTTAGCGAGAACCCATGAAGGCCGGCCAGAATAGCACGCGAGAGGGTGGGTGGCAAACACCACGCCCGGCCGCCTTTGTCTCCGTAGTGGCGGTATATCGCACCAGCTACTCATTTGACGCTGAGTCTACCTAAGGGAAGCCCAGGACCGGTTAAGATAATCATCACCGGTGTTGATCGCGAGTGGGAAATCGAACCCGGGTCGCCAGGTTCATAGTGCAGCGTCGCGCTAACCGCGACACTACCGCTCCCCACACACACAAACATTACTACGTCTTTGTTGGGTTATGGTAGCGTGTGTATTGCTGTAAACCAATTGACCAGTCTTCGACATTTATGTGTTCCACTGCTGCACGTGCCTCGTGACTATTCAGCACTTCTCACATGATAGTTAGATAATTGCTGGTTCAAATTTAGATTAAAGATCTCGCGTGTCTATGTATTTGTGCGTCCTATGTGATATTTAAAGTTGAATGTGTTTAACCACGTGGCGAGAACCCAAGAGACCAAGATGAGTCTCATTTGCAAGATTGACCTGGGGCTTTAGTCTGCCAGCGGGGGGCTACGATTGCTCAATGCAATTCCAATTAAGTAATTAGCGGTGTAATTAATCAAAAGAACAATGCTCGGGTCATAGACGTCACGAATACAACCAGGAAATAAGCACCTAGCCTTTGCAAGCTGGCTGAAGTGGAGAAATCTAGGAGTTTCATGGAAGGATGTTGGGTGAGCAACTTGTCAGTTCTGAACATAACGTGGGAATTATGTCGAGGAGATATTGCTGGGTGGGACACGTGGTGTGCAGGGCGAACATTTGTTAAAACTACTGGACATCAGTCAGGAAGAGCTTTATAGCTCGTCGGATTCTTCTCGAATAAATAAATATTGTGATTCTGAAGTGACCGAGACAGACATTGGAGTGGCACCCAGGTGGTCGGCAACCACGTGGAATAAAAGACCTAAAGTCAGACGGCGGCGGTGCTGATAGAGCAATAGCGGTCCTTGAAGGATGCGTGGACTCTCTGACAAAGGGGACAATGGCCGAAATCCTGACGGTGGTGGTGACGATGAGACTGTAAGTTGAGACCTTGGAGCTCATTTGGGGAGTTGACTTCGCAACGGCTTACGGACCTGGCCTGACGAAGCATCGGCGAGGTGTCGCTTTGGCCACGATGACCTCTTGACCTCGACCATGATCGTGGTAATACAGGTCACGCGCAACCGTAGTTTTCTAAATAGAAATTAAGATCGCAGCTCTAAGCACATTGCATAACCTCATAACCCAGCTTAGCGCCCTGTGTTATACAGTCAGGCTCTGCCACGGAAAAGCGACGAGTGGATTAGTAATACAAAAAAAATGCTGACTCGTAGGTAGCTGTGGGGGCCGGAGGCGACTTAGCAAGCTCAAGTTGACCGTGAGCCTCCCCACCAACCAACCGCTCCCCACCTTTTGATTGTTTGGGAGCGGGGGGGGGGGCGCGCTGGGGTCACAATGATCTCACCTGTGCTGTCCCAAGTTGAACCGTCTGCGCTGTCAGACATGGCAGGGAACTCGAACTCAGCCCACAGGGGATCTATCCCCACAGTAAATATATAACGCAGTTCAGCAAATCTCGGCGGTTCCGTCCTTCCTGTCAGTTGATGACAGTCTGCGGGGACGTCGCCAAACAAAGGGAAGAAAGGCCGCACGCGTGGCTAAGCCATCACGGCGATATCCGTGTGCCAGCCCCGAGCGATGCTGCCACTTCCCAGCTGCTCGGCTCTGATCTCAGCTCAGGTGCAACGGCGCATCGCAGACTCACCGGAGAAGATGGGAGGTCAAGTGCCGCCACTCACCAATCTCAACATCCGGACTTTTTCACTTTGGTGCCACTTTTCACACCGACATTTTGTTAGTGTCGATTAGTGGTGGATTCTGGTGGGAGGCGGTGGGGGGCAATTGTTTTACACCCCCCACGAATTTGGAAAAATTTTGATATTTTGTGAACGAAACAGGACGAGGATTTCTCCACAACTCTGACCGTCGCCTGATGAAGCTGGTCGTAATTACCGGCGAAATGTTACGCTACCCGAATTGTAAATGTTGTAACTCTCCAACACAACAGGTTAGTGCTGAACTAGTAACGAATCGTAACGTTTTGTTTACGTGACAAACCTTACTAATTGGCTGTGTTGGGTGGTGGCGGGTTTGACGACACATTTATATTTACGCAATCTAACCCAAAAAAATAACCTGTATTATGGATGATATTGGTCGCGAATGCCGACGTGTTAAACTGATAGTGACATTTACGATAGAAAGTACATTGACTTGTGTTATTATATTATTCGTATTGATGTACCACCTTATTGTCACGCCCTAGTTTTTTTTTTGAAAGCTAATTTCGTTGGGAAGTCGATATATCTGCCTCTAAGTGTCGCTTTGTCGGTTTATATATATATTACTCTCCTGTTTTGTTCATGACAGCGGAGGAGGAATTTTGTGGTAAACCGATTGTGCACTAAAAGCAGCAGAGGCCTTCAGCAAAAACCACAGCGGATCGGCAAATGCCGCCCGTGGCCGCTGAATGAGTCTCTCGGCTGTCTGGCCAGGGGTAGATCGTGGAACATAAACACATTGCGTGTTCGCGCTTGCATCTTACAGAGAGTGCGCCTTTAGAATCAGAATCGTTATTTATCCAGGAGAAATCCGATGAGCTACTAAGTAATTTTGTGTCACAAATTTCCATTCGGGGCGGGTCAGAAAATTACAACAACAAAGAATACAAAAAAACACCATAATAGTGCAAAGTATAGCAACGTTGAGAAAATCCCTAAACAATACGAAAAGAGAAATAAAGGGTATGAGTTCAAATTGCATAAGTACATCAACTCCCAAGCTTGGGCAGGGCAAAAAAAACCACAGCAAAAAAACAGTCCCAGACCACACCAAGACAACACAAAGCCCCTCAATCAAATCGCACTTTGACATCGGACGTATGTTGAACGTCTTCTTGGTTCTTTCGGTAAAGTCACGTAGAAGGGAAATAATAAAATAAAAAAACACAATAAAATAATTCTCACGACGTTTCGGCCACAACGCAAGCAGCCGTCCTCAGATGAAGAACAGGTCTGTCGGTTGTATTTTATTATGTTTAATTTTTATTATTTTATTATTTCCCTTCTACGTGACTTTACCGAGAGAACCAAGAAGATGAATCCCTGCAGTCACGAAAGAAGCTTTACATCGAAATTTTATTGTTTTATTTTTATTATTTTATTATTTCCCTTCTACGTGACTTTACCGAAAGAACCAAGAAGATGAATCCCTGCAGTCACGAAAGCTTTAAATCGAAATTTTATTATTTTTATGTTTATTATTTTATTATTTCCCTTCTACGTGACTTTACCGAGAGAACCAAGAAGATGAATCCCTGCAGTCACGAAAGCTTTAAATCGAAATTTTATTATTTTTATGTTTATTATTTTATTATTTCCCTTCTACGTGACTTTACCGAGAGAACCAAGAAGATGAATCCCTGCAGTCACGAAAGCTTTAAATCAACATTTTATAATGTTTTATTTTTATTATTTTATTATTTCCCTTCTACGTGACTTTACCGAGAGAACCAAGAAGATGAATCCCTGCAGTCACGAAAGCTTTAAATCAACATTTTATAATGTTTTATTTTTATTATTTTATTATTTCCCTTCTACGTGACTTTACCGAGAGAACCAAGAAGATGAATCCCTGCAGTCACGAAAGCTTTAAATCAACATTTTATTATGTTTTATTTTTATTATTTTATTATTTCCCTTCTACGTGACTTTACCGAGAGAACCAAGAAGATGAATCCCTGCAGTCACGAAAGCTTTAAATCAACATTTATAATGTTTTATTTTTATTATTTTATTATTTCCCTTCTACGTGACTTTACCGAGAGAACCAAGAAGATGAATCCCTGCAGTCACGAAAGCTTTAAATCAACATTTTATTATGTTTTATTATTATCATTTTATTATTTCCCTTCTACGTGACTTTACCGAAAGAACCAAGAAGATGAATCCCTGCAGTCACGAAAGCTTGAAATCGAAATTTAATTATTTTATGTTTAATTTTTATTATTTTATTATTTCCCTTCTACGTGACTTTACCGAAAGAACCAAGAAGATGAATCCCTGCAGTCACGAAAGATTTAAAATAATTGTTTTATTTTTATTATTTTATTATTTCCCTTCTACGTGACTTTACCGAAAGCACCAAGAAGATGAATCCCTGCAGTCACGAAAGAAGCTTTAAATCGAAATTTGTTCGACTTCTTTCTCACCGTACGTAGCCACCGCGCTAATAAATTCCTTGTTGGACGAGGGCCTCTCCTCGGCGTGTGGATCGACGGGGGAGGGGGGGGTGGCTTTTTTATCCATACTTCACCACGCCGGTCAGTGTGGTTTGGCGAAGGCGGTGAGCATAGGCAATGTTGTACCGTACATCGATGAATTTCGCTGCGTTGCCGTCTATTGCACAGAGCGTAGCACAGCGCCGCAGAAGTCTACGCCAACCTGACATGCAATGGTGGGTCACCCATCCAAGTGCTATTCGGGCTCAAACTCTGCTGAGTTCCTGCGCTCCGATGACATCGGGAGCATTCCGGACTATTTGGTCAGAGACTCAGTAAATGAATGGTATTTGCACAATAAAGAGTCGAGCCCGGGGACGAACAAATGTGAATGTGTATAAATCGAGATACAAATGATGGCGATTATCCTCGAATATAAAACGAGTGATGTTTATTCCGAGCCACTAACCTGCAATATATCGTCAGATGACTCACATATTCCAGTTTGCATTCCTATGCGCAAACCACATCATTCGTTTTGGAGGAATGCGTTTTATACAGGAATATAAATTTTTTGTTCATACCAGCTTTAGATGTGCCAACACAAATTCTCAACCAGTCACCGTGAGTACTGTACAACTATACGAGCGTATATGTGTACCTACGTGCGGGGAGCGGTGGCACAGTGGTTAGCGCACTGCGCACCGAACCCCGCCACCTGAAATCGAGTCCCGGCCGCGAATGCCATCAGTGGCGAGTCAGTAAAACCAGAGTAGGCAATCTGGCGTGCAATCATCCATCACTGGGGAGATAAAGCTGGCCTTGGCATGGTTCCTTCCACACCGCTTATTTGCATGCCAGCTCGAAATGCACGGGGTTAGGCCCTCGCTCTCGACAGCTCGTCGGAGGCTACACGGGGTGGGTAACTCTTTGGTTCTTTCGGTAAAGTCACGTAGGAAGAAACCAAATTAAATAATAATAAAATACGACGTTTCGATTGCCACACAAGCAACCATCATCAGGTACAAATGAATGAAAAAACAAACCTTGTAAACTTGGAAATATAACACTGGTCAACAAAAAAAAAATTCTGGCCTGGACTTTTACAGCTGTTTTAGACTAATTTCAGGGTGCTGATTCCAAATCCGATCTCAGATTTGCTCTATCACATCTTATTTTCATGCTATCGGCATACTCCATTTTCATTGATTTTACCCGAAATTAACTCTGTCACTTATGATTGCAAGTTGTTGCGAGTCAGTGACTGCTTTAGTGTTAAAATATGGTGCTGTATTTTTAGGATAGTGTGTTTATAATATAATTTTATGTAGATTTCCACATTTATTTCATATTTTACTTCTGCAGTTTTTATTGAAAATGCAATATTTGATATCTCAAAAACCTGATGTGATAAACAAAACCTGATGCCAGATTTGGAATCAGCACCCCAAAATTACATTGAAACCGTTGGAATACCTTACGCCAGAAAAAGTGTGTTGACCAGTGTAATGCAATACAACACAGAGAGTCGGGGGTCTTTGTCTGCTCTGTATACGCGCACGAGTTCGCGTGTGCCTGCGTGGGCGAACGCAGAGCGCGAGCAGAGGGCACATTTGACCCGGGGCGAGACACGCGCAGGTCGGATCCTGTGCACGAAGCGTGATTCACGTGTAATTGCCCCCTAATGGGATGAGACGGCCGGAGAATGAATGCCCATGGCCGAGTAGGTGTTTTTGGTGTTTCCGTGCTAAACATTGTTTCCTAAGTGGGGGTGAGGGGTTGGGTGGTGGGGGGGAGCTGGTATATTGGGGGGGGGGGTAAAAGTCAGAATAGCGGACGTGGATTGATTCGTGGGGGTCACAGTGATTGAAGGGGGGCTTAGTTATCGGTGTAGGGGGGTAGAGGTTAGTTACAGTTACCGTGCGTGCTTGTGCTGTCTACGAATATAAGGGTGGGTAGCTTCGTGGTTATACTCTTAGGTTTTTTCGGTAAAGTCACGTAGGTGAAAATAAATATATAATAAAAATAATATAAATAATAATAGAAATAAAATAAAAATCACGAAGCTTCGTGGTTATTACTCTGCGCTATGAACTCGGTGGGCCGATGTGAATTCCCAGCCACGTCTAAAACCACCGGTGGTTATCTGAACCGGCCTTCCCGTTGGTCGCGTTGCGTAAACTTCAGCGTTGGAGATACAAAGGCGGCCGGGGGCGGTTCTGGCCAAACCACCCACTTCAATCGGTGATCGGTGAACGGCACTTGCCCAGTCTACCCACCTACCCAGTCTACTCACTTACCTAGTCTACCCACCTACCCAGTCCACTCACCTACCCAGTCTTCCCCACTACCGTCCCCTCCATAATCCACCCCCCCCCCTCCAAGTCCCCCCCCCCCCAAAGCCACCCCTTCCATCGCTTTAGATTCTTATCGGCCCTGTGTTTGTACTCCAGGTGAGTCTGCCATGCCCGGTTCACTGCCTTCAAAAGGTGGCCGCCTAATAATCTCATTTCTCTGCGGACGCGTGGAGGGAGCACGCACGCAGACGTTGTGTGTCCGCGACGCCTCGGGGCTTTGCCTCGCCCCACGTGTCTCGCGGCGAGAGAGAGAAAGAGAGAGAGAAGACTGCCACGTCGCGCTCACCTGCTGTGCGCACTTGTACGGGGCCCGTTTTGACAATCCACTGCTGGATGATGGCCTCCCCTCCGCCGTGGGATTGGTTGTAAATCACGGATCTCGCAACTGGTTACAAATTACTAATATATTTTTTTGTCCCACCATTGGAACCTCATTTGCCAGTAAAAAATATGAGGTACCAATGGTGTAAATGCTTACCCCGAGCTCTCATACTCTGATGGTGCATTGTCTTTGAGTTGTGCGCCTTTTGGCGTCATCTGGTCCAACCTATGTGAGACTAGGCTCTAGGGAAAGCTGTCTCGGGTGTGGACCAATCAACTTCAAGGACAGTGCATATCATTATCAGAGTTATGTTTTTTGTTTGCATTATGACTGCAGGTATTGTGGTCTATGCAAACATGACTCCTTGTAAAAAAAAAAGTGTCAGTTTTGTTGCCAGATAGAAGGGTAAAAAAACAATTATCATATTTTTTTGTTTTACCAGGTAATGCCAAACCGAGCTATACAGCTATTTTTTCAGAAGCCACCTGGCCACAAATGATAGCCCAACGACGTGGCTGATTGTCACTTGGAAATGTTTAGCAACCAAACACTCCAAACGCACGTGCACTCTAAAATGTGGAGGGGAAAAACCGGAGGACCCGGAGGAAAGTCCACGCGACCACGGGGAGAGAGACACACAAACTCCACTGCTGGATGATGCCCTCCCGTCAGCCGTGGTAGTGGTTGCAACGATCTCTCACCTCATCACAAATGAAGGATTCGGATAATTCTGTTATTTATTTACACGCAGACATTTAGTGCGGTATGCACACTGCACATTTTAAAGAACAATTGGCACGCGTGTGTCAGCCCACTGCTGGATGAGGGAGTCCTCACGCTGTGTGGTCAAAGTGGGTTTATTGGACCATACTTCACCAGGCTGGTCAGTGCGGGTTGGAGAAGGCGGGGACCACAGATATGGGAGCAGAAAGCAGAAAGAGAGAGATAGGATACAGGTTGAGACATTCAGTTGAACACTTTAGCGACCAATATCATCCATAATTCAGGGGTTTTTTTGGGGTTAGATCACGTAAATATATAAATGTGTCGTTAAACCCGCCAACACCCTACACGGCCAATTAGTAAGCTTTGTTACGTAAACAGAACATGCCATTTCGTTACTCGTACAGCACGCTGGTGTGTTGGAGAGCAAATCCACAAAATGTACAATCTGAGTACGACGTTTCGCCAGTAATTACAAACGGCATCATCAGACGGCAGCCACATTTGTGGGTTTAGCGACATATTTATATTTACGCGATCTAACCCAAGAAAACCCTGTGATATGGCGGTTGAGACACTGATTTGTAGTTGGCACATTATATGGCCCTTAGTTTAAACAACGTTCACAAATGTCGGGTTTTTATTTGACATGCGAATAGTTTTATACTGTATTTGGAGACGTTGTGTACATAACGATTCCTAACGATTTTAAAATCTATGTATGAACTGATTTAGTTGAATTACCCTGGAGAGTAATACCATGTGAACAAAGAAATGCATGATGGGAGCGCAGATAATTTCAGTCCATCTTTGACCATTTCAGCTCTTTTTCGGATTTTTGTTAAAATAAACTTGCCAAATGAACACCTTCGAAAATTATTTGAAGCTTTTGTGACTGCAGGAATTACTCTTTGGTTATTTCGGTAAAGTCACGTAGAAAGAAAATAAACGTAATCATAGAATACGACGTTTCGATTGCAACACAAGCAATCGTCATCAGGTAGAACTAAATTTGAGAGAGAGACAAAACACAGACACGGAGACACACAGACAGACACACAAGCAGAGAGACACACAGAGACACAGAGAGACAACATAGACACACAAGCAGAGAGAGACAACACAGAGACACACAGAGAGAGACACACAACATAGACACACAGAGACACAGAGAGACAATATAGACACATAGACAGACACACAAGCAGAGAGAGAGAGACAACACAGAGACACACAGAGAGAGACACAAAACATAGACACACAAAGACACAGAGAGACAACATAGACACATAGACAGACACACAAGCAGTTCTACCTGATGACGGTTGCTTGTGTTGCAATCGAAACGTCGTATTTTATTATTTTATTTATTTTCTTTCTACGTGACTTTACCGAAAGAACCAAAGAGTACCTTCGAAAATTATGAGAGGGAATGTGTCCCCATGAGTAGACCACGTGCGATCACATCTGTATATGATGAGAAGGCACATCATAGCAAAAGGAAAGGCAATGCGTGTCAGAAATACCCGTATAAAGTCGAAACTTTTAAAGTGCCCCACGATATCCATTGTCTACCAATAGAACGCTTCTCAAATGTCAATTCCACACCCTTCATTTATTAACTTCGACAATCCCAACGCTCTCGAGACCACACAGTGTCACTGACAACGGTAAAGTATTCTCCTCTCTCTCTCTCGCTCTACCCTGACGAAGGAACACATCCCGTAAAAAACACCAACCGACTAAATACGTGTGACTTGTAAGGCGACGCTGCGAATGATGAATGTAGTTTTGAGTGTTTGTCGATTGGTGCTTGTGCAACGCTAACAATGCAGCCCAAGAAGTATGTTATCCGTATCTCGAAGTCGACCTGTCTGCTCGTCTATTAGTCTGTCCATGTATCTACCTATGTGCTTTTTTTCGATTTAAATATTTCGTGACTGCAGGGATTCATCTTCTTGGTTCTTTCGGTAAAGTCACGTAGAAGGGAAATAATAAAATAATAAAAATAAAACATAATAAAATAATTCTCACGACGTTTCGGCCACAACGCAAGCAACCGTCCTCAGGTGCTGTTGACCCATTTGTATGGCTGCACATGCGTCTCTCTGTCTGCGTATCTTTTTGTCCATCTGTCTCGTCGTCTTTCTACTCGTTAAATGCACTGTATGTTCTACAAGTCGGGGCCCTGCATGAAATTAGCCACGTGCAAAGTCACTTCGCTACCTCAATTTTTTTATGCGAATTGTATCTTCGCCACGGCGTTCGCCTCCGAGACAATGGCTCCACCGCACACTTACGGAGCTGTGAAACGTGACCCCCTCTTCCTCAGAAGGCCAACTTCTAACACACGCACACAAAACCGCAAACCCCGAACTAGCGCGTCTGATCTCAGCTCGCAGGTAAATGTAGTTCACGCGGCTCTCACCGATGACCGCACTCGAGAGCAATGCTGCCTTTGCCGCCGCATTAACACCGGGGTCGCTCCACCAAAGGGGACCTCCAAAAAGCGGAGTTGTCTTCAAACAAAATAAATAACTGTCACTCGCCATTTAGGAGGGGTGGGAATTCCGGGAGAGGTCGCGTGAAAGGGGCTGCGAAGCTTTTAACAAAAAAACTAATCCTCCGGCATCCCGCGAAAACTATTCCAAACTGGCTGAGACACCACTCAGATCTACCTGGCAGAATCCTGTAACTTCGATGCTCCACGCCACTGGTTCTTCTTCTTCGTCTTCACCTGGCGTGCACGCTACACCCCTTTCTGGGGGTGCGAGACGTGGGCAGATTTTGTTTGGAAGGTAATTCATCGAAACACAAATTAAACACGGGCACCAAAGTATACAGATACTTTATTTCATCAAACCCCATGTATTTATTAAAAAAATTAACGATTGAGAACCAAAGAGATGCAAGGCTGCAGTAAATGTTAATAACCGCTGCTCAACGCCGTACCTATATATAAGGCAAAGACAAAGATCCCCCGTATAGCTTTAACAGAGTGTTGGGAAAGTGCTGTTAGCGAGCACCTATGAAGGCTGGCATGGCACACGAGGGGGTAGTTTGGCCAGCACCACGCCCGGCCGCCTTTGTATCCCTAGTGGCGATGTTTAACACACTGCATCAGGTACTCATTTGAGGCTGAGTCGACCTAGGTGAGGCCCAGGACCGATTCAGATAATCGTCACCAGTGTTGGCCGTGAGCGGGAAAATCAAACTCGAGTCGCCGGCTTCGTAGTGCAGCGTAGCGCTAACCGTTGCACCACCGCTCCCCAAGCAATCACTGCTCCCCCCCACCTATACACACACACAGTAAGGCAATGTTCTGGGATTCGCCTGATGTCTTTTAAATTCGGCGTCAAACTCAACGGAATTACTTGCTGCAATGAGGATGAATACAATGTAAGATTAAAGCAAAAAATTCCAGCCATTCTCAATGCAACAGTGGATAGAGGTTTCCTTCCCACGCCAAGTCGGTGGCGGGGATAGTTTTATTTTGACCATACTTCCCCACGCCGGATCAGTGTGGAGGCCTAGGGACTCAGGGTCGCTGGGTTCATAGTGCAGCACGCACAGAGTTCATCAAATATTCGATATCATATTTGGCTTTGCCACTCTTGAAAGAATCCAGATATCACAATTTAGCAGGCCTCGGTAAAACCTAATTTCAAAAAGAGCCAAAATGTATAAGTTACAATTTTTTAACGTTTTTGTAGCTGCTGCGACGATATGCATTGGATATATACGTACCAAATGTCTAGCTCTTTCGATTAACCTCAATAGAATTTACATCATTCACTCACAACTGTCGATATGTGTGAGATATACAGTGCGAATACGTATACGTGTGCATGCATTTTTGCGTAAAAAAAGAGCAATGACCAGAAAGACTGGCTTTAGCCTTGCTAGGAAGTTGTCTGTCAGATTTGTAAGAAAAAAATGAAGTTGAAGGGTAGGAGTTGGGGATGGAGTGGGCAGGGCGTGGGTGGGGGGGGGGGGAGTTGAAAAATGTTACTGTTGGGTAATTGCAGCCGTGGGCGTGCAAGGAGGAAGACAGACAGAGCCAGCCTCAACTTCGTGGCAATTAGCAAAGGCTCACTCAACTTAGAGCCAACACCGAGGGTGCGGAGAAAGAAAAAAAAATGTGTTGGCTGTTGGACACTGACCGCTCTGTTTTTTGTTTTTGCAAAAGGTGTGTGCAATTTACGATGAAAAATGTCTTGGTTGTCACACCCGCACGCACGCTCTGTTTCTGTTTTTGTACGAGCTGCGTGAGATTTCTAAATTAAAGGAAATGGCGAGCATGGGAAAGAATCTTCGTGTGTGTGTGTGCAGGTGCGTGTTTGTTGTTAATGTGTGTGGGTGTGTGAAGGGGAGCGGTGGCATAGCGGGTAGCGTGCTGCATTATGAACCCCGCTAACGGCCAACACCGGTGACGATTATCTGAACCCGTACTGGGCCTCCCTTAGGTCGACTCAGCCTTAACTGAGTACCTGGTGTTGTGCGTAATTATCGTCACTCGGGAGACAAAGGCGGCCGGGCGTGGTGCTGGCCACCCCCTTACGTCACGTGCCGGGTTTCAAAGGTGCTCGCAAAGAGCACTTGCCCCAACAGTCTGTTAAGGCTATACGGGGGATCTTTGTCTTGCTCTCTTGTTCGTCCTGCATCCAATTTGCTGATTATCTAATCGGAAGACCCCTCTCAAGAAATGGTAAGGATTGATTGGTGGTCGATTATTTAATAAATCATCTAATTTAAAATGTTAACAAAAATATTTAAATGGATACAAATTCTCAATCCCATCTATTTTTTCATTTTGTTGTTTAAGCCATTTACATCATCGTCATCATCACCATCGCCACAAAGTTTCAATTCAAGCAGTGGGAATGGGATACACACCAACTAGACTTCCTGTCCGTTGATAAACGAAACTTCACACGTTTTATTTTGCTCCAAGTTCAAAGTCAGGATGTCCACTCAAGTTGTTTTTTCTTTCTTCTGTTCTCGCGATGTTTCGTCGCAGCCACAGGAAGAGCTTGAAAAACTTCCATTTCATCGTCCTCATCATCACCACCATCAAGGCTATCGCTCAGAGAGTATCTACCATGGCTCGCCAGACTGCCACCCAGTCACGAAAAACCTCTCACCTCCGTCAACAACAAGTTCCATATGTACGTGCGTATGTGTGTGTGTGCGTTCGTGTGTGTGTGTGTGCGTACGTGTGTGCGTTCGTGTGCGCGTGTGTGCTTTGGGGGAGCGGTAGTGCAGCAGTTGGCGTGCTGCGCAACGAACCCGGCGGACCGATTTCGATTCCCGCTCACGGCCAAAACCATTGATGATCATCTGAACCGATCCTGTGCATCCCGTAGGTCGACTCAGCCTCAAATGAGTACCTGGTGCAGTGTAAACACTTGGGAGACAAAGGCGGCCTGGCGTGGTGCTGGCCACCCCCCCCCCCCCTCGTGTGCCATGCCGGCCTTCATAGGTGCTCGCTAACACTTGCTCTTACAGCCTGTTAAGGCTATACGGGGGATCTTTGTCTTTGTGTTTTTGTGCGGATATATTTGTGTGTATCTGTGTGAGTGCGTGCGTGCGTGCGCAGTGCCGGCCTTCATAGGTGCTCGCTCACAGCACTTGTCCCGAATAAGTCCATTCAGGCTATACGGGGCATATTTGTCTTGTGTGTGAGTATCTTAGCGGTGGCTGAGCGAAACTGCGCTACGAACACCGCGACTAGAGTCCGAATCGCGGCTCACGGCCAACACCAGTGACAATCATCTGAACCGGTCCTGGACGTCCCCTAGGTCAGCTCAGCATCGAATGAGTTATCTGGTCCAGTGTGTAATCATCGTCCCGAAGGAGACAAACGCGGCCGGGCGTGGTATTGGCCACCCACCTCATCGTGTCCCGCGCCCGACCTTCATAGGTAATCGCTAACAGCACTTGCTCCTCCCGTCTGTGAAGGCTATACGGGCGGGGGGGGGGGTCTTTGTCTTTGCAGTGGTGCACAAACACAATTGAAAATAATACAACACACTTGCGAATAACACCACTTAAATCGGGAAAAAATAGACATCAAAACATGTTTTAATGCTGATCATGAAATACAAAAAAACAATATCATAGTAAGAGACATGTTGGGAAATAGCTCTTGTTCGTAGCAGAGAGCTGAAACGAATAAGGGCATTTGCCCTAAACCTAAACGATTAAATATATATTTTACTTTTAGTGGCGGCCACGGTGTTATTGACGAGTGTGTTGAGTTTTTTTTTGTTATTTGTGGTTGGGAAAGAGCAGGGTGGGCTGTGGAGGGAGAGGGGGGCGTTGCGGGGTGGGGGGGTGGTTGCTAAGTGGGGGTGAGGGGGGAGGGCTCTATACTTTAGGCGAAATTTACAGTCAAAACAAAAATCGAGGAGGATACAAAAAAACACACTCACCGAAGCCTCCCGCGTGGCTCTGGCACGCCGCAGCATCTGGGCGAATTTCCTACAGAAGAAGAAGAAGACGAAGACGAAAACAGTCGGCATTGGTTACGCACAATTAAGCGCGAGTTTTCTCACAAATGCCAATTCCGCCGGGCCCCACTGCAGAGCAGCCAGGAATCGAATGTGTTCCCCTAAACTAAAAGTCTATTTTCTTTTTATTTTACCCAAGTAAGGCTCACTTAGCTATATCGCTATTTTTTTCTCAGAAGTGACCTGGCTGCCACAAACGATAGCTCAGCAAAGTGGCTTATCACGCAGAAATGTATAGAAACCAAATACTCGAAATGCGTGATGTTGATTTTCGATGTGGGGGCAGGCGGGAACCAGAGGATCCGGAGAAAAATTCTAGCGACCACGGGGAGAGACTTTGACTTTTAAACAACTTTTAATGCCGCCAGCAGCAAAAACACTGGAGGCGATTTCGATATGAAATACACAAAGTCACCAGCAAACAAATGAAAATAAACGCTACAAATCTACGCGCTGTGGCGCTAAAAGCACCGCGCACGACACGCAAACTCCAAATATACAGCAGCAGGCGTCAGGGTCTGGAGTCGAACCCACGACCTCCTGTGTATCAGGCGAGGGAGTTGATATCTCGCCACTGCAGTGCCAATCATCCAATCACAGCGGGTGCGTACGATGTGTGGCCACTCCTGACGTTCATAATTTTCTTTAGACGTTTGGTAAAACATTAACCGGGAGGGTGGAACGAGGTTACAAGTGAGGACTTGTGCGTTTTTGTTGTTTCCACTCCGCAAATTCGCCTCCACCATTGGGTCATCATCGCCGAGACTCAACTTTAACGGGACGCGAATGCACGAGTAAATATTCCCCCCCGCGTCCCCACCCATCCTCCGCCCCCGGAGGTCTTCATTAGCTTATTTTGGTTTTGTTATTTTTTGATGAGACACTTCCTCTGCCTCGGGCGTAGGTGACGTGAACGCCGATGTGCAGAAGACACCTGCGGGCTCACGTGACGGGGGCTCACGTGACGGGGGCTCACGCGCTCGTCAATTCCGATGGTGGTTTGGCCAAAGCGAAGTGGCTGTCAAAGTGGGGAGGTAGCGGGGCGAGGGGGGGGGCAATATTGGAATGAGGGGGAGCTGGGGAGGAATGGGGAGGGAGGAGAGGGAGAGAGAGGAGAGGGGGTTGGAAGAAGGAAGAGAGGGGAATTAGAGGGGGGGGGGTGATTGGAAGGAGGGGGAATGTGGGAACGAGAAAAAATACTCGCCATGGCAACTCTGCAATTAAATAATACGCGGACGTCACACCTAGGCTAACGGTGCGAACCAAACAGGAACATTTATGGGGGTATTAAAAAAAACCGATACGAACGAAACGGTGAAAATGAGACCGGCAAGAATCGATTCTTGCATCGAATCGTGACTCACGAGTTATGACAATAACCAATGATTGAATCGCACGGCTTTGTGCGTGAGGGATCAGAATCAGAATCAAGATATGTATTTATACTGGAGGAATCCGATGAGCTATGAAGCTCTTTTTCATAGATATTCAGCGGGGTTCGTTGATTCAGCGCCCACTTAGGAGACCCAAGTAAATGCGGTCAATCCATTTTCTCAGCGTCTGTGAGGATCTATCGTTGTTTTGACGACACCCGGAGAGGTGGAGGGGCGGGGAAGGTAGGGGGCGGGGGTGGAGGGGGGGTGAAGGGTGGGGGGCGGGGGTGGAGGGGGGGGGTGAAGGGTGGGGGGCTCCTTACATTCAAACCGCACTGATGCCAAGGGCCTTCCCCTGTCTTCATCGACCAGGCTCTTCGCACGTTTTTGTTTACATTTCGTCCCCATTCCTTCTCTTCGCACGGCTTTGTTTTTCTCTCTCTCTCGTTCTCTCTCTCTCGAGAAGGGCAACGTAATCCTGAGCCATGTAGCCTGGCCCCAACTTCACAATGAGGCCCCCCCGGGGGACCGGCGGCGATTTGCCACCGGGCCTGGCAGAGCCGGCCCAGCCACTAAGCGACCCTTGCAATTGCAAAGGGCCCCGTGACCAGCAGAGGGCCCCCTAGAGTCACTGCTAGCTAGTGGGTGAACAAAATCATACATCAAAGGGGCCTCCAACCAAATTTTGCTTAGGGCCCCCAAAGGTCTAGGGCCGGTTCTGGGGCCTGGACCCGAACTCGCTCCGTCCGTCGCCCACGTCCGCCCTCGGTGCACAGCCCCCTGCTGTGCTTCAACTCGTGTCCCTCCGACAGATGTCTCTGTGCGCACGAACTTTTGTGTTGCCCATCTCGATGCTGAGCCCAGCTTTTGCGGGCCTCTTTGTCCGGTTGTTTTTTTGTTACGTTTCCCGCAGTTCATTTCCAACGGACCTCACAACGACGGTGTCGTCTTGGCGAGGAATATTGGCTCCATTAATAATAATTTTTTTCTGAAAATAATCTTCGAAGGTCGCCATGGATAAACGCTGGCGAGCGGTGACTCATGATTGATGGTGATGGGTGCTGTTGGTTGGAGGTGGGCAGTGAGGAGAGTAAGTGAGTGCGTGAAGGCAGCAGATGAGTCGTGAGGCCCTTGTGATATGAATTGTCATCGGCAAGTGCCACTGTTACAATAGCTATGACCCCCTTTCATTTGGCATGTAATTGTAAATAAAGACGCGTTCATTCTAAGGATCACTCATGACCATCCTCATGATATTAATGATTGATTGATGGATGTCTTGATTGATGATTATGTGGTGGATGATGTGGTGGTGGTGATGGTGGGTGGCTCACAGGTTAGAGCTGTGATCCTGGACTAGAATCTTGGTTCCAGCCGCACACGGTTAAACAAGGTTCTCAAGTCTATCGAGTTGATGGACTCGGCTCAGTGGCACACAAAGCACTGTCAAATTAAATATGTGTATTTAACTTCATTTCGTTGATTTACGCCTCTGATAATTACAATACTCATACGTACCGTATTGGGAAAGTGTGCTTTCTCATGCGTGCATTAAAAAAGGTCACTTGAATTTCGATTTAAAGCTTTCGTGACTGCAGGGATTCATCTTCTTGGTTCTTTCGGTAAAGTCACGTAGAAGGGAAGTAATAAAATAATAAAAATAAAACATAATAAAATAATAAAAAGAAAACATAATAAAATAATTCTCACGACGTTTCGGCCACAACGTAAGCAGCCGTCCTCAGGTCCTCTTCACCTGAGGACGGCTGCTTGCGTTGTGGCCGAAACGTCGTGAGAATTATTTTATTATGTGACTTTACCGAAAGAACCAAGAAGAGGTCACTTGAAGTTGTTCTTTGATATCTTGTTCTGCAGGCCACTCTCGCGTGCTTTGTGAGAATTCTGAATGAATTCATCATCTCAGTGACATGAAGTCGATAGCGCAAATTTTAAAAATAAAGTTGAAGAAGAAAAAGAACAATTGCGTATCAGTGACGATGATGATGACCGTCATAGTGGCGATGATGAAACGACACTTGGTAACCGGAGAGCAGAATAATCTGCCTAATGGGACGGTTTCACCATCGCTGCCCTTAAAACACAGGGATTTTTCAGCTCAACACTTAAAGCTAATCCTCCACGAGCTTTCTAAAAAAATCCCCATCTCTTTCACGTTTGATGTCAAAAGGAACGTAAGCTGTTGCCTTCCTCTCTCGACATTTCTGTCTCTCCGTTTCATTTTCTCTGTTGCTCCGGAAAAAATATAATCGGACGCGAGTTTGCATGACTTGCTGCCGCAACCCGAGAGCCGGTTTTAGTGACTTTCTTACCTGGTCCCGAGTTTGCAACTCCTATCTTTTTAAAATAAACATAATGTTTGTTGATGTAACTCGCTGACCCACCCCTACCAGACACATGTGACAAAGAGCTTCATAGCTCATCGGATTCCTCCTCCAGCATATTAAATAAATAAGTCGCGTGGTCGGGAAATCCGTCTCGTGCTGTCACGTGACGGCGCAAGCCCCCCCCCCTCCCCCCGGGGTGGCCACACGCGCTCGGTCACGCACGACACCCTCTTGCGACAAGCGTCTCGCGTCAGTCGATCGCGCCAAGGAGCAATCAACCATTGCTCCTCGCAGCAGCAGCAGCAGCAACGGCTTTTGGCCCAGCCATCGAACAAAGGGCGGTCACCGCATCGCGCGCTTTTCAGATGCGCTCCTGTGCCCGTCTGGAACGCTCTTCCTTCCGATATTAGGAGGCCATTGGAGTTGTGCACTATTAAATCGTTGATGTTGAATACTCACTTCTTTACAACTGGCTTTTGTGTTTAGTTTGTTGTCCTTCCGCCAGCACCTCCCATTACCACGGTTGTCTGCGTACTGTGTGAAACAAAGTTCAACATATAAAAAATAAGAATAGCTTTTCCACTTTTTGGCAATGCAACAGGTGCTAAGATGTTCAAACACCAAGTAGATGCCTTTTGCAAGGAGTTAAGTCTGCATTAATCGCACGAACTTGCCGTGAACATCCAAACAAAAGATGCTCTGATAATATAGGCATTGTCTTTGTAACTGGCCTACACCAGAGACAGTCTTCTTTGTTACAGTCACAAAGACAATGCATGGATAATCATGAGAGCACGTTAAGCTTGCATGTTTATCGGAAGTACTCGTGGTTAATGCAGACTTGATCCCTTGCAAAAGGAATCTATTTGGTGGTTGAACATCTAAACACCAGTAAGGGTCAACCCTATTCTTGATTTTCATACTTTGATACTGGCAACGAAAGAATGTCCCGTGATAAAGTTCAACATACACTACACATACATCGCGGCAGCGTTGTGTAACCTCTGTTCCGTGGGCCAGATATTACGATTCGCAGTGAATGCTCGTTGTATGGACCCATCACTGTGACCTCTGCATCATGATTGGTGGTGAGAAGACATTTGGACCGCAGGGTTATTCTCCTTGACAAGGCTGTGCTCTTTATTTGTCTGACCTGTTGTTGTTATTATCGTTCAGCAATCCATAACATCTGCGACACACTGCCCCAAAGTTTTCTAAGCACCTCGTGTCGTCTCTTTGCATTTCTGTCCCTCTCTTAAAATCACTGACATTTAAGCGTGAATGTATATTTTCAACGATTGCCATTATTAATAAAACTAAATTTTAAGCTGTAATTGTGGAACGCTTTGAAGTTTTCTGTTGTTCGAATGGCCCTTGAAATCGAGCTTTTTAGCTCTATGGGATTCTCAGCTCTATGAGATTCTTAGCTCTATGGGCTTCTTAGCTCTATGGGATTCTTAGCTCTATGAACTTCTTAGCTATATGCGTGTATTAGCTATACGGGAAGTGGGAAATAAACTTTAGATTCTGACTTCAGTTGTGCCGCCTCTCGGGCCGTCTCGTCATTTCGCACGGCCCGCGACTTCTTCACTTCAAGCGGTAGTTTTTTTTCTTCCTTCTTTCTTTCTTCACGAGATTCCAGGATCTGGAATTTGTTTTGGCCAAATACCTTTCCATCGGTGGTTGTGACGTTTGTAAGCGGAAATTGAAGGAACCCACCACGCGTTTGACGAGGCGACAAACAATTAAAGCACCTATATTCTTGGTTCTTTCGGTAAAGTCACGTAGATGGAAAACAAAACATAAAAGTAACAAAATAAAATATTTAAAAAAATGAATTTAAATTAATAAAATAATAAAATTATAAATAATACTAAATGAAAATAATAATTTGAAAATGATAAAAGCAAAAACCACGACAAAATATATTTTTTAAAAATAGTAAAATTCAATTAAAATCAAAGCACCTGGCACGGATAAATGCAAGAGTCCAATTTTCTGCGACTCTCATCTTCGTGGCCTCCTCGCAAGGACACGAGAGGAATGAGACGGCAGACACCGTGAACGACGAGGTCCAGGTGTCCCCTTCGCCCTTCCCGACGTCGCGGCGAGGATATTTTCGCTTGGACGCGTCACCGGCAGCAGGTGTCGGATACCTCGTGGCAACATGTTAACACTCAGGCAATGACAAAGATCCCCCGCATAGCCTGCAGCAGACTTTCGGAGCAAGCGCTGCTAGCGAGCACTTATTAAGGTGCACGAGGGGGTGGGTGGCCAGCACCACGCCCGACCGCCTTCGTCTCCCCAGTGGCGATGTTTGCGCTTAGCATCAGGTACGCATTTGGGGCCGAGTCGACCTAGGGAAGACTCAGACAATCGTCACCGGTGTTGGCCGTGAGTGGGAATCAAACTCAGGTTGCCAGGTTCGGAGCGCAGTGCACTAACCACTACGCCACCGCTCCCCCAATGACACACACACACGAGCACGCACGCAACAAAGACAAAGATCCCCCTTATAGCCTTAACAGACTGTAGGGGCAAGTGCTGTTAACGAGCACCTATGAAGTCCGGAACGGCACACGAGCGGGTGTGTGGCCAGCACCACGCCCGACCGCCTTTGTCTCCCCAGTGGCGATGTTTACTACACACTGCACCAGGTACTCATTTGAGGCTAGGGAAGACCCAGGAGCGGTGCCCAACACCGACACACACACACACCTACGCCGATGCACAGAGCAAAGGGCACACGAGGACACCGTCCCCTCATTCAGTGAACTCTCAGTTATCTGATTGCACATTCGCCGCCACTGAGTGAGCGACAGGAGCGGGTGGAGAGATTCACGTTTTTCCCTCGCCAATCCGCGGCTGCTTTCACGCACCACCACCTTGGTGTGTTACTCGCTGCCTGGTGGGTAGAGATGAGTCCTAATGAGGTTTGGGGGGGGGGGGGTGGCTGCGGGAGTCTATGGGGTGGTACCTGAGATGTTCAGCTTTTTAAATAGGACCCTACATTAATACATTTTTTAAAAATCTAGATATTTTCTCCGGTAGGTATGAATAAAATAAAAATTTTGAGTGTCAAGGAAGTTGGGGGGCTGGGTTGGTTAACCCCATCGCCCCCCCCCCAATATATATATTATAATTACGGCCTTGGTGTCATCGGGGCCATTACCTTACCATTACCCCGGGGAGTCAAGAGTTGACTGTCGATTTCTCTGTTCGCGAGCACCTATTAGGGCTCGTATGGCACACTATGGGAAGCCTGCAACCTGCGTGTTTATGTTGTCGAGGTGCTCGCATTCACACGTTATGCCGAGTCGTGATAAGGGAGACCAGGCAGAGGTTCATGTGTAGTCCGCTTTGCTAGGAATCGAAGCTAGGTTGCCAGGATGATAGGGCAGTGCGTGTACTGCTGCACAATGACACTCATGAACACGTGGAAAAGATTCCACACACAGCCACATAACACGGACTGTTAGAGGAAAATAATCTAAATTCCCTTCAATTGGACCAGAAAAATAAACTTTTTGAGTCACAACACTTTGGTTTCATGAGGATCTTGCACTGGATTGTTTGGCCAACACTATTCATTATTGTTTGGCATGGAACCAGAGTGGCAATCAGTCAAATCGACACACAGATGGATATAACAATCTATGGCAGTACTGCCAATGCCTGGTAACCTCGCCAACCAAGCAACCCTAAATGCTGTCACGTAACAACTATTACAGCTGCCATAGCCAAGAGAACGTTCACGGGGGAGATGGAGCGATGGAGTCAGCTCGCGTGCGAATCTTCGCCAATGTTGCTGGTCGTGAACTCGGGTCGCCGGCTTTCGTAGCGCGGTGCGCTGACCGCCGACGACACCGCTCCGACAATATCTGACACGGAGAATGTTTTCCCCACAATATTCGCGGTTACTTAGGGGCCCCCGTATTCATTTACACGGCGGCCCAGATGCAAACCGCGCTCATGTGACAGCGAATCTCGCAGCAAAAGGCCAGCCGAGTGTCTCGGCCGTCCGAGTTTTCCAACTTTGATTGTGTTCACAACACAGGGGTAAGGTGAGGTGAGAGCAGGCAGGAGACCTTCTCCCTACGTATGTCGGAGGGTATTTGCAATGTGCAATGAAATGAATGCAATTTTGAAGAAAAAACAAGTATCACAGACATCCCACGCCTAAAGAAGGAGGAAGAAGTAGATTCAGTGCGTAGGCCACCGTCTGCGAGGACATATGGATCAGGCGCACAGTCATTAACCCCAAAAATGTAACGGAACAACAACTGCAGAGTGTGTAATACAGTATAGAGAGATGCATGCAGGGAATTATATTGAGATACAGAGAGAGAGAAATAGAGAGAGAGAGAGAGAGCTATAAATGGATGAAAGGACATAAACAGGTTAAGGTCATGCTGCGTTTTGTGCTTAGTTTGTTGTCCCCCCCCCCCCCCCCGCGGTTGGCTACGTACGGAGCGAAAGAAGTTCAACATAAATCAAACTACTGAGACAATTTAAAATTGAGTTTGGACGAGATCCGTCACTGGAAAGGGACGATGACCGGGCCTGGAGCCTAACGAAGGAAGACCCAACCGTTTCCCGTCCTCCGTGGAGATGGAGCGATACAATGAGGCTCTGGATCGATTGGTGCATCGAGAGAACGCTTTGGGAGGACTTCATCCAGCAGTGATGATGCTGCTGCTGCTGCTGATGATGGTGATGATGATCAGGGGGATACGAACGATGGATTGGCTGTCAAACGAGGGATCGCGTGCACGCTTCAGCTGCCGTATCCCCTGAGCAGAAGATTGGTGCTGGATACAAACCACATTTGCCAATGTGATTTGTCACTTTGATTCAAGATTATCGAGGGACTGCGTGTTGTCTTGGTGTGGTCAAGAACTGTTGTTGTTGTCGTTTTGTTGCCTTGCCCGAACTAGCATTTAGTGTTGAAATATATGCACGAATGTATGCACTTATGCAATTGTTATTTGTATAGAGTACTTTATGTATTGTTATTTATTGATAGTGACTTGGTTACCTTTGCTATATCGATTGTCGCATTGTTAGTCGCTGTATCGTGCTGACCCGCCCTTGCTGGACATCTGTGTAAAAAAGAGCTTCATAGCTCATCGGATTTCTCCTCCAGGATAAATAAAGATCCTGAGCCAGTCGTTGCTTTGCATTCGTCAGTGGCCACGTTATTGATCCGTATGGGGCGCATTGCAAGTGCAGGAGGAACGAAGGCTGCAACTACAATCGTGTCCACTGGTCACTCGCCGACGCAGAGCGGTCACTCGCTCTTGGTGAGAAGGAGAGAGAGGGAGAGGGAACGACTCGAAGGCGCCAGGAGGAACGACTCAGATGCACCAGATGGAACGACTCAGAGGCACCAGGAAGAGCCACGAACGAGCAGGGAGGCCGCAGCAGCTACGTGGTGAGCTGGCACGACCACCAATCGCCCGAGCTCTAAGGCCCGCGACATATGGAGGTGCTGTCGGGTAATGAATGAGAGTTTCCATGTGGGATGAAAGCGAAGCACCCGAACCAAGCCCACCCACGGGTGCGAGCGGGACATCGTTCTCTCTCTCTCTCACGCAGACGGCACCGGTGGAGTCCACACTCGTCGCTGGTACTGCACTCTCCTGGCGAGCCAGGGGCTAGGGCGACTCGCCGTTCCCCCCACGAGAAGGGAGTTTGACAACATTCGTGCGGTGAGCCACCAGCCGTCGCCACTGCCCCCGCAGCGCTGGGTTACAGGCAGCCACGCGCATATCCATCCAGCGCTCTGATATTGACGAGAATGTGTATCGTGGTCGAGGATGTGCGTGATACCCACACACGCGAGATCACCATCTCGACTGGAATTGGCGCCCGCTACGCCACCTTCACCACACACAACGTCTCGATCGATTCCACTCAGCGCTCTCTCTACGGCAAACGGGCCAGAGACAAAGATGCCCCGTGTAGCCTTAATATGCTCTTGGGGCAAGTGCTGTTAGCTAGCAACCTACGAAGGCCGGAACAGCACACGATGGGGGTGGGAGGCCAGCACAACGCTCCGGCAACTACTGTCTCCCCGGCTAAATAACTTTTGAAGAGTGATAAATCTTTTCTAAGAGTTTCATCTTTGGGGAGAACCAGCCCCCGTCCATGTTTCTCTGTCGGCCTTACAGAGGCGGTAAGTAATAATTACAGCCCCGGATAAAACACACAGCCTTGCCCTGAAGTCCTAGTCCGGCTCCCCCTCCTTCAGAAACAACAACACTCGAGTTCAGAAACATTTACGGATAAAAGGGGGGGGGGGGGGGGGGTGGAGAGAGGGGGATCAAAGATAGCTGTGACAGCAGCGCAGCAATGCGTGCGCTTGGTTTAGACGTTTACGCAAATAGTGGGTGCATGTGCGGGGAGCGGTGGTGGTGTCGCGGTTCGTAGCAGCGCACTGCGCAGACGAAACCCGGCGACCCGAGTTCGATTCCCACTCACAACAAACACCAGTGACGATTATTTGCACCGGTTCTGGGCCGTTCGCTAGGTCGACTCAGCCTCAAGCGAGACTCACCTTGTGCGATGTGTAAATCATCGTTATTGTAGGGAGACAGTGGTGGCCGGGCGTGGTGCTGGGCACCCCCCCCCCCCGTGTGCCGTTCCGGCCTTCGTAGGTGCTGGCTCGCAGCACTTGCCCCAAGAGTCTATTAAGGCTACACGGGGGATCTTTGTCTGTGCCTCGATTGACGTAAAGAGCGCTGCATGAAATTGATCGAGGCGTTGCGATTAGTGTTTATGGTGAAGGTGACATAGGGGGCGCCAATTCCAGTGTAGACCGTGAGAGAGCGTGTGTGTGGTTGTCACGCGCATTACAACCATCCTACATATTCTCATCAATATCAGAGCAATGTAATAATCATAATCAATATCAACAAAATGCGATCATCATAATTAAAATGCTTCTGTCCTTTTGTCCTCACCCCGCTCCTCGCGCGGTTGGCTACGTACGGTGCGAAAGAAGTTCAACATACACACATACAAGACTGTTGTTATCAATATCAGCGCAATGCAGTCATCGCCATTATCGACTTGGGCATAATCTACACGTCATCACTGCTATCATGCCCGGTACCCTCGCCTTTCATCGCATTCTAAATGAAATAACAGTAACAATAATCATCGCCATCAATCGTAGTCATCATGATGATCACTCTCATCACTATCAGTGCATTGTAGTCATCAGCAGGATGATCGATCGCTTATCGTTAACTCAATAAAATAACCATTATTTTTTATGTCACCGAGTAAGTCCCACTGAGCTGTGTAGCTCTTTTTCGGAAGCGACCTGGCCACAAATGAAAGCTTGACGAAGATGGCTTATCACGTGGACATTTATAGCAGCCAAATACTCTAAACGCGTGACGTTGATTGTGAATGTGGAGAGAAAAACCGGAAGACCCGGACAGAACATAAAATCCACGCGGCCACGGGGAGAACAAATATAATAAAACCCCCGTCATCCTAATCAATTGTCATCATCAATCATCGTCGCTCATCAATCACTGCCACTACCGCGCTGTCCATTTGCGTCATAAGCCACGTGCTGAGTGCACGATGACTCACGGCGGAGCACGTGCAGCGACAATGGAAAGACAAATTGGGCGAGCGAGTGAATTCATGCCACGAAGAATAATTTTGACAGCCCTAGTAACATTTCGACCGCCAGTTTCAAATAATAGATTTCGCCGCGCGCCTCTCTGAGATGTGAATGTTTAAAATAGTGGCAAACCGGTTCCTGTATACTTTATATAGACGCTGAGATGTACACCAAAGATATTCTTGTTTTGAAAATGCGTATAAGTTGGCCTTTCACGCACCGGCGGAACATAAGTATTTCAGTACTTTAACGCAAAAGAGACATTATTTTAATGCTTAAACAAACATAAGCTGAACCCGACTCTGTATCTTCAAGGCACACATTGAAGTATGGCCAGACAACCGCCAATGATCTGTACGGCATGGGAAAGTCTCCATCCAGCAGTGGATTTACATAGGACGGGCAAATCGCGAGCAGCATTGTTAACGAGGACTGCCCGCGCCTTTGCGTGGGATACACGGCCGCGGTGCAAGGCGAGAGATGGGTGGGTGACGTCGGCACGCACGTGCTTGGCTCAACGCTGTGGGACGCGGTTGACGTCATCGCGTAGATGTTGCGCAATTACGTCACCAACGCATCAGCCAGCCAGCCAGTCGGCAAAACTTTTGTTTCTTTCTAATAATACGTACAGCGTAACACGATCCGGTGCTTCTTGACACTAAAGATTCCCATTTGCAAGGGAAAGCCTTGGTTAGAAAAAAACAAGTTCACAGCATAGTAATAGTAATAGGTTTTTACCCTTTCAACTGGTACAAAAACTGACACCTTTATACAAGGCATCATGTTTGCAATAACCACAACACAAGCAGTCAAAATGCAAACAAAAAGAAACAACTCTGATAATGATATGCACTGTCCTTGAAGTTGATTGGTCCACACCCGAGACAGCTTTTTTTCACAGCATAGAATCGTTCAGATATTACTCGTTACTGACGTTAGCCGTGGCAGGGACTAGAACTCGGATCGCTGCGTTCGTTAGCGCGGTGCGCAAACCAGAATCACGACGCTGCTGCTGCTGCTGCTTCACCCCGCGCTCATTAAACCTCGGAAAATAATTTCGTGGCAGTTCATCAAAAATGTGGCGCGTGGCAAATTACGCAGCGGGACCGCGAGCGGCTGCGGTGGTGGCGGCTTTGGGAGGCATTCATCCAGCAGCGGAGTGACCATGGTTCGCTGACGATCGCAGCTCGTGGAGGAAACGGGGACGTGCAATAAAAACCCCCAAGGGATTGGTGTCTGTTCTTCTGGGGTTAAGTTTCACTGTGCTAATGGGCTTCCTTGAACGTGTCACTCTTCCGACGTCACCGTTGGTGATTTATGACGCTCAGTTCAGTGAGTCGATCATCCGGACTTTTATTTAAAGCCACGATTACTCCGGGTTGAACAACAATGACAGAGCACACGCGGACATGTGAATGAATTAACAAGTCGCATGGCGTGATGCACGATATAAATGCCGTGGGAAGAATAATCTGGATGTATGTGGATGATGATGATGATTTAATATATTGAGATGATGGGTGAGTGAGTGAGTGAGTGATGGACAAATGGATGATGATTCATGATAATGATGATTATGATGATTGACATACATGTATGCACGATGATATTGAGTATTGATGATCATCGTCATGATGGTACTGCAGTTATGATGATGATGATGGAGGATATGTTATGATGGATGACAGAAACATTGGACGGTGATGATCTGTCAACTCGTAACCACACAGAGAGCTTTAAACACAAACTAGAATGGTCACGCAACTTCTTAGCACCCACAAGAACAAAATGAGCCGAGGACTTCCCGTCATAGCACATAGAAGACAGGACACACTCACTTGAAGCTTTTCTCCCTTAAAAACACAGCGGCCGAACGGACCTCGACAGAGCCCCTAAACATATCTCGCCGCCTTTGTGTCTCTGTCTGTGTAGCTGGATGAGGGGGGGACTTTTTTTTTCCTGTTTTTTCCCCCCTTTTTTTCGTGCTCTCCGCTTATCAGATCACACTCAGAAATGTCAACATTCATGCCAGGCCGCGTCACGCCACTCCGGCTGGTCGACCATTTGAAGTATCATCTTCCACTGTGGCGCTTAACCCACTGTTTACGGGGTTTGTGTTGGCGTTGGTGCTCGCATGTTTTCGCTGGAGGTATGGGCGAGGCGTCAGGCTCCTTCCGACAACAGTTTAAATTAACAACAACAATAATACCTGCCTAAATTTCTTCGCCTGGGCAACAAATGCCAAGCTGCGTGCGATGGCTTCTGCAGTCATGAGATTTATTTATTGGTTTGATTCGTTGGCCCGGAGAAAACAACACTTTCGGCCTTAAGCTGTTTTTCAACTAAGTAAAGTTACGCCAGGGAATTCGTATTTTTTTCTGCGGCCGTCTGGAACGTTCTTCTTTCCGATATTTGGAAGCCATTGGAGCTATGCGCGTTTAAATCGTCCCGATTGAAAACTCATTCCTTCAAAACTGCTTTTTGTGCTTAGTTCGTTGTCCTTCCCCCGCACCTCCGACTCGCGCGGTTGGCTACGTACGGTGAAAAATAAGTTGAACATACGTGCATGCATAACATTGCGAACTCTGAGTAGCAAACACAATCGTGGAAAAACAACGTTCAGGGCATGCGCATTCAAGTAACACTGGCAACAGGTATCACAGAAATATATACTAGAATCTTCTAAAGGCTAGAGAGTGGTGGCTCGGGACATAACCCCATTCAGAGGGGGTATGGGACAACTTTGACATTTTTTCTAGGACCCACAACTGCAGTGGAGCCCACGAATAATACATTTCCAGAATGTGTTTAAATTAATAAAAATAGGACTGCGTATTTATATTATCGCGTTCATGTGCACATTATGCGTGAGTCCCTGCAATGGTGGTTGGCGTGTTTGTGTCTGCATGCATGTGTGTCTGTACCTGGTGCGGTGTGTAATGTATGTACTGTATGTTGACCTTCTTTATCACCGTACGTAGCCAACCGTGCTAATCGCAGGTATAAACATCGCCACTGGAGAGACAAAGGCGGCCGGGCGTGGTGCTGGCCACCCACCCCCTCGTGCGCCGTTCCGACTGATTCGTGCTCGCTAATGGCCCTTGCCCCAACAGCCGATTCGAGGCTACACGGGGGATCTTTGTCTTTGCCTGTATCTGCAGGTGATCGCACACAGCACTGGACCCAACAGTGTGTTGTTAAAGACTATTTGGGGGATCTCAGTGTAAGTGGAAGGGGGCAGCAGATCGAGAAGGGGGGGGGGGGCGTGCTGAGGTTGGAGGGGACTTTCTGCTCTGTATCGTGTCACTCAGACGAAGGCTTCTATAAGGTAACGCGCTGGTTTTGTGTGGCCACATTAACACTCAACGCGGGCGGACCGATCTCCTCTGATTCCGGAAGCTGAGCACGGGTTGAGCCTAGATCGTTGATCTCATAAATACGAGCAGCATAACCGCTGTCTCTCTCGCTCTCTCTGAACGAACCCATTGCATGCAATGCGCGTGTTGTGTGTGCGTGCGACTCATCCATTAGGAATGTTGACGGCAACGGTGTGATCGCAGATTACTCATTCTCAGCAAACGCATTGACGCCCACTAACACCAACAACAACAAAAACAACTAACCAGGCTCACACTCCCTGCTTAGCCTCGGAGATCCGACGAAATCGTCCCGGCCCATTGAGAGTGATTTGGTCGCCACGGTGGTGAGATGTTAGCTACCTCGCCTGGTATACAGGAGGTCGTGGGTTCGATTCCGACCCTGACGCCTGCTGCTGTATATTTGGAGTTTGCGTGTCTCTCTCCCCGTGGTCGCGTGGATTTTTTTTCTCCGGGTCCTCCGGTTTTTCCATCCACATTTAGAATCAACGTGCGTTCAAAGCATGATGGCTGTTATCAATTTCCACATGTCAAGCCCACTTCCTTGGAGCTATCATTGGTGATTGGTGATGTGATGCAATAGCCAGGTCGCTTCTGACAAAGAACTACAATGCTCAAGTGGGCCTTACCGGGTAAAATAAAACGCTTAGTTAGTTATTGATACGCAGCCAACAACAACCGCTATTCGCCACTAAGTGGCGGTGACTTGTCCACGCGCTTGTGCCAGGCTCGGTGCACGTTGAGGCCACGTGAAGGGTCGAACGCCCGCTGGCAGGTCACGGGACAGACCCAGGTGCCGCAGGTCGACTGACCGAGATGACTGGTTGATGCACCACCTAATGTGCCAACTTGCTGTGCTTTAGGGACTCGGCGCTCCGCTCGTTGTTGTGAGCGTCGTTTCTCTGCCATCCGTTGTTGTTGGAGGGTGACTGCCTCCAACTGCCCAGCAGCAGCAGCGTCCTTCACGAGCCTTCTCCACAGAGGCCGATCCTGTCGGCAAGTCCACTCCGCTCCACATCCTACCGTACCGCATCAGCTCCATCTCTTCTCTAGCCCGTGTCGTGCCCCCAGCCACCCTCATCCACCCGCCCCCATCACCTCCCTCCACCCCTCCTCAATCCAAATCCCCCCCTACCCTCCACCACCGCCACTTCGAGTGTTCATCCACCCGGCACACCACGTTGCAGGTGTAACTAAGCAAGCGCGGCATCTCGCTCAGCTGCCGCTGACAGCGCCTCGGCTCCCTCGGCTCGTCGAGGGGCATTTCTGCGGTCTGCGCGGTGACTTCGCCGCCTTCGAGGCGAGACGCCAGCCTGGCAGGGCTGGCCCCCGGAGGAGCCGGGGAGGAGCCGAGGAGACCGAACCAAGGTGCGGAAGCACGCGGCAGCAGCAGCAGCAACCAGTGCCGGAAACACATTCCTGCGGAGGGAGCTGGTAGGAACGTTGGGTTGCTCGGTCAATGGCCAGGGTCAACGGCGGCGTGGTGTATTCCGCAAATATGGCCGACTGTGAGGGCGGGCACAAGCCAGCGTGAGTAGGTTAAACGTTGAGTTTTATAAGGGCACCACGGGGTGACCAGCCCCTCCCCACCCAGCCCCACCCTCCCCACCCAGCCCCTCCCCACCCTCCCCACCCAGCCCCTCTCCACCCAGCCCCAGCCCCACCCAGCCCAACCCCACCCTACCCTCTCCACCCAGCCCCACCCCTCCCACGACGGACGGATGGACACAATAATCCCCTGTGGGCTGGTGGAACCAGGTGGTTCCTACCAGTATTATCCCAGTAGCAAAAGTAGCTACCTATGCGACGGACACGCACTTTAAAGGGCCCCTCGCTAAATGCTTTCAAGCTATCAATTCCGGTTAAGTGGTTCTGCATTTGCTTTATTACTATAGTACTATACCGCCTTCAACTTTGATGAACGACTGCCTGTTTAAGGTTAGCGATTTGTCGTATTATCTGGTTGTATAGCAAATGAAAAAATACATTTATTTTACTAAGCAAGTTAAAAAATACGTGTTTTAATATTGACGTTTATTTGTTTATTTCAGGCCCCTTTAGGACATATGCAGCCACGACATTGTACCCCCCCCACCGCCACCACCACAACCTCCCTCGCTCCCTCCCACCTCGCATCTCAAACTTCCCTCCTCCCAGAGCAACGGAGCGAGTCCCTCTCTCGCTTTGTGCGTGTGTCGTGCTGTGCGGAGCGGTGGCGCAGTCGTTGGCGCATTGCGCTCCCAAACGCGGCGAGCCGAGTTCAGTCATAATCTTTATTTATCTGATGAGTGAAACAAGCTCCTTTTTCACATATGTCCAATAGGTGCGGGTTAGAAAGTTACAACAAGACACAGTAGACAACTACTATAGGAGTGCAAAGTATTGCAAAAGTAATCCAATGGCTAAAGTTAGATTCCCACTCACAGCCAACATCGGTGGCGATTATCTGAAACAGTCCTGGGCCTCCGCGAGGTTGACTCAGCCCTAAATGAGTACCTGGTGCGGTGTGTAAACATCGCTGCTGGTGGAGGGTAATGTATCCGGGCGTGGTGCTGGCCACCCACCCCCTCGTGTGCCGTACCCACCTTCATAGGTGCTCGCTAACAGCACTTGCCCCAACAGTTTGTTGAGGCTATATGTGGGAGTTTTGTCTTTGGCTGCGGGGGTCACGGGGCCCCATTGTCGCGTGTGGATAATGCCGTGTCCACTGTGTGTACCCTAGAGCGCACGTGGGGGAACTGCTCTTATCCGTGACCCTATTACCCGCAACTTCTGGTACCCGTGACAACTGTAGGGTCCGCGAACCCCGTTTCATCCGTGGTCATATTTCTCACTGTCACCCGCTGGTTACCCGCGATGTTACCCATAATGCATAGCGAAGAAGTGTCCTTATGCTCTTGATCGATGGCGATTAATAAGGACAGGATGCTTCAAATAAATGTTAACACTTACATGGGACCATCGTTTTTAATGGAAAAGGAACAGATAATACACTGTAGCGTGATAATAAACGTATGTTAATAGCTGCAACAAGTCAGAGTCTCCACGTGTTCGCAATCGCTGTCAACACGTGCCTGGAATCTTCTCCAGGTGATCTCCAGAGCCCGGAGCCACATTTCCGGTGATATTGTTGCAAATTCTCAGAAGTGTTTACATTTGTTTAAGCACCCTGTACGATGATGATGATGATGATTATGTATATACTGTACAATACACTCGTTTTATATTGTGTCCAATAAAATACACAAATCTAGTCGATGTAGATTTCAAAATATATAGACTTGTACATGATGAAAATCAATCATTGCCAGCATTCCGAAGATCATCACAGTTATCTATAGTAGACATTCGCCTCTGCTGTGTGTCCCGGACTACAGACTCAGCTGGTGTCATTACACCGCATTTGGGCCATTCAAACGCATGGCGTGAACGTCACGGTAATGTCACTCGATTGTGACATTATCGGCCCAAGGGGACACCGCGTGGCCGCGTAGCTACACGGTAAAGAGCTGCACTTGTGATTTTGCAACGTTTCCCACAATGCACCCAACCTCGTCGGCTCCCCGAAGCTAAGTGGGTTCGTGCTTGGATTTGCACCTTGGATGGGCGACCATCTCCCACGTCACTGCAGGGGAGGATGGGGGAGGGGTACATGTTGGCCTCAGAGAGCAGTGCAGACAAAATGCATTGTTGTGCTGTACTTCTATGCTCCGACGCCTATACTCCCCGTGTTGCCCGACCCGCACCGGCCCGCCTTCGTGAACTACTCACGACCCGCACGGCATGGGGAGCCCTTCGTTCACGTACTGCATGGTAAGTCCTCGCTAAACGCGTTTTCATACAACGCGTTTTCGCTATAACGCGGGACGCGGCCGTTGTAACGCGGGTTGCGAGCGATCGACGACGAACTACTATCTTGAGCTGCGCGTCTGAGCGGCACAGTGATACTGCGCGGCGGAATGATACGGTAACGGGGGCGGCGGCGTAACGCTCCTCTCAGTTATTTGTCGCGCCGTGGGGTGACTGCAGGCTAATGTTGCAAGTGCAAATACCGGTGCGGTACCAGCAACTCTTCGCTTTTTAACGCGGTTTGTCGCCCCAACGTGGCTCTCTACATCCACCGCGTTCAACGAGGGGTCACTGCCAACCTCTTCTTAGACGCTCCTTCAGCCTCCGTCTCGGAACAAATCTCGCGCCCCCTGTGACGGCATGCGAGGGGTTAAGCGGCTACGCTCACGTGCCAGGAGGCGTGCACGCGGTGCAATGGAAAGAGGACAATCGAATGCGGACGTCATCGGCATGATGCGACGGATTAATGCTGATCCACAGACGCAGCCGAATGGATTCGTGCAAAACCTCGCCAGCCACTAGTGGCCGCTACTTTCACCACGACGTTTTTTTTTATCTTCCTTCAAATAAAAAAACAAAAATCGATTCCTGATTCCCCCGCGGATCGCCGACAGTCTCAACCCGTTGACAAACTTTGACCAAGACTACGATTGGTAATCGGTGAATTGGAAACCATGTTCAAGATCGATAACCGGTTCTGAAAGTCAAGAACCGGTAAAAATTTCCAATAGAATTTCAGAAAACTTAATGCACCGATTGAAACTTGGACTAATTTTTAAACGAACTCGCCATGAGATGGAATTCAACCGACAACATCTGGATTACAACTCCAGTATGTTAACCATTATACCGTACCTCGAAATAATAATAATTATTATTAATAACACAGATTAAGCTACAGTCACACTCCACAGGAGCTTAATTTCTGCTTCACCCGTGTTTATTTCAAGGCCGTAATTATAATATATATTATAATAAAAAGTATTATTATATTTATTATAACATATTGGGGGGGACACATCCACCCCAATCAATATTAAAATATGCTCAAAATGTCCCCCCCCCCAAAATATTGCTATAAAAAATAATTGCTATGCTATGTAAATAAAAACAACAATTTGCTCAACCTTGGCCACAATATCTGGACTTGTCTTCATTTTAATCAACGCATAGATTTCTGTTTATATTATTGTGGTTATAGTTGTACTTTATTAATTCCTAATCTCTGCCATTACATACAATGAGACAAGAAATGGTAAAAAAGTTAAAACAGAGCAATGTAATACAATACACTATTAGACATTATTGTAAAAAATAAAGGAAAAGTCCATTGTGTTAGTGAATTTTTTTATATTTTAGACAGGAAATTAATTTTCAAATTTTAATATTGTTCTGGGTTGGGACACCCTGGCAGATTTGGTCCCCCTCCCCAATGTTGACTCCCTGGCTACGGCTTTGGTTTATTTTACCAGGGTAAGGCCCACTGAGCGATGAAGCTCTTTTTCAGAAGCGACCTGGCCACAAACGATAGCTCAACGAAGTGGCTTGTCACGTGGACATTTATAGCAGCCAAATACTCTAAACGCGTGTCGTTGATTCTAAATGTGGAGGGGAAAACGGAAAACCCGAGGACCCGGAGAAAAATCTACGCGACCACGGGGAGAGAGACATGCAGACTTCAAGTATAGAACAGGCGTGATGGGATTCACGACCTCCTGTACACCTGGCGAGAAAGTTACCATCTCGCCACCGAAGTTAGCTTCGATTCTCACTTGCGTGCAGTTACTTATGGAGACTCAAATTCGAATTATTGGTGTATTTGTTTGGCAAAGTTTGTTCGGAAATTGAATATTATCCCTGAGCCTCCTCAATCAACGACCGCACATAATACATATTTTCCTGAGCTCAGCCCCGTACGACTCCCGCTGATTACAAGCCCTGCAACATAGCCGCAAGCAAGGCTTTCTATCTCACTCGGCATTTCCCGCTGCTAGTTTAGCTTGGAGCTGCGGGGTTTACCGGCCTAAGGCACTACCACGAGAATACAAAGTAACACACATTCATGATAATCCTATATTAGTGTTATTATACCTTGCCGACAGTCCCATAATCCTCTGAACAAGCTTGAAGACAATATTGAGTCGCTCTCGACGCTTCGTGCCAACCAAACAAACACAAAATCCGGAACAGCATTCCGGCGTGCTCCGAGCGACACGAAAGCGCCGCCCTGTGACGCTATGCCGGTCAGCTCTGCCATTGTCTCTGTGATGTGCACACGCGCAGCAAGTTCAAGGCGCGCCAGGCAAAGCGACACCAACGTGAGAAGTCCCCGGTCCCACTCTGGCAAAGGGGGTGGTGGTGGTGGTTGTCCAGGGTTCAACCCGACACTCGCGATGAGTGGGTGGGGGGAGGACGCCCCGGCGACGAGACCGCCCTACTGCTTTTTGCAAACCTCGGCCGCAGCCGCCTTTGAAGTTGTCAGATACCATTGCGTGTGTGTGTGTTAGTGTGTGTGTGTGGTCGTGTGTGTGTTAGTGTGTGTGTGTTCGTGTGTGTGTGTTAGTGTGTGTTTGTTAGTGTGTGTGTGTTCGTGTGTGTGTGTTCGTGTGTGTGTGTTCGTGTGTGTGTTCGTGTGTGTGTTCGTGTGTGTGTTAGTGTGTGTGTGTGTTCGTGTGTGTGTGTTAGTGTGTTCGTGTGTGTGTGTTAGTGTGAGTGTGTGTGTGTTCGTGTGTGTGTGTTAGTGTGTGTGTTCGTGTGTGTGTGTGTTCGTGTGTGTGTGTTAGTGTGAGTGTGTGTGTGTTAGTGTGAGTGTGTGTGTTCGTAGTGGGGAGCGGTGGTGTAGCGGTTAGCGCGCTGCGCTACGAGCCTGGTGACCGGGGTTCGATTCCCGCTCACTGCCAACACCAGTGACGATTATCTGAACCGGTCCTGGGCCTCCTCTAGGTCGACACAGCCTCAAATGAGTACCTGGTGCGGTGTGTAAACATCGTCGCTGGGGAGACAAAGGCGGCCGGGCGTGGTGCTGGCCACCCACCCCCTCGTGTGCCGTGCCGGCTTTCATAGGTGCTCGCTAACAGCACTTGCCCCTACAGTCTGTTACAGGCTATACGGGGATCTTTGTCTTTTTTGCTAGTGTGTGTCTGTGTGTGTGCTAGTGTGTGTTTGTGTGTGTGTTAGGTGTGTGTGTTGCGACTACCTGAACCGGTCGCGGGCCTCCCCTTGGTCGACTCATAGAGTAACCGCAGTTGACTTCCCCGCAATGTGGTTACAATACTCGTCGTATCGACCGCGATGAGCGATGATAGGCTGAGTTAACCTCCCAACGAGGATTTGAACTCGAAACTTTCCGATTTGCGAGCTGCTCGCTCAGCCGCTGAGCCACGTGACCGAAAAGAGATGAATCGTGAAAATATCCCCACCGCGTCCGATTCGCCGACGACACGGTTCGTCGTGACATCCACTCTGGGTTCATGTTCCCCAGGATCTGATTGAAGAGCTGAACACAGGAGGCTGCGTGGCGGGGCGAGAGGGGCAGGAAGAACGAGGTGATAGGTAGGAGGCAGGTGATGGAGAGGAGGTGAGGTGGAGGTAGAGTAGGTGATGGGGAGGGAGACGAGGTGATGGGAGGGAGGGGAGGCGAGGATGGGGGGGGGGGGTGGGGGGGGGGGGAGGGTGGTGTGGGGGGGGGTGGTGATGGGGGGGGGAGGGGGGGTGGTGATGGGGGGGATGGGGGGGGGGGGGGGGGAGGGGTGGTGATGGGGGGGGGGGGGTGAGGGGGGGAGGGTGGTGGATGGGGGGGGGGGAGGGGGAGGGGTGAGGGGTGGGGGGGAGGGGTTAGTGGGGGGGGGGGGGGGGGGGGGGGGGGGAAGGGGGGGGAGGAGGGGTGATGGATGGGGAGGGAGGGGTGGTGAGGGGGGGGGAGGGGTGGTGATGGGGGGGGTGGGGGGTGGGGGGGGGGGGGGGGGGGGGGGGGGGGGGGGGGGGGGGTGGGGGAGGGGGTTGGGGGGGGGTGGGGGGGGGGAGGGGTGGTGATGGGGGGGGGGGGTGGGGGGGGGGGGGGGGGGTGGGGTTGGGGGGGTGGTGGGGGGGGGGGGGGGGGAGGGGGGGGAGGGGAGGGGGGGGGGGGGGGGGGGGGGGGGGGGGGGGGGGTGGTGAGGGGGGGGGTGGTGATGGGGGGGGGAGGGTGGTGATGGGGGGGGGGAGGGGTGGTGATGGGGGGGGGGTGGTGATGGGGGGGGAGGGGTGGTGATGGGGGGGGGAGGGGTGGTGATGGGGGGGGGGAGGGGTGGTGATGGGGGAGGGGTGGTGATGGGGAGGGAAAAAAGGTGATGGGGAGGAGGAGGTGATGGGGGGGGGAGACGAGGTGATGGGGAGGAGGAGGTGATGGAGGTGATGGTGGTGATGGGGGGAGGGGTGGTGATGGGGTGGGAGGGGTGTTGATGGGGATGGAGGGGTGGTGATGGGGGGGAGGGGTGGTGATGGGGTGGTGATGGGGTGGTGATGGGGGGGAGGGGTGGTGATGGGGATGGAGGGGTGGTGATGGGGGGGAGGGGTGGTGATGGGGGGAGGGGTGGTGATGGGGTGGTGATGGGGTGGTGATGGGGGGGGGGTGGTGATGGGGGGAGGGGTGGTGATGGGGGGGGAGGGGTGGTGATGGGGTGGGAGGGGTGTTGATGGGGATGGAGGGGTGGTGATGGGGGGGAGGGGTGGTGATGGGGGGGGAGGGGTGGTGATGGGGGGGAGGGGTGGTGATGGGGGGGAGGGGTGGTGATGGGGGGGGGGTGGTGATGGGGGGGGGGTGGTGATGGGGGGAGGGGTGGTGATGGGGGGGGGAGGGGTGGTGATGGGGGGGAGGGGTGGTGATGGGGGGGAGGGGTGGTGATGGGGGGGGGGTAGTGATGGGGGGGAGGGGTGGTGATGGGGGGGAGGGAGACGAGGTGATGGGGAGGAGGAGGTGATGGGGAGGAGGAGGAGGAGGTGATGGGGGGGAGGGGAGGCGAGTGGGTGCGCGCATTCCTTCCTAAAAGAGCGACTATCAATTTGCGTGTCAGGAGTTGATGTCTGGCCCCACGCCCACCCCACTACGCTTCCTCACCCCCGTGCCGCCCTCCATGTGTCTGTGTCCGCGCCTTCGTGCATGGTGGGGCGGGGATCGGTGGCGCTGCGGTTAGCGCACTGCGCTCTGAACCGGCCGATCTGAGTTCCATTCCCAGCCACGGCTAACGTCAGTAGCGATTGATATCTGAACCAATCAACCCCCCCCCCTCCCCCACATAACCGACAGAGCGTATACTAAAGACGGGCTATAGATAATGCAAACTACATTTTTTATTTTTTACTCAGTTTGTTGCGGTTACCATTGTGCTAAAATCTCCAACTTGGTCTTTTTTTGTCTTTGCCAGGCACGCCAATGCCGATGCATATCGAGTTACTCCCTCTAGGTTGACTCTGCCGTAAAATATGGCCTTGTTGTGAATCAACATCGGGCAACCGGGGAGACGAACGGCAACCGGGAACGCGTGACGCGACCCCACCCGCGGCCTTAATAGGTGCTCGCAAACTGGCACTCGGTTCTCGAAGCGCGCATCGCACAAAAAAGAGAGATGTTCGTAGCCGAGTCTGCGGACGGAATCGCAACCGAAGGGGGTGGACAGCCCCGAGATTGGACGACCGCCGGGGAGATGGAGCGAGACGGATTGTGGAATTTCATGACCCGTGGCAAAATGGAGCGACGGCGTGGGGAGGCCTAGATCCAGCAGTGGATAGACCATGCCGAATGGTGATGATGATCATGGCATGGATCCTTCATTAAAGCAGTTCAAAGGGTATTTGGTGGCTAATCGTTACGCTCAATTTAAAAACCGTGAACTTCACCGGAGACTTAACAGAAAGGGAAGTGACAATGTCTGTGAAAATCCCGTCTGATGGAGCCTGTCTGCAATGATGCAACAAGTTTAGCGGATTTGTGGATGTCACTGCCCTGTTGACGTGAGCGTTACTCACCTCCGCTTGTCAAATGACTTCAATATTTCCAGGGCAACCTTCGTATTTACGTATGTATTTTGAACTTCCTTCGCACCGTACGTAGCCGACCGTGCTGATAGGAGGTGTCCCTGACTGCAAGTCGCTTCACTCTCTCTGCAACTTCAGTTCTATGGAGAAGGAGCACTGGCTGAAACATCAGCCGAATAAATGTGTGCTCGGTTATACCGCGGTGTTGATGAGAATGGCGATGGTTATTGTTTTATTGTGTCAATGGTCAATGTCGACCACGGACTCAGGGTGCGACTTTTGACGCATCGCTCCCAGGCGTGAAACGTGAGTGGGATGAGATGGGAGGAGAGGGGAGCCGAGAGAGAGAGAGAGAGTGGGGGGGGAGGCAGATGGAGGGAACGGAATCAGAGATTGCGGAGGGGAGCGGGAGCAAGAGGGGGACATAGAGAGAGATCGGGAGAGGAGCAGGCGCATAGACTGTGGGAGGGGAGCGCAGGGAGAGGAGAGGAGGGAGAGGGGCGGGGGGCAGAGAGAGGGGAGGGGAGAATGGAAAGAGAGAGAGATGAGGGAGCGAGGGGGGGGATAGCAGAGGAAGAGTCGGGGAGCACAGAGGGAGAGGGGAGAGGAAAAGAGAGATGGGAAGAGAGCGGCAAGAGAGGTGAGACGCAAGAGAGAGAGGAGGAGATCAGAGATACAGAGGGGAGCAGAGATACAGAGTGGAGCATATCAAGCACCGAGAGAGCGGGAGGGGTTGAGAGAGAGAAGCGATGGGGGGGGGGGCGCAATGGGAGCAGAGAGATAGAGAGAAGAGGAGGGGTGAGACCCAGAGGGGAGGGGAGGGTGGGGCGCTGTACCGGGGCTATAACTTCAGTCCCTCCCAAAGCCGCACGGAGCAGTCCCCTTGGCGCCAACTCTCTCAGCCGGCGGCATTGGGGCAGAGACAGAGGGACGCTTTAGCAGACAAAGCACCGCTGCCGCTGCCGCCGCCACTGCTGCTGCCGTTGCTGCTGCACCCTCGTGCGCGAATGGAAACTGCGAAGTTTGATCGAGGGGAGGGAGTCGAGGGAGCCAGGCAGAGCTCTCATAAAGCCACGAATGCATAATTGTAACCCTGCATCGACCGTCCATAGTTCCAGAATGATGTAATAATCGTCGGATGGCGAGATATGTTCGAGACGTATTCAATGGTTATCGTCCTAATCCTCGGCGCGCATTCAACCATCGTTTTCGCGTGCATACGTACACTTAGACAAAGGCACAGATCCCCTGTATAGCCTTTAAGACTCTCGGGGCAAGTGCTGTTCGCGAGCGACCTATGGAGGCCAGGCACGCTCCGCCCACACACGCACAGCCACACGACACGATGATCATTGTTACCGTGGTTCACGGCCACCTGAGTTCGATTCTCGGTCATGGCAACTCTGTCCCTGTCCCTTCCCCCCCATCCCTCGCACTTTCCAACCCGCTTCGCTAACCAGCACTGACTCGCGTGGCGAAGTACGGTCAAACAATCTCGTGGATTTGTATAAGGGGCGAAACATTTATATGCTTGGTTCTTTCGGTAAAGTCACGTAGAAGGGAAATAATAAAATAATATAAATTTGAAACAATAAAAATTATCACGACGTTTCGACTGCAACACAAGCAATCATCATCAGTTGAAACGTCGTGAGAATTTTATTGTTTTATATTTTTATTATTTTATTATTTCCCTTCTACGTGACTTTACCGAAAGAACCAAGAATATGAATCCCTGCAGTCACGAAAGCTTTAAATCAAAAGTGCTAAACATTATTATGATTACAATCTTATCATTTTATAGGCGCCATATCTTCATCATCACACCCGTATGTATATCATCATTATCATCGTGAAGATCATCATCATCACATCATCGGCTGCCACTATTTTAGAAATGAATTTAGATCCGTGTTAAGACATAGACAACATCATAATCATTCTCAAGCATAGTCATCGTGCTATGTTCTACCTTAATGACGCGTGTACCATTGAGAACCTCGCGGGGTCTCAAACCTGTCAGGAGGCTCCACTCAACGCATCGGTTCTCCGTGTTGTGCATTTCTTCTGCTCCCCCGCCCATCTGGGCGCCGCGGTGGCTAGGAGATGTGAACTCCATCGCCTGGTATACAGGAGGTCGTGGGTTCGATCCCGACCCTGACGTCTGCTGCTGTATTTTTGGGGATTGCGTGTCTCTCTCTGCCCGTGGTCACGTGGGTTTTTCACCGAGTCATTCGGTTTTTTCCCCATACACATTTAGAAACACGCTTTTCGAGTATTTGGCTGCTAGACATTGCCACGTGATAAGCCACTTCGTTGAGTTATCATTTGTGATAGCCAGGTCGCTTCTGAAACAGAGCTACGTAAGCTCAGTGGACCTTATCTGTAAAATAAAAAGAAATAGTTTTGGTTCTAACTTGGAACGCAAGCTGAAGAGGGCCGCGATGCGTGCTTTAGATAATATTGAGCGACAGATAGAGCGACACGTGGATGAGAGAACACACGCCGGTTAATGACAAAGTAAGTGGAAGTCGATCCGGACACGTCACTTCCTATTAGCAAGGTTGGCTATGTACGGTGCGAAAGAAGTTCAACATACAAACAACATACATACGTCACGGCCACAAGGGATGATGGCCGGTGGTTGAGCAAACCGACGGAATGACAGCCAAAGGAGGGAAGACACCCGATAGGACATCCTCCGTGGAGATGGAACGATACAATCAGGAACTTTATTGTTGCATCGCGAGAAGATGAGAGGCTGCTACGACTTGGGCGAGGAGGCCTTCATTCAGCAGTGATGATGATGAAGATGATGATGATGACCAGGGCTTAATGTCTCACTCAACATGTATCTGATCGACTGGAGTGGGTGCGTGATTTTAGTAGCCACAGACATCGGCGAGAAGTGCACTCCGTGCGATGTGACGGGTGCAGAAATATTTACCGAGCCGGGGATGCGAACAGATCGGGCTGGGATGATTATGATGATGATGACGACAGTCGTGGATAATGATGATCGTGGCACGTGTGCTTCGTGTGCCTACTACGTGCACGATGTCGATTTCTCTGTAGATTCTAAGTCGGCTGCGAACTGTCCACGTTTTGTAGTTGAAAGCCATTCCTTGCCAGTCTCCCGCAAAAAGTTTAACAGGTTATACTACTCGCCGTGTTGGTGTTGTACACTCCTTAATGGACCCACGGGGAAGTTCGTGTCTTTTGTTACTCGGGCCACACACAGACAGACACCGCACAGACACTCAGAACATTCTGGATAACAACTTCAAAGTGTTGAGTAATTGTTGCTGGCAGTGTCTGTATATAAGCTGCGTTTAACATCGTAATGTGGCAATCCAACACGCAATAATAATAATACTGAGATAGACGATCAAATACTCCATCTCCTTCAACACTCTGTCGCTCCACCAAAAATATGAATTCGCAAACAAATACAAACCATCTCTTAAACAGCCCGTCGGCATGATTCCAACAGCATCCTGGACCGGTTTCACTATCCGATGCCTCATCAGCAGAGTCAGGCTTACTTAACTCAACGCCGGTGAACTGCCAGATGGTCTCGGTGTAGCCGGCCACATCGGCAACATCTCATTACCACGTGGGTCCTCGTGTGTGTTTGTATTGTTACGTTCAACAAAAGGGCAAATTGCCGGAGATTCAACTTGAGAGAACCGTTCCGGAAAACGCTGCCACGGTCGTGGGCCTGCCCTAGGTCGACTCAGCCTCAAGCGAGTACCTGGTGCGATGTGTAAACATCACCACTAGGGAGACAAAGGCGGCCGGTCGTTGTGCTGGCCACCCACCCCCTCGTGTGCGGTGCCGGCTTTCATAGGCGCTCGCTAGCAGCACTTGCCCCAAAAGTCTGATAAGGCTACACGGGGGGTCTTTGCGTGACAGGCAGAGCGCTGATTGAGATCGATTGTTTGGTGATGCTGTGTTGGCAGCGGTGCACAAACACAAATAACAAAACATTCAACGCGTTCGTCAGTAACACTTGCTCAAAAAGGAAACTTCTCTAAATTTGCGACGTTATGGGCAATATCCCTTCATTTGATGTGCAAAAGGGACATTGCCCGAAACGTTGTCGATGATATAGATTTTTTTCCTTGAAAGACCACGCCGTGTTAATTCTAGATTTGAAGCTTTCGTGACTGCAAGGATTCATACTCTTAGGTTTTTTTGGTAAAGTCACGTAAGTAAAAATACATAATAAAAAGAAATAATAAAAATAATAGAAATTATAATAGAAATAAAATAATGAATCACGACGTTTTGGAGGCAACACAAGTCTCCGTCATCAGGTGGGACCGTCACAGCTAAAATGTATGCCTTGAGAGTTTTGTTTTACGTCAGATTAATAGGGATTGTTCGTGCATGGACTTCGTTCCGTGTGTCCACAATGACGATTAGAGAGCGCTGATTATGATGCAAATAAAGATGCCGTGTGTGGGTAGGTGCGATGCGAGAGATGGCGACGACATGAGGAGGCCTTCAACCAGCAGTGGATCGATCATGGCTAATCTTCTTATCTCTATAGCACGTGGAACACACACGTGGGTACACACACATGGGACACACACGTGGGTACACACACGTGGGTACACACACTTGCAATATCTCTCTGTATCCGAGTCAGTCTCTCCCGTCCACGTCTCGCGTTTGACCCTGGAATCGAACCAAAGAAAACCCCTATACATCGGTCACCAATACCAATACCCCCGCCATTCGCCACTCGGTGACGCCGACGTCACCACGGCGCCTGTGCCAGGCCAGGTGCACTTTGAGGCTACCGCGTGAAGTGTCGAAGTCTCGCTGCTGACAGGAGGGGGTCTCGGGGCAGACCCAGCAGGTGCCATGGGTCGGCTGACTGAGATGACCGCTGGTAGATGCACCACCAGCTGTAGCCAGCTCCGCACCGTGCCACCAGACACTCGCTCTACCTACCCGGCTCATGCCTCCACCTCCAACTCCACCTGGCGCCCCACGCCCGCTCGTCCGCCGCACAAATCTCGACGTTCTCTTGGCCGTGACCTCTTTTGTTTTTCTGGTTCACGGCTCAAAGGGGTGGGGGGGCGAGAAACGGCCGAGGGTGTGTTCGTGATGGTGTCTGTAGACTAAACACCCGGGGAATGACACGACGAGGCGAAGCAGTTGGCGCACTGCGGCTTTCCGTGATGGGATACGACCGCCTGTTTGGCACTCACCACTCACTACTCACCACTCACTACTCACTACTCAGGACTCACCACTCACCACTCACGACTAACCAATCACCACTCACCACTCACGAGTTACCACTCACCACTCACGACTCACCACTCACCACTCGCGACTAACCAATCACCACTCACCACTCACTACTCACGACTCACCACTCACAACTCACCACTCACGACTAACCACTCACGACTCACCACTCACGACTCACCAATCACCACTCACTACTCACCACTCACGACTCACCACTCACGGTGGTGGTGGCCGGACTTGGGCCCGACCACGTGTCTGTCCCAAAAAGAAATCACGTTTTATATATCTATATATTATCCTGTGGTAGTTTCGTAAAGGCAGAAATGTTATGGTAGAATAACGCAGGTCTGTATTTTTTTTTAACCTAAGGTTACGAACTATTTTGTTGAAGGGTGTCGTTGGTGCAGGCAAATCAGTCTCAAAGACAATGCATATGCGATCTATCAGAGCATGTCTGTTTGCATGTTCATCACAAGTCTTGTGCGTGGTTAATGCAGACTTGATTCCCTGCAAAAGGCATCTATTTTGTGTTTGAACATCTTAACACTTGTTTTAATGCCAGAAAGAGTAAAACCTATTCTTAGAGACGTTCATCATTGTCATCATAATCATCATCAGAATTATCACCAACCACGATCAATCAACTGCTGGATGAATGCCTCCCCATGTCGTGTGTTAGTCGTGGGTTCGATCCCGACCCTGACGCCTGCTGTATATTTGAAGTTTGCGTCTCTCTCTCTCTCCTCGTGGTCGCGTGAATTTTACTCCGGGTCCTCCGGTTTCCCCTCCACATCATTTAGCATCAACATCGCGCGTTTCGAGTATTTGGCTGCTAGACATTTCCACGTAATAGGCAACTTCGTTGAGTTGTCATTAATGATGGCCAGGTCGCTTCTGAAAAAGAGCTGACGGAGCTCAATGGGCCTTAGCTGGTAAAATTAAATTAATAAAAATAACGTGTGTGCGTGTGTTCTTTGTGGTATATTCAATGTAATGAGCCTTCTCCACACCACACATAAGCAACAACCAATAATAATTCACATTTATAATGTTCATTCCATTCTAGGATCCGAATAACAAAAACAACCGCAGGCGTTTAATTTGAAAATGTCTAAATATCTTCTGTACGATGATGATGGTGACGATGATTGTGAATGAAGTGTGTTGATGAGGTTGTGAGTGTGATCGTGAATGATGATGAAGATTGTATTGGGTTGATATTAAATCTGATGATAACAATTAAATTGTTTTGATACTTTGCGGACTGTGATGATCACTTACATTATTTTTAATAGTTGATAGCGCGATAATGATGATGATTGTATTGCGTTGATAGTGCTAAGAGTGTGATGATGATGATGATGATGGTGGTGGTGATGATGGTATTGGATTGATAAAGATTATGTTGATTTATTTATATGAATATTCGTAAGATGTTGAGAAGATGACGACGATGATGATAATGATTGTATCAAATCGACTTTACAAAATTTGTGTTAACATTAGTGGCAATAATCATCATCATGTTAATTATCATTTTAAATAACTACATAACATCTAAGTATGATACTATCATTTTCGTCATCATCATCATCATCAATTCTGTTGGCAAGAGTTTGATCATCACCCTCATGACGATCATCATCATGATGAATTGCAGTTTATTATGTTAAATGTGTTGATCACTTTTTTTTAAATCATCACGATCATCATCATCATCTGCATCTCGGTTGCTACGGAGCAGACACACGTTGTGCTCGTGCACGTACAGATATCATCTCTTCGTCAAAAATCATTCCTAGGACCTTGACGACAAGGTTATGATTCTGCGGCATTTGGAAATATAGACAAATAAGGGGGGGGGGTGGTAGCGAGGGTGGGGGGCAATATTAAAGACAACACTCACACACCACCCATAACAAAACATGGGCCCAAGACGCGTTTCACTTTTTTTTGCTGGCATCTCCATCTCTTCATCAGTGGTGTAATTCACCTCCTTGGCCGGGCCCCTTGAGTAAACTCAAGGGGCTGCTACCACCACCACTACCACCATCATTGCCCCGAGTCTTCCAAGCCGGAGCACTTTATCTGCCTTCAGCCCCACGGCGATAGCGATCGTGGGGATAGCCAAGGAAGGAAGGGGTAGACGCAACCGAGTGTCAAGTTCACGTCTCGCCGCTAACCGTGCTGGTTACTGCGCGAAAGATCGGGCACGGGATTAAGGCGGTCGGGGTTGTTTGCGTGGTGGGGGGGGGGGGGGGCGGTCTAACCAAGTGTGGTGTCGTTCGTGCGTTCATTCCATTATTCAGTCAGTCATTCGTCGAGTCAGTAACTCACTCGTTCATTCAGTCGCTCGATTATTCGGCTAGTCACTCGTTCATCCGCTTGTCGAGCCGTTCATTCAAACATCGTCACTCGCGCAAGAGTTCATGCGTTCAGTCACGCGTTCGTTCGCGCTCACTCGCTCGCTCCTTTAGTAACTCGTTCATCCAGTACGTTAGTAAGTCACGTGCACGATCGTTCGCTCATTTATTCAGTCGCTTATAATAGCCATTCAGTCGCAGACTCATTAATCCACTCAGTCGGGCAGTCATGCAATCAGTCATGCAGACAGATCAGTCATCCCCATGACAATCGGTTGAGAGCCCACTACAACAAGTTTGCCATTACACACGTGCGATGGACAATCCCGTTAACCAATCCACTGCTGGATGCGGTTCTTCTCAAGCCCACGAGCTATTTGACCATACTTCACCACGACGGAGCAAAGAGGCGAGAGCATAGAAGTGTACGATACAGCAACGTATTTCGCTACCCTACCTTCTCGGCCAGCGAAAGGCCCTGCATATGGGCACCTGTCTTTGGGGCCGTCCATAAATGGAGTCACGCACCTAGGGGGGTGGGGGGGGTTAGACATTTGTGACGATGTGTGACGAGGGGGGGGGGGGGGTTGAGAAATGTGACGTCACGTCAAAATGTGCAACTTTAAATCAATATGGACAACACGTTCTACTTAATTAAATAGACTTGTTGATAAATGTTTTCTCCTACAACATCAGAGTGCAGCGCCAAATTAAATACGCACTACAATGACAATAGTTTAAAGCCATTTGAAGCATTTTGGGGGGGGGGGGCAGAGCTTTGTGACGTCATATTTGAGGGGGGGTCTGACTTTTTGTGACGCCTTGTGACGAGGAGGTGGGGGGGGGTCAAAAATCGTCCAAAATCGCGTGACGTCATTTATGGACGACCCCTTTGCGCATGGTGCCAATTCCCCGTGCAGGCACAGTCTCCAGGCTGAGCGCTGCTTGGCTTCCGAGGATCCTACAGAAGATCAGGCGCATTCCCGCAGAGATGTCGGTGTGACACGCGAGGGGGCCTTTGTTGTAACCTGCGCCTTTGGTGAACATCAAAACAAAGCGGACGTTTGGCAATATCAACGGTCGATGCGACCCACCGTGTGCGTGTGTGTGTTTTATTTGGGGGGGTGGGGGTGGCGGTGTGGTGGTGTTCCTTACAAATTATAGGTTTCTCCCGAGACTGCAATTAAAACCCGGGTGTGTCCATGAGTCCCGTGCCCCGCTAGGACGCATCGTCATCATCATCATCGTCGTCGTCGTCGTCATCGTCGGCATTACTCACTCCGCCACGTCCGTCAACAACACGCAGCCGAGAACCGCTCGCGAAACAAACCTCGGAACGCAACAACAACAACAAGCGGAGGCGGCGGGAGTCCGTTCATCGGACGCTTTGGCTGCGAGGTGACCGGGACGAGATGACGGCACGGTTGTGGATTCTTGAATCTATCTGTGTGGAGGTTTACGTTTTTACTCCCCACAAGCCCCCCCTTCCCCGGTTTCTTCCCGCATGAAGGGAAACATTTCCAAGTGGCTTTTGAGAACAAGCCCATTGCAGGACCATTCAAAACAAAGTCTTTGAAGCCAATGTTGCTTTCTTGGATTGACGAAGGGCGTCCTCAGAATAATGCGCGCACGTGACGAGATCACCTGGAACACACCCGACCAAGCGTTCACAATCTAAGCAGGGTTGAGCCTGGCTCGTGCCGAGGTGGGTGGGTGGGTGACCCAACATGCACGCACAGCAGGCCGCTATACAGGCTGCGGAGATAGCGCGCTGGACATCATAGCGGCTGTTGTACTGTACTGCTAGGCCCCCTGTTGCTCCCCGCCTACACCAAGCCCCAGTGAACGGCGTGAAGTATGGTCAAGTAACAACACGTCCGGCACCACGTGGGGAGGCCGTCATCCAGCAGTGGGTGAACCAAAAGGCTGTCTTATAAAATAAAAATACTTTTTATTGCAACTCATGCTTTCTGTCAATGGGTGAAAATCATTGACCGCAAAGTTTGACTGGTTTCTATGTTCTGTACTGCAAGTTCATGGCGAACTCGTGAACACAGCTCAGTTGATGAGGCTTCGAGAGCTGAATGAAGTTCAAAAGAACTCACAAACAAACACCTATCACAAGATCCCTTGGGGGTTTGACCCTCCACGAAGCTCATGGTCCACCCTAAATCGCATCGTGCCCAAACCACGTCAGATGCGGATCTGTTTCATAACACATTGTTATGAAACTCCCTTCACATAGGCTTCAATGTGCCATAACCCCGGCTCACCAGGTGAAGGCGATGCAGCAAAAAAAACACAACTGTGGACCCCCACCTGTTCCATCTGGGATAGAGTGTTGCTCCCTCGCAGGCGTGGCTTTTCTCTCCGCGTGCTCGGTTTCCACCCACGTGAAAGAGCGCGAATGAATCAGCCGATGACGCGTTCGGCGCCGACTCCTCGCCCCGTGACTTCAGCACGGCTCACCTCCGATGAGCACGGGTCGCCTACGTACTTGTGCGAAAGAGGTTCAACATACGCACAGTACATGGCTGCATCTGCTGCTGCTGCCTTCCCGCTCGCGTCTGTGATTCCTCCTCGCACCTTTTGAGTCGTCCTCTCTCTTCGGGAGGGAGCGGAAACTGTGAGGCAGCGGCGGCGGTGGTGGCGGCGCTGTCTTACAAGTTGAAAGTATTCTTGTCACCACCACCACCACCAACATCTACCACCACCATCACCACCACCACCAACATCCACCATCACCGCCGCCGCTGCCATCACCACCGCCATCAGGCGTTAGGTCTCCGCTTTGGTCGCCCGCCTCTCAGTGCCACGCCAATTGTCCAAATCCCGACAATTCATCAAATCGGTTGCGGGAGCAGTTTAATCGATACATGTCTGGGATTGTACCAAAGGGCATGACATCTCAGCCCCCCCCCCGCCCTTCTACCCCCCCCAATCCCCCACCCATCACCACAACTGACGGGTGTCCTGCAAGACGTTAAATAAGCCGCTCAAGTTCATTGTCCGGAAAGCAGTCGGATGTTTGTTGAGCGAATGATCAGAAGTGGCGTTGTACGAAGTGCTCCACTCGAAGCGGGCATTTGGTGATGTTAAACTATAAATATATATATGCAGGTTCAAGTTTGTTTCGTTCACCTTGTTTAACCGCGGCGAGGATCAATTGGTAGAGACGATGGTGAGTTTCAATTGTTATCGTGACTTGGGTCACCAACAGAAAAAAAAATGCAAAACGCGAATAACACGAAGTACATCTACTAAACGAAGCAAATATGAATCAGCGCACAATAATAACCGTGTCTATAGTATAGACTCTGTACTCTAAATATATCGTGTACATCACATTCGGGATATCATGAGGTTATTTTTTTCATTCAGGTTCCCGTATAAAAGACCCCACGCTTACTTCGCACATGGCTCACACGTGGAACCCTCACCTATCTTCCACCTACCCTCATACGTGGTACACTCACACGTGGAACCATCACCTATCTTTACCTACCCTCATACGTGGTGTCCTCACCTACCCTGGCCTACCCTCACCTATCCACGCCTAGCCTCACACGTAGTACCCCACCTACCCTCACACGTGGAACCCTCACCTACCCTCACCTACCCTCACACGTGGAATCCTCATTGACCCTCACCTACCCTCACACGTGGTGCACTCACCTACCCTCACACGTGGTATTTTCACCTACCCTCACCTACCCTCACACGTGGTACACTCACACGTGGAATCATCACCTACCCTCACCTACCCTCACATGTGGTGCACTCACCTACCCTCACACGTGGTATCCTCACCTACCCTCACCTACCCTCACACGTGGTACACTCACACGTGGAACCATCACCTACCCTCACACGTGGAATCCTCACCTACCCTGGCCTACCCTCACACGTGGTAACCTCACCTACCCTCACACGTGGTAACCTCACCTACCCTCGCCTACCATCACACGTGGTAACCTCACCTACCCTCACACGTGGTAACCTCACCTACCCTCACACGTGGAACCCTCACCTACCCTCACCTACCCTCACACGTGGAATCCTCATTGACCCTCACCTACCCTCACACGTGGTGGACTCACCTACCCTCACACGTGGTATTTTCACCTACCCTCACCTACCCTCACACGTGGTACACTCACACGTGGAATCATCACCTACCCTCACCTACCCTCACATGTGGTGCACTCACCTACCCTCACACGTGGTATCCTCACCTACCCTCACACGTGGTGCACTCACCTACCCTCACAAGTGGTATCCTCACCTACCCTCACCTACCCTCACACGTGGTACATTCACAAGTGGAACCATCACCTACCCTCACACGTGGAATCCTCACCTACCCTGGCCTACCCTCACACGTGGTAACCTCACCTACCCTCACACGTGGTAACCTCACCTACCCTCACACGTGGTAACCTCACCTACCCTCGCCTACCCTCTACGCTACGCACAGATGACCAGGACAATGCTCGCGGCGCCACAATAAAGCATCGCCCAGCAGGTGAGCCTTAGGGGTGAGGTGGGGGGGTTGATGTTTTCTGCTAGAATTGCTCATAGGGTAAAATCGTTTCGTCACACGCAAAGACAAAGATCCCCCGTATAGCCTTAACAAGCTGTTCGGGCAAGTGCTGTTAGCGAGCACCTATGAAGGCCGGCACGGCACACGAGGAGGTGGGTGGCCAGCACCACCACCCGGCCGCCTTTGTCTCCTCAGTGGCGATGTTTACACACCGCACCAGGTACTCATTTGAGGCTGAGTCGATAGCCAGACACACACACACACATGACGCACGCGCGTGGTTATAGTTAAAAAAAAAGTCGGAAGAAGATGAAGCAAGCAGCAAGCAGCAAGCAAAGGAGGAGAGGGAGAGAGACACCAAGAAGGGGGAGAGAACACGGTAATGGGGGGAACGGCTGAGTGTTTGACAGTTTCACACGCGGGGCCGAGTTTGATCAGCGCCGGTGTTTGGTCGTCCAGGAAGCCGTCACTCGGCACTCATCCCCGCGGTGCTGATCTGCGGATGTTTTTGTGCGACCTCCTCCTCCTCCTGTTCTTATTCTTCTGCGGCGGCGGCGGCGGAGAGGAGGAGGAGGATGCGGCATTCCTAGCGCGCTTGTTCCCTCGTCCACATCGCAGTGGCTGGGACCATGGATTTAACCCCCAACACAACCACCAACAACAACACCAACAACAACAGCCACAACTCTGCCGCACTCCATCATATCCCAACACTACACCGACACGATTATTGTTGTGTTATTTTACCAGGTAAGGCCCACTGAGCTGTGTAGCTCTCTTTTGTTTTTGTTCACGAAGCGACACGCGAATGACAGCTTCTAAACGCAGGCGTTTAATCATCATCATCATCATTAAGAGGTCATCTATTGCCGCAGCCAAATATACTCTAAACGCGTGATGTTGATTTTAAATGTGGAGGGGAAAATCCGCAGGAGAAAAAGCCACGCGACTACGAGGAGAGAGACATGTGCACACTGCAAATACACAGCAGGTGTCAAGGTCAGGATCGAACCCACGACCTTCTGTATACCAGGCGAGGGAGTTAACATCTCGCCAGCCGACATACACCATCTCCAGAACCCTGCATCGTACAGACTCGATCCGTATACCGATCAACTCGTTTCCACGAGACGCGTTGACATATGTGTATCGAACTTGTTCAGAATCAGAATTTTTATTGATACTGGAGGAATCCGTTAAGCTATAAAGCTCTATCTTTATAGCGCAATGGCGTCCTCTGGTCTAACACCGTTTGTGACGAGGCTCAAAAGAAAGCTGTCTCTGGTGTGGACCAATCAGTTTCAAAGATAATGCGAATATTATCAGAGTGTTTTTTTTGCATTCTGACCACAAGTATTGTAGTTTATGCATACATGGTTCCTTGTAATAGCTTTCAGTTTGGTGTTTTAACATCTTAACACCTATTTTGTTGCCAGAAAAAGGGGAAAACCTATTCTCTTATGAAGCTCTTTTTCACAGATGTCCAGTAGTTTTCACAGGTGTCCAGTAGACATCGACACATACACACGGACATCGACACATACATACACACGGACACACGGACACATGGACATGAAGGCATAGATCCCCCGTATAGCTTGAACAGACTGCTGGGGCAAGTGCTGTTAGCGAGCACCTATGAAAGCCGGCACGGTACACGAGGTGGTGGGTGGCCAGCACCACGCCCGGCCGCCTTTGTCTCCCGAGTGGCGATGTTGACACACCGCACCAGGTACTCATTTGAGGCTGAGTCGACCTAGGGGAGGCCAAGTACACAGGTGTATATAATTATCACTGGTGTTTTGCCGTGAGCGGGAATCGAATTTACACTAAAAGCAGTTTTTGTATGTTTAGCAAACTCGGGTATCAGAGTTTGTAGCACAGCGCGATAACTAATACACGACCACTCCACTCCACATCGATTCACATCTTCACGGAACGAATTCAATCACAAATCGCCTTGGCCTCTTACCGTACTGTTGGTGGTTGCAAACATGGACACGTGCTCACCAAAATCAGATGAAGAGCGACATTCATCAAATCTGTCGCTCATAGGGTGGTAGGACATGGCTCTGCTGATGAGTTATAATCACTCTGACCTGCCAGTGGGTCACATTTGTTATATTTTATTTTGACGGTGACCTTAGGCAAGAGGACACTCAATTGCAGTTCGTCAGGAGCTACTGCAGAGGGTCGTGACAAAATGCACAAAGTCTGAGCGCATTTGTTCCCAAGTTTTTGTTGCGTATTGTTTGAAACTTCATGAAAATCCGCGTCTTGGCGCACGAGGCTTGCGGCGTGGACAGCAACACGCCCGGCCGCCTTTGTCTCCCCGTTGTAACAATAATGAACGTTGCTAAATTTTCCCGTACGCCGTCTGAGTGTACCTCTGCCTTTGGAGTCGGAGCACTGGAATCAGCTCGCGTGCAGTCGCGTGATTGGGACGCGTTGCATCGCAAGACCGCGGGAGACAGCCACAGCTTTGCAACGCTTTCATGCAGCGGTGGATAGGGCCTGGCTGCCGCTGACGATGATGCGACACGCTTGGTGTTGGTTCCGGTGAATTTGTGTTTTCGTGTGAATTTTGGTCGGTGCTGTCTGGTTGTCAAAATATACGCGTACATAGTTACGCAGGCGCACGCACACATGTAGATATTAGGTAAGTATGTGCACTCCCTCTAATGCAGCCCCTTTTAAGAGATCAAAACAACAGCACCCGACACACACCCACACAAAGGCAAAGGCCCCCCGTATAGCCGCAATAGACTTTTGGGGCAAGTGCTGTTAGCGAGCACCTATGAAGGCCAGAGCGGCACACGAGGGGGTGAGTGGCCAGCACCACGCCCGGCCGCCTTTGTCTCCCCAGTGACGATGTTTACACAAAGCGTCAGGTACTCATTTGAGTCTGAGTCGATCTAGTGGAGGCCCAGGACCGGTTCAGATAATCATCACTGTCTGGTCGCCAGGTTCGTATCGCAGCACGCGAACCGTCGGAACTGCACACGACGGGGTGGGTGGCCAGCGATGTTTACAGACCACACTAGGTACACATTTGAGGCTGAGTCGACCTAGGGGATGCCCAGGACCGGTTCGTATAATCGTCACTGAGCGGGAATCGAACTCGGGTGGCCGGGTTCATAGCGCAGTGCGCTAACCACTACACTACCGCTCACCACGTGTATACACACACCTACAACACCACCGCTCACCAAGGGAAACTACCATGGCCCAAGATCGATGTACTACACTCAGCCACCCACTCATTCCTTACTCGCATGCTAACTCACCTCGGTCACCCACTCACCTGCTCACTCACCGACCAACGAAACGCACTCAATTGTCACCAACCCACTCGCTCACCTGATCACTCATGCACAATGCAATCAGTCACATGCATATTCACTCACTCACTCAGCCACCAACAGACCCACTCTCCCAGTCACCTGCTTACTAATTCAGTCACCAGGCAATCTGCTTGCTCACTCACTCGCCTATTAACTCACTAATTCGCCTGTTCATCCACTCAATATTTCGCACAGTTAATCGCTCAATCACTACAACTCACATGCTCACGCATTCACCTAGTTACTTAATCACTCACCTGTTCGCCTTTGTCTCCCTATTGGCAATGTTTTTACACATGGCACTAGGTACTGAATTGAGGATGAGTCTACCTAGGGGAGGTCCAGGACCGGTTCAGATAATCGTCACTGGTGTTTGACGTGAGCGGGAATCGAACTCGGGTCGCCGGGTTCGTAGCGCAGCGCGCTAACCGCTACGCTTCCGCTACCCACAACACACATACACAGTTACATACATACACACTCACACGCACATACAGTTCCACACACACACACAGTTACACACACAGTTACACACATACACAGTTACACACACACAGTTACATAGACACAGTTACACACACACAGTTACACACACACAGTTACACACACACAGTTACATACACACACAATTACACACACAATTACACACATACACAGTTACATACACACAGTTACACACACACAGTTGAATACATACACACACACTAACACACACACACACTAACACACACCCATTCCGACGCCCCCAGACAGAAACCTCCAGACAAAAACACACCTCGGAGAGGTCTCAGTGTGACAAGGTAAAATTACAGCCTACCTCACATTATCCCATCTTAGCCGACATTCAACAATAGGAAAAAAAAACTCAACGTGCCATTAACACTCACATATATATTTATTTCTGCATTATTGCGAGCGTGATTTTTTTTTTCTTTTTTTTACGGCGACTATTGCATAGTTGTTTGCAACGTTACACAATTATAGAAAATAAAAAAAACAAGACCTCCTGATCGCGGGCGATGTTACGAGACGCGAGTGACGTCTTTGCGACCCCCGCTTTGAAGTATACATCGTCTCAGTGTTTCAAAGCAGCCCTCCTGCTCAGGAATTGCCGAAGCGGCTCGGGCTAAAGACGTGAAGGCGGGACGTTAAAGACCCGGGTTGGCAGGATTCGTTCGCAAACAAAAAAACAACAGACTGTGCAACTGGTGGCGTCATGTAAAAGTCGCAGTTATCAAGGTAAAATATTAAGAATGGTCTTCTTGGTTCTTTCGGTAAAGTCACGTAAAAGGGAAGTAATAAAATAATAAAAATAAAATAATAAAAATAGATTTATAAAAATAAAACATAATTATTATGTTTTATCTTTATTATTGTATTACTTCCCTTCTACGTTACTTTACCGAAACCGAAAGAACCAAGAAGATGAATCCCTGCAGTCACGAAAGCTTTAAATCGAAAAATTAAGAATGGTGTCACGACTCCACATCCCCTTTGTCAATGAAGCCACTGATGATCGAAGGGTACCCCACACCGCGAACAGCTGCGGGGGTGTGGGGGGGGGTGAGTCGATTGACCATACTTCACCACGCTGGTAAGTACGGGTTAATGAAGGCAATGTGGAGAGAGAGAGAGTTATAACAAAAACTAATTTAAGTTTTGGGAACCAATAATTATCCAGGTTTTGTTTTTGATTCAGCACGTTCGTCAATAACTCTGCCTGCGGCTTTAAAAGGGAAACATTCAATAGGGCAATGGACCTTCCTCACAGTATATTTGTGTTTGGGTTCGGCCAAATGTTAGGTTTTTTTGCCAAAGTTCTTGCCATTAGCCCTCCCTCCACCAGCCGACATGATTTTCTCGTTTTCAAAGATATTTATTTTTTCATGTCTCTCCAACGCTGATATTTAACATACCACCCTCGTCACTCATTCTTTGGGCTGAATCGACATAGGTGAGGCACATGACCGGATGGAATATTCGTCACGGTTATTGGTCGTGAGCAGGAATCAAACTCGCACAGTTTGCTAACCGCTGCGCCACCGCTCCTCACACACACACTGCTCACCCATTCACTCACTCACTCGCCCACACACTTACACCTCACTCCACACACACATACCCAGTTACCCACTCACCCACCCACACACACCAGTCACCCACTCACCCACTCACACTCAGTCACCCACTCACCCACCCACACTCAGTTACTCACTCACCCACTCATACACATCCAGCTACCCACTCACCCACCCACACTCAGTTACCCACTCACCCACCCACACTCAGTTACCCACCCACCCACACTCAGTTACCCATTCCCCTATCCACCCACACACACACCGTTACCCACTCACTCACCCACCCACTCACCCACAGCCAGTTACCCACTCACCTACCCACCCACCAACGCACGAGACATCGTCAGCCAAGCTGACACCGTTAGTCGTTGCGGCTTCTAGTGGTGGTCTGACACCTGCTGTTGTGCATGCACCTGGCGGCCTGTGTTTGCAAGGCCACGTTACGTTGAACGGCTCCCCCTCTCCTGCATCTGTCTCTCTCTCTCTCTCTTTTCCTCTCTCTCTCTCTCCGTGTCTTCTTTCTCTGTGCTTCTCTTGCGCGATCACTCCGTCGCTTGAAGGCACGGGATGGGGAATCTCCCATCTGCGGGCCGACCGACAACACCCGCGACTTGATTTCTCGTCGTATGTCTTTGCTTTTGTGATTAACTGGACTCTTCTTTTTATAATCTTGATGTGAAGCTTTCGTGACTGCAGGAATCCATACTCTGTGGTTCTTTCGGTAAAGTCACGTAGGTATCAAATAAAATAAATCACGAAGTTTCGGGCGCAACACAAGTGTCCGTCATTTATTTTCTTTTTTTTATACCCCACGTATCGACCATCCTTTGTATTATCGGTAGGGAAGCCGAGAGAGAAAGAGAGTTCAAGACAGGGGGAGGGATGGATCAGGGCCTAACACCGTGAAACGTTATTTCCACCAGCATTTTTTTTTCATTTTTCGGCTTCACATTCAACACTCGCGGACGAACGCAAACAAACAACGGGCAAATAGCGAGCGGGCAAAGCGCATTGCTGAAGGAAGAGCGTCAACAAGAGATGGGGTGGGGGGGTGGAGAATAACGCTTGGATCGGCGAGCTAGCTGGGTGGAGGGGGGCTGAGGAGGGGAGGGGGGTTCAAAGGCCCCTCAGGGGCTAAAGCAAACTCATTGTGCTGCCCCCGGCTGTTTGAGGGCTCTGGGTTCGGGCTGACTGCCCTCACGAGGGGCGAGCCCAGAGCCCCCCGCTTTGATTTGCCGCATCGATTCGGGAATGGCTTTACGACAACAACAGCACGCGAGATGACCACCGCGACGACGAGTCCGGCGAAGGTGACGGAGGAGTGGAGTCGAACTCGCTCCATGCAGCGGTGAACACAATGTACACAGACGATGTGTGAATCGTCAGGGCACGTTTGTTAGCGTGTTCGCCGCAAGTACTTGTATGTGGTTAATGCAGGCCTTGATTCATTCCACTGGTCAACAAAAAAAAATTTTTCTGGCCTGGACTTTTGCAGCTGTTTTAGACTAATTTCAGGGTGCTGATTCCAAATCTGATCTCAGATTTGCTCTATCACATCTCATTTTATGCTATCGGCATACCCCATTTTCATTGATTTTACCCGAAATTAACTCTGTCACTTATGATTGCAAGTTGTTGCGAGTCAGTGACTGCTTTAGTGTTAAAATATGGTGCTGTATTTTTAGGATAGTGTGTTTATAATATAATTTTATGTAGATATCCACATTTATTTAATATTTTTCTTCTGCAGTTTTTATTGAAAATGCAATATTTGATATCTCAAAAACCTGATGTGATAGACAAAAACTGATGCCAGATTTGGAATCAACACCCCAAAATTACATTAAACCCGTTGGAATACCTTATGCCAGAAAAAGTGTGTTGACCAAAGGTTTCTACTTGGTGTTTGAACATCTTAACACCTCCTGAAGGGTAACAAGAAACATGTTCTTATTTTTTACATAAATGTATAACGAGTCGAACAAACGGTGGCGAAAATAAAACATTTAGAACGGCGTAGGAGTATTATTTTTGTGTGTTTCGCACGAAAGATGTTGCTTGGAGACGTCCGCGTAGGTCTCCGATGCGTTGTCGGATTGTCTACCGCGTGCTTTGTTTCGGCGTGTTGTCCGACGTTTCGCTCCACGTCCACGGTGGGGGAGGGGGGGTGGTTGGGGTGGGGGAACTTCTGCAGGAACTGAATATGCGAGCTCGCTTTGTTGTTTAAGTTTCTCCAGTTCTTGGAAGTAGAACAAACAAAAAAATCCCAGCACGTGGAGAAGCGAAACGTCTGACATCGCGTGGCGAACAAGACACGTGGTGCGAGCAAGGAAACGCATCGCATAGCTGCGCACGCATTTCTGAGTGTGCGGCAAGTGCTGTTTAGCGAGCACCCATGAGGGAGTGGGTGACCAGCACCACGCCCGGCCGCCTTTGTCTCCCCAGTGGCAATGTTTACACATAGCACCGGGTACTCATTTGAGGCTGAGTCGACCTAGGAGAGGCCCAGGACCGGTTCAGATAATCGGCACTGGCGTTGGCCGTGAGCGGGTATCGAACTCACACTAAAAGCTGTTTTTTTTAATGTTTAGTTTGTTGTCCTTCCACGCACCTCTGATTAGTGCGGTTGGCTACGTACGGTGCAAACGAAGTTCAACATACATACATACACATATATACCGTACATGGGAGTAGCGTTTGTTCGCAGGTTCACTTCTCAGTCTTCGTGCTCTACTGGCATCGCCAGTGTCGGCGTTTGCCAATCCTCGTCTCAAAGACGGAAATATTCACAGACTGCAACAACAACAACAACAACTACAAAACCCTGCTCCCGTATCCCACCACGGGTCTGTATACAGTCAACGCGCGCGGTCACTTCGTACGCGAGTGTCAAACGCTGACGGCTGAGGTCACGTGTTTTCCAAAGTTCAAATTCGTCTGACATTTGGTTCGAGCCGTGCCGATGTCTCTCCGTGTTCACAAACAACGGCACGACATTAAGGATCGGCGTGGTGGACACGGGGCCGCCTGCCTCCCTTGCATCATCGGCGCCTCCGAGTGCATCGCATCTCATCCTCAGCCGCTCGCTCCATCGCCCGGGCCGCGTGCTATCGGAGGGGGGCCCCCCGAGCGGCAGCTGTCCCTGTGCGGCGCAAGGCGCGCGACTGGGTGGATAATCGAGTCGAAAAAGGTTCGCTCGCCTCTTCGACAATTCCATCTGTGCGGCGCAGCGGGCGACTGGAGGAGGGGGGAGGGGGGGTCACGTAAATTTCCAAACTTCAAAGTGGCGTTCGAGAAGGGCTAGACTCGAGAGGGATGACGTTTGTTATTGTTAATTATTATTTCACTAGCGGCATTATAATTCACTGCCGAATTAAGCCCCCCCCTCCCCCCCCCCCCGCTTGGCGTGTGTTATTGATGTTGTGGTAATGTGGTACCCACTCTGGTCATCGCGAGTTGCTGAACTGGAGAGGCAGTAGTGGGGGGGGGGGACTGTCCACTTGATTTCGTGGGCCAGGAATCGAACTTAGCTCACCTGTTATTCTTTGGTTCTTTCGGTAAAGACACGTATAAAGATAAAGTAATAAATTAAATAATAGCATACTACGACGTTTCGATTGCAACACAAGCAATCATCATCAGGTATAAAAGAAATAGCAACAACAATCTAACCAGAAAACTATAGACAGACATATAAGCAGACAGACATCATAAAAATACAGAGAGAGAACACGTATCGGCACAAAGAGAGAGATCGTCTCTGTCTGCTTATATGTCTGTCTATAGTTTTCTGGTTAGATTTTTGTTGCTATTTCTTTTATACCTGATGATGATTGCTTGTGTTGCAATCGAAACGTCGTAGTATGCTATTATTTAAATTATTATTTTATCTTTATACGTGACTTTACCGAAAGAACCAAAGAATAATTCCTGCAGTCACGAAAGCTCCAAAATTAAGATTAGCTCACCTGGTTCATGGCGAGGTGCGCCAAACATTCCACTACCGTTCCCCATCATAATTGTTATTATTATTTAATATTAATAACAACAATTCCTTTGGTTATCCAGCGGAGCCTCACTGAGGCTACTTAAGACTTATTTTCAGCATACGTTTCACCCAGCTACCTGAGTTCGATTCGTGGCAAACGTCATTGATGTAACCCGCAATCACAAGTACGGTGAAGTGTGGTGTGGGAGAGGCCTTCATTCAGCAGTGGATCGAGAATGGACTATGCACGCATGTACATTTACATGATGAAGAATGACTGTATTGTGATGATATCGATTGCTACAATGATGCTGATAGCGATATTGTGTTGTTGATGTTGAGAGTGTGATTAATTTTATTATTCACATTATCATTACGGCAATATAACCCCCCACGACTGACACAGTGTGGGGAAAGCCTTCATCCAGCAGCGGATCGGGAATGGCTGGATTAAGAAAAAAAATCGTTTAACAACGTGGACTTCATAGCAACTGTCTGTGGGGTCAAGCCGACGTCTTACCCGTCACTTCACCTCCTGCTCTCTCATCTCTCCCCCCGCCTTCTCTCGCCACTCTCTCCCCCTTCTCCCTCTTAAAAAAAGAAATGTATTTATTTCTTTTATCTTTTTTGTCTTTTTCTCTCTCTTTTTTTACCATCACAGGAAACAAGAAGATGCTCGGTGTAGTCGGCACTTTGCTTCATTCATCATTTCGTTTTATTTAGTTTTTTGTTGTATATTTGCTTCAAGTAACCCCCCCCCCCCCTCTCTACCCCCCCTCTCTCTCTCTACCCCCTCTCGCTCTCCGCCTCCCCTCCCCCTTCACGTTTGGACCCCCGTCTCTAAACGCGGCTCGATATTCTAGGCAGAGAGGTGTCAGGGCTCTCCAAGCGAGTGGAGGACATCACTCGAGGGGGCACTTCAACTCCCGCCTCTTTGATCGGGGACTTGGTCCTCGCGAGAAGCCGGCTTCCTTTATACGAGCACACCGCCGTGTGTGCGTGCGTGTCTAGGTGTGTGTGTGTGTGCGGCACAGAGAGTGGTGAGCCTCTCCTAGGTCGACTCAGCCTCAAATTAGTGGTAGTTGGGGGGGGGAGCGGTAGCGCGCTGCGCTATGAACCAGGCAACTCGAGTTAGATTCCCGCTCACGGCCAACACCAGTGGCGATTATCTTAATCGGTCCTGGGCCTTCCCTAGGTCGACTCAGCCTCAAATGAGTACCTGGTGCGATGTGTAAACATCGCCACTTTGGAGACAAAGGCGGTCGGGCGTGGTGTTGGCCACCCACCCCCTCGTGTGCCGTGCCGGCCTTTAAAGGTGCGCGCTAACAGCACTTGCCCCTACAGTCTGTTAAGGCTATACGGGTGATCTTTGTCTTTTTGTGTGTGACACAGAGAGTGTGAGCCTCCCTAGGTCGACTCAGCCTCAAATGAGTGGTAGTTGGGGGGGGGAGCGGTGGTGTAGCGGTTAGTGCGCTGCGCTGCAACACCCGGCGAGCCGAGTTCAATTTCCCCGCAAGGCCAACACCAGTGACGATTATTTGAACCGGTACTGCGCTTCCTCTAGGTAGACTCAGCCTCAAACGAGTATCTGGTGCGGTGTATAAACATCGCCACTAAGGGGACAAAGGCGGTCGGGCGTGGTGCTGGCCACCCACCCCCCTCCTGTGCCGTGCCGGCCTTCATAGGTGTTAGCTAACAGCACTTGCCCCAACAGTCTGTTAAGGCTATACGGGGGATCTTTGTCTTTGTTTTTTAGCTGTAGTGTAGCAGTTAGCGCGCTGCTCGTCGAACCCCGGCGGCCCGAGTTCGATTCCCACTCACGGACAGCGTCAGTGACATAAATCTTCAGTAGTGCTGAGCCTCCGCTCGCTCGCTCGACTCTTAAATGATTCACTTGGTGCGGTGTGCAAACATCAGCAATGTGGGGGAAACAAAGGCGGACGGGAGTGGTTCCCAACACCCATCCTCCTTCCCTCCCTCGTGTGAGAGTTCGGGCCTCCAAAGGTACTCGCGAACAGCACTTGCCCGAAAATCGGGGTGAAAGCTATATGGGGGATCTTTGTCTGTGTATCTATATGCGTGCGTCGGCGTGTAAGCGCACTGACACCCAGTCGCTCCTTCTTCATCAACCCTCACTCGCCGGGGTGGTGAAGTATGGTCAAGCGACCCGTATGAGCGAAAGTTGTGGAAAGGCCTGCATCCATTTAGCGATTGAATAAACCGAGGGCTGTAATCTATATATAATTATATCCCATGTCCTCGTTAAACAATTATAAATTTGTAGTTTCAATGTGAGCTCTCACCGGTTATCAATATGCGTATACATTCACGATCACATATAATGTACGTCGATGCTACTTGTGTTCAATTATAACAACATGTAAAATCATCAATATAATATATTAACTAAACATAATAATAATAACATTGTGTCAACTCCATTAATGGTTCAAAGTCGTGCAGTGATTTGAACCGAACGAAAAGGGTCGCTCACCGCCCGTTATCAGTCAATGTCACCTCGATATACATCATCGACCAAAAAACAAGGATGCATATCGGGAACAGGTTTTTTTTCCGTCTCTTTTTTTAAATACGATTTGAGATTAAAAGTGTAAACAACGGCGGGAACAGCTCACGTGAAAGGATGACTGGCATAGAGGCGAGAGCTCTGTGGATTCTAATCCAGGGCCGTGAGTGACTAAGCCAGGTTCTCGAGTGTGGAGATGGAGCCAATGGTATGTACGTACGTACGCATGTTAAACTTCTTTCGCACCATACGTTAGCCGAACGTGCTAATCAGAGGTGCGGGGAGAAATTGTCTCAGCCGGGTCACCTCCAACTGCATGAGATCGTCGTGCTAAGTTTTGAGTTTGCACCTCCGATTGGAACTGTTGGCTACATACGGTACGAAAGAAGTTCAACATACAGGGACTCCTCTACTTACGAACGAGTTAGGTTCCAGAGGTCTGTTCGTAAGTCGATTTGTTCGTAAGTCGATTTGTTCGTAAGTCCAACTTTACTCCTGTTAATTCCAAACTATGTTGTACGGTATGTACACTAAACAAGGGGAATGGCTTTAAAAGTTGTATAATCTCCTCTAAATGTAGAAGCTACTGGGTTTTCATGTTCTGCAGATGTAGATGCCACCACCACCATCTATTGCGTAGCGGTTGAACTTACGACTCTCGGCCCGATCAGGCAACTGGAAATACGGACAGGTTGTTCGTATCTCTGAAAGTTCGTAAGTCGAGTGTTCGTAAGTAGAGGAATCTATGTACATGTACACTTTACTTGCTGACTTATTTGCTCTCTTGCGATGGAGCAATTCTCTCTGTGGCGGTGCGGGCGGGACAATACAGCACCCGTCTCCTTGCTCCCCAACTGTGGATTTACGACATCATGTATACAGATTTCAACAGCTGTTCTCTGGCATCTCTATAAAACTAAACTATTTTTCGATTTAAAGCTTTCGTGACTGCAGGGATTAATTTCTGTCGGAAAGACGCTGTCGGACAGCCCTGTTCTTCACCTGAGGACGGCTGCTTGCGTTGTGGCCGAAACGTCGTGAGAATTGTATTTTATTGTTTTATTTTTATTATTTTATTATTTCCCTTCTACGTGACTTTACCGAAAGAACCAAGGAGATAAATTATTTTTACCAAGGTAAGGCCCACTGAGCTATGTAGCTCTTTTTCGGAAGCGACTTGGCTATTACAAATAATAGCTCCGAGGAAGTGGGGCTCATCACGTGGAAATATATAGCAGCCAAATATTCTAAACGCACGCTGATTCTAAAATGTGCAGGGGGAAAAAACAGAGGACCCGGAAAAAAATCCAGCATACAAATATACAGCAACAGGCGTCAGGGTCGGGATCGAACCCACGACCTCCTGTATACCAGGCGAGGGAGTCAACATCTCCTAGCCACCGTGGCGCCCAAATGTTGACTCCCTCTGTCCGCGGCCCGTACTCTGACGCGGAGTGATGCTAATACCGGATCGGCAAGGGGGGGGGGGGGGTTCGAACGGATATCGTGATACAATTGAGGTAAATAACAACAGCAACAACATCGTAACAGTCTAAAATACCGTACTTATTAAAGACAAAGTATTTGGTGAGGCTGTTACCGCTGCGGTGCACCAACACGGTTAAACAACACAAACAAACCAAAAACTCCACACGTTCGTCAACAACAGTGTGGTCATTAAAAAATATATATAATAGGCGTCGTTTCGGGCAACGGCCCTCCTTCACAGCACACATGGACGACGAATACGTTGACATTTTTGAAGCGTATATTATAATTGATGCACGACGTGGGTGCTCGCTAGCAGCACTTGCCCCAACAGTCGCTTAAGGCTATACGGGGGATTTTTGTAGGTGTATGCTTATTATATGTTATATATATATATACACCACGTACTTCATTACCAAACAATTGTTGAACAAAACCGCACTCTTCCAATTGTCCGACGCAACGCACATCATTCACTGTCGTGTTTCCAGATTGCGTCGATGCGTGTTGTTCGGCACGATGTCCGACGTTTCGCTCCACGTGAAGCGCACGCAGCAGCAGTAGTATCATCACCGTGAGCATCATGGTCATCATCATGCCAAGGGGAAGACCTAAGGTGAGGTGGTAGGATGCTGCTACGCGGAGGGTACAGAAAGCGCTCGCGACGTGCAGCGTCGTCAACGGGTTTGGCCACAATGACATCTTGATCTGGATCGTCAGCCATGATCTCTCCACTGCTGGATGGATGGACGACTCACAATCCCTCACGGCGCAGCGACGCTGCCAGAATCTCGCTGCAATGTTGTACTCCGTGCATAGATCACTGCGCAATAAGACAAAGACCCCCCGTATAGCCTTAACAGACCATAGGAGCAAGTGCTGTAGCACCCTATGAAGGCCGCAACGGCACACGAGGGGGTGAGTAGCCAGCCTCACGCCCGACCGCCTTTGTCTCCCTAGTAGCGATGTTTACACACCGCATCGGGTACTCATTTGAGGCTGAGTTGACCTAAGGGAGATGCCCAGGACCGGTTCAGACAATCGTCACCGATGTTGGCCGTGAGCGTGAATCGAACTCGGGCCGCCGAATTCACAGGGCAGCGTAGCGCTAACCGCTGCACCACCGCTCCCCACCACGCAATAAACGCACGCGCGCGCACGCAACACACGGGCGCGCGCGCGCGCGCACCACGCGCGCACTCGTGCGTCGCGTGCGCGCGTGCGCTTGCCGCAAGATCCGAACTGACGGCAAACGAACGTTTGAACTGCATTCGACTTCGCCGGCAACGGAACGTGCCTCGTGACGTGCGCGTGCGCGCGTGTGCGCTCCGGGGTCTCGGAGGCCGTAGCGCATCCCGCGGGGAGGGCCACTCGGGGGCGAGTTCAAGGTGTCCCCGACGTCACTCGCCGAGGCGTCCAATTGTGGCGGCTCCCACGAAGCCCGGAGTCAAGCCCACCTTGTTTTTTTTGTGAGTGAGTCGGGGTGCCGTGAAAAGGCGGTGAGCGTTGCTCTGGGACGGTGACATCGTCGAGGACACGACCCGCAGCACGAGCGCGGAGGGGAATTGACAAACTCAGTGTGGCGGCTTAGCATGGATCTGCTTCGGCTGCCTGCGGCTGGGGACCGACGTGAGACCGGCAGAGGGGCTTCGAGCTAAGCTCGATTGTCGCTTGGTTACGAGTCGTGAGTGGCCGTTCCTGCAGTCGGTGAGTCGAATTCGTCACTTTTCGCGTCTTGTTGATCGGCACTCCAAAGGGCGCCCCTGACAGGGACCCGAGAGAGACGGACGCGCAGAGACGCAGTGACAGCGAGACACGGGCAGTGAGAGGGAGGAGGGGCGGGCGGGCGTGCGTGTGTGTGGTGACCTCAAAGGTCCCTTGAATCATCACAGCGATGGACGGAGAGAGCCACGCGTGCGTGCTGGAGCGCATGGCTCAATTCCCCGCGGCTCCCACGTGCCTTCAGCTCGGAATCCCCGTCTCCTCGGAGCCCATGGGCTACGGCAGCGGCGGCATCGGTAGCGGCGGCATCGGGAGCGGCGGCGGCGGAGTCGGCGGCTCATACCCTGACGCCGTAACGCGCTACCACCACCACCATCACCCGCACCACCACCACCACCACCCGCACCACCCAGCGCTAACAGACAGCGGACATCATCACCACCATCAGCTCCACAACCCTCACCCGCATCACCACCACCATCCGCACCATCACCACCACCACCACCTGCCGTTCCCCGTGGATCCCGCTTACCTGGACCCCGCGTACCACGACGCCTACACGGCAGCGGCGGCTGCGGCAGCGGCGGCGGCGGCGGCCGCGTCGGGCCGCCTGCCGTACCACCTCCACGCGGGCTACTCGGCCACGTCGGGCCCCGCGGCGGCGGCGGCCGCGTTCGCGCTCTACCACGAGTACGCGGGCTTCGAGCCCGCCTTCATCCGCAAGCGCAACGAGCGCGAGAGGCAGCGGGTCAAGTGCGTGAACGAGGGCTACGCGCGCCTCCGCGACCACCTTCCCGACGAGTTCAGCGACAAGCGGCTGAGCAAAGTGGAGACGCTGCGCGCGGCGATTCGGTACATTAAGCACCTGCAGGCCATGCTGGGTCACGGAGGCAACGCGGAGATGCGCGGCCACGACGACGAGGATGAGGATGACGTCGACGACGATCTGGATGAGGACGACGAGGAGGATGAGGTGGTCAAGGTGATGAAGGCGGCGCACGGCGCGGAAGCCGTCGCGTCTGGAGGGATGACGCTGGTGCAGGGAGATGGAGGAGGAGGAGGAGGGGGAGGAGGAGGTGGAGCAGAAGAGGTGGATGAGGATGGAGAGAGGCAGAGGAGGAGGAGAAGGGGGCAACGAGGGATGGCTCCTTGTGTGTGCAACAGCGACGGGGAATCCAAGAGCTCGTCTCCCCTGCTCTACAGCGAGACGGACGAGGGGCTACATTCGCACTAGAGTCCCGAGACCAAGCACTTACTCCTGCTGAGACTACTGCTGCTGATACTGCTGCTGCTGATGATGGTGGTGGTGAATGTAACATTTACTACGTGACAATCAACAGTGGTGGAGCTGTGGAATGAGACCGGCCGCCGTCATGGATAATGTGGAATTTCCACCGCTGACTAGGAGCAGCCCATAGAGATGAGTGAGGCTTCTTGACTGATTGAGCAGAGAAAAAAATGTGGCGATTAGATGATGATTAAATGATGATTATGACGGCGATGATTACATATACATTTGATAATTACGTATATAAGAGTTAAGCGTACGCGCATGAATTATGACAATATTGGCTTACATATCAGACGTGCTTAGTCGATGATGGAGATGTTGATGATGTGCGCGAGCACGTCTCAGACTCCGCCTATTAAAACGTCGCTCCACTCAAGAATGTAAAGAATTCTCAATGTTCTACCTATACAAAACGACCTACTGTACACACGTGTACACACACACGTGTACCCACACACACGTGTCCACACACACACGTGTACCCACACACACGTGTACCCACACACACGTGTACACATATACACACGTGTACACACACACGTACGTGTACACACACACACACGTGTACACACACTAGTGTACACACACACGTGTACCCACACACGTGTACCCACATACACACGTGTACCCACACACACACGTGTACCCACATTTACACGTGTACCCACACACACGTGCACACACACGTGTACATACACGTGTACCCACACACACGTGTACACACACGTGTACCCACACACACGTGTACACACACACTGCACAAACACACTCACACGTGCGCATTCGCACTCCGCGAGCGTTATATATAAATGGTATGCCAGCTCCGCTACCTATGGCTATGTGTGATACATCGATATTTCTGCTCTACGTTGCATATAAAAGAGAATCAGATTCGATACAGATATAAAGCGAATTGGGTTTGTCGTCGTTGTAATCTATGAATTCGAATTAAAAGTTACTTTGTTGATGTCTGGTCCTGCTCAGGAAATATAAATATTCCTGGATAAACTGTTGGTATAATGACCAGAACGGTACCGATGCAACTGACTTGTGTACTTACAAGTTTCTCATGACATGTATATGTGTGCGCGTGTGTATTTATGTTTGGATATCGCTTTTGCTCTTTGGACAAGTTTGGAGAACTGCATATATATTTCCACTGAGTCCATTGCCTCGTCTGCCAAGGCAGGGCGTATTGGCATTGTACATTCGTTGTTTCTTTTTCCAGAATCGTGTATTGATCGCGCGCGTGTATGTGTGTGTGTGCGTCTATGTTGACGGTGGTAGAGAAGCCTTTCTTAAATCCGGCTCGTGCTCCATTGCTTTATTGGCCTCCTTTATACATTTTTCTGTTCATGTCTCTGAACAAGTGAATATGTCTACGTCGGCTCACGATGATGGTGGTTGCTGTGTGTTGCAGTCTATATACTCTTTGGTTTTATCGATAAAGTCACGTAGGTTAGAAAAGAAAATAAATAAATTGAATCACGACGTTTCGGAGGCAACACAAGCATCCGTCTTCAGGTGAAACCGTCACAGCAAAATTGTTGTATTTGTTTTATTTTTTAACCTACGTGACTTTACCGAAAAAAAAACAAAGAGTATGAATCCTTGCAGTCACTAAAGCTTCAAATCTAGAAGCAGTCTATATAGTTTGCAGGTGGTTTTGTCGAGTGATGCTTGAGGAAACTAAATTGTGCTGTATTTGACACCTTTATATCTCACACGTGTGAGTAGCAATACACAAAGACAACGATCCCCCGTGGTGTAATATTCAACAGACTGTTGGGGCAAGCGTTGTTAGCGAGTAGCACCTATGAAGGCCGGCACAGCACACGAGGGAGCGGGTGAACAGCACTACGACAGACCGCCTTTGTCTTTCCAGCGATGTTTTTTTATACACCGCACCAGATAGTCGTTTTAAGACTGAGTAGACCTAGGGGAGGCGCATGATCGGTTCAGATAATCGCGAACAAAGACAAAGATCCCCCGTCAAGCCGTAACAGACTGTTGGGGCAAGTGCTGTTAGCGAGCACCTATGAAGGCCAGAGCGGCACACGAGGGGGTGAGTGGCCAGCACCACGCCCGGCCGCCTTTGTCTCCCTAGTGGCGATGTTTACACATCGTGACCAGGTACTCATTTGAGTCTGAGTCGATCTAGTGAAGGCCCAGGACCGGTCCAGATAATCATCGCTGTCGGGTCGCCAGGTTCGTATCGCAGCACGCGAACCGCTACACCACCGATCCCCGCACACACAAACACAAGGCACAGTCCGGAAGCAATCCCTGCGATATTTTTGAACTGATAACAAAAACAAGAGTGTAGATATTAATTCTCGAGAATGTTGTGAATGTCGTGAAATGTCATTTATCAGATGGCAGAAGCCAGTCTCGTAACACAACAACGTCAGACCACACGCGATCCTGACGACAGCAGTGGCATTGACCACGCATGGCACCTTTTCAACATCTAAAATCACCTGCTCAGTTCTTTTGAAACACGGCCTGCGCGTGTGTGACTACCTCGGGAGAACCGGCCTGCCCCGTGGTTGCTCCTCGGCTCAAGTCCTGATTTCACTGATTTCGTTTTATTGATGGAGTCTGTGGAGCCAAGCTGCGCCAGCATTGGGCAAAACCGAGGCCCCATCTTTTCACCCAAGGCCACTAACTTGAGGGCAGAGACTAAGTGTTGCTAAACTAACATTTAAAGCTAACTAGAACATATGAAATAATCACGACTAAGATACAAACGACACATATATATACGATTAAAAAGGATAATTACATAACGTGCATTAATTTAAAATCTCGTCCATAGTCCACAAACTATCCGGGACACTGTTCCAAAGGCAGGATCTCAATGATCATGACACATTTTTCGATTTAAAGCTTTCGTGACTGCAGGGATTCTTCTTCTTGGTTCTTTCGGTAAAGTCACGTAGAAGGGAAGTAATAAAATAATAAAAATAAAACATAATAAAATAATTCTCACGACGTTTCGTCTGCTTGCGTTGTGGCCGAAACGTCGTGAGAATTATTTTATTATGTTTTATTTTTATTATTTTATCATGACACATCTCGACTCTAATGCACACGTATACAGTACAGTACAAGTTAACCTGTTGCATTTAATTAAAGTCCTGCGGAGGAAATCGGAGGCATTGCTTGGTGAATGGTGCAGTGGACCAACATAAATCCACTAATTTCTTCACACCAAAAATCGCATTCATTTTAGAATTATACCCGCAATATTCGTTCAAGTAAGCAGATTCTGGACCGGTTTTTACATTTTGGGGCCTCATCAGCAGTGCTATTATTTACACACTGTTAAGGAGCATAAACCGAACTCCGCTCACCCTCGCAGCAGCAGCAACAACAGCAGCAGCTTTTGTCTCAGCCATCGAACAAAGACGGTGACTGCATCTCGCGCTTTCAGATGCGCTTCTGCGGCCGTCTGGAACGCTCTTCCTTCCGATGCGAGGAAGCCACTGGAGCTATGCACTTTTAAATCATCTAGAGTTGACAAACTAATTTCTTTGCAACTGCTTTGTGTGTTTAGTTTGTTGTCCATCCGCCGCGCCTCCGGTTAGCAGGATCGGTTACGTACGGTGCGATAGAAGTTCAACAAACATACGTCAGGCTTGTTGAATAAATACAGCTGAGTAGCCCACCATACTTCACCCCGCTGGTCAGTGCGGGTGGCAGAACCTGTTCAGATATCGCTTACCACAGATTTTAGCCGTGGTCGGGCTTGGTTATGAATATCAGGTGGCAGGGTTCATAGCGCAAGACATGTAAATTAATTTACATATTTATATAAAACCAGAATATGTTTTATTTGCATTCCTAGACTAGAGGGATGTCCGACCAAAATAACGAAAGAGAGCCATACTTTTAAAATTCGGTATAAAAAAATCTCAATATTTCCAGAGCCGCAATGCATCGTGAATAACGCGTGGCGAAGCAGCCTGTTCAAGAGGCGCGTGCGTATTCGGAGCCGCAGGATGCCGGCACCCTGCACGAGACTGACAATGTCCTATGGTTCTTTCGGTAAAGTCACGTATATAGAAATGTTTTAAATAAAAAAGTAAAATAAAAGATAAAACAATATCACGACGTTTCGATCGCAACACAAGCGGTCGTCATCAGGAACAGCTGATTTATGTTTATATATTTTAATTTTTCTATCTACGTGACTTTACCGAAAGAACCATAGAATATGAATTCCTGCGGTCACGAAAGTTTTAAGTCGAGACTGACAATGTTCTTGCTTGCCTCTCGTCGGAACCCCGAGGTGAGAAATCGTGCTGACCGAGCCGGGAGTTCTGTTTGTGTGTCTATGCGGTGGGTACCCACGTGCTCCGAGCGATACAAAATTCCGAATTTAGTTTTTTACGAGCACGACACACCCATGGGTACATTTGTTATCAATGTTGTTCTTAATGATGTCCGTGATAAGTTTTAACTTGAGAAAAAACGAAGATCATCTAAGGTGTTTTATGCTGTCACCGGAATAACCATCTCTGAGCCCGTCAACTGCACACATACATGTGTGTATGTGTATATATATATGTGTTTGTGCTTATACCATATCAATTGTACGCGTGTATTAATGCGTGACTGTGTAACTATACGTGAGTGTGTACATGCTGAGTGCGTTTGCGCTTGCGAACAGCACTTGCCCCAACAGTCTCTATGTGGCTAAACAGGGTAGCTGTGTTTATGTTTTATATATATAAAGTACAGATTTCCTTCGCTTTATGCTGGTTAGGTTTGTGCGATTTCGCATAAAATGCGGCTAAAATATTTCTACCCAAGAATTCGCTTCATGCGGTTTGAATTCACTCAACATGCGGATACACGGTCGAAACGTGGGACAAAATTGTGTGTGTACTGTGTGTGTACTGTGTGTGTGTGTACTGTGTGTGTACTGTGTGTGTGTACTGTGTGTGTACTGTGTGTGTACTGTGTGTGTGTACTGTAGAGTCGCTACTTATGAGGGGGCGGGTTTTTTTGTTGCCCTTATTTCTTGAAACGCATCTACCGCACAAAGCGAGGGAACCCTGTGTGCAGACTCATAGCGATGCTGCTGCCGCGGTGTTAAACGGTGAGCAGCAGTACATTGTACCTGCAAATCCAGAGGTCGCCGGTTCGATCTCCAGGCGCGGCAGGTGTAAACAATGGGCGAGTAACTTAAATGACCCCCACACCCCCCCCACCACCTCCCTCCCCCACCCACTCACTGCCCACCCAGAAACATAGCTGGGGACACACCACGCTCAGTCGATCTACAGGTGGTGGGGTCAAGGGCGGGCTCTCACACCTCTTCCAAGACTTACTGACCAGCATGGAAGAGTAGGCCAAACGCCACTCTAGAGCCCCCTCTCTAGAATTCGCCCCCCCTCTAGAGCCCCCTCTTTAGACCCCCCCCCCCCGCCCTTCTAGAGGTCACTTCCAACAGCAGTGACGTCACCAAGCAATTGCAGGGATGCGCCTTTACCCTGTCTCACATCTCGGCCAGATTTGCGTGTTGCACGACGAAATTACATTTTAGTTGCGATCATCTAAACAAAAAAAGTATATCAGTAATAATAATAAATTGGGCAACCATACAATTAGCACGCTGGTCGGAGCGGGTTGATGAAGGAATTGAAAGAAATTGCCGAACATTTGTGTGGCGTGTCGTGATTGTGTGCGGCGTGATGTCCTTTTGGCAAGATGTGACCTCCATCCTGTGGTCTTGTCGAATCTCGCGCGCGTTGGAAATCTCGCTCGTATTTAAATAATTCTATAACGTGGATTCATTAAAGAGCATTATTTAATTTCACACTCGTGTTTGACTCGGTTCATATCGGGGGGCTTTCGTGCGTTGTGCGAGGGGAGATCACTCTAGTTACAGGTCAGAATCAGAATATTTATTTGCACTGGAGGAATCCGATGAGCTATGAAGCTCATTTTCATCGATGTCCAGTCGGGGTGGGTCAGAAAGTTACAACAACAACAAACAATACAAAAACACGATAGGAGTGCAAAGTATAGGAAAGGTAAACGAATCACTAAAAAATATTAAGTAAACATAAACGAAACTACACCAAATGGACCTAACGTCATTGCTATGAAGGGCTATTTCCCGACATGTCGCCTAGTATATCGTTTTTTAGTCCTTTTTAAGGCCACAGTGTTGTCACTGATGAACGTATTGAGTTGTTTGGTTCACGCAAATGAGACGGACTGAGTCTCTGCAAGGAGGATGCTCGCCAAAATCAACGTTTTGGGCGTTGTGTTGAGCGTGGGAGGATACAGCAGAGTGGAGAAAACACCACGTGGAGAGAGAGAGAGAGAGGGAACACGCGCAAAGCGGTGCGCGTATGTCGGCAATCTACTTGCTGCGCTGCTATCTAACTTATTTGACCAGGTGAGGCCCACTGAGCTGTGTAGCTCTTGTTCAGAAGCGACCTGGCCACAAATGGGAGCTCAACGAAGTGGCTTATCACGTGTAGAAATCTACAGCAGCTAAATAATCTAAATAATCTAAACAGCGACAAAGACTGCTGCACGCTCGGTGGTGGTCGAGACTAAGGACGGAGTGGCAGCAAAGGTGGTAGAAAAATACGGCCGACAGGACATCGAGCAGCGGAGATGGAGCGATGTACAACTTCGGGTGTGTGCTTCTGTGGCGAGCGGTGGTGCAGCGGTTAGCGCGCTGCGCTACAAACCCAACAACCCGAATTCAATTCCCGCCCACGCCCAACACCGGGGACGATTATTTGACACCGGTCCTGGGAATCACCTAGGTCGACTCAGCCTCAGATGAGTACCTGGTGCGGTGCGTAAAAACATCGCCACTGGGGAGACAAAGGCGGCCGGTTCTGGTGCTGGCCACCCACTCCCTCGTGTGTCGTGCCGGCCTTCATAGGTGCTCGCTAACAGCACTTGCCCCAACAGTCTGTTAAGGATATCTGGGGGTTCTTTCTATTCTATTTCGAATGAATATGCGTGTGCCTCTGGCCCCAGACGGGTTACCGCATCGCAATGCCACGAGAGAGGCCTCCATCCAGGAGTGGAGAGCGCACGGCTGACGGTCACAGGTCGCGCACAATTTGAGCGGTGGCGCAATGGGGCTGTTGGCCAACTGCATCCGCTCGAGTGGTTATTTTGACGCCCCCCCCAGCCCTCCGTGCCCCCCCTCCACCTCACCGAACCGCAATGGCTAGCGTGGGAGGGCGGGGGGGCAGGAAGTATAGTCCAACCACCCTCATGACCGCCACGGCTTGGAGAGGCCTTTGTCCAGCAGTTGATTGAGAAAGGGCTGCAAGTCATCATCATCATCGTCGTTAATCATTGATAACATATTCATATTAAGCAACATCATCTTAACATAATCGTATCCCTGAAAGCAGTGAAAATCGCGGGCAGAGTTGGCTGCGTGCGGTGTTGGCAACGACAAGAGGCGCGTGTCGGGGACAATGGCAACTCTCCGATGCGTCTAATGGGTTGCCCCTCGTGTTCCAGCACCACGTCCGACGTTTCAGCTCCGCGTGCTGGGACCTTTCTGAAGGAGCGCGCGTGGAGGAGCGAAACGTCGGACATCGTGCCGAACAACATTCGACAACACCCCTAAAAAACACACACACAAACACACATAATTAATTCTGTGACGTGACATTTATGGATAGAACACAATCGAGACTGCCTCGGCAGCTGTATCGGGGATTATTGCTACTGTCAGTCTCTCCGATTAAAAAAATAAGATACATTAAAAAAAATACAAAAAAAAATCACGCTTTAATGAAATGTACCGTACGAGTAATGGCAGAACTCCACGACTCCAGGAAGTGGCCCCGAGGCTTGCCATAACGTAAGGGACCATGGTGATTTACAGCCAACGTCAGTTGAGCGTGGACAATGAGACCCAAGCCGAAACATAAAACCTAAAAGAAGATGGGTTTATTTATTTATTTTTATGATAGAATATAGTATTTCCATCAGTAAGACATAAGTATACGAAGTTTGCAGTCGATACCACATTGGGAAGTGAGGATAAAATTGAGTTACAAGATTTGAGGATACGTCAACGACAACAACGACAGCAACAGACAGAGTTAAATAAAAGTATAACCCGTAAAAACAAAGTTTTTCACTATAAATTATTTATATGCGTGGCGGCTAGAGTCCTCTCGTCCTCTGGCTTGAGATGGCTGCCACCTATGGGTCAGATGATTGTCTGCCAGTATTAAGCAATTGGTAATTAAATATTTAATTTGTTTTCCCTAAACAGTGTAAAATGTTGTCTCGCACAATGAGTCTGTGTGCAAAATGTCAGCTCGATTGGATCACGGGAAGTGGGTTAAAAAAACGACCGAAAGATTTGCACGGTCGTAAGCAAGCAAGCAATCACGCAAGCACGCAAGCAAGCAAGCGAACTTAATATAAATGATTTAAAAAGCGTGTAAAAAGAGTCGGCTTCGTCATCTACAAGTGGCTGAGCATGAACCACGGGCCGAGCGTTCCGCGCGCGGTGCCACAATAAGAGGGGCGTTGCAATGCACGGGGTTTAGGCGACTTGTGAGTTCGGATTGGAAGGGATTCCAATAAGAAAAGACGGCACAGTCACTCAGAGATGGGACGGGGTTGGTGGGTGGGTGGGTGGGGGGTGTTATTGTCGACCCCTCGGTCGGCTCAGCCTCAAATGAGTATCTGGTGCGGTGTGTAAACATCGTCATTGGCCACCCACCCCCTCGTGTGCCGTTCCGGCCTTCATAGGTGCTCGCTAACAGCACTTGACTCAACAATCTGTTAAGGCTACACTGAGGGATCTTTGTCTTTATTATTGGTGGAACGCGTGTGCTGCATTGAAGTGACATCCATCTAGAAGTCGGTGAGCAAAGGAAAAAGCTAAGGCCCGATGGTAGGGTGAGGCTGCAAGACTGGTCCTCAAAGTACATGTTGACTACGACAAGGGGAATGACTATACTCTTTGGTTCTTTCGGTAAAGTCACGTGACCAGCCAAGTTAAACCATCAACTCGCCACACTTGAGAACCCGGCTTAATCACGGGCGGCCAGCAATACGCGTCTCTCACCTAAACTAAACTGTTTGGTTATTTCTGTAAAGTCACGTAGGTAGAAAAAATAATAGAACACGACGTTTCGATCGCAACATAAGCAATCGTCATCAGGTGAGACAGCAGTTTTTGTCTTGCTGTAGTTGTCTCACCTGATGACGATTGCTTGTGTTGCGATCGAAACGTCGTCATCTATAATTTTTTCTACCTACGTGACTTTACCGAAAGAACCAAAGATGTATGGATTCCTGCAGTCACGAAACCTTAAAATCAAGGGGAATGACTATTAACAGATGGCGGTGATTATGGGGCTGTAAGAGCGGCCCTTGATTGAAGATGCTCAGTGCAACGAGGGGAGTTTCTATTGCCAGCTGGTGGTGGACGATGAGACTGGAAGAGCGGACCTTGAAGGAGTTGTTGACCTGTGAAACAAGAGGATGACGAGGGTGATGATGATAACGATGGAGACGAAGATGATGGTGATGACGATGGTGACGACGATGATGGTGATGACGTTTGTGTTGATGACGATTCAGTTTAATTTATTTTTAGTTTCATTTATTTGGTATAGCCCTGTGAGCCATTCGGCTCTTAAATTGGGTGCAACAGTAACAAACATAAAACAAAAACATGAACAAGAAAACATATTAAAGTGACTATGCGCAAACAGAAAAATCCAGGAAAAAACTGCAAAGTCTTCCAGAAAAAAAAGCACCATACACCAACGCTGTGCGAAAATCCCAGTGGGATGCAAGTCAAACAACAACAACAACAACCACAAGACAACTTAGATTAAAGCCATCATTCTAACTCCGTACTACAACAAACAAACATGGCCAAACCAAAAAACTTTTCGAAATCACCAAAATAAAGCAATAAGCAATGTAACAGTGATCATAGGAACTGTGACCGAAATTTCACAATAAACGACATAAAACATGTACCACCAGACCCTGCAGCCATAGCTGGCTGCATGAGTCACACCATGGTGACGACGACGATGGTGGTGACGATGGTGATGATGATGAGATTGTCAGAGAAGACATTGTAGGTCGGCTGCCGTTCGTGTAACAGTTGCGGGATCTCGCAGAGGGAAGGAAGCGATGGCGGGATTTGTTGACAGCAAAAGCATTCGTCCTCACGATCTCTTGATCCATCCAGGATGCGCGCTGTGTTTGTCTGTGACTTAATAGGCACTCGCCAACTCTACTCGGGACAACCGCTTGTAAGGAGATCCTGTATTTATTCAACGTGATCATCATCTTCATCACCATCAGCAGCAGTCATTACCAATCCACTGCTGGATGAAGGCACTCTCAAGCAGTCGCCAATTCTCACCCCAATTTCGCCTCGTACCCAGCCACCCTTTTATGTGCGTGATATTGACATGAAAATAATCGCGTCCATTGTGGTGTAGCCTGCGGACAAGTGAAAAATAAAACAGCTTCGGATCTCAACTTTGCTTAAACAAATCCACCGTAATATATTCGTTCAAAAGGTGCTGTTATAACGGCCTGTGAGTATAGCTATGCCAATCAGGCGAACGGAAATTCAACAACGTATATGAACGATACGGAGATTGGGGAAGCATCCGTCCAGCAGTGGATTGACCGTGGCTGTTGTTGATGTTCGTGCAATTATCGAGTGGTGGCGCAGTGGTGAGCGCGCTGTACACCCGGGGCGATCAGCGCTCCATTCTCGGACACGGCTAACATCAGTGGCGAGTGATAACTGAACCGCGGATCCCAAAACTCCGCAACCCACCCACCGGTCCTTCACACTCGCGTTCTAACCAGAAGGATGATGTATGGATAATCAACCCTCTCCCAACTCCCCCCCCACACACACCATGACCAACGCAGCGTGGGGAGAGAATCGTCCAGCAGTAGATTGATAAAGGGCTGAACCTCTACGTATGAATGCCCTGACGGCGGCTCTGCATATGGGCTATGATGTTAATTAATCAGAGCACCCCATTGTCTACAGTCTACACGATAGTGATTGTCTACGTCACACGCACATACAACGCAATAGCTCTCTGGCCTTGCTATGCGCTATGAAAAAGGGTGATTGCCCGAAACGTCGCCTATTATTTTTGTTATTTAGTGCTATTGACGAATGTGCTGAGGATTTTTTGGTTGTTGTTTTTTAAAGATAACGGCTGATTACGTTTGCTGAATTGGACAATTTCGTAACGACAACAAATATAAACATTAGGTGGGGAGCGGGGCAGGCAGGGGGGGGGCACGGGACAATAATTGGAGGGGAATTTCCAAGCCGAGGCCGAGATCGAGGAGAGAAACCCGCACAGATCCGTGTTTACTCGGCCGTTTCGATGGCTCCTGATCCGGTCACGATGGGGAGGAAGAGGGGGGGGGGGGATGGAGGAAGGGAGACCAATGGTTCGATCCGGGATGAGGTCGATGGAGAGAAGTGCGGAGTTGGACGGCACACAAGAGGCGCTCGGGGGAGACGAGAAGTGGCCACTTCATTGGCAGCATCCGGGAATGCAAATCCATTGCGCTCATACAACAACCACCATCATCAGCAGCAGCATCAGCAGCAGCGGGAGCGGCAGTGTTGTCACCAGCGCCCCTGTACACACATCCACTGCTGAATGCATTCTATACGACACACATTGCCCCGTACATAAATGACCATATGCAGTTAACCATATGCAGTTAATGATGAATATGTAATGTATATAAAATGTGCTGGTACACGTGCATTACACGAGCACACACACGCATTCGTACAAATGAAAAACATGACTTATCAATAATTATAAGGCACTGTAGGTCCAGTTGTACTGGATTGAATTACAAATACGTAAAAAAACAAATCACAATATCAGTCAGGAACACTGAATTATAACAGAGATATTATACTATTGTTATTCGAACAGCTTCTCAAGAAGGGTAATTGACGGAAAGTTAACTTGCTACATTTAGTTTATGTTGTACCGCTCGTGTGCTGTTAAAATAACGTGGTGATTAAACCAAAATGTGCATTTTAACTCGTAGGCATCGCCATGTAGTTAGCCACACAGATGTTTTGCAGTGTTTGCTGCACACAGTACTGTAAACACATGCGTGATTACAAAGATAAAGATCCCCCGTGTAGCCTTAACAGACTGTTGGGGCAGGTGCTGTTAGCGAGCACCTACGAAGGCCGGCACGGCACACGATGGGCTGGGTGGCCAGCACCACGTCCGGCTGCCTTTGTCTCCCCAGTGGCGATGTTTACACACCACACCAGATACTAAGTTGAGGCTGAGTCGACCTAGGGGAAGCCCAGAACCGGTTCAGATAATCGTCACTGGTGTTGGCCGTGAGCTGGAATCGAACTCGGGTGGCCGGGTTCGTCGTGCTGCGCGCTAACCGCTACACCACCGCTCCCCACATATATACAAAGACAATATCCCCCGTATAGCCTCAACATACTGTTGGGGCAAGTGCTATTAGCGGGCACCTACGAAGGCATGTGTTAACACACGCGAAAGACATTTAATCTGCAGTCACATACACATCGCTGTGTGCTTACACACACAAACACACATTTGAATGTGTGTTCACGTATCGAGGCTATATGGCTGTGTGCTCACACACGCGTCCGTCTATCATCGCGATTGCTGCGTGCAAGCCCAAATGGTCCCAAAACGCTTGGCGAGCAGCAACAAACAGCACCACTATACGTTGTGACAGACCACAGTTCATACGTTCCTTAAATTGAACAAGGTTGCAAGAACTTGAGAGTATAATTATCATTAAATATGCAGTACGAATATGAAATAATTGCGTTGGTGATGATGCTGCTACTGCTGCGTTGGCATTGGGGCAACAATGAAGAGAGCAACACTCAACACGTTCCGTGTCAATATCGCCGTGGGGTTAGAATAAATACATATATAGTAGGTGACGTTTCGGGCGATGAACCTTCTACGTAGAACTTAATCAGAGAAGCTAGAGGGATAGAGTGAATTATCTGTTTAAATATTAATATGTTTGAGACTGCGCTGAACATAACGCAGGGGCCTAATGAGAATTACATTTTTAAAATGCTTGCTGATGAACATACTTTACATTGACATGTTAACAGTTGTATGCATGTCTGTTGAACTTCTTTCGTACCGTACATTGCCAACCGTGCTAATCGGAGGTGCGGGGGAAAGAGAACAAACGAAGCACGAAAAATAGTTCTACAAAAATTCCCTTTCAATTCAGAACAGTTAGCTGAACAGGAGCTATAAAGTAACAAACCTTTGTGATAATAATAATAATACAATCCTGAAAGAAGACACGCAAATCTCGGTGGCGAGGAGATGTTATCTCCTTCGCTGGTACGCTGGAGAGCATGGGTTCGATCGCGGACCCTGACAATACCAGTTGTATAGTTGTAGTTCGCGTGTTTTTTTCTCTCCCCGTGGTGATGGTGGCGTGGATTGTTATCCGGGTCATCCGTTTGTTATCCCCTCACATTTAGAATAAATCCGCGTTGAGATTATTTGGCTGTTACTCGAACTGTCCACATGGATAAGCCACTTCACTGAGCTATCATCACGTGTGGCCAGGAACCCTCCGTTAGAGAGAGAGAGCTTGTAGCTCGGTGGTGGCCTTTACCTGAAAAATGTAAATAGTTCTAAATAGTTGTTTAAATGTGAATGTGTTGTGCGCATATTAACACGGACATAATGTGCGCTCACGCATCCACGCACGTGGATTAAATGGCCGTGATGCATACTCGCTTTGACGCTTGGCCAGATTTCTATTGACGGGACCATCACCTCCACGTGTCGACAAAGAAAAAAACAAATCGGGAAACAGACAAACATCTCAACCGATCTTTATTAAATCCTTTATATTAAGTTAACTTGCTTGCGCGCTTGCGCGCTTACGACCGTGCAAATCTTTCGGTCGTTTTTTAACCCACTTCCCGTGATCCAATCGAGCTGACATTTTGCACACAGACTCGTTGTGCGTGATAATTTATTTTCGTGAAAATTTTTAGGGAAAAAAAATGTCATATTTATTTTTTAGGAATTTTTTTTTCATATTTAATTTAAAATACCAATGTGATAAAAATGAAACTCTTACTCAAGAAAAACAGAAATGATTAATAAAATAAAACCGATGCCACGCATATAAAGGATTTATAGTGAAAAACTTTGTTTTTACGGGTACATGTTTTAATCTACTCGATTGTTCACGGCTTAGAGAGGCTTTCATCTAGCAATGGATAAAGCACGGCGACTGGACAGGTCAGGCATAAGTGGATGGTGGCGCAGTGGCGATTCTGTTTCGCGATAGGAATGTGTTTGTTCTCGTATGTATATACACATAAATCTTGACTTAAAGCTTTCGTGACTGCAGGAATTCATATTCTTGGGTCTTTCGGTAAAGTCACGTAGATAGGTTCAAAGAAATAAAAAAACTACGACGTTTCGATCGCAACACAAGCGGTCGTCTTCAGGAAAAAGGGGGGTGGGTGGGAGGGAGGGAGGAGGTGGGAAGACGACCGTTTGTGTTGCGATCGAAACGTCGTAGTTTTTTGTTATTTTTCGTCATTTTCTTTGAACCTATCTACGTGACTTTACCGAAATACCCAAGAACATGTATATACTTGTACATTCATATGGAGCCATTTCGTTATATCGTCCGTCGAGGAGATGAGGTAGGTGCTGAATGGATTGGGGGCGCCGCTGTTGCGAGATGTTAACTACCTCGCCTGGTATACAGGAGGTCGTGGGTTCGATCCCGACCCTGACGCCTGCTGTATATATTTTTAGTTTGCATGTCTTTCTCCCCGTGGTCGCGTGGATTTTTCTCAGGGTTCTCCGTTATTTCCCCTCCTACATTGAGAATCAACGTCACGCGTTTAGAGTATTTGTCTGATATACATTTCCACGTGATGAGTATTTGTCTGGTATACATGTCCACGTGATGAGTGTCTTCTCTGAGCTATCATTTGCGGCCAAGTCGTTTCTGATTAAAGAGCCGCATAGCTGAGCGCGCTTTGCGTGGTAAAATAAAAAAATAGTTTCGTTTATATTTTGCATCGTTACGTCGCACGATCGTCTGTGTTGGTGGGCGGCGGGGCTTTAGGGAAGCTTCCATCCGGCAGTGGATTGACCATTGGATGAAGAGGATGATAACGACCCCTGTGTGTGTGTGTATATAGCTGTTGATGCAAACGTCTCATGGCGTACACATTCGGCATTGTGCAGCTTATACAAACAACGCGTAAACGGGACACAGCGCGCACGCACAGACACACAGTGTAGCCTGTAATTAGAACGGTCGTGTTTAACTCATACAGTATACATTTACAGACGTGAAATGAATACATGCATACAGACTGTAGAACCAAACTACTTGACGAACAGTCTGTTACGGCTACACGGGGGGATCTTTGTCTTATATTAAATCATAATCCACTCTGTAGCTGATTTGTCAATCACTCTCCTTGTGTTTTGTTATGGGTGGGAATGTGTAGATGTAGATTCGATTCAAAATATTTAAAAAACACGACTTGTTTTTGCCAGCGATATCCTTGCAAGTTTGCTAAGACCCCATGCCCTTATCTTGACAACGTGAGTTTATACACAACGTGAGTTTACACACAACGTGAGTTTACACACAACGTGAGTTTATACACAACGTGAGTTTATGCACAACGTGAGTTTACACACAACGTGAGTTTATACACAACGTGAGTTTACACACAACGTGAATTTACACACAACGTGAGTTTATACACAACGGGAGCTATAATTATACACAACGTGAGTTTATACATAACGTGAGTTTATACACAACGTGAGTTTATACACAACGTGAGTTATAATTATACACAACGTGAGTTATAATTATACACAACGTGAATTATAATTATACACAACGTGAGTTATAATTATACACAACGTGAATTATAATTATACACAACGTGAGTTTACACATAACGTGAGTTATAATTATACACAACGTGAGTTTATACACAACGTGAGTTATAATTATACACAACGTGAGTTTACACACAAAGCCAATTCCCCCCGACCTTGGTGCAGCCTATACACAGACAGACCCGCTGTTAGCGAGCACCTATTAAGGCGCGTGGCAAGCGCAGCGCACTAGACGGGTGGCGTGGCCGCCTTTGTCTCTCCAGTGCTGATTCATTTACGGGTCGCAGCAGGTGATCATTTCAGACTCAGTCGACCTAGGAGAGGGCTCCCAGTGTGCGTGTCTCTCCATCTGTCTGTCCGTCGTCTGTCCATCTGTCTGTCCATCCGTCTATTTGTCTGTTTGTCTCCCGTTCTGCATGTCTTGTCCATCAATCATCGGTCGATCTGCTTGTTTGTCCGTCTGCATACATGTCCATTCAGCTGTACATCCGTATATCTGTATATCTATTTGTCTGTCCGTATGTTCGTCCGGTGATCCCGACTGGTAAAAAAAAAAACCTGTAATTAATATCACGTTGCTACCGAGGCAAAGGCGGCACGCAGACAATCGTGGCGCCTGGCGCTTAATAAATCATTCATATAAATTAACGACACGTGAATAATTAATCGCACCACTTAGATGTTTGTCTTCGCTCCTTTGTGTACATAATCACAGCCCTCTCGCGTTGGTCTGAATCATGAATGATTGCGTGCGAACGCAGACGTTGGGTTACAAGTCGCGTCGGGGCTGCGTCCCTCGATATTCGCGTCTCGGTTGCTGATCGGATGACAACCGCGTCGACGACGATCTTCGGTGTCGCACGCAACTATTGCTGGGGATAGAGAAGCGAGTTTTTAAAACAGTGCGGGGGGGGGGGGGCAATGCGGTATGATTAAACTCTCGTATTGATACTCTTAGGCTTTTTCGGTAAAGTCACGTAGGAAAATTTTTTAATAGAAGTAGTAATAGAAATAAAATAATAAATCACGACGTTTCGGAGGCAACACAAGGCCCATGGGTGCTTATAGCGTGAACTTACCACTAGGGCCCCCCAGACCCCTCGGCGCATAAAGAGTAAGCTGACCACTAGGGCCCCTAGGCCCCTCGGCACCTCCAGTGCGAGGGTCACTGGGCCCCTCCGCGCTTAAAGCGTGAGCTGAGCACGTGGGACCCCGGGCCCCTCAGCGCTTTCAGTGTGTCACGTGGACCAGTTGACGTTCATATTCCGGTTTGTTAACGGCAGCGGGAACGTGGTGGAGCGATTCCTGGGCTTTGAGCAAATTGAGAGCCACGCTGGTAAAAGTTGAGCAGACTGTGTGACTTTGATGGTGGAGGGACTTGGGTTGGACCTCTCAAACTGTAGAGGCAGTCGTATGACAATGCAAGCAACATGTCAGGAAAATACAATGGGCTACAGGCCCACCTGAAACAAAAAAAACCTCTGATAGAGTATGTGCCTTGTGCAGCGCATACACTTAACTTAGTTGGTATTAACACCTTAGACGGCAGTAGCCCAGAGGCTGACGAGTTTTTTTAACATGTTGCAGTCACTGTACACATTTTGCTCTTCATCCACACACAGCTGGGGGAAAGTCTTTCGGAAGACAGATGTCAGACTGACATTAACATCGCTGTCCAGTACTCGGTGGAGTGCTCGGGCAGAGTCAACCAAGGCACATTGGAGAGGCCTTCGGTGGTATGTGCAATGATGGTAATGAAAAAATAGATACTCGAATTGAGGCCGATGGGACTCCGTGCTAAATTGGACACCTTAGAGATGGTGTTCATGGCACATTTCCGGGACGTCATACTTGACCGGTTCCACGCTACAAGCATGCACCTACAGACAAGTGACATTGACATCTCTGTAGCAGCACAGCTTTTTTCTTCGTTGTGGCGGGATAGCGAGACCAGTTTGAGACTTTTGAAAGGGCAGCCTTAAATGTGACGGGTGCCTCTCAGTCATATAAGCACGATCTTCAGCGAAAGAGGAAACGCAAAACATTTGCAGATGAGAGCTCAGAGCCAGGTGTGACACTTTAGGGGGGGGAGAAGTTCAAAATAGAAACATTTTATGTGGTCATTGATAAGCTAGTGGCATGCCTTGAACATCGCTTGGACGCTTACAAGCGTTTTACCAGTCTCTTTGGAGTTCTGTTTATGTCAGATCAGGTGTCTAACAGTGATGTCAGAGTGAAAAGGTAAATGCACTCTCCGCTGCATATCCATCAGACCTGGACATGAACTTTGCCAACGAACTCATCCAATTCAAGTCTTTCATGTCTGACTGAGGGTGAGAAGCGCCCAACTAAATTGCTTGAGTCGTTGCAGGCACTTACTCTGCAGTCAGTGTGCCCCAATGTTTTTGTGGCACTTCGGATTGTTCTAACTTTGCCAGTGAGAAACTGCCAGAGTGAGCGGATATTTTCCCTTGTAGGCAGAATAGAAAATGAGCTGCGGAGTAGCATGTTGCCAAACACATCTCAGCTCATCATGTCAATAGAGTCAGACCTTGTCAGACAGATAGATTCTAGATTTTAAGCTTTCGTGACTGCAAGGATTCATATTCTTACGTTTTATCGGTAAAGTCATGTAGGTAAAAAATTTAAATTAATAAAAGTAAAATAAAAATACTTTTATAAATTTTTTACCTACGTGACTTTACCGAAAAAACCTAAGAAGACGGATAGATGTTGACGAATATAGGAAAGCGGGGGGTGGGGGGAGGCCTCCAAAAGACATGTGTCCAGGGGCCTCACGGGACCATGATCCGGCCCTGCATACCCCCCCCCCCCCAGGCTAACTCCACCCATGTTGAAACCCAACCGAACCGTCAACAGCACCGCATTTAAAAAGAGAACAAAACTTAAACATCTACATATCTGTAATCGGCGACGTTTTTGAGGCAATGGCTCTTCTTCATATCTGTACGCCGACCTTGTACGCTGCTCGTTGAAAAAAACAAAGATTATAAATGCGTGTCGTGAAAGCGGCACACAAATCCACGCGTGTGCATGCTTTGTTTCCCACCGCACGCGTTTCTCGCTGAGGCTGTCTTATTCAATGACGCTGTTCGTCATCATCGTCGTCGTCGTGAGACGAAGGAATGCGTTCGGCGGTAACTCTCGCAGATCCGCGCAACAGCGCGCCGCGGGTACAGAACGCTGCGCGGAAGCGAGTATCGAAGAACTGCTTCTGAAGCCACTTTAAAGTGGACTTTTTTTGTATCCACTCACTTGGCACTATACTGCCCTTTCTCACGCGCCTAACATTCAAGACGAATGGTTACATTTAACTTTGGAATGTAACCAAGTAAAAAAGAATATACGATTAAGTTGTTTGGATGTGCATTCCCATCGTGACCAGCCAAGTTAGACTATCAACTCGCCACACTTAATCACGGGCGGCCAGCAATACGCGTCTCTGACCTAAACTAAACTCTTTGGTTCTTTCGGTAAAGTCACGTAGGTAGAAAATAATATATCACGACGTTTCGATCGCAACACAAGTAATCGTCATCAGATGAGACCAACACAGCAGGGGAAATGCTGGTCTCACCTGATGACGGTTGCTTGTGTTGCGATCGAAACGTCGTGATCTATTATTTTTCTATCTACGTGACTTTACCGTAAGAAGCAAAGTGTATGGATTCCTGCAGTCACGAAAGCTTCAAATCAAGACTAAACTAAACTTTTTATTTTCTTTTACCAGGTAAGGCCCACGGAGCTATGCAGCTCTTTTTCAGAAGCGACCTGGCCACTAATGATAGCTCAACGAAGTGGCTTATCGCGTGGCAATTTGTAGCTGCCAAATACTCTAAACGCACGTTTTTAAATGTGGAGGGCAAAACCAGAGGACCCGGAGAAATATCCACTCGACCACGGGGAGACCACGCAAACTTCAAATATATAACAGGCGTCAGGGGTCGGGATCGAACCCATGATGACTGCATATCAGGCGAGGGAGTTAACATCTCGCAACCGCAGCTCGTGTCCAGACGCTAGATAGTTGCATCACACGACCGTGAGAAATGACAGCTTGGGGAGGTCTTCATCAAGCATTGAAGTCGATAGAAGTGTGCTCATGATAAATCCAAATTGTATTTTCTCGTCCGATTAACTTTCTGAACACCCTTCATATGGGTGTCTCTCATACGCAGCACACACGCCATAGGAAAGCGCTGCAGCCCACAGCTAACGCCGCACGCCACCTACAGGAAGTCGTCAATTATTTCATTCAATCGTGCGATTGCAGAGTGCGAGCTATGGCATTATTGAGGTCTACTACTCTATGATGGAAAAAACAATCACACTTTCAGTGGCTAGTCAGCTCGGTGAAAAAGTTCAGCTTTGTGATGAGTCAACATCATCGGCCATGATCAATCAACTGCTGGATGCCTCCCAAACTCATCGCCATCTCTCATGACCTCAAGAGACAATATCATCTCACTCCTGCACGCCAGCCACGTTCATCGCTGCCCACTTGGGCGTTCCCCTCTTTGGCTCCCACTCTTCAGTCTCTATCAATACCCCACCTCGGTGTGGTAAGATGTTAACTGCCTCGCCTGGTATGTGGGACGTCGTGGGTTCGATCCCGATCCCGACCCTGATGCCTCTATATTTGGGGTTTGCATGTTTTCTCTCTCCGTGGCCACGTGGATTTTTCACCGGGTCCTCCGGTTTTCACTCCCCATTTAGAAACATGCGTTTAGATTATTTGGCTGCTATACATTTCCACGTGATAAGTCCCTTCCTTTAGCTATCATTTCTGGCCAGGCCGCTTCTTAAAGAATAGCTGTATAGCTCAGTGGGCCTTAAATGGTAAAATAAAAAGTTGTAATCTTTATATTGATCTGATCTGACCTGCCCAAGCCCCCCTTATGTGAACATTCAATACAAAATCTCTTAACTTTCATAAGTTGTCTAATTCATGCATCCTTCCTCGGTGAAATTCCACGCATGCACCTCACCGTACTTCGTTGCGCACTTTCCTGCGCATTATCATTGCTATATTTTTTAACGTATTGCCATATGTGGGTACGTGCACTGTCGTGTCCACGAGTGCGACGAGTGCTGACGGAGCTTCATTTTCCAACGTACCCAGACCACCGGTCGACAGTAGGTGGCATGCAACTAGTAGCCCCAGACAGTGAGAGGTATTCTGGATGTGGTGGGGCCGGGTGCAGAATCATCTGGGTCGCTGACCAAAATAATCCTGGTTATCATTAAACCTTCGGTGCGCATGATGGAGCTCTGGGTAAGGGCACACGAGTTGGACACTGGGAAAGCATTGCTACTAATTGCCCACTAGTACTGCACACCTGTATGCGTGAAACATACAGTCAGTGCACTATAACGAGAAAGCCAACTGCAGAGCAAGACAACTCGTACACACAAACAGGCAGCGAAAGCCCACTCTGGTATTACATATATACGTGATCCGCACGGTTGGCTACGTACGGTGCGAAAAAAAGTTCAACATTTAAATTAGTTTAGCCTGGGGATCTTTTCTTTATAGCGCTGCAATACATACAGTATCTCCACGCACTTTACACACTCATCCTAAAAAATATATTATCACTGGGGAAAGATAATGGAGTAGCAAAGGGTGAATACGTATCAAAACATGATCACCGCGAGCATGCAGCACACTTTCAATGCAAGTTATGGTGACCGTATCTCCAGATGCGCTACACTAAGTAGGTTCGGCACATTATGAGTTAGAACGGATTACATTTTTTTAGGTTTGCGAGAATTCTCCACGACCTCACGGATGACCACAGTAGCGCTGTACTTTGTTTTGATCCATCCTGTTTGGGTGGCGTGCTGTGGTATTGTTGTGCCCAAGGCCTCTCTCGAGGCACTGTCCCTGAATAGTCTCTCACGTGGTTCTAAATCAAGGTCATCTACGACAATTTATTCAACGGTTCCCCAAGGGTAGTGGAGCCTTACTGGCAGCCTCAAGATTGAATATCTACCGAACGTAGCTCAATGTTTTGGGATCCAGCTCAAGGGGCCTTGATTCCATTGCCTTGAGCTGAAACTAAATAACATGAACCTGCAGTGCAAAACAAGTGTGCGGATCACATATAGATGCACCGCCAGAGTTGGCTGGATGGCTCAGAGTTCAGGTCAGTGCCAGCACCACCGATATCCTGGAATCTCAGGTGTATAGAGTTGATGGTCTTGGATCCAGTCACAAAAGCACACTCAAAAACACCCATCACGTTAAATTTGACTCTGCAATAAATTTGGCAAAATTCCAGTAATAAGAATAAAGCTGTTTGACTGTCATGCAATGAACTATTACACTCAATACCAGTGGGTGAGAAAATACTGCCTCTCTTGTGTGTGGACCAGAGGACACTTGAATCTACTTCCGATGGGCCGTTCTCTCACATGCAGATTTGCACTGATCTGAGAGAGATCTGAACATATCATTAATGGTATCAAATTATGCCAATTGCACCATCCGGATACAATTTGAAATACAAAACAAACACAGAGATAACAAAAACAGATGCCCAATACTGCCATCACACCAAACTTGCTCCCCCTATTCAAACAACTTCACCGATGCCACCTATACACAAACACACAACCAGACCAATTTCATTCTGACAGCCTTTAATCATTCTTCTAATTAATTTCAACTGTTCAGTAGAATTTGCTGGAGTATGTACAGGTCCCCCCCCCGTTACCCAAGGCCCCGTAGGTCGGCACCCGTGGCCACATGGGGGGCACCATCAGCAGGAGAGTTGCAGGGGGGGGGAGCCGGGCAGAGGGGACGCGCGCGAGAGCTCGGCTGGCAATCCAGGTGTCACGTGCACATCACTCCTCGTCGTCTGGTGGGATGCCCAGCTCCTCGTTCGTCCACTTGGAGGGGTCCGGGTACGGGAAGTGGCCCTGGCCGTGAAGAGGAGGAGAAAGAACACACAGCAGCGTGCGGGGATTTAGATATTTCCAGCGGCAGACACGAAGTTTCAATAACTGTTTAATATTCTAATAATGGCCTACCATGACCGCAACACTCAACAACAAACCACACGAGTCGATGAAGGCCTCTCCAAGCCATCACCGTCTCTGAAGCAGCTGCGATGTATCAATCCAGCAAGCATCTTACACAAGAGCCGGGTTCATCGCTCGATCCGGCACGTTCCCTCCTTTGGCTTGCCACCCCATCGTCAGCCTCGACATGAATGCTCGTATAACAGGATGAAGCGAGAAACAGGCATTAGGATTTGGCATGGATTAATTTGTGGACGCTGATTATAGGAGTGCTGGGTAATCCGTTATAAGAGATGTTCCACTGTAATTGGTGGCCATTTACTTTAATCTCTAACAGTGGTGGGTTTAAGAGGAACGCAAGAAGTTATTATGTCACCTTTATCACGACAGAATTTTTAAACGAAAGCAAGTCTCAGCTCGACACTCGCATGTGCACCGAGTATAATTCTCGCAGTTTGCATGATAAGCCCTTTGTAATTAATATTTTACAGTTGAAGCGAAAGTCCTGGGTTTGGTTCAAACTTCAAGTGCACTCTTGTGCACTGCAAACATTAATCGTAAGCTTGCAGTGGCTTGTTAGTAGGGGAGATTAGATAATCTTGTGCAAATTGCATTAAACCCAGAGATCTGAATTGGCTCATGTAAACCACCTTTATTATGAAATAAAAGTAATAATTTAGATGATACGCAGAGATGATGGTGGCTTGAGGAGGCTTTTATTCAACAGTTGAATGATCATAGTTAATGATGAAGCATAGATAATGGAAGTAAACAGGAAGTAGTGGCAAATCATCCTAATTTTTCGAGGAAAAAAAAAAGTAGCTTGTGCAGATAGTATGTATGTTGAACTTCTTTTGCACTGTACGTAGTCAACCGTGCTAATCGGAGGTGCCGGGGTAGGACAACAACTATGACCTCCCAGCACCTCCACATAAATTAGGGTCAGATGAAAAAAGATGCTGCCAAGCTTAGCAGTGTTCATTAGGACGCTGTCTTTCCGACAGCCCTGTTCTTCACCTGAGGACGGCTGCTTGCGTTGTGGCCAAAACGTCGTGAGAATTTTATCTTATTATGTTTAATTTTTATTATTTTATTATTTCCCTTCTACGTGACTTTACCGAAAGAACCAAGAATATAGGGTCAGATGAGTTCCACTGTATTCAGTCACAACTTGCCTAAGATCTTTCGACACTAAGCAGGGTTGAACCTGGATAGTGCTCGGATGGGTGACCACCATGCACAACCAGGTTGTCATAAGGCTTACGGGGCTACACAGTGCTCAGCAGAGGGTGGGTGTCACAAAATCAAAGGTCGTACTGTGATTCTATGATCTCACATGTACGCTCAACACCTTTACCAGCCCGCACGAACAGAACGTAAAGTACGGTAAAAAAAACAGTGACCCCTAAAGTATGAAGAATGCTCTCATACAACAGTAAACTGACCGAAGAGCCGTACACATTCACATACCGCTCACGAACAAACGAGGCAACCGAACACTTTCCTTGGCGCTTTGTAAAAAAAGCAAAAAACTGCACGCCAACATTTCAGGCTGTCACGCCAATTTACACACAACAGAGTGCCATGTGTCGCCGACAATAGGTTTTCTAAATTGAAAACCGCACTTTCTGCACGGGACACGTCTTGCCAAAAAAAAAATGGGCTCGCGTATTCTAAGATCCCGGCGCCCACCAGCCAAGGCAAAATCGTGTAAGTGATCCTAATATCAACAGAAGGGGAGGGGGTCTTAATCCTGCCCCAGCATGTCACGGCACAGACAACTTGGCCATATTTTGTCCCAAATAAAATGTTCCATTGTAAACATCAAGGCTGGCAAGTAAAGGCAGGTGCTGCTGATCATATCAAGCCCAACTGGGTGGGGGCGGGGGGTCAGAGGTTTTTTTGTAAAACTTGCCCTTTCCCGAAAGACCCAAAAAATTTGCCCTTTCCCCTCGCTTGCTATGTGCCTCGTGGGTAAAGTGCTACTGCCGAGTTGGGATCGGTGTTTCTACATGCACGCGTCCGTGTATTAAAATAGAAAAAACAGCTTAGCGATGACATGCCTCTTTGGTTCTTTTGGTAAAGTCACGTAGAAAAGAAAATAAAAAAAAAATAGAATACGACTACAGTGGCGCCGTCTTTCTTTTTGTCATTCTTTGGAGGAGCGTAGTCAGCCAGGTGAGGTGTTGGCTGTTGTGTAGTCCGGCTCTGTGTGTTGTGTTGCATTGTGTTAATAAGTTACCGTATTGTTTTTTTTTCTCATTCATTCTTACCTGATAACAGTTGCTGCTTGTGTTGCCATTGAAACGTCATATTCTATTATTTGATTTTATTTTCTACAAGACTTTACCGAAAGAACCAAAGAGTAATTCCTGCAGTCACGAAAGTTTCGAATCTAGTTTGATGATATGCCTCTTCTCAATTGTAAGTTTAGAACTTTCATCTCTGTTCTCATACACTATTGCACATTTTTACTGGACGGTTTCATACAGAGGCAGTGCTATGGAAATTGGCTCTCTCCTCATCTCAAACCTACTCCCCTCCACACACTCTCTTATCTCACTCCTAATATCATAATCTCACTCCGCTCCCCTCCACGTACTCTTTGGTCGAGCAATCAGGGCTTTCTGTCGAAGCCCCAGTCAACTTGTGCTGAGTGGAAAGTCAATGATTCACCTCTGCTACCCTCAGTCTGACTCCCCTTTATCCAGCTAACCATACCATACTGTGTTCAAGTCTAGGCTCTATTGGATAAAAAACAGACATTATTCAATTTATGCAGCTTCAAATTCAAAAGCTGTGCATCCCTGTTGCGAAAATAACATTTTACCATTGCATTTACGTAATTCACTGTATACATTACAAATCCCACACCCATGCACGCACCCTAATTGTTTACAGATAAATAATGCCTTCAAACCAAGCAACTCCGATCGCACATCAACAACAGACATGGACTGCATAATGAAAACCAAACTGAGGTGGTCATGCATTGTCTCAACAATACAATGTCACACACACACACATGCTGGGCCACACACACAGACATACTTGAGGGTACAATTAAAAGTAATTAAATAAATATTTGGTTGCCAAATAGCTGACTTATATCATCATTATCATCAGCCATGATCGCTGGATGATGGCCACCCTAAGCTGTCACCATCTCTCAAATTATTGTGATGCTGTAATCTATGTAGTATTGATCCATGTCTGCAGTGCGTGTGTCATTTTTACAGTCTGTCGATGTTAGCAGTTATTTTCGACTCTCTGAGTTACATTCACTCCCACAGCCACCGTTGTTCACTTTCCTCGATATGGCGGTGGCGCTCTTTCCGAGCTCTCTCCGATCTTACATTTACAAGCAAATTTCTTACATTGACATGCTAATCTCTCTCAATACAATGGCCACCCCCACAGCTTCGTTTGTCAAGATTTATCCGATCTTACATTGACATGCAAATTTAATCTCTAGCCCCGCCCACTGACACTTGGGCTACACCCATCTCAAACCTTTATAACTCCCTGCCTTAGCAGCAGTCCCGCTATATATTTTTCACCTGATGACGATTGCTTGTGTTGCGATCGAAACGTCGTGATATTGTTATTATTTTATTCTATTATTCTTCTATCTACGTGGCTTTACCGAAAGACTCAAAGAATATAAAATATAATATAGTCCCATTGGTTTCAAATGTTTGTCTCATCAGCAGTTCTATCTTTACTATTGGCTTAAGTGTACATGTACAGCCCTTTACCATCCACTGCTCGTTCAGGGCTTTCCAACGCCATATGGGTCATGAGAGTTGTTTAGCCATACCTCCCCACACTGGTCAATGTGGGTTGGTGAAGCCAGGGAACGGAGATGTGATAGCACAGAAGTTCAGTACGACAGATTTTGCTTATTATTTCCATACCTTACAAGTAAACGAGTATGATTATTATTACTACATGTGTGGCTATGTGGATGGCTAGTGATCTCTGGCACGGGCTATGTGCGATACTCACGAAGACTTCCTCAGGGGTGTGCCACATGTGCCAGAAGATCCAGAACCACATGAAGCTGCTCAGGAACATGCCGTAGCGCACGTAGTAGGGGTCCGGGTCTGTGGCTTGACGATAGCGCACTGCGTGATGCCCGCCGCCAGATCTGTCAGACACGGTATTAGCCGTGATCAATCCACACCTGGATGACCTTGGTAATATTCTTGGATTGTGAATACATTTCCAAAGTTGTAGAACATCACTGTCACCTTATGTAACGCCACAGTTCAGGTGTCTGTAAATCCACTTGAAGACAACATACCTATGAGTACAGCATGCCTTAGAAAATCTTAAATGTCTCATTATTATCATCAGCAGCCATGATCTATCCATTGCTGGATGAAGGCCTCCCCCCCCCCAAGTCATGACCATCTCTCATGGTCCTGCAAACAATCCATCTAGCTCCTGCACACGAGCCGATTTCATCTCTCCTCTGCAGGTAGATGTTCTTGTGGGCTACGCAGTTGTTTTTAAAGTGAATATTGAAGTGAAAGCAAGCCAACTAAAATAACACTGTGCAACAAATTTTTTTTTTTTTGTTCCTGGGTAGTAAGTGTTATTTTCCAATTTCTTATGCCTCAAAGGTACACAAAACGGTTATTATTCCCCACAAAGGTTGCTTTTGTGACGAGGACACAAAAGCAAATTTAATAATCCTACTCCATTAATAACACTGTATAAAAAATGTTCCTTTTTTTTGTTCCTGGGTAATAAGTGTTAAGGGCCGTCCATAAATAACGTCACGCACCTGGCGGGGGTCAGACATTTGTGACGATGTGTGACGAGGGGGGGGGGTTGAGAAATGTGACGTCACATCAAAATGCGCAACTTTAAATAAATATAGACAACACGTTCTACTTAAATAGACTTTTTAATAAATGTTTTCTCCTACAACATCAGAGTGCAGCGCCACATTAAATACGCACTACAATCACAATAGTTTAAAGCGATTTAAAGCATGTTTATTTTTTTTGGGGGGGCAGAGTTTTGTGACGTCATATTTGAGGGGGGGTCTGACTTTTTGTGACGTCGTGTGATGAGGGGGGGAGGTAAAAAATCGTCCAAAATCGCGTGACGTCATTTATGGACGGCCCCTTATTTACTAATTGCCTATGCCTCAAAAGTATAGAAAATGGCTATTATTACCCACAAACTTTGCTTTTGTGACCCAGACAGAGATATTTTAAAATGTACCTATTTCAATGAGAAAACGTGGTGTGCATTTGTGTCATTCCTTCACGTAAAGTCCTGGTCACAAAAGCAATGTTTGTGGGGAATAGCCATTTTATACCTTTGAGGCATAAGCAATTAGAAAATAACACTTACTACCCAGGAACAAAAATCGTGTTACATCGTGCGCGGTTATGTAACTGGACTAGAAACTTGAGAATAAATAAACATGTACATGATGTAAATAGCATTTTTACAAAATGTTATGAGACGCAATTACTGAATTTATATGAAGGGCCTTAAGCTTAAGGTGACAAGCGATGCTTTTTAAGAGTTAGTGCATCACACAAATGTGTGAGACAAGATTTCCAGCAGGTAGCTGTACAGCAGGTAGTTTCCTGAATCCATCTGTGCAGCCCTTTTGAAGATCCTCTCGTATTAGCAGATTTCACCAGGTACTCCAGTTTCCTCCCACGTGCAAAACACTTATTTGAATGTAATTTCACAAACATCTAAATGCAGCAGGGACCTCCTGAAAAAGATACTTTGAACAATTTACTTGATAGAATGCCGTAATTGTCATCATTAAAAGCGACTTGTAACCACAAATAAACTGAGCATAATGCAATTACTATTCAATTTGCAGCCACTTACAGCAAGCAGTGCTTCGTTTTGAGTTTGCTAGCAAGGATTGCATTCACTGTGGGTAATGGTTTCTGACCCATTCACTTTCATCAATGAAACTATAAGCTCTGTTCCAATAATGGAACATTCTTCATTGCTTTTGTGGCCACTTGCTAATGGCACCTTGGCAGACCTTGTTGTGGCATAACACCTCTGACAGCGATAAGCTGCCTGTGACAAAACACATCCAGCTGTATTTATGCTCCTGGCACAGATCTGTATATCGAAAATATAAATAAGCAATCGTCGCAAAGGATCGTTATTTTCATAAACTCAGTGAACAGTGTACACATTTATAACAATAACACAGTCTTTGTTTGTAACATATCTCAAGTTTATATGGTATACAGGGTGATACAGATACCAAATTTCTAATAACCCTCTTACAATCGCCTCAACTGTGAAAATAATATTGTGAAATCGATGGCTCTATATCTTATATGTAGCGCCTTTTAAATGAAATAAAAGATTGTCCAAATACGTTTTTTCAATAATTTTGGGTAGGGTAAATGGATTACCCTCTATTGGTGAAGCAATCTTGTGACATTGAACGTCGCAATTATAGCCCCTAGAGCCAGTGGTGGAAATTTTTACATTTCTTTAGCCGATGGTGGAAAGTTGGCATTTCTTTAGCCGATGGTGGAGGAAATTTGACATTTCTTTAGCTGATGGTGGAGGAAATTTGACATTTCTTTAGCCGGTGGTGGAAATTTGACAATTATTTTGGCAGAATTGCCAAACATCAATTTTTTTTTGCAAACGCCTAAAAACGAGGCTTGAAATTTAGTGAGTTTCCTGGATGAAGGAATTAGAGGTTCACTTTCACTGAACCTCGAAGGATCGCAATGATTACTATTGCATGGTGGATAATTTACGACTGTGCTCATATAGATGTCAGGAGTGATTGATGATAACCAAGTGAGTCTGTCCCCAAGCTTAAATCAGTGGAGCAGTGCACAGTTATGTTGCCTGTACTGACACAGTGACGGAAATTACACTTTCCCATAAGCAATAAGCGTGATAACGGCGTGCATCTGCTTTCACTTCGAGAAGTGGAAATTAAACACACGTATGGGCGACGGCAAGTGCATCTAAGAACTCAAATTACTTCCAAAAACCTACTACTCCTAGGACAATATAGTACCGTCAATTCACTGCTTGATGAGGGCCTCCCCACGACGTTGGGCTCGTGGGGTTTATTCGGTGACTATTTCGTGCTGCAGAGTGCGGTCAGAATAGACGTGGCGAGCGTACAAAGTACAGCAATGAGGTTATGCTGCGCTGCCCTCTGCTGACAAGACCACACGTTTACGCTTGGCCTGCCGCCTATCCCACACACGATTTAGGCTTTAACTCTGCTTGACGAGATTGGGCACATTTCAGGTGATTTGGTCAAAAGTACCACCAACGTTGTAGATATTCAGTGTTTTAGGTAGTGTAGTTTTTTTAAGCTATCGGTAAACACCCGAGTCAAGACTCTCTAGATTTGAAGTTTCCGTGGCTGCAAGGATCCATACTCTTTGGTTCTTTCGGTAAAGTCACGTAGGTAAAAATAAATGAAAATAACTAAATTAAATCACGTTTCGGAAGCCTCTGTCATCAGGTAGGACAGCCACAGCAAGAACTAATGTGCTGTGGCTGTGTTGCTTCCGAAACGTCGTGATTTATTTTTGTTATTTTAATTTAATTCAATTTTTTATTATTTTTAGTTTCACTTACGTGACTTTACCGAAAGAATCAAAGAGTATGACTCCGTAATGATTTGAGCGAGTACATATTTATCGAATAAGTCAATGCCTGGAAAGTGCTTGGATAGGTGCTCACCACGTATAAACAGGTGCGTATAGGCAGCGCGGGTAGGCTGCGGGCAGCAGAGAGCAGTGCACCGATTTACTCTGTTGACTGTACTTCTATGCTCCCACGTCGACGGTCCCCGCCTTCGAAACGTCACATTGACCAATATGGTGAAGTATGACCACCCCCCACCCGCACGACGTGGGGAAACCCTCAACCAGCAGGGGATATAAAACAAATAAACAGGGACAATCAATGTACGAGTGTACATACAAATAAACCAACATCAACAAATAATCGTTAAATGTATGTTTTTTTAAATCGATAAACGTGACATTGAAACCCAAGAACCCTAGCACAGGCTTCACCCTGACAGCTAGGCCGCGCGAGTTAACAAGCTCAACGTTTTCGCTTCTAACTTGGCTTTTTAAAAACATTCTTTCCGCAAACGTTGAAACCGCCGCCACCACCACCACCACCACCCCCCTCACCTGCGGACGGGGACCCTGAGAGGGGTCACAATAGCCCGGCGAGCCGACACGGCCGCCCTGAGCAGCGGTGACAGCATCCTCCTGCTGAGGCCGGGGACGCGACCTTCCCCGCTCGCCCACTATGGCGGTGACGTCACCGGCGAGTTTCCGGTGACGTGAGCAGCGCCGGCCATCTTTGGTAGGGGTTCAGAGTGTGGGGGCGTGGGGAATGTCACGCACAGACCAAAGATGGCCGATGATTCCCTGACAAAGATGGCCGATGGCACCCCTGACAAAGATGGCCGATGGCACCCCTGACAAAAATGGCCGATGGCACCCCTGACAAAGATGGCCGATGGCACCCCTGACAAAGATGGCTGATGTCCCCCTACTCTTCGGTTCTTTCGGTAAAGTTACGTAGGTAAAAATAATAATAAAATAATAATGCAATAATAATAATAAATGAAAATATCAAAATTTATTTTACTGGAACAGTTACACCTGCTTGTGTTGCTTCCGAAACGTCGTGATTTAATTTAGTTATTTTCATTTATTATTATTTTATTATTATTTTTACCTACGTGACTTTACCGAAAGAACCTAAGAGTATGAATCCTAGCAGTCACGAAAGTTTCGTCACATCAAAATGCGCAACTTTAAATAAATATAGACAACACGTTCTACTTGATTAAATAGACTTTGTAAATAAATGTTTTCTCCTACAACATCCGAGTGCAGCGCCACATTAAATACGCACTACAATGAGAATAGTTTAAAGCGATTTGAAGCATGTTTTATTTTGGGGGGGGGGGGGGCAGAGCTTTGTGACGTCATATTTGAGGGGGTGGTCTGACTTTTTGTGACGCCGCGTGACGAGGGGGGTGGGGTCAAAAATCGTCCAAAATCGCGTGACGTCATTTATGGACGCCCCCTTGAGAACAGAATCCGATGATCTATAAAGCTCTTTTTCACAGATGTCCAGTCGGGGCCAGTGACAGAAGCAATTCATATACAGTGGTACATCGGTATACGTCGTTAATTCGTTCCAGAAGGTAGGACTTATACCGAAAATGACGTATACCAAACGATTTTTTTCCATAAGAAATAGAGGGAAAGGAAATAATCCGTTCCAGAGGAAACTAAATTATATTTTACATGGCATATTACACAATATACCATCGAAATAACTACCACCCAGCAGGGGGCACAGCATACAAACAGTACAGCAACACTGTAAACGTACTTTTCATTTTTCGATTTAAAGCTTTCGTGACTGCAGGGATTTATCTTCTTGGTTCTTTCGGTAAAGTCACGTAGAAGGGAAATGATAAAATTATAAAATAACAAAAATAAAACATGTTAAAAATAAAACATTGTTTTATTTTTATTATTTTATTATTTATTTTCTACGTGACTATACCGATAGAACCAAGAAGATGGGTACTTTTCATTCAGATGGAACGGTGTCACAGTGATTCGCGCACTGCGGAATGAACCCGGCATTGGCTCACAGTGGTGAGTCAGATGGGCAACTGTCCTGATCCCAGAATCGTGGCAGTCTGGGGAAATCTCTCAAGTCATTACAAGCTTTGTTTTTCGTCACTTGTGCAATATTAATACTCCACGAAAGACGAGGCATTTACACGCAGATCCCTCGTTCGGTCATTGTGACTTTATATTTCGTTTGTAGCGTATGTTGACAAAGAGGCTTTTTATTAAATTGTCATAATTGATAACAATTTAAATGTACATCAATTCAAGAAGCGCTGCATTGACAGATGTCAAAGGTATCCAGTACAACTGATATCGACACCTAGTGTTTTTAAGTGCACAATATATTAAAGCATTGTGGTCTATATTGCAAAGAAAAATGTGATTTAAACATGCACGTCATTGCATGCGTTTTACGAAATACATGTACATGTACTGCAAGAAAAACAACAATAGCAGCAGTCATTCCCTCGCTGACACCGCATTTTGTGCCAGGCTAGGTGCACTTTGAGGTAATCACGTGAATTGTCAAAGGCTGTCTGCTGGCATGAGGAGGTTCCTGGACACGCCCAGGTGTTCATTTGGGTTAGCCGACTTGAGATGAATGGCAGGTGTACGTACACACACACACACACCTGTAGTAAGTGTATAAATCAAGAATAAAGTGTACAAGTTGCAATAGGATATGAATACAATTTTGCAATATCTGTTTCTTATTAAACGCATGTTTAAACCGAACTTTTTGGAAACCATCATCATTAGATTAATGAAAACTGATAATGACATATTCTTGGTTCTTTCGGTAAAGTCACGTAGAAGGGAAATAATCATTGTTATTGTTTAATATTTTGATTATTTTATGATTTCCCTTCTACGTGACTTTACCGAAAGAACCAAGAATATGAATCCCTGCAGTCACGAAAGCTTTACATTAAAATTTGATAACTGACATATTAAACTATGTTATTTAAGAAGAAAAAATTGTCACAATTTTTCTAATAGGCTCCATTTTAAAAAAATCTGGAATGTTTATAACCGACATTAACAGAACATCAGAGTTAGTTGAGTGAAGGTCACAGCAATCATTGATGTGTGTTGAACTTCTTTTGCACCGTACGTAGACAACCGCGATACATCTTTTTCAGGAGGGTCTTGCTTCAAATGTTGAGCCACTCACATTTTAATCGTGTTGTTGTTGGTGCTTCATGGAAGGACAGTGCCTGCATGAAAACATGCAACTACAAATGATCTGCAACCCACTTGCTGTACTGTCATCTAGAGGCGACCGACTTGTGTCTCGTGAAAATCGTCATCTCTGCTGAATCACCAACCCCCGGTTGGACAGGTGCTGAATCTTGGACGAATTTCCTTGGAGCTTTAGAGGCGAAAATTCACCACCCTCGCAGAGACCTGTGGAAATGTCGAATCGTCATCATCACACATCGCCATTTCTTCCTTCCTTATGCTAGACCCCACAGCTACTGAAAGGTCAACAACCATAACTCAAGGTCTGTTAATTCATCAACATCATCATCGTGACGGTCCAAGAGATCATCGTGACCAAACGTCACTGATGCGGCCATCACTTCCCTCTTGCTAGATTCTGGAATTGTTGAAACAAATTGACACTCGTTTTACAAAAAGCTAGCCCTTACACATCATCAACACATTGGATTTGCGGTGAGATTAGGCTGCCTATGGCCACATCGTCCGGCATGTCTGCAGTCATCCCGAAAGCTTGAAATCCAAGCAGGCTTTAGCCTGGATGGTGCTGAGCTGGGACAACTATGCACAACACGTGTTGCAGGCTGCTGTGGCGTTACTCTGCGGGCAACGCTGCGAAATACCATGTTACTAGACTTTATACTTATAAGTTTACACGTCCTATACTGTATGTGCTCAACCACCGCTACCATCTCGCACTAGCCAGCGTGGTGAAGTATGACCAAAATAAGCCCCACGACCCTGACGGCGTGGGGAGGCCCCTCACCCGCCTCCGATTAGCACGGTTGGCTACGTACGGTGCGAAAAAAGTCCAACTCACGTACGAACATCCAGCAACGGACTGACAAAAACTGGTCTGTTACATGTACATAAGATCATTATATAATTTTTTTTATTTTTAGAATGATTCCGCATTTATCGCGTGTCTTGTGACAACCGTTCCAATTAGCTGGGGCGCTTGTAAAGATGCTCCATCAATTGAGTTCACCATGCGCGAGCAACCGATTGACTAACTGTAGTGTGCCCATTTATACTACTAATATGTACTGACTATTGAACTTATTTCGCACCATACGTATCCAACCTTGCTAATCGGAGGTGCCTTGGACTAAGGCGCCATACACATCCATATCAGATAAGATTGCGAATTACACTTCTTTGGAAAAGGGACGCACGCACCGTTAGGAGAGGTTGCAGCTCGGGATGACTTCTCTGTTGGCAAATGACAGATTTTCTCGCATCCCAGCACCCATCATCCCCACCTCTCTCTCTCTGCGCACCCCCCCACCACCGAACACCTCCACACGATGTCAACAACGGCGGCGACGCGGCGAGCTCCGGCAAGGGCAGCGTCTGCGGAGTGCGCGCCTGAAGTCCGGGTTGAAGGCGGCGTAGATGAGGGGGTTGAGGGCGCTGTTCACGTAGCCCAGCCACGTGCAGGGCCCGCTGGCCAGCGCAGGGGTCCGGCAGGCGGGACACACAGCGTGGGACACGTGCACGACGAAGAACGGGGTCCAGCACACGAGGAATGCGCCTGGGAAGCGGGGTGCGTAAAACCGATGCCGCAATGTTAATTGTACATAGGCAAACATCCACACGTGTATTTACAATAAAGGGGAGGGGGGGTAGATACAGATGTGTCGTTGAAACCCGCCACCAGCCGACACAGCGACTTAAGGGGGGGGAGGGGGGCAGAGCTTTGTGACGTCATATTTGAAGGGGGGTCTGACTTTTAGTGATACCGTGTGACAAGGGGGGGGGGAGGGTCAAAAATCGTCCAAAATCGCGTGACGTCATTTATGGACGGACCCTTAGTGAGGTTTGTCTCGTAAACAAAACGTGCCATGGCAGTGTGGAGGTTGCTCTACCAGCAGCTACTGATGACAGTGATGCCGCTGCTGCTCCTGCTGATGATGCTCTTGCTGCTACAGCTCAAGATGATGGTTTACGCGTATAACATATGGCATAATCACCATTAATCTATAATAAAAAAACAATTATCCAGTGCTATAGGCTGCCTACATACGAACCGAGCCACAACATGTCCTATGCGCAAAGCATGCAGCTCGCATGCACGTGCACCCAGGCCAGTGGTGAAGCGGAGTTGGCATAGGAGCCCTGTACAATTGAACCCCATTTAGGAGCCCGGTGCCTTGGCCCCGCCTGGCACGTGAGCACACGTGTAGTTGCACCACCTGGCACACTCGATAGCCAAGCCACTGAACCAACCCTTAAAATGCAATTCAAAGTGGAAGCGCAGTACAGAGCAAATGGGTAATATCAGTGTCCCGCAGAGATATGGTCCGATCGCTGAGACGTAAAGAGATATTCTGAATTTTTTTTCATAAAAGATAAACAAGCGACAGAGATTAACCATTTGCATACCATGGTTTAAGATGATTGAAACGAAAGTGATGAACAAGGAATAGAGATGAGAAAGAAGTGGATAAGAGACACAGATTCGTGATATGAATGAGCATGATCGAGATTAAAGAGCTGGAGACAAGAAATCCACACGAGTGGTCACTGGTGGCATAAGTGCAATCGTCCAGGTGGAGCCGCAATATTGTTGAGAAAACAAATCCCATGCGGGTTCTCAGGGGGCCCCAACTCGTAGCTTTGGCCACCAGGGGGTCGAGGGGGGGGTCAAGGCACCCCTGTCCCCCTGCTCGTTACACCACTGGTGAAGTACTGCACACACGTATACAATACAAAGTGGAAGTACTGCACAGACGTGCACACACGTGCAGTACTGCATAGGCGTGCCCTACCAACAAACCGATCATTTTAAAAACAGAGCCCCCCCCGAGTGAATCAAGTTGATGAACCACTGTGTATGGAGCATCTGAACTCACTGCATCTTACCGATGACGATGGGAAGCACCTTCATGGCTTTGCGCTCTCTTCGGCCGATGAACCGGCTCGGTCTCATCCCACTCACCTCCTCGGTGGTGCCTCTCCTGCCGCACGAGCCCTACGGACCGCACGCCCCCCCCCCCCCGGCTCCGTGTGAGTAACGCGTCGTCGTAGTCATCGTGGGGGACGCACGACACGCGGAGCGGACACCCTTGATTGTACCGCGTGCTGGAGCGCCCTCTCCTGTCGGGCACAACGCCGACCCAACTGGAGCGATCCCGCAATTAATCGCGCCTGAGAATTGCCCAGCCCGGTGCCGAAAGGTGGGGAGAGATGTTATAACTACCTCGACCCGGGTTCGATCCTGACCCTGACGCCTCTTGTATAATTGGAGTTTGCATGTCTCTCTCCCCGTGGTCGCGTGAATTTTTCTCCGGGTCCACTGAGTTTTCTCTCCGCATTTAGAATCAACGTGTGCGTTTAGAGCAGTGGTTCTTAACCTGGGGTGCGCGCACCCCCTTGGGGTGCAAGATGCCCTTTCTGGAATTGCGAGACATGGCCAGAGTTTTTTTGAAGGTAAATAATCGAAACACAGATTAAGCACGAGCACGTAAGTACAACTACTTTGTTTCAGCAAACCTATGTATTTATTAACATTGTACGTTTTGTTACAATTGTAAACCAAATGGGTGCAAGGCTGCATGGAAAGTTAAGCACCAATTAGAAAAATTGTCTGCTTTTCATGTCCACGTGACAAGCCATTTCGTCGAGCTGCCATTTGTGGCCAGGTCGCTTCTGAAAAATAACTCAGTGGGCCTCACCTGGTCAAATAAAAACAAAGTTTAGTTGTAACTTAGATAGCAGCGCAGCAAGTAGATTGCCGATATACGCGCACCGCTTTGCGCGTGTTCCCTCTCTCTCTCCACGTGGTGTTTTCTCCACTCTGCTGTCTCCTCCCAAGCACAACACAACGCCCAAAACGTTGATTTTGGCGATCAACTCATTGCAGAGACTCAGTCCGTCTCATTTGCGTGAACCAAACAACTCAACACGTTCATCAGTAACAACACTGTGGCCTTAAAAGGAAAACATATCTATATAATAGGCGACATGTCGGGAAATGGCCCTTCGTAGCAATTATGCTACGTGCATTTGGTGAGTGGTGGAAATTCCACTATTCTTATTGTGAAAATGTCTCCATATCATGGTACCATGTTGCCAAGAACACAATTAGTAAATTCTATTTTTAAATCCTTTATATTAAGTTAGCTTGCTTGCTTAGGACCGTGCAAATCTTTCGGTCGTTTTTTAACCCACTTCCCGTGATCCAATCGAGCTGACATTTTCCACACAGACTCGTTGTGCGTGACAATTAATGTTCGTGAATTTTTTTTCTCCAAAATTGCACACTTTTTAGGATAAAAATATTATATTTAATTACCAATTGCTTAATGGTGCAATGCAATCATCTGACCCATAGGTGGCAGCCATCTCAAGCCAGAGGACGAGAGGACTCTAGCCGCCACGTATATAAAGGATTTATAGTGAAAAACTTAGTTTTTACGGGTTATACTTATTTACTCGTTTATAAATTCACCGATGGATGAAGGCCTCCCACCCATGTCGTCTCATGGTGGGTGTGATGTCGCTCGTCACTCAGTGTTAGCCGTGGCCTGGAATCAAACTCAGGTCGCCACTCCAACCTGACCCCTTCACCTGTAGGTCGCGGTGAGCGCTGTTCATGGTGCTGCTGGTGGGGTTGGTGAAGGAGCTTGTATGCTCCTCCTTCTTCTCATCCTGATGATGCTGCTGCTGATGCTGCTGCTGCTCCTTCTCACCAGGGATTGAACTCTCACCCCGGCAGGTTGGAGACCCACTCGGCCTCACAACTCCTGCGCCGCTGAGCTGTCTCGTCCGCACACTCTCCTTGTCCTGGCTACGCCGCACGCTGCTGCTGCTGCATCTGCAATGGCCCGCGTGCATATTCAAAGCAATAACTATTATGGTGATAACAATTTTCAGCACTTTATTATTATACTTTTGGATAGAGGCCCTTCCCACGCCGTGTCGGCTAAGGGAATTGTTTGGCCATACCTTAGAACGCTGGTCAGTGCGGGTTGTATAAGGGGTGGCCAAGGATTGGTTCAGTTATAACTCGCCACTGATGTTAGCCGTGGCCTGGAATCTAACTCGGAATATTGGGTTCATTGCGCGGGTATTGGACTTTATATCGCGTAAATATTGTCAATAATGGCTCTTATTCTAGATTTGAAGCTTTCGTGACTGCAAGGATAATAAAAGTAAAATAAAACAAATTAAAAAATTCACGACGTTTCGGAAGCAACACAAGCCTCCGTCTTCAGGTGATACAGCTGTCGTGGCTGTGACGGTTCCACCTGAAGACGGAGGCTTGTGTTGCTTCCGAAGCGTCGTGAATTTTTAAATTTGTTTGATTTTACTTTTATTAATTTAAATTTTTTACCTACGTGATTTTACCGAAAAAACCTAAGAGTAATAATGGCTCTTCTTCATAGCACCCTGACTAAACGGCGCGGGGCCAGTGGTGGCTATGCACGTGGCCTGTAATCCAGCACTGTGGGGACAGCAGCGAGGGTTGGTGGCTCACCGCACGAATGTTGTGACACTCCTTTCCCGTGGGCGTCGAGGAGGAGAAGGCACTAGAGCGAAAATATGGACTAAGATCGTCTGTCCCTCCTGTGTGCGATAGACCAGGGGTAGGCAACTTGTGGCAACGGAGCCGCAGGCGGCTCATAAGCGACTGCTTCGTGACATGATTCATTAAGGACCACCGTCTCGTAGTCACGTGCATTGCGGCTCTTGAAACATTGAGTTGTTTTTACAACCCCCTGAGATAGACTGGGTTTTCCCTGGGTGCTTCGGTTTCCTACCACGGGCAAACACTCATTAACAGGATGAAAACATATATAGAGAGGACCCCAGAGCTTGGGCAATTGTCGGTCGCCGGCTCGCCGCCTGGTTGTCTTCCTGGCCGTCTGTGTTTCCTTGCGCCTTCTGAGAATATTGTGTGTGTTTACAAGTTTATCGTATATACGTTAAACATTTGTTATTTTAAGGCCAACGCAGCAGCAGCAGCAGCAACGTCACTGAATAATTGATCTTACTTATGCCGCGCACTCCATCTCCGTAGCCCCCGGCAGACGCAGCAGTAGAGCGCGAGCATGGCCGGGCAGGGCACGAAGAAGGAACACACGGACGAGAAGATGACGAAGGCAGGCCGCTCCAGGCGGCACACGGCCGGGTCGCGCTCCGGGTTCGAGTTCGCACCCAGGGCCAGGGGCGAGGCGAGCGCCAGTGAGAGGAACCACGTGGCGGCGATGAGGGCTGCCTGGCGCACGTTCACGCGCTTGTGCTCGTAGCGCAGTGGCGCGCGCACCGCGATGAACCTGCTCGCGAACACGCGTTCGCGCGCGTGCACACGGAGACGCGCCTCCGATTAGCACGTACGGTGCAAAATAAGGTAAACATACATACACACGTACATGCACGCGCACGCATAGAGGCGGATCATTCGTGCACGCGTAGGGAGACGCGCAAGCACACAATGGACAAAGATCCCCCATATAGCCTTGGCAGGCTGTTGGGACAAGTGCTGTTAGCAAGCACATATGAAGAACGTCATGCCCTGGCTGCCTTTGTATCTCTCATGGCGATTTTTTTACACATCGCACCAGGTACTCATTTGAGGTTGAGTCGACCCAGGGGAACCCCGAGACCGGTAAAGTCACGTAGATAGGAAAATAATAAAAATAATAACAATATCCCGACGTTTCGATCGCAACACAAGCAATCGTCATCAGGTGAAAAAATTGTGGGAGAGCTGCTGAGGCAAGGAAAAACATATTTGCTTGTGTTGCGATCGAAACGTCGTGATATTGTTTTAATTTTTTCATTTGTAAAATAATTTTTCTATCTACGTAGCTTTACCAAAAGACCCAACGTATATCTATTGCTTTGACTCTAAAGTGATGAGGATTACTCTGCATGTCAGAGCAGGTAGAAAAGTGCTGTTCCCTACGTCACTCGAAGCGATCTCAGCGGTAGCTCTGTGACATCCACTTCCGTCGACCATCTCTAATACGAAGGGTTGCACTGTTGTGCAAGAGATCCAAATGGATTCATCATCTCATTACATGAGGCCGATATCACAATCGGGCTAATATTGGACATGTTTTTTCCCTCTAAATGTATACACATTATTGAAAAACGCCGCGTAGACACTGAAAAGCAGTGCTCTTCATCGCAAGGTCCCGCGTCCCCTGGTCGCCTTTAGTGCATTCCCTGATGTTGTGGACCCACGACAATACACAGAGAGTGAAAACACCGCCCATCATCATCAGTCGTGCTGCTGTCACCCCCCCCCCCCCCCGCCGCCCCCCCCCCCCCCCCCAGTGGTTTCAAATGTTGTGGCGGCCCTCACACTGATGATGAAGAACAAAAGAAAAATTAACCCGTAAAAACAAAGTTTTTCACTATAAATCCTTTATATGCGTGGCATCGGTTTTATTTTATTATTCATTTCTGTTTTTCTTGAGTAAGAGTTTCATTTTTATCACATTGGTATTTCAAATTAAATATGAAAAAAAAATCCTAAAAAGTGTAAAATTTTGGAGAAAAAAATTTCAGGAAAATAAATTGTCACGTACAATGAGTCTGTGTGCAAAATGTCAGCTCGATTGGATCACGGGAAGTGGGTTAAAAAACGACCGAAAGATTTGCACGGTCGTAAGCGCGCAAGCAAGCAAGCAAGTGAACTTAATATAAAGGATTTAAAAAGTTAGCGAAAATCACCGCTGTAGACGAACCAAAGTGACACCTTAAGCCGGGCTGTGGGTGGTATCTGACACCTGTCGAGGCTGATGGCGCACAGGTTGTAGATGGAGGCGGTGCACAGCATCACGTCCAGGGTCATCAGGGCGTCGCACAGCCCGCTCCCCAGGGTCCACACGCCGCTCAGGAACTGCTCGCACGGTTAGACGTTGCGTACGGTGCGAAAAAAGTTCAACGCACACACACGGCACGGTACGTACGCGCCGGGAGCGGAGGGGGCGAGGTCGGAATTTCCGAGACGGCAACATCGCCACCATCATCCGCATAAGCAGCAGCACGAACTAACTAAACAAAAAAATAAGCTAAGACTAAAAACACACCACAACCACATTGAGCAACCAAGAACACCGCCACCCACCGCTACAGAGTTGGGCATAATCCACGACACGAACACCCCTTCACACAAAGACAAAGCTCCCCCGTGTAGCCTTAACAGACTTAAGGGGCAAGTGCTGTTAGCGAGCACCTATGAAGACCGGTACGGCACACGAGGGGGTGGGTGGCCAGCACCACGCCTGGCCGCCTTCATCTCACTGGTGGCCATGTTTTAACACATCGCACCAGGTACTCATTTGAGGCTGAGTCGACCTAGGGGAGGCCCAGAACCGGTTCAGATAATCGTCACCGGTGTTGGCCGTAAGCGGGAATCGAACTCGGGTCGCCGTGTTAACAGCGCAGTGCGCTACCGCTCTCCACTATTTACACAAGACAAAGATCCCCCGTATAGCCTGAACAGATTGTTGGGGCAAGTACTGTTAGCGAGCACCTATGAAACCCGAACCGGAATAGCGCGCGAGGGAGGTGGGTGTTGGTGGCCAGCAACCATACCGCACACAGAGACACACACGGATGCGCGATTTGTGGACCCAACCCAGCCAGCTCAGCCACCCACCTCCGAATAGACGAACAGAGGCAGGACCAAGATGCCCACCAGAAGGTCGGCCACTGCCAGGCTCACGATGAACCAGTTGGTGGCCGTGCGCAGGGAGCGCTCGGTGGTCACGCAGAGGCACACGAGGGAGTTGCCGAGCAGAGTTGTTGCGACCAGACCCACGCCGAGCGCCAGTGCCGGGTAGCTGAGTCGTTCCTGTCCCTCGTCTCTCCCGTACGGCTCGCCGGAGCTCAGGTTGCGCATGATTGACTGATAGATTGGGGCTCACTGATTGGGTTTAGGTGAACGGCGTGCGCTGTTCGCGCGCGCGTGTGTGTGTGTCGAGGTGGGGGTTATTGCGCGTGTGTGTGTGTGTGTCTGTCTGTGCGTGAGAGTGAGTCGACTTAGTCTTAATTGAAGTCCTGGTGCGGTATGTACAATATCAGCACGGGGGAGACAAAGGCGGCCGGGCGTGGTGCTGGCCACCCACCCCCTCGTGTGCCGTACCGGCCTTCATAGGTGCTCGCTAACAGCACTTGCCCCGACAGTCTGTTAAGGATATACGGGGGATTTTCGTATTTATCTTGTATATTATGAGTGTGTGTGTGTGTAAAATACTGTTGGAAAAAATTAAACTTGCCCGGAAAACTACGAGACTGGTCGACTATGTGTGCAATTTATACAGTATTTAGATGTACGTGGCACATTGGAGTCGCAGAATGTTCATGAGTTAAGCTATCTTATCACTTATAATATGTGCATGTATTACCCTTTCATTATGAAATTGCTGCTCCTGTTGTTGTCACCTGTGTTGAAGAGACAGAGGCTGCTGTTGTCACCTGTGTAGACGAGACAGAGGCTGCTGCTGTTATGTCACCGGTGTAGACGAGACGGAGGCTGCTACTGCCGCTGCGTGCGATGCGAGCTGCAATGCTCGCAGCTCCGAGCTCGCAGCTCCGAGCGGGGGGGGGGGGGAGCTCGCAGTCAGGGATGACGCTCACGCACAGAATCGCACGAAAAAAACAAAGAACGCCCTCCCCCCCCGTGTACTCTTAAAAAAAAGACTGTTGGGGCAAGTGATGTTCGCGAGCAACTATTGTAGATGGAACGGCACGCGAGGAGTTATGGGTGGCTAGCACCATTGCCCAACCGCCTTTGTCTCCCCAATGGCGATGTATAACCGAGACATCGCACCGGGGAACTCATTTTAAGGCGCCGTTGACCGAGGGGATGCACAAAACCGGTTCAAACACCACTCGCCACTGATGATATCCGTGGTTGGGATTCACACCGATGTCGACTACTGTTGGTCACGGTGGGACGGGGGGGTGGAGGAGGCGGTGTTTAACCATACTTCACTCCGCTGGTTGTTTGCGCATAGGCTGGTGAAGCTGCGGTGAGCCTCTAGCCCCGGTTCAGACATCACTTCGCCACTGGTGTTAGCCGTGGCCGGGGAATTTAATTCAAGGAGCTCGGTTCATAGGGGAGACCGCTGCTCACCACAGCGCCGTGATAATAAAATGCTGCACAATATAATTGGGAGTGGGGGGGGGTGGAAAGAAATAGATAATTAAGTGACGTTCAAAGGATGTCATGTAACCCGGTGGGAGGCCCTTTAACCCCCACGTGCTCGCTGTGTCTCAGCAACACGAGAGGGGACAACACCGACACGCGCTTTCGCTGCGATAAATTGCCACGCGATAAAGCCGCTTCGTTCAGCTATCAATTGTGGCCAGGTCGCTTCTGAAAACGAAGCTAATGTCTCAGTGGGCTTTACCTGGTAAGATAAAAATAGTTTAGTTTTGTTGGTATATCTATTTTTTCAGTTATTTGTTTACCTTTCCTCTACTTTGTACTCCTGTCGTGTTTTTGTTTGCATTTGTTGTTGATAACGTTCTGACCCGCCCCTACTGGAGATCTGTGAGAAAAAAAGAGCTTTCTAGCTCATCGGATTATCCTCCAGTCAAAATCAAAATTCTGATCGCGTGTCGGAGCAGCGCCGACACCTCATCATCGACACGAGGATCAGGGGGTGTGTGGGGGCGGTGTGCGTGGGAGGGGGGGCGGTGTGCGTGGGGGGGGGTGTGCGTGGGAGGGGGGGGGGCGGTGTGCGTGGGAGGGGGGGCGGTGTGCGTGGGGGGGGGGGGTGTGCGTGGGAGGGGGGGGGGCGGTGTGCGTGGGAGGGGGGGTGTGCGTGGGGGGGGTTCACATGGTGTCAATGTGGTGTCCTGCTCAAGTGAGCAATGATGCGGTGCTTAATATCGACTCCTCGCACCAGGGGATGACATTCCTGGCAAGATTATTTTATCGTAATTATTTCCAGGCAAGCTAAGCGGGGCTTGAGCCTGGATGTGTGATTCTACGGGGGTGACCGCCATGCGTACAACCACTGGCCGAGCCAGTGGGGGGGGGGGGGGGGGTGGCACGTGCCCCCCCAATGATCCGATCGAAATTAGGGATTTCGATCGGATCATTGGGGTTTATTAGTAATAAATCGGCATTTTGCGACCCCCACTTCCATTGTGTAGCATATTTTTACGTGCCAAGGACTCTATGAGATGATAGGACAATAGTCTGAGTCCATAATTGGCAATAAGTAACGGCAAAGCAGTTATAAGTGACTCAGAATTGTGCGCAGTTGCGTCTACACAACACGACTTCCCTGAAGGCGTCAACACCTTCAGCGAGCGCGATGCCGATCACACGACGCGGTTCGAAATCGACCCTCGATCGATGGCTGCGCCATCGCCGCACACGCGTCGAATTAAAAGCAAGGGGCAAGTCCTGACTTACTAACAACTCCTCTATCATTTTTCATTGCTGGAGGGGTTGCCCCCCCCCTACCTGAAAATCATGGCTCCGCCATCGCTACAACGCAGACGGTGTGGGTCGTGCAAGCGGAGCGACGTTGAGACCAGTGCAGCGACATACACGGCTGTGCTGTACCTATGGGGCCGTCCATAAATGACGTCACGCACCTAGGGGGGGGGGGAGGGTCAGACATTTGTGACGATGTGTGACGAGGGAGGGGGGGGTTTGAGAAATGTGACGTCACATCAAAATTCGCAACTTTAACTAAATATAGAATTGTTATAACAACACTAATTGTTATAACAACACTCCTACAACATCAGAGTGCAGCGCCACATTAAATACGCACTACAATGACAATAGCTTAAATCGATTTGAAGCATGTTTCATTTTAAAAATGGAAATATAGTTTGTGGGGGGGCAGAGCTTTGTGACGTAATATTTGAGGGGGGTCTGACTTTTTGTGAAGCCGTGTGACGGCGGGGGGGGGGGGGTCAAAAATCGTCCAAAATCGCGTGACGTCATTTATGGACGGCCCCTATATGTCCCCACTCCTGTAACGCTCCCCACACTGCACTGACCCCGCCACTCACCAACGTGGCGAATTCTCATATTCTTGGTTCCTTCGGTAAAGTCACGGAGATAGAAAATAAAAACAAATTCCCGTTGAGTAACTCCGCCACGCACACAATCCGCGCGGCGTGGGGTAGCCCTCGTCCTCATCCAGCAGTAGATAGACACACACACCACACAAATAGGGCCTGTTCATGTTGACAGAGCAATTACGGCGGTGATCGGGTCTCGCGTTGTTTCGGACGGAGCGGATCTTGGCTCCCAATTAAATGTGAATGATGGGTGAAGTCGTGCGGCGCGCGTGGGGGCGTTGGAGGCGACGGTGCTCGTCACATGTCGTGACAATCGACGAGCCAGACGGCAGATCATCTCGTTGAAAGACGAGGGATACACCGTCTCGCGAGTGCTCTGCCGATGAGACGCTGTCTGTCGAAACCGGTCCACAGTTTTGCTTTGCGCTGCGTGCGTATCAACGCCGCTGGGTATTTTACGCAACTTCCATTAGCATGGTTGGCTAGGTACGGTGCGAAAGAAGTTCAACAGACATACGCTCCTCTTTCTGTCTCTCAGTGTAATCCCAAAAACACGCTTCTCTCGATACCACACTTTGAGGTTTATGTTCGATTTGCTTCGTTAAAAGGCCACGCTTGTGATCATATAGCAGCCTACTTTAATATTCTGCGTTGTCGTCCCCGCCATAGGAATGTGGAATGCTCATCGCTGACCAACAACAGCGCAGAAGGGCGCCGCCCAATGCTCGTTTGAGTAATGCACATGTTCATTTGACATCGGGGAGGGAGCGATAGCCAGATGTTAACTACCTCGCCTGGTATGCAGGTGGTCGTGGGTTCGATCCAGACCCTGACGCCTCCTGTATATTTGGAGTCTGCGTGTCTCTCTCTCTCTCTCTCCCCGTAGTCGCGTGGATTTTTTCTCCGGGTCCTCCGGTTTTCCCCTCCACATTTAGGCAACACGCGTTCAGAGTATTTGGATGCTGGAAATTACCACGTGATAAGCCACTTCGTTCAGCTGTCATTTGTGGCCAGGTCGCTTCTGACAAAGAGCTACATCGCTCAGTGGGCCTTACCTGGTAAAATACCCTAAAAAATATTTTGTTTTAATATCGTTCAACTCCTTGCAACAGGGTTCCATACCAACCCAAGCCCGGCCACTGTCCCCGCGTCCCTTTGCGAGTTCACGGGGCAGTGATGTAGCTATCGAGTGAGTGTCCAGGCGCAGACGGTGAAAATTAATCGAGGCACACGTGCGGAAGGGGCCCTACGAAGAGTCGAAGGAGAGGAGGCGGCGACGGGAGGGAGGGTACATTGGACAGAGTCGCGGGGTAATTGAATTCCTTGCACACCAAGGCCAATGCCAACCACGCTTCGGCTCCGAGTAGAAACAAGAAGACTCACATTCGACAACAACATTGCCCTAAAAGGAAAAAGAACAACAACAACATGATTGACGGCGTTTAGGTAATGGTTATTCTGCAGAGCTCTTAGATGATCCATCTTCATAGCAACATAGATAGTACATGTGATGTGAAAAAGAACCAATGCCCGAAATGTTACCTTTTATATATTTTCTTTTGGGGCAGCATCATTGACGAATGTGCTGAGATGTTGTTGCTTGTGCTCGTGCACCACTGTCACCGCATTATCACAACAACAACAACAAACACATTTTCCATAACCGATTGGAGCCAGTCAAGAACCTGCGCTTTCTCCCTCGTCAGTATCACCTCTGCTCCCCTCCCACCCCTTCATCGTCGAGACGACGGCAGGACATATTTGCATTTCAAAAGGTGCCGCATGAAAGACGCGTCGTGGTCGGAAACCGACAAATTGAGTGCAGCAGCAGCAGCAGCGGCATCGTCAATTAAAGTGTCTAGCAATACACTCTCTTTCTCTCTGTGTTTCTCCATTGCCCCTCCGTAACTATGGAATGGATTAGAATGGACGAGACGAATACATTTGCATGTGAATTGAAGTTTCTCAACCGCCGAATCCATCAGCTACATCGCGATGGCCCACGTGGTCCTTCTAAGTGGACTCAGCCTTGGGGCGGCCAAATAATGCGGCCGTGCGCTGTGGGTCGACCACGCCAGCCCATGATCTTCTCCATATATATAAAAGGCCAAGTTGTGATTATGTGTCTGTTCAAAATGTTTAGCGTACTTCCCGACATGCAACAAACTGGAAATTTGCCATGTGGGTACTTTCCAGACTGTACACCATGCAAAAATTATAAAAATACACTTTTGTTTTTTGGGGGGTGGGGGGGAGCTCAATAATGCATTTAGTTTTTGCACGGCAAGTCAGCTGTGACGTCAAATCTGTCACGTAACCCGCGCATGTGGAAGCGTCACGCATTGTAGTGTCGTGGTTAGCGCGCTGCGCTACGAACCCGACGACCCGAGTTCGATTCCCGCTCACGGTCAACACGGTCACGATTATTTTAACCGGTCCTGGGCCTCCCCTAGGTCGACTCAGCCTCAAACGAGTAACTGCTGTGGTGTGTGAAGATCGCCACTGGGGAGACAAAGGCGGTCAGGCGTGGTGGATCCAAGTCTCGGGCGAAGCCGGGTAGTACAGCTAGTTAATTATAAAAGGTGTTCGCGAACAGCACTTGCGGGAGGGGGTGTGTTGCCTTTGTTTTGAAGTGGTGGTGGTGATTATATTTATTGGTGGTGTTTGAGCCACTTAGTAGAAATGTACCGGTTCTAAACTTATCACAGTCAGCTAAAACACGTTTCTGTTAAAATTATTACCAAAGCTCGCGGTCTGCTGAACTCAAGGCATTAAACACCCTGCGCCATGAATTACGAAACGTCATCATCATAAGCAGCAGCATCAGAAGCGACGATCTATCCACATTTGCATGGATACGTTCCCAAGCCGTCACCTTATGGCGATGCAACTACGTCACTCGTACGCACGAGTTCATAATGATTCCATGGCTCCATCAAGAGGTTGACGATTGGCACCGGTGAACATTCTCACGCGATATTTAATTGTCACGTGTTCAGCCACCAGACGTAAGGGTTCCGTGTATCAGGACGAATCGATATCCTTGCAACCCTGCTGGGTTTTTTTTGTTGTTGACAGAAAATAACAAACGATAGACAACAATGATAAATCTAAGAGTTGACGAGACACGCATTGCTTGATAGAACGTGCCTTACATAGCAGGCTCACACAAGTGGACATTGCTATTGATCCCACGCAACCGTGTCTAGACGCAATTGAAATCTGACAATTGTTATATAGATTCGTGTGTGTGGGGGGTGGTGCAGTGGTTACTACTGCCCGGCGCTACGTACTCGGCGACCCGAGTTCGATTCCCATTCACGGCCATCATCGGTAGCGAATATCTGAACCGGTTATGGGGTTATGGGTCTCCCGTAGGTTGACTCAGCCATAACCAGGGAACCCGGCGTGATGTGTAAACAACAAGAACATACTGCCGGGGATACAAAGGCGGTCTGGCGTGGTTTCTGGCCACACACCAGGCCCTTGTGGCAGTGGTCTTCACAAGTGCTACTCGCTAACAGCACTTGCCCCAACAATCAGTTGAAGGCTACACGGGGGATCTTTGTCAGCGCTTTGAGTCTGCGTGAGCATGCAGGAACAAGTCTATGGAGCGCCTTTTCATCAGTCCCAGCAGCGCAATAACGACCATCATGCAAATTAAATAAATGTACAATATAATTGCGGACACACCTGCATCAAAATTATATTTAAAAAATACGCCAATTCTACGTGTATATATATCTACACAATATAACATATCCAGATGTGTTCATATTACGGCCAGGGTGACGGCACCTCCTCGACGCCTACGCGATTGGATCGTCGCAGCGCGCGTGTGTGACCCACCAACCCTCGCCGTCTCCCAAGGCCACGTGCGTACAGCCACCGCCGTCGGGAAACACGGGTTCAGTTTGTAGTTATGAAGAGGAAAAAAAAAAACCTCGATTTCATAATGAGATTCACAATTAGCCCGCAAAAAAGGTTGTGGAGCAGAGGGTCAACCTATAACACACGTTGCCGGTGTCCACGTGTCCGAGGCATGAGGACAATTAGAGAACCCAAATTGTAATCTGAATAATCTCTACATTTACGCTCTAATGGAACGGTAGCGGCTTTTCAAATTGGGTCATCAAATTGCAATTACTCTGTGCTCCCCACGGTCGTAATTTGTATTTGATCCCCCACGTCGATCGAGCGCGGGCGATCGAGCGCATCGCTTCATATGCCAGCGTGGGTTGGACAATTGCTCTCGCGCGCGTCCGTCTTGACAGATTTCGGTGCACGAGACGTGGGGTGGTGTCGTGCCGAGACGGGGAATGCGCCCCCCCACCCCCCACCCCCCACCTCGAAAGACGCCGTGACGCTTGAGTAATCTGCCGAGTCGTTTACCGAATCTTGCAAATGTTTGGGCCGTGACGCCGGCGCACGACGGCCTCCTCTCGCCAACGACGTCACGGGGGTCTTTAACGTCCGCTGTAAAGCGGGCGGCGCGTCGTTGCTCAGCCAGTAATCGCATGCTGGCGGTGATAATCGTGGTGTGAAGCGAAGGTGGGGGGGGGGGGGGGGAACGGGAGGCATAAACTCAGTTTTAACGCGATTTATCCGAGACACTGGGAGCACGCGCGCCATCAATCAACGAATTTATTCGTAACACGACGAGATGAAACCTCAGAGAGAACGGACTTGTGAGGGGGTGGGGGTGGGGGGTAGGGTGCGCCGACGCTTGTAAAACCAAAACACCTCTGTGCACAGGCGTAGACCACGTACGAGGTCACGCGAGCGATATCCGGCAGGTTCCAACATTGCGTGCCGTGGACAATTAAAATATAAAATGATTGAGGTTGTCCGATTATTTACTGTCACAGCGGTGTTGCCGTCGGTAGAATTTGCACAAACGCGCAGTAAACCGCGTGAGGGTGGCCCCGTTAACAACACTCGTGGACACGCACATCCACCTTCCTTTGCCAACCCACTGCTAGATGAGGGCCTCCCCACGCCAGGTGCATCATTGGGGTTATTTGACCAAACCGCACCATGCTGGCTGGCCAGCTCGGGTTGGGAGCATAGAAGAACTGTGCAACAATGCATTTTTACTGCACTGCTCTCTGCTGCTCACCCATGTAGCCCCACAGGAACACACGTCCCGGGTATGGGTATATATATGTCTGCAATAGCTCTTTGTATTATTTGGTTCTTTCGGAAAAGTCACGTAGATAGAAAATAAAAATTCAAATTAAAAATATTTGTCATTTTTATTTTTTTATTAAAAAAAAATTTTACTTTAATTTGTAATAATTTTTTATTTAAAAAAATAAAAAATATTAAGAAAATATGTTGCCCATTATTTATTTATTTATTTTATCTACGTGACTTTACCGAAAGAACCAAAGAATATGAATTCATGCAGTCACGAAAGTTTTAAGTCAAAATTTTGCTCTTTGTAGTTTGGGTTGTGCCTCTTAACCCTTTCACGTTCCGAGACGTCTGCAAGTTGTACGGCGAGTCCCGTTTATCTCTGAATCTCGGAACGCGCAAGATAGTTCAGCGTTCATTTTATTTAGATAGCGCCGTTGTTTTTAAAGACACTCACCGCAGAGAACTGAACGCAACACGACCACACTCTACGATAGCTGGCGCCAAACTGTGCCACACGCCCTCCCGCATGGCCTTGTGGGAGCCTCGGTGCTGATAAAGTTATGTTATTTGAGTTTTTTCTACCATTTTTTTAAATAACGTACACATACATCATCTCAATGGAATCGGAAGAAAAACTGATGACGTACAAGATAGTGGTGCCCCAGGGAGAGCTTGTGTATAAACCCTGCCACCGGGAACGCCGGAGAGATTTGCACGTGGGTATTTTGTGGGGTATTTTGCAGGGGTTTGGCACTACTAGATTCATCGGCCTCTCAGAGCTGTGAGGGCAACGCTTGAAAAGTGAACCAAACATTTAAGAGGGTCCCTAGTAAAGCACATGAGGTGGAGTTATGGGTGGAGGTAGCATCATTGAGAGGGCTAGCGGTAGTGGCTGGTTGGCAATTTTGTTAGGATTTAAAGGTAGGGTTATGGTCAGCAAGACGGCTATTGCTCGTTGGTTAGGGATAGAGATACTACTACTCGTGGCTGGTGAGCTAGTTATGAGTATTGTGAGAGGGTTAGGACTAGTTTATGATTCGGCTAGTTTATTGTTAATGTTTGATCATTTAATTGGCTAACCTAAAACCACTCTGCGCCTCCTCCACAAATCGCAGTCTTCACCCTGGTGCCCCCAAGCCGAATCGGGGAGACCACCCCAACCGCCGGGCTCAGACGAAGACTCGGAGCCTCATCACCGCCACGGCCATGGAGAAGGTGGAGACGACGCCCAGCAGGTAGGCGATGGCTCGCGTCGGCTGGGGCAGCGGCGCCAGGTACGCGATGGTGTGCACGATGCGCGACGCCAGGAACACGCGGAAGTGGAGCAGCGCGATCCACGGGTCGGGCCCCGACAGCGCGTACAGCAGCCCCACGCCGAGGAAGGGCAGGATGTTCTCAATGTCGTTCTGGTGGCACCTGGTAGACCAGAGACACAGACCCATCAAGCCCGCTGTTGTAGCCTTAACAGAATTCGACTGTGAAAACCATTCCTAACTGGCTGAGCGACCACTCAAATCTGCCTGCCAGCGTTCTATGCCTTCAATGCTCTACGCCGTACCGACAAATACGGGGTGCTTCGAATCAATGGTCACACTTCTGAGAATTTGCAACAACACCACAAGTAATGTGCCTCCTACGAGCTCTGGGGACCACCTGGAGAAGATTCCAGGTACGCGTCGACATTGATGGCGAACAAGTGAAGATTATTTGGCTTTTTGAATGCGATTAACAATCATTTGTCATCATGTTATAGTGTATTATTCGTTCTTTTTCCATTAAAAACGATAGTCCCATATAAGTGTAAAAATAAATGTTAAGCACCCTGTATATAGGCAAAGACAAAGATCCTCCGTATAGTCTTAACAGACTGTTGGGTGAATGCCGTTAGTGATGGCAACTATGTAGGCCCCCACGGCCGATTCGGTTTTAGCGGCTCACCCCACGCCTGCGCTAAGACGCCTCGCTTTTGCATGACATTTGAAGAGCGACTGACAAGATATTTTAATGGCGTAGGTTCGGCGATCCATCCTCCAGCATCAGAGGTTGATCGATGTGTGGCGTCGGTACCTGCTGTGTAAGTGCATCATGGGCAGTGCTCGGTTGGGCGATGAACAGATTGCAACATCACCTCAATTGCACCTGCCGTGCGTCGTTCGAACGAGGTTAACCATAGCCTATTGCTTTCTTCCATACAGGCTGAAGCCAGCTCATTCCTGTCGGATCTCTGATGAGCTCTGTTAAGGGGTAATGGGAGATATATAGGAGGGTGCAGACTGTGTGTGTGTGTGCATGAGCATGGGGAGCCGTATTGCAGCGGTGAGCGCGCTGCGCTACGAACCCAGTAACCCGAGTTTTATTTTTTCTCTTGGGCTTCACCGGTTACGACTGATAACAGTGGAGAATATTTGAACCGGTCCCGAGCCTCCCCCTAGGTCGACTCAGCCTCAAATGAGTACCTGGTGCAGTGTGTAAACATTGCCACAGGGGAAACAAAGGCGGCCGGGCGCGGTGCTGGCTGACCACGCCACCCCCTTGAGCCCATGCTGTCCTTTGTAGGTGCTCGTCAACAGCACTTGCCCCAATGGTCTGTTAAGCCTACATGGGTGATCTTTGTCTTTGTATGCATTTCATCTCAAGTAAGTCAACCCATGGCACCTGGGCTTGTTCCGTCACCTCCTTGCCAGCGAGCCTTCGACACTTCACGTGATAGCCTCATAGTGCACCTAGCCTGGCACAGGCGCATTGGGTCTCGTCGTCACCACTTAGTGGCGAATGGCGGGTGTTTGTTATTGTGTTGTTGTTGTGGTTGTTGTGTTGTTATTTAGACAGCTCACCTCCTGACGCGCTCCACGCTCGGGTCGGTACGCAGGCTCTTCTTTGCCTCCTCCTTATTGCCCATGCAGTCTTCGGGGTTGGAAAACGCCTGCGTCGTCACAAGGGGCGCAAGGAGCAGAGCGGCGGGCGTCGTTAGGGCGCTCGCTGTTGCTGCGTCGGCCCAGGTGCGGCTGGTCCACGATTATCGGGCTCACGTTTCACTTTTTGACGACGTGCGTAACCGCCGGTGTAATCGGGAAGTGACTTTTTAACGTCGAACTAATGGGTTAATCAACAATTAGGATCGCGATTCGGATATGACGTGTACACGTAAAATAAGTGTTTTTTTTTAATTCTTCGAATGTTACCGATTTTGTGCCGACATCTCCACCCGCCAGCCAGTGGTGTTTTTGCCCGCTTCACAAACGTGTGGACCTCACCCCAAGTCCAAATTAGGCGCGCGACGATGCATTGATCAGTCGATTAAAACCAATTCTGACCATCGCGACGCAGGTATCGAATCGTTCATACAGGAATCCAGTATGTTGCAGCTACAATCCAATAATTTGAATCACCAACCCACGCTGACCAACATGAAGTGTGGTCAAACGACCTTACGCGGTGTGGAAAGGCCCTCATCCAGCAGGCGAGATGTCAATTCCCTCGCCTGGTATGCAGGAGGTCATGGGTTCGATCCCGACCCTCACGCTGCTGCTGTATATTTGGAGTTTGCGTGGTCTCTCCCCGTGGTCGCGTGGATTTTTCTCTGGGTCTTCGGGTTTTTCCCTCAACATTTAGAAACGTGTGTTTAGACTCTTTGGCTGTGATACATTCCCACGCGACGAGCCACTTCGTCGAGCGATCATTTGTGTCCAGGCTGCTTCTGAAAGAGAGCTCAGTGGGCCTCACACCTGGTAAAATACAAATAATAATTTAGTTTTAAATGGTTTAAAAGGCCCATGTTGTGATTTTTTTTCAGGTGACCGCTGCAGCCACTAGAGGCGTTACATCCACCACACAGTGGAAGGAGAAAAACAATTTAAAGCTTTCGTGACTGTAGGGATTCATCTTCTTGGTTCTTTCGGTAAAGTAATGTAGAGGGAAATAATAAAAGAATAAAAATAAAACATTAAAAAATACAATTCTCACGATGTTTTATTTTTATTATTTTATTATTTCCCTTCTACATGACTTTACCGAAAGAGCCAAGAAGAGAAAAAAAACAATCAAGAACGGATCCTTGGAATTGAATCGCAAATTCCGAATCGGTCGTCAATCCCGTGCAGGCCTTATCTGAACCTTGGCCGAGCCGTCTGCTAGGTGAGCTCGCCATGACGTGAGTACAGCACGAGCGGCACCAGTATGGTGCACGTCAGCATTGGGGAGACAAAGAGGGTGGGGACGTGATTCTGACCGCATCACTCACTCACGCGCGTGCGAGGCGCCTCCTACGATCCGTTAATAATAATCGGTGCTCGCTAATAACCTTTGCACCACAAGTTCATGCAGGGCTGAATGGTGGGTGCTTTTTTTTTGCACAACTGCGATATATACACACACACGCCACATTCAGTCTAATTGAAAAAACACGCAGAGTAAGTGGACTCCACACGCTCCCAAAAATCACACCACCCTCACCCGTTCATTCCAGTCCACAGTTCACCATATCTCAAACGTGGGTCTTGCTAAAACGTGTTCGCAGCAGCTGGAGCAGCAGCTGATGCACGTGCGAATCTAAAGGTCGCAGCCCGTGCAATTTCTTGCTCAGGCCAACCGCTGGTAAATAGGGCCCCCCTCTGCAGGTGTGAAGTCCAGAGTAACCACACTTGACCCCGCCGCGTGCGACCTGCCCTCTGATGAACTCTGTCGCGCCAATTTACATTGCTGGGTAGACAAGAGGTGGCTGTGTGCGGTGAGGATTTAGCCAATGTTTTCTCTCCAAACTACCAAAACGAACGAATTGGCGACATCTCGATATATTCTAAGTCCAGCGTGCTAACTCCTAACACCACTACACTACACCAGCATGCCTACTAAGCTACTTACTTGTGCGTGCGGAACGTGTGAGAAATGTTCCAACACGTGAACCAGGAAAATGATTCACTGACTGCCTCGTAACAAAGGATTTCTTTTCGTGAGACTTTGGCGCGGGGAATGTAACGCGTCACTTGTGTATCACCTGACACTGGAGTTCTTCAAGACAGAGAGAACTTAAATTATTAAAGACAAGAAACACTCAAACCTCGGATCTTTATCGATTGCACACTTCCTTGTGTATACATCTACCCATGGGGGCTGGGCAAGATAGGTTCAGATATTACTCGCCACTGATGTTAGCCGTGGCCAGGAATCGAGCCCAAGCCGCTGTTTGCTGGTATCGTAATGCAGTGCCCCCGCCGATCTGCTCCCATAAACACATGAAATATACGCACACAGACAGATATCTGATCCCTTCTAGCAGTGGTTCTTAATCTTTACTGCAGCCTTGCGTCTCGTTGGTTCTCAATCGTAAAGAAAATGTATGTTAATAAATACATAGGGTTTGATGAAACAGAGTACTGTAGTTGTAGTTACATGCCCATGCTTAGTTTGTGTTTCGAAACTTTCTTACTTTATAAAAAAAAATCTGCCATGTCTCCTACCCCCAGAAAGGGCATCTCGCACCTGCTGGGGGTGCATGCAGCCCAGGTTAAGAGCCACTCTGCATTATGGCCTTAGCAGACTTTTGGAGCAAGTGCCGTTTTTGCGAGTAGCACCCATGAACCGTATGCTCACGTTCACACATTCCTCTGCACACATACGGACGGGAATGCATTGGTGCGTGCACAGGTGAACGTGCAGGCACACACAGACATAACACACGGACATTAACACACACACCGATACTCTCTGCACCTACACGAACGCACATACAAAGACAAAGATCCCCCGTATAGCCTTAACAGACTGTTGGGGCAAGTGCTGTTGGTGAGTACGTATTAAGGCCGGCACGGCACACGAGGGGGTGGGTGGCCAGAACCACGCCCGGCCGCCTTTGTCTCCCCAGTGGCGATGTTTACACACCGCACCAGGTACTCATTTGAGGCTGAGTCGACACACACACAGACACACGCACGTGCCGCGTTATTTATACCTTGCGAGTGAAGCGATAGAACCCCGTGATCGGTCCCATCAGCATCATCTTCAAGAGAACCGCGGTGGCGTGAGTCGCGAAGGACGCGAACACGGCATCGTCGTAGAACACCATTGTGGACCTGTCGAGAGAGAGACAACTGCACAAGTGACAATGGGCACTGCGCGCTCAGCTCCACCTGAAAGAATGAGAGTGTGGTCGTGGGTTTAGCGAGATAGGAGGGGTGGGTGGATGGGAGGGGTGGGTGGCTGTGAAATATGAAAGGGCCTGGGAGAGGGGTGGAGTCATTGCGAAATCTCGCGGTGGAACACAAAAAAAAGTTGCAGGGCGGGTTTGGGAGGCGAAAGAGAAGCCAACCGGAGTGTACTGGATCGGAGTTGCCTGTTTGTGGCACGAAAGCCAAGGTTAGGCAATCGTAAACTCACAGCAATCCGCCCGTGTCTGTTTTATTTTCTTTGCTGCGTGAAAGTGGGGGGTGGCACAGTGGCTTGCGCACTGCGCTACGAACCCGGCCACCCGAGTTCGATTCACGCTCACGGCCACCAACGCCAGTGACGATTATACGAGCGGGTCCTGGATCTCCCCTAGGTCGACTCAGCCTGAAAAGTGTACCTGGTGCGGTGTGTAAACATCGCCACTGGGGAGACAAAGGCGGCCGGGCGTGGTGCTGGCCACCCACCCCCTCGTGTGCCGTTTTCCGGCCTTCATAGGTGCTCGCTAACAGCACTTGCCACTATAGTCTGTTAAGGCTACACGGGGGAGCTTTGTCTTTGTGTGAAAGTGGAGAGCGATGGGTGGCACGGTGGTTAGCGCGCTGCGCTACGAACCCGGCAAGGACGATGACCGTAGCTAAACAGTTCTGGGCCTCCCCTAGGTCGACTCAGCTTAAAATACTTAAGTGCATGGTGCGATATGTCAACATCGCCACGCGCGAGACAAAAGCGGCCGGGCGTGGTGCTTGCCACCAACCCCGTGGTTAAATAGGCGCTCGCTAACAGCACTTGTCCTGACCGTCTGTTGGAGGTTGCCCTCCGCGGTGATCTTTGTCGTGGACGCCAATGGACCTCGTGGCGTTAGGCTGTCGCTTCGGTGGCTGCGTCGCAACTTCGCGTATTTGATGTGGACGGTACTGTGTGTGTTCCCTTGTCAAGTTTCCATTTTAGTGCAAGTCACTCTAGATCTATCTGTGCAATGCTTTCTGGAACTACATTGTACGATGAACAGTCTTGGAAAAAAATTTAACCCGTAAAAACTAAGTTTTTCACTATAAATCCTTTATATGCGAGGCGGCTAGAGTCCTCTCGTCGTCTGGCTTGAGATGGCTGCCACCTATGGGTCAGATGATTGCCTGCCACCATTAAGCAATTGGTAATTAAATATAAAAAAAATCCTAAAAAGTGTAAAATTTAGGAAAATTTTTTTCAAGAAAATACATTGTCACGCACAACGAGTCTGTGTGCAAAATGTCAGCTCGATTGGATCACGGGAAGTGGGTTAAAAACGACCGAAAGATTTGTACGGTCGTAAGCGCGCAAGCAAGCAAGCAAGTGAACTTAATATAAAGGATTTTAAAAAACCGCTGGAGGGAAGGCGATATTTTTAACGTTGATTTACGTGCGTGCCGTGTTTTCCATTCTTCACGCGACACGGTTGTTTTTAAATCCTTTATATTAAGTTCACTTGCTTGCATGCTTAGGACCGTGCAAATCTTTCGGTCGTTTTTTAACCCACTTCCCGTGATCCAATCGAGCTGACATTTTCCACACAGACTCGTTGTGCGTGACAATTAATGTTCGTGCAATTTTTTTCTCCAAAATTTTACACTTTTTAGGACAAAAATATTATATTTAATTGCCAATTGCTTAATGCTACCATGCAATCATCTGACCCATAGGTGGCAGCCATCTCAAGCCAGAGGACGAGAGGACTCTAGCCGCCACGCATATAAAGGCTTAATAGTAAAAAAAATTGTTTTTACGGGTTATACTTGTTTGTGCTCAATTACACAGCAGTTGCTTCATTGATGCGCTTGATTTGTTTGTGATTGTGGTGACCCACGTCACTGTTGCAAATGAGACCAACCTCGGTCCCATGAGTTCTCACCTCGCAAAATAAAATAAACTTTACCGAAAGAACCAAAGAGTAAAAGAAACTTCCTCTTCATCATCGTCTCTTCTCGCTATGACGGGTCCCACTCAAGCCAACTCGTTTTCTCTGCAATGTTTATACGTCTCCAATTTTGGGTTTGTTTTCCCATCCACGACTCTCTCCTTCCCTCCTCCCCCCAACACTGCAATGGCAATCTGTAGGTTGACTCGGCCTCAAATGACCATGGTGTTGTGCGTGAGCATGTTGGGGAGACAAAGGCGGCCGGGCGTGATGCAGCTTTCATCAGTGCAACCCTTGCGTGCTGTGCCGGCCTTAATCAGTGCTTGCTAACAGCAAGTTGCGCAACACGTAGCAGTACAAGTTCAAGGTAGCAGGTATATGCGTATGTCTCCTGCGCGTGTGTGTGTGATTGGGGATGTTGGGATGTGCTATGGTTGAGGGCAAAGGGTTGTTGTATATATATCGGGAGTTCAACCTCAACTTTACGGTCACAGGATAACGAGGGGGCAAAGTTCCATGCGTCCGCTTATCAGTCACGAAGTCCGTGACATTTGACGGTGACACGGGAGGCTTGGCAACAATGACGCCAATATTTACACGAGCCCTGGACAACCTACAACCCGGTTCTTTGGCTTCTAAAATCGGGCCCATTCCGGGTAATTTGGTAGTAAGAAACCCCATGCATGTGTAGTGACGTAAATGAAGTCACCGTAGTGGTTTAGCGCCAGCTACTGTCGTAAGAAGTGGAATTGTACGTCTTGAGCCTTTCTCTGGCACTGGAGCAGCTATGGCATGGAAGCAGGCCCTAGAGGGCATGGCTCGGAGAACGGTCAAAAGAGAGGGCATCTGAGGACATGGCAGTCTGGGTGACCCCGAGAGGGCACGTGACCGGCGCGAGGGGGGTCAAAGGGGGCTCAAGGGACACGTCATGCTCGGATGAGAACCTTCTGGTGAGTTTTAGAAGAGGGCATGGCCGAGGGCGGAGCGAGGCCGCGCCCGGCAGCATAAAAGAGAGGTCCCAAGAGCAATCGAGTCTGTTTTTAGGAATGGAACCCGTCGGTGCTACGTCGCTTCCATCCTCGGTCTTTATGCTCAGCATCGTGGGTCAGGCAGTGTGTTACTGACTGACCCGGTTATAGTTACCCCATTGTGGCCTAGTTAACCAGTGCACGTTCATGCAGTTACCCTGTTGTGGTGTGAGAATAAACGTGTTGCCTCCAAGTTCAAGTGTATGCCTCCGTAGAACCCCCTACACGTGTGTAGTGGCATAGTGCTGGCTGCTGGCAGAAAAGGGGATCTGCGGCAAGGCAGTTCTGACGTCAGCAGGCCACGATATACACGAGGGGGGACCTCGGGGAAAGGTCACAGGAGGGGCCCACCAGGAACCCGCTCGTAGGTTCCAGAAAGGGGGTGTGGCCGGAGCGGAGTGAGGCCACGCTGACAGTACAAGAGGGCCCCTGTGGGGGGACCTCGGGGCTGTCGTTGGAGTGGGATTCTCGTTGCCATCGTCGCTGTCGCCTCCACTCGATATTGCATTGCCAGATAGTTGTTGGCGGTCTCGGTTCAGCGCCGTCAGTGTTAGACGGTTAGAGTTGTGTATAGGCTAGCAACAGTATGTGTACCCACGTAGAGTTGTGTATAGACGAGCAACTGTAGTGTGTGTACCCACGTAGGGTGTTAATTCTAGATTTGAAGCTTTCGTGACTGCAAGGATTTATACTCTTAGGTTTTTTTTCCGGTAAAGTCACGTAGGTAAAAATAATAGAAATAATAATTATTATTTCTATTATTTTTTATTATTTACCCACGTAGGGTATGTATTATACCGATGGTGCTAGTGAAATATAAGTGCCTCCAAGTCTTATCGTCTCGGAGTTAGTCACTACACATGCATGCATATGGGAGGGCACGACTCAAAACTCTGCACAGATAACAGGTCGGGAACCTACTTGCTGCACTACCCCAGACACCACCTTGTTGAGGTGCGAGGTGTTGACCTTAGGCACAGGACAGTGCCATCTTTGCAGGTTACATCGACTCCAATTGGTCAATGGGCTGCTGAAAGATGGAGCGATGAAATCGCCTTGTGTAGCAGGTTAAGCTGGATTGAGGCTTTCATTGAGCAGTGGATAGATGGCTGCTGCTGATGCTGCTGCTGCACGGAGTAAACATCCTCGTCGAAACGAGCAGGAACCACATAAAACATTGTTCCCTTACAGATCATAATTTTATTCATAGTTTTATAAATTCACGCGAGCCTTTGATTTGAGATAAAAGGGAACAAATTAAACGGAAGATTACCTTATACCCTCATGCAACATTCAAAAGTATGCCGTGCCAAGCTTCTGATCAATTAAAACACGATTGTTTAATGAGATAGCGACGTGACTCGAATATTGCACGCTTTTGATGTACCACTTAAAATATGCTAATGGACGTCTTAGGCGACACGTGCAGTTTTGTTGTGCTGCGAACGCGGTTAACCGAGCCCGAATCCCGGCCACGGCTAACGCCGGTGGCGACTGATGACCGAGGCGATCCTCGATCCTGGCCTCCTTTTCCTCACCAAACTCACATTGCCCGGCGTTGCGAAGTATGTGGTCGAACCACCTTCAATCATCAGCAACGCGCGGGGAGGCCTTCCGCATAGCAGTGGATTGACAAAGGGCTGCAAGCAAGCGTGCAATAAGACGCAACAATGTGTAAAACGCACGCGACCATTCGTGCGTATGCAAAAAAAAATCAAACGTCGGCGTATGTGTTGAACTTCTTTCGCACCGTACGTAGCCAACCGTGCTACTCGTAGGTGCGAAAGCCCGTGTGCCTTTTCCACATTGTTCGTGTCTTGTCTGGCACTTCTGGTTTTCCAGCGTGGGGTATTACTCTGTTGTGATGGGGCGGGTTTTCGTCGTCATTGACAAGAGTTGATTATCGCGCACAGCGGATAATGAATTCACGCACTCATGGCATGCATAAAGCCACAACTTCGGGATCAAAGTGTTCTCTTGTAACCGCTATTATGGCGATTGTGAACTCGTCTAGCGCTGCACCACTGATTGAAACAAATCGTCAACAGGACGGGGGGGAGGTCCTGAGTGTGAAGAGGCACAAATCCTCAGCCACAACCCTCCTGCTGCCTTGTGGTGCACCCTTGGCATGCCGCTTATCCTTTCTGTACGTACACCTCAATACAGCCCTTGTCAATCAAATGCTGAAGGCCATTCCACGAGGGAAATGTGATACTTCACCACGCTGGTCAGTGTGGGTTGGGAAAGCGCTCGGACTTTGGAGCATATCATCATGACTGTCCCCATGGGCAGATTGCCCAGAGGTGTCGACTTCATATTTTATGTTTCCACTTTCCTGTCTTGTACCAAAATGGTTAGTTGTGCTACGTCTTTCTGGCACCAATCTCTGACGTCATCGTCGTTAAGCCATTCTCCGTTAGGTCTTCCTCTCTTTCCGGTTCCTTCCATTTTTCCCGAATACACTTTCACTGGTAGGAACCTCCTGGTTACACCAGCCCACAAGGGATTATTGTGTCCGTCCGTAGTGCAGGAAGAGGCTGGGTAGGGAAGGGCTGGGTGGGGGGTGGAAGGGGTGGGGCTGGGTGGGGAAGGGCTGGTCACCCCGTGGTGCCCTGATAAAACTCAACGTTTAACCTACTCACGCCGGCTTGTGCCCGCCCTCAGTCTGGCATCTTTGCGGAATACACCACTACCGCCGTTGACCCTGGCCATTGACCGAGCAACCCAACGTTCCTACCAGCTGCCTCCGCAGGAATGTGTTAAATTTCCCATTTGGGAGCACACATCCAATGGATTTTGCCGCACTGCCCTCTGCTGACAGGATAGCCCCACAGCAGCCCACAGCACCTGTTCAAGCCCGGTGGTCACGTATCCATCAACATCCACGGTCAACCCAGCAGGAGTCACATCGCAGTCGACCATTACAACGCATACAAATAAAAAGAATAACATCCCTTCTTTCACACGTGGAATTCAATAATCAATATCGTTGAAGCAATATGTAATTACATGCCCCATAGCAATGTCCTGTATTTGTTGACTTGTATTCCTTGCTTCCTCTCACACACGCAGAGAGCCGCAGTCTGTCGAGGCTGGGACGAAAATCGCAGATAACTTCCTCCCGTGACAGTGACAATTGCCTCTTCTTGGCTCGACTCTCTCCGAGTGATTTAAAAAACTCCCGAAGTTACCGCGCGTGTCGCAGGTTTGTGCTGCTCAGTAGTCTGGCACACCAATTATGCAAAAGTTTTGCACAGCCTGGCCCTCAAGAGACTGCAACCACAACACTGCAAATTCGGACACTTATTTTATGCAGGCACGGAGCCAGGTTGCATGTTTTGTATGGTTCACTTGTTGTTGGCTTGCCCCACATTAGGATTTTTGCACACAGCGTTTTAATTATTTTTTGTTTGAATATTTGCTGGTTTATTCCAGGATGTTTCTGTTGCGCGTCGTCGCTTTGGGATGTTCTGTGTTCATATTTTGTTTGTTGTGGTTGCACCCGACTTAACAGCCGCATGGCTCACAGGGCTAATCCTAATAAATGAAACATGAAAACATGCCTGGATGAACACTAACATAGCTTAATGGTGGCTCAGATTAGGGGCATCCCTACCACATCTGATTTGTCTCGGTTGACACAACCGCCCATCCGAAAAATGCACACTCGTTTATGCTGTGGAATGTACTCCTATAAAACTCGCAGACATCAAGAGGTAACAAAGATCAATTAAACAGCTCAACGATGCGTTCTCTCCAGGGTTGTACCACGCATTGTTCGGCATCATATCGGATATTTAGCTCCAAATATATGGGGAGCTTCTTCAGGAAATGAATTGTTTTTTATTGATGTTTACTTCCTGAAGGTCCGAATACTTAAGAGCGAAACGTCAGACATTTCATGCCGAATGGCAAACGGTAACAACCCCAAAATGCATTGCAGAGCTGTACAGCAGCAAGACTGCAAACAAAATAACCAGCAGTGACAATTAACAAGTTTACGTTTGTTGTACACATTGGTAATCTTTTTGTTTTCACCTGCATTTAAAATGGAAAAAACCCAGCGTCACATGCTGAAAATTAAATGTCAAATTAAAAGGTTAAATCAGGGCAGAAATTAATCATTGGCGAGGGTGGTAGGACTGGGGAGAATGATGAGTGCGATTGGAATGCTGGTGAAGTTGGCAGGCGAGGATGGGGTTGGAGTCCAAAGTCAAGGGGCCATGGGTCAAGCCATGGGCAGTTCGTGGGTGGCGGCGTAGTGGCCGGTGACGTGGTGGTAGATCTGCGAAGACACAGAACGGGGCCGTGTCAAGCTCACACGGAAAGAACCGGGTCCAGAGACTCTAGAGACCACCAGGATGGCCTCCTTTGCAAGAGTGAGCCGTTTTTTGACAAAAAAAAACATTATAAAAGCCAAAGGAAACAATGCACAGCGATGAAGCGAACAGAAATCGGAACAAAAAGAACCGACTCGTATGAGAAGTCGAATATATCGCATAAACACAAATAAATGTTAAATATGAGTAAAAAAGCAGGTATGTATAAATATAACAAGAAAAAGTATGCATATGCTTGGATTCTGTGACGCTTTCCAACGTGGATTTGTTCTTGGAATCGCTTGATAAGAAATAATGTAATAAGGGATAGTATTGCTACTCTCCCCGCAGTAAGATGACATTGCATGTTACGCGCCACGTGACGCCATCTCATTGTGCGGCTGTGGGGAAGTGGGGGGAGCTTAGTTAACAAAAGAGGTTGAGGTGCAACACTGCAACTGCTTGCTCATGCCCCTGCTGGGGATGTGGGACTGGACATCTGTGAACAAGAGCTTTATAGCTCATCGGATTCCTCCAGTATAAATAAATATTCTGATTCTGATGATTCTGTTTCGGATATCTCTCATCACTGACATCAGCCGCTGCCGGGAATGGAACTTAGGTTGTCGCCGGGTTCATAGCGCAGCGTTCTATCCACTGCACCCTTCGTGAAGAGCACTCGAAAAATATAACTCAAACACAATGATGACTCCATTCGTTTAAAACTTGCGGCCCGGGAGCGCGACTGAAGTGCAAAGCATCGTTTAAAGCATGGCCAGAGTAACGTCCCACGACACGACATTAAAGTTGCTGCTTGTTGAGAGTGGGCAGCGTTGTAGAACTCCACAGACCCGTGTATCTGACTGCAAACAGTTCTGGAAAATAAGACCCATGTGTGTCAATGGAGATGTCTATAGCCGTGGCAGGAGAAGAGCCTGCTCACCACCTTCCACCCGTGCGCTGTCAAGCACCGCTGGGGAAGTCGTGTTATTGTGGGGCGAATGTGTGAAAGTGAAACTTTTCGCGCTTTCCTCAGATTCTTTTGGCAGTTGTAATTGCAGAGGCCAGACATTGGGCTCTCGATGCGATTGACTCTAAAATGAAGTTGACGGCAGTGGTTAGGAATTGATTGGTCCCATGCACACTTACAAAATGAAATGAGGCTGTGGAGATCGTAGATGACATTGTGTATTTAGGTAGTCACGTGCGCGTTAAGAGAAATCATATTGACGTAGACTCGTAGAGGAAAGGATAGTGGGGGAAAGGACATGTGTCAGGGAATGACGGCCGATGGTTGGGGCTCATGATGCAGTAGTAGCCAAGGTAAGGAACGTGCCTGAGAGGATGTCTACAGCAGAGATAGAGCAATGAAATTAACTCGTATGTATGAACTTCTTTTGCGCCGTACGCAGCCAACCGTGCTAATCAGAACTCGTGTGCAAGACCTGAATGGATTGTTGCATCGCAAGGTTGTGAGAGATGGAGATGGCTTGGGGAGGCCTTCATCCAGCAGTGGATTGATCATGGCCAATGATGATGATGATGTGTATTATGCAGGGGGTTATGAGAAGAAAATCAGGAGGCTTATTGAGTTAGTAGTGTGCATTTGGACATACTAAATAGACCACTATGTAAAATTAAGGATGTCATCTGTAGTATGAAGAGAGGGGTTTGAGGCAGTAATAATGTCCATGTTACTGCATGGGTTAGAGAGCATCTAGAAATAAACTTGTGTTTATGGAGAATCCTATTGGCTACATACGGTGCAAATGAAGTTCAACATACACACATATTCATTGCACAGTAAGCAACTTTGAAGTTTGTAACAGAACGCAGCTACAAAGATTAAAGGCGGTTGAGTTTGGTGGGACACACGTGCAGGATGGACGAGGGGACAGGTCACCGAGGCAGGCAATGGAGTGGCACCCAGAGGGCTCAGCAACCAAGGAGAAGACCTTCAGCCATATGGTGGTGATGAAGACACCGCAGGAGCGGACCTTGATGGTCAGGTATCAACCTCATAACTACAGGATCTAGCACAAGCAAACATGCGATGACGAGGCGTGACGGCATCAGCAGCGCTCCGCCGAGATGACCTCTTCACCTTAACGCTGCCGCATTAGCGAGTTTTGAAAATCGACAGTCTTTCTTCGCGTTCGCTGCTCGCAACGAGCATGCAACACCGGTCACGGCCGCCGGTCTCGCACGCTCCGGCATGAACCCTTCGGCACCACAGTCTTAATCTCAGACGGCCTTCCATGTGCCAAGGGTGAGCACTCTCTCGTTCTCACTAATCAGCTTCAGGGCTACAGCTGCCGATAACCCTTTCACCCAGGAAATGTCGACTGTACGGATGAGAATAAATACACGGTGGTGGCATGGAGACAGAATATTCTTATCTTTGGATGATTTTGGTGCTTCATGTTGAGATGATGCCACGGCTATCTCTGAGCCAGTGTTAATTTTAGTGAGCGTTTAATTTAATTAATTAATCTATTAAAGCTACAAACTGAGACTTAACTAAAATTCCACATGTTGTCGTCGGCTATACTGGGACTAACACGCCGATGAAAAGGTTTTCTATTTGGTATTTGCAACATCTTAACACCTGTTTAATTGCCAGAAAGGGTAAAACCTACTCTTAGTTTTCATACACCGATTAAACTAACACCAATGGAAACCATTACAGCCACGGCCGACCCCACGGTCAGCGGGGCTGGCCATGTCGCTCTGGTCACATTTGGAACAAGGTTACTTCAAAATGACAACCCCTGCCAGCACTTTGTAACAAGTAAACTCGTAAAAACAAAGTTTTTCACTATAAATCCTTTATATGCGTGGCGGCTAGAGTCCTCTCGTCCTCTGGCTTGAGATGGCTGCCACCTATGGGTCAGATGATTGTCTGCCAGTATTCAGCAATTGGTAATTAAATATTTAATTTGTTTTCCCTAAACAGTGTAAAATTTTGGAAAAAAATTTTCACGAACATTAATTGTCTCGCACAACGAGTCTGTGTGCAAAATGTCAGCTCGATTGGATCACGGGAAGTGGGTTAAAAAACGACCGAAAGATTTGCACGGTCGTAAGCAAGCAAGCAAGCGCGCAAGTGAACTTAATATAAAGGATTTAAAAAAGAAAAAAATCTGACACTGACCCATCGCATCTCGCACTGGCTCCTCAGTGACCACGCGCCCATCACACCGCACCACGAGGTACTGGTGTACATGGGTTAGGGAACGTGTAGAATACTCATTAACTTTTTTCTTGAATTTAGTTTGTTGTCCTTCCCCCACACCCCCGATTAGCACGGTTGGCTACGTACGGTGCGAAAGAAGTTCAACGTACACGCGTACTTTGCTTAGCCCCAGACAATACACTATACCCTGAACCAGGGAGCCTACGTAGACTTTGTATAATCAGATTATTTGCAGTGGCTGGTTGATTGATTGGCTGTGCGAGCTGTGTCTATAATCTCATTAATTATGCTTCGTGCGACAATGAGATAATGAGGTAGTGAATTCACCGCAAGGTTATGGCACTGTGGTGGCTTTGTGCCACCGTGATGGTTGCTTCACACTGTCAGGGTCTTCGCACGCATTCCCTGCTTGCAAAATGAAAAGGCCAATTCTATTTAACATATCAGACCTGAGATCGATCACAACAGTATTTTGTCATTCATAATGCATAAAATAATTCGAATTCATACGTAATTGTGGTCTTCAGTTTACAATATGTTGCTGTAATTATAATTGACCTCAGATCTGACAAATATATAATGAATGGACACAAAGTCAACTTCGAATATACAATTAATATCCAGGAAGTCCATTACTCCACTTACAACAATTGTACTTTTTGGTTGTCAGCATAGGCAGCTTCGAGACAAGTCTTTCCCAGCAGCGTTGTTGTTTGAGCTGCAGTTGCTGCAGCAGATGGTGTATGGAGGGGAATGCATTATACTGGTAGGAACCTCCTGGTTACACCAGCCCACAGGGGATTGGAGGGGTGGGGCTGGGTGGGGAGGGGCTGGGTGGGGAGGGTGGGGAGGGTGGGAGGAGTGGGGCTGGGTGGGGAGGGGCTGGTCACCCCGTGGTGCCCTTATAAAACTCAACGTTTAACCTACTCACGCCGGCTTGTGCCCGCCCTCACAGTCGGGCATATTTGCGGAATACACCACGCCGCCGTTGACCCTGGTCATTGACCGAGCAACCCAACGTTCCTAACCGGCTCCCTTCGCAGGAATGTGTTAATGAGACACGATGGCTTTATCCAATTGTTATTCACTCAATCACTCTGGCCTCTCTGGGTGCTAAGTGAGAAAGGGGCATTGCTCGAAATGTCACCTATTATGTACAGCTTGGGTTTTTTTTGTTTCACTTGACAATGACAAGAATGCTTCAGATGATGCATATATATTGAACTTCTTTCACACTGCACATAGCCAACCGTGCTAATCGGGTGTGTGGGGGAAGGACAACAAACTAAACACAAAAAGCAGTTCTCAATAAATGTTTCAATCTAGATTTAAAAGTGCATAGCTCCAGTGGCTTCCTAATATCGGAAGAAAAAGCGTTCCAGACGGTCGCAGAAGACATTTGAAAGTGCGCGATGCAGTGACCGCCTTTGTTCGATTATGTTGATGACGTTGGAAAGGGACAGATTTCATACACACGTGACCAAAAGCAGTGACGAAGAATGTGGACTCTGTGACGCTATCGCCACGCCCACCTGTCTCTCGATGTCGGTCAGCAGCGAGCTGGCACCCAGGCGGAACAGCTCCGGACTCAGCCATTCGTTGCCCAGCTCCTCCTTGATCAGCACCAACCAGGCGAGGGCATCTTTTGCGCTGCGGATGCCACCCGCCGGCTTAAAGCCGACCTGAAAGGGAACGTTTGAATGTAAAGAAACAATCGGACAGCAGTGCAAAGGCCAACAAGATGTGAACTTCAAATATTTTTTACGACACTTTCTTTGAGTCTTATTCGATCTGTACACTGTAGAATTTCTGATATATATATATATTGCGATGAGATATTTGGCCAATTAGAGTCTTCCTGTTTATTCAACTTAAATGTTTTTTTTCCCCCTATGCCAATTATATTCCCATTGTGGCAAAGGTGTCATTTATTCAGATGAAAAAATGTTCCTCAGGAACCCTCGCAGTGAGCAGCACACCCCATTGTGTAAGATGGCACCACAGATCAAGTCCCTGCAACAGGCCCCATTACTCGCACGATGGCCACTCTCAGTGGTTTTGTTTCTTTTCAATTTGATATCAGAATACCCACAATTACACGGGGAAAACACTGGAGCGCATCACACACAGCATCTAAAACCACTTTGCTGGACTGCATCCAACAATACATCTTCTCATCTATACATATTCCCAATGAAGGACTCTCGTGAAAAAAAAAATTCAGCCGCAGTGAAGCTTTCCAGGGTATATAAAGGACATCGTTTTTAGTCGATGGCGCAGTGCACTGCATTATTAACCCAGAGAGTCGAGTTCAATTCCCATCCACAGCTAACATCCAGGACATCATTTTTATTTGACGGCACAGTGCACTGCATTAGTAACCTAGAGAGCCGAGTTCAATTCCCATCCACAGATAACATCCGTGGCGAATTCAGAATTCCAAGTCTATTTCCCACAGAGTAGGGCCCACCGAGCAAAGAAGCTGTTTTTCAAGGGCGACTCGACCGGCAGACAAGATCAAAGCCACAATTACGGATGTAACAAGAGCAATCATGCTGTAAAATTACATTCACACTTAAAACTTTTGTGATTTTAATAGTCAGTTTAAATGATGCCAGAGATAGCAGAATGGAAATGCTAAGAGACGAAACTAGGTGGTTACAAATTTTTTGGGGCAGCTACATTAAATGCTTTTGATTCAAATTGTACGCGACAGCTGGGAACTATTAATGTACAATCAGACGGGCGTCGCAGCTTTTTAGGATTGTCTCTTGGTAATAACAGGCTAGACCATGAGAGCCACTCTTTGTCGCATTCTGCAAACAAAATTCTATATTTCAAGTGCCACAATGCACGTGAATACAAGACGTTGGTCCTTGATGAATAACGTCACGAAGCAGTCCATGAAGAGCCACGTGCGGCTCTGGAGCCTCAGGCCGCCGACCCCCGGGTTAGACAATACACATTCCTGCTGCGGAGGGAGCTGGTAGGGACGTTGGGTTGCTCGGTCAAATGCTAAGGGTCAACGGCGGCGTGGTGTATTCCGTAATAATGCCCGACTGTGAGGAGGGGCACAAGCCGGCGTGAGTAGGTTAAACGTTGAGTTTTATAAGGGCACCACGGGGTGACCAGCCCCTCCCCACCCAGCCCCAACCCTCCCACCCCCACCCAGCCCCACCCTCCCCACCAAGCCCCTCCCCACCCTCCCCACCCAGCCCCACCCTCCCCACCCAGCCCCTCCCTCCCTCCCCACTCAACCCCTCCCTGCACGACGGACGGACGGACACAATAATCCCCTGTGGGCTGGTGTAACCAGGAGGTTCCTACCAGTATAAAGAGCAAATCTACGGACAATTGCCTTGTAGATGAAAATAAAATCCGTGGCGAGGAATATATCTGAACCGCTCCTGGAGCAGCCCCCTCCCGCCCCTCCGGCTCTCTTTACTAAGCCACATGGGCGAGGGCTACATGCCCGTGTGCTCTGTAGGAGCGAGGTGCGTCGCGTGCCTTGTTCCCAGTGCGGTGGTGGTAGTCGCGGATGGCTCGCACCATCACCAGCGCCACGGGGAACGTCGCGTTAACCCCTTCCTTCCCCGTGGACGTCTTGATGAAATCGGAACCTGTGGCAAAATGAGGGGGATGGGGGGGTTCATTGCTTCGTTCCCGCATGCAGTCTCCAAATGCCTTACCCAGCCATTGCCTTGTGTCAGAATTCAGAAGCTCAGCAGGGTTGAGAGTGGATACGTGTTTGTATATGAAACTGGGTGTTGTTGGCTGCTGCGGGGCTATGCTGTCGGTAGACGGCAGTGCAGAAAAAAACATTGTTGGACTGCACCATGCTCTGACGCCGACACTCCTCGCCTTCGCGAACCTGCAATGACCAGCGTGCGTGACGTGTGGTCAAATAACCCCCACGGCCCGCACGGCATGGGGAGGGGCTCTCATCCAGCAGAGGATGGAGGAGAGAGGCTTGTACTTGACCACGTGCATACCGGCCATCATGGCGACGAGGCTGGCCTTGTAGACGTTTGTGAGACTGCCCAGGTCTCCGACGGCGAGGATGGTCTTCATGTGCGCCTCTCCGCACGCCTTGCGGCACGCTCGGATCTCCTCATACAGCGCTGCTCGCACACAATCACACATAGACGCACGCACGCATGATCTTTTGCTTCTTAACAACGCTGTGGTCTTCTTCGACCGACCAGCCCCTTTACAGCGGCTGCTGGGTTCTGAAATTCTAGCAGCAGGCAGCAGTTCTCCACTGTTAGTAATCACCATCATAGCCCATCTGTTGCTGATGGTTCCATGTCAAATCTCTGCATTCTTGTGCCGCCTCCTCCACTCCTTCAGTCCATCCTTTTCTCGGTCGTACCCCGTCTTTGTTTAATTTCACCAGCGTTGCCATTGCTGTTTGGTGGCATTATTCTGACATGTGTGCATTCCCCAATTATTTATATTATTGTTCTTTCCATCTTTAAAATCCTTCTAACTAACCTTGCTACTCCGAGTATTTTTGTTTATGACAATTCATCAGATTATTGGAGCGTGGGTGGTGCGTAATTACATGCTTACTTTCGGAATTTCACATTTTGCCCACATTGGCCATCCAGTCAAAACGCCGCATCCCATTTTCTCATTGGCCAGCCTGACGCGGCAACTACCTTTCCATTGGCCGGTCAAGGCGAGCGCCCGACTGATGACAATGTCAATCTCCTTGGCTCCGTCGGCGACGGCCAATCGGATTTCTTCGAGCCGGGTCTTGAGCGGAGTCTGCCCGGCAGGAAACCCCGTAGCCACTGCAAGAGATTAAATGACTTAATAGGACTTTCAATTACCTTTGGCGGACAACCGCACGTTAGAACACACATCAGCATTAACCAATTATAATGGAAAACATAATTAGGGCTCAAAACCAATTACTGGGCGTGTTAAAATGAGTAAGAGAGTGTTACCATGTTGGAAATGTTCCCCTCCTTTATCCAATTAGTGCTGCTAAGATAAGATGTTCGCAATGATGAATAAATATCGTTTGCGAGCCGTTTCGCACCGGTAAAAACCGAAAGAACACTTGCGCGCAGCAACACAGGTTCGCCCACGCACGCGTGTTTGATTGCGACAGAACGTGTACATTCTCACTAACCATGAACATAACCGCTGGGGGGGAATTAATCACAGTGCGGCAATTCGCTTTGTGCGCACTGCTTGTTGAGTGTCGTGTAATGCGAAACCTGTCGGAGCAAATAATAAGGGAAAATGTGTCGAAACCAACAACGCGTTTGAATCGCATAAAAGTGTGAACGCCGGCAGAAGGCCAATTATCCCCGCGGCAGATTTGTTCCTGGAAGGCCGAGCAGCACGCATATGAAGGTCAGAAGGTCAGACAGGGCTAAGAACTGTACAGTGAGTGGAGTGGGAAGCTGGTGAGTACAAGTGAGGCGATCGTGCATGGCGAGAGTGAGACAGCGCGGTGAGAGTGTGGTCAGCGTGGCGAGTGTGGTGAGCGTGGCTGAGTTTGTGACACCGGCGAGCGTGCTGTGAGAGTGTGGGGATCGTGGCGAGTGTGGAGAGCGTGGCTGAGTTTGTGACAACGGCGAGCGTGCTGTGAGAGTGTGGCGAACGTGGTGAGTGTGGTGAGCGTGGCTGAGTTTGTAACAGAACAGCGAGCGCGTAGTGACTGTGGTGAGCACAGCGAGAGTGCGCGTGCGTGGTGCGAGCGTGGTGGGTGTGGTTTGTGGCACACTGGCGAGTGCATGGTGAGCGTGCGGTGAGCGCGATGGGTGGCGAGTAATCTAAATACCGGATGCCACTGGGATGTCGCACCCGGCGGACTTGAGAGCTTTGACAGCGTCGGACACGCGAGACGGATAAACACACACGGCCCCCACCGTGATCCCTGCGGGAATACAAAGTGGGCAGATGCAAACCTCACGCACGACATCATCACATGCACACGTACAGCCTTCTTCGTGGATCCACAAGCCGTGTGGGTGATGAGGGTTGCTTGACCAAACTCCGCCACGCTGGCCAGTGCTGGTTGGTGAAGGTGGGAAGCATAGATGCGGGGATTACGTTTTTTGTTTGCATTCTGACCACAAGTATTGTGGTTCATGCAGACATAATTCCTTGTAAAAGGTTTCAGTTTGGTGTTTAAACATCTTAACACCTGTTTTGTTGGCAGAAAAAAGGGGAAAACCTATTCTCAAATCCAATGTATTTGCAAGATAAACACGTACAACTTGGGCACATGGAAACTACGGTTTACACAGCTCACCAAGATCATGTGACCCATACTGCCGCCCTCCTTTAAAGACACAAGTATTCCCTGACACATTCCTTCAATGGGGTCAATGTCCCAACGTTAATGTGAAAATGTGGGCAGTGGTTATGTCCACTGGCAGAGCTAATTGGTGAAAACTCCACATTAATATTACAGGGAGCAGTTTTTCTGTAGGAAACCACGACTAAAATGATGACACAATGGTACTCATTTTATTGATCTTATTGTGACATCGGGCTGATTAAAGAATCCAATTCATACAACAAATGGACCAACACATTTGTGAATCATGACTCCATAGTTCTCACTCAGATTGCAGTAAATTAAAAAGGTTGCCAAAGATGGAAAAAAATCCCTTTATTTTATCTTATTCACCCCACTATATTCTTAGATGATAATCATCATCATCGTTTAACTCACCATCATGATTTATATACATAACGTTTATTATATGACTCAGATTGCATCATTGATGGATATCACTTACATCATTGATGATGATGACATCCTTAGAGTTAGTTATAATCTATCATTCAAAAGTGATTAGATTGATTAAACATGTTAGACATAATGATGCATTCATTGATCCATTGACTAAAATTGATGTGCATAGATTCATGCATATGTGAATGGAGTATTTTAGTATGTATGCAAATGTTATGCGGATGTTATAATAAGTTAAGAAAACAAGATGAATCAAAACTACAAATGAGAAAAATGTAATCGTGGGGGCAGTGACTCATGAACTGCCCAGTAGTGAACATGTACAAAAAAGCATGCACACGTTTAAGCAAAAACATTCGTCTATAAATCCAGAGCCACACACACAACCCACCACAGACCCACCTTTATCCTGCATGCCAACGGCCTTCAGGAGGTCCTCGCGAATCGGCCACTTGGCCTTGAAGCACAGCCTGTGCACGTTGGCCGCCGTGTCGTCGCCAGAGAGGGTCGTCAGGTCGATGCAGGTGACGGCCTTCAGCAGCCATGCTGCCTGGGAGGTCACCAAACGCTCGGGTCAGCAGCTTCGCCAACCAACTTCACAGGACGAGGGGTTATTCACCGTGAAGGGGGGGGAGGGGGTTAACTCGAGGATCAAAGTGATTCTAAACCTGGAATTTAGCCAAATTGAGCGCAGCAACTAATTCTATATGCAGTCATGTGTGACCGGGCTGAGACCATCAACTTACTTACACTTGAGAACCTAATTTAATCACGGGCAGCTGCCTGGATTCAAACTCAGGCTCTCAGTTGTGCCAGATCAGCACTCCACTGAACTGAGCCACTGAAGCACCTTAGGGCGAGCACGTCTTGACGAAGTTTAGCTAAACCCAAGTTCTCAGTGGCACTGGCTCAGGGGCACTGATATGGCCATCCTGAACCCCCGCTGCACACCTAACCGCTGCACACCTAACCGCTGCACACCTCACCGCTGCACACCTCACCGCCGCACACCTCACCGCCGCACACCTCACCGCCGCACACCTCACCGCCGCACACCTCACCGCTGCACACCTCACCTGCCACTGCTTCTTGACAGTACGTCGGGCTTGTAGCTGCTCGGCACGCAGCTTTACGGCCGGCAGGTTGACCTGCACGCGGGACACCCAGTCCAGGTCTGCAGGCAGTGAGCACACACACACACACAAATCCTTCCCGTTACATCAGTTTCGTTCATGTAACCAGTGTTGTTTGCAAATTATACTTTACGCTCTTTTTATGAATGTGTGTTTCCACGAATTGTATTCCAACTGAGCTGTCGTGTCATGTCATGAAGAATCCATTCAGATCTCGAGTGGAGGCGAACATCACAGAACTATAATAATAGGGTTTTCCCCCTTTTTCTGACAACAAAACTCATCGTGTGTTTTTGTTTGCATTTGACTGCAGGTATTGTGGTTAATACAGACATGAATCCTTGTAAAAAGGTTTCAGTTTTGTTGCCAGAAAAAGGGGGAAAACCCTATTATTATATTTTGGTACTGGCAAAGGAGGTCCAATGATCACAGAACGACTTCTGAAATCCCTTCATGCTTAGGTTACACTATATTTATCTAACATTTAAATGCAAAAATATCTCAACGTGCTCAACAGCAAAAGTTTATCGAGATGTGGAGTAAAATAAGCACAATAATGCAACGGACATTCAATGACAATTATCGCTCATAGGACCTTGTCACTTCTTCTTCTTGGTTCTTTCGGTAAAGTCACGTAGAAGGGAAGTAATAAAATAATAAAAATAAAACATAATAAAACAATTCTTAAGTGTGGCAGTGCAGTTTGGTGGGGATTGCTGGTGGTGATCGTGTGTAGTGTGGGTTGGTGGTTGTTTGATGATTACGGTTGGCTACGTGCGGTGTGGGTTTGCTGAGGATTGGTGGTGGTGAAGGGGGTGTTCTGGAATTGTGGCCATGTTTTTTGAGATCATGTTGCTGGACTTTCATTTGTGGACTGACGATGCTTCTCAATGGCCATCTGTTAACCGTACTGTGCATGGAGCGGTTGGAGTTCATCTCTGTGCTTTTACAGTAAAAACCCGGTTTACGTCCGCGATGCGTTCCTGAAAACTGCAACGGATATCCAAAACGACGTAAATCAAAGCAATTTTTCCCAATCACCAAAATACTGCACGTAAGTTTTATATCGTCTTCTGCAGAACAGTCCATTTCTTTATGCGCGACGCAAAGTAGTTTGTGTGCGGGGTAGGTGGAGGCGAAGGCTGAGAGGCGACGGATACGAGAAAGGACGGACGGACGATGCTGTCAGCAAGTGTAGGTTTAGTGGGCGCAAATCAGGTAGCAGTGTTAATAAAGTGACCACGTATTTGCGAAATAAAAGGGGGGAGCCCTAAACCAGGGGTATTACAGTGATGCCATTCACCTCTTGTTCTTATTTCCCACCTCTTTCCCCTTAGCGATGCTACGTTTTCTTCATTTATTTTGTAAGCCACTTTGAATAAATGTTTATTAATCAGAGGGACCGCTGTTTCAAAGGTAAACAAGCACACCGTAGCTCACCACATTCATCATGAACAATGCATTATAACACGATGAATATATAACAGGCTGACGTTTCAAGCAATGGCCCTTCTACAGAACAGAGAGAGGGATCTACCCACTAAGCCAAAACTAGCGTACGATACATCTCAAAGGTTACATTTTATTTGAAGCTTTCGTGACTGCAGGGATTCATATTCTTGGTTCTTTCGGTAAAGTCACGTAGAATGGAAACACTAAAATACTAAAAAATTTTTAATCTTTTATTCTTTTATTATTTCCCATCTACGTGACTTTACCGAAAGAACCAAGACTATATATCTCAAAGGTTGATTAATTATATACAAATATTCCATTTGGATACATTGCTTGTTGTGAAATGAGACATTAAATGCTCGGAATGTCGTTGAAAGGGGGGATTATCACTCAGTGTAAATGTTATCCAGTGGCAGGGAAATAAACCCAGGTTGCTGGACTCGTTGCAAAATTCGCTAACCACTCTGCCACTACTCCATATATTTTTTAACGCACGCAAGCACAGTTAACAGTACAGATTCTTGAAAGCACAATTCCTCTGCATATGTCATGCATGTTAGAACCGATTGCCATTGACGAATCACCGAGGTCTCTCTTGAAAGCGAGTTGTTTAATCTCAGCGGACTCTCACCTGGTTCAAAAGTCTCCTACCACAAAGCGCCTATGACCCAGTTGACCACGTAGAAGACTTTCGCGACTAACATTATCCATGATAGAGGTCTGTTTGCGTTAGTTTGCGCCAATATAAACCCGCCACAGTGCCGCGCATGACCACTGCGCCCACCTCGCCATCGCTTCCTTCCTTCTGCCAGATATCGTAACCACAGTGGTGGGAGCGGTGGCGCAGCAGTTAGCGCATTATGCTACGACACCCGGCGGCATCAAGTTTGATTCGGGGACCACGGCTAATATCGGTGGGCGCATTACAATCAGAACTGGTCCCAATCTACAAATATTATTGACTAACCGGCGTTGACCATCGTGGTGAAGTATGGTCAAACAAGCCCCACGACCGACACGATGTGGGGAGGCCTTTATCCAGGGCAGTGGCTCAAAGGCTGTTGCATGATGATGATGATTATTATTATTACGAGCTACTGTTCGCACACAGTAGCCCACTGCTTAAATTGCGGTTGTTCAGCAAAGGCCGAAATTTCCAACAACGCCAGGAGCCCAACAACAAAACAGCACCGTGAAAGTTGTAAGTCTGTCAGGTAGAACGAACTAAAACGTGCAGCAGCAGCTGTTGGTGAAGCGTCAATGCGCGCCGAGACGGACGACTGATTGTACCGATTAATATCGGCGAGAAAGTGAAGTTCCTACCGAGTTCCAGTCCCAAGTTGCGAGCCGCCATCGCCTCGACCGCTCGCCACTTGACACGGCCGCCTGACTCCGGAGCATCTTCCAGAAGCGGCAGACGTCTACCGTGGAGCCATTAAAACAACCAGAAGACTATCTACCGGTAGAGGCAGAGTCTTCCAGAAGAGATCTACCGGTAGAGGCAGAGTCTTCCAGAAGATGTCTACCGGTAGAGGCAGAATCTTCCAGAAGAGATCTACCGGTAGAGGCAGAGTCTTCCAGAAGATATCTACCGGTAGAGGCAGAATCTTCCAGAAGAGATCTACCGGTAGAGACAGGGCTCTTCCAGAATACATCTACCGGCAGGAATACACTCTACCGGAAGACATCTACCGGAACAGGTAGAGAGAGAGAGATCTTGATTTGAAGCTTTCGTGACTGCATGAATCCATACTCTTTGGTTATTTCGGTAAAGTCACGTAGGTATAAAATAATTATTGTATTTGAAACTGGAAGACGTCTACCGGTAAAGGAAGACGTCTACCGGTAAAGGAAGACACATCTACCCGGTCTCTTCCGGAAGAAAAAAAACAGACGGTAGAGAAAGTGTCAAACAATCGCGTTGCGGTATGAAGGGGGTGGGGGGGGCGTGGATCGTTCCTACGTCTCTGCGCATGCGCGGTAGTCACGGCAACGGCGGTGACGTCACGTAAACTGCTTAGCCAGGCGGCGCGAGATTTCATAAAGCGTATAGGCGCAACCCTCGAGTAGGGCGCCGTTTGATTGGTCCAAGCTGTTCACGTGACGGTGCCCATCGTGGATCCCATTGGTTGCATTTGTGAAGCGTGATTTGTGTTGACTACAAAGTGTAAAGTGTCCAACGTGGGATCTACGTTGAGGTATTTGGTAATGATTTGATGTTTTATCTTTATAATATTGGATATGAATACGGATAACGCTGCGGCGTAATGATGCGGTGTTGTGTGCTTGCGTTAACGTAATTGTTGTAAGCTTTGATAGCTTTAGGAGCTTCCAGAGAACCGGATCATTGAGGTACCGCCGCTCCGCGGGCTCCGAGGCGAGGTTCCCGGCAAGGCGCTTAGGAAAAGCGGGAGGCTTCGGCCTACGAGGGTCGGGGTTCTGCGAAACTGTTTAATGAATCGGTGTTTTAATTTGCTTCTGCGAAACGGACTTCAATAAAACTAGTGAACATTAACTCACGTGTATTTTTTAATGTATACTACGTTTAGCTACAGGTAGTATTATATAGATCTCCAATACTCTATCACTTTGATACACTTTATATCGTAATGCGTTCATTCCTCCAAATCAAATTTTTCGGAAAACATTTTTTTGCCCCTGTGACTTTAACTTTTTCGAAAGCGTGTCACCTTATCCGACTCCACTTCTAATCTGTATTTAGATTGTGCATGCAGTCTTAGTGTAGCGGTTTCACTTGTGTCATTCACTATCATAATCTTTAATTAGACTACAGGAGGAATCCGATGATCTATGAAGCTCTTTTTCACAGATTTCCAAGTTACTAAAATACGAATGTTCTGGTCTCTCTCTGTGTTATGAACAAGAACCATTGTCCGAAACGTCGCCTATTATTACTGTATGTTCTTTTTAAGGCAGTGTTATTGGCGAATATGTTGAGTTTTTTTTATTATCTTTGCTTGTACACCACTGCCAACGCAGTACTATATCACGAAGTATTGTTTTGTAATGTTTAAATATGTATATTTAAATATAAGTATGTTTTAATATGTACATTCTGCCAGAGGAGTATTGTTTTACACTACTTACGCAGGGTTGCTAACAGAGAGATAAATGTATTCCGCAAAAAAAGCCACATCATACGGCGACCAAAATAATTACCGTCGCAGTCATCGCATTCACTGAATGGTCATTTGCCGTGTCACTCGCGTGTGCAACAATAGGTTATCTTTAACACTGAGGCTTTCGCCATCAATATTATTCATAATAAACGTGATTGGGTTAGATCGCGTTATTTATAAATGTGTCGTAACCCTCCACCACCCGACACGGCCAATCAGCAAAAAAGTGACACGTTTATTTCACACCTGATGATGATTGCTTGTGTTGCAGTCGAAACGTCGTGAGAATTTGTTGTTGTTTTATATTTCTATTATTTTATTATTTCCCTTCTACGTGACTTTACCGAAAAAACCAAGAATATAAAAGACAAACGGTTCACTACTTTAGCCCACCGGTGTGTTGAAGAGTGAATTCACAACAGTTTTTGTGGATTCACTCTCCAACACACCGGTGGGCTAAAGTAGTCAACTATTTATCTTTTGTCAACGCGACACTGTTTTGCTGATTGGCCGTGTCGGGTGGTGGAGGGTTACGACACAATTGGTTATCTTGTCAAATAACCACGAGACGGCACTGCCATTAAGCTGAGTGTGCCCCGCCACTGGTATGGGACTTAGGATTGTGTAAGGGAATTAAGGGGACTTAGCTCAAAGATGCGCGCCATGGCTCTACAGCCTATATTTAGCCCGTGTCAGCGGAGCGCGTTACTGTTGCATGCACAAACATGGCTTCACTTAGTTAAGTGTTTAGTTAATGCAGTGTGTGCCAGCTTAGCCTTAGCCACGAATGTTACATCGCCAGATGAGTACACGAATGGATGTGCACGGGTAGGCGCGGGTTGTGTGCTTGGAGGTGCAGTTATTAATGGTGTTATTTGAAGAAAGTCAAGAGGGTGCCACCTGCCCACTGTCGTTGCAGATTTTTCATATCAAGAGGGATGAACTGTGGCCGATCGAGCCGTGTTGGGAAGCACAGAACTCGCGCGAAGAACGATTAGATCGAGCGGTGGGGGTTAACGTCAGACAACCACAGGGACAATGCTGCAGGTTACGAACTATAGCCTGGTCCTGACCGTGCAGTTCCTTCTGATCATTTACGACCTGGTGGTGAATTCCTTCTCGGAGCTGCTCTACAAAGAGAAAGTCATTCAGCTCGTGCTTTTCATGTGAGTGCCGCGATGTGCAGTGGTTCACCCGCGTTTTATTGTTTGCTGCAATTTCGTTGTTTGATGCCAAATGGTGATGTGCAAAACGATTTAAAAGTGTGTGTTAAACGTTGAATTAAAAGACGACACTGATTGCGTTTAATCGATGCAAATATGATGAAAGTACCTCATGCTGTTAGCATAGTTAGTATATATAATCTGTGTTCTCACTAAGTATGAAGTGCTTATGACCAGGTCACCCACAACATAAGCAGATTTCAGCCTGGATTGTGATTGTATGGGAGACCACCATGCATGAAATAGGTGTCCACTGCTAGGGAGCTACCTTGTCTGGAGAGGACAGTGTAGCAAAATACATAGCTGTACTGTACTTTGTATGTTCCAATGTTGTCCCCGTCTTCACTACCCACGCTGACCAGCATGGTGAAGATAAGAAATCATCCAAAGATCTGCACGGAGTGAGCAGGTCCTTATCCATCGGTGGATTTACAAAATGACTGTACACATATATTGAGTGGTCATGAAGACAAAAATAGTATGCAATAGGGACCTGGGCTAAAAACTAAAACGTAATTGTGCAACATATTTCGGTGCAAAAAACAAGCATAAACGAACAAAAAACAAGCATAAATGAACAAAAAAAGTGTACGAAGTTTCCTTTAAAATAATATTAGCTGTGTATTAAATGTTTTCTGTTTTATAATGTATGGAATTGTGCTGTCAATGTTAACGTAACATCGATATGTTTGTGTTCTGCATTGCAGTATTCAGGATGCTGGAATCCTCTTTAACGTCATCATCATCTTCCTGATGTTCTTCAACACGTTCGTGTTTCAAGCCGGGCTCGTGAGCGTGCTCATACAAAAGTTCAAGGCCACCATCCTCGCGTCGGCCCTGTACTTAACCCTCAGCATTGCCTTCCACGTCTGGGTCATGGTGCGTTGAAGCTCATGATTGATTTTACAAGCAACAACAACAACAAAGTCAATGGATATGCTGTAGTTTATAAATGCACTCGTATCACCGGACAAAAAATATGATGGTAAACGGAAAGTGCGGAGGGGTGCGGTCAGGGCAGGGCCCATGGGAGAGAGCAACACTGAGTCGCAGTGTGGAACAAAGCAACTGGGGCCCAGCACTAACAACAATTGGACAGCAAGGGCAACAATCATCACATTCTAGGGCATCCTCGGGGTGGCTGGAGCCCATTCTGGAAGAGCCACACAAACACCCACGTGCTGAAGAGTAGTGACAATGCATCGATAAATGTTTTTAATTGCTTAAGAATCAATGTGTTTTTTACTTGTAAGTTTTAAAGGGTTCACTTAGCCACTAGCGACCTCTATATTGTGAATGACATTGTCAAAAGAAATATTCAACCGAATAACAAAATTTCATCAAATCACCGAGAGTGAATCATCAAACCTCCACTGGGCTTCATCAGATTTTTTTAATGGTGTAAATCATATTGTGTTGAGATATTAATCCACATTTGGAGTAATATCCACGTGAGTAGCCCGTACCTAGGGTTCTCAGGTTGGAAAAAAAAACATTGCAAATTATTCTTGCCTAGACCCTTGTTGTATGTGTTGTGATTATGAAATTTTGATGAAAATAATAAAAATTAATAATTTTCCGAAAAATGCGCAAATCGCATTAATTATGATAGTGTGTGTATTAATATGCATAAATTATGATAATGCGTGTGATTATATGCATAAATTATGATAATCGTAGTAATTTATGCGGAGGCTTGCGATTATGTTAATGTGTGCAGTTATGATAATTTGCTTAGTTTCGTTTATCCAGAGTTATCAATCAGGATAACACGATTATCATAGATTCATTTACCGATTATCCTAGTGTGTGTTATAATATTTTAGGTCTCCATTTTCATATCTCATCGTAGGATACAGCTCTTATGAATAAGATGGTTTTGCATGGACTTGGAAAGAACACTCAATATGCTTCTGTGATAACAATTTTATTCTAACAAGCACGCGACATTCTATCATGCAGGTCAAACATGAGTCAATAATTCATGGGCAAGATTATGCAATTAACTAATATGAACGACAAAAACTTATGCAGTTGCGAAATTATGCAATTATGCAATATGAATAACGAAAACTCTTATGCATTTATGTAACTCGACGGCAGCAACTGCTTTGCACGATCAGTTGATATTGAACGCACCACCTCGAAATGGCAACCCTTTTTGAAACGCAAAGATCACTTTTTGAAAGTCTTATTCGTGTGCGTGCTGTGTGTGCGTTGTCCTCTCGTAATATTAATTGTGTCGTTAGCTTGTGTGGTGTGGGAGGATACGAACAGCTGCTGCTGCTCCCTCGCTCGGCGTGTCGCTCGGCTTTTGCTCTCTCTCTCTCTCTCCACTGCTGGATTGAGCGGCGTTGGCACGATGTTCCTTGAAGAAACTTGCTTGCTTGGCGCTTGATGGTTCCGGGGGCTTGGTGCTGCTCGTGCGCTCTCTCTTTCTACTGCTAGATGACGAGTTGGCACGATGCTGTCCTTGAAGATGCTCGGTCGCTCGTGTCGCTCGTTGTCGCTCGATGGCGCGCGGTGGCGCACGGAGGCGCAAGGTGGCGCACGGTGGCGCAAGGTGGCGCACGGTCAGCGCTCGTTCAGCGATCTCCGCCTTTCCTGCGGGTTGTTCGCTGGTCGTCACTCTGACGAGGAGCGATGCTTCGTTCGTGGCAGGGTGGACGTTGGCGTCTTTGTTGGCTTCACTCGCAGCTCTGCGACTCAGGGTAGCGATTCCTCTCAGGTGGTGCAGACCTCGGCTTGTAGCTACGCGTCGCTACTCCGCAAACCTCGTCATTCTGAATGACAGGAGCTTCTTCGTTGGCGGCGACGAGGAGAGATGGTTGTCGCCCTGGAGAACTCTGGTGGGGCCTTAGCCCGGAGACGAGATGAGATGTAGGCCGGAGCTCGTGAAGATCTGTGGTGGAGCCGAAGATGGGCTCGTAGCCCGGATGATATCTTGTGTTGGAGCCGAAGCCCGGACGATATGTGATGGGGGCCAGAGCCCCTGTCGATCTGCGTTGGAGCCAAAGCCCGGATGAGATGCTTTGTATGGATTTTTCTTCGGTTTATATCGGAAACTTCCACTCGGCTTCCCGAGTTGTTCAAAGGCTGTGTCATAAAACCTTCCTGTGGGCTGAACCATCTGCGTCCGTGTGTGTGTCCGTCCGTGTGTTTCGCGTGCGTGTTTGTCCGTGTTGTGGGGAGACAAAGGCGGTTGTTTCCACGGTGGGAGCACCCGGCGCATGCGCTTATTTATTCGAAGACGTGTTTATTTCCTTTGAGCCATTGCCCCTTTTATGGGTGTCATTTCCTAGCTTGGTGCCTGTGTGTGGAGATCCTCTCGGAAAGACAAAGGCGGCCGTGTTGCTCGCTTCCCATGGGTGTTGTGTTTGGTTAATTTTGAGAGCCTTCTCCGCCCTTGATTCCTCTTCTACTTTAATTCCGTACTTATTATTTGACTTCTTGTGATTATTTAATCTGATATCCCGGCTTATCTTTGTTCAGAATATAATTATCTCTTCCTCCGTGTCTCCTGGTTCTGCAACCCCCCGCCTGCAATTCCCCCCCTCCCTTGTTCCTCTTGTGTGAATTTAGGGGAGTTTTTTTTTTTTATTACCTTATTGCCCCCCCTGTCATGTCCTCTTTCCTTTGAAATGAGGTATGCGCGCATCTGTGGAAGTGTGGGGGCCTCTGTGGAAGTGTGGGGGCGTGTTCGTTCCCACGTGGCCCCGTGTCTATTAAAAAAACAATATTATATATGATGGCAGAATAAGCCTTAAAAAAAATAATATTAAAAAAAATAAAAAGGGGGTACATACACAACAGTCCGCCCGTTTGAAAATTATCAGGGGTCGATTTGGCCACTGGCGAATTTTCAAACAAAGTAATGCCCCCTTTTTATGTCATGAATCCCATCAGCCGCCCTTACTCTCGGCGGTTATTTCTTACGACGCGCGTGCACGTATTACCATCTTAACCTGGTTACATCTGAAATAAGCAAAGAAAATAAACAACACGTTAACATCGATATTGCGTTACATCGGTTCTCATACATCATAACTCCGGCGAATATTAATTTTTGTTTTTGTTAAATCCTGGTTACATTTGAATTAAGCAAAGAAAATAACAACCCGTTAACATCGATATTGCGTTACATCGGTTCTCATACATCATAACTCTGACGAACATTCATTTTTGTTTTGTTAAATCCTGGGAAACGCTAGGTAGCGGTTTCGAACGCATTTATGCGTTACCTTCCTCATGTTGCCTGGTTTACCACTTATCACTTTGATAATTTGATCACGGTTTTCGGGTTCGTTTTTGTAGTTTCCTCTCTCACTCTCTCGCGTCGTGGGAGTGTGTGGTGAAAAATTGTGCTGCACGTAACCAGAATTCGCGCACACGACCCATTTTGACACTTGGTTCGTGGCATTCGCTCTCTCTGCGATTACATGCACATTTGCCGAGTCAGTGTGTCGACTTAATTCTGTGCCTCGTAATGTTGCCCTCTTTGTTTTTACGAGTGTGTTAGATTCCAACACCATTCCTGATATGTCATGAACATTCGTCTCCATTTTAGCACTCCGATCCACATACATTTTGGTTTCCCTTGGATATTTTCCATTCAAAGGCTCACGCCTGCGCTCCTCAGGGCGTGTCTCTGTGTTCTCTCTTTGTCTCTGCTGTCTGCTATCCACCGTCCGATCACACTTCAATTCAGCCCTGTCACTTGCAGCCTGCTCAGGGTTTAACACCTCGGCGGGTGGGGAGCGTGTTGGCCGCTCGCTCGCACTCACTGTGGATGGTTCATCACGTATTTGGACCGCATTCTGTGTTATTCCTCTATTCCCTCTTGGTATAGCCGGTGGAGGAATTGGTCGGAATTGGATCGATTGTGTTTGACCTCCCATCCTGCGATTCTCCTGAATGTTCGCATCCATACCTCCGCGGTCTGTGTAACACCTTCCCGCTAGGTGGTTATCTTGCCATCTCTGTGCGTAATTTGAACCTTGCGTGTGTCGTGGGATGGGGTGTTGATATGGTTCTGCTCTGAACCTCTCCCTCCTGCGATTCTCGTACATTTTTGGCCAAGTATTTCTCCCATTTGGGTGCCACATTTTTCCTGGATTGTTACCTCGCCATCTTTGTGGGTAATTTTGATCTTGTGTGTGTCGTGGCATGGGGTGTTGATATGGTTCTGTTCTGAACCTCTCCCTCCTGCGATTCTCCTGAATGTTCGGCTTTGTGCCGCTCTCATTCTCGTGCCAACCTCTCTCTGGGTTATTTTGCCATGTGTGCGTGCGTTTCTGCTCCGTCCTGCATGGTGGGACTGCTCGGTGATTTTTATTCCTCTCTGAGAGGCTGGGTTCCTCATCCCTCTCCCTGTGTTCTGGATCCGAATTATGATTCTTAGCTCTGTATAACCATGCCATGTACGCCTTGCTCTCTATGCGGCGTAAGGATGCGGTTTCTGGATTCAAAACCATTCTCACCCTTTCTGTAATCTCTGGGCTCAAGGATTCAAAAAACATAATTTTGAACATTTTATCTCCTTCGTGGTATTGATTCACATCGCCTGCGTAATACGCTCTTTTAAATTGGACGAGGTAGTCACGTGGATCTTGGTCCATGCCCTGGGTCATCGATTTTACAGCATAAAACCCCTCCGTGAGTGTCGAATATTCTCCAAACTTCCGAATCACTGCCAGGCTCAGTTGTTTAAAATCATTTCTAACCTTGTGTGGTAGTGACTTTACCCATGGAATGGATTCTTTATGTAAGGTCCGTTTCAACAAACTCGCTTTTTCATCCCGTCTCCTCAGCCCTCTAATCATTGCCTCCTCTTCTACGGTTGCGATATGTGTGTGGATATCCATAGTCTTATTGTGGGGGTCAAAATCGGGAATTCTGACTAGAGCCTTGTCCATCAATTTAAGGGTTTTACTGGTGAATAGGTATTCCGAAAGTTGATCGCCGACAGCGTCATCATCAAACAAGTTATCATCAGGCAATCTGTCACTTTGGTCTGTGCTGTGTCGAGCGTGTTGCCATTTCTCTTCAGTTTTTGCCTCTGCCCTTAGTGGAGCATGTCCTGTCGACTTTACTTTAACATTTTTCCTCCCTCTCTCGAATTGTGAGGGTTTCCCTTTGTCAAGGATTTTTTGTTCGACATCCATAATTTTTGTGCGATTAGTCCCTGGACTCTGTCCACGTACCCAAGAGTGTGATTTACTGTTACTTCCATATTTATTCTGCGGATCAACGTCTGTGAGTTTCGCTGGTGTCGCGAGTACTGATTTCTCTCCCGTTTCCTTTCCAAATTTTTCCTCATTCCACAATCCCTGTCTGTATGCCTGTGTGAAAAGGAATGAGTCCTGTCCTGCCTTTCCTGCAGTTTTTACATCGTGTTCGCCTTCGTTACATTTTATCCAGTCAATTAGTTTCCCCCGAGGTGTGTTCGTGTTATCGATACAGCTCCCTTCCCATATGTCTCTCTGACTGTACTGCTTTGTAACAGATTGGTCGGTACGTTTAAATACGAGCTCCCCGTATCCCGTAACCCATTCAAAAATTATTCTTAATCCTAGCATCTTAGGTATGGCGGAAGTTACTTTGACATTTCTTTTCAGAGTGCATATAAAACAATTATCTCACAGAGTGTAGTCAATTTGACTCGAGCTATCTGTTATTTTCCGATTCAGAGTGCGTACCTCTAACACCATTTATCAGAGGATGCAATTGGTTTGATACGATATTATCTTAATTCCACTGTCTCTGTTTTAACCTGCTATTCTGGGTTTTAACCTTAGAGGGCGTTTTTTAGTTTTCCGCCCGTTCACAATTACAATGCAATGTTCGATCCTGATATTCTGGTTAACACGAAGTGATTCATTCCATCATCCATGCAAAACACTGTCTGCGAGAGATCCCGGACGAGCCCCCATTATGTTGTATGTGTTGTGATTATGAAATTTTGATGAAAATAATAAAAATTAATAATTTTCCGAAAAATGCGCAAATCGCATTAATTATGATAGTGTGTGTATTAATATGCATAAATTATGATAATGCGTGTGATTATATGCATAAATTATGATAATCGTAGTAATTTATGCGGAGGCTTGCGATTATGTTAATGTGTGCAGTTATGATAATTTGCTTAGTTTCGTTTATCCAGAGTTATCAATCAGGATAACACGATTATCATAGATTCATTTACCGATTATCCTAGTGTGTGTTATAATATTTTAGGTCTCCATTTTCATATCTCATCGTAGGATACAGCTCTTATGAATAAGATGGTTTTGCATGGACTTGGAAAGAACACTCAATATGCTTCTGTGATAACAATTTTATTCTAACAAGCACGCGACATTCTATCATGCAGGTCAAACATGAGTCAATAATTCATGGGCAAGATTATGCAATTAACTAATATGAACGACAAAAACTTATGCAGTTGCGAAATTATGCAATTATGCAATATGAATAACGAAAACTCTTATGCATTTATGTAACTCGACGGCAGCAACTGCTTTGCACGATCAGTTGATATTGAACGCACCACCTCGAAATGGCAACCCTTTTTGAAACGCAAAGATCACTTTTTGAAAGTCTTATTCGTGTGCGTGCTGTGTGTGCGTTGTCCTCTCGTAATATTAATTGTGTCGTTAGCTTGTGTGGTGTGGGAGGATACGAACAGCTGCTGCTGCTCCCTCGCTCGGCGTGTCGCTCGGCTTTTGCTCTCTCTCTCTCTCTCCACTGCTGGATTGAGCGGCGTTGGCACGATGTTCCTTGAAGAAACTTGCTTGCTTGGCGCTTGATGGTTCCGGGGGCTTGGTGCTGCTCGTGCGCTCTCTCTTTCTACTGCTAGATGACGAGTTGGCACGATGCTGTCCTTGAAGATGCTCGGTCGCTCGTGTCGCTCGTTGTCGCTCGATGGCGCGCGGTGGCGCACGGAGGCGCAAGGTGGCGCACGGTGGCGCACGGTCAGCGCTCGTTCAGCGATCTCCGCCTTTCCTGCGGGTTGTTCGCTGGTCGTCACTCTGACGAGGAGCGATGCTTCGTTCGTGGCAGGGTGGACGTTGGCGTCTTTGTTGGCTTCACTCGCAGCTCTGCGACTCAGGGTAGCGATTCCTCTCAGGTGGTGCAGACCTCGGCTTGTAGCTACGCGTCGCTACTCCGCAAACCTCGTCATTCTGAATGACAGGAGCTTCTTCGTTGGCGGCGACGAGGAGAGATGGTTGTCGCCCTGGAGAACTCTGGTGGGGCCTTAGCCCGGAGACGAGATGAGATGTAGGCCGGAGCTCGTGAAGATCTGTGGTGGAGCCGAAGATGGGCTCGTAGCCCGGATGATATCTTGTGTTGGAGCCGAAGCCCGGACGATATGTGATGGGGGCCAGAGCCCCTGTCGATCTGCGTTGGAGCCAAAGCCCGGATGAGATGCTTTGTATGGATTTTTCTTCGGTTTATATCGGAAACTTCCACTCGGCTTCCCGAGTTGTTCAAAGGCTGTGTCATAAAACCTTCCTGTGGGCTGAACCATCTGCGTCCGTGTGTGTGTCCGTCCGTGTGTTTCGCGTGCGTGTTTGTCCGTGTTGTGGGGAGACAAAGGCGGTTGTTTCCACGGTGGGAGCACCCGGCGCATGCGCTTATTTATTCGAAGACGTGTTTATTTCCTTTGAGCCATTGCCCCTTTTATGGGTGTCATTTCCTAGCTTGGTGCCTGTGTGTGGAGATCCTCTCGGAAAGACAAAGGCGGCCGTGTTGCTCGCTTCCCATGGGTGTTGTGTTTGGTTAATTTTGAGAGCCTTCTCCGCCCTTGATTCCTCTTCTACTTTAATTCCGTACTTATTATTTGACTTCTTGTGATTATTTAATCTGATATCCCGGCTTATCTTTGTTCAGAATATAATTATCTCTTCCTCCGTGTCTCCTGGTTCTGCAACCCCCCGCCTGCAATTCCCCCCCTCCCTTGTTCCTCTTGTGTGAATTTAGGGGAGTTTTTTTTTTTTATTACCTTATTGCCCCCCCTGTCATGTCCTCTTTCCTTTGAAATGAGGTATGCGCGCATCTGTGGAAGTGTGGGGGCCTCTGTGGAAGTGTGGGGGCGTGTTCGTTCCCACGTGGCCCCGTGTCTATTAAAAAAACAATATTATATATGATGGCAGAATAAGCCTTAAAAAAAATAATATTAAAAAAAATAAAAAGGGGGTACATACACAACACCCTTCACGATGCATGCGGCAGCTGTGGTCATTTACGATTCAGGGGTCATAATTCATGAACCGATTCTCTTTGCCATTGTGGTGAGTGGAGCACAGGGTTAGACAACTAATGTAACAAGAGACATGTTCTTCGAATTCGCTAAAACTATTATAAGATCCATGTGAATACAAGAGCCTCATGCAGAGGATGTATTTGAACTACTGTATTATGTATGTGCATTAAAATTGCTTATTGATGTATTATACAATGGTAAAACAATATCTCTGATGAGATGCCATGCAATTTATCCCTGTGACTTGTAGAACAAAATCGTTTATGGGATAGACCAATGAAAGTGGTTGAGGAAGAAGTATGCGGGGCAAGTGAAGGAGGCCGGGAGTTGTAAAACTAGGAGACAGTCGCAAAGATAGAAGACAGTCAAGGATACAATAAATTTTGATTTAAAGCTTTCGTGACTGCAGGGATTCATATTCTTGGTTCTTTCGGTAAAGTTACGTAGAAGGGAAATAATAAAATAATATAAATATATAACAATACAAATTCTCACGACGTTTCGACTGCAACACAAGCAATCATCATCAGCAAGAAAATTTGAAAATTCTAATTTTCTTGCTGTGGATTTCACACCTGATGCTGTGGATTTCACACATGATTGCTTGTGTTGCAGTCGAAACGCCGTGAGAATTTTCATTTTTGATATTTATATTATTTTATTATTTCCCTTATACATGACTTTACCGAAAGAACCAAGAATAAGGATAGAAGCCAAATGTAAAAGTTGTATATCGATACACATGGAGACACACGCATACAAATTGAAGCACTGCTCTGCTGGTAATATAATGGAGTTGTCTACTTCCGATTTTAGGGGGGAGCACTACCATGCATTTTTATTTAGCGATTTGGCCACGAATGCCATTGGTGCCATCACCTCTCCCATGCCTTTTTGTCTCCTAAACCTCTTATGTTATTGCCCTTTCCACATCACCTGAGAGGATTATACTTAACCCCGGAATACCTTTTCATTTTATTTAGCTTGTAAAACGTATTTTTCGAAGTTTGAGAATGAAGTCACAGAACCTTAAATAACAAAAATGACTGCATATGCTGTTTCTGTGCATCATCTTGAGATGTATTTGTATGCTATGTAAATCAAACTTGAATGGCATTTTGTTCTCACCTCAAGCATGTGCGTTGGCCTCCATCAAGCGTTTTCCAGTGGACTGATGGACTGCTAGCACTCTTCGTCTTTCAAAGACTTGGTGAGTCGAGCTAGCTAACTTTCAGTAAGCGCAAAATGAGATTCCATATAGTTCAAGATGAACACTTTTATATTTTATCCCTTGCCGGTCTGCTGCGGCCTCGTCAATGACCATTAAAACACTGGTTAAAACAACCATCTGTATCCCTTTGCACGTGTAGCAGCGGTATTTTATTACTACTTTTACAAGCGGACAGCACTCAGACTGGGCGATCCCCGGCTCTACGAGGATTCCCTCTGGCTCCGCAAGGCCTTCTCAAGGACCAACTAAAGCCACCCCACCATCACTGAACACATTCTTCCCACCATCAAAAAGAACAAAAGCTCGCATGGCGTTTTTTCATTGCCAGTTGCGAGCCGACAGATTTTGAATAACTTTTCAGAAGGTATGTGATGGAGACATTTTTATAAAGTGTAATTATATTCTGCAATGTCGGCTTTTTAAAAAATCACGTTGATTTATGTTCCAGGGTTATTGGTCATGGATTTTAAGTGTAATTGACATCTCAACTGTTTGTATTTAAACACTAATTGTCCATTTCAACCACTAAATGTATTTTCTTTAACATTTTTGGAAGTTACATAGTGTATAGTGTCAATAATTTAATGTAAGAAGTGCTAGTTTATTTTTTACATATTTGCCAAATATCCTTAATTTTTGTATTTTGCATATTTCTGAATAAATGTGATTTGTATTATTCTATTGACCAGATCGTGAGGGTTATTTGATTACTTCATGCTGTCTGCTGTGGCGAGGCCTGCACCCAGTAGTGGATTGATAAAACGGCTGCACATTGTATTCATTTGATGCAAACGGTTTCAGAGATGCCGTAAGTGATTTATTGATGTTGTTGTACATAAATTCCAGATGGCTTACAAAGGCAGACTTGTGCACTGTGTACACCATGATTATATTGTGAACAGAAAAGTGCCATTTTCCCTGTCCAGTGACAGTTGCACTTAGCAAAATATCTGTGCGTGGGCAACATGTTGCTCTCATTTATAAAAGGTCACTGCATATTGACAATAAGTGTCAATACAGGAAACAAATGTGACCTATTCTTGCTTTACACCACTGGACTTCAAATCGATGTCCAACACTTACATAAGAAAAATTGAATTCAAATTAACGTTCTTAAATGTTGCTCTACCAATGCGCACTGGTCGGCCTTCCGGACCAATATTTTGCACAGCGAGCGCCTGCGGTTTCTTTTTTTTTTCCTTTTTGTAGACTGCTCGAGTATTGCACAGTCTCTCATCGCACTCGTTTACAACCGATAGCAAACAGGCGAGTGTTTAGTGCCCCTGATTTTGCAAGATGTTTTTTTTTTATCTTCTTGCACCCTTGTTCTTTGCTGCCGCCTCCGCCGCTGCTGTTGCTCCAGTCGTGAGCAGCTGTGTACTGAGATGCAGGTTTACACCAGCTTGTGTCGCTCAGGCTTTCATTTCTGGAGTGCCATCGGGGCCACCAATCACCGTCTCACCGTTATCTGCAGTGAGCTCCTCTGTGGGAACATGGGGCGGTAAGAGTGCAGAGGAACAGCAAACTGGCTTTGCTTAGGCGATGTGTAACGCACACAGTGTAGACGGAAAAGCATATGCAATGTCATCAAGTTGGTGTATAAGTTTCAAAATAATTATGCAGGCGCTAACATTGCACTTTAACGTTCAAAAGGTACATATACAAAATGGTTAATGTGATGTACAATTTTCCTTTAAATAGACCAACAAAAATTAGCTTCGTGTTTTACATCCCTCCTTTTACAAGTGATTATTAACTGCAGATAGCAGCTGCTATGGGACCATTCTTGTAGGTGAGATGCAGCATAAGATGTTATGAATACACATTATGGTAAATTGTATTGTACTACATGTGTTTCCACCAGAGGCCAATAGGCATCTGGTGAGCACAGAGTTGCATCTTTACGAATTTACTTAAACGTCATTGCCCACGGAAGAGGGTTTCAGACTGCCGCAGAAATGCATCTAAAAGCGCGCGATGCAGTGACCGTCTTTGTTTGATGGCTAGCCAAAATCCGCTGCGAGGATGATCTGAGTTCACGTGATGGTTTATGCTCCTTGACGAGATCAAGTATTGTGGTTCATTTGTGGCAAGCGCTTTGTGTGTATTGAGTATGAGGTGGAGGTGATCTGGTGGCTCACAGGACAGGGTGCTGAGCTGGCATCGTTGAGATGCTGGGTTTGAATCTGTGTTCCAGCCGTCCGTGATTATACCGCGTCCTCGATCAAGTGCAGTGAGTTTAACCAACTTAACTGTTATTTTACCAGGTAAAGCCCAGAAAAATTATATTAGCTCACTCTATTACAACTGATATAACATGGGCAAGTGTTCAGTGTCTGCCTGCTGTGCCTCACCATTGATGTAGGAAACATCGGCACATTTTCACCAAACGGTGGATAAAAAGGCAAATGTTTGCAACACGTTAAGTGGTCGTCCCGTAGAGTTGTGTTGACATGTGTGTATATAACACCTGTCTGCTCACCGGGCAGCAAACACTTCCACAGGCCGTACGTCTTCCCCACGGCCGTTTGCCACAGTCGCAGCGTCCCGTCCTCCGAGCCGCTGGCGTACAGTTCGCCGTCGGGGCTAAACCGCACGCAGTGCACCGGTCCAAAGTGGCCCTTGTACGACTCTGCGAGCACATTGACAATGCGAGACGGCCACAAAAAGACAAGTTGAGAAACACCGATATAAACAGCAACACAACTGTCAGAATTACCTTATTCTGTGCAGCAGGTGTACTTGCAAAAAAGCAGATTTTCTGCCATTTCAAAGGTGTTTACTTTGGTACATACTATAAAATGTCTGAAATGTCATGGTTTACGACCCTCCCAATTACTTTTTTCCCTGCAGATTCACTTATGTGTTTACAAAACATTCGGACTGTGAAGGCAAGTGCCGTTAGGGAGCATCTGTTCAGGCCCTAATGATGCAGGAGGGGGTGGTTTGACCAGCGTCACACCCGGCTGCATTTATCACCCAAATGGTTATTTATACACAGCAGCAGGTAATAATTTAAGCCTGCAGGTGAACTAGGGTAGGCCCTGGATTGGTTCAGATATCACTTGGTACTAATGTTAGCCATGGTCGGGAATAAAACCGGGGTTGCTTATGTTCATAGCGAGGTGCTTAACCACCAACATCAACAGTCACCTACACTACCACAGTGGTGAAGCTCATACAGGAGGTAAACCAGTTATTTTTTAGTCTTGCTCTGTGACTCAAAGTACATCGTCACTTGACAATCTGAACATCCCTTGTAAATAAAACAAATGTGTACAGGACAGGCCTTGGCATGGCAAATGTCATATTCCCTGTGCCCCCAACAGCTTTGTACCCTGGGTAACTGCCCCTGACTGCATACCCCTTAAGACCACGCCTATCCATATTATTAGGCCAATTGCGATGTATACAGGAGGGCTATATGATGCGGAATCAACTCAACTGATGCAACTGAACTGACAATCACCTACCGAGTTCCTCTCCAGTGGTGTAATCAAACTTGTACAACTTGAAATCTTCTCCGCCGGCTATGAAGCACTCCTTTTCCGGATGAAGCGAAGCTGAATTTATTGACGCCGAAGCCTCGAATTGCTTGATCAGTTCCAAGCTGGAAGAATCAAATGAAGGTACAATTTTTTTACAAACTGCTTGCTGTTGAGCAAAAGTCAAAGCAAGAAAGTGTATGCAAACACAAGCCAAAAACAACACGCAGACGTTGGCGGGATGTGGAACCCTTACGTGAGCGCATTGTAGAAGGCGATGGTGCGTGAGTAGGTTACCACCACAATCTCATCGTTTGGGAGGTACTCCATGCTGCTTGCCGACATGGGCAGTGTCACAGACTTTACCTCCGTGCCCGTGGCTCGGTCCCACAGCCTGGAAAGAGGTTCACACGCCGATTACCTTTCAGCCTGATGTCATTGTAAACAGAAGAATACACCAGGATATGTTGCACACACTGTTTGGTTAAGTCGAGCTAAGTGTGGTTTTAAGTCAGGCTTCAAAGATGTGTCTTTTAAGTGCTTTTAAACATGAATATGACCCTGCAAAATGGTTCATGCACTGCACTATGAACACTTCAAACCGAGTTCCGATTCCCGGACAAGAATGGTAAGTTATACTTCAACTGGTTCTGGGGGAGACTTCACCAACCCACACTGACCAGCATAGAGTAACATGGTATGAAGAGGCCTTCGTTCAGCAGTGACTGTACAAATAGCTGTGGTTTATTGACTTTAAGCCCATTTTATAAACATGGTCGAATGCAGTTTTGGGTGAATATGCATCAGTAGTGCGATGTGGATGATGTATCGATGGTGCGTGCCACTGTAAAATAGCCTGTTTCTTTTCAAAAAAAGACATGTACATCATGCATACAACTATTCATAACCCCCCCCCTCGGTTTAGTGAACCAAAGACATCATGCCAGGTGTTATCTTCGAATCTGGAGTTGCATGCAAGGGTGAACTGCATGTCACGTAGGAAATGCATTGGCACTTCACTGGAGGTTTCGTTCTCACCGGATGGTTTTGTCGTCGGCGACAGAGATGATGAGCTTCTCCCCCGTGCACCACGCGGTGCGCCTGATGCCCGACGTGTGACCGCTCAGCAACTGGGGCTCTGAACCAACACAAGACAGTCCCGTCGCACCTATGGTCAATAACACCTGTAAATTGTGCCACTTTCAATCAAGTGCATTCTCAGTTTCAGTCTAAATTAAGTTCACAATGGTGCTGTAATGGTCATAATAATTGACTACTTATTCAAGCCCACGTGAAAACATGTTACTATGTATAGCTCTTTTGTCAATCCACTGCTGGATGACAAGCTTCTTCCCATGCAGCGTGGTGGGTCCTAGAGGTTATTTGAAAGTGAAGGGGGCATAGATGTGGGAGCTTAGAAGTACAGAAAATGTATTTTGCTGCACTCCAAAGTAGTTTGGTATATTGACCACTTCTAGTGCATGAGCTGTGTAGTGTCTTGGAACGTTTTATATTTTTATCTGAAACCCCCAGCTGAAAGATGTGCAGACCATTTCTGGTGGTGAGGAGGCATATTGGTTTAAGAAATTAAATGTGTTTAATACAACATCGTAACCTCTTTGCATGTAAGATCAATGCTTTCCAACACAGCTGGGTGTGCAATCCCACCTGCGTCTGTTTTCTCCAAATCATAGATCCTCAGCATCTTGTCCTGTCCTCCTGTGAGCAAGTGGACACTGTCCTGCAAGGAAACACCCCATCGGGTTCAGCACAGGTGTGTGTGCCTGCACCTTAAATCAAGCACAGCCTCTGGACTTTACTGCATTATTACTACAGTAATGTCACTCCATTGCTTGATTTTACCATCACATCCGCATTGTTGAAAATTTGCTGCATTACTTTTTATATTATTTACTAAAGCAGCATCCTATCCTATGCATGTGATCTATCGCAACACATCAAATCTTCTTGGTTCTTTCGGTAAAGTCACGTAGAAGGGAAATAATAAAATTATAAAAATAAAACATAACAAAATACAATTCTCATGCCGTTTTGGCCACAACGCAAGAAGCCGTACTCAAGGGAAGAACAGGTCTGTCGGAAAGACAGCGTCTGAATGAACACCACCAAGCTTGGCAGCGTATATTTAAGCTGGGTTAGAGGAGGAAAGGCGCCTTGACAAATAAATTGGCATATCAACAGAGGAATTTAGCATATTTATGGGAAATGCAGATATGGGATTAGTCACTACTTGTGGAATGCGTAGGAGGTGGGGGGGGGGGGTCTTAAAGTCATTATGCCCGTGCATTATGTAGGATTAGCAGCAACAAAGGGAGGAAGTAGGGTTAGCAGTAATAAAGGGAAGGAATTTTAATAGTAAGGAGCTGCAGCAGCCCAAACCACCACGTAAAAAACTAAATAAAGCTTTAAATCGAAACACATCAAATATTATACGTGTGATTTAATACATGTACCCAAGCCTTCAAATGTACTCAACTCGACGAAACTTTACACCCCTACTTTCTAGTGTTGTGGGGACGATTTCTAGTAAAAATAAACACATCGTGTACTTACGATCTGTTTCTCAATAAAAGTATAATGATGCATTGAATAAAATGCACGCGATTCATGCATAGAATTGTGTGCATGACAATTTTTTTTTATTCCTGCATGCTGCGTGACCGCTGCAGCAACTACAGGCACTACAACGCACCAAAGTAGAAAACATTAATTTAATAATTCATCGAATAACAAGCTGTAGAGACGTTAAATATGCTGCAGTGAGAATTACACCATTACCTCGGTGAAGTCGACAGTTTTAACGATGTGCTTGTGTGTGAAGCTGACAACCTCGTCACCGGATATGGCGTCCCACACTTTACTGCGGACAAGAAGAAAAGGTGGAGAGGTTGAGATTTCACACTCGAGTCTCAATGTGTCCGTTCAAAGCGTTCATCAACGTGGAATTTACCATTTTGTATCCGACACCATCCATGCAGTATTAATATGTGCTTTTTACATATACAGTGGGTAATATGAAACGATTAAATCTTCGCTTCTTTAGGCAAATGATGTGGCGTTTCATTATTACGTTGAGTTTTCCAAAAGGAAGTTACGTCAAAAATAGCCTAACTTCTAATACCGTATTCCAATTGTCAAAACTTTTAAAGAAGTTATTTCATTCACATTTTTTGTAATATCGCCAAACTATGTGTTCTTACACATTAACAGCATGCTGGCCTTGTAACTCATCACTGTAAGCAATAATTGATATGGAGGCATTAAGATGCATATTGCACTTTAAAATACAATTACACGGTGCCAACGGAGGTGTTCAAAGCCAACGAACACGCCACTTTACTTCTTCATGATGGCCGAGAGGCAAGGCAAGCTCTTTTTGTCACACGTCCTACGAATACTGACTCGCTCAAGGGAGCCAAACGTTTGCCGAGTTCAACAAAATAAATCCATCGGTCGCGTGAAGCTACTGCAACAAATGTCAGCCACTGGGGCGACAACAATGACATTACAAGACCCTTACGCGGTGAAATCCGCGGCAGCGGTGGCGGCTTTGGTGGCATCGCGGTTGAGTGTGGCACCCCACACCGCTCCTTTGTGGCCCAGGAAGGTGCCGACCCAGTCTCCCGTGTCTCCCTGCCTCAGCATTGGTTTCCCGTCTACGTACAAAGTCGGCAAAATCACAAAGGTAGTTAATTTACACCATTGGAACCTCATTTGCCAGTAAAATATGATAATTGGTTGTGCGCCTTTTGGCGTCATCTGGTCCAACCCATGTGAGACTAGGCTCTAAGGAAAGCTGTCTCGGGTGTGGACCAATCAACTTCAAGGACAGTGCACATTATCAGAGTCTTGTTTTTTGTTTGCATTATGACTGCAGGTATTGTGGTCTATGCAAACATGACTCCTTGTAAAAAGGTGTCAGTTTTGTTGCCAGATAGAAGGGTAAAAAAACAATAATCAAGGTAGTTAATGTTACAGGTTTTAGCGACATTCATCTTCCTGGCTCGGTTCCTTGCTGTAAGATTCAAGAACACACACATTCACGAAAAACACCAGAGGTTTTGTCTGCAATGCAAAACAGACTTGAAAATACTTGCTTCATCTGCAAATAATTATCTGTAATGTGATATTCATAGATCCGAATTCGCCCAGTCGTTATAATGGATTTTAAATGTTGGCGTTATAGTACGTGACTTAACATAGCATGTAAGTGGTGTAACACCACATAGTCAACAGATCCCTACTTGATTTAAAGCTTTCGTGACTGCAGGGATTAATATTCTTGGTTCTTTCGGTAAAGTCACGTAGAAGGGAAATAATAAAATAAAAAATATATAAAATTCTCGCTGTGAATTTCACACCTGATGATTGCTTGTGTTGCAGACGAAACGTCGTGAGAATGTTATTGTTTAATATTTTTATTATTTTATTATTTCCCTTCTACGTGACTTTACCGAAAGAACCAAGAATATAGATCCCTCCTTTTTCACAGCACTGGATTTTACAGATTAACATCACAGTACTATAAATAAACACTACTCCAGTCGCATCCCATTGCACTCTACAGATTCACATCACGATAAAGATTCACATCACTAGTCTATAAATTCACACCACTCTATTCCATAGATTCCACACACATCACTAATTTAATACATTTCACATCACTGTAAATTGTTGATATTCTCACTAATTTCTAAAGTCACACAGACACCCCACTGAAGATGTTATATTCATACTAATATATTCGATACAATCACATCAATACATCCCCTATAAATGAACACTACAAACGATATAATTATATATTTGCACCACTGTAAATGTCAAACAATCTTACCATTAATGGCCTATATCCTGTACATTTTATAGTTTAAAACCAAAGTGTATTCTATACTCTTACCATAAAAACCCTCTACACATTCAAACCACAGTATATTTAACAAAGTAACACCACTGTCGTCAATACAACCACACCATTCTAACCTTATTACACGAGTATCCACCACCATTCATTCCCCTCACTTGCACACATGGCCACGCCGCGGCCTAGCTCCACGATAGAGCCTACGGCCTGTCCTAGCGCCTCCCGCGGGCGGCCTCGCACCTTTGCAGGCGCTGATCATGAAGTAGCCGTACGGGGTGATGGTACTGAACGCCAGGTCCACGACCGGCCTCGTGTGGCCGCTGCAGGTCAAGGGAGTCTGTCTCAGGGCCATGGCGAGAGAGATGTTGGCACCGTTAACGTCCTTACAACTTAAAGATGACAACTTTAAGAGAACAAATTCTAGAGCGACGTTAACGCGAATATGACCCGAGACTGATGGACGGGGCAGAAGAATCGATTCGGCTTGGAAGCAAATCGATTAAAATATGTTCGATTCAACGTGCGAGACAAGGAAAAGACGAATCGATTCCTACACGTCAATGTGTAAAGGGGAATCGAATCGATCTGGATTCAACGGTTCTGATAGTCGGTTTCTTGTAAAATGTAACTCGAATTGAATCAACGAGTCGACGGTGATGATGGGGTTTACGATATTTTTTTCTCACCCTAAAGCAAACGTCAAGGGGTGCGTCTCATAATCCGATAGGCGAGTGTTTATGATCAGATCGGATGTGTATAATCAGAATCCGATTAGCTGTAAAGCGCTTTGTCTTGCCACCGCCGCAAAATTTCGGGGTACGTCTTTTAACATGGAGACTACGGTGATTGAGCGAGGGGGGGGAGGGCTCTTAGACTTATATTGCTGAGAAATTGCTGTGGTCTAACATTGAGTCATTTGTCTGAAGCAACTTTTATTTACTGGAATATATTTTAATAAATAATTTAATGTATCCTCTTTTCGAATTTCTTTATGAAACGCGCTTGTGCTAATTGTTTATTTTCTTCTTCTAATTTTGGTACCCCATGTGACTAATCTGACCTCTTGAGGTTCTCACTTTTGGGCTAAATAAAATTAACTTAAAACTCCAGTTACTGTGCTGCAATCGATCCACGGCTCAAGGGAATCGTGTTGTCAGTAATCGACTATTCGATTCTCCCCCCGTTGCCCAGGGGCGGAAGTGAGTCACGGTCACGTGATGCGATCGCTGCCACGAGGAACTCTGGGAGGAGCAACATGGCCGCGAGGGGTGAGCAGCTTCTCCGTCGCTATGGCAACGCGGCGGTGTCGCGTTTAGAATTAATAAAGCGACAATGTTAGACAAATGTTATAACATTTAATATTTATTCCTGCCTCAGCAGTCCGCCTGCTGTATGTTTTCACCTGAAGACGATTGCTTGTGTTGCGATCGAAACGTCGTGATTTGTTATTATTTTAATATTTATTATTTATTTTTATATCTACGTGACTTTACCGAAAGACCCAAAGAGAATGTTAGAAAATATTAAACGTTTTGTTACGAATCAACCGAGTTAGTTAAACGAGTAAGAACTTGATGGCGTAGTTAAGCTGTCTGTATTCCATGCATGGTTGCTTCTAAAGCAGTTCTTGTGTGACTGTGTACAGCCTCTCGATTAAGACTTATTGTGGGTCTGGGATGTATAGCTGAATGTGGGATGTAGAACTGAATTTGGGATGTAGAACTGAATTGGGTTGGATAACTGTATTTGGGATGTATAACTGAATGTGGGGTGTATAATTTAATTTGGGATGTATAGCTAAATTTGGGATTTATAGCTGAATCTGAAATGTATAGCTGAATCTTGGGTTTACGACTGAATCTGGGATGTATAAACTATATCTAAAGTTCATTGTCAGACAACCAGCCAGGCAGTGGACACACAGAGGGATGTACTGTAACTCGCTCGAGACGGTTACCACCGTGGAGACGGAGCGACGAAATGGGTTAATTCTAGATTTGAAGCTTTCGTGACTGCAATGATTCATATTCTTAGGTTTTTTCGGTAAAGTCACGTAGGTAAAGTCACGTAGGGTTAATGTTGGTGGCCACATATCGGCGGCTTAGGGAGGGCCTTCATCCAGCAGTGGATTGACCACGGCTGCCGATGATGAAATTGTTGCTAAATGTAATACACGTGTTCAAAAGTAGGAACCGTAAAAAGTAAGGTTGAAAACTTAAGTCGATGTCGATGCATCTGTGCGATCAACACACCCAGCAGTGGATTGATCATGCCTGATAATACCCCTCTAATGGGGGCTAAGCGATACTCATCTCGATCAAATCATTCGTCGGTGATGGAAATTCCACGGTATTATGGCAGGGGCGGGTATACCCATAATAACTGTTCACTTGAACCAACAATGGTTGTGATAGTCCTTGTTTGGTTGTCAGTGACGAAACGATAAAACATTTCAACTCTTGTCTGTCCACTGCGTGGCGCAGTCTGTCCGCTGGTGATTAAAGTTATGGCGGTGATGGTGTGCTCAGTTGACAGTAACCAGGATGTTATGTCCGCTAATGTGATCATGAGCCCAATGTCTCACAGACTTATCTATATTAGCCCTATTAACTGTCCAATAGTCATTTCGTTATATTTAACCTGGTTGTTGACGGTTAAGTTACATTGCTTATGTCTTTTTTTGGTGATTTCGAAAAGTTTTTTGGTTTGGCCATGTTTTGTTTGTTGTAGTACGGAGTCAGACTGATGGCTTTAATCTAAATTGTCTTGTGGTTGTTGTTGTTTGACTTGCATCCCACTGGGATTTTTGCACACAGCGTTGGTGTACGGTGCTTTTTATGGAAGACTTTGCAGTTTTTTCTTGGATTTTTCTGTTTGCGCGTAGTCACTTTGAGATGTTTTCTTGTTCATGTTTTTGTTTTGTTGTGGTTGCACCCGATTCAAGAGCCGAATGGCTCACAGGGCTATACCAAATAAACTGAAAACTGAAAGTGGTGGTGCAGTGGTTAAGAGTGGTGGTGCAGTGGTTAGAGTGGTGGTGCAGTGGTTAGAGTGGTGGTGCAGTGGTTAGTGCACTGCACTCTGACCCTGGCGACCGAAGTTTGACCCCCAGCCACTGCTAATAACAGTGGTGAGTGATCTCTGAACCGGTCCAGGGGGAATCCCATTCACCAACCCACTCTGACCAGTGTGGTCAAGTATGGTCAAACAATCTTCATGACAGACACATAATGTATAGGCCTTCATCCAGAAGTGGATTGCCAAAGGGATATATATTGGTATGAAGACTTTGCAAATATCTCACTCCTTTGCTTTAATAACTATGGATATGGTGAATGTCTAACCAATAACATAAGTTGGTATGAAGACTGCTGCAAATATCTGATTTCTTTGCTTTAATAGCTATGGATATGGTGAATGATTAACCAATACAATTTTATCTTTTTCTTTCAGGGAGAGCGAATATGATCGTATCCTTTGATGTCAGATGATGAGCACGCTAAACACAATATACACGTGGCAGTGATTAAACATTTTAAGAATATTCTACAGTAAAATATTAAATGTTGCAAATTAATTATATATGAATGCTGTGTTTAATTAGATCCTATTTAGAACTCGTAATTTGTTGAGATATATTTTCCAATCATAAATACAAGCGATTGCATGCAAAGTAATGATAAGAGGGCAGTTATTTTCCCAAGTCATCATTTGGGTATTTTACTGTTATATGGCAGTGTTAATGATTAACGTGGTGATTTTTTTTCAGAATTTGTACCGTCAGTTCTAACTTCCGATTGCGCCTTTGACTTTGTTTTCTTTTAATATGAATTGTAAATTTCCTTAATTGAAACACTCCAGCTTTCTTCAGTACCCTTGCAATTTTTACTCTTTTTGAATGGCTGGTATCTTGGCTTTTTTTTCATCGCAGAGGCATTGATTTTTATTTACAAAGGTAAGGCCTGTCACTTTTATTCAAATTTATAACATAGAATAATATATATTGCATCAAATCGTAAATGTGTTTTTTCCTTGGAGCTGTGTATAAGATGTGTTTATGAGTACATCATACTGTACTTAGATTTTATGTGACCAATGAGCAACTATTCAAGATTCAGTTCAAATTGATCTAGCCGTTCATTTGTTTTGACAGTTGGTGAATTGCACATACACCACCTTTAAAATTATATTTCGGGCAGTGTGAAGTTATATGATCCATGGTTTTTTATTAGCACTTACAAACAGGAGACTCTTATGTTTCCACTTGTGCATTAGGTGTCTTCATTGTCTGGTTTTAGACAGTCTGGTTAAGCATTGCCTATTGTTTCCATGGAAGATGAAAGCCAGGCAGTGGGGTGGTGGGGTCACTAATCAGGTGTTTGTTGGGCATGTTGCTTGAATCCCATTAATTGCCGTTTTGATGCCAACATTCTCATCACAAAGTACTGATATCGGTGTATGTACTCTATACGAGTGTGTATGTAGGTATGGAGAGTAGTAACGTTTCGTATACTATGCTGTGAACCTGGCAAACCTGAGTTCTGTTTCTACTTGCAAGAACTGGAGTCTAGTAACACTGACTTCGAGGTCATGTGCTGTCATCTGCAGGTCAAGTGCTGCCCTACCCCTCTTCCAACCTGGCCCTCGACATCATCCTGCTCTTTGTGCTCACACTTATCGAGATTTTCCGCATCTTCTTCTGTGAGCAAATCTTTCCCTTTAAACCCTCCCTTTGAGCTCAGCAGGTTAATGTTACAACATAATAATATACCTTAAGTGGCGTGTTTGTGTTACGTATACATATGAAATGTTGGTATAAACATTATATAGTTCTTGCACATAATGTGCACCTACAGCCCTTTCAATTTGATTGCTAGTTGAGGGTCTCCCCAGGCTGTGCGTGTCATTGGGGTTATCTGACCATACTTCATGCTGGTCAGTACGAGTTGGTTAAGGTGGGCTGCCTCGTAGACATGGGGGCGTACAAGCGCAGCAACAACATCGTATTAGCGAACGAAACGCGTTTGTCTTGCGTGTCGCACCTGGTAGGCAGCAAGGGGAACTTGACGGAGCGGAATGTTCCTCTGAGCGTGGGCGTGGGGCTCACAGTGCCCGCCGTGGTGCTCTCCGTCTACCTGCTGCTGTTGCAGACGTACGTTCTGCGCGTCGAGGTCATCATCAACGGAATCCTCCTCGCGCTGCACGGTGCTGAGCTCATCCTGAGCATCGTCGCCATCGGCACATTTGCAAGGTTGCGCCCCGTGCGGAGTCGATACTCGCTAGACGGGAGACGTTAGCTACCTCGCTTGGTGTACAGGAGGACGTGGGTTCCATCCCCACCCTGACACCTGTATATTTCTCCCCGCGTAGATTTTTTTTCTCCATTTAGAATATTTGGCTGTTATTAATTCCTACACGATAAGCCACTTCAGTCACCTATCATTTGTGGCCATGTCGCTTCTGAAAAAAAGCTAGAGAGGTCAGTGGGCCTTACCTGGTAAAAATAAGCTTATATTGGTTTTTAACTTGTGGAGTACGAGGAAGGGAGTTCGCCCAGAGGGCTCGGGGTTCAGCATAGAGCTGGGATGTCCAATTCATAAAGTAATCGATTACTCGATTGTCTGTTCAATTACTTGACTTATTATATGACATTTAATTGTTTGGGACAAAAGTCTGTTCCCGCGTGCGTTGTTGGATATGATGTGGTGGGCAGGGCTTCAAGTGGTTTCCTGCCTTTGCAAGGGTGTCATTTGGCCTGAGTAATTTCCCACAATAAGGTAGTTGATCACAATTTTTCGTTGATTAATCAACCAATTGTGCCGGCTCTAGTTCAGAACGCTAAGCTAGCACCGCCAAGGTCCCGGAGTCAACGTTTCAGCCAACCATGATTAAATTGCATCGTCAAGTCCAGTGTGTTGATGGTCTCATCCTGGTAACCAATTAATATGTAAAGTATAATAATTAATGCCATTTCTGAGACTGAGATGCTGCAGTACATTTTCATATATCGGTACTGGAGTGTAGTGTTACTGTCGTGTCAATTTGAGTGATTTTCTTCATTGGTGGACTTTCAGACTTGGTTTAGATAACCCAGCACACACAACCTGTGTGTGTGTATCCTTACGATATGAGCTGTTTGAGTCAAGGAACATCCAACCCTAAAAACAGATTAGTCAATGGCAATTGTGAGAACGTTTGTGAGCTTTTCACATGGTGCTCTTGCCACTGCAAAGGGTCTTTCTATTCAGTGGGTAGAGGTACCCACTGAAATCAGCCGATGACGTATGCAATGCATAACATGTGTATGTTTAAATTTCAAGTCAAAATAGGTTCCTTGCTAAGAGGCATGCCGCAAGTTACTCCCTCGACAATTCTGGCTTAAAATTCGAATTGAGAAACAATTATACTGGTAGGAGCCACCTGGTTCCACCAGCCCACAGGGGATTATTGTGTCCGTCCGTCGTGCATCCAATAATGGGATGGGTGGGGCTGGGTGGAGAGTGGAGGGCTGGGTGGGGAGGGGCTGGGTGGGGAGGGTGGGGGGTGGGAGGGGTGGGGCTGGGTGGGGAGGGGAGGGGCTGGTCACCCCGTGGTGCCCTTATAGAACTCAACGTTTAACCTACTCACGCCGGCTTGTGCCCGCCCTCACAGTCGGCCATATTTGCGGAATACACCACGCCGCCGTTGACCCTGGCCATTGACCGAGCAACCCAACGTTCCTACCAGCTCCCTCCGCAGGAATGTGTTTTTGGTGTGCTTTAAGTCTAATCCACCGGAAATATTGCCATGAACCTGTAGGTTTTCATGAACGAATCGCATACAGTATGCATTAACTAGAAACACATTAACTGTACATGCACAATTGCATAAACTGAAAAAATGTTAATCTTTATACACGCATTAGTGTGTATTGCATCGTCTAATACAATTGTCTTGCAAACATGAGAGTTGGTTATAATCAGTTAATTGGTACGTCCTTGTTTTTTTTTTTCTAGTCAGATGATTAAAATGGACTGATACCTGAGTTAAAGCTGGACATATTTTAAGTAAATTAATTTCGGAGCATTTGTTTTTGCTGATGCTCTGAACTGCTACTTTTTTTATTTCACTTTACATTCTTATATCCTATTTAATTGTGTTCTTTTTTTCTACAACAGGGCCAACACACTCGGCTGAATGGAAGAAAACAAAAATCCTGCATCCCAGCCATGCTGACAGTTGGAGGTGTCTACTATGTCTACTGTAAATCTGTTAAATAGGGGTGAGCTGTGTACATATTATTCAGTGTTTCAGAGATTCAATGATTGAAGTTATTTTTACATCTTCTCTATTCATATGGTGTTTGCCATGCTGGTGTGCATTTGCAATGAGTAAACGTGCCATCTCCACTTGTAATAATAAAGCATATGTCTATATAATTGTCAGATTGTTTCCACTATTACATAGCTGTGTTATAAAAAAAATGAAGCCGAACATGCATATGTTTTTCTACCTGTTTGTTAATATTACACGTGTTAATGTTAAAGGAAGCTAATTGTTCTCTGGACATTGTCCAAAATTAATTGGTTTGCAGTAATGTTTATTTTCCATGCACGTCCAAGTTTACAATTCTGGATAAATATATTAAACATCCCAATTTATATCGCAAAATAGCAGTTAAAGGGTGTGTTATAGTGCACATAGGAAATTACAATTCATAATCTCATGAGCCACCCAGATTAATCCCAGTTTTGTTTGTTTAATCAGTCCAAAGTTGAACTGGTAACAACTTTGGACTTACATCAGGGCATCCATTGGCACCGATTTGTCAGGCCACCTACAGTATCGCCGTTTATATTGCATTGAAGATCGTCCAAGGTTCGGTGTCTAAACAAATGTCGTTGGGGAAACTGGGAAAATCCCAGTGTGAGGTTTAAGGTGTCACATTAAACAATATAAACTCTGCACTTTGCAGGGTGTTAATAAACACTGAAATCTCCCAGACCAGCGTGTATAGCTATGCATAGCTTCAAAGAAACAGTATCACTGGAATTGTCAGAAAAGCTGGCCCAGCTATTTAAACTAAATTAGTGGAGTTTTATACGAACTTAATACTCAAGATTATAAACCTGAATCATGGAAGAGGCTCCATTCTATAAAAAATGACGATAAAACTGATTATAAGAATTAAATGCATTACTCGCCTATCGCACACATATGTATATAGATTCTTCACGAACATCAAATGGAACGTAATAATGGACAATTTAGATACCAACCACATGAGCAGGCAGGAATTAGAAAAGGATTTTTCGACCATTGACCACAGAAATAGTATAAAAGAAAAGATATTTTTTTAAATATATTACCTGGTTTGGTAGACTAATCGGTGAAAACATGTCATCCGATCTTTCACAAGTATTAGACATTGTCGAAACCATTTATGATTATGGGACAGCTACGCAGATTTCCAGAAGAAAACTACATATAAATGAAGCAAGGAGTCGGGCACGGAGATGCACTTTCGCGATGACTATTCACGGTGACAGAAGATGCTTTCTGAAAATTCAAATTGACTAAGGTTAGTGATGGAATGGCAGTCGAAGGAGTGAAAACGCCATAAAGCAATGTGTAGATTTGTTGAACTTCTGCACCGTACGTAAGACTAGGAAGTGATCCATATAACTGTTGCAGATACTGAGAGAGCAGTTTTGCATTTAGAAAAATATTTTATTGGTACATTGTTTTGAGCGTCGACTTTGTTCGACGGATCCAGGGAAGATTGGGAATCGCTGCCTTAGAGGATGATACGCACTACAATGACAATAGTTTGAGAACAGCAAGATGGATTGTGTCGCAAAACCGGAAAGGATGGTCTTCAAGCAGTGGATTGAGCATGACTGACGATGACACTGGCTGTAATAAACTAACCAACATTTAAAGTGATTACTTCAATAATTTGATGATGCATTTAGATCATAACATTACCTTAACCTCTGTCTTTATTGTAGGTTTTACCAACATTCAGGTTTCGTGACCCTCCACCCGCCGTCTTTCCACGTTTACCAATTTCTCCAATACAAATTAACAATACACTACGCAATTAACGCTGCCCGCGTGAATCGAGCTGATGCAAATGAAGATCGAGATCTCGGCGTGCGTGCGTGTGCACTTGTTACACACGCGTGTGTGGGCACGTGTTCCAGGTGAAGCAGACGGCGTTCATTGCTTAGCGCGTCACGTGGGACGTGTTTAACAATCATCGGGCGCGTGCAGCGTGCAACGAGTTCCTGTTATTTGAATGGAGTAAATTGATAAACGCGGAGAGACGTAGGGGGCCGTCCATAAATGACGTCACGCACCTAGGGGGGGGGGGGTCTGACATTTGTGACGATGTGTGACGAGGGGGGGGGGGGTTAGAAATGTGACGTCACGTCAAAATGCGCAACTTTAAATAAATATAGACAACACGTTCTACTTAATGAAATAGACTTTTTAATAAATGTTTCTCCTACAACATCAGAGTGCAGCGCCACATTAAATACGCACTATAATGACAATAGTTTAAAGCGATTTGAAGCATGTTTGAATTTTTTTGGGTGAGGGGGGGCAGAGCTTTGTGACGTCATATTTGAAGGGGGGGGGGGGGTAAAAAATCGTCCAAAATCGCGTGACGTCATTTATGGACGGCCCCCAGCGTGGTGAGTTCCGAGGATTGAAGTTTAGAAAACCCTGCCTCGTTGATTTGCATGAACATTGTATGATCAATAAACGAATGTGATTAGTTTTTACAGTATCCTATTCATAACAGAGAGCGGTAGTTTTCACCACCGTGTGCACCCCGTGGCTTTCTGACGCTCGATTTCGTGTCGGTTTCCCGTTGGCTTTTGTTTGCGAGTTACAGTAGTACTCTATGGACTCCCGTGTTGGCATGCCATTTCTTAATCCTCAATCCGAGAAAGGGGTGCAAAGTTCCACAGCGGCCACCCGCGTCTGGGTAAGCACGAAGCTATCTCGCATCGACGACCCCGGGCACCCTCTTGCCCTGCTCAAGCGAGCACAGTCCCCATGCTGGCAGCAGCGTAATTCAGAATCAGAAACGCGTGTGTATACGGGAGGAATCCGATTAGCTATGAAGCTTTTTTTCACCGATGTCCCGTCGGGGAGGGTAAGAACGTTCCAGCTACAAACGCTACAAAACATCACGATAGGAGTGCAAAGTGCAACAAAGTTAGACGCATCACTCAAAAACATGCAAATTAAACTACACCATCCCCAGCCTACCAGGCAAAACCCACCGAGTTATTCATTTATTTTCAGAACGCGGGGAAAGGGGGGCCTTGCCCCCAATCCTCCCCCCACCCCCCGTGGTCAAAACTACAAGTTGGGCCCCCTTGACAACCACCACTATCTTTTCAACAACATTGTAAAATAACTGAAACTTGTGTATAACGCGGTTTAATTAAAAACAATAAATACGAAAAGGCTTTCATTTACTTTCCACGTTTAATTCCTATTGACAGCAGTACTGTAATAATGCAACTACGGAGCTGTCGTGGCTGAATTTTGCGTAGACGGAGCGCCCCAACAGCGTTAAGTGTTCGAGACCGTGAGCGCAACGACGGTGTGATTAGGTCAGAGGAGCCGCGATATGTAATAGCGTCGAGGTACGTGCGTGCGAGGCAAATCAAATATTGGGGTCCCACCTGCCAGATTGCCACTCCCCCTGAGCTGATAATGTAGTTACAACGCCACTGATAGTGACGTTTCTACGCCACTGATGATGTAGTTACTACGCCACTGATGATGTAGTTACTACGCCACTGATGATGTAGTTACTACGCCACTGATGATGTAGTTACTACGCCACTGATAATGTAATTACTACGCCACTGATAATGTAGTTACTACGCCACTGATGATGTAGTTACTACGCCACTGATAATGTGATTACTACGCCACTGATAATGTTCCTACGCCACTGCCTGCAGGGAATTAAGTTAGTTAATTATATTTACCTTTTTTACTTTGCATCATTCGTTAATAATATCGCAACCATACAATCGGAGAATATCAGTAACGTGTGCAATATGCTGTCGTGTTTGTTTACTCTCCAGTTCACACTGAAGCGGTCAAGCATCTGTTGGCGGAAACAAATTAGCGGTTGACAACATACAACCTGGACTTACCCTTCATGATAGACCCATCAGTGGTCTAATACCTTAAACAACCACCAGATGAATCTTGAGCTGCAGGGCAATTGAATCGTGTTGTGATTCACTGCTGCGAATGGGCATATTCGACACTCGTAGCTGGGCTTATGTCTCATGAAGTACAAACCCGAATTGTTAAGATGTGCTTCTAAATGAATGTGTCACTGTTGGTACCATTAACTCGATGCCATGTTGAGAATATGTGTGAATATTAGGTAACTGATTATGGGTAGGTTCCTTTTAAGCCGAGCTAAGTCACCTCGGCTTAGCATAATTGGCTACGTACTGCACGAAAGAGGTTCAACATAAGTGACCTTGCCTTTCACGACCTTTGTGTACTCTGACTCGGAGGGTTATCAGCAACCTTTAAGGGGTTCTGCCTGGAGTGACGAAGCGTTTGTTATTGGCTGGCCAGGAGGGTGCCTTTGTCAGGTGATCACAAGCTGCACTTGATATGCAAATAGCAAGAACAGGTTTCGTACTCGGTTCAGTGGGGAAATGTCACGTACAGCAGCCCGGAGAGGGTAGCACGGCATACCGTGTGAACCCATCACGGTTTATACCTCGTGCTCTTGTACAGGAAAATTGAGTTTTCAGGTCCACACGGCGTTCAGCCGTTTCAATGCGGGCAAAACAAATGTTTTGTCTGTGTTTCTCCATGTGATGGGATTTTCTACGATGAACGTTGAGATTTAAAGGGCACGGGGTGACCAATACGGTCTGAATTGAAGTGTAATAAGGTAGGGGTTGACAGGTGTGGCAAGGTCGGCTACGTACCTATGTGAAATAAAGTGAACATTTCGTACAGATCCATGGCATTGCCCATGCTGAAGATGAAGAGTACTCCTCTGCGTAACCAGCAGTACCTTACGCTTTGGTTCTTTCGGTAAAGTCACGTAGGTATAAAATAAAATAATTCACGACGTTTCGGGCGCAACACAAGCGTCCATCATCAGGTGGGAAAGCATGGTCAGCAGCAGATCATGCTTTCCCATCTGATGATGGACGAAACGTCGTGATTTATTTTATTTTATACCTACGTGACTTTACCGAAAGAGCCAAAGAGTGTGGATTCATGCAGTCACGAAAGCTTCAAATCAAGATTCAGCAGCTTCCTTCTTTATACTTTTCAACATCGAGGCTTTGGTTTCACCAAAAAGTATAATCCGTGTAAAAAAATCGTGCCCATACACTGGTTAGTGTCGGCTGTCAAACGGCGGGCGGGCGGAGTGCGCAGGACTGGTTCAGGACTGGTTCAGGACTCGTTCAGGACTGGTTCAGGTATCGCCGCCGCTCACCGCATGGCAGGAAGTGAAAATCAGTTCACCCGGCTTCGCACAAATACAACGAAACAATTTTTACCTGGTAAGAAAAAAAAAGTTTTATTTGTACTCTATATATATTTTAAGTGATTTATTTACCTTTCATATACTTTGCGCTCGTGTTGTGTTTTTGCAATGTTTGCTGTTGTGACGACCCGCCCCTACTGAACATTTGTAAAAAAATATCTTTATAGCTCAACGGATTTCTTCAGTATGAATAAATATTCTGATTCACACAGTGTTGCAAACTCTCTTTTATAGATGCGCTTTCGTATTTAAGTGTGACTTCTGGCACCACCTGTTCGGAATACAATATTAAGAGCCGGGTGGTTTAATAAGAGGATTGGAATTGCTGGCTCATTATTATAGATTTCGAGTCCAATGGACGTATGTCTGTATGTATGTTGAATTTTTTTCGCATCGTACGTAGCCAAACCGTGCTGACGGGGAGGTGCGAGCGAAGGACGACATTCCAATTTAGCAGCTCCCTTCGTTTTCACAGTTAAAGCGGGTGACAATGTTGAGTTTAAGGCCAGACATTTACGGTACTGTACTATATGTATGGGGGGCAAACTGGTAACTGATTTTTATTTTACCATTTTTTTCCATTCGGTAAATTGGCAATGCAAAAAAAAACAATGTTTAACAACCCTTAGTTGTCGCCGGTTAACGGAGCTTTAGTCCCCTCCCCTTCCAGCCGGTCTGGACACGCTGAGTGCCCCTTGAAACTGGGAGGCTATCCAATGATTGTAGCAGCGGTGGTGGTAAAGCGGCCGAGTGTAATTCTGCGCAAGCTTCTGCTTATCTTCATTCATAGCGGTACGTCTATTGCGCTAAAAATAATCTGAAAGTATGCCAGCGTTGCTCAGCTTCGGCGGGGCGGTGTGTCTGTTACACCATCGGTTGTGCTGTTTGTTCGTTGGCCGATTGGCCCTTTGCACCGCCCGACTTGTGCTCAGCATCTGTGCTAGAAAAAAAGTAAATAATTATTCATGCCAAAAAAAAAAACCCAACTAACATTCGAGTGAGGTGACTTTAGGTGAGAAAATCAATCGCGGCGCGCGCCACGTTGTGCCAAAGAATGGCCCTGTAACACAAGTTAATTGGTGGCCTCCCTGAGGAGACCCATCAGCTCGGTACACTTGAGGACGTGAGTTAATGGCAGGTGGCTTCAACCCTGCTTTAAACTCCCAAGATCCCAGCGGTGCAAGCTCAACGCGACGACGCCGGTGCGGTGTTGAACGTGCACCGAGCGAATGCAACAGGAATCCGCCCGAGGAACTCTCACGGCGGCAGTGGAGTACTCTCAGCATCCCACTTGGCCCAATGGCTCGCTATTGATTTCACCATCCGTGCTTTGTCAACTGCGTCACACACCAACAACGATACAAAAAAAACACTGCCAGCCGTCGCTCGAGTTCCTTCGACTCACGTGAAATAGAAAAGAAAAAAAGCCGTGTTGAAATCTAATCGACTTTACATGTAAAATTGCCGACGTAAATAAAACGTTCGCTCACGCGCTGATACGCGTCACCAGCGCAGGGTGGGTTCGTGGCCCTCCACGTCGGCTGATCTGCGTCAAACGTCAAAGTTCTAGATTTGAAGCTTTCGTGACTGCAAGGATTCATACTCTCAGTTCTTTCGGTAAAGTCACGTAGGTAAAAAAATGAAATAAAAAATAAAACAATAAAATCACGACGTTTCGGAGGCAACACAAGTCTCCGTCATCAGGTGAGACCGTCACAGCCAGATTAGCTGTTTAATTTTTATTTCATTTTTTTACCTACGTGACTTTACCGAAAGAACTAAGAGTATTAACGTCAAAGTGCCGTCAGTCGAGGCACCGAAATCCGTCTCGAGCTGCCGCAGCCAGTTGTGCCCGGATCGAGCAACGGGAGTTGTTGCCAGTAACTGCCAAGTCTTGTGCCACGCCGGGTAGCAGTAACGCATAGGTCGAGGGCGGTATGAGTTGGCGAATTTGACGCACCTGACATTAAACAAACAAAAAACCGGTCACGTATTTTGTGTCCCATGAGAGACACGGATAGCATCAGCAGCGCACACAGCTGAAGAATTCAGATATGGGCAATTTCTTTTTTCCTGCCAAGAGGAGCTAAAAAATAACTTCAGGTACGTCTGAACTATAAGCTTTCCTAACTTTGTCTTTGGCTTTTTATTTAAGATGAAACGCCCATTACTGAATGCACGAGTTGCATTTAGTATGAAACTTTTTTTTAAATGGCCTATGACATGACGTACAATGGCCGAATACAAAATGACAACACCGGTGCCACTCTATATATCTAAAAAACAGATTTAGGCTCAAAATACGATAATTTCTGTCCAAAGTTTTGTCAATGACTCTTGACCGTGTCAAAAGAAAACCCTCCAAGGTGTCCTGACAACGTCACGTGGTTTAGTTGGCTGTGCCCCTACCTCCGAACAACACAGGATGGGAACAATTCTACTCCGCAAAGTAATTGTGTGTGTGTGCGTGCGTGAGAGCGAGAGAGAGGGCCTGGCAGACGGAGGCACGTGATATCTGAGCAATAAAAGCCTTCCGTGGCGACCTTTGAGATTGCACGCAACGCACCCCCCCCCGCCGCCCCTGGCCACCAAAGTTAAGTGTCTTGCAATCGATGCGAGTGTGCTATTCTTTTTTTTGTTGCAGTGAAAGAGAGCGAGAGAGAGGGAGCAGAGGCAGAGAGAAAAGCGGCTCCCGCCTCTGAGTGCAGCCGACGCACCCGACCGCTTTTCGGGCACCCGGAGGGGTTCACTCCCTGCGTGTCGCAGGCTCTGCGTGCTGGACTCTTTAAACGGCCCAGTCTTGCAGTTCACGGTGGAGCGTCTTGTGCGGTAAGATCCCGTTTTGTGCCGGTGGCGCGGTTGTGATGTTCGGAAAATCGTATCCCCCCCCCATTTCTGTTGCTGTGTAATTCACGCCAGCCGACAACCCCTTGTTTTTACGCGAAGAGAAAGTCGCTGGTTTGGCACAACCGACTCAGCTAAAACTGTTTTTGCGTGTAAAATGTACAACTGTCTTAGTCGATGTTAATGTCTAGCCGTTGTACGTGTAAAAGCCATATTGAAGGTCGATATTTTGCTGCTCAAAAGGCTGCAAATATTAGGTAAACGCGAAGGAGGTCGGTGTGGTTTCTTTAAAAATGTAATGTTTCGGTGGAAACGCTTGTGTAAAAACTGGATTGTGTTCATGCGTGTGAAAACAGCCGCAGTTCACCCGCTGTGCGTGTCCACTGCAGTTCACCCTTGCGTGCAGTGTATAAAAAAAGTGCCGTGTTAATGTTTAAATTGTGTTGAATCAGGGAAACGTTTTATTTAATCGGGCTTTTTTTACATATATGAAAGACACGGGAATATGTATGGCAATGTGCCGAAAGAAGAAACAAGTTCATGAGTGTAAATCACCTGCTATTACAGGGATGAGAGACACAAACGTTTACCAAGACAGTAGAACAAGAGCTTACAACTTGTGCAGAAAAACGTGGCGGAGATACATTGCTTGGAGTTCCACTGACAGACAGGAACACATGGATTCGAGAACATACGCACGTGAATAACCGTATATATTTCATTCACAAAAGTAAGTTGGCTTGAGCAGCAAACGTCACTCGAAGGGGTGAGGGCCGAGTGGTCGAGACTAATAACGGAGTGGCAGCCAACGGAGAGAAAGCACCTGTGGAGGACCACCACCACAGAGATGGAGCGATGCTTTCATGCATGTTGAACTTCTTTCGCACCATAAGTAGCCAACCGTGCTAATCGGAGGTGCCGGGCAAGGACAATAAACTAAACACAAAAAGCAGTTCTCAAGAAATTACTTTTCAATCCAGATTTAAAAGTACATAGCTCCTGTGGATTTCCTGATGTCGAAAGGAAGAGCATTCCAGACGGCCGCAGAAGCGCATCTGAAAGCGCGCGATGATGCGGTGACCGTGTTCGATGGCTAGCCAAAGCCGCTGCTGCAAGGATTTCCCGTGACATTTTACGCTCTTTGACGAGATCAGCAAGGTATTGTGGTTCATTTGTGGCAAGCACTTCGTGTGTAATGAGTTCGACCTCGAGATGTATTTGTTGGGCAACCTGAAACCAACGCAGCTCAGCTAGCACCGGACGGACACGGTCGGATCTTGCAGCTCGCGTGCAGGTGCCAGATGGATTGTTATGTTGCAGGACCACAAGAAATATCCTCATCCAGCAGTAGATTGATAATGAGCGGTGATGATGGTGATGCTGAAGGAACCTCATTGGCCCTGGCGTTGAAAGTCAAGATGTAAATACTATAGTTCGACACACTCTTTGGTTCTATCGGTAAAGTCACGTAGGGAGAAATAAACTTATTTCTGGCCCATAAGTAGCCAACCATAGTTTACTATAGTTCTGATTTGTCTTTAATGAAAAACACGGCCTTAAAGCAGAAAATGTCAATATTAAAGCGAAATTGTCAACGAACGGCCCTTTAGAACAGAGGAACGGAGGGGGGTAGATGCGTATTGTGGCATGAATAGATAAATCATTTTACAACGTGAAGCATTGACAAGGGTTAACATTCGTAGGCACAGTTGCTATACGAACAATTTTCCACCGACAGATGCCAGACAGCAAACTAATTGTGCACGTTAATATATGACTGGAATGTACTCCTGGGGTATTGCCCCAGTCATGTTTGCAATTCTTAGTGGTAATCGGTGGTTATAAGAACGTTGGTATGATGTGGTTGACGTATCTGGTAAGGCAGAGTAAAAGGTCACATTCAGAAATTTTATCGAAGGGGATCTTTGAACAATGTCCGTGACATGTTTGATGTCATATTCTTTGGGTCTTATGGTAAAGTCACGTAGATAGGTTCAAAGAACCTGCAGTCACGAAAGCTTTAAGTAAATATTTACGTTTGATGTATTTTTAAATCCTTTATATTAAGTTCACTTGCTTACTTGCTTGCACGCTTACGACCGTGCAAATCTTTCGGTCGTTTTTTAACCCACTTCCCGTGATCCAATCGAGCTGACATTTTGCACACAGACTCGTTGTGCGTGACAATTTATTTTCGTGAAAATTTTTTTCCAAAATTTTCCACTTTTTAGGAAAAAAAAATTCATATTTAATTTAAAATACCAATGTGATAAAAATGAAACTCTTACTCAAGAAAAACAGAAATGAATAATAAAATACAACCGATGCCACGCATATAAAGGATTTATAGTGAAAAACTTAGTTTTTACGGGTTAATTTTTTTAAGGGTGTAATTGGGCAATCGACTGCTATGCCTGGGGAATATTTGGTCTTTCCATCTCTTCATGTCCAAGAACACTTCTCATTTTTACACAAAGGACATAACCCCTAAACGTATTAATCATTATGCAACTCGCCGCGCAGCGCACAAATACCAATTGGCCAGATCTGCCCTTTTTACGTAAGGTTTTAAAAACCTTCTTTAAAAACGGATTTTTTTTTACTTTACAGTTTGCATCAATGCAATTAGTGCGCGTGTGTTCGAATGCGAGCACGAGGATGTTACCACTATTATAACGGTTGCCGAGCACAGGTCCGAAATCCCAAAACGCCAGGCAGCCCAGCAACAAGCAGCACAATCTAAGATCTAATTGATACAAGTGAATATGCTTCTTGGATTGAGCTCATGTGTGCGTGCGTCCGTGTGGGTTGGTGAAGGCGGGGAGCATAACACGTGGAAGCCCAGAAGTATAGTACAACAACAACAAAACAATAAAGCTTCACTGCCCTATGCATAGCCCCGTAGGAGCTTCTAACAACCTGATGTGCATCGTGGTCGCCCACCCAAGCACTAGCCAGGTTCAAAGCTAATTAGCTTCCAAGATCTGATGCAATTTGGGGTATTCCCGTTGATTTTTACCATATGCAAAATTCTCGGGTATGCGTGTGTGTCTATACACGTATATGATTAACACGTGTGCATAGTATGTGCAATAAAATATATATGAGTCGGTAAGTTAGTCACTCCTTTATCAGGAGAGAGTCCAAAGAGACGGCATATCGGGTTCCAAATCACACCTTGTAAAGAGACTTCAACTATGTCGCGTACAGGATACGTGTGACCGTCACCTTGAGCGTGCACACGCATTACAAAGTCGTCCACAGGCCAACAGGCATTGCAGAAACAATAACCGCGCTACCAGTTATGGCTACACAATGTGCCGCAATCATTAACTCCGCTGGATTGCCGCTCATTTCCACACGGCGGTAACCCTCCGACTGGAAGCGGAAACGTTTCTCCACTGGTCATCGGAGTGGCTCTTTTTGGCGCTTGAAGGGCGACGGGAAGCGGATCGAGAGTCGGCAGCGACGGGGAGGGTTGGCTGGCTGCTGGCGAGATGTTATCTCCCCTGTTCTAAAAAAAGAAGAAGCTAATAGCTCAGTGGGTTTTTACGTGGTCAAATAAAAATTAGGGTGGTTTTTTTTCGTGATTTGCTTACCTTTCCTGTACTCTTGCACTCATGTCGTGTTTCTGTGTTGTTTTCTGGTCCGCCCGCACTGGACATCTGTGGAAAAAGGAGCGTTATCGCTCATCGGAACACAGAAAAACCCTGAAAAACAAATTGACCTACATGCGGCAAAGGGCTTTACGGCCTTCCATCGCTTCCCAATTCCACTCCCGTTATTTATCATCCCTCTATTTCACACCCCTTTATTTGCCATCCCTCTATTTGCCATCCCTCTATTTGCCATCCTTCTATTTCACACCCCTCTATTTCTCATCCCTCTATTTCTCATCCCTCTATTTAAAATCCCTCTATTTATCATCCCTTTATTTGCCATCCCTCTATTTAAAATACCTCTATTACTCACCCCTATATTTCTCGTCCTCATATATTCCTCTCCCTATCTCTCGACCTCCTCCTCGCGCAGGCTGCTCATCTAAGACTTTGTTAGACCAGGTGACCACCAAGCCTCGAACTCCCGTTCAGCGTTGTCGAGTTTTAGCGTTTAGTGACTGTGCACCGCTGCCAAAGCGGTACCACAAGTTGGTTGTTTACGACAAAGAGAATCAGCGGTAATCGATTACTCGCAGCGTCGTTAACAAATCCAACAACATTTCGTTCAGGCAAGCCTGCTTCTGCGGACGAGACGCTGCGCTTTAAAAACCGATACAGATCGCTTGCTCGTCTTGAAACGACGCTGCTGAAATTAGGCACTTCGAGAAGGCCATGTGACTGATGGGCTATGTCAGGAATAATTCTAGATTTGAAGTTTTCGTGACTGCACGGATTCAGGTGTGTCACACACTTAAGCGGTTGTGCTTTCGCCGCGTTGTCCCCACCTGAAGACGGACGCTTGTGTTGCGCCCGAAACGTCGTGGTTTAATTGAGTTGTTTTCATTTATTTATTTTTTACCTACGTGACTTTACCGAAAAAAACTAAGAGTATGTCAGAAATACTTTTGGAGGGGGTGGGTTGATATGTCGAGAGGCGGTATGTTAAGGAGACATCATGTCTGCTTATTTATTTGAATATGTAATACAATGGGGATCCGGTAGCACAGAGCAGAGGGCAACCTATTTATTGGTAATAAAATGAAGACGCTGGCTGGGCACGGACCGTGCTTTACATCAAGGCGCGAGCAATAATTAACCCAGAGAAACAACAAGCAGCAGAGCCAACCCATTTTACTGGCTGTGCAAATAGCCACAACACGGCAAAGTGTTCTCCAAAAGGAATTGGGATAGAGAGAGAGAGAGTTACCGAGGCCGCCTTTCAGGAGGTACAGTTACTGAAGGTTGCTGCAGTCATTAGCATAGTTGTGGGGGGTCAAACCATGTTGGTAACAGAACGCTGGCAAGGCTTTGAACTTGAGCAGCAATAATGGTCGGCAAGGTTTATATTAGGCTGGGAACACAGCCGGAAAGATCCAGTTTTTGGTGAGATCTTATTTGAGGTCGCCAATGATGGAGCTACGTGATCGAGTTTTTGACCTTTTCCCGGCTTCATTCTGACTCCGCTATCGACGTCATCTCACGAGATGAAGTGTCCGACCGGATCTTGCACAGAGCAGCGTCATCCTGTGTGTTAGAGAACGGCCCGCGGAAGGAGTTATTGCAGAATTACTCCTGAGATCCCTTTGATTGACCGCCTTTACCCACACGAGGGGAACTGCACCAGCATTGCACGGCGAAATGTTCGTTGCACGCCATTCAAATTGTTTATTTTTTTTATTGTCACTGATGGAGTTTTGCCGAAAGAAGTTTATTTAGCTTTTTATTTCTTCATGAAATCAAAATGACATTTTGAAGTTTTAGGAGCCTAAACGATAGGGAGACCAAAAACAAATTTAGCGGTGATTTATTTTCTATTGCACACATTGGTTTGCGTGGCTAAGATAAGCAACTCACTCACCACACGTGAGAAGCTGGTTTAATCACGGGAGACCGAATCCTGGATTCGAACCCAGGCCATCAGCAGCGCTGGCCCTGTCCCCTTATCCTGGGCCACTTGCTCACTTCCATCTTCTGTCTGACGCAGCGTCACGGCATGGCGCTACAGAGGGGAGAGCTTGCGTATAGTTGCGAGTGATAGTGCGGTTGAACTGTGATCTTGTCTCGTGAGGAGATTACAGAAGCAATGGAAAGACAAGCTATAAACGTCTAATCCGCGGGTTATGGCTGGTGCAAATTCCCAGCACCTGTGCTATCACCCAAAATCAGTTGTTGAACTTCTTGATGAGTCAAAGAGCGTCCAGAAGCCTCCACGGAACGGACCTTTGGCCCTTTCATTATCGACATCTGTAGCAGTCATGGTCAATCCACTGCTGGATGAAGCCTCTTCACGATGTCCTTCATCCCACGCTGTACTGCGAGGACACGATCCCCACTGCTCCCGAACATGAGCCGATCTCAAAGCTCCATCTCCTCTCGGGGGCGTGATCCATCCTTTGGCTGCCATTCCGTCACCAGTCTTGTCCACTGGCCGTAATCCCTTCTAACAACGTCGCCTTCATAGGCCCACCTACGAAATTCGAGAATGATACGATTTGAAATTAATTGGACTGTTCTCAGATCTGATTGATCGTACGTACGTCCGTGGTCAATGGCAGGAATCGCAGGTCTGAATCCGGCATGCTGTGATTCGGTCGGTTGGTCTCTAGATTGTCCATTATTCGATTTGCCATTCAGTTTTGGTATCCGTAATATTGGGGTGTATATACGTTTTATTTTGTTGCTATAGCGGCCAGCATAGACTTCCTCTCTTCGTTCGATAATTCTGTGTCTGGAGTGCATTGCAGTGTTGTCTGGCTCTATTGTGGGACATTGTTGTCACTATTGAATGATGTCCTTTTCTACCCACCTCACCGAGTTAAACAATGCCTTCAAAGCTTAATTTTAACATGTTCCTTCCTCATTCCGACAAGGTTTGTAGTCACAAGTTGCGTGTAGTGATTCCACACAACAGTTCGTGCCCGGGCGATTCTTACCCCCCACTCCCCGACTCCCTCGCCTGCCCAGACAACGCCACGGCCGCTTGATCCAGAGCTGCTGGTGGCTGGGGGTCAGTGCCGTCCCTAGGGTGCACGGAGACTCTGGGCGACTGCCCGGGGCCCTGCGCTTTGGGGGGGGGGGGGCTCTGCGCTTCACCATCACAGTGTCAGATGTTAATGCTTTTGAAGGCGTCGGGGGGCCCACGTGGTGGGGTTTGCCACGGCCCCCCCATGGATGCCCTGCTGGGGACCGTGGTTTAGGTCCATGAGGGATTCTGAGTCTGTTTCACTTTTTTTAAAATCACGTCTTTAAAAACTGACACATCTATACAGGCTTTCCCTGTAACTTAAGATTTAAGAATCAATTTTGTTGTCCTTTGTGGATTACTCTGGCATTATTATTCGCTTTCATCATAGTTCTTGATTTCATTGGAATTTAGATTTTCTTATTATCAGATATCTCGCGTGGATGTTAACTATACCTGTAAGTGTAGTTTTATCTTCTGTACGTACAGCGCTTTGAGATGCTTCACTACGAAAGGCGCTTCACAAAATAGAGGTTGTTATTATTGGCGTTATCTGACCATACTTCACCGCACTGCTCGGCACAGCCCCCCAACCCGCCTCAAGTCGAGGCCCTCCCACCGCGCGCCGTATCAACGGCATAGCCACAGTAAAGTCGTTCGCAAAATGAGCAATTAACGTTGCGCCAATGTTGCTGTGTACTCTCGAGCCAGTCAGCGGCAAAAGGTTACCGAACTTGATAAAGACTATTAAAGTGCAGAGATGGGGTAAATCGGAAGGTTCAATGTGTCATTGTAAATCCACAAAACCCATGCGATGGCAATGACGCATCCGGCGCTTGGGGTTTTTCATCGATAACCGCGAAGTTAAATATCGCAGCGTAAGAAAACAAAAATTTCCCACGCAGGTGGTGAGTGCGTGACCTCACAGAGGCCGGCTGGCAAGTTTACCCGGCTAATCAACACGCGCGATGCGGACCAGCGGGCTCACATCTCTAAGTTACTGAGTCAGCACCTCTACAGCTCTGGCTTCAAGCCCAAGCGCAGACTTCATCTGGGAAAAATAAACAGGCACACACAAAAAAAACAACACACAATAAACCAGGTGGGGTCTGCCTTGCTTCTCAAGGGTGGTGCATCGCAACAGAAGAAGGATATAGGCAAAGCCCCTTGAGAGCAAGAGCGGGCAAATCAATATTTATTTATTTTGTACGTGCCAATTATCGCCCCCTCAACATATGGGGGGGGGGGGGGCATCGGTGCACATTGCGGTGGGGCAGGAGCAGCGCAGGGTACATTGAGCGACAGCAAAGAGAGAAGAGAAACCCCTCGCGACCTCGGCGGACCAACACCGACTGAGCGGAGTAAATTTCGATTTAAAGTGACTGCAGGGATTCATCTTCTTGGTTCTTTCGGTAAAGTCGCGTAGAATAGAAATAATAAAGTAATAAAAATAAAATTGGTTAATTATGTTTTATTTTTATTATTTTATTATTTCCATTCTACGTGACTTTACCGAAAGAACCAAGAAGATGAGCAGAGTAAGTTGCAACCGCGCGAAAAGGTGTGCCTTACATCCAGGACTTCATTTCTCACCCGATATTTTCCAGGAGCGCTGCTACGCCGGCCTGGAGTTTATAATCGGCGTAAGGCACTGCCAGCAGAGGATAGGCTCTCGAGTGCCGATGCACACTAATCCTTTTGCAGTACTATTGTACCATATATAGCGATAATCCTATATAAATATAATGATTGTTCAAGATTTATCGGGACTATATTATTGGTTAAGTTTTTTTTTATCAACTTCATTGTGATTATCTGCGTCGTGTAATTGGGAGACACTTCTATTCGGAAACTGTGCAGCTTGTAGTGCATCATCACCTTGTGTCGGAAAGCATCTTTAGTGTATCTTCTTGGTTTTTTCGGTAAAATCACGTAGAAGGGAAGTAATACAATTATAAAAATAAAACATAATAATTGTTATGTAAAAATAAAACATAATAATTATGATGTTTTATTTTTTATTATTTTATTACTTCCCTTCTACGTGACTTTACCGAAAGAACCAAGAAGATGAATCCCTGCAGTCACGAAAGCTTTAAATCGAAAAATTAAATCTCTAGTGTAGTCAGACAAGTTCCCCAGGCATAGCACGATGTAGCTTTACTGGGCATCTGTGAAAAACACTGAACGCCTGTGAACAAGAGATTTGTAGCGCATCGGATTCCTCCAGTATAAATACAGATTCTAGCTCAAACGGTCAGAGAGCTGAGCTGGCACTGCCGAAGAAGATCCTCGGTCCGAATCTGGGTTTCAGCCGTTGCCTCGCGATGAGACCAGTTTCTCAAGTCTAGCTAGTTGATGGTCTCAGGCCGGTCACCAACGACTGTACAACAACAACATCAACAAAAAAAGCCAGCAAATTACATGTTTTGTTCTGAGTTAAATTTGGCCAAATTCCAGCTCTGGGAATTAAAAATGTTCGTTTGTCTGCCATGGGTCCAACGTCACTCTCATTGGCAGAGTCGGTGGGAAATGCGCTGTCCTCGACTGAAAGGGCCAAAGGTTTAGTTGATTTCAGAGGCAGGTCTGCAATGTCCGCTTACGTGTGGGCTGTCCTCTACAAGAGGAAGCGTCTGCTGTTGTGCAAGAGATCTGATGGATACTTTGTTTTAAAACACGATGACACCGATAGCGCATTTCGGGGCACAATTGCGTGGGGCAGGCGGGGGGGAAGACATACAAAACAGACGTCATACACCCTCTATTAACTTCCCAGAGCTGTCCTCTAGGGTGCACGGCAAATCATGGCGATCGCCCCGGGCCCCGCGCTTCGGGGGCTGTGACGGTTTAGTTTGAAGACGTCGGTTGTGATTTGGCCCAGGCCCCCCCCCCCCCCAGCCTAGAGACGACCCTGTTTCGCGTCACCCTTACGGTGGAACGATCGCGGGTTCTAAAATCGAGGCTTTTCTTTCTCTACACAGCCGACAGTTGTAATCGTGTGCCATGGGGCACACAATGTATTGCCAGCCGCATGACGAATGGCAAACAAACTGGGTTGGGAGTTGAGCAGCCTCGTAAAAACCACACACACACACGTGGATATTGCCCTTATAGACACGTCACTATACGTGTGGGGGTGTAGATTGCATCAATGTTCGTACGCGGTCATATCTCACAGATAGATGAACACATTCAATATATTACGATTTAAAGCTTTCGTGACTGCAGGGATTCATCTTCTTGGTTCTTTCGGTAAAGTCACGTAGAATGGAAAAAATTAAATAATAAAAATTCAACATAATAAAATAATTCTCACGACGTTTCGGCCACAACGCAAGCAGCCGTCCTCAGGTGAAGAACAGGTCTGTCAGACTCTGTCGTCTCGACAGACCTGTTCTTCACCTGAGGACGGCTACTTGCGTTGCTTGCGTTGCTTGCGTTGTGGCCGAAACGTCGTGAGAATTATTTTATGTTTTATTATTATTATTTACGACAGAGTCTGACAGACCTGTTCTTCACCTGAGGACGGCTGCTTGCGTTGTGGCCGAAACATCGTAAGAATTATTTTACTATGTTTTATTTTTATTATTTTATTATTTCCATTCTACGTGACTTTACCGAAAGAACCAAGAAGACATTCAATATAATTTCAAGCACCGAGTTGGTTCTCGTACAGGAGGCAAACATCGCAGCGGTTAACATGAATTTCCCCGTGTCGGTGTCATTTTATTGTGTGGCTAAACTGTGGTTGTCTCAAAGGTTACAACGCTTTGTCCGTGTGTTTCTGTTCATTGCCAAACATTTGTGTTTGTAGTTTTGGTTGATATTACTGTGTCCCATAAACTGTTCAAAAGTTATTAGGAAAAGATAAGTGTGAAGCTTTCTCGGAAGGTCCCCAAAACGTCCCTCTTCTCCTCTGGCCATGTCTCGCTTGCTTTGTAAATGTATCCCTTCTTCGACCATCATATAATTGATCAGGTTTCAATCCTTTTAATAATAATGCCCTTTAACCCACATGGCTCCACAGAGTCCTTTGCCTTGATCTGGTTTCCAAATTCTGCGTGAGAGTTGTTGAATTGTGTGGGAGGAAAACAGAGTGAGGGGTAAAACAGTGAGGGGTAAATCTCCACACAAATAGATTCACGAATAAATATTTTCACTGACATCTCCTGGCCACCTCAAAGGCCAAGCCTATAACATCCGGTTTTCCCAGGCAGTCTCTCATCCTCATAATAACCAGGTTCAATGCTGCTTAGCATCTGAGATACAATTAGCTTGGGCGCATTCCAGGGCGGTCTGGTCGAAGTTAACGATATTGGTGGTGCATTGGCACGGGAGTTAGTGAACCGTGCTCTCTGAGCTAAATCCTCGGCCATGGCTAACATCAGTGGCTAATGATTTCTGAACTGGTCCTGACCCCATTCCTCACCATCCTGCACTGACCAGTGTGGTGAGGTATGGTTAAACAAACCATACAACCACCCTGCCATGGGGAGAGGCTTTCATGCAGCAATGGATTGAAGGGTCATGAATAAATGATGTTGCTAGGGTGGAGTTGACCCATATTTAGGTTTTTTTTTAATTAATAATTTTGGTTACATTTTATTAGAAGCGTTTAACTCGGCACACTTTCAGAATTCACTCGGTGTAATAACACGACCAGCACACAAAATTAGCATTTCGCTCACCGAGCAAACTGGATCGAGTTAATGACCGATGGACCAAATGATTGAACATATCCACTGACTTAATGATGCATAACGCACCGAACATTCGCAGCAGTCGGAGTTCAAGCCGGGCAGTCTTAGCCAGGAAGATTCCCTGACAGCTTCCCAACCCTCGCACGTCTCTGACCTTCTGTTGTAGGTTGAACGTGTGACGACGGAGGCAAGGGAAAACACCGCGAGCATGAACTATCACGGCATGCAGCCGCAGTACGTCCAACCCACGGCGGAGCACGCGGCCATGGGCCCACCACGTGCCAAGTAAGGACAATCGCATCTCACACCCTGCGCCTGTCTGCACACATCGACCCGTCTGAGAGATGTGTCCTCGAAAACAAACAATGATAACCCACAACATCTCACAGTATGTCGAGCTTCTTTCGCACCGTACGCAGGCAACCGCGTGCTAATCGTTGTCCAAGAGGAGGCAGGTTTGTGATTTAGTTCATTTTGCAAGCCAGTCTTTGCAACATAATACAAAGGGACAATGATTGTAGTTCCAAATAGATTGTACCTATACATTCCGTGTCTTTACTCTTTGGTTTTTTCGGTAAAGTCACGTAGGTAAAACTTTACCAAAGAGTATGGACCCTTGCAGTCACAAAAACTTCAAATCTAGAATTTCGTGTCTTGCAACAAAAAAACACACGGATGTTCCAATGTGATTGACGGGGATGGTGGTCATGTAACTTTGGCATTTTTGGAGGTGACTTCAGAGCCTTTTCTCAGGTTGCATTGTAAGTTATAAACTTTACAGATTGAAAGTTACAGTGATTTCAGGTTTTCATGGCAGGTTTATGTTTCGTGAACTGCACTTTATATCATCTTTATTTGTACCGGAAGGTCAGCAAAGAACAGAAACTACACTAAAAGCATTTCAGCAACACAATCGCTGAGCACAGTTACAGAGACTGGCATCGCTGACGCCCCTTTTCCTTCTCGTGCTCTGCCACCACCGTCAGCTGATATATCGTGATAATCGTCAGTATCGTGAAAGATTATATCGCGACAAGCTTGAGCTTAATCGACGACTCGATACGTTATTACAACCCCTGTCTTGAGAAGAGGTTTTCCCCTTTTTTCTGGCAACAAAACAGGTGTTAAGATGTTAAAACACCAACTGAATGAAACCTTTCACAAGGAATCATGTCTGCATTAACCACAATACTTGTGGTCAGAATGCATAATAAAGGAGTCATAGGAGGTCCCATTATGTAGCTGCTCACCCCGAGCTCTCATTGCTCTGATAGTGCATTGTATTTGTGCTGTACGCCTTTTGGCGTCCTCTGGTTTAACACCTTTTGAGACTAGGCTCCAAAGCAAGCTGTCTCTGGTGTGGACCAATCAGTTTCAAAGACAATGCATATATTATCAGAGTATGTTTTTTGTTTGTTTGCATTCTGACCACAAGTATTGTGGTTAATGCAGACATGATTCCTTGTTAAAGGTTTCAGTTTGGTGTTATAACATCTTAAAACCTGTTTTGTTGCCAGAAAAAAAGGGGAAAACCTATTCTCATATTTTGGTACTCGCAAAGGAGGTCCCATGAAACCGCTGTCTTCTTTTCACATCTTCACATTCTGTTTGGCGCAGTGGTTATCACACGCTGCACTGCACTGTGGAACCCATAGCCCCGGCTACGACTGACATATGAACCGCTCCCCAGGGCCGATTACCCCGCCGCTCCCCACCACTCGACCCCCCACCAAAACACGGAGATGATGTGGTCAACACCACTCGTACCTAATCGATTAATTATCTGGCTGAACCTGTGAATTGCTGCGACTAATCAATGCCATTGTTGGACCCTCTGCCAGTGGCCTTGGACTCACGGAGGGCGGACCGCCGGCCAAGAGCGCCAGGGAGCTTTACGGTGAGGACATCTAAGAGAGCTTGCGCACACACACACGCACAACGATGACGACGACAACGACGACCACAACAATGACAAAAACTACGACAATGACGACAACGACAATCACGACGACGACAACAACGACGACGACAAGGATGACGACAATGACGATGATGACAACAACATCCACCATTTTCCACCAAGGGCATCGCGCCCTTTCAGATGCACATCTGCAGCCGTCTGGAATGCTCTTCCTTCCGATATTAAGAAGGAGGTCATCGGATAGACCCCGGTGTCACCACGGTGCTTGTGCCAGGCTATGTTCACTTTGAGGCCATGTGAAGTGTCGAACGTCCGCTGTCAGGAGGTCATCGGACAGACCCCGGTGTCACCACGGTGCTTGTGCCAGGCTATGTTCACTTTGAGGCCACGTGAAGTGTCGAACGCCCGCTGTCAGGAGGTCATCGGACAGACCCCGGTGCCACACACACGCGGGTGAGCGTGCCCTGAGCTGACACCGCAGCGCCGTTGCGCAAAGTGTCACTGTTGCCCAAGAGCGATTGGGCGAGTGAGTGAGCAAGCGAGCGTATTTGCCCAAGCGTGATGGCAGTGAGATGAACCTTACACTTTTTCGGTGAGTCAGTCCCGTTCCACCAAGAGAAATAGCCCTCAACACGCTTGAGCAACAGCAGCGGCCTCCAAGGGGAGATAAGATTAAACTCTTTTTTTTGTATTTTACCAGGTAAGGCCCACTGAGCTATATAGATCTTTTTCAGAAGCGACCTGGCCACAAATAATAGATAAACAAAGTGGCTTGTCAGGTGGACATTCATAGCAGCCAAAAACTCTAAACGCGCGTTTTCATATGTGGAGGGAAAACTTGGAGGACCTGGAGAAAAATCCACGTGAACACAGGGAGAGAGACACGCAAACTCCAAATATACAGGAGGCATCAGGGTGAGAGTGTAACAACTTGACGTGATCCTGTGGAGACGGAGCAGTGAAATCAGCTTGAATGCAAGAGCTGTATGGATTATTGCATCGCAAGACCGTTCATAGGGCTTGCGACAGCTTGGCGTGGCCTTCATCCAGCAGTGGATAAATCATGACCAATGATGATGATGCCCGTGTTGTTTCCGGCCGTTCAACGTGCGTTTAGAGTATTTGTCTGCTATAAATCTGGAGGGGGGTAAATGGGCTGTGTGGGTGTCCTGAGATCCCCCGGGGCCCCTCCCAACGGGTGGGGGCTGTCCTAGGATCCCCCGGGACCCCGCCCCTCGGTTGGGAGGTGGATTAAAGGTGGACCTCTCTCCAGGCTGGGGACCAGTCGAAGACAGAAGCCGACGACCAGCTAGATAGGACCCTGAGACCCCTAGCCCCGCTGCCCTTGTCAGGGCCGGGACTCTGTGCGGCTCAGTGGTGAGACCCTGGGAACCCCTGGCACGACGTCCTTGTAAGGGCCGGATCCAGCGGGTCCGTGGTCAAAACTCGCACCCTGGCGAGGGCGAGTTAGAATGGCCTCTCCCTAGGCACTCATAGCCGGAGGACCCTGAGAATAGTCCTGTGTTAGGGCAAGTTAGCCCAGAGGCAGTACCTCCCCAGACAGTGGTACAGAAGGACAGTGACCCTGAGTGTTCTGGGACTGTACTGCCGAGCGAGGTGGTTTAATAAAGAGTGTTGCCTCCAAGAACCGTCTCCAACGTCTCCTGAATCCACAACACTACAAATCTACACGTGATGATAAGCCACTTCGTTGAGCTATCATTTGCGACCAGGTCGCTTCTGATAAAGAGATCTACAGCTCAGTGGGCCAAAAAATAGTTTAGTTTATAGTTTAGTTAAATAGCTGGGCAACTGACTAAACGCGACCATCATCCGTGCATCAAACAAATAAGCATAAAATAAACGCTTTGGCAGTATCTATTGGACATTATGACTATGGTTAAATACGTTTTCCTTAATTTGCACGCCTGTTTGTGTTTGTGCATTGTGGCGATCTTTGTGCATGACAAAAAAAACGAATAAATCGTTTACATGTTTACATTTAATGAGTGTCTAACGTATGCGGGTAGTGTACGTGTCCAGCCGGGCATAGTGCTGGTTCACACCAAACGACCTTGCACCGTGCCAGCCTTAATAGGTGCTCGCTAACAGAACTCGCCCCAAAAGTGTGTAAGAGGCTACATAGAGCTCTTGAACCAACGATGGATAAGATGTCACCTCCACGATGCTTTTCCAACTGTCGTGTTTTCATCATCTTGGTGAGCTCTTTCCTCACCCATAATTGTTGAGATATATTTAGTCACAATGAATGTATTCAAGAGAGCTATTTCTATTCATATGTATCTGTGTTTGTACATATTTATGTGCGTGTGCGTTTTATTAATCGGGCAGTGGTTGTCCAGTGGCTAGCGCAGTGTGCTCCAGACCCGACGACCTGAGTTCCATTCCCGCTCACGGCCAACACCAATGAACCGGCCCTGGGCCTCCCCTCAGTCGACTCAGCCTCAAATGAGTACCTGGTACGGTGTGTAACCCTTCGCCCTGGGGCACGGTGCTGGCCAACCATCCTGTCGTGTGCCATACCGGCCTTAATCGGTGCTCGCTTAACAGCACTTGCCCCAACCAACCTGCTCATGCTCTACGGGGACCTTTGTCTTTGTGTGTGTGCCCCACTGTGCGTGTACAGAGCAGCGCAAGCAGTACTCCCGTGGGTCGGGCGCGCAGGCGGAGGTGGCGGAGTACCGCGTGGAGGTGAGCCATCGTCACTTGGCACGAGGTTCGGGGTGCAGGGGAATGACAGTGGACGGTAAAAGCCCACCGACTTTGAAGCCACGCGTTTCCCCCCACTGCACCGGGTTGAACTTGCAATCGCAATCCGATGTGGATTTGCATAACGTACAAACGCACATCCTTCCTCGGTGGAAACGCGCGCGTGAACTCACGCTGTTATTTTACGGCCGTCGACGGTGCCGTTTGTTGCTGGCCGCGTGATGCTTTGGACCTTCGGGGTGTGTGCTCAGCAGTGGGTTTTAGAAGAAGAAGTATGCATCGGAGGGGAGGGGAAGAGAGTTCGTTTTTATCAGATAAGACCTGGAGCCCACACGGGCTCTTTAACAAGATCGACCTCAACCTGGTCATGATGGCCCATAAAATGTTAAACTAAGACAGCATCTCAAGGCACTGTAATAAACCATGGTGTTGACATGTGTATAACCAGAGGAGGTGGATGATATCTGTCGTCATTAACATCATGCCCGATCCACAAATACGAAGGAGGCATCAGAGCGATACACTCCGCTGTTGTCTGGCTTGACCACCTGCATCTGAAATCGTCGTTGTTGCTCTGCATCTACATCATCATCTTCATCGTATGTCGTCTATCCACTACTGGAAGGAACTCGGGTCACCGTATTTGCAGCGCAGCGTGCTAACCACTATACTAACTGCTTCTCGTGTGTGTGCATATACGGATGCTTTGTTGTCGCCAGCCGTGATCTATCCATCGCTAGATGGTGTCCCCAAAAACCCTTGCTGTCCGTCGTGGCCCTACAATGCAGCAATCCATGGAGCCACAGGGCATGACCCATAAACACCGCACGCAGTCCGCTTCAAAGTTATTTCCGTAAAATTTGACCAATTTAAAATTTATCCCTTCAAATTACCGAATTTAAAATCACTCCGTACCGACAGAATCTCCCCGCCTGTGAAACACAGCTGACTTCGCGATAGCTTCGCGCTATCATCATCCTCATCGTATTAAATTAATTGGTTACCTCCCTTCCTTCTTCCCCGATACCCTCTTCTCCCTCCTCCCCCCCTCCCGCACCCCCGCTGCTGCCCCCTCCGCCCGGCAACATGGGCAGCACCTGGTGTCGCTGCCCATGGGCGGCCCCGAGGGCGTGCGCTCCCCGGAGGAGGGCGTGCAGCGCATGCGGCGCCTGGCCGCCACCGGGCACCTGTGGTCACAGGACGTGAGCCTCCGCGTGGCGGCCGAGGGCATTCAACTTCTTGACCAGGACACCAAGGTGAGCGCGGAGCACGGAAAGGGCACGGGGGTGGCGGGGCGGGCGGTAGAACAGTAGTGCAGGGAAGAAAAGGGCATGGCAGATAAGGGCATGTCAGGGAAGTGAAAGGGCAGGGCGTAACTGACTCACCCACGCTGGGACGGTGATGGTGTTTTCACTTCGTGTGTGTGTTAGACCACTGACTTATCCCACGATTAAGCCACATGTTGTACTATCTATAGGTAATTAACTTCAAAATTACACGGTAAGCATCGCGAGGGTAATTTTGAAATTTTGACTGTGAGGTCACCTAATTAGTGGAAATGCCCTTAAACATCTCATGCTTGCTCCTAACGAACAACAAACGGGCCTTAGGCCCTCCTCCAAACGAGCCTTAGGTGGGCGTAATAGCCAATATTCTTAGGTTTTTCCCGGTAAAGTCACGTAGGTTAAAAATAAAATTAAAATGTATTAAAGTAAAATAAAAAATAAAATATTTATTTTAGTTTTATTAATTTTAAGTTTTAGTCACGTAGGTAAAAAAAAAAATCTAAATTAATAAAAGTAAAAAAATAACATTTATTTTACTTTTATTAATTTTAATTTATTTTTTTTAGCTACGTGAATTTACCGAAAAAACCTAAGAATATGAATCCTTGCAGTCACGAAAGCTTCAAATCTAGTGATAGCCAACGCCAAAAGCGCTCTCTCTCAGACTTCAACCGCATTCGTCACTGCCTGTGTATCCTCCGTCGATGGGCAACCGCGTGATCCCCCGTGATTGTGTGACAAAAAAAAACATCCAGGAGGAACTGGAGAACTTCCCCACCCAGACGATCCAGCGCTGCCTGGCGATGGCCGGCATATCGTCGGAAGACCCCATTCTGTCGCTCATCTGCCACGATCCCTCAGAGCCGTGTGCCGAGCTCTACCTGTTCCAGTGCGGGCGCGTGCAGGTGAGAAGCCAGCAACCCATACGTCTCTACGGGACGAGCGCGAGTTAAAGGCAGGAAGTCTGAAACTTTAGAAATATTTCAGAGTATCTCACATTGCCTTACAGAGCTTAATCTATGGTAATCTTTTAATCAACTGTTAGTGTCCGCGTTTAGAGATGTTGCCCCAAATTGGCACGATATAAATTAGATTTTTATTATTAATTATTCAGAACATCTCACTGCAACTCCCCTCCCACCCTCATGCAGCTTCTCTGTAAAGCGTCTTGAGCTGCGGTTGCATTTAGACGGCACAAATATTGACATTATTGTTGTTGTTGTGTTTGTTGTCGAGTGAAACTGCTCTTATCCACGGCGGGGATTTGGGATGGAGGGAAAGCGCTATGCGATAGGCTATCGGTGGATTTGTCTCCTATTATACTCACGGTTATCCGTGGATGAACGCGGATAATTTGATTAACTTCCCGCCACTTGTGGGTCGCTCCTCTTATGCGTGCAAGCCGAAAGCAGTGGGACGAGTTGTATCCATTGCAGGAGAACTTTTCCACGTGACTCTCGTCCACTGAAAGACGCAGACGATTGAGAATTTTATGCCACCACATTTGGATAGCTCCCCTTAACAGCGGGCGAGCATGGATAACAGAGAGTAACTACTCGTGAAAAACTAGGATTTCCCACGGATCGATGGGTGGAGCAGTTTAGGTGGATTTCTTCAGACTAGCATACACTCAAATGGCTTAGACAACTGCTGTGAAGGAAACGAATGGTCGTCTGTGTGTTCCCCTGCCAGGGCATGGCCATACAGAAGCACGTGGACCACGTGTTGTCTGGCTCCCCGCGCTCTCCAATGAACAAGTGAGTTTGTAACCCAAATTGAGACTGACTGCCTCTCTCTATGTAATAATAAAAATAATATGACCGCAGATTTTGAACAGGGTTTTGAGCTACAGCTGCATTTAGACTTCGTATAAGTCCACATTGTATCAACTTGCACCAAGACCTATAAACTAACATGAATACCGAAAGACTAACAGAGATCCATATTCGTACAAAGAGACTTGTATATCCGCACAGGGACCCACAGACTCACAGAGTGATGCACCCACAGACTCACAGAGTGATCCATATACTCACACAGGGACCCACAGACTCACAGAGTGATCCATATACTCACACAGGGACACACAGACTCACAGAGTATGCATATACTCACACAGGGACCCACAGACTCACAAAGTGATCCATATACTCACACAGGGAACCAAAGACTCACAAAGTTATCCATATACTCACACAGGGACCCACAGACTCACAGAGTGATCCATATACTCACACAGGGACCCACAGACTCACAGAGTGATCCATATACTCACACAGGAACCCACAGACTCACAAAATGATCCATATACTCACACAGGGACCCACAGACTCACAAAGTGATCCGTATACTCACACAGGGACCCACAGACTCACAGAGTGATCCATATACTCACACAGGGACCCACAGACTCACAGAGTGATCCATATACTCACACAGGAACCCACAGACTCACAAAATGATCCATATACTCACACAGGGACACACAGACTCACAGAGTGATCCATATTCTCACACAGGGACCCACAGACTCACAAAGTGATCCATATACTCACACAGGGAACCAAAGACTCACAAAGTTATCCATATACTCACACAGGGACCCACAGACTCACAGAGTGATCCATATACTCACACAGGGACCCACAGACTCACAGAGTGATCCATATACCCAAACAGGGACCCACAGACTCACAGAGTGATCCATATACCCACACAGGAACCCACAGACTCACAAAGTGATCCATATACCTACGAACTCACACACATATAGAAGACCCATGACTGAGTGCTTCTATCAAACAATATCTCACTGTCTCTATAACCCGTCTTGAGATAACAGCCACATTTTTAAACCCTCTGTACAAAATCCGAATTGCGTCTGTCTCAATCATCGCATTGTAGTTCCTGTGGCGAGCTCGCCGGTCGGCGTGTACCCCCCCCCCCATTCCCCCCTTCACCCCACGTTCGCTCCTCTCGCAGGCCCAGGGAGCCGCACGGAGAACCGGAAATGTCCCAAAAGCAGGCTCCCCCCAGCCCGACGATGATGACGAGTGAGCCAGCCCCCCGGCCGCCCCCCACGCTCACCCAGGTGGACTCGCGCAGCAAGGTGGCCATCTGGAACATGTTCCCGAATGATCAAGGTGCGACGTGGTTTCATTGCATCACTGTGTGTATTGCCGCCGGCTATGTGCTGAAATTAATATTATGAAATTTAATATTGCCAGAAAGGGTAAAACCTATTCTTATTTGTCATCATATTTGATGCTGGTAAACAGGTCCCATAGATATTTTAACTTTGGTTTAGCTTTACAATTCGTCTATCATGTAAAAAAACATAACTACAATAACCAAGGTGAAAATCAATGTACAGTAAGGATTGTTTTTTGGGCATATGAAAAGAGGGGCCCCGCAGTTCTATAACAGCCCTGGGTCCCCATCACAATCAGAATCTTTATTTAGCCTGGAGGAGGAATCCGATGAGCTATGAAGCTCTTTTTCATAGATGTCCCAGCATGGGCAGTTCAGCAAGTTACAACAGCAAACAATACAAACACCATGATAGGAGTGCAAAAATAGAGAAAATGTTAAGCAAGTCACTAAATATGAATAAATAATGAATTATTTCGTTATATGAGTTCGATTTATCATAATTGGCCAAGACAACAACAGCAAAACACTCCTAGACCACACCAAGATAACACCACGCAGTAAGTAGCCCCTGAATAAAATGGCACGTTAACATTGAACTATCGATACACAGCAGGTAATGATCAAAGTTACAAATCACATTTGCAAATGTGGCTGTATCCAGAAGTAATGTGGCCGCCGCCTTCTCCCCCATCCCCGCAGGAGACAGGGACAGTCTGGATCTTGAACAAGAGCTGGAGGACGTGCCGGAGTTCAGGCAAAAACGTGTGCAGCGAGATACGGTAACGACAAATCAATTGCGATAAAAAACCCACCAGGATAGTGTTTTATATTGATGTCTGGGAGGAGCCTCAGCACAAATTTTTAGGAGGGGGGAGTCCTCCTACCCCAGCGTTCTTCACTAATTAAGACATCATCAGGGTATGGGCCACCACACATTTGAAACCATTGGAGGATTGACAGCACGATGATGTGTATTGTCGGAGGCTGCACGTCAGGGGCCGCACTAAACGCCACCATTGGCCGCCAGGGCCCATGGGCCTTGCGATGAATAACACTGTCCTACTCTCCATGGAGCTTTCTCGAATGGAGGCCCTCTCGCTGGCGGTTGGCGTGAGAAAGTAATTGCCAGGCTGCTCCTTTAACTTAAACGATTTTGTGTTGATATCCGTCGTCTCTGTCCCCCCACCGCCCCCTCTACCCTCGGCGGTGCATGTCACTGGCGATCGAGTAGGAGATGCTGAACCACCTCTTCGACGAGATCGAGGGCTTCGTAGCGAAGCTGCAGAAGGCGGCGCAGGCGTTCGACGAGCTGGGCAAACGCAAGAAGCAGAAGCGCAGCAAGAAGAAGAAAAACGGAGGTCAGGCGCAAAGACCGCTGACAGCAGCCATAGTCATCACCGTCATCGTTATTGTCGCCACCACCCAGAGACTCTATACACATTGGCGGTGGTGCCAATTGTTGAGCGTAGAGATGGTCACGATGATAATGATGATGACAGTGATGATGATAACAACGATGATGATAGTGTTGTTCGTAATAATGATGAAAATGACAAGGTTGCTGCTGATACTGATGACAGTGAGGACGACAACAAAGACGGCATTGGTGATCCATTGTTGATAACGATGACCATGACGTTAATGACAATGATGATGATTTTTACTAACAAAATCAATAATTGACAGGAAGTGAGTAGAACACAGCTCAGCTAGTTTAGACTTCCTGGAACACCAGCCAAAGGGGCAGTGCTCCGCGGTTCCTAAACTAATTTACGGTGCAATTTTACCGTCACTTTGTTTTATATTTCAACCATAATTATTTTACATCTGGCAGGCAGCTTTACGTCCCTTTATTGTGCCCTGAGACAAACTTGAAGGGACGGCGCCACTTCAAAGGAGACGGAGCGGTGCACCCGGCTAGTGTTCGATTTACGCGGGCGCTTTAGGGAGCTACCGACTGTGGACGAAAGCCGAGCAGATGTCTCAGTCAGCACGAGGTCTGTTATCGAAACCGGGCAGCTATGCTGCGATCCGCTTCAGCGCAATAACTCGTGCCAGATCTCAGTGCTTATCAATTCCTGCCACCCGAAACGCAGATTTCAGATGTAATTTATCTGACTGGTTTTGACCTGGACCTGGACAGGTCAAAAATTGGACAGGTCAAAACCTGGACAGGTCAAAACCTGGACAGGTAGGTGACCATAGTTGCAGGGCCACAGCCTCCGATTTTGAGCAGTTCCCAAGTATATCCTCTGCTTTATAAATGGGTGAAATGGAATACTGCAATAATCCTACGTCAAATCCTATCGTGTTATTCGTAATCAAAGCCATTGCATGAATGTGTGCATTGCCACGGGCTGCACGCTCAAATGAAAACCAGTTTTATTTGTTTTTAACTTTTATTTAGCTTTACAAACTCGTAAAATCGCCTTTCAAAACCATAACTGCAATAACTCAATGTTTAAAGCAGTGTGAGTTGTTTGACATTGGGCACGGGCGGTGGTGAAACAGTCTTGAATTTGAAAAAAAAAATTACAGCCCTGGGATCACCATCCAGCCTGACAAACAGTAACTGGCCCTGGGCGCAGCTGCCTCCTATCAACCTCCTGCCCCCTCCCCGCCTCCCCCCTCCATCCACAACAATCATCTCCCTACTCTACCCTCCTTGTGTGGGACAGACGGAATCCTGACGCTGCGCTCCAAGCCCCCTCCGCACGAAGACTTTGTTGATATTTTCCAGAAGTTCAAGTACGGGTTCAACCTGCTGGTGAGTGAACCGCCGGGCCCCTCCCCCCCCCCCCAGTTTTTTTTATTTTCCCAAAAATCGGCACCCCCTACTTGCCTCTGACCCGGTTGCCGTTTCAAACTACTGGATGTATGAATAAGCTATTTTGAAACCACACATTTAGATATTTTCATCATCAGCAGCGTCCACTACAGCGGCCTCTACATCTGCAAATTTGTGCGCGTTACAAATTGAACTATTATTATTATTATCATTGTGATCATCATCATCAGCCATGATCTACCCACTGCTGGATGAAGGCCTGCCCAATGCCGTTCCCATCTCTCACGGTCTCGCGACGCATTGTTCCGCCGAGCAGCTGCGCACGAGCCAATGGCGACGCTCCATCTCCGCACTGGTTGTACTCTCGGGTGTGCTTTCCTCGTCCTGCTTCAGGCCATATTTTTTTACGCTCAATACGATGATGGACATAACCTGCACATTATGTCTGAACCACGTGCTCCTTAATTTTGTTTCACATTGTAAGCCCAAGCATTAGAGCATCACACCTACGTAGGTTTGCGCGGTTGTTGTGCTGCAACAGGATCTTCGGTCGTGTTATTCGAGGTGGACCGCGGCATCGTTTGTCCGACGCTTCACCCCACGCGCTGCGAGCTTCCGTTCCGTTTACTTCAACAACGATCACATTTCTGATGTGTACGTCTCGCGGCGGGTGATTTACACCGATTGAAATCACGACGGGTAAACCTCTGACTGAATGATGTGTGCGTGCAGGCTCGACTGAAGGGAATCATTGATAATCCAAGCGCAGAGGACCTGATAACCAGTCTCTTCCCACCGCTGCAGATGGTGAGTCATGAAAAGCATCGGGCTAAAGTCCTTGGAAATGATGTTTGGATACTGTAAAGCCGCTTGCGTGCGAGCGTGCGCGTACGAGTGCGTGGTCGTGCAGCGGTTAGCGCGCTGCGCTACCAACCTGACGACCTGAGTTCGACACTCGCCCAAGGCCAACATCATTGACGGATATTTGAACCGGTCCTGGGGCCTCCCCGTAGGTCGACTCAGCCTCAAACGAGTACCTGTTGCGGTGTGTAAACACTGGCAAAGGGGAGTCAAAGGTGGCCGTGCGTGGTGCTGACTGACCACGCCACCGCCTTGAGCCCATGCTGTCCTTTGTAGGTGCTCGTCAACAGCACTTGCTCCAATGGTCTGTTAGAGGCTACGCAGGGGGGGCTGCGTGGGTGTGTGTATATGTGTGCGTGTGTGCGTGCCTGTGTGCATACGTGCGTGTGATTGTGAGCTCGTTACTGAGTTGCAGTTTCGGGGTAGCTATGGTTGTGGCGGTTGCCTCGATGGTTGGTTACGTTGCCACGGTCACGAGATGTTAACTACCTCGCCTGGTATACAGGAGGTCGTGGATTCGAGCCCGACCCTGACATCTGTATATTTGGAGTTTGCATATTCTCCCCGTGGTCCAGTGGATTTTTCTCCAAGTCTTCCGCTTTTTCCCTCCACATTTAGAATCAACGTCACCGCGTTTAGAGTATTTGGCCACTATACATTTCCACATGATAAGCCGCTTCGTTGAGCTATCTTTTGTGGCTAGGTAGCTTCTGAAAAAAAATAGGGTTTTCTCTAGTTAGCACTGTGCTCATTATTATTTACAACCGTGCCGCCCCACGGGACTGATCGACTAATGGATGCGTATTGTTATTAAGAGACGAGAGCCACTTTCAGCCAACTGGGGAGATGCCAGTCCCAACTTTTCCATGAATCCAGCCTCCCCCATTTCTCTGTGCATTCACGTCACCCGATTGCAATAACCAAGTTCTTACTCGACATTCCAGGACGTTGCTGGACTCGCTGCTTTGGCACACAATAAATTCGCCTGTTCATAACAAACCTATATTAGTATCCTTGTAAAACTGTGCATATACATATTATTGTACCCTATATTCCTATGAACTTGACATGGACGTGACGTGCCAAAACTATTACCGGAACATTGTTCTGCACAGTTTTGTCTGAGATTAGGCATAGGCAATCCGTCGTGAGATACAGAACAGGCACCACATTTTTTTGGTTAAAGAAAAGCCGGCGAGTGATGGGGCAATAACCGCCGCATTACAGATTAACCTCGTCAATTTTTATTTTTCACGTTTTTCTTTTAATTGCCAAGCATCGGCGGCATCGGTTATCGCACGCAGCTCGCGGTCAGTCGCAAATGTTCGATGCATTGTTTGGCCCGCCGCTAATGTGTTTACTGCGGCATGAATCACCAGGCAATTGCTATACCAATTGACACGTGGTCTGCAGGGGAAGAAAACGCACTGGCATGAGGCTCGGTCAACAGCCCTCCTGGCTGTATAAAACTCAGACTTTGTCCCTGTGCGTCTGTGTCTGTGTGCATTTATCTTTGTATCTGTGTGTGCGACTGTGTTACTCATTACGGGATTATAACATTGAAAACCCAATGAAAGACACTCTGTCGCTTGTGTGAGCGTCAATTCTATGCCTTGATTTTTATTCCTTAGCCATGTGCCGGTTTGTCACAGGTATATATATTTTTTTACATCATATATTTACGACGCAACTTGCAACCGCCACTCTCAGCCGGTTGCGAATGGCACCAGGGCTAAAACACCAGCTAAGACAAATGAGTGAATGAATGTACACATAGATATAGATATCAGTGACGAACAAGCAAACTGTTGAACGCATACCTGTCAACCCATACGGATTACCCGTTATCCTGTACAGGGAATTTGAGTTTTCAGGTCCATACGGCATACAGCCATTTCAATACGGGCAAAACAAATGTTTTGTCTGCTTGTGTTTCTCCCTTGCGATGGGACTTTCTAGGATGAACGTTGAGATTTGTAAGGGCACAGGATGACCAATAAGGTCTGAATTGGTCTGTAACAAGGTAGGCACTGATAAGGGGTTGATGGGTATGTGAACGGTCAGTTCGCGCTTACAAACGAACGCAGTTGACGAATCGAACTCCTTTCCCGATGGCACGAGCGCAGATTCTGCACGCGTGCGGCGGCCTGGATCTGGTTCGCTCCGTGGCAAGCCCTCTGCTCACGCGCCAGGCCATCGACATCCTCAACACGAGCCCCAACCCCGAGCAGCGCAAGCTGTGGCTCTCGTTGGGCAACGCCTGGAGCGTCACCAGGTGAGAGGCGCACCTGTGGTGACGATGACAGCGCGACTTGCGACGGAATCACCGCACCTGCTGATGTTAGCCAATCAAAATGAAGGGGTGGGGGGTGGGGGCTGCCAAGTCATTACTCGATCCGTGGATCGATCGGCAATGGATTGGCACAGTAATTCAATCGCAAATTACGATTAACCCGGTATTTTTGATGTTATTATGGTATGGAATGGGCAGAATCGATATAATTAATCTCAAAATTGGACATTTTTTGGCAGTATGTGGCAAAAAATGTCCAATTTTGTAGCTGCTCACCCCGAGCTATAAATGCCCTAATAGTTGCATTGTCTTTGTGCTGTTCGACTTTTGACATTCTCTAGTCTAACAACTGGTGGTGAGACTCGCAGCCTTCTTTATGGCCTCGTCTCACCACCAGTGTCACGCCAAAGAACGCCAAAAGTCGAACATTACAAAGACAACGCCACTATCAGGGCATTTGTAGCTCAGGGTGAGCAGCTACATCATGGGACCTTTTAGACAGTATCCAAAATTATGAAAGATAAGAATAGGTTTGACCCTTTCTGGCAATAAAACAGGTGTTAATATGTTCAAACACCAAATGTACAATGTTGTTTCGTACTCCCCTCCTCCACCCGACGCGGCCAACGAACCGTTTCCCATTCCGAGACGTCTGCAAGTTGCAGGGTGGTGTCCCGTTCACCTCTGAAACTCGGAACGTGGCCACAACCGGCTCGGCGTTATTTAGAGAGGTGTAGCGCCGTTGTACTGTACTCATAATAGAGGTTATTTTTGTGTAAGGGTTAGATCGCGCGGATATAAACGCGTCGTTCAACCCGCCACCCAACCGACACAGCCAATTAGTAAGGGGTTCGTCACGTAAACAAAACGTGCGAGTTAGTTACTACTTCAGCACACCGCTGTGTTGGAGAGTAAACCCACGACGTTCACAATTCGAGAACGACGTTTCGCCGGCGATTACTGCAGCCAGCTTCGATTGGCTGCTGAAGAAGCCGGTTGTAGTCACCAGCGAAACGCGATTCGGTTCGGTGGCAGTTGTGATTATAATGGCAGCACTGATGCTGCTGCTGCTGCCGCTCCTGGTGATGATAATTACATTGAATAGATGATGGTGATGACGACGACGACGACTTGAATGGTGATGATGTTGATCCATGCAGGGCAGAGTGGCCGGCAGACAAGCCCCTGCCGTCCTACATCCCACGCTTCCCCAACTGGGAGCCGGAGCGTTTCAATGTCCCTCCCATGGCCCACGCGCACGACTCCCCCGACGCCGGCCCCGTGCCCTCCTCGCCGCGCAGGATCGCTCCGGAGACCCAACTCCCCATCACGGTACCCTTCATCGCCTCGTCAACACCTCGCTGCCTTCGTCATCAACTCGATCCGTCCATCATCCGCTTAATCCACCCTGCCGTCATCCACTCCATCCCTATGTCATCCCCTCGATCCATCCATCGTCGCCTCGATCTCTCCATCATCCCTCTCAATCCCTCCGTCATCTGCTGAATATCTCTCTTGTCATCCCTTTGATCGCCCCGTCGGCCACTAGATTCCTCCATCAACCCCTCACATCCTTCGTCACCCCCACGATGGTCCCGCATTGCCCCTTCTCCTCGACGCCAGGGGTCGAGAACCTACAGCCCCTGGGCCGGAGAGGGCCCGTGGCTTCCTGTGATAAAGTCCCATAGCCACCTGAGGCATATCAATAGCAACCGCTGACTGCGCCACCTGTGAGACCAATGAGCTTCAGTCCCTTTGATTGACCTATTGGAGACGTGTGTGTCTGCACGTTTAAGGGACACAAGCTGGCCGCTGTCACGGTGGGGCGAGGGTTAAATTGACGCGGAGTGTGTTTGTCTCCCGCCAGGAACGTGAAAATGTGGAGACTCCTCCGGGTTTCAGGTGAGTTGTTTTCACGGTTGCCGATTATTCCCCCTCCAAACGATTCGATGCACTTGGCCACGATCATCTTATTGTCTGTCTCGTTTGTACCCTCCCGTTTGCATTGTCTCTCGTCTGGGCAAGTTTTGTTTGGACCAGTGGCCTCAATGCAACGTTAACATATGATGCAGAGAGACGACACACATTGTAAATAACAAAGATTCCCACAGTCACAAACTAATGCATGCATTTTGGGAACCAATATTCCCAAATATTACTTCTGTTTGGAAATGCCGGATATTTGTTCCTGGGCAATAAATCTTCAGCAGGAGTATATTCTGTGTGTATATTTTATTTTACAATGGTCTGACTTGCGTCAGTCCAGGAGCATGTCTACAATGTCTTGCTCACGCGACTGCTGGCAGAAGAGCCTCCACTAGGGGGAGCTCTAGACAGCCCCTCTCGTGGGATGTTTTGGCCTACTCCTCTACGCTGGTTGGATATCTTGGATGAGCTGGAAGTACCCAAACTTTACCCCACCACACACGATCGAGCGATCGTCGGACCCATACTCTTTGGTTGTTTCGCTAAAGTCACGTAGGTATAAAATAAAATAAATTAAATCACGACGTTTCGATCGCAACACAAGCAAATCATCTTCAGGTGGGAAAACCACAGCGAGAACATTTTTTGCTGAAGTGGCAGAGAGATGCCGCGGTAAGAGGTTGTATAGGTAAGAGAGGGGGGGGAGGAGCAAGGGAGGGGGGTAGGGGGAGGGGGGTAGGGGGAGGGAAGCGTTGCATGGACGCTAGGAGAGGGAAACGTGAACCTGGACGGGGGGAAGTGGGCGGGGCTGGACGTGGGAGGCTGAGAGAGCTGGGGATGCGTGGGGAGGGGGGGAGGAAGCTACAACAAAGCAGCAACAGTACCAATAAAGCCAAGAACCCCAACGCAGCAGCAATGCCAAACGCTAGGGATGCACCCAGAGCCGGCCCAGCCACTAAGCGACCCTTGCAATTGCAAAGGGCCCCGTGGCCAGCAGAGGGCCCCCTAGAGTCACTGCTGGCTAGTGGGTGAAAAAAATCATACATCAAAGGGGCCTCCAACCAAATTTTGCTTAGGGCCCCCAAAGGTCTAGGGCCGGCTCTGGATGCACCACTGGGTGGACAGAGGCAGCACGCCGGGGATTTAAGAAACTTTCGTCCCAACTGAATCGAACCAGCCACCTGTGGATTGCAAGTCCTGCGTGGTCGACGATTACCAGCACGGAATCGTATATCTCTCCAGGGAGCAGTGTCTGAAAGTGTCTGTGTTTGTGTGTGTGTGGCGAGCGGTAGTGTGGCGGTTAGTGCACTGCACTATGATCCCGGCAACCTGAGTTCGATTCCCGCTCACGGCCAACCCCTGGTGACGATTATCTGAACTGGTCCTGGGCTTCCCCTAGGTCGACTCAGCCTTCAAATGAGTACCTGCTGCGATATGTAAACATCGCCACTGGGGAGACAAAGTCGGCAAGGCGTGGTGCTGGCCATCTACCCCCTCGTGTGCCGTGCCGACCTTCATAAGTGCTCGTTTAACAGCAATAGCCCCAACAGTCTGTGAAGGCTATGCGGGGGGGATTTTTGTCTTTGTGTCCCCGTAGAGATGACGATGCTCACAGCAAGAGGATGGCCAGGGCTTCGTACAAGTTCACTGCACGCAACAAGAACGAGATCTCGGTGGACAAGGACGACATCCTGGAGGTCGGTGCTGCCTCTCATTTGGTCTTGTTGAACGGTTGACTCGGGAGTGCGGTGTCTGTCACCATGGACCGGACGCGCGGATTTTGTTCAATTTTTGAGAGAGAATGATGCAGAGGACAATTGTCCAAGCTCTGCGTTCCTTTATCGTTATGGTTGGCCAACTCCATTAATGAGTGTTTACGCATGCGGTAATAAAAATCGGAGTGCCCGGAGAAAACGCACACGTGCCAGGGGGTGTTAACGCTCAATCCCCGTATGGATGAACTACAAATGGATATGAATCCACTTGCTGCTCTGCCATTACGTGGCAAGTCAGGTGACGGCTAGCTCGACCTGCCCACGAGTAGCGTGGCGGCTTCACGAGCGCGTGCGGTCCACCAAACCCCTCGCCGCCTCCACAGCGCCGCGGTCCGTGCACTTTTACCTTCACGAGCGACGGTCCGCGACCGCCTCCCCCCAGGTGCTGAACGACACCCGCCAGTGGTGGAAGGTGCGCAACCAGAGTGGAGAGCTGGGCCACGTGCCCTCCAACATCATGCTGCCGCTGGATCAGGCGCCGGGCGGCGCACCCAGCCCGCTCGGGGTCTTTCCGCACGTGCAGCAGCACCAGCAGCTGCACCAACAGGTGCACCAGCAGCTGCACCAGCAGCAGCAGCTGCGAGCCCACCTCTCTCACGACGAGCCGGCCAACTTCGCCGATTTCTACGGCGCCCGCCAGCAGCCGTGGTATGCATCCTCGCGGAACGAGGTAGTGCGACCGCAGGCGATGTACCCGGCCGGGTTCGCCAACGGCATGGACGTGGGGCCGCATCATCAGCAGCAGCATCATCAGCAGCAGCAGCAGCAGCATCAGCCGTTTGGGTTTGGCGGTGCTCCTCCTGGGCAGCCCTCGCTGCCGCCCTCCGACTACAGCGCGCCCACGGTGTACGAACCCGTGCTGCCCCACGTGCAGCACGGAGCCCGGGCACCGCTGCACACGACCTACGCACCCAGCGCCATGGCAAGTGGCTACCCTGCCTCTCGCCCCTCTCTCTCTGCGTCCGTCTTGCTTCTGTCCATCTCTCCTTCCCCCCCCCCCTCTCCCTCCCTTCTCTGTCTTTCCTCGCTCGCTCCCTAAGCCAGGGGTCGGAAAACTGCAGCTCTGGAGCTGCACGCTGCTCTAGAAGGATTGCTTCGTGACGTTATATAGCGACATGTTAACTACCTTGCCTGGTATACACACAGTCATGGGTTCGATCCCCTCTAGGACGCCTGCTGTATATTTAGAGTTTGCATGTTTCCGGCTCCTCTGGTTTCTCCCTCCACATTAAGAAACACGCGTTTAGAGTATTTCGCTGCTGTCAAATTCCACACGATAAGCCACTTTTTTGAGCTTTCATTTGTGGTCAGGTCGCTATTGAAAAGAGCTAGCGGGCCTTACTTCATAATCAACGATTTTTGGGTTTAGATCGCGTTTATTTATAAATGTGTCGTAACCCTCCACCACCCGACACGGCCAATCAGTAAAAATGTGTCACGTTGACAAAGACAAATAGTTCACTGCTTTAGCCCACCGGTGTGTTGAAGCAACAACATTTACAATTTGAGTACGACGTTTCGCTGGTAATTGCAATCAGCATCATCGGGCAATTCGCCAGAATTGTGAGGCTCTCCTGTGTCTCCCGTTCTTATATAGAGCAGCAGCAGGGTGACGTCATCATTAACTCATTAACTTACTTACCTGGTTAAAATAAAAAGTTAAGTTTTTAGTTTCAGGTGCATATACGGTCTGCTATGATGGATGGATCAGAAGCATAGACATTAAATTAGAACGTGGAACATAAGCTGAAAAGTTCCACAAAGAACCACTGAGCGTGACGCGTGCTTTGGATCATTATTGAGCAGCGAAAAGAGAAGCACGTGGCCAGGTCACTTCTGGGCCTAACCTGGTCAAACAAAAACATTGTTTATTTTTTTAGTCACGCCGGTGTCTGTCGCTGCGCAGGGCCTGGCGCCTGCTCCGTCGCGGGGCTTCATGCCGCACTCATTCCCGCGAGCGCCAGCACCACCGCCACCGTCCTTCTCGCCAGCGCTTTCCACCCCCAACGGCGTGGGCCTTCGGGAACACGAGGGCCACGGGAAGTCCTCCACCCTCGCCTCCTCCACCTCTGCCGCATCCTCCTCATCTGCCAACCAAGCGCCGAAGGAACGTGAGTACCTCGCCCCCAAGAGACATGAAGTCATAGATGTCGGAGATTGATAGCGGATTCGTCTAAACGCGCCGTGCATCAGGCTGAAGTTCAAGAGGTCAGGCTTTCAAGTTGATTTTGGTGTCTAGCCGGGACGAGGACTCAAGAGACCAGGATGAGCGATCTGGTTCACCACAATGACAAAAGACTAACAAATAAAACAAAGTACAAGCAATGAAGTAAATAGAAATCAGACCAAAAATGTAAAATAACTGGTAGCACACGAGTAATGCTAAATATTGCAAACATTGATCCATTTTAAATCGAAGCTAAATATAAAAATCCCAGCAGCGCAAATCCGCTCGGCTGCAAATTACGGCGAGATTGATCAGAGCGCAAATGACCAAACTGAGCGGCAGAAACATTCAACATTAAACAGACAGCAGGTTAAATTTCGATTTAACGCTTTCGTGACTGCAGGGATTCATCTTCTTGGTTCTTTCTTATTATGTTCTATTTTTATTATTTTATTATTTCCCTTCTACGTGACTTTACCGAAAGAACCAAGAAGAAGACAGCAGGTTGACTGTAGTCCTCATATGAAAAGAAGCAAGGCTGTACGCCACAGGCATCTTGGTCAGTGCTGCTGATTGATGACGGTTCGCTACGTTCTCCCTCCTCACCTGGTGAGCCCTGCCGGCCACCCCGGTGGTGAGCATCGAGTGGTCTGAGCCAGTGGTGGAACTCGCGCGTCCCTCCAGCGGCGGCAAGCCCTATCCACAGGGCAGCCGCCGTTGACTTCCCCACAGAGTGGTACTTAAATGGTGAAAGGCAGAGGCCCAGCCCTGGCAGCACTTGCTGGGTCCACTGCTTTTGGAATGGCCGCCTCCACTGAGTGGCGGGCTGGTGGAGGCCAGAGCAGCAACGTCTGGAGCAGTGGCCTCTCGCTCGTCGTGTGGCCCAGCGACCGCTCGGTCGATGCCAACATTGCCAAGGCCCACACAGCCACCCCTCCACCTCCACCCCTGCTGACAAAACGCATTCACTCAACTCTCTAAATACCAGTCGTACTAAAGAACTCACATGACCGTATTTTTTTGTTTGCGCAGCTATAATATTTTTTATGGGGGGGGGGGGGAGATACATTTAGATGTTCGGGTTAGGGGTAGTTTAGTCAGGGTAGTTAAACTTAGTTAAAAAAAATGTATATCAAGTGTAAAATATTAATTAATGTCCGAAATATGATTGTCCGGATCAACCGGCGTTTGCATCACAGCCCCGCGGAGCACCTGGAGGAGTGTCAGCAGACCAGCGGTGTTACCGGGGGCCACGCTCTGAGAACCACTGCCATACAACAACCACTGTTTGATTTTTCCCCCACGAAGTGGCACTTTTTAATTATATATCTACCCCCGGCAGGATTATGGATTTGAACTCGCGACCTTTACGACAGCGCGCCCGCTCGCTGTGCGCGCTGTGAAACGCGCCAGCGCTCGCCTGTCGCTTCCGAAGTCGGTTCGAGCCGGGGGTTCCCCACGTCCGGCGTGATTTTATTGCGGGGCCTGAGGGTAGGGGCAATAAAAAACAATACTGAGCTTCTAAGTAATGCGGACGCGTGGAAAATACCGGAGGACCAGGGCTCGCGTTGCGATTTACCAGTGCCCTGGAGTTCAAATGCAAATTCAGACAATAAAACGCAAAGTTTAGTGGAGGCTCGGTGACGGTACGCAAATTTCCATCTCTGCTTTCAGAGACACGGCGAGAGTTAAAAATAGATAGGCGCGCGCCCTTGATGGAGAAGTTGTTTGGATTTTATGGTCGCAGACTTTAACGCTGGCGCTAAAAATACAAAAAAACCGAGAGCGGAACGAGAGCTCGTAATGACCACGGCTCTCAAGTCGGGATATTTTGTTGAGCCGATTGCTGCCATTTCTACGTGACGCGACTCTCCTCCTCCACACGACCCTCTCTGCCTTTCCACGGCGGCGCTGACGTCGTCATGATAATGAGCAGCAGCGGCATCGTCAGCAGGCGTAGCAACATGAACTGGAGCAAGGAGCGTTATCTTCGTCACCTGCATCAGCAGCAATAGCTGGGTCATTGTTGATTAAAATAAACACTTCATCATCAGCCATGGTCAACGCGCTGCTGGATGAAGGCATCCGCATGCCACTACCACCGCTGACGATCCTGCGACATGACAATCCACCTAGCACCTGCACAAGAACTGATTTCATCCCTCCAGTCTCCGCGGTGGACGTGCTGTAGGACGCGTTCCGTTCCATTGACTGCCACTCCTCTATTCTTCTTATTGATCGTTGGCCATCGTCCCTTCTGGCCGTGACGAGGTCCAGATTCGGAATCATCATAGGAGCAGATCATTCTCCGGTGATGCGGCTCCCGCTGCGTTGGAAGTTGTGCACGAGCACCATTGACAAATAAACACAAGCTATCAATCGCAGCGTGTGCGGGCGGTCTTTAAAGTGTTAGTATAGAACGGGCGACGTTTTGGGCAATGGCCCTGCGAAAAACGACCATTGCCAAAACGTTTGCCTACAATACCCGTTTTAGCTTCAAGGCCAGAGTGTTGTGTGCATGTAGAACTTCTTTCGCACCGTACGCAGCCAATCGCGCCAATCGCAGAGTTCATTTTTTACTTTTTTCGACGTTGTTTTATTTTTTGTGCAACCCGAGCACGTCGCTGTCATGCATCCGGGGGGGGCGGTTGGGGCACTGGGGGAGGTTCCCCTAACGGCGACGTCCGATGCCTCAGACTCGCAGATGGAGATCATGCAGAGCGAGCTGGTGTCGCGTCTCACCCTGGGGCGCAGCGCCAACGCCGTGCGGCCCCGCGTGCGCCCCAGCACCGTCGAGCAGCAGCTGAGCATCACCAACGAGTCGCGGCCGCGCGACGTCTACAACTTCCTCCAGGCCAAGGGCTTCTCCGAGCTGTGAGTGGTCCCGACCCGTGACCTTGACCCAGAACCGGCCCGAGACCTTTGGGGGCCCTAAGCAAAATTTGGTTGGAGGCCCCTTTGATGTATGATTTTTTTCACCCACTAGCTAGCAGTGACTCTAGGGGGCCCTCTGCTGGCCACGGGGCCCTTTGCAATTGCAAGGGTCGCTTAGTGGCTGGGCCGGCTCTGCCTTGACCCCTCCGTCCACCCCGCCCCGCTCGACGATCCGTCGATCATCGGGACGGCCACCAGCGACGTGCTGCTGCGGGATGGATGAAGGCCTCTCTCCCACACGTCGTCGTCTTTTAGTTGTCCCCCGCCCTCATCGCCGGCCGTGGTCACTCCACTGCTGGATGAAGGCCTCCCTAACCTATCCTTGTTATGATCAACATTAGCCGTCATCGATCCACTGCTGGATGAAGGCTTCCCATCGTCTTGCTGTTATTCCTACCCTCATTATCATCATGTAAACATCCATATAGTGCCTCCGTCTGAGCCGATTGCATCGCTCCACCTCCGCGGTGAACGTGCTCATCACGTGGCCACCACGCATCGTGGGCTGCTGTGTTGCAGATGCTCATGCGGATGTGCGCACTGTTTCACTCTGTCTGCTGTGTCAATGGGGCGCCACGGTGGTGAGACGTTAACTCCCTCGCCTGGTATGCAGGAGGTCGGGGGTTAGATCCCGACCCTGACTCCTGCTGTATAATTGGCGTTTGCGTGTCTCTCTCATCATCATCATCATCACGGTGGCTAGGAGATGTTAACTCCCTCGCCTGGTATGCAGGAGGTCGTGGGTTCGATCCTGACCCTTGACTCCTGCTTTATATTTGGAGTTTGTGTGTCTCTCTCCCCGTGGTCGCGTGGATTTTTCTCTGGGTCCTCCGGTTCCCCCCCCCCCCCCACACACATTTAGAAACGTGCGTTTCGAGTATTTGGATGCTATACATTTCTACGTGATAAGCCACTTCGTTGAGCTATCACTTGTGGCCAGGTCACTTCTCTAAAAGAGCTATACAGCTCAGTGGCCCTTACATGGTAAAATAACGATAAAATTTTTATCAAATAAAATAGTTTAATGTCAGTGTTTGTCGTCGGCTATTTAAAAAAAATGCAGTCGATTCTTACGCACGCGACCCTGCCAGCCACGAGGGGGCGCTCCTGTACCATAATTATTAAATACCTCGCTCCACCTCCTGGTGATCACCCCTCACCTCCACCGTCACCCGCTCACCCTTCAACCCTCACCCTCTCTCCCTTCACCCGCTCACCCTGTCACCCTCGCCCGCTCACCCTGTCACCCTCGTCACCCTCGCACGCTCACCCTGACCCACTCACCCTGACCCACTCACCCTTCACCCGCTCACCCTGACCCGCTCACCCTGACCCACTCACCCTTCACCCACTCACCCTTCACCTGCTCATCCTGGCCCGCTCACCCTGACCCACTCACCCACTCACCCTTCACCCGCTCACCCTTCACCCACTCACCCACTCACCCTGCCACTCTCGTCACCCATGCCCCTCTGGTATGCAGCACGGTGGAGACGCTCAGGGGTGCTGTCGGGTGAGCAGCTGTTCGCGCTCACCATGACCCACTCACCCTGTCACCCCGACCCACTCACCCTTCACCCACTCACCCTGTCACTCTCGTCACCCTCGCCCCTCTGGTATGCAGCACGGTGGAGACGCTCGGGGTGCTGTCGGGTGAGCAGCTGTTCGCGCTCACCATGACCCACTCACCCTGTCACCCCGACCCACTCACCCTTCACCCACTCACCCTGTCACTCTCGTCACCCATGCCCCTCTGGTGTGCAGCACGGTGGAGACGCTCGGGGTGCTGTCGGGTGAGCAGCTGTTCGCGCTCACCATGACCCACTCACCCTGTCACCCCGACCCACTCACCCTTCACCCACTCACCCTGTCACTCTCGTCACCCATGCCCCTCTGGTATGCAGCACGGTGGAGACGCTCGGGGTGCTGTCGGGTGAGCAGCTGTTCGCGCTCACCATGACCCACTCACCCTGTCACCCACTCACCCACTCACCCTTCACCCGCTCACCCTGTCACTCTCGTCACCCTCGCCCCTCTGGTATGCAGCACGGTGGAGACGCTCGGGGTGCTGTCGGGTGAGCAGCTGTTCGCGCTCACCAAGGATGAGATACGCATGGTGTGCTACAGGGACGCCTCGCGCGTCTACAGCCAGATCACCATCCAGAAGTCCCTGCTCAACGTGAGTGGCTGGGTTCTCTCCACCTACTCCATTGCTGTCATCATCATCGTCGTCGTTGTTGTTGGGATCGTCCTCATCATTGTTATAACTGCCATCGACGTTATCGCCATCATCGTTATTATCATCGTCGTCGTCGTCATCATTGTCACAATCATCGTAATTGCCGTCAGTGTTCTCGCCATCATCATTATCGTTATCATCATCATCATCATCGTCGTCGTGATCAATGTCACAATCATTGATTGCAACTGCCGTCAAAGTTATCGCCATCATCATTATCGTTATCATCATCGTCATCATTGTCACGGTCATTATCACTGCCGTCATCATCATCATCACCGCTACGGTAAATGCCGTCATTGTAATGGTCGTTGTGTCCGTCGTTATTTTCATTGCACCGCCATCATCGTAATCATCATAATCACTCTCAACATCATCATGGATCATCAGCGTCGCGTGTGTGGGGAGCGGTGGCTCAGTGATTCACGCAGTGACCCTGATCCCCGTGTTGTGTGACGTTGGTTCGATTCCTGACCATGGGGACTGCGAGTTGGCACTGATATCAGAACCTGTTCTGGTTCTTCTCTAGGCTGGCCCAGTCTTTAAAAAAATCGCATTTGTTACATTGTGTAAAACATCAGAACCGGGGAGACAAACGTGGCTAGGCACAACATTGGCTACACCATCCCCTGTGATATCTTGTGTCGGTCCAAATAGCAGATGCTCGCTAACTGCACTTGCTCCGACAGTCTATATGGCTACAATGGAGAAATCTTTCTTTCCATGCCACAAATGTCAAAACATGGCCTGACTCTACCCTGTGTCGAATCAGCCCAACAAAATGTTAATCTTCTGCAAAGATTTGTTTATTGTATCAGTGGTGGCTGGGTGTGAAAGGAGTTCAGCATACATACACACGCTAGAGGCGCAGTACCAACCCTTAAAGTAACTCTATATGCTCTTTGAAAAAATACAATTATTGCTGTGGTTTTCCCACCTGATGATGATTGCTTGTGTTGAAATTGAAACGTCGTGATTTAATTTATTTTATTTTATACCTACGTGACTTTACCGAAAGAACCAAAGAGTAAGGATCCCTGCAGTCACGAAAACTTCAAGTCTAGATTTAACTCTATATGCCCCAACAGATGATTAGGTTGATCTGACATTTTGGAATGTGTTGGTGCGCGTGTGTCAATATCAGCAGTGGAGAGACAAAGGAGGGCCAGCCGTGGCAATTGGCTACACAGCCCACTAGCGGTGCATTACCAACATTGACGTAGCTCTTTGCCCCAGACAGTTCATGACGATGAGCTCACGTTCTTGGAATGTGTTTGCGCGAGTGCGCCTGTACTCCTTGTGTGTGCGTACGTGCGTGGAGCGGTGGGGAGCGGTAGTGCAGTGGTTAGCGCGCTACGCTGCGAACCTGGAGACCCGGGTTCGATTCCCACTCACGGCCAACATCAGCGAGGTTTATCTGAACCGGGCCTCCGCTAGGTCGACTCAGCCTCAAATGAGTACCTGGTGTGGTGTGTACACATCACCACTGGGGAGACTAAGGCGGCCGGGCGTGGTGTTGGCCACCCACCCCCTCGTGTGCCGTGCCGGCCTTCATAGGTGCTCGCTAACAGCACTTGCCCCAACAGTCTGTTAAGGCTACACGGGGGATCTTTGTCTTTGGAGCGGTGGCGTAGCAGTTAGCTCGCTACGCAAGGAGCATGGCGGTCATCGAACACCAGTGACGATTATTTGAACTGGTCCGCGCCTCCTCTAGGTCGACTCAGCCTCAAATGAATACCCAGTGTGCGGTGTGTAAACAATAGCCGATGGGGGAGACAAAGGCGGCCGGGCGTGGTGCTGGCCACCCACTCACTCGTGTGCCGTGCCGGCCTTCACGGGTGCTACTCGTCAACAACAGCACTTGCCCAAAGCAGTGTGTTAAGGCTTTACGGGGGGTCTTTGTCTTGCTGTGTACAAACGACAGGAGAAGGAGTCGGAGCTGGCCGCTATCATGAAGCGTCAACAGGAGAGACTCTGCGATCCGTGAGGAGCGGCTGGACACGCCGGGGAATGAAGAACGAGCACAAAGGGGAACCCGTGAGCCACCGTGCTCTCTACACGTGGCCGTACGTTGGCCTGCAATTCGTGGAAGGACCACGTGAACATTGGGGCAATGGAGCTGGGGGTCAAGGCGAGAGAGATGGGACTCGGGATTTAGTGTTAGGGGGAACGAGCCAGTGTTTGACGTCGGCCGGAACGGTACGCTGTTTGATTTGGTCACGCCACATCCATCTCGCTTCAGTTTGTCCTGTTTGTAGAATTGTAGGAATATTTAGTACGATAATATAGGGTTCTTAAGGATATGCGTACCTTCTGCTCCTGGTAGTAGTGCCTTACGCCGATAACCCCTATTGTCATGGTATCCTTGCAGCGTTCCGGAAATTGCAGATTGATAAACTAAGGCGGTCTGGGTTGAGTTATGGTGGATGGAGGGGGTGCTGTGGGCTGCATGTGTGTTTTGCAATAGGGCTTGGTATCGCTGTGTGTTGCTTTGCCACGCTCCATCACTTTCGACTCTGATCATCGTAGCGCCGTACAATCTGCCTGGGAGTGTACCAATTTGTCGACCAACGTCGGCTCGTAATCACTCGGTATGGGAAGTATTACGTGCGCAAGAATTTGGGTTAGTCGATTGATATACTTGCTATGGCACGCATGGGTCGCCCTTGCAACAACAACACAAAAAAATACTTGAAGTCTTGCTGGGTTTGTAACTGCTAGATGAAGGCCTTCCCAGATTGTGTCATTCGTGGGGGGGGGGGGGGGGGGGTTGATCATACTTCACGCTGGTCAAGTGTGGGTTGGTGAAGGGTTACGTGGGACCGGTTCGGATGATCACTCATCGATGTTAGCCATGGCCAGGAATTAATAATGCTGTGCGCTAACCACTATGCCACCGCTCCAATCCCCGCTGGGTTCTTACTTGGAAAAAATAAGTTCCATCGATCAATCAGTCACATGTCCCATGCAATCCACTAAATGCGTTACCATTGATGATCACAATGTTTAAAAAAATCAATCTATTGTTGCATTGAATGTATGTATATATGTAAAACGTCTTTCGCGCCGCACATAACCAATCGTGCTAATCGGAGGTACGGGAATCGTTACACGCCTGGACCCTACACGGCACAACACAATGCAACGCAACGCACACAGCAGCAGCAGCAGCATCAGAAGCGGGATACTGCAAGAGCCTTGGGAGCTAGTGCAGCTGCGCTGATGTCCAGGCTTTAATGACAGCCACGGCAGTGCATCTCCACTCACGTCCCCAATGTGTCCCTACATTCGCATGAACCCATTCATAGGATTAAGGGATAGTGCCTTGTGCCAATGATTCTTACTCAAAAGCCAGCTTGTAGCAGCGTTCTGGAAAATATCGAGCGAGAAACTAAGCCCTGTGTGTGTGCTTATATCCGAAAAAAAGTTATTCTTTGTTTCTGCACCTCCCCCGGCCCCCACTCCCCATGTAATGTAAGAAGAGTTGTGTTACGTGTATCAGAACTGTGCTTTTCGATTTAAAGCTTTCGTGACTGCAGGGATTCATATTTTTGGTTCTTTCGGTAAAGTCACGTAGAAGATAAATAATAATAAAACATAATATAATAATACAATTCTCACGACGTTTCGGCCACAACGTAAGCAGCCGTCCTCAGGTGAAGAACAGGGCTGTCGGAAAAACAGCGTCCTAATGAGGAGGAGAGCGCCTTGATATGTAAACTCCTTTGTCAAGGCTCTCTCCTCCTCCGACCCAGCTTAAAAATACGCTGCCAAGCCTAGCAGTGTTCATTAGGACGCTGTCTTTCCGACAGCCCTGTTTCTTCACCTGAGGGACGGCAGCTTGCGTTGTGGCCAAAACGTCGTGAGAATTGTATTTTATTATTCTATTATCTCCCTTCTACGTGACATTATCGAAAGAACCAAGAATAAGAAGTGTGCTTGTATGCGGCTTCCCTAGTCCACATGCTTCGCAATGCAGCGTGGTGACACTGCACGAACAAGCCAGCAAACAAACCCCGCAGCGCAATGTAGCAATGTTTAACTGTGATGACGCGAAGTGTGAGTTGTATGTTTCTTGCCCCCGGTGCTGTGACACGGACTTAACTCTCAACGATTTCATTCATGTCCACTTGTTTGCACGATGTATAACGATACTCGAGTGTACAGAAGTAAACTAGAACGATTGAGGGCAATCGTCGGTTTGCAAAGGGCTCGATGCTGTGATAATGTTATTTTGGTTAAGATAATCTTATTTGGGTTAAGATAACCTAATCTTGTCGATGCTGTGATAACCTTTTCTGGAGGAAGGGAAAACAATATGTAATCATTGCGTTTAGAACATTGTTAAAATGCAAGTCTTGCACACATGTTATGACTCCCATCTACTTTCACGCAATTCTAGTTGAAGTTTAGCAACAACGACAACGGCAATAAACATTCCGAGCTATTTACAATTGTATTTTATATTGTAAAAATAAAATAAAATCCGACCTTTGACAATTATTTTTGTATTAACTGCAGGCTCCAAAATGCACACAATGTTCTACATTGCTCATAATTACAGCAATAAAAAAAAACCCAAGGAAGTAACCAATGCGGAACCAACAGTAATTTATTTTATAAAAATTGCTGCTCATGTGGATTTCCTTCTGACCCCCTTCCCCTCCTGCCCGAGTTTGGACACTCCCCTTGCCAGCTATAAGTTCAACACCCAGCACTGGTCACGCGCATGCAATTTTTGTGAAGGACTCCCTCTTGAAAGGAAGTGTAAGAGTTTCGATTTAAAGCTTTCGTGACTGCAGGGATTCATCTTCTTGGTTCTTTCGGTAAAGTCACGTAGAAGGGAAGTAATAAAATAATAAAAATAACACATAATAAAATAATTCTCACGACGTTTCGGCCACAACACAAGCAGCCGTCCTCAGGTGGAGAACAGGTCCGTCAAGTAGACAGAGTCTACTTGACGGACCTGTTATTTTTATTATTTTATTACTTCCCTTCTACGTGACTTTACCGAAAGAACCAAGAAGAAGTGTAAGAGGTCAGTCAGAGACTCCCGAGATGTAATGCCTCTATAATAATGACGTCGGCTCTCCTCGAACGCGTGCAGTTTTCAGAACGCGAATTGGCTAAAACGCGATGAATGGATTAGGGAATACATTTTCTATAACCCGGATGCGAATTGGATGGAACGCGATCAAATGAACAGAACTGTATTCTTAGGTTTTTTCGGTAAAGTCACGTAGGTAAAAAAATTTAAATTAATAAAAGTAAAATAAAAAATAAAAATCACGACGTTTCTGGCTGTGACGGTTCCACCTGAAGACGGAAGCTTGTGTTGCCTCCGAAACGTCGTGATTTTTATTTTTATTTTACTTTTATTAATTTAATTTTTTTACCTACGTGACTTTACCGGAAAAAACACCTAAGAATATGAATCATTGCAGTCACGAAAGCTTCAAATCTAGAATGAACAGAACTGCTTTGCAGCGCGAGTAGGAATAAGAACAGAGTGTACTCCAAAGATATCGAGAAAATGTGCAGATTATTTGTCCAAACACTGTTGGAAAAGGCCCTCGTGGGGGTTTGGTTGACCATACTTCACCTTGTTGGTCAATGCAGGTTGGTGAATGAGGGAGGGGTGGGTGTGGGGGGATTTCAGATATCAATCGTCACTGACAAGATACGTGGCCAGGAATGAAATCGACGAAGCTTCCCTTGAGTCTTGAGACGCTTTCAGCAAGGGGTGGCGGGGGGGGGGGTCTCCTGCAGTGTGATGTTTGGGCAATTCCATTCATACTTTAGTTTTTTCGGCAAAGTCACGTAGGTAAAAAAATGAAATTAAAATTAATAAAAATCAAATAATTTTAATTTCATTTTTTTTTACCCACGTGACTTTACCGAAAAAAACTAAGAGCATGAATCCTTGCAGTCACGAAAACTTCAAATCTAGAATCAATTCCATTCACTCGTGTTTGGCTTCACGTGGCAGGAAAAACCAGGGAGAGCGGAGAAACCCCACCACGCATACGAGGAGGGGGCGGTGGGGGGGTGCAAATTTCAACACTGCCATCTGGCCACCCAGAAAGCCCTCGAGTTGATTACCCATCCGAGCAGTTACCAGGCGCCACTCGGCATGGCTCGCAACATCCGACAAGATCGGGTGCAGAGGGCGGTGACTTTGGTCATGGCGCTTCATGGATGGGGAAAATGAGACGAGGCATCTCCATGGTTCAAATGCCATGGTGTATATTTAAACACGGTCCCCTTTTGGGGCTACGTTAGGTAACGACAACGACCGCGGACGTGGGAGCAAAATCACGGGTCGTCCGTCCCGTGGGCGACCCTCGAATGCCACGGAACGTAAACTCGCAAATCGGCCGACGAGCAAATGGATCTGAATGGAATGCGATATATGCGAGGCGTCACATCATCCCATCATGCCACCGGCGCGCCACGTCACGTGCAGCGTAGCGTGACGCTGGCATGTTGACAACATGTCCGAGAAGTCGTTCGCTGTTACACAGCCCAGCGCGTGTGTGCGTGTATGGGGATCGGTGGCAGGGTGATTAGTGCGCTGCGCTGCGTGCTGTGCTAATCTCAGATGTGTGATTATATAATTGTTTGTGCTACGACCCCGGCGACCAGAATTCAATTCCGGCTCACTGCCAACATTGGTCACAAGTGACGCTTATCTCAACGAGTCCTGGGCCTCCCCTAGGTTGAATCAGCCTCAAATAAGTATCTGGTTCGGTGTGTAAATATTGTCACTCGGGAGGCAAAGGAGGCCGGGCGTGGTGCTGGCCACCCACCCCTTCGTGTGCTGTGCCGACCCTTCATAGGTGCTCGCTAGCAGCACTTGCCCCAAGAATTGTGTTCAGGCTATATGGGGATGGGGGGGGATCTTTGTCTTTGTGTGTGACGTCAAATCTCTTCTTTCTCAACGTGGGATGACAGTTGCCCCACGTGTTGTTGGCATCTGACTGCAGGACATCGCGAACCCGATTTGGCGTCGTAAATACGAGTGGCGGCACATCGGTCTCGTGACACGTGCACGAACGCCAATGGAATTTTCGGATTCCCCCGTTGCTGTAATTGGACAGCTCGGTCGGCTAAAACCGGATTAATCAACCCCACACCCAGTCACAAAAATAACAATAAATGATAGGCATGATTTTTCTTTCTTTTGTCGGTATATAAAATTCCATTTTCCTTTTCAGCACCAGATGCAGAGGCGACATCTCATATCAGTAACAATAATGTTTACTTATTTGCCCAGGAAAGTAGAATGTTTAGAATCTTTATTTAGACTGGAGGGATCCACACTGAGTCAAAGGGATTTTTTCACGAGGGTCCTGGCATTATATATTTTTTAAATTAAGGTAACCGGACTAGCCGGAGAAAGCCCATGCGTGCGAGGGGACAACGCTATATCCCGTACAGATGAGACGTATTGTATTACTCCGTATTTTGCTGTGCCGTTTAATCCTGGTGAGACATGGCATAGCATATTCTCGACGTCCAGGGAAAATAACGAATAGTCTGCGCGGCAAGGCACTTTCCATTATCCTCCTTCACAGCTCGTACCACTGATCTGAAACTCACACCAGGAGGAAGTAGCACTATATGTATACGTATTGCTCCATCGACATTGATTCTTGAGCTCGCGGTACGTGCGAGGAATCGCGTGCGTGGTGGATGTGAGGGCATCTCACCCAGGCCGCCATGAGAGACGCTGCTATTCACCGTATCGTGAACAACAACACGAAAATCATCGCGGTTGAAAACGGTGTTGAAGAACGATACAATACACTTTTGTCCGGTATTTTTTCTGACTCGTAACTTGTTATCCGTGGCACACCCATGCCAAAGGTCGTACAATGGTGGATATATAGAATTAATTAAACATTTAAAGGGAACGGTAAAGGGGATGGAGGAGAGAAAGAATGGGAACTACGAGCAAAAGGATGGAAAAGGAGTGGAGAAACGAGAGCGAAGCTTCATGAAAGGTGAGGATCTGGAGGAAGAGGCGACGCGAAGGCACTGACGCTGCCACACGGGGGGAGGGGAACCGCGGGCGACGGGGAGAGTGGAGGGTTTTGCGGGTGGCCACACTGAGCCACTTGATCTTTTTTCATGATAATTATAATTTACATTTGTAAATTGGCGCATTTCATCCGTAGATCCCACCAATGCGCCCCGTGTATGGAAAGCCAGGAAATTAACAGAACCTACAGGAGATGAGCATCACCTGCAGGGTTAACGGCGAGAAGTAGAGGGGTTGAAGGCCAGTTCATGGACGTGAGTTTTCAAGACGGATACATTTATCTCACGATTTAAAATGTAGACGATTGGGCAGGTTGGGGGGGGGGGGCGAGTCCTTCCACCCCTACTCATTGCTTACCCCTGTATTCAAACACGATTATAATTAGCGTTTTTAAAGTCGAATGCCAATTGCCTAAATTGCCACGATGGTGCGCCTGGGAGTACATTTAAAGTCGTTTTTTTCATGAACGTATCGCACAGCCCAGAACTGTGTGTGTACAGAGCTATGTGGTGGGCAGCAGAGGGCAGGGCAACACAGTCCAATTGTTGTACAGTACATTTCTATGCTCTCACGTGTATGCTCCCTACTTTCACAAACCCATGCTGGCCAGCGTGGTGAAATATGGTCACAACAACTCCCCTCGACTGACACGGAGTGGAGAAGGCCTTCATCCAGCAGTGGACTGACAAAATGGGCTCGACATGAGTGTTGCATACTTGCAGGTAAGAGCTGTTCGGTTTCGTGTGCCGCGTTGCCAATTATAAAAGTAGATGCAGCTGCTGCCTGGTTTCGTGGAATTGTCATGTTAGCAACTCTCCGACTGAACTAAAGATGATCCAATATGAATTATACTTTAGCATAAAGTCGTGTTGCTTTTCGCAAAAATTACCCACCCGATTGGAAATCGGCCGAATTTATCCGAGGATTGTTTGTTGTGGTAACTTTCTGACCCGCCCGCACTGGACATGTGTGACGTATAAAAGAGCTTCATAGCTCATCGGATTCCTGCAGGATAACTCAACATTCTGATCCTGACAGCAAACGAGAACCAACTGCAAATTGGCAAACGCGTGGTGGTTTTTTTTTGTCCCCCGGACAGCCACCTGTCGGTTTCCATACCTCGAGTTTAAACATTTCCTTAAAAACAAACGCATGCTGAAGTGCCTTACATAATCTCACACGTTTGCATAATCTCACACGTAAGCGTTATTTTTCTTCACTTGTTGACCGAGCTGCTGATTTATGTATCGGGCTGTCCGCTCCCAATGGCCCCGTCGGGGGTGGAGAAGAGTGAGTGGGGGAGTCGTCCGTTCGTGGAACTCGCTGGGCCAAGTTGACCTCCCTCGTGCGGGACGAGGAGGAGGAGGAGGCCTGCGGCTGACCGCCTGCTGCTGCTGCTGCCACCCCACGTGGTTCGCACGGTGCTGCCCAAAGCCGCCCCGCCTCCCACACCCCGACAGAGCCGCCCCGGGGGGAGAGACGCGGCCTCGCGCTTGCTTGGCAGCAGCCGTGGCTCTCTCTGGCCGAATTTATTCTTGTTTTGCACGTGGGCTTTCGCGACCAATATTATCCATAATAACTGTTTTTTGTTTTGGGTGAGATCGCGTAAATGTGTGTCGGGTGGTGGCGAGTTTAACGACACATTTGTGTTATCTAACCCTAAAAACAACCCCGTTATTTAGGACTTTATTAAGCCTGCAGCCGACTGTAAACGATAAACGCTCGGTGTAATCTAATGTTTGTGCAGCAGTCACTCACACTGTTCTGATGAGTGCATACTAAAAACCGCAAAACTCGGAGGCGCGCGTGTCTGTGTGTGTATTAAAGATTATTCCAGCCAATTACTGATTATCATTTATTCACACCCATTGGTATGCAAGGATATTACGTTTTAGAGACTTAAAATGGAGGGGGGCCCCCATTTTAAAGAGTTGTAACGTGACCGACACGCTTCAAATGATCTCTAGCGGATGACATTTACCGTATTCTCTGGGTCATGACGCACTGCACACCGCTCCACGCGCCGCGTATCTTAAACCAAATGTTACGGGGGGGGGGGGGGCGAGTGGGGTTACATCTTGTAATACGGTAGGTGCGCGCGCGCGTGTGTGTGTGTGTCACCCGGATTTGACATCACTTTATTGACATCAGGCACACGTTTGGGATGCGACTTTCCAGAGCGTCTTATAGTCCGGATAGTGTCGGTGATGTACTGCGCTGATTGGCGGGGAAGGGGGGGGGGAACCGTTGATTGCGGCTCGTTGCAGCGGTTCGCGGTTTAGAATCTAGCGGCCGTCCTGGTTATCACTGCGGGGCCGGGCAGGAGGAGGGGGGGGGGCAATAACCACGGTAGCGCAGTGCTACGCGACGTCCGCTTTGCAATCTGGACGACGTCAATGATCCCACGACGCCTTTCGCGAGCGTCGGCGAATTGTGTGCAGGCGGTGTCATCACGGTCACAAGTTAGTCAAATTTTTATTTTGCGAAGAAAATTACACGGCGAATTACTGAGCTGAGATATACAATATACACAACAATCATTGCCCCTCTACACCCCCCCCGCCCCTTGTTAATGTGAACACTTGGCAGGACCCTCCTGAAAAATAGTCATGAGATTCAGTAAGGCTTTTCGCGAGGTTAACAGTCGTAACAATAATATGAACATGAACCTAACCATAATTTTTGTTATGATATTGGTATCAATAGGAATAATTTACAGCACTTTTTTTTCGAGCAACTGCTGGATTAAGGCCTCTTCCGCGGCTTGTTGGCCGTGGCGGCTTCTTGGCCACACTTCTACACGTGTGCTCCACGCGGGTCGAAGGACCGTTGCGAAGAATCAAACTTAGTTGTTATTTTCTTTATATTAAAAAAAAAAAATTTCTCTACTTACAAAAAAAGTATTCCCAAGGAAACACATCCATCATGATCATGCCCATGATTCTGTCTGGTTGGTTGGTCCAGCACAAATCAATAGCTTATAATGGCAATAAATACATTCATACACAGAGCGGCCGTCACTATACAATTATCTACGGAAATTTAAATGACAACGAAAATGACGAATGCCACTATCGCTTGCGTTCAAAACGACAACTGCTCAGATGTCTAAGCCGAACTGCCAACTTGGGTCAGGTTGTAGACACGAGACTGAGCACCTGGTGTGGCGTTGGTGGGCAGCGGTAGCATAGCACTACGAACCCGGTGACCCGAGTTGGATTCCCGCTCACGGCCATCACCGGTGACCATTATCTGAAACCGGTCCTGGGCCTCCCCTATGTCGACTCAGCCTCAAATGAGTACCTGGTGCGGTGTGTAAAAACATCGCCACTGTGGCGACAAAGGCAGTGGGGCGTGGTGCTGGCCACCCACCCCCTCGTGTGCCACAGTGCCGGACTTCATAGGTGCTCGCTAACAGCGCTTGCCCCAACAGTCTGTTAAGGCTATACGGGGGATCTTTGTCTTTGTCCTCCTCCATGTGGTACGGTGACACCTCGGGGTGCTTGCTATATGCGTGACTCACGTCCCTGCGAGTCATTGAGTCATTGGCACTTTCGGTGAGGTTTGACTGTGCAGGTGTGTGTGTGTGTTGCTTCATATGGGGAGCGGTAGTGTGGTGGTTAGCGCAGTGTGCTACGAACCCAGCGACCCGAGCTTGATTTGCACGACCAATTAAAAGTGACACATATCTGAACGGGTACTTGACGTCCAGTAGGTCGACTTAGCCTTAAACTCCATTGAGAGTCGTGGCTATTATTTAGCCACCGTTCTGGTGGAAGGTGGCCCGCAGGACCGGTTCAGAATCGACCGCCAATGCCAAGAATCGAGCTCGGCTCGCCGGGTTCGTTGCGCTGCGCGTTAACCACCGTGCCACCGGGCCACGGCGTTCACCTCATTCGTACGTTCATCATGCGACTCATAATAGGAGCATATACATTGGCTGTAGTCACATTGACAAATGTATGTACATTTTACATTACACTTTAGGTCAATGGACGAATACACGTATGTATGATTACAGTATCAGTATGCTTGCATGTACGTACGTACGTGTGTCACATTGTGCGTGTGCAGGTATGGTATTGCGTGTGCAATGCGAATGCATTTGTTCGTTTGAGTGAACCACGACCCTCGTTACACGTGCCTCTTGTGCACGCAGGCACGCGGCGTCGTACACTGCACAACACGCCTGGCGTTTCAAAATCTCAACTGGTGCCACTTTCTCCCTCTCGAAACCATATAGGCCTTTGTCCGGTTCTACCACGTGGTTGGCATGGGTCCCTGGTGTAAAAAATTCCGCCCTCTCCCCATCTCCTCTCTTCGTAACCCTCCAGCCCGTGTTGACCCCCCCCCCCCCCCCCGGTGCAGTTGCACCGCCTGTATACTCGACAGCAACCCTCGCCGTAGGTCTCCGCGGCCGCGTGTGACAACGGCGCTGTCTGTGAAGAGGCCTCGGACACGCTCCTTAAGGGAGTCCGACAAAGACGCAGCGGTGCGCCGGGCGGCAGGTGACGCCGGCGAAGCGAGGCCCACTTGTGTCCCCTCGGGTGCCCAGGCCATACGTCTCGCACTCACTCACGCACTCACTCAATCACTCACGCATGCTCGCACTCACTCACGCATGCGCGGACTCATTCACGCACTCACTTGCCCACGCACTCACTCACGCACGCACTCACTCACGCACGCACGGACTCACTCACTCGCCCACGCACTCACGCACTCACTCGCCCACGCACTCACTCGCTCACGCACTCACTCACTCACGCACGCACACACTCACTCACGCACACGCGGACTCGCTCACGCACTCACTCGCCCACGCACTCACGCACGCATGGAGTCACTCACTCACTCACTCACGCACTCACTCACGCACGCACTCACTCACGCACGCACGGACTCACTCACTCGCCCACGCACTCACGCACTCACTCGCCCACGCACTCACTCGCTCACGCACTCACTCACTCACGTACGCACACACTCACTCACGCACACGCGGACTCGCTCACGCACTCACTCACTCACGCACGCACACACTCACTCACGCACACGCGGACTCGCTCACGCACTCACTCGCCCACGCACTCACGCACGCATGGAGTCACTCACTCACTCACGCACTCACTCACGCACGCACTCACTCACGCACGCACTCACTCACTCACGCACGGACTCACTCACTCGCCCACGCACTCACGCACTCACTCGCCCACGCACTCACTCGCTCACGCACTCACTCACTCACGCACGCACACACTCACTCACGCACACGCGGACTCGCTCACGCACTCACTCACTCACGCACGCACACACTCACTCACGCACACGCGGACTCGCTCACGCACTCACTCGCCCACGCACTCACGCACGCATGGAGTCACTCACTCACTCACGCACTCACTCACGCACGCACTCACTCACTCACTCACGCACGCACGGACTCACTCACTCGCCCACGCACTCACGCACTCACTCGCCCACGCACTCACTCGCTCACGCACTCACTCACTCACGCACGCACACACTCACTCACGCACACGCGGACTCGCTCACGCACTCACTCACGCACACACTCACTCACGCACACGCGGACTCGCTCACGCACTCACTCGCCCACGCACTCACGCACGCATGGAGTCACTCACTCAAACACTCACTCACGCACTCACTCACTCAAACACTCACTCACTCAAACACTCACTCACTCACGCACTCACTCATGCACTCGCGCACCTCCATACCAGATGCACTGTGAACTATGAAGGCACTCACGCTGGCAGAGACTCAGGGCTTCGTGGCAGAGCATCCGAACTCTTGGGCGTTGGGTCTGCTAAGCGGTGGCGTAGATACTGAGTGTGTAGAGGGTACCCCCATCTCATTCCCTGTACCGTTTGTGCTATCGCATCATGTCAAGAGATGAAGTGTTGATTCGGAAATATCGCAGTGAGCAGTGTATCACCCCCCCCTGTGTTAGCTAACAGCACGTGGAAGGAGATGTGACAGACCTCTTTATGAGATCCCTTCAAGTGACCACATCTCCACACTCGGGGTGCTGCACTTGGCATCCTGCTGTAGAGAAATGTTCATCACGTGGCTGTGAAATTGATGTATTTATTTTCATTCTCAGGGCTGGAATATTTTTGCCAAGTTAAGTGAAAAAAAACTAATTTCACGTGGTTTTATTTTGTGTGTGTGTGTGTACGGACTCAGTAGTGAGTGGGCCGAGACCATCAACTCGCCGGACTTAATAAACACAGAATAAGTCGCACGGGGCGGCTAAAAACCGGATTCGAAACCCACGATCTTAGCGCTGAAATGCTCGGCCCTTTGAGCCGCCCGGCCGCCTTGCTGACTAACCTACAGTGGCTTTAACAGTTCTATACAAATAATAATAATAACAATCGTAGGCTTTGACGATAGCCGACGAAGCTTTGGCGAGTTGAGACACAACAGACGCAGCAAGTGTTCGCTCGTGCCGCAAACATTGCCGCCTCCAGCCTTGAACACCCTAACACCCGTGAGACTACCAACCCCCAACACCCAAACACCGGCACCAGTCCAACCCCGGACACCCAAACAACACCGGCGCGACTCGCACCGAAGTCTTCAAAGGTGAGAATTTTATGACCGGATTGTGAAAGTTGGCACGGCCGCTGTTGTGCCAATTTGTCGAAGGGAAGAGGCCGACCCTCCCCCATCGTTTAGCAATTGTAATTGTGCGTAAGCTCGTTCACAGCCCTATTGTCAATCCACTGCTGGATGAGGTTGTTCTCACCACGGCGTGCGGCTCGCGAAGCTCGTCTTCGCCAGGTGCCGCTCCTTGTCGGCTGTCGATGGCGAGGGAGCGTAGAGTCCAATGCCGTACAAGCACTGTGGTTCTTCACTGGGTTTCGCGAGGTCACGTGGGTTCAGCGGTCACACGCGGTCAGTGTCACCTCTGCGTTCCCTCTGCCGTCTGCCTAAGGCACAGTCGTGAGCGGCACGTGCTTTTTTCACTTTCCCAACGTCGAACATCTCAACGCGCTGCGCGTGTGTAGTTCTCGTGTCGCGGTTAGCGCACTGCACTACAAACCCGGTGGACCCCAGTTCGATTCCCGCCGACGATTATCTGAACCAGTCCTGGGCCTCGCCTAGGTCGACTCAGCCTGAAATGAGTACCTGGTGTGGTGTGTAAACATCGCCACTGAGGGGAGACAAAGGCGGTCGGGCATGGCGCTGGCCACCCACTCCCTCGTGGCTTGTGCCAGCCTTCATAGGTGCTCGCTAACAGCACTTGCCCCGACAGTCTGTGAAGGCTATAGGAGGTGATGGATCTTTGTCTTTGTTTATATATACACATGTACAAAAAATATATCCTCACGTGTTGCTTTACAACTCAACAGTTTCCAGTTCCGGTTTATCCCTCCTTCGTAATGAGAAAACCGGTGAGAAGTGTCTTTCTCTCTGTCTCTTGAATTCCAGGGGGCTCTTAATTTATTTATTAAACAAGTGGAATAAGCGCTCAGGCGAGGCACTGCGTGCTCACGAGTTCGGGGATGGAGGTCAGGCTAGCTCCACCCTCGGTCGAGATGTTAACTCCCTCGCCTGGTGTGCAGGAGGTCCTGGATTCGACCCCGAGTTTGCGTGTGTGTCTCTCTCTTTCACCCACAGTGGTCGCGTGGGTTTTACTCCGAGTCCTCCGTTTTTTCCCTCCACATTTAGCATCGACACGCGTTCGGAGTATGTCACTGCTGCTATAAATTGACATGCCGTAGGCCACTTCGTTGGGCGATCATTCGTGGCCAGGTCACTTCCACGAAACTATCTCCATAGCTCAGCGGGCCTCACCTGGTTAAATAAAAACAGTTTAAGTTTATAGTTTAGAAGAATCCTCTCCCGTGGCTCTGGCTACCGTCAGCCAGTCGGTAAGGGCAGCCCGCGTCGCCCCATTACCGACCGCCATGTACAATGCTGGCACCCAGCGGCCAGATCCAACGGTAAGGAACACGTGGTGGTGGCGTTGAGGCTGGAAACACATGGAGGTGTTGAGGCTGGAACGTGTCATGGTGATGTTGAGGTAGGACCCCATGGTGATGTTGCTGAGGCTGGACCATGTGATTGATGGTGGTGTTGAGGTTGAACTCCGTGGTGATGTTGCTGAGGCTGGACCATGTGATGGTGGTGCTGGTGGTGTTGAGCTTGGACCCCGTGTTGTTGGTGGTGTTGTGGTTGATACAAGTGGTGGTGGTGGTCTTGCGGTTGCTACACGTGGTGGTGGTGTTGCGGTTGCTTCACGTGGTGGTGGTGTTGCAGTTGCTACACGTGGTGCTGGTGCTTTCTGCTCTCCAAAGAGACGTCACGACGAGGCTCTTGTTGGTCGCACGCTCCGAAGTGGCGGCCCGGCCGTGGGGTTCCACCAGGGGGGGGGGGGGGGGGGCGGTGGTGCCGCGTCTCCCCCACGCCCGTGCGTTGTAGTCCACCGCGTGTGGCGTCACTCGGACACCCCCAGGGCCTGCGCCTTGTTTATTGCCGCCTCGTTCTCGACTGCTGCCACGATGGTGCCCCCCGCCACCACCGAGGGCAGCGCAAACGACGCAGAGAGGAAGAGGAGAGCTGAAATCCGGGCTTCTGTGGCGACGATTTTATGGGGGGGGGGGGGGGGGGGGGAGGCCATAGAAGGAGGTTCGTGCCCCTACGTCCTGGTTGTGTGTTTGCTTCAGCATCTCGCTGCCCGGCACCACGCCTCCATCTCTTCCTTCCTGCTGCTAGATCCTGCAGCAGTTGGGACCGTCGCGGTCTGCACTCGTAACGTCTCGTCCCACTCGTGGAGTTTTACACCGAGTGGACAGAATGAAGAGGGTGTCCTGCCCCCCCCCTGCCCCCCCTGCCCCCCACCACTGGTCTATGAGGCGGTCACCCAAACCTCCCCATTACCGCCGCCCTCTTTTGTGTGTCCAAAATCCGACCACCGCTGCAGCTCGTGTTCCAGTTGGCCGGGTTTCAATCGACCCGTCTGCATTCCCGTGTGGATGACGACTTCTTCACCGTTACAGGGTGACCCGCATTCATATGCACGACTTGTGGAGCAGGGCGCTTATATAACGGTACAATCTTCTGCTGTCAATCTTCATCCTCGCGTAAATTGTTGTTTTGTTTTCTTGCCGATCGTTTCGTTTGTCGACGACGATTGAACGAACTCCGTTTAGTTTCGGGGGGCAGGGTTCGGGGGTGGGGGGGGCTCCGGCGATGCTTTTCGTATTTTTCTTTTCCTGTTTCGTGAAACGATCATCGCCTCCTTGGGACCCGCCGAAGGACAAAGACCCCTTCGGCGGACTTGGAGAAAGCTCCTGCTGCGCTCTTGCCTCCCCGCGGCGTTCAGTAGATGACGTCTAGGGGACAAGAACGACGCCGTGAGACGTGCAGAATGGGGGGGGGGGGCACTGTCAGAGAACGCCACCGAGTTACGCGCACGCACATCTCGTTTTAAAATCCTTTATATTAAGTTCACTTGCTTGCTTGCTTGCGCGCTTACGACCGTGCAATACTTTCGGTCGTTTTTTAACCCACTTCCCGTGATCCAATCGAGCTGACATTTTGCACACAGACTCGTTGTGCGTGACAATTTATTTTCGTGAAATTTTTTTTCCAAAATTTTAAACTTTTTAGGAAAAAATAAATTATATTTAATTACCAATTGCTTAATGGTGGCAGGCAATCATCTGACCCATAGGTGGCAGCCATCTCAAGCCAGAGGACGAGAGGACTCTAGCCGCCACGCATATAAAGGATTTATAGTGAAAACCTTTGTTTTTACGGGTTAATTTTTGTTCATGTTTAGTTTGTGGTCCTTCCCCACACCGCCGTACCTCGGGTTAGCGCGGTTGGCTCCGGATTTCCCCCTCGGCTTTTAGAATGAACGCGCGTTTCGAGTGTTTGGCCGCTGTGCATGTGTCAACCCCCCCCCCCCCCCCCACACACACATGACGATCGCTGTCAACTGTGTGATAGCCTGGTCGTTTCTGTAAAAAGAGCTCTATATAGCTCAGTGGGCTTTACCTGGTAGAACTAAAAGTAGTGAGAACACAACATAGTTTCCACTCGTCTGAACCCTCCTCGACCCTCACCGGGCGGGTGGAGCAGCGCGCCCGAGCGGACGTTCTCGTACACGGCCTCGCTCAGCCCGCTCGCCTGGCCTGACTGCCTCCACATCTCCAGCACGCACAGGTGGATGAACACGTACTGCACCTGCCGTGCGTAACATAGGGACACACACATGAACACGTACTGCACCTGCCGTGCGTAACATAGGGACACACATGAGCGCGTACTGCACTTGCCATGCGTAACATAGAGACACACACATGAACACGTACTGCACCTGCCATGTATAACATAGAGACACACACACGAACACGTACTGCACCTGCCGTGCGTAACATAGAGACACACACATGAACACGTACTGCACCTGCCGTGCGTAACATAGAGACACATACATGAACACGTACTGCACCTTTCATGCTGAACATAGAGACACACACACATGAACACGTACTGCACCTGCCATGCGTAACATAGGGACACACATCAACACGTACTGCACCTGCCATGCTGAACATAGGGACACACACACACACATGAACACGTACTGCACCTGCCATGCTGAACATAGGGACACACATGAACACGTACTGCACCTGCCATGCTGAACATAGGGACACACACACACATGAACACGTACTGCACCTTCCATGCTGAACATAGAGACACACACACATGAACACGTACTGCACCTGCCGTGCGTAACATAGAGACACACACATGAACACGTACTGCACCTGCCGTGCGTAACATAGAGACACATACATGAACACGTACTGCACCTTCCATGCTGAACATAGAGATACACACACATGAACACGTACTGCACCTGCCGTGCGTAACATAGAGACACACACATGAACACGTACTGCACCTGCCGTACGTAACATAGAGACACATACATGAACACGTACTGCACCTTCCATGCTGAACATAGAGACACACACACATGAACACGTACTGCACCTGCCATGCGTAACATAGGGACACACATCAACACGTACTGCACCTGCCATGCTGAACATAGGGACACACACACACACATGAACACGTACTGCACCTGCCATAATGAACATAGGGACACACATGAACACGTACTGCACCTGCCGTGCGTAACATAGAGACACACACATGAACACGTGCTGCACCCGCCATACATTACATAGGGACACACACACACGTGAACACGTACTGCACCTGCCATGCGTAACATAGACACACACACACACATGAACACGTACTGCACCTGCCATGCGTAAAATAGAGACATACACACACACACATGAACACGTACTGCACCTGCCATGCGTAACATAGAGACACACACACACACATGAACACGTACTGCAGCTGCCATGCAAAGACAAGAGACAAAGATCCCCCGTATAGCCTTCATTAGACTGTTGGGGCAAGTGATGTTAGCGAGTAGGGCCTATGAAGGCCGCAACAGCACACGAGGGGGTTGGTGGCCAGCACCCATCATCGACTGCAGTTGTCTCCCCAGTGGCGATGTTTACACGCCGCACCAGGTACTCATTTGTGGCTGAGTCAACCTAGGGGATGCCCAGGACCGGTTTAGATAATCGTCACCGGTGTTGTGCCTTGAGCGGAAATCCTACTAGGGTCACCGGGTTAGTAGCGCCGCACGCTAACCGCTGCACCACCACTCCCCACCAGACACACACGTGCACACAACAGCAGCCGCCATTCGCCATTAAGTGGCGCTTGTGCCAGGCCAGTTGCAAGTTGATTCCATCGCTTGACGTGTGGCAGGCTTTCTGCTGCCAGGTCACAGGATAGACCCAGGTGTTATGGGGTTGACTGAGATGATTGGCAGATGCACCAACTGCACTCTCCACTGTGCCAACTCACCATGCATTAGCCACCCATACACAGACAAAGACAAAGATTCCCCCATATAGCCGAAACTGAATTTTGGGGCAAGTGCTGTTAGCAAGCACCTATGATACACACATATACACATAAATAGTCCCACAGACACAAAGTCAATGATAATGTTGACATTAATGATAATAGTGATTGATGGTGGTGGTGATGATGAAATTGGCATTTATGAAGAAGACATAGATAACAGTGACGACGACGGCATGGCAATGATGACAACGACGAAGATGACGTTGCCGATGGCACCGGTGGCTGCTGCGATGGTGCGTGCGCCGTACCGTGAAGACGCTAGCGACAGTGACGGTGGTGATGTTACTGCGGGTGCCTTGCCTCTGTCTGCACCATGCTCGCGCGGTGGAGTCGCAGCTCGGCCACCAGGCCCAGAATGTCCACAAAGTCGAGCTCCTGCAGGTGCTGGATGAGCCGATCCAGGGCAATGAACGTCCCCGTGCGACCCACGCCCGCGCTGCGACGGTGGTCGAGAAACGATGGTCAACACAAAGATGGGCAACACGGAGCGGTCAACACGGGGCGGTAAAAATGGAGTGGTCAATGCGGAGCAGTCGACACGGGGCGGTCAACACGAGGGCAATCATCATGGAGTGGTCGACGCAGGGTGGTCAATACGGGGCACTGAGCATAGAGTGGATAACACGGAGTGGTCGACGTGGGGCGGTCAACGCGGGGTGGTCAACACGAAGCGATCAGCATGAAGTGGTCCCCGTGGAGCGGTCAACACGACGAGATCAAAACGCAGCGATCAACAAGGAACGGTCAACATGGAGTGGTCAACACGGAGCGGTCAACATGGAGCGGTCAACATGGAGTGGTCAACACGGAGCGGTCAACATGGAGCGGTCAAAGCAGAGCGGTCAACACAAAAAGATCAAATGCAGCGAGGTCGACATGGAGCGATCGGCACGGAGCGATCAACGAGATCAATACGGCGCGATTAAAATAATATTTGGATGAAGCTATGAAGAGGTAAATCAATATAAAAATCCAACATTCAGGGTGGCAGAGAGATGGCAACACCTGTTAAGACCAAATCACCCCGAATGATATGAAGTCTGTGATCATGAAGGCAGCAAAGGAGAAGGAGCGACCTCCCACCGAGTGATGGTTGACTGGGGCTTCCATAAAAGTTGTCTGTTGCTAGAGTAGTGAGAGTGTAGGGTAATATAGTGAGATGAAAGTGGATAGGTAGGAGAGTGCGTGGAGAGGAGTAGAGTGAGATGAGAGGTGGGAGAGTGCGCGGAGGGGAGTAGATTGAGATGATAGGTGAGAGGTAGGAGAGTGCGCGGAGGGGAGTAGAGTGAGATGAGAGGGGAGAGGTAGGAGAGTGCGTGGAGGTGAGTAGAGTGAGATAAGAGGGTAGAGGTAGAAAAGTGCGTGGAGGGGAGTAGAGTGAGATGAGAGGGGAGAGGTAGGAGAGTGCGTGGAGGGGAGTAGAGTGAGATGAGAGGGGAGAGGTAGGAGAGTGCGTGGAGGGGAGTATAGTGAGATAATAGGGGAGAGGTAGGAGAGAGCGTGGAGGGGAGTATAGTGAGATGAGAGGGGAGAGGTAGGATAGTGCGTGGAGGGGAATATAGTGAGATGAGAGGGGAGAGGTAGGAGGGTACGTGACTTTACCGAAAGAACCAAAGAGTATATATCCCTGCAGCCACGAAAACTTCAAATCTAGATTGAACTCATTAAACCGTGTGTCACTTTTTGTGCAATTGGAACATGTTGCCATCGTAAAATATACTGCTTTGAAATTGAGTCAATCTATTTTGAAACACCATGTAAATAAAACGAAAAAAAAAGTTCGCAGCGCGAGCGATCGATTCGATCGATCGAGCGAGCGCGGCGCGGCGCGGCGCGGGTACCTGCAGTGAACGACGATGGGTGCCGAGCCCGGCGTCACGTGGCAGCGCACGGTGCGCACAAACTCGAGCACGCGGCGCGTGCAGCTCTCGCTCGGCACGTCGTGGTCGGGCCACGCCGTGTAGTGGAACTGCCGCACGACGCGCGTCTCCCCGTCCTGCCGACGCACAATCGTCGTTCGTTAGCGCAGTCGTCCCGTCCATCGTCATTGATCAATGTCAACGTCGCCACGTCCAAAGCCACCGCTGTTGTCGCTGCTGCTGCCGTCGACGTGATTATCGTTCATCGCTATTGCCACTGCCGCAATCAGAACCACCACATTATCCACTACCACCAACACCACCTCCATGGACTACCACGGTCGCTACCATCACCGCCGCCACCACCACCAAATTGACGACCATCACCACCATCATGTACGTACTATATGTACGTTGAACTTCTTTTGCACCGTACGTAGCCAACCATCCTAATCGCCATGATCACCACCACCATTACTATCATATATATCATCTCCACCAGCACCAGCACCAACACCACCATCATCACCGTCGCAAGCATCACCACCACCACCGCGTGGGAGGGAAGGCATCGGCTGCACCGTACCCGACCGATCTGGAACTCGCGCACGGTCCACTCGGCGAGCGCCGACTCGGAGATGCGGCGCACGACGAAGCCGCGGTAGTCCACCACCTCCTCGTCGAACGGCCAGTAGTGCTCGCACTTGATCTGCGGGCGGAGCCACGGACATGAGCCGACCCGCAGGGACGCTCGTTGTGCAAATCCGCCTCATTGCGATCGTCGTTCGCTGCCGCACGGCGATGCCTCCTGGCCAGTTCGTTCGCGAACGAACGATCGAGAGAATGAACGCTCAGGCGACGGTACAAATGGGCAAGCGAGTGTCTAGCACCCTGCGTGTGATCACCCGTGAGCGAGCGAGAGTGTCTCGTGTGCCGTGTCCCGCGCGTGGGCTCACCCGTCCTCTCTCCACGCACTGCGTGAGCATCACGACGACGCGCGTGTCCTGCTCCCACACCATGCGCCAGAAGTCGTCACACGTGCTGGGCAGGGGGCCCTGCGCCGCGATGTACTCCTTGGGAGAGCGGTGGCCCTGGGGGGCGGCACGCGGCGTGCGTGATGTGCTGTGCGGTGTGCGGTGTGTGTGATGTGCGTGATGTGTTGTGCGTTCTGTGTTCTGCGTCATGTGCTGTGAGTGCTGCGTGATGTGTTGTGCGGTGTGCGTGGGGTGTTGTGCGGTGTGTGTTGTGCATGGGGTGTTGTGCGGTGTGCGTGGGGTGTTGTGCGGTGTGCGTGGGGTGTTGTGCGGTGTGTGTTGTGCGTGATGTGTTGTGCGGTGTGCGTGGTGTGTGATGCGGTGTGCGGTGTGTGTAATGCGGTGTGCGGTGTGTGTGATGCGGTGTTCGGTGTGCGTGGTGTGGTGTGTGTGCCTCCAGATATCGTTTACTCCGGCTCGGGTGAATGCTGGGGCGATGTCTGAAGAGGGTCAGGTGAGTGTCACGCAAGTGTCACATCAATCCTGTCCGTCATCCTGCCCTCTGGTATTAAAATAGAGCATCAGCTGGGCCAATGGCCTGGCCTCGCGTGTTTGGAATGGGCCCCGGTGCAAGCAATGAAACGGGACCCCCCCCCCCGGACCCCCCCTCCCCTGTCCAATGTCTCCTCTCTTCGTCGGCCGGCATCAGGGCCCCTCCGACCCCGCCCGTGGGCCCCGGTGTGCAGTTGCACCGCCTGCGCACTCGATAGCCGAGAGTCTGCGTGGCACCTACGGGGATGTAGTTGGCGTTGATGTAGTCGGACCCCTCCTCGCCCTCGATGCTGGACAGGATGACGCGGCTGAAGTCATCTGCAGGTGACAGTGGCGGCCAGGGTGACTCAAAGGGTCGTCTCGTAGTTTAAACGGATTACTCGGTGACGCTGCTGCTGCTGCTGCGAGCACAAGTAACTAAACACTCAACACATTTGAACCTTATGGCGGGACCCCGGGGTCCCATAAGCCCACCCCGGCTCTCGCGTGAACTGCGTTGCGACGTCATTTCACGTCTGTTGAAGGCGAACGACACGGCCATCTATTCCTCTCGATGAGCTCTACACGATGCGCTAATCAACGTTTCAAAGTTTTGTTAATGACTACGGCAATTTTGGCAACGACGGGTGCTTGGTGAAGAACGAGAGGATTGGTTTTCGGTGGGTCGCGGCGTTTATGTGCGCGGTGGGACGGAGTCGCCAAAAGTAAATAAATGTATTACGATTTCGACTTCCGTTTATTCGGGACCCCGGGGCCCCGCCATAATGTTAATTTGTCAATGGCGCCACGGTGGTGAGATGTTAACGGCCTTGCCTGGTATGCAAGCGGTAGTGGGTTCGATCCCAACCCTGGCTGGTGTGTTTGAGAGTAAACCCACAACGTTAACAATTTGAGTACTGTGACTTTTCGCCGGTGATTACAACCAGCTTCATCAGGCGATTTTCCAGAATTGTTAATAAGTCTTCCTGTTTACGGTCTTAAATAGAGCGAGGTTATGTCGCGTGTAATGTCATCGTCATTTGTTCGGCATCCCTCCCATGTTACTGAGCTGTATACATTGTAAAAAAAAATATGACAAAATAAAATAATGATTTATTTTATTTTATACCTACGTGACTTTACCGAAAGAACCAAAGGGTATGGATTCCTGCAGTCACGAAAGCGTCAAATCAAGATGAAATAAAAACAACTCTCACGATATTATTTTATCGGCCTCGCAGACACGACGGGCGAATCGGCGTCTCTCGGCACGCCTCGTGCGCGAGCGACTCACACGGCAGGATGTTGGTGTAGCGATTCTTGCCCCGATTGGCCAAGTGGTCGGCAGCTTCGTGCGAAAACTCCGCTCCTATCAACCGCAGCTCCTGCGGAATCCACACGCAGAGATTATTAGCACCATTCGTCACCCGTTTCCCGTGCGGTGTTGTTCTGTGACTTGACTGTAATTGTCGACTGGTCAGTCTCGAAATAATGTGCCCGAGTCATCGTGTACGCTGCAGGGAATTCATTATTCAACGTTACGTTTTTAAATGGGATATGGCTGTTTGTTTTTTTGCTACGACTTCGCTTCACTCCTGTGCTTGCTTGAACTTCATCTTCTTGGTTCTTTCGGTAAAGTCACGTAGAAGGGAAGTAATAAAATAATAAAAATAAAACAGAATTATTTTATTATCTTTTATAATTATTCTTTTATTACTTCCCTTCTACGTGACTTTACCGAAAGAACCAAGAAGATGAATCCCTGCAGTCACGAAAGCTTTAAATCGAAATTGCTTGAACTTGTTTCGCTTTAGTCATGTCGGTGAGCCAGATCACTCTCGCTTGTGAGACTATCCTCGTCTCTTTGAGTTCTCACCCGGTTAACCAAATGCACCTCAACTTTAGAGGTGCCCTCTTTGTCGACTTTATAGATACTCGGGGTAAGTTCTGTTTGCGAGCACCTGTTAAGGCTGGGAACGCCACACGGCTGGGTGGTGTGGCCAGCACCATTCATAGCCGGGCGAACGTCCTCTCTCTCGAGTACCGATATTTACACACCGCACCAGGTACTCATTTGAGGCTGAGTCGGCCTAGGAGATTCCCAGACACAGGTTCAAACATCACTTGCCGTACCTACTAGCAGCGGGCCCTCGGAATGTATTGGGGGAACCAGGTTCGTAGCGCAAGTGCGACAACAACTGCTCCCACCACTCTTTGTGTTTGCAAAACCCTCGCGCACGCACGCACACACGCACGCACACACACGCACGCACACACACACGCGTGTGCGTTCCCCATGGCAGGGGGGGGGGGGTCTCTGGAGAGGGGGGGCAGGTGTGGCAGAGGGCAAAGCCACTGCCCCCCACGAGGTTGTCCAGTCGTGACGTGGGCGGAGAGGTGTTGTTGTTCCACAGGTCACCTGATCCCGGAGCAAGAGTGTAAACGCTTCGCCGAGCCACCATTGCGGGTTTCACTATTCGGATTGGATACTCAGTTTTAAGTCAAAATGTAAGATCTATTCTCTTGGGTCTCCGTCGCGTTGTGTATTGTTCGTGGTCGTCTCTTTTGTCCGGTCTCGTTCACTCCGCGGGCTAAAGGGCAATGGTCGCTTACGACTTGCGTAGAGTTTGTGCGAGAGGTGTAAATGATTGACCGCCCGTAAATGGTTCAATGCTGCTCGATTAATATTTGCGTGAAGTGTGATAGCATCTGAAATACGTATACGTCAGACTTGTGCGAAGAGGAAGTGTGGTAAAAGATTGAATCCTGCATGAATAATAATATTTGAATGTGATCTGTATGAAAATGTAATCCAACTTTAATCATTTGAAGGTTATTTCTCAGCATTGGCATGTTAAGTCAAAACCAGTTTGATTATGGGAGGGGGTGGAAGTTTGCTGTGTGAGGAAACCAGAGAACCCTGGGGTAACTCCTGCAGGACAGAGCGAGAACTAACAAACTCCACACAGAAAGTTGCCCGTGTCCGTAATCGAACCCAGGCCCTTCCTGCCGTTAGGCGCGAGCGTCACCACTGCCACCAGCCACCCCACCCCGTATGATAACGGCCACGATATCAATGTGTCTATTATAACCTTGTTTATTATTCGTACTGGGCGGGTGGGATTGTTTTTTAATTGGCGACTGGACGAATGACTCACGGTCTGGGAGCTCTGGTTTGTGGGTGGACAGTTGCCCTTGCTGGCTCTCAACAGCTTCGTGGCAAGGTTAACTGGGGAGTTGGGGGGTGCGGGACCTGTCTGGCCTCTGGGTACACAATTTGCCTGCCAGCGGGTGGCTGACACGATGGGGTCTGCTTGCCCAATCGGGGCGATTATGTCAACAGCACAGAGCAGCGAACGTCTGCTGTGCCCCCAGGGCTTCATTCAGCTGGGGACACGTGGAGGTGGCGTTGTTATTTTTTCTTTCTCTCTCGCTGTCGCCGGTCGCTCAGCACGGGTCCGAAGGCCAAGACACGCCAAGCGGCCAGCAACAAACGGCACCTTTTTAAAGCTGTAACGGATAAAGAGCTGAACTGAGCGGGCTTATTGTGGTAAGAGCTTTTTTGGGGGGGAGGAGGGGGAACAGACGATGGGAGGGAATTCCAAAGTGGAGCACGGTGAGGGCAGAAGCAGCAAAAGAAGCGTCGTGGCCTGCAGTGTGGTGAGTGAGTGGGTAGGTGGGTGGGTGGATGAGTGGGTGAGTGAGTGTGTTGTTGTGACCTGCAGCGTGACGGCTGGACACGCTGTGGATGTAACGAAACAGTCGTGTAGACCTAGTCCTCGTCATGGGTGAAGGAATCGGCGAGCTGTTCACTCCCTCGCCTGGTATACAGGAGGTCGTGAGTTCCATCCCAACCGTGACGCCTGCTGCTGTATATTTGGAGTTTGCATATTCGCCCCGTGGTTTTGAGGATTTTCCCCTCCACATTTAGAAACATGCGTTCAGATTATTTGGCCGCGAAACATTTCCACGTGATAAGCCACTTTGTTGAGCTATCATTTGTGGCCAAGTCATCACTGAAAAATAACTGTATAGCTCAGGGGGCCTTACTTGGTTATAAACCAAAAGTAAGTTTAGTTTACAGTCAATTTCACCGGAAGATAAATTATGCTAATAGCGATAGAAGAGTTATAAGGAGGATCTGTCTGGGCCGGCAACCCTGAAACATTTTTTTCGCAGCCAGCGCACACCACAATCCCGAACAGCTCTCTCGCTATGAGCTCGGCTACTCGTGGCCGTGTACCTCCTCCTCCAGTCTAGCGGTGACCGCCCGCGGGGCAACTGGTGAGAAAGAAACGAAGCCGTGTCAGGGGCCCCCACCTCAAACTCCACGGTGAACTTGTAGCCCGAGTCGCGAGACATGGCGAGGACGTTCTGCCCGAACTCGGACATGGGTACTGGGCTGCAAGGAGAAACGATGTGAGACAGCGCACCCACGAGCAGCGCACACGGTGCCGTGCGCGCGTGTGCACGGCCCCCTTCTGCCGATCCGCTGCTGGATGACCATCATTCAACTACGCTGGTTAATGCAGGTCGGTAAAGGCGGGCGGCCGTAGAACTCGGGTCGCAAGATTCGCCACAGCTCCACCCGTTAAATCGGCGAGTCTGTGGTTTCCCTACATGTAGATGTGGGAGCGGAGGGGTGCGGTGCCAAACAACTGAATGTAGTTGCGCTGCCATCTGCTGCCCACCATGCATGCTGTAAACCTACAGCACCTGGCATATGTGGTGGTCGCCCATCCGAGCATGATTCGGGCTCAAAAGCTGGTTAGATTCTGAGCCTTGCGCGTGCGGTGCTCTGTTTAAAGTGCCCCGTCTTGAAGGATCAAGTGGTGAATTAAAAAAACACCCCACCCCTCCCCTCTAACAAAACACAAAACATTTCAAAATAAAAGCCCCTATAATAGAGGTTTTTTTTGGAACTAGACCACGCAAATACAAATATGTCGTTAAATTATTTGACGACTCAAATTGTAATTGTTGTGGGTTTACTCTCCAACACACCGGTGTGCTGTACTAGTAACGAATTGGCACGTTCTGTTTCCGTGACAAACCTAATAGGCTGTGTCGGGTGGTGGCGGCTTTAACGACACGTTTATATATTTACGCGATTTAACCCAAAAAAAACCTCATGGATAATATTTGTCGGGAAAGTCTACGTAATAGAAAAGCACCTCTCTCATCTCATACGTGGACGGGCGGGCGTGGAACAACGTGATGCCCGATCCACAAATACGAAGAAGACATCACGGCAATGATACACTCCGCTACTGCTCCTGACGCGGTTAACTGGCTTAGACCACCTGCATGTTAAATTGCAGTTGTTGCTTTACATCGACATCAGCCATACGAAAGAAGAAGAAGAAACGCCAGAACAATAATAACTTCTCAACAGGGCTGTAGCCTCCCCCTGATGGACGTAACTCCGGTAGATGCGAGAAGTGAGGACTTGGCTCCTTTACAGCGGCAATAATCTGACTCCCCCGCCTAAGAATTAACGCGGTCATGTAAGTCTCGCGACTCGGCGAGGTCTCATCCGCGCGCCGCCACTACTTACTGTTTGTGCTTTTTTCGCCTCCCAAAGCTCCTGCCTCTGTTGGGTGGGGGAGTGGAATAAACGAAAAAGATACAGCGATAGAAAGGAATTATGACGCGCGTTTTCCTGATACGTTTATAGCAACGCACAACCGCGCACAATTATTCTAACTATTTTCTTATTTTTGCCAGGTAAGGCCCACTGAGATCTATAGCTATTTTCAAAGGCGACCTGGCCACAAATGATGGCTCAACAAAGTGGCTTAGCATGTGGAAATGTATAGCAGCCAAATACTCTAAAACGCGTGATGTTGATTCTAATTGTGGAGGGGAAAACCAGAGGTCCCGGAAAAAATCCACGTGACCACGGGGAGAGAGACATGCAAACTCCAAATATGCAGGCATCGTCAGGGTCGGAATTGAACCCACGACCTCCTGTATTCGAGGCGAGGTATTCAGAATCAGAATATGTATTTATACCGGAGGAATCGGATGAGGTATAAAGCTATTTTCACAGTACAAAACATGATAGGAGTGCAAAGTATAGAAAAGGCAAGAAAATCATTAAAAATATAGAAAATAAAATATAAACTTTTTATCTTACCAGGTAAAGCCCACTGAGGAATTAGCCTATTTTTAAATCCTTTATATTAAGTTCGCTTGCTTGCGTGCTTGGTTGCTTGCTTACGACCGTGCAAACCTTTCGGTCGTTTTTTAACCCACTTCCCGTGATCCAATCGAGCTGACATTTTGCACACAGACTCGTTGTGCGAGACAATTAATGTTCGTGAAATTTTTTTCCCAAAATTTTACACTGTTTATGGAAAACAAATTAAATATTTAATTACCAATTGCTTAATGGTGGCAGGCAATCATCTGACCCATAGGTGGCAGCCATCTCAAGCCAGAGGACGAGAGGACTCTAGCCGCCACGCATATAAAGGATTTAGAGTGAAAAACTTTGCTTTTACGGGTTATACTTGTTAACATCTGGGCACCGTGGCACCCTATCCGCGCTTGTTCACGCCGTTTACGTTCACCCTGGTTTGATGATGATGCAATGTGTAACACGCGCAGTATTTTGGTTTGATGATGATGTAATATGTAACGTGCGCAGTATTTCTGTTTGATGATGATGATGATGTAATATGTAACACGCGCAGTATTTTGGTTTCATGATGATCTGTAACGCGCCCAGTATTTTGGTTTGATGATGATGTGTAATGCTCGCAGTATTTTGGTTTGATGGTGATGCAATGTGTAACGGGCGCAGTATTTCGGTTTGATGATGTAATGTGTAACGCGCCCAGTATTTCTGTTTGATGATGATGATGTGTAATGCGCGCAGTATTTTGGTTTGATGGTGATGATGTGTAACGCGCCCAGTATTTCAGTTTCATGATGATGATGTGTAACACGCCCAGTATTTCGGTTTGATGATGATGATGTGTAACGGGCGCAGTATTTCGGTTTCATGATGATGATGTGTAACGCGCCCAGTATTTCAGTTTCATGATGATGATGTGTAACGCGCCCAGTATTTTGGTTTCATGATGATGATGTGTAACGCGCCCAGTATTTTGGTTTCATGATGATGATGTGTAACACGCCCAGTATTTTGGTTTCATGATGATGATGTGTAACGCGCCCAGTATTTCGCAGGCGTCAATGTCCGTGACTCGAGGCGGAACCACGAGCAGTGACACTCGGAAGCCGGGCTAAAGAGGCGCGGGCCTTCAAGCGTCTCCACCAGATTTACTAGACCCGCTCCTCACTCGTCGAGGGTCGATGACTCGGCACCCTCATGACCAAACACGTGTTGCTAATGAAACCGGTTACTTCAAGAAGCGATGCATACGGACGACACATTCTGTTGCTTCACCCCATATTGTCAGTCGATCAACAAGAACAATGCTTCTATGGCCGTATGTAAGCGCCTTGCTTTACGCGTGCGTTTATTTTACTGGGGCCATCCACACCCCACGTCACCACTGATAATTGAGAGTTGACTGTCATTTACTGTGAAAGCAAAACACGAACCCATGGCAATGCGATAGCTTGCATTTGATTGTGTAAAATTACCAATTCACATCTGGAAGTCCGTCGACAAAGTAAACATGGAACGTCGGGCCAACGTTAGTCCAATGGTTCCAAGCACATGCCAACGTTGCAAGTTTACTGGGTAGTCGCAGCTCGGACTGAGCGGCATCCATTGGTTGATTTTGTATTCCCACGGAGGCACTGATCTCCATTGGTTTGACAAGACCAGCTCCCACAATGCTCGGTGTCTCGTGGTTTCACAAGACCAGCTCCCACAATGCTCTACGTTTCGTGGTTTGACAAGATCAGCTGCCACAATGCTCTATGTCTCGTGGTTTGACAAGACCAGCTGCCACAATGCTCGATGTTTCGTGGTATGACAAGACCAGCTGCCACAATGCTCGATGTTTCGTGGTTTGACAAGACCAGCTCCCACAATGCTCGATGTTTCGTGGTTTGACAAGACCAGCTGCCACAATGCTCGATGTTTCGTGGTATGACAAGACCAGCTGCCACAATACTCGATGTTTCGTGGCGTAGCTATAGCACGGGCTCCCGCAATGCGCTGCGAGCTATGATGCACATGCGCACGTACGGCCCTGTTGGTCATTCCACGGCTGGATCGGCGCTTACCCCATGCCGTTCGAATCGTGGCGGGGGGGAGGGGGTAAAACTGCACCACGCTGGTCAGTGCGTGTTGGTGGCGGTAAAGAACATAGATTTAGGCTGCGTAGAAGTACAGCACAACAATGCATTTTTCCGCACCACCCTTTGTTGCACATTACGTAGACATAGATCAAGTTACAACAGCAGTCACACCGCAACAACGTCACGAGGACGAGATATGATAAACACTCCTCAGAGTAAACGTGCAACGTTGTCAATTATATGTTGTCATTAACGGTGGATCACACTCGTGTTGGACAACCCAGGGCACGCAGCCAAGGTGTGCATCTACAAGAGCCGTTTTGTTTTGCGTTGCGCTTTGCTTTCTAAAGTATTTCTCGGAGAGATTGTCGTTCAAGTTGATCTTGTTGACCTTTGTGGGGGAACTTGTCTAATTTGGACCCCCGACGCAGGCACACAATGGCCTGCTCTTGCGAACTCCGTCACGGTGGGCGGGGGTGGGGATCTTTAACGTCCAATTAGAAGTGGACGGTGCGCAGCATCACCACGGTAACTACACACTGCGGTAATAACCAGGGTGGCCAATGGAATTCGAACCGTGAAACCCCTGCAACGAGCGGCAGACGCGTTACCCCTGGGCCGCGTCACCGCCGTTGTGGACGTGTGTGGCCGGGAGAGTAAAACAAACAAACAAACACATCAACCATAATTCGATCGGTCAAATTTTGACTATTTTTTTTCTTTTTGCACATCACTGTATTTATCATGAGCGCATCTTCACAGCGCATCTTTACCAATCGGTCGCCGCTCGTGGTGTCATCACGCAAATTGCATAACAGCGTCAAAAACGAGGCATCACCCACTTTGTAAAGGGTAGCTTTCCGTCTCCGTTGGCCACAGATAAGGTCACTGCTGAGCCAGAGCCATAGCCCCTGGAAAAAGATGGGGGGGAGGAGTATTAATGCACTTGGTGGCACAACGGGCAGATGGACGGACAGACAGAGAGGAACACTGAGAGATACAGGCGGACAGATAGCCAGATACGGTGACAAGCAAACAAAAGGTCAGTACTATAGTTAATAAACACATCACGTAGTACAAACACATCAAAGCTTATCGTCAATAAAATGGAGGGAATTGAAGAATATTCATGATGTGTTTTTTTACATCGCGAATCTAATCAGGTTTCACGAAGCAATTATAATAATAACTGTGATTTCCATACGAATGCAATTTCAGATTAAATATATTTGTATGAATGCAGCAACTGAGTTCTTACCTAAGTATTATTTTTAATGATATATTTATGATAAATATTGTTCGCGCTAAGCACGAGAATCACCGTGGGGGTACAGTGCAGCGTTTGGAATATTGATCTCACCTAAAGTGCAACGCGAGTTCGATTCCCAGACATGGCTAACTCCAGTGGCAACTATGCGGATGATTTTATCAAAACAACGCAAATCTTTTAACTCTACAACGATTCATCTTTAATCGGACCGTCATTGATATCATCACAAACCATCCTATGTTTTTGCCGATCCAGCACCACCCCGGTTAACGTCGGGGATGCGTTCCTGAAGGGTGCGACGACGACGGATATCGAAACGACGTCAATCAGAGCGACTTACAGAGGTAGCTGATGGTGGAGGCGAAGGGCTGAGACACGACGGGATAACGAGAAAGGAGCGAACGATGCCGTCAGCGGCGTAATTGTGCGGGGTTGAGACGACGCTAATCGCGTAGCGGTGTTATGAAGGTGATGACGTATTTGCGAAACGACGTGAAAGGGGGAAGACGTCAATCGGCGTATTACTGTGCAATACATACAGGGTGCTTCAACTTTTTTTTTAACACTTCTGAGAATTTGCAACAATACCACAAGAAATGTGCCTTCGGGCTCTGGAGGTCACCTGGAGAAGATTCCGGGCATGTGCTGACAATGATGGCGAACAAGTGGAGACTCTTTGACTTTTTGAAGCTATTAACATTACATTTGTTATCACGTCACAGTGCATTGTCCGTTTCTCCCCCCATTAAAAACGATAGTCCCATTTGTCTTGAAGCAGCCTGCATATGCTGCGCATACCCCGCCTTCACAAGCCTGCACACTGACAGGTCACGGCAGAATCCCAGTCGGATAACTCCCACCGCCTGAAACAACCTGGGGAGGCTCATGTCCATCCAGCAGTGGATTGACAACGGCGTGCCGAGGACGCGTCTCCTCACCTGGGGTGTTTGGCACGCCGGAGTCGCAGGAAGACGCAGGCCGACAGCAGAGCGCCGACCAACGCCAGGGCCACCACGGCCGGCAAAACCGCGTCCGCCGAGCCCGCAACCTCGCCTGCCCGGGTCCCCGTCATGGGCAGGTGGAGTGGGGGGAGTGGGAGGGAAGGGGATACGTGACACGGGAATCGTGGACTCGACTAAACTAAACTATATATATTTTATTTCACCCAGGTAAGGCCCACCGAGCAATTAGCTTTTTTGTTGTTGTCAGAAGCCACCTGGCCATCGGAAATGATGGCTCAACGAAAGTGGCTTATCGCGTGGAGATGTTTAGTAGCAGCCAACTACTCTAAACGCGCGTTGCTGATTCTAAATGTGGAGGGAAATACCGGAGGACCCGGAGAAAAATCCACGCGACCACGGGGGGAGACAGAGAGACACGCAAACTCCAAATATATAGTTAAGCATCAGGATTGAGATCAAACCTACAACCTCCTGAATACCAGGCGAGGTGGTTTACATCTGGCCACCGTGGCGCCCTGGACAACGGTGAGACCATGTCTCCACAACGTGCAGTACACGTACACAGGCCTTTTGTCTATTCACCACGGGATCTGAGCCTCCCCCCCCCCCCCCACGCTGTGCAGAGCCGTCCCGAGGGTAACGGTGAATCGGAGCCACCACCCCGGGCCCTGCGCTTTGGGGGGCCGCGTGCTTAGACGTCACGGTGTGAGATTAACAGTCCCGGTTTAGTTTAAAGGCGTCGGGGGAAGGGGGGGGGGCACACTGTGGGATTTGCCCCAGGCCTCGCACCCCCCTATGGATGGACGGGCCTGCTGCTCAGTACAGTTTGGTAAAGGCTGTGAACACAGACATAGACACGGGAGCATAGAAGTACGGAACAACAATGGATTTTGCCACGCTGCTGCCATATGTTGCCTTCACCAACCGACACCAACCAGCGCGGTGAAGTATGGTCAAACAAGAGTGACAACAACAGCGCTGTGTAAATGTACACGTGCGAAACAGGTGAATGCCAGCCCTCGCGAGTCGATGACTTTCACAGTAGCGGAGATACCGGATCCTGGGATAATGGATGCATAGAGATGAATGGTGTTCTCATTTTGTCATCTACAAAACGAGACACACACACACACCCCACGCGTTCACGCGCGCGCATCACCCAGTAGCAGGACACAGCAGCTCGTAACGCAGCCGATCCGTGGTTTTGTTGACAAGTTACGCCAAGTTGGACACGCGCACACACACGCGCACACGCGCGCGCTGTCCCTGCATCTCGTCCATTCATGCCACGGACGTTCATGAACATTCATTGACATCCGAGCAGAAAAACCACGAGAACAAAAAAAACACACACAACCGCTCATCACAACGGAAGAGAGAGAGAGACAAAAAACAACCCTCCATCACCATCTCGCCTTTTGTTGCTTCGCATTACGCAACGCCGTACCCATTATAAACGCATCTCATTTACCCTCGCGTCGTCATCCACTGCCACATTGTCCAATCTACGGTGAATTTTCGTCAGATGATTCCTGTTTGCTCTCGTTGTCATCATGGATTGTTTAGTTTATATATACATCGCCACCCCGGCCTCCTCCCCACCTTTCTTCACATAGATGAATATAACTCTTCCTGTGGTGACGACGCAGGTTGGTGGATGACTCATCCACAATGTCCAGAGATCGACGCTTCGACTCGATCTCCTGGCGCGGCAGTTTGAAACCACAGGCATCGATCTGCCTTCAATCCCCCCCTGCTTTCCGTCCAGCAACCCGCTGAATAGTACGTGGGTTCAACACGGTTAGCCCGTCTGCAGGTTGCATGTCGTGGGATAAACTGTGGGTATTCTCATGTTTTTTTTTCCGACAGCGTCTGGAGGGGGCTCTAATTGAGCTCTTTCGAGTAGAGGCCCTTTCGCAAGCAGTGGCCGCCAACCAAGGCAGAACTGGGTGAAATCGAGCACCGCATCCAGTTAAGGTCGCGTGATCTATGCACCGGTATTGAGTTTCCCTCCTCCATCCAACTTCTACCAACCCGCCAAGACCAGCGTGGTCAAACTACGGTGAACCAACCCCCAATATTAACGTGGCGTACGGGAGCCTCAATACAACAATGGATTAAGGTCAAGGTCAATAGTTCATCATTGCCAATTCCCTTGATGCCACCGAACCTCGCCATCCCTTCCCTGCGCTTGATCCTGTAGCTGTCGTAAGTTTGCCACCTGTCCTTCAAGGTCTGCTCTTCGCAGTCTCCCATCAACTGGCTTCAAGGCCTCTCCCTTGGCAGCTGAACTCTGTGTGCTACCCCAATTACCCGTCCGGGTAGCCGACCCTCTTCCACCACCCCGCCCGGTTAGGCCAGCTAAAGCTAAAAACACATTTCATCTATGCATTAGACGAGGCGTCAAGTAACGAATAGTGTCCAGGTGGTGAAACCGCCCGCCGAGCGTGTGAACGTGAACGCGTCGCCGTGCCGAGCGACGTCTCTCCACACCTCCCGAGCGCCCAAGCACTGAGAACGGACGCCGATGTCGAGATGTTAACTCCCTCGCCTAGTATGCAGGAGGTCGTGGGTTTGATCCCCACCCTGACGCCTGCTGTTGTCTATTTCGAGTTTGCGTGTCTCTCTCTCTCTCCCCGTGGTCGCGTGGATTTTTCTCCGGGTCCTCCGTTTTTTTCCACCACATTTAGAATCAGCATCACGCGTTTAGAGTATTTGGCTGCTATACATTTCCACCTGATAAGCTACTTCGTTGAGTGATCATTTGTGGCCAGGTCGCTTTTGTAAAAGATCTAAGAAAGCTTAGTGGGTCTTACCTGGTAAAAAAAAAAAAGTTTGGTTTTAGTATGTGGGGTTCCCCCCCCCCCCCCACCCCTTCCAAAAGAAGCTCGAAAGCTTCGTATCCCATCGGCTCTCGCCGTCCGTCTGCGTGACACGTGGGTCGCCGCGATGACCCCGCGTTCCTAATGACCGCGGTGCGGTTCCCCGTCGTCGGAATCGCCTTCGCGCGGAGCCGAAAGCACGGACAACTTTTTGAACCTCCAGTTGGAGCCGACGTGAGATATCAAAATCCTCCCGCGCTACTATTTACGTGAGCGATGCTTTCGGCGAGGCCCTATTTTGGGGTGCTGGCGGGGGAGGGGGGGGGGGTGTGAATTTGGCTGTCCCATCGGCATCTTAACACCGGAACCCCCCGTGCGGTGACGGTGGTGGAGAGTGCAACGCCGCCCTCCCAGGAGCGAGCGATACCCCCCCCCCCCCCGGGGTGACGTGCCGCTATGAGCTTGAGAGTTCGAATCCCGGTCACCGCTAGGCCTCGGCAAGGTAAGGTAAAAGGTAAAAACAACGAGCCTACCTTTACCTTACCACTATACAATCACTTTACCATATTCTTGGTTCTTTCGGTAAAGTCACGTAGAAGGGAAATAATAAAATAATAAAAATACCTGACTTTACCGAAAAAACCAAGAATATGTATCCCTACAGTCATGAAAGCTTTAAATCAAAATCACTCTACCCTACCTTTTACCCTTTAGCAAGGTAAAGTAAAAGGTAAAAAACAACGAGCCTACCTTTATCCTACCTTTTACCTTACCCCATACAAATGACCCGATTACAGGGTAATTACTGGGGTACTACTACACACGAAGAAGGTTTGTAACAGGTAAATGCTAGGTAGAGCGCTTTATTCATATAGAATACTCTCGATGATTCCTATTTTAAATGGAGGCCACGGACTGCACTACGGAGCTTGTAGCGAGCGGTAAACAAGGTATTTACCGGGTAATACTTCGCGCTAGCTTTACCCTCCCGCGTAATTCTTCCACGTTGCCTTTACCCGACCCTCTACCTTACTTTTCGGCATGTCGACACCTTTACCCTTATACCCGGTAAAAAGGGTAAATTACCTTACCTTGCCGAGGCCTAGTCACGGATGGACTCGGGCCCCACGTAGTTTCCCTGCGGTTGATAAAAAAAATGACTTCTACCTCGTGGAGAAGTCAACGTCGGTTGTTGGTTGTCCTTTGCGTATAATCATCACTACCGTGCCATGTGAATGTGGAATTTCCAGCGCTGGCACAAATCTGTATACGTGCCATGGGAGTGCTCTCACCCCCAGGCTCCACTGAGTGAGAGTCCACTTTGTGGCTTCTTGATAACTAGAAGGTGATTTATTTACAATCCGGTAAATGCCAATTGAACAAATGTCTGCTGGACATTTGTGAAAACGAGCTTCATCGTTCATCGGATTTCTCCAGGATCAATAACGATTCTCACCTCTTGCCCCCTTTTATGCACTGTAAAGAAGTTCCACTGCCCGAAACGTTGCCCTATTACACACTTTATCTTTTTTTTTAATACCACCGTGTTATCGATGAATGTGTTGAGCCTGTTGTGTTCTTTGTGCTTGTGCACTACCTACGGACGCAGTACCACCAAATAATGAAGTCTCATTGAGACTAAAGTTTTTTTTATAAGGGTTAAGGCCTGTGGTTGAAACAAAGAGCGTGTCGTATGAGCTTTGCTTGGGTGAAGAATCACACGCGGCGTTCCATCGTTCTTTTACAACCCTTTGCTATCCATTTCTCAATGAAGGCCATCTCATGCCGTGCCGGTCATGTCGCGGAGAAGGGGGGGGTGTTTGACCATACTTCACCACGCCGGTTGGTAAATGGGGTAGTCCCTGACCAAGTTCAGTTATCACACACCACTGATGTGACCGGGAATCGAGAACTCGCGGTGACAGGCGGGTTCAAATCTCAGTCCGCTAACCGCTGCGCCACCGCTCCCCTGCGTGGTGCCCAACGGGCCGAGTCAAATTGTCGCCTGTGACCTGGCGATTGTCCCTTGACCGGAGTTGTGCAAAGGGAGTGGAGACCTCCACTCTGCGGCGCTCAGCTCAAAGGGCAGGCGGGGGCTGCGCATTCCCGGCATCGATCAATAACGCGATAATAATTTACAGCTCGTTGTCACTCCACTGCCGCGAACATTCATAACCGTGGCGGGTGAAACGAGTGCACGCGTAAGCGAGGCTTGCATTGAGCAACTCTCTTCGTTAGGCACATTGTTGATTTGCTTATGATTATCATCATCATGCGTTTCGCTGTCACAAAAAGCACTTGGATATTAAACGTATACGTCAAATGAGAATTGAGACGATGCTCATCTACTGCTTGCAACCTTGAGCCAGTGATGGAAGATTCCACGTTCCTAATGGCGAGGACGAGTCTATCCATAGGACAACCACCGTTGACTTCCCCGCAAAGTGATACTCGTTTTATCGACCTCTGAGGGATGATGGGCTGAGTCAACCCCCAGCCAGGATTGTAATTCGCAAGCTTCCGATTGCGAGCCACTCGCTCAACTCAAGCGCTGAGCCGAGCCACGTGGCCGGGTTAAACTGAACTAAAAACTACACTATGTTTTTTTATTTCATCAGATAAGGCGCACTTAGCCCACAAATTATTGCTCAATGAAGTGGATTATCACGTGGAAATTGATAGCAGACAAATACTCTAAACACACGTTTCTAAATGTGGGCGGAAAAACCGGAGGACCCGGAGAAAAATCCACGCGATCACGGGGAGAGAGACACGCAAACTCCAAATATACAGCAGCAGGCGTCAGGGTCGGGATCGAACCCACGACCTCCTGTATACCAGGCGAGGGACGTAACATTTTGCCACCGGTGGCGCCCAGCAAGTAAGAGTTGAGACAGCGACCCAGAGATAAACCGCTGGGTACACCGATGGGAAAAGGAAGCGATCGTGCCAAATTAAGGGTACGCGTTCGCTGCCTTTAAACAGCGAGCTCGAAAGCCAGCATGAAAACCAAGCAGGCAACGCCCTAAAATGGGACAACGAATGCCGATTGGCTGCTATATAATACCACACGGAGAAAATAACACGCTGGGAATGGCCACGCACGCTAAGCCACATGGCTTTAGCTATGCAACACACGCCCCCCCCCCCCTTTTTTTTGTTCAATGGTTCTTGGGCTTTCCAAGCGGGCTCCCATAATCAGCATAACGAGGGTAAACACGGGCCTCCGAACGCACACAGTGACCTGCTTACGTTCAGGCTATTTTGGTGGCTGGGCGTGACTGCGTGCGGGTGGGTTGGTTGTGGGGGGGCACGTGGGTGGGTGGATGGATAGTTGAGTGGGTCGATGGTTAGTTGGGTGGGTGTCTAAGTGGGTTTGTGGCTGTGTGGGTTGTTGGGTGGTTGGTTTGGTGGATGGATGTGTAGGGGTGTCAGGGGAAGGATTCCCACCAATAGATGGGTTAGTGGGAGGGGTGATCGAAGAGATATAAGGAGAGAACGGGCGGGAAGAGGGGGCCTTTGGCGGGAACGAGATTGGGACGGCTGGGGGACAGGTGTGGATGGAAGGAAAAGAATAAAGGACGAGACCCCTGCAATCTGGTGTCGGCTCCTACTTTACATCTGGTGGCAGCGGTGGGATCTCATGGCTACAAAGAAAAATCCCCGCGGGAAAGAGCCAAGGGAGGAGGAAGCAGGGGCCGGGGATCCTTCCCATCCCGGGCAACAAGGGGGCCTGCTATCAGAAGCAGCAGCAGGGGGCCCGGATCGCCTGGAGGACACCATGGAGGACCGCATGGCCCGCGTGGAGAGGGCACTCCAGGAGCTCCTACAGAGGCTCCCTATGGGGGACCCGCCAGCACCGGGACCCCCACCCCCACGCGTACTACGGGAGGAGAGGCCACGGGACCCGGAGGCCGACCAGCCGGCCGGGCAACCAACCTCGTCACGCCAGCCGCCGCCGGTCCCGCCAAAACCCCCAGGGCTAACCACCCAACACGGAGAGCAGGTGGCCGGACGGCCGCGTCGGCTGGGGCCCGTCGACAAGTTCGTGGCTGAGGAAGAAGACTGGGAGGAGTTTGTCCGCCGATTCGAGGCTGCCTTCCACGCTCTCGAGTGGACAGACGAAGAGGCACTACGAGCGCTGCCATCCGTTCTGGGCAAGGAAGCACTCGCCTCTTACACCTCCCTTCCCTCGCACAGCAAGACCACGCTACAGGCGGCCTACGAGGCTTTGGGGGAGATCTATTGCCCGGCGGAAGGGGCCTTTAAACGGTTCCAGGATCGCCAGCGAGGGGCTAAAGAATCCCCTTTATCCTACAGGGGTGCACTGCTCGTGTTGGCGAGGAGAGCTTTCCCTCGCCTGGCTGAAGAAGCGCTCGAGGATCTCGTGGTCGAGCACCTCATCGCCTACGCTTGCCGCGCCGGCGTTGTAATGCCCGTGGTGACGCCGGGGGAACGCACCTCGCTGTGGGCTGCCCGGACCATCCAAGCCCACGAGCAGGTCATGGGCCGGGCGCCACCCGTGGGCCCGGTAGCTGGCGCGGCGGGGGGGAACAGCCGAGCCGTTGCCGCGGCACTACTGGGTCCAGCGACACCAACCGCCGAACCTGCACCGTCGCCACAGGCTGCCTGTGGAGCAGCTGGGGACGGACCCCCGACGTCTGAGACGGAGCCATCGCTACGGGAGGTGTACGCGGCGATCCGGGGACTGGCGGAGCAGAGGGACCAGGGGCGCGACCAACCGCCGCGTCGCTGGCAGCCGCCTCTACAACATCGCGCCGAGCCCCCCCGACGGAACGCCCCGTGGGTCTGCCACCGTTGTGGTCGAGAGGGGCATGTGGCGAGGGGGTGCCGCACAGAGCCGGAGGCCGCCAACGTTACCTGGAACCCGCCGGGGCCGAACGCCGACAGGATCCAGGCGAGTGACGCCTTCCCGCCCGGCCTCTCGGTCGGGCCGAGCAATTATAATTCCGACGCCGCGAACTTACCGGGAGTCTCCTCGGGGTGGGCGCCGTCAGTGTCGTTCCCCGGTCCCCATTGTCCGGGTCGGGGGAAGGGAATCGCGCCGGGGATAGCGCCGGGGCCTGGGATTGCGTCGCGACCAGGGGTGGCGTCGCGACCCGGAGTGGCGTCGCGAACGGACGTGACGTTGCATCCGGGAGTGACGTCGCGGCCAGGAGTGGTGTCGCGGATCGCGCCGGGAATTGCGCCGGGGCCGTGGACCACGTCGGGGATCGCGCCGGGGCCGGAGACCGCGTCGGGAGTCGCGCCGGGGCCGGAGACCGCGTCGGGAGTCGCGCCGGGGCCGGAAGGGACGTCGCGGGCGGACGTGACGTCGCGGGCGGAGGTGACGTCGCGGGCGGAGGTGACGTCGCGGGCGGGCGTGGTTTCACCGGCGGGCGTGACGTCGCGGGCGGGCGTGACGTCCCGGGCGGGCGTGACGTCGCGGGCGGGCGTGACGTCGCGGGCGGGCGTGACGTCGCGGGCGGGCGTGACGTCGCGGGCGGGCGTGACGTCGCGGGCGAGCGTGACGTCGCCGGCGGGCGTGACGTCACCAATTGCCTGCGACGCCGGCGAGTTGCCAGGGGCAACGGCCCGGGGGCGGAGGCAGCCCACAAGATTGACAGTGCGCCCTGAAGCAGTTCCACGGGCTGCCTCACCACCGCTTTGCGGCAGATTGAGACGGAACCAGGGGGACCACGCCCCCGTGACAAAGGGAAGGGAGGGGAGAAGGGAGGGGCTCACGGGAAGGCCCACCCCCCAGTCCCCACTGCCCCCTACAATGGGGGGGGCCCCCCACACCACAAGGGGGGCCCATCCTACGTCACCAAAGGGGGGCAATTTGCACCACACAGAGAGCCCAGCCCGCAACCCAGGGGTAAGCCCACACTATGTAACAAGGGCGCGTTCACCCTGCTGCGACGCACTCCAAAGGGAGGAACCCCATCTTCAGTCCATTCACATCCATCCCCCATCATTTCACCATGCACCACAGGATAACGAGACGCCGCCTGGTCAGTGGCCGGACTCAGCCACACAATGGAGGAAGCTGGCAAGGCGGGTGGTAGCGGCCACGTCAGGAACCTCGGTCCTGGTCGGTGAAATCGCGGGAGTGTCGGCACGTATCTTGGTTGATACGGGGGCATCAGCCACGATCATCTCGAGCACCATGCACGAGATGCTGCCGGATAAAATCCGACCTTTAGTCCCCGTCAAGACAACGTTCATTGCAGCAAATGGAGGCAGCATGGGCTTCCTGGGCCAGGTTGAAGCCCCGATACAGATTGGGCAGCTTTCGGTAGCAGGACCCATCCTTGTCTCCGCAACATTGCCCGTACCCTGCCTGTTGGGGACGGACTTTCTGAGGCGGATGCCAATGAAAATCGATCTGGCCAATGGGCGGGTGGAAGTCCAGGGAACGCATCTCCATTTCCTAAAGGCGGAGGGAGCCAGCCGGGGAGTACCCTACGTGCAGGCTCTGGTCAGTAAGTCTGTCTCCATTCCCCCGGCAGCCCAGATGCTGATTCCGCTGCAATATCGGTCTCCCCTCGTGACAGCCCGACCAGACTCACCCATCCTGGTGTCTCCGGCATCAGCTGCCATGGATCGCCATGCGCTGGTGGGGGCCGAAACTATTGTACAGAGGAACCAGCATCTGTTCATTCAGGTGCTGAACATCTCCGATAGAACAGCGACGGTGCAGGAGGGAACAGTTCTGGCCCACGTTAGTCCCTTGTCACTAGGAGCCCCAGGGACAAAGCCCGAGCTTGTAGGCAGCATCAGCCAGTCCGAGGACAGAGGGGCCGAATCGTGGATGGACCAGCTGGCGGGGCCTGAGCCGGGATTGCCGCCCGACCAGAAACAGCAGCTGCACTCATTATTGCATGAGTTCTCGGACGTGTTCAGCCGGGGACCGTTCGACCTAGGGCGCACAAATCTGTCGCAGCACCACATTAACACGGGAGATGCCGCACCCCTGCGCCAAAACACATATAGAATGAGCCCAATGGAAAAAGGGCACATTCAACAAGCGGTGCAGGAGATGCTGCGGGCCGACATAATTTCTCCATCCTCGAGTCCCTGGGGGGCACCGGTGGTCCTAGTCAAGAAGTCAGACGGGTCACTGAGATTCTGTGTGGACTTCCGACGCCTCAATGCCGTCACGCTGGCCGACGCATATCCCCTACCACGTATTGACGACTCATTGGATGCACTGGCGGGAGCAAAATTTTTCAGTACGCTGGATTTATTGTCCGGGTTCTGGCAGGTCCCACTAGACGCGGACTCCCGGCCTAAAACAGCGTTCCGGACACCACAGGGCCTGTTCGAGTTCAACTGCCTGCCTATGGGCCTCCAGACTGCGCCGGCGACGTTCCAACGCATAATGGAGTTGGCCTTAGCAGGCCTCCAATGGGAAACGTGCCTCATCTACCTGGATGACGTCATTGTCTTCAGCCGATCATTCGAGGAACACATTGACCGATTACGTCAGGTATTCCTGCGGTTCCGGAACGCGAACTTGAAGCTCAAGCCGTCGAAGTGCCACCTTATGCAGTCGTCGGTACGCTACTTGGGCCACGTCGTCAGTGAGTCTGGAGTGGCTACAGACCCGGAAAAGACGGCCTGCGTGAGGGCCTGGGCTGTTCCCACAACGGTTCCAGAGGTACGCCGGTTTGTGGGTTTCGTTTCTTATTACCGCCGGTTCGTACCCAACTTCGCAACCATTGCCAAGCCCTTGCACGTGTTGACGGCGAAGAACCAGAGGTTTTATTGGGGCCCTCTGGAGGAAGAGGCATTCCAGCAGCTGCGCTCACGTCTGACAGATGCACCACCATTGGCTTTTCCGGATTTTGGCCTCCCCTTTATCCTGGACACGGACGCCAGCGATGTGGGCATCGGCAGTGTTTTGTCGCAAGTCCAGCAGGGTCGCGAGGTGGTTATCGCCTATGGTAGTCGCGTGCTTTCATCAGCGGAGCAGCGCTACTGCGTCACACGTAGGGAACTCCTGGCAGTCGTTCACTTCGTGCAGCAATTTCGACCCTACCTGTATGGTCGCAAATTTACGGTCCGCACTGACCACGCGGCCTTGCAGTATTCGCTCCGCATCGACCAGCCTTCGGGCCAGCTGGCCAGATGGATAGAGCGCCTGCAGGAGTACAGGTACCAAGTAGTGCATCGCAAAGGGACCAGACATGCCAACGCAGACGCATTGTCCCGACTGGCGCCCCAGGGCCCTTGTGCATGCACCACAGGCGGGGCACGCTGCAAGGAGGCGAGGCCGGAGGGGACAGTCATCGCTCCCGTACGCACGGCGGAGGACGCACAGGGTGAGGTCCAGCTGACCGACCACGACCTGGGGCTGACCTTGGACGATTGGCGACGGCTACAGCTGGAGGAAGCCCCACTGCGAACGCTACGCGCCTCAGCAGAGGCAGGGGGGGAGGAGTACATCGTATGGGAGGACCTCCTCATGCGATGGGACCCGACAGGGCGCCGACGATGCCTGGTAGTTCCGGAGTCGCTGCGTCAACAATTGGTTATGGACGTACACGGCCGCCAGCTGCTGCACCTGGCGGGGCGGAAGACACTGTACACATTACAGAGTCGGTACTTTTGGCCAGGTATGACCGCTGATGTGCATCGATGGGTCGCTACCTGCGTCGAATGTGCGCGGCGAAAGCCGCCACCCCGGGTAAGCCGGGCGCCCCTACAGCCCATCACGGTGACCAGGGTCAACGAATTGGTTGCGTTGGACATCCTGGGACCACTGCCGGTCACGCCACGGGGAAATAAATACCTGTTGGTCGGAGTCGAGTACTGCACGAGGTGGCCGATGGCGTGGGCCCTCCCGGACCAAACGGCACAGACCATCGCCGATGCCTTCGTGGGAGGCTATGTCCTTGATAAGGGGGCACCGGAGCGGTTGCTCACGGATCAGGGCAGGAATTTCTCCTCACAGCTATTGAAGGACGTCTGCTCTATCCTGGGCACTAAAAAGGTCCGAACATCTCCGTATCATCCCCAGACCGATGGGATGGTAGAGCGGCTTAACCGCACCATAGCGGCCATGCTGTCCCAAGTGGTGGACGAAAACCATTCCGACTGGGACCTCCACATTCCATCTGTCTTAGCGGCGTACAGGGTGGCCCCACACGCGGCGACGGGGTTCTCGCCGTTTTTCCTGATGTACGGACGGGATCCCGTTCCGCCTATTGAGGTGCAGTTGACGGACATTCCCGCAAGAGCCGACGCATGGCCGAAGGCACTAAAGACCTCCCTCATTTATTTGAGAGAGGCCCGCCAAGCAGCCGAGGCCGCATCGGCCACGAGCCAAGAGAGTAATGTACGGATACGGGAGAGGACAGTGACAGCCAAGCCCTTCAAAGTCGGGGACCAGGCATGGCTACACTGTCCTCAGGTGCCGGTTGGCCTCTCACCAAAGCTGCACCGACCCTGGAAAGGGCCGGTCGAGGTCATTAAAGCACTCCGACCGCAGTGCGTCCAGGTCCAACTGGGTAAGCGACGATGGTTTGTACACCCCACCCGCCTTAAGCCATACATCTCTCCACCGTCATCTTCACCAACATCACCACCAACATCACTGCCAACATCATCATCATCCCTACCCAGGCCAAGGTCGCCGACCACCACGCACCGACCGGCAGGGGGTTCGGTGCCCTGTGTTCCCTTGTCACCTACAGCACCCCATGTGAGGCCTGACGGAGCGGCGGCACGAGCGGGGGCCGGAGAGACAGCGGCGCCGGGCAAGGCGACACCAGCACCACCGAACCAGGGACCGCGACGAGAGGGCCTTCGAAGGAGGGGGCCGCCACGGTCATCTGCTGCCTGTGGATGTCCGGGCTGTTACGGGATGCTGGCTGGAGACCTGGGCAGGCCGCGCAATTGATTTCGTTGTGTTATGTTGCATTGTATGGTTGTGGGGGGGGTAAGGGCTGTCGTCACTGTCAGTGGGGGGAGGCATGGGGAGATTTAAATGGTCCATGGGGGAGGCAGAACCGAGGACGGTTATTTTTTTCTCCGGGGGGGGGGGGTGATGTAGGGGTGTCAGGGGAAGGATTCCCACCAATAGATGGGTTAGTGGGAGGGGTGATCGAAGAGATATAAGGAGAGAACGGGCGGGAAGAGGGGGCCTTTGGCGGGAACGAGATTGGGACGGCTGGGGGACAGGTGTGGATGGAAGGAAAAGAATAAAGGACGAGACCCCTGCAATCTGGTGTCGGCTCCTACTTTACAGATGGGTGGATAATTGAGTGGGTCGATGGTTAGTTTGGTGGGTGGGTGGCTAAGTGGGGTTGTGGTTGTGTGGGTTGTTGGGTGGTTGGTTGGGTGGATAATTGAGTGGGTCGATGGTTAGTTTGGTGGGTGGGTGGCTAAGTGGGGTTGTGGCTGTGTGGGTTGTTGGGTGGTTAGATGAGTGAGTAGTTGGGTGTGTGCTAAGATGGGTGGGTTTTTGGATGTGTGGCGAAACGGTTGGGTTCTTGGATGGGTGGTTCGGTGGATGGATGATGGCAGGGTGAGTGCGTGAGTTGGTGGGTGGCTGCGTTCATTTGTGAGTTGGTGGGTGGCTAGGTGAGTGTGTCGGTGTGTGTTGCGGCTGGGAAGCTTGGGAGTGAGAGCAGTGGACGAGAGATAGAGACGAGGGGAGGGGGGCAGGAGCACGGTGGGCGTAAGCCGGAGCCAACGCTGGCCTCACGAGCAAGGCAGATGCAAATCTATTTATAAGATGGCTCTACATTTGTGTCGAGCCGCTCGTGACAGACCGCAGTGTTTACACGGGGCACCTCTTCCCGTTAGCGTCTCGTGATAAGTGCCGCCGGAGATCACGGCCAATTTGCTCCGCTCGGTCACGGGACAACCCTGTCCGGGGTTTAAAAACAAAACCCGCCACAACGGCGAAAGAAACAAAAAAAGGAGTGAAGAAAGTTGGGGTGGTTCCACCGGTGGTCGCCTAAAGTCTGTCTGGGTGTATTTGGGCGTTTCATCGTGCCAGGAAAAAAAGACCGAGAATAACCGCACCTGGACTATTTATGGGGACTCATTAATCTCAGAGGTTCCGCGTTTACACGTTCACCAGAGCTGCATACAACAGTTGAAATTGGCAGCCCATCATTATCTTCTTGGTTCTTTCGGTAAAGTCACGTAGAAGGGAAATAATAAAATACATTTATTTTATTATGGTTTATTTTTATTATTTTATTATTTCCCTTCTACGTGATTTTACCGAAAGAACCAAGAAGATGAATCCCTGCAGTCACGAAAGCTTTAAATCGAAAAGCCCATCATTAGTTTCATTTGACTCCAAATTAACGCTGTAACGATCAGACCAACCTCTCTGGCGATTCGATGAATGGTCACAAATCGGGGCTGCGATTCGATGGAGAAACAGGTAACCGTAGATTCATGAACCTTTTCGCGTTGTGATCAACGTAGTGGCCGCTAGTGACTGCAGGTGCTACATGAATACATTGGATACAACATAGACCAGTCAGTGTTGCTGCACACAGACGAACGTATCGCGAACTAAAGAATGGACATTGCTCAATCGACACTTCCCAACTCTATAAACTCTCGTCTCTCTCCCCCCGACTCTAAACCCCGAACAGACTTAAAACAGATCAGTTGGTTAACAAATATCAGTGATCCCATTTTACACTCGGCATAAGAAATAAATCACGCAATGACATAATTTACTTATCAGGTATATAGTATGCATCGCTTCGGAGTCACCGAAAGCAAAAAGCGATTTCATAAATGTGTATTTATTTGAAATTTTTTGTCAGTCATCTGCACAGCCACTTTCTTGCAGAATTTAGGGCTCCTGGGGAAATCCTGGGATGTCTGCCGAGGTCAATGCCCTGAAACAGTTTAACGGGGGGGGGAGGGGGAAGCGTGATTGCTGGGATTGCACACAATACTGCGGCAGCCTTTAAGTAAAACTACCCGTGCATGAAAGATCAGAATTGGTGTTTGTTTTTCCTGAATAGTTGTTTTTGCTCATGTTCGTGCCTTCCCCCAGCCATCGTCGACTCCCTGCCCATATTCAAATTTAGGCTCAAGACCTTTTTTATTCTTCGTCTGCCCATCACTGACTGCCTCTCACTCTCTCTACAAAATAAATATGCTCACTTTTATTTCAGTGCATCATCGTGAGATGCTATCGCATTATGAAGATAAACAACCACAAATTGTGGATTAATTGCACAGTGTGGTGGGAATAACGCGCAGACGGTGGTTGGGAATTAAGCATTCCGATTGTTAGAATATAAGTTTGAATCGGGTCTACTTGTCATCATCATACATCATTATCGTCGTCTTTGAAATGTTATCACAATCATCTTCATTGCATTACATGCAATCATTACCATAATACCTTATGAATGGCATTCCCAACATCAACATAATATATTAAAGGTAATCATCATCACGACTTGTTAAATATCATTACCATATTATCATTATCACCACCATCATCATCAGCAGCAGCAGCAATATCACCGGCAGATATATCATCAGCATAGATGAAATGTTAGTTTTCTTTCTCGCTATGGGAGGCCGGTGGAGAATCCAGAAGAAGGAAAACAAATCCCCAAGCTGAACAGGAGGAGAACATATCAACTCCTGGCAGATAAGCGCTCGAGTCAGGAATTGAACCTAGGCGCATCTTGTGTCGAGGCACTGCACCACCCTGCTGCATGTCCTGCCGCCCGCCCGCCCTCCTGCCTTCGTGAAGTGGCCCATTGAGGTGTATATTTTGACAAATATGCGGTCCAGCTTTCATGTATACGTTCCCACAACTGCCCGCCACCACTCATGCACAGCCGCTAGACATTGCTATTTAAAGCGGCCAAATGTTAGCAATTTCATTATAATTTCCTGCAGAGGTCAAGATGAACATTCCTCTGTGGCATAGCTACACACTGCAGCAACTGCCTTAGTGTATGCGTGCACACTGTGTGTGTGGAGGGCGGGGGGAGTAGTGGCGCAACGGTTAGCACAATGCACTACGAAATCTGGTGATTCGTGTGGCTGGCCGTGGTGCTGGCCACACCACCCCCTTGTCAGCTCTGCTGGTCTTAATGGGTGCTCGCTGTATTCGCCTTAACAGAATGAAGAGTGGATCTTTGTCTTTATATAACAGACATGTCAGAGTTTCCAGTCACCCAAGCCGCTATTCTAGACCCAAGTAGATATGCACGAATGTATAGAAGCAACGCTGTACCCAGGTCGTCCTCATACGAATTATTTTCAATTATTTTCTTGAGTTTGTTTTGCATCTCATCTTTGTCGATGTTTGTGAATCTAAGTGTTGTAAAAAATATTTTAAAGAAATACTTACGCCAAGTATGGATATTCGTATTTAATCGTGGACATTTGAGTCATGTGATTTGTGTGTGTGTGCCTCCGTTTCCTGTTACTCTGAAGTCTCTTTTCTTTCTGCTTTTATTTTATAATATAAGGCTGCACTTGTTTAACCCTCGGGGTTCTCTTGAATAGGAATGTTTAGTCTCACGGGGCCCTAACCCGATTACAAATAAAGGATGCGGATGATCGAATGAATGTGCTCTTTAGATTCATGGAATTTCACTCGAGATCCATCGAGATTCATCAATCACTGCCCAATTCCATTGATGAGTGTTTGCAGTGGCGTAGCTATATTGAGTGTGTAGGCGGTGCAACTGCCCCCTGGGCCCACGGTACAGAGAAGCCCAGGCACCGGCTTCAAAGTTGGGGGAAATTGGACAGATAGTGTGGGGAGCAGGCTCATTTCATTCCTTGCACCAGGGCCCATCTCCAACCGCGCTGCTCTGTACACTGAGCATTTTGGTTTCGTGTGGAATGACACCGGAGTACCCGGAGGGAAAAAAAAACACACACACACACGTACGAGGAGGTAGCAACTCAAAGGTTCACAACAATGAATTCAAGAATCCATTGCCTTGCTGGCATCTCGTGGCCACCCCGGAGGCCAATCAAACGAGACCTGGCATAGCTCGGCAAACTTTCAAGCCGAGAGCTAACCAGGCTCAGCGCCCTGCTTAGCTTATCTTTGCAGAACCGCCGAGACCAGGCGCACTCTGGGCGATGTTGCCGTAGGCAGCTCGGCAATGGAATCGTGAATTCCCGGGAGGGCGGATGAGGAATGAGAGGAGGAACGATGTGGAGCAAGGTGGGGGTGGAGATGAGTTGGAGATCGATGGGGGGGGGGGGGGGGCACTCGCCTAGGCTTGACAACGACGTGGTAAGAGATTGGTGCCAGAACGATGTGGCCACTACTGGAGCATGTTGGCAAAATAAATTCGTGGAAAGCGGAAACAAACGACGAAACGTGCAGTGGACACCTTACGGGATATTTGCTCATGGATCGTGATGATGATGACGGCTCACCTGGGCTCTGCACGGCCAGAAGGAGCGAAGGGGGGCTTTGCCCCCCGCTGTTGACGCGTACCCATCCGGAGGAGCCCAGCCCTACCAGCGATCCGCTCTCTCCGTCGGCGCTCGCTACGTCGTCCTGAGAGACACGCACAGGCACGCGGGGACGATTCATCGCACTGGGTCACGGTGGGTTGGTGAAGGCAGGGGCCCAGGATCGGTTCAGGTGTCACTCGCCACTGATGCTGGCCATGGCCCCGGAATTAAACTCGGCTGGCCGGGTTTTTAGTATCGCGCGCTATCCGCTGTACCACCGCTCCCTGGATTGAATACGAGCAAACCGATTTGGATTCATATCGCGATGTCTAAGCGCGAGACCGCCGAACCGAAGAAACACGTGGTTACATTTAGTTTGCAGATGGCGGGCAAAGGAAAAGAAGGAGGGTCGTGAACTCGGACTTGAGCAGGGGCAGGAAGTCAACGGCGAGGGTGGCCGGGCGGAAGGGAAATTCCGGCGGAGGAGGATAAGCGACCTCCCGCTGAACGAAGGTCGACACGGGGGTCTGACGGAAAGCCTCGGTTGTTTGAGCGGAGAGTAAGAGCGGGATGAGAGGAAAATATAGGAGTGTGCGTGGAAGGGGAGTAGAATGAGATGATAGGTGGGAGAGTGCGTGGAGGGGAGTAGAGTGAGATGAAAGTGGATAGGTAGGAGAGAGTGTGGAGGGGTGTAGAGTGAGGTGAGAGGGGAGAGGTGGGAGAGTGCGTGGAGAGGAGTAGAGTGAGATGAGAGGGGAGAGGTAGGAAAGTGCATGGAGGGGAGTAGAGTGATATGAGAGGGGAGAGGTAGGAGAGCGTGTGGAGGGGAGTAGAGTGAGATGAGAGTGGAGAGGTAGGAAAGTGCATGGAGGGGAGTAGAGTGATATGAGAGGGGAGAGGTAGGAGAGCGTGTGGAGGGGAGTAGAGTGAGATGAGAGTGGAGAGGTAGGAAAGTGCATGGAGGGGAGTAGAGTGATATGAGAGGGGAGAGGTAGGAAAGTGCATGGAGGGGAGTAGAGTGATATGAGAGGGGAGAGGTAGGAGAGCGTGTGGAGGGGAGTAGAGTTTAGGTGAAAGGTAGGAGAGTGCGTGGAGAGGAGTAGAGTGAGGTGAAAGGTAGGAGAGTGCGTGGATGGGAGTAGAGTGAGATGAGGGGGAGAGTGGGTAGGCAGCGGCAAGTCCACGGTGATCTTGAAGATCTTGAAGATGGTGAGGGCGATTTTTGAAATCGATCTCGACACCGCAGTGAGCAGCAGTGGTGGCGGCGGCTCCTAGATTCGGATCGCAGAAGCTGCGAACTCCCCCCGACCCCCCCGGCTCGCCCAGTCCCAGGTGGTATCGGGTGCAGGTGGATTCATCCTCTCGAGCCCGAAGCCACCGAGCGTTTGGCGATCGTTAGCGGCCTCGTGTCGAGCAGTCCTGCATTTACCATACGGGTGACACGTGCGTTTCGTCGCATCGTGTTCGTGGAGCGCGTCGCGCTACGAACCCGGCATCCCCGAGTTTGTTTCTCCATCAACGGTCAAGACCTCAGTGACGATTATCTGAACCGGTCCTGGGTCTCCCCTAGGTCGACTCAGCCTCAAATTAGTACCTGGTGTAGCGGTGTGTAAACATCGCCACTCGGAAGACAAAGGCGGACGGGCGCGGTGCTAGCCACCCACCGAGTCGGCTTTTAGAGGTGCTCGCTAACAGCACTTGTCCGAACAGTCTTAAGGCTGTACGGGGGATCTTTGCCTTTCATGGTTGCATGTCCAGACACATGAATTGACAGTATATACCAGAGGTGTGGACTCGAGTCATGTGACTTGGACTCGAGTCAGACTCGAGTCATGAATTTGATGACTTCAGACTCGACTTGGACTTGCATAACAATGACTTTGTCCCACCTCTGAGGTGTGGACTCGAGTCATGTGACTTGGACTCGAGTCAGACTCGAGTCATGAATTTGATGACTTCAGACTCGACTTGGACTTGCATAACAATGACTTTGTCCCACCTCTGGTATATACTGTGTATATTACTGTATTTGTATCCGTGCATATTAACACAAACTCTGTAAATATGTATTACGTGTCAAGACGTACTCAGAAGTATTGTATGTGTTTCGTAACGGATTCTTTTAGGGCTCAGATCGCCACGTAAGTAAAATGTGTGTCGTAAACCCTCCTCCACCCGACACAGCCAATTGATAAAGTTGTCACGTGATGAACAATCGTGGCCAACGTATTACTGCTTCAGCAGCCCCACGACGTTGTGTTGTTGGAGAGCGACCTCACAACGTTTAACAAATGGCTTCAACGTTTCGCTGATATATGTTACAACCAGCATCATCAGGCAATTACCAGATTTGCGCAAATTATATGTGCGTGTGTATACGCGCACTAAAACTAACTCTGCAGCCCTCTGTCAATCCACTGCTGGATGAAGGCCTCCTGAGGTCGTTTCAATCGTGGGAGTTGCTTGACCACATTTCATCCCTAACCACCGCGCCCACCGTTCCACCATAATAATAATAATGCAATTATGTTATATTTGCGAGGTGGTCCACATTTGTACGTGTTCTGCTAAAAGTATTCATCGCATAGCAATCAAGGCAAAATATGTAATCCACGGAGCTAGAAAATTCTGAAATTATGCAACGAATGAAATGTAACAAGTACGGTTCTTTTTTTCTGTTTCATGCAGACGCACTTGAAAACATGCTTTGACCACCACGGGCGACTGGAACCTGGATTGAACCCATAAATCCCAGCGATGGTGGCTCAAGTGTCTTCCTAAGTGGCACGTGAAGCCCCCTTATCATGCCACGCGGCCTCCTCACTTTAATGTGTTGTTGTTATTGCGACACCCACTGTCAGAGCTCCAGTAAGCAGAGACGCCCAGCCAGGCCAACCCATTTTAAACATCGTCGCGGTCATCGGGAATATTTATAGACGGGCACCACTACGGACCATAGAAGACCCCCTCCCCCTCCCCCTGTCTTCTGCACTTAGAAGGGCGATGGGAGACGCAATAAGATGACTGGCTATGGGAGATCAGAATCTTTATTTAGACTGCAGCAGGAATCCGATGAGCTCTCAAGCTTTCTTTCACACATGGGGGGAGGGGGAGGGGGTCAGCTAGTTGCAACAGATGCCACCCGGAGCAGGGAGGCAATGAGTCGGAGGAAGACCGAGGATGCGAGATGGGTGACGGGATGCGGTGGAACGAAGACGCGAGGGCAAGGGGACGTGGGCAGAGGAGAGGCACGGAATAGAAGCACGCGGAGAAATCAAAATACGGGCAGCCGACCCCGTGAAATTTTTCGGGCTTGTCTGGCTTAGAATAAGATCGTTTTATCTTACGGCCACCGCCGGATTAATAACACTGGTCAACACACTTTTTCTGGCATAAGGTATTCCAACGGTTTTAAGGTAATTTTGGGGTGCTGATTCCAAATCTGTCTATCACATCAGGTTTTTGAGATATGAAACATTGCATTTTCAATAAAAACTGCAGAAGAAAAATATGAAATAAATGTAGATATCTACATAAAATGATATTATAAACACACTATCATAAAAATACAGCACCATATTTTAACACTAAAGCAGTCACTGACTCGCAACAACTTGCAATCATAAGTGACAGAGTTAATTTCGGGCAAAATCAATGAAAATGGGGTATGCCGATAGCATAAAAATGAGATGTGATAGGGCAAATCTGAGATCAGATTTGGAATCACCACCCTGAAATTTGTCTAAAACAACTGCAAAAGTCCAGGCCAGAAAAAAATGTTTTTTTTGTTGACCTGTGTAATCGTCGCTCATTGCCCCGGTGACGTTGAGCGCGACTACGTCAACAGTCGATCTGTCGAAGCGGTGATTCAAGTTCAGGTGCCACGCATCGGAATGATTGATAGATCACGGGACCTCCTTTGCCGGTACCAAAATATACTCTGACGTATGTCTTTTGATTGCACTCTGACCACAAGTAGTGTGGTTAATGCAGACATGATTCCTTGTTAAAGGTTTCAGTTTGGTGTTTTGACATCTTAACACGTGTTTTGTTGGAATGATTGATGTAAGTTTATTTTTGGTCACATTTAAATAGCGTTTGTTGGTTGTTAGGCTGTGTGCGTACGCGTTTTTGTGTGTCACGTGTGTATTTTTGTGTATGTGTGTGTCTGGGCCTCCCCGAGATCGACTCAGCCTCATATGAGTAACTGGTGTGGTGTGTGAACACTGCCGCTAGGGAGACAAAGGCGGCCGGGCGTGGGTCCTAGTCACCCACCCCGTCGTGTGCCATTCCAGGCTTCATAGGTGCTCGCTAACATCACTTGCCCCACCAATCTGCTCAAGGCTCTGCGTGGAGATCTTTGCATTTCACGTGCACATGTGCGTCATTTAAATGTCGGTGTTCTTGTTAAACTCAGATCCCACGTGGCCTACGGAAACCAGTGACGTGATTCAGAGTGAATGACCAAGAAACGCCACTAACGGACCGCTTAGCGAGACGACGTGCGAGTGTTGATCTCAGCATCAGTCCACCTATCGATCTGGACAACCCGCGTGCGCTTATTTGGAAATAAAAGTTGCCAGCGTTTGACTTGCCTCCAATAATAACCCATCCAAAACCGGACAGACGGATGCTTCACCGGTGCCTGTATTCCGCGCACCGCACGACTTAAATAAACACACGCGCCGTCAACGCGCGTGTGTTTATTATCGGTCACAATTAGCCATCGACGCAAGAAAAAACTTAATGAACAACAAACTTCGGTTGGCCTAACCCAGGCAAGCGTCAGTATTTTGAACCCAAAGAACGCAACGAAAGGGCAATTAAATTTGACAGCGCGAAGCTCGCGGTCACTGAACAGAGAAGTCGTTTAGCGACAACAGCGTCAAGCGATTGACGCGTCACCCACGTGCGTGCTTGTGTGTGTAGGTGTGTGTGTGTAGGTGTGAGTGTGTGTAGGTGTGGGTGTGTGTAGGTGTGGGTGTGTGTGTGTAGGTGTGGGTGTGTGTGTAGGTGTGAGTGTGTATAGGTGTGAGTGTGTGTAGGTGTGGGTGTGTGTGTATAGGTGTGTGTGTAGGTATGGGTGTGTTTGGTTGTTGAGCTGTGTGTATGTAGGTATGGGTGTGTTTGGTTGTTGAGCTGTGTGGGTGTGTAGGTGTGGGTGTGCTTGGTTGTTGGACCGTGTGTGTGTGCGTAGGTGTGGGTGTGTTTGGTTGTTGGACTGTGTGTGTGTGTGTATAGGTGTGGGTGTGTTTGGTTGTTGAGTTGTGTGTGTGTGTAGGTGTGGGTGTGTTTGGTTGTTGAGCTGTGTGTGTGTGTGTAGGTGTGGGTGTGTAGGTGTGTGTGTAGATGTGGGTGTGTTTGGTTGTTGAGCTGTGTGTGGGTGTGTGTGGGTGTGCTTGAGTGTTGAGCTGTGTGTGTGTGTAGGCGTGGGTGTGTTTGGTTGTTGAGCTGTGTGGGTGTGTATAGGTGTGGGTGTGTTTGGTTGTTGAGCTGTGTGTGTAGGTGTGGGTGTGCTTGGTTGTTGAGCTGTGTGTGTGTGTAGGCGTGGGTGTGTTTGGTTGTTGAGCTGTGTGGGTGTGTATAGGTGTGGGTGTGTTTGGTTGTTGAGCTGTGTGTGTAGGTGTGGGTGTGCTTGGTTGTTGAGTTGTGTGTGTGTATAGGTGTGGGTGTGTTTAGTTGTTGAGCTGTGTGGGTGTGTGTGTAGGTGTGGGTGTGTTTGGTTGTTGAGCTGTGTGTGTGTGTAGGTGTGGGTGTGCTTGGTTGTTGAGCTGTGTGTGTGTGCAGGTGTGGGTGTGTTTGGTTGTTGAGCTGTGTGTGTGTGTAGGTGTGGGTGTGCTTGGTTGTTGAGCTGTGTGTGTGTGCAGGTGTGGGTGTGTTTGGTTGTTGAGCTGTGTGTGTGTATAGGTGTGGGTGTTTGGTTGTTGAGCTGTGTGTGTGTGTAGGTGTGGGTGTGTTTGGTTGTTGAGCTGTGTGTGTGTGTAGGTGTGGGTGTGCTTGGTTGTTGAGCTGTGTGTGTGTGCAGGTGTGGGTGTGTTTGGTTGTTGGGCTGTGTGTGTGTGTAGGTGTGGGTGTATTTGGTTGTTGGACTGTGTGTGTGTGTAGGTGTGGGTGTGTTTGGTTGTTGGACTGTGTGTACATGTGAAGTGTGTGGTACAGGTCTGTGTGGGGAGACAAAGGCGGCCGGGCGTGGAGCTGGCCACCCACCCCCTCGTGTGCCGTGCCGGCCTACAAAGGTGCTACTCGCTAACAGCACTTGCCCCAACCGTCTGTTAAGGCTACACGGGGGAGCTTTGTCTTTGGTTGTTGGACTTGTTTCTGTGCGTGGACGTGTGGATGTTTACGTGTGTGCACACGTGCGTTCATGTTTATGTTGTGTTCACTAGCAGTACTCTCCCCCAACAGCAGTCGACATGCAGGCTATACGGGTGATGAGTCTGTGTATGTACTCGTACGTGCGTGTGTGACGATATATCTGAACCGGTTCTGCGCCTCCCCTAGATCGACTCAGCCTCAAATGAGTGTCTAAACACCGCCACTGGGGAGACGAAGGCGGCCGGGCGAGGTGCTGACCACCGCACACCATCGTGTCCCTTCACAGGGGCTGCTCGCTTGTAGCACTTGCCCCAACAGTCTGTACAGGCTATACGGTGTGGGGGAATCTTTGTGTTTATGTGTGAGTGCGTGAGTGTGTGTGAGTGTGAGAGTGCGTGAGTGTGTGTGAGTGTGTGTGAGAGTGTGTGAGAGTGTGCGTGAATGTGTGAGTGTGTGCGTGAGTGTGTGTGAGAGTGTGAGTGTGTGTAAGTGTGCGTGAGAGTGTGTGTGAGAGTGTGAGAGTGTGAGTGTGTGAGAGAGTGTGTGTGAGAGTGTGTGTGAGCGTGTGAGTATGTGTGTGCGCGAGTGTGTGAGTGAGTGTGAGCGTGTGAGTATGTGTGTGAGTGCGTGTGTGTGCGTGTGAGTGTGCGTGAGTGTGTGTGAGTGTGAGAGTGCGTGAGTGTGTGTGAGTGTGTGTGAGAGTGTGCGTGAATGTGTGAGTGTGTTCATGTGAGAGTCCGTGAGTGTGTGTGTGAGTGCGTGAGAGTGTGAGTGTGTGTGAGTGTGCGTGAGAGTGTGTGTGAGTGTTTGAGAGTGTGTGAGAGTGTGAGTGTGTGTGTGAGTGTGTGTGAGTGCGTGAGTGAGTGTGTGTGAGAGTGTGTGCGTGAGTGTGTGTGTGAGAGTGTGAGTGTGTGTGTGAGTGTTTGAGAGTGTGTGTGAGAGTGTGTGTGAGAGTGTGCGTGAATGTGTGAGTGCGTGAGAGTGTGTGTGAGAGTGTGAGTGTGTGCGTGAATGTGTGAGTGTTTGTGTGTGAGAGTGCGTGAATGTGTGAGTGTGAGTGTGTGCGTGTGAGAGTGTGCGTGAGAGTGTGAGTGTGTGTGCGTGAGAGTATGTGTGAGTGTGTGAGTGTGTGTGAGCGTGTGAGTATGTGTGTGCGCGAGTGTGTGAGTGAGCGTGAGTGTGTGTGAGAGTGTGAGTGCGTGTGCGTCATCTCACCGACAGACTGATGACGTTGGTCAAGTTCATGTTTTTTGCCGAAGTAAAGCCCCGAGTTGTTCACCGGGGGGCGTTTGGAGCAAATGTGGTTCTCTCTCTCCGACTTCTCTTCTGCTGCTGCTGGTGGTGCTGATGTCCCAGTGACATCAACATCACCGTGGCCTCCTCCGTGATTGTTGTTGTGGTGATGGGGGGGGGGGGGCTGCTTTCTTTCACAAGTGGCCCCGTGTTCTTCTCGTGGAGTCTCTGCACCGAGCGCACCGCGTGCGGGAGACGGCGGCGGTCACGACATCACTCGCCGTGCCCCCGTTGCTGTGGCTGCCATTTGTGTGAATGGCTCAAAACATGGGAACGTGGAGGAGGAGGAGGAGGTGGTGGTGGTGGGGGGGAGGAGAGTTAGTGTGGGTTGTCGATGGTGGTTTGAAGGGGTAGGGTTGAGGGGAGAGGGAGTGGGTTGAGGGGGGGGGGTGCTCAGAGCAGTGAAGGTTTTGGTGTGACAGCTCGAGTTACTGAAACGGGACTACGGGCGGTTGACTGAAGAGCTCCGTGGGTGGTGGGCTGGCTGGCTGGCTGGGAGGGTGGCTTGTTTGGGTGGCTGAACAGCGAGGATAATAAGGCTGAATTGGAATAAAAATGCTGAATTAGAATAATAAGGTTGAATTCGAGGAGGCTTTAGTATATTCTCCGCACAGAACTTCGGGGGTGGGGGGGGGGGTCTTATAATCTGGTAGATGTGTATGTTGTATGTTTTGGTGTGACCACATTAGTATTTCAGTAGGCTTTACATGGTAAGTTAATTTTTTTTTTACTTTTTTTGTTTATTTTTAAGTGATTTGTTTACCTTTCCTAAACGTTGCACTCCTATCGTGTTTGTGTACTGTTTGTTGTTGTACCGTTCTGACCTCGTGCCCCTACTGAGCATCCGTGAAAAGAGCTTCATAGCTCATCGGATTCCTCCAGTATAAATAGAGCTTCCGATGCTGACACCCTGCGCACGTTTGAGGCGCGTCTTGCTTTCCGGAGCGTCTGATAATATAATCCCGAGTGTACGGTAGTGATAGTCTGATAGAAGAGTGGGTTGGGGTGTTAGTTGGTGCGATTGGGTTGGGGATTCTGGAATGGCGTTGGTAGGAGGGTGATGGTGGTGGTGGCGGGGGTAGAGGCGAGAGAGGCCGGCAGGGTGGGTGGCTCGTGTGGTTGGGGGACGCGATGTTCAGAGAATTTCTAGGGAGGGCTAAACACGAAAGTTGAACCAATCCCATCTCGTCCCACTCAGCCAAACATCAACACCCCCACCCCCCGCCACCCCCTTTGCTGACCTATAGGAAAATTCTCGGGGGGCGTTACTCCAGCTCGACAATTATGATTCATCTTCGCCGAGTACGGAGTGGGCACGCTCTGTACGACCGCACCCAGCCGGATAATGTTTCACCGCGGCTGCTGTGCCAGCCTGGGCCCCCCCAATCGGACAACTAAACCTTGTGGCGGGACCCCCCCGGGGTTCAGATGTCGGATGCCGTGCGAAACGCAACGATTGACCTCATGCAAGTGACCGTTTTATTCGGATTATAAGACGCTCCGGAAAGTACGACTCCTGACCCCCCCTCCCCTCTGCCCAATATCTGTCCTCATTTGAGTACCTGGGCGGTCTGTGAAAATATCGCCACTGGGGAGACAAAGGCGGTCGGGCGTGGTTCTTAGTCATAACAACACAGCCCCTTGTGCGCCTTCATAGGGGCTCGCTAACAGCACTAGCCCCGTTTGCTTGGGAAGACTATACGGGGGTTTTTTATCTCTCATCTATGCACAACTGTGTACATGACTACTTACATGCATACCAGTAGTACCACGCGTGTAGGCAGTGCACACACACACCTACCGACGTGCACACGCCACCAATTCACACACACACTACGCCACTCACACACAGACAGACACGCACACACATCAATCACACCAATCCCCGCACACCGCACAGAGGAATCAAACCACATTCCAATTACACACACATTGCGCTATCATCCACATGCGCACAGTCCTTACATACCAGCGACACCACACAAATACACGCCGCAGATGGGCGCGCACACACACACAGACACGCCGTACTGCACAGACAGAACTATCCGTACTCGAACGTTGAGCCAAGCAAGGCTGGCTCTGCTGATGAGACGCAGTCGGTGCAGCCGAATACTGGTCCACGTCGTTTGCTCGTCAACGCTGCTGAAACGATTCAATCCTCGAAGGCCGTGCGGGTGAAGGCTTCCGTAAGAAACGCAGTGATATTTGTCTGCTTACGTATGTTGATTTTTATTTTCTCTCCACAACCTACGCGAATGGGTATTTCGAGTCATCCTAATGACACCACTTAAGACGTGATACGGTTACGACTTGGATTCGTGTCCTGTAGTTAGTGTGTTAACGCAGATGTGTCCCAACATATAGAAATATGTGGTATCAACACACCACTGACATGATTTATATGTCAACCATGAATAACCACGTACACACCCAACTCACCCTACTCACATGGAGACCACTTAAGCAAACCCTTTCACGTACCCCAGCTGAGCTAACTACACGCATCTGCGTGCATACACACCCCGCTCAGACACAAGCACTCACGACTACCCACCTACGAACCCCACCACTAAAACAAGACATAGATGACCCCCCCACCTCCCCCGTGTAGTCTTAGCAGACTTTTGGAGCAAGTGCAATTAGCGAGCACATTTCAAGGCCGGAACGGTACGCGAGGGAAGGGGGGGGGTGACTGGCCGACCGCCTTTGTCTCCCCAGTGACGATGTTTACACACCACATGAAGTACTAATTTGAGGCAGAGTCGACCTAGGAGAGGCACAGGACCGGTTCAGATAATCGTCACTGGTGTTGACCGTGAGCGGGAATCGAACTCGGGTCGCCAGGTTGGTAGTGCAGCGCGCTAACCGCTGCGCCACCGCTCCCCACGACTTCACATGCACACAGCATCAACAACAGCACACACCACCAGCGCACCCTCTCACTCCACTCACGTCAACCATAAATACATCAACTATTGGGGTATAGATCCTGTTAGCGAGCACTTATTAAGACCCAAACGGTGCACAAATGGGTGATGTAGCCTAAACCACGCCTGACCGCCTTTGTCTCTCTAGTGGCGACATTAACACTCGGCACCGATTACGCGTTTAAGGCCCGAGTCAACCTACAAAAGGCTCAGGACTGGTTGTGGGTATTCGACACTGATGTTGGCTGTGAGCGGTAATCGAACTCAGGTCACCGCGGTCAAAACACATTGTGCTAACCGTTGCGCCACATCAAAGCACGCGCGCGCACACACAGACGCATCACCCACGCAACAGTCTGTTAGAAGGACACGTGCCTCTTTCCGCTCACAGATATGAGTCATCCAGTCATGACACACAAGGGCGAAGTTTGTTCTAGTTTCTGGACAGACGTGAAACGCGCTGAAAGCGCAGCAAAGAGTGAAGGGGAAAATTAACTATATTCGGCATTGAGCATGCTCGTTGGCAAAAACCTGCATCTATGTGTGCGGCGTTTACCATCCTCCTGGTATGTGTTGTGGGTTTTCTCCTACTACTCCCGTTTACTTCCACATAGCCAACACTCGTTCATAGCATTGGCCAAATATTGCAATGTAGCAGGTGGTATGAATGCAATGTTGCAGCTCTTTGTCAATCCACCGCCGGATGAAGGCTACCCGACGCCGTGTCGATGGTGTTGTTGGTGGTTATTTGACCATACTTCACCACGTTTGTCAATGCGTGTTGGGTTGACGGGGGAAGTCACAGATTTTAGCTGTGACTGGCAAGTGCGCTAACCACTGCGCCACCACTCCGCGGCATATGTAGCCGGACCCTACTTGCCAGAGGGTACGTATTGAGACTTTCCTGGCTGGATAAACAGTCGTAATTTTAGTTTTACTTTGATCGTTATTTAAATACTCCCCATAGGCTCAGCAACAAACGACGTGAACTCCGACTGACACCCGCGCAACCCACACGGCCACAGTGCTACAAGACGAAGGCGGGAGTGCTCATGGCCTGCCCCATCTGGACGTCTGTGACAAAGCGCTTAACAGGTCATCGGATTTCCTTCGGTTTAAATAAATATTCTGATGCAGATTAACGCCGCCGGCAGCGTCCGTGACATTTTCGCGATGCTCTCAACAACAGCAACGCCGACACCTCGATACGAGGAGCCAGGTCGCTCTGAACCGATGTCAACATCGCCCTAAAGTTAGTTGTATTCTTCTCTCTGTAAATGATATTGCTGCCACTTCTGGATGTAACACGTTGCAGTGGCGACTTTTTCTCTAGCCGGTAGGAGATTCCCTCTGGCACGGTTTGGAGGATACATCTGGCCAGAAATAGTCTTCGGCGCTTTCTTTTTTGTCTTAGGGGAACGGAACTTGGTCTGTGAGATGTCTCCATTCCGTGAGTAGGAGGTAAAGTTCCCCCCCCCCCCCCCACTGTGTCCGGTCACTCCCCAAAAACGTTTTAGATACGGCTCGGAGACACATAAAGTTGCACACACACACGCACTCGCAAAGACAAAGATCCCCCCTATAGTCTTCCGAGACTGTTGGGGCAAGTGCTGCTTGCGAGGATCTTTGAACGCGGTCACATGGCGGGGTGAGGTGGTCAGCACCACGCTCGGTCACCTTTGTCCCTCCCGGTCCTTGTGTGTGTGTTTTATACACCGCACCAGCTACTCATTTAAGGCTGGGTCGATCTAGGTGAGGCCCAGCGGGAATCGCCGGGTTCGTAATGCAGCTGCGCTAACCACAACACTATCCCGCGCACAAACAACGCACACACGGCACGGGCATATATCCAGACAGCACACAAAGACAAAGATCCCCATATACCGTTTAAACGGCTGAAGGGGCAAGTGCTGTTAGCGAGCACCTATGGAGACCAGCACGGCACAAAGATCCCCCTCATAGGCTTAACATAATTCTGGGGCCAGTGCTGTTCGCGAGCACCTATGGAAGCCAGCATGGCACACCCACAGACACACACACACGCGCAAACATCCACTGGGAGACCCTTTCGTTCGCTGGACACTCCCGACTGCCAAACAGTTGAAGTGCCTCTCTGTGTCCGGAGTGGGTTGGAGGGGGGGGAGGGTGATTTCTCCGGTTCTGAAAGGACATCGGCTCTACACGGGGCGCCTGGAGGAAGGAGGGAGAGAGAGAGGTGTGACAGGCAGCGAGAGATTGTTTCTATTATATATGGAGAGATAAAGTGGGTTAATTTTTTAACATAATACAGGAAGGAAAAGCGGCATCGAATGGCATCCGACTCAACTCGAAAATGAAAATGGTCGTAAGAAATGCCCCATACACGCATCGAATGAATTTACAAAGAGGGGGCATGAAACGTCAGTTGTCTAAAAAAAAACCCCCACTCAGCCATCAGCATTGTGATCACGTGGTCCTCACCACTGAACATGCCTTGCATTGCGCAAGAGCGAAAATGACAGCGTAATACTCCTCGAAAGTCCTGGCCCCGAAAATTGTTTAATGTGATCGTCAAATGTTCTTTAAACATATTGATAACAACTAAATACATCAATAATGTATTTCCCTTTGTCTATCCACAGCCGGGAAAAGGCGACCTCATGCGGTGTTGGTAGGCCTCGGCAAGGTAAGGTAAAGTGTAAAAAGCAACGAGCCTACCTTTACCCTACCTTTTACCTTACCACAATACAATCACTCTACCCTACCTTTTACCCTTTAGCAGGTAAGGCAAAAGGTAAAAAACAACGAGCCTACCTTTACCCTACCTTTTACAATTACCCCTTGGCATGTCGACACCTTCACCCTTTAGCTTGACCCTTTTATCCGGTAAAAAGGGTAAATTACCTTACCTTGACGAGGCCTAGGTGTTGGCCATGGGGGTTATTTCACCAATACCTTACCTGCACACCGATCAGTGAGAGTTGATAAAGTTGGGGGGGGGGGCGCAGAGTCTGGCTCAGATGTCACTGCTGACGTCGGCCCTGACTGGGAATTGAACTCGGGTCACTGGGTTCAAGAACGCGGTAACCCTCACCACCGCGCCGCTGCTCATCCCCATATTAATAGCAGACATAACAACAACGTACCCCAAAAAAATACCTTCGTTCGTGGCATTCTTAGTGTCACTTTCATTACCAATGCATCTTGGCAGAAACGATTACAAGTGAATAGCTTAATGACTTTAAATGGCGATAAAATGGAGCGGATGAGAGACAACATAGAGAGGTGGGGAGTATGGAGGACAAACTGAACAATCACATTTGCATACACTGGGTTAGTTGGTTGGTCCCAAACATATGTAGGAGTTCCACGGTGGCGACAGTTTAATCCCGACCCTGACGCCCGCTGTGTATTTAGATTATTTTGCTGCTCTAAATGAACCTCATGGCGGGACCCCGGGGTCCCATAAGCCCCCCTCCCCCCCCCGGCTCTCGCATGAACTGCGTTGCGATGTCATTTCACGTCTGTTGAAGACGAACGACACGGCGATCTATTCATCTCGATGAGCTCTACACGATGCGCTAATCAACGTTTCAAAGTTTTGTTAATGACTACGGCAATTTTGGCAACGACGGGTGCTTGGTGAAGAACGAGAGGATTGATTTCTGGTGGGTCGCGGCTTTTATGTGCGCGGTGGGACGGAGTCGCCAAAATTTAATTTATTAATTACGATTTTGACTTCCGTTTATTCGGGACCCCAGGGTCTCGCCAGAAGATTCAATTAATGTCCAAACGATAAGCCACTTTGTTGAGTTATCATTTGTGGCCAGGTCTCTTTTGAACAATAAGTTAATACCTCAGTGGGCTTTGTCTGGTAGCATGTGGCTGGTTGAGTGCTGTATTTGTGGTGTTTGGGTGATTTGTTTACCTTTCTTGTACTTTTCACTTCTATCGTGTTTTTTTACTGTTTGCTGTTGTAACGTTCTTACCCGTCCCGACTGGACATGTGTGAAAGAGAGCTTTATAGCTCATCGGATTCCTCCAGAATAAATTAATATTCTGATTCTGATATTTGGAGTTTGCGTGTCTCTCTCCCCGTGGACACGCGCGTTTTTCTCTGGTTTCTCCGGTTTTTTCCTCTCCACATTTAGAAACACGTGTTTAAAGTATTTTACTGATATACATTTCCACGTGATAAGCCATTTCACTGGGCTATCACTTGTGGCCAGGTCGCTTCTGAAAAAGAGCTACATTTCTCACTGGGCCTTACCTGGTAACATAAAACATAGTTTACTTCGAGTTTAGTTCATAAAGGCAGGCCATGAATTTGCTGTAACGTAACGACTGCGATCCATTCTACTTCATATCTTCTCCACGTTTGACCGTTCCCTATTGCGGTACAGCGTCGCATATCCGACTCACTAGCGATTGAAGGTATAGCCAGGCAATGGGAAAACGTCAGAGGTGTGACCATCTTTAGCACACGGCAATTAAACCGTGCGTAAGTAGGTCACTGGACAAAAAACAAAGTGCAACTGCTCTCGACATGGGCGAATGCTTTTCTGTACTTTGAACTTAAGCGAATGTACGCGAGATTGAGAATACACGACTGGACGTGAAAAGGTTGGCTTTGTGAGCATCTATTAAAGAAAAATATGACGGTCAAACATTGCACAAATACTGCGGCTAATAGTTCAATATGGATACGTGTGACGGTCACATATGCGACGCTGTACACTGGGCCTACATTTCCCACTCGATTTATTCCAGCACCCTCCTAGGCTGACTTGGAGTATGAATTATCGGCGTACAGCACTACCGCTAGAGTACAGAGTACGCTTGTCTCTAACAATTCACTATTATTTTACCTGCCTGTATCCCTAGAATCCCACGAACGGGTTGATACCACGAGGACAAAGTCAGGCGAGTTGGATGTGGCGTGCCAAAATAATATCCGGACTGCCTGAAATTGTGCATTGCTACGACGTTGTACTTAAGGCATTAAGCCCACCTTGATGGCTTTATGCGGAGTGTTTCCCGCTGCTAGCTCCACCGGAATGCCCCCCTCCCCCACACACAGATTGGTTACACGTCCCACTCATTTAGAATGAGCCCATGGGCCAAACTTAGAGGTGCTTGGCGCGGCGGCGGCGGGGGGGGGGGTCGAACGAAACGAACCCACGGATTATTTTGGGACTCTGTACAGACGCGGCGGTGGAGCATTGCGTTATGTCGGTGGTAAACAAAACAAAAAGAAACCGATTTGCGCGAGTGACGTTAATGTGCGTGCGCGTGCCGCTTGAGACGAGGGTTGGGGTCAGAGGGAGGTTAGTGACGGCGGCAGCGGCGGTGGTGGCGGGCCGTGGTAAGCGCTCGACGCGATTGCACAAAGTCCCGGCTTGGGAACATGGAGTTCCGCTCCAAGTTTTATTACCCCCCCCCCCCACCACCGCCCCCCACCGCCCCCCCACACCGCCTGCACAGCACGCGGCTGTAATGAGACGTGGTTGGAAACACTCGGTCTGCTTGTTTTCGCTTCATTTCGGTTCTCCGGTCAACTCGATAGGCGTGGTAGCCACACCTAGGGTCTGACTCCAGACGCAACGTGGACGTTGAATCCATCTGTGCGGAGCTGTGAGTGTCATCCTCAACACGGAGCAAGCGCTAGGCGTGGAGGACTGCACGCTCGTGATGGGGAACTTTGGAGGCAAGGGTTGGTGGACCAGCGCAGATTTGGTGAAGTCCCCAAACACACTGGGCTGTGAGGTGGCCAGAGGATTTCACAAAACCGAGTGGGTAATTCCACCTGTCTGTTTGGACCTTAGAGGATGTATCCCCTCTTACGTGTGCGCTTACTCCGGTTACTACAGTTTCATCCCACATGCCACTCACTAGTGTAATTGGCCAAACATTCTGAAGCAAGACCTCCCCCACCACCCTGAAAAAAAACCCTCTCGTGTCTCGGCGAGGCTTTCTTGGGTATTTGAAGGGCAACAGATGTAATTACTTGGTTTGTCCCATGGAGTGACTCATTCCCGTCCATAGGAACATGGCATTTCCACCACTCGTTCAACACAGTGAACAGGGGGATGAGCATATCTCCGTGCTCTGACGGACGTGTAAGATGTCAGTGGCATAGCTGCAGAGTGTGCAGGCGGTGCAACTGCGCCAGGGCCCACAAACGGCAGGGCCCGAGGTGTGGAGCTAGAACCCCTGCCAACTACGCCACTCTGATGGAGCTGTGGCCGTTGTCATATGCAAATTCCTTTGTCAAGGCGCTCTTCCCCCTCCAACCCAGCTTAAATATACGCTGCCAAGCCTGGTGGTGTTCAATCAGACGCTGTCTTTCCGACAGACCTGTTCTTCACCTGAGGACGGCTGCTTGCGTTGTGGCCGAAACGTCGTGAGAATTATTTTATTATGTTTTATTTTTATTATTTTATTATTTCCCTTCTACGTGACTCTACCGAAAGAACCAAGAAGATGAATGCGGATTCGTCTAAAGTGGCTGCGTCAGTCAGCATAGGCTGCAGGAGTTAGCATAATTATAAGCAGAGCGGTGAGGGCTTAGGAGGATTCGAGTGATGCAAGCATATGAAATTGGTGACACCATCACCAGCTTGCACTGAATTATGCTGACGATATCACCTCTGAAAAAACAGGTGTATGTATCATCATCAGCCTTGATTAATCCATTGCGGGGATGAAGGCATCCCTGTTCCGTCCCCGTCTCTCACGGGCGTGCGACGCAATAATCCATCTCGCACCTGCACACGAGATGAGATGATCTCATCGCTCCATCTCCACAGTGGGCCTCCTCGTGGTTGTGTTGTGTGTACGTTGAACTTCTTTCACGCCGTACATAGCCAACCATGCTAATCGGAGGTGCGGGAGAACTAAACACAAAAATAAATTCTTAATGAAATTAGTTTTCGAATCTAGATTTAAAAGTGCATAGCTCCAGTGGCGTCCTAATATCGGAAGGAAGAGCGTTCCAGACGGCCGTGGCTGCCACTGCCTCTCTAGTCTCGACCACCGACCGTCTCTTTCTCTCTCTCTCTCCAGCGATGTGTCTTGCGTAAGTCCGGCTTACGTTTTCCCGAGTAAATATAACGTCTCGTCCTGCGTTGGCACGGGCCGTTTACGGGTTATGACATTAAAACCAAAAAAACTTTCCGTTCATATTTCCACGTAAAATTCTAACATGGTTTGAGTCCATATGGCTATGGTATTTTTTTTCAAGACCAATAATGCGCACATCAATATTCCTTAACGGTCAATGTGGTGTCTGTAATTCTGCATCTGCTTCACTGATTCACGCATTCACCTCTCTCGATGTATTTACTCCCCCCCAACCCCCCCGCAAAAAGGGGGTGTAGGTGGCCGATGCCTTTTTGTTGAGTAACAGTTGCAGCATAGGGCCCTGAGCGCACATGGGAGGGACGGTGTGTGTGTGTGTGTGCGTTGTTGATGACTGGTACCAGCGGTGTCAAGATAGGCATCTGTGGAGGAGGCTCGTGAAGGACGCTACTGGGCAGTTGGAGGCAGTCGCCCTCCAACAACAACGGAGGGCGGAGGAGCGACGCTCACAACAACGAGCGGAGCGCCGGGTGGATAAAGCACAGCAAGTTGGTACAGTAGGGGGCACAGTTGGTGCATCAGCCAGTCATCTCGGTCATCTCGGTCAGTCGACCCGTGGCACCTGGGTCTGCCCCGTGACCTCCTGCCAGCTGGCGTTCGACACTTCACGTGGCCTCAAGGTGCACTTGGCCTGGCACAAGCGTCGTGGTGACGTCACCGCCACTTAGTGGCGAATGGCGGTTGTTGTTGTTGTTATTGCAGTGGGGAGCGGTGGTGTAGTGGTTAATGCGCTGCACTACGAACCTGGCGACCCGGGTTCGATTCCCGCTCACGCCCAACACCAGTGACGATTATATTAACTGGTTCTGGGCCTCCCCTAGGTCGACTCAGCCTCAAATAAGTACGTGGTGTGTAAGCATCGTTACTAGGGAGACAAAGGCGGCCGGGCGTGGTGTAAGCCATTCACCCCCTCGTGTACCGTGCCGGCCTTCATAGGTGCTCGCTAACAGCACTTGCCCCAACAGTCTGTTAAGCCTATACGGGGGATCTTTGTTGTTATTGCCCCCTCCCCACCCACCCCCTATTTCCTCACGGCCACTACTGAAATGAATGACATTCTGTATTAAGGACGCCGTGCGGGCAGCAATGCAGGGATTTTTTTTCTCTCTCTCTCTCACATTTCTATTGGCAAGACCTCCCAGACTTGTGCTGCTGGGTGTTTGTCACGTGCTTGTACGGTTCAGAGTTGGAGTCAACAATAATTTATGTGAGTAATAATAAGGGGGGGGGGGGTGCTGGGGTGGAGAGCGGTGGAGTAGCGGTTAGCGCACTGCGCTATGAACCCGGCGACCTGAGTTTGATTCTTGACCACGGCTAACATCAGTGGCGAGTGATATCTGAACCGGTTATCGGCACCCCCACCTCAACCTTCACCAATCCGTACTGACCAGCGCAGTGAAGTATGGTCAGAGGACCACATGACTGACACAGCGTTCAGAGGGCTTTACCCAACAGCGGATGGGAGTAGGGCTGTAAATCAAATCAATAAAAAACATGTAAGGTAATTGACTTTCCAATTGAAAGCCTCAATTGAGTTATTTAGAGGGTAACTGTCAATTAATGAGTATTTAGCGTATAGGGAAATCCCAGAGTGCCTGGAGAAAACCCTATGTATACGAGGAGATAGCATTCAAAACTCGAATCCATTGCTGATTGGGTAGACTCAAGCAGTCTGCAATCCAAATACTAGCCAGGCCTTTAGGCTGCTTAGGGCGCTTTAGTCACAACGTGTTACATTGGTTCAACTCAATCGCGACGGATGGGCGTGACCAACAATACGCCCGGCCGCCTTTGTCTCCTCAGGTACTCATCGGTTCAACTCAATCGTGTAACTGATTTACCCCCCGCGATCACGACCTGCACCCCACCAGTTCCATCCGACAAAGAGTCTCGAGCCAATGATGAAGGAGCACGACACAATACGTATGCTAAGAATGTACAAGTGCATGTACAGGCCCCCTGCGTTCATCCACTGCTGGATGAGGGCCTCCCCATGACGCGTTGGTCGTACAGAGTCATTTTACCCATACTTCACCGCGCGGGTCAGTATGGGTTGGTAAAAGCAGGCAGCAGAGACGTGCAGTGAAATCCGAGATTTTGCAGCACCGCCGTTTGGGGCTCACCCAAATGGCCCCGCAGCCGAGAGCACGTGTTGATGTGTGGTCGTCGCCCATCCAAGCACTATCCAGGCTCATCACTGCTTAGCTTCCGAGACCTGCTGAGAACTGATGCACACATCCAAACTGACATGGTCGTAGTCACACATGTAAACTAACCACGAATTGTACACCCAAATGAATGATGGTCCTGACAGCTTCATCACAAATGACTCCAGCATGCAATATATCTGTGTTCACAATCGCCGCTGTAGGAAGCTTGGTGTGTGTGTGTGCGCCTGTGTCACAACAGCACAAGGCCATAATTGCAATGGGTGGGTGTTCAACCGCAATTGCTCTAGCATCAGATGCAGTAAAAATAGACAAAATTATGGGATAATCGGCGTACGTCTCATTTCCACGAATAATAGCCGCGCGCGACGCAGAGCGCGCCTGCGTTTGCAAACAACAAATGGCTCCTGCCGGGGATTGTATGAGCTGGGCAAATTGAGACATCTCGCTGTTTATATTCGACATTCAATTTTTTTTTACAATATTGCTTGTTTACATTTGTTTAACAAACCTGACTCGGCTGATGAGACTCACAGGGGGTGAAAAATCAGTTGAGCATCTGCTCGCTTTGAATGAATGCCGCTCGTTATTGGTTTTGCGGATATCCGGGCGGTGTTGGCACACCTGTTAACCAGTCCTGTGGAGGAGGTGTGAGGGTTGGTGAAGCACACAGCTGTTTGTGAAAGTCCCTACTTATGATCCTAGCTTGCCTTGAGAAGGCGGTACAACAAAGTGCGGATTAATATAATCTGTCCTTTCTGTACGGGATTGAGTGTTGCCCCCTTTCATGCGTCAGTTTTCTCCGGGTGCTCCGAGTTTTTCTCCCACATGTATTAAACGCTCATTAATTGGCTGAAAACATCTTAATATTGACAGGACTGCAGAGCTTGGACAGCTGTTCCTAGCACCGGCTCACCAGCTTGTCTGTGGTCCCTCGGCGATCGCAAGAGGCAATTTGTAATGAACGATGACGACGTGAAAGATAAAACGAAATATTATTTTAATTATTATGAACTCTCAACTACTTTTTGGGGAGCGCCAGCATTTCCGCGCGTTGTCAAAACACGGTGTGTCAAGAGACAAGCGGGTTCGTTCATACCCACGTTGGGTGGCAAGTTCAAGCAGAAGTCACCGCGAGCAGTGTCCACTATGAGCAACACAGCTTCGGGTACATACCGTCTGTTTTATCGACACTCTTCATATTTATTTTCATGTTCTGTAGATGTGCCATATCACGTTTGTCGTGTCATATCACGTTTATGTCATCGTATGTTTAACAGAAAACTTTGGTAGCTATTTAAAAAGTTTCCACAGCCATCTTGCTATGATATTTATTCGTGATTTTAAGATAAATGCCTCAAGAAAAAAATCATTGTAAGCATTTTAATGGTACTGATATGTCACTTTTGAGTCAATGACTCAAGAACTGATAATTGCCCACAGGCGAATTGTGTGAATTTCACAAAGCCATGTCTCTCCTCTCGAATGCCACTGAATAGGTTGTGCTGCATGCAGGGCTTAATATTTGCACTCAATATTTTCCAGAAACGCTGCTAGGCTGGCTTTGAGTAGGGATTATTGGAAGAAGGCACTACCACTGGAATGCAATGGTATGCCTATGCAAAATATGTGATCGTACACTATATTTCTAAAATGCTGTGAGGTCAAAGTACTATTACGAGGACAAAATAATGCGAGATGGATATGTCGTGCCAGAACAATTGCCAGAACAGAGTTCCGGACTGTTCCGCCTGAAATTAAACACTGCCTGCATCTTAAGACCGCAAATCAGAGGTGTGAGCCAATACTAACCAGTTAAAAATTGTGCAACATCGGGAACATTAAAACATATTAACAGCTTTGGTTTGCTTTATGCAAATAACAGTGTGTAGAAATGTAAACACGAATGGAATTTAAAAGAGTCCGTATTTTTAAATAACTATTGAAGAAACAAGTTATTAAACTCTCTGTCGAGTTTATATTCTATACTAAACCAGAGGCCGGCAAACAACATATCAAGAAGATACGTTTTTTTTCGAATTCGGCACGTGGCGAACAACGCCATGACGCATTCCTCAATGAGCCGCATTTGGCTCTGGAGTTACACGTTGCTTCCCCCTGTAATAAACAGACTCCGTTTTGCATGAATGTCAATCCATTGAAATGTTGTTTTATATATATCTCTGTAATAACAAAACCGTGGATTGTATATACGGTATGCTTTGGCTTCTCAGGGGGATGATAGGCCATGGTCAATACTAATAATGGAGTGGCAGCCAGAGAATGGAATGCATCCGAGAGTAAGTCCACTGAGGATATGGAGCAATGAAATCCGTTCATGTGCTCGATTGATGCTTGTTGCATCACACGTTTGTGAGAGGTGGGCAGCAGTTTGGGTAGGCTTTCATCCAGCAGTGGATTTATCATGGCTGATAATTATAAATATTAGGCTTTACTATGAAGCCTGTCTACAGGAACGTACTGTATCTCTCGGAATGCTGCTGTGGGAGGTTTACTGGATATTTTAAAGGGCACTGATGATAAATACGGATACCTGCACGGTAAAACTTCGTTATTCATTTAGGTTTGATCTTTAAGGCCTAGATATAACCTATGTAATGTTGGTGCAGTCCACGAAGTGCAATCGTATCGAGGGCTATCGATCGCACCACTATTGGCAGAGCGTTGCGTCGTTATTGCACTATGCAATCAGTCGCAGCGCGCTTGCGCAATCGCGACCGATTGAGCCAGTTATTATTTTTGTTTATCAACAAAAATAACCAAATGCGTGTCAAGTTACGTCTATTTTGTTTCACCAGGTAGGAACTCAAAGACCAGGATAATATAATTTTCACGAGTGACCTGAGTCACCAAAATGTCAAAAGCAAAAGAGAGCACAGCATTGAAGCACGTGTGTGCGTGCAGGTATGCGTTTGTCGTGGTGTTTGCTCACGGTCAACACCAGTGACGATTATCTGAAACGGTCCTGGGCCTCCCCTAGGTCGACTCAGCCTCGAATGAGTACCTGATGCAGTGTGTAAACATCGCCAGTCGAGAGACAAAGGCGGCCGGTGTGGTGTTGGCCACATACACCCTCGTGTGCCGTTCAGGCCTTAATAGGGGCTCCCTAACAGCAATTGCCCAAACAGTTTCTTAAAGTCTCTATGGGCGGGGGGGGGGGTCTTGTGTTTTGTGTGATTGGGTTGGCGTGTGTATCCAACATCGCCCCCTACTGCAAGCCTTAGCAGGTCCCGCCTAAAAAAGAGTTGAGCCTCATATGCGAGTGAGTCTTTCCTGGGTAAAATAAAGACACTAAAAGATCGTGAGTCAAAGGGCTGTGGAAAGTTTCCCCTATGTGCCCTCGCTCAACAGATAGACAACATCGCCTGTGATGAGCCGTGGCGGTTCACGTGATGAGCGGTGGTGGTTCATAACGCAATGTGTTACCACTGCATTGCGTTATGAACCCGACGAAGTGAAATCTGAACTGGTCTTGAGCACAACCGTTCACCAATCCGCACTGACCAGGGTGGCGAACTACGATCAAATAATCCTCCATGATCCGCAAAGAGAGGCGTGAGTCCATCATTCAACAGAGAATTGCCAAAACAAAGAGGGGTTTGATACGTACACCGTGTACTTTGGGGCCCAAATAAAAGTCTTGTGAGCAACCCCAAGAGCCTCGGCGTGTCTGAGCGATTGGATCATTGCTGAATTCACGCGCGTGCATCAGACTACAACCACCGCCATCCTGTTGCAGTGTACGGCAAGGGGAGGGGGAATTGTGTGGCTTTTGTCAAACTCTCTGGATTCCTTACTGCAAGCATCTAAGCCGTACATGGCAGGTTCTCGACGGGACCATTTTCTACCCGGCAAGATTGCGTTTTTTTAAACGTGTCGCTTCTGTACTCGTACTCGGCAATATTGATGGGGAGATTTTTTGTGTGTTTTGTTTTTGTTGCTGCTGCGGTACTAACGCATCACGGATCTCCCGTGTGAAATAGCTGGGAAACTGGCTGAACTGGACCATCCGTCTAACACATGAAAATATAAACTAAACTAACTAAACCGCCACTGCAATGGCATCTTACAGTGACAGAAGTCACTGTGGCGCACGTGTGGAGGCGGGGGGGGACTTTTAAAAAGACTTGCCAATTGCTGCAACCGCCGGCGCCGTGGGATGTTGGACTGGCGACCTCTGGATTGCAAGGCCAGTGTGATAATAACCATTACACAACCAAGGCTATTTATTTTCTTATACTTTACATCACATGAATTCAGCAGTGTGGATTGGCAAATCACTGTAAGTTATTTGTGATTATTATTTTAGACGTGACTGTTATTTCATCCGTTGTTCTCGTTTCCTCCAAACTATTAGGCAATACGAGCAGTTGCAAATTTATTATTTTTTCCTTCTGATTTCGAGGGCGTTAGCTTTCAAACAAGCAGCTGAACATTTGTTTTTAAAAAGCACCATATGCATGTTCCACCGTAAATCACAGTTGTGTTGTTTTGTGTTTGTGCGAAAGTATGTTACATTGCACAACATTGTTATAATAACCAGGCGCTCGTGCTCATGAGAAAACGCATACCCGCACACTCAACTTTGTTTATGGTAGTTATCAAGCCACCATGAACAAACAAAAATTACCCTTGCTGGATCTGGCGTATACACGTGATTGATCGGCCCTCTCAAATATAAATCCACGTATCGTCACAACAACCTAACTTTACATTTATCCAATACACTTGTCTCGTTTCATCTCACCAATCATCTTGCACAATAGTTAGTTCACTGTACAGCGCATTGGTTAAGACGCTTTATAAATGTATGATAAGATAAATTACTACGTGCTGTCACCATCCTAAAATCTCAACCCGATCCGGAGGAACGCTGTTATGCGAACAAAATGGAAACCATCCGGACGTCTATAATAAACGTCTCATTCGGGGCCCAAACATCGCTTTTCCTGGCTTTGACATTCATCGAAGACACGAGTGGAATCATCAACTGTATCAGAACATCAACAGACCGATACACATATGTATCTCATTTGTAAAGGGAAAATTAAAGACAAGCCTTAGTAGGGCGACTGTAGCCATTGAAAGAGTCTGCACTCCTTCAATGGGGCAATAGTAAACCTACATGAACACTCTCCTGCAGCCCTCCCGTGGCTATCCCATCTCGACATTGCCATTTAGCTCCTGAAGATATTGCTGTTATAGGCCAGTATACAATTAATATGTAGCCAATAACATTCGTGAAGACAATGGATATGTAATGATCAAAGTTAGCCTGTTCTGTTTTCCGTTTTTTTTTAAAATAAGATTGATTGCAGAGTCATCACATAATTGAGCTATTACATTTCCGTGTAAGCATAAAACAACAAATCTGCTAATTTTGTTCCCATGGCCGGAGTCTGCTTCTTTGATGATGTCCGCAGTTATACCATCTTGTCCAGGGGCTTAATACTATCCACCAAAGTGCCCTAACTATTGCGCCATCGCACTGCACCCTAGCCATACAGAGGACAATTCTACCAAACCATTGTGCACACAACAGGCGTGCGCGACTTATGAAAGGGTAATCGGAAACACGTTTCACATGCAAGTGAATACCGTATTAGCCAACACGAATGCAACATTTAATTCAATAAAACAGTCATTCGCCGTAACTTGAGCCGTTCAAATGTGAAATGCGCAGTGGAAGCTTGTAAAATGTGGCGTGGCCCACGTGCTTGTGTCATTGGAAGAGTCGCCGCGACACCTGGCGTTCGTACCGAGTCTTTACGTGTTCAGCTCTTTTTGAAACCACTTCAATGATGCGTCTTTCCTGCGCGCCAAAAACAGGATATTGTGTTTGACCCTATTTCACTAAGCTGGCTGGTCAGTAAGGGTTGGTGGTTTGGGTGTTCCTTCAATGGAAGACCAGCAAACATTGGTTAAACTCTCTCTTAAAATTCCTCTCGTAGCTAACAGACCTCGATATTGGCATTTAGCTCTCGAACATATTGCAATACGCAAGAATATAATATTATTTGGATGCCAAGGGACCGGTACAGATATCAATCGTCACTGATGTTAAGCCGTGGCCCGTAATTGAGCCCGTAATCAAACTCAGGTAGCAGTGTTCATATTGTAATGTGCTAACCACTGCGCCACCGCTCTATATACCCTTCAATAAATAAATATTCGTTTAAAATAGTATATGCCGGGAAAAAAACATACGTTTTGATGTGCAATAAAAGCACGCAGCTTGTGCAGTAAGTAAAACCCAATTCCTAAACAAGTGCATCGTTAAGGAACTGCATTGTTCTTCGACAACTGTTGTGTTTATGGTTTTATGCAAAACCCAACTACAGTTCCAAAACATGTTTTATTCAGAAACTGTTTATGATTTTTGCATCATGCGCAAAGGCTGCGAGTTTTGTGCACGTTTCGGTGCGTAGTTTGAAACGTATGAGCCTGTTCTATCTTATCTTAATTGACGGAGTGTTTTAAAGTCTACTCTCATCAGTCGTGGCTCATTGGGTTCATACGGGCGTGTGTGTTTATTATTGGTGCTTACATTGCATCAAATATTCCGTCTGAGAGCAATTTTAGCGATTTCCAAATAATATTCAGTTTTTTTTATTTCAGTCAAAACCGCGCCATTTTTGTTTGAACCAAACTGCGGCCTCGACAATTTTCCTTCTGCGGTTCCGTTGATTGGTCGAGAGCGCCCCCCCCCCCCACCCACCCACGTGATTCCGCCACGACCAATCGCGTGCAAGGACGGCGGCGCGTGCGTCTGCGATCTTCTTCAACGTTGCGGCAATGAGCTCCAAGCCGGCGTGTCTCTTCGCGCTCAGTTCTGCGGCTGAAGGTAAAATGAAATCAATATTTAGCAGACGTTTTGGGGGGGTTAATGGTTGCTTTTTTTGTGCTCGGAGGAGATCGCCAGATAATTGACCATGCGTTGCGACGCTTTAAAATGGATTAGGCCTAGTCCCGTGAAGTGCGTGCCGAGCTCGACTAGTTTTCTCGCCGGGCCGGCTGCGGCTCTTTTCGGCCAAACCGAGTTGCTCTGAGACCCCCTTCCCCGGCGTTTGGTTTAAAAGTTGTTTAAAGTAAGACGTGACCAAATAGCTGTTACCATCTAGATATATTATTAGTTGTGTGTCCCGGACTGTCTCACACTCGTTTAAATACATGTCGTAAGGACCGAGACGCGGCATAGAAACTTATTTACAAGATAAGTATGTGTTTTTTCTTGCTTCTGTTAAAAATACACTTTAACGACACATTTCTATATTTTCGCTATCTAACCCCAAATCTGTTTTATTATGGATGATATTGGTCGCGAAAGCTTACGTGTTAAACCAAAAATACAACAGTTTTGTAACGAGACTGGCTGCGTTATTAGCATTTGCCAAAGGTTATGTTTTCATCAGCAAGTTGGTTAAGTTAAGGCAGTTTTAGACTTGGACCCATTGCGCTAATGGTTTTTTTTATATGGTCCAAACTTGTACGCAAATTTTTTAATTCTTGCTTTACAGGTACTGCATTCAATTGGTCCTCTGCCAGTGTTTTGTAAATACCTAAAATATTAACATGGTAAATAAAATAGATAAAACTTGCGCGTCTTGCAAACACGTAGTGAGATGAAACTCACCCACAACGAAGTGTGTGTGTGAGTCGTAAGAGATTTCACAGTAAAGTAAAAAAAAAAACTGTGCTGTACTCGGATATGACCTTCTTATTGGAACACAGGTTTCCCTCGCTTTATGCGGGTGCAATTTCGTGTTTATGCGGCTCGCCTACGTATACCTAAAATTCACTCTATGCGGTTTGAGTTCACTCGTATGCGGCTATGCGGGCTGACGTGGGGGGCAGCATTGTATACTGTACGCGCTTTTCGGCAGGCATCTGTCTTATCGTGCAGTTTCACTTTGCGTGCGATTTTTTTTGGAACGCATCTACTACAACGACCGCATACAGCGACGGAAACCTGTGTAAAAAACGAGGTTAACGTGCATGGTTTCTGAGTAGATGCGGTTCAACATGGCGCACTCTATATTGCAGGGAGAAATAGGTTGAGAACCACTGATAACATTTGTCACTCGATAAAATATGATGAAAATCGTTTAATTATAACTGTGCAATGCCCTCTCCCCGCAGGTGTGTCTGCGCAATCCTTTGTCCAATCGTACACCCTGTGCAGCTCTGCGTTTACGCTGCATATTGCCACACCTGGGGTGAGTGTGACGTGTCTTCATATCTGCACCCTTCCTTTGCATGTACAGCTGGATTAAGGCCGCGTCAGGTCATGCAGGCAGTGAGGGTTATTTGACCGTACTTAATCATACTGATCAGTGCTGGTTGGTACATTTGGGGGGAGTACAGAACAACAACAGTAGATGCCCTGCACTACCCACAACACTTATTACACCTGTGTTTAGTGTTTGGTGGTCACTCATCCAAGTACTGTCCAACCTCAATCCTGCATAATTCTTAACTGTTCCATGCTTGTATTGTTATTGGGGTTCCTCGCACACAGAGCCAGACACTTAGAAATTAGCACTCCAATGCAGGCCAAGCGTCCCGATACTGGCCCCTCAGGTTTGAGGCTCAAATTAAGCTTTACTGGATGAAGAACATTATTATATTATGTGTATGCACGTGTCTCATATGTTGTGGGCGTCTCTGGTCTGGGCTGGTGCATGCTTGCCTTTCGCAGGGAAAGCTGCCAGAGTTTGTCCATCAGGATGAGGCTTCTCTTCGTTGGCTGCAGGACTTCTGCACAAAACCGCATTCCACCCCACTCCGCCTGGAGTCCGTCGACGGTACACATTGACCTCTAAGCATAGCGTATAGCATTACCCATCGAGTGTGGGTTCATTGGGATGGGTAGTGCGGTTGCGCAGAAGTTAGTGGGGGGGAGTGGCAGTGTCGTGGTTAACGCGCTGCGCTACGAACCCGGTAACCTTCGTTCAATTCCCGCTCCTGCCAACACCAGTAACGATTATCTGAACTGATTCTGGGCCTCCCCTAGGTCGACTCACCCTCAAATGTGTACCTGGTGCAGTATGTAAATATTGCCGTTAGGGAGACAAAGGCGGCAGGGCGTGGTTGCTGGCCCACCCACCCCTCGCGTGCCATGCCGGCCTTCATAGGTGCTCGCTAACAGCACCTGCCCCTACAGTATGTTAAGGCTATACGGGGGATCTTTGTCTTTATAGTGCGGTTGTGCAGTAGTTAGTGCAATGCACTACGAACCTGGCTCCCTAGTTTGATTCCTGGCTTTGGCTAAAAATCAGTGGCATGTGGTATCTGAACCAATCCTTGTCCTTCCCTAGGTCGACCCAGGCTTAAAAGAGTTCCTGGTGTGGTGTGTAAACATCAGCACTGGGGGTCACAGGCAGCAGGGCTTAATACTGATCTCACCACCCTTTTGTGCACTCTTCCAGACTTAATATGTGCTTTCGAACAACACCCCAATATACTCTGAAGACTAAACAGATAATCTTTTTTGGAATATAACTTAATTGCGAGAGCAGCTAAGCTTCAAGTTGTGAGGTTGTGTGTTTAAATTCCAGTTAGGGTTAACATGGCTCATTAATTTTCCATAGGATGTCAATATGGATTGTCTTATAGAGGGGAGACACTTGTGGCTGCCATCATAATATCCACCACTGTCTCAGGACTGCCAGCGAGCAATGTCTGCTCAAACAAAACTTGCATGCCAACATTTTGGCATCTTTTTTTAAGTGTTGTCAAGGCTTTGAAGTTGCATAAATTATTATCACAGCACACATAATATAACAGCACAGAAATACAAGGTTTTGGTGGAAGAAAGTTTTGATTCCATGTAGTGTTATTCACATGCGTCTAGCGGTAGCATTTGATCCTTGGACTTAAACCCTAATTTGATTGCTTTTCTGTTTACTGCTGTGTACTCAGGTGCGAGGTACAATGCCCTCTTCCTTCCCAGCAGCCTCGGCGCCTTGAGCGACTTGGCACACAGCGGATACCTGGCTCAAATCCTGCAGCATTTTGTCGCTGAGAAAAGTAAGTGGCTGGAGTTGGGTGCGCATTTTACATGGTAGCTGTGACTTCATGGCGATGTTTCGTGGCAGTGTCAAAAGTGAACTCCAGCTCAAATCGTCAACTTGTGCCATTCGAGCATTTATCTCAAATCGCGAGTGTGCAACCCTGTTCGAGTGTGGGCCACATTGGGAATCTCGTCTCTCCCCACGGGTCGAGAGAGTCATGTTGAAACTGAAGGAAGGCAAAGTCATGGCATTCACGAATGTAGCACGATGTTCGTGAGAATGATATCTCGTGCACAAACAAAAGTGAGTGTGGTACACTGCTCCTCACGGTGGACGTCTGGTAGAGATACTTGCCGAGCATTTCTCATCCCCTAGTGCTGTGAAATTTTTTTACCTACCTTACGTTTTTGGATTGTATAAAACTGTAAGACTTTTCTCTGTGTTCCATGCATGCATTGCCTGCCCATCATTCAATACCAGAGCCCATATGTGCTGTGGGACACGGGGTCGCCGGGCTGTGCTGTGCACTCAAAGAGGACAGGGGCTGGGCGTTCCGTGGCTACAGCCTCACTGGGGTAACTCGGTCTTCATTTTGTCTAACAAACTACAACTGCAGAACGCTAACAATTGATATCAGGGTTTTGTCACTACTCTTTCCCTGTGCTTACAAGTAGCAGCAGTTTTGTAGGCAGTGATGGCTCTGAACTCGTAGTTTATGCTGGTGATTGCATGTTTTAGCAAGGTACAATGGGTTCCTTCCTGGTCATACATTAAGGTCATCTATCTAGCTATCTTTCATCTGTTATTCTCTAGATGCAGCTTAGCAAGTATAACTGCTTTCCTGTTGACTCAACCTTTCCTGGTGGTGCTCCGGTATCATTTCCTGTCTCTGTTAACACAGCCGTCGGTGTTTGAGCTGGTGAGGAAACCGGGTTTTGCTAACCTCCCTGTGATTGTGGAGGACTTCTGCAAGGAATCTGGAGCCACCTATAGCGGTAAATGCACCGCATGGCCAGTAGCCGTGCACAATACAAGCTGAGTTTACACTACCCACTTGTATCTGGAAAGGCCATGGAGGCTGAATTAGGCCACACCTACTTATGAGTCTCACCAGGCCATGCCCACAACCATTTGGCCATCCCACCTAGGAGAGCTGGGACTATTTCCAGGCAAGTGAGGTCTGTGGCGTCACACTGCTATGCGCGGGGTAGGCTGACCATGTGGTTTTGGCAGCTAGTGATTGAAAGGAAAATAGAGGGACTGAGAGCACAGTGGGGCTGCTGTTGGTGTTTAAATAACATGTACAGTCTGCTCTCCTATAACACGTGTTTTCATAACGTACATTTTATATAACGCTATGAATGTATTAGGGAACACATTTTTTATAACGTGGATGCGAATTGGATATAACGTGATTGAGTAAACAGAACTACATCGAGTGAGTAGGAATAAGCGGTTGTACTGTAGCATTACACAAGGCGGGATGCTGCTGGATAATTCTAGATGCTACCCATGCGCCTCAGTCTTTGTTCAGCCTGCATGCACATCTCACGTGTTATCGCGGGCTGTGCTTTACCCTATATTATATATTATTTATCATAACGAGATTTTTCCATAACGCGGTGTTCTTCAGGAATGCAACTACCACATTATAGAAGAACAGACTGTAGAAAATACAACATATACTTGAGCACACTGGGCAGTGTGGGTTGGCAAAGAGAAGAGCCAACTCAGGACCGGATCAGATATCATTCGCCATCGATGTTAGCAGTGGCCGGAAATCTAACCGAGATGTGCTTTGGTTCATTGCGCAGTGTGCTGATCGCTCTGCAACTGGTCCACCCAGCCAATATCGCCGTGTGTTCGCCATGGTGAATTGGCCGTGCGCGAGCGTATGCTCGCTAACAGTACTTTCCCCAACAATCTGTGAAGGCTATACGGGATATCTTTGTCTTTGCTCCTGCAGCCAGCGAGGTGGATGCCGTGCACGTGGTGATCGACCGACACGTCATCACGGGCCAGAATGAGCAGTCGACCGTCGCTGCTGCTCAGAACCTCGTTCTGCTGAGCAGCTCCAGGTGACGATGACAGCCTGCTGCTCACGAGCCCCGCTATCCTGTCGCGAGGAAGGCCGAGACAAATCTTGAGACTCAATGAGGCTTTCCTGGGCAAAGGGCAATATTAATATTGTTGGGGTGATACAGTGGTTAGCGCTTTGTGCTGTGAACCTTGCACCCTGACTTTTGATTCCTAGCCCTGGTTAAAATTGGTGGTGAGTGATATCTTGCCCAATGCTGGACCCCCTTCACCAACATGTGACTCATGAGACATTTCTTCCAAGACACTCTGAACCCGGCCACTTGAATTGTATTCCAGGTCATGGTTAACATCAGTGGTGAGTGGCATCTGTATGGCTCTTCGACAGCAGCTCGTACTGACTAGTACGGTGAAGTATAGTCCAACAGCCCCATGACAGAAGGCCATGGGGAAGCATTTACACAGCAGTGGAGTTAGAAAGAGCTATAAATTATGATTTTATTATTGCAATTTGGATTTTATTTAAAAACAATATTTTCAGGATGATGTTCATGTAACAGAATTATTTGGATTTGTTTAAACTTGATAGCTACGTGTCGCAGTGTGCCTCTAAGAATGTGCTCGGTGTCTCCTGCAGAAAATGACATCCCTGGAGAAGATTCACGTGAATGACCGTTACCTCTCATCACGATCGTCGTGTACACTACTCGTCATATCAACAAGACGACAGGTCCCGGTCTAGATTTCTAGTGTTGGGAATCGGACCAACAATATGCTCATTCATTTGGGATTGGCTTGGTTTTCCTTGCATCCATACCAATCTGAATCTCACTCTCTCTTTCCATCTGGCATCTCGCATGTGAGTTACTTGTCATTTTTTCTGTACGAGTGATGCAGTGGAAATTGTCATGGACAGCCACGTGTGTGTATATCGGTCATTGCAATGGGAGAAAATGTAATGGGGAAGAAATGTGAATGCGTAATTTGAAATGTAGGTTCCATTTACAGAATACAGCCAACTCTGGTGCATGGTTATCTTAACATGTTGTATGTTTACCTACATAGATTGGGGCTGAAGACGTACAATGTGTCTTATGGCTTGTATTTTTTTTATTATTTCTTAAAATGTATTTGTTTTACTTGTGTTTGTGGTCACGTGTTCAATGAGCCACTGCCCCTCAATGAGTTAGGAGCAACTTATAATTAAACCAATGTGCATGAAGATATTTTATTTATTTTTCGCAAGCACTGTTCATTCGTAACCCGCAACTTTTTGGCACTCCTCCGCACCGCCTGTGAAGGTTTCCTGGCTTGGTTTGGAAGTTGGTGATTGTGGTCTGGGATGTGGAGACCTGTTTGATTAATTTCTTTGTTGTGATAACTCTTTTTTTCGTGGCTTTTTTGTTTTGGTGCCATTTCTAAATGTGTTTATTCATTTTACATTTTGCTTGGTAGTAGGATTTTCATTTGCTACGTAGTGGCTGTAGAAATGATTTGGTCCTTATATATAATTAATGTACAGTGTTATGGGATGCTATTAGCATGAATGGCACTCCATAAAATGAAAGTATTATTAATCTACCCACGAATTATTGAGAAGTAACTTTTTAATCAGCAGTCTTGGTTGTTGGGGTTGGAATCGCACATTGGTTTCAATTCAAGTGCCAAAAATGCATCGGCATTACTAACAGATGTAACAACTTACAAACAATATATTAAGAGCCTTTACTAACTTACGTGCCAAATCATGTGCTGAATTAGCAGTAGAGTAATTTCCAAACTTGCAAGAAGGAAATTATATGCACTTCCTCCAGAGAATTGCTACGCTGTGGCTGTTCTCCCAGTTCTGTTTTCAACGTCGCCGAGGGCTGGACAGGTTTCCTGGCGGGTCAGGCTGTACGGAGGAGTCCCTCTGCAGCTGCGCGTTTCTGTCACGTGTCATCTTTCCACTTAGAGACTGAAGACAAAACTGTACATCGTGGTCGTTTACAGCTCGTTTAGTTGATTTCGTGCGTTAGAGAATGGCCCATGGAAGTGGCTTTCACAGAGCTTACCTCTGATGTCCCTTCAAATGATATTTGGTCCATACAGCAGGAGGCAGCACTTTTCTATCTGACCTGCGGCATGAGAGCGACGTTCATCGCATGACAAGCCAAACTGAATATACTCGGCCAAACTGATACACGACTGCCTGGAGAAAGCCTACATGTACCTAGCGCAGAAGGCTCAATTTAGTCGCTGCATGATAGGACAACCCACGTTCTGTCCCTGCATCGAGGTGTATTTACACGTGGTCTTGGTATGAGCCAATCACCTTGGAGGAACGTCACTGTTAACAGGCTCAGAACATCGCGTCCACCAATGGCTCGTCTGGCTTTAGCCAATGCACAAGAGCAGCCATGTGATGAAGTGGCAGTGGCAAGGGATGGTGGGGGGGGTGATGTCGTGAGCTTGAGCGGTGCCAAAGTGGTGGGTAGGGGGGCCAGGCCTGCAGTTGGCAGCCTTGGTGGTGAAAAATAGACTTCACACCCCCCCCCCCACAAAGTCCCTGTGGATACAGGTCGCAGTGGATTAACTTGACATAAGCGTGTGTATATCCCTGTGTGTGTGTTTATATACACACCCCTTTATCAATCAACTGCTGGCTGCAGGCCTTCCGACACCTGTTTGGTCATGGAGGGTATTGCTTGACCATATCTCACCTACCATGCTGCTCAAGTGCAGTTTGGTGTTTGTGGTGTGCCCTGGTTGAGATATCGCTTGCTCCTCACTGTTGTTCGCAGTGGCTGGGAACTGCGTGCGGTCGGTCGCTGGGGTCGTAGCACAGTTGCGCTCGCCGCTCGATCGAGAGATGCTGTGTACTTGAGGGATTGGGTTAGGCCACTGGTTCGGCAACCCAAAATAACAAGTCTTTTTTTTTCGAATTCGGTAAAAACAAAACGCAGTAATTCAAGAGCCGCAGTGCAATGTGGTGAATACTAGACGGTGGTCCTGAATGAATAACGCCGCAGAGCGCTCCTTAAAGAACCGCAGGTTGCTGATACCTGGGTTAAACGGTTGCGATCGGCAGGAGCGATTTGAAACCGTTTCATTCGCTCGTTAACCCCAAGCCTCTGCTTGTCCTATCCCCCCTCAGCCGCAGCTCCTCCACGCAGATAACGCCGATGCGTTGGCTGCTCAACGTCTTAAGAAGTCACCTCGGTCCCCATCCTTAGCCCCACTTCCCCGTCCCCTCGTGCACCCAGCATGTCACGATGTCATTTACCCCACCCCCCCCCCTTGTAATGTGGTGGTGCCAACAATAGCTGTGTATTTTGACGGGGGGGGGGGTGGAGGTATTGCCGTCTGAACGCGTGATGCTCCCATTGCCAGGGTAACATTTCTCGTTGTAGGGACGATGGTTTCGTTCTCAATCGAGGCCACGAGCAGTTTCCCAACTCGGGGGAAGCTTGTAAGCAAATAAGGGTGGAATGATTGTGTTGAATATAGCGGCCACTCGTCGCTGCAGGAATCATTTGAACACGTTGCGTGCAACATACACAAAATCAATTTTGCGCGCAAAAATATTTGATGATGAGATCGTGTAGTTATTGAGCCAATCGTAATGTGCCAATTGTCCCTTTTATAGTGTGAGTGATTGTAACTGTGCAATGTACAATTGAAAGTGGGGAGGATTAATGTGGTTTTTAAAATTGTGAAACGTTACGGTGGATGATTGTCTTAAGTGTTGATGATTTGTGTAATGTGCACAAGTTTTTTTTTTAGATAATTCTGCATTGATGCTAGACATTGTATACACTTTTAACACACCGTTGCAAAGCAAGTTATTTTCTTCGTTTTAAAATTGTAACTTATGGAGGAGAGTTTCTCAACTCTGTTCGTCGTGACTGCCCTACCCCCGCCGTACAAGCTTGCTGTGATGACCGACCATCCGGCAGAGGTCACAAACGGGTTTTGATTCCTTACCCATACCCGGCCGTACCTGGGTCGCAAATGGGTACCCGTACCCCTACCCGGCCGGGTACGGGTACCCGTTCCCTACCCGTACCCGTACCCTACCCGAAATGAGTGACAAACGGTTACTCACCAGTGACTCACGGCCTACCCGTACCCGTACCCGGCTGCACCAGGGTTGCAAACGGGTGCCCGTGCCCGTACCCAGCCGGGTACGGGTAGCCGGGTATCGGGTAGGGTACGGGTATCGGGTACCCGGTTGCGACCTCTGCCATCCGGCTTGATTGGATGTGAATGGAACGTACGGCAATTGACACGGCGACTGGAGTTCACAAACAATAGTGCGGATTATGCTAATATATTACATGAATACACGTAACTTTGTTTTGGATAAGGCCAGTTGAGCTGTGAAGCTCTTTATCTTAATTAGTTAATTTTAACCAAGAGTGAACTGCCCGTGGTGTAGTGTATCATGCATGACGGATGTATGTGCGTAGCCAAATGTGCTCATGGGAGGTGCGGGAACAGACAAGGCTGACTGCTGATCGTTTCACCATTAAAAACAGACGGCTTGTTCTCACTTTGAATAGTAACAGTTTTATTAATCCTATTCAAGCCAACACCGAGCAGAAAAAAAAAGAACTGCAGTGGGATGAGGGAAAAATAAAAGTTTTACTTTGCGTTTATCTACATTTGCGAGACCTCACGATCGATGAGCGGCGTGGCGTACAAAGCCCCGCAAGCGTTACCGCGCCGAGTGTCCACACAGCACGTGGTGGGGCAGACGCGCGTTTAAATAAAATGGTGTTTCGATTTAAAGCTTTCGTGACTGCAGGGATTCATCTTCTTGGTTCTTTCGGTAAAGTCACGTAGAAGGGAAATAAAATAATAAAAATAATAAAATAAATTTTATTTATAAATAAATTTTATTATTTTTAATAAAATAAATTTTATTATTTTTATTATTTTATTATTTCCCTTCTACGTGACTTTACCGAAAGAACCAAGAAGAAGAAAAATGGTGTTTGTGACGATGGTGCACGTGGTGGTGATGGTGGTGGCGTGAGGTGCGTCAGCCCCCGGGCAGATGAAGGCAAAGGACGAAAACGCCGCGGTGGTTTCTCCCGGCTCTCCTTTGTGCCTCGGATTTTTTTTCGTTTTTTGTTGTTATTGTTGTTGTGGTTGTGTTTTTCTGGGCGACTGCTGTGACGATGGGCAGATGTCGAGCCGTTGTAAGTTGTTGGTGAGGTGGCTCGCTGCCGATGCCACCGCCGCTGCCTCCTCCGCTGCCTCCGGCCGGGCTGCTGCTCCAGGGCGCGCCGCTTACTTCCATCGGCCGCCGACTTTCTTCCCTTTTGTTCCTTTCTTGCTGCTGCAGGGCCACGGAAGGGGGTGGTGGTGGTGGAGGGGAGGGGGGGAGGCATCGGTCAGGACCACTGTGTGTCTGTGTGTGCGCGCAGCGTGTTCTGCTCGTGTGCCGTTCCGGCCTTCGTGGGTGCTCGCTAACAGCACTTGCCCCAATAGTCGGTTAAGGCTACCCGGGGGGGTCGTGGTCTTTGCTGAGTGTTCGGCCCTCACGTGAAATCATGTGCGGTGGGTGAGAGCGCGGTTCTCCGTGGTTATTATTCTTTTACTAACACGATTACCGCTCGCAGGGTTATTGTTCTCGCGCTGCAGAATGGACAGCGATTTTGTAGCGTTGACTTTGTGTTGTTGTTTAATCGGGAATGTTGTGTCGAGTCTCAATGCGCTCTTGCGGGGGGTGTGGCGCGCTTGTCAGGAACGACTGGCAGTGCATCACATTTGTTCAACAAGACTCAACGCTGCTGATGAGACCCACAAAATATTTTATCCCGGCCCAGAAGGGTCGACTTGTCTGAACAAATTCTGCTCGCTAAGTCCACAAGGGGGGCAATCAGCTGGTGGACTATAAGATTGTTGTTTTTACGTGGAGACGTACGGGTTTATTGGTTTTATTTTGCAGGCTTGCCCTGCTTTTGGATATTTCCAATTCCACGTTTTGCGTGTTTTCATAAACGTACGCGATGGGGGTGTGCTGAGCACCTGTAATGGGATTTTACACACGCGACCACTTGAGTTACCTGTGCGTCAGATTTGCGGATCGGTGTTGGTGACTATTTAGCAAACAGTCGCTACTCTAACGTGTTGGGGCTCACGGCGATTCGACCGTGCAGAGATCACCAGTCTGTTGATGTTTACCCGCACAATTGGCTATGCTAATATATTTTCACATGATGCAAAATGTAAGCTTTTCTTTCAACGTGAGGCTAGTTAGTTTACCGATTAAAATTGCATTTGCTATCAAATAACATTTCACTGTGTATTGTGTCTTTGTTATAAAACAGTAGCAAAATGTGTGGCATTGAAAAGTCCAATATAGATGATCTAATTAAACGTTGTGAAAACCACATACAATGTTTCGTGTTAGTCAAACCCACAACACACCACATCATTAGTAGCGGTGTCGACTCATTAGTGCTTAAACGTAGTATGCATGGGATGCAAGGACTCGTAAATAAATAAATAAAATCGTCAATTTCATTCAACAAAACACCCTTTGTAATCTCACGTGGAGATTTTTTTTAAAAGGCACACAAACTCGATGGAATCAAACCATGCCTTTAGCCGCGCGTTTCTGTAAGTACAAAGTTGCAAGCAGCACGCGCGCGGACAAGCGTCGCTGGCCCAGCGAAGGCGTCGATTCCACTTTGCGCGCCACGTGCGTGTCGGGTAACGTCGACGGCCGTCGAGGCAACGTTGCCCCACATGATATGACCTTTGCAGACTGTGCGATGTTGGGCCTCCTGGGACTAAAGTCGTCCTCCGGGCTTTCGTTTAAAAGTAAAAATCAACTATTTTCAGGCCCGTCGGTCACGTACGCTACAACGAGTGGATGCACAGTTGACTTACCTGGGTAGGCATGTGTTGGCGCTCACACGTAGCGCCGACTGTCTTATCAAATGAACATTTGTTTGTTTTGCCGACCGATTTGTCAAAAAAGGGGTTCGCAGTTTCGCCGAGTAATCGTTAGCGGAGGATTTCTCTTTGTTAAGAACTGCACGGAATATTTTGAGTGTCGGTGAAGGATAAATCGGCTTGAGTCGAGAAGACGGTGGAAAGAAAAAAAACTCTGCGGACATTAAATCGTATTGCTTTTCTGGAATGCATTAATACGGAGGGGCAGGGATAAATATGAAAGTACGAAGGCGCGCAATTGTACAGCAAAGTAGAAAAGGACTCGTTCAAACGTAAGCCGTCATTATTATAGCCGTACTCATCAGACTCGTATTAAATACTGCAGAGGAAAAAGTGGTAGTGCATCATGAGTAGGATAATTCCGGGAGGGAGGGGGGGGAAACACTACAAATATAACTGAGAAAAATCACTGCAAGACAGCTTCAATCTGTTTGATCGTTAATTGGGGGACCGAGAATAGTTCGTTAACGGGAAGGGGGGGTGGGTTGGGGAGGGGGGATCTTTGTGTTCGTTAAGAAACAATGTTGGGGGGTTCTGGGTGGGGATACGGGTCGTGTGCTGCAGGGAGGGAGGGGTGTGATGCTGGCAGACTGCTGCTCCGCTACTTACAACTTCTCATGCTCGCTGATTCTGGCTCTGAGCAAATTAATCTGTAACCAACAACACAAAATGTGCGCGCACATATATTTCGCCGCGTGTTAAGTTCGCCGTGTTCGCTCTCGGCGTGAGACGGCGGAAGGGGGATTGTTGGCCTGAACTCCTCCAACGGGTCCTCGCCGGCCTTTGGATCTTCTTCTCTGTGTCTCGTCTCAACAAGCGTCGAGACGCGTTCTACTTACCCTGCCGCCGAGACAAAGCTCTTACCTGTGCAATCCTCAAGGCAAAGAGATGGGATTTTGTTGATGTTGTTGTTGTTGTCGCCGCCGCAGTCAATACCCAGGCATCCAAAACAAATCGGAGCTCGCGTCACAGATTTGTTTTGTGGCAAGCTTTCACTTGGCGTGATCGCTTGCACCCTCTCTGTGTCTGTCCCGTCACCGCTGGCGTGGCGTGATGGTTGCTCATCACGAGCATGCACGTGGGCAATTTAAATGGAAATTAAAGTCGCGTTGTTCCGCATGCAGACGAGGCTCGTGATGTCGCATCATGCCTGACACGCCATCACTGACACGTGGACGTGGCACGGTACTTACTACTTTGACAGCTCATCGCAACGATGAGTCAGCGTATTGATCTGTTGGGGAGGAACATTGTTGCAACGGGAGAGAAGGTTATATACACGAATGCATTTCCACTTCATTGTTGTTGCTGCTGCTGCTGTGTCACTTTAGGCACCACATCCTAAACTCCAATGCTCATGATTATAGCATTTTTAAAAACATATATAAATGCTCATTCAAATGTAAGGTCACCAGAAAAGCACACGTGTTAAAAACTAAATCATTTACAGTCCTTTGTTCAATCACTGCTGGATAAAGGCCCTCGTGTCTCTTGGTCAAAGGGGTTCGCAGTTGATCATACTTCATCACGCTGGTCAGCCCCAAATTTATGAGTGTGCCCAGGACAAGTTCGGATATCACTCGCCACCGATGTTGGCCATGTGCGGGAATCGAACTCTGTTGGCCAGATTCATAGTTCGGTGCGCTCACCACTGACACCACCACCCCACCGTGTCGCACGGCAACCGGTAAATGTGAAACTCTGCTGAGAAGTAGGAGCAAGAACACTGCATTTTGGGATGTGCTGCTTTAAGGAAGCTCGTGGCGATATTACATCCCAGGCCAGGGATGATAAACTCTTGTGAGGAAGGAGATGGCCGTTTCTCAACATACATCAAACCTTCTTTCCTTCATGAGTTGTATAATGGGAGCTGCCTGAGAACAAATACATTGTTTTTCTTGCAAGGTGTTATCCGTTTATAATCCAAAATTAAGCACAGCCATCGTTCCCACGTTATGTTTTCGTGTTTTTAAGATTATGCACACACATTATTCAAAAAGGCTTAATTATGCCCACATATGCACATTTCAGCTTCGTGACATTTTGATGAGGCCTGTCGAAAGCCTGACTCCTCTGCCTATGGCTTTCTCGATGAAATGTTAGCAATTGTGCCTTACCTTGAAAAATATATTTTTTTCTTCAATAAAAAAATATATACTTCTCTTATCGGAGCTCCCAGTCATCCATATCCCATTATTGTGTCCACCATATTGAGATGAAGTTGCATTTAGCCATTAAATATATCCAAATGTAATTGTGTTGACTTCACAATGATAATCCCAAGACTCCAGTCACGATGATCCCGCATTGGGATGTTAGACCAAGTACATTAACGAGTGTTTTTTTTATTTCCGAGTATTAATGGTGATTATTCCATCGGGAGCCGCTAACATGGGAGCCGGATCGCTGAGCGCGTGATTTATCGTCGCACACTTGGTGGATGTGAATCATTCCGCTTTCAGAGATAAACACGTTTTGTGCTTCACATGTCGGTGGACAGAGGGCCATTGCAGCCAGGCATAGTCATCTGTATCGGTCGAGCCAATTGAATTATTCTTCCGCTTGTTTACCTGAAGAAGCCTCACCGAGTCTCAAGACTCTTTTTTCAGAAGTCCTGACACGTTTTCGCAGGAGGGTGCGTGATGTTTCTGCTGCGTATAATCCCACGTGAGTCATTTGCGGGTACATTTTCAGCATTGGACTGTTTGACCAACACCAGTTAGAGTGTGTGTTTTCTTCAACAATGGGAGGAAACACGGTCAACCGAGGGGAAACCCATGCAAACAGAGCAAGGGGAGAATACCAACTACACGCACACGTGTTACCACTGCGCCACGCTCAACAAAAGGGATACATTGAGAGCTCTACCATACTCAAGTGCCGATGATTAAGTCACCCCGCACGTGTCAAATCTCGCAAGTTAAGCAGGAATTGAGCCTGGATAGTGCTTAGATGGGCAAGCATTGTGAAAGAGGTGCTGTGATCATGTGCGATCTGATCGAAGTTTCAACCCATAAACACAAAAATCGCAGTGGGTTTCTGGCTCAAAGCAGCATGTGGTTAGATTCATCTCTTGTTTACAGCCCTGAGCCAACCGTGGAAATTCCACATTCCTATGGCAGAGATGAGTATATCCACAAGTTCCACACACAGAGATACAATATTTTATCGGCCTCAAAGAGATGAAGGACAGTGGACCGCTAACTGGGATTGCAACCCAATGTGTCACCCGGTGAGATGCATACACATAACAACAATGTGTATGTGTATACAAGTAATGCATACATCAACAAAGACGACAATTTATCTTAATGAATGCATTCGGGTGATATGACAAGACCTTTGTGTGTGCGTGTGTGCATGCGTGTGCAAGTATGTTTATGCATGCTTGCGTGTACGCATGTCCAAGTGTGTATGAGCATACGGTATATGTGTTTGTGGCGTGTGTGTTTGTACATGTGCACGTGTGTGTGTCTGTATATATGTGTATGTACATAGGTGCTCGCTAACAGCACTTGCCCCTACAGTCTGTTAAGGCTATATGGGGGATCTTTGTTTGTATATGTACATACATCTATGCGTATCTTGAAATGTCATTGTGTTTGAATCCTGTGTAATTCAAATTGTGTGAGTGTTTGTGTGCATGTGTATTATTTGTCTGTGTAAGTATGTACATGTGTAGTGACATCGCTGGATGTCACCAGGCTGTAGGTGCAGTACCGACCCTAGAGGGCACGGTCTGTGTCGACCTGAAGGGAAGGTCAGGTAAGGCCATGACAGCCGAGTTGACCCGGGAGAACACGTGACCGGTTAGAGGGGGCTGTGAGGGTCACGTGATGGGAACCGAGGTTCTTCGTGAAGATTCTGGAAAAGGGGCGTGGCCATGGACGGAGTCGGCCACGCCGGAGAGAATAAAAGCCGAGTCCCGAGAGGGATCTTGGCTGTCCGTCCCGGGGAAGAAACCTTTCGTCTACGATCTCCGATTTTCAGGTCTTCCAGCACGTGGACCCGGGCAGTATGCTGTTGGTCCCCATCCGAAGTTGATCGTTATCATGTAACATGTGTAGTTAGCCGGGGTGGTTACCACCCTAGGTCATTGTCTTGTTAAGGGGTAAAGTTACCCCGTTGTGTTAAAGTAATAAATGAGCTGCCTCCGAGTCTACGTGTGCGACTCAGTTGAACCCACTACAGATGTATATGTGTATGTGCACGCGTGTCTTTGCATACGTCCATGTCCGCATGCCCATGTATGTTCATGTATGTGTGAGCGCGCATGTGCGTGTGCGTGCGTGCAGTGTGTATTACGTACGTCGTATTTCTGTCTCTTGAGCTTCTCCTGCAGGTCAAACTTCTCCGACTCCAGATCGTAGAGCCACTGCCACAGCTCTTTGGCCTTCTCCCTGTTAACAGAGTAGACAGTCGATCTTCATCAGTTTTAATCCACAAATCCACAACATTTACAATCTGAGTACTGAGTGTGGATTTGCTCTGCAACACACCGGTGTGCTGTACTAGTAACGAATTGGCACGTTCTGTTTACGTGACAAACCTTACTAATTGGCTGTGTCAGGTGGTGGCGGGTTTAACGACACATTTATATATTTACGCGATATAACCCAAAAAAACCTGTATTATGGATGGTATTGGTCGTGAAAGCCCAATACGTGTTAAACTGATCCGTTTTAATATCAAACTATATTTTTGTTAAATGAAAGTTTTGGTGGTTGGCGCGCGGGCGGGCAAGTGCGCGTTGGTGACGCGTTGGCGATGTCACCGCTCACATCTCTGAGTCCCATAATAAATCCCCCCCCCCTCCTCAAGTTGTATTTGTATGTAAATTGTCTGGGATGTGACTGGAATAGAGATGTTATAGAAATGCAAATTGCATTGTATTCTATTATAACCATCGTCTTTTTAATGCTTTTCACGGCTGGTCGAAAGGTTCATTCATTCGCTCTCTCTATGTTCCGTTCGTCTGTCTGTGACAGGGGGGACACGGTAATCCTCATAAAGACAATCAATATGCAAATTACACTTTGGCATGAGTTGTGTTTCAATTATGGGCTTGCCCTACAAAAAAATCCAGCCAAGTTATGCCAAGATTTTCCCAAAAGTTCGAGACATAAAAACCAGTGCTAAAATTATTCAGAATTGGCGTTTGCACCCTGTCAGCCGAAAACCGACGACTCCACCTCCCACGATGTCATTACGTGTGACGTCAGGTGTCACACGCGCCATGCGACGTCTCGTCCTGAGGCTTGACATTCGACGTGAACGTGACTGCGAAGTCGTCGCGCCGTTGTTTGGACTCACTTGAGTTTGTCCTCTCCCAGGTGGTCGATGTTGAGCGGCTTGCGTCGGTCAGCCAGGATCTTCTTTTTCTTCTCCCGCTCCGTCTGCTTCTTACCGCGGCCCTTCTCCGCCTGCGGGGGGTGGGGGGGGGCACCACCGACACTTCGGTTCACGTGTGCACTCCCTTTTCCCTCCCCGTACAACCCAGCCACACGGGGCCGTGCCAGGCCAGGCCAGCTAAGCACGCCACAGGTTTGTTTTGTCCACTGCAGAACTCGCGCCGCGCTGCCAACGTTGCACGGGACGAACGCGCGAAGTCAGCATCGCACGGTCGAGCACACTGACTGACGTGACGCACGATCTTCTTGGTTTTTTCGGTAAAGTCACGTAGAAGGGAAGTAATAAAATAATAAAAATAAAACATAATTAAATAATTCTCACGACGTTTCGGCTACAATGCAAGCAGCCGTCTTCAGGTGAAGAATGAGACACTGCCAAGCTAGGAGCTTATATATAAGCTGAGTTGGAGGTGGAAGAAGAGCGCCTTAACAATTATTACCTCTGACCCTGCTTGACTTTGGGCCCGATTCCGATGTCTTTTGAGGCCAGAGTTTCGCAGTTCTGGCACAGCTCTGAAAATAGCCAGTGGAAAGCCACCCTGCTACCGTGAGGGCCGTAAGCTAGCGTGGCTTGGACGTGCCAGTGGTAATGGGGTAATCGGTACGGAAGCCTGTGTTTGCAATAACCATGTCGTTTGTGAATGCATTTTTTTTCTTTTTCCCAATTATACCCTGGTTATGCTATTGGTGTCATATCCTGAGACGGAGTATGCGTTCAGATCTCCGACAGAGATGTGTAACCCTTTGTATGAGAAAACGGCCCACGGAAACAGATATCACAGAACTACCTCTGAGATTGTGTCAAGTCAACTGTGGTCCCCACGATAAAGTAGGGCAGCACTTTCCCACCCACCTGCCCTGCTACATAGGTCAATGGTCATCGTGTAAGAGTGAAACTTACGTTTAAAATTTTCAGAGCTGGAACTTTGCCAAATTAAGTGTCCAACCAAAGTTAATGTGATGGGTATTTTTGTATGAGGCACCGGTTGTGGTGGTGGTGGTGGCAGCTGTGGGGAGTGGTAGTGTAGTAATTACCGCACGGCGCTACAAACGCAGCAACCCGAGTTCGAATCTCGCTCATGGCCACCAACACCAGTGACAATTATCTGAACCGGTTCCAGGCCTCACCTCGGTCGACTCAGCCTCAATTGAGTACCTGTTGCGGTGTATAAACATCGCCACTGGGGAGACAAAGGCGGCCGGGCGTGATGCTGACCACCCACCCCCCTCGTGCGCCATGCCGGCCCTTCGTAGGTGCTGCTCGCTAACGGTATTCGTCCCAAAAGTCTGTTATGGCTACACGGGGGATCTGTGTATTTGGTTGGCTGTGAGCCTGTGAGTGAACTTGCCTTCTGCAGGTAGCCACCGTACGCCGCTCCCATGTTGGACAGGGCCTTCTTCTTCATGATGTCATCCTCTGCCATCTTCCTCGCCCTGTCCTCCTCCTTGCGAGCCTTCTCGTCCTGTGTGAGCGGACAGAGCAGCCACTTTGCTCCGGCAACTTTTGTTTCTCATTCGGGGTAGTGGACGCTTGTGTTTACATGCTTTTAGTTGTGACCTACTAGGATACAAAGCATGTCTGATATTTATTGAGAAGAAGAATATCTCACAATTCCAGAAAAGTGGAAAAATAAATGTAATGAGTGGTGTATTATTATTATTATCCTACTGATAAAAACTGTGACTTTTACTGTCCCGCAGAAGACTTGTAGATTTACCCAGTACCAGAGGACAATTTTAGCAAAACCAGGACAACTGTCAACCATACTTCTACCCTAATGTGATTTTATGAAGAGTCTTAATGTGCTTTTGCGATTATCGACTCTTGTAAAATTAAAATGGTCGTTGTTGTTGTGAGGGAAACCAAGATGGCCAGCCCGCCATGGCTGGTTGAACCGTGCGGTTGCTCACAGCAATGCGGGCCTGGCGCTCCTTGTCTTTCTCGGTGCGGATTCTCTGCTGATCCGAGCGCTCGGTTCTGCGCTTCTCCTGCAGGAGGAGGAGGAGACGACATTAGGATGATGGCCGCCGAGTTGAGGTGGCGTCAACAGTGGTGGCGGTGACACGGGGGCAAGAGGTTATACAGTTTAGAACGGTAACTCAGGGTTCAAGTTTATTTAATTGGGTGCCACGGTGGCGAGAGGTTAACTACCTTGCCTAGTATACAGGTGATTGTGGGTTCGATCCAGAACCTGACACCTGTATATTTGGAGTTTGCATGTTCTCCCGGTGGTCACAGGGATTTTTCTCCGGGTCGTCCGCTTTTTCTCTCGACATTTAGAATCAACATGCGTTTAGAGTATCTGGCTGCTGTGAATTTCCACATGATAAGCCAATTCGTCGAGCTATAATTTTGTGGCCAGGTCGCTTCTGGAAAAAAAGCTACCATAGCTCAGTGAGCCTTACCTGGTAAAAATACAAGTTTAGTTTAATTCAACCAGGTGAGAACCCAAGAGGTAAGGAGAGTGTCCTCCTCCATAACTAACTGTGTTTACAAATCAAAATGGTCGCCGATGGCTGATGGCTGTCCTTACGATTCTCTCCTTGAGGGCGATGAGTTCCTCTTCCTCCTGTTTCCTGTTGTCGAAGTGCGAGTCGATCAGACCCTGCAGCTCCATGAAGTCCTTCTCCAGACGCTTGCGATGGATGTCCTGCGGTCGGGTGGAGATGGTGGGGGGGGGCAGACGAATGTGCTCAGTCGTCTCGAGCCGCCGTGCACGGCATGACCAGAAACCCGGGGGTGCCTTTTGAGATAAGCGTTTGCGCCTCCTGAACTCTGACATGGCACTGGTGATGAGCGTGTGCGAGGCCTGGGAGCCGTCGTTGATCTTACAAGGCATCTCTACTCTGCATAGCCTCGTATCTCCACGTCCACAGCGTCTCCCACATCAGCCATTTATTTAACTCACTCCAGTTGCCCTAAACACCCTCATCCATGCCTTCAATAACTTCCAACTCGACCGTTGGAGCGCTCTCCTCTACGTTTTTTTCTAAAATCCATCACCTCCAAACTCCAGATGATAAAAACTGTATCTGCCAGAATCTTAACTTACACCTATAATAAGGACCACATTACCCCAATATTCCAATCTCTCCACTGGCTCCCAACCCGATCCCGGATTCATTCAATATATCACCATCTTCATGATCCTCCGTGGACTCAACAATGCCCTATCTCTCACTCTGCTGCTCTCCTCGTACTCTCCTACCTCCCCCCCCCTCATCTTTCTCTCTCTCTACTCCCCTCCACGTACGATCCTTTCCATCAATCAAAACTTTCTGTCGAATCCCCCAGTCAGCTTTCGCTCAGCGGGACGATACTTGTTCACTTCTGCTCTCTCCCCATAGGCTGAACCTCCCCTTTCCAAGCCATCGGTGCTGTCAACTCCCTATCAGTACCTGAATTCCAGGCTGCAGACATCTGAATCTGCCTTTGTCGATAAAATCAAATCGTCGGCTGCCTCTGTACGGCGTGTTTTGAACCATTCGTAAATCCACATTGTCCTCGTATTGCATAGCAGAGAGAGAGAGGAAGAGATGCGAGAGATTCGGACAGTTGGGCAACTTACATCAAAGTCCACCCTCTCTCCATCGGGGATTTTGGGAGCGACGATCTGGGGCACAACAAACCTGTAACGGGAGAAATGTTCACGATAAACCCGAGCGTCCACCGACACCCACAGAAGCCACGCCATAATCATTCTGAAAAAGATCAACTTGGGATTTACGATGTTCAATGCCAGACTTGAGCACTCACCCTCAAATACTCCACGCAGGAAAACAATCTTACTTATCGGACTCTGCGTATGTGGGTTGAAAAGTCAACGTACATCTGTATGGTATTCACATGAACCTGGTAAATTCTTATCGATCATTGAGTTCATATCGATCATGTCTGTTGGGTGCGGTTCAAGTGTTTGCAGAGGGTCATAAGATAAACACCATCATTATAGTAATGCCAATAATTTACCCAGGAAAGCCTCACTGGGTCTCAAGACTGTTTTTCGGAGGGTCTCGTATTGGAACTTATGGCCAATTCCATGAACGAGTGTTTGGCATTCGGGAAAAAAACAGGAGAACCCGGAGAAAACCCACCACGCATACGAGGATGGTGACACTCAACACTGCCATCTCCTGGCCATGTCACAGCCCCGTGTCTAGAGCACCTGGCTAGCCCTGGCAGTAGTCACCCCATTCCAGCAATGACCGAGCTCAATCCTGCTTAGCGAAATACGACGGGATCAGGCGCATTTATGGTGATTTTGCCGTCGGTAAATTTGCTCAAAAGGCACATGCGACCGCGTGATACAACCGTATGCAATAATATTACTTCAACTTACTTTTGCTTGGGCTTTCCTTTTGCCAGCCAGGGAGGGTGCAAGAGATTGAGAGAAAACAAGAAACATTAGATTGCAATTTCCAGCAAGGGCTGCTGCTAGGCAACAGCGGCATAGCTATCGAGGGGCCGTCCATAAATGACGTCACGCGATTCTGGAAGATTTTTACCCCCTCCCCCTCGTCACACGGCGTCACAAAAAGTCAGACCCCCCCCCCCCCCACAAATGTGACGTCACAAAGCTCTGCCCCCCCCCCCAACCATATTTCCATTTTGAAAATAAAATATGCTTCGAATCGTTTTAAACTATTGTCATTGTAGTGCGTATTTAATGTGGCGCTGCACTCTGCTGTTGTAGGATAAAACATTTATATAAAAAGTCTATTTAAGTAGAACGTGTTATTTACATTTAAAGTAGCGCATTTTGATGTGACGTCACATTTCTCAAACCCCCCCCCCTCGTCACACATCGTCACAAATGTCTGAACCCCCCCCCTAGGTGCGTGACGTCATTTATGGACGGCCCCCGATCGTGTAGGGAATGCAATTGCACCGCGTGCCTGGCGACTGAAGAAGGGAGAAGTTGTACTGTGGAGGGACCCCATTCATACCCTGGGCCCATTTCAACCACGCCACTGCCCAGTGACCTGCCCTTACATCTGGCAGTCTGTTTGCATGTGCGTTTGTGTTTGACAAACACTTGAGGCTTGTGAACGTTAACTGAAGCGCAATTCTTCGACCACGTACTATCAAACAAACAAAACAAACTTTAATTTTACCAGGTAAGGCCCACTGTGCTACACAGCTCTTTGTCAGAAGCGACACGGTCACAAATTGTAGCTCAACGAAGTGGCTTATCACGTGGAAATGCATAGCAGCCAAATGCTCTAAACGCGTGACGTTGATTCTAAGTGTGGAGAGAAAAACCGGAGGACCCGGAGAAAAATCCACGCGACCACGGGGAGAGAGGCACGTAAACTCCAAATATACAGCAGGCGTCAGGGTCGGAACCACGACCTCCTGTATACCAGGCGAGGTATTTAACATCTCGCCATCGTGGCATTACAGTCTACAATATAAGGAGGCTCAAGGTCATGGCTGTAGGCAAACCAACGACAATGGAACGGGGTTTAGCCGTACGTATGTTTACAGTGGGGATGTGTTCCCAATTCCCGAATAAATCCAAAACATCGCACCCAGACACAAAGTGTCGGGTGATCCGAGAAAAAGAGATTTTGATTGATCCGAAAGCCTGACGACACAGGGCACTTTCGCGTCACAAATGACGCCACGTCCGCTTTCTCCCCCCCCCCCCCCCCGTGAAAAGTGACGTCACCGCGTCATTAAATTATCGCATCGTGTCATTTACCACATCCGAAATACAGTCATCCGTAGTATATTCATACGTGCGTGTTGGCCCCGTGTGTTAACTCGTGTAAGTACGCACAGACCCGTTGTCTATCTACTGCTGGATGCCCCCCCCCCCCATACACACGCCGTGCACGGTCGTGGGGGTTATTTGACCATACTTCACCACGTTGGTCATTGGTGTAAGGCGTAAGAGCATAGACGTTGAAGCATAGTGCAGGGCAACAAGTGAGGACTTTGCTACACTGCCCTCTGCTGACAACCTATCCCCACAGCAGTCTACACGAGTGCTGGCCAGGCTGAAGCCTGCTTAGCGTCTGACAAGACCGGGCAGACTCCTGGGTGATTTGGTCATAGGTTTAGTTGTAGTTTTGTTCGATTTGCGTAAACATGCACATTGAGTCAGGGTATAAGGGCTCTTATTGTGCAAAGACAAATTACGACCAAAAAAAATCTTCGAAGCTCATCGGATTCCTCCAGTCTAAATTAAGATGCTGGTTTCGATGCAACTCGATTCGGTTAGATTATCTGCACGGCCGTGTACAGCGTGAAGCAGCGTTATCACATGTTGCGTATTGTCAGAGGCCGCACTAAAGGCGACCAGGAGCAGCCAGTGGCCCGCGGGCCTTGCAATCACTCTGTAACACGATTTTTGTTGCTGGGTAGTAAGTGTTATTTTGTAATTGCCTATGCCTAAAAAGTATAGAAAATGGCTATTATTCCCCACAAACTTTGCTTTTCTGACCAGGACTTGATGTGAAGGAATGACACAAATGCGCACGTTTTCTCATTGAAAATAGGTCGATTTCAAAATATCAATGTCCTGGTCACAAAAGCAACGTTTGTGGGGAATAATAGCCATTTTATGTACTTTTGAGGCATAAGCAATTATAAAATAACACTTACTACCCAGGAACAAAAAACATATTTTGTTACACAGTGAGATCACCGGGGTAAAGCAACGTCTCGCACGCGCAGTCACGCGTTACACCACTCTTGTACCTTCCTCTCCTAAGTGTGGGTTTGATGTTGTTGGTTGGTTGGTGGTGGTGGTCGATTGTTGGTGGTCATGGTGGAGCAGCCATGAGCATGGTGGAGGGTGAGGAGGGAGGTTGACAGGGGAACGCAAAGCAACATGGTCCATCAGCGCCACGTGCACAGAAGCACATGCGGCGACGCACGTAGGCACGTGTGTCTCTCATCATCATAATCATCATCGCCATCATCCAACACTGTCAGACATGATCAATCCACTACTGGATGAGGTCCTCCGGCTGCAGCCGTCATAATTTAATGGGTCATTTTTTTCTTTCTCATCACCACGCAAGCCAATGAAGGGAAGAGTCGGGACAGCAAACGACCGTTGTGTGGATGGAGCGATGCAGTCGGCTGGTGTGCAACAGGAAGATTGCCACATCAAGAGACCCTTCGGGATGGCAACGGCTTGGAGAAACTTTCATCCAGCAGTGGATAGATCGTGGCCGATGATGATAACTGATGAACGTGAATCGCCATGATCTGAATATACATTTCGATTTAAAGCTTTCGTGACTGCAGGGATTCATCTTCTTGTTTCTTTCGGTAAAGTCACGTAGAAGGGAAGTAATAAAATAATAAAAATAAAACATAATAAAACAATTCTCACGACGTTTCGGCTACAACGCAAGCAGCCGTCTTCAGGTGAAGAATGAGACACTACCAAACTAGGAGCTTGTATATAAGCTGCATTGGGGGTTGAAGAGCGCCTTAACAAAAAGAATGTGCATGTGAAGAGGGATTTAGCATATTCATGGTAAATGCGTAGGCGTTGGGCGGGGGGGTGTCAAAGTCATATTATGCCCATGCATTATGCAGGATCAGCAGCAACCAAGGGGGGTGCAGGGATTAGCAGTAACAAAGGAAAGGAATGTTAATGATATGTAGCTGCAGTTACTCAACAACCACGTAGAAAACTAAAGTATAAACTACATAAAAAACTAAAGTATAAACTGCATCGCACCATCAGTATACTTACTATACTCTATAATAAGCTGAGTTACTAACAGCAAGTAATACATTACAATTTTACCTCGTAAAAATTCTATAATATGCTTCCATCTAAACCTTATTCTCTTACATCACACGAGCATATACCGTACTATATACTGCCATAGATAAACCCAACATTAAATTATATACTGTATTGCTGTAAACCAACCTATATCTTATACATTTAATATCACACTATGTATTATTCTACACACCCTAATGTGTATCGAAATGGTTTATTACGTCCTTCCAATGATTGCTGAGCCAGAATCCATCTTCTCGGTTAAAGTTGTCTCTGTGTTTGTATATGTGGATCGCCTCATGAACGAATCTCTCATGATAGCCAGATGGCTTGCAGAGAACCTCTGTCTTGGAGAAGTCAATATCATGTGAGCCCACTGAGTTGTAACAGTGATCTGCCACGGCTGAGGTGTTAGTCCTACCGTGTTTCAGGTCAGCTTTATGTTCACGGATGCGGTCCGAGACATGTCGTTTGGTTTCCCCAATGTAACTGCTACCACAGAGGAAACTTAGTTTGTAGACGCCAGGGTACTGTATGTCTGGAACCACATCTTTTACAGACGGTACCAGATCACGGATTTTATGTACTGTGTTGAATCGGACCTGGATCTTGTGTTTAATCAGGATTTTGGAGATCTTTTTTGTGACCCCAGCAATGTAGGGTAAGGTGATGGTCTTGAAAGGCTCCTCAACAGGATCCTTCTTGATGGTTGGAGTGATGGCTTTGCGGATTGTATAGTCGGAGTAACCATTTGCCTTAAGAGCTTGGCGTACGTGTTTGAGTTCACTGGAAATGTGTTCATGGTCGGAGATGCATTGGGCTCTATGATATAGAGTCTTGATGAGGGAATTCTTCTGAGATGGATGGTGGTGGGAATCCGGTTTTAGATAAGCATCCGTGTGGGTGGCTTTCCTGTAGACAGAGTGGCTCATTGAACCATCAGGTCTCCTTTTGATTAGGACATCCAAAAAGGGTAGTAATTGGTCTAGAGCAGGCCGGCCACATGGCCGGCCTGCTCTAGACCAATTTCTCGACCACATCAATTCCATACACCCAGCCATCAGATTCACCATGGAAGTCGAAAATGATGGCAAGCTACCCTTTTTGGATGTCCTAATCAAAAGGAGACCTGATGGTTCAATGAGCCACTCTGTCTACAGGAAAGCCACCCACACGGATGCTTATCTAAAACCGGATTCCCACCACCATCCATCTCAGAAGAATTCCCTCATCAAGACTCTATATCATAGAGCCCAATGCATCTCCGACCATGAACACATTTCCAGTGAACTCAAACACGTACGCCAAGCTCTTAAGGCAAATGGTTACTCCGACTATACAATCCGCAAAGCCATCACTCCAACCATCAAGAAGGATCCTGTTGAGGAGCCTTTCAAGACCATCACCTTACCCTACATTGCTGGGGTCACAAAAAAGATCTCCAAAATCCTGATTAAACACAAGATCCAGGTCCGATTCAACACAGTACATAAAATCCGTGATCTGGTACCGTCTGTAAAAGATGTGGTTCCAGACATACAGTACCCTGGCGTCTACAAACTAAGTTGCCTCTGTGGTAGCAGTTACATTGGGGAAACCAAACGACATGTCTCGGACCGCATCCGTGAACATAAAGCTGACCTGAAACACGGTAGGACTAACACCTCAGCCGTGGCAGATCACTGTTACAACTCAGTGGGCTCACATGATATTGACTTCTCCAAGACAGAGGTTCTCTGCAAGCCATCTGGCTATCATGAGAGATTCGTTCATGAGGCGATCCACATATACAAACACAGAGACAACTTTAACCGAGAAGATGGATTCTGGCTCAGCAATCATTGGAAGGACGTAATAAACCATTTCGATACACATTAGGGTGTGTAGAATAATACATAGTGTGATATTAAATGTATAAGATATAGGTTGGTTTACAGCAATACAGTATATAATTTAATGTTGGGTTTATCTATGGCAGTATATAGTACGGTATATGCTCGTGTGATGTAAGAGAATAAGGTTTAGATGGAAGCATATTATAGAATTTTTACGAGGTAAAATTGTAATGTATTACTTGCTGTTAGTAACTCAGCTTATTATAGAGTATAGTAAGTATACTGATGGTGCGATGCAGTTTATACTTTAGTTTTTTATGTAGTTTATACTTTAGTTTTCTACGTGGTTGTTGAGTAACTGCAGCTACATATCATTAACATTCCTTTCCTTTGTTACTGCTAATCCCTGCACCCCCCTTGGTTGCTGCTGATCCTGCATAATGCATGGGCATAATATGACTTTGACACCCCCCCGCCCAACGCCTACGCATTTTCCATGAATATGCTAAATCCCTCTTCACATGCACATTCTTTTTGTTAAGGCGCTCTTCAACCCCCAATGCAGCTTATATACAAGCTCCTAGTTTGGTAGTGTCTCATTCTTCACCTGAAGACGGCTGCTTGCGTTGTAGCCGAAACGTCGTGAGAATTGTTTTATTATGTTTTATTTTTATTATTTTATTACTTCCCTTCTACGTGACTTTACTGAATATACATGTGAAAGTCAACAGCAGAGCTTGATTAAGACACACGCTGTTGTTCAACGCCAGTGATCCACGGCTTCGTTGTAACATCGCAAGCTCAAAAGATACGTTTCTCCCCCCCCACACACACACATTGGGGGCGGGGGCGGGGGGGTGGAATTGACTGCTCCGTGGATTGAACCATCGCTGAGCACCTCGGGGTGGGGCTGCCACCTGCTTCATTTTCTTCAATCTCTTTTCCAAAATATGTTTTACTTATTAATTAATGAGGACCTTTCCACGACGCTATTTTAAGCCTGTCAGTGTCAACGTGTTCTTTGGAGCAACGCTCGTTGCCAGCCCAGTGTATTCTTACTTGCTGTTGAGTTGCTAATTTTTTTTATTTATTTAGTTACTCGTTTAACCAGGAGAAACCGGATCAATTAAATTCACCCCATGAGCAGCTGCGTGTGAGCGCAAATAACAAGAATCAACACATTCGACATCGGCAACATGTCGCCTCTTACATAGACAGGGTGATTCCATTATTTTTTTACCACTCATAATGGGACTATCGTTTTTAATAGAAAAAGATCGGATAATAGACTGTAACGTGATAACAAATGTATGTTAAAAGCTTCAGAAAGTCACATATTGCGTATTGCAATATGTGGCATTGTTGCAAATTCTCAGAAGTATTAACATGTTTTGAAGCACCCAGTATTTACTCTTTGAGCGGTGCATTTGACGAGAATGTGTCGAATTCCATGAACGAGCGCTCGGCTTTGTGCCGGCCGTCGACCGGCCGGCTCAGAGAACACACAACACGTGGCAAAGCCTGAGCGACGCCTGAGAAAGATTCCACACTCCTTTGGCGGCACCCAGTCGAGGCCGTCCCGCAACAAGCGAATAAATAACAGAATATGACGCGTGGAACTTTCTCTGCTCGGCTCCTAAAGAGGGCTCCTTCACAGAGCTCTCGCCACCTAAAATAACTGGGTGTGGCACCCAAGGGGGGCCTCAGTCGCCACCGGTTGAATCAAATTTCGCTCAAGGGCAATAATTAAAAATGGCACTTGTGTATCGCGTCCCCCTGCCGCCTCCTCAACTGCACTCTTAGGGTGCGTTACATTATTCCAGGGGCTCGTCTCATTCGTTTTTGTTTTGTTTCCAACGGCGTAACAGATTGCGCGGCGATCAGCAAGCAGTGTGTGGGGGGTGGGTGGGGGGCGAACGCGGCCCGCGACTTTCGTTTTCGCAGCCACGCGGCAACCTTCCACTTTTGAAACGGTACCGGCGAATCGTCACGGTCCTCGAATTCGATGTAAAGCTTTCGTGACTGCAGGGATTCATCTTCTTGGTTCTTTCGGTAAAGTCACGTAGAATGGAAATAATAAAATAATAAAAATTTTAACATAATAAAATAATTCTCACGACGCTGTCTTTCTGACAGACCTGTTCTTTACATGAGGACGGCTGCTTGCGTTGTGGCCGAAACGTCATGAAAATTATTTTATTATGTTTTATTTTTATTATTTTATTATTTCCATTCTACGTGACTTTACCGAAAGAACCAAGAAGAAGGTTCTCGAATTGTTAACGTTGTGGGTTTACTCTCCGACGCACCGGTGTGTTGCACTGATAACGAATTGGCACGTTTCGTTGACGTGACAACCCCTTACTAATTGGCTGTGTCGGGTGGTGGCGGGTTTCACGATGCGTTTATATTTACGCGATTTAACCCAACACAAAAAAAACTCTCGTGAATAATATTGATCGAGAAAGTCCTACTACGTGTTAATCTGAGATTTAGCCCCTCGCAGCAAATATCTTAGTTGTACCAATCCGGTGCTAGAGGGCAATACTTTACTGCCAACCTGGCAACAACAGAGGTTAGAATTTTATCGCACTCAAGTAACCCGTGTCCCTGGCTACTTTAAAATAGTTCGACAAGCGTTCTAATTATTACTATCATCGGATAATGCCGATTTGCGTGTAAACGTGTGGTTGCCGACTAAAGTGAAAGGTCCTCAGGAAGTAAAAAGGTTTCCCCATTCCTCCGCTACGTAGAACGAATGAGGGCAGCAACAGGGGACAGAGGGAGCCAACTGACGTCCGGTGGACTGATTGTTGCGCTGTTCAGGTCCCCAGACGCTCGGTGCGATGCCAACCACTCAGATGGAAGTGACATTTGAGCCGGCGGCGGATTGAGTTGCGGGATTTTGCTCGTGGAATGAGGCGCCACGGTGGCTAGGAGATGTTAATTACCTCGCCTGGTACGCAGGAGCTCATGGGTTCGATCCCGACCCTGACGCCCGTTGTATATTTGGAGTTTGCACGTCTCTCTCTTTCTCGCCGTGGTCGCGTGGATTTTTATCCGGGTCCCCCGGTTTTTCCCCACCACATTTATAATCATGGCTTTCGAGTATTTGGCTGCTATAAATGTCAACATGGTAAGCCGCTTCGTTGAGCCATCATTTGTGATAGCCAAGTGGCTTCTGGAAAAGAGCTGTATAGCTCAGTAGGCATTACACCGGGTGGGGAGAGGGGTGCCATCTCGTTTTGTTTATGTTGGGACGCTGCTCTAGACGAGCGGTTCCACCTGAAGACGGAAGCTTGTGTTGCCTCCGAAACATCGTGATTTTTTAATTTTATTTTTATTTTACTTTTATTAATTTTTATTTTAATTTTTCACCTACGTGACTTTACCGAAAAAAAACTAAGAATAGGAATGAATAAGGGTCCACCGGCCGTGGCGAGGGGGCATCTCGTATACATTCCGACGCCGCGACCCATTGGCGATTTTCGCAGGTGAGTAGCGCGCACAGGTGCCGGCGGTCGACCTGCCCACCCGTCTCCACGGAGCGTCGCTGTCTCAGACTAGGCGGAGGGCCCTGCGAGGCACCGTGTCGTCTAAGCCGCATATTGTGACTCCCACCCCACCGGCCATCGCTCTCCCCCGACTCAATCCGCCACCGCCGCGGCCACCGCCGCCTCCAGCCCAAGATGTAACAAACACGGGTTGATGGCAAGGGCAAGCCGAAAGTCTCGGAAGCACTGGGTGCAAGCCATTAGACGCGGAGGTTGCTCTCGTTTGGGAGGTCGTAAGAGGATCCAATGACTCTGTCGGTAATTACAGGATGCAGCTTGTGGGATGGTTACATTCCCGATCGGTTCCAATGTGCGTCCAATTCGAGACCGAGTGCTTCCTCGTATTTCTATTGCATGTGTAGAGTGGTGATCTCATCGACACAAGCTGAGATAGCTGATCCATGAAGGGAGCCTTCTCTCTCAACACATCTATTTTCGTTTCACGTTATAGAATAGACACTTGCTCCTTTTGCCATATTCACTCATTCTTGAAAACTGGAATTGCATTGCACATCCCGTAACACACACGTGTGTGTGTATTAACGCAACACATGTGAGATTGTCTCTGTGACAATCTGCGTTCAGCTCAACCATTCGAGTGTTCTCCCGTTTCCAGAGAACATTTTGCTTGGCTATTTCTCCGAATATACTCGGACAAATGGTTTATTTTTTCCATCATCGGACAACTAATGTTTACTTCCAAAATCGGCCTTGCCCACATTTAATCTCCGTATTGAAGGCATTTTCGTTTGAATTTATCAGACGATAAGAAAAATGCAAAATTGCCTATGGAAACAGTCATCGATCATTCTTGAGCCTGCACAGGCTGAAGAACATTCAAAAACATAAAGACACTCACTCAAACGCTCACAGAGACAAGGGGATGACCCCGGTAGCTGTCACTCAAAATTCCAAGTGGAAACTCTTCCACGCCTCTTGTAAAGATGACGCATCTTTACAAATCCCTCAACAATAAAACAAGCAATTCTCACAACACATCGACAGCCACACATTGGAATCTGCTGATTTCGCCGAGTCTCAAGAATGTATCTACGGGACCTTGTATTGCCTTATATAAAAATGATGGGGAAAACATAAGAATAGGCTTCATCCCTTTCTGGCGATAAAACAGGAGTTGTTAAGATGTTCAAACACCAAATAGATAACCTGTTAGAAGGCATGAAGTCTGCATTAACCACACATACTTGTGGAAAAAACATGCAAACAAACATGCTCTGATAATTCTGGTTTAACACTTAGGCTTTCGCGACCAATATCATCCATAATAGAGGGTTTTTTTTGGATTAGATCGCGTAAAAATATAAATGCGTCATTAAACCAGCCACCACCCGACAGCCAATTAGTAAGGTTTGTCACGTAAACCTATTCTAAATGTTGTGGCTTTGCTCTCCAATACACCGGTGTGCTGTACGAGTAACAAATTGGCATGTTCTGTTGACGTGACAACCCCTTACTAATTGGCTGTGTCGGGTGGTGGCGGGTTTAATGACACCCAATTTACATATTTACACGATCTAACCCCCCCAAACAAACCTCTATGATGGCTGGTCTAATAATAAACGCATTGTCCTTGAAACTGATTGGCCTGCACCAGAGACAACCTTCTGTATGACGTTGTCTCGCCGCCAGTGTGAGACGGGAGAACGCCAACAGGCGGACAGCAACAAAGGCATGCAAAGCGTCAAAGTATTCAGAACTCGTGTTGAGCATGCAGTTATAGCAATGGAACCTTTCAGGAACATCCTGCTAGAGGGACAAGCTGCCATTAGGGGGCTCCCCGAGCCTTAATTACACCTCGCAAGACGACGTGCAAGTGATGTTATCGGCTGCAATGCCATTGCGAGTGTTATTGACATCATCGGGATGTTTGGAAAATTCGTTATGTTTAGTTTTGTAAGGAGTGGGCTATGCGTGTGGGAGGAAGCCGGAGGGCCCGGAAACAGCACTCGAGTTGTAATCGCTTCACAAATTCATATTTTGTAATCGCTTCACAAATTTATATTTTGTCTCATCAGAACCGCGTGACAACAATACAGCAGATTCCAGTGCGCAGACAAACAAGGACTTGGTTAAAACAACAACAACAACAACACAACTAAACAAAGTGTAAACCCAAGCTATGGGGAGCGACCCAGACGAAGATTCCTTCGTCGTGAGCCACTGTGGCTTTAAACGGCAGCGAAGTTTTGATTTTTGACACGCACGCACGAGCCAAACAACCAAAAATGCGTCGCAAGCTTTCCGTTACCTGCGGGAGCTGCGCGGACACGGGGGAAATGTTGCGATAAGGATTGTGTACTCCGGGGGCAAGTGGAGAAGAACACACGGAGAACAGAGGGAAAGGGACGGGAGGAGGTGAGGAGGGAGTTATTCGCGCGAGATACGCGCCGTAGGAGGTATCTCAGTCGGAGATCTTCCGATGCTGTTTCGGGTTCGACGGCGAGGTGTGTCGGCGTTAGGTCCGACGTTTACGGGTTCGCTTCGTCGGGAGCTTCAGGGACTGAAACGACGAAGCTCCCACGACGAGCGAACGGCACGTAAGAGCGAAACGTCGGACATCGTTCCGAACAGCACGCGGTAACAACCCGGAAATGCCCTCTAAAAGCCACGCAGTTGGAGTTGTGTAGCAATCGGCAGTCAGTGCCTAAGAAGTGTCAATGTAAGTGACATTTGACAGTGCATCCATTATGTAGATCACCCAATAATCCCCACCGAACTAATGTGGAGTTTCCACCACTTGCTAAAAGCTGAAAAAACAGGACGTGAGCACCGCTTGCTCAGTTTAGCAGACATCACATTGACACTGACCACTTCAACGGAATACAGATCGATGAAAACAAAGCATGCTGTCTCTACCGAGACCAATGAGAGGTTCTCTGTAAGTGGTTTTGTCCGAGGTAGTTAACATCTCCTAGGTGGTGGTGGTGGTGGTAAATGAGTCGTGAAATTGTTGGAACACGTGGAGGCATCGCTGCACGTACCTGCATCGGCGACGACGGAAGTTGAGTGGCACCCACGATCATGGAGGGGAAAATAAAAAGGAACATTTGTTAATAACGAGGATAAATAGGAACGATTATACAGTGATGGTGACATTAATTACCTCTGATCTTGGCGTGCGGATGAGCAGCGATTTCATTTGGGACAACAGGTACACATTTGTACGTGCGTGTGTACGCGTGTGCGTTCGCCTTTATGTGTATGTTCGTACATATGTGCGCGTGTGTGTGCACATGCGTGCTTGTGACACACGTGTGTGCACACATGTGTATGTGTACGCGTGTGTTTGTTATATGAGGGGTCACCTAGGTAAGATAAAAACAGCACTGTTTGAGGTTTTAGTTGTGTGCGTGTGTGTGCCCGTGTGCGTGGCCTATCCAGGCGTGTGGTCCTGGTGTCTGGAAGAGTATAGATCTTGTCAATGTACACGTGTGTGTGCGCCTGCACGTGTGTGTGTGTGTGTACGCCTGCACGTGTGTGTGTGTTTGTGTTTACGCCTGCACGTGTGTGTGTGTGCGTTAACGTGTGGGGAGCGGTAGTGCAGCAGTTAGCGCGCTGCACTACGAACCCGGCGAATTCAGTTCGATTGTCGCTCACGCCCACCGACACCAGGGACGATTATCTGAACCGGGGCCTCACCTAGGTCGACTCAGCCTCAAACGTATGTAAACATTGCCACTCGGGAGACAAAGGCGGCCGGGCGTGGTTGCAGGCCACGCACCCCCTCGTGTGCCGTACCGGCCTTCAGAGGTGCTACTCGCTAACAGCACTTGCCCTAACAGTCCGTTCGGGCTATACGGGGGATTATTGTCATTGTGCGCACGTGTCGTGGTGCGTTTGTGTACTCAATCGTGCACGTGTGTTGCGCCTTGCGCGCGCCTGCCGTGCACAGAATGCTTCCTCATCACGAGCGAGGAGGGGCTTAACAGGTGGCAGCAAACATCGGGGAACAGATTTCGAACGGCGAGTGGTGTGCGGTCAGCTGCAAGAAGAGGACGATTATGAATTCAAACAGAGCCGAGCACATTTAGACACAAAATGTCAGGGAACGGCTTCTGCAATGGCAAGGGTCGTTATCGTAGCGTGCAAACGGCAACCCGTTAGTGCAATGAAGAGCAATTCCACGACGGTGTTGTGTTGTGTTGCTATTTGAAACGATACAGAGGATGAGAGCAACAGCGATATGTTTTTGGGAGGCCCTTTGTGATGGTAAAGCCGGTGGTGGCCTTAAAAGAAAAAAAAATAGATAATAGGCGACGTTTCGGGTCATGATCCTTCTCCATAGCACGATGATACTGTGAAGTGATAATTCTGGAGAAGAACATGTACAGTGGACGGGAATTCATCTTCTTGGTTCTTTCGGTAAAATCACGTAGAAGGGAAATAATAAAATAATGAAAATAAAACATATAAAAATACGCTGTCTTTCCGACAGACCTGTTCTTTACCTGAGGACGGCTGCTTGCGTTGCGGCCGAAACGTCGTGAGAATTGTATTTTATTATGTTTTATTTTCATTATTTTATTATTTCCCTTCTACGCGATTTTACCGAAAGAACCAAGAAGATGAATCCCTGCAGTCACGAAAGCTTTAAATCGAAAGGTGGACGGGAACATACGGAATACGGGAACAACGTGAATGGAAAGCGCGACGCAGCACGTGACCACGTGGGCAGATATCTTCTAGGTTCTTTCGGTAAGTCACGTAGAAGGGAAATAATAAAAAAAAACGTTATTATTTTATTACTTCCCTTCTACGTGACTTTACCGAAAGAACCAAGAAGATGAATCCCTGCAGTCACGAAAGCTTTAAATCGAGGCAAGAGATGTTGAAGGCTGCGACTGCTGCACCGTACCTTCTTCCTCGGCTGGGTTCAATGTGAAGCGAATGCACAGCGTCGGGAGCAGAGCACAGAACGAAAAGATAACAGGCATGGAAGCATCAGCGTGATTCACACAAAGATAAAGATCCCCCGAATAGCCTTAAGAGACTGTAGGGACAAGTGCTGTTAGCGAGCACCTATGAAGGCCGGAACGGTACACGAACGAGGGGGTGAGTGGCCAGCACCACGCCCGATCGCCTTTGTCTCCCCAGTGGCGATGTTTACACACCGCACCAGGTACTCATTTAAGGCTGAGTCGACCTAGGGGAGGCCCAGGACCGGTTCAGATAATCGTCACTGGGTGTTAGCCGTGAGCGGGAATCGAACCCGGGTCGCCAGGTTCATGGCGCAGCGCGCTAACCGCTACACTACCGCTCCCCACACACACACACACCCCCACCCCCCAGTGGTGGTGAGGGCCACTGCTATGGGGTCGTGAGTGAAAAACAACGGGCAACACAGACGACCCTTGTACATCATTCCTGGAATGAGAAGTCTGGTCAAGGCGCTGTAAACCATCGTGATCGTCGAGACCGGCACGCACGTGCCCATTGCGGGGACACGTGTCTGGTTAGGGGCACTGATCTCCCCCCCTGCTCTGTTCCAAGTGTTGGACTGTTTGTGGTGTGGGCAACGGTAGTCGAGTGGTGAGGGCGCCGCGCTACGAACCCGGCCATGATTATCTGAGCCGTGTCCTTGGCCTCCCCTAGGTCGACTTAGCATCAAATGAGCACCTGGTATATTGTGTCAGCATCGCCACTCGAGAGACAAAGGCGGCTGGGCCTGGTGCTGGCCACCCAAATAGGTGCTTTACGAAGCCGCTGACCTGGGTTCGATTCCCAACCACTTTTAATGTTAACCCATCCCAGGCCCCCACATAGGTCGACTCAACCTCAAGCGAGTTCCTAGAGCGGTGTATAAACATCACCACGGGGGGAGACAAAGGCGGTCGGGTACGGAGCTCGCCTTAAGAGGCGCTCGCTACCAGCAATTCGCCTCCACATTCTGCGCGGCTAAATTCGGATCTTTGTATTTAACTCGCGTGCGTGAGCGAGCGAGCGAGTGTGCGGCGAGTGCATAAATCTGCTGTGCCTGCATGGCCGTGGATTAACCCTGGGGGCGGAAAGGGGGGGGGGCGGAAAGCACATGAGAGTTAAGCCACCGCATTCTTGCCGGAACATCCAACAACTGCGGTTGGCGGCAAATCTACGCGGCAACAGCGGCAACAGCAGCAGCTGTCCACGCAATGCCCTCCAGTTCATAGCCAGACACGTTGTGCCCGCTATGGTCATGGTCACCCCATCAACTCGGCCTTCTCGCCGTCCTCTTGAACGACGTTCGTTCGTGAAGGAAAAACGGCTCTCGGCTTTGCCAAAACCCAGGCGACGATGCATCAGAGAGGGCACAGGCGAAAAAAGTGTGATTGGCATGGGCCAGTTTTAACACTAGATTTGAAGCTTTCGTGACTACAAGGATTCATATTCTTAGGTTTTTTCGGTAAAGTCACGTAGGTAACATCTCTTGAGGAAGGCCAGCGTCTCGAGAAGCTGTGACTTCTTGTCTCGTCTGTTAAAAACTCTAACAGATAGGTGGAATTCCTCCCCGTAGAGGGTATTAATTCTAGATTTGAAGCTTTCGTGACTGCAAGGATTCATATTCTTAGGTTTTTTCGGTAAAGTCACGTAGGTAACAAGGTACAGTTTTAACACGTCGGCTTTCGCGACCGATAGGATTCATAATAGAGGTTTTATGGGTTAGATCGCGCAGATATAAATGTGTCGTTAACCCACCACCACCCAACACAGCCGATTGGTACGGTTTGCCAATTCTGCCAAATCGCCTGATGAAGCTGGTTGTACTAACGTCACAGTACCCAAGTTGCAAACGTTGTGGGTATACACTCTCTGCTTCTTTCCGTAAAGTCACGTAGGTATAAAATAAAATTAAATCACGACGTTTCGATTGCAACACAAGCAATCATCATCAGGTGGGAAAAACCACAAAAAAAATGTTCTTGCTGTGCTTTTCCCACCTGATGATGATTGCTTGTGTTGCAATCGAAACGTCGTGATTTTATTTTATTTTATACCCACGTGACTTCACCGAAAGAACCAGAGAGCATGGATACCTGCAGTCACGAAAGCTTCAAATCTCGATTGTGGGTGTACTCTTTAACACGCCGGTGCACTCAAGTAGTAACTAATTGGCACGTTTTGTTGACGTGACAAACCTCACTGATTGGCTTGGGCCCTCTGCGATGTCACCCCCCACCCCCCCCCCCTTGTTTAAAAAATAAATAAATAATCCCAGCGCCTGGGGCCCCGAGGGCTCGCGGAAGAAAGACCCGGCGCAGTTGCACCGCCCGTGCCACTCATGCTACAGCGATGCGAGACGAGCCGAGCACACGGAAAGGCAGCAACATGCAGGCAGCAGGAGTAGAAGAGGGAGAGTAGAAGAGGGGGGCAGGAGGATTTGACACGAAACGTCGTAACGCGAAGGAAGGTAGGAGGAACGAATAGAGATATTCATTTTTTTTACAACGACAAAAAATGAATTCATTTGGTATCCAGAGTAGGAAAATAGGAAGCAGTGTGCGCTCGTGGATAAAATCACCCAGTCAAACGTTAACGGGAGAATCGCGAGTCGCATGGAGAAAGTATATCTGCAGATAGATTGCACTGAGATATAATCGTCCATAGAGAACCGACAGTGTTTTCGAAATTCTGCGCACATGCACAGCACATGTGTGCGTACATGTACACACACGTGTGTGTTTATGTGTGTACCAGTACACACACACACGCACACGTGCTTGTGCGCTTCGACATGCAAACGACTGTGCTAGGTTTGGTCTTCATAGACACCATTACGATCTCCGTTGTTACCTTCCTCCACCTCCTCCTCCTCCTCCGCCTCCTCCTCCTCCGGCTCTGGCTCCTCTTCAGCTTCCTCTACGAAGCGCCCGGGGGAAGCAAAGGGGATAAGCAGCCCGCCAGAAGCAAGCCAGTCAGCAAGCCAGTCAGTCAGCCAGTCAGTCAGTCAGTGAGGCAATCGGCCAGGGATTGGGGTCAGCAAATCGGTCCACGCCGCGCCTCTACAACTCGGGTAGGTGAGTGAGTTAACAAGTCAGAAGGCCCTTTAAACGGCCAGTATGTCAGCAAATATTTCAGTCAGTCTGCCATCCGCCAAGCCAATGGCTCAACACGTCAGTAAGTCCACCTGCCACCCAGTTAATCTGCCAGTCAGCAAGTTAGGGAGTCCACCACGGAGCCTGTTGGATGATCAGCAAATAAATGATTATTTCATTCCGCCAGCCATTCGCTGGGTTGGCCAACCATTGCACCAAATTAGTTGGATCAGCGGCACGTCAATAGGTCCACTCGTTACCCAGTTCGATCGTCCGCAGCTCAGCAAATGTAACGCGACGGCGAGTCAGTCGGTGAGCGAGACACTCAGGCGCTCTCTGCCAATAAGCCACGGCCAGGCGACAGGCGCCAGCAGCAGCGATGTTGTGCACAGGAGGGCAGCGCAGCAAGCTGGCAATGCCGGCGAGTGGCGTGCGGCGGGGGGTTGGGTGGTGGTGGTGGTGGTGGGACGCGCGCGCGATGATGAAGCGACGCCAGACGCCGCAGGTGGCGCGCTGCCCCCCCCCCCCCCGACTCCGAGCGGCATCGTCGGTGGAAGCAACACGCGCGCGTGGTCCACGTGTGGAGAGGAGCGAACGCCGATATGCGAGATTCGTGGCGTGGGAGACGCGCGCGTGTGTGTGTCTATGTGCGTCTTAGTGTCTGCGTGTGCAATAGGTGGAACACGCGTGTGATGATTCTGGAGAGGTGGGGGAACAAACGCGCGCGTGTGTGTGTGTGTGTGCATCTCATGGGCTTACACAGTTATTCATATGATTAATCGACAGATCGATGCACGGTTCCACCCCTTAGCAATAGGCAGTTGGGATTCCTCATGGTTTCAAAGGGGAGGTGTTGTTAGCTATTAGAGTTGTATTCGTACACACGATCGCGGTCAAGGTCTGAGGACCAGGTTTGACCAGTGCACCCTGGCATCAGCCCGTCATCAGCCCGGCATCAGCCTGGCATCAGCCCGGCATCAGCCTGGTATCACCGAGTGTGCCCACGCTCCCTCGCCCATGCGTCTGCGATGCCGTGACATTACCTTCCTGCTCCCTGTCAAAACGAGAAGAAGCAGAAACACACGACAGAACACACAATCAGAGACAACCACGACGTATTATACACGTGTGTGCATGTACAGCCTTTCCCCCCCGCCTTTTTAGATCCACTGCTGGATGAAGACCTCCACACACCGTGAGGTGCCGGGGGCTTTGTTTGAACATTCGTCACCACGATGATCAGTGCTGCTTGGTGAAGTTGGGAGACCCACGGGACCGATCCAGATCAAACTCTCGTTGACTCATGTTGGCCATGGTTGGGAATCGAACCCAGATAATCACATTCATGGAGCAGTGCACTAAACAATGCGTCGCTGCACTACTTTTTTACATATACAAATATTGCCTACATGTGCTAGGTTCATAAACTAGTTGCATTTATAGTTAACAAGATAAAATAACGCGCTCAGCCCTGAGCGATATGGAATAGATGCGAAATGTTACATGGAAGCAATGCCATGCAGTGTAGATTGGGAGTCATCAAATATATCGAAAGCAGGGTTCAGTGTCAACTATGAGGCACATCTGCTGCGCGTGTTTATCTGCCGGTCATAATTGTGGATATTCCAACAGTCATTGATTGCGCTACAATGTTCACTGCACACACACAGCTCTCACACACAGCTCACACGCGAGTGACGAAACGTCTGAAGAAGTTCTAGAAGGGCTTAGAAAGCTGGAATGTAGCACACACACAGTGGATTCGTTACCAAATTACGGGGGGGGGGAAATAAAACAAATTGTCGCTGTTTTTATTATACTACGGCGGTGTCGATGGTTCGTCCACTGCGCAATGAGTGTGCGCATGTTGAACTTCTTTTGCACCGTACGTAGCCAACCGTGCTCATCGGAGGTGCGTGGAAAGGACAACAAACTACACGTGGCGACCTGAATTCGCTTCCAGACCACGACCAACATCAGTGGCCAGTGTCCCCTGCGCCTCCGCCTCCCCCCACCGATCCGTGCTGACCAGAGTGGTGAAGTATGGTGAAATGACCCCACGTGAGCGACGCGCTTTGGGGGAAGCCCTCGTTCAACCGTGGATTTGACAAATGGCTGAAAATTGTTCGAAACTCTGCTTGGAAGTGAGAAAGTGGCAGCGTTGCAATATAAAGTGGTGCACTTACTCGACCTCCTCCTCATAAACTTCCTCCTCGGACATGGTGGGCGGCTGAGTCTGCGAGCGAGACAGAACAAAACAAGCGCCGTGAATTTCACGACGTATCGATGGCACGTGCTATCATTTAGCATTGCAGTGGGCGGGCAGAACGGGCCGCGTTAACAGTAACGACCCATTTTAGTCGACAATGACCCCACAACCGCCCATCAGCCACTTATCATCCTGTGGAAAAGAACCGGTTTTGCACTTGGTAATGGAGACATGGCGACGCGGAGACACAGGAACGCGGTGATGTATGGAGACACGGGGACACGTGGAAACGAAGACACGGAGATACAGAAACAATGGGATGATGGGGACACGGGGACACTGAGACGCAGAGACAGAGGGACATGGCCAGGTGATCGCAGGGTCATGGAGCAATGGGGAAACAGAAACATGGGGACATGGACACACAGGGATAGAAGGATATGTAAATGCAGAAACATAAGTTCACAGAGACACGGGGACAGAGGCGGAGAGACACGGCAACACGGAGACACCGCGATGGACTCAGGGAACACGGAGTCACCATGTTGATCTCCACTGGACTGGTGCAGCACTGGACAACGTGATTGTGGAGCCACCGAGGGCCAGCTCGGGGCACGCGGGATATCCCCGGCGTCTAATCGTGGACACGTGCACGCCGTGACGCGTGTTGTGGAGCAGGATTGCCCTGTGAGCAGACTGGGACGCAAACGGAGGGGGCTGCACACAGCAGGAGACGGCGCCGTGAGATAACTAGGCTCAGTATGCGGATGTCAGGATCGTCTACTGGAGCAATGCATTTTACAATCGAGATTTTTTTTTGAAATGTTTTATGTTGTTTCGTTTGTGGTCAATTCCCCCCGCACCTCCGATTAGCACGGTTGGGTACGTGCGGTGCGAAAGAAGTTAAACGTACGGCAAAGTTGGCCGTTATTTATTTTGACGTTGTTAAGACTGTGTCCCTATAGTTATAACTTATATTGCATCAAGAGAATCCGTGTAGGTTTGATTGCATCTAACGAAATGTGCAACGGTAAATAGGATTTTTACATATAGGCTTTTGCGACCAATTGTATCCATAATAAAGGGATCGTTTAGATCGCGTAAATATAATTCTGGATATCACCTGATCAAGTTGAATGTTGTAATCAGCAGCAAAACATCGTACTCGAATTATAATTATCGTGGGTTTACTCTCCAACACGCCAGTGTGCTGAAGTAGTGACCAACTGGCACGTCTTGTTTACCGCACAAATCTTACTAATTGGCTGTGTCGGGTGGTGGCGGGTTTAACGACATGTTTATATTTACGCGATCTAACCCAACAAAAAAACAACAACCGTTATGTACGAGCAAATTGCACGGCCTCCAGTTTGTCCGCAGAATTCCTGGAGACAACTGGGAGACTTTGCGGGCAGCATTCTCACTTATAAAATATATATTTTCGTAAAGTCCCCACGCACAATTGCTCGAAGCCTCGCTGCGGCAAACAGCGAGTATGGATAATGACGTCCAGAGAAAGATGAAACCGCACGATGCCGCAAGCGGTCGACCGGTCGGTCGCCACGGCTGAATACCTGCGCGAGTGATATTTGAGGTTTATTTATTAGGGCCTATTCTGGGAAGTCATTCAGGTCGGGGTCAATAAAAGGAGGAAGGGCCCCCCACCCCCCGCACACACACGGCGCGACCTGTCCTTGCGAAAGCTGTCATTGGGACACGCGCTTGTCGGATAATGTTACAAGACGGACAGCGTTTGCCGTGTGGGACCGCACAGCGAGTCATGCCCAATTGTCACGAATACCATCATCATTATTATCACCGCGATCGCCTTTAAGAGATACAAAGGCGGACAGGAGGTGGCAGTGTGTGACTCATCCAGCGCCGACCTGGAAGTGTTGTACCATAGCACGCGTGATTTTTCTCCGGGAATTTGTGGCCAGGCCGCTGCAGAAATAGAAGCTTAATAGCTCAGTGGGCTTTACCTGCTAAATAAAAAATAATAGTATAGTTTTTTTGTTATTTGCTTACCTTTTCCATACTTTGCCCTTCCTATCGTGTTTTTTTAAATATTGTTTGTTGCTCTAACTTTCTGATCCGCCCTAACTGGACATTTGTTTAAAAAAAAACTTTGTAGCTCATCGGATTTCTCCAGTCCAAATAAAGATTCTGATGATTCTGCCTGGGATGGCCAGATCGCTGGAGGCACGCACTGATCACCCCCTCGACTCCCCGTCGCCGCATTCTCCCCGCTTCGCGCCCTCCACATCTCCGGGTTATTTTAGCGGACGCGGCTGCACGCGGCGCGACGCTGTGACGATTCGCACGGCGCCCAGACACCCACCCGGGGCATCAATCAGGGCCCGCAAAGTTGACGAGACGGAGCGGGCACCATGGACAGGTGCGTGCGGGGAAGGCCGACGTTTTGACGCGTTGGGGGGTGGGGGTGAAATTGCAGCTGTGCACGAGAGATCGGATTTCACTACACCCTCCCCTCCCTACCCGTGCAGATCCTCAAACTCACCCCCCTCACCACCATCCCCCCAACTCCACATGGCATCTCGTTTCATCCTCAAACGGCAATCCTCGCGAAACTCCAATGCGAGGCTGACCCGGCCCAACCCCGACCTGGGCTGCCGTAGTTCAACTCAGCCGCGTAAAATCAGGGGAGCTAAGCCCCCCCCCCCCCCGCCGCTACCTCCCCCCACTCCCCCCCTCACCTCACTGAACGATCACCGTAGCATCAGATTGGTTGAGCCACTCCCTCCCCCAGACCCCCCCCTTTGAAGGATCAGCCATCCATTGCACATTCTTATAGTCAAGTGGAAAACAAAGTTGGCACGATGTTGAACACAAGTGGCGGCCTTCGGCTTGCAATGAGCGCGGCCACGCGACGATGGGCCTCGTTTCCGCCTTTGCCAAATGCGGCCGGGCAGCGGGAGCAGAATGCACGAAAGACAAAACGCAGTGTCCGTCACACATTCCGTCGAACCTTCGTCTACGAGGTTACCTTCAACGCGCGCTCTGCCGTGCCCGCCCCAAGCATGTCTCCCCCCCTCCCTCCGACCCTCCCCACCATCCCGCGCCCCTCCCTTGATCTGAAACGACGTCAGTCGACGGCGCTGCTGGTTCCACTGTGGAAAGCGGAGAGCGTGGTGGGCGAGGGGAGGGATTGTGACAGGTGTAGGGGGATGGACCGCGGGTCCGGGCGAGGCATCATTCCTCTCACCCCCCCACCACCACCATCCTCCCCAAACTCCAAAATTAATCCCTGTCTAGCAAGACTTGTCCCCCATTGCTCAGTTGTATTTATACACTGAGCGAATAAGGGGGAGCTGGTCAGAAGAAATCGGGCTGACACGGACGCTCCCTCTATGCATCGCGTTATATATATAGCAGCGACAATAACAGCCGCGCGCATCGCAAATGTAGAACGTGAAGTCGCCGCACAGCGATGTCGGGACGTAACCACCAACATCTCTCCCCGCGGGGCTCCTTCGGTTGACCCAGATGTGTATTTTTAAGCGCGCGAACGCAGTCAACGCGAATCGTGTTTGCGAGCGCATATTAATGCTGATGCGGGGGTGACCAGCCCCACATTTGCTTGACCCCTATTCTCCTCCACATTCAATCGCGTTGTTGTTGTTGTAGCTGACCGCGTGTCACCAAAAAAAATATCAACATTTTGTTGAGTCTGAGTCAATCTAAGGGATGCTCCAAACAAGGAGGCGATAACGATTTTCGTCGGTGCATGAGGCCGGCAGCAACTGGTTCACTCTCGCCATAAAAGGTGCTCGGGAGCAGTACGCATCTCTTGCAACAGCCCTATCCGACCGCCGTTTAGCCACATCAACCTCATGGCACGCACACATACACAACGTGAACAGCAGCGTTTTATGACACATCTCTCACGGGAGTCCGACGGACGGCAGCGCGGCAAGTAGGTGGCGGACGTATTCGCACGGTTCTGTGTCGATGTCGATCAACCGAACTGATCTTCGATCGTTCGAACTGATAACCCGAGCTCTATCAAGAGAGTGCCTCTCACGGCCGTGCTGCTAAAACCCTCGATGTCGTCGGCGTATGCACGAAGCAATTAGACAACGACTGCCCTCTTGTGCTACACCACAAGACCAGCGGAGCATTGCTCTTACGAACGCTCTCGTCAACTCCTACTCCCTGCTTTGCACAGCTCAGCAGGCTGAGTAGCGCGATGCGTTCCCTTGCTACCAAGCAGCTATATCGGCGTATCTCTCTGCAGCACCTTTATCAATCCACTGCTGCAGTAAGGCCGTCCGCATTCCATGTTTGTTTGACCATACTTCACCATTCTGGTCAGTGCGGGTTGGTGTTGACGACGACGACGATGATGATGATGATGCGGGACCAAGGACCGGTTCGGATATAACTCTCACGGCTCACATTTGGCCAGGGCCGGGGTTCGAACTCGGTGTCGCCGAGTTCGTAGGGCGGTGCACAGCAAGCCAGTGGGCCCATCCAGGCCAGGAACATATGACAGTGGGGTTTTTTTCTTCTTGGTTCTTTCGGTAAAGTCACGTAGAAGGGAAATAATAAAATAATAAAAATAAAACATATTTTGTATTATTATTTTTTACCGAAAGAACCAAGAAGATAAATCCCTGCAGTCACGAAAGCTTTAAATCGAAATTTAAGTTGGGTTTTTATTTGAACGGTCTCTTCTAAAGAAGCCCGAACGGTCCAAAAGATCTCCCTTAAATGTGTAACTTAACCTGTCATTAAATGTGCAATTTGATGATGATGATTTCCCTGGTCGCCTAACAGTCGACACGAGCTAATCTAGTCCCGTTGCCTTTTCTGTGCAGCGTGGAAACAATCGTCTATATTTAGATGCTTTCCGACGTAATTCCATATTCCGTTGTACACTATCGCACACCCTAACTAGCTATTTTAATACATCTTCATGCATTCCAGATATGCAGTGTACCTTATCAAGCTATGTTTAACGTGGACCCAACACCGAGCTGATCTCATTCTTTCCCTATCTGTAAGCCTGCAGACACAATGTCCTTCGACACTTTCTGATGGCGGTTTTAAACTTCTCGGAATTAACGCTGGAGACGGAAAGATGAGCACACGGGATCCAGGGAAGACACTCAAACGCAAAGACATCGCAGTGACTTTCAAGAAAGGTGAAGTGGACTTGGGGCAAGGGCACGTGACTTGGCTGGAAGGCATCGCGGCGGGCGATTGATGAGACCGGTAGCGGAATAGCAGTCAATGGAGGGATCGCTAAACTGACGTCTATAAAACTACTTTGCGTTTAGATAATTGGTTTTTTACCGTTCTATCTGGCAACAAAACTGACACCTTTTTTACAAGGAGTCATGTTTACATAGACCACAATACCTGCAGTCATAATGCAAACAAAAAAACATAACTCTGATAATATATGCGCTGTCCTTGAAGTTGATTGGTCCACACCCAAGACAGCTTTCCTTAGAGCCTAGTCTCCTTAGAGCCTAGTCTCACATGGGTTGGACCAGATGACGCCAAAAGGCGTCAGTTTTGTTGCCAGATAGAAGGGTAAAAAACGAATTATCATATTTTTACTGGCAAATTAGGTTCCAATGGTGTACTTTGCGTTTCGTTTGTTGTCCTTCCCCCGCACCTCCGATGATGAGCACGGAACGATGCGGTGAGCGGCGCACGCGGGAGTCAGATGGACTGCGGCGTCGCTGAACCACGTGGGGTGGCGATTGGCATGGGGAGAATCTCATCCGCCAGTGGCGAGAGCATGGCCGCTGCCGATGATTGTTTGTATATACTGTGCCTTGATTTAGCGTTTTATTAAGTGCAAGTGTTTGAAATGTTTTCATGTTTGTTTCTTTAAATTGGGAATGTTCCAAAAAATGGTATGAATGTTTTAGTTTTTGTTACATCTTATTGGGGCTCTGAACTCGGGATCCTGATTTAGACTCCCCGTCACAGTGACGAGCAGGGCAGAGTATGCTTGAAACGATCACACAATCCTAGATTTGAAGTTTTCACACAATCGCCCGCGACCCACCATGGCGTGGTATATGCAAGGCCTTCCCACACCAACAGTTGGTAGGGCAAACCGCTTGTAAGATTATCAAGTGCGTGACTTCATCTTTATCAACCCGTGTTCGTCACAACAATGAACGGGAGCTGCGCCGTGGGACATCCGTCGAAAGTGATGCGCGCTTCGCCGCATCTGTGCCAGTTCAGTTGGAGCATTTCATCTGTGACAGTTCAACTGGAGCAGTGTCATCTGTGCCAGTTCAACTGGAGCAGTTCATCTGTGACAGTTCAACTGGAGCAGTTCATCTGTGCCAGTTCAACTGGAGCAGTTCATCTGTGCCAGTTCAACTGGAGCAGTTCATCTGTGCCAGTTCAACTGGAGCAGTTCATCTGTGCCAGTTCAACTGGAGCAGTTCATCTGTGTCAGTTCAACTGGAGCAGTTCATCTGTGCCAGTTCAACTGGAGCAGTTCATCTGTGCCAGTTCAACTGGAGCAGTTCATCTGTGTCAGTTCAACTGGAGCAGTTCATCTGTGCCAGTTCAACTGGAGCAGTTCATCTGTGCCAGTTCAACTGGAGCAGTTCATCTGTGTCAGTTCAACTGGAGCAGTTCATCTGTGACAGTTCAACTGGAGCAGTTCATCTGTGTCAGTTCAACTGGAGCAGTTCATCTGTGTCAGTTCAACTGGAGCAGTTCATCTGTGCCAGTTCAATGTAGGACCGCCGACGGGTCGAATGCTTGCCATTCCCTTCCACCTTATTTAGTTCTCTTGAACCTTCTGCCACGCGCGAACCGAAGAATCCTTCGCAAGCAGTGACATACGGAGTGTATATATACACACACGCACGACCGCGCACACACACACACATGCACACGCCAGCATATGCCAAGTATGGACTTGTGACACTTTTGGCTGTGCCTGCCAGCCAGGTTGTGCTGTCAATCTACTTTGATCCCCAGCTAATTGTTATCGTCACTCCCAACTTGCAGGCATTTTTTTTAAATAGGGCCTGGCTCAAGCAGTTTATATTTTCGTATTTGGCAAGTTGCCGATAAAATGGTCTGAGATTTATTGTGAGTCTAAGCGCGGTCAGCAATGAGTAGGACATGAGCGAGAGTGCTGAGTGATTTGACATCGGGTGTAAAATACTGCAGGTTGTGATGAGATTGGCGTATGGATTTCAGAGTTTTTCAGATCAACTCATCGTGCAAGCAAGAGATGGATGGTTCCAGCATTACAGGACAGTGAGGAATGGTGCCAATTTTTTGGGGAGGGCTTCGTCCATTGGTGGATAGACCATGGTTCATGATCAGGGAAAATCATGGTTATGGTGTGACCTGATACCATTATCAGAGTCGAGAGTCAATTAATTATTCGTATGATTTGGGGAATAATTGCCTCTCGTGCCATTGTCTTCGTAACCAGCACTCGAAAAATAATATTCTCAGACCCTTTTGACCCCCACCCCTCCCCACGTCCCAAAATCTCACCCCTATAACCACACACCCCCCTCATCGCTCCCTCTCCTCCCCGTGACCCGTGACCCCCATCACCCCTCTAACATAAACCATACGAAGACAAAGATCCCCCGTATAGTCGTAACAGACTGTTGGGGCAAGTGCTGTTATGTGAGCACCTATGAAGGCCGGCACGGCATACGAGGGGGTGGGTGGCCAGCACCACGCCCGGCCGTCTTTGTCTCTCCAGTGCCGATGTTTACACACCGCACAAGGTACTCATTTGAGGCTGAGTAGACCTGGGGGAGGCTCAGGACCGGTTCAGATAATCGTCACTGGTGTCGACCGTGAGCGGGAATCAAACTCGGGTCGCCGGCTTCGCTGCGCAGCGCGCTAACCACTGCACTACCGCTCCCCAACCTGACGGACACACACACACAACACACACTCTTACATGCACCATCGCAGCGAATTCCACACCACCCACCCCACCCCTTTATCGCATCACCGCCCCCCCCCAACTGCCCCAGCCCCTCGCCCCTGCCTTGTTTGGAGATAGAATAAATGAGAGCTATAATTAAAATCTCAGAGGCATGCGTCTTGGCGCTGGTTGCGCGTCTCGGCCTTCATCCCCACGCGTCCTCCGTTCACCCCGAGGTGCTGCGGCCATCGCGAGCGACGTGCTTCGGGTCAACCACCGACATCACCCGCAGGGATATCCACCGCTTCATTTCAGCCGCCACAACGGTGTGGACGCGCTGTCTCGCGGCGAATGATTTTGGCCACGCCACATCCACGCAAAAACTTTGTCCTTAGCCTGTTCGTAAGGCTGTAGCAATACGGGGCCACGGTAATGTGTGATTGTTATGGGGCGAGGGGGGGTATGCATTCCTTGTACTCTCGTGGTAGTGCCTTACGCCGATATTCCCTGCACCGGCCTAGAGGCGTTCCGGAAAATATCGGGTGAGAAAAACGGTGATATCGCGGTCAACTGAAGTAGCATCACTTTCAACTGCAGTAATATCAACGTTAACTGCAGGAATATCATATTTCAACCGCAGTAATGTCGCTTGCAACTGCAGTAACATCACTTTCAACTGAAGCAAAATCTATTTCAACAGCAGTAACATCACTTTCAACAGCAATACTAATTATGCCATTACACGTATTGTAAATAATACAGTAAAAATGTATACAAATATTACTGATACTTGCCACTATTAGTCGTACATTTCGGGTTATATTAATACTAGTGCTCAGGAAGCCCGAGTCTCAATATTATTTTTCTGCCACACTGAGATACAGTACTTGGATTCGTGTGGAAGGGAACTGGATACAACCCACCGGGCATACGAAATCTATGCACGGATGCATTCAAGGTTCCACTGCTAAGAATGCCATCTTCTGGCCTCCTCACGGCACAAGCCCACAACATCCAAAGTATTCGCAGGAAGTCTCCCATCCAACGATTATCCGGGCTCCAATGCTTGCTTAGCCACCGAGATCCGTCGAGATCCGGGTGCATTCGGGGTGAATCGTCTTGGAGCCAAACTTCTGAGTGAATGTTTTTTTACGGGGCCGCTGGTAAACTTTAAACATTTCGCTTCAAGGATGCCTCGCGATCTTCCAATTGCCGGGAGGTGCCTGATTTCGTTATCGGATCTGTTGAGCCGCGTCGAAATTCCACATGTGGCCGAGCTAAAATTAAACTTAACACGGTCACTGAAGGCTTTACGACTAATTGGTGGCCTCCTCGCTGAGGTGGTTGTGATGATGATGATGACGACGACTGCATATGATTAGATGGTGATTATTTTCGTGCTACGGTTGTGTATAATTGATCGCGATGCTTATAGATACTTGATGATGATTGCATTTAATAGACAATGATGCAGATATGTATATGATGATTCTAATAGTTAATTCATGGTGATGAGGATTAGACTTAGCTGATCATACAATTGATGAAGACCGATATAATGATAATATATGCATTTTATTATTACGATTCCATTTAATAGATTATGATGATATCACTTAACATACGATCTGCCGATTATGTGATAGATATCATCATAATTCCACATCCCAGTGGCAGAGACGAGATTATCCTTAACACAGCCAACTCGCTGGTTTGGCAACTGCTGTAATCGATGCACCCCTCAGCAGCTACCGATCACGATGGTTATTGGGAGTAACCCGTCCCAAGATCTGCGTCTGAAGCTCCGCTACTGCACGAGCGCAGGAATAACAACAACAACAACAAACAAACACATCGCACGGGCATGCCCCGCGACAAAACGCGCCCGACAGAGACGCGTCGCCTCTTAGCGAAGGTCCCTTCCGGATGCGCGCGCCTTAGCCCTGGGGTAGGCAAACCGCCAAACAAAAACATTCGGTAGTTTGAAAAAAATAAACTCCCAATATTTCAAGAGGCGCAATGCACGCGTAAATACGAGACGGCGATTGTCCTTAATAAGAATACAAAAACGGTCACGATGCAGTTTGTAAAGAGCCGCATTAGACTCCGGCACCGCGGGTTTCCGACCGCTGTCTTAGACCGAGCAGACACCACGCCGATAAACAAACCATTTGCCGATGCTTCGTTGGCGGTGGGGCACGATCACAGTTAGCAACAAAACAGTCGCTCAACACTCGGCCATAATACCGCGGCCTTCAACGGAAAATAATGAAACCGAAATAATAGGCGACGTTTCGGACAATGACCCTTCTTTCTCACAGCACACAAATCATTATTTAAAATCACGAAAGGCCATCATTATTTTGTTGTCCTTTCACGGCACTGCGGATCGCCACTTCCGCCTGGGACTGCGTGGCGCCCAGAGATCTGCGGATCCAGAATCGGGACTCCTCGGTCACCTCCAGAGCCAAACACCAAACCTGATGGACGTCGTCCGCGAACCCCGAAGGGACTGCTGCCGACGAATGTTATTAACTATTTTTTTTATAGATTCAACGCATGTGAGATGCTGTGACGCGTGATATGCGTGCAACACACACCGGCGTGCCTGTCCATCTGTCTTTCACTTGTCCGCCCTTTGTCTCACTCTGCTTTCTCAATCATCCTCTTTTTCATTTCCTCTTAGCCCTGTCTCACACTGCGTCTCTCCGTCTGCACTCTCCCATTCATCCTCTCGCCTGTCTCTCATTCTACCCTGTCACTCATTCCCTGTCATCTGTCTCTCGTTATCCGTGTCTATCTTATCGACACCGTCATTTTCATTCTCTCTGTTATTCATTCTCTTGTGTGTGTCTCCCATTTTCTGCGTCTCATTTTCTCTGTCATTCTCTCGTCTGCCTCTCCGTCTGTCTCAATGTACCATCTTTGTGGTTTTCTCACTCTGATTCGCTTTAATCGCCTCTTATACGCACCTTCCATTGTCGCTTTCATCCTCTTTCTTTCTCTCTCATTCTCTCCGTCATCCTCTCGGCTACTTCTCTGAGCCTCTCAGTCTCATCCCATGTTGCCCATAATGTATTTGTAATTATCGCTTGTAAATGTCTCCCAATTTTACAATCTCTCATTTCCTCTCACCACTCTCTTCGCTCCCGTTCACTCTCTCCCCTGCTATCTCTCCCATTCTCTCTCCTCAGCATTTCTCATCCTCTCTCCCATGCATCTCTCATTCTCTCTCCTCTGCATTTCTCATCCTCCCTCTCATGCATCTCTCATCCTCTCTCCCCAGCATCTCTCGTGCTCTCGCCTCATTGTCTCTCACCTGGGACGGCAGAGGAGAGACGAGGGGAGAGTCGGCAGGCGGGGTGGCCACGCAGAGTCTAAGCTTTGCCTCGAGCCCGAAGTGGAATATAAAGCCCCCAAACCCCACAAGCCCACAGGACACGCGCTGTTGGGATCAAGGCGGTGCTGGCGAGGGGGGAGGGAACACCAGGAGAAGGGCGAGAGAGGAGGGGGACACCAGGAGGGGATGGAGGAGGAGGAGGTGGTGGATGGAATGGGAGGTGGGTGAGTGAGTGCGTGCGTGCTGTTGATGGTGGTGTTAAGTTCTTGGTTTATTCTTGGCTAGGAAGGAGAGATACGTTTTTAGTTGAGGGGTTTAGGAGTGTGTTGGACGGTGGTTGGGTGGGTGGTGGGGGGTGTAACAGAGATGATGAGGCGGCTGATGAGGGTATGTGGGTCGATGAGTTGCGCTGGGAGATGGATGGTGGGAATGTGTGGGGCGATGCGAGAGGCAGGGATGTGTCCCGAACATTCCGTGTGCGCGTGTATGTTTACGCGCGCGTGCGCGTGTATGTTCACGTGTGTGTGCGTGTGCGCGCGTGCGCGTCGTACGTGCGCGTGTCCCTGTCGTTCAATCGATAAGTCGTCCTCCTCCCTTAAAAGTCGCTGAGCAAAGCGCGCGTGGTGGGGGGGGGGACTAATTATACAGGCGTTGACTTCAGCACAACTTTGCGAGCGTCTCTGACCCTGCGTTTGGGGTAAGGCACGGATCGCGGATTATCGACGGCGCCTTCACATCTGCGGCGGGATCGTCGCTGCACAGAATTACCCAGAGGGGGTCACCCACTTCGTGTCCTATGCGCCGGGCGGGTCGCATTCATCGCGCGCGCGCGTGTGGTTACTACGGGCGCTGGGTTTCAATCCACTGCTGGATGAGCGCGACTCACCACACCTGTGCGGTGGTGGGGAGAGAAGCGGCGTGGGGGAGTGATGTGGCCACACGTTCACCACACAGGGCGGCAGTGCTGGTTATGTGAAGGCGGGGAAGGACTTCGTTGCTTTCTCGATGTTTCCCAGAACGCTGCCCCAGGGGGGGCTGGCTTAGAGTCTGGATCTTATCGGCGTACGGCGCTGCGAGGCACACAGCCTCTCTCCAGAATCATTGGACGTGATTCCGAGAATCCGATGATACGGCAAGGAGCACGGGGATGAAATTTGGCGAGATGGTCGAGACGTGCCGATACAATTCCAGAAGCAGCCCCTCCGGACCTGTTCTGGATGAAACTAAAGCACTCCGTACGCTCAGCACGTCCCTCAATATCACAATGTGGCTGTGGAGAAAAACTATACATAAAAGACGACGTTTGGGGCAATAGACCTTCTTCATAGCACAGAGATATAGAGAGGCCAGATTTATCTATTATGTATCCACTGCATCGCTCTCTCTGGCCTATCTATCTCTTTGCTATTATATATATTTACTTTTAGGGCCACAGTAGCTATCGACACATGATGTGAGTTTATTGTTGTTTGTCAATTGTGTTTAGACACCACACTGCCAACGCAGCCGCAGCCGCAGCAGCATCGCCAAAGTGTTTGTGTAATCCCGAATGACGAGTGGATGATTGTTGCAGGTGGTGATCAAGAGGCGAGGGGAGGTCATGCGCTGGGAATGTAACGAGGGGAGGGCGCGTCGGGGAGGTTCTACGAAGGGGCAGAACAAGAAAGTGGAGGATCCTCTTTGTGTCTGGTTTGGAGGAGAGGCCCTGGGTGGCCAATGGAGACCAACTGTGGATGAATGTTATAATTAGTGTCCCCGACAACCCTTTGCCAATGGACGACTGGGCGAGAGCCTGCTCACGCCGTGTGAGCTGTGAGGTTTCTTTGACTCTAACTCGCCCCGCGCATCCCCGCTCAGCACGGTTGGCTACGTACGGTGCGTAAGAAGTTCAACATACAGACATACATACGCAGCGTGGTCAGCGCGGGTTCGTGAAGTCGGTGATAGAACGTGGAAGGACGCACGGCACGGTTACCCACCACGTAGACCCAAAACCTCAAAACGACCGCTGTCATGCACGGTGATCAACCCCATCCACGTCGTCGTCCCCTTCTCTTCCGAGATCTCGCGAGTTGACCGTGCCTGCCATTCCGGATGGTTGGGATGAGCGACGCAACGGCGCTGCGAGCACCGAGCGGTTCACGAATCGCAGTCGTCACTGATGTTAGCCGTGCGGCTAACCTCTGTTGTCCTTACCCCGCACCCGCGATCAGCACGGTTGGCCTACGTACGCTGCGAAAGAATTTCAACAGACATCCGTGCATAAGGACTGAGAGTCCTCGGCTTGACTCGGTGTGGTAATAAAGTGGCGAGAGGAACGCAGTGGCCTGGAACGAGTGGCGTGAGCATCACGGAGTTGGGGTTATATTGCTCGCGGTCATTAACTCGGCGATGTTTGTGGCTTTCACTTCGGCACCACCGATGTTGGGCAACCGACGTCGCCGATGGCAGTGGGCGTTGCGTTCTTGGCTTGGCTCTGGTGCAAGGAATGAAATGTTCGAGTCTCCCTGCAGCCCTGCCCGCCGAAGGCTCAAACCGCTTGGCTTCCGAGATCCGACGGGATTTGGTTCCCTCGGCGTGCAGTGTTTTGCAGCACACTTTCTGCTTTTGTTGTTGTCAGAATGACAGGGCTGTTGTGAGCAAGGTCACATTTGATCTCAAATTGTCGTCATGTCTACTATTCGCTAGTCTACTTTATTTTAATGCGAGAATTCCAATTTACCTACGTATTAAATTCGTGACCTACGACCCCGTGAACGACGCTGACCGCGCCCGATCTTGTCGGATCTCGGAAGCGAATCCACATCTGAGCCCGATTCGTCCTTGGATGAGTGGCCGCTCCGGTTTAATGCCAGGTGTTTGTCAACACGGTGGCTATGAGATGTGAACTACCTCGCCCGGTATACAGGAGGTCGTGGCTTCGATCCCGACCCTGACGCCTGCTGCTGTATATTTGGAGTTTGCGTGTCTCACTCTCATCATCATCACGGTGGCGAGGAGATGTTAACTACCTCCCCCGGTATACAGGAGGTCGTGGCTTCGATCCCGACCCTGACGCCTGCTGCTGTGTATTTGGAGTTTGCGTGTCTCACTCTCATCATCATCACGGTGGCGAGGAGATGTTAACTACCTCGCCCGGTATACAGGAGGTCGTGGCTTCGATCCCGACCCTGACACCTGCTGCTGCTGTATATTTGGAGTTTGCGTGTCTCTCGTCCCGTGGTTGCGTGAATTTTTATCCTGGTCCCTCTGGTTTTTCCCTCCACATTTAGAAACGTGCGTCTAGAGTTGTTGACATGATGCTCCACTTCGCTGGGCTATCACTTGCGGCCAGTTCGCTTCTGAAAAATAACTATATAGCTCAGTGGACCTTACTTCGTAAATAAATATATGTTGAAAGTTTAATGGTTTTAGTTTCGTAAGGCATGCGGGCCGCCAGGTGTGACCAGGAGATAGCGATGTTGAATGTTGCCCCCCCTCGTCTGCAGAGTGTGGGTTGTTCCGCAACGGAGGTTTGGGCAGGGGAGCGCAGAGTACTTTGTCTCCGTATAAATATATGTATATTGAACTTCTTTTGCACCGTACATAGCCAACCGTGTTAGTCGGAGGTGTGGAGGAAGGACGACAAACTACACACTAAAAGCAGTTCTAAAGAAATTACGCTTCGATGTAGATTTACAAATGCATAGCTCCCAGTTGCTTCCTGATATCGGAAGGAAGAGCGTTCCAGACGGCCGCAGAGAAGCGCGTCTGAAAGCGGTGACCACCGCCTTTGTTCAAAATCGGTGGTGTAAACAAGCTGCCCTATTTGGGAAGCGAGGGCGTGGGGTGGAGGGGTGGGGACTTTCATTCTCTGAATGGACACGAAAGTCTCTGTGAAACGTTGCACGAGGCCTCTCGCAAGCGGCTGGAGAGTGGCGGGGCAGTGGTTTGCGTGCGTTCTCGGCCACGTTAGTTTCCGTTCAGAGCATCTGAGTGATTCTCTCTCTCTGTGTCTCTACGTGTGACAATGCGGCTGCTATTCTGAGCTATTGTGGGTGACAACAATAATGCAGCCGCGTGTCTCATTCTGCTCATCGCGAGTGAAAGTGGCATTGCTCGCGCACCCTAACGCGCGACCCCGAGACCGATACGCTCATTGTACGCGACTGTTGCACTTGACAGCTGTCTCGTCGTTCGTGCAGTCATCTCAATCATCGCCGACCGCCGGCAACGCCGCCTGTTTCATGCATATCACCTGTTCAGCGCAATCCTCATCGGCACCACCACATCTCCGTTGTTGATTTCACGAAAGTAATCGGTTGGGTGCAATTGCCATCACCACCATCAGCTGGGTTTAAGCCATGCGCATCCATTGTTATATGAATATTTTATGATTATAGTCAAATAAAACTATACAAAAAAACACATTAACTTTTTATTTCATTTTACCAGATAAGGCCCACTGAGCTATACAGCTCTTTTTCAGACGCGACCTGGCCACAAATGTTAGCTCGATAAGACAGAACAACGGGCGGATTAGAATTCATACGCAGGCCAATGCCCCGATTCAAAGTGTGAAGAGAAGCGAGTGGGCTTGGGCAGGACGCTTCCCTCGTCGACAATAATGATGGCCGTTGATCAAATAATAATAATAATAACGGAGCAAGACAGCCAAGCAGGGACTGAAGGCGTCTGAGAGGCTCGTTCACCGAAGAGATTTGAGCGAATAAATCCTCCCCCGCACGCGCGAGCGCTCAGGTGTCGTCCTGTCATTCTTAAGAGCCCCCGGGGTTCTTGTGACCCACATGGATGGAAACGTCGAGACCCATTCCTCCTCGACCGCAGAGGTAAGCGGAGGAACTGAACGAGGCGATTGGCAAATCCCCGTGCACGCGTAGCATCTTCCATGGAATTGGTAAACAAACCGCCGAGAGGCTCTTTAAATAAACCCGGCCGGCTCAACGAAGCGTCAAGCCTCTTAATCCAGTTTCAGGCTGTGGAATAACACCCCTCGCCATCCACATAATCAACACACGCCGTCGTCGATCCACTGCTAGATAAAGGCCTCCTCCCCACGCCGTCGCCTTTTGGTTGCTGGTCGAGCCGCTATTCTATTCAACGGCGATCCGCGCGGAGGAGCTGCTCTCATTGCTCCATCTCCGCGTCGGGGCGTCCTTTCGGGCGTCTTTTCGTCGTCGTTACTTTCGCTGTTATTCCGTCACCAGGAGTGGCGTAACGAGCGTGGCGGCATGGGGCGCTTCCCCCCCCCCTCTCCCCCGGTGGCCAAAGCTACGAGTTGGGGCCCCCTTGAAAACTACCATCAGATGTGTTTTCAACAACAGTGTAAAATAATAATCAATATTTAAAACGCGGTTTCAATGTTCGAGACCGTGAGCATACTGATGTGATTAGGCAATTGGAGGCGCGATATGTAATTGCTTAAGTGCCGCCGTGCGAGACAAATTAAATATTGGGGCCCCACGTGACCGATTGGGACACCCCCTGAACGCCACCGGTCACCAGTCTTGTCCACGAGCGTTTCCTTCTCCTGATGTCGTGCCCAAGGCCACTTACCGTCCTTCACAATCAATATGATGTCTCTAACGTCTGCAAGGTTCTCTGATCGACGTACTCCTCTCGCTGTACTCTTAGGTTTTTTCGGTAAAGTCACGTAGCTAAAAAATAAAATTAAAATTAATAAAAGTAATAATAGAAATCATGTGATTTATTATTTTATTTCTATTATTACTTTTATTAATTTTAATTGTATTTTTTACCTACGTGACTTTACCAAAAAACCTAAGAGTATGAATCCTTGCAGTCACGAAAGATTCAAATCTAGAATCCTCTCGCTGTCTTCCTCCGTTATTGCAAGAATGAATGATCTACAAATGCACGATCATATGCGTGGTCCTTGATGAGCACCATACGAAAACGGTGTCGTTCCCAACCGAGGGTAGCAGAAGTGTGGGACGTTGTCAACCAGTGCATATTGCTGGCTATGACGTATGGATCGGACACGTGTCAAGCAATATGGAACAACGGCTTTAAAGCGTGCAAAGCAGCATGGAGGCGTGAATGTGTTTGGATTTACGCGGAGACACCGAAAGATAAACACGTGAATAAATACATAAAAAATAAAATTGCATTTTTTTTATTTTTTTTATTTTTTCACCTACGTGACTTTACCGAAAGAACCAAAGAGTACGTGGATTATGCACGAACGAAACTGTTTATTTTAGCAGGTAAGGCCCACTGAGCTGTATAGCTCTTTTTTCAGAAGCGACTTGGATATGATAGTTCAAGGAAGTGGCTTATCACGCGGAAATGTGGAGGGGGGAACATTGGAGGACCCGGAGAAAATTCCACGCGACCACGGGGGGGGGGGGGGGGGAGAAAACATGCAAACTTCAAATATACATGCAAACTAGGCGAGATATTTAACATCTAGTATAGGAGAAATCCTATTGACTTCCAAGAGAAGTGGGCTTGTACAGAGCACGTCATGGCCAGGAAGGACGACGGCCGATGGATGAGAGACTGACAGAATGCCTCGGCCATCGAACAAAGACGGTTGCTGCATCGCGCGCTTTCAGATGCGCTTCTCTGCGTCCGTCTGGAACGCTCTTCCACTGGAGCTATATGCAACTTTTAAATCTAGATTGAAAGCTAATTTCTCTTTTAGTTGTGTTTAGTTTGTCCTTCCCTGCATCTCCCATTATGTACTCTGCGAAAGAAGTTCAACACACATACATAGACATCATTAGTCAAGGCTATTATTCAACATAGACAATGTACGTCTACATAAACACCGCCCGTGCGTACGTCCGTCTGCATAAGAGTGCGCTTCCACAGATTTCTGCTGCCTCCATGATTCTGCAGATGCATAGCTGGCCCCCGACTGCCTCTTGAGAGGGGGGGGGGGTGTGAGTTTGCATCTGTGGTGTTTGGTTTTTCTGGCACGGGGATGGGCTGAGAGATCTGAGCCGGGGCATGGGAGTGCATGCGGAGGGGGGATTGAAGGAGGGTGGTTGGGGGGGATAGATTCTGTTTTTGAATTGAATCCCAATTGGTGCTTGTAACCTGAATGTCAAATGCTGTTGATGTTTGCTTTTGGAAACTATATATGCTGTTGTTGTTATGATGTTAAGGTGATTTCTGAATTTGTTCTCATTCGTTTGAATCTTGAACCTGTTTGCAATTCACGTATAATGTTTGCCGTTATGGTCGTACGTAATTTTGAGTTTTATTTCGTTGCATTCCGGATCACGTTTGATGCTTATGGTGGTTACGTAGCTGCTGTGATTCTGATTGTCGTGGTGTTGGTTGTAATCCCGAATGGATGATGGTGATGTTGTTGTTATGATGCCGTTAAAAGTTATTCTGAATATGCATACATTCGTTTGATTCCTGAAACCTGTTTGCGATTACGATGTTTGCCGGTTATGATCGTTAACATTGGTTACATTCTGGAATAGGTTTAATGGTTTTTTGTTGCGTTAATTCATTAAAAGTCTTTGGGTTTTCCGGTAAAAGTCACGTACATAGAAAAAATTAAAAATTAAAAAAAGCACGACGTTTCGATCGATTTCTATATTTATATATTCTATAGAAATATTTCTCCTGCCTCAGCAGTTCTCCTGCTGTGATTTTTCACCTGAAGATGATTGCTTGTTTTGCGATCGAAACGTCATGATTTTTTTAATTTTTCTCTCTACGTGACTTTAACGAAAGACCCAAAGAGTATGCATTCCTGCAGTCACGAAAGCTTTAAGTCAAGATTTAATTCATTAAAAGTTCAAAAAAATTGTACCACTCAAGAACCTGTCCACTCTGTCGATGATAATACCGCAGTGAAGTTCACGTTTTGAACTCTAGAAACTGCTCTTTACTTGTGTAACCAACTTTAAATGTTTCATTTATGGCATAAATACGACTAATACGTTCAAACGCCAAAAATAGACATAATAAAACTTCTTTTAGTATGAATACTGGTCGCGAAAGCCGATATATTAAATTGCCAAAGTAGACGCCCACGACAAGACATAAAGTCTGCATCAAGAGCGAGTACTTGCGGTAAAATATATAAATACGCTTTTATATTGTATGCAATGTCCTTGGCACGAATAGGCCTTCCATCAGAGACGAGCCTCCTTAATGACTTTCTCTCCCCCAGTGCTGTAGACCAATGGCTACCAAAAGGCGAAATCCATATATTCAATATCTCTATACCGGCAAAAGAGGTCCCATAGACATTGACTTCAAATGTGGCGTGTGATCTTCTTGGTTCTTTCGGTAAAGTCACGTAGAAGGGAAATAATAAAATAATAAAAATAAAACATAATAAAATAATTCTCACGACGTTTCGGCCACAACGCAAGCAGCCGTCCTCAGGTGAAGAACAGGTCTGTCGGAAAGACAGCGTCTGAATGAATACCACCAGGCTTGGCAGCGTATATTTAAGCTGGATTGGAGGGGGAAGAGCGCCTTGACAAAGGGATTTGCATATCAAGACGAATTTTGCATATTTATGGGAAATGCAGATATGGGATTAGTCACTACTTGTGGAATGCGTAGGTGGGCGGGGGTTTTTCAAAGTCATATTATGCCCGTGCATTATGCAGGATTAGCAGCATCAAAGGGAGGGAGTAGGGTTAGCATTAATAAAGGTAAGGAATGTTAATAGTATGGAGCTGCAGCAACTAAACCACCACGTAAAAACACTAAAATATAAATAACATCAGTATCATCAGTATGATGATGTTTATACGACGGTTTCGCAGATATGTGAGACTGCCAAACTGGGTCGTCCTGGCCGCGAGGTGGCCAGGACGCCTGGTGGAGTCACTCACCGTCTGTGCGGTGGGTGGGTGCTCACCAGGGCTCTCCAGTTTACTCTTAAAACTCTGCAACAACAACACAAACAACAAACCTCGTCAATTAAGAAAGGGTAAAACATCCCCAATGCACGGCCCTCTTCAAGAGTGACTCAGAAGATTCGCTGAGACTTGCCCGGATAATAAAATGCCACAAAGCGGGGTAATTTTGACTTAAAACCGAGGTTAAAAACCAGGCTACAGTCTACATTATAGACTGCCAGTACGCTCACCGAGGTTAAAAACTAGGCTACAGTCTACATTATAGACTGCCAGTACGCTTACCGAGGTTAAGGACCAGGCTACAGTCTACATTATAGACTGCCAGTACGCTCACCGAGGTTAAAAACTAGGCTACAGTCTACATTATAGACTGCCAGTACGCTTACCGAGGTTAAGGACCAGGCTACAGTCTACATTATTGACTGCCCTAAACTCACCCAGCTTAATAACCATTGCTACAGTCTACATTATTGACTGCAAGTACACTCATCAAACTTAATAACCAGGCTACAGTCTACATTATAGACTGTCAGTATGCTTACCGAGGTTAAGAACCAGGCTACAGTCTACATTAGTGTTTTTTTTTATCTACGTGACTTTACCGAATTGAACCAAATAATACAAGCGGGGAAGCCTGCGATCACGTGGCCAGCCAACATCTCTCTCCTCCCTGCGCGCGCTGTCTCCCCTCCTCTCCCCCCACCGCCTCCCTCCCTCCCTCAGTATGAAGACACTTCCAGAAGTGTCCTGCCTACAGACGTCATTCTCCTCCCGTGTGTTTACTTACATTCGTCGCCCAGAAGGTTCGTGCCCTATGTGACCTTTCCGCTCTTCCTAGGCCAGGTGGCTCAGCAGTAGAACAAAGCAGCTCGCAGTTTGGAAGGTTGCGAAGTCCAATCCTGGTTTGAGGTGGTTGACTAGGAACCATGAATCATCCCTCTATGACAGCGGTCGGGAACCTATGGCTCGCGAGCCATATATGGCTCTTCCAGTGACGGCATATGGCTCCCAGACAATTTTGAGTTGAAAAAAATAATAGTAAAAAAAAATGAAAAATCAGTTTGGAACTGATTTTAAAATACTTGTGATATTGTTTAATACTACGGTGTCATTTCAAAGTAAACAGAAATTAGTTTTGAAGATAAATTTCACGGGTCACGCCTGCATGAAGCTCAACCTCACCACGTATGAACCAGACAACAAGGCCATCAGCAACACCATATAGCACCAGAAGTCGCATTAAAAGTAAGACATATTTAATTTATTATACGTTAAAAATACTATATGGCTCTCAATGAAATATATTTAGAAATATTTGGCTTTTATGGCTCTCCCAGTCAAAAAGGTTCCCGACCCCTGCTCTCTGGTCTATAAAATCAGTACCACTTTGCAGTGACGTCAGCAGTGGGGTTGTCCTTCTGAGCGAGAGAGGACGTTCACCCCTGTCACAGAAATGTGGAATTTCAAGAGCCAAGTCGGGCTCTCAATGGATGACGTGCACCGCTTTTCATTGCTCGTTTGAGCAGGTAACCCACCTTTGACTGTGTTTATTCGACTTCCCATACCGGGGCTTCCGCGGATTTCCTCGGGACCCCCTCCCTCACCCCCCGTGGTGTTTTCTCGGTGTCCTCGTAAGATCCGTCTTCACCTGCACAAGGGGAGCTGCCGCAACTCGATCTGGACCGTGTTTATTTTGGTTTTTCTGTTTTTAAAATCGGTCTCCCGACACTGCAAGCCTCTTAGCATCGACCGGACCCACGCGGCCCGAGTCGACTCACATTCCGTCATCCTAGGCAGCCGTCGTGAGATCTTCCTTCATCCAGCAGTGGAACACATCCTCTGATTTAATTTCTGCCACCAAATTCCTACGTCATGGTCTCATCTTGAACCGTCTGGACTACTTCTGTAATTATCTTCTTCTTTGTCTCCATGCCTCTGCCCTCACCACGCTCCAACAAATTCAAAATGCTTCTGCCCGAGTTGTTTTCAATCTCCCCTTTAATGTTCACGCTTCACCTGTCCTCCACCTCCAGTGGTCTCCCCGGTCTCTTTTCAAATACCCGATGGAAAATTCACGCAACCAGCGAAACGTCACAGTGTTCAAGTTGTAAGTGTTGCGGGTTTACTCTCCAACACACCGGTGTGCGGAAGCAGTAACTAATTGCCACGTTATTTACGTGACAAACCTTACGGGTTTGCTGTGTCAGGCGGTGGTGGGTGAACGACACATCGTTACTCGATCTAACCCAAATAAATCTTTATTATGAATATTTTATGGGTGTTGTTTTCGCCGTGCTATCCGTACTGTCTCTCGTGTTTTCTCTCCCATACATCCTCAATGTAACATTCGTAGCCGGTTCGCGTACACTGAACAAAAGTTGATCCTTTTACACGAACCATGGGCCCTGTTAATAGCTCGTCTGGATTAGCGGATGGCGCCTCTGATGCGTCGCTTAACCCACTGGGCTCCACGGCATCATTGACGTCTCTCGTACAGCAGATGGCGCGCTTAGCTCACGGATCACAGCAGGCGCCCTGCTGAGAATCCTCAGTGCCGTACTGGGAGGCTCAATATGTGACCTTAACATTGCATGGTCCCTTGCCTACGTCTCCTCTTCTGTTCCCGATGTCTGGAATCCTCTTTAACTCCACTCACTCTGCAGTTGGGATTAAAGTCAAGACTTAAGACCCATTTGTTCTCATGTGCAGAAATATTTCTTTTCACCTGCCCCTGTGGAGAGTCTGGAGATGTAGTTGTTCTTAGACTCCACTACACCAGTGTTCGTCACTAATTTCAGGGGGGGTGGGGTGCTTTCGCCGATAAGACATCATCAGTATGAGGGCCACCACGCATTTGAAACCATTGTGGTTTGACAGCAGCACGATGATGATGATGGGGGGGAGGGGGGGTGTTGTCACTGTGTGTATTGTCGGGGACCGCGCTGATAAGACATAATAATTTAGTATGACTGGTATTGAGAAGGGAATAGAGATGACTGAACGAATTTAGTCACCAGGCGTGGAGGGTTGTATGGGCCACGGAAATGTTTGCATCGGCCGAGCGTTCCGTGGGCCAAAAACAAGTTTGAGAAACTCTTCCTTACAGGAACAATGCCCCGCTCCCGAGCGCCACGGTCTCCTGTGCACGGAGCATTCCACTTGCACCTTTTGTGGGGGTGCGACACCGTGAGGCTGACCGGGGGATGGGGAGAGCCATTGCAAGCCCCCTCCACGTGTGGAATGGCATTGACCCCAAAGTACAAACTCGTGACCCTGTGGAGTCCGGTTTCACGTTAACGAGGCTTAGCTTGGCGAAACAGCGCTGCACAGTGACAGGGCCGGGCGTGTGTGGAATCTGGATCATTGTTGGACCTTCCAGTCTACGACATTTGTAACGTTGTCTCTGCTGCTGTGTTTACGGGTTGTTGTTGTTAGCACGTTGTATTCATCACGATGCCCATGCCGGCACAAACCTGAACACACATCGGAGTTCTGTAGCACGCAGCCACGAGAAAAAGTCACGAGAAATTTTTATATTTTCACCCAGGTAAGACCCACTGAGCTAAATAGATATTTTTCAGAAGCGACCTGGACACAAATGACAGCGCAACAAAGTGGCTTACCACGTGGAAATGTATGGCAGCCAAAAACCCCAAATTCACGTTGATTCGAAATGTGAAAGGGAAACCCGGAGAACCCGGAGAAAAATCCACGCGACCACGGGGAGAGAGACACGCAAACTCCAAATATACAGGCACCGTCAGGGTCGGGATCGGACCCACGACCTCCTGTATACCAGGCAAGGTAGCTAACATCTCACCACCGTGGCGCCCCGCTGTGTAGAGAAGCCCCCAGTGCACAGTGGAGCTTCTCTACGCCCTACGCAGTGGCACTCGTAAACATTGATGCCGGTCGCTCAAGCAACGGCAAATTCGTCGCATTCATCGCCATCAACAACCCTCGCCACTGTCATTGTTGTCATTGCCAAGTGCTTCCCACGCGCTAACAGAATAATTCCTGGCAACAATCTGCAAGGTAAAGTCACAATAATAAAAATAAAACATAATAAAATAATATATTATTTTATTATGTTTTATTTTTGTTATTGTATTACTTCCCTTCTACGTGACTTTACCGAAAGAACCAAGAAGATGAATCCCTGCAGTCACGAAAGCTTTAAATCGAAAAATAAAACAATCTGCAACCCTTTCACTTTTGGATGGGGAATGCTCCACGCCGGGTCAGTTTTGCAGGGCTTGTTTGACCATACTTCACCGCACGGGTCAATGAGGGTTAGTGAAGGGAGAGAAGATTGGGGGGTGGGGGGCAGGATAGAATGGCTGACTGGACATCACTGACGACCTGATGTAACCTGTGGCCAGGAATCGAACTCAGGTCACTGGGTTCATCGTGCATTGTGTTGTCCTTTACTCGCACCGCCGATTAGCACAGGTTGGCTCGGCATGGTGTGAAATTAGTTCGACATATATACAATGTGCCAACGACCGTGGTGTGGCTCCATAAGTTAAGCGCAGTACTGTGTAGTATTGAAATTGACGTGGCGAATGTGTTCCAATAGTTGGTGTCGGTTAAACAGGGCAGAACATTGCGTGCAATTCAATTGAAAGCCTAAATGTACGCTCTTGAAACATGCTTAGAAAATAATAAATAAATAAATAAACTTGTTTGGAATGCGTGAAAATAATGTCCCTGTGTTTACACAATAATCCGAAGGAAATCCTGTACAAACGAGGCAAGGTAAATTGTCAACAACAAACGCGAGACGGTTAAGAACTGATACCAAAATAAAACGGTGTCGTTGGCTGGATCGAATCGCAGGCCCTGACCCTGTGATGCAACCCGGGCTCTCAAGTGCCGCGAGTCGCTGGTCCTCGCCACAGTCACCGATGTGAGAGTGGCCACCATAAAACCCGATCGCGTGACACTTGCTTCTGTGCCCTATGTTGGCTAAATTCTATCTCCTGAGCATTTAAAAAAATATATCGGTTTGTAATGAAACAAACTTCGCTGTTCTCGCGATACACATGCATGGCGCAGAGCTCTGCCGCCGACTGTTTTGCACGGATATTGCTTGAAGGCATCTTCGAGGTAGCCCTGTAATTGCCTCTTCCGTGGGCCATTCACTAAATTAAACGTTTTATTTTGCCAGGTAAGGCCCACTGAGCTACATATCTCTCTTTATCAGAAGCCACCTGGCCACACATCAAATGATAGCTCAACGAAGTGACTCATCATGTGGACATTTATAGCAGCCACATACTCGAAACGCATTTTGATTGTGAACGTGGAGGGAAGACCCGGAGAAAAATCCACGCGACCACGGGGAGAACATAACACTGCTCAGCAAGGGATCCATATGCATGTATCTCGTGACATGACGCCGAATGCACGATCGTGCTCAGCGTTGTTGTTTTTTTTAAGCTGTGAAATCGGTTTTGGCGTTTCCAGCAGGCTTCAGCAAGTGTTTCCACTGCTTTCTCAACCAGCCACAAGAGGCATGTACCCTCTGAAAGTGCAAACGACCAAAAAAAATCCACATCTCGCAGCAGCAGCGGGGCTGATGTCAGCCCGATCTATATTTAAAATATCCCGCACAGCCGTAGCAGGATTCGCTCTTCACTCATCGCTTGTCCACGAGCCCCGGGGTACGTCCCAGCACGCACGGTGTCTTCCAGGAGCTCCTCGTGCCTCCGGCCTCCTCCTCCTCCTCATCTCCAACCTCCTCCGTTCTTCTCCTCTCCTCTTCCTGTCTCAACGCCTCCTCTTGCCTCACCTCCTCGCTCTTCCAATCCCTTCTGGTCGGGCGATGCCCACGATCTGAGCGAAGCCTTCAACTCCACTGTCCCTCAACTCTTCAAACCTCCAGGTGAGGATGAGCTGCACCTGCGCGTGATTGATTTGCAAATTCGAAATTTGGCTCTCGGTAGTTAAGGATTTGCAGCGGATGACTATCTCCAGTGCTTAAACGCATCTCAAAGTGCTTTGCAAGTGCATGGCAATGCAATCTGCTCGGGTAAAATATGGGGAATTGATAGAGGGAGAGTAATGGAAAAACGTACAGCCCTTTGTCAATCCACTGCTGGATGAGGGCCTCCTGATGCCCCGAGTAACGACAAGGATCTCCGTTTTAAATGCCGAGCTTTTGAATGCCCGGCGTCTAACCGTGCTTTACAGACGCATGGATGGAATTTGAGGGCAAACTCGGAGCTGAGTACGGGGGCCAAGTAGAGATGAGCCAAAAGGGAAGCACGAGACATCGTTGTAAAAAAAATGGTCAAACTAACATCACCATTAATTCTAGATTTGAAGCTTTCGTGACTGCAAGGATTCATATTCTTGGGTTTTTTCGGTAAAGTCACGCAGGTAAAAATAAAATAAAAATCACGACGTTTCGGAGGCAACACAAGCTTCCGTCTTCAGGTGGAACCGTCACAGCCACGACAGCTGTATCAAGTAAAAAAAAAACAGCTGTCGTGGCTGTGACGGTTCCACCTGAAGACGGAAGCTTGTGTTGCCTCCGAAACGTCGTGATTTTTATTTTATTTTTACCTACGTGACTTTACCGAAAAAACCTAAGAACATCACCATTATTTTATTGTGCTTGGGACCATATATATGAGGGAGATAGAGTTGACAGCCCCCCCTCCCCTGCCCAACAACTTTTGACAGGGGGCAGTAACAAGGCATATGAGGTGCCCCCTATAATACTCATCATTCACGGAGTCCCGCTGGGCTATTCGATACAGAACTCCCGTGGGTAGTTGTACACGCAGTGTCTCATTGCTTTCTCTTCACCTGCAGTGTTATTCTGGAGGTGGAAAATTGGCTAAAATTACTGCGAGCGCTTTGGGACGTCGATGAATGTGAAGGATTGATCGCGCCAACTCTGCAGGTTGAATCCCACTGCGATTTGGACTCGGTGATGAAATGTGTCCGCCGTCACAAGACTCTGTCTAGAAACAGTGGCATGTTTGTCGTGCAGACAAGAGGCAGCAGTCGGACATAGGGAGAGCGGAAGGTCTTGAGGCTGGACTTGAAACGAGGGCAGGGAGCCGACAGCACAGACGACTTGGGGAAGGGAGTTCCAAACTCTGCGGGTGATTTGAAGTCACGATCCGATTGATAAATCGGTTTAAAGCAGGGGCGAATTTATAAAACGTTGTGCAGTGACGTTAAACTAAAAATCTTTATGCACGTAAACAAAAATAGATATTTACTCTCATGACTTTATGCATATATCTCGTCTGTGAAGCTCCCCGGTATGCATCGATGGCCAGAGATGGGGGATTTCGAGTGAGTCGAGTCGGCGTTCAGGAAGAGCACCGCAGTGCTGTTCAGTCGGCCGCTTCACACACACGCAGAGAGTTCGTCACAGCCCTACTCGACACACCGAGCTACGAGCATTGCCCACAGCACCGTATTGCAGGTGGGAATGCCAAGTTAAAAGCAGTGGACTTGTAAACATTCACAAAAAGTTGTAGCACACGCTGTTGTTGGCCTTTTGTGGCCAAGACAAGTGAGTTGTGCAGATATCAATTAACTTTCAAAACGAAATTGGATTATTTACTTCCATTGGCCATGCAAACACAAGTTGTTATCGCTAACGTTTTACCGGGGTGGAGTGGGTGGCCTATTGATTAGCACGCTGTGTAATGAACCCAAACTGTCCAGGGTGGTGAAGTATGGTCAAACGACTCCCACAATCGACATGGCATGGGGAGGCCTTCACCCAGCAGCACATTGACAAAGTGCTGTCAATCATATTTTGTGTTTAACTTTTTTCCCATGTATTTTTCCCTCGGTTGTATTTCAATCGTGTCATTTGCGTCGTCGTGAGACGAACAATCCGTTTGGAAATCTTTCAAAGCAGTGAACATTTATGTTAGAGAATGACCGTCGGAAGCGGATATCACATTCTACGTGACCTGGACCACACAGTAAAAAGGCAGAACGTTCCACCCACTTCGCCACATGGAGAGTAATCATGTTGGTCACGTGACCATAAAGGCAATATTTTAATTCTCATTGCTGGAATTTAACCAAATTAAATTAAGTGCATAATCAAATTTGATGTGAAGAGATGTTTTGTGCAATCATCGGTGACCGGGCCACGACCATTAACTCGTTAAACTTGACAATCCAGTTTAACCACAGTTGTGTGGCTAAAACTTGGATTCAAACCCAGCATTTCAGTGGTTCCACCTCAGCACTCGGAATTCTTGAGCCAACCCGCCCCCTTTCTCACGATAGAAAACCACAGCAGGTTAACCAACTGGTCATGGCACGTAGATTAATATGAATGCAAATCTTAAGAGCGAATTTTATTGCTATCCATTGGCGGCTTATGATTTAATATCGCTGGCTTTATTTAAATTTCGTGCTGCAGATTCATGCCTTTAAAATAACTTTGGAGCAGCGAAACGCCAACTTTGCCACTTCCCTGCTTGCTGCAGAGATTAATAATAGCTCTTCCAGTCACAATTTTAGTTCCAGTAATACAGTGCACGGATATTGATAGTTTGTACACGAGAGGCGACGGTGGTAAAAGTAAAACATGCGGAGCTGGATATTTAATTACTGAAGTGGAATTATGCAGAGGCCACGTTTTTTTGTGCATTTTTTTTATTTCTAATTTAGCAGGACTTTTGAAAATCCATTTCGAGCGCCAGCCCCCGTGCCGTGTTTATTTTTCCACCGAACGACAGCATCTTGTAATGTGTTAACGGGTTAATCCACTTCGGAATGTTGGGGCATTGCTGAGCGGGAAAACATGACACTGGATTCTGCCTTTTGAGGACTGGAATATAATGCACCAATGTAATTTTTGTTCTCAAAATTATATTCCAACTGTGCTATAGGCGTTATGGCACGCAAATAAATCCCACGTGTTTCTACTCTGCAGCTAGCAGTGCATCACCCTGTGTCAGAGAATGTTCCCTAATAATGACAGAACTGGCAATCATTGGTCAGTGAGAATCAAGTCTTTTTGGTTCTTTCGGTAAAGTCACGTAGAAGGGAAGTAATAAAATAATAAAAATAAAACATAATAAAATAATTCGTCCTCAGGTGAAAACCACCTGAGGACGGCTACTTGCGTTGTGGCCGAAACGTCGTGAGAATTATTTCATTATGTTTTATTTTTATTATTTTATTACTTCCCTTCTACGTGACTTTACCGAAAGAACCAGGAAGATGAATCCCTGCAGTCACGAAAGCTTTACATCGAGAATCAAGTTTTAATCGTGGGTGTCTGCCCAGTTCCGCACCCAGGAATCTCAGCAGTGCTAGCTCACTACTATGACTCTGAAGCATTGGTGCTTTAGCAAATAATAAGCAATCGATTTAATTTCAGTGGAGGTGGCACAATGAATTAAGATCACGATAAATGCATCAAATCACCTGTGTGCGTGTATGAATCAATGTTATGATTCTGCTAGCCGGGCGGTGGTAGTTATGTGCATGGCCTGTAATCCAGCATTGTGGAGCCGAGGGTTTGTGGATCACACCAACTCATTGGGCATCGATGTGCCCATATCCTGTCGAGCTCAGCAGAAGGAGGTACAGCAAAGCGTGGATGAATATCATCCGTCTTCTCCGCGCACCCCGGTTTTTCCCTCCACATTTAGAATCAACATCACGCGTTTAAAGTATTTGGCTGATATAAATGTCATTCTAGATTTGAAGTTTTCGTGACTGCAAGGATCCATACTCTTTGGTTCTTTCGGTAAAGTCACGTAGGTGAAAAAAATAGAAAAATAAGAAAAAAAATTTTATTTCTATTTTTTTATTTTTATTTTCACCTACGTGACTTTACCGAAAGAACCAAAGAGTACGATATAAATTTCCGCGTAATAAGCCACTTCGTTGGGGTATCACTTGTCGCCAGGTCTCTTCTGAAAAATAGCTATATAGCTCAGCAGGCCTTACCTGGTAAAATAAAAAAATATATATTTTAGTTGTAATAGAATGTTTCCACCTCGCAAGAGTAGGATTTCTCCAGGTGCTCCGGGCTTCTACTCGCATGCAAACTCTTGTGAATTTGCTGAAAACATCTTGATCTTAAAAAAAACCTACTATAATGTAGGACCCTAATAAAAAAAATAACGCCCTTGAAATTGAATGCACTATCAGCATTCGGTGTTGGGGTTGAAGGGTCAATTTATATCGATTGCCATTGTGGCGCGTGCAGACTCTCTTAGACGGGTTCAGGGGTCACGTGAACCAATTTGCACGTGATGCGCTCGAATTGGAAACGATAAATCTCTCACTTGAATACTGCGACGCGCGCTTTGAAGTGCAGCCCTATACCCACGATGCACCGAGTGATTTAATTGTATAAGTGTCAGCCCCTTGCCAATGCACTGCTGGACGACACGCCTCCCCGCCTTGTATCAGTCGCGGCGATTGTTCACCCATTCTTCATCACCCCGATCATCAGTTGGTCACACGCGAGGTATCCCTCCGGAAGGGGTCTTCAGGGCAAAGCCCCCTGCCTTGATGCGTGCACCTAGAGCTGCCCCATGGGGCTTCGATCGTCCGCGAAGGGTCTGGGGCCACAACCACCGGAACCGCACACAAACCACGGCAGCAGATGCGGTTACTTGATGGACGCATGGAAAATTAAAAACCCCTCTGGTGTGCGGATACTGTCGTCGTCCAGAACAGAGCACGTGACCATATACTTGGACTCACTGCCCGGTTCTCAGACACAAAGGGAGGCATGGTCAGGGCGATCACAGTACTCCTGATGCAATGATCTGGCCAAACCACCTCAATGTCAAAGTATAGCTGCTGCTGCTGCTACCGCTGCTCCAATCAACATCAGCCACGCGAAGTTTTGCGGTGCGACCGAATCGCCGAGCGGATAACTTGAGCAGAGTCTTGTCTCGACTCTGCAACCAGCTAAAGCTGTACACAGATGATGATTCGTCCCCGCGTCATAGCAGGAGTTGGTATGACCGAAGGTAGCAAATGTTTGACCTACCGATGTCTTTACATGACCGAT